>NC_060149.1:597400010-599900010 GCF_021461385.2 Schistocerca piceifrons | reverse complement strand
GTTAACGCGAAGCCTCCTGGGGTTGCGTTTCGTCTAACGGTGAAGTCGGACCATTGGCCGTTGGCTAATCTCGTCTCATATTCCTTTCCTGTCCATTTCCCTGCGGCTTCCTTGACCGCCCTTGGACGCATATGTCAACGATTTCCACAGCCTCTCGTCTTCGTTCATCACATTCTCTGTGCTTTCGCCTATCGTCTGCTCTACTTGGCTACGCTCATGAACTATACTGACTGTTTCTTTTCCACCGGTTACCGTTTTTGTGGAATTGGTGCCTCCCCTGCTAGTTCACAATAAGCTGCCATAGATAGCGTATGTTTAGGATTTTGTTTAGTAAATGATCACTGCTATAGTTACAATTAATAGAGCAACGGCAATAAGTGATAGTCCAACACGAAAATTAATCTACGTTGATTATTTTCAATAACGTATGTCAAACGGCGTTATGTTCTGGGGTCACTCTTCCCATTTTTGGCTCAGAAACGAACAGTTCGAGCAGTATGTGTTGTAAGTTCACGAACCTTTTGTTGACCCCTGCTCAGGAACCTGAGAATTCTGACATTGGTCACCCAGTAATTATTTTCTTTAACAGATATGGTTCAAATGGCTCTGAGCATTATGGGACTTAACATCTGAGGTCATCAGTCCCCTAGAACTTATAACTACTTAAACCTAACTAACCTAAGGACATTACACACATCCATGCCCGAGGCAGGATTCGAACCTGCGACCGTAGCGGTCGCGCGGTTCCAGACTGACGCGCCTAGAACCGCTCGGCCACACCGACCGGCTTCCTTTAACACTGTTTCTTGTTTACAATATGAGCTTAATCCCAAGAGTTAGTAGCTTTTACTCAGTTAAACCTAGGCAGAAATCCAGTCTGCGTCTGGATGGCACCTCTTTGTCATTGGTACAGAATGTTGTCCAGTATTTTGCTGCATTCGAGTTCAAAAAGCTACCGTAAGAATTAACAAGTCTTAGCAGTAATACTCACATTTTCAAGTCGACACTGAATAATTTCCTAGTGGTTCTCTCCATCTATTTAGTCGGACAGTTCCTGGAAAAAGTGTAAGCTAATTTGTGTGCTATATTGTTGTTTACGCAAACATTTACTCAGCAGATTTTCGTATTCATAGCATTCACGTAAATTTTATCTAATCTGTTATTAACTACTCCCATCTAAATTTCATACGGGGTGTCTCAGACCTTCTGGATCAAACTGAAGCAGGTGATAGTGGGTCAACAACCGATTCTACTGACATACGGATCCAATAGTTGGGCATTCATATTTATTGTGTTATGGACACATACAGAGTACACTGCATAAGAACAGCTAGCAGTGACTGCCCAGCTACTTGCTCCTTCTCTTCCCTTCTTTTATTACGGTGAGGGTCCTGTTATTTTTCTAATGTTTTTCTATTCTTTAATTTCTGTTCAGGGAATGTCTCACAATCACGGTCACATGCACGGACTTTTGGGGCGTTACCGAGTATGTAATGAAAGTACCAGAAAACATGACGTGAGTATGAAATCTAATCTTTAAATGCTGACTAATTACTAAAATAAATTATGGAAATGAATAGTAAGCTACACATCTCGCTGTTACCTAATAAAAGCATGTTGCAGTCATCAAATGAATACAGATATAGCATAATTTTGTGTTACAACGATATAACATGGACGTTCCTTTCTGCCCAGTTTTGTTTGACCCAGCACACGCGTTTTCTGATGGTGAAGATGGAATAAACAAGAACACAACGATTATCTTTGCACTGAACTAAATTTGGATGTTTTCGTCAGAAGCGTGGACTATAGCGTGAAAATTATCAATAGATCACTTCTCCTGTAATGGAACAAGTTTGCAGTTGTGTATTTTTTTTTTCGTCCTGTAAAATGGGGTCTCGTCGTCAATAACGATCCACACTTCTTGGTGTCAAGTAGGGATGTGTCTTCACTTCATTGACTTGTCAAACTTTTGGGGTTAACTTATCATGGGCTTTGTGTTGTTCCGTAAGATTCCTCGAGCTAATGTAGGAGTTTATATTTTCGTTGTGCTAATGATCGTAGTACTGTATAACCGTGCCATGGAAGTGGCACTGTCCGACCTAATTTTCGTACATGATATACTGAGTCCCTCAGGTTGTCTGCTTTATTACGTAACTTCGTCGACCGCTTCCTGATCGCTACATTTATTGTGTCCATGCGGAGTTAGGTATGTAGACCAACTTTTCTGGTGTAACGGTTGGCACCAAGTACCCTCGACGTCTCTGCGAGCAGTTGTATTATCCGGATTTAACTGTACTTCGTTAATCTTGCACTATGTTGAGTTGATTTTGCAGGTGTCTGATATTGGTCCAGTTCTATCTTCCGCTGGTAGAGCAAGCCGTATCATCGGAAAATGTGCTATTTGCACTCTAACGACTGTTAGCATATCGTTGACAGAAATATTGAATAATTGGGGCGAGAGAACCAATCCTTGGAGTAGCCCCCTCTCGCCGGATGATTGGTCTTGGACCGTTACTATCATTTTTCTGTCTGTCAGGTAATTAGCAATCATTCTGATGTAACAAGTGGGTATTGGCGTTTTTTTCAGTTTCCGGATTAGGTGTTATCTTCAAACCTTATCGTATGCTTTGTCTATGTCTAGAAAAACTGCAGTGGTGGCACTGATTATGTTAACGTTCTTTGTAAGACGCTCTGCTAGTCGTAATAATTGCCGCTCCGCTGACATTTTCCGTTGGAAACCATACTCTTCTGCCCGAATTATACTACCAGCCACTAGAGGTTCAGCGATACGGGTGTAATTTGTAGCTATTGTTACATCCTTCCGTAGCTTTGCGATAGGCACTATTTCATCTATTTTCCAGGATGTAGGGAAATAGTTGTTCAGGAGGCAACCGTTGTAAAGTATAGTCCGCAGCACAAGCGGTTTTCTTGACAAGTTAGTCAAGTGGAGGTTGCTTATTTTCTCAATGCCTGGTGCCTTATTCGCCTGTAGTTTCTTGATTACCTTTCTTACCTCAAATGGTGTAGTGAGTCTTGGTCACGATCTGTCGTCCGTTGTCAGAATCCAGTTCGCGGTATACTCTTACTCTCTCCAGGCTACATTTAATGGTTCCCTCAGTAACGTTGTCTCCTGCTCGAAGGTTGTTGCAAATGATTCCTCTTTGAACAGTGGGCCTACGTTTAGTCCCTGCGGAGTTTGAATCGTTTTTACTGGAGTTAAGTTGTTTCTTGTAGTTTTAACTAGTTTCAAAAAATGTTGAAAAGTGTGTGAAATCTTATGGGACTTAGCTGCTACTTACACACTATTTAACCTAAATCATCCTAAGGACAAATAAACACACCCATGCCCGAAGGAGGACTCGAACCTCCGCCGGGACCAGCCGCACAGTCCATGACTGCAGCGCCACAGACCGCTCGGCTAACCCCCGTGGCTTCAACTAGTTTCCATTCACCTTTCGTCTGGAGTAGGATGGTGGATATATTGCTTTCCCTCCGTTCCACATTCCACTGCAGTAATTTCGCCTATGTTGCCGTTCGAGCCTGTGCATTTGTCGGCGATGGGCTGGCTTTCTGGTTCGTTGCCACAGCTTCCAGGAGCGCTTCTTCCAGGTTTGCATTTCTTCTATGAGTAGTGGAAGTTGTTGGTTAGTCGGATGGACCTCCAGTATGGGGTTAATGTTATTGTAGAGGTATCTCTTAAACTGTGTCCACTTATTTTCCCGGATTGTTTTTCGGGACTGTGGGTCTTTCGTCCTCGGAAGTGTTGCAAGAACAATCACGTGGTTCGATGATAAATTGTTTATAGTGACCAGTTGAGGGTCGATTCCAAGTCCTTTGATGACAACAATATCTAATACATCTGCTTGTTGGTGACTAGGAATTGGAATAAGAGTTGGTTCGATTGGGCCCCAAATCATCTAGTCAAATTCTTGTTCCGGGTGATGAAGTTCCAGGCGTTTCGAGTTGGTGACTCTTGAGTGCCAAGTGGCGTGTTTGGCGTTCCAGTCACTTCCAACGAACGTCATTCCATGTGCCACGAAGACGTTTGTAACGTCCTGCTTCATTCGTTGGGCCGCTTGGCGGAAATATGTCGCAACTAGATTGATTAATTCTAGGTCAGTCCAAATGGTAACTGCTGTCGTTTCTAGTTCTTTCAGTTGTGGTAGGTCTACTTCTCAAAAGCTTATTGTTCAGCGGGTGTAATCGCTGTGGCGCTACCTCACGCCTCAAATAAAGGTTTGCATCACTCCGGTTTCCAGAACTCCTCAAGATAGACGTTGACTGTGGATATAGTAACACATATACAGTCCCTTTGACTTTTCAGAGATGTCACTAAACCCAGCCAAAGATGTAAACAACCATGCACGAGCAGCGCATATTAGACGGAGGGGATCCGACAGCCGATTAGTTCCACTCATTCCACCTGGAAGGAGGTACATGGCTCGTGTTGACTGTAATTCAACCATGTCTAGACGGTCAATACCGCGGTTCGATCGCGTCCGCATTGCTACTTTGTGCCAGGAGGGGATCTCAACAAGGGAAATGTCCAGGCGTCTCGGAGTGAACCAGAGCGATGTTGTTCGAACATGGAGGAGATACAGAGAGACAGGAACTGTCGATGACATGCCTCGCTCAGGCCGCCGAAGGGCTACTACTACAGTGGATGACCGCTACCTACGGATTATGACTCGGAGAAACCCTGACAGCAACGCCACCATTTTGAATAATGCTTTTCGTGCAGCAACAGGACGTCTTGTTACGACTCAAACTGTGCGCAGTAGGCTGCATGATGCAGAACTTCAATACCGACGTCTATGGCGAGGTCCATCTTTGCAACCACAACACCATGCAGCGCGGTACACATGGGCCCAACAACATGCCGAATGGGCAGCTCAGGATAGACACCACGTTCTCTTCACCGATATATCTTCAACCTGATCTGGTTGGAGACGTGTTTGGAGGCACTCGGCCAGGGTGCACGCCTTGGACACATTGTCCAGTCAGCGTGTGAGTTAACGAGCATTGCGCTCTCATTTCAGTATATGGGCGAGAAGCCGCGTGGGGTAGCCGTGCGGTCTGGGGCGTCTCGTCACGGTTCGCGCAGCTCCCCCCGTCGGAGGTTCGAATCCTCCTCCGGGCATGGGTGTGTGTGTTGTCGTTAGCGTAACTTATTTTAAGTTAGATTAAGTAGTGCTTAAGCCTTGGGACCGATGACCTCAGCTCCCATAGTCCTTACCAAAAGTTTCCAAATTTATGGTAGAAACAGTCAGCCTACAGGAATTGTGAAACGAAACCTGTCGTCCTGGACCGGGTGCCACAAAGGGCGCAGATTCACTACGAGATGGGGAAACTCACAGGCGTCTATTGTCTATTAAGGACTAAGCGCTGTAGTGTGTGAGTGAGACAGACGAGAACCTACGTCATAGGGAAACCCAGTAGAAGGCTTTTGTGGCCAAGGAGACACAGCAGTGTTAAATATGACGGACCTAAGCTCGGCCATAAAGGAAAATATTTATGAAAATTATTTAATTCTGTAGTAGTGCAGGGAATCAAAGCACAGTAATTTTAATCTGCCAATCTCCATAAATTTTCATGGTGATCCCAACAAAACTTGAATATTGATGATATCTATAATAGTTTAGGAGTCACTGTTAAAGTGAAAATAACAAGTTTTGTAACACAGACCACAAAGCTGAAATATGAAAGCTTTGGTCGATCTTAATGATGGAAATTTCGTATAGAATCGCATCATTAAAATAAATGTTGCAAATATCTGTTCTGTAACTTTATTTTTTTAAAAGACATAGTAAATTTAAATTATCAGTATTTGCAGTTAAGCATCAGATCATCATTTCCTCCACACAAAACACATTTAACGATGACAGCATGACACGTTACTGAATCATTAGGTAATAGAATCTTTGTTGTGAAGTTTAGTGCATAATGGTTACTTTTGTTCTTTATTTATTTATCAGAAAGCACATTGGTGCAAGGCTACTGGACGTGACATTCAAAGTTAAGAAGGAAATCGTATTGGCTTTATGAAAAGAATTTAACGTTTATTATGCAGTGGATATGATTGTCACTTTGTTTAGAACGTGAAAGTTTGTCGAGATTTGATTATTTGAATGTGTTAAAGCGTAAAGTAACGTAGAATAAGCTGTAGCCAATCATATGGACGACTTCAGGAAAGGGAACTGCGCTAGTCAGTTGAGAGAAGACGTTCGGCGCGCGGGAAACGCTACCGGAGATGGGCAGAGGGCAGTTCTGGTCTAGACACCAAAGGGTACAGTGCTTGTGAAGACGCGAAAGAGGACGGCTGGTCTTTAGGTGGCTAGGAAGTGAAACGACTTAGAAAATTTCGCGATGTGTGGTAACGCGGAACTTAGTCTCTGAGCGGTGAGCAGCCGCGCGCCTGGAGCGAACTCGTAACCTTTCGAGCAGTTAAGGAGGCGGAGTATTGGACTTGTGTTCCGCGATGAGATTTTGAATGCTCGAACTGTGTTAAATGGATATGCTCTCGAGTGTAATAGTAACTCTAAATACGACCACTTTCGCTATTAGTTTGCTTTCTCAATAAACATTATCATATCCAAATCGCAACTGTGTGGCCTACAACATTTATGGGTTATGAATTAAGTTCCCGATATTATTATTACTGTTATTATATGTTATGTTAACTTTGTATTTCGCAAACTAGCCAGCAGCCAGACCAAAGAGTTACAAGTGTCTACTTTACGGCGTGCAATGCAACATTTCGACGAAGAGGAACCGCATATGAGACCGGACATCTATGGGATATTAGCTTGCAAGTCCAGAAAGGTGGAGGTTCATGCTGTTTCTGGGTGGCATTATGTGGGGCCGAAGTACGCCACTGATGGTCATTGAAGGTGCCGTAACGGCTGTACGATACGTGAATGCCATCCTCCGACCGATAGTGCAAACAATATCGGCAGCATATTGGGGAGGCATTCGTCTTCATGGACGACAATTCGCGCCCCCACCGTGCACATCTTGTGAATGACTTCTTCAGGCTAAAGACATCGCTTGACTAGAGTGGCTAGCATGTTCTACAGACATAAACCCTATCTGACATGTCTGGGATAGATTGATAAGGTCTGTTTCTGAACGACGTGATTCACCAACCACTCTGAGAGATCTACGCCGAACCGCCGTTGAGGAGTGAGGCAGTCTGGACCAGAAGTGCTTGATGAACTTGTGGACCGTATCCCACGACGAATACAGGCATGCATCAATGCAAGAGGACGTGCTACTGGATATTATAGGTACCGGTGTGTGACCTCTGAAGGTCTCGCTGTATGGTACTGCATCATGCAATGTGTGGTTTTCACGAGCAATAAAGAGGGTGGAAATGATGTAATTCTTGATCTCTGTTCCAATTTTCTTACAGGTTCGGGATCTCTCGAAACCGAGTTAATGCAAAACTTTCTTTGATGTGTCCGTTTCTACAATATCCCACCATATTTCGAAGCTTGAAGCTTTCAGTCCGTCAGAGATGATTCTCGGGCAGTGAAGTACTGTAATTCATTCTCTTTGTGACGAACACCTGTAGTTTCCCTCATACAAATTCGAAGGGCTGATTTCTGTGTCCATGACGCTAATCTGAGCGTTCGAGTTGTGCTAGGGCCCCATCTAAGATTCTTTTGGACAGCTTGCCTTACGCGGCCAGTATTCTTTTCCTAGTGACGATCACTTTTCGTCTGCTTAGAAATTTTAATATCACAGTAACCTCTCCCCGATGTTATTCAATCGGTATATTGAGCAAGCAGTAAAGGAAACAAAAGAAAAATTTGGAGTAGGAATTAAAATCCATGGAGAAGAAATAAAAACTTTGACGTTCGCCGATGACATTGTAATTCTGTCAGTGACAGCAAAGGACCTGAAAGAACAGCTGAACGGAATGGACATGGTCTTGAAAGGAGGATATAAGATGAACACCAACAAAAGCAAAACGAGAATAATGGAATGTAGTCGAGTTAAATCGGGCGATGATGCGGGAATTAGATAAGGAAAAGAGACGCTTAAAGTAGTAAATGAGTTTTGCTATTTGGGGAGCAGAATAACTGATGATGGTCGAAGTAGAGAGGATATAAAATGTAGACTGGCAATGGCAAGAAAAGCGTTTCTGAAGAAGAGATATTTGTTAACTTCGAGTACAGATATAAGTGTCAGAAAGTCGTTTCTGAAAGTATTTGTATGGAGTGTAGCCATGTATGGAAGTGAAACATGGACGATAAATAGTGTAGACAAGAAGAGAATGAAAGCTTTCGAAATGTGGTGCTACAGAAGAATGCTGAAGATTAGATGGGTAGATCACATAACTAATGAGGAGGTATTGAATAGAATTGGAGAGAAGAGAAATTTGTGGCACAGCTTGACTAGAAGAAGGGATCGGTTGGTAGGGCATATTCTGAGGCATCAAGGGATCACCAGTTTAGTATTGGAGGGCAGCGTGGAGGGCAAAAATCGCAGAGGGAGACCAATAGATGAATACACTAAACAGATTCAGAAGGGTGTAGGTTGCAGTAGGTAGTAGGAGATGAAGAACCTTGCATGGTATAGAGTAGCACGGAGAGCTGCATCAAACCAGTCTCTGGACTGAAGACCACAACAACAAGTAACTTAATTAAGTGTTGCATCAGAGTCTTTATCTCTAAGCATCCGTGCTCGTCTGTTGTTGCCTCATTGTCCTTGAAGTGTTGAAGAAAACGTTCGTTCCTCACTTGTTTTGCTCATTGATGGAGTCATATTTCGCTGGGTTGGTGGTGGAGGTAGTTGAGTTCTCGACTTTGTCTTGTCGACTATCACCAGTCTGACGTTGGTAGCTATGGGCTGAAACTCACTGCATGGTGTTGCGATATTAGACGCAGCTGTTCGGAAATGTTTCAGAGGTTTTTGGAGCTCGCTAAATACTTTCCAAGAAGCTGTATGTTGGTCCAGGCGGCCAGCACATTTAGGGGGGGGGGGGGGGGGAGTGTCTGGTGGTTGTTAACACTAGGGTAATGGGGCTCCTGGCGCAATTTGGATATCAAATTGATCTGATTATTAAATGAATTAATTAAATACCCCACCACACACATCCACATCCACCACACCCATCCCCAACCCCACCGCCACATGACGTCATGTGTTTTCCACAGCCGGAATGTGGGTCCCTCCACCCTCTCACTCCCCACCTCTGCCCATCCTACTCGCTCACCTACCCTACTGGAGACAAATTTCGAATTTTGACGGGATTTCGAATTCTGGAGGGAATTTCATAGTCCCCAGGCTGTGCTAACGTCCCACCCTGTCCCTCCACCCGGAAATTGGAAGGAAATCACAAATGGCGGAGCACTTTCTGGGACTCAAACAATGGATTGAAAGCCCAAGTGCACTCCTCCCCCCTCCCCACCCAAGACATGGAAACTGTCCAGATCCAGGAGAGGAAGATACGGTTAGTATACTTTATTTATTTTTGTTGGGAAACTCAAGTAAAGATCTTTCCTAATTACATAATTAATCATAACGTTCAGTCCTAATCTCATAACTATATGTATACCGCTACGCAAGGAGTGCCTAAAATCGCAATACAGCAAAAACTGACGATGACATACAACTGATGTTATTCTGCTGGGGAAAAATTTTACAGTGCAACTGCAAACTAGTGGCAGACGTGCTCAAACTCTACCCTACAAGGTGGTGGGAAAAAGGCTGTAGTGGAAGGTACTATCTTTGTTTTTTGGCAGTAATTGTGTTCAACTGATGAGATGCATATAGCTAAGGACTATGTCTATCGCTGTTTGATGTCAAGAGTTCACGATGCCTCCTCCTGTGTTGCTCGACAGTCACCCTGCAGCTCAGGTAATCGAAATTCAGGAAAGCCAGTACATGCTACCACAACTGGTGGAAAATGCCTCGCTGTTTTAATTACACCTCGAAATTATTGTGAAGAAAACCAGACTCGTAATGAAGGGGTCATAATGTAACGCATGTACAGGGGAGCACGTAAAATCGCCATCCGAAAAGAATGTATTAGGAGAGAGGAGCGGCAGTTGAATGTGCATTCTCCTCGATGTTGGATCATGACCTAACGAAATTAGAGCCGCTCTTACCTCCTCTCACACCTCTCTTTCCTTTCCTCCCATCACCATGGGTTAGGTACAGCCCTTTTCAAATGGACACCTGCTACAACTTCGGCACATAATCTGTGTTGTCCAAAACCTCCCATCGGTAGCTGAACGGGCATTCATCGGCCGCACCCAACCGTCTGCACGCCACTATCTACCTTAGGGCGACAGTGGCTGCGCAGTCTAGGTGGCAGCTCGATGCTAACAGAAAACGCCATAATGACTCCTAAAAAAACGAGATAAATGATGCGCACCCCAAGTGCAATTTGCTTATTCATCTCAAATGTAACCATCTGCATACATCCACATTTAAAATGGATGATGGTGGGACATCAGCTGGTATAATTTTTATTAAAAATGAAACTCCTCCAGCTGTATTTAAGTACAGCAGGAGGAGTTTCAATTTTAATAAAAATGTAACCACGCCCTCTCTGGAGCATAGCTGCCTAGAGTGACCACACAAAAACTGGGCTGGCCCCCGCCCGCAACTGCATGCCAATCTGTGATGGAGAACTCTTCTTTGTAACATCAGTTCACCCCCTATAAGTGAGCATCTATTAAGGAAACACGGAAAATACAACCACGATGATAATGAATGCCCTCTTTCCATGAAAATAGGTGCATTCCACTCTATTTTAGTTTTACGTTCGACTGGAGGATACAATGTGCATCTCTCTCTGCCGCCCGCCTCCCGATGTTTCGCGTCATCCAGTGACATGGAAAAAAAGCTACAGATGGACCAAATTAGATTGTTTGAGGACGTCCCTCATATTCAAATCAGTGTCTGCAAATAAACTGTGATGCACATGTATATTACAAACATTTCAGACATATGAAATAACATTACACAACACAGCATTTCATGCCATTTGCTCATATGTTAGAAAAAACGCAATCATTTTACGTTTGACAACAAGAAGTTATACACTCCTGGAAATTGAAATAAGAACACCGTGAATTCATTGTCCCAGGAAGGGGAAACTTTATTGACACATTCCTGGGGTCAGATACATCACATGATCACACTGACAGAACCACAGGCACATAGACACAGGCAACAGAGCATGCACAATGTCGGCACTAGTACAGTGTATATCCACCTTTCGCAGCAATGCAGGCTGCTATTCTCCCATGGAGACGATCGTAGAGATGCTGGATGTAGTCCTGTGGAACGGCTTGCCATGCCATTTCCACCTGGCGCCTCAGTTGGACCAGCGTTCGTGCTGGACGTGCAGACCGCGTGAGACGACGCTTCATCCAGTCCCAAACATGCTCAATGGGGGACAGATCCGGAGATCTTGCTGGCCAGGGTAGTTGACTTACACCTTCTAGAGCACGTTGGGTGGCACGGGATACATGCGGACGTGCATTGTCCTGTTGGAACAGCAAGTTCCCTTGCCGGTCTAGGAATGGTAGAACGATGGGTTCGATGACGGTTTGGATGTACCGTGCACTATTCAGTGTCCCCTCGACGATCACCAGTGGTGTACGGCCAGTGTAGGAGATCGCTCCCCACACCATGATGCCGGGTGTTGGCCCTGTGTGCCTCGGTCGTATGCAGTCCTGATTGTGGCGCTCACCTGCACGGCGCCAAACACGCATACGACCATCATTGGCACCAAGGCAGAAGCGACTCTCATCGCTGAAGACGACACGTCTCCATTCGTCCCTCCATTCACGCCTGTCGCGACACAACTGGAGGCGGGCTGCACGATGTTGGGGCGTGAGCGGAAGACGGCCTAACGGTGTGCGGGACCGTAGCCCCGCTTCATGGAGACGGTTGCGAATGGTCCTCGCCGATACCCCAGGAGCAACAGTGTCCCTAATTTGCTGGGAAGTGGCGGTGCGGTCCCCTACGGCACTGCGTAGGATCCTACGGTCTTGGCGTGCATCCTTGCGTCGCTACGGTCCGGTCCCAGGTCGACGGGCACGTGCACCTTCCGCCGACCACTGGCGACAACATCGATGTACTGTGGAGACCTCACGCCCCACGTGTTGAGCAATTCGGCGGTACGTCCACCCGGCCTCCCGCATGCCCACTATACGCCCTCGCTCAAAGTCCGTCAACTGCACATACGGTTCACGTCCACGCTGTCGCGGCATGCTACCAGTGTTAAAGACTGCGATGGAGCTCCGTATGCCACGGCAAACTGGCTGACACTGACGGCGGCGGTGCACAAATGCTGCGCAGCTAGCGCCATTCGACGGCCAACACCGCAGTTCCTGGTGTGTCCGCTGTGCCGTGCGTGTGATCATTGCTTGTACAGCCCTCTCGCAGTGTCCGGAGCGAGTATGGTGGGTCTGACACACCGGTGTCAATGTGTTCTTTTTTCCATTTCCAGGAGTGTAATTCAAGAGGATGTTGCTGTTTTGTACACTGTGCCAGGTCCTGTTTTACCAATGCAGTGCTATATCACATGGGCGATTACAAAAGAAAAACATGAGATCATGTCTTGTAACCGAACCTCCTAAGATCACCTAGTAGAGAACATCATAAGATTCCTCCAATACGTCGGAAACAAATACCATATGCATGCTTATATTTGACATGTTTACTCAAAAATTCTCCTCTACCAAACACAGGACTAGCAGTAACACCTATTTTTAAACATGCACTCATGACGATAATCCATCTTCCGATACAATAAAAAAACCATCTGTGTGTTGACATCGAACATATCACATATACATGAATCACTCCATTGGGACACGTGGTCAGTGGTTGAAGCCGCTTGCACAGACCTGTGTAAAGTTTTGTCACCTGTACTCGAGGAAGACCATATCCACCAGACTCTCAGTCATAAAAGAGGGTTCCTGTGCGGTTCTTCCAGAAACAGTTTAATACAAAGTTTTTCAGCTGTAACACACACAAGGAGTGTATGACTACAGCATTGTACACTGCCATACAATTTGTTTTTTTTACCATGACTTCGAGATGCTAAGCCAACATTAACACGTTTCGATCTGTTGGCTCTCACAGAAAGCTGAACATCACATGGTGTAAACAATGCAGTTCCCACAACACACAGGATGGCAGAAATAAAACAAAGAGGCGATGATTCTCATTGACCAAAATTAGGAAGACATCGCAACATATAGAAGCTGGAAGAGTTTAGAGCACTGCAGAGCGTTTACAAGGTGATCTACAAAGTTAATCTCATCTTCCACATTAATGGGGTAGCAGATGTCTCGGTGCTCAATTCTGAAGAGCATTGTTTCTACATTTTGTAGCCAAGGACATGATTATTGTTCCAGTGTTGACCATCACTGGATCTTGCTGTTCACAACACATATGGGATGGTAGAAACAAGAGGCAATGCTACCTTATTGGTGAACCAAAAGAATTTGGAGGGTGTCGCATCATATGGAAATAGTACAAGTCTGCAGCATCGAGGAACACTCCTAAACACTTGTCTGAAGGTGATGACCTCTACACTTTATCCCATGCTCCACTGTGACATGTAGCAGTTCTCCAGTGCTCCGCCAAGGATCTCTCCATCTCAGCTAGTGGTGGCTGGCGTCATTATGTGTTAATCAACAGCTTACCAGTGGATGGATGGGATGAGAATGACACTGTTGATGTGGGATTATGTACAGTAGTAAGCAGTACAGTTGATAGCACGATCATTTCCAGCAATTTAACCAGTTGTTCCATATTTCAACGCTTTGACACATCAGAATGCTCCCAGTTTATATATCATCACTAAATCATCTCTCCACTACTTTGCAAGTAGCATACACTAGACTACGAACGCAGCTAGATGACTGTGCAGTAAGTTCATTCAGTCATATACACCAAATTGTACCAGACAGTGTCCTCTACCGGTGCAGTTAGGCTACCTACATATATCTAGCACATCGATAGTAATGCAGAGTTTATGATTATGACTGGCCATCTTTCCCTGTGTGGGTGGGTGTCAGAGAGTGTTCCGGCATTCATAGGATAAAGTCGGGTATTGACAGATCCCCCCACATTATTCTTGACCAATTCTCCCTGCAACACTGTCGGCAATATAATCTGCAACTGACCAGAAGTAAGATGCTACCATACCACTACATTCAACAGAAGGAACATACTGCCGTTCAGCAAAGACTGTTCTACACCAGTCTTACCCACAGCTTCCATCCAAGTGCACAAAATCTCTCCAGATACATGTCGAAGAGGGTGGCACCCCTTTTCGGTATACAGTAGGCAGAGAGTGTAGCGGTGATATAACTCTCAGTAGAGACGAAATATGTGGTTTATACACGTTGGAGCACCAGACGGATGGAGTTCGAAACATTTCACGTAAATCAACTGTGATATCAATTTTAAAGTATTATTCCACGATGTGGAGTCAGTACCAAGAAGGTACCGGCATGAGAGAAATGATCACAGAGTACAAACACCTACTGCTATGGTTATATGGTTCCGCACATAAAAAAGCTATATTCCTAAAGCCATAAAGTTTCTGAAGTATTAGTCATGCAGGATGCAACGCCCTTACTACTCTAATGCAGGATATACAGGGTGAGTCACCTAACGTTACCGCTGGATATATTTTGTAAACCACATCAAATACTGCAATTGTGTGCAGCAAATGATGGCCACCACATTGAACATCTATTGGCCTGACATGTCGGGACACACTCTATTCCACTCCGTAATTGAAAACGGAAACCACGTGTGTACGTGTACCTCACCCCTCATGGTAATGTACATGTTCGTCAGTGAAAAAGACCAATAAAAAGGTGTTAGCATGCAGACGTAATGTGCTGTTCCAGTCTCTTCTGTACCTAAGGTCCATCACCGTTCCCTTTGGATCCCTACGTAATTCGGTGCTCTCCGATACACACGATCGAACAGCGGAGGAGTGGTACTGAAGCGTCAGCTTTAGGTTACAATATCTCCGGATGTAATTAACATTTTACAATGCAACAAACGGCACTGATTAGGTATTTGTTTATATGTTCAGATGTGCTAACAAAACTAACGGGGTTCCATTTAAAAAAAACGTAGATTTGTGTTAAAAAACATACTTCCGTGCATATTTGTATGGTTTGTATTAATTAATTACACTAGCCCCTCTCCTCACGTTCGGTCTGTGGAACCGATTCGTCAGTATTTGATGTGGTTTATGAAATATATCCAGCGGTAATATTAGGTGACTCACCCTGTATATGTCCGACATCAGACATGTAATCACCCTGCAAGTTTCCTACTACAACCACTATAGTGACAAACTTCAAATGATAAAACTACTGCCTTCTACTCTATTCTGGTGTCCTGCGAAGGCACTGTCGATGAATATCCACTGCTCAAACTGCTTATAAACTAATTAGAACGGAGCCAGGAGCCTGCTGTTCTATCTCTTAAGAAATTAATAGATTTTATATGTCTCTTTAAGTCGGACACATATATATCCACAGTCACATTTCTCGAATCAGTCGTGCCTATTATTGGTAGCAGTAATTGATTTTACGGATATGGCTATGGCTCACTAGGAACTAGAGCGAGGAAAAAATTTAAATATTTTTGATAACAGATACATTGAGTTATAAGCCATGCCCTACTGCACGAAAATGTACACGAAGATGCAGCAACTTAGCAACTTCTTACGAGGGGTGAAAACCACGAGAGAGATGTAACTGTCTTTTTGGTGTTTACAGTAGTGTCACTTGGGCTCCAGTAGCATTCCTCTTGCACACAGATGTCCTGGCCTGATGTTAGGTAGTTCTGTTCACACGTAGGATAATATAGCAATTTATTCGTAAAACCACATCTCTAGAATACACCTACCTCACACTATTAAAGCCGATATATGTGGCATCAGTCCACTGTCTTACAGAACATTCTAGGGGATGGTTTAAGTCGGATAAATACATTGATTCTTCTCCTTATTGCTTAGGGAATAACATTGCTTGTGAGGACCAACTGTAATTCGGTAATATCTATATTAGGTGAGCTCACGGTTCTGGATTGGGATACATATACTTTGCCTGATTCAATATGACGCCTCTGTGCAATACTTATATTGCCTTTGTGGAGGTACGTGTTATGAAAATCCACATAGTTTACAGGGGGATGGGGAGGGTTAAAACTGAATGCAGACAGAGCGTAATTTTATTCTCTTCTTAGTCTTGTGACCCCAGGGACCCTCAACCCGCCTCAGTACCGCACATTTCATGGTACTTTTATCTCTAATTTTATGTATTTCCGGTAAGTTAACGTAATTTTGGAAGTTTTTCGCGATTTGATATGTTTCGTCACATTTCACTAAATTTTACATATTTCCCATAAGTTTATCGTAATTATACCAGGTATTCATTGATATTTACTGATTTTATGTCATTTTCTTATATTTTTTTCGACAGTTTTCCGTATGTCTATGGTCGTATTGCTGGCATACCCATGCGTTGTTTGGTTTTTAACAAGGATGTTTGCATGTTTTGTACACTAGTCTACTAATAATCCTAAGAATTCTCCTCTTTCCGATGATTTTGGATAGGAAGGTCATGAAAAGTATAGTAACACTCGCCTCGTACCTAGATGAGGCTCAACGAGTGGGGCTAATTGGAAGCTCGTAGTCTGGAAACAATTCTGTGTTCTGCTACGACACATCAGAGAGCTTGTCTGCCGACTCACGTAGCAATGCATTTGATGGAAACTCAAAGTTTGGCACAGTTCGTTTGACTTGCAGTCTACTGTGTAGGGATCTGCAACAGGGATCTGACATGTGTACAGAGTTGAGTAGATTTCTGCTACTGGTCTAGTATTTTTCCCATAATTATATGCTCTTATTGCTTACCATATAAGCTTCGCTACTTTTGTTTATACCTTCCAACTCTGATACGTTCCCACAATCCTATCAGGGCACTTACAAACTGTAGATTTCAGGCTTCTTTTTTATCCTAGGAATCAGTTATTCCTAGATGACAGCGTGTCGACGCCACTTAGCATCCCGGAACGTGAAAGTTTACTCTCTCTGTACCTACAGAGTGTACATCTCCAGCAGCGTGATTTATGGACAACCAGTTGGCAAGCTATACATTGCAACCACATGTGTCTGCCGTTGACAGCTGTACACACGTACAAGCAGAGACTATGCATGCGTATTATTAATCATGTAGTCTCAATTTCAACCACTTGTACGTTATTTTCGACAGTGCTACAGCCCTGCAAGTAGCAAAAAACTCTTCAAAAAACGGTCTGCAGAGAATATAATAACTTTTAAATTTATGTTACTAAAGAGCATAACATCTTTGATGCAAGTTACACTACCAATATTTCGTAACAATATTGTCTAGATTCTCCAATAATAACATCAAACGAAGCCATTCTTCTGCACCTGCCACAGCTACTTTTAAGCTCTTAAACATCCAGAATGATGGCACATGATCATCCCAGCCCAGCTACTTAATGTGCTAAATGTTTTTGGAAAGAGGGAGACAGTCCTTCGTATTATTCTCATGTACAATATAGAACAGCACGTTAGTCGGGTGGTATAATATAGCGCTGTACTCGAATGCTCCCTGTCACTCACAACAAAATATTCTGCAGTTGCAGTGCATCTGCTCTGTTTTCTGAATGTCTGTATTTATGTGTGTGTCGTGGATGGTTCCAATAAACCCAACCCAGTTCTCTAGCTGATGGATCCACCTTCGAGCCCTATCCCAGACGTACCACATTGTGGATCATCCTCTAGACACTGTTTCAGATATAATTCATGGTGGATCCACCTTCGAACCCTATCCTGGATGTAGGGCATTGTGGATCCCCATCTAAACACCGTTCTAGACATAATGCAGAGTGGATCCATATTCTCCGTGATGCTACTCGAGGCGGGTGTAAAATGAATGTGCGCAACGGAAAATACTGAACGCGAGACTGAAGATTTGGCCCTGTTTGACTACCCCCTGAGGCAGATCTTAGGATCTCTTAATTATGATATTATTTCCTCCTTCTTGCTCTTTAACGTATAAGTTACAACCTAAACATAAATGAATGATTAAGGGAAGTAGTAACTACTAAAAGATAAATTTTGTTTCTGCCTATACATTTACTGTAAATTGAAAACCCCTTTATATAACAAATGTTTCTATTTCCTAACTAATATTACGGATCAATTGCCCAAATCGGCCCCTTTTTATGGCTACACGACCCGATAGAAATGGAGTGAGATGACTGACATCATCTACATGCCAAACACTAGAAGACACTACTTTCAAAGATGATCTACAGTGGTGTGCTACCTCAGTGGAAATAAAACTTACGTGATCACAGCTGTTTAGACTTATAGCCCTAATACGCAGAAGCAATTAGCAATACCACCACATGTACTGCGTCCAGTGCGTCGGAGTGATGGTTCTCGTACATGTCTGCGACGATGGAAGAACTCCAGCCACAAAACAAATTCTTTCAAACACTAGGACGGCAGAAGGCGTTCCTGTGACTAGTGTAATCTAATACTGTCTTCTCCTTTCTGTGTTCTACGGATATGAAAAGCGAACTCGCACCCACAAGGACGGAATGCAGATAACGTCTCTACGTGAGTATAAACAGAAAAGTGCTCTCAATCAATGAACGCTGCGCACTCCATGACGACTCCCTACCCGGAGGCGAAGTCTAGAATCGTATAAGTTCGCAACAGCACAGTACCTAACCTTTCTAACTATTAAATCTCCTGAGAGCAAAGACAGCAAGTCTGCCTATACCAACAAAAGCTAATACTGAGCGATCGTCAAACAAGGGCGCTCAAAACGGAAGACTTCATTCTCTCCACTGCTGGCTTCCCAGCAAGCTCGGCTCCTCTCCCTCGTAACTGAAGAAAGTGAATCATATTCTCGAAATCCTAGAATATTGTCCCTCTCTACAGATTCTTCTGAAAGACCACCAACAATATTTTAGTTTTTTGCTGTCCAGCGCGGAAAAATGGTTCAAATGGCTCTGAGCACTATGCGACTTAACTTCTTAGGTCATCGTCGCCCAGAACCTAGAAATAATTAAACCTAACTAACCTAAAGACATCACACATATCCATGCCCGAGGAAGGGTTCGAACCTGCGACCGTAGCGGTCGCTCGGTTCCAGACTGTAGCGGCTAGAACCGCATGGCCACTCCGACCGGCCCAGCGCGGAAAGTTTGTGAGGAAATACCTATCTTCGTTAATTAGGAATACATACAAGGTACGCTTCTCAGAGTAAATGTCCTCGGAAATAACCCAGCCTGTATGATTTCCGAGTAATGCTTCCTCGTTCCTCTCTAAAAAATGGTTCAAATGGTTCTGAGCACTATGGGACTTAATTTCTGAGGTCATCAGTCCCTTAGAACTTGGAACTACTTAAACCTAACTAACCTGAGGACATCACACGCATCCATGCCCGAGGCAGGATTCGAACCTGCGACCGTAGCAGTCGCTCGGTTCCAGACTGAAGCACCTAGAACCGCTCGGCCACTCCGGCCGGCCCGTTCCTCTCTGCTGCGTCCAAGATTTTCCGAGTTTCCGAAGTATTATCCGGTTATCGTTGCGGCCCGCCGCTGCTCTATTGTGCTTCAGCGCACAGGTGTCCCAACCATCCGTCTTGGCTACTTCCTGTGTCAAGCAGGACCAACACAACTGTGAGGGCTTTTCAACCTGGGCTTGAGTTACACTTGTCGTTCGATTTCCACTGGCGATCCAACCTCTACTAGTATAGGCAATCATTCATTAGGCCGTTTTGATAATAAAGACACTCCGCTACCTTTCATGCAGTAAGCGTTAACACCTACCTACAGGGTGTACGTGACCGTGTCAATCTTCTTTAAATATTCATAATCAAATGATACCTAATCCCGGTTGTAAATCACGGCAAAGTATGTAGATGAGTGATTGTAAGCTGCGAAATTATAACATTAAATTAGGCGTACCCTGGGTCATGGTAACAACGAGGTGAAAAACTTCATTCTGAAATGTTGTTTCAAGTGTCTCAAATATTTTAATACACATGTGCATGACAGTTTATCTAAAAACACTGATCTGAATGTGAAGGACGCTCTCAGTCATGTAAATTGTCCATCAAGATGAAAAAAATTGCTTAACATTGACGTTTTTTTCTTTGGTGTTTAAATTCTCGCTTATTCTTTACTCTCATGACGGTTTCGAAATAACGAGGATATTCCGCAGTGATTAGTCGATTTTGCAGGAAAGTAGTGGATGTTCTTTTTCGGATTGTATGGTGGTCCTGTATAGTTTGTGTGCAGCCTAAACTCTACAGTTTGGTTATCTGTAATCGATGGCGGTGCTATAGTTATCTTTTTTTTCACCTCGCTGGATGTTGCAAAATAACAGAAGTCAGGGGAGAGAGAGATGCTAATTGTATCCTGCAGTCGAACACAAAAACTATACCGATTATGCTCATAAAACTAAAGGAAAATGAACTGCCTCTTTCTTCATGGAAAGAGGACATTTACCATCATTTCCATTGTCTTTCCTTTATTCTTTTTAATAGATGCTCACTTATAGGAGGTGAGTTGACGTTAAATACAAGTGTTATCCAACGAAGAACAGCACGTGGATGTGCATGGGGGGTTGGTGCTGTGTGTGTGTGTGTGTGTGTGTGTGTGTGTGTGTGTGTGTGGCCGCCCTAGGCAGCTGTGCTCCAGTCAGGGCACTGTTACATCTTAGACGATCAAGCAAGTTATACTCAGGTCCCCAGTGCAAGTGTTGCACTATGACCCTTTGATTATGAGTGCTAGTTTTATTCCATGACAGTTTCGATGCGTAATTAGAACAGTGAGGCATTTTCCACCAGTTGCGGTAGTGTGTACTGGCTTCCCTGTATTTTGATTACCTGAGCTGCAGGATGATTGTCAAGCAATGAAGGAGGAGGCATGTGTTGTGAACTCTGAGATCAAACAGCGATAGACACAGTCATCAGCTGTATGCTTACAGGAAATACACTTATGTACCTCCTCTCTGTACAACACAAGCAATTCGTCAGTTGAACGCAGTTACTGCCAAACAATAAAGATAGTACCTTCGACTCTAACCTTTTTCCCACCAGATTGTAGGTAAAGGGTAGAGTTTGAGCACTTCTGCCATTACTTTCAAGTGGTATTGTGAATTTTTTTCTCAGTTGGCTAACACCAATTGTATGGCATCATCAATATTTAGCTGCATTGCGATTTTAGGCATACCTTGCGTAGCGGTATGCACATAGTTGTGTAAGTAGGACCGATCTTTATGATTAATTTCGTAATTAGAACCGATATTTACTTGTGTTTCCCAATCAAAACAAATAAAGTAGACTAACCTAACCGAAAGACCCAGGTTAAAGTCCCAGAAAGGGCACTTCAGTTTTTAATTTTCCAAAAACTCCCAGATGGGCGGTATTATAGGACTTCAGAAAAGCCCTGGGACTATAAAATTCCCTCGAAAATTCGAAATTCTCATCGGCTGGGTAGGTGGGCGATGGGGAGGGAAAGAGCTGGGAAGTGGGAGGGAGCAGGGACCCACATGCCGGCTGGGAAAACCCAGATGGCATGTGGAGGTGGGCGGGGTGGGGTGTGTGATGGGTAGTGATTAATTGATCAATTTAATTAATTTACATATCAATTTGATATCAAAATTTCGCCAGTAGCGCCATTACCCTACAACTGTTGATTGTATTCGCTGCTTGCGAGGATGTCTGCACGTGTAATACATCCTCCGGTAACCAAGAGTAATTGGTGGTATGCGTTCAGCGTTGTCAGTGTTTACACTTTACACTGTAGAAGTTCATCTCACGATCAATAATTTTCCCCTTGCACTTTTGTTGAAGGTATGTGGTGTACTCTATAAATGGTATTGGACTTTTCTCCTTG
Source organism: Schistocerca piceifrons (assembly GCF_021461385.2). NCBI lineage: Eukaryota > Metazoa > Arthropoda > Insecta > Orthoptera > Acrididae > Schistocerca > Schistocerca piceifrons. Next base: position 599,878,056 of record NC_060149.1, on the reverse strand, counting down.
CGGTAGTGTCACAGCAAATACCGGTAGTCGGCGGTGTTTACCCTACTTCTTGAGCTTGAACTAGTGCACGTCATTAATAGTGAAACCTCGTTCTTGCAAGTCTTGTTGAACTTCTTTTTCTGTATCTGATTGTGGTAGACCCTTAACTACCACCTTTAGGTGCCTGTTGTTGATATCCTAATATGTATGGAACAGTAATTTTTGTTCCGACAGAAAGAAAACACCTTCTGGTAATCCTCAAATGTATCAACCTAAAATTTCACTCCTTCACCTGCATAAGCTGCTCTTAAGCTTCCAGTGATTAGAACCTTTAATTCTCTGAATAACTTTACGTGGTTTAAGCTAGTATAAATTACAATGGATGAGACTTTTAGCAGTTTCGGGGCCATCAATAATGGCGGTGGTTCGGCAGTTGCAGACTCCTGCGCTGTCTCCACTGTCAAAGTATCATATCTATTGGTAATTTTCAGTCGTTGCTGGGTGGTTTGCTTCAAGTTTCGCGCTGTCTTCCGTTGAATGGTCTTTTCTCTTTGTACCGGTTGGAAACCCCGTCATCTTGGAATGACAGTATGGGAGGCGCTGTGTTTTTGGAGCCATAGCGACTCGTGACTGCAGTGACGGCAGAGGTATCTGAAGAGGATGAAACTTCAGAGTCTACATCGGTGTCTTCAAGTATTTTTCGTTGAATACACCGTATTCGCTCCAGCACTTGCTGGCGTTGTCGTCTCTGTTCTGTATATTTCTCCTCCCGGTGTATCACTTTGGTGTCTGATGTGGACTTCGCCTTAAGGCTTTGTTTGCTATTTTCATTCAGTAACTGTTGTATATTGTCACCCAGTGTTTCGTCTATCTCTGCGTCCAGGGAACCTATATGGGTGCAATCGTCCTCACACATCCGCGAGCGCGTCCCTGACAATCTCGACAACTGCACAGGGACTTCCACGAACACACGACGACACTATAACTGACTTACGAGGTACGCTATGGAAAGAACACTGCGATAAGCACTCGAAGAACTGATACTTAGTTGTGTACTTCGCATCAATTAATTTATTTTCGTTTTATACCCTCCAGTGTCTCACAAAACACAGTTTCGTTGAAGACCATCTGATCACGCAGTCGGCCATTTCGTCTTGTCTGTGCTACTTTACAGTACCAATTCGTGTACTTGTCTTCCGAACTAACAATAAGTCATGACTAGCGCTACATCCTGCATTCTTCAGTAAGAGAGAACGAGTCAACGAGTGTAAGTATGAGGCGACTACAGCACCACAGTTTCCACGCTCGTCATACACGAGGAACTACAGCGGGAACGAAGGTATCCCTTTAGCATTGATGTAATTGCAGCGCCTTGATTTGTGAAGTATGTAACCTGAACATTAGAACCGCATTCGCTCCGCCCTAATAGAAGGATATCTCCATTTTAGCACTGAGTACAGAGGCCGAGGTGGCCCAATAATCCCCAGCCTTTATTGCAGCCGACTTGAACCAACATTCTGTATACGTTTGGTAAAAATGGACCAGCATTGCAGCCACCATTTCGGTAGGGACGTAATGTTAACTAACTCCCATAGGAAGTTAACTGCTGAGTTTTAATGATTCCCAGCCAGGTACTTGCTCCCATCATGTACTTTGGCGATCATACTGGCGCTGGTAGTTACTTTTCCGTGTTCCTTCTTTAGTACTCTGGTCATCATTCATTAACCGTATCCACGAATTATTTTGATTGTTATGGTTTACCATACTTACTTGCCTGTGCTAAGATAAGATTTCACAATTATCATCCCTTGTCCATTTATTAAATGTTCATTTGTTTATATCAGTGGGTGATTCATATGTTGCTGATTTACGGTAACAAAAGCGATTGTTACAGTGACCACTTGTTTCTGTTGTACATAGATGACCCGTCCTCTTGTTAATATATCCACGTATGGTGTGGTACCCATATCTTAACGCTTCATTGGGTCACCCCAATTAATTATCAGTTAATAAGGCGTTTCCGTTAGCACGACATTTTTTCTTCCTTACACTTAAAAGGCATTAGACAGTAGGTAAATAAGAATAAGGGACCGGAAGTTAGAAATACAGCAGAAGACGAAAAGGTAGCTTTGGGACATGAAACGATGAAAGGGGCTAACGATCAAGTAGGCAAAAGACATGGCCTAGTACAAATTCTTGATTCACAAATGAGGTATTGAATTTAATTGATGATAGAAGGAAATATAAGAAGGTAGCGAATGAGGCTCGAAGAATGGAATGTAGATCTATAGAAATGAGTTTGAGAAGACGTTAAAAGTGGCTAATTAGGAATGGCTATTGTTGAAATGTAAGTCTGCAAAAACCAGCATGTCTATGGGAACGACTGAAGTCACCTATCCCCGCCAGAAACATTAATGAAGCTTTTAAAGAACAGAGATGTAACTGTATGAATATCATAAGCTCAGTTGGAAAACAAGTATTCAGTAAAGAGATGAGGTTGGAAAGTTGGAAGGAATGTATGGAATATGTAGAACATCTTGAAGACAATATTATGGAAAGGAAAGAGGCAGCAGATGAAGATGAGATGGCAAATACGATATTTCACGAAGAACCGACAGGTCACTGAAAGACAGGAGCCAAAGCCGCCTGTAAATTGACGATATCCCTCAGATTGAGAGCCCAGGAATAACTAACCATAACAAAACTATGCCACCGCATATGCTACGTATTAGGGGCATAAAAATTACCTTCAGATTTCAAGACCAATATAATAATCCCAGTTCCAAAAAGTTCAATTTAATAAGTCGCAGCTGCATAATACTAACACGAATTACTTAAAGAGAAATGAAAACAGCGATGAAGTCAGACCTCTGGGAATACCAGTTTCGATTTCAGAGAGATGTACGAATATAAGAGACAATATTGACCATAATAATGATCTTAGAACGTTGACTGAAGAAAGGTAAACCTACGCTTACAGTACCTGTAGATGCTGACAGAAATACACTATTCACAATTCTTAGAGTAGCATGGATGAAATACAGGGAGTGAATCGTTTTCTAGAGAAACGAGACTACCACCATGACACTCGAAGAATATGAAAGAAAGGCAGTAGTTTAAAAGGTAGTAAGACAGAGTTGCATCGTATGACGAATATAGTTCAATGCGCTCGTAGAGCAGGCAGTAAAGAAAACCAAAGCGACTTTTGGAGAGAGAATTAAAGTTCAGGGAGAAGAAAAAATCTTTAGGTTTTACTGACGGCACTGTAATTCTCTCAGATACGGGGAAAGGCCCTGCAAGGTTAGCTGAGCGTAATGGATAGTATTTTTTAAAAAAATATTATAATATGAATAATAACGCAAGTGAAACAATATTAACGGAGTGAAGTCAAATTAAAACAGGCGATTCAGAGGAATTTAGATATCGAAATGTGACACTAAAAGTAGGAGATTAGTTTTGTTATTTCGGCAGCAAAGTTATTAACGAGGATAGCTATAGGAAAGTTATAAAGTGTAGACTGACAACAGGAAGAAAAGCGCTTCTGAGAATGTTAAATTTATATTAGATTCTAGATAATCGTAGCATATATTTCCTGAAAGTATTTCTCTGGCATGTAGGATTGTACGGAAGTGAATGTTGGCGATAAACAGTACTTACAATATGATTGTAGAAAGTTTTGAAATGTGGTGTAACAGAAAAATTCTGAAAATTGCATGGCTATATCGGATAACTAATGACGAGGCACGGAAATGAAAAGAGGAGAAGTGAAATTTATGGCACCCGTTCACTAAAGGAGAGGATAGGATGGTGGGACACAAACTGAAGCATCAAGAAATGATCACTGTGGAAAGAGTGGGGGATAAAACTTATAGTGGAAGATCGACGTTTTATTGCAGTAAGCATGTTCGGGTAGACTGTACGCTGCACTAGTTACACCGATATGAAGCGGCCTGCACACTATAGAGTAGCCCGAGAGTTTTATGAAACCAATCTTCAGACTGCAGCAACAAAAGGCATACTTTGGCGTGCAATGGCTTATCAGATTCAACTCTGTCACAGATTTCAAATATGTTCCTTCGCTTTAAGTAAAAGTACAAAAGTCAAATATACTATATCTGTAACTTATACACTAGTCGCAAGTCACTCGCAATGTAATTGAAAATTGTGACCGTTTGAATGAAAATTTAGGTAGGTGAATTACTGTATCAGCGTCGCGGAAACAGCAGTCAAACTGATAGTTACCTAACTGAATGGAAATCCATTGAGAGAACCTTGTAATGGACTTGTATAGTCGAGGTGAAAATGTAGCAGCAAGCGGTCAGTGAATCGTATACAGTTGTAACTACCGGCCTTAATTGTAAACATGTAAAACATCTGAATATGCAGCAGAGCTGGGAATAGGGCAAGTGAGCAGTGGGAATTCACATTAGCAAACATGGGAATTGCATTAACTGTTGTTTAGTTCTATATTATCCAATCATTCACTCATCATGCCTCCACAGAAATACCAGTACCATTTTTATAGCCAGTCACTTCTGCACAATAAATAGTGAAGCGACATACAGTGCTGTTACTCTTCTTAGTATTAGTATGCACACATTACTGTCTATAAATCTAGCTCCTGATTAATGGTGGCTTATATGATTACATCATATTCCGTTCTGACAATTAGTAGTAGAACAGCAGATACGTTTAAAGAAAAACTTCAGAGATAGTCTAGGACTTTTCTAGTATTATCAAGTCTTAGAATCAAGACATATAAATTAAATAATACTGCTTGAACCTGGTGAAAAACGATAATTGCCTTAAAAATTAAAACAAAAGAAGCTCAAGAAAATACCTTCTGCCCGTATTCAACCTGTCTGTAGCAAGCTGAAGAAAATATTTCCAGTTTGGAACACACTAAAAGTGAGTTCTACCAATGCCAGTGCATTTTCCATAAGGTGTAATACAAAGTGGGGGGGGGGGAGATTGGAGGGTGGGGGTAGGGTACTTTATGTCCACCTCCAAAGAATATTTTAAATATATATAGATGCGTAAGACAGGTTCTGAACCTGAAAATATCTTTTAGGTTTTAGAACAATCTTAGCAATGCGATAGCATTTTCTGCGATGTGTACACGAAGGGGGAGGGAGCGGGGAATTTTCATGACCACCGAAAAAATGCAAAAAATGCAGATCTCCTTAATTGTCGTTGACATTTTATTTGTCATATACTTTTTAAAGACATTCAGCTGTATAAGAAGGGCCTTAGCTGTGAGAATTTGAACATGAGATCTGTTGCAAAAAGTCACATTCATCACTAGGACGTAAGTTTTTGAGTTAAGTCTTACGGAAAATTTTAAAACAGTTATGGAATCTGGTGTAAAAAAATCATTAAAAACAACACATATTCTTTTCAGAATTTTGAAACACAAAGTAAATGCCTAGATTAAAATATTTTCAAACGGTAGGCATAAAGCATACTGGGACATTAGTAATACGCCACGGATGTTCCGCCAATCTTTCTGATACATTTCTTGAATTTTGCAAAATTTCACCTCAAACACTTGCTGTAAGTTTATTTGCAACCTAATATTGTTGCAGGAGAGGCTATTCAGTGGGTAGATCAGTTAAATACATTTCACCTACAGAAAATCCGAATGAAGGCCACGTGGACACCAGCATTGCGTTACCCTACCTGAACTTTGCAGTAAATGAGTTACTGTTCCGTCACCTCCCTGTGAGATTTTTATCAAGTCGCTAGCGAAATCTGGTCAAAGGAGAAATGACCCTTAATAACGTATCTTAACGGATAATTCTTAATTTACATGCGAAGAGCGATTACACAACGTGGCCTTCGTTTAGTTCCATAAAGCGGTTCAGTAGCATCAAGTTGTAAAGTTTGACTACAACGATTTTGTTGAGTTTTGTCACGAATATTTAACCCTAAGAATTTTTGCATTTCTGAAACAAACAGATAAATTAATTGCGTTGTTGAGTAACCCAAAGCAAATAAAAACTCGAGTGCTACGATTTTTATTAGCTACGTTCGTAAATATCTATCAACGTTTAGACGAAATGAGTCTGATTTTTAGAAATAACATTAAAGTAAAGGTGTGATCGCTGGAACTGTGCTTCAACACCTACTAAAACTGATTGATGTTACTCGATACCTATTAAAACTGATTGATGTTACTCGATAGAAAACTGGATGTTAAAGTAAGATTTCTGTTTCGGTTAGCGATTTTAGTAATTTGTTCGAAATCCCTGCGAAGTTGGGAAATGAGAAGCACTTTTGGCAGATTCACATTACATTTACCACTGTTCGGATGACTGTTCCCATTTTATTAGAGTGCTGTTACATGTAGATGTTGTTGGCAGAGTTCAGCTACGAAATTTTTTGGGTACAGGACTACAAATATTGTCTTTATAGATAGTGTGATTCATCGCAAGAAACATTCCAGATCTAATGATGACGGTATCGACGGTATGTTAAATTTTCACCTCCTAGTCCCATGACGACGGAAAGAACAAGTAATAAATTTCACTGTCTTCGGCTAATTGCTTGAAATATTGTGGGCGCCTATTTGGAATGGTTTTCTAACAGTAGGTCATACCGTGTGATGGATTAGAGAATGTTTTGATTAAATAATCGCTTTTGAATCCCATAACATAAATTAGACGTAACTCTTTAGTCTAATAAAACAGGAAAGATTTGCAAGTGATTAAAAAGTCGAACTTAATGCTCGAAATTAGCCACTGTATTTCTCTTTCAACGGACGTCAGCATAAGCAGTTTCTTTGCGATAATATAAGACACGTATTTATAGTTTTAGGGTGATCTTAGAGAACTTAAAGCAAGCAGCAGGTGTCATTATTCCTCAACGATGCCACATAGTTCATTTACAGTGTGAGGTGGAAATCAGTATCGTGCGACTGAATCTTTCTCGAAACTCACTGCGACTTTTCTGGAGCCACAAGTGGATAGTGCAGCTTATCTGCAGTAGTATATACCTAGGACTTGACAACATTAACCGCACGTACTCGTACCTATTAGTAAAAGTTGATCGTGAATCCGTCCATCCAATATCATCGATAACCCTTCTTAAAGTGAGATATACACATTTTATGCACATGTTCCATTGTTTGGAGGCATTAATCCTTAACATTTAAGACAATGTCAAAGAGTCGATGAATGAACTGGGGGTGCCAAGCTTCGCTACCGTAACGCTTAGGTAGGTCTGCCTTTCTGGCCGCATTATACCTGCCGACACTTAGCGCGATTTTTACCACGCGTTGAGTTTTATTACGAAAAACGCAAAAATGCACACCATTATTCAGCAGCAGGTTAATGTGTCATTTAATTCATTGCTTGTGACGTTTTGAAGGAAAGTAAATGTATACTATTAAAGTATAGCCATGCCAAATGATGCACTATTGCAATGCAAACGTTCTATCCAAAGATAACTTTTTGCAGGTAACTATGGATGCAAAATCGTCAAGCTATACTTTGATGGGCATAGCCAGCAGCAGTGAGATATGGGCCATGATATGATACAACAGGAAGTCATGACATCCCAGTGGATATCGAACTTAATCTGATACCTTTATTTTCGCTGAATATATATGTATATTAAAAATATTACAGTTAAATTCTAAGATGTTTTACAGAATTGCTGGTGGAAACGCTTTCTAGACCAGGTAATCATCGAACCCATCTGAAGTTGAATTAGCGTTGTATACGGAAACATGACTACAGAGACTGTGGATGGGGCCTGAGAAACTGAAAATGTAACAGCAAAAAAATGGGCAGAGATATGATGACACAAGACAGAGTACGAAATCAACGGGAATAAAGATGGCAAAATTGTTTACAAACTAATCATTGCATTCAGTACATTCTGTCTGTGCCTGCTCCACAGCTTCTAAATGTTTGTAAAAGGAAAAGATGGCTGCCGGTAAGCTGCAATAAGATTCAGCTTTGTCTGACACAAAACAGCATAGACATTATGTGGTGTCGTAAGCACAGCACGCACTACCAGGTGGCATCGCAGGCATCGATAGGTCGACGACCCACTCCAGAAATGGCGTGTAACCCAGCGATTGCATCAGCTGCAAGTCGCAGCAGTGGTGCTGCCAGAGAAGTGATATTCGCCGGCGCCACAAGAGAGCGGGCAGTTCCAATTAAGCCCGACTACCGAGAATACCGCCTTCTACGAGGGTAATCCCAAAAGTAAGGTCTCCTTTTTTTATATAAATACCTAGACCTGTTCGTTTCTACAGTGGCTTACATCAGCTTACAGCTTAAACATTTTGCTATTTTTCGACATAATCACCATTTCTGTTGATGCATTTTTGTAGATCATTGGAACATAATCACCCACCCACCTTATAGTCCTGACTTGGCACCCAGTGACTATTACCTGTTCCCTAGGTTAAAACAACATTTGACCGGAAAGCGATTCAGCTCCGATGACGAGGGGAAAGAAGAGGTTCGTAACTTTCTGAGCAGCATGGCAGCGAGCTGGTATTACATGGGCTTACAAAAACTGCCACAGTGTCTACAAAAATGCATCGACAGAAATGGTGATTAGGTCGAAAAATAGCTAAATGTTCAGGCTGTAAACTGATGTTAACCATTGTAGAAATAAATACTGGAATCGCTGCATAATATGTATCAATGCTCAGGATATACATTTTCAACCCTTGATAAGCTCAGGTGACAAATTATTAATCAGACCATTAAATATGACCATTTTCGAGCTCTGTCTACGGTGCAGAAAAGATTCGAGGCTGTCTTGTAAACATCCACCGCCACCATGAGTAATGGGAGTAAAGCAGTACGATTGCGCCACTCGGTTTAATGGAAGAGGCGCAGTAAGATGGATCGGAAGTGTAGACGTGACGGAATGACATAAAGGAAATATTGAGTCTGGAAGAGTTCCTCAAAACAATGAGAGCAGCTGCCCGATGAATTGGTTTAGCACCGCCGACTATCCAACGTGTTTACAAGGAATTGTAGTCCATTCGGCGTCATGTAGGAGTAACATGGCGTAAGTAAAATTGTAGAAAAAAGATGTTAATCGACAGGGACGGAAGACTAGTATCGTGCCTTGTCAATGACAATCCGTTTTAAACTAGATGAAAATTGTTGCTGAGATGAATGCAGGGCTATTTAAATCAGTTTCCGAGCGAGCTTTCTGAACGCATATTACATACACTGGACGTGTGGACTAGAGTACCTCTTAGATGTTCGTTGTTCACACTGGTACAAGCAGCTGCACGTGTTCATTGGACCAAACAACACAGAAACTGTACAACAACTAACTTAAAGCGCGTGATTCAATGAATCGCAGGACTGATTCTTTTCAAATAATGCAAGCGTCGTGAGAATCGGCCGCCCAATGAATCGTTTAATTCTCTGTGTGTGGAGGGAACGTTCTGTAATGTTTTGGGAATGATACTCGTACCATGAATTGGTCCTACGCATTCTGGTTACCATGATAACGAACCAAGTCTCGGAATGAATTTCAGCAACGGTGTGCACGCTGATTTCAAACTTCCTAGGAGGTCACAACTGTGTGCCGGAGCGACTCGAGCCTGGGATATCTTTTCTCCCAGCAGCTCCAGTGAAGATATGTATAACAAAGTTTGTTTGTAAGGCTTGAGATGCGATACTGGTAGAAGAAAAGCTGTGAGGGCAGGTCGCGAGCCGTTCTTGGATAGCTCAATCGGTGTAGCACTTAGCCAGAAAAGACAAAAGTCCTAGCCTTGAGTTCCGGTCCGGTACATAGTTTTGATCCGCCTGAAAGTTTCAGGATCGCAGGTGTTTATTTCAACATTCTCGTTGCCCAGATATTGCTCTTTCTTCTACATAATCATGGTCAGTATGCTGTGAACACTCACATATTACAAGAAGACGACATCCATGCTCACCAGGCTCACAAATGCGCTCCTGGTATGACGCACACACGGGCACTGTATCGCACCTCGTCTAATACACTATATCCTAATTCCATAGAAATTTTCTGGAACTATTTTGAAGCGTGGGCGCGACGTAGCAATAAATATCTCCTAAGTATGGTACCTCGACAGTATCTAATCATCAACATGTGGCTTCAGCTGGATATGGCATACCTAAGGAAACTGGCGAACTCACTTCATAACCGAACTGAGGCTAATGTCACGGATGATTTAGTTTTATATGATATTAGCGTAATATCCCCTAGGGATGACTAGTGTTATGTCCCGTGTGTTTATAACTCACTTCATACGAAACACTGACCATGTCACTGAGTTACTGAGGTCCTTGGGGCAACCACCCATGACCAAACTATCCACTCTCGTATGTAAGATTTATGAGACAGCAGAAAAAACCTCAGACGTCAAGAATATCTAATAATTCCAATTCAGCAGGAGGGAGCTGTTGACTGGTGTTAACATTAGTGAATATCTCTTTAATAGTTTGGGTTATGGAGGAAGGTATGAGTAAAACGTACTTTGCGACACATCTTTGAAGACAATCGACAACTGACTTGGAAGAGGTGCTGAACGGAAGAGATAGGATTTTGAAAAGAAATTATTTGATGCAGCTCTCGAAACTACTCCATCACGAACAAGCCTCTTCATTTCCGAATAACTACTGAAACCTACATTTTCTGAAGCTCCTTACTGTATTCATCTCTTGGTCTCCTTCTATGTTTCTTATCCCCGTCACTTTCCTCCAACAGTATATTCAGAACGTGTCTTATCATATATTCTTGAAGTTTGAGGGTATTTTTTCTTATCATATATCTTGCATAACCGATGGAATAGCTTGTCATAGTAATTCCTACTATGGACCTCAATAATTTCGAGAGAATGTCGTCGATTCCAAATACCTTGTTTGGATTTATGTGATTCTGCACTCTGTCAGTTCAGTTCAAAATCTCATGTGTTATCCAAGAACTTTGTTTATCCATAGTCAAAGCTGCAGTCGGTATTAAGCCTTGCAATTATTAACCAAAGGGATTTAGTTCCAATAAGAATTTACATTCAGATGAAAAGAACAATAGACAGTGTAAATGATTTATTTACCAACCATAATGCAGTGACTGTGTAGTCAGAGGGATAATGGAGTGTCGGTGCAATTAACACATAGCTGGAGCAACTTTTTCTCTGTGAGAGATGAAGTATAAGTTATAATGACGCAACAAACAGCTGCTACTGACTTGTGTCCAGCAAATGAGCTTCCCAATTTGCTGTATGCATAAGACAGAAGAAAATAACTGCAACAGATACTGAAGATATGGGTCACCGCAATTATTCCTACTAATCTTAATTCATGGAGTTTAGGCTGCAGTCGGTGAATCTGAAAACTATTTGTAACTACGAGTCATTTTCAATTGTGTGTTTCAAATGCAAATAGGAGACGCTCAGGGCACAGCTCAGCTGTGAAGACAAGCTACAGACGTGACAACATCCCAGAATAAATTTGTCAACACTGTGACCTTCGACGTAGTTCCTGGAGTGTCAGAAAATTATCTCTGCTATATTCACTTGATACTTTCTTGTCGCGCTGATTAAATTTTCTGAGCGGTTCTCGCGTTAGGAATGGTATTGGGTTAGAGAATTTATGCTTTTGAATCCTGGAAGTTCATTCTAAGCTGAAACTACAGCCACTGTCGCCTTTTACTTTGCAAACTATCCATACTGGTAATCCCTGGGGCAAAGAGGGAGCTCGCTGCAACAATTACCCGGTAGCTCATTGGTAAAGTGTTCACTCTGTAAAAGAAAGACTGTAGTAACTTTCGGTTGAAACCTCCATGGAGGCACGATTTTCCTTTCTGCTGTGACAAAGTTATAATCAGGCAGAGAGAAAATTAGCGAATAAATCCTTAGAATACTTCTCCCTCATAAGTTTTCTTTCTACCTTGATTTAGTACGCTGCAGATCTAAAAGCGAAAAACTTACATATTTGGACACTCGTAATTGGCACTTTTTCTTATTCTGCAGAGATTATCTGTAGTATTTTATGAAGAAACAACTGCAGAACTTAATTGGAGCACAGAGTAGTTTGTTAATTGGATATTCTTATGCCTGCCCATAGTCCTGTAATGCTACTTGCCTATCACTGTGGACTGCACTTAGTCAAAGACGATTTTCATGACAAAAGTGCAAAATATCTTGCTAATTCGTGATGAATTGGAAGAGTTTGTGTTATGGCTACCTTGTTCCATTACAAAAGACTATTTTTGGAAAGGTACTGTCGTAAGTTGTAGTTCGCTTGGCTCAAATGGTTCAAATGGCTCTGAGCACTATGGGACTCAACATCTTAGGTCATAAGTCCCCTAGAACTTAGAACTACTTAAACCTAACTAACCTAAGGACATCACACACACCCATGCCCGAGGCAGAATTCGAACCTGCGACCGTAGCAGTCCCGCGGTTCCGGACTGCAGCGCCACAACCGCACGGCCACCGCGGCCGGCTGTAGTTTGTATTAATGAAGTGTATACTAATACGTTAGTTTATTGAAGGCAGCAGATAAACTTAAGAAATAAGTTATTCGTCAGCAGTCTAGTCTCAAACATTATCGAACTTGCACTGTACTCATTCTCTTGTTTCATTTTCTTCATAGTTTTTAGAGTACTCTCTTTTGATCATTGGAACGATTTTCTTCTATTATTAGCTTTTATGGTTAGAATTTCCATGCTATTCGCCGTTTTTGAAAATTCTTTGTGAATGTTCGTGTTTTCTGATCTTTGCATTGCTCTCTCTTCATTTGTGATGATAGATGTAACAGGTGGTGCCAATGAAAGCATACTTAAGGAAAGTTGCTTTAAGTGAATATTGTTAAAAAGAATTTTAATTAGTCATAATGTTAATAGTATACGGTGATACAAAAAAAGTTATCACTACTGGTGATGATTGAAGCACACATAAGACATTAAGAAACAAATGTAGAGGCGACAGCTATTGGAGAGTAGGTTCATCCAAGTAATTCCCCCTGTTCTTCATTTATGATATTCGATTTACAGTATCTGAGTCTGGATATTATTTGTAACTATGCTTTAGATCAAAATCATAGTTACAGAAATGCGAATAAATTTCATTGAGCTATGCTTCAGATATTTCGTTTGGCAGCCAACACGGTAGCAGACAGCTTGACCACGTCTTCGAAAGGCGTGCTTCCCAAGAGCTAGAAAGTTCATCACATCAACTAAATAAAGGTATCTTCCTGTCTCTAGTCTTGTGGAAGACTGGCAACATTTTAGAATACATTTGTGAACTACGTCACAGTCGATTAACTCCAGTGTGGTTCCGAACTATCCAGCTAAATTCACTTGATATTTTGTTGTCATTTTCAATAAACAATCTGAATGATGCTCACTTAATGTGTAGCATTGAAGTGTCAGATTTATTATTTGATTCCAGAAAGGTCGTTCCATGTTGAACCTGTAACAAATCTCATGTTTAACATTAATAATTATCTCTGTTAATGACGAATACCGCAAACAGAGCACACTTCTACCAGCAGTACTCGCTAGGTAAGTGGTAACGCAGCCGCTTTGTGCAGGGAACGGTGCATTAACTCAAGGTTCTAACCTTGCTAGAGACCCAAAAGTTTTGTTTGCTTTTTACGTCCTCTCTTACCGATCGAGAACCTTATAGGAAATCTAACTTCAACATCTTAAGTCTCATCACAATTCCGATTTAGTACGCCATAGATCTAAAGATGAAATATTTAAAAATTTGTGACCTTGCACCTTTGTAAAAATTTTATTTTCCTGATTACCGAAACACATCTTAGTTTTTCTTAACACACTGTTCAACTGATTATGTGTGGCGTTGTATAATTTGTTAACTGGGTTTCATTTTGGGTCTACTGTCACTGTGAGTTTTATATATTTTCGTGGGAATCCTGAAATGCTTCTGTCACAGGACACATGGCATCACGTAGACACAGACTATATTTGGGTTAAAAGTGCGTAACAAATTGCTCATGCGTGATGTTTTGGGTAGACTCGTGTTACACGTAGTATGTTTTTTTTTTTAAATCGATTTATGTTATAAGTGCATTCCGGTAAGTTGTAATTAATTTTTAGTAGAACAGAGCATATTTTTATTGCGTTCCTCGTTGCTTACTGAATGTGACAGAAGAACATAAAGGAGAAATTAATCTTCAAATACATATTCCTTCAGTCGCCAATCCACTTTTAAACTGCATTTTCGTCCACAAAGAAATTATCTTGATGGTTGTTCGATACGGAGCGTGAAAGATAAACGTTTGAAGCCGCTATACCCGAAGAAGAATTGCGGTAGCGACTGCTTTCCAGCAAACCTCCTGGATAGCTTCTTTTCTGAAATCAGCAGAACGGAGACGGTCGTTCTCGCACAGGAGCAACACTAATTGCTGTTTCCTTGGTCGCTTTTCATCTGTTGCGACCTCAAGGCGTCTCATTTGTTGACAACAAGTACTAACCACGGTGAACACACCCTTACAAATCTATTCTCAACAAAAACACCTTCTTTTTGTCACTAGGTGCATAACGTTACAGTTTAACGACTCAAACTGGACTATGCTTCCGTTGTTCTTCTATTTTTTTTGGGACCAATCAATGTTTTCTGTTTATGAGGTTAATACACAGTGGTTCACATCTACGTCTGACCTTTATTTCTTCAAATCGATTTTTTATTATTTTATTTTATTCTATTTTATTTGCATTGGTTGATCGTCTGTCTGTCTGGCCGTCTGCTAAGACCTCTTAGGAACTAGTAGAGGTATGAAGTTGAAATTTGTCAAATACTAATGTCTACGCTCCTTTGGCAGTGCAATATTTTAACGTTCTAAGTCAACGCACTCAAAAGGTACTGTCATGTGAGTCACATATTTTGGTGTTCGGATACTTAATCGTCAAATCCGATAGACCAACAGTCGGTCATCGTAGTCTAGTGGTGAAGAGCCTGGAAATCGATACGTCGCGAAATCAGCTCTTGGATGGATCACGGATTCTTCAGCCTTCGTTTCAACATGATCTGCACCTCTCAGCCACGTGAAGACTCCCCAGAGACAACATGTACTTGCGATTCCATGTTCAACTGTAGGTCCCCTTTCAACGGTTGGACGCAAGTCGTCGAAGTGGCGTTCAGTAGAAAGACATTCACCAGCGTAGTGAGCCACACGAAAATATTATTATTATTATCTATAAACATAGTTTAGTTCTGACGGAACCCTTAGAGCGCGAGTCCTACTCGCAAGTTTTCCCTTTTTTCAGGCTATCTGTGCTATGGTGGATTACATACTTCAATACCATTCACATAACATACTACATGACAAACGGTCACTAGACCATTACTTATGCAAGTATATGATACGAATTGCGACTTCAAAATGTAAAGCTGAGAATGTGCTCGATAACTAGTTACATATTATCAGCCGACCATAAACATAGGCCTATACACCTGCGGTTGAATCTAACACTTCCTGAAGAGCTTTCCACATCCTACCGGGTTACTAGTTTGTTCAGGTGCGTGTTATGTGATTTTATTCCAGTGATTACAAAATGAAACCAAAAACATGCATTAAGTAACCCAGCCAGCTAATGAATATCGACGTCAACGAATAAGAAAACGAAGTTGTAGTCAGTCTTCTCTATCGCCAGGTTTAACTCTTGACGCCTTTGAGCTGAAACATTTCCACCATTTCATTGTTGTTTCCTCAATATCCCGAATTCTTGGCTGTCTCCACGAACGGCTCTTGTCTGGGTTTGAAACCGGATCTGGAATACAAATTTCCAAAGTGTCATTTCAAGCTGTAGCAAGTGCACACCAAACTGCACGTGACAAACAATTCAGATTATTAACGCCTCTCGTGCGTTTTCAGCAATATCAGTTGGTGCCGGTTTCGACTAGCAGTCACACACAGAACGCTTCGTCACACCATTTTAGGTTCAAACATGCCACTCTTCGTTACTGTTGAAAAAGAATTGGATAGTTAACGTCTCTTCGTGCGTAGTCAACAACAATGGTATGTGCACGGTTCGACCCCCAGTTAGCACAGAAACTTTTGTCGCACTTTATCCAATTCAGGCATGTGCACATCTCGCTACTGGTTAAATAAACCGATATTCGCGTCTGTTCGTGAAGTCAGCGACTATAGCTGCCGGGTTCGAATCCCTGTAATGCAAAACTTTTCAGTCTCGTCATTTCAATTTCATTCATCTCTCTACTGGTAGTCAATTACGATTTGTAACATTTTATTCTGTGTAGTTAACATCCGATTAACTGCTGGATTCGAATCACCGTCCAACAAAAACAGTAGCAATAGTAGCTGCATAGGCTTTCAGGGTCACAGTGCAGTACAAAAAGTATCGTCATATAATTTCAGGTTGAAACTTGTTTTCCGAAATGTCATTTACTGTATTAAATTTAAGTTTACAAGCGTAATGACTATGTCATCTTTAATAAATTTTATCTTATATTTGCGTTATTGTGGCATTAATCTGCATCTGGATCGACACCCATACAGAGCAGTTATCTCTTTGGCATCTTGTAAAAAGCATTTTGTGTAGCCAAACCACTGAACCCAAAAGAGAGCAGAGAACCCGTGGGTTGTGTGCACGTGCTTGGGTAGCTCAGATGGTAGAGCACTTGCTCGCGAAAGGCAAAAGTCCTGAGTTCGAGTCTCGGTCCGGCACACAGTTTTAATTTGCTAGGAAAATTTCATAACAGCAAACTCCGCTACACAGTGTAAATCTCATCCTGTCTAACTTGACGTTCGCCAATGTTTGCTATTTTAAGCGCTTATTGTTCTTACGATTTAAACGTAAATTCTGCTCTGTAGAGCAGATGACGTGCTGCATTTAACCTGCTGGCTAAAGCTATAGGTTCAGAGCAATAGGCCTAAGTGTATTGTACAGAGAGAAGAAAAATTTAATGCTATAATTTCCTAGTTATAATATCGCCATTGTATTTCTTAGGAACTACTGATGATTTCACAATTGTGGTGAAACACAGTTGGTTATAGATAAATAAAACTATCTTCTTTTAAAGTCCATTCTATTAAGTACTGTGTTAAATATTCTAGGTAAGCTTGTCCATCAGTACTCTGAGAATATTTTATTACTGATAAATAAATTAAATACTAGCTCATACTAGGCAGTGGTTTTTACAGATACCCATAAAAGTCTGTCAGTATTTGTATGTCGTACGCCTAACATTCCTTGAGTAGATGCTTTCAATGTTTTTCACTATTTGCTACTATGTCCATTACCTTCTATTATCGTTGCATGTACTACATATCAGCAGTGCTTTTGGTCGGTACGTGTGATTACTTAATCTAAATTATTGTTTGATACATGAGTTCAAGATTTCGTTCACCACAAATGACGAAATATACACAAGTAGTTTAATGTTATTGTTTTTGTTAAAAATTACTTCGAAAACATTATCACTTTTTGCCATCATCTGCATTATCTGTTCTCCTGACAACTTTTGAGGACGCACATTCAGAACATTTTCATGGACAGCACACGGCACCTGAAGCCTACAACTTCACACTACTAGAACTGGTGAACCTTTTTAAATATCACGGCGAATCTTGCCAACAATTCAACCTGCCGAACCCTGTTGTGATCGTCACACAACACACAACGTAGACGACCACACGAACGGAAAAACAGCTAAAGAGAAACAAAACGAAGAACAGGAGGCGGTAGCGGAGGAAGTCTTACATTCAGCAAGAAATTAGATTCTCGAACGTTACTTCACTGACAGACGAGGAGGCTCTGGTGAAACGTTTGTCTAAGGAACAATGTGTCACATTGTATGTGGTGAAACCAAAGTTACTTTAAGTGTGGCATTGACAGGTATTGTCGCCAATCTCATACCAAGGGAACTCACATCACATTAGATTTTCTAACTTCGTCATCGATTCGCACTACGTCTCCGTAACTCTGACCTCATCTGTCGGACGAGATTTCACTGCTTCCCAAAGACACTCTAAGCGTTGTCAATCGACTTTTAAAAGACACCGTGTATAATAACCTCTTTTATGGAGCCAAAATAATTCCGTTTGGTAGAGGTTTCCGTCAAGTATTACCCGTCGTTAAACATGTCAAAGTAACAGTCATTTTCGAAACTACAGCTAAACAATCATCCTTACGGTCTCCAGTTAAAATTCATAAGCGAACTCAAAATATGCGGGCACATGGTGATCCAGTTTTCACTGAATTGTTGTTTAAACTGCATCACGGTGATTTAGGAAATCAACCACATTACTTTGAAGCAATACAATTCTTATATTTTGTTGTTGTAATAGGGATAGTTTCATGACCACGATGTTGAGTGCCACAGAAATCAATGAACAAAATGTTTCGCAGTTCTAATCAATGGTGATTCTATTACCAAATAATGATGGTTGTACATACAAAAGTTAATAAATACGTCGTATCCAATATCATACCTAGAGAGGTAGAGGTTTACTTCGATTCTGATTCTCTCCCATTGGAGGAAATAAACAACGTTCGATTGTACCCTACAGAGTTCTTGAACTCCTTAAATCCGTCCGATTTATTACATCATAAGTTGCTTTTAAATGAAAATACTATTATTGTGTTAATTAGACATGTTATCGCTAATCAATGGTTAATGACTCCGAGAAAACTGTCCACATCCTCCGCAAAACCTCCTGATACAACCACTGCTTTCCAGATTATAAGAAAACAATCCCAGATAAAAAAGCCTTCCCTACGAATATTAATAAAGCACAAGGTCAGATAATTCAAAGGGCAAGATTGTGTTTACCAGAACCCGTTTATTTGCAAGAACAATTTTACGCGAGTTTTTCACGAGTTCGCAAATTTAGTCATATTTATGTTTGTGCTAAACACACTTACAGCCGAAAAGTAAAGGATGGTTACATTACAAATTTAACATTGTTTTCAAATAATTTTTGTGAAGTAAAAAACTGTTTAAACGTGGAATTAATCTGACAAAGACAATATCTGATTTTTACATGTTTTCTATTAACCACATTGTACATAATGAAATAGATTTTTTTTATAATGAGACTAATACTTGTTACTAAAATTCAGATGTAATACCTTTTATCAACGAATACTCGCATTTATATATTTCTCCATTACTATGTTTCCTATTGGCAAATTATTTGCGCAGGTCAACAACTTACGAACAGTTTATATCATATTAAATTTTCAAATAATCTTACTAAGTCTCCAAAGCTGTATCAGTTAGTACACCGAATTCTTGTCTTTCGTCCTTGACTCGTTGTTGGTTAAAAGATTTTTCCGTAAGTAATCTAATTTTTCTTCGATGATGACTACTTCTGCAGAGCAATAAAATAATTGGAAATAGTCTGAATGTGTTTCTGTCAGTTTTGAAGGAATTTCTTACTTTTGCACAGCTTCTATAACTATCGATATGTTCTGTTTGTTTTGAATTACATTATCCTACTCTACAAAACACAGATGTAACCAAATTCAACGGAATGTTGGCAGTGATCACACTATGATGCGGCAAAAAGCAGTGCAGCTTCGTTATAATCCGGGTTTTTTCAAGCCGTTAGCCCATGCTAGACCGCAGATCTGAAAACAGTAATGTCACTGCAGCAAGACTGAAGCTGACAGGCATGGCTTGTAAATCACGCACTTTATTGATGCACGCCGCAGTATAACATTGATTAAGAACTTTATTACACATCTCGCCTGCGCACCAGTATCCCATAAAGGTCACCAGGGGCCATTACTTCGTCCCTGATGTCTAAGGAACTAGTCCACAGTCAGCAACCCGGTCCTCCTGCGTCGAAACCAAACTGAGTGGAAACCTAAATTTCTCTAATTTAGTTAACTCACTTATCTTTTTACTCATAGTCTGTAAAATAAAGTATCAATATGCTTTTTTAATATTTACAATAGTAACTGTATTGTTCACTTAGCTGATTGTAACTTATGAAATTCTATGACCAACTGTCAATAATTATAAAGAAGGCGATCAAATTAACTCCTAGAGAAGTTTAAGTCAATTAGCATCAACACATAAATTAGATACGATAAGAATAGTAACCTTCTACGTAAGATATGAAGGATGACACACACATCTGCCAGATTTATATCCATGCTGCTTTAACAATAGTGCACATAGTGATTCCAACGTTCACATTAGAACTTGCAAATACACTTATTCGCTGGAAGTGGAAGTTATGCTGTAGTACCCAATGCATAGAATATTACTACTCACGTACAGCTACAATGGTAACAGCTGTATTCTTCAGTCTGATGTGATTTCCCTAAATCGTTTCAGGCAAATGCCGGGATGGTTCCTTCGAAAGGGCACGGCCGATCTCCTTCCTCATCCTTCCCTAACCTGAGCGTGCGCTCCGTCTCTAATGCCCTCGTTGTCGACGGGACGTTAAACAACACTAACCTAACCTCAGTCTGTTGATCAGTTTTATGCATCCATGCTTGTCTATCCCATGTTGATAATTTCATCTTTGCCTAACTACTGTAACCTACATCTGTTTGAACTTGCCTAATGTATTCTAGCTTTGGTCTCCATCCAAAATTTTTAGCTCCCAACTTTGTCTCCACTCCCACATTAAAGATTCTTGATGCCTTAGGATGTGTCCTATCATCAGGACATTCTTTTTGTCAGGTTCTGGCATAAATTTCTTTCTTTCCCCAAATTCAATTCAGTACCTCCTCATGAAACATTCAACAAACTGTTTTAATGTTCTGCTTTCTTCCGTAGCACACCAGTTCAAAAGCTTATATTCATTTCTTGTCTGAAATATTTATTGACCACATTTTAATTCCATACAACACTACACTCCAGACCAATATCTTCAGAAAAGGCATTCTAGCATTTAATTTACTATTCTGTGTCAACAGTTTTCTATTTCTCAGGAAAGTTTTTCTTGCTACTGCCAGTTCGTATGTGTATCCTCTCTACTTCGGCTATCATCAGTACTATTGCTACCCAAAAGCAAAGTACATTTACCACTTCAATGTCTCATATCCTGATATTATTCCCTTAGCATCGATTGACTTAATTCCAAAGTATTCTGTTACCCTTGTTACACGTTCGTTGACGTTCGCCTTATATTATCTTTTTAAGACATTAATCATTCCATTCAACAGCTCTTACAAGTATTTCACAGTCTATGGCAGAGTTATAGTACCACTAACAAATCTCAAAGGTTTTATTTCTTCTCCCTGAATTGTAATTTACTTCCTGACATCTCTTTTATTGCCTTTACGGCTTGGTCAATGTACAAATTGAATAACATCAGGCACATATAACAACTCTATCACATTCTCTTCTCAGTTACAGCTTCCATTTCACGTCCTTAACCCTTATTATTACAGTATGATTTTCATACGAGTTTTGACTAACTTTTAACTCCCTGTATTTTTTCCTCAATAGTTTCAGAGTTTCAAAAAGTGTCCAAAAAAATTATTCCGAAGCCAACACTAAATTTACAAATATTATAAATGTGCTTTTGTTTTTCTGTAATTTATCTTCTAAAATAAGTCATAATGTCAGACTTGTCTAGCGTGTTCTTACATTTCTGCAGTAACCAAACTGCTTTTTCCTGAGGCCAGCCTCTACCATTTTATCCTTTCCTCTGTAATTCGCGTCAATATTTTGTAGCAATAGATCATTAATCTGATAGTTCAGTAATATTCACACCGGTCAGCACCCATCTTTTCTGAAATTCAAATTACTACATTCCTCTGGAAGTCTAAGTGTATTTCACCTGTCCTCAATATCTCAGATACCAGATGAAACAGTTTTGTCATAACCGGCTCTCTCTACTGTTTCAGTAACTCAGAAAGAATGTCATCTAGGTCAGGGACCGTGTTCTGACTTAGGTCTTTCCTTCATGGGCCTCTGCAGTTTCTCTGTAGCTGGAGTCTACCTTTCCCTGGTCGCACATGCTTCCACAGTGTTGCATTACTCCTCTAACATTCCTGTTTAGCTGTTTGACCCCTTCTTTCGGTCGCATTTTTTAGATGTCTATTGCCATTCCCCTGTTTCAGTTGCTGCTTTTGTATGCTGCCTCACTTTGTGACCTAGGTTCAATGTTTCTTTTCTTATATACGTATTTCTAGTGGATCCTGTGTTTTTCCTCATTAAATCCTCTCCTGACTTCACCATTTCATCTCTCAAAGCTACCCATTGATCTTCTGTTGTATTCTTTTCCACCCTATCAATCAATAAGTCACAGCCTTATGCTCCCTCTCGAACCATCAACAAGCTCTGTTTCTTTCAGTTTATTCACCTACACATTCACCTACTCTTCTGCTATTTTCTCATTCTTAAATTCAAGTTCATAATTAACAAATTTTGGTCAGATTCCACATTTCTTCCTGGAATTGTTTTGCTTTTTAAAATTTGATTTCGAAAGCTCGTTATTATCATTGTACAACCTATCTGTAGCTTTCTGGTGTCCTGAGAGCTATTCCACAAATAAAACTCTATTTAATACTCAAATGAAGCCATAACAATTATTAAAAGCCACACTGTACAAAATTCTACCAAGGGGCTTCCCCTTTCATTCCTTCGACCCAGTCCATGTTCTTCTATTACGTTTACTTATCTTCCTTTTCCTGCTGTCGAATACTAGGCTCCCATTACAATTTCATTTTCGTACCTCTTCAGTATCAGAAAAATCTTATATTCTCATGATAAATTATTTTGACATATTTACCTTCAATCTATTCATTTCTGTTTTTTAATTCTCTGTTCTACTACACACTTAACGGATCGAACATTCCACATTACAAGCTGTAGTATGGGACTTCTGATTTTCCTAACGTCGACATCCTGTTGTGTAGTCCATGCCTGGAGATACGAATAATGGACTATTTTATCTCTGGATTGTTTCACCAAATAGGATACCATCAATATTTATCTACAGAGTTCAGCCGTGTGGCCTCAGGATATGTAAAAGCTATAGTTAGTTTGCACCACCATCATAGACACTACATTAGGTAATGTTACATGGCCTCGTTAGTCAATCATCACAGCTGTTGCCCTGTAGGCTGCTGCCCTCTTCACGAAGAACAGGTCTGATTAGATATGTATTAGAGACACAAGCAGACTTCTACAAATAGCAACACTTTACATACAAATAACCGTAAAAAATCAAAATTTCCCATTTTTTAGGTAAAACAAAAGAATATTACGCACATTTAAAACGATATTATTATATAACAATAACCGCAAAAATTCAGTTTACACACTCATCTCAACCTATGAGTGCAAATTGGAAGGTATAAATTTTATACGATACCTGAAGTTACAGTTTCAACTGTTTTCGAACTAAAGTAAAGTAATACACAGTTACATTCGGAGTAAAAACTTCAGATAATGATACTCATTATTTTTATTTTTGAGATTCCTCATTCCTTTACAACTCAGTTTAATGCTACCTTCATCAAAAAACTAAAAATTCCAACCAGTAATTAATTTTGAGTCTCCATCTGGCAAAATGATCTTAAACTCGTTATTTTCTCCCCATTCCTAGTTTCTAAATATTCATAACCCATAATGTAATACAATTCATTTACTTCTAGCTAACTAATCTTTTTAAACAAATTGGAATTGCTTGCATCATTAAGCTTATTCAGTAGCATATCCATTTATACAGATTAAAAGTTTCCTAAGTTTATAAACTTTTAGTCCTATAAATATGACTAATGTGTGGGATGAATTTAAATTTGGCATTTTTGTTGAAAGAAATAATAAACCAAGAAAGAAACAGGTTCAATGTAATATTAGCAAAGACTACTCCAAGCCATCATTAATTACAGAACATTTGTGAAGACAGGAACATACTGACAGTATTGGTGTGTTGAAGCAAATTTATGGAGAAGAAGAACACCAATACCATAAATATTATCTGTTGGATAATCACTTGTATCAAAGTAATCAATTATCAATTTCATGTCTTCATGAAAATCTTCAGTTTGTATATTGTAAATACAGGGTGTTACAAAAAGGTACGGCCGAACGTTCAGGAAACACTCCTCATACACAAATAAACAAAAGATGTTATGTGGACATGTGTCCGGAAACGCTTAACTTCCATGATAGAGCACATTTTAGTTTCGTCCACCTACGCTCAATGGAGCACGTTATCATGATTTCATACGGGATACTCTACCTGTGCTGCTAGAACATGTGCCTTTACAAGTGCGACACAACATGTGGTTCATGCACGATGGAGCTCCTGCACATTTCAGTCGAAGTGTTCGTACGCTTCTCAACAACAGATTCGGTGACCGATGGATTGGTAGAGGCGGACCAATTCCATGGCCTCCGCGCTCTCCTGACCTCAACCCTCTTGACTTTCATTTATGGGGGCATTTGAAAGCTCTTGTCTACGCAACCCCGGTACCAAATGTAGAGACTCTTCGTGCTCGTATTGTGGACGGCTGTGATACAATACGCCATTCTCCAGGGCTGCATCAGCGCATCAGGGATTCCATGCGACGGAGGGTGGCTGCATGTAGCCTCGCTAACGGAGGACATTTTGAACATTTCCTGTAACAAAGTGTTTGAGGTCACGCTGGTACGTTCTGTTGCTGTGTGTTTCCATTCCATGATTAATCTGATTTGAAGAGAAGTAATAAAGTGAGCTCTAACATGGAAAGTAAGTGTTTCCGGACACATGTCCACGTAACATATTTTCTTTCTTTGTGTGTGAGGAATGTTTCCAGAAAGTTTGGCCGTACCTTTTTGTAACACCCTGTATACACTGAAGAGCCAACAAATCTAGTACACCTGCTTAATATCATGCACAGCCCCTGTGAGTATGCAGAAAGGCTCGGCACTTGTTACTATATTTTATAGCAATTAAACAACATTCGTAAGTTTGAGGTATGACAACTCTAATGTGTAACTACAAGATAAATACTAGAACTTAAAATAAGAGCCGGCCGAAGTGGCCGTGCGGTTCTAGGCGCTGCAGTCTGGAACCGCGAGATCGCTACGGTCGCAGGCTCGAATCCTGCCTCGGGCATAGATGTGTGTGATGTCCTTAGGTTAGTTAGGTTTAACTAGTTCTAAGTTCTAGGGGACTAATGACCTCAGAAGTTGAGTCCCATAGTGTTCAGAGCCATTTGAACCATTTTTTTTTTTAAATAAGAAAGTGACAGTAGGGAAATACACTCATAGCGCCGCGATCACCTGGTTGGACAGCACGTGATGTCAAATTTTCAGAATAAATATTCAATAAGAAAGTGGTACAGTGCGTACCTGGAAACCGGAAGCTCTGTGGTTCAAATACTGCCCACGCTACAGAAATTCGGAGTCTCCCTCGCCACCTGGTGTTCTAGTCTCTTCTGTGCAAACCGCTCTATGCCTAAATAACTACTGCAACCTACATACATTTCATTCTGCTTACTGTGTTCATGCCTAGACTTCCGTCTACGATTTTTATCAACAGGTTTCTATCCATTATCAGATTGGCTGTTCCTTAATGCCCCATGATGTGAACTACCTATTGATTACTTCTTTTGTTCAAGTTGCACCATAAGTCTCTATTTTCCTCAGTTAGATTTAGTCCTTAATCATTAGTTATTCGACACATCCATCTAATCTTCAGTAGCTTTCCATAACACCACATTTCAAAAACTTCTATTGTGTTGTACTCTTTTGGGGCAGCGGGTAAATAACCAAACGGTCGATACCTTTATTATGTCGCTATGAAAAGACACTTAAATTGTCTGTGCGCGCCTTACACCTTTCATCTCTGTTTACAAGTGCCTGAAAACAACTTTCGCGGTCAGCCAGAAAAGCGATGAACATACTGACTACAATTTCCAGTCTACAAGTCTACATTACTCATTGTACTCACTGAAAGAATATCTTCTTACTTATTATTCATTCAGCAGGATCAGGAACTATGACTATTAATAAAAGTTTTGAGTTTTAACTGATTAATGTACCTTTAAAAGTATACACGCACAAATATAATAATATCCCTAATAATATTAATAATAAAACAGCTCTATTAACTGGCAGAGGTAATCTTTACGGGAAGTTCCAAGTAAATTTGTCTAGCACTGTGACTTGTATTCATCAAAGTTAATTGCTCTCCCTAGAAGTGGTTAATAATCTCACCCCTTGCCGAGTGGTTTTTTCGACATCACGAGCGGCACAAAAGCATCTCCTTCCGTGAAATCTAAGCGATCCAGGTCGGTGTACAGTCAGTCCTCACGAGTCCATTTCCAACTTTAACCGAAAACGCATTTGGTAGCTGCCCAGCTATGGCATTATCCGAAGCACAGCGCACGCTGGCGTTTGACTGACGTGGACAGATTGATATCTCGGCGCGAAATGTCTGTCTCACTGCCCCTCTGGACGTAATTACGTATGGGTTGCAGCCGACCGCCAACGGAACATCTGCTATCAACAGCTCTAGGCACAGGCAGGTGTATCTAAATGGCCCCTTTCTCGGAGACCTATTAATTCATATCTCTGTCGTTTAACAATTCACAAGATTCTTATTTTTTATGTAAATAGACTTAAACTTGCTTTACTTATTGAAAATATATTAGCTCGACTGCATTTATACATTGCTGGCTAGAATGTTAAGAACTGAGCCGACGGTAGATAATGACCTCTGAACTGTCTCTTTAAGATACCTTGTAATGGTTGTTATTTACAATATAGACTTGAAACTTAATACGGCTGTATTGTTGCCTGAATGTAATCGAGTGCTGTAGTTATAACTTCCTATTGGAAATACAAATGATAATCTACCATGAATAGGGACGTTTTCATTCCAAATCAGGTTTTTAGTAAATAACGTAAAACTTATAGAGGCAGCTTATTGGTGTCATATCGTTAACTTTTTTATGTGTAACAGGTTACATATGAATTTTCATCCTTCTGAGTCTAATACTTAGCACCTTCAATTTTTCGTAAAAACCCCGATTTTGACCACAATATCACTCTGATCGAGTTGAGACTTGTAGCTTTTGATTGTGACACACATTTATATATTCGGAACAATTTTTAGCTTTGCAGTCTTATTATTCAGCGCCACTTATTTTTTTCGTGAGATCGTATTTTGCCTGACATATTCATTTGATCATTCTATGACCTTAAGCATACACTGAAGAAGTTCGGAAAAGTTATTTTAATTTCACTCTTATACTATGGTACAGTTCTTTGTATGTTACACACAGGCGCGTCATGATGACGTGGCGCTGGTAGTAGTGAATTGGATTAAGCCCCAGCACACACACTCTCCTCTATACCTCTTACAATGATACAGCGCCTGTTTCACCTCACTCTGAATAGCTTAATCGTCCACGTGTTACTTCTGTACAAGGTTACACTCTATATACACCGATCTTACCGAACATTATGACCACCTAGTTTATAGCTGGTATGTCCACCTTTGGTTCAGCTAACGGAGAAGACGCATGGTGGCGTGGAAGCAATGAGGCCTTGGTAGGACGCTGGAGGGATTAGGCTCTACATCTTCACATACAAGTCACCTACTTCCAATAAATTACGGGGGCGGTGACAATGAGCTCTGACGCCATGTGCAGATGTTCAGTCACATCCCATATGTGTTCGCTGGCGAGTTTGGGGGGGGGTGTGTGGTAAGCACCTATAGTGGAACTCGCCAATGTGTTTCTCGCACCACTTCAACACACTTCTGGTCCTGTAATATGGCGTATTGTCTTGTTGAAAAATGCCACTGCAGTCGGGTGACATGATCGTCGTGAAGGTTTGTACATGGTCTATAACCAGTGTACGATACACCTTGGCCGTCACTGTGCCTTCCACGAGTTCCAATGGACCTATGGATACCCACGTTAATGTCCCCCAGAGCATAATGTAGCCGCAGCCAGCTTGTCTCTGTCCCGCAGTACAGACGTCAAGGAGCTGTTCCCCTGGAAGATGAAGGATTCGCGCCCTCCCACTGGCTGATGAAGAAGATATCGGCATTCATCAGACCATGAAACGTTCTGCCACTGCACCAAAGACCAGTGTCGACGGTCACGTGCCCATTTCAGTCGTAGTTGCTGATGTTGTGGTGTTAAAATTGACAGATGCATGGGTCGTCTGCTGCAGAGGCCCATCGTTAGGAGTGTTCGGTGCACTTTGTGTTCAAACACACTTGCACTCTATCCAGCATTGATGTCTGATGTCACTTCCACCACAGTCCTGTTTTACTAGTCTGTCCAGCCTACGACGTCCGACATCTGTAAAGAGGGATGTCTACCCAACCCCACGATGTCTGGACGTGGTTTCACCATGATTTAGCCATGTGTTGGAGACACTCACCACAGCACTCCTCTAACACCCAACGAGTCGTGGGGTTTCCGAAAGGCTCGTTCCAGTCCGGCGGACCGTCGCAATCTTCCCTCGGTGAAAGTCAGATAGATCGGGTGAGTGCGCACCTTCCCCGTTCTACACACGGACAGCTCATTCACCAATACTATATGTATCGTGCTTGTGTCTGATTAGCAATCACTCTTCTCCAGGTGACGCTGATATCGTCTGGAGGCGTTTGTATCGATAGTAGGTCGGTGGTCATAATTTTCTGGCTGATCAGTGTAAGTACCTTCAGTAAAACTTCCTAATACTTAAGTTCAGAAACTGTTTTCTTGTTGTAGCCAGTCTGCATTTTATATCTTCCTTACTTCGTCTATTATCAATTATTTCGTTGTCCAAATAGCAAAAACCATTAACTATTTTTAGTGGCTCATTTCCTAATCTAATTCCTTCTTCATCGCCTGATTTAATTCTACTACTTTCCTTTGCCGTTGTTTTACCTTTGTTGACATTTTTATCTTGTAACCTCTTTTCAAGACACTATTAAGTCTGTTCAAGTAATCTCCCAACTTCTTTGCCGCTTCCGACAGAGTTACAGTGTCATCACAGGGATAGGCTACAATTCTGTTGGATTCCCTTATCGATTACAGTTTCCCTATCACGTCCTTCGACTCTTGTAGAAGCAGTCTAATTTCTGTGAAATTAATAAATTACCTTTTATTCCCTGTATTTTATCCCAGATACTTCCAAAATTTCAATGAATTAAATCCGGTACACACTGTCAAAATCTGTTTCAAAATCAAAAAAATGCTATAAAGGTAGGTTTGTCTTTTATCAACCTATAAGACACAGAGTTATCATTTTGTTGCGTCTTCCTACATTTCTCTGGAACACAATCCCGATGTCAATTTCTACCAACTTTTACATTCATCTCTATATAATTAGTGTCAATATTTGGAGCGCATGATTTAATAATTTGATGGTACGACGATACTCATACCTGTCGGCAACTACCTTCTCTGAAGCTGGATTACATCGCTCTTGAAGTCTAAGGGTGTTCTCCTGTCTCACACATTTCACACACCATGTGGAATAATTCTGTAAATGCTGGCTGTCCCAGGGTTTTTGATGCGTCTGTAGAAATTTCATTTAGTCCAAGGGTATTGTTTATACTTATGTCTTTCATTGCACCGTTCAATTATTCTCACACTACCGCATCACTGATCTCATATTTCTCTATTTCCTGTTATCTTTCTATTATGCTGTTCTCAATGATGTTATATAGATCCTCTATACATTCCTTCCAGTTTTATAGAGTTCCATCAATTCTTACTTCTGCCTTGCCATCTGAGCTTTTGACATCCATACAGCTGTTTTCATTCTCCATAGGCCTCTTCAATCTTATTTATATTCCTGCTAGCCATGCACGTTTCCACAACCTTGCATTTGTCCTCTTAGTCGTTCCTGTTTAGCCATTTAGCACTCTCTGTAAATAGTATTTTTAGACGTCTAAATTCCCTTTCACCTGAGTAAGCTGTTTCATTTTTATATTTCCTTCTCTCTGTAGCCAAATTCAGTATTTACTGCGATATCCAAAATTTCTTCTATACCTTGTCGTTTTACCTCTACGATCCTCTCCCGTCTTCACGATTTCGTCTCACAAAACTATTTGTTTGTTTCTATTGTATCCTGATCCTTGATTCAATCCAACGTCACTTAAAGTTCTTTCTAAAACTTCCAACATCGCGTGGTTCTTTTATCTCTTCTGGTACCTTCTTTAGAAACTCTTTAAAGAAAGCTAGCTACAACATTGTTTTGATGCAAGAGTCAAACATTTGCCTTTCCTACACCGTTCTTAAAAGCTCGTTCCACTTCATACAATTTTGCAACTTTACGCCTCAATATTTAATCGATGTGACTGTGTCAAGCAGAACACTACTACTGCTGTCTTCGAACAATGTGGGACGGTATTTACTACTCATCTACATTAACTCACATTTGTCTATATTTGGAGTCAGCTGCCATTCATCACAAAAACCAGAAATTTTTCTTAAATCGTCTCGTTACCTCCTATGGGCACTCAACAACGACATTTTCCCGTACACTATAGCATCATCAGAAAATAGCCACAGATCGCTACTTAGCCTGTTCGTCAGATTGTGTATGTACGCTTATGAAACAAAACATAATGACCACTCCGAAAGAACAGATACCATCTTCATACAGATAAGGCTTACGGTCAATGATCTTCTTCAGTGTGGATGCGCTAACATTTCCCGAACTCTTACGGGAATCGGTAGACTGATTGCCGCGAGTAATGAGTATAGTGGGCAGATGCACTACAAGTGTAGCGTATGGACAGTAAGTTGGAAATGTGGGTCTCATTTGTAGCGTGCCAGAGATAAGTCCCTGCAGTCACACTATCCTCTGTGTCCTCGATTGCTCAGACGGACAGAGCGTCTGCCATGTAAACAGGAGATCTCGGGTTCGTGTCGCGGTTCGGGCACACATTTTCAACTATCCCATTAATATTTATCAACGCCTATACGCAGCAAAAGGTCTGGATTTCATTGTAATTTCAACCTTAATAGCTTGTTGTCCGTCTTAGGCACAACATACGTCACGGATTCTGGTTATCAGGTATCCAGCAGTTTCTTGGGAGATTTGTGGAGGTATGTGGCATTAGTAGCCTACGCATAGGTCATATAATTCGCATAAATAACGGACCGCTGATTTGGATACGCGGTGATGGTTCCCGAAACATACTCAGATGGTTTCCATAGGATTTACATCAGACAAACTTGGTCGCCGAGACCTCAACAAGGGTTCATTATAAGACTCCTCAAATCACTGTAGCACGGTTCTGGCTCCGAGACACGGACAGTTATACTACTGGAAGATGTCATCACCGTCGAGGAAGATAACCAGGTATGCAGGTGGTTCGCATCTGTCAGCGTGTCTTAGATTACTACCACAAGTCCCATGCAAGCGCAGGAAAATGATTCCCGTAGCATAATACTACTCCCATCAGCCTGTGTCGTGGCAAACTATCGACTTACAGAAGCAAAACTGTGATTCACGCGAAGAGCCGACACGTTTCCATTGATCTATGGTCGAATTCCGAGGGTCCCGTGTCTACTGCAATGGTAATTGTCCATGTCGTTGATTCAACATGTGAACACGTAAGGGTGGTCTACTGCGGAGCTCCATGTTCAACAATGTACCATGAACGGTGTGCTCCGAAACGTTGTCCGTGCACCAGCATTGTGCTGTATCGGCAGAGATGCCACAGACCCCCATCTATCCTACTTTACAGAGCGAACAAGTCTCCGAACGCCACGGTCTGTTAAGAATCGCGGACATCCAGCCATTTAATGCCTAGTGATAGTTTCACTGTCCTGACTGTTTCACTAGATGCTGACAACAGTAGCAACAGAACATTCGACCAGCTTCGCCTTTTTCGAGATACTCGTTCATAGGCTCTGCGTAACAATAATCAGCTCTTTGTCAAAGTCGCTTATCTCAATGGATTTCACCATTTGTAGCCCATATCTGCTCCTCTTACATTCTTTTGTTATCGAGTTACGCGTCGTCAACGCCATCAGGGGGCATCCAACGCCCAAGCGAGCAGTGGTCATAATGTTTTGGCTTATAGGTGTATGTAGAGAATACGAGCGGTCCTGTCGCACTGTTCTTGTCTCTGATGAATACTTGCCGTCAAACACAACGTGCTTTGTTTTACTCCTTAAGAAGTCTTGGTGCCATTCACATGTCTGGACATCTATTTCGAACGCTTGGACCTTCGTTAATAGTCTGCCGTAGGGCATCGTGTCAAAAGCTTTCAGGATAACTAGGAATATGGAATCTGCTTGTTGCTTCTCATCCACGTTTCGCAGGATATCATGTGAGAAAAGGGCAAGCTGTGCTTCACGTGCGCTATGCTTTGTAAATCCGTAGTGATCTGCAGCCAGGAGCTCTTCCGTCTCAAGGAAATCTATTATATTCGAACTCGGAACATGTTCAAGACTTCTGGTGCAAAGCTATATGAAGAACATTAAGATGGCAGTCGGTATTCTGGGTTAAATCGCTGATTTAGGATGCGCCAGCACTTTTAGCATATGGTGTCATATTACAGCTGACGCAATTGCGCATGTTAAGTCAAGATCAACACTTCCCCTCCATTTCCTCTCACTCCTCTCCTACCAGAATTTGCTGTTGTACTGTAGGGATCATTCGAATACTGCTCTGTAGTAGAAGGATTTCTATGAAATGCTATCAATAGAGATCACCCACTGGTTTCAAAAATCAGAAGGTGACTGTCAGTAGAGGTTCAACAATTGTTAATGATGTTATTATTGATATATTCGATTATACTTACGATTTGTTATTTATTGTAGTGAAATGTGCTCTTGGTCCGCTACTATCGCAACTGCAGCGTTCGTCTGACAGTATTCCAGATTTGTCGGACATGCTATCGTTCGACGGTTGTGTAACAACATTACAGCAGCAGATACCTGAATTACAAACCAGGACACACAACTGATGTATGGATCCCAGGCGCAGTAGCACAGCGAATGGCTATTTGATATACCAGACGTTGAGTTCCCTTTATCACCTTCATTAGCACCACTCACAGTCCACTATCATGGCATACCTCGCCTATTAAGGTGATGTTATTCGGTATAACGGTCAATCTAAATGTGTGTCGCTGTAAACCTTTGCTTGCTTATAGATTTATCCTCAGGTAAGTTCGACGTAATGGTGAAGATTGAAAAGCCTCGATGTAATTATATGGTCACGCTTTCAAATAATGAATGGCGAGCATTATGTCAGAATTCCTCAGATATTTTTGCAATGTTCAACAGTCAGATGCCTCCTCTGTTCCTAGATAACCACACAGTATGTTTTGGCGACGACCAAACCGCTGACGACACGTATAGCAACTGGAATGCTGAGCAGGCTACTCACATTCAAAATTCAAATGTAGAAACCTGGTGTGTACTAGCTAGACCATACAAAGTCCTGTGAACGAACATTTCGAGTAGTGTGAATATTTGAATGAATTTTTAAGAAACGTATGGGATGTACTTACAGAACTCTCTCGACAGAGCACCTCAGAGAAGATGTTTGCAAAGAATTATGATGAGTGTTGTGCTTATGAATGCAATATGTATGCTACATCATCACTATGGAACGTAGGTAAGGAATTACGTGAATATCTTTGTATATATATGTATACCCTACAAAGTTTGCTGCAATTATAAAAAATAGGAATATCTCCAACCTGTAGTATACTATCAAGAACTATTGCTATGTGACGCAGCACATATCTGAATTACCTGTGTGTGTGTATGTGTGTGTGTGTGTGTGTGTGTGTGTGTGTGTGTGTAGTCTTCCCACGTCACGCACTCCACCGAATGCCCACACAATATGCCAATTTCAATTTTTTTTTATTTCTAAGAAGAAAAAGATCTACACTTTACGTCTCTTTATAGAAGGGTTGAGGTGTAAGTTCATTGGATACACATGAGAAAACGATACTCTATGTCTTTTACAGTAATGTTAAGTTGCACAGCGTATCATGTCCTGAGAGGGAGGGAAAAGGACAGCTAGATGAGCGATTGAAGACCTTACCTCGAACGATGAAAGTCGATGTGTTTAATTGGAAGTGGGTCACTACTGATTCCCCGACAGCGGCTGAAAAGCAAACTTCGAGTGGTGCAGAGTACGGAACTCATTGGGCTATTCAGGAAACAGGGAAGGAGTTCATTGCTGGCACTATACCATAGTTACGTGTTCCCATTTATGATGAACTAACTCGGCATTCTCTAAGTCCTGTACACTTCCTACGTTGGCCAAGGCTAGTGAAATAAAGTACTTCCAGCTCGGACTGACGAGCGCCGTGGAGATGGCGTCATCTACTCGTTGCTCGAACCATTCTCTGCCCAACAGTGCAGGCAGGTTCTATTTACATAGTGCCAGCTATCCTTGGTGTTGTTTATCACGCGGTTAGTGCATTAAGCCATCAATATTTGGCCATTCTGAAATTTTCCTTCCTTACGACCACTGTACGCTACAGCAAGAATGGATAGTCACGTAGGCTACTGTTGTGTGCCTCATGACCGCTGTCGATTCAAATACTGGTTCGCCACATCCGTTGTTAGACCGGGCACTCTGCTGTCTCGTGGCCAAGAACTTATTTTTAAAGTGATGTAATGAACTGAGGGGAGCACAGCTTTGTTGTCTCACAATACCGATACCCGCGCTGGGAGATAACCTTCCGTCCGCTGTGTACTGGTTCCGCCACACGGTCCGACTCCCCTGCACTGAATGTTCATGGAGCTCTGGGAGTG
The DNA here is from genome assembly GCF_021461385.2 of Schistocerca piceifrons. Lineage (NCBI taxonomy): Eukaryota > Metazoa > Arthropoda > Insecta > Orthoptera > Acrididae > Schistocerca > Schistocerca piceifrons. The sequence continues at coordinate 599,843,442 of NC_060149.1, read as the reverse complement.
ACGATTTCCTCTGCTGCTCAAAGTTTCACAGCCCACTGTACAAAGTAAATAATTTTCTGTAACAACTTAAATGTTTCACTTTAAAACTCCTGTAGAAATGAATCGCTGCATCTTTCCAGGAGCTTTTACTAGGATATTAGAATCCTACGACGAAAGCGACATTTCACTTTGAAGTCATCTCAGTAACGTAGTGTCCAGAAACCTGTTGTCGTACATACACTCATAACTGCAATAAGTCCAGGAAAGGATCAGTCTATCAGTGATATCGCTCTAATACACCGGCAGTCATTGGGAACTACAGTAATAACTATTTCACTCCACGTTTGTTGACTCCGTTCGCGAATTGTCAGCGATGAAACAGCTGACATAATAATTAAATAATCATCTGATTTTAAGAAAACTATTCGCCGAAAAAATATGATTCGTTTGCGTCTTACAGTACGGTATCTTCGCTCAATAGAGGACTGAATGTTAATGTGCAGCATCCAATGACGTAAAGCATTGCATGACAGTATAAGATTTTTGCAGGGGTGGAAATACGTTGTATAGACTTTGTGTGTGTTTTATTTTTCGTCATTGACTGCTGTGCATGAAATGTAGTTAACATGTCGAAATTGTATTTAAAACTGAGGGCACAGAGATATATCAATGAAATTACCAAACTGTCAAAGTGGCACAGAAGTTTGTTATTAAGTAATTGGTGGACACTTTCGGACTTTAGTTCATTATTGACCCATCCAGCAGAACAGAGTGTACCACGTTACAATTAAGGTATACAGTGTGTAAGGTCAATTAAAATACAGTTACGTTTAACAACATGATTACACAGCACGTAAGTCCTACCATAAGACCTTAATGTACGTATCCTGGCCTCATTGCTTGTATGAGTGGCTACATGAAAGGTACTATTTGCATACGACGGTCCAGTGCTGTGTGCAGCAAAACAATGTTACGTGAGCATTGAGCATCGTTAGGTAAACTAAGATAAGTGGCGCTTTTTTTTTACAAAGTTAGAAAATAACAGTTAATATGAACATAACTAATACCCGTTTTAGGTTGATGTTAAAACAGTCACAATGTAAAGATGTATGTACAAAAGGTCTCTTGCGAACACATTAGCGTCACGTCTTGTAGCGCCGCTAGTGGGCAGTCCGTATAACATTAAAATGACGTACGTAATTAGTCGTACACAATTCGATTTTTTATACAAAAAATGAAATAATCCAAGTCACAGTATAAAAGATAGCATATATATGAAGAATTATACAAATGCTTCCGCATCATACATCACAGCGCCATCTATGGTCAACAAGTATAACAAGAAATGAATATAACGTTCATGATTATACACAGTCCAAATCATTTAATCACGTAAGCTAGAATGTCAAGACTACTTAAGCAAGAGCTTAAAGGAACACCGTCAAATTTTTATTAACAATAAAATATACTGCAATGCATGCACTACCATAGGAACTTACTTTAATAAACACATAATAGCAATAATAAGTATAACTTCATTCTTAGAAATTCCATTCATACAGACCAGATCCATCCCACTAGTATACCCTACTAATAATCTTATAACCATGGTCAAAAGCAGGATAGGCCAAACCACGTGTTAAAAACGTACAAAGGATGCCCAGCGAAGAACTCTCTCACTATTAACACAACCAGATGTTCAACATAAACGATGATGGGGTTGAAGTAAGTTATCGTCTTATAAAGGCACGTCTAGAGTTTCACACGTAAAAATTAAAGGACCATGCCGGGGAACGAGAGAGAGGAATGGAATAAGGGCGGATAAAAAGCGGTGCGTAGGGGAGGGGGGAGGGGGAGGGATGCGACGAAACTGGAGAACGAACGGAAGTGTTAGGGGTGGTGAGTTTGGGGGGAGGGGGGGAGAGCGAAATGGAAGGGGAAGAGAAGATATGAATACTAATAAGGCAACGTTACATGTACGATTTAAAAAATAGGTAAGTCGAAACGATTAGTCTAATCCTCGTAAACTCTGGTTTCTCAGTATCAGACAAAATCTAACCATTGGTCTCCTTAGCAGACTATGTACAGCAAAATAAAATGACATTTCTCATAAAAAAATTATTTTATTCTTTCTTTCTTCTTGCTTCTTAATTAAACTACACAAAATAAGTGTATAAGACAAAATAATGCCAATTATTATGCATAAAGTCATAGATGAATACGTACCCAAAGACCTGCCTAAGCCTCTACGTCCCTAACTAGCCTCGGTGTTTTATTTACGATCAAAGCAACATAACGGAATATGAATCTAGGATAACCGTCCAAATTGAGAGGAGAGTGAGAAAGGACGGCTTTTGCGGGGGAGGGGGGGAGGGGGGGAGGGGGGGTATAAGCTGTGGACAACCGGAATATAGAGGGTCACAGGGGCAAGTGAGTGGAGGGGGATGAGGCGGAATGTAAGAGTAGTGTAATCAACTACTAGAATATACCATTGTGAATAAGATACTATAACAGCTCCAAGAAGCAACTCTTATTCCTGTTCACCACATAGGTTACTCACTACCTAGTACTTTTTCTGAGTACTCTCTCAGCCAGTGAGTTCCATAGTCCAATAAAGGTTCATACAAAACGACAAAAGAACGCACCCGTGTAAGAGTACAAAAAGACGGTTGAGTAGGGGAAGAGAAGGTTGTAACGAAGAAGGGCTTACATAGAGAACAAGGGGCCAACTAATGATCTACATGCAAGTTCATCATCAGAAAAACAATCAAAACTCAAATTTCACACACTCTTAAATATTTTACACCGACAAGGGCACAAACAGGCACTATAGCTCATTCAGTGCGAAAAAACACTTGAAACGAAAGTCGATCTTCTCATTCAGTACTTTATCTCGTTCTTTATCGGTTTTCTAAATATCTGTGAGTCTTCTGAAACGTCGAATGTAGGCCCTTAGGCAAATGATGCAATACTTCCATCATTAACTGAATGACACCCACTAGATGACCTCGTATCTTAAATGCTGACCGAATGCCATCTTATTAACTCAGCTTTATGTTTTTTAAAGGGAATAAGAAATTTCCTGCCCATTTGATCAGTGTAAAAGGAATAACAGGTGCCACATTGCAACTTACGACCTATATTCCCTCGTACTGGCTCTGTCTCTCCCTTTCCTTACTTCACCTTAGTTTATGTCACATGTACCTGAGACGGGATCCGGTCCGAAAGCCAATAGCAAACCTCTTACGAAAAATGTTTCGGCCCCGGTACTCCACAGTCAAAAACTTCTTATCCTTATCTGCAGTTGTGCAACTAGGTAACAACAGATCTCTTGTAGCCATTGACAATAGCGATCTGTTAAATATCTTTAATTTTCTATCTTTCTCCTCATTACTTAGTATCTATTAAATTGCGTAGTCATTGAGTGTAAAAAGACCATATTATGCTGAATGAGGTGATTGGAATCTTTCCCAAAAATGACAACAGATTGTGTTCGTTTACTAAAGACATTGCGTTTTGGTAAGATTTACGTTGTACGTAATCATCTTGTCAAACGTACCTGTACTTTTATTGACCTTATACACTGAAGCCCCAAAGAAACTGGTATTGTATTCAAATACAGAGGTATGTAAACAGGCATTATAAGGCGATGCGGTCATCAACGCCTATATTAGGCAACAAGTGTCTGGAGCGGATTCGTGCCTGTCCTGGCTGGCTACGATGTTGCATTTACTATGCTGTGCTTTGTAGTTTACCTTCATTCCTATTTTTTTATTCGCTAGTAGGCTTACTCCAGCAGTACCCCTATTTAATTTTGTTACTGTCCTTTTACTTAGCTGACCAGAACTTCTGTTCTTCCTTCCACGACATTTAATTCTCACTATGTCTGACTTCAACTGAACCACTTCCCTTTTTAAATTGTCCATTCTACATATCCGATTATGGGATATAACACTCCACACTCTGCCTGTAGAATGTCAATTTTTTTTCTTGATAACGATATTCCCCTGAGTAGTCCTCGGCCAGCGATAGAACTGGGGGACTATTTTACCTAAGGAATTGTTTTACCCGACAGGATGCTATAAAGTTTAAACTATAAGGCAGTGTTGTACTTCCCTACAGTAAAAACGACTGCGGTTTCCCGTTGTTTTAGCCTTTTGGAGTACCAGACAGCAAGGTCATGTAGAGTAATGTTACAAGGTACGAAGAGCCAATCATCCAGACTATTGTTCTGCAACTGCTGAAATGGCAGCTGCTTCTCTTCAGAATCCATGTGTTAGTGTGATCTCTCCACAGATACAACTCTGTTGTATTTGCACCTACAGTCACTCTACCAGTATCGTTGATTATGCAAACCACCATATGTCGGCAAGGACCATTGTTCGTGGAGAGCCATAGAGTCTATGCTTATGATATCTCGGCAGGAAGCCTTGTAACTAATCGATTTAAGAAAACTATGCATTTGTTCCATCACAGTGAATTTCCCTAACTTTTGCGTGTAATGTATGTGGGGGGACAGGGAAGGGGGACGACCCAGTATATAGCGTATAGATCACAAGTGAGTCTAAATGGGAGATTCCCTCGAAGAAAGCTGAATAACGTCAAACGTAAAACCACTTTTTGGTGCGTTCTGGATGCCTTAAATCATATATTTTAATGGCAATTAGAACTACTAAACTGCCAGTTCAAGCCTGTATTAAAACGTACTTTGCGACTACCGAGTATAAAAAGTTATATAATATTAACATTTAAATTTATCGACATTGTTTGTATGATTATTACGTATTATGTCCTAAAAAATGCGGAAACTATTTCACACTGAACAGTTTTTTAAATTGTGGTCTGCTTGATTTTTATTGTAAATATAAGTAAACGCCCTATTACGTACACGATTTTCTTTAGTTTATCATTGAAAACATTTAAAATACATTTAAAATCACAAGCTAGAAGCTACGAAAATTGGAAATGAAGATGTAAGTAGTTAAAATGTCAGAAACGGTAATTAAATACGATTTCGAGCGTATAAGATAAAATAATCTTTCAAAGTTCATTCTATAGTGATCCGAATACATTTCTCCTGTCGTCAACATTTGATATAAATATTCTACCACTATTTCTTAAGTCTGTTTGATCCAACAGCATCTTGTGCGTAGTGGAAACTGCTACGTGAGGGAGCCTCTACTGTGTCATTGTTGGTGGCAAATAATAGTTCTTCAGTCGTCGTAGAGCAGTAAAACTTCTTTCTCCTCCACAGATTGAAGCTGGGCACACAAGCCTAAGTCTTACCAAGGCTTCAAAATCCACAAAGAAATCTCGAATTTCTTTTTTTACGTGAATCAAGACATCCATAGTGTTTCAGACATTTGACGTTGTATTGAAAATGAAAGAGTTCATGTTCTGTTTTCAAATACTGAACTTCGATATCCAGGTTTGGAGCTACCACATAATGTCCTTTCTTTCTCCAATAACACTTTTTCCAAGGAAAGATATTTCTTCGTGCCAGGTTGGTCAATTAATCGCTATATAAGCCCCTGGACAGCCATATCAATGATCTCATAATATTAAAATATTCCTGGCTGTAAACTTCTTCAAGCGATAGAAATTCATGTGGATCTGTGCACCCGGGCAACTGACTAGGAACTCAATTTTTCCTTGGATGTTGCTGCTGTTCTAAGCAAAACTCGGATGCGTTAACACTAAGGTCTTCGTATGAGAAAGAAAACTTTCATTTGCTCTGAGTTTGTTAACGCTCTCAATTACAAATTCATTTGATGAATAAAGTCCTGTCTCTGTTCTTTTTTATCTTTCAAAAGTCTTGTTCAAGACGTATAGAAACTCAGTTAGTCCTTTCCCATTGTAAAATCAAGATACGTTTTCCCAAACTCAACAACGATAAATAGACCAATGTTTCTTTCATATCCCTATTCTGTTAGTTCATTCAGTGTCTTGAGAACCAAAGGATGTTATTTCAAATTTCTTGAAATTGTGGACGCCTGTATAACCACCTTCTAGGCGATAAAGACTTCATCTTGGCAACATTACTGACAGGTCCTTTAGCCACATCTTCAATAACGTACGTTAATTTGTCTTTTCCTTTTCAGTTTGAAAACGGTATTACTAATTGATGAGCTGATTACACGGAGTTTCCGACAGGTCTCGAAATTTCGCAGCTGGCTTTCATTACAAAAATTACAGCAGTGAACACCACAGGGTATAAAATCAGCCTAAGGCTGAGTGAGTCGCTTTATGAATTCAGGGAATAAATTTTAGTAATAAGGGAATGAATTCTGTTATCCAAGAGATGGATGCTAGGATGAATTCTAATATTCAAGAGATGGATGCTAGGATCAGTGAAGAAGTAACAGTCACGTGGAGATGGGGTTCCCTACGCCCACCTTTTGAATACATCGTAATCCAGTCACGCATTTTATATTTTAAAATTTTGAAAATAATAGTTATTGTTCTTAATGTTTTCTGATATCATATTGCGTAATTGTTTTCAATTTTCCAGTCGAGCTTAACCCAAATATTTAAGTCTTAGTAGTAAACATGACCTCTTACGGCATATGTCATACTCGTATTTTCAGGTTCAGAACATTTCTTACACATCTGTATATCTTTAAAAGTAAATTGTGAATAAATGTCAACAAGAGTTAACAACATTTGCGTTTTTTGTGGGATAATGAATTATTGCTTCCATTGCTGTACAAACATATTGGTGTTGCTATGCTGTGCTAAAAGATACTTTCACGTTCTAGACCCTACCTATAAATCATTGCATAACTGAAAATTATGTTATTAATAAATGTTAAAAACAATTGACGAAATCTATTTTCAAAATTTTTTATGGTGGGCATAACGTATACCCCCCGTCCCCCTTGGTAGCATGCGTTACGGAACATACGTTGGTACTGAGTTATTAGCATGCAGATATGATGATTTGAGTTAGACTGGCGATGCGAGAATGTTGAAATTGAAATTGTGACTGCAAAAAAGGAATTAGCGGAACGCAAAGAACTTTGTCAGCAGCCAACTGTCGAAACAGCTATTCTTGTTACCCAATAAAATACCGAGATTGGTACAGCGAACCGTGATATATAGCAAAGCATAACAAAATTTCTAAATTGTTTACACGCGTTGAGACACAATAAACGGCATTCGATAGTAAATTTAACAGCGTTATTGATCTTACCAGCAATTTGCAAAAAATTTAAAAATTTCACGCAGTAAATTTGAATAAAACGTTTCCTTTATCGAATACTTGGTAATGCTTTGAAAAACGCATATTTTGAAGCGCAAAAAATTTTAATAGTTATCAGTTATTTGAAAGATGGAGCACATGTAAGGGGAAGCAATGCCTCGCAAACATGTAAAACTTGTAAAACAATTTTACAAGGTGTTTTTGTAAAACAGAAAATTACAATTTACGTAATGTCGCTAGTGATATACAATACAAGTACAGACAAAAAGAATAGCTATTTTCAATATTGCTGAGTTGAAAACGACAATCTCGACGATCCAGTAAAATTGTGAGCCTTGAGCAGCCGCTGGTGAAATATAAGTGCAGCAGAAGTGCAGTAGCGAGTCGCATGTTTAGCTTTCATATCTGTTTTGTAGTTTAATTCTTAATTTCTGTCCGAGTGTTTGTGCGCTTGCATATTTAATTACATCAAATCCTTGCGTATTCTCGTATTTGAGAGGAGTAATATTGCTTATTGATAGCCGTAGAATATAAATTCGCTGAGTCGTTAGATATTAGCAGTAGGATGGATAGGGTGTGTGCGTGCTGTGTGCGGGCGCAGGAGGAACTGGCCGCGGTTCGCGAGCAGCTGAGCGTGCTGTTGGCCACGGTCAGCCGCCTTCAGACTCCTGCCTCGAGGTGCAGCGACGGCGGAGGGTCTGGCGCGTCGCTTGACACACCCCAGGTGTCGCTTGCTGCGTCCGCTGACTCAGCCGCCCAGGCACCTTCTAGTGTACCCGGCGCGTTGGGGCCGCCCTCACCTCAGGATGAGTGGCGGACTGCAAAGCGTTCGCGTCGCTAGAGGCGGATGGCCGATGTGGAGGCTGGCCGGCTGGCCGGCTGGCCTCGCCAGTTCATCCTGTCAGTAGGCAGGTGGCCGCTCCTTCAGCAGGGCCCGAGCAGGCACACGGGGGCAAAGGCTTACTGGTTATTGGGAGCTCCTACGTTAGGCGGGTGATGGAGCCCCTTAGGGAAATAGCGTACAGGGCTGGAAAGGAATCCAACGTGCACTCGATTTGTCTGCATTACACAAACGAAGCAGCTACTCAGGTAGCAGAGTACTTGTGGCGTGCACATGGTTTTTTTTTAGGCTAGGCAGTAGTGCGAGGTGTCCTCATGAACACTCACCAGTCGACGTGCAGGCAGGGAAATCAGGACGCGCTCAGTGTAAAGACACTTCAGCTATCAAGATATTAGCAGTAAATTTTCAGAGTGTTCGGAATAAAGTTCCTGAATTTACTGCCCTCCAGGAAGCGTGTGACGCGCAACTTATTCTCGGGACTGAGACCTCGCTGAACCCTGAGATAGGAAGTTCTGAAATATTTAGTGAGGGTTGGAACGTGTAACGGGAAAACAGATCAGACATCGTAGGAAGTGGTATCTTCATTGCAGTTGACAAAAATATTGTGTCTACTGAGGTCGAATTAGAGTGTGATTGTGAAGTTATCTGGACACGTTTAACAGGGCTAGGGGAAATAAAGTTAATTGTGGGGTGTTACTACCGGCCACCAGGTTCCACCGTAACAGTTCTAGACTCATTCAAAGAGAGTCTACGTTCTGTATCGCAGAAGTACCCGGATCACGCTATATTAGTCGGAGGCGACTTCAACCTACCTAGTATAGACTGGAATGTCTATGGATTCATTACAGGTGGTACAGACAAGCCGTCGTTTGAATTACTTTTGAACACATTATCCGAAAACTATCTTGAGCAGCTAAATCGACAACCAACGCGTAAGGGAATTATTTTAGATCTGGTAGCAACGAACAGACCAGACCTCAACGACGGTGTCAGTGTTGAGACTGGGATTAGTGATCATGATGTTGTCATTACGAGTAAAGTTAAAAAGTCGGTCAAGAAGGCTAGGAGAGTATTTTTACTAGAAAGAGCAGATAAGCAGTTGTTAGCATCCCACTTAGTAAATGAATCGACTTCATTTACTTCCGGTACGATGGACATGGAAGAATTGTGGGCAAATTTTAAACCCATTGTAAATCACGCATTGGATAAGTATGTGCCGAAAAAGTGGGCTACGGACGGAAAAGACCCACCGTGGTTTAACAGCGCAATTCGGAGAATGCTCAGGAAGCAATGGCAATTACACTCGCGGTACAACAAAGATCGGGTGAACGAGGACAGGCAAAAGTTAGTAGAGATTCGTGCTGCTGTAAAAAGAGCGATGCGCGAAGCATTCAACTACTACCACCGTCATACCTTAGCAAAAGATCTTGCTGAAAACCCAACGAAATTCTCGTTTTACGTACAATCGGTAAGCGGGTCGAGGACTTCCATCCAGTCACTCACTGATCAGTCTGGCCAGGCAACGGAACTCAGCAAAACGAAAGCTGAAATTCTAAATTTAGCATTTGAGAAATCTTTCACGCAGGAGGATCGTACAAACATACCGCCGTTTGAGTCTCGTACAGATTCCCGTATGGAGGACATAGTGATAGACATCCCTGGGGTTGTGAAGCAGCTGAATGGGTTGAAAATAAATAAATCGCCAGGTCCTGATGGGATTCCAATTCGGTTTTACAGAGAGTACTCTACTGCATTGGCTCCTTACTTAGCTTTCATTTATCGCGAATCTCTTGCCCAACGTAAAGTCCCGAGCGACTGGAAAAAAGCGCAGGTGACGCCTGTATATAAGAAGGGTAGAAGGACGGATCCTCAAAAGTACAGACCAATATCCTTAACATCGGTTTGTAGCAGGATTCTCGAACATATTCTCAGTTCGAATATAATGAATTTCCTTGAGATAGAGAAGTTACCGACCATGCATAAGCACGGCTTTAGAAAGCATCGCTCCTGCGAAATGCCACTCGCCCCTTTTTCACATGATATCTTGCGAACCATGGATGAAGGGTATCAGACGGATGCCATATTCCTTGACTTCCGGAAAGCGTTTGACTCGGTGCCCCACTGCAGACTCCTAACTAAGGTACGAGCGATGGGATTGGTTCCCTAGTATGTGAGTGGCTCGAAGACTGCTTAAGTAGTAGAAACCAGTACGTTGTCCTCGATGGTGAGTGTTCATCGGAGGTGAGGTTATCATCTGGAGTGCCCCAGGGAAGTGTGGTAGGTCCGATGTTGTATTCTATCTACATAAATGATCTTTTGGATAGGATAGATAGCAATGTTGCTGATGATGCTGTGGTGTACGCGAAGGTGTCATCGTTGAGTGATTGTAGGAGGATACAAGATGACTTGGACAGGATTTGTGATTGTGTAAAGAATGGCAGCTAACTCTAAATATAGATGAATGTAAATTAATGCAGATGAATAGGAAAAAGAATCCTGTAATGTTTGAATACTCCATTAGTAGTGTAGCGCTTGACACAGTCACGTCGATTAAATATTTGGGCGTAACACTGCCGAGCGATATGAAGTGGGACAAGCATGTAATGTCAGTTGTGGGGAAGGCGGATAGTCGTCTTCGGTTCATTGGTATAATTTTGGGAAGATGTGGTTCATCTGTAAAGGAGACCGCTTATACAACACTAATACGACCTATTCTTGTGTACTGCTCGAGCGTTTGGGATCCCTATCAGGTAGGATTGTGGGAGGACATAGTAGAAATTCAGAGGCGGGCTGCTAGATTTGTTACTGGTAGGTTTGATCATCACGCGAGTGTTACGGAAATGCTTCAGGAACTCGGGTGGGAGTCTCTAGAGGAAAGGAGGCGTTCTTTTCGTGAATCGCTACTGAGGAAATTTAGAGAACCAGCATTTGAGGCTGACTGCAGTACAAGTTTACTGCCGCCAACTTACATTTTGCGGAAAGACAACAAAGAGAAGATAAGAAAGATTAGGGCTCGTACAGAGGCATATAGGCAGTCATTTTTCCCTCGTTATCTTTGGGAGTGGAACAGGGAGAGAAGATGCTAGTTGTGGTACGAGGTACCCTCCACCACTCACCGTATAGTGGTTTGCGGAGTATGTATGTAGATGCAGATGTAGATCCGTTATTCATTGTGCTTGAAAGACTTGCTATGAAATGAAAGAGGTATTGTTGAGCTTGATTATATGGGAATCATTAATGATTAATCCTAAATGCATGAAAGAAACGAAAATGACTGACAGAATCAAATTTCGGACGCGCAGCAGGGATAACGCTATAATGATAATAATTAGCACCATGATAAAAACTGTAAGACGATTACAATCGTGAGCAGTTAGTTAACAAGTATGTGAATGAACAACGCCGACAATGTGAAAAACACTACCGGACGCAGTATGACGATTGTTCATCTGAAAGATCTAGTCATGATCACCCAACTCAGCCACAGAATTGTTCATATCTTGTTATAGCAAGGACCATAACATGAGAAAAGATTTATTTGGGAGTGTAAAGCAATTACAGGCAATGCCTTAGTGCATGTTATACCAGTTCAGACCTGTAGATTAAATTTATAATGCATTTTGGACAGTGGTAGTCAACTGACCACAGTTTAACAGAAATTATAACAGCAATTATGCAGTATAGCGAGCTTTCCAGTATTTCCATTAAATAGCGTGGGAATTATTAGTGTGATTGGAATTAAATGCGAACCCATAAATGGCTAGATTTTTTAAAATTGTCTATTGATGGTAGAGAATTTGAAAACAGGACATTGATAATTCCATCTTTATATGTTGATTTCTTTATTGACGCTGACTGACTTACTGAATATAAATGTGAGTTAGATTTTGCAAAGAACTGATTAATTATTCAAGATAGAAGTGTATTTTAAATAGGACGCGGTGAAAGAAGATTTTGGTACCCTGAGCGTAAAGTAAAAATATGCTGATGTGCGAGAAAGTGAAGCTGAAGCTCACATCAGTATGGTTAATTATTCCAATAAGTAAGCCAGTGAAGCTGGAGAAAATAAAACTGTAACGAGAATTCTATATGAAATCGGTGTCAAAACCTGAGAATTATCTGATTTATTGGAAGCAAAAAAGCAATAAATAAATTGTGTATTAAAAAAACAGTTATACAGTATTCCGACTGGAATCAATACTTGAGAGGAACTCTTTGAGTCTGTGAACAAAGTATTACAAGCATTTGGAAGATGGGATGCCAGTACAACTCTGGATTAAACTATATTTGGGCAGAAACGAATAAGCTTTTCGGAATACGTGATAATGCCATGAGGATTCACGCCAGACCTGAAGAAACTGGAAGCCATGAGAACTTTCACGATACCAAAATGCCGGAAGTAACTTAGAAATTTATTTCGGATTATTTGTGTATTACTGCTTGTTCATTGAAGGCAACTGTGTTTCAGCACATTCAGATCTGAAGCTATTGAAGAAAGACACAATTTGGATATGGACAGGGGAACAACAACGGGATTTTGATCTTATCATGTCAAAGTTATATCTAGTTAAGTTACTGTCGCATCCAGATTTAAGAACGGAATTTTTCTAAGGGACTAACAGCAGCTGTTATGCCGTAGATTTTGAGGTGTACCAAATGTACGAACTAAATGGCTAATAGAACACCGTACTACAGAGTTTGTACGTTGCTTCTTAAATCTATGGGAAAGAAAGTATGTAGTTGGGGAGCACGAAACTCTAGCAATTGTCTGTGGATTTCAGAAATTTAATTTTCAGCTACTTGGAGGTTAAGCTATTGTAATGATATATCAAAATGGTTCAAATGGCTCTGAGCACTATGGGACTTAAATTCGGAGGTCACTTTAAGAAATGCAACGCTAGATTGAGGTAGTGAGAAAAGGACAAAATCCTGTGACCAATACACTGACTTTTCAGACCTATAGTGTTACCCTTACTGGTAGCAATGCTGTCTGCGGTTTGGAATCAAGTCTTTCCATTCAATCACATACCTGCGTTGGATCCTATGGCGATGTCAGCCACTAGCGAATCATATTCGTGGCACTCTCATATCATCTTGAACGTGTCACTTTTGTCGAAAGTATCTGTCTGTCTTTCATTTCAATCACTCAGTGTGTGCTGTGGAAGCAGCAGTAGCAGAATTTTTACCACGCTATGTCCATTTTTCTGTGAGAGGCAAACGTCCTGTCTGATCACTTGCATCAATTTATGTCCATTTTGCTTTACAATGGACAATGCGGCTCCCTACACGTCCAGAACTGCTACAGAGTGGCTCCAGTTGCACTCTTCTGAGTTTAAACACTTTCGCTGGCCACCAAACCCCCGACACATGAACATTATTGAGCATACTTGGAATACCTAGCAACGTATTGTTCAGAAGAGATCTCCACCCGCTGTCACTCTTACGGACTGATGGACAGCCCTGCAGGATTCATGGTGTCAGTTCCCTCCAGCACTATTTCAGACATTAGTCGAGTCCATGCCATGTTGTGTGGCGGCACTTCTGCGTGCTAGCTGGGCCCTTCAAGATATATGGCACGTGTACCAGTTTCTTTGGCTCTTCAGTGTATATGTTCAGGTCGGAGAGCAACCGTGTCATCATGTTAGAGGATGGACACCAGTTACAAGCGGCTATTGTTATTATTGATATCACGTTCTCTAAAGCAAAATTTATTTTTATGTGCAATAACATATTTTCATAGATAAATATAAAACAGTTGAAGTACTCTAGTAGGATTAATATAATGGCCTCTGCCATTTTGATCTGAATGTGACTGATACACTTTCCGAGCGCACAGTTGCATATACGTCTTACTAACGTGGAAAGTGAGCTCGTCAGTAACTGCTACGTGTATCTTAAACAATACTACTGGCAGCTACTACAGCGTTGCATATTGTTACGTTCCAACGCAGATATTTTTCCCTCAACATATCCCAAAAAAACTGAAAACGCAAAAGAGACCTATTTTATGTGTGATTTTACGAGAGTCAAAGAGGCATAAGAAAACAGAAAGAGAAGGAAATTATTTTAAAATAATCAATGTATACGTAATGTTCAGTGAGTCAGTGAAAGTAATTATGAACAATGATGTCACATTAATGCGACTACCTTTTATGCTCGGCGTTAACGTGCAACAGTCACTAACAGATGGCGGGCGGCAGCGCTAGCAATGGAAAGCATACACTGATGTGCCATTCTCCTGCGGTTCCATGGGGTTTGTGGTACTAATCGAAGACACGGTGACAGCTGAGAACCACCTACATCCCTTAATGCTTGATGACTTCTCCGACAGCGATGTCACCTTTCAGCAGCGTTCCGAGCACGTGAGGCGGCAACAAAAATATGTAAGAGGAGAAGACACGGACAGGGGATTACCCTAGCGAAAATATGGGCTGAAAACGAGGAAATCCATTGAGATAAGTGATTCTGACAAATGGTATAATATTAGTACGCAAAGCCTGTGAATGGGTATCTCAAAAACGGCGAGGTTGGTCGAATGTCCATGTGCTTGTGTCTTGAGCATTTAGGAAAAGAGGTAGAACGACCGTGAAACTACCACCAGGTGCTAAAAGGTTGCACGTCTACGACTTTTCACAGAACGTGGGGTTCGGAGGCTTGTCTGCTCTGTTAAGTAGGATACGTGGTGATCTGTGGCATCCCCCCGAAAGAGCGCAATGTTGGCGCACGCACAAGTGTTTCGGAGCACGTCGTTCTTCGTATACTGTCGAACACTGAGCTCCGCAGCAGACCACCCCTAAGTGTTCACATGTTGAGCCAACGACATCTTCAGATACGACTGCAATGAGCACGGGACCATCGGGATTAGACTGTCGGTCAATGGAAACTTGTCGGCTCTTCCGGTGAATCACGGTTTCACTGCACTAGGTCGATGACTGTCTGCACAAACGCCGTTATCGAGATGAACGGCATCGAAACGTGCAGCGCGCTACGGACGCACGTTCGTAGGATCAGTATTATGCTGTAGGAAACATTCTCCTGCGCTTACACGGGACCTGTGGTAGTGATCGTGACAGCTGCGAACCACCTACATCCCTTAATGTTTCATGTCTTTCTCGACGGCGATGTCACATTTCAACAGTATAATGGTCCATGTCTCGGAGCCAGAACCTTACTACTATGGTTTGAGGAGAGTTATAGTGAACTCCCGTTGATGTATCGGCTACCAAATTCGCCTGATATAAATCCTATGGAACCCATCTGGGTCGCTATCGGGGGCCAACACCGTGTACCCAAATCACCGGCACGTTATTTACGCGAATTACATGGCCTGTGCGTAGACGTCTAGTCACACATACCTCCACAAACCTACCAACAAACTGCTGGATCCCTGATACGCAGAATCCGTGATGTATTTCGTTCTAAGGACTAACAGACAAGCTATTAGGTATGTGGTTGTTGTCCTTGTTACAATGAGGAAACTGAGTGATTTTTCTGACTCCCAAAAGGGCATGTTCATTGGCTTTCGGAGCAAGGGTGGAAGCACTTTTCAAACAGTTGAATTTGAAACTGTCTGGGAGCCGTGGTGGTGAAATTAAATCGTGGGTGGCAACATGGAGCTATTCCAAAACAGCTCCGAGGCAACTGTGGTGCATCATGGCCCATAAATGACAGGGGTGAACGACAGCTGCGGGGACGTGTACGGGCAAACAGACGTGCAACTGTTGATCAATGTACCTCCCAGATGAACGAACGGAGTACCAGCACTGTCTCTTCAACGATCGTACACCTAACACTGAGCTGAAGAGTGTGTTTTTTAGTGTGTGTTTGTGTGTGTGTGTGTGTGTGTGTCTGTGTGTGTGTGTGTGTGTGTGTGTGTGGAGATGGGGGTGGAGGGGTTGCTGGTTTGAGTTGTGAGAGTGTTGAATATGAATTTTATAGGTGTTAGAAAGTGGTTGAAAGCTTTGCTGATCAACTGATTTTAACTAAAACTCAAATCAGAGATGATCATCAAAGATTTCAATCATTCTCTCACAGATATTATGTTCATACTCAACACTCGGCAACTCAAATCAACAACCCCCCTCCCCCCCCCCCACACACACACACTAAAAAAAAAAAAAACCTATATACACTCTTCAGATCACTCCGTCTGTCTCACACACGCACGCACACTCACACGCACACGCACACACACACACACACACACACACACACACACACACACACACACACATACACAGATATAAACGTCAAGACTAGACGTTAGTTATCAACATGCACTTAGTTAGATTGGCAACATGTAGGTAAGCAAAGCAAACGGGGAGAAACACATAATGAACTCACAATATTCATGTCGTGAAAAGAACAAATAGTTATAACTAGTGGCAAAGGAATAATACTGCACCACAAAGAAGAAGGAGAAACACGGTGAACAATGAGGAAGAAAAAGTTCGGAACACAAAATTGTGCTTATGTTTCGGAAATGAAGTGGTAGTGCGACCTCCAGAATATCTGTGAGGAAACACAGATGCGAACACTAAGTAATTACTTATTTAAATAATGAAACGCAACGTAAACATTTTGACACTCTAAAAATAACAAAACTGCATCTTTCTAGATCGCACTGAAGTTGCCTTAAAACAAGAAAAAGGTGAAACGCGTCTGGGAAAAATAAATTTAACTTGCAGCAAGAAAAGGCGGTTTTATTTACAAAACAAGTATTTCGTGCTACTGTATTTGAAGTTTCACTACATGTGGATATTAAAACTGGCTTCATGTCATGATTCTCCGAGAAACTCTTCCATTATTTTGTTATTAAATGTGAACCATTATCGCTGATAGTGCATTTGGTTTGATCGCATTGAGAAAATAATATTCTTCTAACTTCTTGAGCAGTATGTGACAGGTTTACGCAAAGGATAAAAAGGAGAGTACATATACAAATTTCTAAGGTCATCAGTCCCCTAGAACTTAGAACTACTTAAACCTAACTAACCTAAGGACATCACACACACCCATGTGCGTGGCAGGATTCGAATCTGCAACCGTGGCGGTCGCGCGGTTCCAGACTGAAGCGCCTAGAACCGCTCGGCCACCCCGGCCGGCAGTGAACCTGAATCTCCGTCAGTCTTGAATATCATACTGTGATGCTCCAGTGAGGGACTTCAGGAAAACTTAAGAATCTTATTACTCTCTTTTGAGTGAACTGTATGAAGGGGCGGGCAACGCCCCTCTACGGATCCAATACGTTCGTACAATTACAGCAAAGCTGTTGTAGCTCAATCAGGATCAGATGGGGGTTAACATGTGAAAACTAAAGCACGGTCGCTTTTGGAAGGGGAGTTGACATCATTGTGGTCACTTGCTTCACTATGACTCGCAGCGTCGTCGCAACTTCATCACGCCTCTCACAGCTGGTGCAGGTCGCCAACTGCCTGAGAAAGCTGATACTGTTCGTGCTCTCCAGCAATACTACACGGAACTATAAGCAGAGCACAAGAGCATGAGGACCTTCTCTCATTGTTCTCATGGCAATCTTAAGTGGGAAGATAGCCCCTGCTCAGAATCTCGAAATTTTGGCCGCCTTTCAGGCAGATCAGGTGTTTGCTCTTATTGCCGCTTCTCCTTCCCGTAAATCACTTGGTCCGGATGATGTCCTTGAGGAGTTTTATGTCCGCTATCGGCCACTCTTGTGTGACACGTTTATGGCTATGTTAAACAAGGTTATGCAGAGGATAACTGTGGCTGCAGACTTTACGGTGGCTAAAATAATGTTAATTCAGGAACAACCTGGCCATGTCACAGTGGATTCATTTCGTCATCTTACTTTCCTTAGTTTTAATTATACAACTGTTGCAAAGGCAATCCAGAGCAGGTTATTTTCTCTGCTGACGAACATGATTGTGAAGCATCTGAGTTGCATTACTGGTAGCTCGATTTTGACTCCTTTAGCGGAGTACCGGCATGTGACTTCAGTTGCTGCGGTAACTTCTGTTCTCTGTGTCCTTGCTTTCCTGGATTTTAACAAGGAATGTGGCCGAGTTTTTCATAGTTAATTGACCTGTGTGTTGAAGACAAGCGGTTACCCCTGAGACTCCCGTAATTATTTTCATTCTGTTTCAGGGCATCGCTGCGAAAATATTCCTCAATGGTCACCTGACGCCGCCGATTTTGATCGATTGGCGGTGTGCAACGCGCCAGCCCGCTTTCCATGTCCTTATTCGTTCTCTCTCTGGAACCGCTGCTTTGCCGTCTCTCACTTGCAATTACGAGGTATAACCTTTTCTAGGTGACTCTCACGGTTTGGGTGTATGCCGGCGATGTGGTGGTTCTTCTCTGCGGTAGTGAGGAGTTTCCCTTGTTAAAGGTGGGGTTAGATGATAACTATTGAGTCTCTGGTCCACGGATGAATGTGGGCAAAAGGAAAATTCTTACATTTCCGGTCTTTGATGATGCTGCTCCACGGGCTAGTGCTGTAGATCAGCATACATCATTGAGAGTCATCTGCGATTGTTGCCCGCTTCTTGTGATGATGGTAAAAATATTGAGGCAGTTGTCTGGCGCCGGCCAGAGTGGCCGAGCGGTTCTAGGCACTACAGTCTGGAACCGCGTGACCGCTACCGTCGCAGGTTCGAATCCTGCCTCGGGCATGGGTGTGTGTGATGTCCTTACGTTAGTTAGGTTTAAGTAGTTCAAAGTTCTAAGGGACTGATGACCTCAGAAGTTAAGTCCCATAGTGCTCAGAGCCATTTGAACCAAGTTGTCTGGCCGGTGTTTACGGAAACGTTACATATTTAGACAGAGCTATGAGATCACGACCATACCACGTATCTTAGCGGTTTCGATTATTACCCAGGAGTCACATACTTACACAGTTCGGCTGTTCGTACTTCTCCGTCCACCGAGTGTTGTTCCGCTTGTTGATGTTGGTCGCCTTAATTTTATACTACGACACGTTAGAGAATTTTTCCTTGCCGTGAGCAATTTGGGTGTTGAAGTACTGCAACGGCCGGTATCTGCGACCCTATCTTTGCTCGCTCACTGGGAGGGGATGGTCTGTCCCAATCCCATAGAACTATTGTCGTCGCAGATCACCTGGAAAACAGTGTGGAATGATGTTAATTTCCAGGTTAGTTCCACCGCTGTGGCCTTTTCTTCTTATACGTCATAAATAATTTCATAACCACTAATGATCGTTTGCATAGAACTGGGATCATTGAAACGGGTAAATGGAGTAAGTGAGCTCTTATAAACACCATCCAGAATCGATTTACCTGCTGTGGACATCTGGCGAAATGGTACTGGCTCTGGAAACAGTTGCCTTTCCTTACCAGATCTGCTAACACCGCCTGACATTGTTCTGCGGCCTGCAGATTTGTATTTTTCGAAAACTAAAAAATGTATTAATGTGGCTGCTTGGTAATTTTGTACATTTCGTGGTTGCTGATGATGGAGGAGACGATCATCTGGGTTTTCACCGTTACACAGTGTGTCTCAAACCTCTTGGGTGAAATTGAAACATGTAATAGTGGGTCCACATTCGATTACACTCAGATAGCGAACCAATGGTTGGAAATGTATAATGAAGTTCTGCCGCACTCTCTCCGAGGGCCCTCGTGTCTGTTGTAACAAGAGAGAGGCATCTTGGTCTTAGCAAGCAGGTCTTCAGCTGTTTCTACGGGGTTTCAGACACCAACGTCTTCACTTAGCCCCAGAGGAAAGAGTCCAGATGCGCGAGATCCGTCGATCGCGCTGGCCATGGGACGAGACCTCCACTTCCAATCCAATGATGAGGGTATGTGTTGTTCAGGCACTCGCAGACATTAAGATAGACGTGGGCTGGTGCACTGTCGTATTCAAACCACATTATTTCGCGGACAAAAATAAAGTGTAGAGACTACAAGAACAGTGGCAGCTCATCTCGCAAAAACGTCAGATAATGTGTACCAGTCAAAAGGGAAGGCAGCAAATAAGGTCCTATTTGGTTATCTTGGACAACGTCCGCCCATACTTTGACAGAGAACTGTTACTGGCGGCCACCGACCTGGGTGGCGTGGGGATTGTCTTCACTCCAGGTATGGCTGTTGCGGGTGTTGAAAACACCATTACGGGTGAATGAGGCCTCATCCGTGCACAGTACAAACTGTACGAAGTTCGGCAGTACATCCTGTCACACCGTACATTAAATGCATGTGTGCCAGTTCTCGTGCTGAGTCACGTTCTACATTCGACTGCGCGTTATGTAGTGTATACAGTAACACTAATCGCCATGAACACATCACAAGCTGTCTAATGTAATGTACGGCTGATACTAGGGATAGTGGTATGTGAACGTCGCAGGTTAATGCTCCGATCCGATGCATATGGTTGTCATATGACACACGTCCTATGAACTAAGCTGAGTACTGTATGTCTGTTTGGTGGTCAGCGGTATATGCTGTTTATCACCCGCTGTATGCTCCTGTGTACAACAGACATGCATTGAGACGACGGTCGTCGCTTTGAACAATTATTATCAACTATGTCGTAGTCGCTGCCATGATGAAAATAATGAACTTTATTACTGTTATGCTGTGTACGCTTTGTGTGTTCGTAACACAATAAATATGCATTTCAGACCATTGGCTCCTTATCTCAACATAATTGGTAGTGGACCCACGATCACCTGTTTCAAATTGACTCAATAGATTTGAGACAGCCCGTATATTTGCTAGTTATTGGTGTAGCCGGGAATCGGCCCGCTTTCTACTAACATGTTCACGCTTACGTTTCACCTTCAGGGCATCAGCTGAGGTCGCATGTGGGTGGCGAAGGTTTGTGATGGCGTAGTGTGTTGCACAACTGCATAAAAACGAGACGATCTGAGTTACAATACTGGCAGATGGGTAGTGGTAAAAAGAAGTGGAAGCTTGCTGGGCCCTTAACCCAGAAATCGGTGAATCGTAACTAAACACTGCCGAAACTATTTTCTATTCACTCCCGTTCTAGACAATTTTGTTACAGTTGTACCATACTCAATAAACCATACACTTTATTCGAAGAAGAGCATTCACTTCTTCTTGCTGAAGAGTTTTTTTATTTTTCCATATGACTGTTTTTAAACGTTTACTAAGAGGGTGATTTTCTGGAAGTAGAGGTTCCAAAGCAGAATTTTTAGTTTTTTCCGAACAGGAATTTTAGAATTTTTCTTGGAACAGTTTCAATGCTTTCGGAGCAGAGATACAGTTTTTTGACGAAGAGCTTTAATAATTTACTATTCTTCTTTTGTCATATTTTGGTGAATGATTATATTATCCTAAGGACCCTTTAAAATCTACAGAACAAAAATACGTGACAAAATTCAACGTTACCTACCATCGTTGCAGAGAATACTGGTCTCATACCTGACTTTACACATCATACAGTGTAGGGATAAATCACTTCAGTTTACCGTAATTTGTTCAGAACACTGTCATTATTATAGTAATTTTGACTTCCGTATACGTTTAGTAACAACTTACGTAATATGTAAGAGACATCATATTGTTGACTACCCATAACTTGTCTAACATGAATGTATTTGGATAGTGTCGACAGTGGCTAGATCCAATGTAACCAGGCCGTCAAACTTCCTGGTAGATTAAAAATGTGTGCTGGACAGGAACTCGAATGTGGAGCATCTGTCTTTCGCAGACCACTACTCTACCGACTGAGTCATCCAAACACGACTCACGACCAGCCCTGACAGTTTTACTGCCCCCCCAGTTACCTCATCTCCTTCCTTCGAATCTTTACAGAAGTTCTCCTGCACACTGTTCCCGCGCACACTCCACTGCAGAGTGAACATCCACTCTGGCAGCCTATTCTTGATTGGCGCATGGTGCCAGAATATGGGATTACAGGCCATTTTTATTACCAGGATGACCCTCGATACCATTCCGTCAAGGATGGATATCAGCTACACTATGGATCACTCCCCATCATAGGCTTATAGACACTCTCTGTCGATCTGCGAATCGGCCAGTAACAAACCAACACTTGCAGCGTAATATCTAACAGTATTTGCCAATACACTCGCCGAAGCGCCGTCATGCATAGCGGTCTGTATGGAGATGAAGTGTAGAGAATGCCTAAGCCCATGTAGATCATCAGGCCGGAGCAGAAGGTGACAGCATGTCATTCAGAATTTCTGATGGGTAAGTAAGATCATCTACAAGAATCAGTTTAACCCCATAAAAAACTATGCATATCAGTTAAGTTAGCTTCTGGATTTCGGCTCACTCCATCCTTACAACTTTTACCATTGTATGTTCGGTAATATTACGTGCTAGAACATTTTATTAATAGATCACTGTCAGCGTTTAGTTTCGCTTCAGACATTGCGAATGGACTATACAGCATGCGCGCCACAAGTAGTTACGGCACATGAAAAACCTACCAGCTACTGTGTGTGTCGGATGTGAGGGACTTTAGTAAATATATTTATGAAAATACAAAAAAATTAAGAAACACTATAAATATCTTTCAGGAAGATCAAAGGCAATGCCTTAAACTGCTTTCTTAGTTTTACAAAGTATTAAAATTCTATTATATTTATATTTTCTTAGAATGAAATGGAGAGGCGGTGTCATCCGAACTTACCACTGCTCAAGGCGCAAATGATCAAGTCAACACTTAGGTCGCGTATAGTTTACTTTACCACGATAGACAATGGAGATGTGAATTTTAATTATCGGTGGTATGTTATTGGGTTTGCAGCGGAACATAAAAATCAACTGACGCTCAAAGTGGCAACTACCGTCAGAGGTGAAACTTAACTACAGTTCAGCAATATAATTCCACCTCTGATGATGGCGGCCAGTTGGAAAGTAAAAATACTGTGGCTGTTCAATTTAGGATCCGGCTGCAAACCCTACAAACATACCACTAATTACTACTCCAAGAAACCGTTCGCAAGTAGCTTTTATTCTCCTAACATTGTGTTGCTTACAATAATATACATTAATGTGGACTACGAACAGTTGGACTATATTTTTCAGAGTTTTATTTGTATTTATCAAAGAACTCAGCTTTCTTTAGTACTATTGACTCAGTAGTTAAAAACTCTACCCATTTCATCGTTACCCTCCGATTAGCACTTATCAACAGGGACAATGAAAGATGGAAATAAGCATTGATATCTCCGACATTTGTGTAACTTCATCTCAATGACAGCACCCTCAGGCGCCCATTCCCCAACGACGGATCACTGTGATATACGTCATCCGGGTAAGATCAACAATAATGTAAGCATTATACATGCAGAAACTAAAGAACTGCCGCATTGAGGGAGTTTGCATATGACATCCTTTTTGCGGAAATGTTTTGAGTGAGACAGTGATCCTGAAATTAGAATGTTACGTGATGTATGAGCAGTGTTGCGTTGATTGAATTACGAATAAAATGCATTTCCATGAACTTATGAGCTTCCAGAGTGGAAATGATATGGTGCCAAACCTAGGGTAGATCTCAGTGACTGATTAATGAAGATAAATTCTATTAGCAACATTTAAACCTAAATATTTTGTTAATGGTGCATTATGAATAGATTCAGCATATATCTATCGGCTAGTTAAAATAACGTTTGTAAATACAGAACACGTTGGAGTAGACAGATGTCTGGAGAACACTGAGTGCAGCAGTAGCAGATGTGACGGCAGTAACAGTATCCTCCAACGAGAGGGCGTGCAACGGTTTAACCGCAGCTGAACGCAACGTTTAAATGAGAGTAGAGGAAAGTTATCTGCTATTCATACAATTTGCAGTTACGCTTACTTTTCAAATCTAGCATTTAAGTTGGATACTCGTTTATATAAGTAACACCGTGGCCCTGTTGCCTTTAATTAAATCTTCAATATGAGAAACCAATAACAGACATCAATAAGGTGTCTAACAAAAGGAATCTTGAAAGTATTACCTAATTATCTGATATATTGTAGACATAAATGCGTATAAACAGTGTGCATAGTTTTACTAAGCATTAAAGGGTTGTTGTTGTTGTCTTCAGTCCTGAGACTGGTTTGATGCAGCTCTCCATACTACTCTATCCTGTGCAAGGTTCTTCATCTCCCAGTACCTACTGCAAATGGCTCTGAGCACTATGGGACTTAACATCTATGGTCATCAGTCCCCTAGAACTTAGAACTACTTAAACCTAACTAACCTAAGGACATCACACAACACCCGGTCATCACGAGGCACCTACTGCAACCTACATCCTTCTGAACCTGTTTAGTCTATTGGCCTCCCTCTACGATTTTTATCCTCCACGCTGCCTTCCAATACTAAATTGGTGATCCCTTGATGCCTCAGAATATGCCCTACCAACCGATCCCTTCTTCTAGTCAAGTTGAGCCACAAATTTCTCTTCTCTCCAATTCTATTCAATACCTCCTCATTAGTTATGTGATCTACCCATCTACTCTTCAGCATTCTTCTGTAGGTACCACATTTCGAAAGCTTCTATTCTCTTCTTGTCTAAACTATTTGTTGTCAATTTTTCACTTCCATACATGGCTACACTCCATACAAATACTTTCAGAAACGACTTCCTGACACTTAAATCTATACTCGATGTTAACAAATTTCTCTTCTTCAGAAACGCTTTCCTTGCATTGCCAGTCTACATTTTATATCCTCTCTACTTCGACCATCATCAGTTATTTTGTTCCCCAAACAGCAAAACTCATTTACTACTTTAAGCGTCTCATTTCCTAATCTAATTCCCGCAGCATCACCTGATGTAATTCTTCTACATTCCGTTATTCTCGTTTTGCTTTTGTTGATGTTCATCTTATACCCTCCTTTTAAGACACGGTCCATTCCGTTCAGCTGCTCTTCCAGGTCCTTTGCTGTCTCTGACTGAATTACAATGTCAACGGCGAACCTCAAAGTTTTTATTTCTTCTCCATGGATTTTAATTCCAACTTCGAATTTTTCTTTTGTTTCCTTTACTGCTTGCTCAATATACAGATTTAATAACATCGGGGATAGGCTACAACCCGGTCTCACTCCCTTCCCAACCACTGCTTCCCTTTCGTGCCCCTCGACTCTTATAACTGCCATCTGGTTTCTATACAAATTGTAAATAGGCTTCGCTCCCTGTATTTTACCCTGACACCTTCAGAATTTGAAAGAGAGTATTCCAGTCAACATTGTCAAAAGCTTTCTCTAAGTCTACAAATGCTAGAAACATAGGTTTGCCTTTCCTTAATCTATTTTCTAATATAAGTCGTAAGGTCAGTATTGCCTCACGTTGTAATATTTCTGGCTTATTCAGCCATCATATTAGGCTCCAGGAAGCTATTCCCAGGGCAGTGAAGATGCAAGAAGCATAGAGATGACGCAATGTGGGCTGAGGCACCTGTGGCAGATGTTACATTCGGTACCATTCCCGTGAGAAAGACCGCCTGCATGATGCTGCTGCTCTGTGATTGGCTGCTGTGTTTGGCGGTAGGGCTCCAAAACGTTAACCTTTAGTTGCTATTATTAATTAAACCTGTCATCCAAATTACTTCATTTTTTAAATAAACATCTCTCAACAGCCAGCTATCAATCAGTCATTTCAAAATTATTAAAATCAAAGTATTACTAAAACAAAAGACTAACGATGTTACTGCCGATGCACTTCGGTGGCGTTCGGGTCACGCCTTGCTGGCTTGGCGCACGAAGTGTCACAGGCAGTCCGGCTCTCCAGTTCTGACCGTTCCAGTAGACAGACATGTTGTCTGTTATAGCAGTATTTGTTTCATGCAATTTTATTTACTACAGTTCCGACCGTCGCTAGGTGCAGACATGTTGTCTGTAATAGTAGTATTTGATTCAAGTAATTTTATTCTCCAGTTCCGACGGTTCCAGTAGACAGACATGTTGTCTGTGGCATGATGTATTTCATGTTATTTTAGCCAGATATAGTGACTGTGGAAAGATATGTTCAATACGTGGTGATCAAGAATAGTTTCTCGTGTCTATTGCAATAAAAACGCAAGTGGCAACCCCATTTATTTATAGTTTATTCGTAGCAGCAGTTCCTTGCGAAGTTAATTTCAGCCTCAAGAAAAAGAATCCACGCCTGTGTGCTGTTTTCTGCGCTGGGGACATCATCATCATGAAGACAGCAGGTTAGTGAAGTGTACAAGAACTTATGTATTCCACACAGGGCAGTGGAAACAACTAGGCACCTCACGTGTACTGTATGCGCCGTACAAATGTGCTGAGTGACACGTCAGCTGCAGTAATGCAGAGGAGGTAAAGAAGAATGAAAGTATTAACACTACCTCACTTTTATTCCTTTTTCTTGCCGTAACGTGTTCCACCATTTCTACGGAATTCAAACTACTCTTCCCCGAGGTCGGCTTTTACTAGTTCTTCCCTTCGTCTGGAAAGAATTCGTGTTATTATTTTGCAGACATGGCTTATTAAACTGATAGTTCGATAATTCTCACATCTGTCAACACCTACTTTCATTGGGAATGGAATTATTATATTCTTCTTGAAGTCTGAGGGTATTTCGCCCGTCTCATACATCTTGCTCACTAGATGGTATAGTTTTGTTAGGGCTGTCTCTCCCAAGGCTTTCACTAGTTCTAATGGAATGTTGTCTACTCCCGGGGCCTTGTTTCGACTTAGGTCTTTCAGTGCTCTGTCAAACTCTTCACGCAGTATCATATCTCCTATTTCATCTTCATCTAGATTCTCTTCCATTTCTATAATATTGTCCTCAACAACATCGTCCGTGTATAGACCCTCTATATACCCCTTCCACCTTTCTGCTTTCTCTTCTTTCCTTAGAAATGGGTTTCCATCTGAGCTCTTGATATTCATAAAAGTGGATCTCTTTTCTCCAAAGGTCTCTTTAATTTTCCTGTAGGCAGTATCTATCTTATCCCTTGCGATATGTGTCTCTACATCCTTACACCTGTCCTCTATCCATCCCTGCTTAGCCATTTTGCGCTTCCTGTCGATCACATTTTTTGAGACGTTTCTATTCCTTTTTGCGGGCTTCATTTGCTGCATTTTTATACACTCCTGGAAATGGAAAAAAGAACACATTGACACCGGTGTGTCAGACCCACCATACTTGCTCCGGACACTGCGAGAGGGCTGTACAAGCAATGATCACACGCACGGCACAGCGGACACACCAGGAACCGCGGTGTTGGCCGTCGAATGGCGCTAGCTGCGCAGCTTTTGTGCACCGCCGCCGTCAGTGTCAGCCAGTTTGCCGTGGCATACGGAGCTCCATCGCAGTCTTTAACACTGGTAGCATGCCGCGACAGCGTGGACGTGAACCGTATGTGCAGTTGACGGACTTTGAGCGAGGGCGTATAGTGGGCATGCGGGAGGCCGGGTGGACGTACCGCCGAATTGCTCAACACGTGGGGCGTGAGGTCTCCACAGTACATCGATGTTGTCGCCAGTGGTCGGCGGAAGGTGCACGTGCCCGTCGACCTGGGACCGGACCGCAGCGACGCACGGATGCACGCCAAGACCGTAGGATCCTACGCAGTGCCGTAGGGGACCGCACCGCCACTTCCCAGCAAATTAGGGACACTGTTGCTCCTGGGGTATCGGCGAGGACCATTCGCAACCGTCTCCATGAAGCTGGGCTACGGTCCCGCACACCGTTAGGCCGTCTTCCGCTCACGCCCCAACATCGTGCAGCCCGCCTCCAGTGGTGTCGCGACAGGCGTGAATGGAGGGACGAATGGAGACGTGTCGTCTTCAGCGATGAGAGTCGCTTCTGCCTGGGTGCCAATGATGGTCGTATGCGTGTTTGGCGCCGTGCAGGTGAGCGTCACAATCAGGACTGCATACGACCGAGGCACACAGGGCCAACACCCGGCATCATGGTGTGGGGAACGATCTCCTACACTGGCCGTACACCACTGGTGATCGTCGAGGGGACACTGAATAGTGCACGGTACATCCAAACCGTCATCGAACCCATCGTTCTACCATTCCTAGACCGGCAAGGGAACTTGCTGTTCCAACAGGACAATGCACGTCCGCATGTATCACGTGCCACCCAACGTGCTCTAGAAGGTGTAAGTCAACT
Source organism: Schistocerca piceifrons (assembly GCF_021461385.2). NCBI lineage: Eukaryota > Metazoa > Arthropoda > Insecta > Orthoptera > Acrididae > Schistocerca > Schistocerca piceifrons. The sequence goes on along the minus strand of NC_060149.1, from coordinate 599,815,347 downwards.
ACCCTGGCCAGCAAGATCTCCGGATCTGTCCCCCATTGAGCATGTTTGGGACTGGATGAAGCGTCGTCTCACGCGGTCTGCACGTCCAGCACGAACGCTGGTCCAACTGAGGCGCCAGGTGGAAATGGCATGGCCCGCCGTTCCACAGGACTACATCCAGCATCTCTACGATCGTCTCCATGGGAGAATAGCAGCCTGCATTGCTGCGAAAGGTGGATATACACTGTACTAGTGCCGACATTGTGCATGCTCTGTTGCCTGTGTCTATGTGCCTGTGGTTCTGTCAGTGTGATCATGTGATGTATCTGACCCCAGGAATGTGTCAATAAAGTTTCCCCTTCCTGGGACAATGAATTCACGGTGTTCTTATTTCAATTTCCAGGAGTGTATTTTCTCCTTTCATCAATTAAATTCAATATTTCTTCTGTTACCCAAGGATTTCTATCAGCCCTCGTATTTTTACCCTCTTGATCCTCTGCTACCTTCACTATCTCTTCTCTCAAAGCTACCCATTCTTCTTGTACTGTATTTCTTTTCCCCATTTTTGTCAGTCGTTCCTTAATGCTCTCCCTGAAGCTCCCTACAACCTCTGGTTCTCTCGGTTTATCCCGGTCCCATCTCCTCAAATTCCCACCTTTTTGCAGGTGAAAGGAACTGACAATATTAATTAAACTATATCTAGGTGAATAGACAGGGTTGTTATAACTAAACTTTCCCTCTTTGAGCCAGTGTAGACTAAAAAATAATTACGACTTCGGTACTTAGCTTTGTAGGAAAGATGTTGAGACTGTGCTCTGCCGGATATGAGTAGTTATCAGTGTTATTGTCATGAAGTGTCCGTTAGGCGTCGGTACTGGTTCGATGACATGGGGTTGAACACAAGCATCAGTGTGCATTAAAGTTGCAGACAGTGCGCATCAGTCTGGAGAAGTTGAGATGGGCTTTACTTGTGCAGCTGTGCTATCAAACCAACAGAAACAGTTCTTGTGCTCTTCACGAGTAGCAACGCATTGAAGGACTATGAAGAGGTCCTCTTTCCGCACTTTGTTTGAAGAACATGATTCTGAAGTTCGAATTAACTGGCGATTTGTGAATGACTTCTGGGAGAATCCGACGGCCAACTGCACCACAAATTGTTGAGGTTACTGTTGTCATGGCTGAGACTTCTGGACGGAATGTGCGACCTTCAAATAGAGCACGAGCTATGTCACATCATCTTGACCCAACGTTCTAAAGGTGCTGCGAAATGGTATCTCTAGTGCAGCTCCAGGCTGTCAGGGATAGAGATAGTCGTCACATTGAGAAATTTTTGTAACCTTGAGAGTAAATATGATACGCAATTAAATAATGTTACCCCTTCATGTGTAAATTAAAAGGTGTTCCTTTCAAAAGTTTAATAGTTATTTCTCTTCCGTTTGTGCTTACAAATTTTTCCATTAAAGAATCGTTCACCTATGATTACTCGTTATTCATTTGGACCCTCTCAAGTAGCAAAAGCTTAGTTATAGCCACCAAGTATTCTAGAAGTACATGACAGTTCATCATAACAAAAGGAAGAAACGATTAGAAAATCTGACGTAGCTAAGTCAAAAGAAGCAGAAAAGAATGTGAATTTCTGGAGATCTGATGAAGGATCGGGAAATGTTAATTCTCATGTTGGAACTGTGGTATATCGTTTTAAATTTCCGTGCTTACACCTATGTAGAAAGTGGCGTAGAAGGTAACCAATTTACAGATTTCGCGGCCAGTGGTTAATGATGTGCAGTCACGTCAAGATGGTACGTGTGCTACGAGTATGTACCCTGCTAGAACGAAGCGATTTTTGTGAGCCGAGAAATTGTCCGAAGAGTGCGTCCATGGTGAGAACTGTATTTAATGGAAATTTATGCTCAATTGGATACAGGAATTCAGCAAAAGACAAGAATAAGTCACAAACAAGAAATGTCACTTTCGCCATGGTTATCGAGTGATGACACAGTATTTCCACATCTAGGGGTATTTCGCTACCCCCAGGAGGCATCGGTGTTGTGGGATTCAGAAATTTAAGGAACCAAATAAACTTGGCATGTCTCGAGAGGCCACTTGTTTGATGCGAACGCTGCTTCAAGAATTTTGTGCTGCAGACTTCAACGCGTTGTCGAACGATGGGATAAGTGTTTAAGTTTACAAGGGGAGTTTATTGAAAAAAAAATTTGTTATATCCTAGCCAGTAATGCCACCCGAGCCCGCTGCCAAAAGGTTGGCAGCATCAAAGTCCGGACGCCATCCGCATAAGCAGCGCCAGCGAGAGAGCAAATCGCCGCAAGTCTGCGCGCGCCACCGCTGGCTTCTGGTTTCTTAAGCGCTGGAGTCGCGAGCGCTAGGACAGTTCTGTATTCGCCGCTCAGTTGTATACTCGCCACCGAATTGTGTACTTGCTAGTCAGTTGTGTGTTCATCGCAGCAGAGTTGTTGTTTGTCGTCAGCCGACGCTGACCTAGCCGCCCCGACTCGAACTAGACAGATTTCTGTAGACACCGATTTCACTACTGTGTTTCTGTATCTTCGTTAATAAAGATAAGTACCGACTTTTATTTAATCAGAGTGTTTGGGTTTTCATCTTTCTGTTCACTGTTCCAGCGGACCGGTCGGCCCGCTATTAAAAGTGTGGCGGTGACTTCGTAAGCCGTTTCTACAGCGAATTGTTTGTCGCTACGAACGCCGCCACAAAAAAATTAAATTTCAGGCTGTAACACGTGGCTCTGATGTCCCTATGTCAGTTTGCGACTTATTTATTGACTCACCATGGTACATTTATTTGAAAAAGTGTATGTTTTAGCTTTGTGACAATAAAATGCATAGTTGAGGGTTACAGGTGGCCTATTCCGTTTTCTGGAAATATTTTTGATCGTTTTCCATGTTTCTGCTGAGTTAGTAGAGCGATTTAACGAGTTCAGAAATTCTTGCCACGATCTCTTTTTACGCACCTTAATAATACTTTGGCATGTGGCCCTCGCAATTGAGAATCTGCGCGGCTCTGTGCAATTTTCCGACATTTGAAGCAGCACTGTGCCGCCCATCTGGCCCTGATTGCAGAGCGGCGCGTTTCACTCAGCCTCCGCACAGGTGGTCTTCTTAAATGACCTGAAGACTTTGGGATGGATGCAGTTAGGAACGGTTTAAAATACTGGAATTACGCTTCCGCCCCGGTGAAGGGAAAGGAAGTCCTCACTGAACAACGTAAAAATTCTTCTCGTAGTTGCATCAATCACTAAGGTAGTGCGAACAACTTATTTGGGGGAGTGAAACGGGAGTAAATTCGCCTTTTGGAAATTTACTTGGTGAAACGAGTTTGATTAATGAAACACTCTAATTAATGGAGCTATATAGTTTAATGACGACTGCCTTGTAATTGATCAGTGGAAAAACAGAATTAATACATTTAAAGAAGTTTCGAATACTTCTGAAGTGAACAGAATAGCTAAATTTACGAATTAAGTTTTATTATAATTGATTTTTAGGTCCGGTTTCTCCTGCAAAACTCGATGGACTGCCACACGAGGAAGAAAGCCACAGCCTGGTGGATGTTTCCAGAATGAAATTTTCACTCTGCAGTGGAGTGTGCGCTGATATGAAACCTCCTGACAGACCTTCTAAATCTCCTGAGAATAGCTCAGGTATATGTAATCTTCTAGTGTGATTATTGTTTAGAAGATAAATTTCGCATTAACTTGATGAAATGTAATGGAAACTGCAGCATCGGTGTATATATTCTTCTAAACTCCGATATAGGGTGAAACAGTGATTTTATTCTCAGAGGAATTTTGGACAGATCGTGTCTAAAATGAGTCAAAAATTTAAAAATACATGAATAACAGTGAAAGTGCTGATTCATGTTTATTGTTTGCCTGTATAATCTCGCTGTCGATATGCAAACTGTCAGTTATTGTATAACCATTTCCGGCAGTGTTCTTGTGAAGCAGAACAATGGCATCATTTTCTTTAGTCTACAGTAGTTGCTTTGTTATTCAATATTTTGCAAGCTCCTTTTATTATTTCTTTCCACATTAATCTTCTACGCGGAAAAATCGTAGTCTTCCGTTACCATTCCTTTGTTATAGGGTAATTCCTAAGTACCTCGGGGATTTCAGAAGATGACTGCATGAAAAATACAAGAATGTAGGAAATAGGCACATATCAGTGGACATATTATCTCTCCAACATTTAACTCACATAATACACTCTTCGCAGAACATCTACAACCGTTGTTAAAATTTTTCATGATGAGTAAATCCACTCCAGTTATACCTGACAAATACTTTATTTGAAACAAATTGCGCACGATTTTATCCAAATAAAGGATTTGTCAAGTACAGCTGGATCGGATTTGTCAAGTGCAGCTTGAGAGGATTTATTCATTATGAAAAAATTTTAACTTGATTTACAGCGGCTCAGCATAGACCTGTTTGTGACGCAGTAACGTCAACGTGTGCGTGCAGTTCATTGAAGTCGTTGACAAAAGTAGCCTCAAAAGGTGTAAAAGCAGCGTTCTTTGAAAATCTGTTAACTGGGTTGTCAATCTGCAGGCGTGGCCTAATTCGCTGTGACACTACACAGTAGGTAACTCGTCTACATGTTCCGACTTCCCTCCACCTAGTGCAGCTACGCATCGGCGCGTATTACGAATCGAAACAAGAGAAGCTCTATACAGTGATATTTGTCATTTTTCTGCATGTCAAGATTGAGGGACGTTAATTTAAAGACCGATTCTGACGAACACTTTCTTTAATTCACGGCAATTCCTTGCTCTACAACGGTCAAACGTTTCGTGATAGAAGATAAGAAAAATATTTATCGTGCCCCATAAAGTAATTCACAACTTCAATATTGTATAACTCGACTTGTAATTAACTTAGAGAAGAAAAGTCAAGTTTTTTGTGATGCACCAACTAAAAAATGATTTTTCATATAAGGTAATGAATAAATGTCTTACCTTTCCAGGGGACAAGAGCAACATAAGCGAAGAAATATTTCTTATTTGGTGTTTCAGGTTGGTAGAAGCACCGCAAATGAAATGAAGAAAGGAGTTTTGTGCATAAGGCACACCTCCAGACTGGGCTTTGCCAGTGAGACGCCTCTTTAACAGAACTTTCCCTTATCTTTATATTTGAAGAGATGGTCCGATTTCCTGACCTCCTCGAGTCTCTGGAATTACACCCCTTGACTTCTTTTTATGAGGTGTATGTCAAGGACATAGTGTACCGTACGCCAGCGCATGTTGCTTCATTGAAGGTATGAATAACGACAGCTATTGAGACAGTTGAAGTTGAAATGTTAGATCGAGATGGAATACTGACTAGATACTGTTCGTGTCATAAGTGAGATCATGTAGAACTTGATTAAAGAAACAAAAAATAAGTTTTTCAGTTGTTTATGTGGTTTCTGTTCTTTTGGACATGTCCTGAAAAACAGACACGTTTTGATTCCTCAGTCATTCTGAACAAAGACTCAAAGAAATGACTAGCATAAGCGGCTAGTGGGCTTTGATGTACATTAATGGCGAAAGTTGAAAGTTTGTGCTGGGCCGTGATATAAACCCGGGTCTCCTGCTTATTAGGCAGATACACTGACCACTGAGCCATCTCCGCCTTCCGTTAGACCCCAATTCTCAACTTATCCGCACACGACTGATGTAGTGCCCCTTGCCCATTATCCTCATTACTCGAGTCATTTCGCCGAGTCCCGTAAGAATTCGAGTACGGTGTTCATCAGCACTGAAGTGACTGATGTAATCAATTGGTCGTCCTCACCTTAATTATATGTATGGTGTCTGTTCTTTCAGACATGTCCGAAAGAACGGACACCACATACGTAATTAAGGTGCGGACGACCAATTGATTACTTCAGTGCATATGCACACCACACCCGAATTCATACGGGGAATCGGCGAAATGTCGCCCGTAATGTCGATAATGGGCAATGGGCACTACATCAGTGGTGTTTGGGTGAGTTGAGAATTTGCGCCCGACGGTAGGTCTGCTAGGGTAGCCCGCGCTGGGGCGTCGGTTACTTTGTTTGAATGGTGCAGTGGTCAGTGTATTTACCTAATAAGTAGGCTCTCTGTGTTCGAAACCCGGTCTGGCACAATTTTTCATGTTCCCGCACTGATTTAAATCAGTGCCCACTAGCAGCTAACGTCACTAATTTCTTGCTGTCTTTTCAGCTGACGCGTCAGAAAAATTTTATTTTTTTGCTCTACGTTTATTACGTGTTGAGCTATACGGCACTGAAGTTGAAGAGTCCCTCTTGGAACCCCTTGCAGTTTAACAGTGCGAAACTATCTAACAGACAAAGAGTTTTGATAACAAATTACATTTTGGTGTGACTATTATGAAAATCTGTGAAAACTTACAAGCGGATGAAAGCTCTTTCTTCTCTTATTTTTATTTTGCAAGCCTGCTTCGCAAAGTAGTTTGAAATCAGTTGATGAAAATTTTGTTTTTTAAAGAAACCCATTGTTTTTAATAGCTGGTAAGAAAACTACAGGCCATATAATGAAACATACAGAGAACGACTGACCGTGTCAATTTACCTTAAAGCGAAGAAGTAATGTCAATCAGTTAAGAAATATTTCAGTATCTTGCTGTGAAAGAAAATATAATAGTAAAACAGACAATCCTTTTTTCATAAATTTCTGATACCTTCGCATTATCAGGGGCCGGTTATCTAAGTGATTTGAACAATAAAACTACGTTTCTTCGGCGACAAAGGGATAATTTTCCGCACGGCAGTTGTAACTCAAAGGTACCTGTTATGAAATCCCGCTTGCTAACTTTTTAACGGGCATAAGGCGCAGAGGGTAGCGGTGGAAATAAGCCCTCCCGTAGAGTGAAGCAGTGTCCCATCGTTACGTGCAGATCACGTAACGCGCCGACGAGCACCAAGAGTAGCCTCGATAGTACACGTGCGCTCACAAAAGTAGAAGTCGTTACGCGAAGGGAAGAAATAGCAACTACAATCTCTTGTGGTTACGTCTTTGATATCTTCAGCAGCAGAAGCTTAATATAGGGTATTCACAAGAGCCACAATGCAAAAGAACTATTTGAAGGAGCAGAGAGACATCGTTTCCATAACTGCACGTAGAGTTCTCGAAACCATGAAAAAATGTGTAATACAAGAATTGGCCTCAAAGCCTCTGTACTTTATTAAATGGTGAAAGTCGATATCTCAAGTTTTAGACTTCCTCTGTTACGTATTTACCGTCTTTTTTATGTCAGGTATGTGGCACCAAGGTAGAACGAGTTTTGGTTTGAGGAAACGATGAGGGAACATTACATATCAATATTTGTTTCTGTCACTTTCAACACACTTAAAGCTCCTTCAATAGAAACTATCTTGAACAGCTACAGACGTTCTGCCGACTTCAAATACCCAGAATAAGATCAGCAGCAGCAGCAACAGCAGCGGGATAAATAATTGCTTTAGACCCTCCCATATGTCACTATCCTCAGCTACAAGAGTCCGTGTTGCTCCTACATGTTTTCCAGTTTCATTTCAAATTCTTCAATTAGATTGTCGTCTCAATCCTTTTTTATCTACTGGAATTTGGCAAGGAGTGCCCTTTGCCCTTTGTCATCCTATCGTCCATTCATATGGCTGTATTCCCCGCCCACTTCCATTTCGTCTTCATTATGGTCATAATTAGTCATCTACACCACTCTGCTTCTCCGTCCGTTTCATAAACCTATCTCTCCTTATAATTTCCTCCATTTCCTGCAGAACAACCAACAGTTTTGAAACTTATTTTCCTTCGAATTCCTTGTCATTGAAAGAATCATTTTCCTTTGTTCTGATGCAGTTGTTAGTGAAACAACAATACGTCGTGTAGAATCATCTGCTTCCAGCCACAACGGCCAGTTTCCGGTGACCACGACGAGCAAGGGATATATACATTACGTTTTCATCAGCTCATTTGTGAAGAAATTTCTTCAAACGTTCTGTATATAACAATGTACAGCTTTTCCTCTGGCTTTAGCTTTTCCTCAAATATCACTTTCGGGAGACTTCCTTTTATTCATACTTCGCGTGACTTCATACATGTTACGTGGTATTACTTTCGCTATTTCATTACATTCATTATTAAATATCTGAAGAGTTTATTCATCTATTGAACTATAGACATATTTACTAAAGTCTTCGAATACTTGTACAATATTCGATTTTTGCTAGTTACTGTGACATTTCACCTTAACAAGTGGTAAGTGATGTCTACCAAATTTTAGTTCTCTTTCTGTTTTTTTCATACGCTTCCACTTAACATACAGTATCTGATGTCTACCGCCATTTAGTTCTCATCGTGTTTTCTTCATACTCTTACTGTTTTCAATTTTTGTCTCTTAGCAGAGTTTCACTGTATATGTCTTTTCGAAAAATTTCCAAGACGGTCTGTTTTCGTTTTTTTTCCCTTCAAGTTACCGTGTTTTAGTTCAGATTTTCTTTTCATATGTTTTCTTCGTACAGGTAGTATCCTTTGCGGTTCAGGTTAATACTTAGGTTAGGTAGTTATCCTCTTGACTTTGTCTGTACATCTACATCTACTTCTACAATTATACTCCAGAAGCTACTTCACAACGCACGAACATTATCATTTTTCTGTCTTACTCTATTCGCATTCTGAGCGAGGGAAAACTGACTGTCCTTGTGCATGCGCCCTGTTCTCGAGAATACTGCAACAGATATACGAAGCAGAACTGCTGCTCACTCTCCTTAAGATACATGATCTGCTATATTACCTAACATGGTTTCGTGAGAACAACTTCTTCCATCTAGGGAGCGGTTGATGACAGTGCCTTTTGGTGGCAAACAGTGGCTCCTCATGCGGTGTGAGTATGTCAGTACTTGTCAGATTATGGTTATGAGAACCTAAACCGGTTACCACAAATATCATTTTAAAAAATGACTTGAATTTCGTGTCACATTAAGGTGGTGTGCAACATCGGTAAATGAACTTGGAACGTTTGCCTTTCCTGCGAAACTGCTCTAACGACAGCTGTGCAAGTACGACTTACGACTCGCCCTCAAAACTACCCTTCCTCCATTATCGTCCCTCTTTCCTTCCAAATTCCTCAGAAACCCTCCTGCTAACCTTGTGGGACTGGCACTACTGGAAGAATGGATATAGTGGGACAATGGTTTATCCACAGCGTATCGTATTATCTCCCAAATGAATTATTACTCTGCAGCCAAATTTGCAGTGATTTAGAACGTTCTGACAGATTAAAACTGTTTGCCGGACCGGGACTCGAACCGAGACCTTCACCTTTTGCGGAAAAGTTCTCACCGCCTGGGCTGACGACTGAGGTTCACCTATCGGACGGCACACAGTTTACATCTGCTAGAATCTTTCAGATCATCGCACACTCAGCTACAGAGCGAAAACTCGTCCGGAAAACGATCCCCTAGGCTAGCCCCGGAAGGTATGCAGGAGAACTTCTGAGAAGTTAAGTATCTAGGAGAGAAGGTACTGGCGGAAATGAAACTGTGAAGGTGTGACATGAGTCGTAATTGTGCACTTCAGTCGCATACCACTTGCCGTGAAGGTCAAAGTTGCCAAGTTCCAGTCTAGGACAGACAAAGAGTTTTGATTTGCCAGCAACGCTCAAATCAGCGTACAGTCCGTTACAGAGTGAAACCACTTACATCTCACCTACCGTTAACAAAAAACCGGCCAAGGCGATAGCAATGTTACCTGACGAGGAATAACTGCTAGCCAGACGTATATATGGTGCATTTAATATCAGTGAGCGTGCTGTCCGTGTGTAGAATGGGGAAGGCGCGCGATCTAGCTGAGTTTGAGAGAGGAAAGACTGTGATGGCCAGGAGGCTCGTCACGAGTATTTCGGAAACTACACGACTTGTCGGGTGTTCCAGGAGTTCTGTGGTGAGTGTCTTCAACACGTGGCGAAACCAAGGTGAAACAACGTGCAGACGTCTTTGGGTTTGGCGGCCACCTCTCATTATTGATGACGGACGTCATAGGCTGGGCGGATTGCTAAAAAAGGACAGGCGATGAACGGCGTGGGAACTAACATCACACTTTAATGTCGAGCAGTGTACAAGTGTGTCTGGATACACACTGTACCAAACTCTCCTAACGATGGGCCTCCGCAGCCGACGACGCATGCTTGTGCCAAAGTAACATTCCCGTGGGCAACCATGGATCCAGTGGAGCTCGTGCAAGGCACCATAATGGACAGGAATTATCGTACACTCATTGCAGACCACGTAAAATACATCATGACGATCATGTTTCCCGACGGAAATGGCAATTTTCAAGAAGATAATGCGCCATGTCACAAGGCCTGAACAGTGTAGGAGTGGTTCGAGGATCACAGTGGTGAGTTCCAGTTGATGTACGGGCCCCACAACTCGCCATATCTCAAACCAATCGAACACATGAACACATCTGGGACGCGATTGGATGTTGCGTCAGAGCTTAATGCCTCCCTCCCGGTGATTTACGGAGATTAGGCGATTTGTGTGTGCAGATGTGGTGAGAACTCCCACCAGCGATATACCAAGGCCTCATTGCTTCCATGCCATGACGCGATGCCGTTATTATCCGTGCCAAAGATGAACATACCGACTGTTAGATAGGTGGCCATAATGTCTCTGGCTGACCAGTCTAGATGAAGTTCCCACATGTTGCCAAAGCTTCTCGTTTCCCTTAATAATTGCTGTTACACTTTCACATCGATTATATCTAGCAGTTATGATCCTGCCAAAGCGTATATGAATTAGTTCGATGCATATTGTTACACCAACGTGATAAAGATACCAAATGCTGGAACAATAGTCTACATTTGGTCCCATTAACGTGTTTTTAGCGACTTCCTTTGCAGATACACTGCACTTTCCCAAAACTCTTCTTTTCGCCGTCTCTAGTACTAAATTAAGGTGGTCATCCCATTTCCTATCACTTCTTAGCATTACCACAAAATACTCTGTAAGGTGACCGTATTCTCAGGGGCCCCATATGTCGCCTCGCCCATGATGTAACGGTTTGATTTTAAAAGTACCGTAAAGAAAAAGAACTGCCGAGAAGAATGTTGCTCTTCACTGAAGACCACGTTAAAGCCACATGATTTGTTGCTGTTTACTCCTGCATGCTGATCAAGCGAACACAGCGTGCGAAGCAATTAGGTGCATCCGACGGAAGGGACGCAACGTCATTGTGAAGGGAGCAGGCAGTCAGGCGGTGGTAGCGATGTGGTAGACGACTGATGAGGTGATAGTACGTACCAAGTACTGAGACAATTAGTAGTTCGGAAAGAATGTCGAGGCTACGAGAAACAGGCGAATATTAGAAGTAAAATAATGAAATAAACACAGAACTGATGTTAATGGTCGACAAAATGTCTTATATGATTAATCAAGGTTGATGAAATTGCTACTAGTTTTGTGTATTAACAGTTGTTGGCAAAAAAAAGAGAACACTAATGATTCATAACTTAAAAAGACTAATTGTGTTTTCTTCTTTAATTTAATCATCGTCTCACAAAATGTCACCACAAAATGAGCGACACAATCAGCCAAGGCCGGCCGCCATGTTGCATGTAAAACAGATCAAATCATTGACATGATCCGGAAAACTCATCTTGAAGCACAGAAAGCGGATAACGACACACTTTTTAACACAGAGACTATGGGGTCGAATACTTAGGAACAAATACTGCATGTCGCAGATTCTATAACTAACATTTAGTTTTACACTCAGATTAAATTACACAAAAACGAAACTGTAGCACAAATAAAAAGCAAAAATTATATTTACAAGGGATAAACATTAACAGACAACTCTCGTACACAGAATAAAAATTCAAAAGTAATGCAGTTAATTAACTATGTACGTAGTGTAGTTACAATTCCTTATCACAGAACGGCAGTCGTAATATAGCTTACAAGATTTGCTCATACATGATGCTGAGGACTAATCTTGCAATCGAATGCTATCACGTTCTTTTTCGTTACACTGAGGTGACAGAAGGCATTGGATAGCGATATGCACATATGTATAAATGACGACACAAAGTTCAGAAAGTATAAAAGGACAGTGCATTTGCGGAGCTGTCTTTTGTACTGAGATGAGTCATGTGAAACAGTTTCGATGTGATTATGGCCGCACGACGTGTACCGGGAATACCAAACCTCAGACATTACCTCTCACCACGCTAACGCAGTGGCTGACGACCTTCATTTAAAGACCGAGAGCAATGGTGTTTGCATAGAGTTATCAGTGCTAACAGACACCGAGTGAGTTGGCGCAGTGGTTAACACACAGGACTCGCCTTCGGCAGAACTACGGTTCAAATCCGGGTCCGGGCCTCCTGATTTAGGTTTCCCGTCATATCGCTAAATCGCTCCAGGCAAATGCCGGGATGGTTCCTTTGAAGGGCACGGCCGACTTCCTTCCCCACCCTTCCCTAATCCCCTGGGACAGGTGACTTGGCTGTTTGGTCCCCTCCCCGAAATCAGCCAAAGCAGCCAGCCAGCTAACAGACAAGCAACACTGTGCAAAATGACCGCAAAAATCAGTGCGGGTTATGCGACGAATCTATCTGTTAGAACAGTATGACGAAATTTGTCGTTAATGGGCTATGGCAGCAGACGGCCGACGCGAGTGCCTTTGCTATCAGAACGACATCACCTGCAGTGTCTCTCCTGGACTCGTCATCTTATCGGTTGGATCCTAGAAGACTGGAAAACAGTGGGCTGGCCATATTAGTCGTGCTTTCAGTTGATAAGAGCTGATTGTAGGGTTCGAGTGTGGCGCAGACCCCTCGAAGCCATGGACCCAGTTTGTCAACAACGCACTGTGCAAGCTGGTATGCCTTCATAATGGTGTGGGCTGCATTTAACTGGAGTGAAATGGGTCTTCTGGTGCAACTGAACCGATCATTGACTGAAAATAGCTATGTTCAGCTACCTGGAGATGATTTGTTCCCGAACAACGATCATGTTTTATGGATGACAATGCACCATGTCACCGGACTACAACTGTTCACGATTGGTGTGAAGAATACTCTGGACAGTTCGAGGGAATGATTTGACCTCCAAGATTAACCGACATCAATTCCAGCGAACATTTATGGAAGACAATCGACAAATCAGTTCGTGCACAAAAGCCTGCACCAGCAACACCCTAAGCAATTATGGACGGCTATAGAGGCAGCAAGGCTCAGTATTTGCGTAGGGCACTTCTATCGAGTTATTGAGTCCATACGCCGTCGAGATACTGTACTACGCCTGATACTGTGTGATAAATCGTTTACGTGTTTAGATATCCTACCACCATTCCTTAGGCAACACTGTTGTTAGTTTCATTTTTGTAGAACATTTGCAGTCAAAAGTAACGCACAAACTGTTGGTAGTCAAATATTCACCCATATCATCACGTATGTGCCAAGATATGATCGTTACCTGGTTATCAGTCGGCGATGTGGTAAATGTTAAACGTCTGTTGGAAATCCAAGCAGACACAATATACTCGTTCACCTGTATATTTTGTTTGCAAGGTAGCGTGTAGGAATAAAGCAAACTAAGTTTCACTCGAATGAGTTTTCCTGAACGCGTGCTGATTCTTCGAGAGGAATTGGTTTTCCTCCAGAAACTTCATAGCGTTTTAGTAGTATGCTCTAGCGAGATTGGTCTGTGCTTACATAGACTCAAACTTAAACGTTTCATGGTAAACAGCAGGAACTGCGTATATTTTTCACAAGTCACACGAGAAGCGTGACTGCACAATGGATTCCCGATAAACATAAATTAAGAAAGGAGCTAATTTGGTGCGTATTAAGTGTCAAATTTTATTAGGATTCCTCCAGGGTCTGGTCTCTTTCTTTCTTTAAGTAGTCTTTAATTTTTTTGTCAATAGCGTGGATGCCAATATCAATATGTGTTATTTATAAGTCTGAGCAAGGTGAGGATGGGTTTCATTTATGGATGCAAAATTTAATATTTTTATAATGTTAACGTTCTGAGATGCAGTACTTGGGTTTTAATTTAATCCGATTCACCTCACTAATCTACGCCGAATTCTCATTACCCACATCTAACTTTCTGTTTGTGACTTAATAACTTCATATCTACTGTCACACGGTATCTTACTATTGTATGGTCTCATAAAACTCAAAAGTGGTTTAGATCGGTAATATTTAGTGCAATCTTTCATCATTTAATAAAAGAAGTCAGTTCAATTTTTTATTCTACGAAGTTCTCATCAAGTCCATTTTCTGTTTGTTTTAGTCTGGAAAAATGTGTTAAGAAACATAACAGCACTGTTTTAGGAAAAGTCTCCGAACTTATGTCCTCTGATATTTCAGGTGTCATGTTCAAATTTTCCAATGAAGAATGTCTTTTTCTTTTTTTTTTTTTTTTTTGCTTATTAGCTTCCATAACTCCTCGTAGGTATGTTCTACTTTCTCATCAGTATGTGAGCACATGCATCGACATCAAGGGTCCATTCTCTTCAGTCATCTTTAACATAAACGAATTTTACGATTTTAGTGGAAAAACTGATGAAGCAATCAACGTAAACATCTTTGCCATTATTTATTGATTCATGGAAAACATTCTCTGACTTTTTAAAAGAAATTAATTAATCATCAAGCCAATGACGGAGGTTTGAAACAAAGATGTAGTTTTATCATGTGTTTTTGGTCACGTTATTTGCAATAACCAGCGACTAAACTAAAATAAAAAAATTAGCTATTACTCCTTGCTGATATTCCCGAGGAGTAATTCAGCAAAGTTTCAGAAATATATCTTTAGTAGTGCGCCCAGAATCCCCTCTGTCAGCTTGAGACACATGTAGTATAATCCATAAAATTTTTAAAAAGGTATGTATGTATGTACATATGTATATTTCACATCTCCTCCTAAACAACTGGACTACAAAATGATGAAAGGAAAACAATTTATCACTTATTACATCTTCACTGTAGATGCTGTTAAACTGCCACATGAAGCATGACGTTTTAGTTATTACTCATAACTGTAGTCGTAACACATTTCGTAGATGTTATTCGCATACACCACTCATGTACCAGAAAAATTACATCATTGTACGATATTTAGTGGAGGAATTATGACGTCCTTAACACGGAGATGCGTGGAAAATTACAGCATCATGTAAGACGTTTCAATTTATTATTTCGTTGCTACTTATTGTATTCGGAACACTTTTCACCGACAGTATCCACATCTGCCGCTGAATACATATACAAAAATATGTCACTGTGCAACACGTAGCCGTGGAAAAATGTCATAAACACTGAGATTCGTGAGAAACTGCTACATCATGCACGACGTTTTAATTTATTACTTCTTTACTTTAGCTCTATTCACAACACATTTCGCAGCCAGTGGGTAATTATACCACTGGATATGTCTCAAAAATTATATAGTTGTTCATCACATGGTACAGGAGATACGGCGTCATAAATATCGAGCTGTGTGGAAATGAAACTGCTGGGCAAAATTCGCTAGACATACAGGTAAAATATATTTACAAATACGAGTGAAAGTTGTTAAATGTGCGTGAAATATACCTGACATGTGAGTATGCTGGCAAAGTAACTCGTAAAAAGCTCATCCTAAACACATGGAACAATTTCAGTCCAATTTGTTACAAATGCTGGTTACACTTGGCAAAGATATATTGTATGATAAGAACTACCATTCTCCTATTGGTATGAGTGTGATAACGTGGAGAGAGACGGGAGGCGGAAAAGATGTAGAGACAGCAAGGGGAAGGAGGAGATAGGCACAAGTAAGAGGAGGAGGAGATGGACAGAGGTAGGTGAGGGGGAAGTGGATAGAGCGAGGGAAGAGACGGAGATGGACGATGCAAGGAAAGACGAGGAGATAGATAGAGAAAGGAAGAGGCACAGACAGGCAGAGGTGTGGGGGAGGAGGAGATGAAAAGACAGAGTTGGAGGAGGAAATTGACAGAGATAGGGAAGAAGAGGAGATGAACAAAGAGAGGGGAAAGGAAGAGATGGTCTCAGAAAGGAAAGGGGGTGAGATGAAGAGGGAGATGGGGGAGGTATAGGTGGACAGAGAGAGAGGAGAGAGAGAGAGAGAGAGAGGACAGAGAGAGAGAGAGAGACAGAGAGGGAGAAGGAGAGCATCTCTGTGTTCTTCAAGGCGATCTCTCAACGACTGACATTGTTCACGGCCCTTATATTCCCCATCAGCCTTGGTAACGACACTAAATACAAAGAACACCAAAGATCTTCGGCGCCCATAACCTGTTACAGAGAACTTCAACTCTAATCAATTACATAGCAGCCCATGACGTATACAACTGCGGAGCTACATTTACGTCCGACCATTTCTTCCGGGCACTTCACTTTTTCTATCAGACACTGTAAACAGAAATACAGAGAATGCAGTGAATATGTTTACTTTCTTGGTAACAAGTCTGTTAAACAACTCGAAGAAAATTTGTGAATGCTTTCGGCCACGTCCTTTACTTCCGCGGGTGGAAATCGCCTCATTACTTTTTTTGATAAATGTTTAATTATGTCGATAAATTTTTTAAATGAATTACTAAAGACGGAAAGAAACTTATTTCACAAAGTGTCTTCTTATGAGGCACATTCTTCTCTAACGCTATAAAATTCCACAAACATATTGAAGTTAAATGCTGAAAGGGGAGTTCATCTTGCCTCTTCCCACGCAGAGAGACTTCGTTATGCTTAGATCGCAGCATCAGTTGTTGAGACAAATTTAAATCTACCATAGTATGATACAAACTACTTCAGCGTTCGACTATTCCACAGGCGTTGGTGAAATATGGTAATTCCAACATTCTTCCCGCAATATCCGTACGTTCAGCATTAGTAATTTACTGTCATAAATATTGGTCATTAATGTCAATTTATTCCATAAAATAAAAATTGGTCATTAATGTCAATCTATTCCGTAAATTTTGCCTTTTATCGGTACTAATTAAATAGCCTTGCGACTAGAATTTCATGGTAATTACGATGCGCAGATGCATGGAAATGTTTCGTTCCGTTGTTTACTGTAGCAAATCCCTCCAGTAACAAGTAAATTAGACCTCGGAAACACAGTCTGTACACGCGCGGCTGGGTAGAATATTAACAGACGGATATATCTTCATGATCAACAGTATGGAACATTTGTTTAACATATGCTATCAAAGACTGTTTGCTTAAAGGTGATGGTTTGTTAATTCGTTAGAAGTGCGTTTTCATGCAGTAGCTATTATTTCCTTACTTTTTAAAATAATATCGGTATGAATAACTGTGGTAGTTTCCGTATGTAAACATCTGGCACTATACTGTTGTGTAACATTTTACAGGACTTCCGAAGTTTCGTTACTCCGCTCTACGAAAGTTCTAAAATTTATAACAATTTGTAGGAGGCTGTGAGAGCGCGAATACACTGATCGAAATTAACAGTGTTATGCCATGAAAGACCAGTCCGATATTTATAATCAAATGAGTAAACTTTCATTACGATCGTCACTGATGTCCATAAGCATTATCAGTATGATCTGTGTCCTCAACGGACATCAGTACCCATTTGTATTCGTTGTGGCACGAAAAGCAAAGCCTCTGAATATCCTCTTGAGGCATCTCTTGTCGTACTTGAAACATCTGTTGTGACAGATCGTGTACATCACTGTCTGGAAGCTGTTACGAAAATACACTGAAGAGCCAATAAACTGGTACACTTGCCTAATATCGTGTAGGGCTCCCGCGAGCACGCAAAAGTGCCGCAATACGACGTGCATGCACTCGACTAATGTCTTAAGTAGTGCTGGAGAGAATTAACACCATGAAACCGGCAGGGCTGTCCATAAATCCGCAAGAGTACGAGTGGGTAGAGATCTCTCATGAACAGCACGCTGCAAGACATCCAAGATATACCCAATAATGTTCATGTCGGGGGAGTTTGGTGGCCAGCGGAAGTGTTTAAACTCAGAAGAGTGTTCCTGGGGCCACCCTGTAGTAATTCTGGACGTATGGGGTGTCGCATTGTTCTGATGGATATCACTCCAAATGCACACGCCCCACACCATTACAGAGCGATCACCAGCTTCAACAGTCCGCTCCTGAAATGCAGGGTCCATGGATTCATGAGGTTGTCTCCATACTCGTACACTTCCATCCACTCAATACAATTTTAAAGGAGACTCATCCAACCAGGCAACGTGTTTCCAGTCACGAACAGTCCAATATCAGTGCTGACAGGCCCAGGCGAGCGTAACGCTTTGTGTAGTGCAGCCATGAAGGGTACACGAGTGCGCCTTCGGCTCGAAAGCTCATACCGATGATATTTCGTTGAATGGTTGGCACTCTGACACTTGTAGATGGCCCAGTATTGAAATCTGCAGCAGTTTGCGGAAGGGTCGCACTTCTGTTACGTTGAACGCTTCTCCTCATTAGTCGTCGGTCCCGTTCTTGCAGGATCTTTTTCCGGCCGCAGCGATGTCGGAGATTTGATTTTTTAGCGGATTCCTGATATTCATGGTACACTCATGAAATGGTCGTACTGGAAAATCTCCGCTTCATCGCTACCTGAGAGATGATGTGTCCCATCGATCGTACGCCGACTATAACAGCACGGTGAAACTCATTTAAATCTTGATAACCTACCATTGTAGCAGCAGTAACCGATCTACAACTGCCCCAGACATTTTTTGTCTTATATACGCGTTGCAGACCGCAGCGCTGTATTCTGCCCATTTACATATCTCAGTATTTGATTACGCATGCCTGCACCAATTCCTTTGGCACTTCAGTCTATATCTTCCCCCATTTCATTTTAGACATGCTCTGTGAGTGGCGCATCAGAGGACAGGGCTTTCCAGTCAAAGATCCATTCACTCCACAAGGCGTTTGTGGTGTCAACTGCAGTGAGGGGTCTTGTATTATACTCCTAGAATATGTCGTTTAGTACCCTGCTTATGAAATATATGACTATAGGGCGTACCATATTTGTCACATTTGGTACTCATTTATTCTCTTTTCTACAACCACAAAATTAGACCTTTTTTCGTAACCCATAGCTCCCCACACCACGATTGCAATTGGAAAAGTGTGGATCTCCAGAGTCGCTGCTTCCCGTGACCTCACACCATGTTGGCATTGGTCCGATCATCACAAACAGAAGCGATAGTCACAACTGAATATCAGTCAGAACACTGCTCAACATCCAAACTAATTCTTGCTCTGCACCATACAAGTCTCTGTTGTCAGTGGTGTAGTGACAGAGCTAAACGAAGCATGACCATTCGAGATCTAGACCCAGGTTCCACTGCTATTATGTTCCTGATTTTTCTTGGTCGTAGCGTTCTCATCCATCTAATCGCAAGGGCCACAAGAAAAAACTCTCGATTTTGTGGTGAAGTTCTTCTGGAACAACTTGAGCATACATTTCTTGCCCTACTGCTGTTATTCCGTCTCGTCACCACTCGTACTCTAGCTGTTGCACTAGAGCTAACTGTCTGATGCTCGAATGAATGTACCTGCTGTTCAAGTTCGACTAGGTTTAGTAGTTACGGATCTGTTTTTGTATAATCTAATAGAAACTCATTTATTTTCGAAGAATACCCGT
Organism: Schistocerca piceifrons; assembly: GCF_021461385.2. NCBI lineage: Eukaryota > Metazoa > Arthropoda > Insecta > Orthoptera > Acrididae > Schistocerca > Schistocerca piceifrons. The sequence goes on along the minus strand of NC_060149.1, from coordinate 599,795,719 downwards.
TTACTTTTGAACAATACAGAAGAATCGACAAATATGTGAAGAAACATATCCATCAACCGAATATGATGTACGTCGAGAGAAGGAAGTCATTTATTAGAGAAATATGAACGGGCCACACCAATAGTTTGTGGCACTCTAGAGTAAGCTACGTGAAGATTAATGGTCATTAGTGACAAGAAAGGAAAGTATGGTTTATGTAGTGGTAATGACGAAATGATTAAATATTCGTTTTTTAAAAAAAGAAGTAATCAGAATTTCACAGTAGTTAAGTATTTTTGTCGACATATAAAAATGTTCTGAAATGATATTATTCACATATTCGTCTTTTCCGACGGTATTAGCAAGATGGGTGTTACCCGTGTGAATAAATTTACCCTAGGCGGTAAATAGCTGCAGGACCAGCACGTACACTACACCACACGACAGGCATTATATCTCCTGAAGCTGTAATAAACAACATGCAAGAAAGCCCCGATTACACTGTCTACTGCTGTGCCACGTTATTAATTCATTGCCGAGACCATTACTTAACTTAAACGAGATTGTTACAACTTGTGTTCAAGAAAACGATATCGCCTCTCTGGATTCAGATCAAAGTTTGGAACTTTTCCTAAAAAGTCCCAAGTAGCAATTACTTTCTTTCTGACGAAACAGTAAAACATCGGTAGTATTAGGTAGCTATGGTATTGCATTATATAATGGCTAGACAGTCAATAAGTCGTTATTAAATTATTATTAATAATGAAATGCTCTTAAGTAAGTAAAGACACCATACACATTGAGATTTTAAAGCTCCGTCAAAGAAAATCTGTGAAAAGGTAGATAATGCTTTAATGAGGACACAGTTACACACCTAGTGCTAGCAGTATCCAGCTCACAGTAACATGCTTACTATCACAAATATCAATCAGAAAAATTCCTCTCCTAGGAAAGGTTTCCATTTCTAAGTTACCCTTTGAGTGCGATCATTTTAGGTTAGAGTTTGATATGATTGTTACTGGTATAGACCGGTGATCAGCAAACTGCGACTCTCAAGCCACATACCGCTGTTTGGCTTCTTGAGTGTGTCTCCCCTGCAAAATAAAACGTGCGGGCGAGCACGTAGAGTGCGAGTGAAACTTCATGGTCCATTCGCGGAAGTCGGTTTTCGGCCTGGGCGAGTATGTTTTGAACAAGCTGAGCTCTTAGACGGGTGTGTAGGAGAAATTACAATTCCCTCTCGTGACTGAGACCACTTGCCCTCGCTGACACCGAAACCGCTGTCGCTGCTTGTGACTATGCCCTAGAATGTGGGAGATGGATAATGTTTCGAAGTCACACGTGTGAGATAAATTTTTGAGAATGCTGAAGTTCATGCAAAATGAAGCAGTGGAAGGAAGATATGTTTCGCTGAATTGTGTGGAACTGTTTTTCGTGAAGTGTGGGGGAAAAGCGTGCAACCTGGCGAAGGAGGAAAATGTTACTTATGTTACAAATGATCAGACAAGAGATCATCTGGAACACGGTTTAATAATAACTCTGGGTCCTGAGTCGGAAATAGGCCAAACAGACTATGATACTGAGATTTGTTTCTAACAACACTTTGAAGTATGAGGGACGTTTTTCGCTAAAAGTTTCAGAAATTCAGAAACAGCAAGGCGATGTTAGCCATTGTTAAGGAAGTTCTTAATGAGTCTGTCCCATAACTGAATATTACTCCGTTTAATACAGATACAGAAAACATTGAAACGCTATTGCTCCTTTTAGTAACAAAGAATTGTGAAGTTTTGTGCATCTTCATGCTGACAGAGAAGTATTGGCGAAAAGAAATGTTGACTTAGTTCAAAGCCAAAGGGGTAAGCTTTGAAAAACCTGGAGCAGCGGAAAAACTGGCGTTTATTATTCTTCCCTTGTTCGTGACTACGTAATAATGCAAACAATCATTTTCAAAAGTAAACTGAGAAGTCGTCTTAATATAGAGAACCTGGAATGGTGACTAAAATTAAAAATAACATACAAACATGACTTACGGAAAAATTCCAAGGAAATACAAGCCCACTGTTCTCTTCGTTTCTAAGTAGGAAATCAAGTTTTATTCAATGTAACTATAACATATCAAAGACTTAAAACTTTAATTAAAACTTATTGTCTTAATGTTAGGGAGTGTTGTGCAGTAAAAAAAAAATGTAGTGTTGAGTACTGAGAAAGATATTTGATATAGTTTGCGCAAAAGGAGTGGGTGAACGACAGGATATACACTATGTGAGCAAAAGTATCCGGACACCTGGCTGAAAATGACGCACAAGTTCGTGGCGCCCTCCATCGATAATGCTGGAATTTATTATGCTGTTGGCCCACCCTTAGCCCTGATGACGGCTTCCGCTCTCACAGCCATATGTTCAATCAGGTGCTGGAAGGTTTCTTGCGGAATGGCAGCCCATTCTTCTCCGAGAGCTGCACTGAAGAGAGGTATCGATGACGGTCGGTGAGGCATGACACGAAGTCGGCGTTCCAAAACTTTCCAAAGTTGTCCTGTAGGATTCAGTTCATGACTCTGTGCAGGCCAGTCCATTACAGGGATGTTATTGTCGTGTAACCACTCCGCCACAGGCCGTGCATTATGAACAGGTGCTCGATCGTATTGAAAGATGCAATCGCCATCCCCGAATTGCCCTTTAAGTGGGAAGCAAGAAGGTGCTTAAAACATCACTGTGGGCCTGTGCTGTGACAGTGTCACGCAAAACAACAAGGGCTGCAAGCCCCCTCCATGAAAAACACGACCACAGCATAACACCACCGCCTCCGAATTTTACTGTCTCCACTACACACGCTGGCAGATGACGTTCACTGGACATTCGCCATATCCACACCCTGCCATCGGATCGCCACATTGTGCACCGTCATTCGTCACTCCACACAACGTTTTTTCACTGTTCAACCGTCCAATCTTTACGCCCCTTACACCAAGCGAGGCGTCGTTTGACATTTACCGGCGTGATGTGTGGCTTATGAGCAGCCGCTCGGCTATAAAATCCAAGTTTTCTCACCTCCCGCCTAACTGACATAGTATTTGCAGTGGATCCTGACGCAGTTTGGAATTCCTGTGTGACGGTTTCGATAGATGTCTGCCTATTACACATTACCACCCTCTTCAACTGTCGGCGGTCTCTCTCAGTCAACAGACGAGATCGGCCTGTACCCTTTAGTGCTGTACGTGTCCCTTCACGTTTCCACTTCACTATCACATCGGAAGGGGTGGACCTAGGGATGTTTAGAAGTATGGAAATCTCGCGTACAGACTTGTGACACAGGTGACCACGTTCGAAGTCCGTGAGTTCCGCGCAGCGCCCTATTCTGCTCTCTCGCAGTGCCTAATAACTACTGAGGTAGCTGATAAGGAGTACCTGGCAGTGGGTGGCAGCACAATGCACCTAACATCAAAGACGTATGATTTGGGGGGTGCTGGATACTTCTGACCACATAGGGTAGGTTAAATATGTAAACATCACGAGTGTGGTTGGGAGAGTTGGAAGAAGTGAACTTCAATGAATACAATTCGTTCAGATTAAGGACTTTTTATGAAAGGTCAGTTTAGGAGTACTTTAATTAATACCAACAATGTTCGTACCTATATAGTTTAACAACTTATCTCCGAAAAGAAAATTCTATTATTGTGCTGTTGATATTTTGCTCTGCTGACTAATAAGTTTGCCGACCACTGATATAGATTCCAATAGCAAAATTCAGCAAAATTACTCGCGTTTTCGTCCGCCTGTCGTCCAGTCATTAGACGTTTTTGGATAAATTACAGAGATTTCTATAGTTTATAGTCTGTTTGACATTTTTGCTAGAAATATCATGGTTTTTAGTTTTCACTCATTTCGTGTTTTTACAGTCTAAAACTTGCATTCAACGAATAGCTGCGTGGTTTTTACATGCTCGCGCTTATGTCTACGAGTCCAGAAAGTCACTTGGAACAAAACAAGTAAGTCATGGGTAAGTAAAGGGAATAAAAATCATATAAGAGGAAAAGGAGGATTAATATAAATGGCAGAAAAGTCAAGATCTGACGTTACATCATTCTTCAAAATATGATTTTGTTTTTTAATGAAAATCATTAAAATGTGCAGAAATATGCGCATACTGACAGAAGTTAATAATACTAATACTAAGATTAACATTATATGCCATAGTGTGAAACTGGAGGAAGGACAACCATTCATTTACAAAATGCCGTCACATTTAACATAACTGGAAACGTTGTCACTGATAGCTAACAAGTCGTTAGTCTTTTTTAACAATAAGTCTCTAAATGTAGCAAAACTGAGATTAAATGACTGAGATGAACAAGCATGAGAACATTAAAACTGTCATTCGTCAGTAATTTAATGGATTAGTTGTAATCTCAACGTCTTTGACCAAAATTAACGGTAATTATAAAAATGCCAAAAAACTGATACGGCTTTGGCCACGATTCAGGCTGATTTCTGGAACGTTGTTCTAACGTCATAAGTAATGACCTTAGAGATATATGTCCTCATCATTCTCACTGGGAATATTTCTAGAGAGATTGGCACATGCCATTGTTAAATTGTTAAATCTATTGATACGTAAGGTGACAGGATGCCAAGTTTCTTAACTGACGTCTTTTTCCTAATGTTCGAAGAAGTACTCAAGAGTAGTGTCGTATTTAAGTGAAAGAAATTACTTAGCACATCACAGTTCTGTTTACAGTAGAGTTCCTCGTCTGAGAATGCCATTCATACATTTACTAGCCAAATATTACAGTCCTTAAATAATAAAATATCGCTAGTAAATATTTTTCTAATATTTCCAAGGCGTTTGGTTACATAGATCATGTTTCTCTCTTGCAAAAACTTAGTTATATGATGGTGATAGCTACACAAGCTACTTATTTTAGTCACAACAAACAGAATACAAGAAGCTGTGATAATTGAAACAATGTTAGGAAGAGAAAGATTTTTAATGACTGGAGAGGAATCAGGAAGCTAGACCCTCGGGGTTCAATTTCGCATCATCTCCTATTTCATATACATAACTTAGTAGTCATCCAGAAGAGTTGGTACATTTTTCAGATGATACAAGTGCTATTACAAATACCTCTTTACGGAGAGCAACAGAAGAGATTGTTAATGATGTTTTCCAAAGAATTATGAGGTGGTTCCCCGAAAATGGTGTCTTTCTAAATTCTGAGCAAAAACACATATTCAGTTTTGTACACCGAAGAGCATCATGCCAAAAATTGATGAAGCACCCGAACCAGAGTCATTAAACTGGGTACAATGCAAGAAATTTTTCGGTGAACGTATTGATGAAAATTTCAGTTGCAAGATGCATTTTTCTGAGATGCTCAACTAACCAACTGCAGTGCTTTTGCGCTTCGTGTAGGTGCTAATCTTGGATTCAAAAGCATCAACCTCCTAACGTATTTTTAATATTTCCACTTAATAACGTCTTAGGGAATAATTTTCTTGGGTAGCTCATCCATTACAAATGAAGTATTCATTCACAAGCTCCGGCATAGTCGCGGATTAAAACAGTGACCGAAGAATAACACCGGTTCCCTTCAGATCATTGATGTTAAGCGCTGGCGGGCGTGCCTAGCACTTGATAATTGACCATCTGGTCTGCTGAGTGCTGTTGGCAAACGGGGTGCACTCAGCCCTTGTGAGGCAAATTGAGGAGCTACTTGATTAAGAAGTAGTGGCTCCGGTCAAGAAAACTGACAACGGCCGGGAGAACCGAATGCTGACCGCATGCCGCTCCATATCCGCATCCAGTGACGCCTATAGGCTGAGGATGACACGGCGGTCGGTCAGTGCCGTAAGGGTCTTCCGGTAATATTCGGATGGAGATTAGATATTGATCTAGCAGTTTATGTCAACGATGACCATCGTCAGATCTGCAGCAAAAATGCGAAAACAACAGTTTATATATTAAAATAATAAAATATTCCATAATAAAAAGCACAACTTTCCTAGATGTGGAAACATGCGGTTAAAATATGATGAGGCATACCTGTTTTACGGCCTATACTACTGTAATGAAGCCACAAAGACATCGTCAAGAATTACACACAAAATCAGCTTGGTTTCGTCGCACGTATTTAAAATATGGTGTGAAATAGGCCACAGTTCCGGCAGTCATTCTGTTAGCAGCTCTAATGTTCAAAGTAAACTAAGCTACAGTAGCCACAAAAGAGGTTTGTGTCATGGGCTCGTTGGACGTTACTACTGTAAGCTTATTCATATTCGTTAACGGTATGGTTGTACAAAAAAAAAAAAGGTAAGAAAAATTCCTCCGAGCACTATGGGACTTAACATCTGAGGTTATCAGTCCCCTAGACTTAGAATTACTTAAACCTAATTAACCTAAGGACAGCACACTCATCCATGCCCGAGACAGGATTTGAACCTGCGACCGCAGCAGCAGCGCAGTTCCGGACTGAAGAGCCTAGAACCACACGGCCACAACGGCCGGCTCTGTATGGTTGTACAGAATGCAGTAAACTGAAAAATACAAGATGTAAAATCTGTAGTCGATTCATGAGGTGTATAAGTTATTACAGTGATAAAATACTGATAGCACAAAAAAGAGCTATCCCGCGGTCATCCTGTCGCTATCTCCTCAACAATTTGGGCATTTTAGCTACTATGTTACAGTATCCACATTCAATAGCGGAATTCTTCAAGAATAATTCCTCACGATTTGAGAAGAATAGTGATGCCCATACCTACAACAGCAGAGAAAAAATGACACTTATAACCTATTATTAAAGCTATGAGTGGCTCAGAGAGGAGTTCACTGTAAAACAACAAACATTTTTTAGCATTTGCCCAGTAACATACGGCTGTCCCAGCTATCTTGTCCACCCAAAATATCTCTGGAACAATAACAGCTATTGGAAAACGACTTTCACCGGTAATATTCGGATGGAGATTAGATATTGACCTAGCAGTTTATGTCAACGATGACCATCGTCAGATCTGCAGCAAAAATGCGAAAACAACAGTTTATATATTAAAATAATAAAATATTCCATAATAAAAAGCACAACTTTCCTAGATGTGGAAACATGCGGTTAAAATATGATGAGGCATACTTGTTTTACGGCCCATGAATGTACATATTTGGAAACATTCTAAAACGAAAGCATATGTGCCTTTTTTAACACAAACTTATGTTCTTTTAAATGGACCTCCTATATTTTTTCTTCAGCAATCCATAGCATGACAAAGCACATACACAATGGCGTTGATTGCATCGCAATATTCCCATTACATCCCGAGATATTGAGACGCGAAGTTGACGCTTGAAACACCCGACATGCGCTGCTAGCGCACGTCCTGAGGCTCAGGCGTGAACCCCATGATGCCCGTAATCGCGATGTGATGACATGTGTAATCACACCTCCATACTTATCAAGAGGTCCGAAACGAATAATACGGTCTGCTGCCATCAACTCTCATAAGCACATATTGGTTTCCCTCTTGCACGTTTTACGTATCTACGTACACAATATGAACCAGTACCGATCGGTGTACACTCGTCAGGTTGTCTTATTTATCCTGCACACCCAAAATAAGGTTTATCTAATGCGTTATATGACCCATTGTGCCTGTCGCGCAGGGCCTGGCTCTACCTAGTCAAGTGTCCAACGTAGTTCCCACTACTGCCACAGTCACCTCTTCGCCTTGTTTATGATTTGCGACCCATGCAAACTCCTGTACTCCACCACCCTCCGAGCATCCCATTTGTTGTTGCTTTGGCGTGCAGTACACCGCTTGCCAGTGTAGTCGTGCATCAGAGTCATCTAGTGACGGCACGGAGGTAGTACACATTGTGAATAAACGTTGTGTTGTGGAACTTACACTGTACAGTATAATGTACACACATGAAGATATGGTAGAAATGCTGCTGATCTATGGACAATGTACGTTGACGGAAAATACGTTATGACATTGCTTGTTTGTTGATAGTACTGTTAGCGAACATTATGATTATTAAGTTAATATGTCTGTTTTATACCCTACTCTACATATCTGTACTGTACCCTGTTGTAGGTGGACGAAATGCTGTTCAGGCAGAACGACTGTACAGAAGACGATTCCCTGACAAGCCATCGCCTTCGCGCCGGATGTTTGGTCGTCTCACATCTCGTCTACGTGAAACGAGAAGATTAAATCCAAGACCTCGACATCGTCCTAGAACACGCACAGATGAACGTGCTGAAGTTGCTGTGCTCGCTACCATAGCTGTGAATCCTCAAATCAGCACACGTCAAATTGAACGTGAAGTTGGTGTGTCGAAATCAAGTGCACAGCGTATTCTTAAACGTCCTAAATTTCATCCTTACCATGTTCATTTACATCAGGATCTTCATGGAAATGACTTCCGCAATAGGGTAACATTTTGTCGGTGGGCTCAGCAAAAACTTCTGACTAATCCAAATTTTTTTGCAGATGTTCTCTTTACCTACGAGGCATCATTCTCTAACAAAGGATTTGTCAATATGAGGAAAATGGCTCCGTCAGGTAGAGCATCAACGTCCGTGGAAAGTTAATGTTTGGTGTGGGATTATTGGAGATACCATTATCGGACCTTTCTTTATAAATGGCATCCAAAATGGCAGACAATACTCCAGATTTATACGACACAATCTTCCTGTTCTCTTGGACACCGTACCTCTGAACCGGAGAATGGTCATGTGGTATCAGCATGACGGATGCCCTGTACATAACGCCTTACGAGCACGACGACTTCTGAACCGTAAGTTCCCTGGTAGGTGGATTGGACGAGGTGGCCCAGTTAGGTGGCCTGCCCGATCTCCGGACCTTACACCGCTGGATTATTTTCTTTGGGGAGCAGTGAAGGATGCTGTTTACCAACATGAACCAACAACACCAGAGGACATGAAGCAACGCATTATTGATGCTTGTACAGCCATCAAAGAGGAAACAGTAGCACGAAGTAGGGCATCCTTCACCCGCAGAGTGACCCTATGTATGCAAGCCAATGAGCATCACTTTGAGCATGAGATGTGAACGCTATGTTTAGTATGTAGTGCTGGTATCACAGTGGAAGTTTCTACAAAGGGCCATTTTACCCAGTGATGTTAAGAAACATTTTTTTGCAACAATTTGTCATTTAACGCATTAGATAAACATAACACTGATAATTATGTGATAATTAAAATAATTGGTTAAACATGTTTACATTCATCTTCTATGTCCTACCTGAACTTCCCAAATCAAAACATTTTTACCTAAACAACGGTAAAACTTTTAGCCCACTTGCTCGTTTCACTAAAACCATCAACATGAATTTTACTATTACAAGTGAATGATTAACTGTCACTTGCGCTAGATCTACAGTAAAGTAAAGTTTTAACGTTGAACGGCATTACCTTTCTAGTAACGGATTAACGATAAGCGAAGTTAACTTTTTGACTAACGTTGCGGTACACAGATATGTTACAGAACAGCATCACCTCTAGCCTATGGGATAAATACCTGCTGGAATGTACGACGTTAATGTAGGATGGCAGCAGATCGTATTATTCGTTTCGGACCTCTCGATAAGTATGGAAGTGTGATTACGCACGTCAATCACAACGCGATTACGGGCAGCATGGGGTTCACACCTGAGCCTCAGGACGTGCGCTAGCAGCGCATGTTGGGTGTTTCAAGCGTCAACCTCGCGTCTTAATATCTCGGGATGTAATGGGAATATTGCGATGCAATCAACGCCATTGTGTATGTGCTTTGTCATGCTATGGATTTCTGAAGAAAAAATATAGGAGGTCCATTTAAAAAAACATAAGGTTGTGTTAAAAGCACATATGCTTTCGTTTTAGAATGTTTCCATATATGTTCATTCATGGGCCCCAGCCCTACATTGATACCGGTGAAAGTCGTTTTCCAATAGCTGTTATTGTTCCAGAGATATTTTGGGTGGACAAGATAGCTGGGACACCCTGTATATCAGGTGCTAAGGCAAATCTTAAATCAAACTTAAAAACATTCCTTCTTGTAATTACTTTTATTCCATCGGCAATTCAGTATTGGAGGGCAGAGTGGAGGGTAAAAATTTTAGAGGGAGGCCGAGAGATGAATACGCTAAGCAGATTCAGCAGTATGTCGGTTGCAGTAGGTACTTGGAGATGAAGAGGCTTGCACACGATAGAGTAGCATGGAAAACTGCATCAAACCAGTCCCTGGATTGAAGACCACAACAACAACACCTACTAAGAAACATTTTAATGCAGGTGAGTGAGTAGGAGTGAAAAATGATATTCATTAGTGTTAAAACTTACCTTTCACACAAATACACACCATTCAGATATAAAAATCGTTCAAATGATCAATGGAGCGTGTAACTAATGTTAGATACAAGTAACAATTCATGACAGGAACATTTTTGTGACTGGTAACAGTACACTTGTTGTTGCAATCTATCTCAGGTAGCGAATACCAACTTTCAACTCGTCAATTTCACTCTTCAGGTGATCTTATAACTTAAGCCGTAAGTTAACCCGGTACTGTTACAACATACATTGTATCAGTAATCTTCCAGTTGCTATTTTATAGTTGACCTGACAGTAACAATTACTCATGTAAGAAGTAAAACATTATTACTGTCAACAGAAGGAATGGAGGTTAGGATTAAGCATCCGATCTGTGCCAAGACTATTAGAGACATAATACAGACTTGGGTAGGAGAGAAACGGAGAATGTGGTGATCTGCGACCATTTTCTAGGACCCTTCCCGACATTCACCACAACCGATTTAAGGATTTAGGAACACTACGGGAAACTTAATGCAGGTTACTGTGAAGGGAACTGCCTCCTCGTTGATTTTGAGAGCCAGTTCAGCGTCTCCTCCTCGTTGATTTTGAGAGCCAGTTCAGCGTCTTAACTACTGTGCCATCTCACATTGTGTCAGCAGACGAGTACTTGCGCGACAGGGTAAAACGTTGTTTCTCTTGTTTCCGTCACTCATGACGTGTTTCTAAATGGCCATGACATTACAGCAGTCCTAAACTGACAGCATAGGTAACACCTGAAGCAATAATGGATTAACTGAGAGGATTAGCGGAAAGGTCTAAGGCGCTGCAGTCATGGACTGTGCGGCTGGTCCCGGCGGAGGTTCGAGTCCTCCCTCGGGCATGGGTGTGTGTGTTTGTCCTTAGGATAATTTAGGTTAAGTAGTGTGTAAGGTTAGGGACTGATGACCTTAGCAGTTAAGTCCCATAAGATTTCTCACACATTTGAACATTTGATTAACTGAGATTGATAGGATTGCTGATGACCATAAGGCATGTTTCTTAATGAATACTTCACTGGCATGGGGTAAAGTAGTTGATCTACATGGATTGAAGGAGATATGATGACGAGTGCCGCAAAATGACATAGTTTCCGAGTTCTCAAAAAAATTGTTCAAATGGCTCTGCGCACTATGCGACTTAACTTCTGAGGTCATCAGTCGCCTAGAACGTAGAACTAATTAAACCTAACTAACCTAAGGACATCACACACATCCATGCCCGAGGCAGGATTCGAACCTGCGACCATAGGGTCGCTCGGCTCCAGACTGTAGCGCCTAGAACCGGCTGGCCACTCCGGCCGGCCCCGAGTTGTCACAACATGAATGCAGATGTTATGGTATGCATGCCATGACATATTTATTTTCAAGAATGATGGTTGTTACATATTTATTATCAAGAATCATGGTGACTATCCAAAGTAGGCACTCTCACCAGCTACCTGATACCTTATAGAACAGTGGCTCACAACCTTTTTGAGACCATTATCCCGTAGTGCAATCATATATCAGCTACTACAAACGCCCCCCCCCCCTCCCCCCGTGCCACAGATTATCAGCATTAGCGGCTAACCAAACTTTTGAAAGCAAAAGAATTTTCATTGAACACCTCCATTTTTAAAATGACAAAAGATAAATGATATTTAGTTAAACCACGAACTAACGATTCAGTGACACAATTGGTCCTGGTTATTTCTGATAACCTTTTTTCGTAGAATAATGCAGCAATTCGCAGTGCATCCTGACTGATACTTACAACTCTTTCTCAGAAAAGAAAGCGAAATATCCACATTGAAGTTAGACACTTGTTAGAAAGTATGCTACTCCTGCATCAGTCCCCTCCCTAGTGACACTTGCTGCACCCACATCTTGTATCGGAATTTAAAATTAACTAAGTTAAAATGTGCGCAATATACTTAGATCTACTGTTTGTAAATCGCTTTATTGCTGCAGTCCTTATTTCCGAACTGGAAGGCTTCAGGTTAACAATGTCTTGCGTCTGAGCATTGCCACTAATAATCGTAATAATGGAGTGGAGGATGCTTCAGGTTAACAATGTCTTGCGTCTGAGCACTGCCACTAATAATACACTCCTGGAAATTGAAATAAGAACACCGTGAATTCATTGTCCCAGGAAGGGGAAACTTTATTGACACATTCCTGGGGTCAGATACATCACATGATCACACTGACAGAACCACAGGCACATAGACACAGGCAACAGAGCATGCACAATGTCGGCACTAGTACAGTGTATATCCACCTTTCGCAGCAATGCTGGCTGCTATTCTCCCATGGAGACGATCGTAGAGATGCTGGATGTAGTCCTGTGGAACGGCTTGCCATGCCATTTCCACCTGGCGCCTCAGTTGGACCAGCGTTCGTGCTGGACGTGCAGACCGCGTGAGACGACGCTTCATCCAGTCCCAAACATGCTCAATGGGGGACAGATCCGGAGATCTTGCTGGCCAGGGTAGTTGACTTACACCTTCTAGAGCACGTTGGGTGGCACGGGATACATGCGGACGTGCATTGTCCTGTTGGAACAGCAAGTTCCCTTGCCGGTCTAGGAATGGTAGAACGATGGGTTCGATGACGGTTTGGATGTACCGTGCACTATTCAGTGTCCCATCGACGATCACCAGTGGTGTACGGCCAGTGTAGGAGAACGCTCCCCACACCATGATGCCGGGTGTTGGCCCTGTGTGCCTCGGTCGTATGCGGTCCTGATTGTGGCGCTCACCTGCACGGCGCCAAACACGCATACGACCATCATTGGCACCAAGGCAGAAGCGACTCTCATCGCTGAAGACGACACGTCTCCATTCGTCCCTCCATTCACGCCTGTCGCGACACCACTGGAGGCGGGCTGCACGATGTTGGGGCGTGAGCGGAAGACGGCCTAACGGTGTGCGGGACTGTAGCCCAGCTTCATGGAGACGGTTGCGAATGGTCCTCGCCGATACCCCAGGAGCAACAGTGTCCCTAATTTGCTGGGAAGTGGCGGTGCGGTCCCCTACGTCACTGCGTAGGATCCTACGGTCTTGGCGTGCATCCGTGCGTCGCTGCGGTCCGGTCCCAGGTCGACGGGCACGTGCACCTTCCGCCGACCACTGGCGACAACATCGATGTACTGTGGAGACCTCACGCCCCACGTGTTGAGCAATTCGGCGGTACGTCCACCCGGCCTCCCGCATGCCCACTATACGCCCTCGCTCAAAGTCCGTCAACTGCACATACGGTTCACGTCCACGCTGTCGCGGCATGCTACCAGTGTTAAAGACTGCGATGGAGCTCCGTATGCCACGGCAAACTGGCTGACACTGACGGCGGCGGTGCACAAATGCTGCGCAGCTAGCGCCATTCGACGGCCAACACCGCGGTTCCTGGTGTGTCCGCTGTGCCATGCGTGTGATCATTGCTTGTACAGCCCTCTCGCAGTGTCCAGAGCAAGTATGGTGGGTCTGACACACCGGTGTCAATGTGTTCTTTTTTCCATTTCCAGGAGTGTAGTAATAATGGAGTGGAGACTCTAGTTCAGGATACTATCCAGCAAAATTTATTTTCGTATTGAACTATCGATTATAAGGTGGAGTCAAATGAAAATGCAACAAGCACCACAACAGCACCATGAAATGGTATCGTTCCAAAGAAACTACCACACCCATTGAGACATTTATGCCACTGGGAGACGAAACGATCAGCTCATGTTCTGTAGGACACGGTCCAACGCTGACGAATCCACAATCGCATCCGCTGTTCAGATCCTCATGCGTCTGAAACCGACATTCTCTCATGTCTTCTTCAGGTCTCCAAAGATGTTAAAATCAGACGGTAAAATGTCCATGCTGTACGGAGGATGTTGCAGTGCTTCCCAACCAAATCGCTGCAGAGTAGCCTTCGTCCAATTGGCACTGTTGGGGCAGATGTCATCGTGCAACATGATGATTCTGTCCAACGGCATTCCTGGGTGCCTTGACTTAACGATGCACCGCAATTTCTGCTAAATGTCTTCACAGCGCTACACGTCGACTGTGATTCCACATTAGAGTCACTCGGCGAGCTGAGGGCTCCTACAGTAGACGAAGGAGGTCATCATGACATTACCGGAAGTCATAAGAAAAGCTTTCGATTTCTTTGGCGGTGGAGATCTGTATGTTTCCACTGTCGGATTTGCCGTTTGTCCTCGAGGTGTTGGATGTAATCATCCTATTGCACGGTAACGCCCATCCTAATACTGCCAATAGGATTAAGGCTAAACTTCAGTGATTTTCTTGGGAAGCACTGCAACATCCTGAGTGCAGAATGGAAATTTTATAGTGTGACTTTCAGATTGATCACCGGAAGAAAGACATGCTTGGACATCGGTTTCAGGTGCATGAGGAAGTGCAAGAGGGGTGAAGTAGTGGATCCGACCACGTTCTACGAAACAAGAATTGATCGACTCCTCTCCCATTTGGATAAATGTCTTAATTAGTGTGCTTTTAATTGGAATCATTCTAGGGCCCCTTTGTGGCGGGTGTTCTACTTCATTTGACTGCCGCTCGTAGTTCACTTATTGTAGTGAAGTGATTAATGAAACAATAACTGGTCTACTTCAGGGGCCGGCCGGAGTGGCCGAGCGATTCTAGGTGCTACAGTCCGGAACCGCGCAACCGCTGCGGTAGCAGGTTCGACTCCTGCCTCCGGCATGGATGTGTGTGATGTCCTTAGGTTAGTTAGGTTTAAGCAGTTCTAAGTTCTAGGGGACTGATGACCTCAGAAGTTAAGTCCCATAGTGCTCAGAGCCATTTGAACCATTTTGAATCTACTTCTGGAACTGCCTACAACATGGAAAACGCATTTTTGTTACATATATAAAGTATATTTGATGTATTTCTCACAACGTTAGTAACATAGATGCATAGTACGAAGTATGTGTGTAGTAGGTGGACTATATGTGAGGAAGATCGTTTTCATACATTAGTTTCACAGGCTGTAATTTCCAATGTGTTGTGACACGTGGTAATGACAGTATTCGAAAAATGATTAATTAATTGTAATCAGTACAGTAGTACGAAATAGTACTAATAGTAACGAACTTTCAAAAATAATTTAGTTTCGTGACTGAAACACTATTCAACACTTAATTTTACCCCTATGAAAATGTAACTTTACCCCTCTGGAGTTGATCACCCCCAGCTAGGGAAACACTGTTATAGGCATTGTAGACGGAAAAAAAATTTCAGACTTTCACTCTGCAGAGTGTATTGCTTCCCAATAATACATGATCGCTGAACGGAGTTGCCTAAAGCTTGCCATTTGGTTAGTTAGGTCACCAATGGAACACTTGTGCTTGCAGTCAATGTGAAATTTTCCCATGAGTTCTCTACAACAGTTAGTTAAATAGCTAGTGGAGTCTTGTTTAAGGATTGCACAATGTAGTATGCAAGATACATTTTCGTTGCTCATTTGGTCTAATGTCAGTAAACATTGGAGCCCTTACGTTTTAACATTTTTGTTCGTGCAGCTTTCTTTTCTTCGCAACGAGCTCGTTGCACTCATCTGAAACTTCATTGGAGTATTTGTATGACAACTTAACTCATAGAACTTACTTCACACTTATCACCATGTTGCTTATCTTTAGCTGCAGCTCTCTTGCCCAGTGACTACAGCTAGAAGATACATAATGGTAACGTTTCTTCCTTCAAATGACAAAATACTCTCGAATCGCGCATAGGATGAGCGTGCTCACAGAAATGGTACAGTAATTAA
The DNA here is from genome assembly GCF_021461385.2 of Schistocerca piceifrons. NCBI lineage: Eukaryota > Metazoa > Arthropoda > Insecta > Orthoptera > Acrididae > Schistocerca > Schistocerca piceifrons. The sequence continues at coordinate 599,779,642 of NC_060149.1, read as the reverse complement.
GGCATCAGAATCGCTTTCTGTAGGAGTCAGGTTGAAATCACCGTCCGTTCATTCACATTTAAAATTTTCCGTTGATTCCCCATGCAGCTAACTTGAAATGATGCAATGGTTCCTTTGAAAACGATGCGGTCGACTACCTCCTCATCCCTGTCAGTTTATATATTTAGTTACGTCTGTAACGTCCTCGTCTTCGCCGGGGCGATAAATCTTAATCTTCTTCAAGAGGAGCTAGATTCGAGTCCTTGTCCAGTCTTCCTCACTTACATCACTTTCTTCCCTACAGCTTACATTATGCAAGCTAATGCTCAGCTCAAGCGAAATCGATGTAGACGAGACGTAAACTTGTAACCATTACTTTCTCATTTATCTTAATTCATAGTTCATATAAAAAACGATTTACGTGCGTACCACTGTTTATCCACACCGGAAGTAAATGTACGTTCGAATACAGGAGCAAAGATCAAAGAAACTCAGGATAATTCATGTCACCATATCGCCTAAAACTTCTACCAGATTTATCTGTATGACGTAATTAAGTGTTCGCATTTTTCGCCGTACTATTATGATCCATGTAGACATTTATCACTTAAAGAGCTCAAGCCTGCCCAACAGTACCTCATCATAGGCGGTAATGAAGGCCTATGCACGCTCTTTCCAAAAGAGGTTCGCCAATTTTATGGCAGCTAGTATTTGAAGACATAGCACCTTGTTGGGCATTATCTCTGCGCGTCGTACATATAGCAATTATCATCTAATTCAAAATATTGTTCTCTGTGTTCTTGTAAATTCAGTTATGCGCCATGGATAGGACACTTTAGTGGCCATAGTATACTGTTAACAGTTGTGGCTAAGACAGTCACAATTAAAACACTATCTTGAGGGACAACATTATCTTACTTGTTGTCAAAAAGAACATCGATGACTCGCTATTTAAAATATCGTGAAGAGAGGAAGTGCCATATAAAGACGGAAACATGTTCACGGAGATCCGTTTCATAGACTTGTTCGAGGACATTATGCCTTCTACAACTCTCATAGATATTCTAGATGTAGAAAATATACCTATGCCTGATGACTGCCCTGGATAAACCTTGTATAGTCGCTTCCAGGAGCAGCAGGTTATCAGAGGTGGAGAGATACCTCGTGAGATTATATTGAAAGGACAAAAGACCTCCTAGATTCTAAGAACCAGAGAACGTGGCGGATGACGGTGCGCTCCATACTTTTTCCTGCACAGTTGATAGGGCAACACTGCTCGGGCATGCAGGGCACTTCCCAGGTTTCGGAAGGTTATTAAATCGGTTCGCTCCACGAGTCGTTAAATAATCTGCTAAAATAGGATCTTAAAGAATAAGAATATATTTGCTGCTCCCTTTGATGTGCCGCCAAATGCTATATTGAATCTAGTTGTGATCGGGTGACGTTCCACAAACAGCAGACATTGCAGAATCCAGCTCCCACTTATATAAGGGGCAGTTTTATTATTCGTCATTGGTGGAACTGAAGACGCAAATGCTCCACTCAGAGGACACACTGCGGCGTCGGGAACAGGGTTCTGACTTGGAGTGACCGCAGCTCTGACGAAATAATCCGCCGTTGTCCGGACACTGTCTTGGGACTTAGTCTAGATACTTCGGTTACAGCAGCTACTGGATACTTCCATACTCTCCCAGTATTGATAGTCTCCTACACAAATGAAGCATGCACTGTACAGCACAACTCACAACATTTACAGATACAGGAAAAATATGTCTGGTTCCGAAAAATTATGATAATGCAATTGCTTAGTAACGCGTTTCTGATAGTTCTACATTCGCTTAGTACCAATAGTGGAATTGAGAAATCTAAGAAGGTTTCTGTCAATATTTTTGTTTCGTTTGACGGAATATCTCTGTACGGCCATAGATATATAGAATTATGCATTGCCACTGTCTTTCCTTAGTGAATATTAGAGTGACCATTTACAACTGTCACTTCATTCCATTTTTAAACAGTACGAAACGTATTGTTTACAGTATTTAGTTCAATACCCAGGTATATGTCTTACACCCGTTTTATTCATTTTACTTATTACGATAAAAGCACTTTAATAGTGTTGGAGATTTAACTGAAATTCAACATTATTTGAGAAAAATAGGCTGTTAGTGAGACTTAACATTTGAAGGCTTATTTAAACTCGAAAATTTTAATTTCTTAAGTGCATAATATACTAATAATATACTCATGTACAAAAATAAAAATAGATCATTGAAACAGTTTTATATTGTTTATTCCAAATGAACACTTTCATTGTATTTAAATTTGCTGACTTCATTGGAACATCTATCTTATTTAGCACTCTTCCGTGAAATAGGCATGAATGATTGCCCCTTTCACGTCAGCTCACAATCTGAGGCCGAAAAACTCATAAAGATCTTCGATTCAGAGGTGAGCTTATCAGCAGGCTGCATGTTACTCTCTAAGGGCAGTCACGTTGCACTAGCTGTGTCAGTGACGAGACGTTTAAGCCCACAAATTTGTCGTTTTCAGGCAGACGTATCAGATATTGATGGACACACTAGGGATATTAAACATGGGAAATATCTCCTGGATTGCCTTTTCATTGCTTCAAAAACAGCTCAGATTGACAAAAAAACATGACTATAGAAGACGGTAGTTATATAGCTTCATTTGGCGGTTGGATTGACTTACAAGTGGCAGTGTGCCAAGGCATTCGACATATGCACTTGAAAATCAGAAACTGTCGAAACTGCAATCTCAACTGTAAAATACACTACTGGCAATTTAAATTACTACTCCAAGAAGAAATGCAGATGATAAACGGGTATTCATTGGTCAAATATACACTACTGGCCATTAAAATTGCTACACCAAGAAGAAATGCAGATGATAAATGAGTATTCGTTGGACAAATATAATATACTAGAACTGACATGTGATTACATTTTCACGCAATTTGGGTGCATAGATCCTGAGAAATCGCTACCCAGAACAACCATCTCTGGCCGTAATAACGGCCTTCATACTCTTGGGCATTGAGTCAAACAGAACTTGGATGGCGTGTACAGGTACAGCTGCCCATGCAGCTTCAACACGATACCACAGTTCATTAAGAGTAGTGACTGGCGTATTGTGACGAACCAGTTGCTCGGCCACCATTGACCAGACGTTTTCAATTGGTGAGAGATCTCGAGAATGTGCTGGCCAGGGCAGCAGTCGAACATTTCCTGTATCCAGAAAGGCCCATACAGGACCTTCAACATGCGGTCGTGCATTATCCTGCTGAAATGTAGGGTTTTGCACGGACCGAATGAAAGGTAGTGCCACGGGTCGTAACTCATCTGAACTGTAACGTCGACTGTTCAAAGTGCCGTCAATGCGAACGGAAGGTGACCGAGACGTGTAACCAATGGCACCCCATACCATCACGCCGGGTGATACGCCAGTGTGGCGAAGACGAATACACACTTCCAATGTGCGTTCACCGCGATGTCGCCAAACACGGATGCGGCCATCATGACGCTGTAAACAGAACCTGGATTCATCCGAAAAAATGACATTTTGCCATTCGTGCACCCTGGTTCGTCGTTGAGTACACCATCGCAGGCGCTCCTGTCTATGATCCAACGTCAAGGGTAACCGCAGCCATGATCTCCGAGCTGATAGCCCATGCTGCTGCAAACGTCGTTGAACTGATCGTACCGATGGTTTGTGTCTTGCAAACGTCCCTACCTTTTGACTCAGGGATCGAGATGTGGCTGCACGATCCGTTACAGCCATGCGGATAAGATGCCTGTCATCTCGACTGCTAGTGATACGAGGCCGTTGGGATCCAGCACGGCGTTCCGTATTACCCTCCTGATCCCACCGATTCCATATTCTGTTAACAGTCATTGGATCTGGACCAACGCGAGCAGCAATGTCGCGATACGATAAACTGCAATCGCGATAGGCTACAATCCGACCTTTGTCAAAGTCGGAAACGTGATGGTACGCATTTCTCCTCCTTACACGAGGCATCAGAACAACGTTTCACCAGGCAACGCCGGACAACTGCTGTTTGTGTATGAGAAATCGGTTGGAAACTTTCCTCATGCCAGCACGTTGTATGCGTCACCACCAGCGCTAACCTTCTATGAATGCTCTGGAAAGCTAATCATTGGCGTGTCACAGCATCTTCTTCCTGTCGGTTAAATTTCGCGTCTGTAGCACGTAATCTTCGTGGTGTAGCAATTTTAATGGCCAGTATTGTATATTCACAGCCCCACGTGGTATTCACTATATTCGAATGTCGATCCTTTCATTTCATCCTTGTAATCTGAGAAGAGTTGTAAAAGGCATTTATGTAACTAAAGCAACGGTAGTCATTGTATTACCACATGGAGCTTTTTGCTGTTGTATGCAGTCCTTAACCTACAAATATGGGGAAACTGAAAAATGCAGAGGTCAGCAGGAGGGCACAATTTAGAAAGAGACACAGTGTAAATTGGTATTCGTAGAACTGTGTGGTCAATGTTGGAGCGAATACACGTCTCGGGTTTTCCGCTAGATAACACTGTGGAAGACCGACAATATTGCAACAAAACAGCTCTTCGACCTCTCACCTCTCCAGGTGGTTGTTGTTGCTGTGTTCACTGCTGCAAGACGTGACTGGTGATACTCGAGCGACAGTAATGAAATTGACAGGGGGCGAGGAACAGGAGAGGTATTCACATTTCTAAGATAATGGCGCTCGTAGCGCCTCCCACCGGGAACCGAAGGGAAGCCTTCAATGCTATGCGCAACGACTGTACTACCGGGCGCTGCTGTGGTGAAAATCAGCTCTTTGAAATAAGTTGTGTCGGGTAAGAAATAGGAGCTTCTTGTCTCCTATTTTAATTTAATGGCAGCCAGTGCTGGATTCCAGGCAGTGCTTAGTTTATAAACCGCATCCCTTTTGATAAGATTACGGCCTTAAAAACAGAATCTTATAACGAAGACGCTGAGGATAAAACTTTAGAATTTACGTACACGCTTGGCCAGCCTCAAAATTCAGCTGTGGCAGAGAGTCGCCTGAACACCAGTCACTGCATGTTCTATAAAAGGCCTGTTTTGTCGTTAATACATTTAAGTGAAAGTGCGCCTCGTTACTAAAGATGATGTTCCTCGCTAAACCGTTGTCTTTCCTTCGACTTCTCAGAAACCAGTCACCAAAATGTCACCATTTCTCATGGTCGACTTCTTTCGGTTGCTAGCTTAACGGAATTGTGCATGGGTGGTAATGGAGATCATACAGGAGAATTCGACGTATTGAAAAATATCCCACGCCCTATTCTTGGAAACAGTGAAAAACCGAATTACTGGTCTAACAACCTCACTGTTATGGACCTCTGCATTATTTTTTTTTTTTTTTTTGTACTTATCAGCCAAACTGAGAGCGTCAAGGACTCTTAATGTTCACTATTGAGACTGATTCACTAACCACATCAATTAGACGGGATTGTTGATTCATTTGGTGCACCATTGTGTCCTAGAATCGCGCGAAGATGTGTCTCCTTCCATACAAAGGCACCAGATTCTATATACCGGGTGATAAAAAAGTCAGTATAAATTTGAAAACAGAATAAATCATGGAATAATATAGATAGAGAGGTACAAATTGACACACATGCTTGGAATGACGTGGTGTTTTATTAGAGCCAAAAAATACAAAAGTTCAAAAAATGTCCGACAGATGGTGCTTCATCTGATCAGAATAGCAATAATTAGCATAACAAAGTAAGACAAAGCAAAGATGATGTTCTTTACAGGAAATTCTCAATATGTCCACCATCATTCCTCAACAATAGCTGTAGTCGAGGAATAATGTTGTGAACAGCACTGTAAAGCATGGCCGGAGTTATGGTGAGGCATTGGCGTCGGATATTGTCTTTCAGCATCCCTAGAGATGTCGGTCGATCACGATACACTGGCGACTTCAGGTAACCCCAAAGCCAACAATCGCATTGACTGAGGTCTGGGGACCTGGCAGGCCAAGCATGACGAAAGTGGCGGCTGAGCACACGATCATCACCAAACGACGCGCGCAAGTGATCTTTCACGCGACATGTGTCGGACATTTTGTGAACTTTGTTTTCCTTTGTTCTAATAAAACCCCATGTCATTCCAAGCATGTGTGTAAATTTTTACCACTCTATCTACTTTATTCCGTGGTTTATTAAGTTTTCAAATTAATACTGGCTTTTTGATCACCCCGTATATACGCCAGCAGTAGAAGGCGTCACTAATTTTAATTTACTCCTCGTAAATGTAACACGCACTGAATCGCGATTCCACAAGGAGCGTTAAAAGATTATCCGGAAATATGCTAATCATGTACGTACACATTAGAAAAACTATTTCCTGAAGCAATATACAACTGTAATTGTTAGTAAAATACGTAAATGTATATGAAAAGAATTAGTTTAGTATCAGGTACAGCCAAATGTTAGGAACTATGAACATTTCAAATAAATATACCTCTTATCCCACAGAAATGACAAGAAAATGACATTCTGAGAGACCATACCACTTTCAAAATTGGTAGGATGGTGGAATGACGAAGAATGCCGTTTTCGTACGTAACACTTCATGTGCCCTACGAGAAAACTTCCGAAAACCTTAAAATACAAAATACCAATTTGTATGTAGTTAATGAATTATAACGTGGATCAGTCAAGTGCAGAACGTACACTCTGCATAAAAGGCTATTGAACGTAGAATTAATAATCAAATTTCAACCATTCTTAGATTTCTGCAGTAACATGCCAAATGTGAATTTTGTATCTTCGCTTCTTTCCAATAAAAACGACGATAAACGAGGATCTCTCTGGCCTCATGTCTTTCCATTTACGCACCTAAACATTAAAGTGTTTCCTTCTCCTTTTATTGGAACAATATCATTGCCGTCAAAGGGATAACAAGATTTTGGTCCGTGGTGGCATGAGAGAACGGGGTAAAGCTACACTATGTGATCAAAATATCCGGACACCCCCAAAAATATACGTCTTTGATATTAGGCGCATTGTGCTACTACCCACTGCCAGGTACTCCTTGTCAGCTACCTCAGTAGTTATTAGGCAACGCGAGAGAGCAGAATAGGGCGCTGCGCGGAACTCGCGGACTTCGAACGTGATCAGGTGATTGGGTGTCACTTGTACGCGAGATTTCCATGCTCCTAAACATCCCTAGGTCCACTCTTTCCGATGTGATAGTGAAGTGGAAACGTGAAGGGACACGTACAGCACAAAATCGTACAGGCTGTCCTCGTTTGTTGACTGACAGAGACCGCCGACAGTTGAAGAGGGTCGCAATGTGTAATAGGCAGACATCTATCGAAACCGTCACACAGGAATTCCAAACTGCATCAGGATCCACTGCAGGTACTGTCAGTTAGGAGGGAGGTGAGAAAACTTCGATTTCATAGTCGAGCAGCTGCTCATATGCCATACATCACACTGGTAAATGCGAAACCACGCCTCGCTTGGTGTAAGGAGCGTAAACATTGGATGACTGAACATTGGAAAAACCTGTGGGAGTGACGAATCACGGTACACAATGTGACGATCCGATGGCAAGATGAGAGTATGGCGAATGCCCGGTAAACGTCATCTGCCAGCGTGTGTAGCGCCAACACTAAAATTCTGAAGGGATGGTGTTATGTTATGGTCGTGTTTTTCATGGAAGTGGCTTGCACCCCATGTTGTTTTGCGTGGCACTATCACAGAACAGGCCTACATTGATGTTTTAAGCACCTTCTTGCTTCCCACTGTTAAAGGGCAATTCGGGGATGGCGATTGCATCTTTCAATACGATCGAGCACCTGTTCATAATGTACGGCCTGTGGCGGTGTGGTTACACAACAATATTATCCCTGTAATGGTCTGGTCTGCACAGAGTCCTGACCTGAATGCTACAGAGCAGTTTTGGGATGGTTTGGATTGACGACTTCGTGCCAGGCCTCACCGAACGACATCGGTACCTCTCCTCAGTGCAGCACTCGGAGAAGAATGGGCTGCCATTCCCCAAGAAACCTTCCAGCACCTGATTGAACGTATGCCTGCGAGAGTGGAACAGGCTGGCAGGTGTGGCCGAGCGGCTCTAGGCGCTTCGGTCTGGAACTGCGCGACCGCTACTGTCGCAGGTTTGAATCCTGCCTCGGGCGTGGATGTGTGTGATCTCCGTAGGTTAGTTAGGTTTAAGTAGTTCAAAGTTCTAGGGGACTGATGACCTCAGATGTTAAGTCCCATAGCGCTCAGAGTCATTTGAACCATTAGAGAGTGGAAGCCTGTCATCAAGGCTAAGGATGGGACAACACCATATTGAATTCTAACATTACCTATGGAGGGCGCCACGGACGTGTACAGCCAGATGTCTGGATGCTTTTGATCATATAGTGTATCTCTCTGGGCGACTGGATTTCATGATTTTCTCTTTTCCTGCAAGACTTTTTCCTTATTTCGAAATTTTTGCTAAACACGAAAATCTTCCCTGAGTGGTAAAGATAATGTCTCACTCCATATGCTGATATGTGCCGGTTTTATTGGCTTTATATATTATCTTTTGCCCCAATTACCTCAGACACATTTAATAATACCGACTGTATGTTTTTTCTCGCTCCGGCTTGCACTTCCTTCATTGTTGAAACTAAACTGGATCAGTGTGTTGGGTCGTTAAGATGGTTGACTATTCTGAATCCTATATTTCACTGTTACATTCGCTAATTGAAGAATGAATCTCCAAATGTTTAATGCAGAAAATTCACATTTTAGTGCTTTTCATTCATAAACTCAAAAAAGTATTAACTAACTGCGTGCAGTATGAATGGCAGTGGAAAGGCGCTGGTTATCAGTTGCAGGGAGTGGAAGACACTCGCAATGGCAGCACCCTGGTAGTGTTGGTACGGGAGGAGAACACGCTGGCGTCAACATCAGCACCTTCTTATCTGTGGTGTCTTATTGAAGCTGAGACAACTGCCCATGTTATATTTCGTTGACAATATCAGCACTTCCTTGTCTCCAACGCCACGTTCGAAGGCCAAGGAGGGCACGAGGGAGGACAGGGGTGAGGAAGCCGCCCGCCCCCGGTCTCCAGTCAATAACGTGAAACCTCGACGGACGAGTACGAACCATCTCATACTCTTATTGGCATTCGCATGTCTGGTCGTAAAGTGTCTGCAGTAATATGTACGGTGAGGCAATGCTAGAATTATCCTCATGGTACACGAATACATATCTAAACCGTTCAAGTGTTGTTGGTCTGAAACATCTGCATTGCATATTATCAGTTGCCACAGATAGATTGCTCAACAACATTTTAAATACAGATCAAGTGAAACAATGCATCAATGCCTGTCTTCCCCCTGTACCAAAGTGTGTATGTGTTGAGCGCGTAGCTATCAGTAGAGGCTGAATTTACTGAAGGAATGTCCAGTTATGTAACTGCACCCGTAGGCTTGAGTACGATTCAGGCTAAATACAAAGCATGTAGATAAACAATTATTCGGCCAGTACTGTAAAACTAATTGACAGTGTGTGTAAATAAAAGAAACGTTCTCTAAAATAGTATTGCTCTTACTTTCTATCACTCTTAAGTAACTCTAATGGTGAGTGGGGATCAAACAATAACACAAATATAACAAATAAACTCACGGTTTTTTAGTGTCAGTAACAATATATTTTCAAAAAAATGAGACTGCATAAATGCATGATACTAAGAGATGAGATTTATTTTTTTCAGTCATAATATATACGATAGTTATACTGAAAAGACAGATTGTATACGTTATAGTTCTATCATGCTTCTTTCTACTTACTTATGCAGACAGGCATATTTCTGTCGTACAAGAAGATTAATTATTATATTTTTTTCAAGTTCCGTTCCTCAGACTCTCCGAGTGAAATTCACACTTTCACTGTTTAAAAAGTTCAAATCTTCTTCCCTATATGTGAAAAACTTGACGGGAAAATATCTTGGTAGCTTGGAGCTCGAGCAGCACCGCGTCTTCATAGGGTGTTGACATTTTCGATGTCCTGAGTATCAAAACCTTCTCGATTAGAGGAAGTTCAGGAAGCCGGGTGATGGGCTTTAGATGGTTGGTTCTGCAAAGAATAATTCGTGTCTAGAAAAATAACTTACATCGTCTCATTATAAGAGAGACATCCGTAGCTATACTAAAAAATACAGCTGTACGCACCTACATAATGTAATCCCCATAGCACCCACTGTGGGTGGATAGAGTGTAACTAAGTGTCGCGGTACGCACCATTACACAGGGTGAATCAAGTAAGACGTACTACTCCTTTTATTTCGTGAATGGTTACACATATCGAAATGCGGTTTTCGGAAAAACTTAGAGATTCGAGGCGCACGTGTGTTTGTGTTTGGTTAATGTTTTTAGCCCTGGTATCAACTGAGATAATGAGGTAAGCACGTTTTAATGCTGTCCTTGAAACCTGTGGTAAAATAATTCGAGAAATGTGAGAGCACGGTGGCCCGGAACGGCATTTGCGGTGCAAACACTGCCAACCAGTGGTCTCGGACCAGGCTCCGTAGTTGTATTCCGTAAGGTACGCGTGCACCACGAGAATAAAGCTTCATTTCCCCCTGAACCGACTCACACCTAGATATAGTGCATATTCACCTTCAAATGTTGTATATGGAAATACGATATAGCCTAGAAACTAGAGTCTCACAAAGGGTTTAAAAAAACTATTTCACATTTACGTATCCTCCCAGATTTACCGGAGCTGAAACGGAGAAATCAGCCCTTCATTCTTCAAAAATAAGAGGGCTTATACCTTGCAAAAAGCAACTATTGTACTAATTATGTAAATGTTAGACGGCAGATTCCACCTATCTTTTCCTGTGCGTGGCTGTGTGCTTCTTAGAAAGAAAAATACAGGCTGTCGGACGATTGTCTCTATCTACACTACCGTAAATTATATCATATGAAATAATTCGTTGAGCTAAACAGTTTATTAAAAATACATTGGTGACCACCTTACACCGAAAAATAAATATTCTTCTTAACGAAGCGTCGTTTCATGCTGAACGCAAGGCCGTAATGACAGTGTTACCAACTACGTGTAATACACACTGTCAACTTGTTTCACATTTTAATTCAGTTTCGTACACAAGTAAATCAAATAAACAATATACTAACTTTGATTTGGTAATCACACAAATCACTTACGATATATCTGGACTTCCAAAAAGATAACGTTATCTATTACTTTAGCATGTGTTCGAACTGTTGACGATGACTTGAATGCACATTTGCAATCGCCATTCGAAAGAACGATGGACAGATATACCTACAGTGGGTGATATAGTATTGCATGCAATCTCGATTCGATGACACAAATCGTATGGTGTACTTGTGGCTTCATCACAGACGGCATGTTTGAGTCGTCCCCAAAGAAATACACTACTGACCTTTAAAATTGCTACACCAAGAAGAAATGCAGATGATAAACGGGTATCCATTGGACAAATATATTATACTAGAACTGACATGTGATTACATTTTCACGCAATTTGGGTGCATAGATCCTGAGAAATCAGTACCCAGAACCACCACTTCTGGTCGTAATAACGGCCTAGATACGCCTGGGTATTGAGTCAAATGAGCTTGGATGGCTTGTAAAGGTACAGCTGCCCATGCACCTTCAACACGATGCCACAGTTCACCAAGAGCAGTGACTGGCGTATTGTGACGAGCCAGTTGCTCGGCCACCATTGACCAGACGTTTTCAGTTAGTGAGAGGTCTCGAGAATGTGCTGGCCAGGGCAGCAGTCGAACATTTTCTGTATCCAGAAAGGCCCATACAGGACCTGCAATATGCGGTCGTGCATTATCCTGCTGAAATGTAGGGTTTTGCACGGACCGAATGAAAGGTAGAGCCACGGGACGTAACTCATCTGAAATGTAACGTCCACAGTTCACAGTGCCGTCAATGCGAACAAGAGGTGACCGAGACGTGTAACCAATGGCACCCCATACCATCACGGCGGGTGATACGCCAGTATGGCGAAGACGAATACACGCTTCCAATGTGCGTTCACCGCGATGTCGCCAAACACGGATGCGGCCATCATGACGCTGTAAACAGAAATTGGATTCATCCGAAAAAATGACATTTTGCCATTCGTGCACCCAGGTTCGTCGTTGAGTACACCATCGCAGGCGCTCCTGTCTGTGACGCAGCGTCAAGGGTAACCGTAGCCATGGTCTCCGAGCTGATAGTCCATGCTGCTGCAAACGTCGTCGAACTGTTCGTGCAGATGGTTGTTGCTTGCAAACGTCCCCATCTGTTGGCTTAGGGATCGAGACGTGGCTGCACGATCCGTTACAGCCATGCGGATAAGATGCCTGTCATCTCGACTGCTAGTGATATGAGGCCGGTGGGATGTAGCACGGCGTTCCGTATTACCCTCTTAAACCCACCGATTCCATGTTCTGCTAACACTCATTGGATCTGGACCAACACGAACAGCAATGTCGCGATACGATAAACTGCAATCGCGATAGGCTACAATCCGACCTTTATCAAAGTGGGAAACGTGATGGCATCAGAACAACGTTTCACGAGGCAATGCCGGTCAGCTGCTGTTTGTGTATGAGAAATCGGTTGGAAAAGTTCCTCATGTCAGCACGTTGTAGGTGTCGCCACCTGTGCCAACCTTCTGAAAAGCTAATCATTTGCATATCACAGCATCTTTTTCCTGTCGGTTAAATTTCGCGTCTGTAGAACGTCATCTTCGTGGTGTAGCAATTTTAGTGGCCAGTAGTGTAAATCAAATCAGGGGACCTAGCAGGCTATTTGAAAACAGAACTGCATCCTATCCTACGTCCAGAAAAGTTCTGATTCAGTATTTGCGTTGCAATACGTGACGATTAAGCTGGACAACCGTCATGTCGCAGCCACATACGCTGTGGAACATCCAGTGGTACATCTTCTAGAACAACCGGTAGAATGTTCGTCATAGATGAAGTACGGCCGGCCTTGGTGGCCGAGCGGTTCTAGGAGCTACAGTCTGGAACCGCGCGACCGCTACGGTCACAGGTTCGAATCCTGCCTCGGGCATGGATGTGTGTGATGTCCTTTGGTTAGTTAGGTTTAAGTAGTTCTAAGTTCTAGGGGACTGACGACCTCAGATGTTAAGTCCCATAGCGCTCAGAGCCATTTGAACCATTTTTACACTCTACGGTCATTGATGTTGCACCTGAGGAAGCCAGTGTGGATTTTAGGCTGCCCACTAGTGCATGTTATACAAATATATATTAGTATGGATAGTAAACGTTCCTTCATCTGTAAAGAACACGCTTGGAAAAACGTAAGGCCGTCTCTCAGTTGTTGAAGGGCAAGCCGACAAAATAATGTGCGACGCTCGAAATCAGGGTCTTGGAGTGCCTGATGTAGTAACAGACGATAGGGCTGGAAAGTCTGCCGATGCAGGATAAGAATGACTTTCATCTGGCTGATTCCACATTCCTTGGCAATATATCTCGTACCACTGCTCGGATTCATTAGCGTCGTAGCCAGAGAAGCTTCTTCGTATTCTCTGCCAGTTGCAGTCTTCTTTCTTGTTCTTATTTTGATGTGTACAAAAAAAGTTACAGCAATATTATAATAACATAGAGACTGCACAACATTTTTTCCCGAACGCTACCCCCCCCCCCCCTACTCCCATCGCTATTTGCTGTCCTTTTTTTTTTTTTTTTTTTTTTTTTTACAGGCATGATTATTAAATGGCTGGAAGTTATAGAAAAGATTGCTCAAAGTGTTCGGATATTGCATACAAATGACTGAAATTCACGTAACGCGTGTTTTACAACACATAACGTCATGAGACCTGATCAAGTGGTAAATGATGACAATCATACAATCGTAGTAAAATAAATAAATAAATAAACATTTGTTAATAGGTGTAGATTCTTAATTACTTATTCACTTTTTGTTTTCCATCTCGTCACTGATAGGCTCCACTTAAGTAATTAATACACGGTGTCTGTGTTCCACCTGAAGAATGGGAGATGTAATTCTGGGGAAAACATCAATACGACAGGAGAAACACCAGCGATCGATTGTTGCTTGCATCTAGGGTCCCATGCGAGCCTCTCTGTATACGGAAAAGTCCCATCATCTAGTACTGCATTGACGTGGACACGGTTACTTGAAAATGAATTCTCATGTTGATTTCCATCTTTCTTGCATATTATTCGGCGCGTTCCAGCCTTATTTCCTAACGAGAAGAGGCTTGCAGCCTTCAGTAGGCGCGCTATAGCAGTACCGCGTAAGCGCACGTTGTACCAATCAGCAGTACGCGTAGGCGTGCATGCAATACGTGCAGTCGCGTTGAATTTCGTCTGCGTTAAGTGCGAATTACAGCTGACTATCAAACTCACGAAAAGCACGAACTTAGCGCGAGCGCTACACGTGTGGCGAAAAGGGCGACCGAAATGACTACGTACTACTGCGTCTGTGCTATGCTAGTAGCGCGATGTAGGTCTTCGTCACACGTTGCAACCTGAACGATGTCAGTTGCTTCCTCATCATCTTATGTAGAGTGGGTCACGTAATAACCCTTTTATTTCGTGAACGGTTACATAAATCGAAACGCTATTTTCGCCAAATGTCAGGCCGTATAGGAGCATGTCTCTTTTGTTTGGTTAGTATTTTTAACACTGGTATCAACGGAAAGACTGAAGCAAGAACGTTTTTTTTTCTTTTAATGGAACAGTATACTTTTTATAACTTCATTCGGTAGTTCGTGAAAAGACAATAACAGTGATATAGCGTTTGTTAATGTTGACGCTGAAAACCGTTGTCAAAACTCTAGAAATGTAGAATTTGAGAACACGGTGGTCGGAATCTGCTCGTGACATGATATAGTCTATCAACGGCAGGTTGGAAGGACATCCTGCAGGCTGCAGCTGCATGCTCTTGTCCTGCATTGGCTCAATCTCTGTAACAACAATAGCAAGAAAACCGTAATGAAGCATGCACACATAAAAATAATAATATTAATAATTAAGGTTGAACTAACATAAAGCATACTGATAGTCATCTTCTTCTCACCTGATCGTTATTACTGCTGCTGCTGGCGGCGCTTCATTCTCGACAGTAAATGATGGCACCCACACTCTTACATTATTACAAAAAAAATGCTCTAAGGGTGGGCAGCTGTACTTGCATACCATTGGCTGCAGAGTGGCGGGGCTCGTAGAGGGGGGGGGGGGGGGGGGGGTGCTTGATGCTGGCATCACGCATGCAAGTTGCAGGGTATGGGGGGGGGGGGGGGAGAGCTGAGAAAATGGAGGGCCATTTCCTCCCCCATTCTCCCTTCCTTGGCCTTGGTACGTGGTTTACAGTATGGCCTTGGAGGCCAGGAAGTGCTGATGACGATGCCAGCGAAATATAACATGCGCAGTTATCTCAGCTGTAGTATAATACTACAGATAATGCGCTGATGCCACGACATTCTCCGCTCATACAGGCTGTGACATGCTACTAATGGCAACTCATTGTTTGCAAGACATCTATACGTCAATGCATTTTTGGTGTACATTTACTATGAGCAAATTGGCTGGCAGCAAAAAAAAAAAAAAAGTCTGCATTATCAGTTACAGGTCACAATGTTGCTGACTTAATGAACAAGCCTGGTTACAAAAGAGATACTTTATGGTGGTAGTTGTGGTGCAGTAGTATATTGTAATATTAATGGGGTAAATATTACATGAAATTAAAGTGTGGGCAGTAATAATAACTGTGTTTATTCATTTGCATTTTGTCATATAAATTACGAATACAAAGTTCTCACTGCCAATTTGACTAGAAAAAGATGCGATTTAGTAATTGGGAATTGGAGGCCGAGAGAATCATTCATTTGGTGTTACCACATATCAGTTAACGGAATCGGTGCCTTAGGTAGCGCCGGCTTCGTATATAGATGTCGACTTGGGTTAGTGACAGAGGCTTTTATCACAGCATCTCAGGCACCGCAGCTTTACTGGTGTCGATCAGAGCAGCGTAACCTGCGGACTGTCGCATGACTACTGCTCAGAGGCTTATACAGGTAGTTGGCAGTCAGCACTGCTGTAGTGTGTGGGCTGCTGTGACCATTCAATGTCTCCCAGTGTCCTATGCCTGCAGTAATTAAATTCAAGAGGTGGCGTCCAAGTTATATTTCGAGATTGAATCAAACCACTAAAAAATATTCGAATACTCAGAAACGTGAACACTGTCCTGAAAACAAAACCACCGCAATGGAAAGGAAACTCTGAATGTCAACGGGTATTAGATGAATACAGGAATTAAATTCACATCCAAAACACCAAGTAGAACACATAATGATAAACCTCCAAATTGCAAAGTCATTAAGAGTATAATCACGCAAGGTGCAGAACCAGAAATGACATAAATTATCATAACACGAAATCACTATGAGAATGAAACTCAGCTCCAGAATAAGACTCAGAATCACAATGATCCCCAGAATGCTTGGGGGTACAGGTTTTCAAATAAAAATGTGGCCCTCACCTACGTACCCTCAGACTTACAGTTGAAATATTAGAACTTTAGGCTAGTTTTGTTGTCTAGGGGCTGGGATACGTAGTTGCCGCATTACAAGCCAAATACAGAAAAGCGTCGATTATCCGAACGTCGGTCAACCGAACGACCGCTTAACCGAACTGTGTACTCGCTCGCACCTGTTACTCTCCCACCCTACCATCCATCATCCCCCTCACTCCCAAACCAAGTTTCCCACAGTAGTCGCCGCATTGGGCCACCGCTGGCGGAACATTGCTTCTAATGGGGCCTTCACAAGGAGCTGCTGACCGGCCAAGCCACCAGTCTCTGTGTTTCAACAATCAGCACACTTCTGTCGGCTTGGCACTGGCGGCAGTATCAAAGCTGTTCACAGCAACAGCTGCGCCAACTTAGAGTTGAGGCGTGCCGCTCGGCGCAGTTTGAAGGATTGCGCGCCCCCAAGAAGAGGAAACATTCACCTTCTGTTCTCTGTTACGACCACTTGCGTGCTGCTGCGTGAAGAAGTGAACTTGACGATACAAAATGCTTAAACGTAAACGTGTTGTCCTTTCTATGAAGTACAAGTACGAGATTATTAAAAGGTTAGAAGAAGGTGAATCTGCAACCACTTTATCCAATGAGTACAAGGTGGGGAAGTCGACAATTACGGATATAAAAAAACAAAAGACGAGCATAACAAATTTACTGTACAGTACTTCTTTTTCGCAAATAAACATGTACAGTTCGATTATCCGAACAAACCAGTTTTCCGGACACCCATGTCCCCCAATTACTTCGGATAATCGACGCTCTACTGTATTGCTTAGTCTAGAGTATACAATATGAATATACACATGAATCGAATGGTCGAAGGTTCCTATCACTCGGCAATTGCGAATTTTGAATGTAACATAGAAATTTGTAAATGAAAGATTGCAATTATATAAAATCTGCAGGTATTATTTTTAACGACTTTAAATTATGAGTAGGATAGCAGAAGTACCTTTAAGAATGCCGTTTTATACTGCAAAACACTTTTTGGTGTCGATGGTCCAGCAATTAAACAAAATATAAGTTGAATAACAGGGAAACAGTAGATTCCTACTTCACGTAATTAGTTATGAGCAACAACATAGATCGTGAGATATTCACTTCTAAACGCATACTACATCTTCACTGCAGAAACCGCGGTAATTTCACAAGTGCACAAGTCGGCATTACGAAATATTTCTGTCTTCCGCGACCACGCGCAAACTGCTGAACAGTTCAGAAGTAGCATCCTTCATTTCATAGATGTACATATAAAACAAATTATAAATAACACAATTAAATGGTTAAAATGCCAGGACAATAATGTTTACAAAATTTTTGTAATGGTGTGGGAGCAGCATGAATTTCGAAATAAACTTAAACTAACACAAATTATGAACGAAACGGCATATTAAATAAATGACAGCATTTCAGTTATGCATCAACGATTTTTTCCTTTTTGGATAAGGAATAAAATTCTTTTTTTTAAAACGCTCTTTCACTTATGTGTGATTTTGTAAGGACTTTTATTGCCACTCACTCAGCGCCTTCTTGCACTAATTTTTCCGTCGCACGGACTTTAGCACGAAGTATCGATCAACTCACTTCAGTCTTTTGATCAAGTGCCCCGCAGAAATCCTGTCTGCATCTGAATTCCGAGCTCCACCATTTATCTTGACAAAACTGTCTACAACGAAAACCAAATGTAAAAATCCATCAACAAACCATTTCCCAAACCCAGCGAGGATCCTCGCTAAAGATTCCCTCCAGTGGAAAACGATACTTCAGGAACAAAGTCACACGGCAAACGACTGAGTCACAGTAAGCTCAAATTCCCACAAATTATATTTAGTTGACTTTAATAAATCCTTTCTGCCTCCATGCACCAAAACATCTGTGTACATACAATTACAATTTTAATATACTTCAAATTAACCACTAAATTCTTTGCCACACTCTTTTATAAAGCATAAATCAATACATATTTTACTTAAATCTACGAAGTTACTGACCTTCATGCACCCTCAGTGCCTAAACTTCCCTCTCTTGCAAACGTACAGTTCCACAATAAACTAACAAATTACTATTGAATCCACAAGTAAAACGTATAAAATTATCCCTCCAAAATTACTTCCACTAATTACAAATTAGAACAGCTTTTCGTTTCTACCCTTTCTCTATATACAGCCTCAACTCCGTCACGTTCCTTAGACCCAAAGGTCTTCCCGAGACAGGATATTTTAAACGGAATGCATTTGGATGAGGGCACTCTGCCACAACAAATGCTCCACAGTATAACTCGAATAATTTCTTAATCTCCCCGGCCAACTTCGCGGGAACACTCTTTGGTGTGTACAAGCACTTTGTCCCCCACTTTGTACTTCATCGGGTTGTATAGCCCATCGTATCGCCTTTTCCTTTCAACGGATAACTTTTTCATGCGGCCCGATACTGCCTGCTCTCTTTCAGCAGCCGATTAAGCTTTTTGCGGAGGGAATTCTACCGTTTCTGTGAGTAGGAACTTTGGTTTCACTCCGGTCATGACTTCCAAAAGTGGGTACCCAGTAGCCTTATATTTTACGCTGTTGAGTACGTCCTCAAACGCGCTAACGTACTTCATCCAATTGGAATGACGATTGCTGGCATATGTTCTACATAAACGTCCTACTTCCCGCATATACCGTTCACACAAGTTGCTCGCTGGGTGGTAGACGGATATACGTTCATGAACGTGTTCCAGTCGTTTGAAGTAAACTGTGATACGTTGTCAGACAACAGCCTTACAGGTTTTACAATGTTCTTGAAGAAATCCTTTTTCAGTTTGGCGATCAGAGTTTCAGTATTCGCTTTCCGTACCGAATACAGTTTAATGAACTTAAAGAACACGTCCACCACAACAAAGATGTTGTTCATGCCACCGTGTCCTGTGGGTAGTGTGGCAAAATTGTCCACAGCCAATAACACATCCACTTTAGTTGGTATAATGTTTTGCATTTCCCCCTGTTGCGTGGTCGTGCAGTATTTGACCCGTTGGCAAGGGTCGCACGCCGCCAGCTGTGCGCGAACTCGTCTCGCCAGGTTATTCACGTGGGCGTATTACTCTATGATTTCAGTGCAATTTTCGGCCTCGCAATGTCCGTGACTTAAATGAACGTAGTCTATTAACTGTTCCACGTACATACTGGGAAAACACAGTCTCCATTTGTACGTCTCTTCAGCTTTCCGCCAGAATAACACTCCCTTCTGTATCTTAATATGTTTGCATACTTTGTCGTATCCCTTGCTGTCGAAATTCACCTTAATGTGTTTCAGTTCAGGATCGTCGTTTTGTCCTCGCCTCATACCTTTGCACACCGCACGAATTTCCTCCTCCCCCACTACCCCCTTCATGTACAGTAGCTTAAATTCGTTCAGCTCGTCCCTTCCATCGTCTTCTGCCCCAACTGGTAATCTGGACAGAGCAACGGCAACACAATTTTCTGTAACCTTGGTGTTGCCGATTTCGTATTCGAATTGCTGAATGAACAATGTCCAACGCATTAAGCGGTCATTTAGTGTCCTGCAGTCCTGCAGATAACTCAGCGCCTTGTGGTCCGACAACACTGTTACTTTTCTGTCCTCTAAATACGTGCGGAATTTCTTAAATCCGTGCACGATCGTGAGCATCTCCTTCTCTGATATGTTGTATCCACGTTCGTGCTTATTTAGCATGCGGCTGGAGAATGCCACACTACCGTGTTCAAATATCCCATCGACTAGCTTTTTCTGATATAGCTCACAACCTTTTCCATAGTCCGAACTGTCCGACGCTAAACAGATAAGGAGATTCATATCTGGGTAGTACAACATCTTACTATTGCACAATTTATCCTTTATACCCTAGAATTCCGTTTCACATTCATCGGTCCACCTCCAGGCTGCATTTTTGTTCAACAATTGGCCTAAATACGGAATATTCATTCCTCCCTCCCCCAAGAATTTTCTGTAGAAACCGCACAAGTCCAAGTATGACATCAGTAGTTTCCTACTTTTGGGTCTTCTACATTCGGCAATGGACTGGAATTTTTCGGAATTAGGTAAAGTTCCTTCCGAAGTAAGGATATGCCCCAGGTATTGAATTTCTGCTCGAACAAACTCACATTTTGCGAGCTTTAAAGTCATTCCACCACGTCTCAGAGCCATGAGTATCTCCTCCGAGCCGGCCGGAATGGCCGAGCGGTTCTAGCCGCTACAGTCTGGAACCGCGCGACCGCTACGGTCGCAGGTTCGAATCCAGCCTCGGGCATGGATGTTTGTGTCGTCCTTAGGTTGGTTAGGTTTAAGTAGTTCTAAGTTCTAGGGGACTGATGACCTCAGATGTTAAGTCCCATAGTGCTCAGAGCCATTTTTTACCTCCTCCAATACTCGACAATGCTCATTCCACGTTTCTGTAGCGATCAATATATCATCTACGTATATCACGAGTTTGCTCATTAGACTCTTCCCCAGGACATGACTCAAAGCTCTTACAAAAAATACCACAGAAATTATAAGGCAGAATGGTACTACCGTAAACCGGTAGCGTCGCCCTACAAAAAGGAAAGAGGTATACCGTCTGCTCTCCTCTGCCAACGGGATCTGCCAAAATCCCGTGGTCAGATCAACACTGGACATTAAATTTATATTATTAAAACTCTACAGCAGTTCCTCGATATTGCCAGGTTGGTCTAATTCCCTTACAATTACTTTATTTATTTTTCTCGCATCTAATACAATTCTGACGGAGTAATTACGTTTCTTAACAATAACAATAGGATTACAGTAATCGCTCCTACATTGTTCGACTATACCCAATCCAACATTTGTCTTACTCGAACTCTGACTGCATCGCGATCAGCTATAGGTATTGAAGACGGTTTGCGCTTTATTGGTTCGTGAGGTTTCACTTTTATAGATTACTCGAATTCGGTAACTTTACCAGATCAATCCGAGAATACGTCCTCGTGGCGGTACAACAACTCACACAACTCTTTCTTTTCCCCTTCTGATATACCCTTGACTGCATCAATCACTTCCTTAATTCTGCTATGCTATCACTTCCTCACTGCAACCCTTAGTAACTATAGCACGAGCAATCTGATTTTCACCTGTTAAAAGTCCTTTAAATTTTACTTGCCCTTTTACATTCTGAAATTCAAATTCTAGGCATTTTCCTACACAATTAAGCGAAGTATTCTATTTGCCCAGGATGTCAGTTCCTAAAATTACCTCCTTTATTAGACCACTCACTACAAAACATTCTATCTCGAATTTGCTTTCTCCTCATTCAAATCCTAAAAGTACTTGTTGTCTTATTGGTTTACTCGTACCACCAACTGCCGTTTTAATCTGAACTCTAGTGACTGGGAAGATTACTAGTTTCCTATTTTGGATCATGTCATCAGACATTCCGATACGGCTGACACGTTTCTGCCTGAATCTAGAAGTGCATCTACCATTTCCTTGCCAACTTTAATTTCAGTAATTGGCTGTACATTTACCATTTGCTTTCGTTCTAAATATTTCTCCTTAATAAATAATTTTCTACGTCTCCTCCGTTCTCTTCCAATTCTAGCGTACACACATCCTGTTCTACTCATCCCTCAATCTCATGTTCATCCCAAAATAATTCATTAAATATTTCCTTCGCCCCATATTCATTCCTTCCCTTTTCTATTCCTTTAGTAATTTTATACATCTCTCGTTTCCACATATGCGGCAGTAAGGGCAGTAACGTTCTACCGCAGCAACGCCAATAAGTTATACTAAAATGACACTCCTTCTTCATCTACCAATTCGTACGAACTTCTTTACACAAACTACACCCATCCACACTATTTACTTCAGCCCTCTCTAAATTTTCTGTTAGTTCTTCTACACCTTTCGCAGATTCACTACCCACAGCATGCACAACTTTACTGTTTTTCCTCTCCAAAATATCGACACATGCAGCTTCAACAAAATTACACATCAATTCACTGTTAAACACTTTACCTTCCTGAAATAATACATCGATGCCTAAACCATCATCACCATAAATATTCATGAAACTTCCTGGCAGATTAACACTGTGTGCCCGGCTGAGGTTCGAGCTCGGGACCGTTTCCTTTCGCGGGAAGTGCTCTACCATCTGAGCTACCCATGCACGACTCACGTCCCCTCCACACAGCTTTATTTCTGCCAGTATCTAGTCTCCTACCTTCCAAAACTTTACAGAAGCTCTCCTGCGAAACTTGCAGACCTAGCACGCCTGAAAGAAAGGATATTGCGGAGACGTGGCTTAGCCACAGCCTGGGGGATGTTTCCAGAATGAGCTTTTCACTCTGCAGCTTGGTGTGCGCTGATATGAAACTTCCTGGCAGATCAAGGCAAAGGTCCAGAGTTCGAGTCTCGGTCCGCCACACAGTTTTAATCTGCCAGGAAGTTTCGTATCAGCGCACACTCTGCTGCAGAGTGACAACCTCATTCTCATAAATATTAATCTAAGCAAACCACTTAAATCATTACATAAATTCACATCAGAAACCTTACTTTCCTCCGTCGACAAATTAACTTTACGTGAATCGTACACAACTTTATCCTCCTCCGCTATATTACACAAGTGTCTTCTACCTTGTCGTACAATTTTGGGACTTCCAGACTTGCTACATTCCGTTGTGATCGGACAAAAATCAGCACACCCTGCCATTTCTACACACTTTTCATCCAGATAAACCCCGATCCTACTCTGCATACATACTCACATTCATACTCTGACAAATGTTTTAGATAAACACATTCATCAATAAGATTCGTTTCGCCTTCATTCGTGACAAGAAACGCGTAAACGTCTTCCTCCGAAGTATCAATACCAGTAGGTTTTACATCATTCCATAAATAACCATTACTCTGTTCCCTTAAACGGAAATCACCTACCTCCGCCGATACATTTTTAACTTCAACTGCTGCGTAGACCAGTGCTAATCCTCCCTTAGTAAGATTGACGTTTCCGGCCGAAACACATTCACCCTCACTTGCAGTTGGCGAGACCAAAGCTACGCCGCCTTCACTAACATCGACACTTTCCGCCGACTCACAAATATTTGCTACTACAACACATTCCTTACTGCAATTGCTGCTATTTGCTAATACCTCTTCAGAACTCTCCACACATTGAAGACCGCCCTGGAGTACTCAAAGACGCTGACGTCATACTGCTGTTGATCTGCGTCCGCCACTGTAGAGGTCACCTGAACTGTAGCTGCTACCGGTTACTGCGTGTCCAACCGTCTCCAGTATCGCTGTCTGTTAAACGCGCTAACCGCTACCATTTCCTGCACTCAACTTATTTATGGTCTGAGCCTCCACACAAATTGCCTTTAACGTGATAGATTTGGACATCTATCGATAGCATGTGTTGGTTGTGAAAATTACTATGTAATTTCACTATTTCCAGAAACCAAGTTCCAAAAAAAAACCGACCTCACACTGTGTTTCGTGAGAGGTTCACTCTACAGAAATTTCTACTGGATTTGCAACGACTTTTACACTTCGCATAGTATGCTGAATAACAGAGAGCAAAGGAAATACCGCTTTGCAGGACACAAATCCCGGACGAGAACCCAATTGCGTGCTTTCGAATAAAAATGTGGCGCTCAACTACGTACCCTCAGATTCAGAGTTGAAATATTAAAAGTTTTGGCTGGTTTCGTTGCCTAAGGGCTGCGATACGTAGTTGCCGCATTACAAGCCAAATACTGCTGAGTCTAAAGTATACAATATAAATATACACATGAATCGAATGCTCGAAGGTTCCTATCAATCAGAATTTGCGAATTTTGAATGTAACATAGAAATTTATAAATGATAGATTGCAATTATATAAAATCTGCAGGTACTATTTTTAACGACATTAAATTATGAGTACGATAGCAGAAATACCTTTAAGAATGCCGTTTTTTTTACAGCAAAACACTTTTTGGTGTCGATGGTCCAGCAATTAAACAAAATATAAGTTGAATAACAGGGAAACAATAGATTCCTACTTCACGTAATTAGTTATGAACAACAACATAGCTCGCTAGATATTCACTTCCAAACGCGTACTACATCCTCACTGCAGAAGCCACGGAAATCTCACAAGTGAACAAGTTGGCAATACGCGCCAACTGTTCAACACTCTCCAAGTATTTCCTGCGACCGCCCATCGCGCCTTTCCATCCAGCACTCCCCCGTCTCCTGTGTGACCTGATGCTCCTCCCCCACTTCCATACAATCACTCCATTGACTTCGGTAGTCGCCTGCCATAGTAACAAGTGCTGTGATTGGCTAGAGCGCTCCCGCCATATCTCCAAGCCAACGCACACTCACAAACATATTGAAACACATACAGAATCCTGGATTTACACTTAAATAACGCAAAATTAAACAAATATTCTTACGGCTGGACCATAAACATGCTCTAACACACATTATTAAATACATAAACACATTAAATAAACGTATATCAAAGGAATAGAAGCAAAAGTAGGCCAGTAGCCTAATGCCTCAGTGCTTTCTAAAACACAGAAAATATTTGACCAATTTCTTCATGAATAGTATATATCGAATATAAACAAAGACATAAACGAATAAATATATTTATAAGCATGTTACTACCGTTTTTTCGTGTAACTGTGAAATACTTATGACCTGACGTGGTCAATAGTGATCAGCCGCTTTGACCTTCAATAACTCATGCACTATTCAAGTTATATGACTGTAATTCATACAAATTTTGGTTTACATTAACAGATTTCTAAAGACACATCGATCGACAGACTCGGATGAACCTTTTAGAGTTTGGAAATACGTTGCTGGGTGTTACTTGAATAACTTACAGTCAGATACTACACTTTAAACTAATAAAGATATTGAAAGTCCGATTACACCATCAGAATTGTCGTGCAAGATAATGGTAATGTACTTGTTTCTTTTTAGGGTATTATGATTCCTCTGGCTATTATTAATTTCTACATGAACTGTGAAATGTTTGCCATTGTGATTTCACAAAGTCCACCCTCTTTGGCACTCCCAGCACACAAATCGTCTTCATCGACACAAAGCATAGACCTCGACACAGTGTCAACATGGAATTCCCAGCCACGCGGTCGGCCTGGACCACTCGCTGGGGCTACCCGTCTTGCTCTGGCTAGTGTGCGGCACCACGCGGTTGCTGACGAGCCTCGACTTGCGGAGCGGCCAGTGTAGCCACGCCAGTTCGGAACACAGATTATTTTCAGGGCGCCACAACTCGCCCGTTAAGTCACAGACGTTTTGATCTTCTTTCAACTATTCTTGTCGTTTAGAGCGCTTTATTTCTCCTTGTATTGTCAAGTAGACTCAGTTTTCAATGCTCACAATGATCCTACAGATGCTAAGGAGCTCCATATTCCCAATTATGGTTACAGAGTGCCAACCTTTCCGACCCCGCTTCGAACAGTCTTTTGATTCTCCTTCACAGGTGGCCATGCATCTAGTCATTAGTTGCAAGCGTGGAGTATGCAAGCTAGTTATAATTTCACGTGAAAAGTCTCACATCATCTCAAGTTGTGGCAGCAGCCTCTCGTCTTGCGGCTTACAATCCCAATTTTCATAAGACGTATCTGACGAAGCAGCCAAGTGCCCTTTCTCTGTATTGGTGAATCGTCCACAAGTATAGAGATTTATAGACGTTTTTTCGTAACATAAATGTTATATGCACAGGGCCTTCAGAACTTCGTGGAGTTCTTCATTTGTCAGTCATGCCTTTTGGACATCTTGAAAGCACAACACTTGTACACTGCACCTTTCTGTCTCTTGTTGCTTGGGGAAGGTTTCACAATAACAAGGAATAGCTTAACTGGAATTCTTTTATACAGTACGTTCGGCTCGGAAATATTACAACACACGTGAGGTATCACTATCAATATAGTGATGGGAGAAAGGCAAATTGGGTTTAACATCCCATCGACATTGAGGTCATATATAATATGTGTCAGTGGGGTCAGTGGTCAGAGGATCTGCCTAGTAAGCGGGAAATCCGGATTCGAATCCCGGTATGGTACAAATGTTTAACTTTCCTCATTGATCTAAGTCATTGTTCACTTGCAGTCAATCTCTGTAATTTCTTTGTGTCTTAATTGAGGTCATTAAACATGGAGCACTAGCTCAGCTTTGTCAATGATGGGGAAGGAAAACAGCCGTACCTTTTCAAAGGAACCATCCTGGCATTTGCCAGGAGTAACGGAGGGGGATCACGTAAAACTTGAATCTGAACGACGGAGCACCGGTCTGAACCGTCGTCCTCCCGAATGCGATTCAAGAGTGCTAACCACTGCGCCACCTCCCTCGGTTATCAACATAGTGGTGTATACAGGGTGTTACAAAAAGGTACGGCCAAACTTTCAGGAAACATTCCTCACACACAAATAAAGAAAAGATGTTATGTGGACATGTGTCCGGAAACGCTTAATTTCCATATTAGAGCTCATTTTAGTTTCGTCAGTATGTACTGTACTTCCTCAATTCACCGCCATGATTTCATACGGGATACTCTACCTGTGCTGCTAGAACATGTGCCTTTACAAGTACGACACAACATGTGGTTCATGGACGATGGAGCTACTGCACATTTCAGTCGAAGTGTTCGTACGATTCTCAACAACAGATTCGGTGACAGATGGATTGGTAGTGGTGGACCAATTCCATGGCCTCCACGCTCTCCTGACCTCAACCCTCTTGACTTTCATTTATGGGGGCATTTGAAAGCTCTTGTCTACGTAACCCCGGTACCAAATGTATTGTGGACGGCTGTGATACAATACGCCATTCTCCAGGGCTGCATCAGCGCATCAGAGATTCCATGCGACGGAGGGTGGATGCATGTATCCTCGCTAACGGAGGACATTTTGAACATTTCCTGTAACAAAGTGTTTGAAGTCACGATGGTACGTTCTGTTGCTGTGTGATTCCATTCCATGAGTAATGTGATTTGAAGAGAAGTAATAAAATGAGCTCTAACATGGAAAGTAAGCATTTCCGGACACATGTTCACATAACATATTTTATTTCTTTCTATGTGAGGAATGTTTCCTGAAAGTTTGGCCGTACCTTTTTGTAACACCCTGTAGTAGTTTTGTTACAAAAGAGGACCACAGAGATCAGTACCATAAGATACAAGTGTTAATTACTTGTGTGACACTGAACTGCAAGTTTATTTCCAGCCTGCAGGAATTAGGGCAAGCCTTACTGATAACTGATATTCATAGTACTGTTGTGAATAGGTTTAAGACCTAGGCGACTGATGACCTGAGAGGTTGAGTCCCATAGTGCTCAGAGCCATTTGAACCATTTTTGAATAGGTTTATTAAGGAAACAGTTAGCAAATTATGAAGAGCAGTGATGTCTTCTAATGAGGGAAGATCCTACATTTCCTTACTCTAACTGTCTATCCTTTGCACTTCTATTTTATGTTTATTTCACCTGTCACATAGAATTTGTAGTGTCGGTAGCTGGACCGACACCGTGATGTGGATTGCTGAAAAGGAATGCTAAACTAACGCTGTGGCCGATAGTGCACGAACG
The DNA here is from genome assembly GCF_021461385.2 of Schistocerca piceifrons. Taxonomy (NCBI): domain Eukaryota; kingdom Metazoa; phylum Arthropoda; class Insecta; order Orthoptera; family Acrididae; genus Schistocerca; species Schistocerca piceifrons. The sequence continues at coordinate 599,751,458 of NC_060149.1, read as the reverse complement.
GCAATAAGCAGACGGCCGTGAAGTCTGGAACATGAGAACTTATGAATGAATAAGAAGAAAAGTATGTAGATGCTTTTTACTTAACTTTTATTGATTCCTTGGAATACATCTCTCTTGAATACTCGAAGCTATAGGCACTGATACAAATGGCTCCTTGTTAGTTCGTAGCCATTAACTTCTGATGGCTATTCTGTCTCTCGGCTAATGAGAGAGAAAGGCTTCGTACAACTGGGCGATAGCTAGGTTCGCGTACAACTGGGCGGTAGCTTGGTTCTCATACAACTCGTGACGAGTCCACTCTCGTATCACGAGACCTGCCTTGGTGGTGGCGCTAGGTCTGCGATCACAGTGGCGACACGCGGGTCCGACATGTACTACATGGACCGCGGCCGATTTAAACTACCACCTAGCAAGTGTGGTGTCTGGCGGTGACACCACATTCCTCCCCCGCAAATCGGCGAACGGTCGTGAGATAAGGCTTCCGCCCGCCGTGGGGAGGACCACATGTTGACGTATGCGACGAGGTGGGGAACCTAACAACAGGCGAGGCTGTGCCACCCGCACCCGGCCATCCGGTCCGAGGGGAGCTAGGAAACGCCTGCAAAACTAGTCCAGGGTGCACGTCAACATGCGGTGTATGCGCCCGTAAAGAAACATGAGGGGCCGAAGTGTCGACCTCCATTGCGTCGGGGTAGCCGACGCGCGATGACGTCATGTGGTCCGGAGCGGTCGGGAGTTCCATGGCGGAGGACAGCTGGTCACGGGAAGCGATCGGCGGCGCGTGACCCTGGGAGGCGCTTGGCGGCTGCAACGAAGCGTCGAATGCGGGCGGCGCCGGCGGGAGAACAAGCGGCGGCGGCGGCGGCTGCTGCTGCTGCTGCGGCGGCGGCGGCGCGTCGCCATGGGGCAAAATGGAAGGCATCGTCGGTAACACCTGGGGATGAGGCGAGCCAGTAGATGGGTCCCCAGGGCGCTGACCGGACGGCACCGTCGCTGAAAGCAGACGGGGAGCGGCAGAACCCGAGCGACGACAGAGGCGCAGCTGATTGAGATGCCGACGCACCTCACCAGAGGCCCCCAAAACCAAATACATCGCGCGGCCGAGGCAGCGAAGAATGCGCCCTGCGAGCCAACGCCGTGAACCTCGATAGTTGCGATAAAATACAACGTCGCCTGGAGCAAAAGCAGGAGTCTGCCGCTGCGCAGGAACCTGATGCGGCGGATGCAGCAAAGACATCAAGGTGCGATGAGGACGACCGTGGAGCAACTCAGCCGGCGAGCGACCATCTCGGGGCTGGGAGCGATACGAAGACAAAAAGAGCAACAATGCGTCCTCCCGAGAATGCGACTCTTTCAATTTCAACATCTGTGACTTGAAAGTCCGGACCAACCGTTCAGCGGCACCGTTGGACTGAGGCGAAAACGGCGCGGATGTCAGATGTTGAATACCATTGGCCTGGCAGAAAGACTGGAATTCTGCGGACATGAATTGTGGGCCATTGTCGGAAACAATAGTCTGCGGAAGACCTTCAATGCAAAAGATAGCAGACAACGCTTGGATGGTGGCGGAGGACGTCGTGGAAGACATCCGGACAACAAAAGGAAAATTACTGAAGGCGTCGACCAGAACCAACCATCGAGCATTCCAGAATGGACCAGCAAAATCAATGTGCAAGCGTTGCCAAGGGGAAGTGGCTTTTGGCCACGCAAAGACTTTCCGCGGCGGTGCGGACTGTTGTTCGGCACACGCCGGGCACGAAGAACACATATTCGTAATCGCAGCATCGATTCCGAACCAAGTACAGTGCTGACGAGCAAGTTGTTTCGTTCGCACTATACCCCAATGTCCTTTATGAAGAAGCCGTAAAACAGAGGACTGTAACGAACGTGGGACCACGACTCTGGACTGATCATTATCAGAACGCAACAACAAAACACCACGTCGAACAAAAAGTCTCTCCTTGTGAGCAAAAAATCGGCGAACCAACGGATCCTCGATCCGAGACTTTGACAAAGGCCATTGCGTAGCAACAAAACGTAAAACAGTAGCAAGGACAGGGTCAGCAGCTGTGGCTGTAGCGACACGACGAAAATCAATCGGAAACGATTCGACCACTTCATCGGTTTCCGAATCAATGAACATGCAAGCAAGTTCGGAAGAATCGAATGCTTTATCCTCAGCAACAGGCAAACGGGACAACGCATCGGCGTTTCCGTGCTTAGCAGTGGACCGATACAAGATATCGTAGCGGTACTGCGAGAGGAAAATAGACCAGCGAATGAATTTCTGCGCTGTACGTGGAGGTACAGGCTTGGTCGGATGAAAAAGCGATGTCAAAGGTTTGTGGTCTGTGATGATGGTAAAGTGACGACCATACAAGAAATCATGGAACTTAGTAACACCAAACACGAGAGCCAAAGTTTCTTTCTCGATCTGTGAATAATTTCTTTGCGCAGACGAGAGCAATTTGGACGCAAAGGCAATAGGGCGATCATGGGAGCCAACTTTGTGCGCAAGCACAGCACCGATCCCGAAATCCGAGGCATCCCATCCTCGTCGCCAATAATTGTAGTGTCGGTAGCTGGACCGACACCGTGATGTGGATTGCTGAAAAGGAATGCTAAACTAACGCTGTGGCCGATAGTGCACGAACGGCAATAAGCAGACGGCCGTGAAGTCTGGAACATGAGAACTTATGAATGAATAAGAAGAAAAGTATGTAGATGCTTTTTACTTAACTTTTATTGATTCCTTGGAATACATCTCTCTTGAATACTCGAAGCTATAGGCACTGATACAAATGGCTCCTTGTTAGTTCGTAGCCATTAACTTCTGATGGCTATTCTGTCTCTCGGCTAATGAGAGAGAAAGGCTTCGTACAACTGGGCGATAGCTAGGTTCGCGTACAACTGGGCGGTAGCTTGGTTCTCATACAACTCGGGACGAGTCCACTCTCGTATCACGAGACCTGCCTTGGTGGTGGCGCTAGGTCTGCGATCACAGTGGCGACACGCGGGTCCGACATGTACTACATGGACCGCGGCCGATTTAAACTACCACCTAGCAAGTGTGGTGTCTGGCGGTGACACCACAGAATTCATAGGTAACTGGAACACGGCGTAGAAGTTACAAATCACTCCACCCTACTGATAGTTCATTGAATCGTCTCTTCAGCAGAAGTAATATCGACTCAGTTATTTCAGTTTTCTTCCAGTGATATAGACGTAATGAAAATGAAACTTTAACATACTGCGGCAATGGTCTGACGGAAAGTTTTCATACGCCAAATAAGCAAATTACATAAAACTATAAACAGATTCTCTTGCTCTAAACTTCAGTATGTTCTATAGTTACCCCCAGCTACACTGCATATCGATCGTGAGGTGTGATCTTGAGATATGGCTTTCCACGCTACCGAAACATTCTGTCCAAATTTGTACAAGGAATTTTTACGGGCCACTTGCTGTCCAGTCATGTTTCACACGTTCTTAGAGAGAGGAATCGCTTGCTGCTGGGTAGCATAGTTTCTTGTCCTTGAAGGAACTGAGATACACACTGCCTAACAAAACGAGAAGCACTCACACGACCAGGTAGAATGTTAATGTAACTTTGCATACATTCACATTATGAGCAGGTAAGTAAACGATTACAGCAGCAATTATCTGTGAGTGCACTAGTTTTGTTCATGTTTACTGTTGTTACCAGGCCTGGAAGGGAATATAAGTGATGAGTACAGCGCCAGATGGTGAGTGATCGCAGACTCGTCTAAGACAGCGTTATCAGCGTCAGCAAGAATTAGAAAGGGGTCTAAATGTAGGTATCTGTAGGGTCGGATGGTCGAATTTTGCAATATCCAGGTCTTTTGGACATTCGAAAGTAGCCCGACGTTGGAATGAGCGGAAACGTGAAGCCGGGCAAATTCGTCCTCAATGTTCTGCTCGTCCATGTCTGACCACCACAAGGTAGGATCGCCGTATTGTGCACAAAGCACATCGCAAACCCTTGACATCTGTGATTGATATCCAGGAACAAGTAATGCAAATCTTGCAATATTCTCTTTCATCCCACGCCATTGGTCGGCAACTAGCGGCAGTCAGACTAGGGAATTACTGAGCCAAGCGTAGGCTGCCATTAGCACCACAACAGAAACGATTTTGCTTGGACTGGTTTTATTACCAGGAAGCATGGGCTGCTGGTGAATGGCATCACGTTGTGTTCAGTGATGGACTGCAGTTTTTCACTACCCAGGATGACCATTGTCGAATATGGTGGCGACCTGGCTAGAGGTCTCAATCTTACAATGTTTTGGAGAGACAAAGCGCTGTCACTCGGGACGCCATAGTGTGGGGAGCCATTCGGTATGACTTTAGCTCTCATTCGGTAGTGATTGGGGGAACTCTGAAGGTACAACAGTACTTCTCGTACACCCTGCGTTCTCATATATTAATTCTCATGTGACTTTTTCCTGGTGCATTTTTTAACAGGACAATGCTCGTCCGAACATGACGCGTGTCTCTTTGAACTGCCAGCTTGACACTGAGTTACTTCTTTGGTCAGCAAGATCCCCAGGTTTGTCCACTGTTGGACATGTGTAGGACCACCTCGGATGTCAGCTGTGTCACATAGCCATTATACATGACACCAAAGACCAGTTACATGAGCTGAAGGCGATTATGCCTCAGGAGAGGATGCCATGACTTTGTGAAGTCCTTCCCAACCGAATCAGTGCATACATCTAGCCAGAATGGGTGCAGCATCTTAATGATAAGCGTGCTCATACTGCAATGTTCTTTGGGAATTTAACACGAATTTCTAATCACTGGAGTAACATCACATGCCCTCACAACCTGTGAAGTTTGATTTCTTCTATTCCTCCCCTTCTGGCTGCTTCACTGTTTTGTCAGGCACTGCAGTTACTTTAATGATTTTCTAAATATATCGAATAGTGTTCAGTGTTCCATGAATGAAAGATATTGGTCACATAAACATAGTAGAAATGGATCTTCACAACACTATGTCGGGCTGTGCTCTTATGTTCCAAGAATGGCTATTTATCTGCCGCAGCGATCTTGGTGTGTATGCTGTCGTCTGGAACCAGGACGACATACATACACACATTCATTGGGTCACCGGCGCCAACACACGTATTAATCTGCCCACGCATGTCCCATAAGTCCAGTAACATTTTATAAGGAACTACCAGCCCCTCATCAGCCAATCACTTGTCCACGCATTACTTCATTTAATTAGATTTAAATGTGCTCGTTCATGTATTCTTTCTTATTTTGTTTACTAACCCAAAACGATATTAGAAACAATGGACAACATATTCGGTAGTCAGATATAATTTCTACAAAATAAGTGTTTTCGTTTTCAGTTCGTGGTCTTAATTAGTCATTGGTATTCAGCAGTGTAACAAATCTGAATCTGTAACCTCTCATCACTACCCATAAAAAATAAAGAGAACGTTAAGCTCTATCAGAAAAGAATCCATAAAAATGTCGGTGCAATTTAGAAACTCCCAACTACCAGTAAGCCCACCCTCTGTGACCGCCCGGATCTTGCAGACTGAGGGGCAACCTCTGGAACAGGACAAGCAGCCATGTCAGGCCGAAGATCAGTATCAGCCTGAGACAGAGCCTGAAACCGGTTTGTCAGACAAACTGGAGAGGCCTTCCGTTCAGCCCTCCGGAATGTCTTTCGCCCCCTGCCACACCTTGAGACGAGCTCCCACTCTACCACAGGTGAGGGATCAGCCTCAATGCAGGCAGTATCCCAGGTAGCCACAGTCGTAGTCCGATCAGGGGATGCGTGGGACGAGCTGGCCGTCCCCGACAAACCCCCATCCGGACCCCCACAGTGATGCCCATTGGCAACAGCCTCAAGCTGTGTGACCGAAGCCAACTCTGCCTGAAGGTGGGAGCGAAGGGATGCCAACTCAGCCTGCATCCGAACACAGCAGTTGCAGTCCCTATCCATGCTAAAAACTGTTGTGCAAACAACGTCTGAACTAATCTACAGAGAGCGCAAACAAATCGACACAAAATTTGAACGGTTATTAAAATACAAGATTGCCTAGTAAATGCAGTAATGCTGCTACTTGCGCACTGCTGACACACTGTTTGGCGGCGGAAGATGACTACGCGATTTTACACTATTCAGGTACTAAAACGCAATGCTACAACTCTCAAATACTATAATACGCCCGAAATTTATGAATTAAACAATGCAAGTACCAAAAACACGCAAAGAAATTAAGAAAGAAGACATAGCGGAAGTCATGGTAAACAGAAATATAGTCGCCAGTAATTATGGAAGCGAATATTAAATTTGAACAAATATAGCGAAAATTTTTTACTTGGATAGCTTAGAATGGAAATCTTTCTGTTTATTGCAAAGGAAAACAATTGATTTTCTAAAACATTGTCTGTCATACACAACTTGACACAGGTCATGTCGACCAAATCATATGGAAGAACTGACAGCGACGTATATCGGAAGGCAGTAAGATCTCTTGCTTTTTGTTTGGCAGTACTCGATAGCCATTTCTATGCGCAAGTAAATGAAGAAAGGCAGCGCGTTTTTGTTATGAAGTAACGTCTTCATAAATTACTTTAGTTTTAATGTAATCTACGAGTAATTACTGATGATTGATATTAACATCAAAAGGATTCCGTAGACAGGGAAAGAACCTGTTCTTGGGAAACTACTTCTATAGTGACCAAAAGGCATCACATGATCTTCAAGTACAGTGTTCCAGCAGCGGTATGAAGGAAATGATAGTAATAATGACGGTAATAATCGAATTATCCGGTAACTTCACACTTCACAGTGGATTTTCTCGAACTAAGAAATATGCTGAATTTGTGAAAATTTCAAAATGGCTTCACATCGAGCCTATGATGCCTAGAAGAGTCTTTACATCCTGCTGACATGAGAATAGCATAATCTCCGCTTCAGAAGCTTGCTTCTACTTAACCATTTAATAGACTAGTGTTTTATCCCACCGTGACTAATTTTGTAAGCTAAGCACATCATCTGTTACAGCACAATGCTGGAGCTGGGAAATGTGGCCACAATGGTCTGGCGGAACGAACTATCACAGGTGCAATGCGTGGGTTCAGCCATTTACTTTTAAGAGGCACAAACAGATTTACTTTACCCCTGGTAACATCAAGAGAAAGACGTTATAATCCAGAATCCGCATTAAACATCACCTTCCTTCATTACCAACCGGGCAGAGCCGGTTTACGTTGGGAAATGACATTGCGGAAGTCATGGTAAACAGAAATATAGTCGCCAGTAAACTTACTTACATTCGAAAATTTTATTTTATTTGATGAACCGATAGCCATTTAAAGGAACTGGGCTCTTATTTTACTTGTACTTGATTGAACTAGAGACGTTGAAAAATTTGGTGCTGGACTATGATTCGAATCCGTATCTCCTCTTTCGAGGATCTGAATCTCTCGGAACAGTGTAGTTCAATCATTCCGTTCCTTTTCTCAAGACTGCAATCTTCTCTAGGTCTCCTCCAAAGGTAAGTATGTGGGTCCAAATCCTGATCCAGTACAAAAATATTCATAATTTCGTTTCAAGCCCTATCACGTGCACACCGTCCTGTTAGTGAAAATTAATGTACATTTTTAATGTCTGTTCATGTGTTGCCAACAACCGCAATAGGTGTTATTTCTGGTCAAACACGTACTCATCTTACTTAAGCTATATTCCTGGATGCACGGTAGGTGTGCAGTTCGATTGTCTCTTAGGCACAAAAGTTTGCATCCTTATTTTAGATTCAAACACCTAGCAGCTGGTAAGAAAAACCGATACGAAACATTTGATTTTACTTAGTTACAATCCGATTACGTGCAGGGTTCGTATCTCCGTTACAGAACTTCACATCATGCACTTCATCTTTAAATGCATGCACACTTTGTTACTTCAGAATAGAGGTATATCAGACATCTTTCGTGGTTAATTAACAGGGAAGAAAGGGTCTTGATGGAAGTCCCGGTTTATTACAAAAATTGTCGTCTTTTATTTTGAAGTTTAGATTTAGTTACTGGTGTTGGCAAAAACTTCGGTAATTCATGACTCTTCATGGCTAGTCATCAATATGATATGGTTAGGTTAAATTACACTAATTAATTCTTGCTCATAAATCATGAATATGGTATTTCGTAATGATGTGGAACGTGTCATTATAATGAAAAATTCCTTTACATACCATGATACAATTTCTTTACAATTTTTTATCCTCTCACTCTCTCATTCTTTTTGATTTCTCTCTCTCTCTCTCTTACACACACACACACACACACACACACACACACACACACACATTCATTTTTTATTTTTATTTGTTTGTTGTGCTCGACTATCGGCGAGGCACGGAAACGTCTGTGAATGAGTTCCTTAGTTTTGAGTACACTTACGAAAGAAATATAAAAACAACTATGAGTCACTGATTTATGATGCTTAGTTTGCAGTCAGTTCTGAGTAATATTAGTAACGACGCTCCAGTCCCTAAACCTAGTTACAGAAATGCGAATCAGGCGCATTACGTATTCCAGGCCGTAGCAGCCGCGACTTGGAGACCCCAGCTATGGTCACTTCCCAGCCCACTGTAGGATCACATCGGTTCGTCTTCTTCCAGCTGGTATTGTAACTGAGATTTGGCAACAAGGCAATGTATGTTTGGCAACTCTGTGATCGACAAGTTACTTCCTGGTGTGCACGGAATTAAGCCTCAAAGTTCACTTGATTTTACCTGTCATTTCCATTGAATAATCTGAGTTTTTAGCGCTTGAGGTGTAACAAAAATTGTAAATTTACGGTTTTCAGTCCAGGAAAGTCGTTGCACGTGGAAATCGCAACTAATCTCGTATTTTAAATAGCGGTTTACGAGTTCTAGCCACTATTGGTCGCATAAGTGGAAACTGAGCCGCATACTTCTTCGGCAGCTCTGTGCTAACGTGCTGACCTATAAAACAGCGTCTGTTATGGTTCGCAGTTCCAGTCTCACTGAGTGTAGCGGTTTTATCCCTTCTGTGAAAGAGCTACAAGCAGTCAGATCAAACATCGGTAAGGAAATCGCAAGAAAATACTTTCGGCACATAGTGCAATCGTGAAAAACTTACAATGCTGCACAAGAGGTAACACCTCATTCCGCTGCTGACAAGCAAATTTTTGGTTTCTAGGAATACATAACTTTATTTATGAAATGCCACATTTGCATACATCTTGAGTATGACACATCATACCAATTAAACACAGACCCAATCAGAATCTAAGTTAGTAGTATTTTACCAATTCGTGTCGATAGAGGCACGCTTGTGTACAGATACTCAGCTTTATTAAAACAGACTTTCGTCGTAAGGTTATTGTGGGTAGTTTTAATACATTTCTTATGATACAGCTCCCAATTTTCGTAAGGTTTCCCTTAGTGTTGTTAAAACAATAGTAAACATGTAAGAGAAATTAATCATCAACGATATATGCAAATTCCCTGGTGTTATCTGCAACAGTCTGTAAATGCACTTGCGGTTTATTGATTACATGCATGTAGAAAACTTGTTCTGAGTTAAAGCTCTCAAACAAGGTTTGAAGAAGAATAAAATGCAACTACCAGACGACAGCTAATGTAAAAAATGCTTTTCCGACGTATTTTGGCACGATGCGCACTACCCGTACATAATACAAAAGTTTCGAGATGCATCTACTGCCTGGATGTCTGTTAAACCTGAAATGAACGAAATCTCGCAGGAGTTAGCCTTTTTTCCACATACGACTATTTTAGGTTGAGAAGTTCCATTAGATTGATAACTTTAGCAGACAGCACAATTGCGTTTTAAAAAATATAGCAGTGAATGTACTCGAACTCGAGAGATGTTATCCACGGTGCGCGATACTTACCACTACGCTACTAGTCGAGACGTAGTTGCAACATCTCCAGAAGTGAACAACAATTCCTCCAGAACTTCAGCATTCCACAGTGCTGTGGGATAATGCATATGGCCAGGTCAATACTTATGAAAGACAAGCAGTTATACCTTTTCTTTTTCACTGGACGACATTACTTATGAGAGACAAACAGTTATACCTTTTCTTTGGCACTGCACGACGTTTTCAACAAGCAGATAGCGCAATAGAGTAGCTCCAACGGAAAGGAACACTTCCTAATTAAATTTCTGCATCCAGCGCTGTTGGCAAGTCTGTGTTAGTGGCAGTTACGTGATTTTATTTTGTTGATTACAAAATAAATTTGAATGTATGCACTGGGTAGCCGAGGCAGCTAGTTCATGGTGATTCGGTCAAGCTAATAAATGAATTTACTGAACATGCTGCAAATTGATACAGGGAGCCTGTGTGTCAGAATTCTCAGCCAGTGTGGCACAACGGCGTTACGATACATAATTGAGCCACAGTGGAGAGGATTTGGTGGTCTGTTGGGCTGATGAGAGGTTCATATATGGACTGGGTTCGATTCTGACTTTCGTCAGTGATTTTAGATAGGGAGAGACAGATTCCATTCTCTTCTGGCTACACCAAGTGAAGAAGAAATAATGACATTGTGGTCTGAAATTTACATTAAAAATGATATTCCTTCTCTACCAAGCAGACGTTAGGTTGAGCCACAATAAAGTCCGGAGTGGCGACATGTAGAAACTCTATCACCAGTAACCTTTCTTATACCAGTTATTTATTTCTAGTGGCGAAACAATCGCTATGTAGGTTCACAGAACACTTATTCCATCTTTTATATGAGCTTCTGTATGTCGATAAAATTGGTTCTGAACTGGGAATGCAACTCAGACCACCCTTAACGCGGAATTTGTTCCCTTCGTGACAATACAGCTCGGCTACAATCTGTTGTTTGTTCAAAATTGCAGATTCCTCAACATCTCCACATATTGCGTGTGAATGGGTTCGAAACCTGGCCCGGCACTAAAGATTTCATTATGTATTATCAAGATCTAGCATGAGAACACCTATCTGCTGGTGGATAATAATTTTGATTTTTAATATATTTTCATTAGTTGTCAACACTAACTAAATGTAACGTTTTTTACTCCCAGTGAGACACTGAACTATTTGCGAGGTCACCGTAGGTTCAAGATGTTATTCCGAGCTGCTGGTGGAGAAAAATTCGGTAGCTGACGTCTCTTTGCGTGTAGTCAACAACGATATGTGTGGGGCTCTAATCCCAGTCAGCACTGAACTCTTCGTCATATTATTTCTAGTTCAAACATGCTCACATGTCGCTGCTGGTGCAACAAAACCATATTTAACGTCCGTTTTCTCTAGAATAAAATAGCGATAGGTGCCGGGTTGGAGTCCTGGGAAGGAAAAAAATTAATGTTTCGTCTCGTCTTTCAGTTAAAACATCTAGCTACTGCCGAGAAAATGCGATATGTCACAGTTGATTGTGCTTCGTTATCTATCCGATTAGGTTCTGGGTTCGAATCCCTGTCTAACACAAAGCTTTACCTCACAGCATTTCAAATGAGTTACTTGTTAAGAAGCAGTATTTAACATCTCTCGTAGTTCGTTAACAGGGACAATAGGTGCTGGGTAGGAATTCAGGTCCGTTCAAAATGTTTGCGTTATGTAATTTAAAGTGGATATTTGTTAACTGATACTGTCTAAAATCGAGGTATATCACTCTCTGTATGCTTAATCAGGTATGACTGTTAGTTTCCGTCAGTCAAGAAATCTTTGCTTAGTCTGCATGACATGGGTTTGAATCCATATGCAGAACGAGATGGTTCGTCGTGTCATTTGAAGTTCATACATATTCTCAACTAGCTGCTCGTGAATAACTTAAAATTTTAATGTCATTTTGTGTTAAATAATAAGTACGGTATGTTACTTTGAAGAGGATCTCATGAATACGACGAACTTACTACGTGCATTACCTATCTGACGTAATAATGAGAGTGGTGACATTTCAGGTATGTCATTTATTGTAATAAATGTGAGCTTACAAGTCTTAAGGACAGTCTCATCTGTGATAAGGTGTTCCCTGATATTTGTAGTATCGCAGTATTACTTTATATCTTGAGTTATTGCGAGATAGAGCAGTGTTTTCTAGTGGTGACTTGTTGGAACCATTTTCAATAGTCAAACGACTGTACCAAGGAGCGATTAGAGGACCTGCTGGACAGCTGCGTTATGTGGGTTGCATGCGAATCAGGTGAAATGCAATTCAGGTCCTTCGGATACTTTTGAGCACGAGTGTACCTTGGAAGATCAGGTGAATGCTCATCATACCATAAGGGCCACTTTACACCTGTTCAGCTACCTTGTAAACGGCACCGCTACGCAGTAGTCGGGATGTACATAGCATGAGTTATTTCATATTTCTCTGGCCCTGTCTAAACGCCGTACGGTTGCCGTACTGCTGCAGTGGGAAGTTGGCACCCCCACTGCCACAGTCTGCTGCCAGCGATGACAAACCAAGGCGACCAGTGGAACAGGGGCTACGGGCATTGTTGGCATTCGTGTTTGGCGGTATTCGACGTTTGTGTTGTAGTCAGCAGTGCTTTTGTGTTCTTTCGTGAGAAATTCTACTGTTATTATGTGCTGTTATCATGGTGGACGGAAGGAAGCAAATCGAGACGCAGTTGAATCTGAACTGGTTGGTGCTGTGAAGCAAAAGCCTGATTTTCATACGCAGATTTGCAGTGGAACGATTATGTTCTTAGACGGTTTTGACAAAGATAAAGCAGTGAAATTCCTGCTGAGAATACTATAAAACGTTTCTGAAATTTAAATAAATAAATTGAACACAAAGAAGCCTCTAAATGCAAGTGTGGCAGCTTCTTAGCACATGGTAGCAACCACTATACCCTACAGTACTGTTACCATGATTTCATATTGACATTTTCCACATCTCTCGCTGTCTCAGACCACACACTTAGATTATTCAACGTCTAGAAAATAACATAAAATTTTTTTTAACGTTTTACTTTTAAGATTTGTGTGTATTGCAATATTACATTTTAATACATACGTCTTCTGTTCTTCAATATCTTTCAGATACATAACACTATAGTTATAATGTACTAAGCCTTTATGAGACTCTTCCATGGCAGTGTAGGTTATGTAGATAGGGCAGGAAAATCGATGATCAGGAGGCAAAAATTTGTGCCCTTAAGGCTGAATTAGGAAACGCGAACTTGGAATTATGTAGGTTGAGGAAGAAAAAAGAGACTGGGAACTGGGAAATGGAAGCAAGCAAACGGCGAAAAGGTGAACACGTGAAAAAACTCTATAAATTCGATTAGTAAATCAGTTTGGCTTGCTATTTGAAGTGGAGGAAGGGCCTCATCCAGATGTAGTTGAAAGTAGGTTGAAGCAGAATATTAGCTTAAAGAAAAAATACAGATCGGGATCAAATCAGAATAGGAAAAGAAGAATTCTGCTTATAGGCAGCAGTCATGGGAGGAGTGGGGGCCAGCAGCTTCAGGAGAAATTAGGAGCGGGGTATTTGGTCACAAGTTTTGTGAAACCAGGTGCTAGCCATAGCCAGGTGACAGAAAACTTGGTTCAGCTATGCAGGGACCTTGAGAAGGAAGATCAGGTAATTATATTTAGGGGAGCAGGAAACAGCCTGGCTATGAATCCAAGATACAGTATTAGGAGTGATCTGGATAAAATAGGAGCAAAAACTGAGAACTCAAATGTGGGGTTTGTGGAGGTCTTTCAGGGCCATGATCAGCAGTGGGTACAACACACTGCTGTAAGGCATGTTAACACTGAGCTGGACAGGATGCTCCAGACACCGGCAAAATCTCACATAAGTGTTGTTCCAGTGAATGCGTTTGGCAGGTGAGGATACACTACACATGGCCTGCACCTGAATAGGATGGGGAAAAATAAGTTAGCTTCACTATTAGCAGAAACTGTAAGAGGGTCCACAGTCACACAAAGGGTGATCCCTGTCGTTAATGGGTCCAGGCAGACAGGTTTTTTAGGTTAAAGCCAAAGTCCAGACAGATGACACTCGAGAAAAATAGAATAAAAGAAACTTCATGTACAGTAAATAGGGGTAAAGCTAAGGGCAGTATCAACTTACTTCATCAAAATATCACGGAAATAAAAATAAAGTAGATGAGCTATTAGTGCGTTTCGATGAACTCTAAAATAAGAATGAGATTGATATACTCTGTCTGTCTGAACACTGCGTAACTGTGGGCATGGATAGTGTCAGTATAAGCGGGTATAATTTAGCATCTTACGCTTGTAGATCTAGGATGGATAAAGGAGGAGTTGCCATTTTCATAAAACAAGGGTAAAAATGCAGAACTGTAGAAGTAAGCAAATTTTGTGTTGATCAGCACTTTGAGGTTTGTGCATGTGAAATTAAGCTAGATAATGTTGGATTGATATTAGCAACAGTGTACAGGTTCCCATTAGGAAGTTGGGAGCTGTTCATAAAAACGTTTGACTCCATATTATGATGTCTGTCAGAAAAAAGAAGAAGTTATTAAGCTGTGGTGGTTTCAATGTAAACTTTCTAAGTAATTATGACAGGAAAAGTGAACTAGAAGTGTTATTAACAACATATAACTTAGAATCAGTGATCAGTTTCCCTACACGTATAGCTCAAGACAGTAACACACTAATAGATAATGTATTTGTACAGAAAGAAGATATACAACAAACACATGCTTTCCCTGTCGCAAATGGATTGTCGGACCATGATGCACAACTGATTAACTTACAAAACCTAACAGGGTGAACAGTTCAGAAGCCATTAAATAAAAGTATGAGCTCGTAAAACCTGGTATCTATAGAGCACTCCAGAGAAAGCTTAAGAAATTTTAATTGGGGAGCTGCATATAATGAGCCAAATGCTAATGATAAATGCAACACATTTCTTGATAAATTTATGTCCCTTTTTGAACATTATTTCCCAAAGAAAATTACTAAATGTAACACCACACACGTTTTAAAGAGACATTGGATTACTACAGGTATTAAAATGTCTTCAGAAAGAAATAGAAAACTGTATGAGATAGCAAGAACTAGTAAAGATCCACAAGTAGTTTTCCACTATCTAAATTATTCTAACATACTGAGAAATGTTGTAAGGAAATCAAGAAATATGTATGTTGGAGAAGAAATTAACAACTCTGGCAACAAAATAAAATCAGTATGGAATGTTGTTCGAAGGGAGACAGGAAAAGTAACCACTGGGGTAGGAGAAAAAATTGGTGAGAAAAGTTCAAAAGAGAAAGCTAGGCAGTACATGGAAGAGTCTGTTTTGAAAAAAAAAATTGTCAGATTAAGTTTGACCTAACATACTCCTGTGAAATAAGTACAATTATTAAATCTTTGAAAAATAAATATTCTGTTGGAGTAGATGAGACCCCTAATAAGTTATTAAAACTATATGGAGCAATTACAGCTGATGTACTGAGTCACATATGTAATGTAATACTAACTCAAGATATTTTCCCAGACAGGTTAAAATATGCCCTTTCAGGCCTCTCTACAGAAAGGAGGACACCACAGATGTCAAAAATTATCTGCCAGTATCCTTGCTTACATCATTTTCAAAAATCTTCTAGAAAGTAATTTACTCAAGAGTGGTTAGCCATCTCAACAGTAATGGGATACTTAGTAAATCACAGTTTTGATTTCAAAATTGCTGTTGCACTGAGACAGCAATATACAATTTCATTGTTCACATAACAGAGTCTTTAAATAGTAAAATGTCACCATTAGGAATTTTCTGTGCCTTGTCCAACGCATCCAAGGAATAGAAAAGCAACTGGAATCACTCAATAGACGAAAGTCCACTGGACCTGACGGGATACCAATTCGATTGTACACAGCGTACGCGAAAGAACTTGCCCCCCTTCTAACAGCCATGTACCGCAAGTCTCTAGAGGAACGGAGGGTTCCAAATGATTGGAAAAGAGCACAGATAGTCCCAGTCTTCAAGAAGGGTCGTCGAGCAGATGCGCAAAACTATAGACCTATATCTCAGACGTCGATCTGTTGTAGAATTTTAGAACATGTTTTTTGCTCGAGTATCATGTCGTTTTTGGAAACCCAGAATCTACTATGTAGGAATCAACATGGATTCCGGAAACAGCGATCGTGTGAGACCCAACTCGCTTTATTTGTTCATGAGACCCAGAAAATATTAGATCCAGGCTCCCAGGTAGATGCTATTTTTCTTGACTTCCGGAAGGCGTTCGATACAGTTCCGCACTGTCGCCTGATAAACAAAGTAAGAGCCTACGGAATATCAGACCACCTGTGTGGCTGGATTGAAGAGTTTTTAGCAAACAGAACACAGCATGTTGTTATCAATGGAGAGACGTCTACAGACGTTAAAGTAACCTCTGGCGTGCCACAAGGGAGTGTTATGGGACCATTGCTTTTCACAATATATATAAATGACCTAGTAGATAGTGTCGGAAGTTCCATGCGACTTTTCGCGGATGATGCTGTAGTATACAGAGAAGTTGCAGCATTAGAAAATTGTAGCGAAATGCAGGAAGATCTGCAGCGGATAGGCACTTTGTGCAGGGAGTGGCAACTGACCCTTAACATAGACAAATGTAATGTATTGTGAATACATAGAAAGAAGGATCCTTTATTGTATGATTATATGATAGCGGAACAAACACTGGTAGCAGTTACTTCTGTAAAATATCTGGGAGTATGCGTGCGGAACGATTTGAAGTGGAATGATCATATAAAAATTAACTGTTGGTAAGGCGGGTACCAGGTTGAGATTCATTGGGAGAGTGCTTAGAAAATGTAGTCCATCAACAAAGGAGGTGGCTTACAAAACACTCGTTCGACCTATACTTGAGTATTGCTCATCAGTGTGGGATCCGTACCAGATCGGTCTGACGGAGGAGATAGAGAAGATCCAAAGAAGAGCGGCGCGTTTCGTCACAGGGTTATTTGGTAATCGTGATAGTGTTACGGAGATGTTTAATAAACTCAAGTGGCAGACTCTGCAAGAGAGGTGCTCTGCATCGCGGTGTAGCTTGCTCGCCAGGTTTCGAGAGGGTGCGTTTCTGGATGAGGTATCGAATATATTGCTTCCCCCTACTTATACCTCCCGAGGAGATCACGAATGTAAAATTAGAGAGATTAGAGCGCGCACGGAGGCTTTCAGACAGTCGTTCTTCCCGCGAACCATACGCGACTGGAGCAGGAAAGGGAGGTAAGGACAGTGGCACGTAAAGTGCCCTCCGGCACACACCGTTGGGTGGCTTGCGGAGTATAAATGTAGATGTAGATGTAGATGTAGATTGTGTCAACCATGACTTTATGTTACAGAAAGTACAATTCTGTGGTATAAATGGAATAGCATATGAGTGGTTTAAGTCATACCTACAGGAAGAAAAATGTTTCCTTATATGGAAGTTTGCCACTTCATCTAACAGGGATGAAATTACATTAGGTGTTCCACAGGGTTCAATCATAGGTCCCCTTCTGTTCTTGATATATGTGAACGACCTCCCTTCCTAAGGAAGTTGAACGGACACTGTTTGCTGATGATACGAGCATCATTATCAATCCAGTAAAAGAAACTCCAACTAAAAATGAAGCAAATAAGGTCTTTGTAAAAGTCATTAATTGGTTTTCTGCAAATGGGCTTGCTCTAAACTTTTAAAAAACACAGTATGTCCAATTTTCTACTGAAAAAAGTACAGTTCCTTCAATAAATATAACACATCAGCAGAAGTCAGTAGACAGGGTAGAGCATACTATGTTTTTGGGTGTACATATAAATGAGAAGAATCTTAACTGAAAAAATTCATAATTTGGATCTTCTAAAGCGACTAGGTTCAGCAACTTTTGCAATCAGAATAATTGCCAATTTTGAGGATACAGAAATTAGTAAGCTAACATACTTTGCATACTTTCACTCTCTGATGTCATACTGAATAATATTTTGGGGTAACTCAACATTCAGACAAAAATTATTCACTGCTCAAAAGAAAGTGGTTAGAATAATGTGTAGGATTCATAGCCACACATCTTGTAGGCATCTTTTTAAAAGAGTGGGAATTCTTACAACAGCCTCACAGTAAATTTACTCAGTAATGAAATTTGTTCTCAACATCATGGACCAGTTTAAAAACAATCATGAGATTATAATACCACTATTCTGTACTCAACCTATCTTTGGCACAGAAAGGGGTAAAATACGCTGCTATAAAAATTTGCGACATATTACCAGGTGAAATAAAGTGTCTCACAGACAGCAGTAATAGCTACAAAAATAAATTCAAATCATATCTTCTTGACAAATCCTTCTATACCATAGATGAATTCTTGAATAGGTATAACTAAATCTATAAATATAGTATATGTATTATGTGCCATTTAAGGGAATGGGGTAAATAACAGAAATATTGATCTTTAACTCTGTATTGTAATATGTATATATTAAAAATTTTGTTTCATATGTGCATTTCTTGTGCACTTGACCCATACCACATCATACCGGCTTCCGTAACATGCGATTGATCAATGGAACACACAACCAACTAACTAACTAACTGAAGGATGTATATGCGGATTTTGGACTGAATCATTTGTTCTTACACGCAAATCGTCAAAAGTTTGCATTCTCATCCTAAAATACAGGTAGTATGAAAAAGTTCTCACTGTCGTTTGTCAGCTATTCAAAAAACTCTTGGAGAGCTCAATTTCTGCTTAATTCTTTAGTTGTAAATAAAATTTTAACGCCTTTTATCTAAAGAAGTCAACCATTTATACACACTGCTTGCACATTCTCTTCGTTTTCTCTCAGAAAATATAGATTGTCGGCAGATGTTTTGCATAGCCTTATGAGAATAACAAGGTAAATGCTTTGTATTAATGATAAGATAGGTGTACTGTAAAAAAGAAACGTGCTATCAATGGACGAATCTATTATTCAGTACTTAACCACGCCATCTACAGCAACAACCCTCCATTCTTGGTGGGTGACACATATTAATTTAAGGAAAACCATACATAACTATTTTCTAACTTGAGGTACGAGGTAACAACAACATGGAGGACAATTTGAGAGTTAAGAAACGTTCCAAAAACCTACCATAAAGTGAAAAAAGTGGTTTGCTGAAATAATGAAAACGTGTGTAACTACTATTAAATCAAAAAGTTCGATGTCAGCATGCTAAAAAAAGGAAAAAATTATGCTTGGAAAAAATGTACGTTGAATACAATGCAGAAGCTCATACAGAAAGATCACAAGAGCTGCTGGAAATAATTTAGAACGGCATCAAATCGGAAGCAAAGAATATGAAAGCTACATGTATTCGAGAACATTTCCAAACTGGCGCTGGAACAGCTGAGACGAAGATAGACGATATAAGCCAAATGGTTTTTGATATTCCGTTTTGTCCCTTGATGTATTTTCTTGTTCTGTGACATAGACATTTACAGTGGCTTTAAGGCAAACTATTTATCACACTCCTAAAAGCTCTTCCAACAGTTATGCTATGGATGTTAATGAGATCTCCTGCAACGATTTCGTAAGTTCGAACGCGAATGATTTGCAGTCCACAAAGGAGTTGCAACCTAGAAGAAAACGCACGGTTTGTATCATGATTATGCTGTAGCAACGGCCACATCATACCATGCTGTGTCTCAAAAGATTCCTTACGAAATCCAAACTGCTCTCTGAAATCATTGTCGCTATACATTGCAAATGGGTCTCTTCTGTCCATGAAAACCCTCATTGTTGGGATGTCTACCTCTTTCTCCACCTCCATACATTCTTGTATTCCAAGTAATCCATAGAATTCGATATTTAACACACAGAAACCAATAAACACACCTTATTCTCTCACTTCATTCCTACGAATGCTCAGGAGTAAATATAGGCGTTATTTCCTTCTTAAGTTATTAACGTAGTAGCGTATTCTTTGATGGTGCTCTCCACCAGTTATGGAGTAAATAAATTTACTTCGGGAATAATCGAAATATGTACTCCTGTGGTAATTTACTCCATTAGTTCAGTACTGTCGACTGCATGTTGCCGATTTCCTTTTCGCTTAGTAGATTACTACTTTAGTTTTACTTGGCCTTGGTTGGCGGTCGCCACACTAATACTGTCCCAGTCTGCGACCGTCATGCAGTGCACGTCTCTGGCAGCCATTCGCCTGTTTGCTGGAATGCCCGAAGACCTCCAGCGACCTAATGTAACGAGAAACTAATTCTTTCGAGAAAGAGACACGTTTCCTTTGAATCAAGATCCAGTCTCCATTATCCTTTGGGCACTGCAATCCTATCTCACGATGTCGTTGGGTCAGCGTGGAACAATGTAATGGTCACCTACTACGGAGGCCCACGTTGAACAAGGTGCACTCATCAGTGACGTCAGCTACATTTGTGCCTGTACCATAGTTGTACTGTGTCGTTATATCTGCTAAAGATCGCCGCCTATCCTGCTTTACTGAGCGGGTAAGCCTTCTTCCCCAAAATTCTGCGATGAGGCGTGGCCGTCGCATATCGTGTCGCCTACTCGTGGTTCCACTGTCCTTCCGCGAACAGGCGACCAACTTCGCCGTTTCAGAGATACTCGTTCACAGGAACAGGGCTGAACGAGGTTGAGGACATTAGTGTTTAACGTCCCGTCGACAACGAGGTCATTAGAGACTTGCTGGGGCGTAATAATCTACCCGTTCTCAAAGTCATTTATGCCAGTGTATTTGCCCACGTGCGGCGCGTATGGTCGCTAAAATGATTCGCCATCCGCCTTTGCTCCGCTTGTAGACTTTCCTGAACACGCCAAGTGACCACAGTGTCACCAAGCGGCGTTCAGTCTCGCAGTAGGCAATAATCCTAATGTTCTGGTTTATGAGTGCATAAAACGATGAAATATAATTGCCTGGGAAACGAAATATAATTAAACTTGCGACACCCTGTTGTCGCACCAACTAGTTACTCTGATGGAGAAGACTGGCGAAGGTCAACGTGATCCTGAAGGTTGTAGTGTGATATAAGTAGCCGTTATGACGTTTTTGTACAGTGCGGCCTGTAAAGCACAGACAAAGTAAAAATTTATGGAGTAGGACTTGATAGGATGACAGAAGTAGGACGCTAGTTGTAGGCAGGCTGAGGTGAAATGACGAATAGGTTGAAAGCTTAGATCCTGTAGTCAGAGATGGAGGAACTATTAGGTGCCATGTAGATAAAAAATGTAAAGTTTTGAAGTGTGAAAGGAACTTTGGATCTAATATTATGGCGTGAAATTCATTTGAGAGTTGTACATGAACTGTGGTATGTTTAATGTAAGTACTGCGTTCTGGAAGGAATTACCGAAGACAGATATAACTTACTGTATAAGAAAAAAAATGAATAAGTGTCCCTGATTCCATTTATACTATTAGTACTTCTATACACCTTTACATCGTAATTAACCGTATTTGATACTACTTTACTCAGTGCCTGCTCATGGACGTAGTTCAGATTGGCAACACACACGTTTCCCAAGCCTGTCTTTTTTGCCGTAAAGCAGTTTCGGAGGTGGTCAGTTCGACCTAGTATACCTCCATTATTTACCTTAGAGATCCATATAAATTAGAACTTGCCGGAATGTGATGTATTGACGTAAAATATGGTGCGAGTAGAAGTGGTTGACGTTGGAAAAGGATCCGGTACGCATCTCTCATGAATGGAGAGTCCTTAGAAAATGTAGTCCATCAACAAAGGAGGTGGCTTACAAAACACTCGTTCGACCTATACTTGAGTATTGCTCATCAGTGTGGGATCCATACCAGATCGGATTGACGGAGGAGATAGAGAAGATCCAAAGAAGAGCGGCGCGTTTCGTCACATGGTTATTTGGTAACCGTGATAGCGTTACGGAGATGTTTAACAAACTCAAGTGGCAGGCTCTGCAAGAAAGGCGCTCTGCATCGCGGTGTAGCTTGCTCGCCAGGTTTCGAGAGGGTGCGTTTCTGGATGAGATATAGAATATATTGCTTCCCCCTACTTATACCTCCCGAGGAGATCACGAATGTAAAATTAGAGAGATTAGAGCGCGCACGGAGGCTTTCAGACAGTCGTTCTTCTCGTGAACCATACGCGACTGGAGCAGGAAAGGGAGGTAATGACAGTGGCACGTAAAGTGCCCTCCGCCACACACCGTTGGGTGGCTTGCGGAGTATAGATGTAGATGTAGATGTAGGATAGTATTTCACAGTTGCAAAACTCGCATCCGACTCATTGACCTTACACTTAGTCGCTGACCATAAATTCTAGCTCGGAGTGACACCAGTTTAAGTAACCTAATGTAGCGAAGACTGTTTGACAGTGCTCTTTCTCACCGGAAAAAACGCAATTCGCTCATTGGGTACCATAAGTACACTGTAACAGTAATTTCTGTGTTTATGCAGTACATACGGATTACAATTTAGTGGTACTCTCTCTTCCACTTTTGTATACAATATGCCTGACCTAAACGGGCCCTTTATCATTACAGGCCCTGGGCAGTGCAACATCATACTGACAACAGTAATGTGCTTATACTGACAACCTGACTGTTCGTTTAACCTAATTTTGTAATCATTTAAAAAAAACAACATGACCTTACAGTGGGAGACATTTCGTCCCCCTTTTCCTTCTGTGAAATTTGGCAGTAAGATTTTTGCCTTCCAGCCATCGAAATGCTTCAGAGTACGGCCGGTAAACCATTCACAAACCACGATTTAGTGTCGTTAAGATGATTTTTTTTAAACATTGTCGTAGCTGAAGGAATTAAGTTTCGTCTTAAATCGTCTCAATCTGCAAATCACATAGCCGCCGGAAGCCAGAGAGGATATCCTCCGATCCATAGCGACACACATCATTGGTGCTGACATGAGCGTCCACCTGCAGATGGGTACACCCTGTACCCTTCATGGCATCTGGAAGGACCCTTTCCACATCTGGAATGACTCCCCCCAGTATGCACACGGAGGGCACATTGGTTTTCTTCCCCTCTCTTGCTCCCATATCCCTAAGGGGCCCCATTACGCGCCTGACGTTGGAGCTCCCAACTACCAGTAAGCACACCCTCTGCGACCGCCCGGATCTTGCAGACTGAGGGGCAACCTCTGGAACAGGACAAGCAGCCATGTCAGGCCGAAGATCAGTATCAGCCTGAGACAGAGCCTGAAACCGGTTTGTCAGACAAACTGGAGAGGCCTTCCGTTCAGCCCTCCGGAATGTCTTTCGCCCCCTGCCACACCTTGAGACGAGCTCCCACTCTACCACAGGTGAGGGATCAGCCTCAATGCAGGCAGTATCCCAGGTAGCCACAGTCGTAGTCCGATCAGGGGATGCGTGGGACGAGCTGGCCGTCCCCGACAAACCCCCATCCGGACCCCCACAGTGATGCCCATTGGCAACAGCCTCAAGCTGTGTGACCGAAGCCAACTCTGCCTGAAGGTGGGAGCGAAGGGATGCCAACTCAGCCTGCATCCGAACACAGCAGTTGCAGTCCCTATCCATGCTAAAAACTGTTGTGCAAACAACGTCTGAACTAATCTACAGAGAGCGCAAACAAATCGACACAAAATTTGAACGGTTATTAAAATACAAGATTGCCTAGTAAATGCAGTAATGCTGCTACTTGCGCACTGCTGACACACTGTTTGGCGGCGGAAGATGACTACGCGATTTTACACTATTCAGGTACTAAAACGCAATGCTACAACTCTCAAATACTATAATACGCCCGAAATTTATGAATTAAACAATGCAAGTACCAAAAACACGCAAAGAAATTAAGAAAGAAGACATAGCGGAAGTCATGGTAAACAGAAATATAGTCGCCAGTAATTATGGAAGCGAATATTAAATTTGAACAAATATAGCGAAAATTTTTTACTTGGATAGCTTAGAATGGAAATCTTTCTGTTTATTGCAAAGGAAAACAATTGATTTTCTAAAACATTGTCTGTCATACACAACTTGACACAGGTCATGTCGACCAAATCATATGGAAGAACTGACAGCGACGTATATCGGAAGGCAGTAAGATCTCTTGCTTTTTGTTTGGCAGTACTCGATAGCCATTTCTATGCGCAAGTAAATGAAGAAAGGCAGCGCGTTTTTGTTATGAAGTAACGTCTTCATAAATTACTTTAGTTTTAATGTAATCTACGAGTAATTACTGATGATTGATATTAACATCAAAAGGATTCCGTAGACAGGGAAAGAACCTGTTCTTGGGAAACTACTTCTATAGTGACCAAAAGGCATCACATGATCTTCAAGTACAGTGTTCCAGCAGCGGTATGAAGGAAATGATAGTAATAATGACGGTAATAATCGAATTATCCGGTAACTTCACACTTCACAGTGGATTTTCTCGAACTAAGAAATATGCTGAATTTGTGAAAATTTCAAAATGGCTTCACATCGAGCCTATGATGCCTAGAAGAGTCTTTACATCCTGCTGACATGAGAATAGCATAATCTCCGCTTCAGAAGCTTGCTTCTACTTAACTATTTAATAGACTCGTGTTTTATCCCACCGTGACTAATTTTGTAAGCTAAGCACATCATCTGTTACAGCACAATGCTGGAGCTTGGAAATGTGGCCACAATGGTCTGGCGGAACGAACTATCACAGGTGCAATGCGTGGGTTCAGCCATTTACTTTTAAGAGGCACAAACAGATTTACTTTACCCCTGGTAACATCAAGAGAAAGACGTTATAATCCAGAATCCACATTAAACATCACCTTCCTTCATTACCAACCGGGCAGAGCCGGTTTACGTTGGGAAATGACAGAGCGGAAGTCATGGTAAACAGAAATATAGTCGCCAGTTCACTTACTTACATTCGAAAATTTTATTTTATTTGATGAACCGATAGCCATTTAATGGAACAGGGCTCTTATTTTACTTGTACTTGATTGAACTAGAGACGTTGAAAAATTTGGTGCTGGACTGTGATTCGAATCCGTATCTCCTCTTTCGAGGATCTGAATCTCTCGGAACAGTGTAGTTTAATCATTTCGTTCCTTTTCCCAAGACTGCAATCTTCTCTCGGTCTCCTCCAAAGGTAAGTATGTGCGTCCGAATCCCGATCCAGTACAAAAATATTCATAATTTCATTTCAAGCCCTATCACGTGCACACCGTCCTGTTAGTGAAAATTAATGTACATTTTTAATGTCTGTTCATGTGTTGCCAACAACCGCAATAGGTGTTATTTCTGGTCAAACACGTACACATCTTACTTAAGTTATATTCCTGGATGCACGGTAGGTGTGCAGTTCGATTCTCTCTTAGGCACAAAAGTTTGCATCCTTATTTTAGATTCAAACACCAAGCAGCTGATAAAAAAAACGATACGAAACATGTGATTTTACTTAATTACAATCCGATAACGTGCAGGGTTCGTACCTTCGTCACAGAACTTCACATCATGTATTTCATCTTTAAATGCATGCACACTTTGTTACTTCAGAATAGAGGTATATCAGACATCTTTTGTGGTTAATTAACAGGGAAGAAAGGGTCTTGATAGAAGTCCCGGTTTATTACAAAAATTGTCGTCTTTTATTTTGAAGTTTAGATTTAGTTACTGGTGTTGGCAAAAACTTCGGTAATTCATGACTCTTCATGGCTAGTCATCAATATGATATGGTTAGGTTAAATTACACTAATTAATTCTTGTTCATAAATCATGAATACGGTATTTCGTATTGATGTGGAACGTGTCATTTTAATGAAAAATTTCTTTACATACCATGATACAATTTCTTTACAATTTTTTATCCACTCTCTCTCTCATTCTTTTTGATTTCTCTCTCTCTCTCTCTCTCTCTCTCTCTCTCTCTCTCTCTCACACACACACACACACACACACACACGCATTTTTTTTTTTATTTTTATTTGTTTGTTGTGCTCGACTATCGGCGAGGCACGAAAACGTCTGTGAATGAGTTCCTTAGTTTTGAGTACACTTACAAAAGAAATATAAAAACAACTATGAGAGTTACTGATTTATGATGCTTAGTTTGCAGTCAGTTCTGAGTAATATTAGTAACGACACTCCAGTCTCTAAACCTAGTTACAGAAATGCGAATCAGGCGCATTACGTATTCCAGGCCGTAGCAGCCGCGACTTGGAGACCCCAGCTATGGTCACTTCCCAGCCCGCTGTCGTCTTCTTCCTGCTGATATTGTAACTGAGATTTGGCAACAAGGCAATGTATGTTTGGCAACTCTGTGATCGACGAGTTACTTCCTGGTGTGCACGGAATTAAGCCTCGAAGTTCACTTGATTGTACCTGTAATTTCCATTGAATAATCTGAGTCATTATCGCTTGAGGTGTAACAAAACATTGTAAATTTACGGTTTTCAGTCCAGGAAAGTCGTTGCGCGTGGAAATCGCAACTAATCTCGTATTTTAAATAGCGGTTTACGAGTTCTAGCCACTATTGGTCGCGTAAAAGGACGCTGAGCCGCATACTTCTTCGGCAGCTCTGTGGTAACGTGCTGACCTATAAAACAGCGTCTGTTATGGTTCGCAGTTCCAGTCTCACTGAGTGTAGCGGTTTTATCCCTTCTGGGAAAGAGTTACAAGCAGCCAGATCAAACATCGATAAGGAAATCGCAAGAAAATACTTTCGGCTCATAGTGCAATCGTGAAAAACTTACAATGCTGCACAAGAGGTAACACCTCATTCCGCTGCTGACAAGCAAATTTTTGGTTTCTAGGAATACATAACTTT
Organism: Schistocerca piceifrons; assembly: GCF_021461385.2. Taxonomy (NCBI): domain Eukaryota; kingdom Metazoa; phylum Arthropoda; class Insecta; order Orthoptera; family Acrididae; genus Schistocerca; species Schistocerca piceifrons. The sequence continues at coordinate 599,724,729 of NC_060149.1, read as the reverse complement.
ATTTGTGAAATGCCACATTTGCATACTTCTTGAGTATGACACAGCATACCAATTAAACACAGACCCAATCAAAATCTAAGTTAGTAGTGTTTTACAAATTCGTGTCGATAGAGGCACGCTTGTGTACAGATACTCAGCTTTATTAAAACAGACTTTCGTCGTAAGGTTATTATGGGTAGTTTTATTACATTTCTTATAATACAGCTCCCAATTTTCGTAAGGTTTCCCTTAGTGTTGTTAAAACAATAGTAAACATGAGAGAGAAATTAATCATCAACGATATATGCGAATTCCCTGATGTTATCTGTAACAGTCTGAAAATGCACTTGCGGTTTATTGATTACATGCATGTAGAAAACTTGTTCTGAGTTAAAGCTCTCAAACAAGGTTTGAAGAAGAATAAAATGCAACTACCAGACGACAGCTAATGTAAAAAATGCTTTTCCGACGTATTTTGGCACGATGCGCTCTACCCATACATAATACAAAAGTTGCGAGATGCATCTACTGTCTGGCTGTCTGTTAAACCTGAAATGAACAAAATCTCGCAGAATTTAGGGTAGGTTAGTGTTGTTTAACGTCCCGTCGACAACGAGGTCATTAGAGACGGAGCGTGAGCTCGGGTTAGGGAAGGATGGGGAAGGAAATCGGCCGTGCCCTTTGAAAGGAACCATCCCGGCATTTGCCTGAAACGATTTAGGGAAATCACGGAAAACCTAAATCAGGATGGCTGGAGACGGGATTGAACCGTCGTCCTCCCGAATGCGAGTCCAGTGTGCTAACCACTGCGCCACCCCGCTCGGTCTCGCAGAAGTTAGCCCTTTTTCCACATACGACTATTTTGGGTTGAGATGTGAAGGGTATTATGTTACAAGTTCCATTAGATTGATAACTTTAGCAGACAGCACAATTGCGTTTTAAAAATTATAGCAGTGAATGTACTCGAACTCGAGAGATGTCGAGACAAGCAGTTATACCTTTTCTTTTTCACTGCAGGACATTACTTATGAGAGACAAACAGTTATACCTTTTCTTTGGCACTGCACGACGTTTTCAACAAACAGATAGCGCAATAGAGTAGCTCCAACGGAAAGGAACACTTCCTATTTAAATTTCTGCATCCAGCGCTGTTGGCAGTTCTGTGTTAGTGGCAGTTACTTGATTTTATTTTGGTGATTACAAAATAAATTTGAATGTATGCACTGAGTAGCCGAGGCAGCTAGTTCATTTTGATTCGGTCAAGCAAATAAATGAATTTACTGAACATGCTGCAAATTGATATAGGGAGCTTATGTGTCAGAATTCTCAGCCAGTGTGGCACAACGGCGTTACGATACAAAACTGAGCCACATAGGAGAGGATTTGGTGGTCTGTTGGGCTGATGAGAGGTTCATATATGGACTGGGTTCGATTCTGACTTTCGTCAGTGTTTTTAGATAGGGAGAGGCAGATTCCATTCTCTTCTGGCTACACCAAGTGAAGAAGAAATAATGACATTGTGGTCTGAAATTTACATTAAAAATGATATTCCTTCTCTACCAAGCAGACGTTAGGTTGAGCCACAATAAAGTCCGGAGTGGCGACATGTAGAAACTCTATCACCAGTAACCTTTCTTATACCAGTTATTTATTTCTAGTGGCGAAACAAACGCTATGTAGGTTCACAGAACACTTATTCCATCTTTTATATGAGCTTCTGTATGTCGATAAAATTGGTTCTGAACTGGGAATGCAACTCAGACCACCCTTAACGCGGAATTTGTTCCCTTCGTGACAATACAGCTCGGCTACAATTTGTTGTTTGTTCAAAATTGCAGATTCCTCAACATCTCCTCATAATGCGTGTGAATGGGTTCGGAACCTGGCCCGGCACTACAGATTTCATTATGTATTATCAAAATCTAGCATGAGAACACCTATCTGCTGGTGGATAATAATTTTGATTTTTAATATATTTTCATTAGTTGTCAACACTAACGAAATGTAACGATTTTTACTCCCAGTGGGACACTGAACTATTTGCGAGGTCACCGTAGGTTCAAGATGTTATTCCGAGCTGCTGGTGGAGAAAAATTCGGTAGCTGACGTCTCTTTGCGTGTAGTCAACAACGATATGTGTGGGGCTCTAATCCCAGTCAGCACTGAACTCTTCGTCATATTATTTCTAATTCAAACATGCTCACATGTCGCTGCTGGTGCAACAAAACCATATTTAACGTCCGTTTTCTCTAGAATAAAATAGCGATAGGTGCCGGGTTGGAGTCCTGGGAAGGAAAAAAATTAATGTTTCGTCTCGTCTTTCAGTTAAAACATCTAGCTACTGCCGAGAAAATGCGATATGTCACAGTTGATTGTGCTTCGTTATCTATCCGATTAGGTTCTGGGTTCGAATCCCTGTCTAACACAAAGTTTTACCTCACAGCATTTCAAATGAGTTACTTGTTAAGAAGCAGTATTTAACATCTCTCGTAGTTCGTTAACAGGGACAATAGGTGCTGGGTAGGAATTCAGGTCCGTTCAAAATGTTTGCGTTATGTAATTTAAAGTGGATATTTGTTAACTGATACTGTCTAAAATCGAGGTATATCACTCTCTGTATGCTTAATCAGGTATGACTGTTAGTTTCCGTCAGTCAAGAAATCTCTGCTTAGTCTGCATGACATGGGTTTGAATCCATATGCAGAACGAGATGGTTCGTCGTGTCATTTGAAGTTCATACATATTCTCAACTAGCTGCTCGTGAATAACTTAAAATTTTAATGTCATTTTGTGTTAAATAATAAGTACGGTATGTTACTTTGAAGAGGATCTCATGAATACGACGAACTTACTACGTGCATTACCTATCTGACGTAATAATGAGAGTGGTGACATTTCAGGTATGTCATTTATTGTAATAAATGTGAGCTTACAAGTCTTAAGGACAGTCTCATCTGTGATAAGGTGTTCCCTGATATTTGTAGTATCGTAGTATTACTTTATATCTTGAGTTATTGCGAGATAGAGCAGTGTTTTCTAGTGGTGACTTGTTGGAACCATTTTCAATAGTCAAACGACTGTACCAAGGAGCGATTAGAGGACCTGCTAGACAGCTGCGTTATGTGGGTTGCATGCGAATCAGGCGAAATGCAATTCAGGTCATTCGGATACTTTTGAGTATGACTGTACATGTCGTGGTAATCGAAGCCACCGTACATATGTGAACTACGTGAACGTTATTGGGTAGCATTACACCCCTTCATGCTTGTGTTCTCCTACGACTGTGATGGCATCTGTCCTGCAGTATCGGATCAACTGTTCAGTGCCACAAGTTCACAACATGCTGCAGTGGCTTGAGGGGCATGTTAGTGAGCTCACGTTGATACCTTGGCCACCAAACTCTCGTATACGACTCACCACGTTATGGGCGCTATCGGGCACCAGCTCCGCGCCCACAAATTAGTGGCCCATAATTTCTGAGAGCTGCGTGACCTATGCATATGCCTCTGGTGCGATGTACCTGCTGAAACCTACCAACGACTTGTCATGTTCATGTCATGCAGAATATCTGCTGCACTGAATTCAAAAAGTGGACAGATACTCTGTTCAGCAGATAGCCATAATGCTTTGACCCCTCAGTGTATGTCCGATGTCCGATCGTTCACTGTTTTCTTCAGAAATACGCTTTACGGCATTCCTACTACTTATGTCCTAAAGCGCGGATGAAATCTTTACTACTCGTCTGCTTTTAATGAAATAATAAATTAAAGATGAAAGGTGGGAGGTAACGTAAGTAAAGACAACAGCGCCAACGTTCTGTAACAGGTCTTAAGTTTTAAGATTTATTCGCAGACGCTACGTGCCGTACAATAGACTGAGGTGACAAAAGTCGTGGGATAATCGGACGGAGGTTGTATAGGATACACAAGGCATAAAACGGCAGTGCATTACCGAAGCAGTCTTCTGTACTCATAAATTCATGTGAAAAGGTTTCCGACGTGATTATAGCCGCAAGACGTGAATTAATGGATTTTGAAAGGGGAATTGTAGTTGGAGCTAGACGCATGAGACATTTCGTCTCGGAAATCGTTAGGGAAGTCAATACTCCGATATCCAAAGTATCAGAGAGTGTGCCTAGAATACCAAATGTCAGTCACTACCTGTCACTACTGACGACGCAGTGGCTAACAGCATTCACTTAACCACCAAGACCAGCGGCGTTTGTGTGGAGTTGTCAGTGCTGACAGACTAGCAACACTCTGTGAAATAACCGCAGAAATCAACTTGTGATATACGACTAACGTATCCGTTAGGACATTGCGGTGAAATTTGGTGTTAATGAGCAATGGCCGCAGACGACCGACTAACGTATCCGTTAGGACCGTGCGGTGAATTTTGGCGTTAATGAGCAATGGCCGCAGACGACCGACGCGATTTCCTTTGCTAACAGCACGAAATCGCCTGCAATGCCTCTCCTGAACATTTTGGGCAATTAGAGCGAATTATTTGGCTACCCAGGCAGGCCGACATGAATCTCATCGAACATTTGTGGAACATAATCGAGAGGTATGGCTGAGCGCAACATCCTTCACCGGCAATATACTCGCAATTACGGACGGCTATAGAGGTATAGGCAGCACGGTTCAATGTTTATGCAGGAAACTTTCAACGTCTTGTTGAGTCGATTCCACTTCGAGTTGATGCACTACGCCGGCAGAAAGAAGTCCAGTCTGATCCTCTTTGGTATCCTATAACTTTTGTCACCTCGGTGTATGAAGATAATTAAAATAGGTCATTGATGTATTAGAAAATGATAAATTTATCCGAAAAGCAGAATAAGAAGCGGATTGGACATGTAAACAGTCTTGAAGACGAGCGATAAATGTAATTTCAAGGATAGCGTCGTTACAGGGACAGTACGAAGATGCTGAAACGAAGTCTTGTTAGCAAGGAATCAGCCAGGCATTCACCGTAAGCAGCTTTTGTGAATCTACGGGAACCCTACCTTGGGATGACTGTACGGCCAGTTGACGCATTCTGTCTCAACATTTTGAATAAGTAGCCGTAGCCTGACTCAAATGTTGACACCCTATTTGGATTTGAGACGTACTCTGACGATTGGTGAGCTCTGTTAAAGAGTTAATTGCTGCGACCGTAGCTGAAAAAGAAATGCAATCGTAAGTGTCCTGCATGTCGACGATGCTCTTAGCGAAATCTTCTAGACTTACCAGGTAACAGTGGAAAGCCAAAGTAACGGTCCCGCCTCTGAATCATAGCCGAAGGAGAAAGTACAAATAGTGGATAAATATTGTGCAACTTTATTTACTACTAGCTGACATACCCGGCATTACCTGGGTATGCATTTTGCAATTTTAATTAGGAACGAAACATTATTTGTAAATCTGCTGTGACCTCGATGTGAAATGATCTAGGTCAGTTTCTGTACTCTGGGCGCAGCTTTTTAGCGTGTTTACAAAGCGATTTTGTTGAAGTCAGTATGGGAACTAATCTTGTTAACTCTACAGGCAGCTATTGTTTTCGCTTACCGCCGTTTGCGCTTCACAGCTGATCTGTCAAAAGTGCTGTCCATTGTCAGAGATTTCCTGAAGTTGACTTGTCTGTAGGTCTGTCTTAGGACACTATGTGATCAAAAATATACGGACAACCCCAAAAACATACGTTTTTCATATTAGGTAGATTGTGCAGCTATATTCTGCCAGGTACTCCATATCAGCGACCTCAGTAGTCATTAGACACCGCGAGAGAGCAGAATGGGGCGCTTCGCGGAACTCACGGATTTCGAACGTGGTCAGGTGATTGGATGTCACTTGTGTCATACTTACGTACGCGAGATTTCCATACTCCTCAACATCCCGAAGTCCACTCTTTCGGATGTAATAGTGAAGTGGAAACGTGAAGGGACGCTTGCAGCACAAAAGCGTACAGGCCGACCTCGTCCGTTGACTAAGAGAGACCGCGGACAGTTGAAGAGGGTCATAATGTGTAATAGACAAACATCTATCCAGATCATCACACAGGAATTCCAGACTGAATCAGGATCCACTGCAAGTACTGTGACAGTTAGGTGGGAGGTGAGTAATTTGGATTTCATGGTCGGGCGGCTGCTCATAAGCCACATATCGCACTGGTAAATGCCAAATGACGCCTCGCTTGATGTAAGGAGCGTAAACATTGGACGATTGAACACTGGAGAAACGTTGTGTTGAGTGACGAATCACGGCATACAACGTGGCGATCCCCTGGCAGGGTGTGGGTATGGCGGACGCCTGGTGAACGTCATCTGCCAGCGTGTGTAGTGCCGACAGTAAAATTCGAAGGCGGTGGTGTTATGGTGTGTTCCTGTTTTTCATGTAGGAAGCTTGCACCCCTTGTTGTTTTGTGTGACACTATCACAGCACAGACCTACATTGATGTTTTAAGTACCTTCTTGCTTCCCACTGTTGAAGGGCAATTCGGGGATAGCGATTTCATCCTTCAACACGATCGAGCACCTATTCATAATGTACGGCCTGTGGCGGAGTGGTTACGGAACAATAACATCCCTGTAATGGACTGGCCTGCACAGAGTCGTGACCTGAATCCTATAGAACACATTTGGGATGTTGTGGAAGGCCGACTTCGTGTCAGGCCTCACCGACCGACATCGATACCTCTCCTCAGTGCAGCACTCCGCGAAGAATGTGTTGCCATTCTCCAAGAAACCTTCCAGTACCTGATTGAACGTATGCCTGCGAGAGTGGAAGCTGTAATCAAGGCTAAGGGTGGGGCAACACCATATTGAAATCCAGCATTGCCGATGGAGGGTGCCACGAACTTGTAAGTCATTTTCAGCTAGGTGTCCGGATACTTTTGATGACACAGTGTAGTGAAGAATAAATATATAAAAAATTCATGCATAATGAGGCATTTTTTTCACCCACATCAGTGTTCATGGCGCCATATCTGTTGAACAATGTGTCATGCAATGACATATACATTCAGAGCCATGTATGGATATTGCCAGCAAAATGTGTTGCGAAATGTGTTAGCAGCAAGGAAATAATAAATTTAAATATGCATGATGTGGTAGTTTTTCAACCACCTAACTGCCTATGACGTCATATCTGCCGAACTCTGATTGGCAAGTGTTTCTTATCCCCATATCAAATTTTCGCCTGATTTACGATTAGATGTGGAAAACACAAAAACACACACACACGCACACACACACACACACACACACACACACACACACACACACACACACAAAGACAAGCATACATTTATATAGTATCTGTAGATGTGAAAATTCGTTTAGTCAGTATCGCTAAATGGATCTCCCCTAAAAGTCAAATTATTACAAAGTGCTTTTCTCGTATCCTCACGGAAACCATCACAGCGGTGTGTGGGCCGTCAAGTATCGGGACGAAAGTTGACTGCAATCAGACTTCAAGTCATTACGGCTAGAAAGGCAAAATTCAATCTAGTAAGCCGACTCCACGCAGGAAACGCAGTCTTGGCTGGTGTGCACCTATTCCGGCTCCTTACTCTAAATCACCCGGCCGTTAATCAGTTCTGGAAAGTATTATCTGTACGGAAACAGAGCGAAGATTCAGTTTATTAGTGACGTCCATAGCTGCAGAAGGCACCAGCTATCTCCTGTGTTCACAACGTCTCTGGGTAGAAAGCTTTGGTGGTGTGATTAGTGTAAATATGAGCTGGGCAGCTCTCTTCACCGATCTTCAGGATCTCTCTCTCTCTCTCTCTCTCTCTCTCTCTCTCGGCCTGTCAGGATAGAGGCTTACACACGGCCCAGTCACAATAATGTGACCGCCGTCTGTTTTCGATTTCAGCGTGCAATATCCACTCACAGACGGCAAGTACCAGCACTAGCTGTGGAGGGTATATAAAACGTGTCGAAGGGACTCGAGAAACAGTGCAGTCATTATTGCAATGGAGATAAAAAGTAAGAAGATGCGTGGCAATACTGGCTCTAAGACTTGTCTTAGAAGATAGGTTAAGGGAAGCAAAACCTATGTTTATAGCACTAGTAGGTTAGAGAAAGCTTTAGACAGTGTTGACTGGTATACACTCTTTGAAATTCTGAAGGTAGCAGGGGTAAAATACGGGGAGCGAAAGGCTGTTTACAACTTGTACAGAAACAAGATGGCAGTTTTAAGAGTCGACGGGCATGAAAGGAAGCAGTGGTCGAGAAGGGAGTGAGAAAGGGTTCTAGCTAATCCCATATGGTATTCAATCTGTCCACTGATCAAGCATAAGTGAAAACAAAGAAAAATTTGAAGAAGGAATTAACTGTCGTGGGGATGGAATAAAAACTTTGATATTTGCCTATCAGTTTGTAATTCTGTCAGAGACAGCACAGCTTTCAAAAACAGTTCACTCCAATGGACAATGCCTTGACAGGAGGATATAAGATGAAGATCAACCAAAAAAGGGGATAATGGAATGCAATCGAATTAAGTGAGGCGGCACTTAGGGGATTACATAAGGAAACGAAACACTGAAAGTGGTAGATGAGTTTTGATATTTGGATGATAAAATTACTGGTCACGGCCGAAGTGGAGAGGATATCAGGCGTAGACTGGTAGTGGGAAGAAAAGTGTCTCTGAAGCAGAGAAATTTGTTAACATCGAATATAGACTTAAGTGTTAGGAAGTCTTTTCTGAAGGTATCTGTCTGGAGTGTCGGCTTGTACGGAAGTGAAACGTGGACGATAAATAGTTTAAACAATAAATTTTTGAAATGTGTTGCTACAGAGGAATGCTGAAGATCAGATGAGAAGATCTTGTTACTAATGAGTAGGTTCTGAACAGAACTGAGGAGAAAAGAAATGTGTGGTACATTTGACCAAGAGAAGGGAGCGTTTGATAGAAACAGTTCTGAGACATAAGAGGATCACCAAATTAGTACTGTAGGCTAAAATTTGTTGAGAGAAACCAAAAGATGAATACAGTATGCATGTTCAAAAGAATGTAGGCAGCAATAGGCATTCGGAGATGAAGAGGCTTGCGCAAGATAGAGTATCATGGAGAGCTGCATAAAACCAGTCTTCGGACTGAAGACCACAACATCAAGAACTTGGCGTATTTCTGACCAACGACTCTAGTCAGGGGACAACCGACTTCTTTTAACAACCTTCTATTTTATCAGTCGCATGAGATAACGGAATGAAACTAGTCGCTATGGCCATGTCAGTTATATGAGTGTTTTTGACTCACTCTTCGAGTATGTGTGGTTTTGCACTTAATGCGAGACAACCGACTGACTCAACTCTCTGACGATTACGTCAGTTATAAGAATGGTTTCTCATTCAGTCTTTGTGCTTGAGTGATCAAAATTACATACTTCTTCGGCTTTTACGTTTGTTATACATACACTAGAGCTAGGGTTGGCAACATTCTTAGAAACATATAACAGGAATAAGTGAATGAAAACTATACTTCTAAAAATATTCATTATTTTGTTGCTGGACGAGGTGGTTTTATGTGTTTCACTTTAAGGAACTCTCAGCACACCATTACTGGATATTGCTGAGCTGTGAACGCTGTCAGATGTGCTTAGAATCAAGGCATATAGAAACAATCTGAGAGCTGCTTGATATGAGCGGAACGTTACTTACTACTGAAGAGAGAAAATTATTAAATTGGTTAAAAGCATTAAAAAGTTTTCTAGAAGTACTGCGACTGCTGTTAGAAGCTTAGGAACGCGATGGCGTGTCGTGAGTCGATCGCCGACCACACGAGTCGGACGAGAGGATGGCGAAACGAGGACAACAACAGATGTGTTACGTGACGATGTACGGCACGCTCCATACCGAAGTGACGAGAGGGAGTTAGGTAACCCTGTCCCGATTACTTCAAGCGAGGGGCATCGACCCGGGCTGGAGCATTCCATCGTCTACTGACATGTGGAAAATAGCAGACATCAGCCGGAGAGTAGCATACTTAACGCTCTCAAGCCACCCCGTAATGACCGGATGCAACTAGGCAGTCGAGTGACGCATCACCTGTGCCACCCGGTGCCACCGCCACCGTGGACACCGTGACCGAGCCTCGAACCCCGGACGGCGGACTGCCCGCCCACCAGACAGCCGACGTCGCGGAAATGGTCTATAGGGCAGAATGCAGACCGGCTCGGAGCCGTTGACGTCACTGGTTGCCGTACCGCATCGGATGCAATAGTCGCGCCGCCCTCCGACACGGCCAGCGTCCGCGGAAGACCCAAGCTCGCTCCACGCCGCAGCTTAGCATTCCACTGCCGCCAGATCAGCAATACGCCACCGCGCCAGGCGCCCAGGTGCTGTCGCTAGCCACTGTCTCCACTGGTGTATTACGAGGAGATGAAAATTCACACTGAGTGTCATCCAGCAATTGTAATGTCTTTTTAGTGCATATGCCATCAAGACTCGTCTGCTGTCCCCGCCTTACGAACTCCTGGCAGAGAATCCGCGATGCCGACAGTCACTATATCGGCCGCCTCCTTTTACACTGGTGTTAACACAATTGCTGGGAAAAAATTGAGAACAAGCAGATAGAAGGAGACCACCAGCAACGTGGAGCTGCAGCAGCAAGGACTTTCCACGCATTGGAAGAAGTAGGAGCCGCATTCAAAGTTTCGTCCCAAACCTATTGAGTTTATCCTCGTCCCGTCTTTCACTTTGGCTACTTGTCTTTGGGTATACTATTTTTATTGCTTGAATTGATAGGCCATAGTCATAATCGAAGTTTTGGCTAAGGAAAACATTCAGCAGTTCATGGAGCAGGTAGGCCAGTTACAGGCAGATTTGGAGGCACTTGAGGTGTAGAGCGAACAGTCAACCCTTGACCCACTAACCATGAACACTAACACACCGGCTTTGGTCATCCAGTTTTCAGAGAAATCAGAGAAAGCTATATTCATTTTTTTCGATAATCTAGCCACAGCCGCTATGTTAGGCAACTGGAATAAGCAGCAGTTACTGAGTGTGGCTAGGCTGAAGGTAACTGGGGACGCTAGGGCGCATGTTATGTGCAACGAAAGATTAGGAGAGGGCAAGTCGTTTGAGGATTTCCGGGAGGAACTGATAGATAGGTATCGGAGAAAGAAACAGCAAGGTACGGCAGCAAACAACTCAAAAGGGTGTATCAAAGGCATGGGGAGTCGGTTGAGGATTTTGTGGAAGTCATCCTCAAGATTAATATTAGCACTTACTAACTCACTGAAAATGATGGTATCATTTCATCTATCTTACAGGAAGCCGAGTAAAGGGCTCTAGACGTATTCTTACGAGGCTTACAGCCTGAAATGTCGAGGAAGGTGCGAAAGAAGCTTTTGGAGTCGTGGAATCAAACGACAGAAATATGTTGGCACTCGTGGAAATAGATTCTGTTACCAACACACGAGATAGGAAGGCGGTGCCTAATTCGCATGTGAGCGCGACTGCTACGGTCGCAGGTTCGAATTCTGCCTCGGGCATGGATGTGTGTGATGTCCTTGGGTTAGTTAGGTTTAAGTAGTTCTAAGTTCTAGAGGACTGATGACCACGGCTGTTAAGTCCCATAGTGCTCAGAGCCAATTCGCATGTGAAACGCTGTAGGTGCGGTCTCAAAGGGTATATGAAGCAGTGCAGGTGGTGCGAGAGATATGGACCTTCTGACTAAAGCTGCACTAACAGGAACTAGCAAAGGCACTGACGTCAATCCCGTTCTCAGAAGTTAAACATTACTGGGGGCGTGGTATCCACTGTACAACGCTCCCAGTAAGACTCAAGGCATGTGCGAAATCAGTGGCAGACTCACCACCTATGTCGGAAATAGGTTGTACAATTTTTATTGGACACTGGTTCACGGGTATCTGCGGCGAGTAGAAGTGTAGTCGGGAAAAATCAGATAAAAGCACCTTGCTGGACATTAAGCGGTGCATACGATATTGTAGTGCCGGTGTTATACTGATGACAATGCACTACGGGGACCACCACCGTTACTAAACACATTAGGTGAATTCGCAATTGCGAATAATGAATACCATCAGCTGTAGAACGGAATTACGACAATGAAAATTTGTGGAGGTCGGGGGCTTGAACCCCGATTTCCCGCTTCCCGCGAGCGGTCGCCTTAACATTCGACTATCCCTGCATGACTCACGGCCACCCCCAACGGCATATGGAAGTTACTTGTTAACTGCATTTGCAACCACTTAACCCACAGCAATATATTAATCGATTTTGTTGGTGAAAATAAGAATTAGTTTATTCAATACATGATTAAATGTATATGTATAATGTGTTGCAGCAGCTTTTTGGAGATGAGGAGGTTCGCACAGGACAGCGTCAAGCCAGTATTCAGATTGATGGCGAGAGCAAGTATTAGAACAACAACACGTATAACGTTTATTTTAGCTTTGGCGTACCCCCTGCGTTGTCTTCACGTACCCACGGAGGTAGGGCTGCCATCAAGGGTACGTATACCCCTGTTCTACATCCCTGCTTTAGTTCAGCTATGGAAAGAATGAATACTATAATTCAGTCAGTATGCAAACTTCAGTGGACTGCGTCGATTGTTTGCATTCGGTTCCTCACACAAAATGGTTTCACTCGAAACAAATGAGTGAATAATGATCCAACTGGTATACAAAACAACAGCCGACTGTCTCAGTTGTTTCATTCAGTTCCTCCCACAGACAGGTTTCAGTGAAAAGAAGGAATGAATGGTCCAACGGACCGAATCCACAGTCTTCATTCGGTTTGCTCCCACAGACTGGTTTCAAATGGCTCTGAGCACTATGGGACTTAACATCTGTGGTCATCAGTCCCCTAGAACTTAGAACTACTTAAAACTAACTAACCTAAGGACATCTCACACATTCATGCCCGAGGCAGGATTCGCACCTGCGACCGTAGCAGTCACGCAGTTCCAGACTGAAGCGCCTAGAACAGCACGGCCAGACCGGCCGGCCGACTTGTTTCAGTCAAGAGAAAGAATGGATAATTCAACCAATAACTAGAACTACAGCCGAATGAGTAGACGGTTTTCCAACAACCGACTGAATTGACTGTTTTCGTTCGGTTGTTCCCACTAGTACACGACTCTTTCGTTACGTGTGCACTCGACCGAACGCAGTCCAGTACTGTCCTCACGTCCCCGCTACCAAATCGCATTGTCGGTGCAACGCGACAACGCCCTATCCGTCGCCACCTATCGACTGCTGTTAAGTCGCTCTCTGGCAACGATATCTATAATGTTTTTCTTGCAACAGAAAGATCTTCACCATTCAGTAGGTTTAATTTTCAGTATGGTTCCAGCACAAAAGATAAAATTAAACCGCAAACTTCAAGTGTTCACATCGAAGTTGACAGATTTCCTTGCAGTATACTCCTACCTGAACGTAAGTTCCTCGCAGAACCTTACGATATTTCTCTGAAATATGTTATTTATTCGTAAACTATAGCACTTTTTTCATTTTTTATTAATTAATTAGTTACTCTGTCATAGATTTTCTAGTCGACGTTGTGTAAACTATGTACTTTCTTCTTCCACGACCATGCAACTTTAGCTCGGATGATTTCACGGAACGGTTCTAGGCGCTGCAGTCTGGAACCGAGCGATCGCTACGGTCGCAGGTTCGAATCCTGCCTCGGGCATGGATGTGTGTGCTGTCCTTAGGTTAGTTAGGTTTAATTAGTCCTAAGTTCTAGGCACTGATGACCTCAGAAGTTAAGTCGCATAGTGCTCAGAGCCATTTGAACCATTTGATTTCACGGAACGTGACAAACAAATAATCAACGAATGGAATCAAGCATATTTTCACAACTGGAAATCCAGTAGGGCGAAAACAGAGAGCGACGTCGTATAGTACGAATTGCTGCGCCTTTTTCTCGATTCCGTCGACCTACTTTGATGGTATCGCGTTAACGGAAGAGCCTGCGATACGATGTAGGAAATATAGCGATGTAGGTCACTGGCTGCAGGACAGATGCCGAATAAGACAGACTCGAGTGAGGGGGACGAAGGCAGGCTGTCGCGCTTGTGGTGGATTCTCAGAAAGGGAAGCGACTCCTTCTATTGACAGGCGATCGAGAAAAGGAAGCAGAGACTTGTTTCACTGCGGCAAGGCTGACAGCTACACGCCAATTTCGGCGTGTCAAAGGAAAAGAAGGTAGCGTGTCGAAGTCAGTGCGTGCCGAAAAAGGACATGTTATTTTCTCGACGTCCCACATAATATGAAGTACCATCCGTATTTGCGAAGATTTAAAGGTAGTTATATTTTTCGGAAATAACTAGCCTCTTTCAGTTACACTGAAGAATTTTCGAGGATCTGATTTCAACTCTACTTCGTGTGACAAAGGAGGAGAAAAACGTGTAAAAAGTTAAGTGGGACGGTTGAACACGTCAAATTACAATATCACGTCGATTAAAGGCAATGCTTTCCACTGAAACCCTGTCGACTGTCGATACGCCGGTCGACTGGGCATAGTATTTCCATTTTATTCTAGCCGCTTTTTACTATGGTAATCGATTTTGGCATCATTTAACACAGCTCAAAAGCAAGGGCATTATGGTTCAAAATTCGGGGCAGCTTAAGCACATTGCAGTCGAATATTGGAAAAATGTTGTACACTACAAACGGGCACCCTAAGCAAATGACCCCGAAAATGTATGGTAGATGTACGTAGAACATAAGGATTTGTAGTTGGCTTTGTTTTCTGTCCATGATTCGTAACAGGACACACCATATAGTACGTTAATAAGGTACTGAAAGAAACGAGCATAAGGTTTATTATAGTCAAGTGTTTTGTAAAAACTCTGTACCGAAATTGATGATAACTATATTTTTAAAATAGTGGATATCTGAAATATGAAGTTCATGTGTTAAACCGAAAAAAACTGTTTCATTTTTGGCTTTATGTAATTCCTATACCTGTCCTATCCGCTTTCTAGAAGAAATATGAACAGCGAATGTGGTGTCTGTACTTCCATTCGTCTGTTAGTTATCTTCATCCATTAACAACGACCTCAGATGCCAGCGGTGAAGTTCCAGCTTCCATTTCGGTTATTAACATAAGGAATCAATAGTTTTGCCGATGGGGGAATATTTAGGAACTTCGTTTGCACAAATCTTAAATCCTGTCTTCTTTCTCGGTACCTGTTGTGTCAATATGGGTTTAATAGAATACCAAGTATCATACTACCCTACATACCGTCTTGGACTTAACAGCATAACAAAATCAACTGTATCCGTAGGTAAGAATCGACCTATACATAACGATCGACAACTCGTTTACTTAATAAAATACGTAGTTTTAATCGTTAGTGCACATTCTTAATAATTATTGCATACTTTTCAGAACTTATGTATAAAATATTGTCAAATTACACAAACAACTTTCTTTCGCCATAACTCACATGATATCTGGAGACGAAGTGGACTCGCTATACAGACTGACGGTAACATTTTGAATTATAGTGATCATCCAGAACATTATGACCACCGACCTACAATCAGCGGCACTCAGCGAGGAACGACTACTAGTCTGACACACGAACGGTACATGAAGTATCAGTGAACGTCGTGTCCGTGTCTAGCATGGTGAAGGTGCGCGATCTAACTGAGTTTGACCGAGGGCTGATTGCGATGGCCCGGAGGCTCGGTACAAGCATTTCGGAAACTACACGACTTGTACGGCGTTAGAGGAGTGCTGTGGTAAGTGTCTTCAGCACGTGAAGAAACCAAGGTGAAATAATGTCCAGATTTCGTGGGGTTGGGCGGCCACCTTTCATTACAGATGTCAGACATCGTAGGCTGGGAAGATAACTATAACAGGACAGGCTGCGAACAGTGGTGGTACTGACAACAGAGTTTCATGCTGGGTAGAGTACAAGTGTGTCTCAATACACAGTGCACCGAGCACTACTAACGACAAGCCCCCGTAGATGACGCCCCATGCATGTGTCAATGTTAACACGACGACATCGGCAACTGCGACCGAAATGGGCATGTGACCATCGACTTGGACGTTGGTACAGTGGCAAAGCGTTGCATACCCTGATGAACCCCGATACCTTCTTCATCATGCCGATTGATGGGGGCGAATCCGTCGTCTTCCAGGGGAGCAGCTCCTTGAAACCTGTACTGATGGATGGAAACAAGCTCGTGGCGGGTCATTATGCTCTAGGGAACACTCACGTGGGCACCCATGGGTCCAGTGGAGTTCATGCAAAGCATCATGACGGCCAAAGTGGATCTCACTCTGGTTGTAGACCACGTACACCCCTTCAGGATGACCATGTCTCCCGATGGCAGAGCATATTTCAACTAGATGCGCCATGTCACAGGGCCAGGAATGTGATGGAGTGGCTCGAGGAACTCATTGGCGAGATCCAGTTGATATGCTGACTCCAAAACTCGCTACATCTTAACCCGATCTAACACTTCTTGGATTTGAATGACCGTGGTGGCAGAGCTCATGCCCCCTCCCCGGAATTTACTGGAATTAGGTGTCTTGTGTGTGTAGATGTCGTGCCAGCTCCCTCCACTGACCTACTGTATCAAGGCCTCATTGCCTCCATACCATGACGGGTCGCCGCTGTTATCTGTGTCTAAGGAGGACGTACCGGCTATTAGGTAGGAGGTCATTACGTTCTGGCTGATTATCGTAAATCATTCATCTCCTGCCTGGGAGCACCACTCGATAGACGAGAAATCGTTGTATTTCAAATTGCCTGACTATTCCATAATGTCACAAGTACATGTATCCATGATGCGGGAGGTAAACTCACAAATATATATAGAACGTCTGCTCTGATACCTTTAAATTAAATAGTTTTTACTGCAGAACACACCATGAAACAACGGTTCACTCTGTATTTCACTAGCCCGATAAAGAGCAGTTATTCGTAACATTATTGGTCAACACGAGACTCTTTTTTACAGTTATGAGCCAAAGCATTATGATCACGGCCCACCGCAAGGTTGTATGTTGCCCGTAAATTGCGGGAAGTTTGTGGCCTATGCGTAGGCATCTGGTGCCACAAACCTCTGGAAACCTGTCAAACACTTGTCGAATCCATGACACGAAGAGTCACTGCTAAATGCATTCCAGAAGTGTACCAACACGCATTTAAGTAGGTGGTCATAAAGTTATGGTTCATCAGTGTATATTCCTCTGTCGATATTTTTGAGTGTTGCAACTGATTCCCATGCCAGTGCTATTTCTAACAAGTTTTAGGACAAATGTGCTCCGAAAATGTTGTCTTAACAACTATTTATTTTATACTGTTTGTTTTATAAATTTTAATATTAGTAATTTACTCGTAATAAAATGTTCCGTTTCAGTCCTAGGTCCAATAAATCAGATGTCCTCCACAAATCATCTAGTTAAATCAATATTAAATCGTGGTTCATGAAAATTAATGGAAAGAGATTACGTTATTCATCAACGCTATCAGGATATTTGTTTTAAGTAAATGACAGTAGCGTAACGAACAAACTGCACACGGTATTTGCAGTTTTCACTCATCCACATACAAGTTCGATTCTACGTTAATAAAATTAGTTTCTGGGTTACACGGTTCTAGCCTGTTTACTGTTTGTTTTATAAATTTTAATATTAGTAATTTACTCGTAATAAAATGTTCCGTTTCAGTCCTAGGTCCAATAAATCAGATGTCCTCCACAAATCATCTAGTTAAATCAATATTAAATCGTGGTTCATGAAAATTAATGGAAAGAGATTACGTTATTCATCAACGCTATCAGGATATTTGTTTTAAGTAAATGACAGTAGCGTAACGAACAAACTGCACACGGTATTTGCAGTTTTCACTCATCCACATACAAGTTCGATTCTACGTTAATAAAATTAGTTTCTGGGTTACACGGTTCTAGCCTGTTACTGGGAAAACTCTTAACCTTGGCTTATTGGTATTGACAGGCTTGAGTGTGAAGTCCTCCACTTGAGTACTATAAATAAACATTTGCTTAAATTTCGATTCCACGAAAAATGACTTAAATTTGAAGACTGTCGATTCAACTAAATACCATAGGTTACAACTACGAGAAACTTAAATCTGGTACATAACATTACAGATTTTGTGGAAAAAGCGAACCAAAATATATGTGTTATTGACAGAACTCTTAGAAAACGCTACAAATCTACTAAAGAGGCTGTCTAAACTACCTTTGCCGGTCTTCTTAGGTATTTCTGTGTGGTAAGGGATACCGACCAGATAGCATTGACAGAGGAAATGTAAAAAGTTCAAGATATGGCAGGTCGTTTTATTTGATATTTGATGTGATATGATAAGCGATTTGCAGTGGCAATCATAAAGCAAATAAGTTTTTCGGTGGGGCGAGATCTATTTGCGAAATTTCAGCCACCATCTGTCTCCTCTGAATGCCAAACTATTTAGTTTGCTCTCACGTACAGATCGCAATAAAATAAGAGTAACAAGAGATTGCATGGAAAAATTTAGATGTTCGTTTTTCCCATTTTAACACTAATTATCCGTACGTATCCTGTAAACTCATTATACATCATTTCGATAAAAGAATCGTTCACATCATATGTGTAACGTGTAACTAATTAACTATCATGTGCTGTTCGAGAGTGGAACACTCGAGAAATAATCTGAGAGTGATTCTACGAACCATCTGCGAAACACTTTGGTGTGAATTGCAGGGAAATAATGTAAACGAAACCTTAAAGGCGGCCTCACGCCAATGATATTGATATCATTATTTCGTTTTGGATCATATACTGTCTTTGACAAGAACTGAATATGAAATATGATATTCAGTATGAAGAACTTCGACTGTTCGTTAGGATAAAGGATCTCTGATTCTGGGAACAGGAAGCCTGTTGGCCTGCGAGTACCTCGGCTCTTGGGGAGAATTTCATAAGAGATGAGGACAAGTCTGCAGAAGGACGTGTAGTTGGCCTACAGGGAAACATTCTACCACACTGCGACAACTTTTGCCAACTTCAGACATATACCTTAAGTTCTCCTGGCCTGCGGGCAAACAAAGTTTCCAGGGTGCGAGAAGGATAAGGCTGACAGTCTGCAAAAAATTATGAAAGGATGGCAAAACAGTACAAATCAACGGCAATCAAAACATCTTTCTAGAACATTTAGGAAAAGTGTGAGTGTTTAATTCCTTTTCTATACATCGCAGGACATTCTGAAGTCCAGTTCCGCACGTTAAGCAGAATTTCACAGATAAATACAGATGCTGTTATGCCACGTAGGTGTGTTGGACGAAACTATTCCTTGGTACAAAAGTGTGTTTAATCGAGCATGTGAAACTCGTTAGGGTAGTAAGAAGTATAAGGTCTGACGTTGCGCCGAAAAACAGGCTGTTGTTCTATTGCATTTTCAAAACATTTTCCACTTATTCATCACATTTTTGGGGAAATGTTAATTTTGTAACTTGGAATTTTCAGAACAAAGCGGTGATTGCAGCTGATTACAGTGTCGCTTAATCTCCAACAGGCATAACACCTTACTGCCTGATTTTTGGTCTCAGCTGTGTCCCAACGATGTAGTTTGATAGTATATAAATTCTAATACGAGTCCAGTTCAGTATTTCGACTTCTAAATATCTTAGTTTATGAAAAACGAATTTTTCTAAATAATGAAGAAAATATACAAATTTAGTTCGACAATCTTATTTATGTGTAACATGACGCAACGAAAAATCCTTATGTGTAAGCCTTACTTAAACTTCCTGCATGCAAAAATTAATTTCAAGAAGATTACATAAATTCTACGAAAACACCTAAGAAAATTTGTATGAATCCATTTTCCAAAATCCAGGTTTGTTTGTTAAGCGGGGCTTTCAATAAGTAACGCAACAATTTCTTTTCTCGGCCAGTTTCACATTAAAAACTCCGGAATTTGTTGTTGGACATTGTAGAATATTGCCTCTTTAGCCGCTATAGTTCCAGTAGGTGGCGGCGTATCGTTCATTATGGCGTCAGTACGGAGGTACGTTCCAAACACAGAGCTGTCATTGAGTTTCTTTTTTGGGCGAAAAACCAGAGCATTGCAGATATTCATAGGTATTTGAAGAATGTCTACGGAGACTTGGTAGTCATCAAAAGCACAGTGAGTCGTTGGGCGAGGCGTCTTGTAAAGCAGCAAGTTATTGCGAGATGACATTCGTTGCAGTAAGGCACGCAGCCGTCTAGTACGGTGACTGCAGGGTGGCTATGATCTTTTCCGCTTTCTCACAGCACAGCTGACTGTCTGCTGTGAGAACTGCATGGCGTAACATTCAGTCGATACAAAGATTCATACCATCTACGAATCTAAATAATCCATATTAGTTACTATCCGATTTTGTTCAAACACACAGCCTTTTGTTATTAGTGGAGTGATGATGTCAAAATTTGAGATTTTTATTTATTGTAGTTCTGGAGATAAAGAGAGTTACCTAAAACTCCTAAAACCTACGCTTATTTTTTAAAACCGAGTTTCATTATCATTTGAAGACATTCCATAGTTATCAGTGCATAAAAATCCATTAATTAGAATTATCTTTTTAAATGTAATACAAAAATCGGTCAAAATTATTATTTGATTATATTTTGCCGTGTAAGAGAATGAGAATAATTGAGAGAGTGTATGTGAGACATATGTTAAAATTTAATATTTCATTTTACGTAAAATCTTGTACAAACGAACCGTGGTTAAGTTATATTGCAACCACGATTCAGGTGACTTATGTGGGTGTGTGCTTGCTTTTGTATAAGAGTAGCCACAGACGGAATAAGTTTATTTATCAGTTTGATAAATATTTCGCACATCATTTATTTTGATTAAACAAAATACAAGAATCTGAAGTTTTGTTGGCATTAATTACTATCAAATTAGTGATTGGAGACGGCAAGATTTGTGGCGAGAATGATCTGGAAAGAACGTTCTGATTGGTCGTTTAGATCAACAGCCAATCAGAATTAAGCTGTTCCCACGCGAAAAGAGGGGTGGGCCTATGGGAGATTACCTCGGGAGAAGTCACTTGCTAGTCAGTCTACGGATAACACGATGTTAGATCGCTCCTTAAAAATACTCTGTAAGATGAGGAAATAGTGAGCTAATTTCAGTTCTAACATATCGTGACTGACGCGACTCGAGATATGAACATTTTAATGAAAGATTGGTGTTTCTGAATTAAATAGTTTGCGAGATATGAGCGTGTGAACTTTCTGCTCGTAATAACAACTCCGCGTGGCGTGTTTCGTGCTCTGTACGGAATGTTTTGGTGAGCACTTCTTACGAAGAAGACCACTGAAACAACCGAATGTTTAACTCGGGAACAGTTGTGGGTCCGTATCTTTTATAACGTGAAAATTAGTCGGGTCCGACTTACTAAAATTGTGGCTGCTTGCCGGCCGGTGTGGGCGAGCGGATCTAGGCGCTACAGTCTGGAACCGCGCGACCGCTACGGTCGCAGGTTCCAATCCTGCCTCGGGCATGGATGTGTGTGATGTCCTTAGGTTAGTTAGGTTTAAGTAGTTCTAAGTTCTAGGGGACTGATGACCTCAGAAGTTAAGTCCCATAGTGGTCAGAGCCATTTTTTTGTGGCTGCTTATCGAATGAATATTTGTTATACAGAGAGTGAACTTTGATTGATAACGTTTTACCGTGTTAAATAAGGACATGATAGCCATTTCATGTGTTTCGATATGAATAAGAAGCAGAGTTAATCTAATTTTGAACGCTTTTCTGTAATTACACTGAAGATCCCGAACGCCCGATTTTTTAATCACGAACTTTCAGGAGCTGACTTTCAACTAGAGTTACGCGGCCTATGTGTGACAGGTATTAGTTAAGTGGTGGTTTCAACAACGCTGCTTTACAGTGCCTAGCACAGAGCGAAGGGACATCAGCAAGAAGCCTATCGAGGTAGGTGGACTGAACGATAGCGTTAACACAAACAGCAGACGACCGACGCCGCCCCGCCACATTCTGTCATCATCGCAATAAGGTTGCGCAGACCTGTCCGATCTCCCGCGTGCTGACTAGCCGCACACAGTAGTGACTATTGCAGTATTGGAACGTGCGGACACTCTCATTCGAGGTGATGAGGTGATGGAGGGATCACAGTCACCAATCAAATACATCGCTGCTCAACTGGATGTCTTTTGGCAGTGATGACACACTCGTCCACGCGTTCTGGTGCTCATAAGCGTTGTGGCTGCTTGATCCCTCTCCGCTGAACGGGACACCGTAAGAAGCATCGAAGGACCATTTATGCGGAATTGCTTGCGCGCTACGAGGCTGATCGTGACAAATTTTGGTCGAACATCATCACAAGCAATGAAACATGGGTTCATCACTTGGAACTGGAAACAAAACGGCATTTCATTGAGTGGAGACACACCATCTCTCCTCCGAAGAAAAATTTCAAAGGAGCACCCTCAGCCGGTAAAGTCATGGTGAGGGTCTTCTGGAACTCTGAAGCTATTATTGTGCTTGGTGTCGTCCCTCATGGTGAAACGATCAACTCCTGAAGTGTATTGTAGTACCCTCAGAAAATGGAAAAAACTACTTCAGCGAGTTCGTCGCCACAAAAAATGCAGACGAACTTCTGCTTCAAAATGACAAAGTAAGACCTCACACAAGATTACGCACCCGGGGGGAGCTTACAAAACTTCAAGGGACTGTTCTTCTTCATCTACCCTACAGCCTGGACCTCTAGCCTACCGCCTTCCATCTGTTTGGTCCAATGGAGGATGCACTCTGCGGGAAGTGGATGGTGGGATGATACAGTAAGACGTTGGCTCCGACGTCGTCGAGTAGAGTGATACCATGTGGCCATACAGGCCGTCGCTATAGGTGGAGATTATGTTGAAAAATATGGTTTTGTGGACAAAAAGTGTGAGGAATAGTGTAGTGTGTTGGAACCCTGAATGAAACCATCCTACTTTCAGAAAAAAATATGTTTCATTAGTTATTGAACGTAACTCTGTTTGAATGTAATTCATTTTCATGCCTAGCATTCTCTATTCCTAATTACTTCATAATTTTACATGTTATGACTGAAAATTATCACTGTCTTTCTTTAACTTATTTTCGTGCAAACGTATCAAAGCAAACAATTACGTAATGTAAGTTTACATTTGTTTGTGCACATGAACTTGTTCTTATTACACGCCAATTTCTATTCCTTTTCAATGGCGGTTTGCTTTCCCCCTACAACCTTTCTTCGTTTAGCTCTTCCTTACGTTTCCTTCTTTAACCACTTGGTATCGATTCTCCTGCCGCTTGTATCTTGGAATCCTGCTAGTTATAACCCTTTCTTCTCAAAAAAATTTCTGCTACATATTCCTGTTTTACGTCGTTTGATGGCTG
Organism: Schistocerca piceifrons; assembly: GCF_021461385.2. Classification (NCBI taxonomy): domain Eukaryota; kingdom Metazoa; phylum Arthropoda; class Insecta; order Orthoptera; family Acrididae; genus Schistocerca; species Schistocerca piceifrons. The sequence continues at coordinate 599,701,399 of NC_060149.1, read as the reverse complement.
AAGATTAGTTGTGTTAGTTCATTGACGTTCGTTGTCGACATGCGCCCAAAAATGATCAGTCCTTGTTTGGTAATAATTCCTATAATTGTCCATTTTTCCATCATTTATTCTTACTCTACAGGCTTCTGTTCTTCTTATTGGACTTCATACGTCCTTCATAATTCATCTCTCTTGTACCTCTAGTTGGCCTCATTTATAGTTCAGTAATAGGAACTCGCATATGTGGACGTATTATGCTTTCAGTACAGTACTGTACTGAATTATTTTAGCATATTTCTGAACGTTCGTTTTTGTAAATGTTCTTACTCTCCTATATTATCAACTAGACTTCTTTAACAGTTTCTTCAGTTTTGCCGTTAGTTCCCTCGAACCTACCCTGCAACTGATTGAATCTCTCACGGACTACATTTCTATTCTCACTTAGCCCCGATTTCAATTCCCCAAAGTCAGTTTATCTTCCCAAATTTGTTTTCATCTACCAAAGTTACTGCTCACTTCAGATTTATTTATCGCAAGTTTTCATTCTATACACTCAAAGTTAATGCAAAGCAAAATTTAATTCTTTACAAAATCTGTTTTTACTTCCACAGCGAATCCGTTCAAAGTGGTTAAAATTAATGAAAGTGATTTCCTACCACTCGTTGACTTTCTGTGTCTGCTTCTTCCCTTTGTATTTTAGGACTGCCTGAATCACTTCTTACAGTCAGTGACTATTACTTATTTACGTCTTAATATCTTTGGCCATGGCCGACGACAAGCAAAACACAAATTGTACAGTACGACTGCTGTCTCTACTTACTCTATTCTCGCCCGTTGTACGCCGCCGCTGCTACTCATTACCCGGTGCGATGCCAAGCCATCATATGCCAGTGTTGTTGCAAAGCCACTGTCCTCAACATGAAGAGCGAATCCCGCCATGTGATGAGAATGGATGCGACGTGTAACCGCTGTCTACCGCTGCTCTACGATCTGAAACCACCACCTCGTGGACTGCCCCCACCCCGCTTCCATAATCGAATGTGAATTCGTGTGATGTATGCGTGCAGCGCCTCGTAGATGACCGGATACGCTGCTGCTCGCATCTAGTTTCATCCACTACGACCCTTTGCTGCCTTTGTCAGACTTACATTTCTCCTTATGCTTTCCCATCTAACTACCACGGCTACACTGTCCGAACTGTTGCTGTTGCTGCTTTACGTGAATCAGTCCCCAACGCAAGGTGCCTGTTCACCAACAGTTTCGGATTGTTCTTCTAGTGGGACAACCGACCTCGCAACTAATATTCTCGACAAGAATTCATAAATACAATTCTATCCTGAAAAGAAATTCGAATCACAAGGCTCATGACCGGCTGAGAAGTGTAATTTGCTGGTCAATCCAGGAAGAGGAGCTTCTTTTGAAGCGCAGTTCCTGTTTGATTTTCCACAGTAGTAGGGAGCAATCCATGACCTAAATTGTTGGCTTGACTCGTTATGATATTCCAGGGGTCGATATGCACCATCCCTCTAAACCAACTTCATTTATTACAGGAACAGATCCTTAACCTTTTAAAGCAAGTAAACAAGTTACCGAATAATATATAAATAAGTTAAATAACTGGACAGACATAATAAGATTAATGATATTCACGATACCAAAGGATTGTCGTTTAACACAAAGATGTGTTTACTGAATAATATTCACACATAGATTCAAGTAAAAAACAATTAAGCAATAATTAATGTATGTAGGGTGAGCAGAGCATCGAATACATAATCGTATGCAAAATATATGTTTTAAATGTGTACAAAGACTTGCTCAATAAAGCAGATTTGAAACGCATACAAGTTTCAAAACGTTTTGGTGAATGAAATACCGGCTGAGTTAGCCCGATCACGAATCAGAAACAACACGTAAACAGATCGGAATCTGCCTTGCGTTGGCAGTAACCGAGAGTAGCACTCTTCTGTTCATCCAATAACATTGCCTAAGCTTGTCAGGTCGTAAAATAAAGAAACATTTTATTTTGTGTTGCAGAATAGGTGCCTGGAGAGGAACTGTATATATGCAAGCCCATTGCGACATTCATGCAAAACTCCCTGTCTTTCTCTCAGTATATGTTAATGCAACCACGCCATTACTACACATGCGACAACTAGGCAAGTAGCCGAGTAAAAACCACCTTCACTCCAGATCAATGGAATATACTAAAGCAGGATACCTTGTTTTCTTCCAACACAAGCAAGCTATGTGTGGCGACACTATTCTCGCTGGACACTGGACAAAGCCAGTCTCGCCACTAAGACCTCAGACAGGCATTTGTTCAGCAGCGGTGAACATGTAGGACTCAATTAATGTGCCACATATATAACACAACAGAAAACTGCTCATAAGAAAGCTACGTTAAAACAGAATATATGGAAGGTGGAAAATTCTAATAGAAACCTTTCATCCTTCTGACAATCTCTCAGTCTAATCTTTGCCTATCTTACAAACAGTGACGAGCGAAGATCCTCATGACTCAGATGTAGATAGATCGAATACTATTCCAAAATTGGTGCTGTTCCAGTACTCATGGTATCACCAAAGTCTTCTAGTCAAGGGATCTCAAACGACATCAAGATATATATATATATATATATATATATATATATATATATATATATATATACAGGGTGAGGCAGCTAAGTCATATTACCCCTTGTATCCCCCCAACCGTAGTAGATACGAAGATTACGTTCCACAGTGAATTACAGGGACAGGGGCTACTTGAATACATCACATTTCATGCTTGTGCTATTTTTCATTACAGAGATATGAGGCTATCTTTGGTTTTATTTAAAAATGGAACCCTATGTTAAATTTTAGCGTAACATGATGGGCTTAAAAAGACGATTTTAAATATGTGTATATCATAATATTTAGGCGAATAGTTTTTGAGACACAGATATGTTCTCGTATCGTGTTCGTCCTTCCAAACGGTGTTGTCCAATGCGACCTTTCCTGTTGTGGAGAGTACATGGTAAACGTCACGAGTCCGTCCTTACACAAACACGCCCATTTACCCGACAATAGTAATACTTACTGCGATATTTTGCGCAAACGTTAAATGATGATGTCGCGCAAATATTATTCAGTTATTTGACAAGGGTGATACCAAAATAGTAGATAACATAGAGTATTGAAATACCACAAGATGTTAATACATTTTAAGAAATACAAATGTAAATTAGGAGGCCCTTATTGGTCACAATTATTTCGTACGTATTTCTTTATTATTTGAAAATATTTACTATTGATCACAATACGAAGCAAATACACACAAAGATATAAAACACATACTGTACATGATACAAAACTTTACTGAAGCATGTGCTCAAAATGCTTCCCCTCTGCTGCAATGCACATTTCTAGTCGCCGTTCGAATGATTTGTGAACGGCTGCGAGGGTGTCACGTGAGATATCAGCACACGCTTCGGTGATACGTTGCTTCATATCGTCTGGCATAGTTGGTATTTCAGCATACACTTTATGTTTGTTTGCTCCACACAGAAAAAAATCAAGTGGGGTCAAATCAGGAGACCAGGCTGGCCACTTCACTTCAGCACGTCGTCCTATCCAGCAATCCGGGAATTTTCCATTTAACAGCTCTGTAGCCACACGGAAAGAGTGGGCAGGACAGCCGTCATGTTGGAACCGCATGCACTGACGCGTAGTTAATGGTACCTCTTCCAGCAAAATGGGCAGAACGTTTGGCAGGAACTGTGCATAGTTATTGCCATTTAGTATACACGGAATGACGTACAGCCCCACAGTGACATTTCCGACGATGCCACACCACACTTTAACACTGTACGGTTGCTGATTCTGTACCTGTCGAAGCCAGTGAGAGTTCTCTATTGACCAGTATTGCATATTATGCAAATTCACATTACCGTGGTTGATGAAAGTCACTTCATCAGTAAAAAGCACCCGTTGAAAAAACGTTGGATTGTCTTGTAGGCGCTGCAGAGCAAATCGGTAAAATTCCTAGCGCCGTTCTAAATCCACACCGGAGAGTGCTTGATGTAATGAGAGGTGAAACGAGTGAAATCTATGCCGGTGAAATATGCGTAGAACATTCTCTGACTTATACCACATTCCGAGGCGATACGTCGCGACGAAACAATAGGGTCGTTATGCGCCAACGCTGGAACGCCCTCTTCATGTAACTCACCAGTTGCAGTTTTCTGCCTTGTCCTCTGCATGGCGTTCCATGATCCCGATTCAAGTAGTTTCTTGCGAATACGTGCAAGAAGCTGGCGCCTAGGACGCTCACGATCAGGACACAATTCTCCATATCGCTTTATTGATCTAACAGCATTTCTTCTGCTTTCACCATACACTAGAAGCATATCTAACTATTCTTCGTTGGTGTACATGTCTGCTCCAAGAAACTTTAACGGAAATGCGATGTCTCATTACCCCAGCAGCACATGTATTCCCTTCTCTACACCTACCTCGTGTGTCACCTTGCGGTGTTATCGAGAAGCAGGAAAACAACGCCTTCCCTGTCATTTCGCATTGGACAACGCCGCTTCGGAGAACGAACACAATACGAGATATTATGATATACACATATTGGAAACTGTCCTTTTAAGCCCATCATGTTACGCCAATATTTAACATAGGGTTCCATTTAAAAAAACCAAAGATGGCCTCATATCTTTGTAATAAAAAAATGGCACAAACATGAAATGTGATGTCTTCAAGTAGCCCCTGTCACTGCAATTCACTGTCCAAACGGTATCTTTGTATCTATTACGGTTGGGTAGATAAAAGGGGTACTATGACTTAGCTGCCTCACCCTGTGTATATATATTTGTTTTAAAACCGGGAAATCAGGTTCTGAGACTTACGAACTATTAAAAACTGATTTTGGAGATAATTGAATGAGCCAGTCAAATGTTTTTGTATGGTTTAACAGATTTGATGATGAACCACGATCCGGCCGTCCTTCCACCTCAAAAACGAACGAAAATGTTGTGAAAATATGCGACTTAGTGCGCTTTGATCGTAGACATACACATAGAGAGATGACTGATGCACTCAGTTTAAGTTACTATCCAGTTCAGTCAATTTTAACTGAAGATCTGAACATGCGTCGAGTGTCCGTAAAATTCATTCCAAAAGTGTCGTCAAGTGACCAGAGACAATACCGACTTGAAGTGTGCCAAGAACTGATTAATCTGACTCAAAATGACCCACATTTGTTAAACAGGGTAATTATAGGTGACCAATCGTGGGTATATGGATATGATCCTTAAACCAAAGTTCAGTCTCCGCAGTGGAGGACTCCAGGTTCACCACGACCGAAAAACGCACGGCAAAGTCGGTCGAAGGTGAAGACAATGTTGGTGACTTTATTCGATTCTACCGTTGTTGTGCATGATTAATTTACCCCTGAAGGACAGACAATTAACCAGGAATATTCCAAATGTATCCTTGAGCGTTTACGGGAAAAGGTGCGGAAGAAAAGGCCTGCAATGTGTGAAAGACAGGAGTTGAGTGCTACACCATGAGAACGCTCCGGCTCATCATGCCTTCTCCATCGTTTAATTTTTTACCAAATTCAAAATTCATGTGCTTCCACAATCACCATATTCCCCTTACTTGGCCCCTGCGAGCATCTACCTGTTTCCTAAGCTGAAATTTTCACAGAAAGAGAAGCGATTTGACTCGATTGAAGACTTACAGGCAAATACGGAGACCGCTCTTAACACACTTCTTGAAAAAAATTCCAGGAATGTTTCCAAAAGTGGAAACACAGTTGAAGGAGATGCATCATAGTGGCATGTAAGTAGCACCATTGTATAATTACAAGCCTATTCTTAAAACTTTCCAATCACACCGACCGTCTGAGCAGGGTTCACACTGTAACAACACAACAGTTCAATGCTAAGGCTTGCCTCCAACTGGAGCTGTAGAGAAGAGTCTATGGAACAAGCCAATACCTTCCACATACCAACACTGCCAACTGTTTAAGAGTTACGAAGTTGGAGGCATTACTTTTCAGTTAACTATATATATATATATATATATATATATATATATATATATATATATATATATATATATACAGGGTAAGACACCTAACATTACCGCTGGATATATTTCGTAAACCATATCAAATACTGACGAATCGATTCCACAGACCGAACGTTTGGAGAGGGGCTAGTGTAGCTGGTTACTACAAACCATAAAAAAATGCACGGAAGTATGTTTTTTAACACAAACCTACGTTTTTTTAAAAGGAACCACGTTAGTTTTGTTAGCACATCTGGACATATAAACAAATACGTAATCAGTGCCGTTTGTTGCATTGTAAAATGTTAATTACATCCGGAGATATTGTAACCTAAAGTTGACGCTTGAGTACCACTCCTCCGCTGTTCGATCGTGTGTATCGGAGTGCACCGAATTACGTAGGGATCCAAAGGGAACGGTGATGGTCCTTAGGTTCAGAAGAGATTGGAACAGCACATTACGGCCACATGCTAACACCTTTTTATTGGTCTTTTCACTGACGCACATGTACATTACCATGAGGGATGAGGTACACGTGGTTTCCGTTTTCAATTACGGAGTGGAATAGAGTGTGTCCGGACATGTCAGACCAACAGATGTTCAATGTGGTGGCCATCATTTGCTGCACACAATTGCAATCTCTGGCGTAATGAATGTCGTACACGCCGCAGTACATCTGGTGTAATGTCGCCGCAGGCTGCCACAATACGTTGTTTCATATCCTCTGGGGTTGTAGGCACATCACGGTACACATTCTCCTTTAACGTACCCCACAGAAAGAAGTCCAGAGGTGTAAGATAAGGAGAACGGACTGGCAATTTATGCGTCCTCTACGTCCTATGAAACGCCCGTCGAACATACTGTCAAGGGTCAGCCTAGTGTTAATTGCGGAATGTGCAGGTGCACCATCATGCTGATACCACATACGTCGACGCGTTTCTAGTGGGACAGTTTCGAGCAACGTTGGCAGATCATTCTGTAGAAATGCGATGTATGTTGCAGCTGTTTGGGCCCCTGCAATGAAGTGAGGACAATGTTTCAAGCGTCAACTTTAGGTTACAATATCTCTGGATGTAATTAACATTTTACAATGCAACAAACAGCACTGATTACGTATTTGTTTATATGTTCAGATGTGCTAACAAAACTAACGTGGTTCCATTTAAAAAACGTAGGTTTGTGTTAAAAACATACTTGCGTGCGTTTTTGTATGGTTTGTATTAAACAATTACACTAGCCCCTCTCCTCACGTTCGGTCTGTGGAATCGGTTCGTCAGTAATTGATGTGGTTTACGAAATACATCCAGCGGTAACGTTAGGTGACTCACCCTGTATATATATATATATATATATATATATATATATATATATATATATTACGAGGGTATTTCGGAAAGTAAAGATACACCGTACGCCAGAGGAACAGAAGAGTTTTGGCGAGCAAGTTGGCAACACTAGCGTTAACCTTGACCGTTAGCTTTCTCCTCGCGGTCGTTCGGCAGTTGAACGTTGCTTCTGGTTGGAGTAGGTCGTGTTTAAAATGGCTGCGCCGATTCAGAATCCCGCCAAATTCGAAGTGCGCTCCATCATATGTTCTCTTCATGCAAAAGGTCAGCGACCAGCGGATATTCACTAAGAAATTGTTTCTGTTTATGGGAACATTATGAATCGACAAAGTGTAACGAAATGGTGTCGTCATTTCTCTGAGGGTAGGACCGATGTTCATGACAAACAAAGAACAGGTCGGCCATCTGTGATCTCTGATGCCCTTCTTTGGAGAATGGAGGAAGCAATTCGTGCGAATAGACGTCTCACATTGAAAGAATTGCTTCAGATCATACCGGACGTGTCAATGACAACTCGTTATGATGTTGTGATTGTCAAGTTAGGGTACAGGAAATTGTGTGCGCGCTGGGTTCCAAAACTGTTAATGGAAGAACACAAAAAGAAAGTATGGGCTTGGCACTCGACTTCCTCACACGCTATGCTGAAGCAGGTGATGAGTTCCTTGATCACATTGTGACAGGTGACGAGACGTGGGTTTATCACCATAAACCAGAATCCAAGCAACAATCAATGCAATGGCGCAATTCGAATTCACCAAAAGCCAAGAAATGCAAAACATCGATTTCAGGGAAGAAAATCATGGCTTCTGTTTTTTGGGACATGCAAGGCATTCTTCTGTTGGAATTTATGCCTCCAGGAACGACAATTAATGCTGCTGCATATTGCCAGACTTTGAAACACCTTCGAAGGGCAATTCAAAACAAACGCAGGGGAATGCTGACAAGTGGAGTCCGCTTGCTTCATGACAACGCTCGACCTCACACTACGCTCGTAACCAAAGCGCTACTCAAACAATTCAAATGGGACGTATTAGACCATCCACCATACAGCCCGGACCTTGGGCCCACCGACTTCCATGTCTTCCGTTACCTGAAGTCACATCTTGGTGGAAAATCACTCCACGACGATGAAGACATCAAAGATGAATTTGGAATGTGGTTCCGACAACAGGCGGAAACCTTCTATGACTGTGGGATACAAAAGCTTGTGCACCGACTTAACAAATGTTTGGATAACGGGGGTTATTATGTCGAAAAATAACAAATAATCCAGTTAATAAAATGTAACTAACGTTTTCTAAATAAATGTTCTATTTAAGGACTGCGAGAAATTGTATCTCTACTTTTCGAAATGTCCTCATATATATATATATATATATATATATATATATATATATATATATATATATAATCCTGATGTCGTTTGAGATCCCTTGACTAGAAGACTTTGGTGATATCGTGAGTACTGGGGCAATACCAATTTCGGTGCAATTTTCGATCTATCTACATCTGTTTCATGAGGATCTAGGATCATTTATGACCGCCTCGCTCTTTCTCCTTCCTCCTACCACATCTCCACCCCACTCTCTGTCACCAATTTAGAGATATACAAATGATGGGCTGCTGACGTTGTGCACCTAGATAATTTGCTTCCCCCACACCCTGCCCTCCCCCGAACTAGTTCGATAATGTACAGATGTATAGGTGGTGAGTCATTCCTTTATTGACTGAAGCATCTTGTTTCCTTACCTTTGTCACTATTATTTATTACGAAATTGGGACTATGTTCTCTTTCTCTTATTGCTATAATTTATTTGCTAACCGCTGATATTTATTGCACTGCCGTCACAGTTCTTATCTTAAGTAGGATGATATATGTTTTAGTTGGCCTTTCTCCTTATATTTCTAGTTTGAAATCCTTATCACTGATATTTATTAAGTAGTTAGTACGATTTATGACACATTCTGGTGGAACCATGACATCGCAGTGTATTGCATTCTCTATACACTTAGCAATGTTTAAGAAACTCTCACAGACGTGTGTGGATCAGTAATACGTTAAAAATGTGCTACTGAGCATATAATACATCGCGAGTAATGCGCTAAGTGTAACACCGAAACCAAATCCAAATCAGATAGCTTGTCTGACAATTGTGTATTCCATGACCTATTTATTTAACACATTCTGGAACACTGTAGTGCAAATTAATACATCGCACCTTTTAAAAGTATGTGTGTCTCCAAATCCCTTAAAGAAAATACGCTTTTGATACGCAACATTTGAATTGTAGGGATGCTGAGGTTTATGCACGGACAACCCCAGGTTCCATGTTAAACAATTATCACAGGGGTATTTTACGTAGCCGCCTTGTTCACTCACCGGTTTCTGTACGTCTGTTGCTATGCCAGCTGCAGCGACGCTTGTTACAGCCCTGACCCTCCACAGTGCTTAATTTGCGACAGGCAGACGGTGCCAGTGGAAGGCATGCCGTATCTTCTGACCTCCACCAGAGGGGGTTCATTTTTTGTGCCTCCATAATCCAATGTAACTTCCTACTTGATGTGTTGCAGTAGAGAATACCAGAAAGTTTGTCTGACCCAAAGAATTGTAATCTTATTTGGCTTCATATGCTACATAATTTGTTCGACCCATACAGTATGTAATTTGATTTATAATGAATATACCATTGATAAAGCAGCTATACCACTCCATTAGATAGAAAGCTGACTCAAGCACCAATCTATGTGGACCAAATATCAGATCGAGAATAATAAAGCTCCTAGCTTCTACTGTCTACCGCTGGAGCTTATCGAGCTTCTCCATAACGATCCCAAGCCAAAAAAGGCCAATCTTCGCTGGATCTACTCTAGCAACCTGATAAAGGTCCCAGACCCACAGACCCACAGACACACACACACACACACACACACACACACACACACACACACACACACACAAAATAGCGCAATTGAGTTAGGTTCCTCGAACACTATTCCAGCTACTACATGGATCTTAGATCTGACGCCTACACAAAACTTTGACACCTGTAGTTCATCAGCATTTTGTGTTATCACCAAACTGAGAGTGGTTGTCGTCTTTGTTAGGTGGCCACAGACGAGAATTTGTAAGAATCGGTGAACATAAAGCTGTATTTCAGATAACTAAGGTCAACATACTCCCCTAAAAAAGGGATTGTGTGTTCACAGCAGTTTTTCTGGGTTGAAATTTGGAGGATGAAGAATTAGTGCTCCTGCTAGCACTTTGTAGCTACTCTTGTTGGGTGGGAACCTGTATCACTGTTGAATATAAAGAAACCAACCGACATCTAGTATAGCATCCGTCAATAGTACAAGTTTTCTTGCACAAAATCGTTATAAATTTGCGTATGTATTTGCACACAGAATATGGAAAAAGTCTAAATACGATAGAGAAATACACTCCTGGAAATTGAAATAAGAACACCGTGAATTCATTGTCCCAGGAAGGGGAAACTTTATTGACACATTCCTGGGGTCAGATACATCACATGATCACACTGACAGAACCACAGGCACACAGACACAGGCAACAGAGCATGCACAATGTCGGCACTAGTACAGTGTATATCCACCTTTCGCAGCAATGCAGGCTACTATTCTCCCATGGAGACGATCGTAGAGATGCTGGATGTAGTCCTGTGGAACGGCTTGCCATGCCATTTCCACCTGGCGCCTCAGTTGGACCAGCGTTCGTGCTGGACGTGCAGACCGCGTGAGACGACGCTTCATCCAGTCCCAAACATGCTCAATGGGGGACAGATCCGGAGATCTTGCTGGCCAGGGTAGTTGACTTACACCTTCTAGAGCACGTTGGGTGGCACGGGATACATGCGGACGTGCAATGTCCTGTTGGAACAGCAAGTTCCCTTGCCGGTCTAGGAATGGTAGAACGATGGGTTCGATGACGGTTTGGATGTACCGTGCACTATTCAGTGTCCCCTCGACGATCACCAGTGGTGTACGGCCAGTGTAGGAGATCGCTCCCCACACCATGATGCCGGGTGTTGGCCCTGTGTGCCTCGGTCGTATGCAGTCCTGATTGTGGCGCTCACCTGCACGGCGCCAAACACGCATACGACCATCATCGGCAACAAGGCAGAAGCGACTCTCATCGCTGAAGACGACACGTCTCCATTCGTCCCTCCATTCACGCCTGTCGCGACACCACTGGAGGCGGGCTGCACGATGTTGGGGCGTGAGCGGAAGACGGCCTAACGGTGTGCGGGACCGTAGCCCAGCTTCATGGAGACGGTTGCGAATGGTCCTCGCCGATACCCCAGGAGCAACAGTGTCCCTAATTTGCTGGGAAGTGGCGGTGCGGTCCCCTACGGCACTGCGTAGGATCCTACGGTCTTCGCGTGCATCCGTGCGTCGCTGCGGTCCGGTCCCAGGTCGACGGGCACGTGCACCTTCCGCCGACCACTGGCGACAACATCGATGTACTGTGGAGACCTCACGCCCCACGTGTTGAGCAATTCGGCAGTACGTCCACCCGGCCTCCCGCATGCCCACTATACGCCCTCGCTCAAAGTTCGTCAACTGCACATACGGTTCACGTCCACGCTGTCGCGGCATGCTACCAGTGTTAAAGACTGCGATGGAGCTCCGTATGCCACGGCAAACTGGCTGACACTGACGGCGGCGGTGCACAAATGCTGCGCAGCTAGCGTCATTCGACGGCCAACACCGCGGTTCCTGGTGTGTCCGCTGTGCCGTGCGTGTGATCATTGCTTGTACAGCCCTCTCGCAGTGTCCGGAGCAAGTATGGTGGGTCTGACACACCGGTGTCAATGTGTTCTTTTTTCTATTTCCAGGAGTGTAGAAGATATTTGCATTTACTGTAAGTACCAATGGAAAGCAGTCACACGTTGACATATGTGTAGAAAAATGAAAGATGAGAACGAGGGTGTTTGCTACATTACGGATATAGAAAAAAATTTGGTTGTTAACGTCCATTCCCATGTGTATATGCTTAAAAAAGGAATAGTATTATTCTACGGATGTTAAGAAACAGGAGCAACGTATTGAATAAACTAAGACCAGTCCCTCTTAAAGAAATTACACCTGTAAGCACAGTTAATCTGGAAAATTTTACCGGCAAGGCAAAACTTTAAATAACTATTCAAACAAGAAAACTCCACAGCAAAATGTAAGCAAAGATTAAAAATTAGTTTAAACAGAGCATATAGAAAAAATTTGGATATGAAAGGGGAATACAGGATATCGGCATTTTTGTAAATACTAATGAAACTCATACAATGTAAGCTTTCACGGCCGGTATTGTATTCACTTAAAACTTCCGGGCTGATAGACCGTGGTCGAAGTATAAAACTCTCTCGTGACGTTTCGTCTACGACTGCGGGAGACATCCTCGGAGGATGTCTGCCGCAGTCGGAGACGAAACGTCAGGAGAGAGTTTTATACTTCGACCACGGCCTATCAGCCCGGAAGTTTTAAGTGAAGACTTATGAAACTGTTCACACGTTAATCTACAATCTTTAAATTGATGAACTTCAGGGTGTTTACAACATTAGAAGATTTGTGAGAATGAAACAGTTCATCAATCATCATTCTCATTTGTATCTGCTTAAGAAATTCATGAAACTAAATGTGAAATTAAAATCCCTGAAAGAATTTGAATATTGGAGGGTGTAGTGCATGCAGTCCCCATACTATATTTCTAACATCTTTTAAGAGTTGTGGTAATAAAATGTGCTACTGCCGTGACAAATCGCAATGCACATTAATTTACATGTTATTTCGGGCATGAAAGGGAGGCTGAGATGTGGCACACCACTCTCTCACTTTAAGTACACTGTCAGTCAGCTTAATATTCATATTTTAGGTTATGATCTCCATGTTCCCCAGTACTACATTTGGTATGTATGGTTTACGACTTTTTGCACGAGGAAATTGTGGGCAGAATGTTCATATAACTGCCTGTGAAGCCTATAGAGAAGTTGTACCCGAGGGGCCATAATTGAGACGACTGAGAACGGGGAAAAAGATGTGTTCAATGACCTAGCTGTGCGAGTGATTCGAGGAAGCAGCGTTTTGTGAATTGCACCTACACACTTCCTACTTAGTGTTGGAGCAGGAGGGCGTTGGCTGGCAAAACATTTTACCTAGACCAGGCGACACACTGTCGCGAAGGCAGCCAGTTGGCGGAAAATGGGTGAAGAAAGCCATTTAAGAGAGGCTTGTTTAATCCGAGCTTTTCGGTAAATGGTGGGACGGTCCTAAAATTACAAGCATTCTCATCTACATCTACATCCATACTCCGCAAGCCACCTGACAGTGTGTGGTGGAGGGTACCTTGAGTACCTCTACCGGTTTTCCCTTCTATTCCAGTCTCGTATTGTTCGTGGAAAGAAGGATTGTCGGTATCCCTCTGTGTGGGCTCTAATCTCTCTGATTGTATCCTCATGGTCTCTTCGCGAGATATACGTAGGAGGGAGCAATATACTGTTTGCCTCCTCGGTGAAGGTATGTTCTCGAAACTTCAACAAAAGCCCGTACCGAGCTACTGAGCGTCTCTCCTGCAGAGTCTTCCACTGGAGTTTATCTATCATCTCCGTAACGCTTTCGCGATTACTAAATGATCCTGCAACAAAGCACGCTACTCTCCGTTGGATCTTCTATCAACCCTATCTGGTACGGATCCCACACTGGTGAGCAGTATCCAAGCAGTGGGCGAACAAGTGTACTGTAACCTACTTCCTTTGTTTTCGGATTGCACTTCCTTAGGATTCTTCCAATGAATCTCAGTCTGGTATCTGCTTTACCGACGATCAACTTTACATGATCATTCCATTTTAAAACACTCCTAATGCCTACTCCCAGATAATTTATGGAATTAACTGCTTCCAGTTCTAACCTGCTATATTGTAGCTAAATGATAAGGGATCTTTCTTTCTATGTATTCGCAGCACATTACACTTTTCTACATTGAGATTTAATTGCCATTCCCTGCACCATGCGTCAATTCACTGCAGATCCTCCTGCATTTCAGTACAATTTTCCATTGTTACAACCTCTCGATATATCACAGCATCATCCGCAAAAAGCCTCAGTGAACTTCCGATGTCATCCACTAGGTCATTTATGTATATTGTGAATAGCAACGGTCCTAAGACACTCCCCTGCGGCACACCTGAAATCACTCTTACTTCGGAAGACTTCTCTCCATTGAGAATGACATGCTGCGTTCTGTTATCTAGGGACTCTTCAATCAAATCACACAATTGGTCTGATAGTCCATATGCTCTTATTTTTTTCACTAAACGACTGTGGAGAACTGTATCGAACGCCATGCGGTAGCCAAGAAACACAGCATCTACCTGGGAACCCGTGTCTATGGCTCTCTGAGTCTCGTGGACGAATAGCGCGAGCTGAGTTTCACACGATCGCCTTTTTCGAAACCCATGCTGATTGCTACAGAGTAGATTTCTATTCTCCAGAAAAGTCGTTATACTCGAACATAATACGTGCTCCAAAATTCTACAACTGATCGACGTTAGAGATATAGGTCTATAGTTCTGCACATCTGTTCGACGTCCCTTCTTGAAAACGGGGACGACCTGTGCCGTTTTCCAATCCTTTGGAACCCTACGCTCTTCTAGAGACCTACGGTACACTGCTGCAAGAAGGGGGGCAAGTTCCTTCACGTACTCTGTGTAAAATCGAACTGGTATCCCATCAGGTCCAGTGGCCTTTCCTCTTCTGAGTGATTTTAATTGTTTCTCTATCCCTCTGTCGTCTATTTCGATATCTACCATTTTGTCATCTGTGCTACAATCTAGAGAAGGAGCTACAGTGCAGTCTTCCTCTGTGAAGCAGCTTTGGAAAAAGACATTTCGTCTTTCGGCCATTAAAATTTCTTAGGATTTTCTACCAAGTCAGTACATACAACTTTACTTTCGAATTCACTTTACACCTCTCGCATAGAGAGCTGGGATTATACTAACAGAGTGGCTGGCGCACGTGTTCATTGGAGGCAATGCTGTACCTCACCTGACGCCAGGAATTCGCCAGGCTCTTTTAACGAATGGCAGAAAGATGTCTTTCACGGGTACGACAGTCTAGGAAGCTTAACAGCCTTCTTTGAGAAACTGGAAATGGTTGGGCTGCAAAGATTAATCTCTTCGTAAATGAGTGACTGTGGTCCTGTCTAGGTAGATGTTTCTTACTGATACATGGGCATGCTTACCGTGAGAACGACTCCTCCATAGTCTAAAGCCTTCTTTTTTCAGACGTGAGATTTTGACTGGATTGGATTGTTTGGGGGAGGAGACCAGACAGCGAGGTCATCGGTCACATCGGATTAAGGAAGGACGGGGAAGGAAGTCGGCCCTGCCGTTTCAAAGGAACCATCCCGACATTTGCCTGGAGCGAATTAGGGAAATCACGGAAAAGCTAAATCAGGATGGATGGACGCAGGATTGAACCGTCGTCCTCCCGAATGCGAGTCCAGTGTGCTACCCACTGCAGAGATTTTGAGTCGCTGATTGGCTTCTCTCAGGATATGCAAAGCAGAGGCTTGCTCCCCTGTCGTGGGAAACCTGGTGGTGTGGCTGGATTGGCTACCAGACCAGCAGAACACTCAAGATGGGAGACTCAATAAGAAGAGGATAGTTCGAATGGTTTGTACAATGTGGAGGCGGTTTTTTCTGCTAATTCGGCTCCCGTACTGCGACTTGGTGGAATGTGATTGCGATTCTGTACCCTCTGAATATCCTGGTCCTCCCCTGGTGCAGAGATTCTGGTCTATCCCTAGTGAATGAGACTTGTGATCTGCTACTTGTGGTGGGCTAAGAGCCAGAGGCACTTTCCAACTGCACCGACAGTGGAACAGCATATCATCCCGGACATACCGTGTGTCACGAGGATGAACTTATTCGACCTGAGTCGGCCGTCTGACGTTTGATAATTCCAGCAAGCGGCGTCGTGCCTGAGAGTTTGGCCCGATCAGCGAACGGGTGCACCTCACACTGAAATCTGTCGGGATTTCAGGACTCTGATAGGAACATTTCCGCATTCTAATAATCAGAACGCCAGTCCGAGTACTTTCGCAGGTTTTCGTGGATGCGTCAGAAAATTACAGCTGCCGCAGCGTGCAGCTCATTGTCCTCACTATAAGGTTTTCTGCTGTTGCCTGAATCAAGGTGAAAGGGTGAAAGGTTAAAGTATAGCTGCACCGGCATGGGGTTGTTAAATGAAATTCACAGCTCCCTGTTCTCTGGTGAACCACAGTTTGTGGTGCACTGGGTCATAGTTGATTCCATTTGAATAAAATTGGGCCTCACAGTTGAGTCATGTAGACAAAGTTAGATTGCGTTGCAAGCGGGATTAATTCAGGAGAGAATTTGCATAGTATCCACCCCCATAAATGCTTTGCCAATCTAACACCATCCGTTTTCTTATCTATGTTCCTCATTTTCTTTTGTATGATTTATCAACTCGATTGTAGTTATAAAAGGACGAATAAAAACTTGTCATTATCTCTCTAAATTAAAATACGCCACTATTTTCATTCATACTCCTCCAACCATTCACTATTTTTATTTTGTTGAGGTGATACATGGACACGCCAGGAATTCAAAATTCAATCATATCAAATTAGTAAATTAGATGATTAATTTGATTTCTGAAAGCGACCACAGACATAGGCAAAAAATGTGCCATCCATGAGCAAATTCACATATTTCATGCATAAAAATGAATGGTGAAGGTCACGATTTAAGAATGCTGAGAAGTTAATACTTTTCTTTATGTAAAGATAATAACATTTAGTACCACTTGAACATATGTTTACGATCAAAGAAAGTAATCGCTTGCAAGGATTACAGGGATATTCCACATACACTCCTGGAAATGGAAAAAAGAACACATTGACACCGGTGTGTCAGACCCACCATACTTGCTCCGGACACTGCGAGAGGGCTGTACAAGCAATGATCACACGCACGGCACAGCGGACACACCAGGAACCGCGGTGTTGGCCGTCGAATGGCGCTAGCTGCGCAGCATTTGTGCACCGCCGCCGTCAGTGTCAGCCAGTTTGCCGTGGCATACGGAGCTCCATCGCAGTCTTTAACACTGGTAGCATGCCGCGACAGCGTGGACGTGAACCGTATGTGCAGTTGACGGACTTTGAGCGAGGGCGTATAGTGGGCATGCGGGAGGCCGGGTGGACGTACCGCCGAATTGCTCAACACGTGGGGCGTGAGGTCTCCACAGTACATCGATGTTGTCGCCAGTGGTCGGCGGAAGGTGCACGTGCCCGTCGACCTGGGAACGGACCGCAACGACGCACGGATGCACGCCAAGACCGTAGGATCCTACGCAGTGCCGTAGGGGACCGCACCGCCACTTCCCAGCAAATTAGGGACACTGTTGCTCCTGGGGTATCGGCGAGGACCATTCGCAACCGTCTCCATGAAGCTGGGCTACGGTCCCGCACACCGTTAGGCCGTCTTCCGCTCACGCCCCAACATCGTGCAGCCCGCCTCCAGTGGTGTCGCGACAGGCGTGAATGGAGGGACGAATGGAGACGTGTCGTCTTCAGCGATGAGAGTCGCTTCTGCCTTGGTGCCAATGATGGTCGTATGCGTGTTTGGCGCCGTGCAGGTGAGCACCACAATCAGGACTGCATACGACCGAGGCACACAGGGCTAACACCCGGCATCATGGTGTGGGGAGCGATCTCCTACACTGGCCGTACACCACTGGTGATCGTCGAGGGGACACTGAATAGTGCACGGTACATCCAACCGTCATCGAACCCATCGTTCTACCATTCCTAGACCGGCAAGGGAACTTGCTGTTCCAAAAGGACAATGCACGTCCGCATGTATCCCGTGCCACCCAACGTGCTCTAGAAGGTGTAAGTCAACTACCCTGGCCAGCAAGATCTCCGGATCTGTCCCCCATTGAGCATGTTTGGGACTGGATGAAGCGTCGTCTCACGCGGTCTGCACGTCCAGCACGAACGCTGGTCCAACTGAGGCGCCAGGTGGAAATGGCATGGCAAGCCGTTCCACAGGACTACATCCAGCATCTCTACGATCGTCTCCATGGGAGAATAGCAGCCTGCATTGCTGCGAAAGGTGGATATACACTGTACTAGTGCCGACATTGTGCATGCTCTGTTGCCTGTGTCTATATGCCTTTGGTTCTGTCAGTGTTATCATGTGATGTATCTGACCCCAGGAATGTGTCAATAAAGTTTCCCCTTCCTGGGACAATGAATTCACGGTGTTCTTATTTCAATTTCCAGGAGTGTAGTTTACATTGTGACTTCCTTTGATGTAATACTTTTTAGTTACGGTATTTCGTGCAGTAAAATGATTGTATGTCTTATATATGTACATATACTTAATCAGCATGAGGTATTTTCTTAAGAAAAAGTACGCATTTCCCTTTTGCAACTGCAGTGCACTCTTAAATTATTTTTTATATAATATCACAGAATGTATATAATGCTACTTAAATTTTGTATTATCTCTATTAGTAGGGCAAAGAATTTAGTTGCAATTCAAGAATAACACCGAAATTTTCGATGAGCTCTTTGTTTTTAAATCTGTCTGCTCATTTAAAATAATGTCGGAATATTATGTTATACATGTGAAAATTTCTATTTCTTTCAATGTAATTAGTGAGGTGGTTTTTATGACATTATGTAGAACTGGTAGCCACTGTGTCATGTGTGGTTTTATACTTTTAAGAGCATACTCAATGAAGATATATGCATGCCAATCACGTTCAAAGCTCTTTTTTAATCTTGTTTAGAAATTTCGTCCAGTTTGTTTTACGTAAACTTTCTCACATTTATTGCAATATAGCTTATAAATCCCTGAATTAGGAAATTTACAGAACAGATCTGTTTTATGACAAATATCTCATGGAAATGTGTTGTGTGTTCCAAATACCACTTTTACGCTGTTTTGTGAAGTGCACGCCTAAATTTATCTCAGATTTTTCCACAGTATAGTATGATGGTGAGTTGTGTAAGACATGCAATCGTCGCATTATAATGATACGAAAAATCACATACGCCTAAAACACAACTACGTACACTTCTCGCATAAATATTCTAAAAAATGTGCGTCTTTCGTAATATACTGTAGATGCTGCCAATGATTGGCAATGCCCAAAAATAAAACAAACAAGCATCTTACATCTAACTGTTAATTATTAAGATTAGATTTATACAATCATGATTATAGTGCCAAAACGTTGAATTGTTGGGCCCAAGTCTGCGCAATAAAGCCGTCTGTCGATGTCGACTGTCTTCCACAGTTTTAAAATACTATTTTATCCCCCACAGAGTACTATTTTTAAGGCATTACTTGTACCACACAGCTTCATATAACACGTTAACAACCAAAGTTGATGAACGCCCATCTTTTATCTCCTACATAACAACTAAGTTAATCATTGCAGTCTTCCATATTTTGCTGTTGACTGTATATATCACACATGAATATAGCACAACTATAAAAAATCATTTCCCACTTCAGGCACAGACGGGTGGTTCACTGTCGACCATAGCCTGCCATTTACGTCATTCGGATGAGGTATAGAAGGGCATGTGGTCAGCAAACTGCCTTCCCGGCAGCTGTCAAGTACCCAGGCCTAGGAACCGCTAATTCTCTCTCAGGTGGTTCATTAATGGGCATCGCGAGGCTGAATGCATCCCGTGCCAGTTCCACCAAGGAAAATTTCCTGGTAGATCGGGAACTGTTTAGAAGTCCTACATGCTTATCACTTAGCTACTGAGGCCGACATAGTACTATTAGGCAACTCTTTGAACAAGGGACAATCAAAAAGTTTCCGTTCGAAGGCTGTTGAGTCCAGAATCGGTATACCAATCAGGCAAAATCGCCGTGAGCGGTGAGACAATCATCCCACAGACGCACCAGTTAAAATACAGTGTTCTGTTGCACGAAGAAATCCGGAACTGCCTGGTGCACATCCTTGTCTAACAGAAATCATTGGCACTTCAAGGCCTTTTTTGAGAGACCGAAGGCGTGATAACCGCATGGGGCGAGAGCTGAACCATAGAATGGATGATCAAGTGTCTCCCACTTGAGTCCGCGCAACTTCTGCGTTACGGCATTTGCGATAGGGGGACGCGCATTATCATGATGCAACCCCGCCCGTTGTCACAGTATTTAACAGCGGTGGTTTTCTACAGGCATTCTGCCGCATACATATTCATCATTCTCCGATGGTTGTCTACTGGTATTTGTCCTTAGTAAGCCAAGAAAGAAATAATAGCACGTTGGTCCACTATGGAAAAGTTTGGTAATAACGTCGAGATAGTTCACGTTTCCTAATTTTCCACAAACACCTCGGAAAGACACGAATGCCACATTGAGCCCTTTGACTACACATCAGAGCTTGTATACCCGCATTGGACCCGTGCCACTTTGCAGCAACGTCCTCAAACGGGAACTTTTTGATCGCTCCATATTATAACCTAACAACGCAGTTTAGAGATTGGTACTAATTACAAGTGTTATTGTAGTGTAGTTCCCATAAATTAATCTCGTACATGTACAGTACGTTGTTAAAATTTGATTTACTTGTGCACCTCTTTTCCGTTGTTGCAGTTTTTACGATTTTCCTGCCATCCTCGCACGACGATCTTGTTATACTGCTCCGAACGACAGAATACAAATAAAACTTTAAATTGGGAATTCATTTAATACTGCGTTAATCTAATGTGCGCCGCGCTACTGACACTAGGCCCTAACAGTTCTGTCAGTAATATATTACCGAACAAAACTTGGCATTTGTTGAAAGCAGAATTTTGACAGATCAGTGTTCAAATCTCATACGGACACCGTAATTAAGATTTAACCAAATCTGTTTCAGATTAATGCTTGGGTGACTCTTTATCGTTGTCACTGCCTATGTTCTAACCGGCATTTTTTTTTTTTTAATTCAGCTTGTGCTCCTTCTCAGACAGACTTACAAACTGTCTTGAATATTTAAATTTTATGTGGAACCATTAAAAAAGTTGACAATAATCATGTAATTACTTTTCATGTGAAATTAAATAGGGCACCATAAAAAATCAACGCGTTTTAGTTTCAGTTAAAAAAACAATTCATCTGCGCCTCAGTATATGTCAAAACAAAAGTGCATAAATTCCTAATACATACCTTCCAAGCCCCAAATATAAGAAATATAGCAACAATTCATGTAAAATACCTTATTCCGCGCCGGACGGAGTAGCCGAACGGTTCTTGGCGCTACAGTCAGTTCGAATCCTGCGTCGGGCATGGATGTGTGTGATGTCCTTAGGTTTGTTAGGTTTAACTAGTTCTAAGTTCTAGGAAACTGATGACCTTAGAAGTTAAGTCCCATAGTGCTCAGAGCCATTTGAACCATTTTTGGATTATGCATTCGATGGGGTATCAGACATTTGTTCATTGCGATAAATAGAGAAAGAGCGACGATAGAAATTTAGCAATTAAATCAGTGCAATATTTATTTTTAAGATGATACTTTAGACTTTTACGGGATATTTCAGCGTTTATGCAACGTTCCTCTTTTTTATATCATGTCCACATTTTTTATGTTTAATCTATAATTCATGTAGTCTTGATGTATGTCTATGATTTTAGTTAATGAGCTCCGTCCCATACTTAGTTGTAGACAATTCTTGAAGTACGCTAGATTTAAGACCTATTGCCTGACCTTTGACATTCTGTGTTCATCACTTAGTCGACTGCGTGTTTCACAAGTTACAGTCTACTTAATTATATGCAACATGACAGAAAATACCCTGTTATTCTTGAACTTCTTCAACTAACTCACACAGCAAGAATAGAAAACTGAGTAGCTTTACGGTTATTTAGGGCTACATCAACAGAATTCCACCAAATTAGGCCATCACAGTCTGCCACAGATATTTATGTAACTATTTTTTAGACTGCTATTGGAGATAATTGGTCGAAATGTTCTTGATGAACGTACTAGTCTCTTTCAGTCCGTTTTCATGAAATCAATGTTTGATCATACCTTAGCAACCATCTATCAACGAAAGCTGAAAATGGCCCCCTATTTCAATATATATATATATATATATATATATATATATATATATATATATATATATATATATATATATATATATATATAGTTTCAAAGGATTTAGTGGAAACTATTATTACCATTTCGTAGCTCTACATTTGATAAACAGAGCCTTAATGAAACGTCTCCGTTTTGAGGACCCAGTCGAATGTTAGAATTAATTTACGGTTCTTGGTACACTGATGAAGAGTCTGTACTGCTGCTCCTCGCACGGCTTGTAATGTTGCGGAAAATGTGGCTGATAAGAATACTTAATACGCTAGCGCTCTGAGAAATATGCTTCCTGGAGGTCGAGCTGAAGTTGGACGGTATACGAAGTTCTACGAATTGATAGTGCTTCCCAGTGAGGCGAACTAATCCTGTTGACGTAGCGTGTAACTGTAGCGTTTCCACTTCTGGCTGCTGATTAGCTCAGCATCTGGAAGTGCTGAACTTTCGTTAACAAAAATAATTTTTCAACAAACTTACGTTGCCCGTCACGACTAATAATTACTACAGGTCGATCTCTTCGATAAATCTTAATAACCACAAGTAGGAATACGTTTCTTAAAGAAACCGTATTAAGGTATACTACGACATCAGTATTGCTACGTTAGAGGTATATTTCTAGGGCTTTGATTTTTATGTGCTAAATATCAGGTAATCATTTATTTTAATTTCTTTAAAAATACTTGAAATATTTGACGAAAAGTAAAAGCATTTAATTATGATTCAGTGTATTTGCGTGAATGTTAACAGTATGTACTACTCCCGAATCCAATTTATGCTATGCCTCACTGATTGCAGTACAATCACAATACACAGTGAGATTCATTCTCAAGTTGTCCATTATAAATGACTGACTGACGATTATCCTGCTACACTGTGTTATACTGGGAAAATGAGCGCTTCAAGTCACAAGGCTCAGTCTGGCAAATTTATAGCAGGACGCATCGCTCACGCTTACATTGATGTTGTCATTTTGTTGGCATACCAACACATTTGAAATGATGCACATAGTTTGAAATCCACTATTTTTCTCAAACACAGTACTGAATTTATTTTATATCATTTGCGCTGTAGATACGTTAAGACTATCAAGCTTTCTTTCTATGTCGTGTAAATAGGAAACTATTTCCGACAGAAGTCTCCCTCCCTTTTCAGGTTCGCCTATTATACTGCTAAGGAAATACAAGTTAGCAAATTTTAAATACCAATTCATTGTTTAACACACGTAACAGTTTCTGAGGGATTCCAACTGAACTTGCATCATATTTCTCCAGCACATAAACTACTGAGGCAAAACCTTCGAAAGTTTCTGCATAATACGAGATTACTGCGAGCCAAGTTCCCCAACATGTTATTACTGGAGTGATTGGCAGTGGTGCCTTAGAAATTTGGGTCTTGAATACGTAAGATTTTCTCGGCGACTTCATGCATACTCTTTTCACATAAGAAATCATTTTATCCACCTTTGTATATATTGCTCTAATTTCTCCACATAGTCTGCGTAAGCCCTGCGCAATGCTTGTAACATGGAGTATGGAGCATTTTGGATAACTGACATCAAGACCTGCCGCCGCCTTCTGCATATATGTTGCACCATCTGTTATTAATAGTAAAACATTGTCAAACTTCACACCATCTGGCACCAAAATATCCATTGCTTCATTAACAATCTTACAACCATCGCGTTGTTTGCAGTAGTCATTTCCTGGCTTGTTAGCAGAACACCAGCTTTCGAAAGAACTTACCCCAACGATGACATTCCCAACTTTCCTGCCAGTGGCATCCAAGGTACGGTCCAACATAACCCAGAGTTTCTCGCTTTCACGTGCGAGGCTCAATGCACACACGTAACAGTGCTCCCGCCGATAAAAAATCCGTGGCAGTACTAGGAACCGAACCAGGGTCTTTCACACTGCAGGCTTCTACGGTGACGACTACTTTATCTTTCTTATTTTTTGTGTTTGTGATTACAACCAAGATCAAACTCCTTTTTGATGTGATAGTTTTATGATAAAATCGCAAAAATATTCTTCATGAAAAATAAATTGAAATATTCTTCTCTTCAATTAGAGCATGGGACTACATTTACACCAGATAAAATTTTTAAGAAATATAATTGTAAAAAAATTGTTTCCTCAACGGATCAGACTGATAATCACATGACGTGAAAAGGTATTACTTGTGTCAGTTTAAGAACATTAATGAAAATAAGGACATAAACTATATAATAGGAACTGCTTTCTTGTTGCAGAGCTTCTGCACTTAGTCACAGCACGTTCCATATGTTCGTTCAACTTTTTACCTGGGTATTATTTTTAGAAAAGTTTCGTACTTTTCTTTGTAGTTTTTAGTCGCCGCCAACAAATGATGTCCTATAGTGACGCAGATCAGTTATCTTCTTTCGTTTTGTTTCTCTTTTTTCGAACAAAATAAGTTGTGGGCAAACAGACGTGCAAATGTTGAGCAACTAAGTGCCCAGATGAACCAAGGGACTACCAAAAGCGTCTCCTCTACGACCGTTCAACGATCGTTGTTACGTATAGACCTCTGCATCAGGCGCCTGGTTCATGCACCGATGCTGACTGTTGTTTATCGGCGACGAAGAGTGCAATTTGCACACCTATACGGCAACTCAACGTCCACTGGGAGGCGACAGGTATCCTTCCCAGATGATACAGTGTTAATGCTCCATCGGTGTGACACGTCTGAAAACAAGCATCTTCTAAAAGTCGTCTTAAGGGTCCAGTTCAGAGGAGAGAGCGTTATGGTCTAGGTATGTTTCCATGCATTCTCTGGGTGATTTTGTCATTCTGGAGGACACAATTGAATAACACATGTATGCATCTATCCTTGGGTTCAAATGGTTCTGAGCACTATGCGACTTAACTTCTGAGGTCATCAGTCGCCTAGAACTTAGAACTAATTAAACCTAACTAACCTAAGGACATCACACACATCCATGCCCGAGGCAGGATTCGAACCTGCGACCGAAGCGGTCTCGCGGTTCCAGACTGCAGCGCCTAGAACCGCACGGCCACTCCGGCCGGCAGCGGTCGTGCAGTTCCTGACTGAAGCGCCTAGAACCGCTCGGCCAATCCGGCCGGCCATCTATCCTTGGGGATCACGCCCAGCCCTACATGCAGTTTGTTTTTTCTCGGCAGGATACACAGCTTGCAGTGTACCTGCGTGGTTCGAAGAGCAGCAAGAAATGTTTACCGTATTCTCCCGGCCACCATACTCTCCAGATTTAAACAAGATCGAGAATCAAGGGGATCACCTCGATCTCGTTGTTCGCGCCGTGGATTCTCAACCGAGAAATATAGCGCAACTGACCACGGCACTGGAGTCGCCATGACTCCACGTCCCTGTCGGTACCTTCCAGAACTTCATGGACTCTCTTCCTGCTCGTCTTGCGCTGCTACGCACTGCAAAAGGTGATAATTCACGCTCTCGACAAGTGGTCACATCACTACAACTGGACAGTGTATATTGTTCTTATTAAGAAAATCGGTGAGGTTAACTCGTGCTTTATTGGTAACGAGAGTTGCTGTGTCGTATTTTACATTAAAATTATTGCCGGATGTCAGATAGTGGGCCGCACGGGATTAGCCGAGCGGTCTGAAGGCGCTGCAGTCATGGACTGTGCGGCTGGTCCCGGCGGAGGTTCGAGTCCTCCCTCGGGCATGGGTGTGTGTGTTTGTCCTTAGGATAATTTAGGTTAAGTAGTGTGTAAGCTTAGGGACTGATGACCTTACCAGTTAAGTCCCACACACATTTGAACATTTTTTTTTCAGATAGTGGCCTATTGGTGACAAGATTCTTTTCGTTATGCTGTGTGGTAGTGACAGGGTTTGCATCACATAGTTAATTTTTGATATTATTTCTGTGTTAACAAGGATTCTCTTTGGAATTTCGCCTAGTCTTCTGTCACTGTGTCCTTGTATACATGCTCCGATTTAGTTAACGATTTCCTATATTTTGCAGTGATGGTGTGCTGGAAGTTACTCCTGAACTCGATACCTAGGCAATCCAATTTTGACAGTGTTGTTAGCTGAAAGTCATTATGTATTTGTATCCCCTTTCTGATGTTAATTATGCCTACTTTTTATTCTCTTTGGTTCCAGACACAATTTCATATTGCTTTTAATCCCTAGAGCTGCCTGTACTTCCTTTTCATTTCGGTCCAGGAAGCTTATATGTGATCCTTGTAATTTTTCCGTTTGAATAGCTCGCAGAGTTTCTCAGAGTGACAGATATTATCCAACATAGCCTTGCTATACTGATACGGCGAACGGCTGGCAACAACGGCAAAACACAATCGTTATACAGGGTGGTCAAAAACAATCTGAAAAACTTGTAAGGATGGTGCACGGTAACTTGTGCTGAGAAATAACTGTTAAGAAAAAAATTCGATACGTTGTGCCGTTTCCGAGTAAATTATCACTGAAGTTAGCCAATCAGGCCGTTGACCACGCAAATTCAAGCGACCAACTAGATACAAATAGTGTCATTCGTTCTCATAGCGAACATCAGGCATGGGTAGCCTTTGGTGACTCGTAGGCTTGATTTAAATCCCCTCTTAACCTCGCGGGCCACCTCACCATATGATGCTAGAACTGCACTCCTAGCGCATCCAGGCAAAACTACAGCGTCTGTGAGATTAATGTTTATGGGCTAACGCACCGATATGAGTGTCAGCCATTTCCCGGCACGCCATACCAACTAATTATGCCTCAAAGCCCGTGTTTTTTAGAGTAAATTCATTTTGTGTTCACGCCTCTTCACATGTTTACATTTATTTAAGCGTTGTGAACATTGTTTCTTTACTTATGAAGTTCTGCAATAACTGTTTTAAAAATTTCCATTGCGGAATTCTGCAACGGCGTTAGTAAAGAAACAATATACATGACACCTGCAAATAGGATGCCAGGCATCTTGAAATCCCATCATGGAAAAGTAAAAGCAACTGGTTACAGACAATTCATTATTAATTAGCTTCAGTTTCTGACGTCCACAATGGGCACAAATTATTTATTAACGTTAACACGACAAAGAATAGAAACACCAATCACGACAATGAGATGAGCAGCCCCTGTAGAGAAAGCCAATAGAACTAACGTTGTACATTTTTGGCCTCACGTAGTTCATTTGATGGTTTGAAATTTGGTGTGTGAATATTCACAAACACTAGCAACAATTTGTTTTTTTAAATACTGGTCAGTAAGTACTTTCGATGACTGAGCGCATAGGCGTGAGTTGCTTCTGTAACACTAAACAAATTTACGCTCACTGGTCTGTGTCATGAGCGGCAAACCATATGCGCAAAGAGAGTCGGTGTAAATGTCCGAAAATACGTCCTGGCCGGAGTATAATGCAACAAATCCTACAAATTTCCTCTGCGGGCCGACTTGAAACCAGCCTCAGACCGGATCCGGCTCGCGGCCCGCCTGTTTACCACCCATGGCGTAGATGATAGCGCTTGTGACTGTTCAACCTTGGCTCGAGTTCGATCCTTACTACCGTCCCTTATCCAGTTTGTGTGTCGTTTTCTTGTTTGATTTTAGGAAACCAAACGAAGAACAGTTTGGTGTCACGAAAATCAAATGGATCTGAGCACTATGGGACTTAATATCTGAGGTCATCAGTCCCTTAGAACTTAGAACTACTTAAACCTAACTAACATAATGCCATCGCACACATCCACGCCCGAGGAAGGATTCGAACCTGTTACCGTAGCAGTCTGCACAAGCAACGGCCTGATCAGCTAACGTCAATGCTAATTAACTCGGAAATGGGAGTACGTATCTAATTCTTTTCGTAAAAATTATTTCTGAGCACAGTCTACGCTGGAACTCCTTTACGAGCTTTTCAGACCGTTTCTGACCATCGTGCATACCCCAGGGATATGCAGGTATATCGTACAGCATAATGATGATGGCATCGTTAAAATATTTCGTAGATACAGAGTCCCCTTTAGATATCCGGGTCGAAGATATATCAGGAAGATGCTGAAGTCAGGAGAAACAAAACTGGCGTTCTGTGGGATGGTGCGTTGACCGTTATATCCCTTATTCCGTTACGTAGAACAGATAATTTAAAAAGAGACATGAGTGGGTTGAAGACAGATATAGCGAGAATTATTTAAGTACTTTGGCAGAAAGAATAGGAGATCTTGTTGGGTGAGAACAGGGATGTAAACAACAAATCAAAGATCAGTAACGAAGGAGCAAGAGTTTATGCCAGCTATCCCCACAGATACTAAAGAAATCGAAACCGTGTATCATGAGATAAATGAAACCATTCAATCAGTTATGGGAGATGAAAATTTGATGTTGATGTGGGACTGGAAGTCACCAGTAGAAAAAGAAAGACAGGAAAAAATTGTAGTATATGGGTTAAATCAATGAATGGGGTAGTCGTCAGCAGAATTCTATAGCTAACGCTTGGTTTAACAATCACGAAAGAAAATTATATACCTAGATGAGATTGAGAGAGGGCAGAATGTTTCGAACACAGATTTTAAACTGCAAAAGATTTCCATGTGTGGCTGTTGACTCTCACCACAATGTATTGTTTATGAACTACAGATTTAAACTGAAGTCATTGCAGAAAGGTAGGAACTCAAGGAGATGAAACTAGGATAAATCGAAAGACGCAGAGATTGTTGAGAGTCTCAACGGAAGCTTAAGGAACGATACACTGAAACAGGGGAAAGACACGCAAGGGAAGGCGAATAGGTGGCGTTGAGAGATGAAAGAAGCAGGGGATCGAATAGGCAAAAAGACAAGACTCAATAGAAATCCATAGATAATACATGGGTTAGTGAATTTAACTGACGAAAGGAGAAAACACTAAGATGCAGCAAAGAAAGCAGAAAAAGGGACTTCAGAGTCTTAAAGTTTAAAGTGACAAGACACACAAAATTTCTAATCGGGAATGATGATTACAGGACAAATGAAATGTTGTAGAAATATGTGGGACTGACGGAAAGATATGCGCTACCTTCAGGAAAATTATAGAGAACTTTGGTGAAATGAATACCAAGAGCTTGGATGGTAAGCCAGTATTATGCAAAGAAGGGAAGGCTGAAAGGTGAAAGTAATTTATAGAAGGGCAATGAAATTGAAGGCAATATTACTGAAAGAAAAGGCGAAGTAAACGACGATGAGATTGTAGATATGATACTGTGAGAAAAATTTGACAGAGCACTTAAATATCTATGTGGAAACTAGGCGTCTGGAATAGACAACATACTTTCGGAATTATTGAGATCTTGGGAAAGCCAGCAATGACAAAACCATTAAACTACTAATGCAAGTTGTGTGATATGGGAGAAACACACTCAGACTTCAAGACGAATGTAATAATTCGATCTGCAAAGGCGGCAGGTGGTAACAGGTGCGAATACTGTCAAAACGTAAGTTTAATAAGTCATGGTTCCATGAATGTCAATATAGAACATACATTTAATTGCTAGGAAGTGATTTCTTAAAGTAGCTATCTGGAGTGTAGTCTTTTAGTAGTGGTAGTAGTAGTAGTAATATTTTTACAGACATTTACATACTTACAGGTATAGAATAACAAGGACAGATCAGATACCCGGTCGTGGCGTTATAACAACCATCCCTCAGCTGCCTGAAGTAATTTGGGGAAACCACGGAGAATCAATAACAGAGTGGCTGGATGAAGACCGGAGCCTCCACCATCCTGAATACAAGGCCACTCTATTTAAAAAAGTACTAGCTAATTCGGTTTACAGATAAATTACACAAAAATGGTAAAACACTAACGCTACACTGTTCTTACATTTCTCACTCTCGTTCACTGCACGCACTACACACACAGTGTTTTATAACACTACGCACACTTTTAGCTGCTGTAAGGACAATTTCGTGCACCGCAACTTCCTATCTGCTAGCCTGAAGACTGAATTATATTCCTTGGTACAAATTGCTGTTTTGAGTTTTATGTTCCTTCTTTCTTGGTGAATGTAAATTCAATCTAGCTGTTGTTCCATGGCCATGGACAGAGGTGTTCGTGCAGTAAGTAGCAAGGTTCTTTTGTTTTTTAAGTATAAAGTACGGCTCCAGTAATTCGAGCTAATTGGTGCTGAGGCTACTTCGAATTACAAAAAATTCGTATGATACGGAAATATCGCTATATCAGTGGGAAATCATGAATAAATATTTTATGAGCACAATAATGATTACAAAATAAATTTAAAACAGTGTAGCACATACCTGTATTACATGTAGAGATATGGCTACACATTTCCAAGTTTCAAAAATATAAGTTACATTTTAAAGAAATTGTCCATAGTCCCTTGTTTTAAAATAGAACGTCGTTTTCTAGCAGCAATGTAGCGCCATCTTACAAAGAAGCATGGTATCAGTTGGAGTAGCTTCCGCTTGTTGCTCCATATAACACATTGCCACATCCAGCGCTGTCAAACCCTCGGTGTGAGTGGTCACTGGTGCAATTTCTTCAGGCAGTTCTTCGTCGTCACTGTCTGCAGTGGGTTCACTAACCAATGCAGCAATTGTAAGATCGGCCGCTTCAAACCGTTCATCATTGTTCATCCATTCTGAAACATAAGTTGCATTCGCATTCTCACATCCAGTAAGGTCCTGCAGTTCTGCAACGGTAGGTCATCTTCGTCTGTACTGTTGGTATCCGTTTCATTCCGTAAAATCTGGTTCTGGTTCCAAGACATTTTTATTGTGTCCGCTTTTATTTCAGGCTATGAATCGGTTCTGCATCGAACAACGTTTCGTATCGCAGTGGTGGTTTTTTTTCTATTCCTTTCCTTTTTTTTAATGTTTTGACGGTTCCTTCGCCTTATGTTGTTCGTAGAAGCGTCTGAAGCAAACGACGATGGTACGTTCTTTTCAAACACTGTAAAACATCTTGGTCCGTAGGCTGTGACAAATACATCACGTTGTCAGCATTCTAAAAATTTTAGAAAAAGTAATGTACAGGCAGCTTCACAACCATCTGACCACAAATAACATATTATCAAGAACTCAGTTTGGATTTCTGAAGGGTTCTGATATCGAGAAGGCTATTTACACCGACAGTGAAAATGTACTTAATTCATTAAATAACAAGTTACAAGCAGCAGGTATTTTCTGTGATTTGTCAAAGACATTCGATTGTGTGAACCAAAACATCCATTTAGATAAATTATAATTCTATGGTGTCATGGGCAGTGCTGCAAAATGGTTCAAGTCATACCTCGTTAACAGGAAACAAAGGATGTCAGTGCAAGGGAATAGTGAATTAAGTCATTAGTCATCATCAGAATGGGAAGAAATTACATGTGGTGGCCCACAAGGATCCGTCTTGGGGTCATTGTTTTTTTTGTGTACATTAATGATCTCTCATCAGTCACGTTGCCAGAAGCAGAGTTCGTTTTGTTTGCATATGACACAAGTAGTGCAATAAATTGTATGTTGAGTGTAGTTCTAGAAAGATCTGCTAATGATATTTTCATGGATATTAATAAATGGTTTAAAACCAACTCACTGACATTAAACTTCGAAAAGAGTCACTATATGCAATTCAGAACCTGTAAGAGGTTTCCACCCAGCATATGCATAAAGTATGAAGAAGAGCAGATAGAAGAGGTTGATAGTCTTAAATTCCTGGGATTACAACTTGATAATAAATTCAGTTGGGAGGAGCACACCACAGAACTGCAGAAACGCCTTAACAAATCTGTATTTGCAATTCGACTGTTAGCAGACATAGGCGACATAAAAATGAAAAATCTTGCATACTTTGCCTACTTTCATTCCTTAATGTCATATGGTATAATATTTTGGGGTAACTCTTCAAGTCAAACAAAAGTTTTCAGAGTCCAAAAGCGTGTAATACGTATTATTTGTGGAATAAATTCACGGACTTCCTGTAGAAACCTCTTCAAAGAACTGGGAATACGAACTACTGCCTCTCAGTATATTTACTCCTTAATGAAATTTGTCCTAAATCATATATCTCTTTTTTTAACAAACAGTTCAGTTCATACATACAGTACCAGGAACAAAAATGATCTGCACAAGGACTTAAAAGCACTTACCTTAGTTCAAAAAGGGGTCCACTACTCAGGAACACTCATCTTCAATAATTTGCCAGCAAACATAAAAAAACTAGTTACAGATAAAGATCACTTTAAAAGGAGCCT
This sequence comes from Schistocerca piceifrons, assembly GCF_021461385.2. Lineage (NCBI taxonomy): Eukaryota > Metazoa > Arthropoda > Insecta > Orthoptera > Acrididae > Schistocerca > Schistocerca piceifrons. Next base: position 599,668,693 of record NC_060149.1, on the reverse strand, counting down.
GAAAGACTTACTAGTGGCCAACTCCTTCTACTCCATTGACGAATTTTTTAATAGAAACAAATTATGTATTGTATATATATTTATACTATTAGTATTGTTATTTCAGCTTTTTATTAAAACAAATTGACATGTTCCGCATCCACGAGGATCTCCTCAGCACGGATCTATGGAACGAAAAACTAATCGAATCGAAATCGAATCGAACGGAAAATTAGGCAGTAAGAACAATGCGCAAATACCGTCACACTGTAAATTCACCTCATTATGGTGTGAACCAGCTTTGTCAAGCGTTAAGATTGCATTAGAAGGCAAGTACTTCTTCTTTAGATATCTCTTGGTCTCTGGAACAAAATCTTCGAAAAACCACTCCTTAAAAATATTTTTGTCCATCCAAGAAAATTTTTGGTTGTCATATGTAACAGGCAGCACAGAAGCTAAGATATTTTGTAAAGTTCTAGGTTTAGCAGATTTCGCTAATGCCAGCAGCTTCAGTTTATGGTCTCCACTTGTATTCGATGCCATAAGAACTGTTAACCTCTCTTTACTTTTACAGTTTAGAACTGTTTCATCACAGCTATACAGTGGATCAGGAGTAAAATTTTCTTCTTGTATAATTTTTCACAAAATTGTGTAACAGTTTGAGAATCCGCAGAAAGTTTTTCAAAGCAAATCTCAAGCTGCCTTACGCCGTATCGCTTCTCCCACTTATCCAACCATTCTGAATCTGCAGTAAAATGGTCCTCGCCTTCCTTTAACTCATTTCTAAAAGACACAGCTTTTCCTTCTAGATTAGGCGATGAAATTGGATTTCCCTTTTGTCTTTGTAGAGTCAACCAAGTTAACAAAGCTTTAATTGTTTTTTCAGAGCCGGATTTCTCCATAGCATTCCGTTGAAATGGCGAAATAGAACACTTATTAATGAAGACTTCTCAACTTTGTTTCTACGCTAATCTCCAGCTGTCACTTCACTGATTTCACACTCAGTAGCAAGTTCTTTCTTTTTTTTCTCCTTTGTCTAGACTTTTCAAAATCGCCAGTTTCACAATCAACGGGAAAAATTTTTATTACACCTACCTCTCATTGTAATGTATGAATTAAAATATTAAGGTACACACGGTTACATACGTACAGTACACTGCACATATATACAACACTTTAAAACTAAAGTGACACAGATAGGATCACTACGGTACCAATGTTACTACACAATCTTCCACAGCACATACAACAACGGTCAGTCAATGTTGTAAATGTTTACTGTACTGTTACTTAGGAGTACTGTATTTTCATGACCACTGTTGCTGAGTATGCATAAAAATAGGAGCAACAATAACAATGTTATGCAGTGTACAACTGGTTGATAGGCACTCCCATTTAATGAAGGGGCGACAAAGAAAAAGCAAGCACACTCCTTGAAACCTAACGGTACGTTAATAGAAATGCATTAGCAGTCTGAGGTCAAGTTTAACTCTGAGCATTATGAACGAAAACCATAAGTGAGACACTTTTACCCATATTACTCATAGCAAAAGGAAATACAGTTCAAAATATAACACATTCGAAAGTGCATAAAACGTACATATAGAAAACGTATGAAAATGGGTTTTTCCTCTGGCCAAATGTGAAATTGTAATTATTGGAAGACAAACTAGAATCACACAGAAACTCGAAATACTGGGGCTATAATTATCAGGTCTCTACTGTACAAATGTTTGGTAATGTATACACACAATGCAGTTGCAGTCCACTATGTTTTAACAGATCTGTAGAATGAGCTCAACTATTATTGTTTGTTATTATTCTTATCACATTTTTCTGCAGTTTGAAACTTGTGTTCATGCATCTGATAGTCACAAAAGAAAGCCATATTAGAGAAGTGAGTGTGCATGTGGACAGTATATAACTTAAAGACAATGACTTTTATACACTGAAGACAGGACTCTAAGGGAATAACATGCTGATGACAGTATGTCTGCAAGTATCTTCGTGTGTTCACAACACTTCAACCGAGTATCTATATTCATTCCTAGAAATTCTGCATTTGTTACACTGTCTAGAGCGCTGTTATCTACACTTAATTTCATACTGACATTTTCCCTCATCAAACTGAAATTTTTGGTATTTTGGCATTTGATTTGTGTATGTCCAGTGTCACTTTATTGCTTACTGACCATCTGTAAACTTCCTTGAGCGTTTTATTTGCTTCCTAGCAAAGGAGTTTTCTTGTTTTCTCAGTGACAATAATACTGCTGTCTTCAGCAAAGAGAATTCACCCTCCCCCACCCCATGCCTAACACGAGAGGGAAAGTCTTTGATATAGATCATGAACGGTATTGGTTCTACAATGCTACCCTTAGGAACTACTATGTTAATGTATTTTGCCTTACTATCTTATTTATTAGGCTCTTGTGATCAACAGTATCTAAAGCCTTAAAAAGAGATAAAGATGGCACACTCATCTTTGTTCGAAGTACCACTTCTGTGAATACTACTATGACTGATTCTACCACTCCTGGAAACCAAACTGTGAATCATTAAAGTGTTGTTTTTATTCAAGTAACTCATTATTATGTCTTTCGTAATTGATTTTATTATTTTTGAGTACAGTGACATTCGGGAAATGGGCTAGTAATTATCTATGTCTTCTGCATTACCTTCCTTTAGTATATGTGCATCTCCTGCCTATTTTAAATACTCTGGAAATTTCCATGCTGTGAAGGAGTCGTTTATTACGTTTGGTAAGAGAGCTTGTATACTCTGTGCATTGCTTCTGTACACACATAGGTGGTTCACCTAGGACTACTGACTTTTTATTTCTTAGTTTGTGGATAGTTTTAGTTATTTCATACTCTGAGGTTCATAGAAACTTCATTGCACTTAGTGCAAAATTATTTACAGCTGTTATATTTGATTTTGGCTATTTCTATTGTAACTTCTATGCAGTACTTCGGAAATGCTCATTCACATAGTTTCTGGGTGGTGTAGATAATTTATTGCTTTATAACCCTCCCTTATCAGTATGTTGTTATGCATTTGTTTTCCTCTAACTGTTTCCTTTTTTATGACATCCCAGACTGCTATGCTTTTATTTTCTGCATTCTATATTATTTTGTCATTAAGTGAATTTTTGTTGCACATTACCTTCCTGTAAATCTGTTCTTTATCTGTGGTAGAAATTCAACAACTTTGATTCACTATGACTCTTTTCATGAAACTGAGATACTTGATGGTTTGGGGGACTTCTTAATACCTATTGTTATCCGTTTGTTTTGTGAGAAACTGATACTCCTGTGCGTACTTTTGGAAACTGCTTTTCAAAATTCAATTAAAATGATTTTGTGAATTTAGATAATTTCACATTTACAGTAGTTTCTCTATGCACTTCATCCCAGCTTTGGTTTTCTAGTTCTTTTGAAAAACCTTGTATTTTTATTTCTGATATATATCTTTTGTATGCTTGCAGTTTATGGAATTTTTCCACACGCGATTTTACTCTTATTATTTGGCAAAAATCGTCTGATAGTACTAGATCCTTTAGAGCTGCATCATACATTTCCCTGTCCATATTTGTGGCCACATGGTCAACCACTGTTGCGGTCACTGTAGTAGCGCTTGTTGCACCATCGACTAACAGGTACATGATAAAATACTGAAAGATATTTGTGAGTTTACTACTAGTTTCATTTATGTTACACAGTTATATCTATGTCTCCATACAAGATTATGTTGACTTTTGCACTCGAGTTTTCACTTTTAATTTACTGAAAAAATTCACACAGAAAGTGACTGATTTCTTCATGTTATAAAGGCCTGATGATTCAAAAGTTTGTATTTCAAAGCGTTTGTCTCCACTTCCTGTACGGAAAACAGACGTGGAAACAATTTAAACTGGAAGAGAATACGAACAGAACCTTTCCAGATGTGGTGTTGTGTACTAGTGTTGAAGGCCATATCTGTAGGAAGACTTCTTAATCGGGGGATATTGAATATGACTGGAAAAAAAACATTTATGGCGCAAAGTGATTAAAAGAAGTGGTCAATTGATTCGACGCACAATAAGGCATCAAGTAACTGTCAAGAAACTGTTTATGAAAAAACAACTAGTTTATTTTTATATTTTCCCCAGACATGTTTCGCCACCAATGTGTCATCTTCTGTGGGTTAACTTTTATTTTCTGTAAATACAATATCACATTTGTAATAATTTAACTACTGCAGGTCTAAAAAATACATTTGCAATTTGCTTCGTTTTGTTAGGACACTCACCTTAAAATTACATCGCTAATCGAACTGTATTATTAAACATCGATTTTAGTGCTCGTTTTCGTCGTTTTTTTGACAGCAAGTCATTTGCAACTAGCCATGAAGAAAATTATTGCTTATTTGTCGAGAACTGGTTTGAGGTTAGATTTTATGTACGTTTCTTTTCATACATTTTCCGTCCTGTTTCGTGTCTCTGGTTGGTGCCTCAATCAGTTGCTATTTAGTGCATTGCTTTCACTCAGTTTTTCATAAATTTCCCCTCACTACTTCACCTCATAAGCACTTACACAGAATGTGGCGAAATGTGATCTCAGCAGACAAAGTCGTTCAAATGGCTTTGAGCACTATGGGACTTAACATCTGAGGTCATCAGTCCCTTAGAACCTAGAACTACTTAAACCTAACTAACCTAAGAACATCACATACATCCATGCTCGAGGTAGGATTCGAACCTGCGACTGTAGCGGTCGCGCGGTTCCAGACTGTAGCGCCAAGAACCGCTCGGCCACCCCGGCCGGCTCTGAGCAGACACTTCTGGCAATACACTCAGTGAGATGTGTCATGTTATTGTCGTTGCTCACTTGTTCATCCTTCGTGTTGTGTATGCTATGGCGCTAATTTTGAATGTGTGTGTGTGTGTGGGGGGGGGGGGGTGTCAGAGAGAGATAGCTAGATAGATAAAGAGAGAAAGATAGTGGGAGAGAGAGATGGAAAGAGGGGTGGGGAGAGAACCGAGGGAACAGAAGTTCTTTTTTTTTCCTGTAATGTTTTTTTGTAGGGAGTCTTCTCTGTATAGTTCATCGAGTGTTCCAAATAGTATTTTGTTGCACTATATCTCTCTCTCTCTCTCTCTCTCTCTCTCTCTCTCTCTCTCTCTCTCTCTCTCCCACACACACACACACACACACACACACACACACGCACACACATTGAAAACATTCATGGTTATAATAGTTTCCACAACGAAACTTTATCTCGAAAACTGGCAGAAAATGCAAAGAGATTCTGGTCGTATGTGAAGTACGCTAGGAGCAAGACCCAGTCAATGTCTCCTCTTAGCGATAGCAATAGAAATACTGTCGATGACATTGCTGCTAAAGTGAAGTTGCTAAACACACACTTTCGAAATTCTTTCACCAACGAAGTCGAAGTAAGTATTCCAGAATTCGAATCTAGAACAGCTGCCAACATGAGTAACTTAGAAGTGAACATCCTCGGAGTAGCGAAGCAACTTAAACCACTTAATAAAAGCAGGCCTTCGGTCCACATTATATACTAATTAGTTTCCTTTCAGTGTATGCTGATGCTATACCTCCATACTTAACAATCTCATACATCCATACCTAAGAACTGGAAAGTTTCACAGGTGACTACAGTACTCAAGAAATGCAATAGAATTAATACACTAGACCCGTATCATTAACGTTGATATTCAGTAGGCTTCTGGAACACATATTGTCTTCGAACATTATGAATTACTTCGAAGAGAACGGTCTACTGACACACAGTCAACTCGGGATTAGAAAAAAATCATTCTTGTGAAACACAACTATATCTTTGCTTATACGAAGTGCTGAGTGCTATCGACAAGGGATTTCTAATTGATTCCGTATTTCTAGATTTCCAGAAGGCTTTTGACGCCATATCTCGCAAGCAGCTTTTTAATCAAACTGCGTGCTTCTGGAATATCGTCTCAGTAATGCGACTGCATTCGCAACTTCCTGTCAGAGAGGTCACAGTTTGTAGTAACTGACGGAAAGTGATCGAGTAAACCAGAAATGATTTCTAGCGTTCCCCAAGGTAGTGTTATAGGTCATTTGTTGTTCTTATCTGTATAAACCATTTAGAAGACAATGTGAGCAGCAATCTTAACTTATTCTCAGGTGATGCTGTCGTTTATCGTCTAGTAAAGTCACCAGATGATCAAAACCAAATGTCACACAGTACAGACAACTGCATGGTGTGAAAATTGGCAATTGACCCTAAAGAATGAAAATTGTGAGGTGATCCACACGGGTAAAAAAATGTGTTCGTATAAATTCGGTTACACGAAAAACCAGTCAAACCTAAAGGCCGTATATTCAACTAAATGAGCAGGAATTACAATTAAAACAAATAAGGTTGGAAAGAACCCATAAAGAAATGTTGTGGGGAAGGCAAACCAAAGACTGCGTTTTATTGGAAGAACATTTAGAAGATGCAACACATCTACTAAAGAGGCTACCTACTCTGCGGTTCACCGTCCTTTTTCGGAGTACTGCTGCGCAGTGTGGGAAGCTTACTAAATAAGATTGATGCAGTACATCGAGAAAGTTCAGAGAAGATCAGCACGTTTTGTATTATCGAGAAATTGGGGAGATAGTGTCACTGACATGATACAGGATTTGTTGTGGACATCATTAAAATAAAGGTGTTTCTCGTTGCAGAGGAATCTTGTCACTAAATTTCAGTCACGAACTTACTCCTCTGAATGCGAAAGTATTTTGTTGAATCCGACCTACATAGGGAAAACCTATCATCATAATAAAATAAGGGAAGTCAGAGCTCGCAGGGAAAGATGTTCGTTTTCCCTGTACGCTATTAGGGAGTGGAATAACAGGGAATTATTGTGAAGGTGATTCCATAAACCGTCTGCCAGGCAGTTAAGTATGATTTGCAGAGTAAACATATAGACGTAGATTCCATCGCATGGTCTAATTTCATTGCCCAATAAAATTAATGTGACCACCTTTCAAAAGTCTGAATGAGCAGCTTTTATAGCGCGGACCGCGGTGAGACATGCAGGAAGACAGACGAGGTGGTTCTGGAAGATACTGAATGGGATGTGGAGCCATGCCGAGTCCAGGGTTTTGGCAGTTGCATTTGGTTTCTCCGCTGAGGATCCATGGCGCGAATAGCCTAATCGAGGTGGTCCCGAAGATTTGGAGTTTGGTGGCCGAGAGAGTACGCTAAACACATCCAGGTCCTCTTCGAACAACGCGCGTACACTGTGAATTGTTGACCAGTTTCATTGTCCTGCTGGTAGACTTCGTAGTGCTGAATAGCAACAAACTGCATGTTGGGGTGGACATGGTCCCCAAGGATAGATGCATACTTGTGATGATGCATTATGCCACTAAAACTTCCTCGGGCAATAACATTCTCTCCTCCGACCTGGATCCTTCCCGCGACTGATGCACGATGTTTGCTTTCAGACGTTGCAAGCCAACAGCCATCAGTCCGATGAATGATAAAACGCGATTCATCTGAAAAGACCACTTGTCGCCAGTCAGTCAATGTCCAGTTGCGATATTGGCGCGCAAATTCCAATCTGCATCGCCCATGAGCAAGTAGTCATCATGGGTTCTTGAATTAAGTGCCTGCTGCAGAGGCCCATACGCAGCAACGTTCGCTTATTGCCCGTTGAGGAGACACTATTGGCAGCCTCTTGTTTCATTTGGGCGTCTGCATCTACACACATACTTCGCAAGCCACCGTATGTATGGTGGGTGGCGGAGCGTATCGTGTACCGCGATTACTCATTTCCTTTCATGTTCCACTCGCAAAGAGATTGACGGAAAACCCGACTGTCTGTATACATCTGTAAGAGCCCTACTCTCTCATATTTTAACTTCATGGTTCTTGCGCGAAATGTACGACTGCGGTAGTAGAGTCGATCTGTAGTCAGCCTCAAGTGCCGGTTCTCTGAACTTCCTCAGTAGTGCTCCTCGAAAAGAAAGTCGCATTAGCTAAAGTGATTTCCACTTTAGTTCCCTAAGCATTTTTGTAATACTTGATTGCTGTTCGAAACTACTGATAACAAATTTAGCACTGAGTTACTTCGATGTCTTCCTTTAATCCGACCTGGTGCGGATGCCAAACACTGGAACATTGCTCAACTGGTCCTGTAGCAGTCTCCTAAACAGATTAACCACACTATCCGAAAATTCTCCCAATAAACCGATGTCGACCATTCACCTGCCCTACTACAATACTTACATGCTCATTTCGCATTCCTTTGTAACGTTACGCCTAGATATTTAATCGACGTGACTGTATCAAGCAGCACAGTGCTTATGCTGCACTCGAACACTATGGGTTTCTGTTTCCTACAGATCTGCATTCACTTAAATTTTTCTACATTGAGAGCTAGCTACCATCCATCATACTACCTAAAATTTTTGTCTACGTCATCATGTACCCTTCTATAGTCCTCAACGACGACACCTTTCCATATACCACAGCATCATCAGTAAATGGCCGCAGACTGTTGCTCACCCTCTTCGCCAGATCAGTTATGTATATAGAAGATAACAGCGGTCTTATCACACTTTCCTGAGGCACTCCTCACGATACCCTTGTCTCTGATGAACGCTCACCGTCGAGAACAACATAGTCGGTTCTGTTACTTAATAAGTCTTCAAGCCACTCGCCTGAGAACCCCTTCTATGTGTTTGTACCTTCGTTGACCTCCAGTACTGTGGCACTGTGTCAAATGCTTTGTGTAAATCTAGGAATATGGAATGCGCCTTTTTCCCTTCGTCCATGGTTCACAGTACCTCAAGTGAGAAAAGGCCATACTGAGTTTCGCGCGAATGATGCTTTCTAAAACCGTGTTGGTTTGTGGACAGGAGTTTTTCCCTGTCAAAGAAATTTATTATATTCGAATTGAGAAAATGTTGAAGGATTATTCACTACACCAATGTCTAATATAATGGGTCTGTAATTCTGCAGGTTCATTCCTTTACCCTTGTAATATACAGGAGTAACCCGCGCTTTTCTCCAGTCGCTTGGGACTTGGCACTGTGCTAGAGATTCGCGATAAACGCAAGCTTAGTAAGGGGCCAATGCCGTAGATTACTCTTTGTAAAACCGAACTAGGATTCCATTAGGACCTGGCGAATTATTTGCTTTCAACTTTTTCAGTTGTTTCTGTACACCAGTGATGCCTATTACTATGGCCTCCATAGAGTACTGCGATGGTCAAACAACAGTCTAACAGTCTGTTTGTACGATGCACCTGCGTGAAAATTTTTTTTAAATGCGACATTTATGACATCTTAATTACTTTTACCATCTTCTGCTGACACACCGAACTAGTCGTCGAGTGACTGGATAGAATTTTCAGTCCCACTTAGCGTTTTTACGTACGACCTAAATTTTCTCGGGTTCTAGCAAGATCTATTGCTAAGGTATGACGGTATGATACCATGCATGGTTTACTTTAATGACGGTATCATACCATGCATGGTATACTTTAATCGCGGCGGCACGCAAACAGTTGAAAGGGATCTGTTTTATTTAACAGTCCTCCTTTCACTCAGATTAATTTTATTAAGAATTTGATTGTATTTTTCTATAATTTAGGGTTGTGAACCTCGGTGTCGATAAACTGACAATCCGCCGTTACTGTGGTTTGATGTTGACCGTCCCACGACTCGGTAGTGCCGAGTGCAGATGCCTGGTCTTCACTTTTTTGCTTCATTTTTGTCAGATAAGGCTTCGGTCTAGTTTCGGAGGAGTGTAATTTTCGATTGGAGGGATTCCTTGTGACATCAGCGTCACTGAGCGCGTTTTCCCGCAGCTGGAGTCGACAGCGATGCTATTGGCTCCAGTGTATTAGAGATATGTTGGTAGGAGTTTTCCCCTTTAGGCGAAATTTTGCCATTGGTGCCGCCATAGCGCGCTCTTTGATCATTGGATAGTTGTTTGGTTGTGGCGCGAACACAGAAGTGTCGCAGCCGGAGAGAGGCGCACTGTGCTTTAAGCAGGACATACGGGCGGCGATCACCGAAGCGAGGAGTTTGATTCAGGCGACGACAGCCGTAGGTCGAGGTTGCAGTTTCGGACGGGATCCGCCGTTCCGGTAGCTAGATTCAGGCGGCACCCGCCGTACGCAGAGGTTCGACTTGGAGGGCTCGGCCGAGGGCCGTCTCGCTGTTTGACAGCCGGGCCTACCGTTTCAGATTCATCTCGCAGCGCTCACGCGGTACTTCAACACAACCGAGATGTGGTTGCCTGCCACTCTAAACTACAGTTTTTGCTGAGATAATTTCACACTTTTTCCATTATGAACTCTAGAGTACTAACTTGTTGCAAGTTTTCTGTAGGATCTCGTTTCATTCAGATTGGTCGCTTTAGCGGAACGTTTCGTTTGTTTCGGGTGGTGTTTAATTTAACCTTATGTGACAGCAGTCAGATTTATTTTTCGCATTATCCGTCTGCAATGTTTGCTGGGGAAGATTAGGCATTTCGTGTACTTTTTCCCCGTCTTGCCGACTAGTTTTTGACATAGATTTTTTCAGTCTTTTAGTCAGTATTTTGTGTGATTTTTACCATTTAACGAAAATAAGTGCAAATTCATTAGACTCTAGGTCCGCATATTAATTCTTAAATGATCCCAATGACATTAGTTTGGAGAGGCTGTTCAATTAATTCTTATTGATATCATTTTTGAGAAAATGCGCAGGCACTTATCCTGATAGAGTAAACTTGTTGCAGTTGTTGTTTTCTTTTTTTTTTTTTTCGTAGCAAACGTTACCGCAATCGATGAGAGGAATAGGTAATTGATACACTTCAGTGGCCATTCAGGACACGAATCGAATGTGTCTATCTTGAGCCAGCTAACTATTTCGTTTTCTCGCAGAGCTTTGTTTTTTTGATTTCACAGCTGCTGCATCCTCAAATTTGTCAAAAATTCGACCTCTTCCATTTTTCGTGACGCCTAATCAGGTTCGTTTGCGACGCAGTCACAAAAGGTTCTGTGGAAAACTACTAAACTAAGGAAACAGGAAACTGTTTGGACTCGAAACTTGGATTGACCGATCCGCAGTTATACAGTTTACGCTGTATTCATTATTGGTGTAAAAGGCAGTGCCGTTACTTTCTTCAGTCTTTCTTATTGTAGAGGGGCTCGGATTTAAATTAATTCAGACTCAGTTGTAGCACCTCTAATAGTTTATGTGCGTCGCTGACACGAATGTTCTTGCCATGTGGTTGATTTCAGCTTTATTTTATGTGGTTTGTGTTTTCTGCACGACTCTGTCATTTCTACAACTATGTTGTCTACGGCATTGTGTTCCTTTGGAGGGTTGCATTGATATCTTTTTGTGTGCCTGTTCACTCATGTTAGATATGTTTCAAGGGTTATGATTTCCTCACGAACTTTATGTGTATGATTTCTTTATGTTAATGAGGAGCACGGCGGAGGTTGAGTGCGACACGTTCGCCCGGAATGCGGTGGAAAACATGAAACACAGAGGGAAAGTGGACTTGATACATTACAGGACGAAATTAATTTCTGTCCACAGCAACACAGAAGTCCTGAGATAGCTCCTGTGGAACATTTCCACTCAGAAATGAGTAAGACGGTTCTGTAGATAATAGTTTTGACGATGATGTCGTTGTCGACAGGCAGATTAACCCCGTAGTACATACAAAAATTTTTTACGTGTTATAAGAGATGGATAAGTCTCACCACTTCCTGCTCGCAGTGAGCGTAGTTCACGACGGTTGTTAGTTAACCGCAGCAAGGAACATGAGTCCAAAATGGACATGCTTTTAAAAATTTTAAGGCCTCAGAGGGGGCTCGGAAGGAGGAAAAGAAACAGAGGATCGGAGTCGAGGAACGGAGAGAGGTAGAAAAGGCAAGGCGAAGGACAGAAAAAACAATACAAGAAGAGAGGTAAAAACAAGCTAGGCGAGAGGAAGAGGAGAGAAAAGAAGAGGGAAGGCGTTTATAAAAGGTGATGGATAGAAAACAAATGGGAAATTTTACGACGAAAGTTCGTGAGATGGCCAATAAGCTGATTAGTGAGTTGAACGAAGTGAAAGGCGTAGAGACCGAATCGAAAATTATACCATACCGTCGAAGAGAAGAAAGACACTCGAATAGCTAGATTAAATGCTAAACTGGCACAATAGCGTGTTTCCATAAAGGAGAATCACGTCAAAGTCGTTCGAAGCACAGCAGCAAAGACGAAAAAGGTAGTACCCTCTCTACAAGGACAGGACCGACAGATTATTAGGTAAACCGAAGAGAAAACAGTGAGGAATTCGCAAAGGATAGAAACTTAGAACAGAACAGATTTGAAACATATAACTGATAAAAAATTGGACATTAATGCACAACAAAGGCACATCTTTCCTAGGTAAAGGAAACGTAGGATAACGTGGCCGTTATTGAACGACGAGATTATGATAACGTACAGTGTGATCGCAGACGTGTGCCAGAGGCTTCGGTGAACAATGTAGATTGTTGTATCACCTGTTCCGAGGGCCGACACTGCCTGCTGCTAACGTATTTTGCATCAGAAGCAATGACTCAATACTAACAAGGGAACCTCCCCATCGCACCCCCTTCAGATTTAGTTATAAGTTGGCACAGTGGATAGGCCTTGAAAAACTGAACGCAGATCAATCGAGAAAACAGGAAGAAGTTGTGTGGAACTATGAAAAAATAAGCAAAATATACAAACAGAGTAATACATGTGCAAAATACCCAACATCAAGGAGAATGTGAGGCTAGGAGCGCCGTGGTCCCGTGGTTAGCGTGAACAGCTGCCAGATGAGAGGTCTTTGGTTCAAGTCTTCCCTCGAGTGAAAATTTTACTTTTTTTTCTTTTCGCAAAGTTATGATCTGTCCATTCGTTCATGACGTCTCTGTTCACTGTAATAAGTTTAGTGTCTGTGCTTTGCGACCGCACCGCAAAAGCGTGCGACCGTGCGATTAGTAGACGAAAGGAGGTGCCTCTCGAATGGGAATCGAAAACATTTGATCGCAGGGTCATATGTCAACCGATTCCTCCACAGGAAAGCACGTTTGATACATTCTATACGAGACTGGTGACGGCATGTGCGTCACATCGCAGGAATATGTTGTCGTCCCACCTAACTTGTACACTTGGCGAATGGGTAAAAAGATTCTTCCACCTTGCCCGATTTAGGTTTTCTTGTGGATGTGATAATCACTCTCAAAAAGTGATGAAAACATAATAGTTTGTCACATAAACTAAAAATGAAGAATTAAACTTTTCACTCGAGGGAAGACTTGACCAAGGACCTCTCGTTCCGCAGCTGCTCACGCTAACCACGGGACCACGGCGCTCCTGGACTCAATATGTCCTTGATGTTGCCTATCTTGCACATGGACTACTCAGTTTGTATATTTTGCTTATTTTTTCATAGTTCCACACAACTTCTTCCTGTTTTCTCGATTGATCTGTGTTCAGTTTTTCAAGGCCTATCCACTGTGCCAACTTATAACTAAATCTTAGGGGGGTGCGATGGGGAGGTTCCCTTGTAAGCAGAAGGCGCGGCAAACGGTTCGCTGCTGAGATGCGGAGCATGTTAGGCGAAGAAGAGGTAAGACACAATTGTACACCTCTACGTCGTTGATTGTAGAGGGGCGTGTGCAGGATGAGATTTACGCGATTCTTTGATCACAAGCACTTCCTTTCCATCCAGAACATTCAGAATTATAAAGATTCGGGCAGAGCTTTACACCCCAGAAGTTTCATCGCCCAATGTGACTGGACATTGCATCCAGCTTGGCCACTAGCGTATAAACTTGAATTTATTTGCGGGCACATCGAAGGTTCGGTGGTGGAAAAGATGAGTTCCATAGCAACTTCATGTCGTACATGCAAAGAAGTCAGGGACGCATTTTTCAGCGGCTATTGTCGAGGGAGTTGCAGGGGCGGTCCAAACAGGAAATCTTGCTAAGTCGGGATTTAGAATCATCTGATTTCAGCAGCGCACTGAAACTATTTGAACCCTTATCAAAATAGAAATATTTTCTGGACGAACCACGTAGCGCATCGAACATTATCCGATTTTGTTACATGAAGCTCTCACTTATAACCAACAAGTCTTGACTGGGCGCTGTGACAATGATATCGAGACTTTTAAAACTATACTGAGAGAATTAGATTTCGCCTACGTGGGTACAGTACAAAATATAAAAGAGTACAATTTAGTAATGCGTACCCATCGCAAAACGATGGAAGTTTTAACAGATATGGAAATAGCGGATGTAATGATGGGGGAAGCACCTTTGGAAACAACCAACCTCAGTTTAACGACGCACAGTATGAATGGCTCAACAGGAACGTGCGTAACAACGAACGCCGGCTGCTCATCTCCAATTGGAGAGAACGTGGACTGGATAGCTGACAGGAGAAAACAGTAGAAGTTAGCAGTCCGAACACCACGATAGAGCAGAGCAGCGGAAATACACAATAACAGTGACGGTACACTGGTGGAAACACGGTTCGAAATTGGCCCGCCTGACAGAGTAAACTTATTGGAGTATGAAGATATCGGACAAATACACTCCTGGAAATTGAAATAAGAACACCGTGAATTTATTGTCCCAGGAAGGGGAAACTTTATTGACACATTCCTGGGGTCAGATACATCACATGATCACACTGACAGAATCACAGGCACATAGACACAGGCAACAGAGCATGCACAATGTCGGCACTAGTACAGTGTATATCCACCTTTCGCAGCAATGCAGGCTGCTATTCTCCCATGGAGACGATCGTAGAGATGCTGGATGTAGTCCTGTGGAACGGCTTGCCATGCCATTTCCACCTGGCGCCTCAGTTGGACCAGCGTTCGTGCTGGACGTGCAGACCGCGTGAGACGACGCTTCATCCAGTCCCAAACATGCTCAATGGGGGACAGATCCGGAGATCTTGCTGGCCAGGGTAGTTGCCTTACACCTTCTAGAGCACGTTGGGTGGCACAGGATACATGCGGACGTGCATTGTCCTGTTGGAACAGCAAGTTCTCTTGCCGGTCTAGGAATGGTAGAACGATGGGTTCAATGACGGTTTGGATGTACCGTGCACTATTCAGTGTCCCCTCGACGATCACCAGTGGTGTACGGCCAGTGTAGGAGATCGCTCCCCACACCATGATGCCGGGTGTTGGCCCTGTGTGCCTCGGTCGTATGCAGTCCTGATTGTGGCGCTCACCTGCACGGCGCCAAACACGCATACGACCATCATTGGCACCAAGGCAGAAGCGACTCTCATCGCTGAAGACGACACGTCTCCATTCGTCCCTCCATTCACGCCTGTCGCGACACCACTGGAGGCGGGCTTCACGATGTTGGGGCGTGAGCGGAAGACGGCCTAACGGTGTGCGGGACCGTAGCCCAGCTTCATGGAGACGGTTGCGAATGGTCCTCGCCGATACCCCAGGAGCAACAGTGTCCCTAATTTGCTGGGAAGTGGCGGTGCGGTCCCCTACGGCACTGCGTAGGATCCTACGGTCTTGGCGTGCATCCGTGCGTCGCTGTGGTCCGAACCCAGGTCGACGGGCACGTGCACCTTCCGCCGACCACTGGCGACAACATCGATGTACTGTGGAGACCTCACGCCCCACGTGTTGAGCAATTCGGCGGTACGTCCACCCGGCTCCCGCATGCCCACTATACGCCCTCGCTCAAAGTCCGTCAACTGCACATACGGTTCACGCCCACGCTGTCGCGGCATGCTACCAATGTTAAAGACTGCGATGGAGCTCCGTATGCCACGGCAAACTGGCTGACACTGACGGCGGCGGTGCACAAATGCTGCGCAGCTAGCGCCATTCGACGGCCAACACCGCGGTTCCTGGTGTGTCCGCCGTGCCGTGCGTGTGATCATTGCTTGTACAGCCCTCTCGCAGTGTCCGGAGCAAGTATGGTGGGTCTGACACACCGGTGTCAATGTGTTCTTTTTTCCATTTCCAGGAGTGTATTATCAGAGTTATACCATAAATTGTTTTCCGTGTACAACTGACCTATACGTATTAGCTGGTTGTTCTGTGCCAGAGTATTTTATTAAATATTTTTATATGATGATGAAGAATTTAGATAAGGTCTTTGCTGATGTGTAGCTATGGATATTTGATCGATGTGAATGAATTTCCTTTGTGCTGTTGTATGTGATGTATTTTGCCTTATATAATTCTTGTACCTCTTTTGCAGCTGACATTATCTATGTTGTATGAATTATCCTTCATGAGCTATTTATGACATGCGAATTTTGCCTGTTGTAATTTTGTCAAACACCTATCTTGTGTGTGAAAAGATTTTTCTTTTCTTGATCTATATTGGAGGGGACCGCCTGCTTATTTTTGTATCTCAATTTCGGGAGTGTACTTAGATCCGTTGCGTTCGTGTCTTCTAGCCGGAAGGGCGACAGTGTTTTGGGCCTCTTTATTTCTAGAGGCTGGGCATGCCATCAGGCATTTGTGCACTCCGCTGTCTTTTTTTGTGGTGTTGTATTTTTCCTCCACGACTTTGATCACTGGACAACATTCGGTTGTGTATGGACCCATCCCCGAGGTTATAGAGCACAGTTTTGTTCGTGATGTTCTAGCCGGCATCATCGCGCGCATATGGATCGTTTATATTAGCATTTCATTTGCCATTAGCAATTCATTTCCGAATGGCAGCTTTGTTGTTTCTCATGAAGGACGTAAATGACGCTAAACGATCACGAGTTGCTCACCCCAGATGTTGTGCACAAAAAACAATGATGCATAACAGATAACTAATAAATTACTTTGCAGGGATTAATTTATTTTGTGTTGGGAAAAATTTTGGCTTGTTGCAATGAAATTTTCTCTAGTATTAGAGGCTGAGGATTTAGGATAAGGCTAGGACCATTATATGAAACTATACAAGAGATGACGTAAGAAGAAAATTTAAGGATCACTAGGAGAGCTGGGTGAGACGAGAAGGATGAGTAACCCATTTCATATCGATTTCGTACGACGCCGAGTGGGCTCTGTCAGTGGAGAGTGTCACAATTAAATTTCATATCAATTTTATTATACTTCTAGCTATCTTTGCGTGTAATTTGCATGAAAGACATTTCTTGTATTCTTGTGCTTATTATGTTTGCGGATAAAAAGGCATGATTAATTACTTAGCATGATAGCATGATAATGGGAGTTATTAACCTAACAAGTTCGTACCATAATTCTAATTTGCATGTCTATGCACGGGTGTTGGGGTATTAATCTGGTAACTGAGTCTAACAACTAACATATAGTTTACGCTGCGCGCCACAACACCAACACCACATACTTAAATATGATTCGTAGTTCATTACGAATATTCTTAAACATTAAAGATAATAAGGCTATAGAATCATTATGCAAAACCATTATGAAAAACTATATTTTATTACTTTAAATTTGAATAATGTAAAGTGAATTATATTTATTTACATTTTATTCACAATTTAAAACTAATGATTAAAGTCAATTTTGATTATATATTGATTGTATCTTGTTGTAATGTCATTTTTGTGAGGCCTTCAGGTAATTCGTATGGCAAAGTATGCGCGAATACTCTTCAAATTGCTACCCTCACTCGCGTTTCTTCCACTATCACCTGATGGACCGTGTTAATGCGTAGTCTTACCCAGACGCACGGATAACATCACATCCCAGCATCCTGTGATCCACTTACTAGATAACTAACATGTTGATGGAGGTGACAGTTGAACTATTGGTCTGGTCACCACGTTGGTGCGGGCGTGGAGGGGCTCCATCTCCTATACTGAGACTGTGTGAGCGTGTCACAGACACGGCTGACCACACCCCCTCCAATATAGCTCGGTAGCGCAACTGCGATATTGACTGTGGCCAGCGCAGCCACAGGTAGCGGGGACACAGCAGGGGGTGCGTGCAACCAGGTGCAGCGTGACGTGGGTTGGCCCTGCTTAGCGGCAACGTCACTACGCCAGCTGTCATCCTCCTCACCCCAACGGTGGGTGTACTACGCAGCGACAGACAGCGCAGCGCGGATTGGCGTCAGAACTAACCAAGCAGGGGTGCAGGCGAGTAAAAATCGAATGGGAATCCTATCTCAGCGCGCTAGCCAAAAGGTGGAGAGGGAAACGTGGCGCATGCTGGTGACTGGTGACCCCCCCCCCCCCCAATTGCCGATGCAAGGACACTGAAGGAGTAACTGTAGTACAGGCAGCAGAGTATTTCCGAGTTTTATGCCACAGTGGAAAAGGTCCCTCACATGACAGTCCTTTAAGAATTATTTCTGCAGAGTCCCCACTAGGCCAACTGACTGCTGCACATAACTACAGTTTCAGAGCAGGCTGTATGTCAATAGACATGTCGACAAAGACAATAATATTACTAGAATTCCAAAATCTGCGTTCACTGAAGGAAGAAGTCGAAACCAGATTAATATTTCTTATTGTGTTTGTTGTGTAGCAGCTCGTTACTCCAATCACAATACTCATTTCGCTCCAAACACAATGGAGCACACTCTATTCCAGCTTCATCTTTTTAATGCAGAAGTAAACCATGTCTAGTAACTTGTGTTCAGTTAAATCTTTTCCTGAGACCATATAGAATAGATTGAGTTCCTATCCTGTATAACTCACTTCCCATTCTGTTCAACCGACGAGTCCAGGCCAGGTAACTCAGTCTCCCACAGTGGAAAACCACAGATTCAATGCTGGCCTAGCTCGTCTCTCATCCAGTATGTTTGTACGAACGATGTTGGAGCCATTCCCACCATCCAGTCCTGGAGCTACCCCGGTTCAGACCACCAGCTCCAGACCCCCAATAATGTATACCATCTTGTCTTTTCTGTTTGCCACACAAAGTATCGAGTGTTGTGTTTATTCAACAGTGTGAGATGCAAGGCAAAAAAATAGAGTACCCACTGCACATTGCCGAAGGACCAACAATTTTCCAAATGGACTATTGTTGTGTAGCGTATTTTTGTGTAATTATTTGTGTAATTATCTTTTATATTTTTGTTTAAAGACATGTTATGTATTTAACCTACTTTTCTCCCCAGGTTAACTCAGGATAGGGCCATTTTGTAATGTTTATTATGACATTTGGGCACATTAATTGATTTAATCGCTGAAATTCAGTTTTTCTTACGGGTAAGTCTTTTGGTTCACATTTTTCACATTTCTTTGCTTAAGTGATCTTCTCTTTTTTTTACACAAAGCAGTATGCTAACTTAGCAGTCGCGTATCTCCTTACACTATTAATTTGATTCCTTTATCTATATTGTTACATACATACGATTTCCGCTTATAAGTTGATTTCTTTCATGTATCGTTATGTCACACCTTTTTCGGTAATATATTTTTTTGCAACATTAATATCACAAACTTGTAACGTAGTTAGTATGACACTACAACTACAGCAAAATTGACATTTTTTGTGTTTGTTATGTTCGGCTGTTTTGTGATTCCAATGTGATTAATTTTTTCATTGTCAAAATCTATGGGATGTCTGTTTAGCTTTTGCAGTGTCACAAAGTAACAGAACGGGGAGGTCTAGGCTCTTGCAAAAGTAAGCAAATTGTATCGTAAGATACTTGGAGTGAATGTGTTGCTTGCTGGCTAGTAAGGTTTTATGATTATATTTTTTGGAAGACTCATGTTGGCACGGATCAGATGTCGTAGAGGAAGAGCGATCCTCAGGCATCTCCTCAGTTTACATCGAGCATTTTAAGTTTGAGCGACAGTGAATGTACTTCTGCCTGAGTATACTTGAGTATTCAGTGTGGCAAGTATCCTTCTTATTGCTACATTTTCATTCCATCTTTCTTAATGATATGTTGAACTAAATATCTGCTTCTCACTGTCTTATTGTCTGACGAGTAAGTAAGACACTCCCTAAGCATCAATTAAAACCGAACGGGAGGGTTGCTATAGGGGCCTGTTTTATTTAAAAGTCCTCCCTTCTCTCTGATTAATCCTACTAAGAGTTTGGTATTATTGTTGTGTGTTTTAGGGTTGTGTACTTCGGTATCGGTAATTGACAATGGGTCATTGCTGTTATTTGAACCAACAGTGATATCACAAGGTTAATATTATCTGGAAACTTTCGGCGGATTTGTAGTGTAGGTTTCATTGTGAGTGTAGAAGTGGCTTTCAGCCGCGGTCGGAGGCGGCGGCTGGGCTATCATACTGTAGGTGTTTGCGAGGTGCGCTCCTATTGAAAACCTGGAGGGGGAGGAGACGCAGAAGTCATTTGTAGGATTCTGGACCCTAGGGCGACTGTGGACAATAGCCGAGGCATGGAATCGCTAAGCTGGCGCCTAGCCGACGCCGTAGAGATCGGCGGATTTCGAAGAGACACTCTGGTCGCGAGCCATTACTTGAAACCCACTTTCTAAATAGTAGCGGCTGTAGCTGTGGGAACGACGGTGCCAGAAGCGTTTAATGTTGACCGGCCCACGTCTCTGTGGCGCCTAGTCTGCAAGTATTATACATTATTTTTGTCAAGTGAGGCTTCGGTTTTGTTGTGGTGGGGTGTAATTTTCGATTCACTAAGCACGTTTTCCCGCAGCTGGAGTAGACAGAGATGCTATTGGCTCCAGTGTATTAGATATATGTTGATAGAAGTTTGCGCCTTTAGGCGAAATTTTGGTATTGGTGACGCCATAGCGCGCTCTTTGATCATTGGATAGTTGTTTGGCTGTGGCGCGAACACAGAAGTGTTACAGCCGGAGAGAGGTGCACTGTTCTTTAAGCAGGACATACGGGCGGCGATCACCGTAGCGAGGAGTTTGATTCAGGCGACGACAGCCGTAGGTCAAGGTTCCAGTTTCGGACGGCACCCGCCGTTCCGGTAATGAGATTCAGATTTTACAACCCACCTTAGGGAGAGGTTCGACTCGAAGGGCTCGGCCGAGGGCCTTCTTGGTGCTAGGCAGCCGGGCCTGCCGTTTCAGATTCATCTCGCAGCACACACGTAGTACTTTAATAAACTCTAGAGTACTAAGTTGCTGCAGGTTTTCTGTAAGATCCCGTTTTATTCAGATTGGCCAGTTTAGTGGAACGTTTAGTTTGCCTGACGTGGTGTTTAACCTTATGTGATAGCAGACAGATTTATTTTTCGCGTTATCCATTTGTAATGTTTGGTGGGAATGGTTATGCACTTTTTGTCCTTTTCCCCTGACGATTATTCATTTTTTTAGTCAGTATTTGCTGTGATTTTTACCATTTAAGGACAATAAATGTTAATTCATTACACTCTAACTTTGCATAATAATTCTAAAATATTCCCTATGGCAGTATTCTGGAAAGTCTGTTCAATTAATTCTTGATTATACCATTTGTAAGCAAGTGGACAGGCACTTACCCGAGTGGGCCAATTTGTAGCTGCTTTCATTTAGCTACTACTACTGTCACTACTGCCACCGCTGCAGCCTAATATTTGGCAAAACGGCCGACCTCTTTCATAGTTTACGAACTTAGCTGTTTCGGAAATGCTTCCAACCTTGGCCCAAAAGCCATTCAAGAAATGTTCAGAACAAACCATTAACCTGCACTGTGAACATCGAATAAAAAAGGGCGCTCCAAAGTGATCACAGAGATTAGCACCATCAGGATCAGAGGCGAATTCCTGGAGAGTTATAAACTGTGCAGGATGTTCAGCTAGGTATTCACACTTGAATAATGTATACAGACTCATTCTGGTGTAACAGCGTGATAAGAACTGATGGAATGTGATGGCATGCAGTCGAATGTGAATATAGGAATAGGAAAAACAAACATCCAGAAGCTGAATTTGTCCAAAGGTTCCATGTCGTATAAATTGCAATGTCACACACTTTTCAGTTGGAATAGTTCGCTCTAAAGGACTATGTTTTTATACGTAGACTAGGACTCCAGCAAAACCATGTTATTTTGGCCAGTCTATTGGCCAAAAACAGTGCTCATACCATAGCTGTACTTCTCTTACGCCCATTTTCCCACTCCCGCTTGCTGTGACGTAAATATTCCCGACTGCCCTTGCAAGATCACACACACAAGAAAGAACCACAGAGGGCAGAGCACCTCCAACTCCCCGCAGCACAATAAATAACTGTTCAGCTAATTTATAATCCAGCTTAACAGTCAGCATGATTATATACATGCATTAGGGCACTGAGCAGTGGGCACACAGGTTCCCATCAGATCACCGAAGTTAAGTGCTGTCGGGTGCGGCTGGCACTTGGATGGGTGACCATCTGGGCCGCCATGCACTCTTGCCATTTTTCGGGGTGCACTCAGCCTCGTGCTGCCAATTTAGGAGCTACTCGACCGAATAGTAGCGGCTCCGGTCACATAAAACCATAATAACAACCAGTAGAGTGGTTTGCTGACCACATGCCCCTCCTATCTGCATCCTCAGCTGAGGATGATATGGCGGTCGGATGGTCCTGATGGGCCACTTGTGGCCTGAAGGCAGACAGAGTATTACTGCTGTTAAGGCACTGATGTTAGTTGAACTCTCTTGGTACCTCTCATTTCCACAGTTCCTTTCATATGTATTTCCTCTCCAAATCCTGATTGGTCTTTGTTGAAAACAAATTCCTTGTTGAATGACGGAATAAGTTTGTTACTCTCATCTACAAACTTTCTGGCTGATTCCTTAGTTTACTGTGCATTGTCAATTTGACACTTTGTTTGAAATTTTGTCTTCTTATGCCTTCCAATTTTGCAGCACTGTTTAAAGTTATGCAATTATCCACTGCTTCCCTTAAAATCACTGTAATTTACGTCACGCCCAATTTGATGTGCATAACGTAGTAGGTCACTGTCATGAACATCCTCTAAATTATATCGAACATCTTTAAAATGTGCAAACACTAGTTTGTGTAACAAGTGCGCCTTTTCCTCCTTTGAATACCTGTGGTTTTTCTTATCGACTACATGGAGAAATTGCTGTGGAACATGTTATCCCTCTGTCTCACTCTACCTCCCTCCCTATCTCTCTCTCTCTCTCTCTTTTATCATGCTGTGGATCATCATCCATGTATGTAATTACGTTTTGTACCTGCTAGTAGAGAGATATACTATTTTCTAGCGCAATTGTTAGAGTGGGTTGCATACATTCAGGGGCAAACTTGATAAATTTAAGACCCACCTCCCCTGCTCTTAACCACTGTTATGCTATTTTGTTTAGGACACCTGGGGGTTGGTTCATGAACCTCTGTGGATAATCTGTCTTTCTGAGAAACACCTACATCCCTCCCCTTCCAACTCCTTCTCCCCCCACCACTCTGGATTTCTCCAACCCTCCCATCCCTTTTGTTGATACAAGTACACTTTCAGGCCTGAGTTATTCGAATAGCTCCCTCCCACTCTATCAATTTGGTTAACTAATTAATTAAATCAATAAATTAATTATCCCCTCTTGGATATCCCTCAGCCCTCCTCTCCCTGAAATCTGGCGGATCTGTGCAGGAGAGGAAGGATCTAATGAGACAGAATTCAATTACACAGCAAGGATATACTGTTTAATTATAAAATTCAACTTTCAGGGCTTGGACCCCTATTGCTCATCACTATCTACTGTTTGGGAAGATGCAGGTCTTGTAAAATACATCGAAAAGAAATAATTAAATCGATATTTTTTTATTCCAGTCACACAAGGATTACCATCAACATAGCGCATCGCACACATTTACACTGCTAAAAAGCAGTTGCACTGACCACATGGCATAACACGCCACCCCCACTTCAGATAAGAGTTTGTTGCAATGTTGTACTCGACACAGATTGTACTGACAGGGATTATATTCACTGACTCATCTAATCTGTGGAAGTTAATAAAAGCCTTCTTCAAAACCTGTTCTCACCTGATATTAGCTGCCTTATAGGGTCAGGGTCATATTTATTTAGAATGTCTGTTTGACACTCTGGGTTTGAGAAGACTGTTCAGATGTTTTGTCCATTTGCGTGTGAAGTGGTAACCTAAGTTTGCACACATTAGTACACTCACTATGCAATACAAAGGTCGGACGTACAGCAACACGGATCCATCATTTTAATGCTATAGTACACCCTATCCATGAGTCCATACAAACATCGATTGGTCTCATTTTTGCTGTGCTATGTTTGGTTCTATTATACTGTAAAGGTATTTTTCGAATGATATCTATCCATTTGTATGAGGTGCGGAGATTAAAATGCATCCACATATGACCTTTTATTGTTTTGTTCAGACATTCCACGATACTCACCTTCAGGTAGGTGAATGTTGATTAGTGATGTGTTCCACACGGTTGCATCACAGTCTTGAAATACCTATTGTAAAACTCTCCACTGTCATCGGTTTGGAGGTTGTCAGGGCATCGATTCGTCCCTGTCTCCAACATACACTCAAACAAATCCCCTCTATTTCTCCCCGTTTTTCTTTTAACGGGTAATGCCAAGGCAAATTTTGGGTATGAATCAATAATCATTAAAATATATTTGAATCCATGATTCTCATGTGAATATTCCATCATTTTTGCATGCTGGTTTGTGCAGTTATCGAGTTACTGTCTCCATATTTATTCTATTATATCTCTCTGTCTAAGCTCCAAAATTACTGAGACCACCTCATTCGAACGAGCGGTATTGCCTGCAGCAGCTGATGCCATCAGCAGTTGTAGTATACATACTGAGGAGGCTCATTGATGATTCTTTTATGCTGCATATCAATACCATCACCACTGCTACACCGACCGTCTAATAATAATGGTTCTATTATGTCTGTGTATTTCGCTCAGTGTTGCTTTCCTGCTTTCCTGTGTACACCTGTCAATTGTAGTATTTCGCTGTCCATCTCCATATCTTTGGGTATAAATTTCCCTGTTTTTTCTGGGTTTTAGGTAAAATGAGGTTATGTAGACAGGGTGTTCTCTGAAATTTCCTATCTCCCATCTGTATTGTTTCTTGCATTTAAAGTTATAGGCTGCATAGCCAGCATGTATGGTATTTCACCACTGACACTGAATTTGTTGTCTATTCTAGTGTATCTGTGATGGTTAGTGAAACTGGCAATAGTATTATTTTCTTCGGTGTGTTAAAATGGGTCAAATGGCTCTGAGCACTATGGGACTTAACTTCTGAGGTCATCAGTCCCCTAGAACTTAGAACTACGTAAACCTAGCTAACCTAAGGACATCACACACGTCCATGCCCGAGTCAAGATTCGAACCTGCGACCGTAGCGGTCGCGCGATTCCAGACTGTAGCTCCTAGAACCGCTCGGCCACACCGGCCGGCTCTTCGGTGTGTGATTTCTCTGAGAGGTCATAGAGAGATTCAGTAGTTGGTTTAGATATTTCTCGCAGTGTCTGCTCTCGATCCAAATGTCTTAACCTCAACAACTGTAACTTCTCTCGAACAGCCTTCTACAGAGCGATGACCTTATGCTTAATTCACAGCTTGCTATATACTAAGCGGGCTGATTCGCAGGCTGAACTTTATATACATGTCACTCTACCTTTAAGATTAAGTCGTCCAACTTTCTTTTGAGTTACATCACCTTTTACTGCTATGTTGTCTACTTTTTTTCTGAGAATGATGTGGTTGCACATCTCTAGTTCCTTAACCATAGCATCTAATTCGTTGATCAGTCTCAGAAGAGTCTGGGCATACGTCTCTAGCTCCTTAGCTTCACGCTTGATGGACTGAAATTTTCCAGCTATTTGCAGACCCACTCTCTCTTTATGGATAACTATCCACTTGGGCTGAGTGCCTGAAATACAAGCGAACTTCTCCATGGTATGGTGTATGCTAACATGCTCATCACTTTTCTCATACCTGTACATATAGAAATTTCTGAAAGTTCCATCTATACCTACTGCATTCAGTTTCCTTGATTTATCAATAACAAAATTCCTGTACTATGTGTGATTCCAGCAATCTGCACATATCTTCGCAAAATAACTGAATGACATGTCAATTCCTCCATATGCCTGGTAAATGTGTTTTAGACTCAAATTATCTTGTCTGAAAGCTATAATGAGATTTACATTATCCCTCACCAATAAGGATAATGGAATATGTCAGACTCAAATGAAATACGTCTATACCCATATGATGACCGAAACAGAATTGATCTTTGTTTTACACAGCAACATCATCAAGTACGTACACTGTATTTGGCTTTTTTTCTGGAACATGAGTTTGACTACTTTCATCGGTTGTAGAGGAGGGGGAGGGGGAGAGTTTGCAGGGTTTCTTAGGTGGACAAATTATCCCCAAGAGTCATAAATCAACCGCCAGTGGGTCATAAATCAGTATGCAGAACGATAGGCTAAGGGAAGGGGAGGTGGTCCTAAATCAATCAAGTCTGCCCCTGAATTTATGCAACCCACACTAGAAAATGTGCTATAACAAAGTTTAGCCCTCTACTGTCACTCCTTGGACAATGACTGTCGTTTACTACTTTTCACTGCAGACAGGATTTGTGGCTCCCTATCCGACAAGGTTGATGAACTACATGGACGATACCTGTTTCACTATCACTTTCACTTGTTATGCATGTATTGTTATCATTGTACTCCATATGTACACTGTCCACACAGTCGAGCGTATAGATAACCACACATTCCACTAACTCATCTTGCAGAAACGCTAATATTTCTTCTGCTCATTCTTTCTCACTCTACAATTGTTGGGTTCCTTTGGGACAAAGTGTCAAATTTGGCAACTGTGGTTGTAGATATAATGCAATGTTTTTTTCTACTTTGCATCAAAACCACTACCACTGCAGTACTGTTGTGAGTTACTCATCGACTAAGCAGCTCAACTACTCTCTGTAGCCTTATGCTGTGTTCACAGTTGGATACCTCCAGTCCCGCCACCTGCTGCCATTAGCAGCCAGTATTGTGGTAGCATGGTGCACTCACTATATGTGGGTCATCGAATGCCTTAAACATCATTGGCCTTTTGCGTCGTCGCACTCACACGGTTGCTTGTGAGTCCTTTTTGTCAGTCCAAAATAACGACGAACGTGAAGTTACGGCCTCGTCACTTCTTGCCTTGTACTGACAGATGGGTGACGTGGTACATGGCGAAGAGGTACAGTGTGCAGTCGCAGTGGGCTGAACGTTGCGTGTGTTACGGACCGCACAGCTGTTGCACGAGGTGAGCCTCCGTTGTGGCTGCAGGTCATAACCGTGGCTTGTGGTGTCATTCCACTAAATGTCTTGAGAATAGCAACATCCTGTCTGCTGGGCATTAGTGGGAGACTGGGGTGAGCTTTTACGTATGAATGGGGTTGAATGCAATAACGATTTTTCCCTTCAAATTATATCACTTGCACGATGGGCAAGACAATCTTAGTAATAAGTGGGCTTTGAAGTCATCTTATCCCTTGTCGCTTACATTTGAAACAGATTTTCATCCACCAAATACAAAGGCCCTGCTATAAAACCCAAGAATTCCTTTAAGAGAAGTCACTTCACATGAATTGTCTCATAAATGTTCCTAAGCGTCTAAGGGAGGGGCAGGGGAGTCTGGTCCACGATTCACTTATTGTTATATTTTCCAGGTGATAGGCACTCAGGTAAAGCTGGTTGAGTCAATTTGCAGAAGCAGTTAGAATAACCTTTATTGTATTAGAACCGTGTAGTAACACCAAGCGAAAATAGGGCTATATGAGTAAAACTAGTGTCAGACAGTGTCACAGTTAACGTGTACTTTCGCCAGTGCCCGTTCTCAGTCCACACTAATTTGTCCATTTTCTTAGGTAATGAGATTATCCAACGATTGTGGTAAATGACCGTCTGTAAGGTTGAGAGGCCGCGACCAATTGGCACGGGAGCACACCTCCTGAGATGAGTCGGGTAAACACAGCAGAATAGGTTTCAACCCAATGTTACAGTGGTATTCAAATTGCGCAGACAGATTAAAAGAAGGAGTGATAGTATTACGGTGGGAGCTATCGAATATCATTCCACTAACAGCCAAGGTTATGCGAAAGTTTGCGGTACCAGGACATGGTCATAGCAAACTTACGCAATAATCTACGGTTTAGGCAAAGAATACTGTCTGATATTGGCGACAGTAATGAATATGGGCGACTGTAATGCAGACACAATTCGTGGACAAAGTGGTTTAGTAAACATTACTAGCATAACAGATATGTCACAATCATATCCATGTGTTCGAATTTTTAAGCTTCAACACAAACAATTCTTTACTCTAAGGCAATGTTACAAATTGGCCACCTTAATGTAGGAGGTACTTGTCAGTCTTTACTAATAATCGGCATTTGTAATCCTGGAAGCTTACAGGGTAGGATTCAGTTTTCAGTATCTCTGGCTGCCGTGGAAGACAGTGCATTACAGTATCACAGTTACAGAACATTTAACAGGGGATTGAGATAACCAATTCGGCATTAAGCTTAAGACAATGTCATTATTCTATAGGTAACCAGAAGGAATTGTTTAGGAAATGTTTAGGATAGGCGATTTCCCGTTCAAAACATATCTTCACTGTGAATCTTCGTACTGCACACTATTTGAAACTGCTGGCTCGCAGTGTGTTTTAAACAGGGGTCAGACTTCCTATTTGCACAATCACAGGACAAAGTCACATCACATTATCCACTAATTATTCTGTCGTTATTCGGTGGTGCCTGACGTCGCATACGCTTCGCAAAAATGGGTTGACCTTCGTGAAAGATGCTCTTAAATGGCAGTGAGCAGGAACACAGTGAAGCTTCACCTCCAATTTGGGTGCAAAATTAGCATTATGGTTCTAGTATCAACTGCATACCAGACGCATTCGGACGAGATTCACCCTCATGACATAACTTCGATGAGAGAGGCTAGTCAACGAGGCAAAAAGAGAGACGCGATATCTCAGTGATCTTGGCTGGGAAAGGCGAAATAGAGAACCGGTACTTCTGGATCATCAATTGAAGACTTAAAGTCTGAATACGAGTCCGCGATCATTTTATTTTGAGCACTTTTATTTTCACAAGTTCGTCTTGATCACATAGATTTCTTTACACTTTATGACCGGTTTCGGCTTGTGAAAAGAAAACTTCTGGGTGAGTTCAGAAGAAACTTCTCTCCGCCAGCAAAAGAAGAAAGAATTAGTCTCTGTCTCTCATGCGAGTCATACCAGATCTTAGACAGTTCATTCGCCAAAAAACTAATACAACAACCCGGTGGATTAGTTTTGCAGCTTCTTACTGAAGAATTCTTTCAGAAATGTCCTTCATTACAATTTAATGTAACCCTTTGTGAATAGCGGAAGAGGATCGCTCCATGGTACTCTTACAGGATGCAGGTACTATACTGTGATGACATGGTACTGCGTACATAGTACAGACTGAAAGGGTAACTTTCCCGGTCCCTCTGGATTATACAAATGGCCTTTTGTTTGCTCAGTGGCCATGGAGGTGTGTGTGTGTGTGTGTGTGTGTGTGTGTGTGTGTGTGTGTGTGTGTGTGTGTGTCGTGTAGTGTATGTGGTAGTGTTTAAGGGCGGTAGGTGCTAAAACTAACTCAGTTTAGTGCCAAAAGGCGAAGTGTACCTGATCCACAACCTACGGCGAGATTCACACCACCAGTGGAGACTCCGAGTAACGGATTAAAATTAACGCTCCGTTAACTTATGAAGACAGTGTAATGGAAAAGGAACCCTAGTTCAGATTAAAAATAGTTGCACGTCAACTCCACAAAGAATACTAATTTATGTGTGGATTTGATTAAGTTCTTGTGTGAACTGTACACTATATCAAACCATGTGCTTCATGTTGTAAACGAAGGGGTCACAAATGGCTGGAAATTGTCGCTGCGAATGATCAAATAGAATTGACAATATATGGCATGATAGAGTAAAAAATACCTAACTTACCAAGGTACTTGAAGTGTTCACAAGTGGGAGGGATTGGGATTGTCTATACAGCAATACATCAATATACACATCAATACGGTAATACCTCAGGAAATGAATGGTTATTCAGTTCACACAAAATTTCAAAGTGTCAAACACAACATAGAATAACCATCACACTTAGCTCATAATCTAATTACCATGTACTCAAAGGTAATCGTTTATCATATT
Organism: Schistocerca piceifrons; assembly: GCF_021461385.2. NCBI lineage: Eukaryota > Metazoa > Arthropoda > Insecta > Orthoptera > Acrididae > Schistocerca > Schistocerca piceifrons. Next base: position 599,638,612 of record NC_060149.1, on the reverse strand, counting down.
GTCATCGTTACATATGCCTTGGAGGAAATTCATACTGAGGCCCCAGTAATGTTGTATAGCAGCAGTGAGATACGCGGATGGGAGGCAGGGGCATGTGCTGAGTAGCGCTCAGCAGCTGACTTGGGGAATTCCGGGTGCGACTGGCATAACTGCGCTGCTCGGAGACGAACATACACTATGTGATCAAAAGTATCCGGACACCTGGCTGAAAATGACTAACAAGTTCGTGGCATCCCCCATCGGTAATGCTGGATTTCAGTATGGTGTTGGCCCACCCCTAGCCTAGATGACAGCTTCAACTCTCGCAGGCATACGTTCGTTCAGGTGCTGGAAGGTTTCTAGGGGAATGGCAGCACATTTTTCGCTGCACTGAAGAGAGGTATCGATGTCAGTCGGTGAGGCCTGGCACGAAGTCGGCGTTCCGAATCACCCCAAAGGTTTCTATAGGATTCAGGTCAGGACTCTGTGCAGGCCAGTCCATTGCAGGGATGTTATTGTCGTGTAACCACTCCGCCACAGGCCGTGCGTTTATGAACAGACGCTCGATCGTGTTGAAAGATGCAATCGCCAACCCCGAATTGCTCTTCAAGAGTGGGAAGCAAGAAGGTGCTTAAACATCGATGTAGGCCTGTGCCGTGATGGTGCCACCCAAAACAAGAAGGGGTGCTAGCCCCTTCCACGAGAAAAACGACCACACCATAACACCACCGCCTCCGAATTTTACTGTTGGCACTACACACACTGGCTGATGACGTTCATCGGGCATTCGCCGTACCTACACCCTGCCATCGGATCGTCACTCCACACAACGTTTTTCCACTGTTGAATCGTCCAATGTTTACGCTTCTTACACCAGGCGAGGCAACGTTTGGCATTTACCGGCGTGATGTGTGGCTTATGAACAGCCGCTCGACCATGAAATCCGAGTTTTCTCACCTCCCGCCTAACTATCACAGTACTTGCAATGGATCCTGATGCAGTTTGGAATACCTGTGTGACGGTTCGGACCAATGTCTAGCTATTACACATTACGACCCTCTTGAACTGTCGGCGGTCTCTGTCAGTCAACAGACGAGGTCGGCCTGTACGCTTTTGTGCTGTACGTTTCCCTTCACGTTTCTACTTCACTATCACATCCTGGCAGTAGGTGGCAGCACAATACACCTAATATAAAAACGTATGTTTTTGGGGGTGACCGGATACTTTTGATCACGTAGTGTATAGCGCCGAAGCTCATCACAATAATTCTCTGCTGGGTAAATAGGAAAGAATAAATGGAAAGGGAAGTGTACGATGCTATGCGTATTATCGTAGTGCCTTTGTATGGGACCGAGCGAGGTGGCTCAGTGGGTAGCACACTGGACTCGCATTTGGGAAGACGACGGTTCAAACCCACGTCCGACCATCCAGATTTAGGTTTTCCGTGATTTCTCTGAATCGTTTCAGGCAAATGCCGGGATGGTTCCTTTGAAATGGCACGGCCGATTTCCTTCACTATCCTTCCCTAATCCGAACTTTCGCTCCGTCTCTAATGACCTCGTTGTCGACGGGACGTTAAACATTAATGTTCTCGTCCTCCTCCTTCGTATGGGTTGTGTAAAGATACAAGTTGGACGCTGGCCGACGTCAGTTGAACACTGGGTAAAACGAAACAAAGTATACATCACGAACCGAAACTAATAAAGCAAATGCAACCATACTTTCTCCCTCAGAAGCCATCTAATGGAGAGGGTGACATATTGACGACGCACAGAGTGCCACTGTGTGGAGAGGTTGCGGAGTGCAGGAGGTGTATAAACATTCCCTTTAAACAAAGAGTGATTCTCATAGTGAACAATGTTGGATGTATTTTGACGTCATACTGTAGTTGGCAGGAGACGGAAGTTGTAGGTCAGTTGCCTGTGTATATGTATGGAATAGTACTGGCCAATAAAGATAATACTTGAATAGAACAGGGACTAAAATTGCGTGCTGGTGAAAAGTCATGTAATCCATAAAACAATTATTGACACATTATCTTATTAGAGTATTGCAATCTAACAGTCATGTGCACGAGAGGGAGGAAGCCTGCATGTTTAGGGATAATGCATGCAACGGTACTGGAACCTGAAAAATTACTATGCTTCTTATTGATCTTCTTTGCTTGAATGCGCGGGGTCGGGCGGGACTTCGTAACGGTGTCATTAAAGGTGTATAGGTGAAGTAAGTGTAATGATAACAACAAATATATGAGGTGCCTTTAACTGCTATATGTTTATAATTCCATTAACAGAATATCCATAACAGAGGCATCCCCAGTCACTAGTTTCCCTGCTCAGCCCACGCTCCACCGACTTTCACCTCTCCATTGGCACACAGCTGTGCACAATCGAGCACCTCTTAAGCGGCTAGCACACTTACCAAGAGTTCGTTGGCCACTGACTTAACTTGGGTACTGGGGCGGTATCATCCAGCACGGCGTGTCTACGTCACTAAGGAGCCTCGCAGCTGATGGTAGGGAAACGCGGTGTCGAATCGCGCGACATCTGCCCGGCGTTGACGGGGAACGGGCAATGGAAATGCCATGTGGTGGCTGGATGCAGCGGGGAAGACACGGGGCAGGGGAGGTAGTCTCCCCTTCTTTAAAAATGTGAGTCGCTCTCACGTGCTCGCAGCGTGACAGCTGGACGTCGCAACGTGGCCTGTGACCCACGTGCTCGTAGCACTGCTTTTTGGTGGTATTATCCAAGATGTAAAGTGCCCTCGGACGCCAAGAGTATCAGTAAAGTCAGATGATATGATATGCAAGCACTCCATAGAAACGCATCGGCTAGGTATAAGCCACGGGGCAGTGGCGGTAGGCTCCGCTTCTTTCAAAATGTGAGTCGCGTGCACGTGTTGCACGTGCTCGAAACGTGACGGCTGGATGTCGTATCTCAGCAGGTGACGCACATACTCATAATACTTCTTTTTTTTTGCATTATCTGAGATGTTAAATATCATTGGGCATCTAGAATATCAATAAATTCAAATGACATGACATGCAAGCACTCCTTAGGGTGTACTAAATACAGAAACGGCCACGAGGTAACATAACACTACGCCGACCCGATATTCCTTAGACCGTATTTTTTGGAGTATTTAAAGTTTCTAATTTTTAGTTTCGCATCATTATCCGAATTTCTGCGGTACATCCATGATGTCAGTAATGTGAGAGAACGTGCGTGACGAATTATTCTAAGCTCTATCGGGAGACAGCCTCGCAGGTACTAAAGGCAGACAGCCACAACTCCATGGTATTTTGAAGCCACATATCATAATTTCGGGGCAACAGGAAGATGTCGTTCCATAGGAAACACTGTAAACAAGCTACTGGTATCTGTCGGCAGCTCAGGCACAAATACGTGAACTTATTAGACAACTGGTCTACAAACAATTGTCACTTGGAAATAAAAAGTCTTAAGACCATAAATAATATCATGGTAACGGGCGGGTAGCCTCTACTTCACCTACTCCGTATATAAAATTAAGGCTGAAACTAAAAGTAAGACCGCAGCTCGTGGTTGTGCGGTAGCGTTCTCGCTTCCCGCGCCCGGGTTCCCTGGGTCGATTCCCGGCGGGGTCAGGGATTTTCTCTGCCTCGTGATGACTGGGTGTTGTGTGCTTTCTTTAGCTTAGTTAGGTTTAAGTAGTTCTAAGTTCTAGGGGACTGATGACCATAGATGTTAAGTCCCGTAGTACTCAGAGCCATTTGAACCATTTGAACTAAAAGTAAACAAAAGTTTAACCCTCGAAATACCAGTGGGGTCGGGGAGGGCGTACCTTATGCCCACGTTTCGAAAGTATTGTAATATGGTCATGTTCTCTGTGTTTTAAAGTTTTGAAAAAATATTTATTGTTTTCTAATGACATACTAGACTCCGCAATTGTTCTGAATTTTTCAGTTTAAGGTAACCCAACGAACTAAGTCTTAGCAGTGAAAGTGATTTTTCGCCCCAAATGTCGTAGTCATATTTTCAAATTCAGGGCCCTTCTTGTATGTGTCTTTAAAAAGTATATTGTGAATAAAACTCAAAGACAGTTATCGAAATCTGTATTTTTTAAAGTTTTTAGTAGTGATCATATAGTACTCCTCATCTCTGTGCACACATTATGGCTTTGTATTGTTAAGACTGTGCTACAAGATATTTTCAAGTTCTGGACCATACTTAACAGTGGTACCTATGGTCCGCCTCCCTAGCTAGGTGGTCAGGTGTCATGCAGCTCGGTTCGGAGCTGGGTCAGAGATTTACTCCGCTCGGGGTTGTTGTTGTGTTGTGCTCACCATCAATTTCTCATCATCGACACACTAGTCGCCCAATGTGGCTGGAAACGAAAAGACTAGAAACTCGGCCGACGAACTTTCCCAGGTAGGGAATCCGGCCTTCAATGCCATGTGATCATTTCATTTCAGTACCTATTTAAAACGTTGTAGTTAATAAACGTTAACAATACTTAAGAAAATTAGTTTCTTAATTTCTTAGCGTTAGGCATGTAGTAATGGTTAGGGAAAATGTGTTGGTTTTGCTAGGTTTAAACAGTTCGTATGTGGCAAGTGAGCAGCGCAGTGTCGCATACTCATGTACTTTATCGATTGTATCACTTTTATGTAAGTCTGATGTTTCCTATGAATACTGTATATGTATTACAACAATGTTCCTCGACGCAATACATAGTGATACAGTTATTCATATTTCTGTAAGATTATGTTGACAGAATTACTTTGTGAATAAATTTTTTTAAGCTGTGTTCTTTCATAATGCAAATGTGTTTACGTGTTATATATATAACTGGTTCTTGTATAGGCAGTGTAGGGTTGTATAAAATGTAGGATCTTAAGGGAGGTCCCTCCACAATAAAAAGCTTTAGACAGGAATGTAAAACGTGGTTCGGTGCGAGTTAGTGCGCGGTGTCTTTGTGGCTGAGAAGAGGTATCAGGTGAGAGACCTGACAAACGTGTGGTTCCTGAAGAGGGGCAGCAGCCTTTTCAGCAGTTGCAGGGGCAATAGGCTGGATGATTGACTGATGTGGCCTTGTAACTTCAGCCAAAACGGCCTTACTGTGCTGATACTGCCAATGGCTGAAAGCAACGGGAAACTACAGCCGTAATATTTCCCGAGGGCATGCAGCTTTACTGTATGGTTAAATGATTATGATGTCCTCTAGGGTAAAATATTCCGGAGGTAAAATAGTCCCCCATTCAGATCTTCGGGCAGGGACTAGTCTGGAGGGCATCGCTATCAGGAGAAAGAAAACTGGCATTCCACGGATCGGAGCGTGAAATGTCAGATCCCTTAATTGGGCAGTAGGTTAGAAAATTTAAAAAGGGAAATGGATAGGTTAAAGCTAGATATAATGGGAATTAGTGAAGTTCGATGTCAGGAGGAACAAGAATTCTTATCAGGTAAATACAAAGCTATTAATACAAAATCAAATAGGGGTAATGGAGGAGTAGGTTTAATAATGATTAAAAAACTGGGAGCGCGGGTAAGATACAACGGACAGCATAGTGAACGCATTATTCTGGCAAAGATAGACACGAAGCTCACGCCTACCACAGTAGTACAAGATCATAAGCCGACTAGCTCCACAGATGACGAAAAGATTGAAGAAATGTATGATGAGATAAAATAAATTATTCAAATACTGATGGGAGATGAAAATTTAATAGTCATGGTGTACTGGAATTGGATAGTAGGCGGAAGAATAGGAAAAGTAGTAGGTGAATATGGACAGGGGGTCAGGGATGAAAGATGAAGCCGCCTGGTAGAATTTTGCACAGAGCATAACTTAATCATACCTAACACTTGGTTTAAGAATCATAAAAGAAGGTTGTATACGTGGAAGAGGCCTGGACACACTAGAAGATTTCAGGTAGATTATATAATGGTAAGACAGATTTAGGAACCCGTTTTTAAATTGTAAGACATTTCCAGAGGCAGATGTGGACTCTGACCACAATTTACTGGTTATGAAGTGTATATTAAAACTGAAGAAACTGCAGATGGGGGGAACTAAAGGGGATGAGACCTGGATAAACTGTAAGAACCTGAGGTTGTAGAGAGTTTCAAAGAGAGCATTATGAAACGACTGACAAGAAATAGGGAAAGAAATACAGTGGAAGAAGGATGGGTAGGTTGGAGAGATGAAATAGCGAAGGCAGCAGAGGATCAAGTAGGTAAAAAGACCAGGGCTAGTAGAAATCCTTGGGTAACAGAAGATATATTGAATTTAATTGATGAAAGTAGAAAATATAAAAATGCAGTAAATGAAGTAGGCAAAAAGGAATACAAACGTCTCATAAATGAGGTCGACAGGAAGTGCAAAATGGGAAGTGCAAAATGGCTAATCAGGGATGACTAGAGGATATATGCATGGATGTAGAGGCATATATGACGAGGGTAAGATCAATACTGCCTACAATAAAATTAAAGAGACTTTTGGAGAGAAGAGAATATGTATGAATATCAAGCGTTCAGGAGGAAAACCAGTTCTACGCAAAGAAGGGAAGGCAGAAAGGTGAAAGGAGTATGTAGAGGGTCTATACGAGGACGATGTAGTTGAGTGTTATATTATGGAAAATGAAGAGGATGTAGCAGAAGATGAAATGGCAAATATGATACTACGTGAAGAGTCTCACAGACCACTGAAAGACTAAAGTCGAAACAAGGCCCCGGGAGTAGACAACATTCCATTAGAATTACTGATAGCCTTGGGAGAACCAACCCTGACAAAACTCTACCGTCCGAGAAGCAAGATGTATGAGACATGCGAAATACCCTTACTCTTCAAGAAGAGCATAATAATTCCAATCGCAAAGAAAGCAAGTGTTGTCAGGTGCGAAAATTACCGAACTACCAGTTTAATAAGTTACGGCTGCAAAATACTGACACGAATTCTTTACAGAACAACGGAAAAACTGGTAGAAGGCAACCTCGGGGAAGATCGGTTTGGATTCCGTAGAAATGTTGGAACACATGAGGCAATACTGACTCTACGACTTATCTTAAAAGGTAGACTAAGGAAAGGCAAGCATACGTTTCTAGCATTTGCTGACTTGGAGGATGCTTTTGACAATGTTGACTGGAATACTCTCTTTCAAATTCTGAAGGTGGCAGGGGTCAAATACAGGGAGCGGAAGGCTATTTACAATGTGTACAGAAGCCAGGTTGCAGTTATTAGAGTCGGAGAGCATGAAAGGGAAGCAGTGGTTGAGAAGAGAGTAAGACGTGGTTGCAGCCTATCCCTGATGTTATTCAAGCTGTATATTGAGGAAGCAGTAAAAAAAAAAAAAAATTGGAGTAGGAATTAAAATCCATGAAGAAGAAATAAAAATTTTGAGATTTGCCAACGACACTGTAATCCTGTCACAGACAGCAAACGACCTGGAAGAGCAATTGAACCTAATGGACAGTGTCTTGAAAGGAGGATATAAGATGAACATCAACAAAAGCAAAACGAGGCTAATGGAATGTAGTCGAAATAAATCAGGTGATGCTGAGGGAATTAGATTAGGAACTGAGACACTTGAAGTATCAGATGAGTTTTGCTATCTAGAAAGCGAAATAACTGATGATGGTCGAAGTAGAGAGGATATAAAATTTTGACCGGCTATGGCAAGGAAAGCCTTTCCCAAGAAGGGTAAATTTGTTGACATCTAGTATAGATTTAAGTGTCAGGAAGTCTTTTTTGAAAGTATTTGTTTGGAGCGTAGCCATGTATTGACCTGAAAAATGGACGATAAATAGTTTAGACCAGAAGGGAATAGTAGCTTTCGAAATGTGGTGCTGCAGAAGCATGCTGAACATTAGGTGGGTAGATCGCGCAACTAATGAGGAGTTACTGAACAGAACTGGCGAGAAGAGGGAACTGTGGCACAACTTACCTAGAAGAAGGTATCGTTTTGGAGTGAAGTGCGAAGGGCAAAAATCGTCGAGGGAGACCAAGACATGGTTACACTAAACAGATTCAGATTGCAGTAGTTACTCAGAGTTGAAGAAGCTTGCACAGAATGGAGTAGCATAAAACCAGTCTCTGGACTGAAGACCACAACAACAAATGAAACAAGTTGCGATGGCCTTGTTTTTTGACAATAAAATGAATATTTAACATTGGCAACATGTGAAACATCAACATCATCAGATCATAGACAATTAAAAAGTAGAATGGCAACATGCAGCAGCTTTACCCTAGTACCCTTGGTATATCTTATATAGGGGTTTGGGTCAAACCTAATAATCTCACAAGATATTTTTTTTAATCGTGGGATGACTAGTCATTTTAGTAAGATACGTAGAAGTAACTCGCGAAACTTCAAATAGTAGGATTACGAAGGAATGACCCTAATTTTCCTACACCTACATCATTGCTGCGACAAGATCTCACCACAGTATTGCAGATGATGGTCCATGTAGCTGCAGAATCCATCATCGGTGGCTAAGTCCAAATTAGTATTGGCTGAGGCTCTGCAACAGCTCTCAGCGTCCATGTCACATGGCGGAGGCTCCGGATCTAGATCTTTATCTTACAACTCTACTTTACGATCTGATTTCCAGTGGAATGTGAAGTAAGAGAAAACTCACATTGCTGCGTTTTCCATCTCTCACAGCATTTGATTGGCTTGGCTCTGAATCTTCCAAGCGCCAACCAATCAAATTGCTCGTTACAATAACTCGTCCCCTTCCCAGGACTGGTTAACCAAAGGATTGTGTCCTACTATACTGTTCCTAAAAAGCTGGCGCCGGCCATAGTGGCCGAGCGGTTCTAGGCGCTACAGTCTGGAACCGCGTGACCGCTATGGTCGCAGGTTCGAATCCAGCCTCGGGCATGGATGTGTGTGATGTCCTTAGGTTAGTTAGGTTTAAGTAGTTCTAAGTTCTAGGGGACTGATGACCGCAGAAGTTAAGTCCCATAGTGCTCAGAGCCATTTGAACCATTTTTTTGAAAAAGCTGGCGTCACTCTCTCTCTCTGACTCTTTCCTCGCCCAATGAGGTGCTCTGTCTCGCTACCATCCTGTGTCTCTGTCTCACTTAGAGTTTGTTTGCGTTAGCCTATAGTGGAAGATTTCACATCAAATAAACACGGTTTTTCTGCAAAGTCGAAGTGTTCGGCAAGCACTTGTCATTTCATAGACCCAGGACCGAGTGTCCCCTATCCACCATTGAGGTGTTTATTTTTCTGTGGTTTTTTATCGGAACGGTCAACTTCCGACATCTCATGTACAAAGGTCTATTCCTGCTACACAGAGCTAGTTCTCATTCCATTTTCTTCACGTAAAACGTTTTTGGCAGACGTTTCTCTATGGGAGATGCTATCTGCGTTCCTATATAGTTGCCCAACGTCCTGCAACGCCTTTGCATAGTAACAGTCACTGCCTGGTGGCCAGTGACCCCTCAGACCACCCCTGGCAGCCTTGTCAAGAACTTGTCCCCTGCTACGGCTTCGGTTGGTGCACGTCCGTGCTCGTCACCCCATGGTGCTTTCAATATTTTCCACTGCTTCACCGCAAGCAAATATGAAATGAAAGTACACCAGCACGACTGGATCAGTGATCTACTGATATCGCTAGTACTGTGTTATATCTATTTTACTGATGTAAATTAAGAATTCAGATTAAATGAGAGTTTCGGTACTGATTTGCATATTTGGCGAGACTGTTTTCGAAAAAGATCCCATCTCAACACCTGGTTCTATATTTATGGTAAGATAGCTGTGCTCAGAACTTGTTAAAGTACAAGAGCATCCAAGTAATTTTGATCCTATGTTGCGTTGGGATTTTGTGCTGAACTGAATCACTGTTGTAGATGTGCATAGTGCCAAAGTAACACAATTCAAATTTTGTTATATCTTCCCTACTTAATACAGCAAACCATCTTAAGTCATTATTCAAGTTGCTGGTTATAGAATTCTCACCTTCCATCATAGCTGAGCTTAGTCATTCATGCATTCTCAAAATTTCCTTTACAATTAGTTCTTAACTACTCCATATTCACAACTAAATCTTCATAAACCATTTAAAATTATTATCTCTTCTCTCAAATTCGATGGTTTGAGACATACTCACTCATGCTAACTTCATGGAGGATAATTAACTTCCACGCTTACTCCAGACAATTAGTACTGACTCCACTCACACACTCACAACAACAACCTGTAATACTTAAACCAAAGACAAACATTTAAGGCTTTACACAATACATGAGAAACATGTAAATTACATAAGACAAAATTTTAAGTACAGACTACGTGGAAACTCTGCACAAATCATCAAAACATAAATCAAAAACTCATCAAGCTTATCAGACGATATGCAGAAGAACACACATACATCATAATATCGAACTGATATTACAGAACATGTAAAGAAGTAAAAGAAAGAGTCAGAAAGCAGATCATAATATCAAATTGGCATTTAGAATAATATTTGTGCAGAGTATTCTTTACCAGTAGTTACTCAAGAAAGTAATGTTTCTTCTTAACTCTAAAGTGATCCATCACTCCTTACAAAAATACCCTAGGGTTACAGGGTATGAAACAGAGTACCCACGTGTAAATACAGCACAAATTAATTAAAGTTACAGTAATATTGATTAAATATAATAAACGTTGTGGTCCCTCAAAAACATTACGCATAAAAAAAATGTATACTGTTTCGAGGCACCCTTAGTTCGTCACTCGGGAAGCACAGTGTAATAGTCTGAGTACAAGAGGTACACGATTATGGTCGATGATCACCGTTCATTCACTGTTTGTGAAAATTCTGCTCCTGTTATAGCGGCATATGTGGGCTGTTTATTGACTTGACCTTGGAGAGTTACGTGAATGGCACTGCTGTCGCTGGCTCAGTTGTGGCGGTGGAGCTGCAACGTTTCCTGCGTCGACTGTAGTGGTGTGGGGCTCCCTTCGCGTGCCTCACCAGTGGCCCATTGCGGAGGGCGCTGGACACGGGCGTGTATGTAGTAGCTCCTGTGACGCGCGGCGCCATTGACGTGCCGTAACAGCTGCTACTCACAACAGTCACGTGGCTAACCTAGATTCATTGAGGAACAGCCCGTGCCTGCTTGTAGTGCAACGCCCATCTCGTAATCTGTACGGGCTCTCGGTCTCGTGCGATTGTGTGACCTCAAACAAATTTAGTGAGAGTATTATAAACAAAATGTACACATGCACAAACATATATAGACGTACAACTCATAACTACGCTCTATATATTTCACTTTACTTCATTTTAACATGTTCAAATATTTTATATTACATTCTCAGCATTTTTATTTTATGTTTTCTCAAGTTGTACCAAGATATAATTATAATCAAATTATTACTTTACAACGTACGTGAAATACTTAAAGATACAACCACATTTATCTGCATTGTTATACACGTCTCCACATCGTCTTTTGATACAATGAAATTCACAGTTACTCAAGTATTAACTGTTTATTCATTGAAATGCTACTACATAAGACAATCACACAACAAAATCGTTCGTAATTTTTTTTCTTCAGAGTTAGTATTACATCCAGTAGGTTGGGAACTCGCATAGGATGTGTTAATACTTGTGTCTCTCATGCAATTGCTCTTTATTTTTCAGGCCATACATCATACTAGAGAGATCACCGATAATTAGTGGTTTTCTCCCAATTATCCGTGCTTGCTGTCAATACACTCGCCACTAACTACTGTAGCCACATAAAACAATTAATTTAACCCCTGTCTGTGTCCTATTCCGATATTCACTCAATCCATTCGTTATCTCGTCCTAGAAATTTGGAAAATTTGTGGAAGTTCCTGCGGGACCAAACTGTTGAAGTCATCGGTCGTAGGCTTACATACTACTTAATCTAACTTAAACTAACTTTCGCTAAAGACAACACATACACATACCCACGCCCGAGGGAGGACTCGAACCTCTGATGGGGAGAGCCGCGCGAACCGTGCAAGGCGCCTAAGACCGCGTTGCTAGAAATTTACTAGGCACTCTTTTGTGCTGTTGTATCCTTCTTTGTTCATTCGTGGTGTACTGTCACGATTAATATTGCAGTCCGTAGAAAAGAATCACAAGAGTTATTTGATTTTTGACACATACAAAATTTTTATTCTACGTCAACTCAGCTTACTTTTTACGTAATTAGAGAACCTGTTCTTTTACCTTACCTTCATTACACTTTTACTTTCCCTTAAACCACCCCCAGCGTTATTCGATATCTGTCGTCATTTTTTAGTGGTACATCCTGATATTTTATAAAGATATCCCTTCCAACATTGGTTGTCCTTGATTTCCTTCATATCTCTTTTATGTTATTTTACGTGGTTATCTTTTACTCAGCTTTCCGTTACATCAACAATACCTGGATATACATCAAGTTGTTGCATTATACTTTTATCATCTCACAGCCTACTCATCTAAATGGGTGTATCGAATTATCATAAGTCATCCACACAAGATCACTCACAAATGGGAAATGACTCCCTACGTCTGCTTAATTTCAACCGTTCAGCGTCCCTCGCAGAAATCTAACATGGCAGCGTTCCTAAACGTCTACTAAAAATTCATTAAGCAAGTCGGCTTCTTGCACATTGACCATCGCATTTGGCATAACCACAGAACTATCAAGCTTCAGCACACATTCCACCATCATGGCAAGTACAGCCAATGATCCATGATCCACCCTGTGCTCCATATTTTGGTATTTTTTGCGAAGTCTCCTTTCTTAGCATACTCTCTCTTACCTCTCTTCTGTAATCATATGTTCACTTTTAATCAGCAGGAGCTCGTCTTGTTATTATCGTCATTACGTCTTCCTCACGACAGACAGGAGACTAAATATTACGTCTCATTTCACAGTTCTAATATATCATATTCGTTAAATCGTTTTCCGTGTGAAGTATGATGATTCTCTATTGACTTTTGATTCCGTAATATTTGTAATTCCGAGACGATGTGCTGAACAATTCTTCTTCCCAGATCATGTACGCAAAATAGATGGAAAAACTTCTTATTTAATTTATTTATTTAGATAGCCGGATTGTGACTAAAAATAGGAGGAAAACAGCTGCAAAAGTTAACAGAGTGGTGCACTCGCGAACCCTGTCAGCACCAAAGCAACACGAAGGGAGCTACATAAATAGAAAATTGCAGGGCGAACTAGAATTCCAAAATCACTGGCATTGATACAAATGGCATAACAGTAAAACGTGGTGCAGAAGGCACAAAGCCTGGCACTTGTCATTCTGTCGAATAAGTCTTGTTGTACACTATTTTCTACTTCCGGGCGATGTTACATCCTAAAGTGGGCAGCCATATCATAGCATGGTCGCATCACTGCCAAGATTTATATGACAATTTTGGCTGATCAGACCCATCCCATGGTACATATTTGTTTCTCAGTAGTGAGGCGTTGTTCTAAGACGACACGTCCGCTGTTCACACAGCTCGCATCGTCCAGGACTGCGTTTGTGAACACGTGGTTGAATTGTGGCATCCCCCCTGGTCACCACAGTCACCGAATCTCAGTATTATTGAACCTTTGCGGTGTACTTTCTAGAGACGGATGGGTGATCGCTATCCACCTCCATGATTGTTATCTGAAGTTTCCCATCCTGGAAGGAAGACTGCTATAAGATTCCCTCGAAAACGATACCTCCCAGACGACTGCAAGCTTTTTTTAATGCTAACAGTTTTGCTACACCATGTTAGACATGTGTTCTGTATTTGCTGTTTTCATTTTTGCCCACTCCCTTAATTGCTTGTGCCTTATTGTTACCTTATTGTACATATCAAATAAAAAATTCCACCACCAACTTCACTGTATTTTATCTTTGCCGTTGATACTCGTATCACGTTGTAGAAGAACGTGGACACCACTTTCGCTAAGTTCGAAAGTACTACCTCTGCGTAAGATATGACTCACTAATAGCCACAATGGACCTCCAGAAACATAAAAACATATGAACAGATGTTTGTTCGAAGTAAGGCTGCCGTTAATTCGGGAAAAACTACCTACGTATTTTCTAGAAACAATATTCTTGGAAAAGCACAAGAACTCACGCACCTACCTACATATGGTTCCCGCAGGAGCCGTGAGGGTAATTTTAGGCTAATTACCCCTCGCGATAAGATATACTAGCTGCCCTTCTTCCCACGCACTTTCCTAGAGTGGGACGGAAAGATAAGTCAGTTTAATAGCATTACAAGATATACCGCTGTTTATACATTTCAAATTTGTTTTAAAGATCCAAATGTCTAATCGTTAAAGATGCTCTACATTTTTATTTTTGCCCCTGTTGGTATTCTTACGCCAGTCGTCCAAACTTCCCAGCGCACGCACGTAATTCCCTCCATGATGACCAACGCTTTTTGTGAGTGTGTTCTCCCGAGTGTGCAACATTGGCTTCTAGTAATCGCTCCCACTTACCTCAGTTCTTATTCTTAGACTTAGTCAGAGTTCCAATATCTCCCGATGCCAAGCTCAGATCATGATCCAATTTTCATCCATCTCACTTTCATAAAAATTCACATGCCCCTATGTACGTTTCCACCAGCTTCCTTATCTTAATCATTATTATAATCTGCGAACATAATAACACAAATCAGAGTAGCCTTGAAAACACATCCTCCAACCACCTCGCTTCACAGCAAAGCGCGAAAGCACGGGCTCTCCCGAAAAGTACAGAATGACGCTGTGAGAAGTCGGTATTCCGGAAGTTTAAACTGGACATTACTCCGAAGCACCGTAACGAACATTGACACGCCTTGAAAGAAGCCACACCTGCCTTGAGATCAGAGTGTTCATCACCCGATGGACGGCAGTGACACACAGTGCGATGACATACCACTGCCATGTCTCAACTTGAGCTATGTGTGTATGTTAGTGTTCCCTGTTAGTTATTCATTGCAACTTCTTATCACGCCTACTGGTCCCATTTCCACAGCACTGATCTTTCAGACATGGTCAACAGGCTGCTAAGTAGAACATCTGTGTGTACACTTATATTACCTCACCGGTAAATAAACGAGATGACTGTCAGGTATCATGAAATAGTCTTGCGTGATAAATATATCGAAACACAGCATAATGAACGAGCGTATGCATTAAAGCTAAACTGATATTAAGATACAATAGATGCGATGAACGTGATGGATCTGGAATAAAAACAATCTTGAATTGAAGAAGTGGATTCCATATATGAAAATGTCAGAGTCTTGTTAATTGGAAAATATTCTAATAGTTATAAAAGCAATGTAGTCTGTCAAATGAATCTTTATTGAAGTAGAAAATAAGAAAGCAAGGGAAGAAAATAAGCGCTTATTGTCTTACTAATGACGAGTTAATTGAAGTCAGAGTATAATGTCGAATTGTGAAAGGATAAGGAAGGAATTTGGCCAACACATGTTCAACAACCAGTCAGTTATTTAAGATAACCACGAAAAACGTACATTGTTATCCAGATGGAAATTCCAACAACGGTCCTCTGGATTTGTGGCCCAGTTGTAAGAGGGCCATTTTTCTCTGATAATGTCCACTAACATATTTCAGAAGTTGGTAGGCTAATTCCCTTGATAAGGAACTTGTTTATTGCACAGCTCTGTAAGTATAGATCTGGATTAACATGGCCAGTGAATGTTTTCGCTTCATTGTTCGTTCTTTTGCTTTTATTATGTAGCTCATGGAGGTTTCTTAAACCTGAACGCTCATAAGTTGCATTTGCGAGATAAGGGTACTTTTAAGAAGAATTTTCCACTGAACAACGGTTGTACTCTGGGCAAGGGGCCCGTCCACGTGTAGCGAGGCTGGGCTTGGCATTCCACCAGCTCACGCTGCAAGTAGTTTGTGGGACACGCGTTCATCTGTCAAAAGAAACACGGGAATCCTCCCAGAAGCTGTTTTTGCTAGATAAAAAATCTCAAGGCAGGTGTGGCTTCTTTCAAGGCGTGTCAATGTTCGTTACGGTGCTTCGCAGTAATGTCCAGTTTAAACTTCCAGAATACCGCCTTCTCACAGCGTCATTCTGTACTTTTCGGGAGAGCCCGTGCTTTCGTGCTTTGCTGTGAAGCGAGGTGGTTGGAGGATGTGTTTTCAACGCTACTCTGATTTGTGTTCGCAGATTCTAATAATGATTAAGATAAGGAAGCTGGTGGAAACGTACATAGGGGCATGTGAATTTTTATGAAAGTGAGATTGATGAAAATTGCCACTCTTTAGCCGCTCGTGCTTGACTACCACTGGGCCCCACGCTTTGCAGCATCTTTTCTCTTCCGTGCTGCATGTCTATCCTCCTGCTGTTTTTGCCCCTCCCTTGGGGAACATGTTGGGGATTTTACTGGGAATGTTCTGCATTGTCTGTTGCTGACATAAGAACCATCTCACTACTGTTTTCCGTTCCCTTTTCCTTTGTTTGTATCACATCTCACCGCGTTCCTCTGCTTCGGCGTTTGAGGTTCGTCTTTTTCTTCTTTCTCCCTGTGCGCTCCTGAAGGTCGGCCCAAGAGTCTGACTCGTAACAGGAGACTTCCAAAATTGCCAATTGGACCCTCAGCCAAGTGTTCAGGAGGTGTGACCTGAGGGGTAAACAATTACCTAAGGCGGGTGCGCCCTCTTGTGAAGGGGCCCCCCAGTTGGAAGGAGCACGCCGTCGGAGATGCTGGCAGTCGTGGGAGATTTTCTCGCAATGAGCCAATCACCTTCACAATCAAAGTCTACGAAACATAAACGAAATGAGGCTAACGATTCAAATAGCCTTCAAGCTGCACCACAGTTCCTCGTGGTCTCACTCCCTGAAGACGGTCAGTTCTTCACCACGGAAAATCCGTTTATCATTCAGAAAGGTGTTGATGCAGTTGCCGGCCATGCAAAATCCTGCTCTCGTTTACGGAATGGCACTTTGCTTTTGGAGACTGCTTCTGATTCTCAAGCACAACAACTGCTTGCCATCTCGCTTCGCCATGGCTACCCCGTTCATGTCGAGGCCCATAGAACTCCGAATTCTTTACCATGGTGTTATTTACACTAGGCAGCTCGACGGTCTGACCAAGGCTGAAATCCAATCTTACCTCTCTGATCAGGGTGTCACTGCCGTCCATCGGGTGATGTATAAGGTAGATTCCTCCTTAGTGCCCACCCACACTCTTTTTCTCACCTTTGATAGAGTGGTGCTTCCATCCAAGATTAAAGCAGGCTATGAAATTATCACAATCCGATTGTACATTCTGAACATGATGTGCTGCTACCAGTATCATCGTTTCAAACACACTATAACATCTTGTCGACACCCAGCCAAATGTGTAACCTGTGGTAGGAATGCGCACGAGGGCGATTGTCCTCCTCCTTCTCCCAGCGGTATCAACTGTAATGGCAGCCATGCCACCTCCTCTCGAGATTGTCCCGTGTATCTTGATGAGCGAGCTGTCCAAGAGATCCGGGTAAAGGAAAAAGTGCCTTATTGGTTAGTCGCAAACCCTGCATTCTCCTGTCTGGCTCCTATAGTCCTGTTCGTGTGACCCCTCGCTCCATGAAGGACATGGCCACGCAGACATGTGACCTCAGATTCAGCTCTGAGATTGTGAAATCGCCCAATGTCAAGGCAGCATCGCCATCCCCCCATCCAGCTCTGCAACAAGCCAATAGACTCTTGCCTCAAAAGGCGAAGCCACCAACTACATAACTGGTAGGCGGGAAAGGACGGAAGGAATACTGGCATGGAGACTTCCTCCGTCCCTCCAGCCAAACAACATCCGAGTCTTCCTCTGACAACAGGAAAGGTTTGAAGAAGTCCGCCAAAGGCAAATGGTCTTCTCCTTCACCGACTTGAAGATCATATTCAACGGTGTTGCCACATGATACCTTAGCCTGGCCTGCCTTCGAGTCGCCTGTGTGCACCATCAACCTTTTTTCTGCGTGGGACGCCACAGACCGACAGGACAAGCAAATCGATGCTTCTGTGGACACCATGGAGCAGGATCCTCCTGCTTCTGTGCCCTGTAGCAGTGACTCTTCGCAGGCTGTACTCAGCAGCCGCCGAGGAGACACCCCTTCATCTCTTCCTCATCATGACTCTTCTCTAATGGAACATTCGTGGTTTTCGGTCCCACAAAGATGACTTACTGATGCTTTCAGCATCACAGTGTTCCATGTACTCTGTCTTCAGGAAACGAAACTGCGTCCTCACGACCGCTTTGAGCTTCCACAATTCTTCTCGGTTCGTTTTGACCTTCCCCCTGAGGACGGGATTCCATCTCATACGGGATGACGTTCATAGCCAACCCATCTCCCTAAATACCCATCTTCAAGCTGTTGCAGTTCGCCTTTTCCTTCTCCACCTGACTTTATCCCTCTGCGTCAATTATGTCCCTCTGTCATTCGATGTCACCAGGGCAGACTTCCTGCAGCTTATTGGGCAGCTATCTCCCCCATTTCTGCTACTAGGTGACTTTAATGCGCATCATCCTCTTTGGGGTTTTCCCACAACTTATCGGAGAGGTGCCCTCTTTGTTGATCTTCTTAATCAACAAAACCTCTCCTGCCTTAACACTGGAGCGCTCACATTCCATTCTGACACCTCGCACACCTATTTCCATTTGGACCTAACCTTTTGCACCGCCCTGCTTATCCATCATCTTGAGTGGTCAGTTCTTTTTGACATCTACTCGAGCGACCATTTCCCGTTATCTAACTCCTACCCCACCTGCGTGCACACCCAAATGGGAGCTTACTAAGGCTGACTGGCAGCTTTACTCCTCCCTGACGACCTTCGGAGAACAGAATTTCCCCAGTTGTGATGACCAGGTGGAATATCTCCTAACTGCTGCAGGACGTTCCAATCCAGTCTCTTGGTGGACTGAGGCATGCCACGACGTAATTCGCGCTCAGAGACGTGCTCTCCGTGTTTTTAACCGTCATCCCCTGATGGCACCGACCGAAGTGGCCGTGCGGTTCTAGGCGCTGCAGTCTGGAACCGCGAGACCGCTACGGTCGCAGGTTCGAATCCTGCCTCGGGCATGGATGTGTGTGATGTCCTTAGGTTAGTTAGGTTTAACTAGTTCTAAGTTCTAGGGGACTAATGACCTCAGAAGTTGAGTCCCATAGTGCTCAGAGCCATTTGAACCATTTTTGAACCCTGATGGCAAACTGCATTCAATGTAAACAGACGAGTGCAAAGTTTCGTCGCGTTCTTCGGGATAGCAAGAAAGCTAGCTGGATTTCATTCACTAGTTCTTTTAACAGTTACACACCTTCCTCTGTCCAGTGGGCTAACTATCGGCGGCTCTCTGGAACCAAGATGCGTTCGCCAGCTTCCGTCTGACAGTAGCAGACGATGTTATCATGGATCCTATTGCAATCTCCAACACCTTAGTCCGCCATTTTCCTGAAATTTGGAGCTCTTAACACTATCATCCTTCCTTCCTTCACCGAAATCAAACGGAGGAGGCTCGGGTGATACCCGTCTCTTCTCAGAATCGTGAGTGCTACAATGCTGCATTTACTATGAGGGAGCAAGCTCATGCTCTAAGTTCATCCCTATCCTCTGCTCCAAGGCCAGACGCTGTCCACATTCAGATGTTGCAGCAGCTTTCTCTTGTGGGCAAACACTTTCTGCTTAAGTCATACAACCGCATCTGGGCAGAGGGCACATTTCCCAGACGTTCATATGAAGCCACCGTCATACCCTTCCTTCTAAATACCGCCCCATCTCTCTCACCAGTTGCGTTTGCAAGGTGATGGAACATATGATTCATGCCTGGCTGGTATGGTGGCTCGAGTCTCGCAATTTACTAACGATCGCACAGTATGGATTTCGAGCGCGGCATTTTGCAGTTGACCATCTCGTTACTTCGTCCATCCATGTCATGAGTGGTTTTCTGTGGAAATCTCAGGCTGTGGCCGTGTTTTTCGATTAGGAAAAGGCCTACGACATTTGCCGGGGAATTGGTATCCTCCGTACTCTTTGCACGTGGGGTTTCCGTGGCCGCTTGCCCTGTTTCATTCAGGGATTTTTAAAAGACCGAGATTTCAAGGTGTGTCCGGATTCTGCTTTGTTGGACACCTTCATCCAAGAAAACGGTGTGCCACAGGGTTTAGTCCTGAGCGTCGTCCTTATTGCTATCCCTATTGATACTATAATGGCCTGTGGCATCTCCGGCACCCTTTTTGTTGATGGTTTTGGCATCTATTGCAGTTCTCCACGGACCTGTCTTACTGAGCGGCGTCTTCAGCGATGTCTTGATCGTCTTTACTCCTGGAGCATCGATAATGGCTTTCGTTTTTCTACTAACAAAACCATCTGTATGAATTTCTGGTGGTGCAAATGGTTTTTACATCTTAGGCCAGTTGCCCTTCCGTTCGTTGAAACTACGAAATTCCAGCAGCTCATGCTCGATGGGAAACGCTCTTGGTCTTCCCATGTGTCTTACCTGGCAGCCCACTGTACATGGTCCCTCAATGTCCTACGTATCGTCAATGGTACTTCCTGCGGTGCCGATCGAACCACTCTCCTCATTTTTACAGGTCCCTTGTCGGTTCGAAGCTCGCCTATGCGGGCTTTGTTTATGCTTTTGCACGTCAATCCCTCTCACGCTGTCTCAAAACTATCCACTATCGTGGCATCCTTTGCCCACTGGCGCCTTTTACACGAGCCCAGTTTAGTGTCTGTATGCTGAAGCTGCTGAACTACCACTGTCCTACCGCTGTGACTTACTCCTCAGCAGGTATGTATGCTGTTTGTCTGCCATAAGTGGCCACCCATCCGCTACCTCCTTCTTCGATGATTCCTTTGATCGCCAGCATGGGGTGCGTCCCTCTTCTCTGTTACTTCCTAGAGTCCGCTTTCGATGACTGCTCCGGCAGCTTAACTTCACATTACCTGCAACTTTCCCGGTGGGTGTGAACCCTTCACCACCTTGGCTTCGTGAAGTGCGCCGTGTTAACCTTGGCCTTCATTCTGATCCTAAGGACACTACTCCAGCCTCGCTCTATCGCCTTCAGTTTCACGACCTTCACATGGAATTTCGCGAAATACCTTTGTGTACATTGATGGCTCTCAGATTAACGGTGGTGTCGGGTGTGTCTTCGTCTTTGGTGCCCACGGCTTTAGATATCGGCTTCCAGCACTCTGGTCAGTATCTACAGCCAAGCTCTTCACCCTGTATCAGGCGACGGAGTACATCCAGCGACACCGACTTTTCAATTGTGTCCTCTGCTCAGACTCTCTCAGCGCCCTTCATAGCCTATGTGCACTGTACACCGCTCATCCCTTAGCGCAACGGATCCAGGAAAACTGCCAGTTGCTCAGTCTTGGTGGAGGCATTGTGCAGCTTATGTGGGTTCCTGGTCATATCCGTCTGCCAGGAAACGAGGCTGCTGACGCTGCTCAAAAATGGTTCAAATGGCTCTGAGCACTATGGGACTTAACTTCTAAGGTCATCAGTCCCCTAGAACATAGAACTAATTAAACCTAACTAACCTAAGGACATCACACAAATCCATCCCAGAGGCAGGATTCGAACCTGCGATCGTAGCGGTCGCGCGTTTCCAGACTGTAGCGCCTAGAACCGCTCGGCCACTCCGGCCGGCTGCTGACGCTGCTGCAAAGGCTGCAGACTTCGTATCTTAGCCCACAAGTTCCTATATCCCTTCCAATGATCTCTGTGTTGCTGTCTGTCAGGAGGTGGTGTCCCTTTGGCATCGTCATTGGTCCTCCCTTCATGGGAGTAAGCTCAGGGTTATTTAGCCTCTCCCAGCGCCTTGGACGACTTCTTCTCGGCCCTCCCGCCGGGAAGAGGTCATTTTAACTAGGTTGCGTATTGGGCACTGCCTTCATAGCCATCGTCAAGTGATAAGTGGTGCTCCCCCACCACTTTGTACACATCGCGCCCAAGTTTTAACTGTCCGCCACTTCCTGACGGAATGTCAATTTTTTCACCATTTACATTCGCGCTTGGGTTTGCCGTCTGAGTTATCGGCCTTTTTAGCAAATGACGAGCGGGCTATCGACCGCGCTCTACTTTTTATCCGTCAAAGCAATATGGTGAAGGTAACTTAACTTTTAGTTTTGGACCTTCGTTTCTGTATGGTGTCTTTAGTAGCCCTTTCTCACATCCCTGTGTTTATCCCTCTTCCTGTATATGAATTCGGACTGACATTTAGTCGACTTTTAACTCCCATAGTTCTATAGTTTTGACGTGAGCGCGCATGACCCCAGTCGTTTTTGTAACCTAAAACCCAATAAAACCAAACAAAATAAAGTTACTTCAAAAATCAGAAAAGAAAAAAGGTGTGTCAGGAAAAATGTGAGGGGAATATATCAAATTGTGTATGTCCTGCCAACGGTTATGGGGAAAAATGCAGCAAGCAGTACATACGCTACCACATACCTTGCATCGGCGTAAGAGGACTTGGTTTGATGCGGGGGGGGGGGGGGGGTGGAGGATGCAATTTAAAAACAGTATCAGGACTGCTAATGACAGTGATATCCGAGAACTGAGTAGCACCATGGGGAGGATAGACGAAGACACGAAGAGTACCAAAGCAGTAATTCAATGGCATACTACACACTTGCCAAATTTGGAACAGGGTGAGGTAAACACTACACGCGGATTACGGAAGTTAACGGCTGAGTCAATGGAATATGCAAAGACAAGAATGAACTACATGAACTGAGACCCGAGGCGTACACAGATCCAGCAAGATGCATCGAACACAAATGTGGCGATCACAGTTCTGTTACAATCGGTAGCCCAGTAGCCCAGTCGACAGCATATGCGATACAATGGTAGTAATGTCAGCTTTACAGGAGGCCATTCACCATGCAGTGCTCCTTCAGCTATGTCCAGCACTACTAACGCTGAAGCAGTAATTCCAGAAGGTGCTGAAGCAGTTACCAACGGAGGTGGGATCCACTGAAAAAAAAAAAGGAAAAGACGGAATCTGCTGCTGTACTACAATATAGCAACAGTATAAGCTAGGACAGATGGTTCAAATGGTTCAAATGGCTCTAAGCACTACGGGACTTAACATCTGAGGTCATCAGTCCCCTAGACTTAGAGAACTATTTAAACCTAACTAACCTAAGAACATCACACACATCCATGCCAGCCGGAGTGACCGAGCGGTTCTAGGCGCTTCAGTCTGGAACCGCGCGACCGCTACGGTCGCAG
This sequence comes from Schistocerca piceifrons, assembly GCF_021461385.2. Classification (NCBI taxonomy): domain Eukaryota; kingdom Metazoa; phylum Arthropoda; class Insecta; order Orthoptera; family Acrididae; genus Schistocerca; species Schistocerca piceifrons. The sequence goes on along the minus strand of NC_060149.1, from coordinate 599,615,444 downwards.
GTTTGAATCCTGCCTCGGGCATGGATGTGTGTGATGTCCTTAGGTTAGTTAGGCTTAAGTAGTTCTAAGTTCTAGGGTACTGATGACCTCAGATGTTAAGTCCCATAGTGCTCAGAGCCATTTTGAACACACATCTATGCCCGAGGCTGGATTCGAACCTGCGACCGTAGCAGCCGCGTGGTTCCGGACTGAAACGCCTAGAACCGCTCTACCACAGCGACCGGCTAAGCTAGGACAGACACAACACAATTCTCTGTGCTAGTTCAGTTCCAGATTTCAGACGATCATGCTCAGTTTAAGAGTTACACCACTTACCCTTTCCCGTTGGAGGACGGCAAGCCATTTGGCTTCTCCTTTTTCATTCCACAACGACTCAAGTCAATAAGCGGATAATGAGGAGGCAAGATCAATGTAGAGGAAACTTAACTACACTGACTATACTTGCTGACTTCTTGGTAACTTCTCATCGTAATTAGCGTTTTCATATTTCACATGATGAGGGTCTGATCTTTGCTTTTTTGAGAGAGTTTGAGGATTGCACAAACGATGCACTCTGTACAGTGGTTTCAGGGCCCGGCAGAAAATGTGGAAGACTGGTATACAGCAGAGGCTCAGGCATCTGCCGAAACAATACTGGGGCAAGCCGCAGGTAGGGAGCCGCGCGTTGTCAGAATGGAAGCTGCATCGATGTGTGGCTCCCAGAGGACGGTAGAGACCAGAAATGGGCTTCGATGCACGCTTTAAACTCGGTAGCGCGTCCTATGATGTCTTCTCCAAACTCGCAATCTCTGTTTTCTCGTAGACACGTCTTGTGTGTCTCTTCTACTGTCTTCTTTGTCACTTGTGTCTGTTGTCAGGAACAAGAGATCCTGACTCTCTCAGAATAGAGAGCGAGTACTCGAGTTCGGAAGTGTACCTGCAGACTTGCATATGCATCCTTTCTGCAAGAAACTTCCACCATTGAACGATAAATTCCTATTCATTTATTTCACACAATCACGATTTCCATTCTCAAACACAGGTTGAAATGGCAGAAATTGTCCGATGTGCCTAAATGACATAAGAAACTATTGGGCATGATGATTATTGTACACCAATATAATGACTGTTCGGCTGGCAGTGAATATTGTTAGTCGGCCGGAGTGGCCGAGCCGTTCTAGGCGCTTCAGTCTGGAACCGCGCGACCACTACGGGTGCAGCTTTGAATCCTGCATCGGGCGTGGGTGTGTGTGATGTCCTTAGGTTAATTAGGTTTAAGTAGTTCTAAGTTCTAGGGGACTAATTACCTCATATGTTAAGTTCCATAGTGCTCAGAGTCATTTGAATCATTTTGAATATGGTTAAAATGATTAAATATAGTTCAGTATTTATTATCCAGGTTTATCTGGACAGCCACAAGTTTCACTCAGTAGGTTTTATTGACGGGTTTCGCAGTATAATACTAGAAGACCATCATCAGAATCTCTGGAATTTACTTAGTGAAAAATAAACTTTGATAATACGGAAACTTACACTGACGTTAAAGAATATATACCATTTCCGCCATGCTAACTTATAGCTGGGCCTCTTGCTGTTAGCCCACAAACCCCAGTTGCCATATCAAAAGAGTACAGAAATGAAGCACTTTTTTTTGTCGCAGGCATACAATAAAGACGTTTCTCTGCACCCAGTTTTCGTTTGACACAGCACATATGTTTTCGTATGGTGAAGGTGGAAGAAACCACAATACAACTATTTTGTTTGCATTGGACAAAATTTATAGGTTTTTGGTCTGAAACGTGGACTATAGCATGAAATTTATTCCAAACATCCCTCCTCCTCTAATGGGACACATTTGCTATTGTGTACACTGCATCAGTTAATTTTCGTCTTATACCTTCCACAGTCCCACAAAATACAGCCTTCGTTAAAGGCTGTCTGAGCGCTGCAATCGGTCATTTCACCCCCTCAGTGCTACTTCACAGAAGCAAGATCTTGTACTAACAATAGGTCTCCTAAGACTACTGCATGCTTCGGTAAGGGAAACTGAGTCGACGAGTCTGAAGCGACCGGAGCACCACAATTCTCAGGCCCGTCATACTCTCGGCACTGTAGCGGGAATGAAGGAAACCCATTAGCACTGCTGTAACAGCGGTGTCTCGATAGGTAAAGTATGCAACCCGCAACGTTCAATTCGTACTCGCTCCGTTTCTGCTGTCTAGCATACAGCTCCTTTTGTTTGGCTATATAGCAAGTTTCAACTCGGTCTGGGAGTGTAAGAGCTGTGCGGTAGGAGAAAGAACTTGTATCAGCAGGAGGCCGGCACTCTGTCGTGTCCAGAATAGTGCCTTCAGCAGATAATAATGTGCAGCTTTCTGAAAAAACTTGAAGAGGTTTCAGAATTATCAGCTAGCTTTCGGCACAGTTTTTAACTAACCCAGGACCTGGGAAGCGCGGCTGCTGCACGGCACTAAGAACTCCGATTAGTAAAAACACATGTGACGTCATGACGCCAGAGACGTAAAGGATCGTTTTTTCTTGAGAAGAGAGGGGGTTGGAGAAGTCAATGGAGTTTTTTTTTTTTTACCTGAGACGTTCCCTTGGCAGGATTTCTGTTGAGGAACTTACCCCATTAAAGGACAGAGAGGGCTGGAGAAATGATTGTTGGTCGTGTGGTCTTGGCGGGAAGGAAAGAAGAGACTTTTCGTTTGTGAAAGACAAGAGGGGTGTCAAAGCGCATATTGGCACTCATGACATTTCTGCAGGCTATGGTCTCCATTGGAGCAGCCGATTAGAGGTCCAGTGCTCAAGCCTGTGGCAGTACAAGTCTAGCACCGTATGGCAGACAACCTGGATCGAGGCGACGTCTTGCTCGTCTTATACCGATGCATGCTGGCACATTAGGACAATCCCCGACCTGCATTCAGTCTGAGCATTGAAAACAGGTGATCCAAGTCTATCATTACATTAGTAGATGTATGTGTCCTTTCGGGCCAACACTCAGCCAAATTGTAGCCGTAATCGATTAGCAGGAAATCGTGAGTTACTCCAGAACGTCAGTTGCGTTTATAGGGGCCAAATTCAAATTTTTCAAGTAACTTCGCCAACCGAAGAAATCGTCTGGTTTGACGTTCTTAGTACACCGGTAAGGTAGGGACTTTAATCAAATATGTGCACTTAGGAACTGGACAAGTGGCACTGATTTCGGAAGATGGGGGTAGGCACGCAATAGTGACAGCAGAGGAACTCCATCACAGTCAAAGCGAGCGGATTACGATATGGCAATCCCTGGTAATCTACCCTGGTATGAACACATGCAAGATTTAGTTGTTTCTAGGCAAACCGGACGATCAGGAGTGTCCGTGGAATATCCTGCAACCACAATCCTACTGCCAAAATGCAGAGCTGCGCTGTATCTATTCCTTATACAATTCCATAGTGGTGGCAGCAAACTGCTAGAAACAGAGTGGCTAGAATTACATGGGAGTGTATTGCTAATTAATGGAACAGCATGCGATGTAAAATTGCCAACATTTAACATTCCAGTACTTGATACAGGAGCCACCAAGATGAACATAACGCAACGAAATCTGCACAGACAAACCGCTAGGTCAGCCCAAAATCTGATCTGTCTTAATGGTACACTAGAAAGAGCCCTCATCCTCTCTCCAAACCAATTAATAACGATCCAGGAGGGGCGTATTTTTGCGGAACTGATGTTTCACATCTAGAGCAGTACCGGGAGACACAGCACCGTACAATCATGACCACGAGCGTCAGCTTACAGACATCATAATTGCTCTGATTATTTTCTGTGCACCCTTCATCTGTCTTATGTGCATAGCCGCCCACCAATGGGACACTCCCATTGCACCAGCTACCAGTAGAATTGAGTATTAAGCATATGTGCCTGCCGGTGTGGCCGAGCGGCTCTAGGCGCTTCAGTCTGGAACCACGGGACCACTACGGTCGCAGGTTCCAATCCTGCCTCGGGCAAGGATGTGTGTGGTGTCCTTAGCTTAGTTAGGTTTAAGTAGTTCTAAGTTCTAGGGGACTGATGACATCAGATGTTAAGTCCCATAGTGCTCAGAGCCATTTGAACCATTTATTAAGCATATGTAAGGTACATTAAAGCGAGAAATGAAGAGTTAAATATTGTTATTTATGTGAGCATTTTATGTAAATGAGAACAGAGAACATGCTTTGCACGCCGTGCACTTGTGCGATAGAGCGCTGATGAAACAGGGTGCATGGTACCCTTAAGCGATTTTTTGTGTGATGGTAAGCTACAAAGTGGAGAGCTGATAACCGTCCTAGGTATTGTGTTCTGTCGTGTAATTTTATGAAGAGTCCATCGTGTAAGCTTCCTGTTATGTAGCAGCTAAGACAGTGTGAGCAACAGTAGGAAATTGATAACACTGTACTATTGTAGTGGAGATTTCAGTGAGGTAACGACATCTTCCATTCACATTATTTTGACCACCGGCTATGTTCGACGTCAATGCGTGCAGTAACCACTCATGAACGTCAGGTGGCAGCACTAGCAGTGGAGGATATATGAAACGTAGCCGAGAGGCGCTGAAGTCAGTGCAGTAGCTGTCGTAACGCGGAAACGGAGAAATTTATGTGACGCTTATAAGGGAATAATCACTGGGTTTCGAGCCAAGGATGGAAGCATTTACGAAATGGCTAAGTTTCTGGATTGTTCGGGTGCCGCCATGGTTAAAGTACACTGTGAATAGAAACATGGCGCTACCGGAAACCGTGCCGAGGCAAGTGTGGCACACCAGGTCACAGAGCACAGCGGTGAACGATAGCTGCGGAGATGTATACGGACGAATAGACCTGACCATCCAGATGAGCGGAGGGTCTACCAACAATGTCTCTTCATCGACTGTTCAGTGAGCGTTGCTGTCTCTCGGCATCCGCAGCAGGCTCTTGGTTCATGCACCCAAGCTGACTGTCGTCCATCGGCGACGAACGCTAGAATTTTCAGGCCTGTACCGAAACTGGGCGTGCATTGAGTGGCGATAGCGATTTTTCAGACGAATCACTTTTTATGCTTCAGTTGCATCAGTCGTCCGAAGGGTCCAGACCGGAGGAGGGAGCTACCAAACTCCCAAACCAAAACCCAATCAAGAATCAGCCGGACCACCTCGATCGGGCTGTTCACGCCATGGATCCTGAACTGAGAAACCTAGCGCAGCTGGCCACAGCACTGGAGTCAGCATGCCTCCACATACCGGTCGGTACCCTCCAGAAACTCACTGACTCTCTCCATGTACGTCTCGCAGGGGTCCACTTTGAAAAAGGCGATTATTCAGCCTTTCGAAAGGCAGCACAGTGTAGATACATGTAAATGAAAAACCAGTGGACTAGAACCGTACATTAAATTCACAGATGCTTAACTTGTGGCTCAGTATCACTAGCAGGGCCTACATAGGACGGATGTGGTTGTATTGTACACTGCTACTAATGTATAACGACTCTTTGCAATTATAGGAAAGGCACAGACTCATACGATGGGTCTACCTCAGTGGGGAGGTGTGTAGCGCATCACTATTTTTTGGGCGAAATTTTGAAAACAGCATTTGTGCCATAGCAGTTGCGGGAAGCCTTAGAAGCCGTCTGGAGCCGAAACAACATCATGTGAGTGACTGACTTGAGCTACCGTACGTGGTTAGAAATGGAAGATTAGCACAACAAATGAACACCTGACCAGTGTAAATACCCCTCATTTCTAGACTAAGGTGTTCCAGTCCGTCAGCACCAAGCATGAGGAGAGAACTATGCCAGGAGATGGGATGATTTTGTCCTGAAAGCAGCCACCATTAGTTAGGATTTTCGCCACCAGTCGACCAACTACCGGTGCTGAGCCCATCTCTATGGACTTGCCGCCTTCCCCCTAGTGAGCCACTTTGCAGCTCACTCCAGCCACAGCTGACATCTGCACTGGGGGGGGGGGGGGTGTGCACCTGTTTGAGACCAGGTTGTAGATGCTGCTCGCCTTCTTTTGCTGGTGCTGACGTTCTAATGTTGCACGACTTAACTTGCAAGGAGGAGTTGCACTTCTGAGAGCTGATATCCCTTGTAAGAATTACAGCAGACCTCCGCACCGCTGGAACGCCTCGCTGCAAGCAGCCGCGCCGTGCATAGCTGGTGCACATCCATGTGCGTGGATTTCGGGTGTCCATTCCTCGAAACGCTTACGTCACAGCTGGCCTTGGCCGCCTGCTGCCTCAGAGATCCTTCGCATGCTGTCCTCTCGACGCGGCTAAGAGGAGTACGGTCACCGCAGATCTGTGCTACAACTATTGTAGCTTGAGTTAGAATAAAACGTTTGATTATCGATGCTGTTTTCATATGTTATCTATAACTTACCGACAATGACCCACCGCCTCATCCAGTTTTGTCACCACAGATGCAATCCGCTCTTGGCTACTACACAGTGTTACACACTAATTATCAAGAAAGTCTCGGATCATTCCTAGTTGACGATTCTGGTTAAACATTAAGGGAAATTATGGAACTTTATGTTAATGTGAATATAAGTTATAGCTGTTATGCAGGAACGCATTAAAATTGCGGAATGTGATTCCAGACAAGTATCTGGTGATAAATGCTGATTGAAAGAACGGTATTTATGGCCTGAAATAGTCTATTATAACTGGTTTGTTCACATAAGATGACCACAAGAGCCGTTTGTCTAGTTATCATTTTTACTCAGATCCATCAAACTTCGAAAACACTTCATTTCCTAGCAACCTGAACTATGTGGAAATATTTGAGAGAAACGATGAAAATGTTAATATGTACTCTATTGAACACTCGCAGCGCGAGTGGATGGTTACAGGAAGGACAAACTAAGACGAAGGAAAAGAGTTCAACGTGACTACACTGTATGTCTAAAAACATCATAATTGTGAAAAACACTTGAATCTGTTACTTTTGCCGGTAAAAGCTATGGAAATTAACCATTTCCGAAACATAAACAGACTTTCGGGGGTAGCATATAGTGGCATTACTGCTTCTCATCGTTAAGTAGTAGTTTTTGAGAGCCGAAAGCGCCATTTTCGTTCTAAAGCAAAGTCAACTGCACTTTCACTTGATTTAATGGAAGTTAGTCAATAGCGCCATTCCCTAAGCGGAGAAACAGAACATAAAAGTCAAGAAGTATAGCAAGAATTTAAACCTGTCATTTGCCGTACTAACACACATAGAATACTTGCTACAAAATGGTGTTAGTGATGATATTCATGTGCACATATCGCATAGATTTCTTTCTTCATAGACTGCAGTTACAGGGAGGACTGTTTGAAGTTTCAGTTTTACCGAGGTGTTGACTGTGCAATGGTTTAGCAAAGTGCTTCAGCTGATTGTTGTGCACATAAAACATTACTTATTCCAAAACAAGCACATGAATACGAGCCTTGTTGAGAAAGAAGCGCTTCGAACAGCAGAATTTACTCACATCTGCAAGGAACATTTCCATCAGTCCGATTTGATACACATTGATCTTGTCATTTTACATGCAGATTGCGAGAAGATGCTAATGCTAGCTCAAACTGAAACCACAGACCAAATTTTAAAATGCCAGTAGCTTTAGGTAATCTGACGAAATACGAATCTCGTTTGATGATTATGCACTAATGTAAAAGAGTAGCACAATAACACAGTGAAAATAAAGCCAGGTCATGTTTCTGTGATTCCTAAACGAATATAAAAAAAACATTCACCTAAATTACCATATAAAAATCGATTATTGATTACGCGTGCACTACGGTGTATAGTAACCGAAACTGGTGTGTGCAATAGCTAACCTGAAACTTTGATAGTCTGGCTCTCTAAAAGTCAGAAGTGGTCGATCATGCAGCGTCGCTTTCAAGTCCAGTACTCCTCCCATACCAGATAGAAGTCTGCCTGCTTACCTGGGTGGTAACATGCTTGCATCCGTGTAGCGAGTCCGGGTTCGAATCCCGCTCGTGGACGGGGAGTTGTGTTGTGCTCATTATCATTTCATGCTCATCGCCGACGTGCAAGTCGCCTAATGTGGCGTCGACTGAAATAAGACTCGGACCTGGCGCCGAACTTCCCCGCAATGGGCCTCCCGGCTAACAATGCCATACGCTCATTTCCTTTTATTACCAGATAGAAAAAAATAGAGAATAAGTTCATTTATCTAATAAAATAAAAAACTAAAAATATGTGAAATACATGGAAAAATATCGCTGAAAAATAATGTAGGCTAATCAGAGAGTTTCTAGTTCAAATTAAAGCATTTTTAATATCTCTGGTTCGCACATATGAGAACAGTGGCATGACAAGAATTGCATTTTAAATTAAATTAAATAGTCAATCAATAATTAATTATTGAGTGGAAAGGGTTTAGTTGTGTAGTGCGAGCAGAGATTTAAAATTCGTTAGTATGTGCCAATAAAGTTCATATAACAGCACACTAACTCTCTAAACCAGCAGCAAATACAGTTCTAAATTGCAAATTCCTATGTACAGTTGTAATGTTGTTGCATTAATTTGTTCTGAAAGCGGTGCTGATATTCAAGACAATAAGAGCGGGTTAAAAGCTGTGAGCTATCTGGGGAAGTTAACCTTGCATTACTGAGCAACTGTTTCACCAGGTATCCAGTCTAGCTTACCAAATTCCCAACCACACTAACATTAATTATAATCTTTTAGTCGTCATCTTACGATAACTGGTGATATATATATGAAAAGACAATTTAAATAAAAAGAAATAAATCAGTTTTTATTTGGACATTTATGTTAACATTGATCATTGTTCTGGTAAAATTTCAGCATATTAAACTCGATTCATAACTAAACTGGTGTCTTATTTAGGATTCTGAAAATGTAAGTTTGTAATCTTACAGAACACATCAAAGATGGGGCCAAGATTAGGAGACTGCATACAACACTGCATTCACAAAATAACACACGAAGAACGTTGAAACATATGCAAGAGGAAATTAACCACAAACAACCGATTCAATTTTCACCCAAAGAAGTTACGTTCGTAGCGCAATCCTGTCCGTCATGAAATTACCACACACTGGTATACTAAATTCATACTAACTCTCTGTGAAATCTTCCCGAAAAGAATAGCTGAGGGCTTCTTTGATGGTTACACTGCATGCTTCACGTGGTCAACTTGGTTTACACAAAGAGTGTAACTCCACAATAATTTTGATAATTAAAATAAATTACATCGAAACACAAATTACAAAAGAAAAACCTCGAACTGGTTACTATCGTCTTACTGTTAACCTGATGGGTCAAACAATTGTATAAGCACGTTGTAATGGTCTCACAAAGTGCACCCCACGTGGGTTGAACATAAAGAAAAGTTGCTACATTGAAAAATATTGTCAAGACGAGACGTTATAATCTCACACACATTCGCATTTAAGATTGATGATCTTAGTTAGAGTTACGGATCATCCACACATGGTTCCACTTCACTCACAAAGTATTGACAAAGCAACTACTGGAAGATATTCTGAACTACACACTCGAATTACACTGCGTTGGAATTTAAGATAACATTAGATATTTAGATCTAAACCTGAAATAAAGGTGATTAAATTTTCAGTTAGGCTGAACTTAAGAAATCCATTATCCTATGCACTTAGCAGGGATGTGCTTAGCCAGAGATCTTACCACTTCAGACGCTCCCCACGGACTGACTGGCTGGGCCCCTACTGAGGGTGCTTAACAGATACAAACAGAAGTGACCAGAGAGGCAGCTTCCTATACCAACATGACAAGGACGGACAGGACCATACTAAGAATAGAAACCTCTTTGCTTTTAGAAAGCATAGCTATCTGTTCCGACGTTGGTCCTACTGCTCTCTAGCAGACAGGCTTGTCTGCTACTATCAAGCACGCAACTAGAAATACATTTGCTCATTCATCTTTTCACACAGAAGGGAAGGGGGATGACAGTATCTTATCATACACAGTATATAAAAGAAAGCGGATGTAGGTTCCGTATGAGACTGTGTGACATGAATTGCATATAAACTCTGTTTTAAAGGGTAGTAGTGTGACAGATCGTTCTTGATTATGTGTAAAAGTAACACGTTCCACTGCTCAGTCTCCTCCCAGATGGAGTCAGAAACACCACAGTAGATTCAGAAGTGGAATGTATGCCATAAATGACAACAGATTTAAGAAATTAACGTGAAAGGAATCGAACAGAGACCATTCACAGTCTCTAGGAAAATAAAAGTTCGTTCATCACGGTAGCTGTTGTGGCAAGAGATGTATTGAATTCCTCAAACACTAATATAAATAATAAATGCAGCGAAATGTTGCAGATCACCAGTACCTCAATTACTCGTCCTCACAATACAATAGTCACAAAATCGACAAAACAACTACATGTCCCAACACAATTTAACGTCCGGGACTCACGCTCAATAAATTATTCTAGGTCCTGTGAAATTTTAAGGTAACCAACTTGTACGCGGAAGAAATTTTCCAAGTGCAACAAGCGCTAACCCAGGGAAACAGCACTTCAGCCTTTCAGTTCACTCACCAACCTTATAAAGCCAAGAAGTCACTGACAAAAGGCCTAGTGCACTGATGCGTTCCTGCTTAAACGCGCTTTGCCACTTCATGATTGCTGGATTGAACTAAAACATTTAAGAAATGACAGTCATGCAACTTTAAAGGTTCTTACAAGTCCACACAATACAATGCAACTAGATAAACTTTGCAAGTGAACTACTGTTTTACCAGTAGGAGATTGGGCTACCAAGGGAAGTAGTACCTTTAAGCCCTGATTTAGCGACACTATGCATTCTTACCAACAAATACATGATCCCATAAACTATTTTGTAACACTGACTTTCAAAAAGAATCAGAATTTAACTCAGTAGCTCACACTAATCACTGTGAAAATCACTTTTAAGATCATATAAATGTTACAAAAAGTGCAATAGCTACCATCTTATAGTTACACACTGTGAAATGGAGATCTTGACCTCTTGTTCTTAATTACATTACTTAGATAACTAACTGACGTGCATCCAAAGAACTGAATATACGTCAGCTATTACGTTATGTTGAACACGTTAAACAATCTGTAAACTGTCTTATAGTTTTCTAACATAACACTGGTGATTCCTTGGCAGTCTTCTCATTGCACACAGATGTCATGGTTTAAAATCAGGTAGGCATACATCTGCATCTTGTTAAATATCCGGGTGAAATATTGCGTTGTGACGAGATCCATAAAGGAATAGTGGTCTATAGCCTTCAGGCGGCCGTCTCGCCACAAATAGGCTACTGGAAAACAAGCACGAGACTTCACGCACACAGCCGAATAACATACCCATATTAGCGCCCGACAAACGGAAATCACTGTATAACACTGCGGCCCCAGTATAACTCCAGACAGCGTCACAATAAGTGACGTATTTCCTACGCCGGTCACATGCCGTCTGGAAACCTTTCGTGTATCCTTCCGTCGGGCGTGCACTCATACAGCCATCCGGCCCCCAGCCGGCCAGTCGTTCCGCGAATTTCTCCGCAGATCGTTCTGCAAGCTGCAATACGTGCCGTCTCTGCCAGCAGCCAACCAGCAGCACTTACATTCACAGCCAGGAAAGATTTTTCCATCAGCACTCTCCCGAATCGTGACGCCACCGCCCCGAGTGGTCATCGTGAGTCTAGCGCCTTACGCTACACGAGCCGCTACGCCGTCACTGCGCAACCGCCGCTCACACACTAACCACGGCCACGCTGGACGCCGCCTACCTTACGTCCTCGACCTGCTCAATTGTCACCAGCTGCTGCCATCGCTCACTACGGACCCCTGCCGCGTGGGACTCAGCAGCTACGAACACATCAGAAATTCTTACTTCAGTGATTAAACCTGAACTCTCAACGTTCTTACTGGTGGATACAGAGCAACTTTTTCTGTTATTGCCACTTTCTCGAGCAATGACTCTTTAGTTTTCTGTTACTCATGTTCCATGTTAACTTACTCAATAAAATATTGCTCATCGTTACCAGAGGCAACTCAGCAATTGTTCTCCCCTTGTGGTCACAGGCATAAAATTGACCTTGAGGGTAATAGTTACGTAATATGTGTGACGCTGATTGTATGTTTTCTCAGTGCAGTGATCTTCTCCGTGAATTTCATGGACCATGTTTTTTGTCAACGCTGGGAACAAGTGCGGATCTCACAGCAGGAGGTGCTTCAGTGGTTGAGAAGGTAGGCCGAGAAGTTCTGTGCTGCTCTGTGGAGACGTTCGTTCCTCTGCTGCCTCTGCCGCCCGCCATAGCTCCTCTCAACACGAGCCATTGCGCACACTAATGCATGTTCAGGGTGACAATTATTGAACTACATGAAAAAACTAAAATTACTTACAAACTACGGCACCCACACACTTTATTCAATGTGTAAACGTCACTACGGATATTCGGTTTTAGGTTATGTCATGTTCGATATGCCTGCAATCATTGGCGATGATGTGGCGCCGACGAATAGCTAAATTCTGCATGACGCGCTAAAGTGTCGGTACACCGGAACATCGATGCTGTCGATGACCTCCTGAATGGCTGTTTTCAGCGCAGCATTGGTTTTGGGGTTATTGCTGTACACCTTGTCAGTAATATAGGCCCACAAAAAGGAGTCGCATGTGTTCAGATCCGGAGACTATGGTGACCAATCGAGGCCCATGGCAGTGGCCTCTGGGTACCCCGGAGCCAGAATGCGGTCCCTAAAGCGCTCCTTCAGGACATCAAACATACTCCTACTTCGATGTAATCGAGCTCTGTCCTGCATGAACCACATCTTGTCGCAATGAGGGTCACTTTGGATAACGGGTATGAAATCATCTTCCAAAACCTTCACGTAGCGTTCGGTTGTAACTGTGCCATCGAGGAATATCGCACCGATTATTCCGTGACTGGACATTGCACATCACCTGTTGAGGGCGAAGAGACATCTCGATCGCGAAATGCAGATTCTCAGTCCTCCAAATGCGCCAATTTTGCTTATTGACGAACCCATCCAAATGAAAGTGGGCTTCGTCGCTAAATCAGACCATAAAGCGCATACTAATTCCCATCATCTCCGGCGGTCAACCGTGCAGTTCGAACGTCATAACGCAAACCATTCAGAATTTATGACGATTTTATTTCATATAGTTTAATAATTGTCAGCCTGAACTTCTGCACGTACTCTCTCTTCTACCATACGGTCGCATTTATTTCGTCACTGATCCACATCTCTGTCTCTTGTGCTCCCTTCCTCTTTCAGCAGCCGGCCGCTGTGGCCGAGTGGTTCTAGGCTCCACAGTCTGGAACCGCGAGACCGCTACGGTCGCAGGTTCAAATCCTGCCTCGGGCATGGATGTGTGTGATGTCCTAAGGTTAGTTAGGTTTCAGTAGTTCTAAGTTCTAGGGGACTGATGACCTCAGATGTTAAGTCCCATACTACTCAGAGCCATTTGAACCTCTTTCAGCATTTCTCCAGTTCCTACTCAATCATTGCCATTCCCAAAATCTTCCCCAGTTCTTCCGCCATCTGCACACATTCACATCCTTCCGTTCCATTTTAGGCACGCGCCATCCACTCTGGCGGCTCCTCTTATTGGAGCTCTCACTGGCTGCTGGCTCATGGCTGCGAGCCCAGCTGGTCTGTCTCGCATCGCCACACTCTTACTCACAATGGATCAAGCCATGTCTGATGTCCCAGAGGTGCCTTTCTCTTTGAAGCCACACTCACAGCAGCTCCACGTCTTGTCTGCTGTCTGACGGCCACCCTTCTCCTGTCATGCTCGACACTTCTCACATCCAGTGCAACCATGGTCAGCATCTTCCCGACGGTGCTGTTGGTACAGATCTTCTTCCGGTTTAGCACTTTCGTTCCATTTCTTTCTGTTTCATTCCTCATCTGCTCTGCGTCCTCCACTCTCATACGACCTTCAGTCCTTGTGTGTTCCTAGGCTTTACCATCCTCCAGCAGTACCTGACGTGGCGTCCCATCCTCTGTGCAGCAACCACAGCCGCCTCTTTTGCGAGAAGTTCAGTCGCTGGGGGCACCGATGCCCCACATTCTTCAAGCAGTCGCCTTCTCAGTCACACTGGGCCCTGCTCACACCCACACCATTCCACTTCCTGAGGCCCTGTCTCTTCTGTCTCACGCTTCTGGTCACAATCCTGCCACGAGCGCAGCATTGGCCAGGCTACTACATCTGATGTTTCATGCCTCTGTAATGTTTACAGGAAGAAGACTGTGCCCAGTGCTGTCTTCTGTCTGTGGGTCTCCATCTGGCGGCTCTCCTCTTCGGCCACCTTCTCCACCCACCACTGACCCGGCCACCTCCTTTGGCTGTGCCCAATGCCGCTCATCCGCCTTTGGGGGATAGCCATGGCCAGCCATTCTCCCAGTGGCATTACACCACGCCCTCACCACAGCATCAGTCTGTACGCTGCCGCTCCCTTGCCTTCTAGCTTCCCTTCCTCAAGGTGGCTTTGCCATCTCTCCTTTAAGATGGGACAGGTGCATTATCCTAGTTCGGAACCCCCGCACAATTCAGTTGTACCGCACCATATACACCCTTCAAGTGACCGTCTTGCCACAACTCCATTACTGGAAAACGAACAAGAAACCTCACGCTAGCGGCCGGTGAACGTAAGCACATTACCGGTCAACCTACGGAGAGCATTGCGCAACACTGCATCGCCAGTATTACGCCAGGCAATGTCACAATCATGGACCTATTTCGTGAGCAGTTTCCCCTGGAAACTGCTCTAGTATACTTCCGCTGGGCAGATACTTAACCAGCTGGCCGGCCCACAGCCGGCCAAACTTTCCGCAAGTTTCAACGTGAGCTGTTCTGCAAGCTCTGATACCTGCCGTCTCTGTGAGCAGCCAAATCTGCAGCACTACCATTTGCAGCCAGGAAGGACTTCGCAAGCAGCATGCTTCCGAGTCATCACGCCGTCACCCAAAGTGGTCGTCATCCTGCCACCGACCAGAGCCCCGCGAGTCCAGTGCCTTTGTGGGACTCGGCAGTTACAAACGCAAAAGATAATCCTACTTCAGTGATTAAACCTAGACCCTTTTTATGAGTATCATGTAGTTTCCTAGTGTTCATGTTCCATTTTTACTGACTTAATAAACTGTTGTTAATCACTACTGGTGGTACCTCTCTAAGTGTTCTTCCCATGTGGGCACAGACATAATAGGTTACTTATCGCAATACAAATATATTATTACATATCTCTGATAGCAAAAGAAAATAATGTTTCTAATCTTTTTACCACAGTCTAAATTTTCCATGCTAATTTGTCAAAGAAGCTCATCTTAGTTATATGTTACAACCTATAGTAGTGTCATTCATGCATTATAGTGAACGTTCATGCTAAGGTAACTTCTGACATCAATAGCTGGTTAGCATTATCTTATTTTTTACTTCCGTTATTTTATACAGTTGCCTGGTTGGGATATATTGTTGGCTTGGGAGGGATAATTCGCATAAAACAGTCACCACGATCATAGTTCAATAAATTTCCTCCATATGTCGGTATTTGGTACGTAGAGTACAAAAAAAAAAAAAAAGGCACACACGTATTGCCTGTCGTTATACACATGTGTGATTACAAACATCTGATCGCAAATAAGACAATTCAATCCTTTGTCCTAAAATTGAAACTGTCTACATTATACATAAAAAATTAATATTCTGAATATAAAGTACATATGTAGCACTACTGCTGTAGCTCTCAATTATTGCACAGCAATGGAAAAATACACATGGCTCAAATATTGACACTATGGGGAAGTGGATGACAGTATGTATACAATGGTAATCGTAATGTATGCAGTCTCTGACGTAGATTTGCTACGTCTTATAAGTGCTGTGATAATAAAAAACGATATTTCTGCGACATACAGCCATACACATTAGTTTACATAATACTTCAGACATGAGAGACTACATGGAGATTTACGATTAGCTAATCATCTTACTAGTCTTATAAAATACCGCGATACACGTCTTTCTATATAAGCAGCTTGCTACTCGTATTAAGCTGTGATTTATCATCCTCTAGTGGTGCTAGGCATTCTTTCTATTAACAAGCAGTGTTTTGTGCTGAGCTCTGCGAATATCCATTGGAGTTATAAGAATAAATAGTATGCATCTGTTAGCTGAAAAGCAGTATACCAAGTTTATATTTAATGGCCGTTTGTTTCGATAAACTGCTTAACTCACATGTAAGCCTCATGTAAATCGGTTACACAGACTCCAACACTCTTTACGATTCAGTAGCCAATTTAACCAATTTATAAAGTGGCTTGACAAAAGTAAAAGATATTATATCGCCACAACTTGTTGCTACAGTGTCTGATGCTACACGAAGAAACATTAATAGAGTTGAAAGAAGTGAGAGATACGGCTGATGGGCATGGTATCGAAAACCGGGACCCTCTGATCCATAGTCTATAACATCCTTGTAACGTTGTCAGCGCCGCAGTAGCTAGCAGCGATTAACATCCACGTATCAGTGCGATCGGTATGCCGGCGTTCCAGATTTGCTGTAGACATACACTATAGCTTTCGTGGAACAATGGTCACGATAATGGAATGTGAGTACGGTAGGCATTCCGTCTGATATATGGTGAAGAAGTAGGTTCCGTGCTAGTGGTGAGGGTTTCTCTCTAGGCGGGAATCACTCTCGCATCAGGTAGGGGTGGCAACCTCAGTGCATCTATGGTCCATTGGACGTCGCAGTAAGTTTTCTACTCACATGGGGACAGTGGAGGTCTGAGTGGATGCAAGTTGCTTACCATAATATGCAAGACTGGCAGGGATTTAATGAAGGAAGTACTCTCTACCACCTACCGTAACTTTACATGTGAGTGTCACGCTTCTGGTTTTCGGTATAGTACGCGTTTGCATCGTATGCGGAAAGGTTTACGGATTGCAGGTAAAATGCTGCGTGGCTCTCTACGGAGTCATCAGTATACTTCGCCGCTCACTTACTGATTCTGGCGTGGGATCACACAGTTGAGAACATGGCAGATAGGGAGAGGTTTGGCAGTATGTATCACTTTACTGTGCAAGGATACAATATACGTGTCAATTTGTGATATAAACCTCCCTTTAATATACATAAACCGTTAAATTTCCTTCCTAGGTAGGTGTTTTGCGGTAGGAAGTAACGGTATGTGCACAAAGTACGTGCAGTTTGCTTATCATGACACGCAACAATGGTTACAGATCTTTCATTGCGGATGAAAACAGTTCAGTAAAAATAAAATATTCTGTATCTTTACGGATTACAAAACATGAATGGTGTCACTGTTGTTACTTATTTGTTCTACAGCTTTAAAAATATACATTAGATTACATATTGACACTACATTGACAAAACGGAATTACGAGAATGATGGCCTATGGCTGACTTGTGAAGCAGCGGCAGCGACACAAATTATGCAGTGGATAATGTCGGAAGCTCTATGAGGCTGGTTGCAGATGAATACAGCAGCGACAGAAGTCTGTAGCGAGTTGTAATGAATTGATGATTGATGAAAGGACATGGACATAAGTAAATGTACAATACTGTACATGCACATGAGAAGATAACCGGCACTGTTCTATTATACTATTCTATTATACTGTTACTTGAAACAGTAACAACCATAAAATACCTGGAAGTAACAAATCGAAGGGAACTAAAATGGAATAACTAGACCTAAATAAACACAAAATGTATGGAAAAGCATACGCCAAGAAGTGACTTACACAATTATTGTTCGATAGATTTTTTTAGTATTTCTCATCAGTCTTGGACCCTTAACATACACTCCTGGAAATGGAAAAAAGAACACATTGACACCGGTGTGTCAGACCCACCACATTTGTTCCAGACACTGCGAGAGGGCTGTACAAGCAATGATCACACGCACGGCACAGCGGACACACCAGGAACCGCGGTGTTGGCCGTCGAATGGCGCTAGCTGCGCAGCATTTGTGCACCGCCGCTGTCAGTGTCAGCCAGTTTGCCGTGGCATACGGAGCTCCATCGCAGTCTTTAACACTGATAGCATGCCGCGACAGCGTGGACGTGAACCGTATGTGCAGTTGACGGACTTTGAGCGAGGGCGTATAGTGGGCATGCGGGAGGCCGGGTGGACGTACCGCCGAATTGCTCAACACGTGGGGCGTGAGGTCTCCACAGTACATCGATGTTGTCGCCAGTGGTCGGCGGAAGGTGCACGTGCCCGTCGACCTGGGACCGGACCGCAGCGACGCACGGATGCACGCCAAGACCGTAGGATCCTACGCAGTGCCGTAGGGGACCGCACCGCCACTTCCCAGCAAATTAGGGACACTGTTGCTCCTGGGGTATCGGCGAGGACCATTCGCAACCGTCTCCATGAAGCTGGGCTACGGTCCCGCACACCGTTAGGCCGTCTTCCGCTCACGCCCCAACATCGTGCAGCCCGCCTCCAGTGGTGTCGCGACAGGCGTGAATGGAGGGACGAATGGAGACGTGTCGTCTTCAGCGATGAGAGTCGGTTCTGCCTTGGTGCCAATGATGGTCGTATGCGTGTTTGGCGCCGTGCAGGTGAGCGCCACAATCAGGACTGCATACGACCGAGGCACACAGGGCCAACACCCGGCATCATGGTGTGGGGAGCGATCTCCTACACTGGCCGTACACCACTGGTGATCGTCGAGGGGACACTGAATAGTGCACGGTACATCCAAACCGTCATCGAACCCATCGTTCTACCATTCCTAGACCGGCAAGGGAACTTGCTGTTCCAACAGGACACTGCACGTCCGCATGTATCCCGTGCCACCCAACGTGCTCTAGAAGGTGTAAGTCAACTACCCTGGCCACCAAGATCTCCGGATCTGTCCCCCATTGAGCATGTTTGGGACTGGATGAAGCGTCGTCTCACGCGGTCTGCACGTCCAGCACGAACGCTGGTCCAACTGAGGCGCCAGGTGGAAATGGCATGGCAAGCCGTTCCACAGGACTACATCCAGCATCTCTACGATCGTCTCCATGGGAGAATAGCAGCCTGCATTGCTGCGAAAGGTGGATATACACTGTACTAGTGCCGACATTGTGCATGCTCTGTTGCCTGTGTCTATGTGCCTGTGGTTCTGTCAGTGTGATCATGTGATGTATCTGACCCCAGGAATGTGTCAATAAAGTTTCCCCTTCCTGGGACAATGAATTCACGGTGTTTTTATTTCAATTTCCAGGAGTGTAGATCCTAAACAAGCTAAAGTGAGAGATACTAGAAGAGAGGCATTGTATATAATGGAGTCATTTACTACTGAAAAAATCCAAGAGAGTATGTTTCGGGTATTATACAGGAGCACTACGAGTGTAGTGCGGGACAATACGTTGAGAATGTGGGTTTCGCAGGAGGCGTGCCAGAGATAAACCCCTGCAGTCGCGCTATCCTCTGTGTCCTCGGCGGCTCAGATAATCATCTAGATGGACTACAAATGCATGGAGAAAAGATCTTGTGCAAGGCGTACGCTGATGATGTTGGCTTCCTAGTCGTGAATGGCGCTGAAGTACAGAGCGCACTACGAACAGTAACAAAATATGAACAGGCATCTGGTGCAAAACTTAATACAACAAAGTCGGGGATTTTCAACATCGGCCGTGGAATTGGGACGCAAACGGAGGATCTGTTACGCGAGCTTGTAACCATGAAATGTCTCGGCATAGATTTTAAAAGAAATATCAAGCACACTATTGCTGCGAATTATCGAAAATTACTTAACAGCATACGCGCCTCTGTACAAGCACATAGTATTAGGAAACTCGATGAACTTCAAAAAGTAACACTGGCAAATGTATACATCACATCCGAAGTTAATTATGTAGCACAGGTTCTGCCACCACCTGCGACTTTCTTGAAAAGCATCGCATCTGCACTAGGACACTTTGTGAGCCGCGGACGTAATTTCAAAGTCAAATATGACATTCTGATGCTTCCTACGAAATGTGGTAGGTTAAATCTCTGCGATGTCAGCAAAAAAGCGCAAGCCTTATACCTTGCTACCACATACAAACAGGAAAGAACCAAGTGCCACCCTTGCTGCACATTTGTTAAACGAAATAGCTCTTGCTGTCGTCAGTGCACCTATAAATGTCAAACACATACCCAGCGGACTATACCACTTGACATACTTTTTCGTAGAATACAGCTACATACAGGTAAGGATTCCTGAAAAAGACATCATGAAAGTAAAAGAACTTTAGAATAACTTGATGAAAGATATACCCAGGAACGACGTAGAACAAAAGTATCCTTGTTATAACTGGGAAACAATATGGGAAAATGTTCACTGCCGGAACCTGCCAACGTATGTCAAATCGACCTGGTACTTTGCTGTAAACAGAAAAATTACGACGAACTCTAAACTTCACTCTATTCGATTGGCCGAGTCACCGCTGTGTACATTATGTAATATACCAGATACCGAAGAGCATAGATTGCTGTGTGACAGGGTGAAAGAAATATGGCTCTACGTAAGACAAAAGATAACGAGCGTCAGCAGAACTACGCCCAATGCCGTTACGACTGCTGAATTTTTAAACCCTGACGGTATACCTTACCCTAAAACAAAACGAAACGCAATTAACTGGTCGAAAGGCCAAACGATGCATTACATCCTAACAAAAGAATCAAGCAATAGGGAGGACTTCTGGGTATACCTTATAACTGAGCACCAGAAGTTGATGTGTACTAAAAAATACAAAGAAAATTACGCAAACTTTTTAACTAAAACAATACTGTAACCAATAAAAATGCGTAATTTACATTACACATCCAAGCATTTCGTATATTAGACGAATGATTTTTGGTTACAGTTTGTACTTCACGTAGCAGGAGGAGGATTTCCAACAGAAAGTAATCAGAGAAGATCATCAGTATAGACCAGTTAAGCCTATGTGTATCTATTACTTTGTTTTGAGGGAAGCACAGTGATGAAACTGGTACACACCCTTTATTTAGTTTCTGTCTTTCTTTCCTTTTCTTTTCACAAGAAGACACATTTATGTTAATTATGTGTAAAATCAAGCAGAAGAAGCCTACTTTACTTCATTACCTTCTGAAGAAGGAAATTTTACTTATCAGCAATAATGAGTTTGCTTCTTTCCGCTTTTCCACGCACGGAGAACCAAATTTACAGTTGCAGTTACATTTCCATAACAATTATGTGACTGCTTTCTCAATGGAATTTACATTTATTTTTATTCAAGCCATGTTGCAAACAAAGGCAACGGAAGGGGCATACTTCGTTTGTCGTTCAGAAGAAGCGCGTTTCCACATCATCAAGTTACATTCATACTTTAAAGGCGGAGAAGCCAGGCCGAGAAGGCAACACTTGGTGAGCGTAAAGGACGGGTTGAAGGGGAGGAAGGAGACCAAAAAAAAAAAAAAAATGGATAGACCGTCTGCGATGTAAGAAGAAGAGCCCGGGTTCTAATCCCGGTCGGGGCACACATTTTCAGCCGTTCCCATAAAAAAAAGATGGATAGAGCGTCTGCCATGTAAGCAGGAGTTCCCGGGTTCGAGTCCCGGTCGGGGCACACATTTCCATCTGCCCCCGTTGACGTATGTCAACGCCTGTAAGCAGCTAAGGGTGTTCATTTCATTGTAATATACAGGGATACCGTAAATGATTCAGCCGGTTTCAAGGCTCTGTGTCTTCCAAAATACACTGAGGTCACCAAATCCACGCGATACCTCCTAATACCGTGTTGGTCCTCCTTTTTCCCGGCTTAGTGCAGCAACTTGGCGTGGCATGATATCAACAAAACTTTGGAAGTCCTCTGCAGAATTATTGAGTCATGTTGCCTCTATACCTGTACATAATTGCGAAGGATTTTGTGCGCCAGCTGGCTTCACAACGGGTCGAACGGTACTTTTCTGTTTTCAGAGACAAACAGTGTCTCTAAATTGTCGGTACCAACGTGCAGTGCTGTGTTTACATCGCATATCTTTTCCTTAATTCCTTATGAATGCTCGCTGAATTGCTGTAACAGATAAACATCTCGCACATTCCATGTAACAAAAGTCTTTTCTTGCTTTGTCACAATTTTTCCAAGGCGCTGCACTCGCCACGCCGATTGGTAGGCACAACGCGAACTCGGTGAGTTTATGGTTCTATTCATGCATTAGTCATATTTGTATATGTAATACCTCGAAAAATATAGAATTTTGAAGACGAATGAATAATTTATAATAGTTTTGTGTTACTTCATCCCATACGCGTCTCGCAAAATGACCACGAAGAGAAAATCCAAGGAATTAGAGCTAAAACGGTTTTTTGACTGACACTCATTCTCTCCTCATGCCATTCGCAAATGGAGGAGAAACGGAGGTAGCGTGATGCGTGTAGCAGAAGTTCCCTCTCCGAACCGAAAGGTAAGTAACGGATTTCTTTATGAAACAATTTTTTTCTGCTGCCAGTCTTGATTTTCTTTTTGCCTATGGACTTCAGAGCAGTGACTGGTTCACGATTTTGTCTAAAATTAAATACGTGAATTTCACCCTCTTTCTTTAAAATGGAGTCATTACTGCTTTTATAATCAGAGGAATCAGTGGTAGCATGGTGGTGGATAACATATTTCACGGGTTAGTATGTAAATATAATTATTGCTATACGATCCAGAAAGAGAAAATTGGCTTCGTCTCAGAAATGCAGACACTTCCAAACAGATGTCACACAAACCTGTTAATTTCGTATCTGTGGATGGAGTTTACCACTGTAGAAATAACAAAGGATTAGTACACTGTGGGATGATTACCATACTGTGATGTAACAATTGCAGAGAAAGAAGTTAAAAAAGAACTACTGATAACAATAAGCAAATTGCATCTGGAAATCACGAAGACGAAAGCTGGAGATGCACACACTGTATACCTTGAAAACTGCAGTTTTAATGGAACACTTATTAATGGCGAGAATATATGGGATGGCGACATCACCCAAAAGTGCTGAAAAACGGGGTTGACAGGTGTAGTGTAGGTGATATCTTTCAGTATAAACACGGACGGAAATAAAGTCGCAACACAAAAACGTTATTGGAGAGTAATGAAATTTTGAGAATACATTTGTCTAGGCAACACATGAAGGCTGATCGGAAAGTAAGGTCCTATCGGTCTCGAAATGGAAACACAGTCAAAATAAAAAAAAAATTATTAGCAACAGTTAGCCACACCTTTCAGCTACCTCTCTAAATAGTCTCCACTCCGACTTAGACATATGTCTTGGTGTTCTACAAACTTTCCAGTACCCTTGTCACAGAAAGCAGCTGCATGTGCTTTCTGCCAATTCTCTGTGCTGGTCTGCCTTTCGTTGTTTGTGTCAAAATGTTGTCTATGTAGGCAGCGGTTCATGTGAGTGGAGCTGAACGTCAGAAGGAGCCAATTGAGGGCTGTATTGTGGGTGATCAAACACTTCCCATCGAAAACGCTGCAGGAGCCTCTTCATTGTCCCTGCAGAATTCGGCTGAGAACTGTCTTGAAGAAAGAAACGCTTGACATTTATATTATGTGGGCTGCATAGCTTCAGGCGAAATCTCTCACCAGGTCCACATACTTGGCGGAAGATTGTTGTTGTAGGCATCTCAGCGTGCTCACTATGCGCTCAGCAGCGAAAAGAGCGAAGTCACGCGATCGATTGGAATTCTAGAGACACTGCCCAACACATCTTCGTAAAGCTTCATCATATTTTCACAGTGCTTTCCATTTCGTGACTAATCGGACCTTATTTCCCGAATTTAAGTGATAAACATTGCAAGATCACCGTTTAACCTAAGCGCGAAATAAATCCTTCCACATGTGAAGTTCTGGTACTTTAATAATCGGTGTAACCGACAGAATATCGAATGGAAGCATGCAACTATGCATGAATTGTGTTGTACAAGTGCTGGGTGTCAGTCCGTGGGATGGAGTTCCATGCCTGTTGCAATTGATCCGTCAATACAGGAACGGTTAATGCAGTTTGGGGATGACGCTGGAGTTGCCGTCCAACAATATTCTATTGGTACTCGATTCGGGACATATATGGCGATCGAACAGGCCAAGGCGGCATGTCAACACACTGTAGACAATGCTGGGATACAACAGCGGTATGTGAGCGAGGGTTATCCTGTTGGTAAATAACCCCTGGAATGCTGTTCACGTATGGCAACACAGCTGACCGAATCACCAAATTGACGTAGAAATTTACACTCGTGGTGCATTCGGTAAGCACGAGAGTGCTCCTGCTGTTATGCGAAGTCGTACCCCAGACCATAACCCCAGATGTAGGTCCAGCGTGTCTAGCATGCAGATACGTTGACTGTAGGCCTTCAACTAGCCTCCTTCTAACCAACACACGGCCATGACTGGCGCCGAGGTAGAATCAGTTTTCATAGGAAAACACAACAGACTTCCACCCTGTCTTCCAGTGAGCTCCCGCGTGACATCACTGAATTCGCAGAAGGCGAGGTTTTGGAATCAGTGGACTGCAGGCTGCAGGCTCGGAGGTATCCATGAAGTAAACGATTGGTAACAATCAATTGTGTCACGGTGATGCCAAATGCTGCTTAAATTGCTGCTGCTGATGCAGTACGATGCGCAACACTCTCGTGACCACCGCTGCCAGCAATCATGTACAGTGGCTATATTCTTGCCTAGTCTTTCTGGAGTATCGCAGAAGGAACATCCAACTTCCAGTAGCGCTATTACACGTCCTCGTTCAAACTTAGTGATGTGTTGATAATGGTGTCTTTGTCGCTTTAAGGACGTTATTGATTAACATCAACTGATCACGTCGAATCTCAAAGCTAATTAACGCTCAGGACCGTTACAGTGTGTAGTTAAAGCAAATCTGATTTGCCTACTCATAGTGGCGCGACTGGCGCGAAGTTTGAATAGATATCATCTTTCAGACTTAGAAACACACCTATCAATTTTCGTTTATGCCGCACAGCTCCTTCTTGGTGTTGGGCCTTTTTCCCGTCGGTGCATTTGCCGAATGTCGTGTATGTTCGGGAAACAGCATGTCTTCATTGGCTCACCCTTCCACGTGACCTTACGACTGTACGAGGTAATCACGTTACTTTTTGTGTGTACTTATATATGTCATTTAGAAACGCATAATTATTCCGAACATAAACCTGGAAGATTAATATACAGTGCAGTGTTGATGAAATTTGCAGTCCTCATGTAACAGTGAAAACGACTTTTACACAACTGATTTTTAATATCATTTCCATATAACAGGTGGTCCATCTGAAATTTCGGATGAGATTATCTCGAAAACTATACATCGGGTAAAAATAGTGCGTAAGACAAATTGGTAAGCACAAAGGGGGACATCAAATGATACTACACGCTTCAGTCCGGAACCGCGCTGCTGCTACGGTCGTAGGTTCGAATTCTGCCTCGGGCATGGATATGTGTGATGTCCTTAAGTTAGTTAGGTTTATGTAGTCCTAAGTTCAAGGGGACTGATGACCTCAGATGTTAAGTCCCATAGTGCTCAGTGCCATTTGAACAATTTTCTTACCGTTCTCGCCTGTGTTTAACTGGATCCCGAAATGAGTAGTCGTGCGATTCAGAGACAAATACCGGAATCAACTGTTTTGAGGATTTGCGTCTCATATCACACTGACACAGATATTAACGCCGGAAGATATGGAGATACGCGTGCTTTTCTGCCAATGGGCCTTGGAAATGATAAGAGATGACAATGATTTTTTTTAGATACGTTACGTTCACCGATGAAGCCACATTCAAAAACTATGGCGAATTGAATAGTCATGATTGTCATTATTGGTCCCCTGTCAATCCACACTGGCACAGACCCGTTGACAATCAACTCAAATGGTCGTTAATGGCCTGGTGTGGAATTTTAAACCGTCACTTCGTAGAATCGTATATTTTTGACCGAAATGTTACTGAGGAATCTTATTTACAACTTCTCCGCGATGATTTGTTGGAGCTAATGGACGATGTTTATTTAGAAACTAGGCAACGAATGTGGTTCCCACAGGACAGAGCATCTCCTCATTATGCTAAAAATGTGCGGAACGTTTTAAATTAACGGTACCCTGGTCGGTGGATAGGACGTGGCGGACCAATTCAGTGGCCTCCACGTTCACCAGACCTAACATCTAATGATTTTTTCTTGTGGGGTTATTTAAAAAAATGTTGTTTATGAAAGACAGCCCACAACCAGAAACGATATGGAGCAACGCATTCGAAGAGCGTGTGCAGCCATACCACGGGATGTGCTGCTGAAAACTATGGACAACTTTTGCAGTTGTTTGATTTTATGCATTGAAGCAAATGGTGATAATTTTGAACAATTTCTTCGTGGCTAATTTCATTAATTAAGCACCCCAAATTTTGAGAGGCAAGGGGCTAACACTAATGAAGCACCCAATGGAACAACATTCTACTACGTCCATGTCGTTGTTCCGGGGTAACGCTAAAAGTAGGATAGAGTATATTTTGTAGAAAAATAGCTTAATTTGGCGTAACGAAAGAATAAGTGCACACTTTTATCGATTTGATGCGTCTTTCTCGGATAATTCTAAATAAATCAGAGTTCTCCTACAATTTTACTTTTTTCTCAATGTGATAGCCATCTGTCAATGGTTTAAAAATGTTTCAAACAAAACTTTATTACTCCTTTATAGAGAATTAAAATCTGCAATAAAAATGGGGGTTTCCCATTTAAGATTTAAAAGTTGCCTCCCGCCCCACCCAAGGGGTCGGGGGCTAGAGGTCACGTGTAGTATCATCTGATGTCCCCCTTTTAGCTTACCAACTTGTCTTACGCATTATTTTTAAACGATGTATAGTTTTCGAGGTAATCTCATCCGAAACTTCAGATGGACCACCCTGTAGGCCATAGCATTATTTGTGTACGCTGTATAGAGCTTTCATTGTAATAATATGCATATTTTTTTAGTTTCTCTTTGCCATAAATTATATATTACAGGAATTCTTTCGGGGCTGTAAATTTTTTACCTAGTTTGGTAGTTTATTTTCTCCTTGTACTAATGACGGGTTGGGATCGAGACTGTTTCTGTGTAATAAAATGGTATTCCTCCAGGAGAATCACTGAGAAAATTATGCCAAACTTCTATGAAAACCAAACGCTTAAAACACACACAGTACCAATTATAATGCAGAGATGAGAAGCTGTGATAGACGTAGGAGTGTAGTGGCTGGCGTGCCTTATCTGCAGATGCTGTGAGAGGGGAATATTAATTTGCTTTCTCAGGTACGCTGGCGGCAGGTAATGGCATGCAGGGGTCGGTGGTGTGAGAGTTATTAATAGACTCTTAGCCTTGTAGTGGAGGGGAGCTGGCAGCATCATTATTAAAACCGTTACAGACTGGATCTTCGACTGGAGCAGATGCGGCAGCGTGGGCGTAGCGCTGTGTGGCGGCACTGGCTGCAGCGGCAGTAAGGACTGTCACCCCGCGGCATAGTGGGACTGGCTTTGATCTACAGCATAGGCATGGCTTGGGCAGGTGCACCAAGGAATAAACCACGTGGACTACAGAAATTACCATCCTGCATTCTGCTTTTTTCTAAATAAAGAGGTTTTTCTTCATGTCGTGCCTGAGTGGCGTTGACAGCTCCACAGTTTAATGTTAGTACACTACTGGCCATTAAAATTGCTACACCACGAAGATGACGTCTTACAGACGTGCAATTTAACCGACAGGAAGAAGATGCTGTGATATACAAATGATTAGCGTTACAGAGCATTCACACAAGGTTGGCGCCGGTGGCAACACCTACAACGTGCTGACATGAGGAAAGTTTCCAACCGATTTCTCATACACAAACAGCAGTTGACCGGCGTTGCCTGGTGAAACGTTGTTGTGATGCCTCGTGTAAGGAGGAGAAATGCGTACCATCACGTTTCCGACATTGATAAATGTCGGATTGTAGCCTATCGCGATTGCGGGTTATCGTATCGCAGCATTGCTGCTCACGTTGGTCGAGATCCAATGACTGTTAGCAGAATATGGAATCAGGGGGTTCAGGATGGTAATACGGAGCGCCGTGCTCGATCCAAACAGCCTCGTATCACTAACATTTGAGATAACAGGCATCTTATACGCATGGCTCTAACGGATCGTGCAGCCACGTCTCGATCTCTGAGTCAACATATGGGAACGTTTGCAAGACAACAACCATCAGCACGAACAGTTCGACGACGTTTGCAGCAGCATGGACTATCAGCTCGGAAACCATGGCTGCGGTTACTTCAAAATGGCTCTGAGCACTATGGGACTTAACTTCTGAGGTCATCAGTCCCCTAGAACGTAGAACTACTTAAACCTAACTATCCTAAGGACATCACATACATCCATGCCCGAGGTAGGCTTCGAACCTGCGACCGTAGCGGTCACGCGGTTAAAGACCGTAGTGCCTAGAACCGCTCGGCCACACCAGCTGGCGCTGCGGTTACCCTTGACGCTGCATCACAGACAGGAGCGCCTGTGATAGTGTACTCAACAACGAACCTGGGTGCACGAATGGCAAAACGTCATTTTTTCGAATGAATCCAGGTTCTGTTTACAGCATCATGATGGTCGCATCCATGTTTGGCGACATCGCGGTGAACGCACATTGGAAGCGTGTATTCGTCATCGCCATACTGGTGTATTACCCAGCGTGCTGGTGTGGAGTGCCATTGGTTACACGTCTGTCACCTCTTCTTCGCATTGATGGCACTTTGAACAGTAGACGTTACATATCAGGTTTGTGTGGACCCGTGGCTCTACCCTTCTCTCGATCCCTGCGAGACCCTGCATTTCAGCAGGATAATGCATGACCGCATGTTGCAGGTCCTGTACGGGCCTTTCTGGATACAGAAAATGTTCCAATGCTGCCCTGGCGAGCACATTCTCCAGATCTCTCACCAACTGAAAACGTCTGGTCAATGGTGGCCGAGCAACTGGCTCGTCACAATACGCCAGACACTACTGTTTATGAACTGTGGTATCGTGTTGAAGCTGCATGGACATCTGTACCTGTACACGCCATCCAAGCTCTGTCTGACTCAATGCCCAGGCGTATCGAGGCCGTTATTACGGCCAGAGGTGGTTGTTCTGGGTACTGATTTCTCAGGATCTATGCACCAAAATTGCGTGAAAACGTAATCACATGTCAGTTCTAGTATAATATATTTCTCCAATGAATACCCGTTTATCATCTGCATTTCTTCTTGGTGTAGCAATTTTAATGGTCAGTAGTGTATAACAGACCTTTGGCAACTGATAATGATGTCATTGTGTGTCAGCCTTATCGAGTTACAAATTATACTAATTAAGATGGAGTGAGTCATAAATTATAGTTATGATACTGGTGATGTAAATATATGAGTACTGTGGCTACCATGTTTTGATAATGGCATACTTATTGGGACATGAACAATACTAATTGTGATAAGTTTGTATATATATAAAGCTGAGAGTTTAGTGTCATAAATTACAACGGTAAAGCCGGCCGGAGTGGCCGAGCGGTTCTAGGTGCTACAGTCTGGAACCGCGCGACCGATATGGTCGCAGGTTCGAATCCTACCTCGGGCATGGGTGTGTGTGACGTCCTTAGGTTAGTTAGGTTTAAGTAGTTCTAAGTTCTAGGGGACTGATGACCTCAGAAGTTAAGTCCCATAGTGCTCAGAGCCATTTGAACCATTTTATAACGGTAAAGACAAGTTTGACATAAATACACATGTGGCCATTTTGGTAGTAATAAGGTTATTATTTGGGTAATAAATTACATCGTAAATAGATACTATCATCTACTATGATGAGATTGAGGGTCATATATTAGATTTTAAATATCACAAGTGGCTTACTGGTCATAGTATTTGTAACTTCTGAAGTATGTTTCCTTCGGTTCGTTATAGTTGCCTCTGACGTCGGTAAACCGCACGATGCAGTACTCTGACGTAGTCAGCCTCCGTACTACAGCGTACATAAAATCAATTCTGCTCTTTGCAGAAAATACAAACTCAAATCCAGTAAGTAACTCAGCGTTATCAAACAACGACCTTTCTTCCGTTCGCTGAAGTATGCAACTATGTGAACAGGAAAGTTAAGATTTTCGCGCATCAAGAATTCTTTCAGTTTATGGCAATAAAACTTTTTATACAGCTAGGTCCATTGTGTTGTCATAGAGACAGTTTCTCTTGCGAACCTCAGTTTGCAACTGCCCTTAACATTATTTTCACTGCCGGTTGTTGATAAAGATAGATTTCTGGGTGTAACCGGCGAAATCTGGTATGGGCCCATAACTATAGATTCATATCAACAAGTCACATACTTGAGGAAATAACGAAGAATAAATTTTACCATGTAAGATATTTTCGATTTATACGTACACTGCTTAACATTAACTGTTCCAGATGCATTGTAACTAGCGTTCCTCTACAAAATGTTTAAACTTCGATGGTTTGTTCACGATGATTCAGCACTTCGTATTGTTGGGTCATCGGTAGCTACAGTGGCGTGTACAACGTATCTCTTGACATGCCAGTTTCTCTGGAAGAGTGATGATAAAAATAGATCGGAAATGAGAGCTAAAGGCATCCGTACAACCGGTATCAGCTGCGCAGGAAAGGCAGGGAGGGTAACCCATGCGCTTGCAAAAACAATAAAGGAGAACAAAAATTGGATACAGAGTCCGAAAATTTATCACAAGAAGTGCTGTCGCCCTGTAACTCATAACCCACCCATACAACTCAGTAACCTGTTTAACTTATGGACACTACTGCTCTGTCTGCAGAGGATTCTCACATGTTTTGAACACATGATAAAGAAGATCCAGTGTTGTATTGTAATACAGCAAACATATAGTGTACCCGCAATATATTTAAATCGAGTTAATTCAGAAGTTAAGCTCGTCAGCCTTCATGAATATCTGCAGGTCATGGGTACAGCAGTAATTATTTGCCAAGTGTTCATCACGTCGAAAGTTGTGTTCGTTGTTACAAATGGACAGTCAGATATACCATGTCGAATCCTGGTGGGATTTTTTATTCTTTTATTTGCCAATCGGAGGTAGCGACACTTGTTATTTACAAGCCAAATTCAGGCTGTCGATACGCACTAGAAATTACCTAAGCAAACCTTAGTTCCCCGACTTGCTGACTATAACTCAGATATGGATACCATTGCATATCGCACAGCGCACGTGCTGCGCATGATCGAAGAACTGAGGCACCTTGTCATTGGCGCAGCGCTCATTGATGAGGTATGTAGCTTCACGGATTTCTTAAAAACAAGAAGCTAATTTTCGTTTTTAAGTACCTCCCCTTAATTCTTTTAAAATTTGTAACCACGTCGCTCTAACCATATTTTGAGCTCCAAAATGTATTTTGTGGGTTCATGTTCGCCATGAAGGTGACTTGAATCCTGTGAATGATCCCCTGCTTACTATCAAAGATATAAAACAGACCACAACTGAACCATCAACAGAGTACACCTGAAGAATATAGCACGTGCAAAATGGCGAATGAACTCTCAGATTAAGCATTAAATGGTGTAGACATATGGTTAGAGATGACTGAAGAACTATATGTTACAGACTGTAAATCCGGCCCTGGTGAAAAAACAAAATGTAGTTATACTCCTGAAGATTCTGTAAGTGACAATGCCCCCTTTAAGCAAATTTGTCTCAAAGAGAATAGTCAGAAACTAAAATTACTTCATCAAACAAAGATAAAGCGGCGGCATATTGTAGAAACTAAGGTAGTTCACCCGGATGCAAAGAATAAGATCACTCGTTTCAATGAATCCTGCACGTAAATTGCTACTTAGTCTCATTTTGAAGATGAAATTCCGGATAAAAGAGCTGAAACAACACGCAGAGGTCCATAAGGAGTTCATGTCTGTATCTGCACAGTCATACACAATAATGCCTCAGGTCGTTCTGGTTCTTTCATTATTACGTATCTTACAAGCTCAGCAACCTTTGCTTTACCCCAACACTCTGCACTGGTATGCAGCCCTTTATCTGAATCAAAATGTTGTCCTCATACACAGTGGTTCATGAAAGCGAACAGATGAAAATCAGAGGGCGCCAAGAACGGGCTACATCGTGGGTGAGCAAACACTTCCCATCGAAATCGCTGCTGGAGCGTATTTCCTGCTGTGCAGTGTGTGGCCGAGCATTGTCTTGGAGAAGGGTATTGTCTAATGACAAAGCCGGCCGGAGTGGCCGTGGGGTTCTAGACGCTACACTCTGGAGCCGAGCGACCGCTACGGTCGCAGGTTCGAATACTGCCTCGGGCATGGATGTGTGTGATGTCCTTACGTTAGTTAGGTTTAATTAGTTCTAAGTTCTAGGCGATTGATGACCTCAGAAGTCAAGTCGCATAGTGCTCAGAGCCATTTTCTAATGACAACATTCCTCTTCACGTATTCTTAATAGACTTTCGCAGACGATTTTCTCGAATGGTCTGATCCACTCACTGAACAAGGCCATCCCTTCCCTGGCCGTCTGCATCATGACCGTCTCAAGTTCTTGCACCATTGCCGCACTATAGTGTCACGCATGACAGCTGAAGGGTTTCGTCTGATTTCACGCAGCCCACGTTATGTGGACAACGTGAAATCAGACGAAACCCTTCAGCATGAAGAAATCGAGTGATAGCACTCTTGGCGGGAGACTCTAATGTTCTAGGCATTTTGACATGCTCACTGCGCTCCAGGAACTGAAAAATGCGGCGTGACGCGATACGCGGGCGTACAAGAAATACTTTGCAACACATCTGCACAAAGCTTCACCGGATTTTCACTACCTCTTCAATTTCGTTACCGATCGGCCCTTGAAACAATTGTTTGCCTTGAAGAATCGACTGAAAATTTTGAACCATCTGTGAAACGATAATTACTCTGCACAGAAAGTCTTCCGGCAGACACGTCAAGGTCCGGGAAAATGGAAAAAGAAAAATGCTACATTTTTCATGAGTCATGATTTGTTCCGTCTCCTTCTAAATTTTTGGCCAGCTCATATAAAATTATAAGTCGTTTTCAGCCATATTCTTTACTCACAATCACAAAGATACAGAGATACTTTCTATTCTACCTGCTACGACGAGTGAGCTTCAATAGCTAGGTCGTGTATTGTTCAGTCAGTAGAATCAATTTTACATAACATTAATAGAGCAAATTATGATGCACAGATCACTGTACTTTTCAGTCTGGCAACGAGACAATATTCGTAAGTTCCAATAACTATTACACTATTTTTTCTCTTCTAGCTTTCAAAATAGTCCTATGATTACATACACAGATCACGCCTCAAAGTTTTCCGATATCAGGCAAGACTCATTCCAAACCACGACTCACTTTCCTGTAAAAACGTCGAAGTCTCTCTGCGACTCACAGAGCTATCAATTGTCGAACTCAATTTATGTTTAAAGTGCACAAAGTGTATGTTTGTAACAAAGCATCAATATTTCACATGTTTGCTATAATTACAAGAAATAAAGTTAAACTAGACAAGCAGGAAAGTTACTACTTATGTGTATTTACTCTACATCAATTCGGAAAGAACAGAATAGATAAAATCTAAGCTGTATTTTCCATGAAAATTTAAGCATCTTTTGGACGCTTTCAACCAGCGGCACAGCAATCGTATCGCAGAAGCATTAGAAGCAGTGACAAGAGAGTGGCGCATCACGTTGCTTGGGAATTCAAGACTGCACACCACGCATTTTCGGGCGCGGAAACCAGGCGAAAAATGTCGGTCCATGTAGGCAGCTTAAGTACTGGGTACGGAATTTTTTCTAAGTTCGATAACACTGGGAACAAAATTAACACAAGTTTCAACATGGAAAGTCTGACCATCTTACTGCTGTCTATTATTCGTAATTAGCAAAAGCGATAATAAAGGTAGAATAATATTAGACAAGCAAGGTAACGTTAAGACAATTTTCTTTTCTGATGGAGCCTAACATCTCAGCTATGGTACCTTCTTACGGTCCCTCAGGATCTCAACATTGAACAAAGAGAAGTGAATTTTATCACGGCGACGTGTCGAAATTATTCAGTACCTTTCTAATCATATTTTGGGGAGATTTGAACTACTTCAAATGGCTCTAAGCTCTATGGGACTTAGCATCGGAGGTCATCAATCCCCTAGACTCAGAACCACTTAAACCTAACTAACCTAAGGACATCACACACATCCATGCCCGAGGCAGGAATCGAACCCGCGGCCGTAGCAACCTCGTGGTTCCGGACTGAAGCGCGTAGAACCACTCGGCCACAGCGGCCGGCTGAATTACTTCCTCACGAAAGAAGAAAAGATACCTGTTGCGAACATCATCTTACTCTGACACGAGAAATAAGCCTAGAGGTGTCCTTGCAGATGCTGTGGCTGAACAATGTACCTATTACCAAAGCAGCACTGTGACATCATCGGACATCACGTTATATAAAAGTATACAACAAAATATCTCAAATCTGAATATGGACAAGTCAGCTTCTCAGACCATATCAGAGATCTCTCGACCATGGCAACCAACTACGTGTTTCATCAAACACAGGAACCAAGAACCTCACTAAATATTTAAAATTTAAAATGACATTCCTCATTGTAATTTGCAGACTATTGAAATACGTCTAGAAATGTTAAGAAAATCACACATAAATTTTTCGATACACAGTTTAAGAATGATATTGTCCTCCTATTTGTCCAGGTTCTGAAAAATTGCTTGCAGCTGGTATATGATTAATGAAAGGGTAGAAGAAAAGCAAAATATTTCAAATTATACTCGGATAAGGAGTAGTGTTTGGGACTCCTTCTCCTGGACGCAATGGCGTTAATGCTTACAAAACTATGAACCACACTTAAAACACTAACCTGAAGGATCCTATTCTCTTGAGTAAAGCAATCTGGTAGGACGTTGGCACTTTCGGCAGTGATATGCATATCACTAATAGATGAACGTCTCTGATATCACAACTTTGTCATTCATGTGTATTCTCCGCTCTAACTGAAATAAAGTAATATGCCTTGTGATGTGCTAGAGTCTCTCCTCTACCGATCTCTCATAAAATTTGTGTGCCAAACCCAAGAATATATCACGGAAATTAGACCACGCTAACATCGAAAAGGACTGCACGCT
Source organism: Schistocerca piceifrons (assembly GCF_021461385.2). Lineage (NCBI taxonomy): Eukaryota > Metazoa > Arthropoda > Insecta > Orthoptera > Acrididae > Schistocerca > Schistocerca piceifrons. The sequence continues at coordinate 599,580,282 of NC_060149.1, read as the reverse complement.
GACAGAGACACTTCGAGCTACTGAACTCTCGCAACGCTTAACACGTACGCAATAAGCTGTCACAACGCTACGTCTGTTGGTTGTTTATTGAGACTCTAAGAATGCTCAAGAAATAACAACTTGTAATTTAATAGTGCACACAAGCACTGTCTTGTTATGGAATGCCTAAAATCTCGAATTGCCGAGTAGAGCCTACCACGCTAAACGTATGACACAAAGACTAATATATTGTAAGAGAGCACCAGTTTGGACGTACCGCAAGTTCTGTTGCTTGATTGTTTGCCTTCGGTATAAAGTCCTAGTTACTATTGGCGAAATTAGTGACTGCCAGGGACACTTGTTTGTCTACACTATGCAGCACACCATAACTGAATCTTTCAAACTTAAGACGTAGGGCGATCCAGTCAGTATTGGAATTCCTCTCTCTTTATTCACGGACTAAATATATTCGATGTTTTCAGATCGAAAGATGAAACTGGGTATATTCAGGAACTTTTGCAAGAAAATTAGCTAAATTTTAATGCATTAAACAATTAAACATAGGGCTTACTTGAAGGCACAGAATACGGATCCGAGACTATCGCTTATAAGGAGCACAATCACGCACGCAAGCGGGCTGTTTGCGGGCCTGTGGGTCTCTTAGCAGAAGGTCGATGCGACGATTATATTAATGTTATACGCGTCTTGACACCAGTACCAAGCCAGGTATTGCAGCTATTTTTTTGGTAACATAGAAGCTACGTCTGTGGGGACACTTTGACAATCTAGGGGGGTCAACAGTTAATAAACGCGTGTTTCTGCGTGGTTATTTAGACAGGGATCCTAAGAAGTTTGTTGGTGGCATTTCGGGTACTGCCGTTAGGGTTTATCAGAACGTAAAAATTCTTGTTTATGAGTATGATAATAGGAACACTGTAATCTGAAGCCATCTTAATTTTTTTGGTTGAAAACGAATCCACGGGCTCAGAGTGTACAGGAAAGTTGTAGATCCTTATGGACTGATGTGACTCCCCACGCTACTCTATTGTTTGCAGGACTCTCCATCTTTGAATAATTGCTGCAACAACCATCCTTTTGAACCTGCGTGCTGTATTCATCTCTTGATCTCCATTTACAGGTTTTACCCCCTCCTCCCCCCCCCCTCCACACACACACACACACACACTTCCCAGCAACACTAAAATGGCGTTCCAATGATTTCTCATAAAGTCCGCAATGGACTGCTCCCTTCTTTTAGTGAAGCTGTGTCACGTATTAAAAAACTTTTTCTCCACAATTTTAATTAGTACCTTCTCAATAGTAACATTACCCACCCATCTAATCTTCACAATTCTTACGTAAAATCACGTTTAAAAAACTTCTATTACTTCGTGTCTGACCTGTTTGCCGCCGGCCGTAGTGGTGGTTAGTTAGGTTCAAGTAGTTCTAAGTTCTAGGGGACTGATGACCTCAGAATTTAAGTCCCATAGTGCTCAGAGCCATTTGAACCATTTGACTTTAAATAATTAAACGTATGAAGTCCGGAGTAAGGAGTAGGAAAAGAAATCCGCTGAATTTCGGTTACGCTATGAATCACACAAATCTTAAGGCTGTAAATTCAACTAAATGCTTATGATTACCGTTACGAAAAACTTAATCTGGGAAAACCACATTGATAATGTTGTGGGGAAAGCAAACCATTGGCTGCGATTAATTGGCAGGAAACTTAGAAAATGCAACAGGTGTACTAAAGAGTCTGCTTACACTGTGCATGTCCACCCTCTTCTGGAACACTGCTGTGCGGTGAGGGATCCACATCAAATAGGACGGAGCACATCGGAGAAGTTTAGAGAAGCTCAGCTCGTTTTGCGTTACCGCCGTGCCGAGGTTGCGGTACGCGAATTGGAATTGCAATCATTAAAACGAAGACGTTTTTCGTGGCGGCAGGAACTGCCCGTGAAACTAAATGAGAGTGGAACGGTAGAGAAATAGCTTTCGGGTTGGTAAATGAATCCTCTACCAGGCACTTCATTGGGAATTGCAGAACAGTCGTGTAGATGTGTCGATATTCTTGGTAGTCCCCGACAACCCTTTTGATATTGAAAATAACGTGGAGACAGGGAGGATCGTATCAAAACTGGAAATTGTACCCGCAAGCCTCATACGTGAAGTTGGTCAATGAGATTACGTATGGTTTATTTTTATTATGGAGAGTAAAAGGAATTTTCGCCGTGCTGAAATGCGTGTTTTGTGCCATGTACAGAAGTCACACGTCACAGAGGAGGAAAAGGATAAGAAGTTATGTGGTAAAGTTAGAGAAATTCTCTTGCTTAAAAGGTTTAGGGGGAACGGGCAGGCCAATGTACGTAAGTTACCTACAACCTGTACATACACTGCAACAACACGTGCGTGTAGACTGATGTTGATAGAGACAGGCAAGGAGTGAAATTCATCAGCTACTAAGATGGTTATCACTCATTTCGTTTCCCTCCCGACCTACATCATCCTTTAATTGAAGACTATAAGCCCTTGACAAAGACGTGTTTCGTAATTTAAGGTGTGCTTGTCGTAAACATAAGTTCAGAGATCTGTCCTATGCTACATGTTTTACTAGTCTTCGACCACATGCAAAGTACGCAGTAGCTTATTCCATAGTCATGTGACAGAGCTGGATAAAGTGAAGGAAATAGATTTTGAGTTCTGCTAAGCGACAGCCAAGACACTGGACATATTACAGTTGGTATTACAGTACGGAAAGATGATATGGAACAGGTGATGATAAGTACTGCCGAGGTCGCAAAATGAGAAACCGATGTAGAAGACCCAGTACGCGAATGTAGCGTTGATTATATAGTCATAGACTGTTTAAATGTGACTAACATTATCCATATAACCAAATACTGTTCGTATATCATCTGCCGGCATTAATCGATATCTGTTATCGTCTGTACTTCAGTGCTTACGGCATGCTTTAAATTTGATTAAAAACCTCACATAATTTTTGAAGTGCATGTAAACCAAGGTGACTGAATCATTAGATAGCGACATTCATGTATACAGATGGCAGTAGTGTCGCTTACACAACGTATAAAAGGTAGTGCATTGGCGGAGCTGTCATTTTTACTGAGGTGATTCTTGTGAAAAGGTTTCCGACGTGATAATGGTAGCCTGAGGGAAAATAACAGTCTTTGAACCCGTGATAGTAGTTGGAACTAGGCGCATGGGACATTTCATTTCGGAAATCCTTAGAGAATTTAATATTCCGATATCCACCGTGCCAATAGTGTGCCTAGACTACAAAATTTCAGGTCTTACCTCTCACCACGGATAACGCAGTGGCCGACAACCTTCACTTAACGACCGAGAGCAATGGCATTTTGGCAACGTTTTCAGTGCTAACAGAAAAGCAACACTGCTTGAATTAATATCAGAAATCAATGTGGGATGTACGATGAACGTATGCGTTCGAGCAGTGAGGCCGAACTTGGTATTAATGGGCTATGGCAGCAGACGACCGACGCGAAGGCCATTTCTAACAGCACGACATCACCAGCAGCGCTTCTCTTGGGCTCGTGACCGTGTCGGTTGGATCCTAGACGACTGGAAAACAGTGACCTGGTCAAATGAGTCCTGATTTCAGTTGGTAAGAACTGATGGTAGGATTCGAGTATGGCGCAGACCCCACGAAGCCATGGACCTAAATTGTCAAATGGTTCAAATGCCTCTGAGCACTATGGGACTTAACTTCTAAGGTCATCAGTCCCCTAGAACTTAGAACTACTTAAACCTAACCAACCTAAGGACATCACACACATCCGTAGCGGTCGCGCGGTTCCAGACCGTAGCGCCTAGAACCTCTCGGCCACCACGGCCGGCCTAAATTGACAACAGGGTATTGTGCAAGCTGGTGGTGGCTCCAGAATGGTGTGGGCTGTGTTTATAATGAATGGACTGCGTCCTCTGGTCCAAATGAACCGATCATTGACTGAAAACGGTTATGTACGGCTAGCTAGAGACTATTTGCAGCCATTCATGGACGTCATGTTGCCAGGCAACAACGGAAATTTTTTCGATGACAATGATCCGTTTTACCGGGCGATAACTGTTCGTGATTGGTTTGATGAGCATTCTGGACAATTCGAGCGAACAGTTTGGCCACCCATCTCACCCAACGTGAATCTCATCGAACATTTATGAAATACAATCGAGATGTCAGTTGGTGCATAAAATCCTACATCGTGAACACATTCGCAGTTATGGACGGCTACAGAGATAGCGTGGCGAAGTATTTCTGCAAGAGACTTCCAGTGACCTGCCGAGTCCATGCCACGTCGAGTTGTTGCAGTATGCCGGTGAAAGAGGTCCGTCAAGATGTTAGGAGGTATCCCATGACTTTGTCACTTCAGTATACGGCAGACAAATATTTCTTACACAATGTGACCTAGTGATATGCGAAAGTGAGAAGATCGTCTTGGTTTATGCCGAGATATGGTACTAATTTCTGACAACGTAATCAGGAACTGTGGTGTTACTTCATGGAAACGTTTACTTAGTAACTAAGAGTTAATTTCAGGATCATCAGTGACTTTTCATGGTCCAGTTTAAGATTCACAAATTTTAACCCTGTTCATACTCAATTCATAGTTCATAGCTAAGAAGGCAGGTGAGTTAATCTTAGGTCTGGCACTTGAAAACAGTTAGAATTTTTCTACATGCAATTGTTACACGAAGGTATCATGGACTATGTTGATATGCAAGGAAAAAGACATCAGGCCAATCGCTGATATCTAAGAGACCTGCCGGAGTAGACTTTTCTCTAGCTGTCTTACTGCTCGACCTTGTGAGGCCAATTGAGGAGCTACTTGACTGAGAAATAGCAGCTCCGGTCACGGAAGCAGACAACGGCCGGTAGAGCGTTGTGCAGATCACATGCCCCTCCATATCCGCATGCAGTGTCGCCTGTCTGATGAGGGTGACACGGCTGTCGGTGGGTATCGTTGGGCCTTTCGAGGCCTATTCGGACGGAATTTGTTTCATTTTTAATGACGTTTTTTCAAGACATTACTGAAATCAATTAATTGTTGAAAAACTGAACTCTTTCATCTCTTAAAGAGAGAGACCAAGTTCTGTCTAAACTCTGATTTTAAGTGGTGTTTCGTGCCTATCCAAGACGTACCTTAGGTATTCGATGATTTTCAGTAGTGCAGTGATTGTGTAAGTCGTGTTTCTGAATCTCTATTAATGTTTATGGATAACGTTATTAGTTTTAAGGCAGTCAGCTCATCATGAACTATGTACATGAACAGATTTGAGCTGCGGATAATTTTTGGCAGGCTAAAATTGCTTGGTCTTAATAGCTGTCGTTATTAGTCGAATTAAATTAAACTATTTCTGCGTAGTAACATATGTGCCGCTAATGAAACAGTAACTGAAGAAATCGGTATGAACTGGAGAATTAGTTCTAGCACTGTTTTTTTTATCAAGATCGTATTTCATCTGTGATAGTATAACTAAAGAAATTTGGATGATGAAAGATTTGTATATGACACCGAGAAGTACTGTTTTGACATCTGTGGTAATAACAGAAAAAATTTAGGCTATATATATAGAATTTATAGCAGTGACGTAAAAAATACTTAATCGTGCCAATTGATCAATCTAGAAAGACTACATTGAGTTTGATGCCAAATATTGTTCTCTGTGATGTTATTACAACGTCCATGAAGGAACTGAGTATTTATCATTATTCTGTATGGTATATTTTTTTCTGTTAGACCACAAAATGAAAATTTTTAGCAGAAGAATCTCGAGTTGGGCAGAACTGGACACACTTACAGTGCCGGATCAAGCTACCGTGAGACCCGTAGCAAATGCTAAGATGTGGCCCTTGGTTTGCTTTTGACCTAACATTTTACGGTGTAACATAAAATAGAACCTTTCAAAAGAACTTATCTCTATTTAATCTGGGCAAATTTAGAGGTAATGCAAGTCAAATCAGTGTCTCTAAACAAAACGAGTTCTATGTTCATCTAGGTGAGGTCGTTTAGACGTTCTTGACCGATGGTGTTCCTTAACTCGTCATCAGTGGGCTTTAATGTTGAAGAAGAACGTTCTCCGTTACATTGGTGATGATCAAAGACAAGTAAATGCCTAAGACTATTTCTACATTTGGGAAAAATCGTCGTTTTGAATTTTTCAGTAAAAGTTTATAAACCTGCACTTCCAGAGGCTCGTGCTTTATGCCGTCAATAACAGCAGTCACATCTCGTTCTAGTAGCTCAGCAAACTGCATAAGTTCGTCACCTAAGCTGTCTTCAGATCGTGTGAGTAAGCACTGACGATAACCGGAATTGTATACCAAGACCTCTTCTGCCATTAAAGATTTAAATTTCCGAAACATTCCAAATACCATTTTTACTTGATAGTACGCTCCCATGCGAAAATTATCAGTTATGCCAAAAAACATATCAATTTCAAAATGTTGATAGGTGTTTGATTTTACGCAACTTCATCGAGAATAGTAGAGGTGCTGAAATGATCGTTCTTGGTATTTCGTTTGTGTTGCCTTGATGTCTGTTGCTTATATTCTTCATAACTGGTCACCACTTTGGCTTTTGCTTCAGTATTTGAAATTGTAAATGTGGTCAGCATTTCTTTGAAATACGATAAAGGTATTATCAAATGTAAGGATCTTGATCAGACAACTATAGCGAAGAGCAAGTCGCTTGCAAGTGTTAAAGGTATTCGTTCCAAGTGATAGTCATTATTCCCGTTCCCAGCTCATCCAACATCGAAACCGGTCCGTTAGCATGACTACGATTCTCTGCCTATTGATCCATGTCATTAGATATGTCATCCAAGACTTGCTCGATAGTGGTACAGATACATACAAGTGTCTTCGTAGGGTCTACTCGGGCCGACCTCCTACTGTCCGATAACTTTTTCACAATCAGAATTTTTGAACTAATTTCTTTCAGAGATTTCAAAAAACGACCCGACGGGTGGGTAGAAGTGGAAAGAATGCATAGAGACTCCCCACGAAAGCGAAGAAAACATGTTTCTATACAGCTATCCGCAGTGCACTTGACAACCAAATTTAGTGTTTGTGCAAAGCAGGGAATGAATTCTGCGTATTTCTTTATCTTCTGAATTCTTGCTTCTAAGGCGCTGTACTTCTCACTCATGTATGTGTCATTGTCATAGCTTAGCCCACGACAGTCATTCATATCAGTGTCATCCTCATTTAAAAATCTAGTAAGGTTTGGGCGAGATGCTCAACAGTGTGGCCTTCCACGTCCAAGAACCTGACAAATGTCTCCCCTAGTCCAGATGGCAAGAATAAAGTCGTGGTTTATTTTCTTTGTCGTCCATTTTCCTTGAACACAAAAATTACTGTTCATATGTTGCACTTCGCTATTTCCCTTTGAAATCCAATAATCTCGATCAAAGTTTTCCGGCGTTCACCGACATCAATGGAGTACAATTCACTTTCCTTTCGTTTTATATTTGTAGAACACGTAATAACATCAGAAGCTTTGGCTTGATGAAGACGTCTCGAGGCAGAGAGTACTTGCCGGAAGACGATGTAGCTGAACTGGGACGACTTGCTCTCAGTATCACTTGTAGAAAATGCGGCTGCATTACAAAGAGTTTACAATAACATCACAATAAATATTTTATAATGGGCCTATGCCACTATCTGTACAAAGAGGTACAATTTCTACATTTTTTGCTTCAATCTCTTTTAGATTCAGCAACGTCACTCTGAACATAAAAAAATTCAGACAGTTTATGTATTTTAATATAACACTTTTTTTCATTTTCACCGCTTGCTTTACATTTTGCACTTCCGGATGCGCGGTGTCGGTCCCTATCTCTAACCCAGCTGTTCATTTTGGTTACCTTGACCTGCGAAGAAGCTAAAATAAATTAAAAAACGGTAATGGGATTATACTATTTAATCGGATTATGTTACAAATCGGTATAGTAATTAACATCCATTTTGTACAGAAGCCAGTTCGAGTTCGCTGCGTCAAGTGTAAGAGCGAATAATTCCTTACATGGGAATTCCCAAGGGGTGAAACAGCCTTTCCTAAACGAGCTATACAGTGATGAAAGGTCGGGTCCCAGGTTTCACAGCCTTCAGCCATTTATCTAGAGGTTAGCCAAAAAATTAGGAAAAGGAATTTACTGTGGTAGTGGACCCTCGAAAATATCGTTGATTGCATAGATACTGCCGTAGTGTCGCCGAACACTGGCAGTAAAATGAAATGAAATGATGGTAGGGCACTGACGGCCGGGAGCCCCCACCCGGGGATGTTCGGCGGCCGAGTTGATACCACATTGGGTGTCGATCACGATGAAATGATGTCGAGGATGACGTAACACTCAGTCGCCGAGAAGAGAAAATCTCCGACCTGGCCGGAAATCTAACCTGGGGCCGCTGCATGGCAATCAGACGTGCAGTTCACTGAATTAAGGAGGCGGACTACACAGGCAGTAACAGAACAATCTGAATGCACAGCGACAAAGCCCGTACTCAGTCAAAAGAGGACGCAGCGACAGGAGCACAGACACATAAGCTCTTTCATCCCGAGTTGACAATGTACTGCGTTTAACTACCAGAAAATAACATTCGTTGAACAACGTCCTGGAAAGAAACCAGATACACCCAGTCACTCACAGGTACAAATATCAACAAAATTCCCGACAGGAGACCGATTCACTCGAGGGTTTTTCTATGTTGTTTTACGTATGAAAATAAAGGTAACTGACTCTTCACCATGTTCTACTAAAGCTATGTCTGTGTTGACATGTATCAAAAACATGTACTGTACGTAAAACGCAGTGGTAACATCTGTTTATACTTTACAATTTGTCCACAATCTCCATTTTCGTCGTTTGAAGTAGCTATGCGCCGGGAATATAAAATACTAAACAGCGATTGTGGATGAACCATTTAAGATAAATATTGGCTATCAAGGTGTTTTGTGTACATATTTCTGACATTTCCACTACAATATAACATGATTTTGATGCGACTATTAAGGTTTAGCAAACATATTGGCAAAATTTTTCCGAATTCATTCGTTTACATCGACACTGTTTATTCGTTACGTTCCCTAAGGTACTAAAATGTATATATTTATCTTGCAAGATTCACACAGTCATAATTTTTCTGTTTGATAGCTATGTGACTTACCAAATTTGTAACGCGTGTGTCGCAGAATTTTATTTTAAGAAGTGATCAGAGCTGTAGGATAGCAAACAGCATATCGTGGGCTGAATTCCAATGGTGTGCTAATTTTTTAATAATCTTAATGTAGATGACTATGAACTTTTTTTAATCCGTATAATTTTGTTTTAGATATAGTTATTTTTTATTTAATTTCGAATTCTTATGCGCGTCATATTAACCATCGTATAGAGATTTTTTTTCATTTTCGTCTTTTCTGTAGGAAAAGTAAATACACCGTAGAAAGAATGAACCACTGTAGGTCTAATACGGTATCCATTAATTACTTTTTTAGTCCATCAATACAACCATATTCTAAGTGATAGGGTTATTGAGATTAGCTCGGGCAATATTAGGGAATTCACTTTTAATCTTGCGTTGTTGTCCACTTACGACACATAATGTATGGTGTGGCCAGTGTTCACTTTTAGAAATGAGCTAAAATTGTTTCTACTAATTGTAGATCTGGACACCGCCGTTTACACGCTTGATACCACCATTCGTATATAACTAGATAGATTTTCTTACACCCAGCCGCAGGGCCCCCCAACGCGCGGGGTCTGTAGCATTTGCTAACTCCTGCGGCGTGACTAATCCAGCACTGCCCATTAGTCACGAGAGGAGGAGACCTGGGGTCGCCAGTACGCAAGTAATTGAGGCACAGGCGGTGAAAGGCGCAGCGTGGGAAGCGCGCAGCGACGCCTGGTGCGCGCGCCACAACTACTCTGCAAAGTAGTTGCCACACCTCCGCACAGCGGCGCCACTATCCGGCACCGGTGACGTCACGCACGTGGTCGAGGGCCGGATCAATGGTTGTTGAAGATTTGCGCTAAGTTGGCTCCATTCACAAAAGCGCAGAGCGCAGTCTGCTATCGAATCGGGTCACGCGCCCATTCAGCCGAAAGTTAGTGAATGGCGCCGGCCGCCGTTCATGAAAACCGTTACTAGCGCACCCTTGACCCATATGTTATTTAAAGAGAATTGTTTTACGCCGTTCCGTGTGAGCTGTTCTCGAAGTAGAAACACATTATACTGTTAAGCTACGGAGATCGTCAGCTGATTAGGGTTACTCTGGTCAACTTCATACTATTCCAAATGCTTGACAGTAAATGTGACTACATTCGACACAGTTGATTCTGATGTCTTTACTGATCAAGTAGTTCACATCACTCTGTATCGAAAAGGCAGTTGTTGAAAATTCGACAGAGCTGTTTGGATTTATGTGACTTTCAGCAATCGGTCTATGCTCCTTAACCTAACAGAATCGCGCCAGGGTAAATTATATTGAAACGCTACACGAACAGAAATTTTCCAGGCAGGGCTGTTCTGCAATCAGGCATTAACTTTATTTCATTTGATACGTTATGCTGTACGTAAATCCATCTTTTTGTTAGGAATAGCCCTGATTAACACTGCTGTCATTTTCACAAGAGAAACAAACACTAGGAAGGGAATGTTCCAGAATTGGTATCCCTTAACTTTATAACGCCAAGATAGTGTTAAGAACCGAAATTTGTTTGAAACCGGAGTGAACAGCAACGAAATCCTAAGTTCAGATCGGAATAATTATTATCGTAAGGACAGGTTAGTCGTCAATGGTGTCGACGTATTTATAGCGATACAGGAAACGATAGTACCTAGCAAGCTTATGACCGACTCCGAATGTGAATTAATCTGGGTGAAGGTAAGCAGCAAAGATCGGTCAAAATTGTAATCGGAAGCTTTTACATACCACTTCGGTCATGAACTGTAGTGGTAGAATGCTTCAGAGAGAATTTGCAGGATATCGCTCATAATGTTCCTAATGATGCCGTTGTAACGAGGTAAGACTTCAGTTGCCAGTTATATTCTGAGAGAGTCTGGTGCTAGAGATAGGGATTCGTGTGACATTAATCTGAATGTCTAGTATCAAAATTACTTCGAGCACATAGTCAGAGAACCGATTCATGAAGGTACTGTCTTTAGGCCTCCTATCAACAACAAGACCTGAACTTTTCGAATCATTTAACCTAGAGGAAGGTATCAGTTATCATAAGACTGTGATAGCAGCTATGACTACGGGTTTTACGAGGAATGTTAAAAAGGGTAGGAAGATTTTTGGCTTAGCAAGAGTGACAGGATACAAACTGGAGAGTATCTGAATAGTCAGCATCAAATATTCAGTGATGATGACGAAGATGTGGAGCAGAAGTGGAAAAACTTCTGAATCATCGTTCAATATGGCTTAGACAAGTACGTTCCAAGCAAGGTCTTACGGAAGGGGAAAGACCCACTGTGGTTTAACAGCCGTGTTAGAAAACTGCTACGTAAAGAAAGACAACTTCATTACAGATACAAGCGAAATCAAAACCTAGCTGACAAACAACGGATGCACGAAGCAAAATTGAGCAATGAGAATGATTCTGAAAGTAAAATTTTGTTAAACGATTTGAGTCAAAATCCTAAGAGGTTGTGTAAAATCAGTAAGCCATTCTAAATCCTTAGTTCATTCACTGAGTGACCGTGTGACAATCGCGGTACCGAAACGGAAAAAAAACAGAAAGAAGGCCGAAACACTTAATTCAGTTTTCCGAGATTGTTTCACAGCGGAAGATCGTAACACGGTCCCTTCTTTAGATCATAGCACGAACGTCGAAATAACAGGTGTTGGGATAATCGATCGTCGAACAGAAAAGCAACTACAACCAATTAATAGTAGAGAGGCATGAGGACCAGATGGCATACCTGTATGATTCTATAAAGGTTATGCGAGAGAACTGGCTCCGCTCCTAGCAGCAGTTTAGCGTATATCGCTGGAGAAAAAAGCGCAGCTCATTTCTATTTTCAAGAAGTGCCGTAGGACAATGCATATAAATGTAGACCTACGTCGTTGACGTCAAACTCTTGTAGAATTGTGGAATATGTTTTATGTTCAATAATCATGACGTTTTTGGATAGCGAAATTTTCCTCTATAAAATCAGCATGGATTCCGCAAACAGAGCTCTTGCGAAACTCAGTTCGCTCTGTTTCTCTATGAGATTCATAGCACTGTAGACAAAGGCTCTGGGGTTGATACAGTGTTCCTTGACTTCAAGAAGGCATTTTACTTCGTTCTGCATTGCAAGTTAGTGAAAAAATACGAGCTTATCGAGTGTAGGGCAGATCTGCTATTGGATTCAAGACTTCGTTGCAGACAGAGGTCAACACATCGCTCTTGACTGAACAAAATCGACAGATGTAAAGGCAATTTCGGGAGTACCCCAAGGATGTGTGATAGGACCACTATTGTTTATAGTGTGTGTAAATGATAAATGATCTAGAAGAAAGCGTCGGAAACACAGTTCTCTGATAATGCGGTTGTCTACAAGAAAGTAGCAACGCCAGAAGGCATAACAGATTTGCAGAATGGCCTGCAAAGGATTTATGAATGGTGCAGACTCTGGTAGATGACCCTGACCGTAAATAAATGTAACATATTGCACATAAATGGGAAAATAAATCCACTACTGTACAACTGCACTATTGCTGACAAATTGCTGGAAACAGTGTCTGCCGTAATACATGTGGCAGTAGCTATGCAGAGCGACCTTAGGAGGAATGATAACATAAAACAAATAGTAGTAAAACAAATTCCTGACTGAGATTAATAGAAAAAATCTTAAGGAAATGTAAATCATCCACGAATGACGTGGCTTACAAGCCGCTTGTTCGACTGATTCCTGAGTATTGTTCATCAATATGGGATCGTTACGAGGTAGGACTGATACAAGTGACTGAGAAGATTCAACGAAAAGTGGCGCGTTTTGTCAAGGGATCGTTTAGTCGGCGCGAGAGCGTTACAGAGGCAAACGTTACAAGAGAGGCGTTGTGAATCACGGAAAGATTTACTGATGAAATTTCTAGAGAGCACTTTCCGGGAAGAATCGGACGACATATTACTTCCTCCCACATACATCTCATGAAATGACCAAAATTCGAGAAATTAAAGCTAATACAGAGGCTTACAGACAATCGTTCCTCCCACGCGCCATTAGCAAGTAGAACGGGATAGAGGGGATCTGTTAGTGGTACCAGAAGTACCCTCTACCACACACCGTTAGGTAGATTGCGGAGTATGTTCTAGATGTTTTTCTCAGTACGGTACGATAACTTCATGTTTCCTCTACAGTATTAGTCAGAGAACCGTTATTCTTACGCAAGGGGACAAAATTTAGCATATTTTCTACCACTACAAACACAATTCAAGCAGTCACCTGTCTTAAACAAGGAACACTTTTGCATATATTTCACAAATCTCGTTGACAGTTAGTTACCTAGGTTTTGTGTTCGGAGCCTATTTTCTTGTGTTACATGTATGTGAGTAAAGCAGTCTGATATCTTACCAAGCAATGAATCTCCAATTTTTAACGATTTAATTACCACAGCATTGTAAGTACTTCGGAATCTGGCAGTATACTCATAATTTTCGTGGTGATGTATAGCTGAAGTATTAGGTGCATAGGTGCAAACATTGCAGTGACAATGGAATACCTTTTACATAGAACACAAAATGTTTGAAAGCGTCAGGCGTTTTAGTTATTCTTATCGTTTTTAGGTTGGTAGTTTTAAAAGTATTTAATCGTGAACTGGCAGTGTTAAATCAAAAAGTATACACATTCAAGAAACATCTAGCTTTCTCTGTTAATATTTTGGTACACCCCATACGTAGAGGTGGTGGGTTAGGTAACTCGGTTTGGTCATTCTGTAGTTGCTGAGGAAGCACCGTAGGGTGTTCTTTTCTACCTCTGTTGTTTCTCGCTATTTTCTACTCTGGTCTGCTCTGAGAGCAGCATTTTAACACTTATAGCAAATTTAAGTCTTATTTGTAAATAATTCAGTGCGGAGACGCAGTTAGTCTCCAGATATTCCTGGTATGCATGAAGTTCCTTTGATCTGATACAGGCTGACCCCATTGTTCGTTTCTTTATGTAGTGTGAGCTACAACTTGTATGCGATCTTGTGCACTAATCTTTTATTTAAGTGCATCTATCTGTCTTTGTAGTGGAATATTTTGTACTTTTATTTTTTATTTTTTTATTTTTTTATTTTGTACTTTTATTTTTTGTACTTTTATGTACTTACAAGGGGAGGCCACGACGTTCGGATCACGGATGGACTTAGCCCTTCGTACGCTTTTAGTTGTCCATTAGGACAACGTAATGTGCAAGTAGTAAGGCATGCTACGTAGGCGATTCCGATAAAATCGCAAGAGAAGTTTTACGCGTCCATGACGTAACTGTGCGTTTTACGCCTGTGACCAACGATACGGCAGCGGTCGTGTAGTTAGCGTTCAAGTTCGGTAATCAGTGGATCGCTAGATCTAGTTGCCCTCATATTCTTTTCCTTAATTTATATTTTTCCAGCACTAGTCATGTTACTTCGTATATATTACATATGAACAGTAATGTGATGAAAAGACACGTGTATTTGCATGATCGTTTATTGAATTTCTACTATCATCTCGTTTGTTGCCAATTTTTATTATCACAACATATGTTACACTCATAAATATCGACAAGTAAACAACCAAAAGCAAAAAGTTTTACTGAAAATTTATATCTGTCGTGATTCCGAAATCCCTTATATCTGCAGCTGGATAAGGTACCGAGAACTGCTTTCCACCTGGACGTTTCGATCTGCAGATACAAGTTTCAAGCACGAGCAACAGGCTTGGAAAGTCCAAGTCAGACAACAATAAATAAAGGTGTAAATAACTTTATTCAATATTACAATGAGTTACAACATAGCAGAATACGAGGATAACGTAAGATTAATCGGCGGATGTGGTTTTCATACAGACACGAAACACATCAATTAAAATGGCATCTACTACGTCGAATGGATGCAGTGTTTCCGCCTGCACTAATCTTCAGAGTCGCTAAGGAAATTAAAAGCTCTCTGACGGAAGCAAATCACGAATAAAACAACATTTTTGTAAATATCACTGCTAAAAGCTGACGATGTACGAGAGAATTGACTTTAAAAATACCTTCAAGTAAACAATTTCTCGTTCTCTGTCAATCGAATACGAACAATTTATAAGTTGCGTGACAAAGTTTTTAACTTGCATACAGAAATTATAGTCGCAAAATATTTGTTGTAATGATAAAAATTAGTAACAAGTAAAATAACGTTGGGAAGTCTATATAAGTTCATGCAAATAAATATACTTGAGTTTTCATTAAGTTTCCTTTCAAATGTAATATATATAAAATAATATGACTAGTTTTGAAAGAAATATAAAAAAACGAATAAAGTCAGCGGGACTTGATACAGAGATCCATCGTTTATGGAACTTGAACACTAACCACATGACCGCTGGAGGCTGCAACGTACCTTTACATCACTGACTATAAAAATTCTCTTGCGATTTTCTCTAAAGCACCCACATAGTACGCCTTAATACTTGCACGTTATGTTGTCCTAATAGACTATTAAAAGTGTGCAAAGCTTGAAGTAAATTCGTGGTCGTCATAACCTTCCCTTGTTAGTTAGGGAACGTCGTGCATTCCCTACCCCTTAAGGTTTTTTACTATCAGTAAGCAGTTAATCCATATTAAAAAGAACACTTTATTTATCTAATAAAAATAGATACACTAAAAACTGATTACTAAAAAACTGATATCTCAGGAAGGCCGTTCATTCAAAAATTAGCGTACGATACCCGTCGCTTCTTCAATGCTGGTTGGTTGGTTGAATGGTTGGTTGATTTTGGGGAGGGGACCAAACAGTGAGGTCATTGGTCCTATCGGGTTAGGGAAGGAAGTCCGCCGTACCCTTTAAACAGAACCAACCCGGCATTTTCCTGAAGCGATTTAGGGAAATTACGGAAAACGTAAATCAGGGTGGCCAGACGAGTACTTGAACAGTCATCCTTCCGAATGCGAGTCCAGTGTGCCAACCACTTCACCACCTCGCTCGGTTCCAACGTTGCCAAAGTCATAGTCATAAGTGTCAGTTGTCTGCGAAATACTAGCACATCCTTCATGTGCCAGCATTTTGCGTGATGTTCGATCGATCCAGTGTTCGTCAAGTGTTGCTTCACAAAAAATACAAGTGGTTTTCAATTCTTGGTCTCTTGATGTAGTCGTCGTCTGCTTTTGCAACCCCCCTCCCTTGTTTCCAAGTTTCCCTGATGGGCAATGTTTTCCATGCAATGTTTTCCTGGCTGCCCTCTCAAGTTCCTCATTCGCCCTGTCCTCCAAATGTTTCCTGTGTAGACTGGAGGTCAATCGCATTTTTCTCATCTTTCTCAGGTTTTAGACGTCCGTTAGCTTCGCCTTTTGCTGTTGTCGACGTCTGAGCCATGTTACTTCAGCATTTTCTCTGTCACCCCTACGTGCTGAATTAGGTCATTAGGAACAATAGTGCTACTGTCATGATGTGAACATATGGCCTCGAAGATATTTTTTATCGTAGAAAATTCAACTCTTGGGTTAACTATACGCAATGTGTTTTTACTTGTTGTCTTCTTCGTAGTGGAATTTAACAGTCTTTCTTCATCAGAGTCCATTACAATGTCTGTTATCTTTAACAGAAAGGAATCCAGATGCGTGAAACAATTTGGATTAAGGGGCTGTACACCGAATGTCTTTGATAACAATCGTGGCCCACGAAATCCTCGTAAAAGCTTCCCTTATGAGACCTGCTACCTCATATCCAGTTATCCTTGCTGCTGGATTATGTCTCACTGTTCTTAGAATGAAGATTGTGGATCGTATATGGTAGAGTGATAGTCATATGAATGTTGTGATTTCGAGAATAGTTGGTAACCTCCGTAAGTCTTTATGACTTACATGCTCGCGTAGTATTAATAGAACAGGATTCACACCAATGGGATGTCCAAATTGTACAAGGTGTTACATCCGTTTCAAGAACTTCCGGAATGTCATTCAGCTACCTGGTAGGGCCTCTCTTACACTGTCTTTAGGAGTATGAATGAGGAGTCTTTCATTTATACGCTATTGGGGAAATAAAAAGAATAGTGTAATAAATTGATCTCCAGTACTCACACTGAAGACGTGCACACATTTGCTCCCCTTTCAGCTACAGCAAGTGTACCAGTTTGATTGCTCTGTTTCAGTGAAATGACGTTGTCACTTTTCTGTACTAGTTTCTTCATGAAAGTTGTAAGGCTTCCTCAGAATCTACTGACTTTTATCTTGTTTAATCCAACTCTATTTATGACCCTAGTGAATTCAGAAACTCTGAGAGAACGTTTATAGCATCTCCCACAGGGATTTTTACCGGCTGTTTTTCTTTTCTTCGGTTGGACTGGTGTGGTGTGTTAATGGCTCACGAACTTGGAAAGCTGATTTCAGAAACTCTTTCTTTGTTAATGGCAGTATCTATCTGACAGGTCTTTTACGTAATGCAGAAAAATGTCTTCGAATTCTGAAGTGACAGTGGGCTTGAACTGGCCAAACGTAGGAGTGAACCTAATTTCCTTATCTTGGAAAGCGATCAATTAAAGTGTTCTTAGGTACTGTGTAGATATCGAAATATTTCCACATTGAAAAATCTCCTGTTAATATCAACTCAAGAGCCTAATTCATGGCTTCTCTAATCCACAAGATGAAACATACGTGCCGCCATTCCACATATTTTCTGAGAAACAGTACCCTACAGGTAAATGACGGGGATCAACACTGCCCGACCTCCTCCTACTTAACGTGGATATGTTAAAATAAATTTTTATACACAGCAAGATCGTGTACTACGCAAAATTGCCGAATAATGTTTTAGAGCATAGATTTTCAGCTTAGTAAAATATGAGAGCGCATAAACCACAGCTTTGCAACACTTAATCACTAAGAAATGATCTGAATATTGGAAACCAACGTAGAGTGAAATAAAAATTTGTGAAACATGGAAAAGTTATTGTTCTCTTCCTTAATAATTGCAGCGTATATCTAATGACACAGTGAAAAATCAGTTCTAATCGACTTATATATAACGTGGTCCTACAATAAAAGGACTGGCTATTGTTTTACATTAAAGAGAGAGACGTATTTAGCAAAAGGCCCTTGATGAAAACCGTAAAATATTATTATAGGATCCTACAGCCTATATGAATTTTTTTGGTATTGAAAATCACCCACAATGGATTCTCGTCAGGGATGGACTTTACTGCGTCTGGGATTCACAAAATACATTAACACAGTAAAAAAGGAATATTTATTTGCATTTGAGGAAAGAATGAAGACGACATTCTTCTCTTTTTTATCAAAGATTGTCAAATTATTGAGCACATTTAATTATTGAAACTTCTACACCAACAAGCAGCTGAAAGTTTGCAGTAATCTGGAAATTGTATTTTGATCTGCTCTGAAGTGCCACGACCGGAAGTGATATCTTAGCTGCCACACTTTATTTACGAATACGCTATGAGTATCATTGAAATAGGAACGAAAATGGTAAAAGATTTGAACATGTTAAAAACAGATTGTATCGTAAGATCGTATAGAGTGTGAAAGTATTTTTTTGAACCAGTTGATTGTATTGTGGGAACGCATAATGCTGGATTACTGAGACATAATATTGCCACTTACGTCTATGGGCAAGTTACAGCGGGTGGAAGTGGATTCCTAAATGGAACCAAGTGGTTTAGGATAAATTACCACCAATTATGAACCTGGTACATCAAACACAGCTTGTGGCACGACTTTCGTTGCAGGCCATACGCTGTAGTTTTGCACCATACTACTCTTCTTTGCTGCTAACGCGTTCTGTGAAATTTTTGTATCGCTGTGTGGCCAGCGAGTCCATTATATGCTTTTTCAATGAGTACGATGCCCCAGATGTTGAAACGCTACATTCTAGTGCACTAAGAGTAGCGTTCAATACCACGTCCGGTCTTCCAGAAAGAGAATGCCGAGATGGTTCATTTACTCTACGCCCACCCACATGAGTTCATGCATCGGATTTAAGTACCACGACTTTAAACTGTAACTGTATTCCGTCTTTTTATTTTGTCACACACTGAGCACATTCAACTATGAAGACTACGCGTAAATAAAATATTGTAACCGATTTTGAAATACTTGTGTCATTAGAGGTAGGCAAGTAGTATTTTAAATTTGCGTATGCTTCTAAAGAATAACAGTAGTAAGTACTGTTTAATTTTATTACTTACATTTCGACAGCTCATAGGATTTCTGTGCTACGGGTTGCCAGTACAAATCCGAACACCAGAAAATACTTGTTATTTAGTACCTATCTTTTCTGGAAGTTTCTTGAAATATCATACATTTGTATATTGTGGAATATTCTGTTTCTCTGAATGCCAGTATTAAGAAATATTCGATGTTCAGCTCCAGTCTCCGTTCTGGAGGTCAGTTTTTTTCTGGTGTACATTGATGTCATTAATAAACGTGTTTCCAGTTCCACCTGTTGTACTTGATTGATGAGTCTGCTTTTAAATTTGGACTTCATAGTGGTTTCGACGTGATGTTGTTTGGTGGAGACGCTGGGTACTTCAAAACATCTCCATCATCGTGGCTCCAATTATGCATCGTAAAAGCTGTCGCCTACACGGACAAAAGCGGAATACTAGCAAAAAATGGCTCAAATGGCTCAGAGCATTATGGGACTTAACATCTGAGGTCACCAGTCCCCTAGAACTTAGAACTACTTAAACCTAACTAACCTAAGGACATCACACACATCCATGCTCGAGGCAGGATTCGAACCTGCGATCGTAGCAGTCACGTGATTCCAGTCTACAGCGCCTAGAACCGCTCGGC
The DNA here is from genome assembly GCF_021461385.2 of Schistocerca piceifrons. Classification (NCBI taxonomy): domain Eukaryota; kingdom Metazoa; phylum Arthropoda; class Insecta; order Orthoptera; family Acrididae; genus Schistocerca; species Schistocerca piceifrons. Next base: position 599,560,304 of record NC_060149.1, on the reverse strand, counting down.
CACCGCGGCCGGGTGGAATACTAGCAGTACATCGTTCCTAAGACCTGTATATTGACGAAGCAGATGGATTCCAAAACAGCAGAAAGACAGCTACATATCAAGCATCCATCGGTGTTTTCCGGAGGCACTTGACAGGACTCGACCAAATGGCTGAAAGGATCTGACCGAGTGACCAAACACAGCACGTGGGATGGCGTGATGTCTTTGGTAAATGAAAACTGTTACTTGGACAGGACAGCCCAACAATGGTTCGAGAATAACGAAAAGAAACTCAGTAGCTGGTAAAAATTACATGCTGAACTGAAGAAAATAATTGGTGACAATCAAAAGTAAATCCGCTTGTCAGAAGAACAAGTAAAGAATAGGACCTAGCGTTCTGGCGAAACGACGCAGCCATACACGCAGAATGTTTTGTCGCTTTGTCACCCCATAAATGAGGAGATAACAGAGAATGCTGAAGAAGAAATGTATTGATCTTTAGCAGCATTCTCCACCATTAGTCGAACTCGCCAGGAAGAATGGTCTCGGCGGACTCGTTATCACGCCGCCATTGTCAGACGACAACCCAGCATCCGTCCAACGCAGGTACAACAACTCCTCCACCAAGCAAAACGCCACACGAAAGAAGAAACATTTGGAGGACAGCACGCCAGTCTGTTTTCATGGTCGACGCCCTGTACAAGTTGTGCGCTATTGATGAGAAAGAAGATGAATGATCGACAACTACTACGTCGCAAGACGTCAACCATCTCAACAGTCCTTTTTACGCCAGTAAGCTGCAGATGATTATGGTCGTCCTGTTGGCCGTAGCTCATCTCTGTACCATGGACTAGATCGCTCCCCAACACGCCATAGCCGTTTCCTGTTGCTGTGCATTGGTCCGAGCCGCTCTCCTAGCCGCCGAATTCAGAGGAACTAAGGAGAGGTGATAATCTATGGAGCTGAAGCTGCCACAGATAAAAATCCACCATCGACGACAGCTCTTAAGATGACAGGAAATCTCATCCACGTCATGATTAACATTCCATCAGTCTGGACGTTAGTCGACTCTGAGGTCTCCTTTTCTGTAATTTCGAATGCCTATAATCGTCAGCTAAAGAAGGCTATGTTCCGTGATACGAAATCGATTGTGCTGAAGATCGCATATCGGAAATTGAAAGAATAACAATCAATGACAAAAACGCAGGAAGGACAACTAGTTGTAACACATGTCTGGCCTCGCATGGACTGTAAATTCCTTTTTGGAAAATGGTGTAGTTTCAGTTTAGTCATCCTGTTCTACCAATGGCGGTGGCATCCTTGTGGTAGCAAGTAGTCCACAACCTGCTATCTATTAATGACCGCATATTTCGTATTGGACTTAATATCACAAAACAGTGCAGTCACTGTCCCGCTACAGACATGTGACAACATAGATCTATCTATGATGGTCACGAAGCTAACTGGCACTGGCTTAAAAGGCAATTAGCGTTTCTAATTTGATCGGTTGAGACTCCCTTTTTGGCGGATATTGTGTTGCATCCAGACTGAGCCTACTTTCCAAGAGCAAAATAAAATATGATTTCATGGCTGTTGGGCAACTATGTTCATTAAATTGTAGATGGCCGGGGCGATACGGACCCATTCGCCTTCGACCAATATACAGCCACTGCATACTGAAGGTGTTTGTGCTTGCACGGTATCGCGACTTATTCGCCCATACGTTGAACCATGCATTTCGTCACCAAGGAATCAGTTTAATCAGCCAGTAATTATGGCTTTCCTGAGATGGGCCTTCCTCTGGTATACTGTTTCGCAGTTTATTTCATTTTTGTGGTCCTGTCGGTCTTGCTTAAAAAAGGGCAGCCGTCAGGTGATTACTGTTCGAGCTCTGTGGTCGGTCGGTCACTGGCTCGAGTCCCCTTTATTTTTTGTTTTGTTTTTCAAATGTATAATTTTCCAACACTTGTCACATTTTCATAAATGTGCAGTCTGAGAGGTAATATAATGGAAAGCAGGTTTAGATCCATGTGCTTTAGTGAGACAAAAATGGCTATGGGCGTGCTGAGAAACTGAGAGATCTAAATAAAAAATGTGGTAAAGCGTGTGCCTGAAAGGCGAGAGATCGTGGAATAGAATCCCAGGCGGGCCATGAATTTTTCTTTCTGAGTTTTAAGCGAGCCTTCACGTCTGAAAGATGTGAGGAATCGCCAGAAACGACAGGTGTTTCGGATTTCACGTTACACCGTTGATGCCATTTTCCCCGAAGGGGTGCCCAGTTGAGAAACCTAGACTACCACCTGACCATGTGATATCATTATCGTTACTGGTATTATTATTATTAAACACTATCTTGTCAATTAATAGTCATTTCCCATGCACTAAGGTATATGGAATTTATAAAGCCTTTCAGAACAATAATAGTTAACTGTTGTAAGATTCTCCGCTCATACTTGCAATAATTTCAGAGACATTTAAAATCACCAAAAAATTAAAAATAAACTGACAGTACAGTCAACTTTCAGACATTTTAATGTGTTTTTGTAAATCCATCGTAGGGTGACTTATTCACTAAAATACGCTCACGTTCAGAAAAAGACAGAACACCATGAACAACTGGAGACAGGATGATCATATTCACAGGACCTGTAAATTAGTGTGATCTCCAGGAATGATTAGCATTTGAACCATGTCGGCCCGCTGTTTCAAGGTCAACATCGATGTCGTGGCGCAACACCACCTGCCGGTAAAATGTGTCAGCAGCTTTCTTTGTCGCTATAAACGAAAGGTAATGCATCAGTGTGACTTCAGCAGACGTGTAGGATGCCTCGCAGACGTATACGCGAACCGTACCGTCAAATCAGCGAGTCTGAAAGAGAGCGCATTGCTGGCATGAGAGAACCAGATCCATCCGTCCGGGAAATTGCTACTTGTGTAAGACGATGTGTTTCGACAGTGCAAAAGGTGTGTACAGAATTGTTCAAGGAAGGCCGCAGAACACGACGAGGTGGGTCAGGTTACACCATTCAGATTACCATCAAGAAGATCGACACCTCATCACAATGGCATTGCTGGAAAGATCTGTATCCTCCTGGCTCTGGCACCACAGTCTAACATATACGCTATCTGGGTTGACAGTCAGTCGCCGTTTTTTCCGCCATGGGCTACGTGCGCATTGTCCATTTCTCCGCCTACCTCTGAAGAATGTGCAGAAACATGCTAAAAAGCAATGGTGTACGGAACGACGTCACTGGGGACAGAAATGGCGTCAAGTAGTTTTTACGGACAAATCCAGGTTCTGTTTGTTTGAAAATTACGGTTGCACTTTGGTTCCCAACAGACAGGGGGAGTGGCATCACAGTGACCTCATTCGCACAAAACATACAACGCCAACTCAAGTCCTTATTATGTGGGGTGCTACTGGGTAGAGCCACAGATAACAAATGGTGCGTGTCCAGGGCACAGTAACCAGTGAGACCTATGTTAATGACATCCTGCAATCTGTAGCCATACCCTTTCTACACGACGCCCAAGACGTCGTTTTTCAGCAAGACAATGCACGGCCACATGTTACTGGACGAACACATGCCTTCTTGGTGTCACAGTATATCAGTCTTTTGCCCTGGACCGCAAGATCACCAGACTTGTTGCCATATCGAAAATGTTGGGATATGGTGGAACGGCACGATGCAGTACTATTGTCCAGTGCCAGCCACCACAGATGAACTATGCTACCAGGTGAATGGAGCATGGAAGGCTATACCACAGGACACCATTCAAGCCTTATACGCATCGATGTCATCACGTGTGTAACAAGTTATAAGGGCCCCTGGCGGACCCCGTGCCTACTAGGTAACAGGACACACGCTGAATCAAAGTGACTGAAACGCTGATAATATAAAACAGCGTGCTTAACTAGGCATAGTCAAAGGCTAAAATCAACACCTACAGCAGCAAAGTTTTACAAATACACGGTATATATGTACCAAGTCAATAATATTACTTATCTCAACCCTGTGTGTGCTGCCTCGCCCCAGCCAACGTACGATGGCCACAAGCTCTCCACCGAATTTTGGCACCGCAGGCTGCTCACATGCGCGGCTATCGAAATCACTGCGCATGCGCGCGGCCAGGAAACGCTCTTCTTATGCATGGGAGCGGGATTACAAAGTTAACACTCATCGGGACCTAACTGATCGCCAAAGGTTGTCGCACAAACAGCAAATTGAGCAAATGATAAAAGCGATGATGCGGGAACTGAGACGTATTTAATAGCAACGCACGCTTAATATTACGGCGATGTAGCGACTATGATTGCTTCTGCTGCAGATATTATTAGTGCGGTTTTATCCGTTAACAATAACGTCCTTAGCATAGCTATCTTTTTAGTTTAGTTATTGTTGTTGTTGTGGTCTTCAGTCCTGAGACTGGTTTGATGCAGCTCTCCATGCTACTCTATCCTGTGCAAGCTTCTTCATCTCCCAGTACCTACTGCAACCTACATCCTTCTGAATCTGCTTAGTGTATTCATCTCTTGGTCTCCCTCTACGATTTTTACCCTCCACGCTGCCCTCCAATACTAAATTGGTGATCCCTTGATGCCTCAGAACATGTCCTACCAACCGATCCCTTCTTCTGGTCAAGTTGTGCCACAAACTTCTCTTCTCCCCAATCCTATTCAATACTTCCTCATTAGTTATGTGATCTACCCATCTAATCTTCAGCATTGTTCTGTAGCACCACATTTCAAAAGCTTCTATTCTCTTCTCGTCCAAACTATTTATCGTCTATGTTTCACTTCCATACATGGCTACACTCCATACAAATACTTTCAGAAATGACTTCCTGACACTTAAATCTATACTCGATGTAAACAAATTTCTCTTCTTCAGAAACGATTTCCTCGCCATTGTCAGTCTACCTTTTATATCCTCTCTACTTCGACCATCATCAGTTATTTTTCTCCCCAAATAGCAAAACTCCTTTACTACTTTAAGTGTCTCATTTCCTAATCTAATTCCCTCAGCATCACCCGACTTAATTCGACTACATTCCATTATCCTCGTTTTGCTTTTGTTGATGTTCATCTTATATCCTCCTTTCAAGACACTGTCCATTCCATTCAACTGCTCTTCCAAGTCCTTTGCTGTCTCTGGCAGAATTACAATGTCATCGGCGAACCTCAAAGTTTTTGTTTCTTCTCCATGGATTTTAATACCTACTCCGAATTTTTATACAGATTGAATAACATCGGGGAGAGGCTACAACCCTGTCTTACTCCCTTCCCAACCACTGCTTCCCTTTCATGTCCCTCGACTCTTATAACTGCCAACTGGTTTCTGTACAAATTGTAAATAGCTTTTCGCTCCCTGTGTTTTACCCCTGCCACCTTTAGAATTTGAAAGAGAGTATTCCAGTCAACATTGTCAAAAGCTTTCTCTAAGTCTACAAATGCTAGAAACGTAGGTTTGCCTTTCCTTAATCTTTCTTCTAAGATAAGTCGTAAGGTCAGAATTGCCTCACGTGTTCCAGTATTTCTACGGAATCCAAACTGATCTTCCCCGAGGTCGGCTTCTACTAGTTTTTCCATTCGTCTGTAAAGAATTCGTGTTAGTATTTTGCAGCTATGGCTTATTAAACTGATTGTTCGGTAATTTTCACATCTGTCAACACCTGCTTTCTTTGGGATTGGAATTATTATATTCTTCTTGAAGTCTGAGGGTATTTAATCTACCTAATTCTAGGGCTGGTTTACCATCCGTGCACAAAGTTTGTTGTGCGTTGCTACTAAATATGTCTTAATTCCCGCATCATCGCTTTTATCATTTGCTCAGTTTTCTATTTGTGCGACAACTTTTGGTAATCAGTTAGGTCTCGTTCCGTGTTAACTTTGTAATCCCGCTCCCATGCATAAGAAGAGCGTTTCCTGTTCTCGCGCATGCGCAGTGATTTCTATAGCCGCGCGTGGCAGCCTGCGGTTCCTCAATTCGATGGAGAGCTTGTGACCATCGTACGTTGGCTGGGGCGAGGGAGCACACACAGGGTTGAGATAAGTAACATTATTGACTTGGTACATATGTACCGTGTATTTGTATAAATTTTTTATGGGGTCTTGCAGCTGTAGGTGTTGATTTTAGCCTTTGACTATGCCTAGTTAGGCACGCTGTTTTATATTTGTTCTGAAGAAGGCGTGGTTACCCAGGCTGAAACCTAGGTAAACACCAGGTAGTTTGTGCAGTCGATTCGGATTTTTCATAATTATTTAAAATCTTTATTTCTGATGTTGTGGTAAGTAGAAATGATAATATTCTCGTCTTATTTACTTTCCGGCAAACGCAAATTCTGGGATTTGATTGAAGTAAATTCGATTTGAATATTAGTCAAGGAGTAAATTAGCGGCTTGTACTCGAATAACTGTAAACCTGATTGGCCACAGGATGTTCCAGGTAATTGTGAGGACCTTCGCATCCTCTGAAGAAGATAGAAATTTACGTCCTCTCGTTGCGGGGAGTCTAGATCAGTTTTCCTAGCGTGTGTGGCAGTAAAAAGTTGTAACTTACTTTCGTTAAGATTAAGAGTGTTTAAATTTTACCACATTCTTCCGATGAGTTTAAAATTTCCGCGTGGCGTTCCGCAGTCAACTACGACCATAAGCTTACTGAATGTTGGTGAACTGCGTAGTATTGAGCAAACACACGAGAACTGAAAACCGTCGTTGTGCTTTCATAAGGTTTGTTGATTGTTAAAAGTGGTGGTTCTTTACACAGCAGGTTATGATCTCTAAACCTATACTAACTACTGCGGAGAGAATGTGATATGTCTGTGGATGGTTTCATACCAGTTTCGAGAAAATATGTGTTTTACACCAAAAACGGTATGTTAGGGCTGACTTGGTAGCAGTTTATGGATTATTCAAATGACGGTACAGGACAGATATTTTGTCAAGTACTAGTTTCATTCAGTAGCATCAGTTAGACCTGTGGTAAAAAACAGTCTTTTATGCAGCAGGGAACACCTGCTGACACCTTTCCTGCAGCCTGCCTTTTAACTGGTTTTCCATGTGCAGCCAGATTATGCGTCGCTTCAGAGCAGGCCGTGATCAATATCCTCCATACACAGCGTTTACCGAATGATAAGGTCAGTATAATTTTCAACTTTGTATAAGCCGAGTTAGTAGCATAATCCCAAGATGTTGAATACGTTGAAAAGACAGATTCTCGTAGTTACATTCAAACTCGGTTCACCTTAACGTTTAGGCCGAATGAGACAGTGATTTTGCGAGAGGTCATGTTTAGTGTCTTTTTCGGAATGAGCAACTTGACAGCTGCGAGGATAGTCCACAATATTTGTCTGTCCAGTGCTGGAGCCACAGCTCTGCCCCCCCCCCCCCCTCCCGAATTCAGGTTGGCAGTAAAAAGACGATTAGACGATTTTCCTCCAGTATAGCGACACTAGCGTGTCATCCCCGTGGCGATAAAACTGGGAGACGCAAGCTCCGAAGCTCAACTCTGAAGCACGTCTCGGTCGCGATATATTGGTTACAGTTTATCCTAAGATTTTCATGCAAGCCAGGAGCCATCTCAGTCGAAACATTTTCTGAAAATCACTACTTTGAAGCCAGACGTCTTCGGTGAAGACGTGACTAGAATACGATTGCCGGCCGGGGTGGCCGATCGGTTCTAGGCGCTAGTCTGGAACCGCACGACCGCTGCGGTCACAGGTTTGAATCCTGCCTCGGGAATGAATGTGTGTGCTGTCCTTAGGTTAGTTAGGTTTAAGGGTTCTAAGTCCTAGGGGACTGATGACCTCAGAAGTTAAGTCCCATAGTGCTCACAGTCATTTGAACCAGAATACGATTACATTTCTCCATAACACATACTAGGGTCGCGATAGTAGCAACTACACGCATTTGTTGCAGGACCCGCGGACGGTTAGCCGATTAGTGTACAAGGCACTAATGGAAAGTAGAACGTTGACGCGAGCGTGTTCTCCATTCCTCGTCTAAATCTGACGGTTAGTTGATCATCTGTGCGTCTTTCCTCATTGGTTTTTTCTAAATACCATGTGTATTTTTATTGAAAGGATGGACGAGGTCATCCCATTATTTACTTATATAATTTATGCACTATTTTTCCGCCGACACTTTGCTGTTTCATTTCTAGTGGTTCCTTTACTATTCCCATTTTGTGAAGGCTGCCTCATCTTTTCATATTCTTCTTGGAGCAGTACACTGATTTTAATTCAATTTGCAGTATCTCAGTCACTTCTTCGCGTTTCCGTTGTCCTGTAGTCATCTTAACCATGCTGCAACTGAACCCCCTATTTCCATTTGCGAGATCTGATGCTACTGATTATCGCTACAGACAGTGGTACAGATAAAGTCTGATCGGTCAGTGGAATTACAACTAGAAATAACCTAGCTGCATCTGCATTTTGTACCATTCATATCTCACTTTATCTCTTAATTAATCTTCTAGTGAAGAGTAACAATTCCTTCCAAGGCTTCACAAGCCTGGAACGTCTTAAGCATTTGGTGCAACTCCACAGGTGTTACAGCACTAACGTTAGTCGGATATTCCAGTGAACTCTGTATAAATTGTACGCCTTAGCTGAGTCTTTTGCCCTCGCTAGTTCAAAACAAACAGCTTGATATTCTGATGACATTTGAGCCTGTCATGTTCCTATCAGACAACAATCTGTTTTACGATGTTAGTGCCAGCCTCCATTTTCGTAGGGGAATTACCACACATCATCAGTTCTTATTTTGTCTTTTATAGAGCAGTGAAGAACTGTTTCTTTTTATAAGAACGGTACTGCGATGACATCAAATCATCAAACACCGTTTAATCTGATAGCAGAGAAACTTCATTAAAGGTGTGTGTCGGTCATCGATAGATGCATATTTCAAATTTAAGGCCCTTCAAAGTACCAAGTGATTCTTCAGCTAACATAATTGTTGTAGGTAATACAAAAATCACTCTTATAACCTGTTGTATCTTAGAAATAACTTATCTCCCGCTCTCAGCTATGATCATCTCCAACCTCACTACGTTCATGCTGTAGTGCTCAATGCTGCATGTTCCCAGCGCTCCATTGACGAACATCCTGCAATAGGAAATCCCTCATCCTATTACGCTCAGGTGACAGCTTGAGCCGTATTACGATAACTCCCTACATATGCAACATTAACTATTTATATAAATAAAAGTAAAATTTTAATGTATAATATGCTCTGAAATGGGACTAGAAAGTTCAAAATAATTTCTCCTAGACCCATCAGCTCGAACCGCAAATGGTTCTTTGATGTCTTCAGCGACTTACTGAATACATAGGTTCGTATTCTTCTCTCTTCCTTGTAACTATATTTCGCCTCCTTTCTTTCCCTTTTATTCTCCTTTCACTTCTCCCCCATTCTGTTTGTGTATTGAACTATATGATGTCTTCAGCGACTTACTGAATACATAGGTTCGTATTCTTCTCTCTTCCTTGTAACTATATTTCGCCTCCTTTCTTTCCCTTTTATTCTCCTTTCACTTCTCCCCCATTCTGTTTGTGTATTGAACTATATGTATAATGTCTGCAACAAGTCGGTGGTTGTCTTTCAGGATGTTATTCTGTTTACTGATACTCTCCCTCCACACCTTCCAACCCCTCTCTTCATATTTTCTACCATTTGCCTGGGTATTTCCACAATGACCTTATGTCACTTATATTTTCACTTGCATTCTCCATGTATTTTTTAAACAAATTAAGAAATAAAATTTTTTCATTAGTTTTATCTCTTTAGATGACTGATGCATTCTTTATGACTGGAATTTTTCTAATGTTGATTTCATTCTTTTTGTAAGGATCGGTTTAAAAATTTCGTCGCTTTGAGAATTTCTTATATTTCTTACACATGTACAGACTAATTCTTGTTTGCAGTGCCGGATGGCGCTGTGGCGCTTACTCTTTTCTTTCTCTAACATTTTTATTAAAATTATTTATCATAACGTACCATTATGTCGGCACACCATGTATATTAATTTCATGCAAAAACTTTTACTGTTATGAAGCTCATGTTTTCCAATCTTATTCTTCGACTTTCTTGTACCTTTTGCAGACAAGCAAGTCACTACCGATTAACACTGCGAAACAGCGCTACAGAGGCTATGTTCATGTTTGATAATTACTTACCTATTGCGTTAAATATCGCCTGTATTCTCTGCCTGTTGGTTAGTGTAGCCACACTGGCATTTTTAATATCACTTTCCTGTCAGAAGATGTTAGGGAGTCTACTTTTCGTGATACTCTATATTACACCTTATGTCTGTACGCCATATCTGTTTTTGCTTCTGATCATCTTTTATTAGATTCGATTCTGTTTGTAAATTAAATGTTATTGGCGCTTGTCTCTATAAAGGGCCATTATCACCACATCAACGACATCTGGTGTTGAAGATTTGTATCTTAATATGACAATCATCAACCTTTCATCATTCTGTTTATGATAGTTTCTACTAAAAACGTAACTTCTGTATCTACACTCCTGGAAATTGAAATAAGAACACCGTGAATTCATTGTCCCAGGAAGGGGAAACTTTATTGACACATTCCTGGAGTCAGATACATCACATGATCACACTGACAGTACCACAGGCACATAGACACAGGCAACAGAGCATGCACAATGTCGGCACTAGTACAGTGTATATCCACCTTTCGCAGCAATGCAGGCTGCTATTCTCCCATGGAGACGATCGTAGAGATGCTGGATGTAGTCCTGTGGAACGGCTTGCCATGCCATTTCCACCTGGCGCCTCAGTTGGAACAGCGTTCGTGCTAGACGTGCAGACCGCGTGAGACGACGCTTCATCCAGTCCCAAACATGCTCAATGGGGGACAGATCCGGAGATCTTGCTGGCCAGGGTAGTTGACTTACACCATCTAGAGCACGTTGGGTGGCACGGGATACATGCGGACGTGCATTGACCTGTTGGAACAGCAAGTTCCCTTGCCGGTCTAGGAATGGTAGAACGATGGGTTCGATGACGGTTTGGATGTACCGTGCACTATTCAGTGTCCCCTCGACGATCACCAGTGGTGTACGGCCAGTGTAGGAGATCGCTCCCCACACCATGATGCCGGGTGTTGGCCCTGTGTGCCTCGGTCGTATGCAGTCCTGATTGTGGCGCTCACCTGCACGGCGCCAAACACGCATACGACCATCATTGGCACCAAGGCAGAAGCGACTCTCATCGCTGAAGACGACACGTCTCCATTCGTCCATCCATTCACGCCTGTCGCGACACCACTGGAGGCGGGCTGCACGATGTTGGGGCGTGAGCGGAAGACGACCTAACGGTGTGCGGGACCGTAGCCCAGCTTCATGGAGACGGTTGCGAATGGTCCTCGCCGATACCCCAGGAGCAACAGTGTCCCTAATTTGCTGGGAAGTGACGGTGCGGTCCCCTACGGCACTGCGTAGGATCCTACGGTCTTGGCGTGCATCCGTGCGTCGCTGCGGTCCGGTCCCAGGTCGACGGGCACGTGCACCTTCCGCCGACCACTGGCGACAACATCGATTTACTGTGGAGACCTCACGCCCCACGTGTTGAGCAATTCGGCGGTACGTCCACCCGGCCTCCCGCATGCCCACTATACGCCCTCGCTCAAAGTCCGTCAACTGCACATACGGTTCACGTCCACGCTGTCGCGGCATGCTACCAGTGTTAAAGACTGCGATGGAGCTCCGTATGCCACGGCAAACTGGCTGACACTGACGGCGGCGGTGCACAAATGCTGCGCAGCTAGCGCCATTCGACGGCCAACACCGCGGTTCCTGGTGTGTCCGCTGTGCCGTGCGTGTGATCATTGCTTGTACACCCCTCTCGCAGTGTCCGGAGCAAGTATGGTGGGTCTGACACACCGGTGTCAATGTGTTCTTTTTTCCATTTCCAGGATTGTATGTGCAACATGATGTTCCAGGATATGAGCTTTCTAACGAACTGTACTATATTTTTTGTGTGGTCGATTATCTCGGTTTTGTAGCTGATTTTTATTTTATACATACATTAGTAATTTTATCTTGTTTTCTGCAGATATCTGATGATGGCAATGTCCGAAATGCATAATATACAAATGATTGTTAGCTTGCATTCAGTGAACGACATTTGCCTCGGTAACCTATTCAGCAGTTTTCAAACTGCACGTATTTTTCTACACGGACGGGTATCTCCTTCTTTACTTCATGTTGCCTATAATATTAATATTTTATTGTTGCTAACTATTGTGAATTGAATGTAACAAGGCTTTGGAACGACAGAAAGAACCAGTACAGATTGGCCAACAGGACGGGGACCGTCAGAACTGGTCAGCCAAGTGTGAACAGGTGTACAACAAGAAGAGGAAAACGGACAATAGAGACAGAATAACGATTTTCAGACGAGTAATCAGAGAGCAATAACCTAAGGCATAGCGCAGTTTGTGACAAAATCAATGGTGTGTAATGAGAATAATAAGAGACAGCAGCGAGTACACAACCAAAGACAGAGCCATGGCGCGCCTACGTTAATACCGCGGCAGCGAGCGCTAATTAACCAGCAAGGTGGGCGTAGCCCTGCGGCGCCGCGATGTCAACTCTGCAGAGGCGATACGAGCGCTCGCAGAAAAAGCAGTGCTGTCTAGTGGCCGTTACGGAGTTCTGTGCATACCGCCTGGAACGTATTCCGATACTACGCGCACAACACGCCGATACTGCTAGGCAGATGACATATCAGGCGTTATCAAACATTTTCACCCCCACCCCGACCCCTAATGGAGCTAGGTGGATCAGACCAGAACGTCAGTTAACATTACATTGTCGCCTAGTTTTGAGCTATGTTTAAAGTTTCAAGTCTCTGGCTCATTGGGAGGTTAGTTTGGAACCAGTTGCAAAATTTGTATCGAACAGACACACAAGAAAGCGAACTATTAACAACGTGTTAAAGAAACAAGATATGTTAAATTTTACAGAAAAACGATATATTGCTGTACAGTTCTTCAAAATCTGCATCTATACTCTGGAAGCTCTTTCAGTAAGATGGAAAAATATATGTCTGTTATTACAATCAATTCCTCCTATCTGGTTCCATACGTTAATTGTGAATCAGATGAAGGACAATGAGTAAGATTCTGTATGAGCTGTAATTTCTCTCACTATCCTGCCATGGTCATTATGCTGACATACAGGGAAAGATAGTATACTTCCAGAATTTAAACAGCGAACATCTCCTTGTTACAGAGCTTGTGTAACATTTCTGTGAAGTTCTCTCGCATACTAAATAAAGCCCTGCATTTGATTGCAGTTTTCTGGGATTTCAGCTTTCTTATACAGGATGGTCAGATCCAATCGGAAAGCTTGTAAGGCTATTGCAGGGTAGTCTGTGCTGAGGAACAATTGTTAAGAAAAAATTCGATACTTTGGGCCGTTGTAGAGTTAATTACCATTGAAGTTAAACAATCAGCCTGTTCCACTTTCAAATTCAAGTGGTCCGCCAGATATAATTAGTGTAAGTTGTTCTCATAGCTTAAATGATAGCACACGAGGCAGCACAGCCTTTGGCTTGGGTTCGATCGTTCCTACCACCCTGTGTCCACTTTTTGCATCGCTCTCTTGTTCGGTTTTAGGAAACAAACCGAACACCTTTTGGCGACAATGTCTCTGGCAGGCCACTTGAATTTGCGCGCGCAACGATCTGATTGGGTAAGTGCAATGTTGATGAACACGGAAACGGCACAACGGATTGAATATTTTTTGAACAATTATTTCTCAGCAGAATCTACACTGCAAAACCCTTAAAAGCTCTTCGGACTGTCTCTGACTACCTTGTATACGAGACCATCGTGACTCAATTCTGAATGCAAAAACAGACGATCTAGTTTGTTTACTAAGCAATAATGTGGAACTGTATCGAATGCATTGCGCAAAGCCTGTTTTACATGAGTGACTTTCTGATCAAAGCCGACTACTCGAAGTGACTGCGCCTTTCATGCCTGCTTGTAAATCAACTGCCAACCACGTAGAGTGTGTGTCTACGATGTCAATGATCCGTAGCTTGTGCCGGATGTGGAGCATTAAATTTCCATGTATGGTACACACTGCGCATTTTCAGGAAAAGAGGACAGTGCGTCGTGAGCCAACATTCGAAGTTAAACTATTCTCGCCAAGTTCACTCCAGTTATAGAACTGGACACTCAGGATCATTGAAAACAGCGCACCACGAGGGGGACTACCAGATAGAAATAGAATTTATCAGACATAATCATACAGATGACAGTCATTTAATCCCAAAATCAAGACAAGTAAGTAAATACACTGTTTAAATGTAAACAAATATAGTGGAACAACGATAGCGAGTTGTATCACCTTTTGCTGCCATATATGCCGTAGTATGGTCTGCAATCGAGTTCATTAGACGTTTTATGTTATGCTGAGGCAGCCTGGCCTACAAATCTCGAACAGCCACCTCCAAATCATGTACAGGCTTATGTAAATTGAAACTAGGGGAGGGAGAAAGGAAACGAAAGAGAAGGAACTAATGATATCACCTGCATCGAGACGTTTTGCGGAACTAGTGGCGATGAGTGAAAAAGTGTGCCGAAATGGGACTCGAACCAGGGAATTCCTCCTTACTAAGCAGATGCATTAATCATTGTGTGACCTGGACACAGGGTTTATCACAAATGCGCAGACTATTTTGTCGGTCTCCCCGTCCTATCACGTTTCCACCCAGCGCTACCTACACTACTGGCCATTGGAATTGCTACACCACGAAGATGACGTGCTACAGACGCAAAATTAGCCGACAGGAAGAAGACGCTGTGATACGCAAAAGATTAGATTTTCAGAGCATTCATACAAAGTTGGCGCCAGTGGCGACAACTACAACGTGCTGACATGAGGAAAGTTTCCAACCGATTTCTCATACACAAACAGCAGTTGACGAGTGTTGCCAGGAGAAACGTTGTTGTGATGCCTCGTGTAAGGAGGAGAAATGCGTACCATCACGTTTCCGACTGATAAAGGTCGGATCGTAGCCTATCACGATTGCTGTTTATCGTATCCCGACATTGCTGCTCGAGTTGGCCGAGATCCAATAACTGTTAGCAAAATATGGAATCAATGGGTTCAGGATGGTGATACGGAACGCCGTGCTGGATCCCAACCGCCTCGTATCACTAGCAGTCGAGATGACAGGCATCTTATCCGCATGGCTGTAACGGATCGTGCAGCCACGTCTCGATCTCTGAGTCAGCAGATGGGGACGCTTGCAAGACAACAACCGTCTGCATGAACAGTCCGACGACGTTTGCATCAGCATGGAATATGACTTCGGAGACCATGGCTGCGGTTACCCTTGACGCTGCATCACAGACGGGAGCGCCTGCGATTGTGTACTCAACGACTAGCCTGGGTGCACGAATGGCAAAACATCATTTTTTCGGATTAATCCAGGTTCTGTTTACAGCATCATGATGGTCGCATCCGTGTTTGGCGACATCGCGGTGAACTCACATTGGAAGCGTGCATTCGTCATCGCCATACTGGCGTGTCACCCGTCGTGATGGTATGGGGTGCCATTGGTTACACGTCTCGATCATCTCTTGTTCGCATTGACGGCACTTTGAACAGTGGACGTAACATTTCAGATGTGTTACGACCCGTGGCTCTACCCTTCATTCGATCCCTGCGAAACCCTACATTTCAGCAGGATAATGCACGACCGCATGTTGCACGTCCTGTACCGGCCTTTCTCGATACAGCACATTCTCCAGATCTCTCACCAATTGAAAACGTCTGGTCAATGGTGGCCGAGCAACTGGCTCGTCACACTACGCCAGTCACTACTCTTGATGAATTGTGGTATCATGGTGAAGCTGTATGGGCAGCTGTACCTGTACACGCCATCCAAGCTCTGTTTGACTCAATGCCCATGCGTATCAAGGCCGTTATTAAGGCCAGATGTGGTTGTCCTGGGTACTAATTTATCAGTATCTATGCACCCAAAGTGCGTGAAAATGTAATCACATGTCAGTTCTCGTATAATATATTTGTCCAATGAATACCCGTTTATCATCTGCATTTCTTCTTGGTGTAGCAATTTTAGTGGCCAGTGGTGTACCCGCAGTCCCCATCCATGTCCTCAATATTCACTAATTTGAAATTCCTCCCTCGAAGTCGGACGTAAGTGTGCATCCTCACAGAATGTTGTGGGTTGATTACCCATTATATCAATTATATGAATGTGTGGTGTCTGTTATGTCATTTGTGTGTCATGTACTGAGTGACTCGGTGGCATCTGGCGTTTCAGCTGGTCCCACACTTACTCTATAAGGATGGTTCCGGGGAGCAGGCGCGTCGTGGAAGTGTCGGAACATGACGTAAGAAGTCTTCAGCTACCCGAGCTGTGTGCGGAAGAGCATTATCTTGTTGGAAAAATGTCACTGGTAGACCACGTAGGTAAGATCCCACTTGGGGTTGAAGAATGCTATCTGCGTAACGATGGCCCATTGAGGTTCTACGTAGCATAAGAAGAGGGGATAGGCTATCGTAGGCTATGAGTGCCCGGACCATTATGCCCGCTGTGTGGTCGATATGGCTCGCGGCAATGTGCGTGGGACTGTACCGCTCGCCAGGCTGCCTCCATATCCTTACGCGGTTGTTATCCGTCCCAACAACCAATCGGGACTCATCACTAAACACATAACTCTTCTAATTTGTGGCAGTCCACGTTTCTGGCTTGGCACCAGTGTAGACGGGGTCACCGACGTCTCGGTGTTGACGGTGTTAAACGACAAGTAAGCCCCTCTCAAACTGACTTAACAGTGAGAAATGTCGTCTAACACGTCTACCGGACATTCTGCGTCTACTAACGTCCACCTAGAGCTGGGATGTGATCATCACGTGTATGACTCGTCCGCTATGTGCTGTTGAAATAGGGCCCTCTGCCCGATTGTAGCGCCACTGCAGCGTCTGTGAGCATGTGTATTGGTACCAAACTTGGATCATTTGCATGTCGGGTCTGATGTACTTATTTGTACAGTTTCACGTTTGTATCTTTCTTCTCTCTGGGTACACTATTTCAGTGTTCCTTAGCTTTCGTGTCACCTTAACCTTCATTGCGTTTTTTGATTTATTTTCGTTACACATTTAAAAGGTTTGTAGGGAAGCAGCATACTTACGCCGTAGTAAATTCACATCAGTCTTTCCATTGTGTGCCAGCCAGTCCGCTGTAACTAGCTCTGACGTCATAAATGTTGCGCAATACTTTTCAAATCAAGCAAATAACCTAAAATTGGTTCTAGCATGTCAGGAGTAATACTAAATTAATATGTGTTGAATATCAGTTCGGTAACTTTAACCATTTTCAAAATTTGGACGTTTTTCTGTAAAAATCATTGGCGCAACAGAAAAGAGCTAGAGAATTAAAAATTTATATTTAGATTCCTTTTTCATAATAATTTAATAGAAACAGTCTTCTGGATCTCACAAATTAAGATTTTAGTTGAAATTCATGATTTTCTGGTTTTTGTCTCAAAAATTAAGGAAGCAAGATAGATTAAGTAGGCTAATAAATAAGGGTAGGATTTTTATATTTAAATAGAAGGGAGATCTGCTATAATCATGAATATGTGAGAAGTTTCAACTCAATATCTGTAAAACTATAGCGATAGCGTATCTCCAAAGGGCAAGTTCAGAGCTCGTCTACTGCGCGTAGTGTAATTAAATTAATTCTCTCGCCCAAAATATTTAACTTAGCCACGTCAAACTTTTATTATGATTACTTACCTGTGTGTTGAATGCACATTTCAATTGAGAGCTTCATCGGCCATCGGCAAAAGAGGCTATGATTTATTCAATAACTTAATGTGGTGCATTACTAGCCCAGCGGCTAGTCGGGAGAGCCGATTTGATCAGGCGTTTCCTTAGCCGTCCGCACCGCGGATTCATATATAAGAACGCTGCGTGAGGAAGCAAGGCACCAGTTCTCTCCAGACGCTGAATAGCACGCCATGTGTGTCGGGAGTCGCGTCGCGTCGATATCATTGCTATAAACAGCCTCGGATGCCGTATTAAGTTACTCGGGATATGCGTAACCATGAAATCATTTTCGAGTGAAGTGTTAATTCTGGGATGATTTTAATTATCTATCTTCAGTTTGCGTATGTCGCATTTTCACGTGCCGTCGCGGGACAGACATTCTACCATTATTAGCGTGGCATTTGATGAACATTATCAACAAATTATGGCGAGCATTCACTTAAACATTTAATTTGGACAGTTATAGTTGCATCAGCGCATTAGACTCTGAACTGCTCTGTTAGATTGTGTGGATTCTTTTTTTTTCATCTGTGACTTTCAGAATATACTGAAATATTTTTAATCAAAATCGTTTTTGATTATGAATCCCAGACAATCTCCTAATTTTTCAGAGCTATAAGTTGTAGCTATAAGTGTATTTCTCAGATGAAGTGGGCACTAGGAATTCTAATTACAGGTTTCACGTTTTGCTAATCACTTTCTGGTTGCCAGTATTGTAGTTAGAGAGCCAGTGTTGAGAACGGCAAAAGACAGCATAAATAATGGGACTGGTTTCTACATTCAAACGTTTATATAACAATTAATTCCACTCGCCGCCCCACATATGGTTAAAACGGCAAGGAATGCATCTACATTACAAACCAAACATTAAATATCAGCAACTTTCATTTCCACCAGCCGCCCAACAGGTTGCACGAGGTCCTAGTAATTTTACAACTAGTATTCTCCAGTTAGAGAGACGAAATATCTTAAAGGAAAAAGGTATTTACATTTTACAGGGAATAAGCTTACGCTAGGAATAAATAAGAACATAAACAGATACAGTTTTTTTCTAACGAAAATTAGTTTTACAGTGAAAAAGTGAAAATTAATTGATGAGAAAAATAATTTTCGACGTTACTCTGCCATTAGCAAGAAAACGAGATACAAAGGATAAAAAGTGCTATTTACTGCGTTATATACATTGTTTGATGTGTTTGCAAGTACGAGTACATATTAATTCGAGCAAATAAATGCGAAAATTACTGCTCGAGACCGACGAGACTCAGTACAGGAATGAAACGCCAGGGGCGCTGCCATAGCCTCCCTCGTCTCGAGTAAACATTTGAGACATGAAAGTCGACCGGGTAAAAGCGGCTACAGTCAGTGAACACGGTATCAATCCGGACACCGCTGTCCGAGGCACCCTGGGTCACATGGACGAACCTATCCGAGTTTCCCAAAACTTCTCTTTGCTAAATGCATCTCTATCCACATAGGGGAAATTTTCTTTCTCCAGAAAGGTCGTGACATATGATCGTCGAGGATGTTCCCTAATTCAACAACATACTGAAATCAGCAACACAGGCCTTTAATTACTTACGTCGGACTGACATTCCTCCTTAAATAGGCGTATATCCTGGGTTTTTTCCAGTAGTTTGGTATCCAACGGTGCTCCTTTAGCCACAAGGGATGCATGTTAGTCCACATTTTTTGTATTGAATTGTACTAGTATCTCATGAGGCCTAGATGTCCTTTATCTGTCGAAAAATTTACGGATTTTCTATTCCGTTAACACTTGATATCTGAAATAGTGTCCTACGAGCGATGATTGAAGTGAGAAATCGTTTTGGAAGACTTCATTACTTACTTCGGGCTTTAATCTTCCATCTTTTCTTTATGTGTGTGTATGATCACTGACAGACTGGATAGTTTTAATTACAGAAGTTTCTTTTCTGATCGGGCAGCACCACGCATTAGGACGATGAAGGACGTAGTAAATCGCCTTTCATGTTTCTGCTGTACAACGACTTTAATAAGTCGTTATTTATCCACGAGGATTCTCGCTTCGGCTATTGTGCCATTTTCCGGTGATTCTTCCATATTAATGATGGTAAATTTTAGTATAAGATTATAGAAGTATATATTGAATGGCCAACGACTATGTTGGTAGATACTTGGCTTACGTTTTAGATGTTACAGTACAGCGTCCTGTAGAACTTTGCTCTGATTGCTTTTCAGTTTTTATACTGTTGGAATTCGTCAGGCTTGCACTTACATTAGTTTAGGAAACATTACTCCACCGATACAAATACCTTTGCATTCGCTGGAAGTCAATGGTAACAGCTACTTTACAAAGATCATACTGCTATAGGTTTCTGTGTATTGTGCAAAGATATTTGTTGGTTAAATATTCTGCTGCCTGTAACTTATTTCACGGTGTCATGAGACACTGAAATTTGTCCTTTCCTTTCTCTTAGAATGTCAGTATAGTTTTCAAAAGATTGTTTGAGTTTTAGGTCTCTCTGATCATTAAGCTTTCCGTCTTGGTACACTCTCGTGTGGATATAAATTTCGAGCCCTTCCAGGATATCCACTGTAGTTCCTTTGGGAACACAACGTAGAATTTTCGTTGCCATTTCTATTCGTTCTGCTTTGTATTTTTGGTCACGTAACTGCCTGTAAAATGTAGAATGATTACTTTTACTGTCCAGCATGTGGTCTTTGAACGTAACTGCAAAGTTCCTACCTTTTTCCCCGATGTTCAATTGATCACGATCGTCACGAAAGGTTTTACACACACCTGGATTCGAGAAAATTTAGCTTTAGCTTTTTCTAATCGTTGTTTCTTTGTATCTGAAGTGTCATTGGTACGAAATGCCATCCTAATAGATTGAGTTTTATTGAAATCTGGTCAGTGTATGTTGTTGTGACGTGAGTAGGTTTTATGCGTGATTTTTTTTTTCTTATCTTTCCAGCGTTATTTCTTTATTTACGTTTTGTTTTGTTTTTTTTTTTTTTTTTGTTTTGAGCATTGATCGCATAGTTTGAGTACTATTGCACGGTTGAAATCATTATGCTGTGCTACATATCATAATGTTTCTATTTATTTTTGCATTGTGTCAGTGCCATTTAGTAACTTCATGATTCGGTTGATTACTGAGCTAAATACGACGACACCAATGCCAAGCATGGAACACAGCAGGAAGTCACATCACCATTTAAATTTTACGAACGTGTAAGGAACTTCACTTACATTCAGTTCACGGATGTTCAAATAGAACTGCTCAGCAAAGGTCGGAAATATAACCTTTCTAACAACAAATACCTAACATTTGCAACTAGACATAGAAGAATATCGATACTAGAAGAGAATGACCTTACAACAAAAAATAGTAAAACTTATAGAACAGGAAATACAAAACAAAATGTTTCAATAGAATTACACAAAATGAATATTACACTCCTAAAAATATAAATAATAAGCTAAAAATTATTATGCAATAGAACTGGAAGCAGATACGGGTAATAACGGTAACAATTATAAAACATGGAAAGCATGTAAAAAAAAAGTATTGGACACCTTCCAAAATAACAATATCAAAACTGTAAAGCACAACAAGACTAACAGTTCAACACAGATGAAACAAAAAATAAACAAATATAAAGCAAAAGTAATATTAACGCCAACATAGTCAGTCCCAATCCAGGTAAAAAAGGAGGAGGGGAGGAGTAACTCCTCGCTAAAAGACCTTGGTTCACCTGGCCCACGCGATAGTACCTCTTGAGGGCCCCTTGCCACAGTGACAGTGAAGAACTGAACGGTAGTAAAGTCGGTGATTTGGATTAACAGTATAGCGGAACTGGTGGAAGAGGCAATCCTGCAACATAACATTCATGTCGTAGGGCTTGGGCAGCCATCGAACTTGGTGGGCTTCTACTAGGCTGCAGGGGACAACAGTATCGACTTGAAACACAGAGTAAATGACGATTTAAATGGATCAAGATGTAAGACTCATGGGCGATGCTAATCATAATGTGATTATTCGACCGTAATACTTCGATGTGGAAAGGAAATTGAAAGACTAACACATTACTAATCTCCTGAACGTCATAAGACAGAAAGTTATGCTGGGAATTACTGGAGAAAAAAAATCCGTTCAGATGTCCGGGTAGGGAGTGCTTCAGTGGGTTCCATCAAGAGAGATAACCATTTTAATTTCAGGATCGAGACATGGAAAGTAAGAACGTTTCTAAGAGCTTGAAAACTGGAAAATGTTAAGAGAGAAATAGACAAATGCGAACTGAACATATTGGGCTCAAGTGAAATGAAGTGGGAAGATAGTGGTGAAACTTTCAGATAATTACACAATATTCTATTGTGATGGAAAAATTTTGAAGATGGTGTACCAATAGTGATGGTGTAACACCCCACCCGTCACTTATCTTGTTTTGGCGTGTGTTCACCACAGGTGATTGACTAACAGATCAACAGAGAGTGCAAAACTGTCGCAATATCGGATAATGCAAAGAAAGTAATAAGGCCCTGTGACTCCTTATTGAACCGTGGTGTCAGATTTGACATTAATTGATTAAGAATTGATCCCTTTTAATTAAACAGGGGTGCACATTTGTTTTATATTCAGCTATTGAACACCAGATGCAAATGTTGAACATAAAATAAATTAAGAAAGTGACTTGGGATTTCAACTACTTGATTGAAAACAAATGCAGTTGATTAGTACAAATTTATTTTAACTCATGACCTTCAATCACATTACACAACTCTCCTAAGAGGCAGTGGCAATAAATTGCGTTTGCGTGGAGTAAAGTGCGATAACTCAAAAGTAATTCCTATTGACTGACTCAGGCGTAATGCAAAGTGCGAGAAGAATTCTACAATATATGGCTCATGAAACCCTCGTGGAAACTTTGCCGACATGATCCAACAAATTAATCAGTGGCCTAACTCAAGCCGGAGTGGGCGCAATATCACCGAATTCAGCGTGGCGGGGCGTCGTCGTTGTGCGGACGTCGGCTGACCTCGTGGTGCTGCAAGGCTGCGCTCATCTATTCACTCCTAGCTATCTTGCTCAGTACATAGCTGAATGGAAACTTTCTATCTGCAAGCTCAATCGTTCTGTTTGCTAAGTCCTAAACTGCAGAGATGCTCACTCTCTCTCAGGCAAGCTGAGTAAAGAACGCCATGTCGGCACTCAAGGCAAGCTGGGAACGAAAGACCTCTACGGAGACATCTGCCAGTCCACTCTTCGCCTCCGTTTCCCCTGCAGCAAAATCACGTACGCCAATTGCAGCGCAAGTTGCGTTAATTGTGCGTCGCTTCCCAGCGCCGAAAAATGCCTGCTCTGGGAAGTGAACAAATTCCCACAAAATTTTCCTTCCTCTCAACTTCTGCTATTTAACTCCTCCCAGGCCACCCATCAAGATTTGTGTCTGCACAAAACACCAACTTTTCTGGAATTCTGACTCCCAGGAGAGTACTTCAAATTCCTTGGTCCTATGCTCCCATCGGAGGCCGGCGTATTTCATTCTGTCGCTCTTCACCTGATTTACTTCAGACTCTGCCGACCGTGAATTCGGCGTGAAGTTGCAACAGTCACAAACACGCATATTTTGGCCTCTGTTGAGCGCTCCATTGTAGCTTTGTGCAGCTTTCTTGCATGTTTCACTGAAAACGGGACGACGGACATTTATCAACAGGCATAAAAGTTCTCCGTCTGCTTCCTGGTACACCAGCATGGGGTCAACCACCCCTCTCACTGTCACTCATCTGCTATTTAGCTCCTCCCAGGCCACCCATCAAGATTAAGGCAGCTGGAGGCCGCGCCCCGTTACCTCTTTCTCAGAGTTTGAGCTGTCCTAAGTTGCCTATTGTCACTTCTCTTCGCCACACCCCAGCCCTGCCGCAGTCAACTCTGGATACTGCCTTGGGATAAACTAGCCTCCAGTAAATCGACGCATTTCCACAAAGTTTTCATGTTGCGTGAATTACTTTAAAACCACCACCCAACATTAATTATTCCAATATGTCCCTACTATACCCTCTACAAGATGTATTGTGCCTTGTCAGTCATTTTTGTTCAACCCTACTGTTCACTCAATGTGAGTTTGGTGATCTTTAACGACTTCATGCAAGGGGCATAGTTCTTGCCATCTTACAATGGAAAACAAAATAGTTCATAGTGTGACTTAAATGATGTGCCATAGGAATCGTTTGATGTTAGTGAAAATAAGTGCAGAACCTGTGTATAATTCAAGTGCACATGCCAACATCATACCATGATATGAAGAAATGAAGAAAATGTATGATGAAATAGAAGACATCATCTACTCTGAAGGCAGAGGAAGAGTAAACACCAAACAAATAAAACAATAATTACGGAACTTTACTTTTTATTTCGTTAAAGCTATATGGCTAAATGTTTCACAAATAAACCACATTCAGCTGTTTATGAACTTTTACAGGAATATGAGCTTTCAGTGTCGCTAGCTGGGGGTTTTACCTTTTCTTGTTTTCTTATTTTGTTCTTTTCGTTGTAAGTAAACAGGCCTTTTATCATGTAAGTTTTTCTATTGGTCAATTTGAGTTGTGGCATCCTGCTTGTTGTGGGTAACAGTATTTTATTTTGAGAAGGTTGAAATATCCCCTTAGAAAAATTTATGAATTACTGTGCTGGTTAACCTGTTATTTTATTTCATTTTCATACCGATGAGCAAAACTGAACGTACTCAGACATTTGTCTCTTTACTTATTCTAGTCATCACTAAACTGACACACAATATTTTTTAGCGCATCACAATCTGACTTTGAATCATCCCTACAAAAGAATGGCCCTGACTAACAATAAACTATACATTACATGAGTCGCTTACCTCACAAAAATCGTTACTCAAACTACTGCAATACAGCGAACGCCAATACTGCCAGCTAAATAAAAGATTCTAACTACTGAAGACACTAACTACTGATAGGCATAGTTAGCATATGAAAGATTTTGGTAGAGAACAAACAATGTATTTACCTTAATAGTGTTCAAAAGTTATAATATATATATCTATCAATTCATGACGTCAATCTTTACAAATATCCTTTTTCTGGCGGACACACGTCCAGATCGTCCGCTTTTAGTAACTTCTCACAATTCTGGCATCTCTCTCTCTACATCCACCACTGCTGGCGCCTCACCTCCAACACCGCAACGCTACGCACTGTTCACATCCAACTGCCCAACACTACAATAGCGAAAATTCCAACAATGCAAACTAACCAGACTGCACACAGCACAGTCAGTGATTTTCATACAGAGCGCTACGTGGCGTTACCAACATAAAGACCTAAACAGCCTACTTACAAGGTGAGTCCCAGTCCTTCCAGTCTCAGTACTTAAATGTTTTACTGACATGAGGGTATTCCATACTGTTTGTCACATACCATAGATTATTACGATGGGTAGCTGTTTGTTTTTTATCATAATGTCGAATGCACGTTTCCTATGTTGTAGATGTACACTTGAGGATGTTATTTGACATCACGAAACCGGTCATGTTGCTGAGAAGTTCATATACAGCTGAAAGTGGTTTATTTCTTAAACATGAATTTCCTCAGCTGCTGTTGGTCTGAACTGAAAACTATATGACTATATTTCGTAACTTAATTTCGTCGGTGTATGAACTTCGTATAGGATGACTTTCTTCGGCGTTTTCATCCAATTGATCACGCATTTTACTCAACTTGTCTCGTAATTTTCACGTGTAAGTTCATTTTAGAGTTGTTCAGCGATTGTCTGTGAATAAGTCTCTGTCGTCACTCAGATCAGCGATTAAGCTCTCTTTCCTTTAGTAGCAAATTTATAACACAGCTGTTGATCAGAATCCTGCATGGCCGCGTGAGCGAGTGCTATATACCAGATGGCCGCAGCACAGCCTAACTGAATATGCTGCCCACAAAATTTAATGAGCCCAAGCATAGAATCTCGGGTAATGTTTACCTCTAGAAATGTAAAACGCGTCTTTATCCATATGTAGCTACAGGGTTTTGTGTGTGTAAGTAATCAGGCTGCGTGTGGAAGCCAGTGTAGTAAGAAGTGAGACTAAAACCAACGCTACACAAAGAAGAAACGAGAGCGTCTAAAAAGCAATGAATGAAATAAATTTCCGTTGGTTGTAGAAGGAAAACAGCAGGTTTACTGGATACGTATCGTGCATAAACTGCTCTGCATTATTTTTCCAGTAGCGAAGGAGTAATTTAAAGAATCATAGTTGTAAAAAATCCCACAGTTGCACAGTTCCTTCAGGAACACCGGTAGTAATAAAAAATTGGGTGGCAGGAAAGTGTGTTGCAATGTATGTTAAAGACATGAGACCTTTTCATGCTATTTCCAGGGATCATTTAAAAGGACTAAGTCAGAAATAAATATATCTAGGTTTTTATAAAGGAGAAGTCAGCGTTTGAGATATGCTATGTTCCACTACGATAAGTAGACATATCAAAGAACAAGTGCATGCACTTCGAAGCAAAATAATGCCTTCTGTTATTACGGAAGTTGCTAATACAACGTATGCTGTTGTAGTTGATACTTGATACTTTCGCTCAGTCAGATACATTACTTAGCGCTTACAGCACATTACATAAAGGCAGATTGGTCTCCTGTGAGTAACGTTTTATTTACAACTAAATTCTCGGACCGTAAGAAGACGGGATTAAATATTATGAAAGAAATAGAAGAAAGGCCGGCTGATTAGAACATTTCGACAGATGTATTGCACAATTTTTGTCTCTGGTGAATGTGCCAGTATAATAAAAGCCTTGGGAAACCACGAAAGGCTTCCTTGTGCTGCTCATTCAATAAACTCAGTGTTTAGCCACACTTTCGATGAATGAGTGACAGGAACATCGCAGCAACAATAAATACTGCAAAACGCATTTTACGGTACATGAAGGAAGGTGACCTCTGCTCCTCTATGAAATCATCTTTGAAACAAGAAGTGGGAAAATGTTTGAAAAGCTAGGACTATGCTAGAATTCTTACACACTCAGTATAACGAAACTGCTGCCTTAGTGACAGAAAATAATTCCTTTTAGAAGTTACAGGGATATCGTAATAATCTTGCAATAAGAGTTGTGGATTTCCTGGAACAATTTAAAGAAGCCTTAAGTGAATTATAGGACGCAAAAGAATCAACAATACAGTTATAGTCCTCTGGTTTCATTAACTTCAGTCAATCGGCAGTGTCAATGTCAATGACAATGAGGTGAGTTTAATTAGTGCTTTTACAAGTATAGTTTAACTATGATACGAGGAAAGGAAAGATTTTTAATGTAATAATGTTACTGATGTATACTAGTAGTAATGTATTTTAAACAGAAGTTCAAAGGATTAAAAAGCGAGTCCCAACTCCTACCGCGTGAGATGGTTGTAATTACTTCCAAGCAAGAAATTGTCCTTTCCTCTGGTCGCCCTTCTCTGGTGTCGATATGCTTCATATAAATTTAAAAAAAAAATATTTTTTGGAGCGTGTGACAAATATGTGTAAGTTATGCAGGTACAACATGGAGTCATTAACGTAATCGTTCTTGAATAGTTAGTGCATAGTGTCTTATAGTCAGACGGAAGTACGAGGACATGCTGAAAAGCAATGCCTCCGAATTTTTTATTCTTTTCTCAAATTTCGTTTGAGGTACTGCGTGCCGTGCATATTATTTAGTCGACATGCCGACTTCGACGCAAGTGGCAATCCTCTGGCGGTAAAGGGCTCCAAATGGTAGCGTGTAACATGGCGTTGTGTAACGTATCTATGTCGGTGCGTGAGAAAAAGCGTGGTGTGACCGAGTTTCGAATTCGGAGAGTTCGTCCACACATGGGGCATTCTCTCCTTCAGCATGAAAATGCAAGACACACACGAGTGTTGCGACATGCGCAACAAACCGGCGGCTTGGGTCCACTGTCATCGATGATCCTTCATACAGTTCCGACTTCGTACCATCCGAGGACTTGACTGATAGTGATAATGCGATGCAGGTAGAGATGAGCTTTTGGTTCCGCCAACAAAGGCAAACATTCTACAATGACAACAAACGCGTCTCTCGTTGGGAGAAATGTGTTCACCGTCAGGGTGACTATGTAAAGAAATAGTTATGTAAGCATGAAGAGTTATCACGTAAAAAACTAGTGGTATTACGTATCTGCACGCCCCTGCATTATAATTCGTAAAAATAAAACACTAATTTTCCAAGTACGTCTCCATGATTTCTACATTAGTTCTGTATTACTTCTATCACTTTTGTTTACTAACAGAGAGCCTTGAAGTGTAATTTCGTTCCCACAAAGAAAGAGAGACCGTTTGGATGGCTGAAAGAGTAACAAATCCTCAACATCAGATGAAGTAGACCCTCATCTTTAAATATGCCCCGGCGATAGTGATGATGACGTCTTTAAGTGGCGGAGCAGACATGAAAAGAATCTACCAAGCCTGGCTGCAGTTCTGAGACGTATTTTATGTAGTCCAGAAAAATGTGAACCTAGTGAAAGGTGCTTTAGTAAAGCTGGCATTATTAACAAATCGCAGTAGTCAATTAAATTCAGAACGCGTCTGCGATCTGTTGTTGATCAACAGTAACTATAAAGTTTCTTCTCTTGTAAACAAGTAATAATGTGAGAAGTTGCTTCTGTAAATATATGAAATTTAGATTGTTTTCATCTCGAAGACAGTTGCCTCCTAGATTTCGGGGATAGTATTTATTTAATGTATTGGTAGTTTCCTGTTACTGACAGCCAGAAGAAATCTATTTGGAAGAGAGTCTTACCTTTTTGTAGTGACTCTAACGAGGTACCACATTATTTTACACTTGCTATATGATTTTAACTGTGTTACGTAAGCGTTTTTGGAAACCTTATTTCTGTGCTTAATAGAAAGAGACTGAAAAGCTAGAGAGAAAGGAAGAAAGAAAGAGGTAGTGGAGAGAAAGAGACTGGATTTGTGCAGTACAGGGAGGCGATGAGGGGTGAAGTGTAACTTCGGTGAAGATCTGTCATGCTCTGTTATTGGCATACTGGAGTAAGGACAAAACACATCGAGTGAGTAAGCGACCGAATAGAGTCATGTGGGCCCGACCACGAGTGGGTCGGTGCACCCTTTAGCAGGCAAATCGTGGCCGGTCAAATGAAGAGCGTTGCAACACTATAAACACTACTATTGAACATTCTAGGTGCTGTATGCCAAATACGTATTGTACGATGCTTCTGAAATTTATCCATTAGTGCCCCACATCTACACTCCCAGTGACGAATGCTTGATATTGATCCCTCAGACATTCTAGAGTTAGATTCCTGTCGCACTTACTAGGAAAAATTATTTTCTTGCCCACTTTAAGATTATTCTACGTTCTATGAAATATTGTACTTTTTATTTTACCATATTCTTTGATTTTTTGTATATCATTCTCAAGGTGTTCTTCGAGAATGAAACAACACGACAAATTGTGCTAATTGCTAAGCCTAGAAGCATCCATGTGCCTAAAATGAAGTTGGGGTTATTGTTTATATAACCCGCACTTAATAAGTGATTAGAATTACAGATCTGTACATGATCTCTGACTACGACAAATAAGAATTTGTAAGAGTTATGGCATAGAACTGTGAAGGTCATGTATATGTTCTTAGCACTAGAATGGCGATGACACCGGTCAGAACTTTTCCTTCGATGTCATGTCCAACTATTTTTCTTAATTCATGAAATCAGATGACTTTTCCCAACTTTTTTTTTCTCTATACAATGACCTACCAAGATCTATAAAATATTTATATTTTCCCGCTACTTCATTCGATGTGCGTACAGGTGCGGAAATATTTACTGTGGCACCACTGTCATTTCTCTGCTGAATAATAACGTAAATAACTAAATAATAACGTAGCAACAATCAGCAAATCATACAGAGTTCTCGTTTCTCATTGTTGTGTTCTGGCATTTGTACATTGCAGTGTGTCACAGTTTATATCGTGTGATTCACGTGATATTCTTTGTTCATGAAAGATATTTTCCAACCTGTCTCGTCAGCTTTGACCTTCTGATGAAGAAATGTTACTTCCCTTAGAGAAATCCTGCGTTGAACAGGAAACTGAAGTCACTGATGACGATGAGGATTTTGTCCCAGAGAAAGTGAAGATGAAGATGAAGATGATCACACCGTGAAGGAGGAGGAATTAGTGGAGGGTGATGATCTACATCTAGCTTATCTATCACAGGATGCCCAGTTGAAGGCATTTATAAAGACAATCCTTATGAACAGAACCGAGAGGAAGATTACCAATTTTTCATGTTTTGAAAACAGGTCTGCTGTTAACATACTATAAGAGAGAGGAGGTATCACTACTGATGCTTGCTAAGGAGCACGCGAGTCTGTCATCAGTGCTATCTGTCTTATTTTTGACGAAACAGTGATACGTTTCACGAGGAAATACAGATAACCAAATTCTCTAAAAAAAATTAACATTGATTGGGCCATGTCACTTTAGGTAAGGGAATATTGATACCCGTTATATAAGCTCGGGATTTCATTTGTACAAGTCTGCCTTAGTAGCTGAGCAGTGGGCGTAGATGGCTGCCATGTGGAAGGCCTTGGTTTGATCCCGGTATGGCCTAGGATTTATCTTGGTGGGGAGGACTGGTAGGTAGTGCACTCAGCATTGTCATACCGATTGAAGAACTACGTGAATGAGAAGTAGCAGCTCCACGGTCTGGAAAGCAGCCAGGAGAGTGATGTACTGACTATGTGCTCCTCCATACGGCATCCACATGACGTCTCAAACCAGAGGAGGACACGGTGACCGGTCAACATCCCTTGGATCTTCAAAGCTAGACGAGAAGCTCGTCATTTGTACAATACACATGTGTGCAGATGGTCTCTGATTGCATTCTTAGGGGCCCGCTTTCATCAAGGACGTTAAACCAACGGACGGGTTTCAGGAGATTCTCAGATTTCTCCGTTTTGATGAAAAACCATCGCTAGCTGAAGGCATGCCAGAAAACAAATTCGTTCTTTTTTCTAAAATTTGCGGCATATTCCTGGAAAATAGTATTCGTTCTTACTGCCCGTAAGGAAAAGAGCTATCGACGAGCAACTATTACCAAGGAAAACAAGATCCAGGTTCACTTAGTTCATTCGCAAAAAACCTAAAACGTGTAGTTCCAAATACTGGATTGATCCCGATGCTGCGGCGAAGTACATTTGTGATTTTTGCCATACCTTAGATAAGAGGGCACATATACAGAGAAGCAACCACCCGGAGACTACGTTGTTCTGCGTCCCATGGACCAATTTCTGAGTCAAGAAAGAAACTTGATGGCCGTGATGACGGACAACGCTTCACATCTCTTACACAGGTGAGAAGCTCAACGAAGACAAAAATTCAGTAGTTGGTTCAATGAACAAGATACGTCCTGAAGTTCCTGAAGAACTAAGGAAGCCAAATGCTGGAATACAGTCCACCACCGTCCTGCGCCGGACGCGTAGTACAGATTGCATCACAACTGTATGCCAAGGAAAGACAGATGTAAATGTCATTGTTCTAAGTAAACTGTATGCTGAAGTAGCGATAAACAAAGAAGGGAAGAAGAAACCTGAAATAACATTCTACGATGCAAAAAAAGTATGGGGTGGATGTGGTAGAATGACCCAGAAACGATCTGCAATATCTAGCATGGAGGAGATGCCTGATACATGTCTGTTAAAACATGCTGTACATTATGGCAATAATGGCATCTGTCATTTAAAAAATAGTACCGAACCAGAAAATGGAAAGGAAGTAGTTCATACTTCAGCTGGCGAATGAACTCTGTGGAATGAAAGGGAACGAAGAAAGATCAAAGAAGAGGATACGGGACCAAAATCATCTAGAAACAGGAAGAATTACCAAATTCGCCGCCGGCCTGGGTGGAAGAGTGGTTCTAGGCGCTACAGTCTTGAACCGCGCGACCGCTACGGTGGCAGGTTCGAATCCTACCTCAGGCATGGGTGTGATGTCCTTAGGTTAGCTAGGTTTAAGTAGATCTAAGTTCTAGGGAACTGATGACCTCAGAAGTTAAGTCCCATAGTGCTCAGAGCCACTTGAACCATTTGAACCAAATTCGCCTCGGCAAAGGCAACAAGACCAGAGACAACTGTGTAAATTGCCGAAAAGTATTCTGTGGGAAATCTGCGAGTAAAAGAGAAAGTATCGTGGCTAAGGGCGTTTAGCATATTCCAGTGTCTTGCGGGAAAAGCACAACAAATCCGTATGTGGAACACACGTGAGTACAGTATGATCCATATACACTAAATGTGTTCAGAATTTTCTACAAAAGGTTAATACTTCAAAATATATAGTTTAGGAAACTTGTTAACATGAGCAATGATAACCCCATAGAATATAACTAAGTAAAGTATGAATTATATCGCCAATAATTATTGTTATCAGTCGCCAAATGGTAGGGATTAACATACACTAGAATAAAGCACTTGCTTAAGCCAAATATGAAATATTTTATGCAAGGTCGAAATGACTCTTTTTACGCCGTTTTAGGAATGTTAGAAATTCAGGCATTCTAGTGCTAGACAATATGCCTTCACGCTGATCTCTATAAGACCACAAAGCTCATCAGTGGCAGATAGAAGACAGTGAACAAAGTGTTACCGACTACCGACACAGCAGATCTGTTGCTTGGCGACAGGCCACATTCGAGGTCAGAACGTGGACTATGGAAGCAGGGCTAACAGAATTCCGTATTGAATGCTTTCACGGTCACCCACACATGTCGCCTGACATTATTCCGCTGAAACATAGCACGTTCAGTTGGCTGCAGCAAATACAGTGTCTCGGACTCTGAAAGCTCCTTGATTAGTAGCTGAGAATCAGATTCATGTCAGCACGTATCAACTGACACCGAGTTTGCATCGCATAGTATGTCAAAGCATCACGTTTTGCGTCTGCCTGCTATGCCGCTTAACAATGCGGGCTACCAGATTGTGGACAGCGCAGCAACGTGTAATACGTACGATGTAGGGCAAGCTGAAGTGGAAGTTATTCGGAAACTCCTCATAGACACTCTCGGCACGCCAGCGGATGGATTCCTGTGGATTTTAGCAATGCGATCCCTTTGTTGTCTCTGACATTGGAAGGCGGCGGTTTGGAATGTGTGTCGCCGTTCCATTCCGCAATAAAGGGCATGTAACCGTCAAAGCAGCAAGCTTTGCAATGCGTTGTGTTGGTATGCTTCAGTATCGAGTTAACACTGTAAATGAAGCAATACACTTCATTAAGGGCATTACTGTGGCACTCTGGCCTGTCTAATATAGCACACTCGCTGTGAACAATCTTCTGTCCATTGGGCGTATTCATGCAGCACTGCGTGCTGAAATACGGAAATCAGTATCCCGAATTCATTCAGAAACTGATACTGCGCCCTTTGATTTTGACGAAGCATAGTGGCATTGACACCGCATTTCCATATCTTTTCACGGGTATTCGGTTTCTGAGGACGGCGTAACAGACAGATAAGAGAGGTCTCTACTGGGGTTGCGCAATCACTGTGTCTCCAAAATTCTATCCAGCTGTAATTAGCACATTATTTAGCGTGTGTACAGTATTTCTATCTTTCGGGCCATTATTCACAGGTGTCTCAAATTTCACAACCATAATTATCATTTCTTCTCTTTTCTCCTGTCGAAACATTCCTAGAGGATTTGCGGCAGTGTATTTCGAACAGAGTACTTCATTGTATTTCAGATAAAACCGTTGCAGAGCTTACAGAGAACAGTGGTAGTAACTGTGAGAGATGGAAAGGCCGTAAGCAGATGCAGAGGCAGAGCGCTGCGAGGCCACAATCTCATCTGCAATGTAGACGCACCCGTTTCTCCCACACCACGGGTTCGGCCTCAGCCATTGCTCGCCACTTCACTTTATTGAGCCGTGGTTGCCAGTGCCTTACCCTCATCCGAGGCGTTTTGCTTGCAGAAGACTCAATGGGACCCTAAGATAACAAACTAAGATAGAATTTGAATTCGGTAAACTAGCAGCAGAACGTGACTCCAATTCATGTTGTCGCTTTTACTTACATTGATACTAACCTATTGTTGACATCACCGTCGTAGGTCTTATATATCTGTTCGTCTTTGTCAATGGAACGGATTGCAAATCAGTGACAGAGACAACTCAGCAGAGGAATGCTAACGATATTTGAGTCGTTTAATCGCTGTTACGTTATACTGAGTTGACTGATGGTTTCCCAGACTGAGTCCCCCTCTGCTTGCAGCATAATTACATGCAAAAAGGATACGTAGGAAAGATTTTGAACAATGCATTTTTACTATGGAGTACAGGAATGCATTTTAAAGCACCTAATTTCGACGACTGAGCTTTGTAGCTCAACGCACAACAAGAATAATGTTAATCTGCGCTTCACAAATGAATTGCATTTTGCATGCTGGCTCTGTGAGAAGACAGCCTGATCCAGGCCTTTCTCTTTACATTTTATCCGATTTTGCTTACGAGACTCTCTTGTTTCATTTTATTTCCGATTGTTTTATTTGTCAAGTTTTCACCGATATTACGCGCTGATTACATGAGTGATTAGGGGTAGCGTGTAGCAACGTGGGTTATCCACCTCTCCGGACCTAACGTAACATTTCATTATTGTAGCAGTTTTTTCCCATTGCATGCATCTGGCCTTGAACTGGGGAAGTCCTTTTCGCTCGGGTGAAAACAGGAGAATATTTCACACTTTGGATGAGCTGGCGGTCACTCACAGGGCAGTTCGTGGGTTAGCAGACCCCACGGACAGTCAGACGAGCCTGGGATTATTCTTCCGGCTCACCCTCCGCAGACAATGAGCGGCGGAATGGAAGACTGGTGACCCCTGCGGCAGAACAGGGAACCACTGGTGAAAGGAGTGAGAATTCTGCTTGTCAGTAACCTTTGGGAGAGGTCCTCAGCTGTTTACTTGCCGTTATCCTGTCCAGAATTGTTTCCTCAAGCAAACTAATAGCGACTAGTGCGTATGCAAATTTACAAACATCACCCTTCCAGTGAGAAAGCTGTGCGAAGCCCCAGAAAGTTTCCCCAATTTCCGACGAACACGTCTGTACGTGGGAACGTAGCGACACTCGTCTCCATTTTTCTTATACACGTATCTCATTGGCGGGTACATTTTTAACATTTTGGTGTGAAGTAGCGAATGGGCTTCCAGATTCTTGATTGTAAGAGCACTTAGGCTCTTTCTGGGACTAGTTAGAAAAGATTGTCTGGAGTGGCTGTCCGAGGTTTGAAGGAAAGATGTCAAAAACTGAGGAAGGCTTTCGGAGGCGTATACGGATTCCTATGGTTACTCTGATTCGAATTTGTCCTTGGTGAGGGTACTCCGGACCCTGTGCTCGTACGTGTTTTTCTTGACTTCACCTTCTGCCAAGTCTTCACTTTTCAGTTTACGCGCATCACTGGCGGATAATCAGGAGGACGATGAGAGCCGGAATTCACAATCTCATCACATCTGCTCAGCCCAGCAACAATTACAGAGGTCGCAGTTTGGCGCACCCCGACTTGTCGGTAACCACTAGAATAGCGGTCACGCTAAGATCTCTACGGCAATGCGCACTACCGACTTCGGGAATCGCGATATATTTAGGGAAGAGGAGATCAGACGCTTAGTGGTTTTTTTTATGATTCTTACTTTCTTCACTGATGCTCTTTTCTAATTCATGACCTTTTTGTGCAATTTTAAAGTTTTGCAATCACGGTTGAAAGCGTAATTCGTGACCTTTGTGTCTGGGCACCATCTCATCCGTAATCGTCCGCGAAATGCGTGAAGGCGACCCTAACAACCATTCATTGTCTCGTCATTGTACTGTTTTATTTATGTAATCTCATCCTCAAATTGTTTTATAACATCGACGTTTATGTGTCCTGAGTATTTTTTTACATTGTTTGATGAAACTCTATATCATTCAGCACCTAGAAAATTAAATTATTAAATTGTAATACTCAGGTCCTCCAACCATAAGCACTAGCAGTCGAGGAACCTGAAGAGTTCAATTACTTTCCGATGTGCCTCGCATCTGACTGTGGGGCGGCGGATAAGTTGTAAACTAAAATTTTAATTGCTGTATAAATGCTTGCATGTTGAATCAGTTTCTGGCTTTTAGAATGTTGTTAATGCTGTCTTTCGCCGTTCTCAACACTGGTTCTCTATTTACTTTTTGGCACCCAGAAAGTGATTTAATAAAACATGGAACCAGTAATTAGAGATCCTAGTGCCCACTTTATCTGAGAATGTTATTATAGCTGCAGCTTATAGCTCTAAGGAATTAGGAGATTGTCCGGGATTTCTAATCAAAAACGGTTTTCCAAAATAGTTGAATATATTCTGAAATTCACTGATAAAAAACACAAGTATCCCTACAACCTAACTAACAGAGCCGTTCAGAGTCTAATGCGCTGATGCAACTATAAATGTCCGAATTAAATGTTAAAAAGAATGCTCGCCATAATTTGATGAAAATATTTCATCAAACGCCACGCTAAATATTTGGTAGAATTTCTGTCCCGCGACGGCACGTGAAAATACGACAATACGCAAACTGAAGCTAGATAATGAAAATCATCCCAGAATTAACACTTCATTTGAAATGTTTTCATGGTTCCGCGTATCTCTAGTAACTTAATACGGCACCCGAGGCTGTTTGTAACAGTGACACTGATGCGACGCGACTCCCGACACAGATGGCGTGTCATTCAGCGTCTGGAGAGAACTGGGGCCTTTTCCTCGCGCAGCGTTCTTATATATAAAGCCGCGGTGCGGACGGCTAAGGGAACGCCTGATCAAATCCGCTCTCCCGACTAGCCGCTGGGCTAGTAACGCACCACTTCAAGTTACATAATAATTTATAGCTTCATTTGCTGATGGCCGATGAAGCTCTTAATTTAAACGTGCATTCAGCACGCAGGTAAGTATTGATAATAAAATTTTGACGTGGCTAAGTTAAATATTTTGGGCGAGAGAATTAATTAAATTACACTGCACGCAGTAGATAAGCTCTGAACTGGCCCTTTTGAGATCCGCTATCGCTATAATTTTATAGGTATTCAAAAGAAACTTTTCACATCTTCATAGTCATAGCGGACCTCCAACCTATTTAAATGTAAACATCCTAGCCTTATTTACTAGCCTACTTAATCTATCTTGCTTCCTTCAGTTTTGAGATGAAAACCAGAAAATCAAGAATTTCCACTAAAATCTTAATTTATGAAATCCAAAGTACTGTTTTTATTAAATCATTATGAAAGATGAATCTAAATATAAATTTTGAAGTCTCTAGCTCTTTTCTGTTGCGCCAATAATTTTTTCAGAAAAACGTCCAAATTTCGAAAATGACTGAAGTTATCGAACTGATATTTAACACACATTAATTTAGTATTATTCCTGACATGCTAGAAAAGTTTTAGGTCATTTGCTTGATTTTTAAGGTATTGCGCAACATTTATGACGTCAGAGTTAGTTACAGCAGACTGGCTGGCACACAATGGAAACTGATGTGAATTTACTACAGCGTGAGTAGGCTGCTTCCCTACATCACCATCTACTTAAATTTTTTTGTTTATGAATGTTAATGAATGAAAAAAAAAATTAATTACAAAAAGGGAAGCAAGAGTACAGTTTAACTCCCTATGAAAACTCAAAATTGAAATATAAACCTGTAGAAACATTAAAGAAAACTGATTACCTACATTAATTATTTAAATTGTGGGCATGTTCACTGCCTTTCAAACAATGTCATTACTCAAAATTTTAAGCAAAGTCAATGAAATATTTTGGCATACATATTGCCTTAGACAAACAAACACATACAAATTGA
Organism: Schistocerca piceifrons; assembly: GCF_021461385.2. Classification (NCBI taxonomy): domain Eukaryota; kingdom Metazoa; phylum Arthropoda; class Insecta; order Orthoptera; family Acrididae; genus Schistocerca; species Schistocerca piceifrons. Next base: position 599,522,601 of record NC_060149.1, on the reverse strand, counting down.
AAAATTATGAAAATCTTAGATCCATTAAATACCTTAAATACATTTTTACATACACAAAGTCAAAGAAAATAACATGACACATAAACAGATGATTATCTCTTAGCAGTCTTTTCTAAACCTGAAAGAAAAGTTCATACATAATTTTTACACACGTGGTTGTAGCCGCTTTGGCTGGCGTCCTACACTTCCATTCACAAGGGTAGAGGAGGGGAAGTTGCTATGGTGTGCGTCCTTCACGTTCTCTCTAAATTACATGGGGGAAAGGGGAGGGGTCACTGTGAGTTGTGTCCAAGTCACTCCACGCTTTCACACAGCTACCAGGCTGCCATTATCTGGTTTGTCCTGTAGAACAAACAAAAAGAGTGCCTCAGACTCTGTTCACTTAATATCTAAGGGTGGGTCACAATGAAATGGGGATATATACATTTTATCCTTCAGTATGTTACTGGAACAAAGTTAACAGAATTTTTTCAATTCTACTGTTACGGTTACTTAACTGTCATAAAATCGGTCAACAATTGGCTCAAAACGCCGTTAGTCACTTACAAGAGAAAATTTTATGCTCAAGGCATATAATCATAAATTCTATTTAATCTGAATTTATTATTTCTGGGCCGGAACACTGAACCAATGCTCGGTACATTCCTGACAAATCTGCATTTTATTTACTTAACTAACTCATCTTTGATTACCTTACTCTTAGAGATAGTATGAGTATGATTAGTGGTTGTTTTCTCAGCTTCTTTGTACATGTGAGTAACTTTTGGTAATAGTACAGTTGTGAGTGTCCAAAACACACTACGTTTAGTTGACTACTAAATCCACTTATTGGTCCTCTGCTGTTGTCAGTTCCACATCTGCAATTAGGTACTCCCTTACTTTGAAGTGTATTTATGCTGAGCTAAAATAATGTTTCACGTCTGTCAGTATGTTATTTATTTACTTTGCTAGTGTATGTACTTATTTAAAACTCACTCTATTAATATTTAAAGCACAGGATAGCACGTTTATTTCATATCCATAGTGTATTGCAGCTGATCTGTTTGCTCACGTGGCAATCCATTTCCACTCGATCGGACGCTGAAACCACAGGTAGTCTCTCTCGACCTACCAATAAAGTGCATCAAGTAATTATGGACGAGCGTAATGCTAAATTCCTTAAACCTATAGGACACCATGAGCTGCTCTGTCTCATCTAACATAAGGGTACCTATGGTCGCATTCACGCCTCCAACTCATAACCTCAATACGTGTAGGTGTATCCTGTCACACCCTACACTAAAATAATGGCCAGCTCCAACCTTATAAATACTTCAGGGACGTGTCCTTCACGTCTCAACCACAAACACTGTTCAATTCTATTACACTGCCTTTCCTTGCTACACCAGGTGAGTTTAACCTTACAACTTATCTACATATTTTTCCTAACACTGAGCAATCTCTTTCTTACTATTTATTAGTTAGCTCTAATGCTTACACTAGGTTTCACTATCACTTCAGATCCTGCTTGTACATGAATTCATATATCTTTTTAAATTACTGTTGGTGGACCATTTCCAATAAAACAACCCTTTGTAGTTACTATATTACCTGGGTTCTATACATACTTGTTACTCAAATACATTTTATACCTTAATTACGTCATACTTCTCTATTGTTTGTCACTATTAGGTTTGTCACATTAGGTAGTTTCTTCACTAATCGGTGGATAGAATGGTTCCAGAACTAATGGCTTGATAGTCATAACGGAAAATTTAATGTATGAAAGAAGAGGTCGAAAATTTTTGAGGATAGGAAAGATGAAGAATGAGTGAGACCTGAAAGGGAAAGAAGATCTCACACAGCTGGGACTGCACAGCTGCCACACTGTGTAGAGGTTACAGAACAACCTCCTCCCTACAGCATTCATTTGTAACCTTTGACCACGCCACGTCGATCTGAAAATACTTTATGATGCCTTTTTAGAACCTGTTTCAGTTCTTCCTTTTGATTGTCTGAAATCTTATCGATTTCCTGCAATTTAGCTTCTATTTTATCTAAAATAATTGCTTTTTCTTCTTCTTCTGTGTTTAGCTTACTGTTACTAATATTAACACCTTCGTCACAATACCTCCTATTTTTCAGAACTCGTATAGGCAGCTCCCAAGTTTCATGATCAGTTACTACATGTTTATCACTAAAAGGTACTATAATTACTCCGGTTATTGGCAAGACCATTTTTAACTGGCTTCTTTCAAAGTCAACAACACTCTGATATTTTGACAAGAAATCTATGCCAATTAAAACCTCAATACTGAGGTTATTTACAATTAAACATGGATGATCAATTAAATTACCACTTATGTTAAAAGGTAGCAAAGCTTCTTGCTTTACTGTTTTTGACACCTTGCCAGTAGCACCAATTATTCTTAGTCCTGATACCCTCATTACTGTAAGCTTGTCCTTACCAGGTAATGCGTCAAAGAAGGACTGAGATATTGCACTCACCTCACTTCCACTGTCTAAGAGACAACGTACATTGATACCCAACATATTCACTATTATTATAGGGTGGCTTAGTCTAGGTTGTACAGGTGGTTCCTCACATTCATCTAGTAGTTCCTTTTGGATTTGTCTCCAACTAAAGTGATCGACATCGGTCTTCATTACATTTAGGTCACAGTGTGTAGGGGTTTCCTGAATTACATTTTCAGCTGCCTTTTCCTGTCGGTCTATTAATTTTAAATCGAAACACCGCACGACTTCATTACATTTAGTTTGCTGAACATAACCCAAATTACTGTAGTCTGAGCGATTCTGCGTCTCCAGACCGGGCATAACACTAGTTACAGCTAAACCACTTTTACCATTATCGTCGGTTTCCTTCTCAAGTGACAACTGGTCACAGCTACTGGGTTCATCGACCCCCAACAGGCTACCCTCTACATTCTCACTTATCTCCTGTCCTAAATCTATTAGTACATTATCAACATCCTGCACAGGCACTTTAGATAAGAGCACATCATCCTCATCGTAAATATAAGCATGAATTTCTTCTGCTTCTTCACCTGACAATTCAATATTTTGTAGCTCTTCCCTACTGTTACACTGCTGCGCCTTCTCTTTCTCTTCCCACTTAGAAAGCGTCTCTAACACGGTATCTATCAAATACTGTGAGTGATCTAATATTTCTGTTGTATCCTTAGGTGCTACCGACACTTCATCCACCTGTTCAGTTTGAGTATTCTGATCTGTCTTACCAATTCTCTTAACTACTGGCATAGGAAAAGTAACCGCCTGGTGAGCGCCAGTGTCCTCATAGACGGGAACTAGTTTTCCTGCCTCGGCCTACTACTGTTTCCTTTATTTTCATTATAGTTGACTGGCATGGCATTACTTTCCGTACTGTTGTTTACATGCATATTTCTGTTTGGAACAAAATTATTATCCCTTGGACGCCATTGTTGGTTCTGATAATTATTTCCCCAATTCCTGCCTCTCTTAGGATGGCGAACACCTACTGTTCTGATGTTTACATTGCCATTTTGCTCGTTCCTAAAATTACTATTATTGTTATTAGCATTTCGGTTATTACGTGCTTGCTCCTCATTGGCAGCAACACGTTCTACACGTTCCAAATATTCAATGAAACGATCAAGATTGTCTCTAGGGGCTGATATAATTCTCGTTTGCCAATACCATGGCAGTTTGGCTTCAAGACCTAGTATAATCATTTCTTGTTTTAGCTTTTCCGCCAAATGTGACAAACGTGAAATCCATGACCTAGCAAACTCTTTAATTGATTCCTTGCTTGCATTGAAGCGTTTCCCACTCCAAAATTCTCTCAACACTTCATTTTGCTTATTACTAGACCAATACTCACTAATGAAAGCTGTTTTAAACTCCGCTAATGTTTTACACTTCAACATAACATCAGCTGACCAACGCATGGCGTCACCTGCTAAATGGCTTCTAATAAATGAGATTTTCTCTCGTTCAGACCAAGTTGGTGGAATCACATCTTCAAAATCGTTCCAGAAATCTAGCGGATGGATATTTTTGTCTGGATCGAACCGCAAGAACTGCCGACACCCGATAAAAGTGGCGTTTGCAGCTACAACTTGTTGTACATTACCATTACCAGAAGTTACTGAAGCTACTTTACTTTCAATGTTAGCGATGTTAGTACTGATATTTTCTACTTTCATTTCAACATAATCTACTCTTTGCACAATATGAGTAGTGTCAGTTTTGATTGCTTCTACTTCTGCTTGACATATGTTTACTTTTATATTAACATCTTTAAATCTATCTGAGCACAGTTCAGATTCCGCCTCGATCTTTTCTGTTAACTTGTGCTCCAGCTTCGCATCTTCCATTTGGAAGGCTTTGCGAACCTCAGCAACTTCGGATTTAACTGTTTTATACATTTCAGAAAACTGTTGAGCAACCTTTTTCTTAATATCTTCATGATTGTAATCAATTTTATAATTCAAACTGTCTAGATCCTTTTTCAACTTATTGCAACCAGCCTTGAAGGTATCGTCCATTACCTCCAATCGTTTATTAAAATTTGTTTGGCTGGCCACAATTTCAGACTTTAATTCAGCATTACTGCTTTTGACCTGTTCACTTATTTCAGACTTTAACTCAGCATTCATTCTAGCATTACTGGCTGACATTTCAGCATTACTGCTTTTGACCTGTTCACTTATTTCAGACTTTAATTCAGCATTATTGGATTCTAATTTATTGTCCATTGCCTCAAACCGCATATTAAAATTTGTTTGACTGGCAGCTATTGCTTGTAATATAACATTTAGATCAACAGCCCCAGCATCTTTGGGTTGCTCACTAGCTGGCTTTTTATCACACTCAGGTGACGAAAAACTAGCTCCAACACCAGAATCATCAAAACTAAATGAAATTTCTGATTGATTAGTCATATCTAACTTCTCCTTCTTAAACTCTACCATCTCTGATGACTGTCTCATTTTTAATTTATCAGAGAAACTATCATCCAATAAATTTACAATTTCTACTTTCCGTTTTACTACAGGGGTCTCTATTATTGAATCATTGCCCCTTTGCACACTACTGTCAGGAGACAATACTTCATATTTCACTTTAACATTACTACTTTCATGCATATTTACACTTGAACCGTTGTCTGGATTTACAGTTCCCTCAACAGACATAGGTTCTGATTTAAGTTTAACCTCAGTTTCTTTTGGCGGTTCCATAGCCAACAGTCTTTTAGTGCAGGTTAGTAAAATTTTTAACAGCTTTTCACTTAACTTAGTTCCTTCTGCACGACGTATGGCGTTGCCGGCGTGGCGTACCAGGATTACTGATGCGACGTGGCACGTTGAACTGCAGACGGCACTCCAACGGCTGTTGTGTGTTTGCGTGGCCCGCAATTGCAGGCGATGCGCCGGCTGCTCCAGCGGACGACTGCGGTGCGGCGAGACTGGCTTCTCGCGATGCCGGCAGCACCGCTAGACTCAGTGCCAGCTCCGTCAATCCAGATGTGTTGTTAATCCAATTGCGTCGTCCACACTCACACGTAACACATTCACTGTTCTATACACAGTTGCGTGTCGCATTTCACTCGCGAATCCGAATAGTTAAAAATCACTTTCACTTAGTTGATTTCCCGGCCGATGCACCATATGTGGCGCGGCGGATAAGTTGTAAACTAAAATTTTAATTGCTGTATAAATGCTTGCATGTTGAATCAGTTTCTGGCTTTTAGAATGTTGTTAATGCTGTCTTTCGCCGTTCTCAACACTGGCTCTCTATTTACTTTTTGGCACCAAGAAAGTGATTTAATAAAACATGGAACCAGTAATTAGAGATCCTAGTGCCCACTTTATCTGAGAATGTTATTATAGCTGCAGCTTATAGCTCTAAGGAATTAGGAGATTGTCCGGGATTTCTAATCAAAAACGGTTTTCCAAAATAGTTGAGTATATTCTGAAATTCACTGATAAAAGACACAAGTATCCCTACAACCTAACTAACAGAGCCGTTCAGAGTCCAATGCGCTGATGCAACTATAAATGTCCGAAATAAATGTTAAAAAGAATGCTCGCCATAATTTAATGAAAATATTTCATCAAACGCCACGCTAAATATTTGGTAGAATGTCTGTCCCGCGACGGCACGTGAAAATACGACAATACGCAAACTGAAGCTAGATAATGAAAATCATCCCAGAATTAACACTTCACTTGAAATGTTTTCATGGTTCCACGTATCTCTAGTAACTTAATACGGCACCCGAGGCTGTTTCTAGCAGTGACACTGATGCGACGCGACTCCCGACACAGATGGCGTGTCATTCAGCGTCTGGAGAGAACTGGGGCCCTTTCCTCGCGCAGCGTTCTTATATATAAAGCCGCGGTGCGGACGGCTAAGGGAACGCCTGATCAAATCCGCTCTCCCGACTAGCCGCTGGGCTAGTAACGCACCACTTCAAGTTACATAATAATTTATAGCTTCATTTGCTGATGGCCGATGAAGCTCTTAATTTAAACGTGCATTCAGCACGCAGGTAAGTATTGATAATAAAATTTTGACGTGGCTAAGTTAAATATTTTGGGCGAGAGAATTAATTAAATTACACTGCACGCAGTAGATAAGCTCTGAACTGGCCCTTTTGAGATCCGCTATCGCTATAATTTTATAGGTATTCAAAAGAAACTTTTCACATCTTCATAGTCATAGCGGACCTCCAACCTATTTAAATCTAAACATCCTAGCCTTATTTACTAGCCTACTTAATCTATCTTGCTTCCTTCAGTTTTGAGACGAAAACCAGAAAATCATGAATTTCCACTAAAATCTTAATTTATGAAATCCAAAGTACTGTTTTTATTAAATCATTATGAAAGATGAATCTAAATATAAATTTTGAAGTCTCTAGCTCTTTTCTGTTGCGCCAATAATTTTTTCAGAAAAAGTCCAAATTTCGAAAATGACTGAAGTTATCGAACTGATATTTAACACACATTAATTTAGTATTATTTCTGACATGCTAGAAAAGTTTTAGGTCATTTGCTTGATTTTTAAGGTATTGCGCAACATTTATGACGTCAGAGTTAGTTACAGCAGACTGGCTGGCACACAATGGAAACTGATGTGAATTTACTACAGCGTGAGTAGGCTGCTTCCCTACATGACTTTTTAAGCAGCCTATTAGCTTCAAGGGAGTAATGTATCATTTTGTATTAGCCGGGGTAATAGATTCAGCATCATTCTAACCTGAATACCCACGGGGTACCCCATGAGCGAGAGGTCGTGTTCACCTCACACCCGGCTTCTGGCTACTCGCTGTGTACTCGTAAGACAGCAAGAAAATTGTGAAGTTTAGGGTAAAATATTAAGTTACTTACAGTCTTGTGTGAGCAAGCGGAAACATCATTAGCCTTTATAACACATGGTGAATGTTAATACTTTGAAGCACATATTCCTGCAAGCGCATGAGACTCTGAATGCAGTGTTAAAAATGATTCAAATAGCTCTAAGCACTATGGGACTTAATATCTGAGGTCATCAGTCCCCTAGTCGTAGAACTACTTAAATCTAACTAACCTAAGGACATCACACACATTCATGCCCGAGGCAGGATTCGAACCTGAAGCGCCGAGAACCGGTCTATCATAGCGGCCGGCAATGGAGTGTTAAGAACGTACATATAACATCAGTAATAAATGTCTCATTCATCAGACAACCACACTACGACACTTTTAATTTCAGGCTATCTTACCACGATAAGTGCAGCAATACGCCAATTGCAATTTTCAGTGCTAAACCTCTAGTGCTAGTTATATCATATAAATATCTAGGGATAGCACAGTACAATGATGTGAAATAGAAAAAATACTTTAAATTATTATTTAAAAAGTGAATGGAATACTGTTACTACTTGGTGAAAATACTGGAAAGTGCAGTAGATCGTGGGAAATAACACAAAATACACAAGTGAAGCATATTATGCGTCACTGCTCCAAGCTTGGGGTATTAAGTAGTCCTGGCAGCATACATCAAAGAAATCACAGATTGTAGAACAGAGATTTTCTGAGAACTTAAATGGGAATCACAGGAAAATACGTTACTGTCTTTAACGAAGATTTTGAAAAATATTATTCAATGCACACAATAGTATTTTACTGTGTAACAGCTTTGGGTAGTTAAGTATGGATCTAGATGTATCGGCAAAGTACCCAGCTAGGTTTATGCATCGCATCAAAGGGAATATGTGTCATTACTCTTCCTGTGTAGCGTCACCCACTTTTAGGCAAACCCACAAGAACTCACGTCCTCTCGAAGGGCATTAGACGCCGTTCTACGAAAAATCGATTCCTCATTACGACCTATTTGCTAACGACGTTACAAACCGCCTCTGTAATTGGTACCTCACATCTTGTGTTACCTCTAACATCCCTCAAAACTAACATGAAACACATTCCAAGAAGAAGTACTGTATCAATATCTCTGTATTAGTACAAATCAACAATCCGTAGATTTTTACCGTAATATTTACGCTTCATGAGTGCAGGTTGTATAAATACTGAAGTTAAATGTCACCTTAATGACGCGTTAGACCCTACATGTTTAAGAGTTAGTAGCCTTTCTTTCAAGGGCCACATTCCCCTTTTCTACGGCATGTTTTCTTTAGTTTTTACCAGAAATTTATCGAAACACGGAAGCTTTTGTATTTATCGCGTATTTTTCGTTCCCATATACAGGGTGTTACAAAAAGGTACGGCCAAACTTTCAGGAAACATTCCTCACACACAAAGAAAGAAAATATGTTATGAGGACATGTGTCCGGAAACGCTTACTTTCCATGTTAGAGCTCATTTTATTACTTCTCTTCAAATCACATTAATCATGGGATGGAAACACACAGCAACAGAACGTACCAGCGTGACTTCAAACACTTCGTTACAGGAAATGTTCAAAATGTCCTCCGTTAGCGAGGATACATGCATCCACTCTCCGTTGCATGGAATCCCTGATGCGCTGATGCAGCCCTGGAGAATGGCGTATTGTATCACAACTGTCCACAATACGAGCACAAAGAGTCTCTACACTTGGTACCGGGGTTGCGTAGACAAGAGCTTTCAAATGCCCCCATAAATGAAAGTCAAGAGGGTTGAGGTCAGGAGAGCGCGGAGGCCATGGAATTGGTCCACCTCTACCAATCCATCGGTCACCGAATCTGTTGTCGAAAAGCGTACGAACACTTCGACTGAAATGTGCAGAAGCTCCATCGTGCATGAACCACATGTTGTGTCGTATTTGTAAAGGCACATGTTCTAGCAGCACAGGTAGAGTATACCGTATGAAATCATGGCGGTGAATCGAGGAAGTACAGTACATACTGACGAAACTAAAATGAGCTCTAACATGGAAATTAAGCGTTTCCGGACACATGTCCACATAACATCTTTTCTTTGTTTGTGTGTGAGGAATGTTTCCTGAAAGTTTGGCCGTACCTTTTTGTAACACCCTGTATATTTACATTTTTGTCACTTGGGAGGCCGTTAATTTGCTCCTTTACCAGACACTTTTGATTGCTTACAAAGTACAAAGCGAGAAGAGTCGCAGCTGTCAACAGAACGAAGCATAATGCTGCACGTTGCTAGTTAGATGTATTAGTGCTCATAATAGCATAGCAATGCTCGAAAATTTAGAGCAATAGTTTCAGTAAAGTTTACGATGGTGATATAAATAACTATTTTACTACATTTTCCTCCACCTAGGAAGACGCAGCCACATCATTTGTAACTAGACAGTGCCTAGTTAAACAGAGTGATTGTTTTATGCAGATGGTCGCGTAGTTAGGTGAAGACCACGATTTAGCGCTTAAAGTAATTTCGATTGCTGTGAAGACAAATCTTTTGTTGCGATAGGGAATCAGATGTAAATCTCACTCCCACTAAAAGATCATCATAGGCTTGGAAAATAGGAGACAATTAAGAGAAAAGATCTTAAGCCTCGACATCAACTGTTACGCTATTATATATAATGACTGTTTAGTATCACAGGTAAAACAGTGTACTTCTTAAGACGGAAGCAAGAGTTTATATTCACTTCATGACATTAGAAAGTAGTGTGTCAAGCAGCAATGAGTTTGCTGCGAAATTTAGTAAGTAGCCTGTCTCCAGGAGCTTCGTCAAGTTTGTGTAGTAGCATAATTCCATATTGTATTACCTCCATCTTAGAGATGGGTGAATACGTTGGCTCCTATGGCCGAAATGGATGCATGTAACAGGAATTAATTTCAGTTTTTGATGAGTAATGTGTTTTATATTATAATCGACGAGTGTTCACCTAACAGTGTTTGAAAGGGACAGATAATTAGACTCCGCAACGTAGTAAGATCTTAGCGTCATTGTCAGCAAAGACGTTCAGATAATGCAGTTACAACGTATGAGCTTCAATGGTCACACACACACACACACACACACACACAAACACACACACACACACACACAAACACACACGTCAACGTGTTATGTCACGCTCAGCAGCAAATTGACTGAGCTTTGACTGGTCCGCCAATAAACTTCACTAGTCGCAGCAACTTCGTCAGACACCATCAGGATATATGTGACAATATTCTTACAAAACCAAGTGAACGATTCACAGCTCATCAGGATATATGTGACAATATTCTTACAAAACCAAGTGAATGATTCACAGCTTTACGTATATAACGGGCAGTAAAATGGAAACGTGACAGATGGAAAAATTAAGTAAACAGAATATTATTTAAAAAGTAATCATCATAACTCTTAACAAATTCATCAAACTGTGAGACAAGACGGTCAACGCCTTCAGGGAAAAATGTTTGCGATTGCTACGGAACCATGATTGTACCCAGGCGTGCACATCTTCAACCGAAGCAAATCGACAGCCCAGAATGTCTTTTTCGGGGCTGGAGATCGGGTCTCTATGTAGGATGTGTAAGGGCTTTTCAGAGAAAAGCAGTGTAGTCGAAAAGAACTTGGCAACATATAGGTCCGAACCCAAACGTCCAGGAATGATGACAGACGACGACATTCTGTTGCAGGATATTGCCTGCCCACAAGTTGCCTAGGTCGTTTCGAGCTCGCTGCAGAAGTTTCTCTGGGAAGTCGTTACACATCCTCCATACAGTCTCCCCATGCTATTTCCATATTTTTGGAGCCATGAAGAAAGACATTCGCGGCCGTCGATTTGCTTCGGACGAGGAGGTACAATCATTGTTCCGTAGGCAACTGCAAACATTTTTCCATGAAGGCATTGGCCGCTTGTGTCACAGTGGGGAAAAGTAGTAACAGTTATTGCGATTGTCTTTGAAATAATGAAGAGATTAGTTACTTTCTCCATCTATCTTCTTTTCATTTGAATGCCCCTTACAGCTGGATCCTGCTGAGTGGAGGATCAGTAGAATGTTTACATGAAGGCTAATTGAATCGAACTAAACTGCTGCTTGTTCCCCCTTGAGAGAATTTTCAAAGTGCTTACAAAGGACATGGCTTCTCGCACTGCTGTTTATTGGTGTCTGAATTGTTCATTAGTTATGAAAAATGGTGATTAAGGAACACTGCGTTTGTTACAGTATAGCTGCATCAAGCCTTTGCCTCCCGTTGAACAAATAAAGTTAGTGCCGACACCTAAACTGAAGCGATGACAGCAACGTTTTCGCGTGTACCGGACAATGATGCTATCTTAATGGATGCAGAATTTCTAAAGTGTTACAATAGGAAGTGGCACCGGACCTCTTGCAATGATATTATCACAAACATAAAAGATGCAACAGAACCATTAGCTTCATAGAGAAACTCAACTACTTCTTGACAACAACAGTAGTACGAATAAAGGGATGTGCAAGAATAAGCAATATTCTGGCATGTCCACCTTGGCAAAATAAACAAAATTTGGGAAACTTATTACCGTCAGCTGTTACTTGACTTTCTGACTTGTCATATTTTTGATCGTCATGTCAACTGAGCTTTGGTATGCTCCTATGGTGGACTGATTTATGGACTGATAGATCAACCAGTCTTATTTGAACTTACTATTTAGTCACTTGTTGAAGTTGTCTGTTGGTTGAAATAATCATATTTACAATGCAGACACTTATTTCAAGTTGCAATAGCATCAAAATATTGACCATTAAGACGTTGAGCGCAGAGCCGATTGTACTGGTTTTCCGACGAGGCGGCAGCCCCACTTGCCTGCGACCATTTGACGTGTGTTTTGTTAAGTCGTTTACACACTAGGCCAGCGAAGGATAACGAACGACAACAAACCGTTTGGTTGGCCGAGACTGCTTGATGTGTACGGACGGCAAATCGGAGCGAACGAAGAGGCTGGCCTCGGTTGCGGTTCGGTTTACTAGCGGTAACATCAAAGCGTTGGCGGTTGGTAGGCATTTGGACCTCTGTCTTACTATGGACGCCGGGTCGAATGTTCGTTGGATCCGTAGCAATCTTTTGTTTCTCTAGAACAGGTGAGTATTTAAAATTTTCAGAACAGCCGAAGTCTAACTTGATATGTTTCATTGCCCGATTTCGCCCTTTAATTTAACAAGAGTAGCATAAAAATTTACAGCTCAAACTACAATAGTGGGCTGTTGACTTGAAGAGCGAATTAATTGCAACAGTTGCTGTTTCCACAGCAGGCGTAGAGTGGAATACAGAAAGAGCATTAAAGCTAACAGAGCCTTATTGTGAGCGGAAATGCTTATGAGCCCCTACGACCTACTATTATAATAACAAACTGAAAAGGTTAAACGCTTGTAGGGAAACTTCTGAACTATTACAAACTGATATGCACGAAGTGAAAAAGAAAATTATACCTTTATTGACATCTTTTCGCTGTGAGTGACAAACATAAAGAAATCAAACTGGGAGTGGCTATTAACTTTCCGCTTTAGGTAGAGCTCTCCTAAAAGAGGTCTCATCTTCGGAAATTTTAGGGCCTACACATTTCAATAATATTTCGAAAACTGTAACTTTCATTAGGAAAAAAAATATGAAGTAGCCCATATTCCGATTCATCTTTAAAGTGGACATTTTGTCCCATCATTTTACTCTCTAATTTTAAAAGAGAGGTCGCCCAGCAGTGTCGTTCTTTCTTCTTCCTTTTCTGCTGTTCAGCTGCTTGCAGTAAAACAAATGCTGCACATGCGACAACTGCTAAAGCATCTTCTTTCAGGATAATAACGGGCCATGAAACTGTTATTAAAATGCTACATTGTAACAGTAACAAAACGCGAGTAACCTCGGTAAGTTATCAGAGCCAACCTCGATTCCACATGGCTGAATCCCTTGGCCCCAAGCCAGGTGGTGTGGATAAGAACTAGAACGCCAATGCGTTGGCGACCAACGTTGGGCTGAATCCAGTCTCTGTCATTCGCTGACCTTTGTTGGCCTAGTGTGTACGCACCTTTGGAGTACAAAATGGTGATTAATTGCGCATCTGTCGGTGAGCAACCAAACTGATGGTGGCGAAGTACTCATCACATACTACACAGGCATTACCCTGGAAAAAATTCGCTTGGCAACTGCTGCTGAGCTGGACAAGTAAACAAAATGTAAGTAAACCATTTGACACTAGTTGAGTTGGAGTACAGATGGATGTGTTGTGGTAAGAAGACAATCTCCAAGGTACAGGCTGGTAGAGAAAAGCTACAGCCGTGTAAGGAAGGACTAGTTTTCCAGTGATTACTCTGAAACAGCTTTGTTGTCCATAGTAGCAAAAATTTCACGAGGAGAAAACAGTGATTCGTTGAGTGTGTTACTCGTTCCACCGTTCCACGTAAACGTTGCCTTGAGAGATTGCAGGGCACTCTCACCTCTAATATGGTGTTATGCTGCGTAATGTTCTTAGGTCTGTAGATCTTTATCACTTGGTTGCTATACCTGGATACGATCTGACTCCATATGTTGAAATGGTTGGCAGTAGTTAATGCTCTTGCTTGTGTGCTCTAGTGAAGGAACAGCGGTAAGCTTTACCTGAATTCAAAGGAAGAGGGTGCCGATTTAAACGACTGCGGTAAAAGTGTACGTTGGCTGAGGGCCAAGAGAAGCGTTTCTCCTGCGGAACCTGAGTGAAAACGTTTACGGACTGCTGAGTTCCACGGTCTCATTGTTTAGACACGTTGGATGGTGCCAGTCAGTCGGCGGCCGCATCCAGGTAGGCTGACTAGCACTGAAGAGTCGCCGCTGCAATGGGCAGAGACCGGCAACAAAGCAGAGGATGGTCTCTTGTTAGGCAGGAAGCTGATGAGACGACTGTGTGTTTCTGCGAATTTCTGTGGGACAGATCACTGGCGCCCTGGCGTCCAGACTGTTACAAAAAAATGGTTGAAATGGCTCTGAGCACTATGGGACTTAACATCTATATTCATCAGTCCCCTAGAACTTAACTTAAACCTAACTAATCTAAGGACATCACACAACTCCCAGTCATCACGAGGCAGAGAAAATCCCTGACCCTGCCGGGAATCGAACCCGGGAACCCGGGCGCGGGAAGCGAGAAGACTCTGTTACAAAACATATTTGTGAAAGCATGATGCTTTTAGCGAGTTTGTGGCCGTTCTTTGGAAAGGTCGAAATGGACGCAACAGCGGAGACAACGATCTTTTTATGGAGGGCTGTGGTTCCATCCAGGTCATGGTTTTAGCAAAACACGGTGTAAATGCGTGGGAAAGAGGCCGCGAAACTGAATCTTTTTTCCTTTTCTCCCAGTTAACTCTAAAGTCACTGGTTGGTCAAATCTGTGTATGGAGAGCAAGGAGCGATCTCCTAGCTTCGAATGCTGTGCTCCAGCTCATGATTGGCTTGTTCTAAAGTGAGAGTGGCCTAAGACGTAAATGCGCTATTCTAGCGAGGTGGCGAGGAAAGCTGAGAGAAAGAGATGTAGTCACTCTTGTACTCGCGCTTCGCTAGTAAAGGTCTGCAGGTCTTTACCTAAATGGTGAGACTTGTGTCCTTTGCTAGTGTGCCACTTAGAGCAGTCACCACCTGAACTGTCAGAGGTACTGCTTCTAGCATCACACACACAATGAGTGACGTGTGTATGTAATTATGTTTTGAGTCGGCCGTCTAAGCTTTTGACATATTCCGTCACGCATAGTCGTGCCATGGAGTCAAATTAGTTTGGCAAACCATCAAATGGGTCCACTTGCACACTGGAATCGACCAGGGTTTCACAGGCTCATAAGGAAGAACCTGCGTTCTGAATTAGCCGAACGCGAGACCGTGTACTTGCATTTTTCAGGGTCGCGCCATTAATAACAGATTGCTGCCATCCATGACTCCAGTCGCATCGCGGTGTGCTGCCCTGATGAGGAGGAGGGTAAGGTATCCGCTGCTACGACTTAGGGCTCCTGTATATGCTTTTTAGCACCCTGTTCTTTCGAACAATATTTTTCTTTATGCAATAGTAGAGTATAGATACTTGATGTAGCGTAGTTTTTGGGCCATACCACGGATTCACATTACGCAGTCAGATAAAATTATAAGTTCTGGTTAGTGTCATGTGATGATCCCCAGCTGATCACTTTCTTCACCAAAGACCGCATATAATTGAAAGTGTTTGTCAAATCAAAATGTTTGTGTGATGTTTTTTTTAGCAATTTTTTGTCTTGTGATGTTAAGAATGAAAAATCTATTGTTATTTAGACCACAACTCCTCCCAGTGTTCTGATTAACATTACCTTTGTCATTTTTATTAAAGTCTGATTACAATTGAAAGTAGGAAAGATTGCAGCCATGTAATGCTTTTGCCATCATACGAAAACGAGCATAGTGGACGCATTATTGTGGCCAAGATAGACATGAAGCCCACGCCTACTACAGTAGTAAAAGTTTATATGCCAACTAGCTCTGCAGATGACGAAGAAATTGATGAAATGTATGATGAGACAAAAGAAATTATTCAGATAGTGAAGGGAGACGAAAATTTAATAGTCATGGGTGACAGGAATTCGATAGTATGAAGAGGGAGAGAAGGAAACGTAATAGCTGAATATGGATTGGAGGTAAGAAGTGAAAGAGGAAGCCGCTTGGTAGAATTTTGCACAGAGCATAACTTAATCATAGCTAACACTTCATTCAAGAATAATAAAAGAAGGTTGTATACATGGAAAAAGTCTGGAGATACTAGCAGGTATCAGATAGATTATAAAATGGGAAGACAGAGATTTAGGAACCAGGTTTTAAACTGCAAGACATTTCCAGGGGCAGATGTGGACTCTGACCACAATCTGTTCTTTATGAAATGTAGATTAAAACTGAAGAAACTGCAAAAAGGTGGGAATTTAAGCAGACGGGACCTGGATAAACTGATTAAACCAGAGGTTGTACAGAGTATCAGGGAGAGCATAAGGGAACAGTTGACAGGAATGGCGGAAGAAATACAGAAGACGAAGAATGGGTAGCTTTGAGAGATGAAATAGTGAAGGCAGCAGAGGATCAAATAGGTAAAAAGACGAGGGCTAGTAGAAATCCTTGGGTAACAGAAGAAATATTCAATTTAATTGGTGAAAGGAGAAAATATAAAAATGCAGTAAATGAAGCAGGCAAAAAGGAATACAACCGTCTCAAAAATGATATAGACAGGAAGTGCTAAATGGCTAAGCACGGATGTCTAGACGACAAATGTAAGGATATAGAGGCTTATCTCACTAGAGGTAAGATAGATACTGCCTACAGGAAAATTAAAGAGACCTTTGGAGAAAAGAGACCACTTGTATGAATATCAAGAGCTCAGATGGAAACCCAGTTCTAAGCAAAGAAGGGGAAGCAGAAAAGTGGAAATAATATATATGGGGTCTACACAAGGGCAATGTACTTGAGGACAATATAATGGAAATGGAAGAGGATGTAGATGAAATGGGAGATATGATACTCCATGACGAGTTTGACAGAGCACTGAAAGACCTGAGTCGAAACAGGGCCCCGGGAGTAGACAACATTCCATTTAGAACTACTGACAGACTTGGGAGAGCGAGCCCTGACAAAACTCTACCATCTAGCGAGCAAGATGTATGAGACAGGCAAAATACCCTCTGACTTCAAGAAGAATATAATAATTCCTATCCCAAAGAAAGCAGGTGTTGACAGATGTGAAATTTACCGAACTATCAGTTTAATAAGTCGCAGCTGCAAAATACTAACGCGAGTTCTTTACAGACGAATTGAAAAACTGGTAAAAGCCGACCTCGGCTAAGATCAGTTTGGATTCCGTAGAAATATTGGAACACGTGAGGCAATACTGACTCTACGGCTCGTCTTAGATAATAGATTTAGAAAAGGCAAACCTACGTTTATAGCATTTTTAGAATTAGAGAAAGCTTTTGACAGTGTTGCCTGGAATATTCTCTTTCAAATTCTGATGGTGGCAGGGGTACTATACAGTTATGAGTCGAGGGACATGAAAGGGAACCAGTGGTTGGGAAGGGACCGAGACAGGGTTGCAGCCTCTACACAATGTCATTAAATCTGTATATTGACAAGCAGTAAAGGGAACAAAAGAAAAATTCGGAGTAGGTTTAAGATCTATGGAGAATAAAGAAAACTTTGAGGTTCGCCGATGACATTGTAATTCTGTCAGAGACAGGAAGACTAGGAAGAACAGTTGAACGGCATGGACAGTGTCTTGAAAGGAAGATATAAGATGAACATCAACAAAAGCAAAGCGAGGATAATGGAATGTAGTCGAATTAAGTCAGGCGATGCTGAGGGAATTAGATTAGGAAATGAGACACTTAAAGTAGTAAAGGAGTTTTGCTATTTGGGGAGCAAAGTAACTGATGATGGTCGAAGTAGAGAGGATATAAAATGTAGACTGGCAATGGCAAGGAAAGCGTTTCCGAATAAGAGAAATTTGTTAACATCGAGTATAGATTTAAGTATCTTGAAGTCGTTTCTGAAAGTAGCTGTATGGAGTGTATGGAAGTGAAACATGGACGATAAATAGTTTGGACGAGAAGAGAATAGAAGCTTTCGAAATGTGGTGCTACAGAAGAATGCTAAAGATTAGATGGGTTGATTGCATAACTAATGAGGAGGTATTGAACAGAATTGGGAAGAGGAGGAGTTTGTGGCACAACTTGACTAGAAGAAGGGAGTGGTTGGTAGGACATGTTCTGAGGCCTCAAGGGATCACCAATTTAGTATTGGAGGGCAGCGTGGAAGGTAAAAATCGTAGAAGGTGACCAAGAGATGAATACACCTAGCAGATTCAGAAGGATGTAGGTTGCAGTAGGTATTGAGACATGAAGAAGCTTGCACAGGATAGAGTAACATGGAGAGCTGCATCTAACCAGTCTCAGGACTGAGGACCACAACAACAACAACACGAAAGAGAGAATTCGGATGATAATTCAGTAAGTGATAAAAGTACGTGTTTTGATTCTCGGGGCAACCAGCCAAACATTATGGACTTACGAGTGCCCATGGTGCCCAAGTTTGAAATGAAAATGTGCAGAAGCAGAAAGAAAATCGAAGAAATATTTGTAAACATCTGTGAGCAAACAAATATTTAAGCGACACAAATGACAATGCGTTGCAAACTTTTGATCCATAGGTTTCAACAGAGGACGAAATAAAATGATTCTTGTCGATAGGCTTGTGAAAACTCCTTCCGTACACTTGTAATGGTCCCAGGATCCAATGTTTATTGGTTCACTATGGCTCTGAGCACTATGGGACTTAACATCTGAGGCCATCAGTACCCTAGACTTACTACTTCTTAAACCTAACCAACCTACACCTCCATGTCTGAGGCACGATTCGAAGCTGCGACCATAGCAGCAGCGCGGATCTGGACTGAAGCGCTTAGAACCGCCCGGCCACAACGGCCGAATCCATTGTTTTTTGTAACATTCCTTCGATAGGTAATGAATGGAGAACGTTTGGGTATTCCATTGAGAATGCTGGATTTCGCAGACAACACAGAAGCTTAAGCTTTAGTTCGTATCTGAAGAGTTCAATTCATCACCGATGAACTGAACAAAATTTTTTAATAAATATTATCCAGACGAAATATTCTATATCGAAGTGTTTTTAATGCGAACGAATTATATTCAGGAAATATTTCAAACAAAAAACGCACAAGTACCAGATAAAAATATTTAAATCGTGATGCGATAATAGATACTGCTACAGTTTCGAATTTACTCTGGCAAAACACTTGATACTGAAAATATCTCACTAACAAACTGATGAATGTGTGTCTCGGTGTATTCAGTAAAGGCCATTCATAGCTTGCCCGGTTAGCCGTGCGGTCTAACGCAGGGCTTTCCGTAATGGGAAGGAGCACCTGGTACCCAGCACGAATCCGCCTGGCGGACTTGTGCCGAGGTCCGGTGAGCCAGCAAGTGTGTGGATGGTTTTTAGGCGGTTTTCCATCTCCCTCAGCGAATGTGATCTTGTTCCCTTCGTTCCATCTCACCTACACAATGTCGGCAATTGCTGCGAAAACAAGTTCTGCACGTACGCATACACCACCATTACTCTACCACGCCACATAGGGGTTACACTTGACTCGTTTGGTGTGAAACGTTCTCTGGGGGTTGGGAGGGGGCGGGGAGTCCACCAGGGGCCGAACTACACAATAACCCTGAAAGAGTGGTTCAGTGTGGGGCAGCGGAGGCTGATGTGGACTGCGGTAGTCGTTGTGGGGTTGTGGACCACTGCGGCTTCGGCGGGGACACAGCCTCTCCATCGTTTCTAGGCCCCCGGTTAACAAGCAATACAATACAATACAAAGGTCATTCTTTATACACCGACAATTGGTACACCATTGTAGCTTCGGCAAGCCAACTCGGCACAAAGAACACACCCTTGGAAAGTATCCTTCGACTAAGCGCAAAGGAATTCACAAACAATGTGTCACGATCAAATTTAAATGTGGTGAATTGATTGCGAAGGACAGTTGTCAAGAAATTATCGTCCTGAAATGGAAAGACAAAAGGTACTTTTGGTTCTTTCCACAAATATTAGAGTGACATGGGAAACATGACAACCAAAAGCGGAGATTATTCAAAATCAAAAACTGTTACTGAATACAATAAGGACAAAAACTGTTGTCGAACTTTCTGATCAGATGAGTGTATATAGCAGTCCACTGGGAATGACAGTAAAGTGGTGTCAGAAGTTAGGATTGAATCTTTTTTTAAGGCCGCTGTTGTGAATGTGTTATATGTATTCCAAGGTGTGCCTGGACAATGTGAATCACAGAATTTCGGAATAAGTTGGCATATGCTCTCATATGCCAACCACATGAAGGGACTTCAGACAGTGCCGATATAGAAAGAAGCCAACACCAGTTGGAAAGGATGGGAAGAAAGGTGTATAAAGTGCGTAGATATGGTTCTGAATGGTAGATCAACACAAATACATTCGACGCGCGTTCTAGTTAGAAAATTAACGGTGCCTATCATTTATAATGAGAAACAATGTATATTCCATCTTTGTATTAAATGTGTTAATAATCTGCATTAAAACTAAAACGTATG
Source organism: Schistocerca piceifrons (assembly GCF_021461385.2). Taxonomy (NCBI): domain Eukaryota; kingdom Metazoa; phylum Arthropoda; class Insecta; order Orthoptera; family Acrididae; genus Schistocerca; species Schistocerca piceifrons. The sequence goes on along the minus strand of NC_060149.1, from coordinate 599,502,092 downwards.
TTCCTTAACCTTGGTATAGTTTTTCCCATGCTCAAATGTGATCCAGACGAAAAGTGCACTGACAGTCCTCTGGAGATGACTCCCTCTAAACGAAAAGTACATTTTCAAGGCCAGAGGACTGACGGCGCCCAAACGAAGAGTCCACAGACAATGACATCAAATTCCATTCGTAGCTAATATTTGCAAGTCGAGGAGTTCAGCCTTTAGCCCTGTCACTGCTTAACGTCACTCTGCTTAATGTACCTCCCATCAAGTTCAGATTCATGTATTCACTAATGTCCTTAAATCAATTATTTTACCACCATAAATATCTGCAGGTAACGTCTAACCAAATTTTAGTTCACCAATTTTAGCTCTCACAGTTGATATGTACTTCAATCTTAGAATCATTTTATCAACTAATACACATTAGTGAAGAAACTTCTTTGTAAATTAAACTGTATGCAGGATCAGGTCTCGAACCTAGCACTGTTGCATTTCGCCGGCAACTGTTGTACAGACTGAGCAATCTTTTTTCCTGTTTTCCTGTTTATGGTTTTTTACTATTTTCTATACATCTTTCCTTTGTGGAAACCTTTATGTATTGTTTCATTATTTCTTATCACATATGATATATAACTGCAAATTAACCTTGTTAATGATACCAATTTCCAAATAAATCAGCTTCCTATCGATAAGTTTTGTGAATGTTCCCAGAATGGGAACCTCTAGCAGTAATTGTTAAAGAACAAATTCAAGAACTCAGCAAAATCAAACTACAAGAAAAATAATCAATACCAAAATAATATCTAATTATATTCAAATCTGCATATGAATAAACACAAATTATAAAAACAAAACTCGACAGAAACATTAAAGAATGAACCAACCATCAACAATTATTCAGCAAACAAAGAGGGATCAAAAAAATAGTTATAAATAAATACTTTAACATAAAGATAAACCAAAAGAATTTAAAAAATCATTACCATGAAAACGAATTATTGAAACTAAAATAGAAAGACCTAAAGCACCTTCACAAACAGAAAAAACTAAAAAAATAACAGGAAAGAAATAATCATAATCAAACTCAATAAGAAAAACAATAATTAATGTAAACAAAGAAAGAACAATATACTCCAATCTCAGAAGAACCATCAATAAATGTTCGCATTTGGAAGAAAAAACATAAACACCAGCAAAATAAACCAACAAAGAAGGATAAACAGAGAATATAAACATTAGTTTTAGTAATTTAAAAGAAACACCGGTCTTGTAAACTGGAAATAAGTCTAGCCCCCAATTTTAAAACTTCAGAGGTGTAAAAGCTTCCATCATCAGTCTCGAAAACCGATATTTTAAATGAACTAAACCCTGATATGATTAAAATAATAATTATATCACTATCAAACTTAATGAATATTAATTTGAAAATTAAGACACCCAATTTCATTAATGCTTTTCATTATCCTACAAACTTGTTTAGTTGGATTAATAACTGGAACAATAATGGAAAGATATTGATTATCATATATTTTATTTTTAACGTTTCTCGGTAGTATATTAGTTCTATTTATTTATATTACAAGAATTGCATCAAACGAAATATTTCAACCTAAATCAATTAACATAATTATTACCTTAACAATATGGGTATTCATTATATCGACATTAATTATCCTAGATATAACAATAATTATAGACCTTTTCAAAAATACTTAAACTATAAATATTGATAATTCAATCAATTACCAAGAAATAACAATACCTTTAGAAAAATTATATAACAGACCAACATTTATTATTACAATAATAATAATTTATTTATTTTTAGCACTATTAGCAGTAGTTAAAATCACTAATATTAACCAGGGGCCTATTTGTAAAAGAAGATAATTTACTAATGAATAAACCCTTATGATTAAGACATCCTTTAACTAAAATTATTAATAACTCTTTAGTTGATTTACCTGCACCAACAAGTATTTCATTTTGATGAAATTTTGGGTCTCTGCTAGGGTTATGCTTGGTAATTCAAATCGTAACTGGACTATTTTTAGCTATACATTATACATCAAATATTGAAATAGCATTTAGTAGTGTAGTATACATCTGCTGAGACGTAAATAATGGTTGAATTATTCGAACTTTACATGCAAATGGAGCGTATATGTTTTTTATTTGTATTTATTTACATGTAGGATGAGGAATTTACTATGGACCTTATATATACAGAGACACCTGAATAATTGGAACAGTAATTCTATTCTTAGTTATAGCAACTGCATTTATAGGATACATTTTACCTTGAGGTCAAATATCATTTTGAGGTGCGACAGTAATTACTAATTTATTATCAGCAATTCCATACTTAGGAGCAGATCTAGTTCAATGGGTGTGGGGAGGATTTGCTGTTGATAATGCAACATTAAATCGATTTTTCACCTTTCATTTTGTATTGCCATTTATTATTGCAGCTGTGGCAGCAATTCATTTATTCTTTGTCCACCAAACAGGATCTAATAACCCGTTAGGACTAAATGGAGATATCGAAAAAATTCAATTTCATCCATATTTTACTTTCAAGGATTCTATTACATTTGTATTAATAACATCATTATTAATTATATTATGATTAATTAATCCTTACCTCCTAGGAGACCCAGATAATTTTGTACCTTCTAATTCATTAGTAACACCAGTTCATATTCAACCAGAATAATATTTCCTATTTGCATATGCAATTCTATGATCAATTCCTAATAAGTTAGGTGTTATTGCATTATTCTTATCAATTAGAATCTTAATAATTTTACAATTTTTTAATAAAACACCATTCCAAGGTATCCAATTCCATCCTCTTAATCAGATTTTATTCTGAATCATAGTAGTTGTTGTATGTTTATTAACATGAATTGGTAAACGACCTGTTGAAGAGCCTTACATTATAACAGGGCAAATCTTAACAATTATTTACTTTACATACTCCTTAATTAATGTCTATGTTGCAAACACATGAGAACCTAATTAAGGAATAATAAGTTAACTAGCTTAGGAAAAGCATATGTTTTGAAAACATAAAGCTAGAAGTTCAACTCTTCTATTAACTTTATTTAAAAAATAATTCACCGAATAAATGAGATAAATAAAATCTCTAAACCAACAAAGAAAATAAAAAATTCAAAGATAAAGGTAAAAAACTTTTTAAAGCTAAGTATATTAACTTATCATAACGGAAACGTGGTAATGTACCCCAAACTCAAATAAAGCCAAAGGATATAATAGCAAGCTTAATAAAAAATATAAAAGAATAAAAATCACCACATAAAAAAATTAAAGCTAATAACATTCTTATAAAAACAATTCTAGTATACTCAGCTAAAAAAGTTAAAGTAAAACCACCTGCACCATATTCAATATTAAAACCTGAAACAAACTCAGATTCACCTTTGCCAAAGTCAAAAGGAGTATGGTTAGTTTCAGCTAAACAAGAAGCAAAACAAGCTAAAGCTAAAGGAAAAGAAATAATAATAAATAAACAATAAAGCTGATAATTTATAAAATCAAACATGTTAAAACTACCAATTAAAATAATTAAAGATAATAAAATCAAAACCAAACTAACTTCATATGAAATTTTTTGAGCAACAGAACGAAGAGAACCTAATAAAGAATAATTTGAATTGGAAGATCAACCAGTGAGTATAACGGTATAAACACCTAATCTAGTGCAACATAAAAAAAACAAAAACCCATAAGAAAAAGAACACATATAAGTAGGGGAAAATTACTCACAGCCAAAGAAATCATTAAATTAAAAACAGGAGAAAAATAATAAAGTAAATAATTAGATATAATAGGAATTGGCTGCTCCTTACAAATCAACTTAATAGCATCACTAAAGGGCTGTGGGATTCCTACAAATCCTACTGTATTTGGACCCTTACGAATCTGAATATAACCTAAAACTTTACGCTCCAATAAAGTTAGAAAAGCAACACTAATTAAACTACAAATAACTAATAAAAGAAAATTTAAAATAAACATAAATAAATCATAAAGTATCAATACTATTTGTAGAAAAAATCTACTTAAATGAATTCTAAATTCAACACATTAATCTGTCAGAATAGTAAGTTAATTAATATGAATCAATATAATAAAAAATATTTTAACCATATCGTCCTTTCGTACTAATATGGATTAATAGTCTTACGATAGAAACCGACCTGGCTCACGCCTGTCTGAACTCAGATCATGTAAGAATTTAAAAGTCAAACAGACCTAATCACTGGGCTCCTGCACCCAAAATTTTTCTTAATCCAACATCGAGGTCGCAATCTAATAGCTACCGCTCTCTACCATTCACTATTGAGCGCTCAGTGCGACAAGGCTGTCCTTTGTCAACCTCCATCTACGCTGTCGACTTCGAGCCTGCGCGTCATTGACTATGTCAGTGTTTGGAGGGCATTCGCCTCAACAATGTGTATTTTAAATGTTGTGCGTATTGGGACAGTGTAACTCCCTTGGTGAGTTCGGCAGAAGATGTATGTATGACGATGTCGTGACTTTATCACTACAGCCAGGTGACCAGCAGCCGTATCAACCTGTAGAAGTTACACGACATGGATGTGGGCAGAGGACTGGCTATCAGAGCGTCAGTAGCCAGTACCAAGGTCCCGGTGATGAAATGTTTGGGAGTGACCTTCCATGGTAATGTGCAGCGTACAGCAGCAGCTAAGGTACGACAGATTGCACGAAAGTTTTTCTTCACTCCTTTCTCACGCTTGCCTTGATCATGCGGACAGGTTTTGTGAACGTCTATCTTGCCCCTATCATTATACACACATTCTCTCTCTGCCCACTACAGTGGCTGCCAAGTCCCAGGCGGCCTATGGTCATTTTGTCAGCGATGGTAGAGCATTCAAGATCCGTTGTGAGACACTGACGATACACATACATGCAGACGGCGTTAGAATGATAAACGTACACAGTAGGCAGCGCGCTCTCTTTTTGCGGACGACGCATCACCTACGTGCTTCGATTAAGAACACCCTCACTGGTACGATGATTGAAGAAGTGGCGCCAAAGTCCTTCCGGCCGTCGATACCAGATGGACATATCGCGCGCCCACTTGGCATCTGTCTAATGGAGATGAGTTATCTGTTGGGTGTTTTACCGATTGCCCGAGCGCCTATAATGAAGGACTTCTACCGATACTTCCAGCGGACAATGCCTGCTAAGGCGACTGAACGCCGACGTCCGGCGATTGGCTGGAAGCGGGTGTGGAGTAATATATACACACACCTTTCCCTCTCACCGCGGTGGTATGTGATAACGACTGAAACAATCCACACTCGACAACGATTATTCACTCACTATTTATCTTGCCGAGGACCCTCTCTGTCCTAGATGCGCCGCTGTCGACATTGACATGCACCATTTCGTTACGATACGAACTACCAAATGGTGGCTCCTCAAACGCCACGTGTTGGCATTGTTGCTGCGATGCCCGCCTTAGTCCGTAATGCCCAGCGACCTGATGCATCCTCACGTCACTTACTATCCTGCTACTCGACATAATGCCACGGTGTGGGTTAAAGGTATGAAATTGCCACACTTTTTCAGTGACGGCAATGGTGAGTTGTTAGATTTTTGGCACTATCTACCTAGCTGCTACACGGTTTTACGGCGAAGGCGTTGTATGGCTCGCTCTTTGCGAATTACTTGGAGTCGTTGTTTACGCACCCTCCAGAGCTTTGGGGTGTACAATGTATCAGAAGAGACTGAAGATACAGCACAGGACAGACTGACGAGAGACGTCAACGGTAATTACAAGGTGTTTAACACTCGATGAACGAGAAGACGACCAGGACACCCCACTGTTTGGCTGCCGTGAACATCCCCGGAAGAAGAAAAAATGAAAAAAATAACAAATAAAATAAATTATAAAGCATTTTAGCACTTCCTCTCTCTCTCTCTCTCTCTCTCTCTCTCTCTCTCTCTCTCTCTTTCCAAAACAATCGGAGGCGAAGGAGTTTTTCACTGTTGTTCGTGGGTGGGGAGTAAGAGCTGGCCAACATCCGTCCTAGTTATCTTTTAGGGTGACAGTGGAGGAGGCATTAGGTATTGTTTTATAAGTTAATTAGGTTTTGGGGACAGTATCGGTGTTACGGGCCAGCGCTTGAAGTGGAAGAGGTCTAAGAATAAAAAAGGCGATATAACATTTGCCCGTTCAAGGCAAAGGTCTCGAATCCGAGTCTTGATCCAGCACACATTTTTAATCTGCCAGAAAGTTTTGTATCAGTACACACTCCGCTACGAAGTGAAAATTTCATTCCGGAGCTAATGTTATGTTTCATTACGTTTTCTCGCATCGTATAAAGGTTCCTCTTACCTCAAATCCTTTGCGTTCTCGTTCAGAAACTCATAGATTCGTTTTCTAAATCGAATGCCTAGTATTTTTATAAGGCACATTCACCAAAGCAATGGCTGCCTAGATGTATGTGACTCATGAACCAGAGCACTTTGCTTTTCCTATCACTAATCGATGCTCAAGATGTCGACCTCGTAAATTTGTAAGATATGGATCGTTCATATCGTTTCATTGTTATTTTTCGCTGTTTGAGTTAAGCCATTTACGTACACATTGACTGTAAAATTGCTGTTTCCAATCTTTTGACCTTCAACATGGCTACAAAACGTACGTATTAATGGATCTAAGAATATTGTAAATAAAACCATAGACAACTGGCACTCTTGGCTGACAGGCCTTTGCACTGGTAGTTCTTTTACACCCTTGAAATCATTCTTGTATTGACCGGAAAGATAAAGTAAGATAAAGAACAATAATTTATTACGGGAAACTTAAGTGAATCATTGCTTCTCTCAATAATTCGTGGCTTAGATTTTCAGATGAATAGTCTAAGTGAAAAGTGAGGAATCCGGTACTTTGTTGTTGATTGCTGTGGATGAATAAAACGTGATCTCACCTTATCCCTATTCCAGTAAAGATGTTTCGTGCATTACTTTCTGTATTGTCACGGCAACAGTGTGTAATATTATCTTCTTGTCACTTCATCACTTATTATCTGATAATATTTTGAGTGAAATACGTATGGAATCATCGTCTGCTGCCCGGGCTGCCTCTCATTATTGAAAGTTTTTTTTTTGTAATCACGATTTTGAATTCTTTTTCTGTCAAAGAAATTCTGCTTTCGTCACTTCACTTCCATTCATATATATATATGAATATATATATATATATATATATATATATATATATATATTTGTTGATAGTTGTAGAGTGCCTTGAAGTATCTTCTTATGGCCGGAAGTTCCAGTGAGTTTCGAGCTGGCTGTTGTGTCCCCGATAATTCTTTCCTTCGTCCTTCTTTGTTCTCTCGCTAATTGATGGAGACGCCACTTTTAATCAGTGTGACATGTGTGGTCTTTGGACCTAAATATATTCTCTTTGAATCTGTCTGCTTGTAATTCGACTATTTTCTTTTTGAGCATCCTCATTTCCTCTGCTCTGACGTCGCCACTATCTATTCCGTTTTTTCCAGTAAGGCGCTGTAATAAAACTCAGCGACATCTTGTCTTTCTTTGTAGATCTGATACGAAGCGTTTTTTTTAATCTGGTAGTACCTGGTTTGTCTACCAATGCCACCACTCACTGCGATTTTCATAAAATCTTTTTTATTTTTATTTTTCTAGTTGAAGAATTCATCGCTAAAATTTTCTTCAACTTGTTTCTCATCGAGGACGCTAATGTTTAGTTTCCAGTAGCTCTTGTATCGGATATCCTTTGATATTAACTAGACCTTTGTGGTGATAACTAATGCTGCGCAGGGGATCGCAGGGGAACGTTAGTACGCATGCCTGGTAGTACACAATTAAATCTGACCTCCAAGTATCAGCCCTTTATTGGAGTTTCTTACATAATGGGTGAGAGTTCTCGGCAAAAAAATAGTGGAGTGCCTTTCCTGTTCGATCCGTATGTGGCATACTCGTTTACGAGTGTAATAGCTTTGATGATTCCTTTTATCACCCGGCCATATGGATGAAGTTTAAGTTGCCTCATTTCCTGACATCTCATTTTTATAATAGCAACACAACGTCCGTTTTCTTCTACACTGTTGTAGATGTTATATGCGGGTGTAAGGCGAATGTCTTGAAATATTACTTCTTGAACTAAAACTGCATACACGTTATTAGTTTTTTTGGAAAATCCTTGATCTTCTCATTTGGATGAGGTGATATCAGAGATACTGAGTGTTAGGATGTAGTAACTCTATCGGCGCGCGAGACCCTACGTTTTGCTTCCAAAAAGTGTTTTGCAGGTCACGAAATCCTTTGGCATGCAACACAGTGATTGGCCCGAGGTCATTTTCTTTTTTTCAATTTTATGTTTTCGATATTCGACACAGGCGTTTTTAGTTCATTTCTTGGATTCTTCGCAGCTTGTTTTATCTGGATGCTGTTGAAGGTTTTGAATATTGTAGTATTATAGGCGAGGTTTTGTTATTCCATGCACTGTCCTCGATTTTGTCCAGCATATTGCTTCCATCTGTCCAAGTTTCATCGTTGTGTTTGTTTTCTGCACTTTCAGAGTAGCTAGTTTCACTGTTTTTAAAATTTTTTTTTTCTCCCATTAACGCTTTCTGCCACCTGCATATTCCCTTCCACATGCTGTGGCCTATTCTGGTGTTACTCATACTTTACTTTTGCAGGGACGCTGATAGCATCCCGGTAACTGATTTGCCGCTGTTGTCTGCTACGCCGCACAACTGGGTCTCAATGACACATACTATCTGTATATTAAAATAGAAAGTTAATAATCATCACACGTTAATGGTTACTAATTGCGAAACACCACTAACATTGACAGGAGGATCTTGTAACAGTTTGATTGTTGAAAATACTGTCATCGAAATAGTTTTTCTATAATTATTCTCTATTCTGATTACTATTTGCTTCCTCAAGGAGCATGCATTTCCCTATACTACATAACTCAAATCAAACATCTAGTCGCCGGCCGGAGTGGCCGAGCGGTTAAAGGCGCTACAGTCTGGAACCGCACGACCGCTACGGTCGCAGGTTCGAATCCTGCCTCGGGCATGGATATGTGTGATGATGTTCTTAGGTTAGTTAGGTTTAAGTAGTTCTAAGTTCTAGGGGACTTATGACCACAGCAGTTGAGTCCCATAGTGCTCAGAGCCATTTTTGAAACATCTAGTCCTCCTATCCGTTACATCTTAAATAGTGATGTCCAGTTACTTATCGCAACACACTAATGTTACAAAATTGGCAGCTGCATTTCCTTTGTACAATAATTGTAATTTGGAAAGCAAAGACGAGTCAACAGCTAGTATGAGCAGCCGGAAACTAATTTACCAGTAGCTTCGATGAAAGCTAAACATTTTAATCAAAATAGAACATGAGAAACACTTTTAACTATAGACACATGAAAATATAAAGACTGTTACGTCCAAACCTGTACAATAATTCACCTGTTTCTACACGACTACTTTGTAATTCACAATTAAGTGAACAGCAGAGGATTCATCGAACCTCCTTCATGTTGTTTCTCTACCATTTCACCCTTGAACAGCGCGCGGGAGAACCGAACACATTAGCTTTCCGTGCCAGCTCTGATTCCTCTTATTTTAATTTGATGATAATTCCGCCATATATAGGTAGGCGTCAGCTAAATATTTTCAAAATCTGGGGACAAAGTCGGTGATGGAAATTTCATGAGAAGATTCCGCTGCAACGAAAATCATCTTTCCTTTTGTGATTGCCACCCCAATTCACGTATCATATCCAAGACACTCTCTTCACTGTTTCGCAATAATACAAAATGAGCTGCCCTTCTTTGAACTTCTTCGATGTTCTCTGTCAATCCTGCCTGATGAAGGTCCCACATCGCACAGCAATATACAAGAAGAGGCCAGTCTTTCGTGGTGTAACCAGTTTCTTTAGAAGACCTGTTGCATTTTCTAAGTGTTCTGCCAGTAAACCGCAGTCTTTGGTATACTTTCCCCTAAGATTATCCATGTGATCGTTCCAATTTAAGTTATTCATAATTGTAACCTCTAAGTATAAATTTATCGGATTTCTTTTAGTTCTCATGTGAATGACTTCACGCTCTTCGTTATTTAGAGTCAAGTGGTACTTTTCACTCTACACGCATATCTCGTCTAAATCATTTTGCAATTTGTGTTATCTGATGACTTTATGAGTCGGTAAATGATGGCATCATATGCAAACAATCTAAGAGGATTGCTCATATTGCCTCCTAAACCGCTTATGAGATCAGGAACAGCAGAGGGGGTGTAACGCTTTCTTGGGGAACGCCAGATATTACTTCTGCTTTACTCAACGACTATCCGTCAGTTACTATGAAGTGTGACCTTTCTGACAGGAAATCACGAATACAGTCAGATAAGTCAGACGATATTCTATATGTATACAATTTGATTAGAAGTCGTTCGTGAGGAACGGTGTCAAAAGCCTCCCGGAAATCGAAAAACTTGGAATCAGTTTGACATCCCCTGTCGATAGTACTCACTTCGTGGAAATAAAGCGTCAGTTGCGTTTCACGAGAAGATATTTTCTGAATCCGTGTTGGATCTTGTACAATAAATCGTTCTCTTCGAGGTGAGCCTTAATGTTCGAACACAGGATATATTGTAAAATTCTGCTGCAAACAGATGTTAGCGATGTAGGTCTGTAATTTAGCGAATTACTCCTATTTTCCCTTCTTGAGTAATTGCGTGATTCGTGCAACTTTCCAATCTTTAGGTACAGACCTTTGAATGAGCGAACGGTTGTATATGATTGATAAGTATGTAACTATTCCATCAGCATGCTCTGAAAGGAACCTGACTGTTATACAGCCTGAATAGTAGGCCGTGCCTCTGTTAACTGATTTAAGATGCTTCGCTACACTGAAGATATCTACTTCTAATTTACTAAAGCTGGCTGTTGATCTGGATTCGAATACAGGAATATTTAGTTTATCTTCTTTGGTGATGGAATTTCGGAAAACCGCCTTTAGTAAATCTGCTATAATGGTACTGTCATCCGTAATATCATCACTGTTATCAGGCAGTGAGTGTATTGACTGTGCCTTTCCGCTGGTATACTTTACACGCGACCAGAATCTCTTGGAATTTTCTGCCAGATTTCGAGACAGAGTGTCGTTGTGGAAACTATTAAAAGCGGCTCGCATTGAATTTCTCCCTAAGTTTCGAGCTTCTGTAAAACTTTCGCGTCCTTTGAAATTTGACACGCTTTGTTCGTTCCTTCTGCAACATAATTCTGACCTATTTTGAGTAACACAGGGAATCAGCGCCATCTATTAATAGTTCATTTGGTATATACACTGAAGAGCCAAAACATTATGACCACTGGCCACCGTGACGTTGAATACCTTCTTGTATGTTGTGGACACGTGACTCAGTAAGGAAAGAATGAAAGCGAAATGGGCAGTCACTGTAGAGAAGGTGTGGGCCATTAAAGCGGAAATCCAATGATACAAGAATTTCTGACAAAGGCCACATTGCATGGCCCTGCGGCCGGAAAGGAGAATCCCTGAAATTCAGAGCTTGTAGCCTTTTGGCATACTACTGTCGTGAGCGCACATGGAATGTGTTTGATGGACGGGGATATAACAAGTAGGCCGTATGGTATTGGACGACCACGTGTCATCACAAACCATAGAGGTGGGAGGATCCCTAACTGTGTAATCCAGAACAGGCAGCGATATGTGGCAGATCTGACGACATAGTGCAATGCCGGTGCAGACTACAGTGTTTCAGAGCACCCCGTTCAACCGCAGTTGTTGAACATTGAGGTCCGCAGCACACGACCCCTACGTGTTCGTGTGTTGATCCAACGACATCATCAGTTACGATTTCAGTGGTCTCACCATCACTGAGTTTTCACCATGGATGTATAGAAACGTGTCTCCTGTCGAATGAATCGCGTTTCTTGCTACACCAGGTCGACGGTTGGGTCCTTACAAGCCGTCATCCAGGAGAATGACTGCACGAAACATGCGCCGCGCCACATATGCGGGTCGGTGATGGCAGAATTTCGCTATGAGGTAATCGAAGGCATTATGGCATTAGTTAACTACTTGAACATTATCGCGGACCACAAGCATTGTTTCATGCTTGAAGTCTCTCCCTATGGCGATGGCATCTTCCAGCAGGATGATGTTCCGTGTTGCGGGGTCAGAATCGTGCTACAGCGGTTTGAGGGGCAGTATAGTCAACTCACATTGATGTCTTGGCCAGCAAATGTGTCTAATCTGTACCCGCTGGAACACATATCTGGCACCAGCTGCGTGCCGAGGAAACCACTATTCCGTAATTTGAGGGAATTGCTTTACCTGTGCGTAAACCTCTGGTGCCACATACTTCGGTAATTCCGTCAAGAACTTGTAGAGTCCATGCCAACCACAAACTCTGCTGTATTATGTTTAAAAAGTGGAACAACACGCCATTAAACTAGTGGCCAAAATGTTTTGAATCATCGGTGTGTATCTCAACCGCCATCGATACTAATTCTTTGAATTTAAACCACATCTGGTCTACACAAATACAGTCAGATTGGAAGGAGTGGGAACTTTCTCTTATGATTACGTCAAACGAAAGTTTATCTCCTTTTTTAAATAGATTAATTTGGCATTTTTCACTAATCCTTGTATCCGTCTTGATAATCCCTATTTGCTTATGATTATTTATTGCAAATATACACTACTGGACATTAAAATTGCTACACCCCGAATATGACGTGCTACAGACGCGAATTTTAACCGACAGGAAGAAGATGCTGTGATATGCAAATGGTTAGCTTTTCAGAGCATTCACACAAGGATGGCGCCGGTGGCGACACCTACAACGTGCTGACATGACGATAGTTTCCAAACGATTTCTCATACACAAACAGCAGTTGACCGGCGTTGCCTGGTGAAACATTGTTGTGATGCCTCGTGTAAGGGCGGATTGTAGCCTATCGCGATTGCGGTTTATCGTATCGCGACATTGCTACTCGCGTTGGTTCAGATCCAATGACTGTTAGCAGAATATGGAATCGGTGGGTTCAGAAGGGTACTACGGAACGCCGTGCTGGATCCCAACGGCCTCGTATCACTAGCAAGTGGAGATGACAGGCATCTTACCCTCATGGCTGTAGCAGATCGTGCAGCCACGTTCCGATACCCGAGTCAACAGATGGGGACGTTTTCAAGACAACAATCATCTGCACGAACAGTTAGACGACGTTTCCAGCAGCATGGACTACCAGCTCTGAGACCATGGCTGCGGTTATGCTTGACGCTGCATCGCAGACAGGACCGCCTGCGATGAACTGTGGTATCGAGTTGAAGCTGCATGGGCAGCTGTACCAGTACACGCCATCCAAGCTCTGTTTGACTCAATGCCGAGGCGTATCAAGGCCGGTACTACGGCCAGAGGTGTTTCTTCTGGGTACTGATTTCTCAGAATCTATGCACCCAAATTCCGTGAAAATGTAATCACATGTCATTCTAGTATAATATATTTGTCCAATGAATACCCGTTTATCATCTGCATTTCTTCTTGGTGTAGCAATTTTAATGACCAGTAGTGTATTATTCTGGCCGTTCAAGTCTAGTAGCCCATAACTATTATGACTCACCACAGTTTTTTTCAGGTAACCGTAAAGCTGTATTGAGATTTCAATAAGAACTACATTTAAGCTGAGTACTTTAAATATTTTCTTGACAGATATATTTTAGAAAATCTTTAATAATCCATCTATGAAATCCATGTGGAGTACTTCAGAAACAAGATTCACTAAATAGTAAGGGAATCTACTACTCGACAGATTTTATTGAATTTTGTTACATAAATCAATTACATTAAGTTCAATAAAACAGGAACTCTGAAGTACAGCACCAGTTGCCATAGAATCCTGCCTAAGAAATTCACTAAGCATAAAATATGGGTACTCAACACAAAGTTTACGGAACACAAACTTATTATTGGAAAATAAAACACGTAAATGGTCGATTCAGTTATTCAGTACTCACCCGATTCTTTGAGACATAGGAAGTGGCTGTGGCTATTTCCTGTTGAAACTCGACAAACGCGGAAATGTATCCATGGATCTTGCTATATAACAAGCTTCATATCCGAGGCTATATTAAATAATCTTGCTGCCATTCTTGCAATATCGAACACTTTGCACACTAGCTATCAACTAACTCTCACCCCAAAGGAGCCATGCAGTTTGACACCCAAATCCATCTTTTCTATTCCCGACATGCAGATTTCGTTACGGAGGGAGCCCCCCCACCCTCCCTATGTTTGTTTTACAAGATTGCAAAGCTTTGTACCCTTTGAAGAACTAATATTACAAATAAATTTTTCGCATTTCCATTGTTTTGTAGAACATTACTTGTAAAATTACATTCATACATTAATTAAAATTACATAAATGGACGTAAATAATGAATAAAACATTTACGTAGATGTTATATCAAAGATCATGGAGATACAGAAGTCACGTTAAACAGACACAGAAGTTATATGCAATAAGTATAAGTAATATCGATATCGACATGCTCCGTGTTTCAATGATGTTTTCAGTTCACATCAGTGAAACAGACGTAGTGCCTCAAGTCGTGCTGGGCAAAAATAAAAAAAAAAAAAAAATAAAAAAATAAAAAAAACCAAAGCGGCACACACTTTACATAACAGCATCACAAAGATCATATTTACATAAAACAGCCTTACACAATACATAAATGCAAGAGAGGAAATATAATGTAGACCTTAATATAAACATTAATTAAATTCTGTTCATGATTTACAGTTCTTTACTAGAAATTTGAAGCAGGCTGTTTGTTTTGCTTTAAAGGAAATATTCAACTTCTAAATTTTTTTTAGCTTCAAAATATTACTATAGACTATTTTCAGTTTGTGTACGGGAAGAACAATTACGAAAACTTATTAGTTTCACCAAATAGGTGCTTTTGGCTACGTGAATTTTAATGCCGTTCAACAACATAACAAAACACTTTTTTCTATAGACATAATTTTTTACTGCTCCTCCAATTTTCCAGGCAGTTCACACAGAACACTTGTCACTACAGACCTTGTTTTACTAAGGAAACACTTGGCTGTCCACTAATTTTTGGCAGTCCTTTTGAAACACCTTTATTGGTTAATTCACTTAGCAGTAAATTATGGTGCCTATTTCACATACTGGCAATCTATTTTATTAAGCTGCAGCTTATTACGCAGTGCAGCTTTTTAGCATGTTATTTCACATTTTTGGAATGTCCATACCATCCTACACACAGTTACAGCGTTACGAATCTAAAAGTTGTAGACATATATTAGGAAAATTATAATAGTGAGTATTCACAAAAATATAACATTTGCTTACAGACACATTTTGTAAGAATAAATAATCTATAATACAGCACGAATTAGTCAGTTCATATTTTTAGACAGTGCTCCTTTTTATTCTGCTCTATGGACATGCAGTTTCAGATCCACTATATTACGAACACATACGTTCTGCTTTGATTTAGTGTATACCAGATACTATGCGTTAGCGTTAGGCGTTCACTGCAGTTCATATGGTCCATTGTAAATATACCTAAATTTGGAAATAAAGCTGCTTCATTTTGAAATGAATCTGCCCCACGCCCCCTTGGTATGGTAGCAGCCTGTGCTGCTGTACACAGTATAATATCATTTTCCGGAATTCACCATAACAAGTCTTAAATAGGTCTAATATGATACCAAGGGATGTTGCCTACATACCCTTTGAATATATCTGGGGGCTTTCTTGTTTTGGAATTTTGAACTGTTTAGCAACTAGAACCCTTTGAGATAGGATATAGCACAGTTCGATGGTTCTTTCTTTCTTCCTTGGTTTTGTGTTTTCTTTTGGTTCTTGTTTTGAATTTGTTTCACCAGGTGGTACAAAACATTATTTCATCACGCATTCCCCGATTTCCGTTACTCCAGCAATATTCCACATCCGAACTATCTTGTAAATCCGACCATTATGGGTCAGTGTTCGCTTGTGACAGAAAGACTTTTCTTAGACGGATGTTAATTTCCTTATGTGATCTTCTGTCAGATCTTAAATACTCAGGCTCACGGTTTTCTCCTGACGTTATGAGTTGTATTTCTTTCATGCAGGCTCTTCTTCAGAGCTGTCATCTTCATCGGCTATAGTGACGTTTACCCTTATTTCGTATCTTTTGTACACTAGTCGACTTGAACTTCAATAAACTGCCTACTGGCTTCTGTCTCGGGTTCTTCGGCCGACGGTCGTCTGATGATTTTGCATACGTTTCGCCAGAACGAGTGGCTGGCATTGTCAAAGCTTCACCCTCGATTGCTGGTAGTGAACTGGAGCCGACCTCGCGGCCGCAGACTATATGTACCTGGCGCGCCAACTTCCGAGGGCTTCCCCGCGGTCATTTCCGGTGCGGTTCTCCTCTTGCTACCTGCGACGGTCGTTTGCTGCGGCATGGGAAGCCAGGATCCGTTTACCTCAAGCCTTTCTTCTTTCTTGTTGAAGCTATTCCCGTGTTTTTGTATTTCTATAGTTTCTTTGAACAAGCGGGTGTGATAGTGCTTCTCTACAGCGAGAACTTCCGTGTTGGAGAATTTTATTACGTGGTCGGTCTTACACAGTGCTTGCTTGCGACGGCCGATTTCCCGTGCTGCAGCGAACGACCGTCGCAGGCAGCAAGAGGAGAACCGCACCGGAAATGACGGCGGGGAAGCCGTCGGAAGTTGGCGCGCCACGTACATGTAGTCTGCGGCCGCGAGCTCGGCTGCAGTTCACCATCAGCAGCAGAGGGTGAAGCTTTGACAATGCGAGCTACTCGTGCTGTCGGGACGTCAGTAATCATCAGGCGAACGCCCGCCGAAGAACCCGAGACAGACGCCAATAGGCAGTTTGTCAGCGAGTGGCCACGAAAGCCTTAACAATTTGGTGAACTTCAGTAGCTCGTAAGCAGTCAACTGTATCTACCTCTTCCGGCCTATAAACGCTTCGATTGCAACTCTAGGGATTTAATCTTCCACGCTTCTCCTTCTCTTAGCGACCATATTTATTCCCTTCATTTCTTTACGACTACTCTCAACATTATTGTCAGGTCGCTCTACTTTGAATAGCTCCCTTTTTCTCACTATCTTCCACCTCTTTAGCCATTGCCACTATCGAATTTTGTACGTCACTAACTGCTTCCATTTCCTCCTTTCTGTTGGGGTACATCCGATTCCCGACGTACTTTTTTCTCTTTTCATCATCGCCTGTCCTTCTGGTCGCATAAGTCCTTTCCGAATACTCTTACTCGCTCTGTTTTAGCTCTTGGTACAGATCGTCGATTTGTTTCCACCAGTTCGCACCAAATTCTTTTCGCAAATTTTATCATTACCAGAAACTAATCTCAGCTAGATCAATGCTAAGCATTTTAGTCAAAACGTAACATGAGAAATACTTTTTAGCTATGTACACATGAGGATACACTGAAGCGCCAAAGAAACTGGTATAGTCATGCATATTCAAATACAAAGGTATGTAAACAGGCAGAACACAGCGCTGTGGTCGACAACGCCTATATAAGATAAGGAGTGTCTGGCGTTAGATCTGTTACTGCTGCTACAATGGTAGGTTATCAACATTTAAGTGGGTTTCGGCGTGGTCTTATAATCGTCGCACGAGCGATGGAACACAGAATCTCCGAGGTAGCGATGAAGTGCGGATTTTCCCGTACGACCATTTCACTTGTGTACCATGAATATTAGGAATCCGGTAAGACATCAAATCTCCGACATCGCTGCGGCCGGAAAAAGATCCTGTAAGAACTGGAATAACGACGACTGAAAAGAACCTTTCCACGTGACAGAAGTGCAACCCTTCCGCAAATTGCTGCATATTTCAATACTGGGCGATGACCAAACCATTCAACGAATCATCGTCATTATGGCTTTCGGAGCCGAAGGCCCACTCGTGTACCCTTGATGCCTGTGCATGACACAAAGCTTTATGCCGCCTCTCCTGGGCCCGTAAACCCCGACATTGGACTGTTGATGGCTGAATGATGATGATGATCTTTGGTTTGTGGGGCGCTCAACTGCGCGGTATTCAGCGCCCGTACAAGTTCCCAACCGTTGCTCAGTCCAGTCTCGCCACATTCATGAATGATGATGAAATGATGAGGACAACACAAACACCCAGTCATCTCAAGGCAGTTGAAAATCCCTGACCCCACCGACAATCGAACCCGGGACCCCGTGCTCGGGAAGCGTGAACGCGGCCGCGAGACCACGTGCTGCGGATTTGATGACTGGAAACATGTTGCCTGGTCGAATGAGTCTCGTTTCATATTGCGGATGGTCGTGTACGGGTATGGAGACAATCTCATGAACCCATGGACCCTGCATGTCAGCAGGGGACTGTTCAAGGTGGCGAAGGCTCTGTAATTGTGAGGGCGTGTGCAGTTGGAGTGGTATCGGACCCCTGATACGCCTAGATATACGACTTTGACAGGTGACACGTACGTAAGAATCCTGTCTGATCACCTGCATCCATTCATGTTAATTATTCATACCGACAGAGTTGAGCAATTCCAGCAGGACTATGCGACACCGCACACGTGCAGAATTGGTACAGAGTGGCTCCAAGAACACTCTTCTGAGTTTAAACTCCCTAGACATGAACATTATTGAGGATATTTGGGATACCTTTCAACGTGAAGTTCACAAGAGATCTCCACCCCTCGTACTCTTATGGACTTATGGACATCCCTGCAGAATTCATGGTATGAGTCC
Source organism: Schistocerca piceifrons (assembly GCF_021461385.2). Taxonomy (NCBI): domain Eukaryota; kingdom Metazoa; phylum Arthropoda; class Insecta; order Orthoptera; family Acrididae; genus Schistocerca; species Schistocerca piceifrons. The sequence goes on along the minus strand of NC_060149.1, from coordinate 599,483,253 downwards.
CCTCCATCAATACTTCAGACGCTAGTTGAATCCATGCCACGTCGTGTTGCGGCACTTCTGCGTGATCGAGGGGGCCCTACACGGTATTAGGCAGGTGTACCAGTTTCTTTGTATCTTAAGTGTATAAACGCAGTTACTTCCAAACCCGCATAATGATTAATCCTTATTGCTGGCCCTTTACATGTACTAGCCCGTAACTATCGTAAGTCATCACAGATTTTGCAGGTCACTGTAATACTGCTCTGAGATTTCAATAAGAAAATTCTTTAATTTATGAATGATAGAGCACAGCAATCAGTCGCCCTTTTTTTTTTTTTTGCAGGTTTTATTTGACAAATCCAGATTCCGGCTAGCGCCTAGGCATTATCAACGCACTATTTCCTAGTCTCAATACATGTCAATTCCCTGTTGTTCGGGCGTCAGTCACAGTTCTTTGAATACTACTTGCTCAAGTAGTATTCAATGAACTGTAATTGATGCCCGAACAACACGCTTTCATCCTAGGAAATAGTGCGCTAATGATGGATAGGGACTAGCCGAAATCAGGATTTGCCGAATAAAATCTGCAAAAAGGACGACTGATTGCTGTGCCCTATCATTTATAAATCATATCGCAGTCGCTGAGTGTACCCACGTTCCTAAAGGGAAGGTAATCTACTAAAAACCTTTAAGCTGAATACTCCACATAATTTTTTTGGAAATTATGCTTTAGTGCCCCCCATGAACCATAGACCTTGCCGTTGGTGGGGAGGCTTGCGTGCCTCAACGATACAGATAGCCGTACCGTAGGTGCAACCACAACGGAGGGGTATCTGTTGAGAGGCCAGACAAATATGTGGTTCCTGAATAGGGGCAGCAGCCTTTTCAATAGTTGCAGGGGCAACAGTCTGGATGATTGACTGATCTGGCCTTGTAACACTAACCAAAATGGCGTTGCTGTTCTGGTGCTGCGAACGGCTGAAACCAAGGGGAAACTACAGCCGTAATTTTTCCCGAGGACATGCAGCTTTACTGTATGGTTAAATGATTATGGCGTCCTCTTGGGTAAAATATTCCGGAGGTAAAATAGTCCCCCATTCGGATCTCCGGGCGGGGACTACTCAAGAGGACGTCGTTATCAGGAGAAAGAAAACTGGTATTCTACGAATCGGAGCGTGGAATGTCAGATCCCTTAACCGGGCCGGTAGGTTAGAAAATTTAAAAAGGGAAATGGATAGGTTAAAGTTACATATAGTGGAAATTATTGAAATTCGGTGGCAGGAGGAACAAGACTTTTGGTCAGGTGAATACAGGGTTATAAATACAAAATCAAATAGGGGTAATTCAGGAGTAGGTTCAATAATGAAGAAAAAAATAGGAGTACAGGTAAGCCACTACAAACAGCATAGTGAACGCATTATTGTGGCCAAGATAGACACGAAGCCCACGCCTACTACAGTAATACAAGTTTATATGCCAACTAGTTCTGCAGATGACAAAGAAATTAATGAAATGTATGATGAGATATAATAAATTATTCAGGTAGTGAAGGGAGACGAAAATTTAATAGTCATGGGTGACTGGAATTCGATAGTAGGAAAATGGAGAGAAGAAAACACAGTAGGTGAATATGGATTGGGGCTAAGAAATGAAAGAGGAAGCCGCCTGGTAGAATTTTGCGCAGAGCATAACTTAATCATAGCTTGCTTTAAGAATCATGAAAGAAGGTTGTATACATGGAAGAACCCTGGAGATATTAAAAGGTATCAGATAGATTATATACTGGTAAGACAGAGATTTAGGAACCTGGTTTTAAATTGTAAGACATTTCCAGGGACAGATGTGGACTCTGACCACAATCTATTGGTTATGAAATGTTGATTAAAACTGTAGAAACTGCAAAAAGGTGGAAATTTAAGGAGATGGGACCTGGATAAACTGAAAGAACCAGAGGTTGTACAGAGTTTCAGGGAGAGCATAAGGGAACAATTGACAGGAATGGGGGAAAGAAGTACAGTAGAAGAAGAATGGGTAGCTTTGAGGGATGAAATAGTGAAGGCAGCAGAGGATCAAATAGGTAAAAAGACGAGGGCTAGTAGAACTCCTTGGGTAACAGAAGAAATATTCAATTTAATTGGTGAAAGGAGAAAATATAAAAATGCAGTAAATGATGCAGGCAAAAAGGAATACAAACGTCTCAAAAATGATATCAACAGGAAGTGCAAAATGGCTAAGCAGGGATGGCTAGAGGTCAAATGTAAGGATGCCGAGGTTTATCTCACTAGGAGTAAGATAGATGCTGCCTACAGGAAAATTAAAGAGACCTTTGGAGAAAGGAGAACCACTTGCATGAATATCAAGAGCTTTGATGGAAACCCAGTTCTAAGCAAAGAATGGAAAGCAAAAAGGTGGAAGGAGTATATAGAGGGTCTATACAAGGGCGATGTACTTGAGGACAACATTATGGAAATGGAAGAGGATGAAGATGAAATGGGAGATATGATATTGCGTGAAGAGCACTGAAAGACATGAGTCGAAACAAGGCCCCCGGAGTAGACAACATTCCATTAGAACTACTGACAGCCTTGGGAGAACCAGTCTTGACAAAACTCTACCATCTGGTGAGCAAGATGTATGAGACAGGCAAAATACCCTCAGACGTCAAGAAGAATATAATAATTCCTATCCCAAAGAAAGCAGGTGTTGACAGATGTAAAATTTACCGAACTATCAGTTTAATAAGTCACAGCTGCAAAATACTAAGGGAATTCTTTACAGACGAATTGAAAAACTGGTAGAAGCCGACTTCAGGGAAGATCAGTTTGGATTCCGTAGAAATGTTGGAACACGTGATTCAATACTGACCCCACGACTTATCTTAGAAGAAAGATTAAGGAAAGGCAAGCCTACGTTTATAGCATTTTTAGACTTAGAGAAAGCTTTTGACAATGTTGACTGGAATATTCTCTTTCAAATACTGAAGGTGGCAGGGGTAAAATACAGAGAGCGAAAGGCTAGTTACAAATTGTACAGAAAGCAGATGGCAGTTAGAAGAGTCGAGGGGTATGAAAGGGAAGCAGTGGTTGGGAAGGGAGTGAGACACGGTTGTAGCCTATCCCCGATGTTATTCAATCTTTATATTGAGCAAGCTATGAAGGAAACAAAAGAAAAGTTCGGAGTGGCTATTAAAATCCATGGAGAAGAAATAAAAACTTTGAGGTTCGCCGATGGCATTGTAATTCTGTCCGAGACAGCAAAGGACTTGGAAGAGCAGTTGAACGGAATGGACAGTGTCTTGAAAGGATGGTATAAGATGAACATCAACAAAAGCAAAACGAGGATAATGGAATGTAATCGAATTAAATCGGGTGATGCTGAGGAATTATATTAGGAAATGAGACACTTAAAGTAGTAAAGGAGTTTTGGTATATGGGGAGCAAAACACCTGATAATGGTCGAAGTAGAGAGGATATAAAATGTAGACTGGCAATGGCAAGGAAGGCGTTACTGAAGAAGAAAAATTTGTTAACATCGAGTATAGATATAAATGTCAGGAAGTCGTTTCTGAGAGTATTTGTATGGAGTGTAGCCATGTATGGAAGTGAAACGTGGACGATAAATAGCTTAGGCAAGAAGAGAATAGAAGCTTTCGAAATGTGGTGCTACAGAAGGATCCTGAAGATTAGATGGGTAGATCACATAACTAACGATGAGGTATTGAATAGAATTGGGGAGAAGAGGAGTATGTGGCACAACTTGACTTGAAGAAGGGATCTGTTGGTAGGACGTTTTCTGAGGCATCAAGGGATCACCAATTTAGTATTGGAGGGCAGCGTGGAGGGTAAAAATCGTAGAGGGAGACCAAGAGATAATACACTAAGCAGGTTCAGTAGGTTCTGGGAGATGAAGAAGCTTGCACAGGATAGAGTAGCATGGAGAGCTGCATCAAACCAGTCTCAGGACTGAAGACCACAACAACAACATGCTTTAGTGAAAATTTAACTATCCTTGATTCAGAAAAACTAAATTTTGAAGGAATCTGCTACTCAACAAACGTTATCAATTGTTGTTACAGAAATCAGTGACCCTAAATTCAATGAAATAGGCTACTCGGATGTAAACCAGCACTTGCAATAGGACCCTGTCCAGGTGAATGACTAAACTTAAAATATAGGTGCTCAACACTAAGTGTACGGAACACAAACTCATTATTGTATAATAAAACACGTAACTCTTCCGTTCATTTAAACAGTACTCAAGTGATTCTTTGTGACGAAGGTGGTGGCTGCGGCGAATTCCTGTAGAGACGCAACAATAGGCGCCAAAAGTATCCATGGCTCTTCCTGTATAACGGGCTCTGAAATTTCTACTCTTAGCGTTGGACTTTCATAGTACAGAGCTAACTAATGTATTCCATGAATACAGAGCCAAATCTCTTCCACATTCGAAATGATATTAAATAGTCTTGCTCCTCTTCTTCCCTTGTTCAGCAGATAAAATTCAAACATTTTGGATGCTGACCGCCAGCTAACGCGCTTGTAGTTCTACTGCAAAATCTAATTTTTCTATTCTTGTCGTGCGGGTTTCGTTGCAGACGAACTTCTCACCATGTTTTATATGATTGCAAAGTATCTTATGCTTTAAAATTTCCATTCTTTTTGTAGAATTAATTTTTAAAATTACATCCATAGTTTAACTACAGTTACAGAAATGATCACAAGTAATGAATAAAACGTTTACATACATGTTACACCAAAGATCATGGTGATACAGAAGTCACAGTAACATAAGCTGAGAAAGAAGGTGTACGAGGTGCAGTAGTGGTACTAATTCTGGATACTTTGTTGAGATGTTCATTCGTTTTAACATCACAAAATGGATGTTGGTTTTGGTGTACTAAATTAATAAATCATGCTTTTATTTTTTGTTTATGGTATGTCCTACTGACCATTTATCATTTTTAGTGAATTTGATGATGTATGCTTCTAATTCAGAACGAATAAGTAGACGTAACTGACAACGATTGGAAAACGTCATTGTTTTACCTGCTTTGCAGCTGCTTCCAATTTGATTTGTTCCAATAAATCTATCCATGAATGTGTATTATTATTGGTTTATTCAGGGAGCGAAAGCGTTTTGATCACTGCTGTAACTCCACTATTAGCTATACATTTGTGTTGCTGAAGTGTAACGTTTCTTTAGAGTGAACTGAGTTCAGACGAATGGCGGATTGAAAACCACGTCTCCTGTAACAAAACGTGCTGATTGGTCACCAAGTAAACGGAGTATGGCAGTAACACTCCATGAAGGTTATACGTATGTAGAAATAGCAAAAAGGCTGGGTGGAGACGCTACAAAGTGGACTTTCCTGAAAGTTTGCAACCAGAACGAAGAAACTGAGCCAACATAAACTGCTCCATGAATCCGCAGAAAACCAGTATTGACTAGTCAGTAGGTTGTGCCGTCTTTGTCAGCAAGATCGTTGGCGTATCGCAAAAGATATAAATGCCGTATTGAAAACTTCAGGTGCTGAAGCTTCTGATCTAACTGTCAGACAGATTCTTTGCGAAAATGGTTTGCGATCCAGGACTCCAAGGAAGAAGTCTTAGCTGAACAAAATGCAGGGACATCAGCATCTTTGTAAGTGATGGAATTAAGTCTGTTTGTCGTCGACCAGGCGAAGACTTATTACCTCACGGCATCATTGCCACTTTGAAGCATCCCATCCGTGTCACGGTGTGAGGCTGCTTGAAAAGTCACTGCACTTGACGTCTGGCAGTGCTATCGGGCAACATTACAGCATACAAAGTACCAAGACGAAGTCTTAGTGTCTGCGATTTGTTTGAAGGTAATATCGGTCAGTGCAGCTTTCAGCACGACTGTGCACCATGTTATATAGTGAAAATCAGTATTGAAGCAAGTAATCCAGAAATCAAAGCAGCTTTATAATGAAAAAAACATAATTGCATCAGGCAACAAAATACACTCCTGGAAATGGAAAAAAGAACACATTGACACCGGTGTGTCAGACCCACCATACTTGCTCCGGACACTGCGAGAGGGCTGTACAAGCAATGATCACACGCACGGCACAGCGGACACACCAGGAACCGCGGTGTTGGCCGTCGAATGGCGCTAGCTGCGCAGCATTTGTGCACCGCCGCCGTCAGTGTCAGCCAGTTTGCCGTGGCATACGGAGCTCCATAGCAGTCTTTAACACTGGTAGCATGCCGCGACAGCGTGGACGTGAACCGTATGTGCAGTTGACGGACTTTGAGCGAGGGCGTATAGTGGGCATGCGGGAGGCCGGGTGGACGTACCGCCGAATTGCTCAACACGTGGGGCGTGAGGTCTCCACAGTACATCGATGTTGTCGCCAGTGGTCGGCGGAAGGTGCACGTGCCCGTCGACCTGGTACCGGACCGCAGCGACGCACGGATGCACGCCAAGACCGTAGGATCCTACGCAGTGCCGTAGGGGACCGCACCGCCACTTCCCAGCAAATTAGGGACACTGTTGCTCCTGGGGTATCGGCGAGGACCACTCGCAACCGTCTCCATGAAGCTGGGCTACGGTCCCGCACACCGTTAGGTCGTCTTCCGCTCACGCCCCAACATCGTGCAGCCCGCCTCCAGTGGTGTCGCGACAGGCGTGAATGGAGGGACGAATGGAGACGTGTCGTCTTCAGCGATGTGAGTCGCTTCTGCCTTGGTGCCAATGATGATCGTATGCGTGTTTGGCGCCGTGCAGGTGAGCGCCACAATCAGGACTGCATACGACCGAGGCACACAGGGCCAACACCCGGCATCATGGTGTGGGGAGCGATCTCCTACACTGGCCGTACACCACTGGTGATCGTCGAAGGGACACTGAATAGTGCACGGTACATCCAAACCGTCATCGAACCCATCGTTCTACCATTCCTAGACCGACAAGGGAACTTGCTGTTCCAACAGGACAATGCACGTCCGCATGTATCCCGTGCCACCCAACGTGCTCTAGAAGGTGTAAGTCAACTACCCTGGCCAGCAAGATCTCCGGATCTGTCCCCCATTGAGCATGTTTGGGACTGGATGAAGCGTCGTCTCACGCGGTCTGCACGTCCAGCACGAACGCTGGTCCAACTGAGGCGCCAGGTGCAAATGGCATGGCAAGCCGTTCCACAGGACTACATCCAGCATCTCTACGATCGTCTCCATGGGAGAATAGCAGCCTGCATTGCTGCGAAAGGTGGATATACACTGTACTAGTGCCGACATTGTGCATGCTCTGTTGCCTGTGTCTATGTGCCTGTGGTTCTGTCAGGGTGATCATGTGATGTATCTGACCCCAGGAATGTGTCAATAAAGTTTCCCCTTCCTGGGACAATGAATTCACGGTGTTCTTATTTCAATTTCCAGGAGTGTACAAACTGTATGGGATATGGTGAAGACAGAGACAGGTAGGGCCAAAGAAGAAGACTAACAGAGAGCTCTGAAAACAAACGAGACACTGGTAATAAGTGAATCTCTTAAACAAGTACTCTGTTTCTGTTACTAACAGTTTGGTGTTATCAGGTTCGGTAAACACTGTTCTATCCTAAGTTATTTGTTTCATCGATCTCTTACCAGTGGAACGTTTCCAGGCTGGCTAAAGTACGCTGAACTTAAGCCTCTTTACAAAAAGGGGGACAAAGAGAAACCATCAAATTATCGATCAATTTCACTTTTGCCGATCTTTCAAAAATATTTGAAAATATTGTGTTCAAGCGTCTCCTTAAGCAATAATATATTGTCCAAGTCACTGTTTCGGTTTCTTAAGAGTTCTGATACAGAGAAAAATATTTACACATACAGTGAGTATGTACTCAATTCATTAGATAAGAAATTTGAGGTTATTGGCATCTTCTGTGACGTGTCAAAAGTCTTTGACTGTGTGACTCACAGCATTCTCTTAAGTAAATTAGAATATTATGTCATCGGCAGTGCTGCGATATGGTTTGAGTGTTATCTAACTAACAGAAAACAAAGGGTTGCTAAATACCTGCGCACTAGGCAGTCAGTCTTCATTTGACTGTGGTGTTCAAGGTCCCATCTTTGGTGCTTTACTTTTACCTTCGTTCTATTATGTTATAAGAGATCATATTCTGGGGCAACTCATCAAACCGAGAAAAAGTTTTAGCATGCAAAAGCTTGTAATAAGAATCATCTATGGTGTAAATTCAAGAACATCATGTAGAAACCTCTTCAAGGAACTTTGTATTCTAACCACTGATTCCATGTACATTTATTCCATAATGACATTTGTTCCAAGTAGTAATCTGTGATTACAGTCAATAGCTCAAACCATAGTATCAATACTAGAAATAACAACAATCTACATCAAGACCTAATCACTTACCTTGGCCCGAAAAGGGGTCCAATTTTAAGGAACATAACTTTTCAATAAATTGCCAAGAAACCGTTGAAAACTTGGATCAGACAAAGCACAGTTCAAAAAAATTTTGAAATACTTTTTGATACGCAACTCCCTCTATTCTATAGATGAATATCTTAACAGGGACTGTTAGAAGAGCTCAAGCAAAAAATGTCTGTTAGAGTTCAGTTTTGGACAGCACTTGGTCACAACAGCCAAAATTAGATATTTTGTATACGATAAATTTATTAAAAGTGCATATCTATGTTTCATTCTGGCAGTGTATTACCCTGAAGCGCCAAAGAAACTGGTATAGTCATGCGTATTCAAATACAAAGACATGCAAACAGGCAGAATACGGCGCTGCGATCTGCAACGCCTATATAACACAACAAGCGTCTGGTGCAGTTGTTAGAGCGGCTACTGCTGCTACAGTGGCAGGTTATCAAGATTTAAGTGAGTTTTGAACGTCGTGCTATAGTCGGAGGATGGGCGATGGAACACAGCATCTCCGAGGTAGAGATGAAGTGGGGATTTTCCCGTACGACCATTTCACGAGTGTACCGCGAATGTCAGGAATCCGGTGAAGCATCAAATATCCGGCATCGCTGAGGCCGGAAAATGTCCTGTAAGAACGGGACCAACGACTACTGAAGAAAATCGTTCACCATGTGGGGAGTGCACCCTTCCGCAAACTGCTTCAGATTTCAGTGCTGAGCCACCGACAAGTGTCAGCGTGCGAACCACTCAACGAAACATCATCGATATGGGCTTTCGGAGCCGAAGGCCCACTCGTGTACCCTTGATGACTGCTCAACACAAAGCTTTACGCCTCGCCTGGGCCCGCCAAAACCAACATTGGACTATTGATGACTGGAAACATGCTGCCTTTTCGGGGGAGTCTCGTGTCAAAATGGATCGAGCGGATGGACGTGTACTGCTATGGAGACAACATCATGAATACTTGGACACTGCATGTCAGCAGGAGACTCTTAAAGCTGGTGGAGCCTCTGAAATTGTGTGGGACATGTGTAGTTGAAGTGCTATGGGACCCCTTATACGTCTAGATACGACTCTGATCACCTGCATCCATTCATGTCAACTGTACATTCCGACGCACTTGGGCAATTCCAGCTGGGTAATGTGACACCCCGCACGTTCAGAATTGCGCAGAGTGGCTTCAGGAACACTCTTCTGAGATTAAACACTTCCTCTGGCCACCAAACTCCCCAGACATGCCCATTATTGAGCATATCTGGGATGCCTTGCAACCTGCTGTTCAGAAGAGATCTCCACCCCTCGTGCTCTTACGGATTTATGGACAGCCCTGCATGATCCATGGTGTCAGTACCCTCCTGCAGTACTTCAGACATCAGTGGAGTTCATGCCACGTCGTGATGTGGCACATCCACGTACTCGCGGTTGCCCTTACACGACTACGCGATATTAGGCAGGTGTACCAGTTTCTTTGCCTCTTCAGCGTAAATCTGTGAATATAAGCATTTCCAGTTTACTGTAAAACATTCACCTATTTTTGCGATTTCCCTACAAATGATTAGTGTATTGAGTATTATGTTTAAATGTTTTATGTTTTTTATGTTATACTTTTTGACATATTCGACACCCACGAGAATCGTCTCAATTTTGAGTCTATGTAACGGAAACTGAATCTAATCTATGCTAAATGGTTCGATGACCATCAAATTAGGGAGCAGTCTTGATCTGGCAACAATCTCGACTTCAACTTAATAGAGAACTTGTGGCCAAGACTTAAAATCATGGTTGCACTGCGGAATCCCACTAACAATAGGAAGCCCCTAAAGGGCCATCGTGAATTAGTGGTTCACAGTGGTTAAACCAGACGATCTACATTTGTTGGCCTCGATGCCGCACGGAGTTGAGGCAGTGAGTAAATAGGAAGGATATTTCACAAAATACTAAGAAATATTGCAGTAACTTTGATTGCCGAGTAATTCGTAATAATATGGAATTGTTCAGTATATTTTGTTCGATTTTTTAAAATTTTGACTAAATTTTTGTACTTGAACTTTAATTTTGAATTTTACACATTAAGGCGTGAATTATATTGTATATTTCAGCAGAAATAAACTCCTGATTGCAATATTCAGTGAATCTCTGCTAAGTTTCCAGGACTAATGTCACTGCTGTAAGTATAAGTAACATCGATATCGATGGTACAAACTGTCCTGACAATAATATTCATAACCAAACTGAGACTCCTATAGAAACGCCTGAGAGGGCGTACTAGCCTGAAGCAATTAGAAAATACGTGATTCCATCAACAGAATAAACGTGCTCAAACAAAGAGACCACGAAGAAGCTATATCTGAAGGAAAAATGTCATCACAAACCCAACATCAACTTTTGGGGACCATTGAGAGTCAAACATCTGCTAAAGCCCCACGGAAGATCAGGAAAAGAAGACTGGCCCATGTGGCAGCTGAGAATACAGCGGGAAAAGAAAACCCAAATAGATGAAGAACAAACTGCGCAGTCAGCATAAATTTCAGGAAAACACAGACAGCCATGTTCTAAAAATCAGGCTGAGGAGAGCGCAATCAAAACAGCTGATGAAAGTCAAGACGCCTCCAGAAATTCATCTGCATACAATAACAATGAAACTGAACACCAGGTACAGGAAAAGGAACAACATCGCAAAGGGACGCCAAAGGGCCTCATCACAAACGGATGAGAGAAGCCGAAAACATAGACGCTGAAATGGGGAAAACTGCAGGGATTTCCAGAAGCACTGGATATACTTCGAAAATTATTGAAGAGGCATAAAAGACTCGATTTTAAATTTATAGGAAGAAGACAAAGGACTCTCACTTATGTTAAAGAATATTAATCTTCACTACCGTGCAACCACAGATGAGTGAGATACAAGCATATAAATTTGCTTCATTTAATATAATTAAGAACGGCAGTTCTCTCAACCTAAACAACATCCTGGATCTATTACAAGTTGCCGACATTGATGGCCTTCTGCTTCCTGATATAGCAGACATAAATTTAGAATAAATACCTGGCTGTAACGTGAAAGCGAATCTGGGGCGTGGATCTGATTTGCGAATTGCTATGCTAACCAAAGAAGGAATAATTTTCCACATTATAGAATGGTTAATGAATTGTAGAGGAATTTTCACAACTCTCAATAATACTAGAACAATAAATGTGCTTGAACCATCAGGCACAAATTACAAGCGACGCTGGGTGAAACGTTTAAAGAAGAGATATTTCCTTTGTTTGCAACACAATGTGACCAACTAACACTGGCGGGTGATATTAACTGTGTAATTATCTTCAAACATCAACCACCGACTTTTCATAAATCAACTGAATTAAAACAGATAGTTATCGATTTCATTTTAATCGATACGTGGGAGCACAAGTTTGAGGCAACGCCTGGTAGTACTCATGTGACCAGTCACTGTACCCAAGGTCCATCACCGTTCCCTTTGGATCCCTACGTAATTCGGTGCTCTCCGATACACACGATCGAACAGCGGAGGAGTGATACTCAAGCGTCAACTTCAGGTTACAATATCTCCGGATGTAATTAACATTTTACTATGCAACAAACGGCACTGATTACGTATTTGTTTATATGTTCAGATGGGCTGACAAAACTAAAGGGGTTCCATTTAGAAAAACGTAGGTTTGTGTTAAAAAACATACTTCCGTGCATTTTTGTATGGTTTGTATTAAACAATTACACTAGCCCCTCTCCTCACGTTCGGTCTGTGGAATCGATTCGTCAGTATTTGATGTGGTTTACGAAATATATCCAGCGGTAACGTTAGGTGACTCACCCTGTATAGTTAAGGTTCACTGGCCATTTAACCGAGCGAGGTGGCGCAGTGGTTAGCACACTGGACTCGCATTCGGGAGGACGACGGTTCAATCCCGTCTCCGGCCATCCTGATTTAGGTTTTCCGTGATTTCCCTAAATCGTTTCAGGCGAATGCCGAGATGGTTCCTTTGAAAGGGCACGGCCGATTTCCTTCCCAATCCTTCCCTAACCCGAGCTTGCGCTCCATCTCTAATGACCTCGTTGTCGACGGGACGTTAAACACTAACCACCACCACCACCACCACTGGCCATTTGACCATCTTCTGTGCGGGTGCAGTAAAGCCGCGAGTAAAGAGAATAATGGGCAGGGGCACTTTGTAATTTTTTTGTTTGACTCTTCTTTCGTGAGATATTTGGCCTGGTCACGATCAATGGACCACCCTGTATATGTTTGTGTGTATATGAAGGTAAAATGTATCAACACCGATACTGGTTGAGAGACTAAATGCGTTTTTATTAGCTAAAGGAGTGAAATGAAAGTTTAATAAGAAGATTGAATACTGTACAGACAATATTCAACTCTTTGTCATCGCGATCAAACCACTGTTTGCTACTCTGACAGAACATATGAAGGGAGTGCTGAGGAACAGACAGGAGATAGTGTGTAGACGTTATGACGACGACATTGGCCTCCTGGTCATGAATTTAAATAAGTTAGAAATGATTCTTCAGATAATTAATACGACAGAGCACCCAGTAAACGATTCAACTGGAAGACATCACGGATTAACTAACTTTAGTCAAGGAATGGGTGCACTACATCGACGTTAATTAAAAGAGACTGTAAAGATGAAACGTCTGGGTGTCGATTTCAGAAGCATAACACGACACACCATCGCCTACAGTTATAAGAGATTTCTCACCAAAATTCGTGCTTGTTCACAGATACTCGGTGTAAGGAAATTAGATGAACTACAATAATTGTATTGTCAGATACATGCCTCACTGCAAAAATAATATATTTGGGTCCTGTTTTGCCTGTGCCTCACAGTCTCGCGAAAGGTGTGATGTCAACTCTCGGACACTACTTCTTGTGGCCAAATCTTTAAAGTAAATGTTGACGCCTTTTTCTCTCCCGCCACGAAGTAGAGGTCTAAATGTAACCGAAATGCAGAAAAGACAGAAAATCTTTACGCATGCAAAACTTACAACCTGTAGAGAATGTCACCGAACAGTCTGCCCATTTCCTGTACGAAATTATCCCGGTTGGCCTCCAGCCACCTACTGGCGTCAATCACATGGCGAATACACTCCATCACGAAAGATATTTCCTCATAGAGTACCGGTATGTACAAACCAAAGTTTCCGGAATGAAAATGACGGAGTTTAAGGATATTTAAAAGACCATTGTAGTAAATAAATCAAGAAATTCGTTTACGTTATCGCAACAGATATGTGAGATTACAAAAGACAAAAACTGACAATATCAGGGCGACTTCGTCGAATGCAATAACACTAGCGGATTTTCTCAATCCTGATGGAATACCGTTTTCAGAGACAAAACGAAATGCTCTTAACTGGCAAACAGGACACGCTGTGTACTACCGTTAAGTACAGAAGATAAGAAAAAAGGTTTTTGTGCTTTACCTGACAACGTAGTAGCACATAATCGAACAGCAGAAGAACTATGAGGAAAGTTTTGCTAATGTCTTGAGTAAAAACAGTATCTAAAATAAATTTAGAAATGTTAATCCAAACAACAGCATATGTCAACGTCATGAAAGGCACGGAAACATGTAACACTCTTGAGTTTTATTCAGTTTTCTTTACATTTACTTTCAACAGACTTTCAGAAGAATCATTACAACATCGATAGGGGAACGATGCAAACTCGTGGGTATCCGCAGATTTGACGAATTTATGTTCTTATGTAGCAACTTAGGAAGAAGCGAGTTTTAGTCTCCTTTCAAGTTGATGAATGTTAAGGCGTTTATGTTAAATGCTGTATGCAAAATGTTGCTAGTTTTACAATTTCTTGCAATTCTTTTCGTATTTTAGTGGACGTATTTTAATTAGAGATGAACAAGGAACGTTTCTACGCTGACGAGGTAGATCCATGCAGAAGAGCGTGTTCAAACAATTTACTTATACATTTATTTTATTTATTTTTTCCATTCTATTTCATTTAAATTAAAAAAAAAACACTTCGGTAGAACACTTGCCCGAAAAAGCAAGTGTGCTAGATTCGAGTCACGGTTCGGCACACAGTTTTAATTAGCTAGGAAGTTTCAACTCGGCGCACATTCCGCTGTAGAGTGGAAATTCGTTCTCAGTTAATCAAGATACTAAAACTACCCATCACAATTCCATTGATATCATAAGGCAAAATCATTGTTCATGTAAATATTAAGTTTAACAGCATCACGAGTTCTGTGTTCGTTCCCAATATGAAAATGGTTAACATAGCGTTTAATTGATTTTCGTAACGTACCCATTCAGCAATTACAGCCATTGAAGAAATGTAATATGAAAGTCTGTTTCGGGGTTTTATGGTAGACATTATTTTAAGTCGTGCCAAGATATGGAGTTACATAGGATTAACAAAGGAATGATTCCACGTAAAACAAGATTTAGGATTAGAGTATACTAAAACGAGTAAAGAAGACGAAAATGGAAGTGATGGTATGCTACAAGCATCCTACTAATAACACAATAAGAAATTATAAATCGCCGTTGGTACACATTTGCGATATTCCCAATGCAGTCCATGTTAATGCCCGTGATAACTGTTTCAAAACCGACGGGTAGAGAACTGAATATTTCTGCAAGTCTACAAGTACCATTTATACAGAACAGGAGACAGGTTTACAAGAACCAGAGTTGTATATTACAGCCACAATTATAGGTACATTAGTATATACATACATATGAGGTACGTGGTGACATACGTTGAAAGACTATCAGTTCCATATTCTGCGGAGTATCATTTGGGGTGCAGTCTGTTAATTGAACTTTTGGTTTTCCTGTGGAATTCTAAGTACAAAGCACAATAGATCAGCAGCGCTGGGAGCTGTATCTTTATGTTGACACTACTGACGAAATCACATAGTAGGTACAGTAGCTTAAACTTTGCTTGTCGTTGGATGCTAACAAAAATTTGAGCTTCCGTGAGAACTGATGACCAAGGGTTCGAAGTTTTCTTGCAAGGACATTCACGTGATACGTGTTCCGAGGACATCGTAGAAATATATGTTTCGTATCTTCTTCCCCTCCGCAAAACACTCCGAAGGGTGGTGCCAAGGCTGAGCCGATAGATGTGTTTCTTGAACTTCCAATGATCAAATTTCAGCCGTATTATAACTGTCGTAAAGCTCATTGATGTTTGTACCTTATTATTCCATGGTACCCTTCGATTCTTGGGGTGAAATAGTGCATAGTGATTGCCTTTGATTGTAGATGTCCTCGGCTATTCCTCTTGCCAGTCCGAGAACAACCAGACAACCACTTTCTAACCATGTGTATCATATCTGTGAGAGGGAGTTTATCATATTTTACAGTTCCATGTAGAGATACCTCTTTGCTACGGCATCTACTTGTTCATTTCGAGGAATCCCAGAGGGGCCCTTCATCTATGCAATCACGATGTTGCCATTTTCTTCTACACCCGAAACACAACGACGACAATTGTTGCAACTGTTGTGATGATAGAACCATTCTGATGGTTTCTCATCATTGGTAGGGCTGGGGTATTGTCAGAGATTATGACTGTTTTGTCTTCTGTTGTCGTGGAATAACAAGGACTCCAAAATGGCAATCAGCTCGGCTGTAGTAATAGTGGAGCGTGAATCCAGCTTGTATAGGCTTTTCTGTTTGCTTCGGAGTACCCTACAAGCACTACCAGTGACTTCACTAGCCTTGGACGTATCTGTATACACCACACACGCATCGTGATGACACTGCTGTTGCATTATTTGGATCCTAATCTTGGCACTTGATACTGGTCTTGGCATCAATCTGCAGAGTCGAGGCTTCGTATGGCCTATTGTAGAGCGGTAGAAGAGAACTTTCCCACATCTGGTGCCTTAATGCCTACGACTCCATACATCTCCATACGTATGGGAGTTGCTTACGTAGCCATTACCTTCCGCACACATAATAAGATGTTAATTCCCGGATTTTTTTGGCAAAGCGGCTCGTATTCGTCGAAATAAAACCACAGGAGAAATTTCCTGCAGAGGAATGTTTCTCGCTGCTTTAATGGTGGTTCATTCACTTCAACGAGTAATGCGTTAGTAGGTTTGACATGAACGCCCCAGTAGACATAAGCAAGGCTTTTTACTCCGTTGTGTAGTCTTCGGAGCGTAGTGTCTAATGCTGATCCACAGCACAGGTGTCCGTAATCAAAGTGTGTCGTTAGTACAGATTGGTATGAAGACATCCTGTACACCGATCAGAGCCCCACCATACTCCAGTTGTAGCTCTGATGAGATTGCAGGCTTTTTAACATCTGCTAATGATATGTCGGATAAGAGGAGCCCAAGATAATGAGTCGGAAAAGCATGTTGTCCCAGATGCATTGTTTGCGGACATAACATTAGACTTGATATCAGAGATTTTGAAGCCACTTTTTATACACCACTCATGCAGACGTATGAGAGCGGTCTTCATTTTCAGATGACAGGACTGAAGGGTACTGTCTTCGGAATATATGCATACGTCGTCCGCGTATTGTAATGTTTGTATGTCACTGGCAAAGAGTCATTAACGTCTGCGGTGTAGAGACTGAATAATAATGGAGCCAAGACTCGTCCCTGGGGGAGTCCTCTGCTAGTTTCTCTGTATCCCACTGCAATTCCGTGCAGCAAATTACTGTCTTCATATTGTTCAGAAGGCTTACAATGTTATCCGCGAGTGGTTTTGGAATCTGGAGTTTCTTTAGTTTTTTCCCTAAGACTCACAAGACGACCTGCTCCTTGCGGAGGTTCGAGTCCTCCCTCGGGCAGGGGTGTGTGTGTTTGTCCTTAGGATGATTTAGGTTAAGTAGTGTGTAAGCTTAGGGACTGATGACGTCAGCAGTTAAGTCCCATAAGATTTCACACACATTTGAACATTTTTTTGACAAGACGACGTTGTCGTATGCTATAGTCAAGTCTATGAACGCTACTGTCATATTATCATCCCGAGACCAATTTATCTGTATGTTAGTAATTAACCGTAAAAGGATTTTAGTTGTCCTCTTTCGTTTTAGAAGCCAAGCAATTTTCACGGTAATAGTTTCTTGTTTCTACACCACCATTCTAAGCGCCACTCAGTAATCCTTTTTCTTAACTTCGACAAATACGGTAGTAAGGTGATAGGCCGGTACGACACGCATTTATCAATTTTTCCCCTGATTTGTGTATGGGGATAACACGACATGTTTTAGAGAGTCGATTTTGATCTTTTGTGTCCATACAACATTTTAAATTTTAAGCAGCAGCAGTTTCATTTTCCGTGGGATGTATCATAGCATTGGGTAGTCAATATAGTCCGGGCCACGCTCCCTTCAGAGAGCGCAGTCTGAAGTTATTCCAGCGAAAAGTATTGTTTAATGACATTGTTGTCCTCTTCATATTCTGCTTGGTCTTCCTTGTCCATGACTTCCGGTGGGGCTAGCATACATCAGGACGATTATAAAAGTTCGTCTTATGGTGGAAGCGTGTTCACGTCCATTGTCGGACCGGTTTTAATGTTCCGTATTACATTCGAGATTCTGGTTAACAGAGTTTCTATACAGACTGCAGTATAGAAATTGTGCCACGATTTTATTTTTTGCGCTTTAATATTTTATTGGCTGCAGCTTTTGCTTTCTTATGGACTAGGAAGTTCGAATCATTAGACAGAGTTTTGAATTTTCTTAATGCCTTCCTTGGTTCCTTGAGCGCAGCGTCACATTCTGAATCCCAAAAATGGTTAAAATGGCTCTGAGCACTGTGGGACTTAACATCTACGGTCAGCAGCCCGCTAGAACTTAGAACTACTTAAACCTAACTAACCTAAGGACATCACACAACACCCAGTCATCACGAGGCTCTGAATCCCATCGACAATGTGATGACAGATGAGGGGTCCGCTTATGTCCTTTTCTGGTTACTGACATTTCCGCTGCGTTATGGATAAGCGATACCAAGACCACATAGTCTCTTTCGGGAGTTGAAGTTTCGACGGTCGATTCCAGTTTGTCTTCCAGAAGTGTTTCATGTAGGTTCGAATTGGCTTATATGTGTGCCGTTCCCGGCTGTTTGTATGTTTGACAGTCTCCTTAAGTTGTATGCTTATTGTGATATGAATTGGCAAGTGATCCGAACCTAAAGCATCAAGTATCACGTCCCATGTTGTTCTGGTAAAGATACAGAGTTATGGGACTATGCGGTATCACGTTAAGACTGTCAGATTGCGTAGGCGAGTGCTGACTTGATTTGACCACAATCTGCTCCTGTTGTGCAGCCTCTCATATCTGGGCAGTGACTGGCGGGATAAGCGCTTCCATCTCACTTACGATTTTGACAAAACAAGCGGAAACGAAAATAACACGTCTACACTCCAACGCTAAATGTTTATTAATGGTTGAATGGTTATCTGGAAAGTGATTTGCGAACAGAAACTGGGGGAAGTTAGACAATATGGAACTCTGCAGTTGTACAGGAATATTTTAATTATACATGGTAAATCATATAATTCAGAGCAAGCAGAAGCTTAAGCCTCAACATAAGGAAAATGATAATCAACAAAAATCTAGAAATATAAGGCCTTTTTTGCTTCAGAAATGCCAGGTTCTATGTATAAAAAATAATCTTACAAGAAGGAGAGGGGGGTTTGTTTGAGAAACAATCATCTCAGTTTAAGACAGTTTATTAAAATGAAACATCATATTAAAACTCACCAAGTAATTCTAAACTATGAGCTGTCGTTGCCTGTTGCGTAATTACACTACCTTAAAATTGAAACGCAATGAAAACTAGAAGAAATTAAATACATACACACGAGAAAAGTTCCCACACACAGTACAATTAGAAGATAGGTTAGACAATTGAATTTTGAACCTACATTGGAATAACGAACTTCCTGGACCAAGCGTTCTTTTCACAGAAAGCAAAGACCAGAAAAACTTCCTAAATACAGAAAAATATGTACGTGATTACTCTCTAAGAAATATAAGAATTCGATTACCGAACATGAAAATGAACTAGCAAATCAAACGTGTACACCAGTTAGAATAGGTACACACTATCGCACATTAACCCACTGACGAGCGCCGGCCGATGTGGCCGAGCGGTTCTAAGCGCTTCAGTCTGGAACCGCGCGACCGCTACGGTCGTAGGTTCGAATCCTGCCTCGGGCATGGATGTGTGTGTGATGTCCTTAGGTTAGTTAGGTTTAAGTAGTTCTAAGTTCTAGGGGACTGATGACCACAAATGTTAAGTCCCGTAGTGCTCAGAGCCATTTGAACCACTGACGAGCGCCACGTTGCTCTTAAGACTATTTTCACTCGCCAAAGGTTCACTCCCGAATGATGAGAGCATGCTCTCCCTGTAACAAACTTCCCCCAGTTAAGGGGAGACACTAGAGAGGTTTTCTTCGGCCACCGACTTAACTACTGTCGAATGCCTACCAAAAGGTTACATATCTCTTTGACTTGACTGAGAAAATATAGTTGGCTACACTGTTGCTACCACAGCAGACAGCCAGATGATCTACTGCCATCATATAAAAAACAAAATCAACATACATACTCACTCATTCATACAGAGGATAAAGAGGGAAAGGAAATTCGGAAGCACGAAATGTAGGTAATACATAGGATTAGGTACTTAGTGAAAAAACTGATACTTTAATGTAATTTTGTTCCACTGAATGGGGACACACATGAAATACAAAACTATACTACAAATTATTGAGCGTGACAACATGAAATACTTTTTAAATAATATGAAACGAATCTAACAGAGACGCTGGAACACACATACTCATAATGGTATTAACTCTCATATATCCATCTGCAGGCTTAAGCTTCAGTCATCCTGTTGTAGCGGCACCACCGTTTAAGATAGGAGAGTTAGATTTGGTGCAATATTTCTGAGCGTTCAAGCTACAGCCAGGCAAGGGGCTTGTTAACAATAAGTTACGCTGACCAGCGGTTGCGAAGTAGAATGGAGGCCACAGGGCCGTCGAACCGCTGAAAAGAGTAAACGCAGCGGCTTGCATGGCGCAAGTTACAGGCAGAAGGGGCCCACTGGCACAACCCAGGTGTTATGAGTACGTGACTCGGAGCAGTGCGTTAGCAGAACAAAGGTGCACAACCGCGTATAAATAGATGCCGGTTTTCTAACGAGGGGGATTCAAATGTGGCAGCTCTCCTGGATGGTGGGACGTGTCACACCATCGGCTACACGCAGCAGCAGATGGGGCGCCAGCGTTCCAGTCCATGGCGGGTCGCTGGTTCGACCCTGTGAGACCAATGTGGGGTCAGTAGCCAGCCCGCAGCGGGCCACTCGATGGCTCGCTACTGCGGGCAGTCTTGTGGGCTCCCAACACACGCCGAAGGCATCCCATGGCGAGTGCAGCATATTTGGCTGTCGGATCGGAGGCACTTGTTGTCTCCACAGTCTTAACCACGACGGTGAAGAAGCATGCAGCGGGCCACCCTGCGGCTCTCACCGAGTGGCGCTGAGGCAAGGGGGACGAAGTCCACTGAGTCGGCTGCCGGTGCATCCTGACGTCGTCAAAACTCCGCGGCTGTACACGGCCGGCATGCCGCAGAACGTTGTACGGGTTGCTGAGGTAGCCCTTCCACGCCAAGCAGTTTTGCAGGCAGTGAAGTGGCCTCCTCGGCATCACGGGACCCTGTGACGTAGACAGAGAAGAACACGGCACTTTAGCTGGGAATAATAAAACACTTGAAGATCATGACTGAGTTTTAATATGGCGCATCCTGACAGTTTCCATCCACATCCTACATTCCTCCACCACACACCAACATCTACATTTGGAAGTGACTGCTACACTATTTAAAAAGGAAAACATGCACGAAAGGAAATTTACAAAGTCAAAATTGAGAACAATGTATCAGATTCAACATCTCTGTAATTTCTTCAAATGTGCCAGTGCCTCCATCAGGCATCAACTACTTCTCATTTGATATCATAGTGAGGACTATCTCACAGCGCAATTATTTGGTGAAGCACATACCCAAAGTTTCTAAAGCTGTGGTAGCAGCAATTACGGTTACATCTAGACAACAGTTACAGCAGCAGCAAAAACAAGAAAAGCAATGGAAATTACTAATGCAAAACCGACAACAATATGTCACTACAGCATCATGTTTCTACAAGGCAAACGAGAATTGGGAGATTTGTTTACTTAGTTTAGTTCTTCACTGCAAGTCAAGTCAAATAACTGACCCAGAATGTCAGAGAGCACTCTTACTGTCTTCCAGTAATGAATTATACGAAACAGGGCAAAAACGACACCAACTCTCGAACCCTTGTAGTTTGAGCTTTTCAGGTGTTTGTGGTTTGCTGGATAACTATTACGGTCACCAAATCCAAGTAGTTGCAGCTAGGGCAAAATTTAATCAATGTTTCATGCGATGTACACGAATATACACGGAGTGGGCTGCTGGCATGCAATGCTTAGCTTGCAAGTGTGAATTTTTCCAGTCAACAGTATGGCACACTGTATGTGGAATAATTAATCTTGCTGCTCTTAGAAAATTTTGTGTCAATTATTTTCAAACCTGGGCGATGTGCTAAGAAATATCAAAGCTCAAGATTAAAAACGT
The DNA here is from genome assembly GCF_021461385.2 of Schistocerca piceifrons. Classification (NCBI taxonomy): domain Eukaryota; kingdom Metazoa; phylum Arthropoda; class Insecta; order Orthoptera; family Acrididae; genus Schistocerca; species Schistocerca piceifrons. Next base: position 599,461,246 of record NC_060149.1, on the reverse strand, counting down.
TAGTGCAATCTAAGTTTCAAGATACTTCTGGTGTCTACTTTGTTAGTAGTAGTAGTAGTAGTAGTAGTGGTAGTCGTAGTAGTAGTTGTAGTAGTCGCCATTGTGTTCTGCGATCTTCTTAAGATATCAAATCAACTTCGTCATCCAATGAACCGAGAATCCGTTCGTCTGGTACTCCGGTGAAGCGGGATTCAGAATGCTCTAGTCATTGCAGTAATTAGCAATCCACTACCCTCCTCGTTGGTAGAATTCCGCGGACAAATGTTCTTCCTTTGCCGTCGAAGTTCCCCAAAGCAAGTGGAATCTCATACAAAAGATTCCTCCATGTCGTTGACGAAGAGTTTCATGCTACTTAGTAGAATAAAATTAGTAGGTATGCTGACATAACGATCTATGTGACATAACAATCATATCTCAAGTTCACTTCCTGTGTCAATTTACACCTGAGGCAATTGAACGTGGTCACCCCCACTAACCTGTCCACTTCTCCGTGGACCCCCCACATCCTGCGCAGCACGTAAGACAATTGTATGTCGTACATGCAACTCATGACGTAAACCAATATACACCCCACGCATATTAGACAAAAAAGTAGCGGGAAACGCCCCTCCCCTAACCCTGTTAGATCCCATACTCTTCTCATTGTATGTCAGTAATGTATTATCAGTTTTGTCCTACTACAAAAAAAACATGTGCAGTTGTATCTAAGTGCAAGATCAATGAACGCTGAAAGAGCTATTGAGAATATCAGTGTTTACCTGTTTGCACTATCAAAATGGGCTCAGAATATAGGGTTAAAGCTCAACCTGTCCAAAACGCTAGCGGTATTGGTTGGTCATTCTAGGCTCATTAGCCCGAAATATCTGGAATCCCTACAGTCTTTGACCCTAAATGGGACAAACATTAATTTCTCTCCCTCGCCAAAGTTTCTAGAAGTAATAGTGGATTAAAATATAAATCTAAAATCTAAATTGCTCTGAGCACGTAACTGCAATGTGCAAGAAGGCATCTGCATCTCTCCATGCCCTACAAAAGTTTTTACTCTTCCTTCTTGATATGTAAAACAAACTTGTACAAACACTTATATTCCCAATTATTGAGTAATGTAATGATATTCTGCAATTCTTTCCCAGGAAAGACTATGGCGCATGTAACTGGTGGCGAATACCTGTGATCGATATATCTATGATGTTTGACTCTTTGATTATATTTCACCATCATACGGGCAGCTATCCTGGTTATGTGCAGACAAGCGCAGAGATTTCCATACACTCTTTCTTCCCTACTGTCTTATCAACGTCCACTGTCCCTCATATCTTTCCCGGACTGTAATGCTATTGTCTGAACAACATGTGATACACGTTTTCATCGGAGCAAAATCCTTTTTGTCACACTACGTAGCTCAGCCATTTTCTCGAAGTCCTTCTCTGTAGCAAGAACCAGACTCTGGAACAACCTCCTGCTATACATTAGATAATTGAATAACATCACCAGCTTCAGAAGACAATTAACGGCGTTTATACTGAGGAACAATAATTACTGCCGTTGTCTGTGTACCCACTCGTTAACCCCGTACATCCTTCTTTCCAACCAGATCTTCCTCATTTCTCAGTATTCTTAGCTGGTGCAGGCTCATTAAATTTTCTATCCGCAGAACTCGTTATATCAGGAAACATCTATTTTATACACCTATAAATTCTCTTTATATCTGCCACTTTTCTTATCATCATCATTACTATTATTAATATCATAATAGTTAGTAGCAGCAGCTGCAGAAGAAGAAGCACTACCAGTATAACATTTATTATTTCCTAGTCAGTATTTCTTACTCATATTGTCTCTATAGAAACACAAATCATTCTGATACAATTTGTCATATAAAAATTTTTATTTCTTAGAGAACTATGATGTAAAAAATGACTGTTTGTGTGAAACCCAGCATCTCTTACAGTTAGAATATAAGTGTGGGCCTCCCTGCTACGGTCGCAGGTTCGAATCCTGCCTCGGGCATGGATGTGTGTAGTGTCCTTAGGTTAGTTAGGTTTAAGTAGTTCTAAGTTCTAGGGGACTGATGACCACAGATGTTAAGTCCCATAGTGCTCAGAGCCATTTGAACCATTTTTTGTGGGCCTCCTCATTCGAGGTCTGCACACAGGGAGAGGATCAGATTTGTTATAAACAAATTATTATTAATAATAATATTTTTCTCGTCGTCGATTATCGATGTCATACCAGCAGTCGACCACCACAAAGATGCTTATGTCCACATAGCGTCATCGATGGCGCCAATCCGGACGAGGTTTGAGTCACGCCTCCCGGGAGTTCGTTTACGCCGCCGCCACGCAGCGGTAATGAAATACACTACTGGCCATTAAAATGGCTACACCACGAAGATGACGTGCTACAGACGCTAAATTTAACCGACAGGAAGAAGATGCTGTGATACGAAAATTATTAGCATTTCAGAGCATTCACACAAGGTTGGCGCCGGTGGCGACACCAACAACGTGTTGACATGAGGAAAGTTTCCGACCGATTTCTCATACACAATCAGCAGTTGACCAGCGTTGCCTGGTGAAACGTTGTTGCGATGACTTGTGTAAGGACGAGAAATGCGTACCATCACGTTTCCGACTTTGATAAAGGTCTGATTGTAGCCTATCGCGATTGCGGTGTATCGTATCGTGACATTGCTGCTCGCGTTGATCGAAATCCAATGACTGTTAGCAGAATATGTAATCGGTGGGTTCAGGAGGGTAATACGGAACACCGTGCTGGATCCCAGCGGGCTCGTATCACTAGCAGTCGAGATGACAGGCATCTTGTCCGCATGGCTGTAACGGATCGTGCAGCCACGTCTCGATCCCTGAGTCAACACATGGGACGTTTGCAAGACAACAACTATCTGCACGAACAGTTCGACTACGTTTGCAGCAGCATGGACTATCAGTTCGGAGACCATGGCTGCGGTTACCGTTGACGCTGCATCACAGACAGGAGCGCCTGCGATTGTGTACTCAACGACGAACCTGGGTGCACGAATGGCAAAACGTCATTTTTTCGGATGAATCCAGGTTCTGTTTACAGCATCATGATGATCGCAATAGCGTTTGGCGACATCGCGGTGAACGTATATTGGGAACGTGTATTCGTCATCGCCATACTGTCGTATCACCCGGCGTGATGGTATGGGGTGCCATTGGTTACACGTCTCGGTCACCTCTTGTTCGCATTGTCGGCACTTTGAACAGTGGACGTTACATTTCAGATGTGCTACGACCCGTGGCTCTACCCTTCATTCGATTCCTACGAAATCCTACATTTCAGCGGGATAATGTACGACCGTATGTTGCAGGTCCTATACGGGTCTTTCTGGATACAGAAAATGTTCGACTGCTGCCGTGGCCAGCACATTATCCAGATGTCTCACCAATTAAAAACGTCTGGTAAATGGTGGCCGAGCAACTGGCTCGTCACAATACGCCAGTCACTACTGTTGATGAACTGTGGTATCGTGTTGAAGCTGCATGGGCAGCTGTACCAGTACACGCCATCCAAGCTCTGTTTGACTCAATGCCCAGGCGTATCATGGCCGTTATTACGGCCAGAGGTGGTTGTTCTGGGTACTGATTTCTCAGGATCTACGCACACCCAAATTGCTTGAACATGTAATCACATGTCAGTTTTAGTATAATATATTTGTCCAATGAATACCCGTTTATCATCTATATTTCTTCTTGGTGTAGCAATTTTAATGGCCAGTAGTGTACTCCCGCGAAGGACAAGCACGGCACTGTCGTCTTCCGTTCCGGTTGGAGTACAGTTCAAATTCCACAGAGTCATCGCGTCGTCGCTCGGCCGAGCTTATGTCAAACTTTTATATTCAGAGTGTTTAGTTGTGTCCAACGGACAGCGTCTGTAGTAACCGCACTTCGATCATTTAGAGATCGAGCTGTAAAGACTTTGCTTACCACGTAGATCACTGTCAGTGTCTTCAGCTGCTTCTTTATTAGCTTTGGAAATCAAGAGTTTTATCTGTATTAACATTTCCATGCGTTTTCCCGTCTGTCATTGCAGTGCAGAGATATAAAGAAGCGTATTTCAACATTAAATAAAGAGTAGTGCTATTTGACGATGTGTGTTACTTCAGTAGACTGTCCACTTTTTCGTCCTGCGTGTACAGAAGAGGAACACGACACTGTACAATGAAAGGGTCAAGAAATAATAACAGCGATTTAACAAACAGTACTATGGTTTATTACCAACAATTTTTTGTAATACCATTTCTTACAATAATTTTTATTGGTAGCATTCTTCTCTCGTTTTTTGTGGAGTTACATGCAAAAGTTGTGTGGAACAAGGATCTTTTCCTTATGACATATATAGGGTGCAGAAAAATTCCCACACTCGGACTTCGCAGCGCGATTCCTCAAATAGTGGCAATACAAAAATGTCTGTCATGAAATTTCGTCCTGCACATCTTTGGGACAGTAAATGGACGTTAAGGATTGGAAATACAGCAACGCTGTAATCACATGTCCGGTTACTAACTCTGTCAGTAGACAGTAATTGTACTACACGTAGTTGAGGAGATATTACCTCTTAAACACTGAGACGCGTGAAAAACTGCCGCATCATGCATAACGTTTCGATCTATTACTTCTTTGCATCTAACTCTATTCGCATAATATTTCCCACACAGTGTCTAGATATGAGTCTGTATGTACCTGAAAAATTATATCATTGTGTTACACATAGTTCAGGAAATATGTCGTCGTATACACTGACATGCGTGAAGCCGGCCGCTGTGACCGAGCGGTTCTAGGCGCTTCAGCGCGGAACCGCGCTGCTTCTACGGTCGCAGGTTCGAATCCTGCCTCTGGCATGGATGTCTGTGATGTCCTTAGGTTAGTTAGGTTTCCATAGTTCTAATCCTAGGAGACAGATGACCTCAGATGTTAAGTCCCGTAGTTCTCAGAACCATTTGAACATGCGTGAAAAACTACCGCATCACGCATACGTTTTGGTTTATAACTTCTTTGTTACTAACTCTATTCGAAACACATTTCGTAGACAGTGTCCACTTATTGCACGGAATATACATACAAAATTAGATCAGTATTTTGAGTTAGCAGAAGAGCCACCACCGTGTTAAGAGTGGAGGCCGAAATGCACGCGTTTTAGCTCACGCAGGCTGGCGTGAGGAGGGAAGAACTATACTGACGTGAGGTCTGGAACATGACAAGGAATGAGAATTCAGAAAGCGGACATAATTAGTTTGATACTTAACTTCAATCCATTAATATTGAACGTCACTCTTGACGGTACATGATTCACAATATTGTCTCTTCAGAATACATTCTTGAAGTAGTTATAGTAACTGAATATGGCGCCTTGCTAGGTCGTAGCAAATGACGTAGCTGAAGGCTATGCTAAACTGTCGTCTCTGCAAATGAGAGCGTATGTAGACAGTGAACCATCGCTAGCAAAGTCGGCAGTACAACTGGGGGCGAGTGCTAGGGAGTCTCTCTAGACTAGACCTGCGTGTGGCGGCGCTCGGTCTGCAATCACTGACAGTGGCGACACGCGGGTCCGACGTATACTAACGGACCGCAGCCGATTTAAATTCTACCACCTAGCAAGTGTGGTATCTGGCGGTGACACCATACAGTATATGCACTCCGTTCAAGAGATACGACGTCATAAACTTTCATCTACCTGAAAACTAAACTACAGGGCGATATTAGCTAGAGGTACAGGTGAAATATGTGTAAAAAATGTGTAAAATGTAATAAATGTACGTAAAATATATGTGACGTGTGTAAAAAATCTCCTCCTCTACCCCTGGATTGATTTCAACCAAATATGGTAAACGGATCACTTACTATCGAGAAACAAATGCTGTGTGGGTAAGAACCAGCAACCAGTGAGCACGCGATGGAATGCAGGAGGGGGATGGAGGAGGCAGACAGAGAGACAGGGAGCAGGAAACTGACAGAAGAAGGGAAGGGAAGAGGAGGTGGATCGAGAGACGGGGGAGGAGGAGATAGAGGGGATGAAGCAGAGATAGAGGGGACAGAAAGAGATGCACTCAGAGGGGGAGGAGGAGGTTGATAGAGGGGTCGGTAGCAGATGGACAGGGCGGAGACAACCAGATGGACAGGGATAGCTGGCTAGGAACATATGGACATAGAGAGGGGCAAGTAGCAGATGCAGATACAGAGAAGCAGATGGGGATATAGAAAGAGTGGGGAGTAGAGGAGGTGGACAGAGAGAGGGAGAGAAGAAGATGGACAGAGAGGGGGCGGAGGAAATGGACAGAGAGAGCTGGAACGTGATGGATGAATAGAACCGGAATAAATTCATACCTGGGCAATGGTGTCTACACAGCTCCTCTTGAATAACTGAAGAGGAAGGCAAGTTAATGAAAATGCCCTTATCCTATTAAAAAAAATTTAGGTTTTTAATTACTTAGGACATAAGTGTATATTTGGAAGAACTAACAACCCACTCAAATTTGTTTATCCTCACACATGTTCTGTGCCAAGGCCAAGATGTGAAGGAATTAATAGCTCAAGGAAGCAGCTGAAATACTGATGGTACCAAAGATGAATTATAGTTGTGTAAAGAAATTTACGTGGAACTGCGCAAGTGGCCCCTGATAAAATACGTCTGGAGCTATACTTGTTCTGACTAAGACAGTGGCTGTAGGAAATCCAGATAAGAAGAAATTGTCAAAGTTAGTAATTCGGTGCTATTGGTCGAGGTTGGAAATTATGGTGAACGATTAAGTATGAAACATAGGAAGGATGTCAATAAAAACATCAATCTGATATTTATACCAGCAGAAGGAACAGGCCATGGAGAAGTGTGGCAAGGCAACGGGGAACAGTGAATTTCGCAATGGAAGCAGTGGAAAAATTGCAGAAACAGAAAAACATTGGTAGCTTTGGAGGGAGGGGACCAGAAAGCGAGGTCACTGGTCCTACTGGATTAGGGAATGATGGGAAAGGAAGTCGTCTGTGTCCTTTCGAGGAAACCATCTAGGCATTTGCCTGAAGTGATTTAGGGAAATCAGGGAAAACCAAAATCAGGATGGCCAGATGCGAGTTTGAATCCTCGTCCTCCGGAATTAGTCCATTGAGCTAACCAATCCGCATCCTTGCTCGGTGGGAAAGAATTATAATATCTGATATCGATTATCGAGAGTTTCGGGTATTGTGTGGCCATGAAAAGTCAGCAAAAAAAAATGAAGAGGTGAGGGTTGTATGACTCACGTCAAAACGTTGACAACTTTTAGGAACAAAGTGGTACTCTCCCGATTTTGTCAGCACACTGGATTCGCATTCGGGATAACGACGGTTAAGATCCTCGTCGTACTTCTAGATTCAGGGTTTCTGTGATTTACCTACGTTGCTGCAGGCAAATGCCGGGATGGTTCCTTTGAAAAAGCACAGCCGATATCCTTCCCCAGCCTTGAAACCTTCTGAGCGTATGCCATGTCTAATGACCTCGATGGCGATTGGTTGTTGAACTCTAATCTTCCTTACTCCCTTCCCTATTTTGTTAAAGCACTTTTACATCTTCTAAAGTATTTGAAAATTTACTCATCCATATCCCATTTATCGAGTTTTGATTTACACATACACGTCTTCCCTTCAAAAGTTATGTAGGAAATTTAATTTGTGTATTTGGTCTGTAATATAACGTATTGATGCCACCCTACGGCGTATCAAGGTTCGTAATGGAATAGCAAATTTCCATTAAATGCCGACAGCAGTCGTGAGGCATCCGTTGGACCCAACGGAGCACACCTTCTGAGCCACGCCTCCAGCAGCTCTGGACTACGAGTGTCCTCTGCTATCCAATATAGGATGGCCGGCGGCAGTCTGTCACCACACTTGAGCTTGGGGCCACTACGTTACGACACATTCGTTCGTGCTTCTTCCTTGGACTCTATTTCTTGTTGCATCATTTCTAACGATTATTCGTATGTTTGGAGTAATTCAAGTTTCCTCTGTTACTTGTTCGCTAACCATTTCTGCTCTTACCCAGCTTTCCTATGATAACACTTTCACCACCAGTCTATAGTCCTACCAATGTGTACGAAGTTGTGCACACCATAATGGAAAACTACAAAGATATTTGTGCGACTAACGTTACTTAATTTGGGCTAAAAATATTTAATATGCCTAGAGTCTCTTACGACAGTAAAAGAGCGCTCTCACCACATATGGAAGGACTTTCTTCTCCATTTACTTCAAAAAAACAGAAAAAAACCTTTGATTGATAGTTGTTGGATGTCCCTCTGCCGACCGGAGTGGCCGTGCGGTTCTAGGAGCTACAGTCTGGAGCCGAGCGACCGCTACGTTCGCAGGATCGAATCCTGCCTCGGGCGTGGATGTGTGTGATGTCCTTAGGTTAGTTAGGTTTAGGTAGTTCTAAGTTCTAGGCGACTGATGACCTCAGAAGTTAAGTCGCATAGTGCTCAGAGCCGTTTTTGATGTCCCTCTCAGGGATGTCGAGTCGAATTCTACAGGGTGAGTCACCTAACATTACCGCTGGATATATTTCGTAAACCACATCAAATACTGACGAATCGATTCCACAGACCGAACATGAGGAGAGGGGCTAGTGTAATTGTTTAATACAAACCATACAAAAATGCATGGAAGTATGTTTTTTAACACAAACCTACGTTTTTTAAATGGAACCCCGTTAGTTTTGTTAGCCCATCTGAACATATAAACAAATACGTAATCAGTGCCGTTTGTTGCATTGTAAAATGTTAATTACATCCGGAGATATTGTAACCTGAAGTTGACGCTTGAGTATCACTCCTCCGCTGTTCGATCGTGTGTATCGGAGAGCACCGAATTACGTAGGGATCCAAAGGGAACGGTGATGGACCTTAGGTACAGAAGAGACTGGAACAGCACGTTACGTCCACATGCTAACACCTTTTTATTGGTCTTTTTCACTGACGCACATGTACATTACCATGAGGAGTGAGGTACACGTACGCACGTGGTTTCCGGTTTCAATTACGGAGTGGAATAGAGTGTGTCCCGACATGTCAGGCCAATAGATGTTCAATGTGGTGCCATCATTTGCTGCACACAATTGCAATCTCTGGCGTAATGAATTTCGTACACGCCGCAATATATCTGGTGTAATGTCGCCGCAAGCTGCCACAATACGTTGTTTCATATCCTCTGGGGTTGTAGGCACATCACGGTACAAATTCTCCTTTAACGTACCCCACAGAAAGAAGTACAGAGGTGTAAGATCAGGAGAACGGGCTGGCCAATTTATGCGTCCTCCACGTGCTATGAAACGCCCGTCGAACATCCTGTCAAGGGTCAGCCTAGTGTTAATTGCGGAATGTGCAGATGCACCATCCTGCTGCTTCCACAAAAAAAAAAAAAAATGGCTCTGAGCACTATGGGACTTAACATCTTAGGTCATCAGTCCCCTAGAACTTAGAACTACTTAAACCTAACTAACCTAAGGACATCACACACATCCGTGCCCGAGGCAGGATTCGAGCCTGCGGCCGTAGCAGTCCCGCGGTTCCAGACTGCAGCGCCTAGAACCGCAAGACCACCGCGGCCGGCCCAGTGGGACATTTTCGAGCAACGTTGGCAGATCATTCTGTAGAAACGCGATGTATGTTGCAGCTGCTTGGGCCCCTGCACTGAAGTGAGGACCAATGAGGTGGTCGCCAATGATTCCGCACCATACATATACAGTCCACGGTCGTTGTCGCTCTACCTGTCTGAGCCAGCGAGGATTGTCCACTGACCAGTAATGCATGTTCCGTAGATTCACTGCCCCGTGGTTTGTGAAACCTGCTTCATCGGTAAACGGGTAGAACTGCAACGCATTCTCTGTTAGTGCCCATTGACAGAATAGCACTCGATGATTGAAGTCATCACCATGTAATTGCTGATGTAGCGACACATCAAACGGGTGAAAGCGGTGACGATGCAGTATGCTCATGACACTACTTTGACTCAGTCCACCGGTTCTCGCAGTGTCTCGTGTACTCATGTGTGGGTTCATGGCAACAGCAGCTAACACACCAACTGCACCCGCTTCTCCTGTGACTGGCCTGTTACGGACCCGTTTGCGTGCTACCTGTTGCATACAGTTGGCGGTAGATGTTTTGTAATGTGCGGCACGTTGGATGCTCTCTGTCCGGGTACCGTTCTGCATACACCCTGCAGGCTTCAGCTGCATTTCGTCGACACTCGCCATAGATGAGTATCATCTCCGCCTTTTTAGAGTTCGAATACACCATGGTCACAGTTCCTACAACACTACACTATCAGAGACGTCCGGTAATACGGTGTACTACAGTTGGTTTGCGTGCGGAGACGAATGCAGAATAACAATAGCAGCAAGCGCTACAAGCGGACACTGCGACAGCTAGACCAAACCACAACAGTGCACTACAGTCACACTCGTAAAGACGGTCGTCATCGTAAACATGTCCCTGCAGATGCTGCAGGGCACTGATTACGTATTTGTTTATATGTTCAGATGTGCTAACAAAACTAACGTGGTTCCATTTACAAAACAGGTAGGTTTGTGTTAAAAAACATACTTCCGTGCATTTTTGTATGGTTTGTATTAAACAATTACACTATCCCCTCTCCTCACGTTCGGTCTGTGGAATCGGTTCGCCAGTATTTGATGTGGTTTACGAAATATATCCAGCGGTAACGTTAGGTGACTCAACCTGTATACAATTGGCGCTTTTTCGGGTCGAAATCTCAAACTGGCTGGAGGAACCTGCCCACAGTGTTCCAAACGCTCTGTTTTGTGGGCAGATCTGGTGATGTTACTGACCAAAGTAGGTTTTGGCAGTCACGAAGAAAGGCAGTAAAAACTCTCTCTCTCTCTCTCTCTCTCTGTGTGTGTGTGTGTGTGTGTGTGTGTGTGTGTGTGTGTGTGTGTGTGTGTGTGTGTGTGCGGGCATTATCTTCCTGAAATGTAAACCCAGGATAGTTTGCCATGAAGGGCAAAAAAGTGTGGGCATACAATATTTTTTTTTCCTCTTCATATATGCAACACGTTCTGAGACATTGTTATTCGTGTAAGTTTTGATTTTTCTGCAATATTCGTTATTAGTTACATGTAAGAGCGCACTTTCTCAGTAATCATTTCGAGATATCTGTGTGTTTAAAATACAAAATATGAAATTGTTGTAGACGAAACTGCTTTGAGTGAAACAACCGACAGTGACCTTTATATTTTTTCTTGTCATAAATGATTCACCATTTTTTCCGAATATGTAGCGATTTACGAGTATGCTGTTAGATAGGAATCTACGAGCACAACTTAAATTACTGGGAATGTAACTAGCAGCAGTCATCTTCATAATCTTCCCTGACCGCATGTTTCTGCGATCGAATCCTCAACCACAGTAGAAAGAGATGAAAGGTCTGCCTTAATATTTTTAGACTGTAGCACCATATTAGAAACATTTTCATTCATGAGTTGCATGTTATAAACTTCGATGAACTGCAGGAGAACACGAAAATGCGTTTTTTTTTTTCAATTTTGTTTTTAAGACCCAAATCGTTCACACATCATATAGGTAAGCCGGCTGCTTAATAATTTGGATCTCTAGGAGCGTGTTATAACCACATTCTGTTTATCTTCTTATTGGTTCAAAACGGTTCAAATGGCTCTGAGCACTATGCGACTTAACTTGTGAGGTCATCAGTCGCGTAGAACTTAGAACTAATTAAACCTAACTAACCTAAGGACATCACACACATCGATGCCCGAGGCAGGATTCGAACCTGCGACCGTAGCGGTCGCTCGGCTCCAGACTGTAGCGCCTATAACCGCACGGCCACCCCGGCCGGCTTATCTTCTTATTCTTTGAAACTCTCAGAATCAATTTTTCGGGTGTTCTCATAGATGTATTAGCACAATGTGGTACTACACACTGTTCCTAACTCATTTTCCGAAACGTAAAATCCAAAACAGGATGTCAGTGTGAATGAGAATAAGACAACATAATGAGGCATTTACGACAATCTGCAGAATACAGTCAAATACGCTATCGTTATTACGCATGCATGGAAACATGCGGTCAGAGAAACTGTAAAATTTTTTATGCATTTCAGGTCAGAATCAGGGAAATGGATATACTGCACGAACGAGGGAAACTTTCCTATCAGACCCCTGAAATCGCAGAGTGCGGTGGGGGTAGGGGAGGTTACGGTCTTTCCTCCACTGGACACGTACACCAGCTGCTCTGTCTGTATCGTCCCTGATTCTAACATTAGAATGCACAAAGTCTTATGACAACCCGTCCGTTTGCAAAAAATCTCTGAGTCTATTAAATGGCTTCCTCCACCCATTTTTCGTCAAATGGCAGCCTTTGCGATGGAATGCCGTGTGGCCCATGTAAAGTGTTGTGCGAACCAGCGCCCTTTTGTCCGACCCTAAGCGGAAGGAGGAGAGGGCTTCAGCCAGAAGTCCCTCTGCAGGTACGACCCACTGAGCCCTGCTTCCCAGAATCATTCACACAGCCCGATCACTGCAATCAGCATTTATGGCTCCCAATACATCTCTTTCCCTGTCGTCTGTCACCTCCACTTTGGCCCCTCGGGTACAAGTGTAAAAGTTCTATACAGGTTACACATGCAGTTTTAAAAACATTCTGCCCACAGCTTCCCCATGTAAAGAAGTCAAGAAACGCACATACCAAATGTGGTAGTGGTGAACACCGAGATCATGACCTAAAAATAAACGTTAATCTGACTGACAATGTCGTTAAAATAAGATAGCAGCGTGCCACCTCTCAAAGATTCATCCACAAACTTTGAAAGATAGCTCAGGATTGTTTTCTGTGGGTTTTCTACATCTACATTTATACTCCGCAAGCCACCCAACGGTGTGTGGCGGAGGGCACTTTACGTGCTACTGTCATTACCTCCCTTTCCTGTTCCAGTCGCGTATGGTTCGCGGGAAGAACGACTGTCTGAAAGCCTCCGTGCGCGCTCTAATCTCTCTAATTTTACATTCGTGATCGCCTCGGGAGGTATAAGTAGGGGGAAGTAATATATTCGATACCTCATCCAGAAACGCACCCTTTCGAAACCTGGCAAGCAAGCTACACCGCGATGCAGAGCGCCTCTCTTGCAGAGTCTGCCACTTGAGATTGTTAAACATCTCCGTAACGCTATCACGCTTACCAAATAGCCCTGAGACGAAACGCGCCGCTCTTCTTTGGATCTTCTCTATCTCCTCCGTCAACCCGATCTGGTACGGATCCCACAATGATAAGCAATACTCAAGTATATGTCGAACGAGTGTTTTGTAAGCCACCTCCTTTGTTGATGGACTACATTTTCTAAGGACTCTCCCAGTGAATCTCAACCTGGTACCCGCCTTACCAACAATTAATTTTATATGATCATTCCACTTCAAATCGTTCCGCACGCATACTCCCAGATACTTTACAGAAGTAACTGCTACCAGTGTTTGTTCCGCTATCATATAATCATACAATAAAGCATCCTTCTTTCTATGTATTCGCAATACATTACATTTGTCTATGTTAAAGGTCAGTTGCCACTCCCCGCACCAAGTGCCTATCCGCTGCAGATCTTCCTGCATTTCGCTACAATTTTCTAATGCTGCAACTTCTCTGTATACTACAGCATCATCCGCGAAAAGCCGCACGGAACTTCCGACGCTATCTACTAGGTCATTTACATATATTGTGAAATGCAATGGTCCCATAACACTCCCCTGTGGCACGCCAGAGGTTACTTTGTCTGTAGACGTCTCCATTGATAACAACATGCTGTGTTCTGTTTGCTAAAAACTCTTCAATCCAGCCACACAGCTGGTCTGATATTGTTTATCAGGCGACCGTGCGGAACTGTATCGAACGCCTTCCGGAAGTCAAGAAAAATAGCTTCTACATGGGAGCCTGTATCTAATATTTTCTGGGCCTCATGAACAAATAAAGCGAGTTGGGTCTCACACGATCGCTGTTTCCGGAATCCATGTTGATTCCTACATAGTAGATTCTGGATTTCCAAAAACGACATGATACTCGAGCAAAAAACATGTTCTAAAATTCTACAACAGATCGACGCCAGAGATATAGACCTATAGTTTTGCGCATCTGCTCGACGACCCTTCTTGAAGACTGGGACTACCTGTGCTCTTTTCCAATCATTTGGATCCTACCGTTCCTCTAGAGACTTGCGGTACACGGCTGTTAGAAGGGGGGCAAGTTCTTTCGCGTACTCTGTGTAGAACCGCATTGGTATCATTAGGAATCTTTGCCCAGGTCAGGCATTTACAGGCCAAAGTTCCTTCTACACCCTCAGTTACCTCTGTGACGGAATTGTTCTTAGAAACCCTGAACAGCTGTACTGTTTGGTGTAAAATGGTACGTGTGTTGTCTCCTTACTGAAACCAATTCCCTAGACTCGTGGATACAGATAAATGCCCAATTATCTCCTACTTTCCAGGCAAGAACTCCGATAGTCATAGGACTCAACCCTATTTACTTGTGTACATAGGGTAGAGTCCTATTAGTACCGCAGTATTAACAGAAACTTAGTATCGGAGTATTTAATAAAAACTTAAAAACGAGAGATTATTGTGCTATACTTTGTAAGGTACAGGATATAAAAGTAAATAACGATTAGGAGGATCTGTCTCAAGCGCCTGCTGCATGAATATAACAAATAGAACTAATTACTTTATAACAGGCGAATTTAGATCAAAATTTCCCAGTATCTCGATAAAGATCTCTGATAATCATCTTAACGTTTATCGGTTGAATTTGGTCGGTGACCAGTGCTATTACAAAAATCCAGGACGTTGCTACAACGTCCGATAATGGTCCTATAGGACATCTGGGGCGTCTGTTTCCTAGCATGCTGTACAATGGAGCACAGAAGTGACGTCTGTCCAGTTGGCAAGAACAACAGAATCGGCGACCGCTGTGGGGCGGGCACAGGGAAGAATCGTCATTTTGCCACCATCCACTTCATGAGCCATCACCTCCCACTATTCTACGGGACCATCTGCTTCACTGATCTAGCATCAGCTCTGCTGGGCCAAGGGTCGAACTGATGCCCTTCTAGTCACCAACCCGCTCTAAGTTGATGATTAGAATGATGACTCATTATCTGCGCATCCAGGTATGCTGGCAACTGATGCGATATGTACAGGACTCGTATCAACCCGTTCCGCATCAATTACGGCCTGTAGATGGCGCACTGAAGCGCCGAAACTGGTTGCAAATAATAAAATAAAATCATAAGGACGGCTGTAGGTGATTTATTTTCTCACAACTCTTATTCGAGGTGATCGACGGATCAGAATCAATTACCTCAGCGAACATATGGACGTCTTTGTCTGTAGTGCTGACACTCTCGTCCAGCAGTTGGGATATCCAAAGCTGTGTGCCCACTGGGTTCGTCGTCGCCAACAGAAGACCATAAAGAACGACGAAGGACAATACGTGCGGAATTGCTTACACGCTAGGAGACTGATTGTGTCGAACATCGTCACAAGCGGTGAAACATTGGTTCATCAGAATGAACCTGAAACGGATCAGCAGTCCATGAAGTGAAATGGTACCACACCATCTCTCCCCCGAAGTAAAATTCAAAGCTACACCTTCAGCCTGTAAAGTAATGGCGACAGTCTTCTGGGACTCTGAAGGGGTTATTCCGTTTGATATCCTCCCTAATGTGCAACGATCAACTCGGAAGTGTGTTGTGCTACGCTCAGGAAACTGAAGAAACGACATGAGCACGTACGTCTCCACAAAAATGCAAACGAACATCTCCTTCTTCATTACAATGCGAAGCCTCACACAAGTCTGCCACCTGAAAGGAGCTCACAAAACAGCACTGGCCTCATTTTCCTCGCTCACCGTGCAGTCAGGGTTTTGCACCATTCGATTTCTATCTGTTTGGCCCAATGGAGGATGCACTTTGCGGGAAGCAGTACGCGGATGGTGGGGTAGGTTATCGATGCAGCAAGACGTTGGCCGTGGCGTCGACCAGTAGAGGGGTACCGTGCGCGCATACAGGCCCTCCCTGTAAGGTGGCGTAAGGCCGTCCCATTAAACGGACATTACGTTGAAAAATAGGGTTTTATAGCCAAAAAAGTGAAGAATAATATAGTGAATTGGAATCCTGAATAAAACCAACCTGCTTTCAGAAAAACCATGTGTTGCATTGCTTATTGAACGCCCCTCGTTGGTATTTCTGCTCCCAGCCAATGCAACGGAAGCCGGCGTCACGACGTCTTCGTAGGGCGAGACTCCCCGGTGGCAACATCTCAAGATGCTTATAGGCCGAGCAGCCGTATTCTGTGTCGTTAGTCTCATGGAGAATTGATGCCGTGATAGAATACGTTTGGCAAATAAGTGACTATCGATCTACTTCCTTGCTTGGTTCACAATGGTTCTGGTAAATTTACTCTAAATTTTCTTGTCATTTAGGTTTAAGATTCTGAATTATTCTCAGTTAAGAGATGACATGCAGCTAGCAAATTTATAGTATTGAGCCCAGGAAGTTAGTTTCCCCATGAGCGTTAGCCTACTTCACTATTTACGTTGCGAATTCTTTCTTTTGGCTATCGTTAGAAGAATAAGTCATCACTCTTTGACACATTTGTATTCTAGGTTAGCGGTAAAGTTTTCGACCTTCAAGCGGAATACTACGTAAATTTTAGGTTTTACTCTTACTGGAGACAAAATTTTACCTCTTCTGTGAAAGAGCAACTAGCAGGCAGACCGAAAATCAATAAAGAGATAATAAATTTTCTCGCTACCTTGATTCTTTAGCCTTCGGATCTAAAGGTGACAAGCTTTCAGAACTGCACACTTGTTATCTCCTGATTTTTCTGCTTTTGCCACTTGTGTTGATTTTATGGGTAGCACTCAATAATTTGTTAACTGAATTTCATTATGTATCCGTCCCTATTGCTGCAGTCACATAATTTCGTGGAAATGCTTCCCGTAACGATACTTCAGAATCTCTGTGGACTGCAAGCAGACGCAGACCGTTTAGAAGCTGGAGGCGCGTATTATCATGCTAATTCGTGAAAATTTGGGATATTTTGTTTTACTGAAAAACATAGTTTCATAACGTTATCAAGATCGGTTGTAATTCATTTGCATTAATACAGTACGTGGTAAATAGCACCTATATAGTCTGACAATGGTCGGATGGCTTTTGGACTTCACGTGTGTGTGTGTGTGTGTGTGTGTTTGTGTTTGTGTTTGTGTTTGTGTGTTTGTGCCTGTGTGTGTGTACAGTATGTTGGCACACTTCGTCTTCTTGCATGTTATGCTGTGTTTATAGTGAGTAAAGCTGTTCAGCCGAGAGGTTCTAGGCGCTTCAGTCTGAAACCGCGCGACCGCTACGGTCGCAGGTTCGAATCCTGCCTGGGGCATGGATGTGTGTGATCTCCTTAGGTTAGTTTGGTTTAGGTAGTTCTAAGTTCTATGATGACCTCAGATGTTAAGTCCCATAGTGCTCAGAGCGATATGAACCATTTAATTTTGTTAGGTCCCATAGTACATACAGCCATTTGAACCATTTGGAAGCTGTGCAGTTGAGCACAAGCCTGAGGCGAGGGGTCTCGCTAGTATTGTCAGCGACTGTACATTGAGTAACAGATTATTAGGATGATGGTGGGCAGCCTGGTGAGTAGGCCTTTTGTGTTTATGGATGCTTCTGGATTTACAATGGACTTGCCGCCCTTCTGACAGCCGTGTACCACAAGTCTCTAGACTAACGGAAGGTTCCAAATGATTGGAAAAGAGCACAGGTAGTTCAAGTTTTCAAGAAGGGTCGTCGAGCAGATGCGCAAAACTATAGGCCTATCTCTCTGACATCGATCTGTTGTAGAATTTCAGAATATGTTTTTTGCTCGCGTAGCATGTCATTTCTGGAAACCCAGATTCTACTCTGTAGGAATCAACATGGATTCCGGAAACAGCGATCGTGTGAGACCCAACTCGCTTTATTTGTTCATGAGGCCCAGAAAATATTAGATACAGGCTCCCAGGTAGATGCTATTTTCCTTAACTTCTGGAAGGCGTTCGATACAGTTCCGCACTGTCGCTTGATAAACAAAGTAAGAGCCTACGGAATATCAGACCAGCTGTGAGACTGCATTGAAGAGTTTTTAGCAAACAGAACACATCATGTTGTTCTCAATGAAGAGATGTCTACAGACGTTAAAGTAACCTCTGGCGTGCCACAGGTTAGTGTTATGGGACCATTGCTTTTCACAATATATATAGATGACCTAGTAGATAGTGTCGGAAGTTCTATGCGGCTTTTCGCGGATGATACTGTAGTATACAGAGAAGTTGCAGCATTAGAAAATTGTAGCGAAATGCAGAAAGATCTGCAGCGGATAGGCACTTGGTGCAGGGAGTGGCAACTGATCCTTAACATAGACAAATGTAATGTATTGCGAATACATAGAAAGAAGGATCCTTTATTATATGATTATATGATAGCGGAACAAACACTGGTAGCAGTTATTTCCGTAATATATCTGGGAGTATGCGTATAGAACGATTTGAAGTGGAATGATCATATAAAATTAATTGCTGGTAAGGCGGGTGCCAGGCTGAGATTCATTGGGTGAGTCCTTAGAAAATGTAGTCCATCAACAAAGGAGCTGGCTTACAAAACACTCGTTCGACCTATACTTGAGTATTGCTTATCATTGTGGTATCCGTACCAGGTCGGGTTGACAGAGGAGATAGAGAAGATCCAAAGAGGAGCGGCGCGTTTCGTCACAGGGCTATTTGGTAAGCGTGATAGCGTTACGGAGATGTTTAGCAAACTCAAGTGACAGACTCTGCAAGAGAGACGCTCTGCATCGCGGTGTAGATTGCTGTCCAGGTTTCGAGAGGATGCGTTTCTGGATAAGGTATCGAATATATTGCTTCCCCCTACTTATACCTCCCGAGGAGATCACGAATGTAAAATTAGAGACTCGAGCGAGCACGGAGGCTTTCGAGCGGTCGTTCTTCCCGCGAACCATACGCGACTGGAACAGGAAAGGGAGGTAATGACAGGGTCACGTAAAGTGCCCTCCGCCACATACCGTTGGGTGGCTTGCGGAGTATAAATGTAGATGTAGATGTAGACAATCAGTAATATGTGCCGATAAAAGGGAGCACTCCATTATATGGCTGATGGCTGTAGGCGTGGACGGTGAGCTCCCTGGGCCGGATGCAGCAAGACTAGGAGAGTAAGGCGAATGGTCTGCATAATACGCCGGCCACATTGCATCTGTCTACATAAATAGACGTAACTGTTGCGAGAAATCCAGTGAGCGCTTTCCCAGAATTGAAAGGTATCACGACTTTCGCAGTTTTAAATGTTCTGATTAGCTGCTCCATTTCAGAACTTTGCGGTGAGTGGAATTGAGTGATATTCAGGTGCTCTGTCCTGTGATGTTCACGGAATTCTTGAAACCGAGATTCTTCTCTTGAAAACTATTGTGGTAGGTGCCTCATCTACTGCATATGTGTTAGCCAATGCATGAAAGGTAGCTGACATTACTGTTGTGCCCATTTGTGCAACACATGGGAAGTTAGATAGGCAATAGACAACTAGCTACCACCTTTATCCCTGGAATAGTGCGACAACAGGCATATTTACACTCTTTGACTGCAGCGCCCGCCGCGTGGCCAGAAATGGCAACGCTATACCAGTGATGCAGGATTGTGGATGTAGGTTTGGAGATTCCAGATCGTATGTTTCATGGCACCGTCAGTGTAGGACCAGTAAACATGACGTCAATGTCTTCATTCGGCACATACTTAAATTTTCTGTGTGCAGAAACATAACTATGTGGGGGCGGAATGTATATGGGATCACCTCCTGGAATTTATAATCTTCTGCTGATAATAAAATAGACACCATCGAGTATGATAAAGCAGCGTCACTGTGAAATAATGATCCGCTTTGTCGATACTGTGGCCTAGGTAAATTTATTTATTTATCAACATTACAGGTTTCAAATGGCTGTGAGTACAATGCGACTTAACTTCTGAGGTCATCAGTCGCCTAGAACTTAGAACTAATTAAACCTAACTAACCTAAGGACATCATACACATCCACGCCCGAGGCAGGATTCGAACCTGCGACCGTAGCGGTCGCTCGGTTCAAGACTGCAGCGCCTAGAACCGCACGGCCACTCTGGCTGGCCATTACAGGGTGACCCAATGCATTAGTAACAATGGTGGTCCTTTGCTACTAAAAACTGTCAACAAAGCTGCACAGATTTACTCTTCGTCTTTTTCTGCAGCTTTTCTCAGGACTCTTAATTTTCTTCTCTTCCACATAATTGCATTGTTAATGAAAAAGCACATGTGATACATAAAGTACATTTTAGAAACTTCGTCCGAACAGGCCCAGGAAGGCCCAACGGTAGCGACCGACTACCATTCACCCTCAACTGATAGGCATCAATGTACGCGGACATGGAGCATCATGTGGTCGCACACGGCTCTCTTGGCAGTTGTCAGTTTTCGTGACCAGGGCCGCTACTTCTCATTCAAGTATCTCCTCAATTGGCCTCACAAGAGTTGAGTGCATCCCGCTGGCCAACATCACACGGCAGACCTCTGCAAGGTCACAAATACAAGCGCTAGCCAAGCTTGCTGGCGCTTAACTTTGGTCATCTCATGGGAACCGGTGTTCCACTGCGCCAAGGCCGTTGGCACGTTTTGGAAAAGGAAAAAAAAACATTACTACGTTATTGAAAGAAAATAATAGACGATATGAAAGATTTATATATTAAAAGAGGTCCCTTTACCTGGCTATTTCAAGTGGGATGGCTACGATAAACATTTCGAGCCTGTCTCAGGTGAAATAGCATATTCTATTCAGCTAGGGTTACTACTATATGTATATATGTGACATGACATTAGCTCCTCGTGGTCTGTGTGTGAGGTATGGCACTTCTATTTATTACTAAAATTACTTTCTCCTTTTGCCCACGACATAAGCTAGAGAGGTGCCTCGGAAGCGTGACCTCGAGCATCGTCTCCCCTGAGGACACTTTATCAATGTTGTGCAATCGTGTTTGTGTTGTTGTGTCTTAATTTAATGCATATGTATTTTTGTGTACAATATTATAAATTCACATGTTTTACTCTTTGCGTGTTATAGAGTTTACATACACTAATCAGCGAGAACGTTATGTCCACCTACCTAATAGCTGGAATGTTAACCTTAGCACGGATGACAGTGGCGGCGCACCGTGGAATAGAAGCAATAAGGCCTTGGTAGGTCGTAGGAGGGAGTTGACACCACATCTGCACACGCAAGTCACCGAATTCTTGTAAATTACGGGAAGGGGGGCGATGACCTCTGGAACCACGTCCAATCACATCCGAGATGTGTTCGATTGGGTTCAGATCTGGCAAGGTAGGGAGCCAGTACACCAACTGGGACTCCATTCTATGTTCCTCGAATCACTATATCACACTCCTGCGCTTGTGGGATTGTGCATTATCTGGTTGAAAAATACCACTGCCGTCGGAAAACATGGTTGTCACGAAGGGCTGTACATGGGCTGCAACCAGTGTACGATACTTCTTGGACGTCATGGTGCCTTGCACGAGTTCCACTGGGCCTATGTATGCCCACTTTAATGTACCTCAGACCATAATGGTGACGACGGTTCGTACCCTCCCATCGGCATGATAAAGAAGGTATCGGGATTCATCTGACCACGCAAATTTCTGCCACTGCACCAGCGGCCAGTGAAGATGGCCACATGCCCATTTCAGTCGAAACTGCCAATGTCCTGGTGTTAACATTGTCACGTGCGTGCGTCGGCTGCGAAGGCCAATCGTTAGGAGTGTTCGGTACACGGTGTGTTGAGACACGTGTACTCTGCCCAGCTTTAAACTCTGACGTTAGTTCCGCCATAGTTCGCCGCCTGTCCTGTTTTACCAGTCTTCCCAGCCTACATGTGTAATGAGGGGTGGCCGCTCAACCCAACAACGTCGGGTCGTGGTTTCACCTTGTTTGCGTCAAGTGTTGAAGACACTCACCATAGCACTCACGCTCGTGCCGAGCCTCCGGGCTATCACAATCTACCCTCGATCAAACTCAGATAAATCGCTCGCCTTCCCTATTATGCACACGGACAGTGCGCTCGCTGATACTAAATGCACCGTGCACGTGTCTGACTGACAGTCATTCCTAGCCGGGTCACGCTGCTTTCGCCTGGAAGTGTTTACATCGATAGTCGGTCGGTGGTCAGATTGTCCTGGCTAGTCAGTGCATTACATAATTACATATTTGAAAGCCATGACCGAAAAAACTAAACAAATACTTGTTTTACTGTGATCAAACAGGAAAATTTGTTGTTTTCGTACTCATTTCTTACTTAATATGAATTCCATGTTTTGTATTACACACAATGTTGTTGCATTCGTGTGAGCTGCTAATATGTCGTATACTGGATCTATCTGCATCTAGTGAGATAGGTGTGTTCGTATTATCATCGTTGTCTGTATGTACATCTGTTTCCACATCAGTGTTTGAATATCTGTTGTCCCATGTATCGTGTTGTAGCACAGTGTGTGTGCCTGGTCATGATCCTGTACACAGAAGCGCCAAAGAAACTGGTATGGGCATGCGTATTCAAATACAGAGATATCTAAACAGGCAGAACACGGTGCTGCGGTCGGCAACGGGTATATAAGACAACAAGTGTCTGAAGCAGTCGTTATATCGGTTACTGCTGCTGCAGTGGTAGGTTATCAAGATTTAAGTGAGTTTGAACGTGGTGTTATAGTAGGTACACGAGCGATGGGGCACACCGTCTCTGAGGTAGAGATGAAGTGGGGATTTTCCTGTGCGGCCGTCTCACAGATGTACCGTGAATATCAGGAACCGGGTAAAAGAACAAATTTTCAACATTGCTGCGGTCGGAAAAAGATTCTTGGGACCAACGACGACTGAGGAGAATCGTTCAACGTGACAGAAGTGCAACCCTTATGCAAATTGCTGCAGATTTCAGTGCTGGGCCATCAACAAGTGGCAAGGCGTGAACCATTCAATGAAACATCATCGATATGGGCTTTCGGAGCCGAAGACCTACTCGTGTACCCTTGATGACGGATCGACACAAAGCTTTACGCCTCATCTGGGCGGTAGTACTGACATTGGACTGTTGATGGCTGGAAACGTGTTGCCTGGTCGAACAAGTCTCGTTTCAAATTATATTGAGCGGATGGACGTGTATGGGTATGGAGACAACCTCATGAATCCATGGCCCTTGCATGTCAGCAGGAGACTGTCCAAGCTGGTGGAGGCTCTGTAGTTGTATGGGGCGTGTGCAGTTGGAGTGATATGGGACCCCCGGTGCGTCTAGATACGACTCTGACAGGTGACACGTACGTGAGCATCCTTCTGATCACTTGCATCCATTCATGCCCATTTCTGACGGACGTGGGCAGTTCCAGCAGGACAGTGCGACAGCACACACATCCAGAATTGCTACAGAGTGGCTCCAGGAACACTCTTCTGAATTGAATCACTTCCGCTGGCCACCATACTCCTCAGACATGAACAATATTGAGCACATCTGGGATGCCTTGCAACGTGCTGTTCAGAAAAGATTTCCACCCCTTCGTACTGTTGCAGATGTACGGACAGCCCTACAGATTCATGGTGTCAATTCCCTCCAGCGCAACTTCAGACATTAGTGGAATCCATGCCACGTCGTGTTGAGGCACTTGTGCGTGCTCGAGGGGGCCCTTCACGACTAGGCAGGTTTACCAGTTTCTTTTACTCTTCAGTGTATATGGCCGTTGTTGCTTAACAGTTTTTGTAACGCTCTTGATATTTCGTCACTGATACGGTTAAGCATACTCCATCAAACTTCTTGTCTTAAAGCTAGCCCTATTTCATCGTTTTCAGTCATCGGTCATACGTTTGTGAGTGTGCCGCATTGTAGTGTTTCTTGTTCGGGGGACCTATGTTCCCTACATGCGCATGTTTCACTGTGATTAAGGCTAAAGCGTCACACGTGTGGGGGGGGGGGTAAGAGCCATGGCCTGTCAGGAAGTAGACAATACCGCGACTTGAGTAGACGTGTTTCAGTCTCAACCGTTTCCTCGTGTTCGGGAGGAGGGAGATGACCCGACACCGCTTGTCAGATGTTTCCCAGTCTTTTTGCCATGTCTCAACTTTAAAAAGATTTAAGTGGTATTTTTCTATAATGCTAGGGTTGTTCAGAAAGTAAGTTCCGATCGATCGCGAAATGGAAATCACTGGGAAAATCCGGTAAAGCTTTGCACAGGTGTGTTGGGCAGTGTCTCTACTATGCCCGTCGATCGTGTCGAGTCGTTCTTTTCAGTTATGAGTGAACAGTGAGCACGTAAAGATGCGTAGGGAATAGCGTTTCCCTCCGAGTATGAGGGTCTGGTTAGAAATTTCGCCTGTGTCATGCAGCCCACAAAACACAACTGTCGAGCAGTTCCTTCTTCACGCCAGTTCTCGGCCGCACACTGCATGGGCAATGAAGACGCTCCTGCAGCGTTTCCGATGAGAAGTGTTTGATCACCCACAATACAGTCCTTAATTGGCTCCCCCTTAGTCTCATCTCTGCTCACAAGAACCGCTGGCTATGAAGACAAAATTTTTCCACAGACAACGAGCTGCAGACAAGTGCAGATCACTGGCTGAAAGCACAGGTGGCTGCTTTCTATGACGAGGATATTCGAAAGTTGATACAACACTACGACAAAACTAGAAGTTGGAGCGGCGACTACGTAGAGAAGTAGGTGGAAGGTGTACCTACCTATTGCAAATAAAACATTTCTTTCTTTTAGCTGTGATTTCCATTTCGCGAGCCTTCGGAACGTACTTTCTGGACAACCCTCGTACATTCCCCTGTTAGCGCATGTACTTCGTCCAGTTTTCCCCTTTTGTGCCAGCACGCTGCTGTTTTACGTCTGATAGCTATGCCTATGTGCTACGTTGCAAGTACAATGCGTAGGGCTTCCATGGATGTGGTGGACAATGAACATGACAGTCTAAACAATTCACTTCTTAGTCCACGCCTCACAATGGTTTTATAGGTCGTGAGAGACCGTCGATGTGCCTAGGTACTTGCTGGGAAGCACATAATAGACTCAAAGAGGGCTGATGTTATGTTCATAGTCTGTAATGGTGTTCTGTTGTGAAGTGAGTTTAGCGTAAGAAGTTTGTGAATTAGTCTTATCACTTTTTGAATTGTAAGTATTATGTGCTCGCTGAATGTCAGTCGTGTTCGAGGTGTATCCCTGGGCATCTTCTTGTAACTTTCCTCTGTATGCAAATGTAGTTCAGTCTGAAGATGCTTTTCCTGTCGTGCTCTTTTGATCAGTAAATAAATTGTCCTGTTTTCCACAATCTTGAAATTGTTACGGCAGCACTAATCACTTATTTTTAGAAGTAGTTGGTTGGTTGGTTGATTTGGGGGGAGGGCCAAACATCGTGGTCATCGGTCCCATCGAATTAGGGAAGGATGGGGAAGGAAGTCAGACGTGTATTTTCGAAGGAGCCATTCCGGCATTTGCCTGAAGCGATTTGGGAAAATCACGGAAATCTAAGTGAGGATGGCGGGACGTGGGTTTGAACCGTCGTCCTCCCAAATGCAAATGTAGTGTTCTAACGACTTCGCAACCTTGCTCGGTAGATGTAGTTGTGTAGCATTGTCTTCGAGTTGCTCTGTCGGTGCAGTTACTACTAGAGAGTCGTCAGCACAAGCTACTACACAATTAACCCTATCATCTTCGTCCAGAATATTCAGGATTGGTTCTGTGACAATAACCGAGAAAACTGGACCGCAGATTGAAACTTGTGGGCATCCATCAGTTATTTTCTGGATAACCTTTGCATTTCTGTTTGCCACTGAGCCAGCCTACTTTTGCAGTAGCTGAATAAGCTGTTGCATAGGATTGTCGGTGTCTGCATCTCTCGTCGTCTTGCGAATAAAGTAAGCCACCAAATACTGTCGAAGGCGCCTGCTAAGTCTGTTACTTTTGCTACTGCGTATTTTTCTTGTGTGTCCTGTAATGTTTCCAGCACGCGGTCACCTGCATCGCCTATTGAGCTTTTGCTTCTAAGGCTGTATTGATGTGGACTAAGGTGGAGGAGACACCTCTGTGTTGGAGTCGAATAATCAGGAGCATTAGTGCATCTCAGTCAAAGCGTTCGAGAGGCAGATGGATCTGCAAGTCTGTGAATCTGCTGTATCCCGACTCTAAGACATTTTTTACGTTTATTACGATCGCAGTTTTCCACGTGGAAGGGCCCTACCCTGCAATAATGCTGCATTCAGTAAATCTGTTAGAAAAGCGATGATCTGTGCAACTGTACTTTTGAGTGTTTTTGAGTGCATGCAATCTGGACCAGAAACCTTCTTATTCTTTAATTGTTGAATTGCAAACGCTATCGCAAATGGAGCAGAAGGTGTCATCCATTTGTCTTCGTAAATCTGTGTGATAATGTTGATTATTCCTATTTTCGTCATCAAGGAGAAGCTTCTTCTGCTGGTATTCTGCTGAACATCATCTCCAGCCCCTCGTAATAGTGTCGTCTGTGCGGCTAAGAGTTCACAGTTATGTCGATGTCTTTACCTTACCTGTTTGAAATTTGAATGATTCTCCGCAGATGTTGTTTAGTATCAGAGTTTTGTCAAAACTGTTCTGTTTGGTCTTGTATAGTTCGTATTCATATTTTTGATTTGCATGACGGTATAGTTCCAGTCTTATTTCCCTCGCATGTGCTGTTTCTGCTGTTTCGTAATGTTTCCTTATATCTCTAACGTCTTTCGTTAGTATTGTTAACTCAGTGGAACAGGGGAGTTTCTGTTTGGGTACACTGTTGGTATTTTGGATACCTAACTGCTGTGTTTTTCGAAGCAGGTCTGTATGAATGTGTACTTTATAAACTGTTCTACCATTGACTGAAAGGAGAGAATTTTGCCGTTCAACCTAGTGTAGAAGAAGTCATTATCTTTGTTGTTATAAAGAGTGTGTGTTCGTGTTTGCGTATGAGTCTGTATAGATGAGTATGGTGTTATTGTCACTGTAAGTGGCATTTTCCAGTAATTTCCATTTATTGACGTTTAATATGGGCTTGGTATTTTTAGTGAGATGTCAGTATTGCAGGTTCCTCCTGCAGTGTTGTCGTATATAGCTATTTGTAGTGCTTTGTTTAGAACAAGGAGGCTATATTCATTTATTGTGTTAACTACGATATGTTCCCTCCCTGTTGCCTGTTCAGCCTGCATCCCACAGCTTCGACCGTAAAGTGATGTCAGTAAGTATGAGCAGACTCTTACTCCTAGAAAGTTGTGCTATATTTCTTATTTGATCTGCAAAATTCAGTTTGTCGTAGGAATACTGTGCATACATGGATGTCATAACCCAAGGTTCTCCTCCATGCATAATTTCAGCTGCGGCTACGTTTTCAGAACGGAGTTGGGTTATTTTTGTGGCTGCGTAGTTTATGTCAAAATACAATGTTGTATTATGTCACAGGTTTTAAGTGATATGAGATTATTCGTTTCTAGGTCTGTCAATTACGCTGTACCCATACGTTGTCGCCAAGCAACCGCACGCCACCAATATTTTGTTTTAACTGATGGAGACTTACGTTTGCACCTGCATACTTTGTTCATTTGCATATCAGTATCTGTGTTCTTAAGAAATGTCTGACCATTGTAGCTGTAATCAATGTTGGTAAGCGTTGACGGCAATGTCGTGTTGGTTCAAAATGGTTCAAATGGCTCTGAGCACTATGGGACTTAACATCTGAGGTCATCAGTCCCCTAGAACTAAGAACTATTTAAACCTAACTAACCTAAGGATATCACACACATCCATGCCCGAAGCAGGATTCGAACCTGCGACCGTAGCGGTCGCGCGGTTCCTGACTGAAGCGCCTAGAACCGCACGGCCACTCTGTAATGTCGTATTCTCTGTTTGCGTTTCGTACATTTGCTTGTAGGTAGGCCAATCAGGTGCCCCTGCCTTATCACGTATCGAATTTCTTCACTTACATGGTATGCATCCATCTGTGACTTCCTCTCGGCATTCTGACTTTTTGTGGTCTGGTTTCCCACAGTTTCCACAGATTGGTTCTTTATCGGAATGTTTTCGCGAATGACCTAGGTCCCTGCAATTGGACCATTTCTGGATACACAAAGAGTCTTTGATATATAAAGTCTCGAACTGAATATAGATTCTTTCCTTCTGAAGCCGCTCGTTTACTTTTTAGGCCTGTTTTGAACTTTATTTTGACTTCCTCTCCCTTACAGGTGTGTTAGGTTTAAGTTGATCTCATATACACTCCTGGAAATGGAAAAAAGAACACATTGACACCGGTGTGTCAGACCCACCATACTTGCTCCGGACACTGTGAGAGGGCTGTACAAGCAATGATCACACGCACGGCACAGCGGACACACCAGGAACCGCGGTGTTGGCCGTCGAATGGCGCTAGCTGCGCAGCATTTGTGCACCGCCGCCGTCAGTGTCAGCCAGTTTGCCGTGGCATACGGAGCTCCATCGCAGTCTTTAACATTGGTAGCATGCCGCGACAGCGTGGACGTGAACCGTATGTGCAGTTGACGGACTTTGAGCGAGGGCGTATAGTGGGCATGCGGGAGGCCGGGTGGACGTACCGCCGAATTGCTCAACACGTGGGGCGTGAGGTCTCCACAGTACATCGATGTTGTCGCCAGTGGTCAGCGGAAGGTGCACGTGCCCGTCGACCTGGGACCGGACCGCAGCGACGCACGGATGCACGCCAAGACCGTAGGATCCTACGCAGTGCCGTAGGGGACCGCACCGCCACTTCCCAGCAAATTAGGGACACTGTTGCTCCTGGGGTATCGGCGAGGACCATTCGCAACCGTCTCCATGAAGCTGGGTTACGGTCCCGCACACCGTTAGGCCGTCTTCCTCTCACGCCCCAACATCGTGCAGCCCGCCTCCAGTGGTGTCGCGACAGGCGTGAATGGAGGGACGAATGGAAACGTGTCGTCTTCAGCGATGAGAGTCGCTTCTGCCTTGGTGCCAATGATGGTCGTATGCGTGTTTGGCGCCGTGCAGGTGAGCGCCACAATCAGGACTGCATACGACCGAGGCACACAGGGCCAACACCCGGCATCATGGTGTGGGGAGCGATCTCCTACACTGGCCGTACACCACTGGTGATCGTCGAGGGGACACTGAATAGTGCACGGTACATCCAAACCGTCATCGAACCCATCGTTCTACCATTCCTAGACCGGCAAGGGAACTTGCTGTTCCAACAGGACAATGCACGTCCGCATGTATCCCGTGCCACCCAACGTGCTCTAGAAGGTGTAAGTCAACTACCCTGGCCAGCAAGATCTCCGGATCTGTCCCCCATTGAGCATGTTTGGGACTGGATGAAGCGTCGTCTCACGCGGTCTGTACGTCCAGCACGAACGCTGGTCCAACTGAGGCGCCAGGTGGAAATGGCATGGCAAGCCGTTCCACAGGACTACATCCAGCATCTCTACGATCGTCTCCATGGGAGAATAGCAGCCTGCATTGCTGCGAAAGGTGGATATACACTGTACTAGTGCCGACATTGTGCATGCTCTGTTGCCTGTGTCTATGTGCCTGTGGTTCTGTCAGTGTGATCATGTGATGTATCTGACCCCAGGAATGTGTCAATAAAGTTTCCCCTTCCTGGGACAATGAATTCACGGTGTTCTTATTTCAATTTCCAGGAGTGTAGTTCCTCCAGTAGGTCCTGATCAGTTACAGCAGTTGCGACTTGGTACACTGCAAGAAGATATTGGAATTCCCTCAGCTCTTCACATCTGATATCTTTACTTGGGCTGTCTTCTGTACGATTTTCCTTTTATGTCCTTGTGTTTCCGTTTCTAAAATGATTGTGTATCCTGTTCATGATTGCTTTTAATTTTACTTTGTCATGTCTTGAGTTGATTGTTTTAGTGATTGTTTCACATATATCCTTGACGTCTTGAATGTTTTCCGATTTATAAAAGAGGACACTCGACTATTTTGGTTTGAATAGCTTTGCGCCTTCTTATACTTCGATTTTTGGGTTTTTAGCTGAGCCAGCGATCACAGCTGCTGCAAAGGACAATGAAGTTGATTTACTTTCTGTTCTTAATGTTTGATTTTCTACTTTGAGGTCTGTTATTTCTGATTCCAGAAGCTGAATTCGTTCCATCATATGTGCATTGGCTTTAGGTAGTTCTTTACGTGAACATTGATTTTCTTTACTTAACTTCTCATTGTGTGCTTCTAATTTTGCTTGAGTGATGGCTAGATCTCAAATTTGGTTTTCATCTGTTGATATTCCCTTATACCTGAGTTCATCCAGAAGCGCGGTCAGAATATCGTCGACTACGGCGTTATTTTCCGCAGTTGATGCATCTGAAAGTGTTACCGACGATGCCATATCGACAGAAGTACTATACTTCGCTTTATGGCACCTGCTTTCCGCTGTTGGGTGTGCTGTTATCCTGTTTCCCTTCTGAAATAACCATTATTACAGTCGGCCGTTGTGGCCAAACGGTTGTAGGCTCTTCAGTCTGGAACATCGTGACCGCTACGGTCGCAAGTTCGAATCCTGCCGCGGGCATGGATGTGTGTGATGTCCTTTGGTTAGTTCGGTTTAAGTAGTTCTAGGGGACTGACGGCCTCCGAAGTTAAGTCCCATAGTGCTCAGAGCAATTGGAACCATTTGAACCATTATTACAAATTTTGCTGATCCGCTGTCGTTAGAAGGAATAGCAGCAGCTGCCGCCTGCAGAGACCTAGTAGTTTCCTGCAGTATCCACGCTTTGACGTGGATATGGAGAGAGCAGGAACAAAGAGGCATATCGCACGCGTCCCAGATTCTTCACAATGTGAAGCTCTGGTTGGCATTATCACTTCTGTTTTACTAAAATACCGTCAGTTTCTAGTTCATTTGGCTGCAGCGCAAAACAGATCACACAGGGCACAAATAAGACACACTCTGGTTGAATGACGTTTCGGAGCCCTGTTGCTGCTTTGCTTGTTGTGTTACAAACATATACGCACAGACAGCGTTGTTGCTGACGCGTCTACTGTTGTCGCAGCCGCCGATGTCACACACCGCCCCCACCGCCGAAGCCGATATTCCCCGTGGCCGGCGATTTGTCAGCTGGTATCGATGCTGCTGCCGTTTCTCAAACGGACGCGGAGAGCCACGACCCGGTCTGCAGACGGGGCCGCTGAGAGCCAGGAATGGGCCAGAGGCAAGAAGTGTGAGTGGGCCCCATCTCCAAATATTGCAACCCATTTTTATTCTTGTTTTAAAGAAGGTTTGAAATGATTTAAGCATAACACAGTTCGGTGCTATGTTGGAGATACAGAAAATACTCATTGAGATAAAATATAGAATAAATATTATTTCTTATTAAGCACTAAACATATCTTCACACCCGAAACCGGCCCATGAACCACAGTGCGTGGTACCTGTATGTACCAAAAAGCCGCGCGGGAGAATGCGATTTTTCATGGGGTCATATTTGGGGTTATATTGATCAGAGAAATAAGGGGTCAGCTGTTTTGCATAGTTGCCGGCCTAGCGACCATTTGTACACCTGCCGTAAGACCTGGAGTACTGCAGCTATCCTACAGCACAGGGTCAACATTTGAACATCATACACTTTCTCTAGCCCCGGCAAAATGTGGTCTAAAGAGGACTTCAAGTTGCTTATTAAAGCATCATTTGTTGATGTGCGATTCCTGAGAAAACCTCAAAAAGCGCGATGTTTTTGGGCACGAAAACTACGAAATGTGAGGATGGGCAGTTCTGCAGGTTCTGTTCACGGCAGATCGTCGAAAATTTTACCGTTGTTCGTAAGATAATATTCTCGGGGAACGTCGAAATGTCTATCGATATCATTATCCGTTACCAAGATCCAGAGGTTCAAAGTTTTTTTACGTGTGCGGTAAAACATGTCCGTAATAGCCTGTCTGACATGTAAATGTAGTTTTGTCTGACACTGTGGATACATGTCACGGGTTCTAGGGTCATCGATAGGTTCTGAGGTCACCAAACTATTGTTGTCGGCATTTTTTCACCAATAAATCTTTACGACGCACTGTCTCTGTATAATGGGCATCTCGCGCCTATACAGATATGGCCAAAGTAGTACTGCTGTAACAAGGAAAAGGCTATAAAGAATCTTAACATACCTGAAAAGAAAATGGCAGCCAAAAATTATGTAAAACTGGAAAGACAAGAAATTCAGTAAAATGTTTCTAACAACATTTTTATTCTTTTATGTTGCAAATCATAAGCAGGACGTTTTCGATGAATTTCAATCGATTAAAGAAAACGCAAAACAAACGCTTGCTAACCTTACATTATGCATACTTATTTGTTGTTTATTTGAGTTAAAGTATATGAATGTGTCGAAGTATATAAATAAACTATCAAAACTTTACTGATGGATAGGATTCGTTTTATATAATCTTCACATGTTAGACCACAGTCATGTAGAATATTTTGAAACAAGTCCTCCATTTCACTGTTAATTATTCATCTGTTTTACACAATAACGGTTTCATCTTTATAGCCACTCTCAAACTCGTATTGAAATGTTACAGTATGACTGACCTGCCTGTGACACATCATCGTCGAAAGAAACATATTTCTGGTTTATAGACCGGTCGCGGTTTTTCACTGTGCACAATGTCAGCCATATTAATGTATCTTCGATACGTAATCATATCCTACAATATTACAGCTCGTCTTATAAGGCCAGAAATATGTTTTTTCGGCGATGACAAATAGGTCAGATGTATTTCAACATTCCAACATGAACTTGACTATGTAAAACAACTGAACGATTAACAGTCAATAGCGGAGATTTCTTTAAAAAAAAGATAGTGATAGTCTGAGAGAGAGGGGGGCAGTAACAGAAGAAGGGAGATGCATGGTGATAGAATGACTGGGAGGAAAAGAGAGAGCAGGCAGTGTAGCCAAAAAGGAGAGAGATGAGTGGATACCTACATAAGCTTAGGATGAAAGGAGGGCGAGTCTAGACCCTCTTAGACTGTCGAAGCTGAACATGTAGGTATAGGAGAGGATGCATTTTGTGCCGAAATTTTAAACACATGGGTATAGGGGAAAAATAACTTGGACGCCCCAGTATTTTTGAGCTGCCAAGGTACTGTGGAGACAGTGACAGTGGCAAAGAAAGAGAAAAGGAGACAATGGAAATGAGAGGAGTAAATAACAATGGGATATACTGCAAATCAATGGGAGAAAGATGAGACAATGGGAGAGAAACATAGATAATGACAGTGAGAGGGAGATGGTGAGTATGAAGGCTTCATCGCAAAGAGAGACTGGGTAACAGGATTTAGAGTATTATGTGTTAAAAGACCGGGAATATGTTCGCATGAGAAAATTTTTGGAGAGGACGGCAGAATGAAGACTGAAGCAGCTTATTCGCCACTTTTCAGTCAGTCTCTTAAAGAGGAACATATTAGTCTTTTGTGTGCTTTGACAGGATCATTTTTCACTGGTATATCCTATGGCAGTATTCGTTGCACTAGATACTGGCGGCGAAATTCGAACCAATTAATGTTTGTTCGTTGTTCAATAAGTTGAATCAGGGACTTAAACTGTATACACATGCGTATCATTGAGCCACCATAAACAGGACTAACTTGGGTTGCATATTGGATGCAGTGCTATCCTGTATTGCAGATCGCTTGAACACTCGAGTTCCAAATTTTTTGATGTGGTAGAGGACAAGAATATAAACATTACTTATCAATGATACTGTGTCTCCTCATGCCTAATTTTCTGTCACATCACTCCAATTTGAGATGCTTCTTCGTCAGCTGTTTTTCTTACCACGGAAACAAGGAAGTCTACAAATGCAATGAACGTAGGTTTGCCCTGGTAAATTTGCTGACTGCAGTTGGCAATTTTTTTCCAAGAACATCTTTTGCATTCACATTTCTGGTTTTCACAAACATTTTCAGTCAGAATTTGAGTAGATCGCCCTGTCTACAAATTTAAATAACATTTATAAATACACTCCTGGAAATTGAAATAAGAACACCGTGAATTCATTGTCCCAGGAAGGGGAAACTTTATTGACACATTCCTGGGGTCAGATACATCACATGATCACACTGACAGAACCACAGGCACATAGACACAGGCAACAGAGCATGCACAATGTCGGCACTAGTACAGTGTATATCCACCTTTCGCAGCAATGCAGGCTGCTATTCTCCCATGGAGACGATCGTAGAGATGCTGGATGTAGTCCTGTGGAACGGCTTGCCATGCCATTTCCACCTTGCGCCTCAGTTGGACCAGCGTTCGTGCTGGACGTGCAGACCGCGTAAGACGACGCTTCATCCAGTCCCAAACATGCTCAATGGGGGACAGATCCGGAGATCTTGCTGGCCAGGGTAGTTGACTTACACCTTCTAGAGCACGTTGGGTGGCACGGGATACATGCGGACGTGCATTGTCCTGTTGGAACAACAAGTTCCCTTGCCGGTCTAGGAATGGTAGAACGATGGGTTCGATGACGGTTTGGATGTACCGTGCACTATTCAGTGTCCCCTCGACGATCACCAGTGGTGTACGGCCAGTGTAGGAGATCGCTCCCCACACCATGATGCCGGGTGTTGGCCCTGTGTGCCTCGGTCGTATGCAGTCCTGATTGTGGCGCTCACCTGCACGGCGCCAAACACGCATACGACCATCATTGGCACCAAGGCAGAAGCGACTCTCATCGCTGAAGACGACACGTCTCCATTCGTCCCTCCATTCACGCCTGTCGCGACACCACTGGAGGCGGGCTGCACGATGTTGGGGCGTGAGCGGAAGACGGCGTAACGGTGTGCGGGACCGTAGCCCAGCTTCATGGAGACGGTTGCGAATGGTCCTCGCCGATACCCCAGGAGCAACAGTGTCCCTAATTTGCTGGGAAGTGGCGATGCGGTCCCCTACGGCGCTGCGTAGGATCCTACGGTCTTGGCGTGCATCCGTGCGTCGCTGCGGTCCGGTCCCAGGTCGACGGGCACGTGCACCTTCCGCCGACCACTGGCGACAACATCGATGTACTGTGGAGACCTCACGCCCCACGTGTTGAGCAATTCGGCGGTACGTCCACCCGGCCTCCCGCATGCCCACTATACGCCCTCGCTCAAAGTCTGTCAACTGCACATACGGTTCACGTCCACGCTGTCGCGGCATGCTACCAGTGTTGAAAACTGCGATGGAGCTCCGTATGCCACGGCAAACTGGCTGACACTGACGGCGGCGGTGCACAAATGCTGCGCAGCTAGCGCCATTCGACGGCCAACACCGCGGTTCCTGGTGTGTCCGCTGTGCCGTGCGTGTGATCATTGCTTGTACAGCCCTCTCGAAGTGTCTGGAGCAAGTATGGTGGGTCTGACACACCGGTGTCAATGTGTTCTTTTTTCCATTTCCAGGAGTGTATATTTACAATTTTCATTGCATATAATTATAATAATTTCATAGAAAGAAACCAGTAGGGCACCTGTGTGATATGTCCCTGAAAACATCATTCCTTAATTTCACATTCTTTTTGCAGTGAGGTATTTCCAGCACTTCTATTACAGTTAAGTGTAAGTTCAAGAGGACTCGTTATAGGACAGGGCATTATTAAGAAAAATATTTAATTTTGTGCCTGTATTATTTCAGAAACCTAAAAATAGCAATTATGATACATCTTGTATAATTTTTTATGTTATTGTGGTCTTCAGACCGAAGACTAGTTTGATGCAGCTCTCCATGCTACTCTACGCTGTGCAAGTTGCTTCATATCCAAGGAACTACTGAAACCTACATCTTTCTGAATCTACTTACTGGATTCCTCTCTTGGTCTCTCTCTACGATTTTACTCCTCACATTCCCCCTCAGTACTTAAATGGTGATCCACAGTTGTCGCAGAATGTGTCCTACCAACCGAACACTTATTCTAGTCGCCTTGTGGCACAGAGCTCTTTTCTGTCTGATTCTATTCAGTACCTCCTCATCAGTTACATAATCTAGCCATCTAATCGTCACCGTTCTTCTGTAGCACCATATTTGAAAAGCTTCTAGTCTCTTCTTGTCTCACTTCCATACGTAGTTACTACATTCCATACAAATACTTTCAGAAAAAGCTTTCTGACACTTGAATCCCTATTCGACGTTAACAAATTTCTCTTCTTCAGAAACGCATTTCTTGTCATTGTTTATATATTATATCTTCTCTACTTCTACCATTATCAGTTATTTTGCTGCCCGAATAGCATCTACTACGTTCATTATCTCTCTTCCTAATCTAAGTCCCTCAGCATCACCTGATTTAAATTGGCTACATTCCATTATCCTCGTTTTTCTTTTGTTAATGTTCATTTTATACCCTGTTTTCGAGACAGTCTATCCTGGTCTAATGCTCTTCCACGTTCTTTGCTATCTCTGACAGAACAACCATGTTTTTATTTTCTTCCCTGGACTTTAATTCCTACTCCAAATTTTCTTTCGTTTCTTTTATTGCTTCCTCAATGTACAGATTGAATAACATAGGGTATAGGCTAGAGCCCTGTCTCACTCCCTTCTGAACCACTGCTTCCCTTTCATGCCCCTCACCTCTTCTAACTACCGTCTTGTTTCTGTACAAGTTGTCATTAGCCTTTCGCTCCCCATTTTTCCCCTACGTCCGCAGCTCGTGGTCTAGTGGCTAGTGTTGCTGCCTCTGGATCACGGGTTCCCGGGTTCGATTCCCGGCCTGGTTGGGGATTTTCTCTGACCGGGAACTGGGTGTTTGTGTTGTCATAATCACCAGCATTCGTGACAGTGGCTCGATTAGACTGCGTAAAACTTGGACTGTGTAAAAATTGGGACTTGGTATGGGCGCTGATGACCGTGCTGTTGAGCGCCCCACAAACCAATCATCATCAACATCATATATTTTTCCTCTGCTACCCTCAGAATTTCAAGGAGAGTATGCCAGTCAACACTGTCAAAAGCTTTCTCTAAGTCTACAAATGCAATGAACTTACGTTTGCCCTTTCTCAACCTATATTTTAAGAGATGTCACAGGTGCAGTATTGCCTCGCCTGTTCCTACATTTCTCCAGAATCCGAACTGGTCTTCCCAAAAGTCCGCTTGTACCATTTTTTCCATTCTACTGTAAAGAATTCGTGTTAGCATTTTGTAACAATGAATTATTAAACTGATAGTTCATTAATATTCACACCTATCAGCATCTGCTTTCTTTGGAATTGGAATTATTACATTCGTCTTTATTTCGCCTGTCTCAGCCAACTTGCTCACGAGATGGACGAGTTGTGTCAAAGACTGGCTCTGCCAAGGCTATGACTAATTCTAACTGAATGTTGTCTACTTCCGGGTCTTGTTTTGACTTAAGTCTTTCAGTAATCTGTCAGATTCTTCTCGCAGTATCATATCTGTCATCTCTGCTTCACCTACGTCCTATTCCATTTGTATAATATTGCCCTTACGTACGTCTCCCTTGTATAGATCTTCTGTGTACTATTTTCAACTTTCAGTTTTCCTATCTTTCCTTAAGGCTGATCTACCATCTGAGCTCTTGATCTTCATACAGGTTGTCTTTTCTCCAAAGGTTTGTTTAATTTTCGTGCAGGTAGTATCTGCCTTACCGCTAGAGATATATGCCACTACATGCTTATATTTGTCCTCTAGCCATCCTTGCTTAGCCATTTTCCACTTCCTGTCCACCTCATTTTTGGGCCGTCTGTATTCCTTTTCGCCTGCTTCATTTGTTGCATTTTTACAATTTCTCCTTTCATCAGTTAAATTCAATATCTCTTGTGTTATCCAAGGGATTCCATTAAGCCACGTCGTTTTAACTATTTGATGTTCTGCAGCCTTCACTACTTTATTGCTCAAATCTTCTTTGCTTAGTACTGGTTTTCCATCTGAGCTCTTGATCTTCAGACAGGTGGTTTTCTTCTCTCAGAAGGTCTCTTTAATTTGCTTGCAGGTAGTATCTATCTTACCCCTAGTGATATATGCTTCTACACCCTTACATTTACAGAACATCAAATAGTTAAAACGACGTGGCTTAATGGAATCCCTTGGATAACACAAGAGATATTGAATTTAACTGATGAAAGGAGAAAATGTAAAAAAGCAGCAAATGAAGCAGGCGAAAAGGAATACAGCCGGCCCAAAAATGAGATCGACAGGAAGTGGAAAATGGCTAAGCAAGGATGGCTAGAGGACAGATATAAGCATGTAGTGGCATATATCTCTAGCGGTAAGGCAGATACTACCTGCAGGAAAATTAAACAAGCCTTTGGAGAAAAGACAAATTGTATGAAGATCAAGAGCTCAGATGGTAGATCAGTCTTAAGCAAAGATAGGAAAACTGAAAGTTGAAAGGAGTACACAGAAGATCTATACAAGGGAAACGTACGTGAGGGCAATATTATAGAAATGGAATAGGACGTAGGTGAAGCAGAGATGACAGATATGATACTGCGAGAAGAATCTGACAGATCACTGAAAGACTTAAGTCAAAACAAGCCATTTTGAACTTCCTGTCGATCTCATTTTTGAGACGTTTGTATTCCTCTTCGCCTGCTTCATTTACTGCATTTTTTTTATATTTCCTCCTTTCATCAATTAAATTAAATAGCTCTTGTGGTACCCAAGGGTTTCCACCAAGCCTTGTCGTTTTAACTATTTGATGTTCTGCAGCCTTCACTATTTCATTTCTCAAATCTACTCATTCTTCTTATACTGTATTGCCCTTCCCTGTTCTTGTGAGTCGTTTGCTAATGCTCCCTCTGAAACTCGCAGCAACCTCTGGTTCTTTGTGTAATCTAGGTCCCATCTCTTTAATTTCCTACCTTTTAGTAATTTCTTCAGTTTTCATCTACAGCTCATAACGAATGAATTGTGGTCAGTGTACAAATCTGCCCCTGGAAATGTCTTAAAATTTAAAATATAGTTCCCAAATTTCCCACCGGCCGGGGTGGACGAGCGGTTCTAGGCGTTACAGGTTCGAATTCTGCCTCGGGCATGGATGGGTGTAATGTCCTTAGGTTAGTTAGGATTAAGTAGTTCTAAGTTCTAGGGCACTGATGACCTCAGAAGTCCCATAGTGCTCAGAGCCATTTGAACCATTTGAACCAGATCTCCCTTTATAGTCAATCCGAAACCTTCCGGTTCTCCAGGTCTCTTCCACGTATACAACCTTCTATTATGATTCATAAACGAAGTGTCAGCGATGATTAAATTATGCTCTGCATGAAATTTTACCAGGCGGTTTCCTCTTTCATTCCTTTCCTCCAGTCGATATTCACCTCTTATTTTTCCTTCTCTTCCTTTTCCTGCTATCGGATTCTAGTCCCCTGTCTGAATGGTTTCATTTATCTCATTATAAATTTCTTCAATCTCTTTGTTGTCTGGCGAACTAGTTGGCATATAAACTTGTACTATTGTAGTGGATGTGGGCTTCATGCTGTGCTTTTTATAGTAGCTTTCCCAAGTTCCTGTTTTCTTATTCATTACTAAAGCTACTCTTGCGTTGCCCCTATTTGATTTTGTATTCACCTGACCAAAAGTCCTGTTCCTCCCACCATCAAATTTCGCTAATTCCCCCTATATCTAACTTTCACTTATCCGTTTTCGTTTTTAAATTTTCTAACCTACCTGCTCGGTGAAGGGATTTGATATGCCACGCTCCGAACGGTAGGAGGCCAGTTTTGTTTCTCCTGATAACGACATCCTCCTGAATAGATCCGAATGGGGGTCTAATTTATCTACGGAATATTTTACCCAAGAGGATGCCATCCTCATTTAACCACAGAGTAAAGCTGCATGCCCTCGGAAAAAGTTACGCCTGTAGTTTCCCCTTACTTTCAGACTTTGGCAGCAACAGCACAGCTATGCCGTTTCGGTTGATATTTCAAGGCCATATCAGTGAAACATCCAGACTGTAGCCCCTGCAACTCTTGAAAGGGCTGATGTCCCTCTCCACGTATCACGAGTTTGTCTGGCCTCTTACCAGATACCACACCGTTGTGGTTGATTGCAGCCACAGTGCGGCTATTTGAATCGCTGAGGCGCACAACCCTCCCCACCAAGGACAAGCGTGAGGGATATTACAAGCAAAATTATCTGAAGTGCAGTAAAACAAAAAACAGTCGTAGACCATATATCCAGTTCCCCACTGCAGCTTTGAAAGAACAAACATACCAATTAGATGAATCATGAATGAGTGTGCAAAGGTTAAATGTATGGAGAAAGAATACTAGCTCCACAACTCCTTCATGGAGTAGGAGATTTAAAGAATAATAATAAATTTATTTGAAAAGTAGTGACGAAGACAGTTACCAGGAGCCCAAGACTACAGCTAAAGAACTGGATGATAGCTCAACCATAGCAAAAGAGGAAACTGATAAAACTAACACACTTACAAGCTCGACATCAGATGCGACTCAGTAATGAATTAATGCAAAATGTGTACATGTTCAATTTAATTTTATTTTTTAAGTTACTTTAATTTACTTTCACCCTACTTTAAAACAAAAGGCTAAATATTCTAATGATTTGTACAATGACGAAATCCCTGGTGCCATTAATTCTGCGATATGGAGTGTTCTGTCCACCCTTTCCCTGGGGTGTCCTCACGTATCAGTAGATAGACATTAGCGCAGTGTCATGTAAACCACCACTAGTCATGTGAAAGGTAGCATGTTATAACCTACTTGCCTTTAACACTCTCGATGGCGCTTTGCGAGCTTTTCTTTCACGAGATGTTCCATCTGAAATCTTCACTATTTCATATCGAGTTTTCAAGTTGGTCACTAGATTGCCAATAATGACATAAAATATATTTGTCTTGAATTAATCTGTGCCTGGTTTTATCATGAAATTATTTGCTCTTCTTAGTGTACACCTTGTGAAATTAAGGATCGATTTTAACAACTTAAAATCAGGGAAAATGATGACCCAATTTTCACGAAGATGTTGGAAGTCACTTAATAAGCTCTCATTGCGTCTTACCTCAAAAGCAATGGTACTATTTCAATCTTGTAGTAATTTGCTTCTCTAATTAGTTGGTGCCAACAACTTCAGCTAAATAGACGCCATGATTAAACACCTGAACGGTCTCTCATAATCCAAAACACCCCTTACCACCGAACGTGTTTCATTTGACAAATTTAAATTACTTATAGTTTCAACGGCAATGGCAAGCTAATCAAAGTGAGCTGCAATTGCTATTGCAGCATCAACCCGAGAATTCCATCGGGTATCAGAGGTGGAACATAAACATCTTCCAACACAATGCTTCATAATTTCCTAGCTGTGTGGACTGAATAGGTTGTACAAAAGTCGAACCTCTCCTAATAAACTCTCTGCTTAATGGTAACTCTCCGCTGCTTGTACTTCACATAAGGCTATGACAAGCACATAGAGAACAAGAGGATTTCTGTGCAAAAAATGGCTCTGAGCTCCTTTACATGATGCTCTACTATTACGTCTGCTATCGTAGTGTTGCCCGCGGCATTGACTAACAGTCACTTAGTGTTTCACAAGTATTGATTGAATTAAATGTGAAATAGCAATTCTTATTTTCTCATTACAATCTACGTATTTCTGAAATTGTTCATTTATTTTATATGTATCAATTTTCTTACTGAAGTACTCGTAAATATAACGCTGAATGATACTGTTTCCTCAGTGTGATTTGAATCAGGAGTTTTAGCAACACTGACTGAATAATGCTTCTCATTTTCTCTCTCTTCCAAGACGGCAACCCTGACACGGTGTGTACCACTAGAAATAATTTCATTCTGAGTATCACGTGACAGATAATGCACATGTAAACGCTTTCCTGTTTCTTGTCTGTCCCTGACTTTGCTAATGGGTTTTGCATTAGTTGCTTAATGGAATCCCTTGGATAACACAAGAGATATTGAATTTAACTGATGAAAGGAGAAAATGTAAAAAAGCAGCAAATGAAGCAGGCGAAAAGGAATACAGCCGGCCCAAAAATGAGATCGACAGGAAGTGGAAAATGGCTAAGCAAGGATGGCTAGAGGACAGATATAAGCATGTAGTGGCATATATCTCTAGCGGTAAGGCAGATACTACCTGCAGGAAAATTAAACAAGCCTTTGGAGAAAAGACAAATTGTATGAAGATCAAGAGCTCAGATGGTAGATCAGTCTTAAGCAAAGATAGGAAAACTGAAAGTTGAAAGGAGTACACAGAAGATCTATACAAGGGAAACGTACGTGAGGGCAATATTATAGAAATGGAATAGGACGTAGGTGAAGCAGAGATGACAGATATGATACTGCGAGAAGAATCTGACAGATCACTGAAAGACTTAAGTCAAAACAAGCCATTTTGAACTTCCTGTCGATCTCATTTTTGAGACGTTTGTATTCCTCTTCGCCTGCTTCATTTACTGCATTTTTTTTATATTTCCTCCTTTCATCAATTAAATTAAATAGCTCTTGTGGTACCCAAGGGTTTCCACCAAGCCTTGTCGTTTTAACTATTTGATGTTCTGCAGCCTTCACTATTTCATTTCTCAAATCTACTCATTCTTCTTATACTGTATTGCCCTTCCCTGTTCTTGTGAGTCGTTTGCTAATGCTCCCTCTGAAACTCGCAGCAACCTCTGGTTCTTTGTGTAATCTAGGTCCCATCTCTTTAATTTCCTACCTTTTAGTAATTTCTTCAGTTTTCATCTACAGCTCATAACGAATGAATTGTGGTCAGTGTACAAATCTGCCCCTGGAAATGTCTTAAAATTTAAAATATAGTTCCCAAATTTCCCACCGGCCGGGGTGGACGAGCGGTTCTAGGCGTTACAGGTTCGAATTCTGCCTCGGGCATGGATGGGTGTAATGTCCTTAGGTTAGTTAGGATTAAGTAGTTCTAAGTTCTAGGGCACTGATGACCTCAGAAGTCCCATAGTGCTCAGAGCCATTTGAACCATTTGAACCAGATCTCCCTTTATAGTCAATCCGAAACCTTCCGGTTCTCCAGGTCTCTTCCACGTATACAACCTTCTATTATGATTCATAAACGAAGTGTCAGCGATGATTAAATTATGCTCTGCATGAAATTTTACCAGGCGGTTTCCTCTTTCATTCCTTTCCTCCAGTCGATATTCACCTCTTATTTTTCCTTCTCTTCCTTTTCCTGCTATCGGATTCTAGTCCCCTGTCTGAATGGTTTCATTTATCTCATTATAAATTTCTTCAATCTCTTTGTTGTCTGGCGAACTAGTTGGCATATAAACTTGTACTATTGTAGTGGATGTGGGCTTCATGCTGTGCTTTTTATAGTAGCTTTCCCAAGTTCCTGTTTTCTTATTCATTACTAAAGCTACTCTTGCGTTGCCCCTATTTGATTTTGTATTCACCTGACCAAAAGTCCTGTTCCTCCCACCATCAAATTTCGCTAATTCCCCCTATATCTAACTTTCACTTATCCGTTTTCGTTTTTAAATTTTCTAACCTACCTGCTCGGTGAAGGGATTTGATATGCCACGCTCCGAACGGTAGGAGGCCAGTTTTGTTTCTCCTGATAACGACATCCTCCTGAATAGATCCGAATGGGGGTCTAATTTATCTACGGAATATTTTACCCAAGAGGATGCCATCCTCATTTAACCACAGAGTAAAGCTGCATGCCCTCGGAAAAAGTTACGCCTGTAGTTTCCCCTTACTTTCAGACTTTGGCAGCAACAGCACAGCTATGCCGTTTCGGTTGATATTTCAAGGCCATATCAGTGAAACATCCAGACTGTAGCCCCTGCAACTCTTGAAAGGGCTGATGTCCCTCTCCACGTATCACGAGTTTGTCTGGCCTCTTACCAGATACCACACCGTTGTGGTTGATTGCAGCCACAGTGCGGCTATTTGAATCGCTGAGGCGCACAACCCTCCCCACCAAGGACAAGCGTGAGGGATATTACAAGCAAAATTATCTGAAGTGCAGTAAAACAAAAAACAGTCGTAGACCATATATCCAGTTCCCCACTGCAGCTTTGAAAGAACAAACATACCAATTAGATGAATCATGAATGAGTGTGCAAAGGTTAAATGTATGGAGAAAGAATACTAGCTCCACAACTCCTTCATGGAGTAGGAGATTTAAAGAATAATAATAAATTTATTTGAAAAGTAGTGACGAAGACAGTTACCAGGAGCCCAAGACTACAGCTAAAGAACTGGATGATAGCTCAACCATAGCAAAAGAGGAAACTGATAAAACTAACACACTTACAAGCTCGACATCAGATGCGACTCAGTAATGAATTAATGCAAAATGTGTACATGTTCAATTTAATTTTATTTTTTAAGTTACTTTAATTTACTTTCACCCTACTTTAAAACAAAAGGCTAAATATTCTAATGATTTGTACAATGACGAAATCCCTGGTGCCATTAATTCTGCGATATGGAGTGTTCTGTCCACCCTTTCCCTGGGGTGTCCTCACGTATCAGTAGATAGACATTAGCGCAGTGTCATGTAAACCACCACTAGTCATGTGAAAGGTAGCATGTTATAACCTACTTGCCTTTAACACTCTCGATGGCGCTTTGCGAGCTTTTCTTTCACGAGATGTTCCATCTGAAATCTTCACTATTTCATATCGAGTTTTCAAGTTGGTCACTAGATTGCCAATAATGACATAAAATATATTTGTCTTGAATTAATCTGTGCCTGGTTTTATCATGAAATTATTTGCTCTTCTTAGTGTACACCTTGTGAAATTAAGGATCGATTTTAA
Organism: Schistocerca piceifrons; assembly: GCF_021461385.2. Lineage (NCBI taxonomy): Eukaryota > Metazoa > Arthropoda > Insecta > Orthoptera > Acrididae > Schistocerca > Schistocerca piceifrons. The sequence continues at coordinate 599,416,368 of NC_060149.1, read as the reverse complement.
CAACTTAAAATCAGGGAAAATGATGACCCAATTTTCACGAAGATGTTGGAAGTCACTTAATAAGCTCTCATTGCGTCTTACCTCAAAAGCAATGGTACTATTTCAATCTTGTAGTAATTTGCTTCTCTAATTAGTTGGTGCCAACAACTTCAGCTAAATAGACGCCATGATTAAACACCTGAACGGTCTCTCATAATCCAAAACACCCCTTACCACCGAACGTGTTTCATTTGACAAATTTAAATTACTTATAGTTTCAACGGCAATGGCAAGCTAATCAAAGTGAGCTGCAATTGCTATTGCAGCATCAACCCGAGAATTCCATCGGGTATCAGAGGTGGAACATAAACATCTTCCAACACAATGCTTCATAATTTCCTAGCTGTGTGGACTGAATAGGTTGTACAAAAGTCGAACCTCTCCTAATAAACTCTCTGCTTAATGGTAACTCTCCGCTGCTTGTACTTCACATAAGGCTATGACAAGCACATAGAGAACAAGAGGATTTCTGTGCAAAAAATGGCTCTGAGCTCCTTTACATGATGCTCTACTATTACGTCTGCTATCGTAGTGTTGCCCGCGGCATTGACTAACAGTCACTTAGTGTTTCACAAGTATTGATTGAATTAAATGTGAAATAGCAATTCTTATTTTCTCATTACAATCTACGTATTTCTGAAATTGTTCATTTATTTTATATGTATCAATTTTCTTACTGAAGTACTCGTAAATATAACGCTGAATGATACTGTTTCCTCAGTGTGATTTGAATCAGGAGTTTTAGCAACACTGACTGAATAATGCTTCTCATTTTCTCTCTCTTCCAAGACGGCAACCCTGACACGGTGTGTACCACTAGAAATAATTTCATTCTGAGTATCACGTGACAGATAATGCACATGTAAACGCTTTCCTGTTTCTTGTCTGTCCCTGACTTTGCTAATGGGTTTTGCAAGAACTGTATCACAGTGTCTCAAGAATTCTAATATTCTGAGGAAATTTCTGAGCTGAAATCCAGTACGCCAAGCATCTGGTGGTGCCTCCATAATTGTGTGGGCTGTATGGTCGAACTGACCCGATTATTGACTGGAAATAGTCCTACCCGGCTACTTGGGGACCAGTTCCAGCCATTCATGGACTTCATGTTCCTTAACAACGATGGAATTTTTATGGACGACATGTGCCATGTCACCAGGCCGCAATTGTTCGAGACTAGTTTGAAGATCGTTCTGGACAATACGAGCAAATGATTTAGCCATCCAGATCACCAGACATGAATCCATCCAACATTTATGGGGCGTAGCCGAGAGATCAGTTCGTACACAAAATCGCACACCGGCAACACTTTTGCAATTATGGACGGCTATAGAGGCAGAATGGCTCGCTCACTACATCCGCAGGGGACGTCAACGGATTGTTGACTCCATGCCACGTCTAATTTCTGCAATACGCCGAACAAAAGGAGATCCGACACGATCAGTGAAATTCGACAAGCCAGAAGAAGAACATTAAATACCGAATCAGACATACACTCGCGTATGTTCATAGAAAAGTTTACAGAATTCTAGGAAAGATTTCTTAGAGTGGGACTTGACTGACAGACTCACGAGACAGACTAAGTTGTAAGTCTGAGGTGTTCAAGGCCTGTCATCTGAGCACAATAATAGGCAGTGCGAGACTCATATCGGGGATCGACTCCAGCCTGCGTCATAAAAATATAGCCTGCCATTTCCTCCCGCCTGTCATCGAAGCTATTGCCCACAATCTCGTTCATGCAGCCAAGCAATACGCGCAGATCCACAAATCCTCACAGCCACCACGCCACGCGCTGTCTGGTAATGGCACGCGATTTTGCACCTCTTCGTACTCCTTCTACCAACCAACCATTTGGTTTCAGCGCAACAAGTACTAAAAGCCCTGGCAACGATACTCAATTATTTTTAATATTATAATGGATACATTTTAATTGTTGGAATCGAAATATATCCATTGTTCTGTAATAATGATTTGAAAAGGGCAACGTAAATTATCATCCGAATTCCAAACGCCTGTCTATGACAGTAAATGGTTGTAATGTAATATCTGTAACCTGCTCTTATAGAGTAACGTGCGGTGTGCAGCTTTTGCAGACAGGGAGTTGAATCACAACCTATCGAAACCCCGCGATGGATTGATGACGTGTCGTGTACACCAGTCAACTTTCAATACGGTTTCCCACGCTCATTTAGGGAAATGCTGGGCTGATTTCCAACTTCTGCCTCAGACAATTCAATGCGCAAGTAATTAAAATACCATAATACATAGAACAATGTTTTCACGATTCAAAAACAGATGATGAATTGAACTTCCTTCTCTTTGATTATTTTAACGAATCCTGCGTCATGAAGACATCCAGCAACAGAGTTAAATAATAAAATAAAGCTTCCTAAATCCATAACAACCGGACCCCGTATTAGATGGGATAAACGCCAGGAAAAAGAATCTATCTACATACCTCCAGATGACTCGCATAATCTCTTTATTTATTGTTAAATGGGAAATGTCACACTCAAGTGTAATTATCTTAAGATTAAAAGTTTTACCCAGATATTCTGTAACTGTATAAAAGTGTGCCTAGCATGGGAAGAAAATCCCTCAGTATAGGCTTATGATCAGTGATCAGATGAACCTTTGTCCCGTTCAGATAAAAGTGATATTTTTTGCTGTTTATATTATTGCCAATGCCTACTTCTTCAGTCTGAGATTAGTTGTATTGGGAAGTTCTGAAAGCGAAAGCGGTAAGCTCTTCCCAGAAATCGCAATTAATGTGCAACAACACTGTGCCAATGCCAAAATATGAAGCATCCATATCTAGTGTAGGGCCTTTGCCTGTGGTGAAAAACGCTAGTGGACTCTTTTTGAGTTGAAAGAATCCTTTCTCGTGTGCTTCTACCAGAAAGAGGAGATTTGGGTAGCTCACTGTGTGAACTTCACATGAAAGTAAAATTTCCCTAAGAACGGTAGCAACTCTTTCCAGTTCTTTGTAACTGGAGAGCTGTTTACTGCATTCACATATTCACATCGTCCTGCACGGGCAATCGATATTCTTTACTCAATATGTGTCCCACGTATTTCATACTCCATTCTAAAAATATTAAAATTATCATGCTGAATACAGTGAAATGAAGTCACTCAAATAATGCTTTCAGGATTCATAAATGTTGCTCCCATTGGGCCACTATCGCAATTACACCATCTTAAGAATTGGCACTATTTGAGATACCATCAATACGTGCAAGAACCCCTGCCAGCCCAAATGGTAATCAGTTGTACTAAATCGCACGGAAATACATTTTAATCACTTACACATACTTAGTTTTATTATCGACAGATTACTTCAAGTAGGCACCATTGAGATGAAATGTGGAAAAATTATAGCCCCAGACAAAAATTTCTCAGGACTTGAAATTAATTAAAGGTCTATGCTGTATTCGCATTAACAGTAGCCTCACCATATATTTTGATTAATATTCGGATTTTATAGACGTAAAATATGATACTTATATAATCCCAAAAGAAGATCTAGAAAATGACTGGTCTAGTTTACTGGACGTAACCAACTGGACAATTTTTCCTATAAATACAGATGTATCAGGTATTAACAAGAGCTTCAGATGTTCTACATTCATGAGCAGTACCTTCGATTTGTTAAGGTTTATTATTGCTAAGTCTTGCGCCAGTTGAGGCATAGTGAGAACACAGCACGTGTAAACAATATTGAAGAGTGTTATTAAAAAGTACATAGACCAAAATATCCCTTCATTCCAGATAATTTAATCACTACAATAGTTTGTGAAAGTTCGCATTTAACACTGTTATTACACAATTCCGAACTCAGACTGAAGACCGCAATGCTGAAACAGCCAAAGTTTAATATACACTCGGAAGTAGAAACAAATGACATAATGAAAGTCGACGGCCGATACCAAGTTCCTAGTCGTCTTCGATACCCAGGCTAAATCCTGGTGTGACAGGCAGCTTTCTTGGTCGGTGGTGGCTGCTGCAGCAAGCATCGTACGTAGCGAAGGTTCCGGTAGAGATTCAGAAGAAATGCGAGTTCGGCGAAAGGTGCCTTGGAGCGGCTTTGTACCACCCTGGCACTCGGTGCATACAAGCGAGGAACACCCGCGAGCGCTCGAAGCGAGATTGCGACGTCAGAAATTATTTTAGTGCACGCACGGCGGCATCGCAGCGATAATCGCGCAGCAATACTAGTTTGGAAGCCAACAAGTATGCACGCAGGCAGAAAAAGCAGGTAGTGTTTGCTTGTCTCGTTTACTAATTGAATAAGAAATTCAACAGGTTTTGGACTCGCACAATGATTAGTTCACGGCTGCTGAAAGAAGCGTTCGTGGTACTGTTTATGCATTTACGAGAAGATGGAAGTAAATTCTTGATTTTAGATTGAATGTACAGTCGTTTGGTGAGTTATCAGTAAAACAACAACTGTATCGTGAACTGTTCATCTTTTCCAGATATTCGGATAATGGCTGCATTCTATTATTATCAACACAGAACTGGCCACACGACACTGAGTAAAATAGTAAGGAGAGTTTGTAAATCTGTGTCGGAAGTCTTGTTCATACCAAAATTCACAGAAGGAAAGCCGGCCGCGGTGGTCTAGCTGTTCTAGGGGCGCAATCCGGAACCGCGCGGCTGCTGCGGTCGCAGGTTCGAATCCTGCCTCGGGCATGGATGTATGTGATGTCCTTAGGTTAGTTCGGTTTAAGTAGTTCTAAGTTCTAGGGGACTGATGATCACAGATGTTAAGTCCCATAGTGCTCAGAGCCATTTGAACCATTTTTGAACAGAAGGAAAAATGCCAGGAGATTTGGAAAGTTTGCTATGTTATCTGGACAATGAAATCCGATACTTCAAAGAGAAAGTTCACGCTATAGTAAAATGTTTTCACTGATTACTTTATAGACAATGCTGGTAAAGTACCAACGGAAGAAAATGTATATAAATCTGGTCTGTAACGATCGTAGGTGACACGCAATCAATTTGTTCCCGAATGTCAAAGACTATTCGATTTATATCACTACTGAAAAGAGAGCAATTATGTATTTTGTGGCTGCAGCACAAAGAAGCATTGATTACTGTTACTGATTTTGGTTTTTCATTTAGATAAAAGGGCTACCGCCAGGGAGCAAACCAGTTGCTGATGAGTGTTGTTTCATGGTTTAAATGGCCACATTAGAGTAAAATCTCCACTGCTGAACGCAAACACAAAATAGGTTAACAATCATGTTTAACAACTGAAAACCCTGTTTTCTCTCCTTATTCGGTTTCGAAGCAAAACCTTCACAATATTTTACACACAGTAATCATGCGACTCTTTTCTTAACCCTATCATAATACACCTTGCGAGATGTGTCCCATATTTGAAGGTATTTTTTTCACCCCTTCTATGAGCAATTCCACGTCTAAACCGGCTGCATACAGGGCAGGCCGCAGGCAGCTGTAACTGGTTGAGAAAGCATGTGTCCTGCCCCGTTCAAATAAAACGACTGTTGCTTCGCCGCTGTCGGCGAAATCACTGTGATGCAGCAGTGGCTTGCGAGCGCAACTCTCTCGCCGCGTTCTCGTGGCGTGTTTGCGGTGTCACTGTCGTAGTGTGCGCGGCCCAATTGTTTTACATGCACTGCTGCGACGTGGGACAAAAGAAAGCTGCGAATTCACGAAAATAAATCACTCGTGAGCATCGAGCCTGAACACCTAGGCTCCCTTGAGAAACTCGAATAACTATTTACGATCACGTGGCACGTGGAAACAAACAGGTCCGCACGGCTAGCGACCTCTTGCGCAGCCTTGTCTGCTGGCCTAGCCAACATGGGTGTCTGAAGCTCTGTCGTCTGCTGATGTAACCCCTTCGAAGTTAGGCCGCTAGTACACCACTGCTGTAAGGATTGCCAGTCTGTAGGCCGTAGAGGCCACAAAAAGCATTTGCAGGATGGGTCAAATAAACGTGGCGCGGAGAACAGAGTTCCAGTGTACAAATAAACACATCAGAGGAAAGGAAATACAGCACTATCCTCATTATAGCAGATGTTGATAGTGATCACCATCCATCTCTTGGCCCTGGTCACCAAGCTGTGTAAGGTGGATTGAAGCTGCACTACTGAAATTACTGCAATATCATCCGAAAAGTTCTGCTGCAGTTCTTGAAGATTACGAGGGTTGTTGCGATACACCTTACACTTGAAGGCCCCCCCACACAAAGTACCTGTACACTGGCAGATCAGGTGACCGGAGTGGCCAGCTAGGGGTGCGACCTGACTGACCTCTGCTAACAGCTCTGTCAGGCTTGGAAATTGTGTAAATGTGCTTTAAAGTTCGGCAAGCTATACGGGAAATTGTCCCATCCTGCTGGAGGTAACTGTAGGTCCTTTCCCCTTCCGTTAATGCTGTCTAAAATGGTATCCACTCATCTTGGCCACTTTTATTTTCCTCACCCTGTGGTGGTAATTTTTGGTAAGTTCCTATGAGACCAAACTGTTGAAGATATCGGTCCCCAGCCTTACACACTACTTAATCTAACATAAACTAACTTACACTGAGGACAACACACATACCCATGCCCGATGGAGGACTCGAACCTCCGACGGGGATGGAGCCGCGCGTACTGTGGCAAGGTGCCCAATATCGCGGAGCTACGCCGCGATGCACCCCACCCTGAAAAACTAGTCCAAGAATTATAGAGAAATGACTGCAAAACTTATCACCTGGAAACATAAACTTGAAAAATGTGATCGTATAGGAAAGTAAATTTTAAATAGTTTCTTTTTCATAAAACTCGATCAAAGATGGCGGAAATGGCCAAAAAATATACAAGTTGCAAAAAACTATTTTTATTTAATAAGTAAAGAAGTGTACCTCCGATTTAAAAATAATAAACCAGAAAGTCGTAGGGCTTCAAAATATCTAACGACTGCTATTCTATATGTGTCGATTGGTTTGTGAAGTTTCGAGACATATTAAAAATCACTTAACACTGTTAAAAATCGGGTTCTCTATAACTCATAAACATTCACGTTCTCATATTTGCTATTTGCTGTTACTATAGCCCAGGGTTAGTCAAGAAAGTACTTGTTTGAAAAATTAAAAAATATTAATTATGTTTAGAGATATCTAATTTTTGAGAAACAGACACTCTCGCTAATTCGCTAGATCTTCTCAGAGGACAACCCGACAATAACGGTTTCAGATTTATTTTCTTCGGAAAGTGTAGTGCTACAACGCTATTAAATAATTTTCACAAATTAATTAACTGTTAAGCTCAAACCACGACTTTGATAAACTTTTGTCACCGAGCGAGATGGCGCTGCTGTGCTGTGGTTAGCACACTGGACTCGCGTTCGGCAGGACGATGGTTGAAACCCGCGTCCGGTCATCCTGGTTTAGGTTTTCTGTGATTTTCCTAAATCGCTTCAGGCAAATGCCGGGACAGTTCCTTTAAATGGGCGCGGCCGGCTTCTCTTCCTATCCTTCCCTAAACCGATGGGACCGATGACCTAGCTTTTTGGTCCCCTCCCATAAATCCACCAACCACTACCAAACTTTTGTCGGACTTGATTTTTTATTTGACTATCTCAACCTTTACTTCATAAAAATAACATTTTTAAGGAAAAAAATTGCTGACTTTTCCATTAACGTAATAAAAAATAATTTCTCTGTTCGACCTTCTGGAGACGATACCTATTAAAAAAAATCCAGTGCCTGCAATTAACATTTTACATCGATGCGCTTGCCTGGATATCATCACTGTAGGGTAAGAAGAGGTGAGGGTGGGAGTGAAAAAGCAGTGTAGCCCACAACGAGCGAATACTCATAATTTTGTCAAACAGCATTTAAGACAAACTTTACACATAATTTCAAACAATTACTACATTTTCGCTATTCATGTAGTAAAATTGCCCCTTGAAGTATAACGTTTAAAATTATTTCTTTACTGCTAATTTTATACGCGACACGTCTTGCTGTCAGTTTTCATATATACCACTGAATGTAGCAGAACAGCTATATACATGAAATGTATTCGCAGTTGAGAATCACGGACAAACCCAAACTTCTATATGTCGTCAACTATGTGTCAACACATTTGTGTCTGACCTAGAGTCGTGCTCAGATAGCCTAATAAGGCGACCGCTCGTGATAAGCGAGACATCCACGTTCGAGTTCCCGTCCAGTGTAAATTTTTCTCTTCCCCCACCCCTTTGGGAAATGCCTCACCGATACAAGCACACATTTGATATCAAATTAATTGACTAATTAAGCAGACTGATAAATTTACTACCCTCATCCCCTCCTTGGAAATCTCTCGGCCATCCCACCCCACCCATCCACACCCCTCCTCTCCCACATCTGGAAATTGACGGGCAACGGACTTAGTCTCGGCTGGAGAAGAAGGAGCTCACGACAGAAAATTTAAATCAGTGTTAGTTACATAGCAAAGGATGTACTGTTCATTTATAAAATTCGGTTCACAGGGGTTGGATCTCTCTTTTACTTGGTGGTAAAAGCTCATCAATCTCTGCTGTTTGCCGGCCGGGATGGCCAAGCGGTTAAAGGCGCTACAGTCTGGAACCGCGTGACCGCTACGGTCGCAGGTTCGAATCCTGCCTCGGGCATGGATGTGTGTGCTGTCCTTAGGTTGGTTAGGTTTAAGTAGTTCTAAGTTCTAGGGGATTGAGGACCTTAGAAGTTAAGTCCCAGAGTGCTCAGAGCCATTTTCTCTGCTGTTTGGGAAGACCCAAGTCTTCTTAAAGACATCGAAAAGAGGTAATTAAATATATCGATTTATTACGATCGTGCAAGGAATACTGTCACGAAATCGACGTCAGCGTAACTCAATGCACGTAGGTACGCTATTAAATATCTTCGAATTCCGTCTCCGTACTGACCGCAGGGCACACATACCGGGAGCCGCACCAGCTGGTACTTTGCGCCCCCACATGCCAGCCACCTCACGTCCATAAATATTGCTGAAGTCAATAAATGGATTGACTAATTAATTACCAATCACGTGATCATGATGTAGAGGATATAAGCCGATAGCTCATCGGTCTGAGACGCAGTCAGACTCTGGAAGAAAATGAACCATGAAGCGTCTACATCGCAGAAGAAGCGTAAAAGTATGTACTCACTAGATGTTATTGTTACTACTACCGCATGTAGCGGTTCTCCCTTTTCTTTGTCAAGTTCCCTTTCTTTGTTCAATTCCATGTCATTGTCTGTGGATGCTTATTGTTCCTTGTTATTTGTTCAGCGGCTTCTGGTGTGTCTGGACCGGAAGCGACATCCAGCATGTCTAGACCAGCAGCAGCTACCAGTGAACTGTGACCTGTGGGGACTAGCAGCGCTAACGGCACTATGGGACCCTGTAACGCACCTGACTAGCATGATGGAGCAGGACAATGAGCTGCTATTATTCATCCCACTCAATGATTTATGTAATGAAGACACCCAGCAAGTCCCCAACTCTAAAGAGAACTGTGCTGGGGGCCCTACACCACACGGTGCAGGTCAGTACTGGTCTCCAACATATGCAACATCCCAGAACATTCCAGTGTTACTGCGAGGACGCTCTGCCAATGTGGTTGATGAGAAGCTGTCGGTTTCTCCCAGTGCTCTACTGCTTTTCGCTTCAACTTTTAATTTGACAGCTACAGATTCAAAGCCCTTAAATATTGGTACAGAATTATCAGTGAAAAGTGACTGGAGTGTTGTGTTAGAGACTGAAAATTCGTCGAGAAGTGTTAAGATGCGATTTACGGAACTGGAACGGGATGAACTGTGTCGTGCAGAACACTACATCAACCAACACATGACCTCCTAATTTTCACCATCCCCGGACATTTACTTTGATGGCCCGACGCTATCTGTAACATCAATATACTGCGGCATGACACTCATGCTGAGATATGGAGGCAGATTCACTTATCTGAAACACTCTGCTCTTGTTCAGTCTACGAATGGTGCTATCCCTTGTGCTGGAAAGACTGAATAGCGGGTTGCCGTGTGTTCAAATTGTGTATAAAGACATCGTGAACTGTCTCCGTACATACAGTGTTTAGAGCAGTGCATCAGTAGTATGCCAATAGAATAAGCTAAAGGAACACCCATCAGTTTAAAAGAAACACACGAAGAATTTACTGGATACAAGGAAAAGTTAATCGGGAAACACTGCAAAAAAAGAATCAGTTGTTTTTGTTGTTGATGTAGTGCAACCTATGTATCATTGGTGAATTCTGTAGCTATTATGTCATTATATAATATAATGAGTAGCTCAGTCGGTAAAATGATTGCGCTGTACTGGCTATATGTATTATTATTACAAGTGTTCATTTTTCTATAGAAGCCCACTGCACACCAAAACCTCATGTAGCCGGTATCATGGCAGGGGATTGAAGCATCAGGACTCTCTTGGAAGTGAATGGTCCTGTGATGATGCGGAAGAAGACCGGAAAAAGAAGAATGGGATACTCCTTCGTGATAACATAAGATCTATAACTGTGGATACATACAACTGTGGCGAGGCAAATGTTCTCATGTCACTAGTAACACATCTGGATGGATTCCGCTTTGAGCATATATGTGAACTTTCAAAAACGCTGTTCGAACTAGTACCAACTACTGCAAAAGATATTGCAGGGTTGAATAACACTTGGGCGGTTTTTGGTTCTGCTGATTTTTATTTGTATGAACTAGTTTTCGGCTTATTAGGCCATCTTCAGATAACTACTGGCTGTTCTTTACAAGGAGCTTGTGTTCTTACGAACCAAACCTTATGTTCAGATGCAATGTCGTATACTCTTACTGCTGCTACAATGACAGGTTATCAAGATTATAGTGAGCTTGAACGTAGTGTTACAGGCTGCAGACGAGCGATGGGACACAGCATCTCCGAGATAGCTATGAAGTGGGGATTTTCCCGTACGACCATTTCACGAGTGTACCGTGAATATCAAGAATCCGGTAAAACATCAAATCTCTGATATCACTTGGCCGGAAAAATAACTTGTAAGGACGGGATCAACGCCGACTGAAGAGAATCATTCAATCAATCAGCAGATTTCAATGCTGGGCCATCGACAAGTGTCAGTGTGCGAACCATTCAACGAAACATCATCGATATAGGCCCACTCGTGTACCCTTGATGACTGCACGACACAAAGTCCTTCGACTCACCTGGGTCTGTCAACACGTACATTGGACTGTTACTACATAGTGTTATGGACTGTGCGGCTGGTCCCGGCGGAGGTTCGAGTCCTCCCTCGGGCGTGGATGTGTGTGTTTGTCCTTAGGATAATTTAGGTTAAGTAGTGTGTAAGTTTAGGGACTGATGACCATAGCAGTTAAGTTCCATAAGTTTACACACACACACACACACACACACTACATAGTGGCTCCAGGAACGCTTCCGTTGGCCATCAAACTCCCGAACATGAACATAACTGAGCATATCTGGGATGCCTTGCAACGAGCTGTTCAGAAGACATCTCCACCCCTTCGTACACTTATAGATTTATTGGCAGCCCTGCAGGAATCATGGTATCAGTTCCCTCCAGCATTACGTCAGATATTAGTCGAGTCCATGCCACCTCGTGTTGCGGCATTTCTGCCTGCTCACCGGGTCCCCACACGATTTAGACAGATGTACCAGTTTTGTTAGCTCTTCAGCGTATATTCACATATTTGTACACAGTGCACATCGCTGTGCATGAATAAATAACCATTTAGATGATATATATGTATTTATGCTATGTTGCGGTTTTAAAACATTTTTTACTTTTTCTTTCACAGCACACACATTCAAATGGTGTGCATATATCTATTTACAATTGTTTGTACACAACACAGAGTCCTCACATAAATAAATAAATATTCTCAACACACATACACGCACTACTCACTCACACACACACACACACACACACACACACACAAAATCTCTCCCTCTCACTCAGTCGCTACAAGTTAATAGTATGATTACGAGAGACTTACAGTTCCGTCATCACTAATGACCCATTTATCGTCCAAAGGCGACAAACCGATTTTAGACTTCAGCACAGTGTACACCTAGTGTCCTCTCGATCAACTAGTTTGCCATATCATATGCGGTAGATGCAGTGCAGCACCGCCAAAGCCTCTGTACAGGCACAAGAAATAGTCTTCGATAGAAAGGGCCATCTACATCTACATTTATACTCCGCAAGCCACTCAACGGTGTGTGGCGGAGGGCACTTTACGTGCCACTGTCATTACCTCCCTTTCCTGTTCCAGTCGCGTATGGTTCGCGGGAAGAACGACTGTCTGAAAGCCTCCGTGCGCGCTCTAATCTCTCTAATTTTACATTCGTGATCTCCTCGGGAGGTATAAGTAGGGGGAAGCAATATATTCGACACCTCATCCAGAAACGCACCCTCTCGAAACCTGGCGAGCAAGCTACACCGCGATGCAGAGCGCCTCTCTTGCAGAGTCTGCCACTTGAGTTTGTTAAACATCTCCGTAACGCTATCACGGTTACCAAATAACCCTGTGACGAAACGCGCCGCTCTTCTTTGGATCTTCTCTGTCTCCTCCGTCAACCCGATCTGGTACGGATCGCACACTGTTGAGCAATACTCAAGTATAGGCCGAACGAGTGTTTTGTAAGCCACCTCCTTTGTTGATGGACTACATTTTCTAAGGACTCTCCCAATTAATCTCAGCCTGGCACCCGCCTCACCAACAATTAATTTTATATGATCATTCCACTTCAAATCGTTCCGCACGCATACTCCCAGATATTTTACAGAACTAACTGCTACCAGTGTTTATTCCGCTATCATATAATCATATAATAAAGGATCCTTCTTTCTATGTATTCGCAATACATTACATTTGTCTATGTTAAGGGTCAGTTGCCACTCCCTGCACCAAGTGCCTATCCGCTGCAGATCTTCCTGCATTTCGCTACAATTTTCTAAAGCTGCAACTTCTCTGTATACTACAGCATCATCCGCGAAAAGTCGCATGGGACTTCCGACACTATCTACTAGGTCGTTTATATAGTAAAAAGCAATGGCCCCATATCACTCCTCTGTGGCACGCCAGAGGTTACTTTAACGTCTGTAGACGTCTCTCCATTGATAACAACATGCTGTGTTCTGTTTGCTAAAAACTCTTCAATCCAGCCACACAGCTGGTCTGATATTCCGGAGGCTCTTACTTTGTTTATCAGGCGACAGTGCGGAACTGTATCGAACGCCTTCCGGAAGTCAAGAAAAATAGCATCTACCTGGGAGCCTGTATCTAATATTTTCTGGGTCTCATGAACAAATAAAGCGAGTTGTGTCTCACACGATCGCTGTTTCCGGAATCCATGTTGATTCCTACATAGTAGATTCTGGGTTTCCAAAACGAAATGATACTCAAGCAAAAAACATGTTCTAAAATTCTACAACAGATCGACGTCAGAGATATAGGTCTATAGTTTTGCGCATCTGCTCGACGACCCTTCATGAAGACTGGGACTACCTGTGCTCTTTTCCAATCATTTGGAACCTTCCGTTCCTCTAGAGACTTGCGGTACACGGCTGTTATAAGGGGGGGAAGTTCTTTCGCGTACTCTGTGTAGAATCGAATTGGTATCCCGTCAGGTCCAGTGGACTTTCCTCTGTTGAGTGATTCCAGTTGCTTTTCTATTCCTTGGACACTTATTTCGATGTCAGCCATTTTTTCGTTTGTGCGAGGATTTAGAGAAGGAACTGCAGTGCGGTCTTCCTCTGTGAAACAGCTTTGGAAAAAGGTGTTTAGTATTTCAGCTTTACGCGTGTCATCCTCTGTTTCAATGCCATCATCATCCCGGAGTGTCTGGATATGCTGTTTCGAGCCAGTTATTGATTTAACGTAAGACCAGAACTTCCTAGGATTTTCTGTCAAGTCGGTACATATAATTTTACTTTCGAATTCACTGAACGCTTCACGCATAGCCCTCCTTACGCTAACTTTGACATCGTTTAGCTTCTGTTTGTCTGAGAGGTTTTGGCTGCGTTTAAACTTGGAGTGACGCTCTCTTTGCTTTCGCAGTAGTTTCCTAACTTAGTTGTTGTACCACGGTGGGTTTTTCCCGTCCCTCACAGTTTTACTCGGCACGTACCTATCTAAAACGCATTTTACGATTGCCTTGAACTTTTTCCATGAACACTCAACATTGTCAGTGTCGGAACAGAAATTTTCGTTTTGATCTGTTAGGTAGTCTGAAATCTGCCTTCTATTACTCTTGCTAAACAGATAAACCTTCCTCCCATTTTTTATATTCCTACTAACTTCCATATTCAGGGATGCTGCAACGGCCTTATGATCACTGATTCCCTGTTCTGTACATACAGAGTCGAAAAGTTCGGGTCTGTTTGTTTTCAGTAGGTCCAAGATGTTATCTCCACGAGTCGGTTCTCTGTTTAATTGCCTCTGGGTGGCACCTTCAAATGTACGATGCACATACATTTTTGGTCGCAGACATACAAACTCCAAAATCGGCAATCCATTCGCCTCGTCTTTCATAAGGCCGATAATGTTCTTCTTCTGTGGAACCGTACCATATGGATTATCGGCCGCCAAGGAGGACGTGTAGAATTCATTACCGTCGTACCTCATTACTTCATATGGTTCGCAGTTCTTCACCCAATAGATGAGTTATCTGTATTCATGTAAAGTAATTTAGGAGCTGAGAAACGTCTTTTTGCAAACTCATAACGAAAGAGGCACATGTGCAGTTTGGCTAGGTCTAGTATTTACATCCACACATAAATAGGCTTCGTAAGCTCTTCTGCAGTCTTCGCTATCTCCATTATCCTGCGCAGTAATGCCGGTCTTACTCTGTTCTAATCAAATTTTCGCATCGTTCCCTCAAATTCTCCATTGTTTTGCCGAAAACTGAATTATTCATTAACTTATAAAAATCTTTCTCAAAGTCTTAGGTCGCGGCGGCTCTCTAGCTTGTGTTCAAACGAATATACTCCTTCAACAGGGGGACTGGGGACTGCCTGAATGAGATAGCCCGGGTGATTTTAACCAGTTTCATCACCAAGGTGAGTCACTGCTGGAGATTACGATAATGAATAATTTAAACATCAAAAAAAGTTTTGCATCACCCCGGTTCCCAGAACTCCTGAAGATACACGTTGACTGTGGATATTGTATCACAGACACAGTCCCTTTGGCTGTTCTGTGATGTCACTAACCCCGCCCAAAGATGTAAACAACCATGTATGAACAGCGCTATTAGACGGAGGGGGTCTGACAAGCCATCAGTCCCCGTCATTCCACCAGGAAGGAGATACACGGTACGTGTTGTATGTAGTTGAACCATGCCTAGACGGTCAGTACCACGGTTCGATAGCGTCCGCATCGTTACTTTGTGCCAGAAAAAGGTCTCTGAACAAGGGAAGTGTCCAGGTGTCTCGGAGCGGAACAAAACAATGTTCTTCGGACATGGAGAAGATACAGAGAGATAGGAACTGTCGATGACATACCTCGCTCAGGCCGCCCAAGGGCTACTAGTGCAGTGGATGACCGTTACCTACGGATTATGGCTCTGAGGAACCCTGACAGCAACGTCACCATGTTGAATAACGCTTTTCATGCAGCCACAGGATGTCGTGTAACGATTCAAACTGTGCGAAAAAGGCTGCATGATGTGCAACTTCACGACTGACGTCAGTGGTGAGGTCCACCTTTGCAACCACGACACCATGCAGTGCGTTACAAGTGGGCCCAACAACATGCCGAATGGACGGCCCAGATTGGCATCACGCTCTCTTCACCGATGAATCTCGCATATGCCTTCAACCAAACAGTCGTCGGAGACGTGTTTCGAGGCAACCCGGTCCGGCTGAACGCCTTAGACACACTGTCCAGCGAGTGCAGCAAGGTGGAGGTTCCCTGATGTTTTGGGGTGACATTATGTTGGACCGCCGTAGGTCGCTGATGGTCATGGAAAGCGCCGTAACGTCTGTACGACACTGTACGATACGTGAATGCCATCCTCCGACCTATAGTTCAACCATTTTGGCAGCATTTGGCGAGGCATTCGTCTTCAAGGATGACAGTTCGCGCCCCCAGCGTGCACATCTTGTGAAAGGCTTCCTTCAGGATAGCGACATCTTTCCACTATAGTGGCCAGCATGTTCTACAGACATTAGCGCTATCGAACATGCCTGGGGTAGATTGGAAAGGGCTGTTTATGGACGACGTGACCCACCGACCACTCTGAGCGATCTACGCCGAAGTGCCATAGAGGAGTGGGACAATCTGGACCAACATTGCTTTGATGAACGTGAGGATAGTATGCCACGATTAATACAAGCACGCATCAATTCAAGACGACGTGCTACTGGGTATTAGAGGTACGGGTGTGTACAGCAATCTGGAACACCATCTCTGAAAGTCACAATGTATAGTGGTACAACATGCAGGGTGTCGTTTTCATGAACAATAAAAAAGGCGGAAATGATGTTTATGTTGATCTCCATTCCAAGTTTCTGTACAGGTTCCGGAACTCTCGGAACCGAGGTGACGCAAAACTCTTTTTTATGTGTGTATATCTCCGTTTATTCCCCAGCGTTGTCATCTTTTTCGGTGTGGAACTTGGGATGCAGTGGAAAATCCGCGTCCGTATGATGAAAACTAATAGAGTACGGAAGCCCTTTCTGTACCCATACCCCATATCAGTATCAGCCGCCATACCCCCACTAGATTTTTCCACCTAATCCCTTGCATTCGTCTTCAGGCACACAATGAAACTCACCAAGAGGCAATAACTGCTGCATGTAGTGCCCGTGTAAGTTACTTACGTCCAGTTACGGATGTACTTCGAATCAAGGGATACGTTGAACCTGTCACTCATCCATGGGCTATTTGCCTTGGCAAAAAGAAGCATGTCAGCGACAGTTAATAATTCAGTGTTGCATTCCGTTTCTTGAGCATTGTATCCAAAGACAAGCCTGGTGTCGTGTAATAACAGGCAAGATCCAGAGAATACGTGGTCATGCACAGATTCAGGAATTTCTCGAAAGTAGCCGCAACCAAGCGCACGTCTGTGTCCATGTAAAGAAATGCCTTCTCTCCTAAAGCGTAGATGTTGAATTTCCGCCAGACATTCACGGCATGCTCATACTCTGCATCTGTTATGGTATCGCCTGTAGGGTTGTTGGAGGATGTAGTTATGTCGGATAGCCTCGTTTCGTTGGGTTTTGACATACTGTCCCGATACTCATATGGGAAAGCCCCCTGTCTAATCACAAGTTGGAGCTTTTCCTCGTCGGGAAATTCAATGCACATCGAGTGACATGGATATCCTCCCAAGACAGAGTTTCAGCTAGTTTTTGAAGAGGTGACTACATAAAACGTACTGTGTCAAGGAAGCGGAGCGTAATTTTCGGCTTCATTCGTTTGGAGAATGAAATACATTTCCCAACGCTCTCAGGTAGGAGACTAGCCTGACCTTTCTCCACGCCGAAATCAGACAAGTGCTCAACAAGAAAGTGAGCGTCATACACTTTTAAAATATGAAAGAAAACGGGTATGTGCCTTGGTAACTGGTACTTAAAATTTTACGTATTGTGAGCTGCGCCACGGAACCTCCCCGCAACATGAGAGTGGTCCCTTTGAAGAGTTTCCGCTTTCCTACCTAATGGCAGCCCGCAAATGTGACAGTCAACCGTATTATTGGACAAATCTTCATTCTTCTTCGATTTAGTCATGGGAACGTAGTCGCTATAAAGCTTATCAACCTCCCATGAAAGATTTTCAAGCTCAGTGAGAAGCCAAACAGCAGTATTTTATAGTGGTTGGACTTGAATCACAAGACGATACAGTTTGGTACCCTGCCACATATGGTACGTGGTCACATGCACCGCAAACAGGTATGACTTCTGATGGTAATTATTTTTAAACATTATTAATTTGCTTCCTCAGTAGGCCTTGAAATCGAAGTGTACTAGATGCGCTGCTAATAACTTTTCTGAGGAAAAATAATTCAGACACCTTAAGCAAATATTCTGTTTATGTTCATGTTTACTCATCTGGGAGGCGAGAAAGCGTGACATGTCTTTGATCGAAACATAATGATAATTGCCTTACACCTTATTTTTCTCATCGCAGAATAAGAGTATGTTTACAGGCATCTTACACTCACTGGAAAATTTTAAGAAATGGTGGGGACTGACGACTGTGTGCCGATTCTGCTCATCTGACTTGCATCCCTCTACGCCATCAGCATGAACTGATATTCTGGTATTCTGAGCCTCAAATTTAGGTATGTCCTGGATCTTGATGGGAAACTCGATACCATCAAAGTTGTAACACTTATGAACGTTAAGGTATCTACCACATTGGGATGAATGCTATGGATGTACCTTATGATTCCTCTTGCAAGCCACGATTGACCATGCAAAACAAACCTCACCCTTTTCATTTTTGACATGGGTACGTGCCCTCTTATCAGGTATACCTCCACATAGCAATATCTAGCTGGACCCTCCGTTTACCAGATAATAGATATTCATATGGCTGTCCAGGTGTTCACGAAACCAGTCTCTGATTTTTGTGGTCCACATTATCATGTCTTTATCCCCCAAAGATAATGGTGTCTTGTATAGTCAACACAAGAGGCCACTTTTTTTAAGTGTGGTAAGGGATGGGACAGACTGATGCTCAGCAATGCACCGAATTTAATGGCGGTAAACCACAGATCATTAGCTACCTTTAGGGGCTCCACTTCCACATCAGGGAGGCACGTTCTTAGAAATCCAACAGCGTCGCGGTACCCTCCTTCTGGATTCTTGATTCTAGTAAACAAGATTCGCTCCTCGAAAGCATCCGTTATTCTAACTGCGGTATGGTGTCACTGAACTGATGTCCTTCACTAAAGGGACCAGAGAGGGAACTGCCGTTAGCCACAGGATTATCGCTGTAACTAATACTACTACAACTAGACGACGAAACTGTTTGTGCTCAAAAATTATTCAAATGGCTCTGAGCACTATGGGACTTAACTTCTGAGGTCATCAGTCCCCTAGAACTACTTAAACCTAACTAACCTAAGGACATCACACACATCCTTGCCCGAGGCAGGATTCGAACCTGCGACCGTAGCCGTCACGCGGTTCCAGACTGAAGCGCCTAGAACCGCACGGCCACACCGGCCGGCGCTGAAGTGTTGAGGGATATCTGCCGTATCCTGCGAGATTAGCGAGGAAGAGATGGTAGAGGAGGAGGAGTCACTACGGTATCGGACCAGTGCAAGCAGCCGTGACCAACCTGTCTGTGGCCCATGGACGCCAGAGCGTTGCTGGGGCGGTGGTAGGAGGGGGGGGGGGGGGGCTGTGGGGCGACAGTGGAAGTGGAGTGGCCTTGACTACCCATGCAGTAATAATGTCCGTCTTACACGGTGGAGCGCGCCTCAACAGACCCTGCTTTGCCGAAGCAGGTTTTGCTGAATG
Source organism: Schistocerca piceifrons (assembly GCF_021461385.2). Lineage (NCBI taxonomy): Eukaryota > Metazoa > Arthropoda > Insecta > Orthoptera > Acrididae > Schistocerca > Schistocerca piceifrons. The sequence goes on along the minus strand of NC_060149.1, from coordinate 599,396,842 downwards.
TGGTACCCGAGCCATGGCGTATTGCGGTAATTGTGCCCCTGGTGGAGCTGCTGTCGAAGAGAGAGAGAGAATAACGAAAATTAAGTACATCGTTCCAGACATCGCTAGCTGCTGCTGCTGCTGCTGCATGGAAAAAGAGAACACTGATTGTTTGCAAGCAGAGTGAGTGTGTTACCTATTTTCCTCTGGCTCCTTGGCACCTCCTTCAGGTTGTGCAACATCTCATCACGCCAACAAGGTCTCTCTCCGTCTCCTTCACCCAATGTGTCATTTCGTGCTTGCCTGAATTTTGTCCATCTCACTGATATCACCTAAAGTCACATAAATTTTTTAATTAATAAAAGCGTATACACAGGCGAAAAAGTGCGAGGAAAAGAATTTTTTTTGGATATGCACTTACAGTTGATCTGCGATGGCTCCTGCTCATCCTTGACACATACTCTTCCCTGTTCATCTTCTTCTGCGAGGAAATACTCTGCCGGCCGTTGTGGCCGAACGGTTCTAGGCGCTTCGGTCTGGAACCGAGCTGCTGCTACAGTCGCAGGTTCGAATACTGCCTCGGCCATGGATGTGTGTGATATCCTTAGGTTAGTTAGGTTTAAGTAGTTCTAAGTCTAGGGGACTGATGACCTCAGATGTTAAGTCCTACAGTGCTCAGAGCCATTTGAACCATTTGAGGAAATCATCTACAACAACAACAAAGAATATTCATCATATTACATGTACTACGAAATTTTTGTCAAACAGCAACAGACTACGTACACACAGTACCACAAATGAAAAATACGTGTATTCTACTTACGATGCTGTTGCGTAGCTTTCAGCATTGGTCATATACTGAAAGAATAGGATGACATGCATTCTATATTACTAAATTCTCAGTGGTAAAACTACAGTTATCGTTTTTGATTTTCAAAATCATGTACATCAGTAAAGACTCACTGATTGACCACTAAATAACATCAGCGTAGTATGTATATGAAGTAAAATATGTATACTATTTACGATCTCCTGCTGCTGCTGCTGCTGCCACTGATGCATCTCAACATTTATTTCGTCCACAATTTGGTAGATGTACGTTGAAACAATAAGATGAAATGTATTTAATTCTACGGAATTCTTACTGAAAGGAAGTTGCAGTTTTTTGATTTGAATATTAACTTACCAGGTATTTCCCATTGTATGAGACTTTTGCCGCCATTGGCATTGGCATTGCCGCTGCTGCTACTGCCATACTTCATTTTTGTAAATAAAATGGTAACATGCACAGGTGGAAGAAGACGATCTGAGTTACTGGTGGACGATAACAGAATGAGACCAGGGGTGGAGGGGAGTAAGTTTTATATACACTCAATCTCTGCTTATTAATTTGGAGGGAACGAATCAGATTGCAGTACTCAGGTATACTTTGGTCGACAGATTTGGTTCACGCATGTACAAACAGGTTGTAACAACTTGAGAGAGAGGTATAAGATATCCAAAGGATTCTGATTTGTGCTCTAGGGTCTCTGGACTATCAAGTGGCGACGCTCGAGACGCCCCCAGAGTGGGTGGATAGTGAACTACTGCTCAGAATGCGTTTGGCAGCCTTCATGATCATGTGGGTTACAAGCAATGCATGGAGGAGGGCGCTTGTTTTCTCAAACGTCTCTGCATACAGAACCCGTGGTATATAGTGAGTGTTCTTGAAATTTAATTACTTGATTTGATTTTGTCTGTCTATACACGTGAGGGTAGACCACGGCACTGTGTCTGAAGTGATCACCAGTCCGTAGTTCCCGCTGATGTCACTTAGGGACGCTCGGATCGCTTGCTACTTGTCTGCAGGTCTGGGCACAAGGCTTCTGGACACTATGGGAAGCAGACATGTTGTTGTGATAGTCCCAGCCAAGCACAGCAAAGGAGTTATTTTTCTAGCACCGTACATTTACTCAGAATTGTTAGTGCGTGCGTGTTTATTTGCGGTGTACGTGCTAGGGTTTTTTTTTTTTTTTCATGGTACATTACTACCATCGCCAATATGTAGCACTGTAATGAGAGCAGCCCTTTTTCCATCCATTTCCTGGGGTATGGGAGGGGGGTGGAGGTTTGGAAGGGAGGGCTGAGGGTCTTCCCAGGAGGGGAAGGGGGTAGTTAATTTATTGATTTAATTAATTGGATATCAAAGGTGTGATTGTCTTGGTGAGGGGATTTCCCAGAGGCGTGGGAAGGAGGAAGGAGAGGGGGAGGGTTGGGGGCTTTCTCAGAAGAGTACATTATCCTCAGAAGGTCACCAATTAACCCCCAGAGTGTCATAAATCAATTAAAGAACAATAGGTTAAGGTGAGGGGGAGGGGGCATAAACCAACCAAGTTTGCCCCTGAATGTATGTAACCCATACTGACAAATTGTCTCAGAAATGGCTTTGCCACCATACTATAGTTTAGGAGGTATGAAAAACTGCACCATTTACGTGTATTACTTCTTTACTACCAACTCTTCTCACACCACATTTCACAGACAGTAGCCACATATATCACTGGATGTACTTGCAAAATTACATCAATGCACAGCTCATAATCTAGCAGATACGACATCGTAAACATTGATCTGAGCAAAAGTGACACTGCATGACGAAATTCGTTAGGGATACAGCTGAAATATGTGTACAAATACCTCTGAAAACGTATGTGAAATATGTTTCACCACACATTTTTTTCATTATTTTGCTCCACTTCAAAATCCTATTGTTATACAGTATGGCATCAATAACATCACAAAATATTTGTGTGTTGGAAATATTTTTGCGGGACTTTTTCGTGTAGCAGCTATCTATGTAGGATTTTTTCGCGTGCCAAATACACTGAAGTGCCAAAAAACTATTATAGACATGTATGTTCAGATATAGAGGTATGTAAACAAGCAGAATACGGCGGTGCGTCGGCAACACATTTATAAGACAACAAAAGTCTGGAGCAGTTGTTAAATCGGCTACTTCTGCTACATGGCAGATTATCAAAATATAAGCGATGGGACACAGCATCTCCGAGGTAGCGATGAAGTGGAGATTTTCCCGTACGACCCTTTGACGAACGTACCGTGAATATCAGGAATCCGTTAAAACATGAAATCTCCGATATCACTTGGCCGGAAAAATAACCTGTAAGAACGGAATCAACGCCGACTGAAGAGAATCATTCAGCTTGACAGAATTGTACCCCTTCCGCAAAGTGCTGCAGATTTCAATGCTCGGCCATCAACAAGTGTCAGCGTGCCAACCATTCAACGAAACATCAGCGATATGGGCTTTTGGAGCCGAAAACCCACTCATGTTCACTTGATGGCTGCGAGACATGAAGATTTACGCCTCATGTGGACCTGTCAACACCGATGTTGGACAGCCGATGACTGGAAACCTGTTGCCTGGTTGGACGAGTCTTGTGTCAAACTGTATCGAGTGGGCGGACGTGTACGGGTATTGAGACAGCCTCATGAATACATGGACCCTGAATGTCAGCAGGGGATTGTTCAAGCCGGTGGAAGCTCTGTAATGGTGTGGGGCGTGTGCAGTTGGAGTGATATGGGAGCCATGATACTTACATATACGACACGTGACAAGTACGTAAGCATCTTGTCTGATCACCTGCACCCATTTGTGTCCGTTGTGCAATCAGACGGACTTTGGCAATTCCAGTACGACAATTCGACATCCACACGTCAAAACTGCTGCAAATTGATTCCAGGAACAGTCTTTTGAGTAGAAACTTTTCCGATGGCAACCAAACTCTCCAGACATGAACATTATTGAGCACATCTGGGATGCCTATCAAAGTGCTGTTCAGATGAGATCTCAACCCCCTCGTATCTTACGGATTTATGGACAGCCCTGCAGGATTCATGGTGCCAATTCCCTCCAGCACCACTTCAGACATTAGTCGCGTCCATGCCACACCATGTTGCGGCACTTCAACGTGCTCCCAGGGGTCCTACACGATAATAGGCAGGTTTACCAGTTTCTTTATCTCTTCAGTTTATATGCGCAGAACTTTATTTTGTAAGACATTAACTTGGGTACAATATATTTCTGCAGAATATGTTAGGTGTCATCCTTTTTTCTGTTGTTATGCGTTTTGGATGCATCCTCTCAAAATTAGTGTATATTACGAAAATAAATAAGGAGGCACTACAGTAATGCTATTGTATTGTTATTGTTATTTGTTTGTTTATAGTTATGACCAATGTAATTCAGAGTATTAATGTCGTAATTATTTATCCAAATCCATCCATTATTAATAAATATAACGGTGCAATTTGCATTGTCAGTACTACAAATAGAAGATTTGTTAGCAGGTATAGACGTACGATAGCAGAAAGTGATAACGCAGTATGAATTTTATGTAGTAATGGAATCAAGAAGGAAGATAAACATCACATCGATGGGACTGTCCTAAAGACATTTATCAATTAAATAGACTGGAGATAAAAAAAGAATTGAAAATGAAAGGCTTAACATTTCTAAATGTTCAAAAAAACTGTAAAGTTTGTACATTACACCATCTGACATTCAAAGGCAAAACCAAGCCCTTTCAAAGAAACCGACACAATTAAAAAGACGTAACAAGGAAGCTCGCAAATCTGACTGTATTTCATTGTGCATTTTCTGTGGTTCTGATGCAACAAAGGATACTCATGAAGGACCAATTAAATTAGTTTCCGGTGTTATTACTGAAGACATCATTTTAAAAACAATGGAATCATGATCAGATTTCAGTAGAACGGTAATACTACGATTATAATTTGCTGATGATCTACAGAATGAAAAGACTAATTACCATGCTAATCGTATGCAGGTATTTTACATACAGTTTCCTACGAAAATAGTTAGCCATCCAATGGGTGCAAATTTGTCTAGGGTGGTACATAACTTTTTTGATCGTATACTTTAGAAAGATGATGATTCAGAATTTATCTAGAAGGAATTATAGAAACCTCCATTGAGAACATATCACCTACCTCCCTCATAGAAGAGCACGTTCACAATTACTGTGAAGACAACATCATTACGTATACTGTGGCTAATCATACAGTAATATGCTTTGTGCATAGGTAATGAACAGCTTCATAATAAAAGGCCCTTACGTATGAAGAAGACTGTCTTGGAGTAGTAGGAATGGCTCCCATGTTATTTCTCATGATATAAGAAGTAGACATTATGATACAGAGTGTTATAAGGCACCAAGCTCCATTTTAGACGGTGTTGAAAAAAATGTTCAAATGAAACTTCCTGACAGATTAAAGCTGTGTGCCGGACCGAGACACGAACTCATGACCTTTGCATTTCACGGGAAAGTGCTCTAATACCTTTTTTTAACTTCATTTCTGTAGAAACTGTTCGTTACATTTATCTGGGGTGGACGTCTCATGACACTCGTTCACGTTCAGTGATGATCCACTCACTCAGTGGTTTTTTTTTTTTTAATTACAGAGGGCAGCTAACTCTCTGACTGAACACGCTTTTTTAACATTTATTTAAGGAACAAAGTTATACATAACAAATACATACCAAGTGCATGTACTAACCATGCACATATGTTATTCATGAAATTATTTAAACAAAAACAGTTTGATCATTGAAATTATGCTGATTTTAAAGAAATGCAACAGAAGATTGTGTTACTGATTAAATTACTAGAAAGAATTACTTTGAACATCAAGAAAAGAAAGTTTTTTAAAGACATTCAAACTTCTTCAAACATGAATAAATAAAAAACTGCACTTTGAATTACATGTGCTGCAATCTTTACAGAAGCATAAATACCACTTTATGTAAGTATATATACGCAAGTTTTTGGGTAATTTTTAATATATGAATGTACACAAGGAAATCGTCTCCGTGAGAGACAGGTTAAGGGAAGTAACTGATCTTTAACCTTCTCAGCTCAGTCAGACTAGCTATGAGCATTTCTCACAGTTGTAACCAAAACTTATACAGTATATGGAAGATTTGTCTATCGCACATAAAAACAATTTAATAATAGACAGTCTGTTACATACTTGAGAATGGCGTAAAAGAGAAGTTATAGAGTTGACTAGCCTTCCAACTACACTTTCTGGACATTAATGGAATGTTAATTACATGAAGTCATCAGACCTATGTAATAGATCTTTCACTGGAAAACTGACTTACAAATCACAGAGCAAAAATTAACAGGGCAATTTCCCACCCGTTGAATATTACATTATATCAGATACAATATTATGGTTTTAACTAATTGATAAAGATATATCCATACAAACTGTTAATTTTCATATTTAGACTATAAACCAATAAGGCATCTTTAATGTTTTGTGTTTTGACACTATTAGGCACACAATCAAACTGTGACATAAGTTCTGTACATTAGCTTACAAAATATCAAAAACTACTTTCTGAAGTACAAAAAGCACACGCCAAAAATTTACAGTGAAAATTTAAATAATATCCTTAAGGTGACTACAATAATCTCCGTCAACACATTCTTCTTTTTTACATTACCCAATACACATTCTTTCAAATACAATTTTTAGCATATTACGGAACTTTTTCTTATGATTCGAATACCTTCTAATTTCATGGTATTCACATAGAACGTGTACCTTGAACTCTATGGTACCGCAGGATCGCAGTTTGTTAGTGAAGTACTTAACAAAATTTCGCAGCAACCAGTACGCAGCGTTACTTTTTGCCTCTGGGAAATAGCGTGTTTGAGGCCTGAATATCAATGACAGCGACATAATCGCAGGTGATGCCCTTGTAATCAGAGCTATTTGCTCTAGGATCCACTTCCAACTATTCATGTGACCTCTGCAACTGTATCTATGAATTATTGTGTCAACTAGATGGCACTGATGACTTAAATTTGTTTCGCAGAGTCCGATTGCCTACAGTCTTTCATTAGTGCTAACTACGTTGTTAACTGTCTTGTACCATGACGTTTTTATATTAGACATGAGTACATTAGAACTAATCTTTCGCCAGGTCTCAGTCCAATCAATGTTTGGAAACTGACGTTTTATTTTGTTCCTTCCTTCGCTTTCCTTTCGTTACCACTTTATGGCTCTTGATGTTATGTGTCGTGACTGTCTGATTTCAGCACTTACATAACTGAACTCAACATAGAAAACCCTCACATGCTGTAAACGACTGTTGATGATCTCTACATCAGGCTCGAAAAGTTGGCTGGTTATGCTTCCTCGAGAGTCTCTTATTAAATTAACTTGCCTTTTGATAAAAAAGTGCAGAGGCTTTATCCGTCATATCAGTTAACCCTAGTCCACCATTTTTAGGATCTAAATTGGCTACTTTAGCAGGTACTCTGAACACTTCACTTTTCCACAAAAATTTTGTAATTTTGGACATTATTCTCCTCGATATTGGAACCAGCTGGGCAGTATAATAAGCTATAGTAGGGTTGCATGAGTTGATATACTTTGTTCTTTGAACCTGGTTCATATATCGAGTTAAATTCTCTACAATGGCTACTTGCACTTTATCTGCTGCAACTGTCCAGTTTGAAGCCGTCATTTTAATAGGGCATGCTGTCAGGGTGATCCCAAGTGTTTTATGTTGTCGGACTAATTTTGCCCACTCGACGTTGATATTATCAAAACCTCTGGGATTTAACATCTTACTTTTCTAATGGCTCTGAGTACTATGGGACTTAACATCTGTGGTCATCAGTCCCCTAGAACTTGGAACCACTTAAACCTAACTAACCTAAGGACATCACACACATCCATGCCCGAGGCAGGATTCGAACCTGCGACCGTAGCAGTCGCGCGGTACCGGACTGAGCGCCTAGAACCGCTAGACCACCGCGGCCGGCTCTTACTTTTCTTTCGTTTGCATTGTCTCCAGATGCTCTACAGTACGTATTAATCACTGTTGCTAGCGTGGGTACCTCTTAATTATTCCTTATAATGACAACTGTGAGGTAATGGGCGAGTTGTGGCGCCCTGAAAATATTCTACGTTCGGAGTTGGCGTGGACGCACCGGCCACTCGGCAAGCCGGGACTCGTCAGCAACCGCGTGGTGCTGAACATTAGCCGGAGCAAGAGTGGTAGCCCCATCGCGTGGTCCAGGCAGACCGCGTGGCTGCGAATTCCATCTTGACACTGTGGCATGGACTGTGCTTAGTGTAGATGAAGGAGATTTGTATGCCAGGAGTGCCAAGGTTGGCGGCTTCTGTGAAACCATAATGGCAGACATTTCACAGTTCAAGTAGAAATTAATAATAGCCAGAGGAATCATTATATCTTAAGAAGAAAGATGTACATTACCCTTATTTGCACGACGATTCTGATGGTTTAATCAGATTTTCAATGTCTTTATTAGTTTAAAGTTTAGTATCTGACTGTAAATTATACAAGTAACACCCAGCAACGATTTTCCAAAATCTAAACGGTTCATCCGATTTTGTCGACCGACGTGTCTTTAGAACGCTATTAATGTAAACCTAAATTAGTATGACTTACAGACATGTAACTTGAATAGTCCACGAGTTATTGAAGATCAAAGTGGCCGATTATTAATGACCAAGTCAGGCCATAAGTACTCCACAGATACACGAAAAAACGGTATCAGCATGAATATAAATATATATTTGTCAGTCTGTCTTTTTGTTTGTATCCGATATATACTATTCACGAAAAAAATTATCAAAAATTTGCTGTGTTTTAGAAAGCACAGAGGCATTAGGCTACTGGCCTTCTCTTGTTTCTATTCCTTTAATATATGTTTATTAATTTATTTATGTATTTAATAATGTGTGTTAGAGTGTGTTTATGGTCCAGCAGTAGGCATATTTATTTAATTTCAAGTTATTTAAATGTAAGTCCAGTATTTCGCATGTGTTTCAGTATGTTTGTGAGTGTTCATTGGCTTTGAGACATGGCGGGAGCGCTCCAGTTAATCACAGCTCTCGTTTCTACGGTTGGCGACTACCGAAGTCAATGGAGAGACTGTATGGAACTGGGGGAAGAGCACTGTGGACAGAGGACACGGGGGGAGTGGTGGACGGGAAGGCGCGACGGACGGTCGCAGGAAATGCTTGGAGAATTTTGAGCAGACTTGCGCATAGTCGCGGGAGATAGAAATATTTCGTAGTGCCGACTCGTACACTTGTGAATTTTCCGTGAATTTTGCAGTGAAGACATAGTATGCGCTTAGAAATGAATATCTTGCGAGCTATGTTGTTTCTTATAACTAATTACGTGAATTATTAATCTATTGTTTCCCTGTTACTCAACTTATGTTTTATTTAATTGCTGGACCATCGACACCAATAACTATTTTACAGTAATAAATGACATTCTTAAAGGTACTTCTGCTATCGTACTCACGATTTAAAGTCGTTAAAATAGTACCTGCAGATTTTATTTAACTGCAATCTTTCATTTACAAATTTTTACGTTTTATTCAAAATTCGCAATTGCTGAGTGATAGGAACCTTCGACTATTTGATTAATGTGTATATTCATATTGTATATTGTACACTCAGCAGTATTTGTCATGTAATTCGGAAACTACGTATCCCAGCTCCTAGACAACGAAACCAGTAAAAACTTCTAATATTTCAATTCTGAGTCTAAGCGTACGTAGTTGAGTGACACTTTTTTTTTTTTTAAAGCCCGCACCTCTATATCGTTAGCATAGGCTCTTATAGCTGTTTCATTTTATGATAATGTTAAGCCTTTTAATCTAGCTTGGACATGTCCGCGGAAAGGTTCCAGTGAAATGGCTAAGAGCGACATGGACACAGGACTTCCTTGAGGAACACTTCGTTTAATTTGTATTGGCCTGGATTTTTAACGATTCACCGCTATTTTTGCATTTATTCCAGTTGCTGTGTTCTTTATCAGCTGTATGACCCTATTGTGGAAAACTATTTTCTTCAATGTCTGTAGAAGAGATTCATAATTTACTGCATCGAAGGCCTTACAAAAATCTAAAAAAAAAAAAGAAAAGAAAAGAAAAAGTAAAGCACACCATATGACTGTTACCGATGTTATCGCAATGATATCCCTGAATTCTGTTAGATTTTGAAATACGGTTCTGCCTTTCAAGCAGTTCTGATGTTTACTGATAATTTTATCTGTAGGGCATGTAATTCTCTTGTTCGCTATTCCTGCTATTAATTTATAATCAGAATTCAGCAGTGAAATTGGACGAAAATTATTTGAATTTTTGGTTACATTATTTTTTGGCACAAGAACAATTTTACTCTCCTAAAACTCAGCCGGAATCATTTTACCCTGAATAACCTCATTTACAATGTACGTGGTTTTCGCACGCTCTATTGGCCAGTAACGAATGTAAGATTCTGCTGGCAGACCATCCGGTCCTGGGGATTTATTTGGTGGTGAGGCGTACAGAGTCTCATACACGTCCTCTTCGCTGACTACCTCGATAAAATTTTCATTGTCATCTTATGTTAGCTGTGGGGCTAGGATGTCAAGGAATTTTTCCAAGGATGCATCACTATTTTGATTTACAGAATGAAGCTCGCAATAATAGTGCTAAATCTCGTCCATGATATCCTGCTGGGTTCTGAGAATCGTACCGTTTTTTACTCGAATTTCATCAGTAAAAGTCCTTCTTCCGTTTTTCGTATGCTTCACTAAATGATACAGGGAAGTAGTTTCGTCTTCTGACACCGAATTAGCCTTCGATTTTATTTTCAACACTTCCATTTGATTTCTCTTGATATTAAGTAACTTGGCTTCGACTTTTTTGATTTCTGCTATCCGAAGTGAGGAACCTCTTGAGACCCGATCATATATATCTCTCAAAACGGAATAGTAATATTCGATAGTGCATTTCATTTATGTTGCGCTCTGGGCACTGTATTGAATTAAAACCTTCCTCAACTTTGGCTTCGCCATTTTAACCCACCAGTCGATAGCAGTGGCTTATCTACTACGAGCACGCAGGCATATTGCACATGCTTCTTTAATCCGGTCTTCTAAAACATTATTTACTAACAAGGAAATATTCAAATTCCACTAATTCCCGAATCAGCGAACTGGCTGTCTTGTTAGATTTATGCTAGCTAAGACACTTGAATGGTCTGAAAAGTACGTAGGAATATTTAATCCATCAATCCTGCTACGAGATGTTTCCGTGACATAAGTGAGCTCAACACTGCAGGGGAATTTGATTTCCCATATATCCTTTAATTCTAAACCAGTAACTAGTTGTTTTAGTTCACTTCAAAAATTAAAATTAGGTAACTGATCTTTTCGGTTTAAAACACAATGAAAATCACCTCCAAGTAATAACTGTCTTGGAGTTTTCCTTAACAAGTATATGAGATCATCTTTGAAGAAACGTGACATGTCATCTCGGTGAGAACCTTCTGAAAGGGCATGCAAGTTGATGATAGTTACATCGTAGATATTTAGTCCTATTCCCCATCCGGATTCCAGTCGTTCAGCCTCACTTACTGGAATCCCTTCCCTCATCAAAACAGACGTTCCAACACTTGTTTCGTGAGACACATTTATGTAACTGACATAAGCACGAATTACTGAATCCGACATTAGAACTTCTTGTAACAGAGCAATATCAGTCGTGGATTCGTACAAAAATTCCGGGCGTAATTTTGTTTCTGTTTGGTTGCACTGTCACTGTGTAGGTGTATTGATGAATTTATTGAGTTTGTTGTGGTTCAGGGTTCAGTTAAACTGTTAACGGTTTTCTCGAGAGGCTAAACATGGAATAACACTTCAATTAGTTTGTTAGTTAGTGTCCAGTTTTTTTGTACTTCTGAGGGTTTCTCTTGTACCGCTAGCAGACTGATTTCCTTGTAAACTTTCTGATGTTTCCTCCAGTGACTCATGTAGGGCCGTTCCGTACCGAACATTCTTTGGGCTTGGTTCGCCCTTTCCAGCTTTTCCCTTCCCTTTCCTTGGTTACGAGCTACATTCACATTTGCTTGCGTTTCTGTTTTACTTCGCGGCTCATCTGGAGCAGCAGCAGACACTTTCGCAATTTCTGCTGCTGGCGCCTGCCCTGCGGGGTTGACCGTGATTCCATTTTGGTCACCACTTCCTTGTTCTTTATTAATATCACTTACTTCCTGATCGAAGGAAACAAATGGAGACGCAGTTTTGCAACTTCTCCCTGAATTTGTTTGCTTACAGATAGCTGCTGATCCTTGCAATCAGCTACTTCACCTGTTGCTCCTTGCAAATTAATACTGACTACAGCCCCTTCATTTTCTGGTACCGTATGTTTATTACCTTTCTGTTCATCAGTTTCCATTCGCATTCTGCCTTCCGGTTCCTCTGCCTCCTCATTGCACTCCTTTTGCTTGCGAACTGAGAGAATTGTACGGGATAGCTCGTCCTCTGAAACAACTATCTCCTGAGGTCGTTTTTTCGGTTCCATTTCAGTTTCACGGGTAGTGGCAACAGGGATTCCCTTTGCTGTTAAGGGGGTAATTGACTGTTATCGTGAAGGGGGACATCAGCTCGGCCCACTGCGTTAATAACCTCAACCAGTTGATCTGGGCTATTCTTTGGTAACAGATCTTTTAAGGTAAGTTTCTGAGGGTGTATCAAATTACTTCGAAGAACAACAGTTCGCCGCGGACATTTCTGTCTAAAGTGGCCGCTTTCGTTACATATATGACATTTAGCTTCCCTACCTGTATAAACAATTTGTGCCTTATACCCACAAACAGTTATGTGAGACGGAATATTTGTCTTAACGTCCATCTCTAAACGGCGGACCCCGTTGAAGCAGCGCGGTTCAGAGCGAAGCGACCATCTTTCATTTACAATTGATTTAACGTCCCCGTAGTTTGAAAGAGCTTCCTTAATGTCACCATTTTCAATTTGAGTTGGAAGATTCAAGACATGAACGGTTTTGTAATCATTGTCAGCTCTACAGCTTACTTTTATAACCATTTCTATGCACAAAATCTACTTCATTGCCCCACTTTCGTAACACTTTATCAACAGTCGCGGCACTAAAGAACTTGATAAAAACACAGTATTTTTCCTGCTGCAGTTGACAGGTGTTGATGGTTTCAGAATTGAGACCAATTACTTGTGTAATCCACTCATCTATTTCCAGGGATGTCGGCTGAACAGGACGGGATTCCTTGTCAAAAGCAAATACCAGAGTATTCTTCCTGAGGTTTGTAGCCATATTTAATCCAGTGACGAAATTTCGGTCAAACAACCGAAATTCCAATTAGCAGCAACACGACCAGAAGGAGCGATCAGATGACAAGGAATATGAACGAACACGGAGAGTAACGGACGGACAGCACTCTGCAAAGCACAATTACAGCGATCTAAACAGGGAAGTGCAGCGCAGCAGAAAACAACGTCCACTCGCTAGCGCGGCTGAAATGGAACTGGCTGAGCTACTGCGTCAGCGCCAGCTGAGCTACCCAAGCACGACTCACGGCTTCAGTTCTGCCAGTACCTCGTTGCCTACCTTCCAGACTTCACAGAAGCTCTCCTACGAACCTAGCAGACCTAGCAGTCCTGGAACAAAGGATAATGCGGAGACATGGCTTTGCACAGCCTGGGCTATGTTTCCATGACGAAATTTTCGCTCTGTAGCGGAGTGCGCGCTGATATGAAACTTCTTGGCAGATTAAAACTAAGTGCTGGACCGAGGCTCTAACTGGGGACCTAGGCCTTTCACGGGAAAGTGCTCTACCGTCTGTGCTACCACAACACGACTCACTACCTGTCCTCACAGCTTCAATTCCGTCAGTACCATGTCTCCACAGTATCCTTTCTTCGAGGGGTGCTAGTTCTGGAAGGTTCTTAGGAGAGCTTCTGTGAAGCTTGGAAGGTAGGAGACGAGATACTGGCGGAAATGAAGTTGTGAGGAGGGAGTCGTGCCTGGGTAGCTCAGATGGTTAGAGTCTGCTTTAGGCGGTGGCGCAGCACGGGCCTGTTGTCCCGGCCGCGGGCGCTCGTGGACGAGGAACTGTTTACACCGCGGTACACTTGCGTGTTTTTGTTGTCTAACTAGATCGCCATGGCACACAATTTTAGAAAGACTACGCTCCAATTTACGTTTGACAACGAGCCAGACCCAAGGAAAAGAGCTTTTTTTTTTTTTTTTTTTTTTTAAAAAAAAGGGAAGAAGTTCTTTTACCTGCTACAGACCTAATTGGAAAACACTTATCATTTGTAAGCAGTACAATGCACATCAGGATGACCGATGAAGCTGCGTGTGAAAGAACTCTCGCCGCTGCTCAAAGAGGATTTAAATTTCGACACTTTGATGGCCATATCAGCGATATACACTACTTGCCATTAAAATTGCTACACAAAGAAGAAATGGAGATGATAAACGGGTATTCATTGGACAAATATATTATACTAGAACTGACATGTCATTACATTTTCACGCAATTTGCATAGATCCTGAGAAATCAGTAGCCAGAACAACCACCTCTGGCCGTAATAACGCCCTTCATACGCCTGGGCATTGAGTCAAACAGAAAAAATGGCTCTGAGCACTATGGGACTTAACATCTTAGGTCATCAGTCCCCTAGAACTTAGAACTACTTAAACCTAACTAACCTAAGGACATCACACACATCCATGCCCGAGGCAGGATTCGAACCTGCGACCGTAGCAGTCCCGCGGTTCCGGACTGCAGCGCCTGAGTCAAACAGAGCTTGAATGGCGTGTACAGGTACAGCTGCCCATGCAGCTTTTACACTATACCACAGTTCATTAAGAGTAGTGACTGGCGTATTGTGACGAGTCAGTTGCTCGACCACCATCGACCATACGTTTGCAATTGGTTATAGATCTGGAGAATGTGCTGGCCAGGGCAGCAGTCGAACATTTTCTGTATCCAGAAAGGCCCGTACAGGACCTGCAACATGCGGTCGTGCATTATCCCGCTGAAATGTAAGGTTTCGCAGGGATCGAATGAAGGGTAGAGCCACGGGTCGTAACATATCTGAAATGTAACGTCCACTGTTCAAAGTGCAGTCAATGCGAACAAGAGGTGACTGAGGCGTGTAACCAATGGCACCCCATACCATCACGCCGGGTGATACACCAGTATGGCGATGACGAACACACGTGCGTTCACCGCGATGTCGCCAAGCACGGATGCGACCATCATGATGCTCTAAACAGAACCTGGATTCATCCGAAAAAATGACGTCTTGCCATTCGTGCACAGGTTCGTCGTTGAGTACACCATCGCAGGCGCTCCTGTCTGTGATGCAACGTCAAGGGTAACTGCAACCATGGTATCCGAACTGGTAGTCCATGCTGCTGCAAACGTCGTCGAACTGTTCGTGCAGATAGTTGTTGTCTTGCAAACGTCCCCATCTGTTGACTCAGGGATCGAGACGTGGCTGCACGATCCGTTACAGCCATGCGGATAAGATGCCTGTCATCTCGACTGCTAGTGATACGAGGCCGTTGGGATCCAGCACGGCGTTCCGTATTACCCTCCTGCACCCACCAATTCCATATTCTGCTAACAGTCATTGGATCTCGACCAACGCGAGCAGCAATGTCGCGATACGATAACCCCCAATCGCGATAAGCTACAATCCGGCCTTTATGACGGCCGGAAACGTAATGGTACGCATTTCTCCTCCTTACACGAGGCATCAGAACAACGTTTTACCAGGCAACGCCGGTCAACTGCTGTTTGTGTATGAGAAATCGGTTGGAAACTTTCCTCATGTCAGCACGTTGTAGGTGTCGCCACCGGCGCCAACCTTGTGTGAATGCTCTGTAAAGCTAATCATTTGCATGTCATAGCATCTTCTTCGTGTCGGTTAAATTTTGCGTCTATAGCACGTCATCTTCGTGGTGTAGCAATTTTAATGGCCAGTAGTGTAATAGTAGCTCCTTCAGGCTTAGGTGTGAGGGTCATTCGGATCTTTGAATTGCCATTTGAGGTACCAGAATCGATGGTTGCTAAATCGCTGCGACCATATGGAACGGTACTCAGTCATATGCCTGAACTTTGGGCAAGTTTTGGCACCTATTCTGTGCTAAACGGCGCCCAACAGGTGCGGATCGTCCTTAACAACCATATCCCTTCTTTTTTATACATTGGAGGATGTCTAGCTATTGTGATTTACCATGGCCAGCCACGTACATGTTCTGACTGTGCTGGAGAAGGACATATCCGCTCGGAGTGCATACAACGCCGCGTCATGCAACTGCCGCATGGAGAAGCGTTACAGCGAGAAGTTCCCAACCGATGAAATAAGTGTCTGAGACCCGCCGGGAGGTGTTGCTGAGTTCGGAGCGTGACAAGGACGTGTTGATGCACGAGCAGACCGAGTTAGGGGAGCATAGAGGCGACACGGAGAATGCCCCTAGACCCACGTCACGTCAGATGAGGGAGGAACCTTCCGCACCCTCACATGTAGCACGCGGCGTGGAAGTGGAGGTAGAGACAGTGGTGCCAGCAACGGACCAACGAACGGTCGACGAACATAGTGAGGCGTCGCCTACGCCAACAGAGGGCAGGGCGCGCAAACCACGATCGCCGAAGCGTCGCAAAAAGCGTCGCCCTAGTTCGGGTGACATGTCCTCCCCTAGCCCAGGGGACACGGAAGTTATTCAAGCAGAAGAACTGCCTGACACGGAACACGTGCCTTTAGAGGACGCTGGTAGGATTCCTTCACATGGTGACCGGATGTCCTGCCTTTCAGACGGTCCCTCTTCATTGACACTGACTGACCCAGTACTGCCGACGGAGGAGTCAGGGACAATTTCCCGGCAGCCACATCGAAATACATCAGAGGACGTTTCTGAGATTGATGACCACTGCGACTGGGTGGAACCAGTCGAAGAGATACAGGAAATGGCACCCTCAATTGATGACGACTCACTTACGGGATGCAAACCACGGTACGAAAAAAACAGAGGGCAGCCCGCTGGCGGGCACCCCGCTGAGCACGAATAGTGGACTAAAGCCCTTGGAGTTCACAATGACATGACACGAGCATGGCAACGACAATGGACCAAGCATATAAGGTGGGAACCGTGAACATTAACACCGTACGTTCGCTTGCAAAGATACAACTTTTCCGGGACCTGATTTACGCCACAGTCGTGGATAGTCTGCTGGTGCAGGAAACTTGCAACGCTGCTTTTCCCGACGTGCATGGTTACATCCCTTACCTAGCGTCGATTCCAGACGGAGGACATGGCACAGCGATATTAGTTCGGGAAGGGATTCCAATGTGTTACCTCGATTACCTTCCTTCGGCTCGGGGTTTGGCTGTGACTGTGAACGGCATTCGTATCGTCAACATCTATGCACACTCCGGATCTGACAATCGACGGGCGCGAGCACGATTCTACTGAGAGATGATTGCCCCCCCCCCGTCCTATTCCATGGGAGATATGACCACATTTTGGTAGGAGGGGATTATAACTGTGTTCTCACAGCGAAGGATCAACCCCTAATTTCAGCTCCTGCTACTCATTGCACACAATCTGCCGGGACATGGCACTAATGGACAGGTGGGAGAAGATCCATGGGCAGCGACAGGGCTACACGTTTTTTACTAGTCACTCGGCGAGCGGGCTGGATCGGGTTGATGTTTCTGACGGATTAAGAGGTCACGTATTGGCTGCTGAACGTTGGCCCATTGCGTTTACGGATCACCTTGCATTTTTATGCGCGTTAACCCTCCCACTGCAGTGGGTCTGGCGGAGCCGTAGTTCATGGAAACTTAATTCATTCTTATTGGTGAATTTCGAATGTCGCCAGCGGATCGAAGAAACATGACAGACATGCACTCGCCGTCTGCCGATGCAGCGTACGGTTCTTTCATGGTGGCTGCAATGTGCTCTCATCACGTACGGCAAGGAAAAAGCGAAATGGCTCCGAGATACACTTGATTATTACTACATGGTGCTCCGTGACTTGTCCTCCAGGGTCTCATCACCCGAGCGTCAAGCGGAAGTCCATCGGGTTCAGACGTGCATTTTGTCGATCACGAGACGTCTACTGGAGGGACTTTCGATCCGTGCTCGGTGCTTGGACAACGTCTATGGAGACGTGTTAGCATGCATCATTTGTCCAAGGGACATGTTCGTAATCGCCTATCCTTGATCACAGGCTCCATGATGACGATTGTCGGCCCTTGACGTCACAACAGGACATTGCTGCAGGATTTCTGGAGCATTACCGCGATGCATAAATCCCCCGGGCCAGATGGGTTGACACTCGAATTTTATCGCGAATTTGTGGATTTAATGATGTCCCAATTGGTGTTGATGTATAATGAGTTATTGAGCACTTACACGGACGTTCCGTCGCAGTTCATGGCACGACTCCTCATACCAATACCGAAATCGGCTGTGAGTGTCAGCGCCCATGAATTTAGACCCCTCATAATGCTCAATACTTACTATGAGATCGTTGCGCGAATGTTGGCAGCAAGGCTCAAGACTGTAATATCCAAGACATTACCACCAGACCAGGTTTATCTAAGGGTTCGGAGCAACATCCATTCTATCCTAGGCGAATACCGTGCCATAGTTTCCCTGATGGTACCTTGTCGCATGCGAGCGGCGATCGTATCAGTGGATTTTGACCGTGCCTTTGACAGGATCAACCATGATTTCCTTGACTCGACCATGCGACGCATGGTGAAACTCGGGACTTTATTACCTTCCTCATGCACCTCCTTCGCGGAGCTCCTTCGACGGTGAGAGTCAATGGCAGATAGGTAGGAACGATTCCTGTTGGCAGCTCAGTTAGGCAAGGATGTCCCTTGCCAATGAT
This sequence comes from Schistocerca piceifrons, assembly GCF_021461385.2. Classification (NCBI taxonomy): domain Eukaryota; kingdom Metazoa; phylum Arthropoda; class Insecta; order Orthoptera; family Acrididae; genus Schistocerca; species Schistocerca piceifrons. Next base: position 599,378,065 of record NC_060149.1, on the reverse strand, counting down.
GCCGTTTGCAATAGCACACGAACCGTTGATGCAGACTCTTAGACGGGCTCTTACAGGCGTTCGACTCCGTGCGAGTTTCTTCACGTGCATATGCCGACGACTTCATGATACTCGTCCGCTCGAAGAACGAAGTACGTAAGGTGGTTGCCCTTCTTACTACGTACGGAGTAGCTGCAGGAAGCAGGGTCAACATGAATAAAACCAAGATTATGCGCATCGGACGAGGGCTGGACGCTCTGCACAGTCCGTTTACGATGGTGGAAATCTTGCGATGCTTAGAAGTATTGTTCACCCGATCGCCACGGCAATCAGTGGCGGCGAGCTACCGACGTCTGCTCCAGCACGTCCGACTTCACATACGCAGCAATTTACTCCTAACTCTCGACCTGCTCCGAAGTGTGGAATACACTAATGGTCATGTCGCCTCGCGACTTTCGCACCTGGCACAGGTATTGCAAATGCCGCATGGTATTGCTGACAGGTTAATGGCAGCCTTTGGATACTGTGTCAGCCAAGGGGTGTTGTTTATGGTCAAACACGAGACTTTAACCCTCCCACACCATTCTGGAGGACTTAATCTCACGAATGTGCGAACAAGGCTCTAACGCTATACCTGTGAGCGACGCTACGAACATGGAACCAACGTCAACACGCCATCACGTCGGCGATCCTGAACGTGCTTCTTCCCCCGTCCTTCGAACCGCCGGTGGCGGTAGACACAATATCGCCTTCTTTTTCTCACGTTGCGGGATTCTTTGTTGATTGTAGTTATGTTCAGTTACAGATACCTTCTACAAGGATCCCCACTACCCGTGAGATATATCGGTACTAGAGGCGTCACCATGGCAGCAATGTTGTCGAACTTAAATACCCAACGCGGGATTGGCGACAGATTTGGCGTGCTGTCCATACGCCTCGCCTCACCACGGCAGCGAGATCGTCATGGTATACATTAATCAACCGCAAGACAGTCAACCGCCAACGACTGTACGACATTCGCATGGTAGATTCCCCGCTCTGCCATGTATGTGGCATGCATGACACCGACGAACATTCTGTACAATGCGGTGAGGCAAAGGATGTTTGGCGGCTGACGCAACTCATCATGGCACTCCGCCAACAAACCGACGAATCCACGATCACGACGAACGCTTAATTTTTCCGTGACTCTGTGTTATTCCCCTCACAGAAAACGTCGGCAATAGCTGGATTGGAGGACACGCATCGCACTACGTGCTCTCGCGGACTTTGATATCGGGTATGGACTATTGGCATTATTTACTAGACAAACACGAAATCATCCTACGCCACTCTAAATACAAAACGCACTTTGCGAACTTTCTACGTAGCATGTTTCATGACCCCCCCCCCCTCCCCTCCCGAAGCGGTGGGAAGTCCCAGGTTTACGTAGTTTCGCGGGATAGGATATTACTTCCGGTGAAGTGACGAGGATGTCACATCTACCCTATATTTCTTTCCTTTCTTTTTCATATATGATTTTTCTTATGGGACATTAAAATTATTTATTTATTTAAAGATGGTAGAGCACTTGCCTGAGAAAGGCAAAGGTCCTGAGTTCCAGTCTCGGTCCGGCACAAAGTTTTAATATGCCAGGATGTTTACAGCAACGCACACTCTCCTGCAGAGTGAAAATTTCGTTATGTTCCTAAATGTTTACAAGTATTTTTAAATAATCTTATTAATACCAGTTAGCGTTCGGAATACCCACTGCAGAATAAATTATCAACACCAATTTCAATGACTGTGCACATTTTGACATCCTGCATCAGAGCTCGACCATTTTGTTGCCAGTTTTATTACGCTTGCCATCTTTCATACACAAGCAATTCTCCGGAAGAGGTCTTTTAGATATCTCATTTTGTATGGGACTGTATGCTTCTTATCTTGAACCGCTGCAGATCTAGTCACATATAGAAAATGTTCCTGATGAATTCAAAATTTCTGACGATGCCATTAACCAGTTTTGTTCTCATAATGCGAACCATAGTACTAATACAATTAATTGCTTTCGAATTTTTCATGCCATGGGTGGCATAAAGTGCGTCACTATTTCTTTTGCTGAGCCATTAGGAAGTTTAATAACAATGCTAAGCACCATATCGACTTCTACAGAAACAGGCAAATCTGGAATTATTTCTGGTAAGTTATTTCACAGAGGCTCATCAATAGGATTAAATAACGTAATTGTATAGAATCTTGATGACCTTCGTGTTGAATTAGATATTTCAACTGCAAATGTTGTTTGGTTACGTGAAAAAAGGTCCTTCCTTTGAAACGAAACATGGAGAGACTTCCAAGGAAATATTGATTAAAAGTCATAAAAAAATATCAATTCAATTCGTAAATAATCCTCCATATGTTTAAAATACAATACTTACAGTTCTTGTGATAGCAGCAGAAAGTTATAAATAAGGGGCTCAAGAGCCCTACTTTATTGCTTTCCATCGGCCTTTATACGCCAAAGCACCCGAAATGATTTCTTGTATAGCTTCTGCAAATGATCTCATAATTTAAAATCAGTTATAGTACTGTTTGGAAGCAGAAAATGCCCTTTATGGAGAAATTTCTAAAATATGTCAAAATTATTTCTTTACTATATAGCCATTAAGAAAGACACACTCATCAAATACCAATTTGAGTGTATTCAGAGATCTAAATGTCGAGCTTAATATCAATTAGAAAATCTTACTCCAACTGAAGAAGCTGCCTGACAATATGCCTTCAGAGTTTGTTTGCAGTTGCAAAAACCATTGGGCAATGAGTACAATATAACTCAGTGGGGATGGGAAGTCTTGGATAATGTGCTAATTTCGGTACATACTGAGGAAGCTCTAATACTGGCTAAAATAATAAAAAAAAGTCTCATGTAGCTGTGCAGGTGGGTGCAAAACGAAAGTATGACGCTATTAAATAAGTTCCTTCAAATGTACGAGTGTTTGGAAACATTGCAACTCAGCACAATGTGGAAACTTGGACACGCTTCCTAGTATCAAAATAGAGGAACTCTGCTGATGCTGAATACGAAGCTCTGAACGAAAATTTCGTCACAGTGTGAAAATTTTGATGAAGAGTCTCTTGATTCTTCGAATATACTTCTTTGCGAAAATGTGGAAGAACAACAACAAGAAAATAAATATCAAGACTACACAACAAAAAAAGAAAAATTTCGTTCGACAAATAATTTTATCAAACATAATACGTGTGCAACATAGTTTCAATTGCAGTGATTATACACACATGTTGTAGACAGTTGTGTTATTAAAAATTTGTGTAAATAAATCGCAGTAAAATATTAATTGCGTTCATTACATCTTTAAAAAAATTATCACTGCTCCCAAAATTCGTAGAAACAATTTCTTTAAAATAAGAATCGTGAAAAAATGTAAGCAACTTCTTTCTTTGAAAGTTATTTTCATAAAATAACAACTGAGATAGTTAGTTTAAAAACACACGCCCAACAAAAACGCAAGTTTTAAGAAGTCGTTTATGACCCTTACAATTAATAAAGTCGTAAAAATTATGTAATAGTATGCTAACACAACAATTTTTTCCAGGCAAACAAGCTCAAAACCGTTACTGTCGGGTGATTCTCTGAGAATATCTAGCGAATTAATTTTTTTTTTTCAAAAAATCGATGGAGCACGAAACACGTTTAATCCTTTTTACTTTCCAAACAAGAACTTTTCGACTTACCACGGACTACAGTCACGGTAAATAGCAAGTATCAGAAGGTGAATGTTAACGAGTTATAGGGATATATCTAGAAACGTAGCAAGCAAGAGATAGTTATAAAAATGCAATCGATAGATCTTTTTTAGCCATTCAACTTTCTCATTCAACGTTTTTCTATCGGAGCTCCAATTTTCTAATTTGGAAAACCCTTTTTTGCAAGTCTGTCGATTTTTTTTAGCCATGTTCGTCATGTTTCATGAAGAAGACACTCGATTTATAACTTAATTTCTTGAACATTCGCATCTTTTTTCAGCTAATAAGTTTTGGAAATGTAACTTTAGGACGTTGCGACTGGCCTCTGGATACTGCAGATATAAGAAGTGCATTGAACTGGACGCTTTCCCCAACCCCCCACCCCTAGGTAGAGAAATCGGTTCTTGGCTGCCCATTCTCCTGAACTCAAGAGGTATCAAGTGGAAACAGTAGTTTAGGCTGTTACCACCTGTAGCGGACCGCAGATGTCACCCTTTCACTTGTTAGTTGTCAGTTCGCCATTATATGTTTTGATAATGCAAAAAGTTTTAGAGCGTGCTACATTTTTCGTTATTTCTCCTAGATATTAGCAGGTAAGCCGTTCAGCCTATTTGTGTTCTTGAATAACAAGTTTGAAGGATAACGCTTATGACAAAATGTTTTCATTTCGTTGTTTGGCTTAAAATTTATCTGGCTAACAAAATATAGGCAATAGCTGCGTAAGCTAGACGCCTTTCAGTTACTTAACTGAACATCTTACTTTTTCATTTTTGAAGTATGCACGTGTAAGTACGCACTCTTCGTCTCATAAAATTCGATAAGGGAAAGGTTGATCAAAGAAAGTTGAGTTCTGGTAAAACATCTACGTCTATTGATGCAGTTAAGAAAAAGAATATGGGTTGCACAGTTTAATGTTCTACATACACCACTTATGAGTTCGTTTAACATGAAGGACAATGCACAACAGGAACCATAAAAACAAAATAGACAGAGCTAAACTTTTGGGTAGAGATATTAAAGCAGAGCTGATTTAGTGTTGTCCTGCTATGCAAGCATCTTTCTTTGGGCTTGTGAAAAGTTGCTTTACAGTTGGCAGACAGAAATAACAACGAAAGCAGTTTCAAAGGTGAACTTTCTGGGGAAAGTGAGCTTGTCGTTTTCTTAAACGTCACAAAACCAAACTTCCAGAAAGTATACCCACCTACAGGAACATCCTAAAGCAAAGCTCTTGGTTTCGAAGAAGGAAACACAGAGAACTTCTATAACCCTCTGGAAGATTTTATTTTATACCTACCTCCAAACTAGATTATATTTCTCTGTTTTAATACCTTCTTCCAATTCAGTTGAATGCTATTTTTATTATTCTTAGAAGGGGTCCGATTTTTGCAACTGTTTTTCACTCTCGGTAAGTGTAAGGTCTTAGCAAATAGTTTTTATTCATAATAACTTTCAATAAAATTTTTAAGAGTAAAATGAAAATGGTGCGTAGCATTTGTAGGTAAGTGGTACATATTTGTAGAGTATAATTGTTCACTATTTTCTGTTTTTTTAAATCAAAAGCAAAATGGTGGTTCGTATTCGGGCACTCTCCTCTGCTATTAGCCTTTGCCACTTACTTATTTCACCTTAACTTGATCGCGCATGGCTAATAACACGTGTCGCGCTCTATAAAACTTAGTTACTGGAATTCTCTTTAATAAAATCTGCGCTTGAAACCCTGTTCCACCAGCTATTTTGGGAGCGGCAGTCGTAGTTCGAGCAGATGATGCAAATGCATGATATTACCTGTGCCGCCTACAACTGTAAGAATCCACTAGCGTTCATGCTCCCCGCACCCGTAAAACTGCTGCACATCTTGAACTTCTTTGTCGGGTGATAGACGTATGATAACGTCAGGGATTGAAGATTTAGCATGCACTGTTTACGTGAATGATAAAACCTGCTTGGTAAGCCTTGCTGGACAGCAAAAAATGCTGTCTACTTCGGACTACATTACTTAAGACACAGATTAACGTGAGATGAGTTGCTACCACGTTGAGTCTAGCGACCGTAGTAGTCAGTCAGCTCTCCACAAATATCATAAAATCTAAAACTACTGGGATCAAAATCATAACTTCTGTATCACTTCGTAAAGTTTACTACTTCAAGACAGTAAGAGAGCACTCTGAGGTTTCATGGTCAGTTACGCCAGTTACTGTGAAACCTCACGACTGTAACTTGTTTAGTCGAAGGTAACGAAACACAGAGCGGGGGCGATGCCGTTTCTGTTGTAGGCTGCTGTCGTCGTCGTCATTGTTGTTCTGACAGCAGTTGTAAAAATGGATGTTGTTGCTGTCGGTTGACAAACTGTTTCTGCAACATTTTCTGCTGTTGATGTTTCAGTTATAGTTACTGCTGATTTTGGGTTTCCTTTTGTTATTGCTGTTTTTGTTGCAGCAGTTGCTACTGTGGCTGCCGAATTACGTGAATGATCACACCTGCTAAGTACTCGGTGATTATTTTATGAGAAATGTCCTCTTCGTTACTTTTCTATCCCACTCGGGACTAGGTAGAAACAAAGTTCGTGATCACTTGTACGGATGGTAATGTGATGAATGGAGGAATAAGTAGGCAGTTCCACATCGTCTGTACAACGAGAGCCAAGTCGAGAATATAGTGAAAATTGCGAAACCAGTAATGTATCCAAATCATTAATTTTAAACTTCCAAGGACCAACATCGTGCAACGCTATTGCGCGATAAGTGGGGCTTCATAGAATTATCTGATATTAAAATACCTCCAGAGCGCGAGCACGGATAATTCTCTGTGTATACAATAGAAAATCTTCCCACAAAATTTTGCAGCACTCGTACTACTTAGAAATTTGTTGACGATTGCCAATGTAGTATGCTAAATTTTCGTTTCGTCTGCCATCTGTATCTTTTTCAGTACTCATAGTCAATACTTGAAATGTAAGATTGTGCATTACTTACGTTGTCAACCTTAGGAAGTATCTAGCAGATCATCAGTTTTACAGATACTTACGACGTATTAGGTATCAATGATAAATATTATACACTTAGAAGTATACTTCACTCTAACGTTAACACTAGTTCCCAAAACTAACACTTTAAAATGTGACACCAATGTAGCGTTAGCGAATGAATGCATTAAACAGAGACTTAAAGCATGATAAAACAGGAAAACGGAGCACATTATAAGAAGTTCCGTTTTGTTACATTTTTGACTACTTGCAGTTGCCTGGTGACAAACAGTGAACACAGTTGCATTAGCACTGTTGTGTTCAGATATATCTTGACTATATTTCCGAAATTCCTTTGCCAAAGAAGATGAAGCAAGTTTTCAAGGATTCGAATCAAGAATAACTGTCAACGTTGATAACTTAGAACTTGATATCCTTGGTGTAGGAAAGCAACTTAAATCACTTAATAAAGGCAAGGCCTTCGGTCCAGATTGTATACCAGTCAGATTCCTTTCAGAGTATGCTGACACAATATTTCCATGCTTAGCAATCATATACAACCGCTCGTTCATTAAAAGATCCGCACCTAAAAACCGGAAAGTTGCAAGAGTCACACCAATACCCATGAAAGGAAATAGGAGTATTCCGCTGAATTACAGACCCATATCGCTAACTTTGATTTGCAGTAGGGTTTTAGAATATATGCTGTGTTCGAATATTACGGGTCATCTCTGAAAGAACGATTTATTACGTAAAGCCAACACGGATTAAGAAAATGTCGTTCTTGTGAATCTCAACTAGCTCTTTATGCCCACGAAGTGAGTACTATCGACAGGGGATGTCAAATTGATTCTATATTTTTAGACTTCTGGAAGGCTTCTGTCGCCGTTCCTCTCACGCGACTTCTAATCAAATTACGTGCTTTTGGAGTATCGTCTCATAACGACGCAATTCTTGGTAACTGACTGAAAGTCGTGCAGTAAACACAAGTAGTATCTGGCGTACTCGAAGGAAGTGTTACAGGCCCTCTGCTGCTCCTGATTTACATAAACATTTAAGAGGACAATCTGAGCAGATTTCTTAAACTGCATGCAGGTGACGCTGTCATTTATCTTCTTATAAAGTCATCAGATGACCAAAACAAATTGCGAAACGATTTAGACACGATATCTGTGTGGAGCGAAAACTGGCAACTGACTCTAAATAACGAATAGGGTGAAATCATCCACATGAGTATTATAAGTAATCCGCTAAATTACGATTACGCGAGAAATCACACAAATGTAAAGGCTTTAAACTCAGCTAAATACTTAAGGATTACAATTACGAATAACTTAAATTGGAACGATCACATGTATAATGTTGTGGGGAAAGCAAACCAAAGACTGCGATTTATTGGCAGAATATTTAGAAAATGCAACAGAGCCACAAAAGATAGTGCTTACATTACAATTGCTCGCCCTCTTCTGGAGTATTGCTGCTCGGTGTGAAATCGGCATTGGAGAGGATCGATGGAGGACACGTAAGAAGTACAAAGAAGGGCAACTCGTTTTGTTCAGAAATGGCTCTGAGCTTAACATCTGAGGTCATCAGTCCTCTAGAACTTAGAACTACTTAAACCTAACTAACCTATGGACATCACACACATCCATACCCGAGGCAGGATTCGAACCTGTGACCGTAGCGGTCGCGTGGTTCCAGACTGAAGCACCTAGAACCGCTCGGCCACACCGGCCGGCTTCGTTTTGCTCGTTTTGTGATATCACGAATTAGGGGAGAGAGTACCACGGATATGATACTCAAATTGCAGGTGCTATCATTAAAAAAATGCTTTTTCGGTTTCGGTAGGATCTTCTCGTGAAATTTCAATCACCAACTCTCTCCTCCGAATGTGAAAATATTTTGTTCGTGTGCACCTACATAGGGAGGAACAACCATGATAATAAAATAAGGGAGGTCAGAGCTCGCACGAGAAAATTTAAATGTTCGTTTTTTCCGCGCGCTGCTAGATAGCGGAATGGTAGAGAAATAGCTCGAAGGTCTTTCGATGAATCCATGCCATGCACTTAATCATGAGTTGCAGAGTTATCGTGTAGCCGTAGATATAGACGCCGGTCACTTGACGACCATATCTTCTTTATTCAAATAACACAAGGGGCAACGCAAATGTTTTATTTGTCACCTCGAAAAAATCAAGCTAAGGCTAAGAAATTTGGTGGTGATATTAATCCTCCTCCACATATTTACCCTTAAACACGAAACGACTTTCCCAGTGATAGATGATTCGTCGGAGAGCTTGCTTGTGGAAGTTTGCGTTTTGGGTGTTGAGGAAGCGTTCCAATCTGAAAATCACTTGTCGTCATTCTGGAAATGCGTGCCACACAATGGTGTCCTCATCCGAGGAAAGAGGAAGAAGTCACTAGGTGCCATGTAAGAAGGATCTGCGGGAGGGAGACAATTTGTCAGCCCACAGAAGCAGCATGTGTGGCTGTGTCCTGGGCACAATGAGGTGGGACGTTGTGGCGGAGCGCAAGCACCTTCTCGGGCAGTTACTCGCGCCTCTTCATCCTGACAGCCTCCCCGCGACCTCATCACGAGATTTGGTAGTTGGTAGTGTTCTCCATCGACGGTTTGCCCCTTACGGGCATAATCTCTTAGCACCAAACCATGACAGTTACAGAAACAATCAGCATCACCTTGCTAGGTGTTGGTTCGATCTTCTGCTTTTTCTACGTTTCTATATCCGCAGACTTCCACTGCTTCTTTCGCTCCTTAGACTCGGGGCGCGGGCACACATTCATGACGTTTAGGCATCTGAAGAAGTCATCTGGATTAGCCTGACACAGCTGCAACATTTCCGCTGCTGCCTCAGTTGGCGGCCTATTTGAATGGTTGTGAACACAGCATGTGGCCAACTTACTCACGTTCAAAATGTCGTGCAGAATGTTAGAAACTGATCCTTGACTTATACCAACATAGCCTCGTTTGCGATTTGTGGATCTCTGAGAACCAGGACCTCCATTTCCTCTTGCACGTCCCAGTTGATCGCAGAATGATAGTCTACCACCTCGTTATTCGTCATTCATACTCATCTGACCACAGTGGAAGCGTCTGCGTTCCCCCAGTTACTGTGTTACATGAATTTCTGTTGCTGCCGTACATTTCGACGAACTCAGCATAAACTGTTACAGCGCTCTTACCCTCAAATGCTGGAAACGAATTAAGGAATGATACTCGACTTTCTGAACTGCCTGCGCCACTCTCTTTTGGCTCCTCTAGTGCCGTACCTCGGTACCGTGACGCGGAGATTTCAGTGTGTGCCAGCACTGCACATATGTACACTCGTGGACAAAACGAGCGAGACTCCTCGCCTTTTCATTATGCCGATCCGCACAGCTCTGAAGTCCGCTACACAGCATAGCAGCCAAGGGCGTGAAATTGAAAAACTATCCTAATTTTGTCAGACTGTTTTCAGTTATGTGTAAGACTATATTAATGCTGATTAGTGTGTGAAACACAACCCGTAAAATCAAGATATAAATGATAGAAGAAACGCTAATTAGTATGAACTGCACTAATAAAAATGAATTTCGGCATGTCGGGATAACATAACTGTTTTAATAAGACGTAGTACCCCAGATCGTAACGAACTAGCAAAATATTATGCGCATTCGGCCGCGAAACGGTCTGTGTCAACGATTACCATTGCTGACCTACCATGAAAGTGTGTAAATTTAGCAATGCGTCAAGATTCATAACGAAATTCAGTTAAAAATTATTCAGTGCCAATCTTAAGTCTATTCAATTATTGAAAGAAGCGGAAAAAGTAGGCAGTAACAAGTACGAAATTATACAATAGTTTCATACTGACACTCACAGGGCGGCGGTACAGAATAAAGGTAGCAATGAAACGTATTGGGGGCGTGAGAATTTCTTAAAATTGCTTTGTTGATAGTCTATCTGCCTCTATCGAGATTAGAACCGAAAACAAACCAGACCTCCCTTGCAGCAGCAAACACCTTTCACTACTCTAGCAGACAACCCAGGTAAACAGCCCTCTATTATTACCCCAGACATGAATAAGCCGGCAATTTCGCAATGAAAATGGCAAAATGATCTGCAGTTTCTGCTGCATAGAGCTTTCTGAACTCAAAAACACGAATTTTCTACCTTTATGTCACCGCTTATGTGACAATCATTCGCCGGCCGGAGTGGCCGAGCGGTTCTAGGTGCTGCAGTCTGGAGCCGCGCGGCCGCTACGGTCGCAGGTTCGAATCCTGCTTCGGGCATGGGTGTGTGTGATGTCCTTAGGTTAGTTAGGTTGAAGTAGTTCTAAGTCTAGGGGACTGATGACCTCAGATGTTAAGTCCCATCGTGCTTAGAGCCATTTTTGGAACAATCATTCGGGGTGTTTATCGAAATAACGAAATACTGTTATTAGCGAGTAAATTAAGCAGGACAATTCTGCACCACCCCAGGTAATAAACGCCGACATAGGTGACAAACGTATTCTACAATGTTTCGAATCGAATTATCCATTAGACCCGCCACAGTCAGAAAACGTTTATTAGCCGAAGTGTTTCTTAAGCTAACTAGCAATGGGAATGCTCGCACTTCTAAAACGCAGTGGGATTAATACTGACATCTGTATTACCACGTGTATAGGTAAATGGATTTTATTTGCATTCCTGTAAACGTGTTTTGGATCGAAAGCGTAGCTACGATTAATATGCTGATGTATCGACTGCAACTAGAACATTTCGAACAAGTAATAGCGGTAATTGTTTATGCGGCCCTCATCTTCAGTAACTGTAGTAGCTATTTTCGTTGTTAGTATTTCGTCACCTAAATCGATAAAAATGGAACCCTACTAGTCTCACTTTCTTGACCGTCTATCTGTCTACCAAACTCTTAAAACCCAATTGCCTCGAGTACGGGTAGACATACTAAGCGGAAATGTGTCGCACCTCCTGCGGTATACGGTCCCTTGAGGTGCAAAAAAGTGAGCTACCATGTCAACGCAATCTAAAGATACGGCCGTTTATGTAAAGAAAATTTACGCGAAAGGTCAAAAAATGGCTCTAAGAACTATGTGACCAAACTGCTTAGGTCATCAGTCCTCTAGACGAACCTAACACACATCCATGCCCGGGGAAGGATTCGAACTGACGGCGCAAGCAGCCGCGCGGTCCGCGATATGACGACGTTGAACGCACGGCTAACCCGCGCCGGCAAGCTGTTAATTTCATCTAGTGTTGCGAAAAAGTTATTCACTTCTGGTAAATGATTTTCTGTGCAATTCATTTAAGATAGAATAATTAAAATATATTTGATGTTACGGAAGACGTCTAATTCATTTCCCCTTGTCTTTATTTATGATGTTAGATTCGCAATATGAGCGTACGTACTATCCATAGCTACAGATATGAGAATAGAGCACATTGGCTTATACTTGAAGTATTTCGTTTCCCATGAAGTGGTGGCAGACGATGCTGTGGCGTCTTCGAAGTGCGAACTTCGCCAGTGCTAGCTATCTCAGCACAGCAGCTGCGCGAACGTTTTCTTCCTGCTGCTGGTCGAATGGACAATGGCAACACCGTAGAATACCTTTGACAACTATGTGACCATCGATTTACGTTCTTGAGTGGTTAATAATTATGTTAGTAAATCCATTCGATATTATGATGTTCTTTAAATTACATTTGCTATATGATTCGCACTGAAGACGTAGGAAATGTATGTTATTTGGTCCAGGAAGCAGGCTCCAATTGAAATTGCTGCTTACATTGACATTTATGTTGTGAATTAGTCGTCTTATCCTTCACATGGACAACGAAGATGCTCTGTTTTGCTGCAGTTGTTTCATAGCTTAGTGGTATTGTGTGTTGGTGGCGTTGCCAGTTTACATACTGCGCATGTAGCACACAATAAAAGCATTGGATTCCTACAGTGATCAGTGTACTTGAAAAACATTTGTTGTCATCATAATTTATGTAACTTGCTCTTCGCCTTCCAATATGACAATTTGTGGAAAAATGTTTTCCATTGCTATTCCTAGTTTCAAACGTGGTCTGACTGAGGAAACGTAGGCATGAAGGAGTCAGTGAAAGCAATTATTCGCTATTATAACAAACTTTTGAATCCACTGGACACTTGAATTCTCTATATTGATTCTGAGAGTTTTGTTATTCCTCTTGTTATTTACTGTCTCAGTGTCATCCGCGAGAACAAAATTAAAGGTAGTGGGATTGGTTTCCTGATCTATATACTGTGTATTAATATTCTGCGTTGCTATGTAAAATGTAAAGGTTATGTTCTTCACGTAAAACAGAGTATCGGTTTCAGTTTTAGGATCAACGATAAACTTCAGAAGTACAGTTACAAAATAGAGGCATATCGATTATGGCTCCTCACCATCAACAATAGTTGTTACCCATAGTTTTGTATTTGCTATTTGACCGTCGTCACCCTTTAGAGACCAACCTGATCTTTCCACAACGCCATTTTTGACTTTCTTTGTAATATGTCCTTTTTTTTGTCATCGGTCTACTGACTGGTATGATGCGGCCCGCCACGAATTCCTTTCCTGTGCTAACCTCTTCATCTCAGAGTAGCACTTGCAACCTACGTCCTCAATTATTTGCTTGACGTATTGCAATCTCTGTCTTCCTTTACAGTTTTTGCCCTCTACAGCTCCCTCTAGTACCATGGAAGTCATTCCCTCATGTCTTAGCAGATGTCCTATCATCCTGTCCCTTCTCCTTATCAGTGTTTTCCACATATTCCTTTCCTCTCCGAGTCTGCGTAGAACCTCCTCATTCCTTACCTTATCAGTCCACCTAATTTTCAACATTCGTCTATAGCACCACATCTCAAATGCTTCGATTCTCTTCTGTTCCGGTTTTCCCACTGTCCATGTTTCACTACCATACAATGCTGTACTCCAGACGTACATCCTCAGAAATTTTTCCTCAAATTAAGGCCGGTATTTGATATTAGTAGATTTCTCTTGGCCAGAAATGCCTTTTTTGCCATAGCGAGTCTGCTTTTGATGTCCTCCTTGCTCCGTCCGTCATTGGTTATTTTACTGCCTAGGTAGCAGAATTCCTTAACTTCATTGACTTCGTGACCATCAATCCTGATGTTAAGTTTCTCGCTGTTCTCATTTCTACTACTTCTCATTACCTTTGTCTTTCTCCGATTTACTCTCAAACCATACTGTGTACTCATTAGACTGTTCATTCCGTTCAGCAGAACATTTAATTCCTCTTCACTTTCACTCGGGATAGCAATGTCATCAGCGAATCGTATCATCGATATCCTTTCACCTTGTATTTTAATTCCACTCCTGGACCTTTCTTTTATTTCCATCATTGCTTCCTCGATGTACAGATTGAAGAGTAGGGGCGAAAGGCTACAGCCTTGTCTTACACCCTTCTTAATACGAGCACTTCGTTCTTGATCGTCCACTCTTATTATTCCCTCTTGGTTGTTGTACATATTGTATATGACCTGTCTCTCCCTATAGTTTACCCCTACTTTTTTCAGAATCTCGAACAGCTTGCACCATTTTATATTGTCGAACGCTTTTTCCAGGTCGACAAATCCTGTGAAAGTGTCTTGATTTTTCTTTAGCCTTGCTTCCATTATTAGCCGTAACGTCAGAATTGCCTCTCTCGTCCCTTTACTTTTCCTAAAGCCAAACTGATCGTCACATAGCGCATTCTCAATTTTCTTTCCCATTCTTCTGTATATTATTCTTGTAAGCAGCTTCGATGCATGAGCTGTTAAGCTGATTGTGTGATAATTCTCGCACTTGTCAGCTCTTGCCGTCTTCGGAATTGTGTGGATGATGCTTTTCCGAAAGTCAGATGGTATATCGCCAGATTCATATATACTACACACCAACGTGAATAGTCGTTTTGTTGCCACTTCCCCCAATGATTTTAGAATGTTCTATAACTACAGATTTGTTGAAAATATTAACTGTTAAACACGCTATTCCACAAATTAAAAACTTGCAGTTATTCTTTTTATTTTGAAACTTACTACCGTTCACTTTCACTGAAGAAAAGACACGTAATAATAAAATGAAATCGTAGATTAGAATATCAAAGCATACAGTGAATGGTTAAAATGAAATGAACTAAAAATCACCTTCTTACTGTTACTGTTAAGTTACTGTTCCAGAGAACTTCGGCACCTCTCAAAATTTTTTACACTTATGACGTTTAGCCACATGTGGACAAACAGTGGGTCTTATGAAGCAGCACTGTTTAGCCGTCACAAAATGAAGCCTGAAAAATCAGTACATAAAACTATTCTTCTACTGTTTCTCCGAATCGCATATACCAACCGCCTTCTGCTGCGACAACGACTCGAAGTCGGGTATTTGATTTTTCTCGTCTTTTTCGGGCCTCCTTACCTCCCCTTCTAGCCCAACCTTCGCTCTCCAATTACGCCTTCATCGACGAGCTTCTCCTCAATATTTTTCATTTGTGCTGAATTGCTTTTTACCCTCCTTGCATATACACGTGTGTCATGTATTTTTTAGAAACTGAATTAATATATAATGTGAGTATTTCTTCTTAGAAAATTAAATATTACATATCTTGTGAATTAATTTGTTTGTCCAGATTCCACTTACCGCGTTTCCTTAATATTACATATAATATTATATAAAATATACGTCTGTAAACAAAAAAAAAAAAAAAAAAAAGAAACTTGAAACACATGTTGCAGCTGATTGGTTAAGGGCTGAAAAAAAATTAACTCTGCTGATGCTGCTAAGTATCGTGTATAGCCTCCTTCGTCTTCGATAGCGGCTCGAAGTCTGTTGGGCATTGAGCCCACAACTCTAGCCACATAACTAGGAGATTCAAGTAACTCATTCCAGTTGTCATGAGTCACATCAGAAAGCTGTCGGCGAGTTGATGGTGACTGTCCCTTTTCCCATATTACTCTGACCATTTTTTTTCCCAAATATTCTCAATAGGATTCATGTCAGCTCCTTTAGGTAGCCCTTCCCTTGCAGTAATATTACTATGGTCGTCGAACCACCTCTTAACCACACGTGCCATATGAATAGGCGAGCGATCTTGTTGGAACATGATCTGATCATCGCCAGATCTTGCTGTCACAGAAGGCATATTCTCCAGAACTGATATGTAATTGCTCGCGTCGAGTCTTCCTTCCACTTCCCACAGGAGCCCACACCTTTCGGCCGATATCCATGCCCATACCGTTACCGACTCCCTTCCACTCCTTCGCCAACTGTAAATATATTTTGGAGTGTACTTAGCACCTTTTGGGCCGGTAAACGAGTACTTTTCCGGTTGATGCCATAGAGAAAACTTCTTCGTCCGTGAAAATCACTCGCCTCCAAAACTGGAGAAGTTTGTCGACATTTTCACCAGAAAAAGCAAGGCTGGCTTCTCCGTGGAAAACAGTCAATGTCCCTTTCACAGCAGCGCTTCTTGCTGCCAGTCCACCTTCCCTTAGACGACGAGTGACGGTCTTACTGCTAACATTGAGACCCAAAGTCTGCTGAATTTGTCGTGCGTTGACAAATGGGTGAGTCTCACTGAAACAGCGTATCTGCCGATCCCGAGCTGCTGTTGTTTCGCGGCGACGGCCATGACACCTTCCATTCGGGTTCCTCCCTCTTCCTTTCGTCTAATCCACCTGGGTACCAACGACTTCTGAAGACCCACAGTTCTTGCTATATAGCCATTTGAAAATCCCTCTGCGTGGAGTGCTATTATAGCGCCCTTGTCTGCCTCAGTCAGATGGGCCATTTAGCGTTGACTGAATGATTCGTCGCGGTTAATATCTGCTGCGAAAACAGCACTAACAGGAAACAAATTGCCTCCACCACGACTGCAGCCACAACCCAATGGCGAAGTATGTGTAACACGGAAATCGATGGCATAAACGAGAGATCGCAAGCCCGTACCCGTGTTATTACATAGTAGAGCAACTTAGAATCTGTATTTTTTCTCAGAAGGGACTGTTCCGCTCTTGTCATGTCTTATAAATATTACATACTATGAAATGTTTACGTTTTGCATATACGGCAGGCCTAACGCAAGAAACATTTATGAAATATCTGAGGCAACCTGAAGAACACTCCATGAAGTTTAGTTGTAGAAGGTTGCCTTATAAGAAGGAAAACGTGTTTATCTTCGCTCGCCGTGTTTCCAAGTGGCGCAGTTTACTCTGAGGCATACGTAGTTCCCGCCGGGCGTAAGAAGCGACTCGACTGACGAGGGGAACTCACCAGGTGCCATACGCTGATTGTCCGGAAATTTTGCTCAGTGAAGGAGAGGACAAAATAAGCGAACATGTGTTTCGGCTTATCTGCAGACACTCGACCGTTTCCGGGAAAACGACGGTCATAGTTATCAACGCGCTTTTGCTATAGTGTAGATACCTTTTGCGTCCGAGAATGCAATTGTAGCGTTGCTTCAGTGGCTACCGTCGTTCCTTCTTAACTTTGATTCCCGAGTTCGAGACCATATTGGTTTTTTTATCATAATTTTTTCCTCCCTCTCTATCAGGAACATCTACGAATGTTTTTTTCCAATTTATGTTGAAATAATGTTGTCGTTATTCGTCAATTAACTTTCTGTGTAATTAATTTATTAAAAAAAATAAACAAATGAGAAAATAATGATGAAATATTTTTGAATCTCCTTACAACCTGTAAGGCTGCCATTCCCATCACTTTCTCATTCGTTTATATTTTTTAACTTCATTCATTACATAGTAAATTAATTGACAAATAACGACAACATTGTTTCAACATAAATTGGAATGAAAATTCGTAGATCATTCAGAGAGTGAAGGGGACTGGGGGGAGGAATAACCGGGTTTCGAACTCGCAGCGCAAAGATTGAAGTCATGACGGTAGCCGCTGAGCCACTACTTCAATTGAATCTATACACGGTGAAAGGTATCTACACTATAGCAACAACGCATTGAAAACTTTGACCGTGGTTTTCTCAGAAGCGGTCGAGTGTATGCAGATAAGCCGAGACACGTGTTCGCTTATTTTGTGCCCTCTTTCACTGAGCGAAGTTTCAGCAGCATCAAGATATGACACTTGGCGGGTCACCTCATAAGTGGCGTGCGTTATGATTCAGTAGACAGAATGTGTCCACTTTCCTCTACTACTCATTGACATGTTTGGAAACTTTCGTTCTTGTAGTGGCAGACTGCATTATGAGGGCTGGTTTTCCTGATAACGATCTACTAATGGACTTTGCCCCTAATTTGCGTTACTGTGTGGTAGACCTACTGCAACGACTTGAATCGGAATTGTTTGTTTATTTGGATAGACCACTTCTTGGTTGCCATATTTCACTATAATATTTTCCTTTGTTTCAAAACGGCAAGTTTAGATGACCACTGCAACTTGGTAACATCAGTACCTATTTAATACTTTGAAACAGTTACGTGTAGTGTACGAGGAGTGTACTGAGTTGAATGAGGAATACATTAAACACGAAAGCTGTAACAATAATTAACTTTCGGTTACATGACAAAACACAAGTCGAAATACTGTCAATTCATCTAAGTACCCAGTAAAACGTAAACTGGAACGATTGCAAACATACTTTTGTGGGGAAGGCAAACGAAAGACTGCGTTTTATTGGCCGCACACTAAGAGTACGCAGCAGGTTTACTGCAAACACTGCCTACACTACGTTTGTCCGTCCACCGCTACAGTATTCCTGCGCGGTATGGGATCCTTGACAGACGTGATTGACGATGCACGCCAGAAACGTCCAAGGAACGGTAGAACGATTTGTAACAGGTATAGTACGGTAAGCTAAGATTTCCCTAGTTTCAAAGGATTTCAAACCGGCTCTTCCTGCATTGTTACAAGCAACGAAAGCTACAGTTAGCCATCCGTTACCCAAACTGGAAGAAGAAGAAACTTTCATTAAAGAAAAATTTAACTTAGCACCACAAAATAAAGTAGGTCCATGAATAAGAACAAATTGAATGGTTTCACCCACTCCTCTTACTTCGTTCTTTTTACACTTCGCAGAAGATGTCGAAGCACCAAGAGTGCCGTCCACATTGATAAGTGATTTGTAAACCAGCATTCGCCGGCGACGACGAAAACCACGTGTTATTGCTCGGAGGAACCCTGACAGCAACGCCACCATGCTGAATAATGCTTTTCGTGCATCCACAGGACATCGTGCTACGAATCAAACTACACAACAGGCTGCATGATCCGCAGCTTCACTCCCGACGCCCATGGCGAGGTCTATCTTTGCAACTACGACATCATGCAGTGCATTACAGATGGGCCCAACAACATGCCGAATGGACCGCTCAGGCATCGCGTTCTCTTCACCGATGAGTGTCACATGTGCATTCAACCAGACAATCGTCGGAGACGTGTTTGGAGGCAACCCGGTCATCCTGAACTCCTTAGACACACTGTCCAGCCAGTGGAGCAAGGTGGAGGTTCCCTGCTGTTTTGGGGTGGCATTGTGTGGGGCCGACGTACGCCGCTGGTGGTCATGAAACGCGCCGAAACAGCTGTACAATACGTGAATATCATCCTCCTACCGATAGTGCAACCATATCGGCAGCATACTGACGACTATTCGCGCCCTCATCGTGCACATCTTGTGAATGACTTCCTTTAGGATAACGACATCGCTCGACTGGAGTGGCCAGCATGTTCTCCATATTTGAACCCTATTAAACATTCCTGGGACAGATTGAAAAGGGCTGTTTATGGACGACGTGACCGATCAACAATTCTGAGGGATCTACACCGAATCGCTGTTGAGGAGTGGGACAATCTAGATCAAGAGTGCCTTGGTGAACTTGTGGATAGTATGCCACGACGAATACAGGCATGTATCAGTGCAGGAAGACGTGCTACTCGGTATTAGAGACACCGGTGTGTACAGCAATCTGAACCACCACCTCTGAAGATCTCACTGTATGGTGGCACAACATGCAATGTGTGCTTTTCATGAGCAATAAAAGGGCGGAAATAATGTTCATGTTGATTCTATTTCAATTTTCTGTATAGGTTGCAAACTCTCAGAACCGAGGTGATGCAAAACTTTTTTGATGTGTGTATGTTCTTTACTGTCGTTTTTTGTTAACAGTATCAGCCTATTCCCAAGAATTAGCAGCTTTCACTCTTTTAATACTTGACAGAAATCCAATCTGCGTTTGTATCGCACTTCGTTAAGTCTTGTACAGAAAGGTGTGCACTATACTGCTGCATCCATTTTCACTAAGCTACCACAAGAATTCAAAAACCTTAGCAGTAATCGATTCCCTTTCAAATCAAAACCGAAGAGCAACCTCATGGGTCACTCCTTCTATTTTATTCAGGAGTTCCTTGAAAAATTAAGCTGATTCCTACGTTATGTTCTTGATTGTGTTTACTTAAACTTACACCTTCTTTTTTTGGGGGGGGGGGGGGTCATCAACATTTTATTTTATCTTTTATTACTTTTTTTCTAATTTCGTGTACTGACAGTTCCATGACCGTGGAGATTTGGTCCTATGGAAGTAGGCGTGTAAATAAATAAAATAAAAATAAAGAGTGTGCCAAGAATACCAAAATTTCAGGCTTTACCTCTCTACAGAAAATGCAGTGGCCGAAGATTTCACATAACTACTGAGAGCAGAGGCATTGGAATGGAGTTGTCACAGCTAATGGACGAGCAACACTCCGTGAAATAGCAGCAGAAATCAATGTGGAACGTACGACGAACGTATCCGTTTTAACAGGGCGGCGAAATTTGGCTCCAAGGGGCTGTGGCAGCAGGCGACATACGGGATTGCCTTCGCTAACAGCACGACATTGCCTCCTGAATCTCTCCCTCATATGCCTTTGATCCTAAATGACTGGAAAGCCGTGGCCTGGTGATATGAGTCCCGATTTCATTTGGTAAGAGCTGATGGCAGGCTTCGAGTCCGGTGCAGACTCTTGAAGCCATGGACCCAAGTTGTCAACAGGGCACTGTGCAAGCTGGTGGTGGCTCCGTTATGGTATGGGGTGCGTTTACAATGAGTGGACTGCATCCTCTGGTCTAAATGAACCGACCATTGACTGGAAATGGTTATGTTCGGCTACTTGGAGACATTTTCAGCCATTCAAAAACTTCATGTTAACAAAAAAGTATGGAATTTTTATAGATGACAATCCGCCATGTCACTGGGCAACAATTGTTCGCTATTGGTTTGTAAAACATTTTGGACAATTCGAATGATTTGGCTCCCCATATCGCTCGACAGGGATCCAATCGAATATTTATGGGACATAATCGAGAGGTCAATTCCTTCACAAATTCGTGCACCAACAGCACTTTCGCAGTTATGGACGGCTAAAGAGGCAGCATGGCTCAATATTTCTCCAAAGAACTTCCATCGTCGTTTTGAGTCCATGGAACGTCGAGTTTCTGAACTACGCAAGGCAATAGGAGATCCGACACGATTAGGAGGTATCCCATGACTTCTGTCAGCTCAGAGTATCTTATTAGGATGTTGATAATCATTTTGAAAGCTTCTGAAGTCGGTAAGCTGGTATACTTGTAGTGATTCACGGTGCCTAATGAGGCAAGAACGGCTTCTTCTGGAATATCTACAACTTCCACTTTATTTGCAAAACACACACTATCTTTTACATTTTCAGAATGCTAGACAGTGTCTTCAGACTTCAACATACGGTATGAAGCTTTATTCGGGAGCTCATTAACAGTTACTTTACCACTGCAAAGAAGCCCCATAGATTTATGCTCTTTGTGCACCTTGATTTGTGCTGACGTTTGTGGTGATTTTGGTTTCATCCTAATCAGGCTTAGTGGTACTGGCTCTACGATGGCCAACTGGAAGGAAGAAAATTGTTTTTGTGTGTTTTAAACCTGTTTTAATGTTTTTAATAATAATGTCCTCATCCATCTTTCAGTGTTACGTTTAGGAACATCTTGTATGTATTATATCAGTTCACAGAGGGCTCTTTCGAGCGCTACAAAATTATTTGAAAAATATTAATAATTATTATATAAAGTTCTTTTAACATACTTTAATATTATTAAATTCCACATCAGTGCTTTATGCTGTACCGAGGACCATAACTCACGATTTACAGCGGTCCACTCACTAGAAGTAGAGGACGCATTTCAGTGCCGTAGGTGTTGCACCAATCAGGTTTCTTAAAAAAAATTATAAAGCATCAGAAGGCTAATGCATCGCTAGTTATGACAGTGAATTCTCAGTTCTAGATTCGACATGTTACTCTGTAACTGTAGCACATGGTATGTTTCACAAATTTCCATTATTACTAATTTCTTAAGAGCCTTGAAGCTTTCTAAACTTAAATTTGAAACCATTTCTAATTTGTACCGATTGTAATTACAAAATAATTTTCTGTAGTAGGTCTGAAGATGGGCAGCTGGCAAGAAACTTATCATATGAAGATAAAGGAAAATGATCTGAAGCCAGAATATGCACACCTTTTTATAAGTAACGATAGTGGTAACCCCATCACGACGTCTAGTTTTGATAAAGATGCTACCGTTTGAAGATCATGTTATATTTTTGGTTGTTTCCCATTACATGATTCATCATCCTTAGACGTTTGATACAAAGATTTTCAAGCACGCTGTATAACATTCAGATTAGATTTTACTTACGATGTTTGATATTACTGGTATGGTTATGGTACCTAAGTTAATATTAAAGTATGAGTCATCAAAGGCACACGTCGACTGTAATGTGCCTACATATTTTCGAAAAATATTTATCAGCATACCGGCGAGTTTATGACGAAAGCCACTTGTCGTGTGCTGATAGTTCTGTAAAACGAAAACAATTTAACAGAAACCACATTTTTTGTTGTTGTAAATTTAAAATTTTCATTTTTATTCGTAAATACGAAGCTGTTACATCACTCAACTAAGGGAAAAGGCATTAACAGCCAGAAACTGGGTAACGCTGTGTCAGTGAAGAGTGAAGCATAAGCGTCTAAAACATTTTAGAGTTAACATAAAATACATTGGTGTAGTCGTAGATGCAAATATTTGAAAATAAGTGTTCATGCTAGTTTTAATCCAAAGAATAATAACAGCTGTAATCAGAATAATAATACGCTAGGTTCTCCGTCAATAGATGAATTAAAGAACGAGTAACAATGATAACATTTTTCTTACTTTTTTTATATTGTTTGTTACAGTTTTTACATTAACGTTTTTCAGTTTTGCAGGAATTAAGCACTGAAATCATACGCCACCTGTGATTGCTATTTTCGATTCCCACGTATATTGTATCTTCATAATTGATCTTAATAAGGGAACGATAAGGGAAATAATGTTACGTGTGAAAGGAAATGGTTCATTGATGCAAACGCATAATAAAAACTCCAAGATGAGCGCCCCTACAGGCAAAATTAATGTAAAATGTGGCTCGACTCATACACGTTTACAAAATCATCATTTTGATATGACAACTTTGCATTGGCAGTGAAACTGTGGCGGATGTAGATATGTGTTTTAATTGTGAATGATAACAATCGTATCATAAGCAGGTCGTCTTCACTTTTTGTACGACACCCTCGTTAACGCCACAAAAATTTCGAGACATCGGACAGCATGGACTTATTTACCATGCCAGCAGAGGTAGTGAAACACTGGATCACCACAGTGCTAACCACGAGAATCCTCTACATATACTATTTTGTCAATTTATGCCTAAATTTCTCACGATCAAATAATTCACGTTCGTCACATTACAACGAAAGACGCCCTTGCATATATATTTATAAGATTAGTTTTTTTTAGCAACTTTGTCGATTTCTTTTAACAAAGTTTTCCTGAGAGACCATAGGTTAACGTGTATCTGAATTTAACTGGCATGCTTTGGTGTCATGTTACCATTGGTTGGCATTACAAGAATAACAAGCCAGTACTTTACACTGAGAAGCTTCCTAGCTTACATTACTTACTAGATTTCAGAAAATTTGCTCAGTACCGCATAGAGAATTATGTTGAACAACCTGTACCAGTCACTATTTTACTTGACCTTTAATTGTAAACTGTACCTATGACGCTACCACACACGTATGTACCTGCGTGTGCGCTCGCTCGTACGCACTTGCTTGTTTGTGTGTGTGGGGAAGGGGGGGGGGGGGAGGGGGGGTAGTGCACGCTAAAGTTAATCTTAATTATTATATATCTTTTATTTCTTCTATTAACATGGAAATGTTTATTAATATTACAGTGTAATCGAATTCAGTTAATATCAAGCGATTTCTGTGTAACTGGTGGAGCAACACGCCTCCTATCGTACACTGAAAGTGATGTGATGCTTCCAGAAGTGCATAGGAACTGTAAAGAGCACCAGATAGGGGCAACGATGAAACACAGCTGTTTTTCTAGCAGACGAAAAATGCCTCAGGGATAAACTTTTATTAGTAAGTGCAACAGCACATCAAGGAAAATCTTTGTAACACAATAGATTTTTGTAGATCATCAGATTGTGTTCATGTACTTCCCTCCTTCAGACGTTTTCAAAATGAAGAGGCAGCAACCAATTCCCCGTTCTGTACCGCACTGCATCACAAAAAGCAGTTACGTCGCATTTTACGAAGTTATACTACCCAACCCTTCTGCAGCTTGCCTCCACGCAGTATGCACAATATCTACAAAAATCTCTACACTCTGTTCTACAGTGAAATTGATTCTCAGTCATCCTGTACGGCAGTTCTGTTCTTTCAGGAAAGGAAACTTCGTCCACCCGAGGTACTGCTGACTTTTCAGTTCACCGTAGACAAAATAAGCTCACAGAGCTCGTTTGTATGTTCTGGAGTTATTTTCAGTTTATTAAGAGAGTACTTGATTACGTAGGCTTTCCCGGCGTAATAAGTCTTGACATCTCTTCGGGTTTGCTGCCGGATCCTAAAATCAACTTGACTGATCAAGTTGATTTTAAGGATCCGGCAGCAAAGCCGAAGAGATTTTCAAGAGAGTACTTGTTTACAGTTTTTAATTGAGTTTTTATGTAAAATATGGTCTTATAATCTATGGCCAAAAAATGCTTAATTTGCAAGTGTGATGCTACAGTGACCCATGCAGAGTTAGTGGGAATGGGACAGTATTAGTTAACGTGGCATTTTGCTTCTGTCTGTCGTTGACAGCGTATTGTAAACCTGTGTAACCATGTTGTAGTCATCTGGTGGTGGATTAATGAATGACCAGGAAGCTTTTGCACTTCTCTCACCATTCAGGAATTACAGGCACTTGTGGAATGAGCTGCACTGAGTGGAGACGTTTCCACGCATCCATATTATATCTTGCAAGATGGGTGACAGTATGTCTTATAGAATGGGACTGATCATTTGGAAATCTAGAAGAGTAATCTCCTGTATTGATTTGAGCTGAAATATCGGAGGATCCGTAACACCTAGATGACCTGTTCCTGTTACAAAGGAAGCCAGCTTAAGCCATTGAGAATCTTCACATGTTGAGAGATCTGAGGTTAGCGTAATGCACTTCATACCCTCAAGCAGCGAAAAGTATTCCAGCCGTTGATAGTGGAGACAATGAAATCGACATCGTCGAGTATGTATTGACAGCATGTTACACCTGGGGCAGGCTCTTCAATGCAGTACACAGTTGACAGCTCCAGCTTTTCAGCTTTTTTTACATAGTAGCTTATTTCACAACTGCAAGTAAAAACTCACTTAACAAACTGAAAACAACTCCACTATATAAACACGAGCTCAGAGGACTTATTTTGTCTACCCGGATGAGAGAAATGGATACCAAATGCTTGGAAGGTATGGTCTGTCTGCGAACTGAAATACAAGCAGCACTCTTGGTGAGGAGATGTCGCCTTTGCGCTACAACTGCCGTACGCATGACTAAGAATTACTTCTTTCCCTCCAGCATCGTAGAACAGTGTGCAGAGATCTGCATCGGTTCTGTCCGTATTAGTACTACTAGTAATTCACATCTGTATTCCATTTGATGTTAAAGCACTGTCGGGAAAATAAACGCTTCCGGGCATGTGTGCGCACTAGGGATGGTAAAAATAGATACCTGTATTTTAGTTCTCAGCAACCAGTTTTTCTTGCTATTTGTTTGGCCTCGGTTATTGCAGGTGTTTTTATTTTTTACTGATAACTGGATGAAAATCCGAAATATCAATTAGCCATAGCAGCAATCCTGAAGGATTACCTTTATAAAAAAAAAGAACTTTTTTTAATGAACGAGTAATTTTTACTCGTAAAATCTGCATTGCTTTGAAATATTGCGTTATTATAGAAAATGGGAATAGCGATCAGTGCTATTCTAATAACAATGCCGACAGTAACGAGCAACAAACATATGGCATAAGAATCAGTACTGCACTATCGCGACTATAATGTACATGTTAGCGTGTGGCGTGGCCTATTAGATGGTCCGCATGTTCATGCAGTGAGTGAGACTGGCCCCATCTCTTCTATACGGTAGTTTGTCACTGTCGTCGTCGGATTACAGAATGGCACTACCCCTAGCGTACAATTATTTTAGTGTGCAGTGTCAGTGAGGTACAATGCTGCATTTGCTTTAAAAGATTAAAAACGGGACGAGGCACAACTAACTTGTCACATAACATAAGGAAAAAGCAAACAACTTAACAGTTCATCTATAATTTACAATAAAAATAGAACACAGCTTATCTGTTGCTTATGTCTACATAGCGTACCTCCATCTGCTTGTAGCCCTTGAAAATGGACAGCTAACACGAAAGTTGGAGTTCTTGAACCTCAGTTTTCCCCTGTTAGCACTGACTATTCGTAATGTCCAAATAGTGGTATTAATGCCGGTTTACAACTTGATTTTTGGGCAGAGTTTAAAAAATTAGAATAAATAGGAGAATATTGGTGATTTTTTTGTATTAGTTTACCATTTATCACTTTTCGAGAAAAGCACCGAACGGTGAAGGGACTAAGTTTTCTTCTATTTGCATATTTTATTCCATATTTTGATCTTAAACACCTTCAAACTGAGGTGGTCCAAATTTGTCTATCTTTGTTCGATTTCTACATTTTTTACAGCAACTAATAGGAATAAAAAACCGAAAATAAGTTATAAACTGGCGTTGAACCAAACGATATAACAGGAAACCGCCATCTTTACTGCACACTACGTCGGCAGTGGCTAACAAGACGAGCTGCGGAAAGGTCAGTATAAATTAGTGCAACACCCTGTACCTGCTTTTTGTGACGTAGTGTGGAAGGGAGAATGCAATTACTCGCTCTTCATTTTCCAGACCTTGAAGGAGGCAAGTGCATTACCACAATACGACAACCTACTTTCCCTCACGTTTCTTTCCTGCAGTCCCACCTTTCCACCATCTTACACTCCCAGAACAGAATTTTTGAGTTAATACGTTCTATTGCGCTTAGATGTGGTACAAAAATTTAACATTTGTTCTTAACCAAAGTTATTTAAGAATAAATATTAATTTTATATCATTCAAATACTGTTTTTAATAATCTGCGATTTCCATCCCTCGCAACACATGAACTATTAGCACCAGAGAGAAAAGAAAAAAGTATTTTTAGTATGTTATTCATGACACTCCACCCTACTACTGTATAAAAATTTGCGACTACACGAATTTCTTCCCCTAATTTTACTTCGTTGATTGGACGGATTTGTCAGTGCGATTGCACGAGTGTCACCCAGTGCTGCACTATGTATATTGGTTATTATGTGTTGTAAGATCACATTTCGTAGTAGGTGGATATTAAGATTAATATATTGTGATGTGATATGTGCTAGACAAAGGTAAAAGCAACCGTAGATATTCTTGTATGACTACATACTATCAAATAGTAATAAGACGAAAGGATTATCATGTGGAGGTATTTTACTCACTTTGCAGTTGTATGCAGCAGCAAATATTTTTGGAAACGACATTCCGTAAAAACCACCTAATGTGTAAAGGACATCGTATGACCAATTTCAATTATGTCAAGTTTTATCGTAAATGCAACCGACTGTGATGAGAGCCTGTACGTCATTGTATTTGGGAAGAACGTATTTTGCAGCGGGCAGTATTACGAAAAGCAATCTTCCATTTCTGTCTGTCGGCACTTGTTAATAAGTAGGTAAGTGAAAATGTCGATTGTTTATAACCACAGAAAGAAATAAAGACAGTAACAGTTTAAAGAGACGACGGTAAGAAGGAATAGTTAAACACACTAGTTAAATAAACGTTTGCTATTACTATGCTATAATTGCACGATAGTTGTTCAGTTGCATATTAGATGATCTCGATTGAACATTACTTGTTGTATCTGATATTCCTTTGTTTCTTTCACTGTTATGTTTTACTTCGAAGGCCTTATGAGTTTTTTCGTGACAGCCGAAGAGGATGAAAGCAAGATGAACGTAGTTTAAGTCTACCGCCGAGTAATGTTCATCGCATGCGTGGCTGTCGTCATGGAAGGAAGTGATTTTTGGGACGATTCTCTGCATAAGTGTGCTATTTGTGTCATCATATTTCATGACTTGAGTCGAAGTACTGAAGTGTTTGGGTTCGTCACAGTTCGGTACGTTATGTAGTGTGTGTCCAGTGACAGACTGATTTAGCTACTTGTTGCACTGCAGCCGTTACACGTGGAACTCAGTCGCTTATGTCAGTGTATGAGTATCACGGAATAGTTCGTTACACGAATGAGGACATGCGTAACGTCCAAATAGATTTTGACAACAGGAGAAAATATGAATAAAACAAAGGGAAATATGAACGTTAGGAACAAAGAAGCCTTGTTGACAGACACTGAAACGCTCTTGCGATACTAAATTGTAAACAAAACACGATTTTGAGTCTTCATTGTTTTAATTAAGAATCTTCTCACGAGAGAATATTTCTGCTGGCAGTTAAGAAGCAGGAGACTTCCGGCAGAAATTATATTTTACTCAAGTCATTACTTTCGTTTTGGGGCCCTGGCAGTCGCGCTCAGACCTCTCTCAGGCAAGATTTGTGTGCGGAAGGCTGAGTGCGTTTGGTGCTTCTCTGGGAGAAGCAAACGATATACGTAGCTCCACAAGCGTGGAAAATAGCGGCTCCTCCGAGTAGCGTCGTCCTGAGTGCGGCCGCCATCTTCTTCTTTGACCCAGTTCCACCGACGAGGCTTTCCCTTCCGGGTAGTAAGACACAGCTGGCACAGGCCTCCACACCAATAAAAACAGTGGTGCCCACTCCGGTGTTTCCACACATCTTACCTTCGGCAACTGCACGGGACCCATCAGGCGATTACAGCGGCGGCCCGACGAGGGAGATTTTAGAAGACAATAATGATGGTGACGATGATGGTTATGAAAATGATGACGACGAGAAAATTTTATCATGGTCTGACTGCACCTCTGATGGTATCCCAGACTTTTACTTTCCCGATGTGAACCAGGGTTCCGTACCTCAAATGACATCTGTTGATTTAGCACTAGAGAGTTATTTTCGCAAGTCTAGTCAGTCACCCGGACAATGGGTATAGATTACAGTATTTACATAAATACAAATACCGCTTTAATTCTAAACCTCAAACGATTAAGAGTACTGCCGCAATCGTAAGACAAGCAATATCCTCACATAGACGCGAGTGACTGACGAAAATAAAACGTCTGAATTTGCCTTGGTATTTCATTCGCAGCCAATGTCTTTATATTTTTTCTGTCTGGTGTTTATGACACCGCTCGTACTCGTTTATGGTTTGTAACTTCACTGTATGTATGTGTATATATGTATCTTAATCCTGCATTGGGAGTTTCGATTCGCTCGTGACATAATCCAATTAATTACCCTCCACTACACTCAAGAGTAATGATTGTATTTTTATAAATAGGTCTACATTGTCTTTCATATTCGCGATTCACCACCGTCAGTCATCGAAAGTCCTCGCCTATGTGCCTATCGTCGCCTTACTCACCGCCAATCACTGAGTTCGCTACACGCCTTATCTTCTATAGTCCATAGATGCCACCAGAATCTCAGTTGTCACGGCTACCATGTTCTGCAGAGCGGCAAACGCCACTGACTGCGCCTTCAGTGTGACCTGATCTCTATTCGGATCGGCTTTATCATCCATCATGTTCCCAGAACCATATCCCTTTGCCTGTTTTCTCCTGACAAGCTACGGGTCGTCCCCATAACACGATTACCACCACCACTACCACAACAACAGCCATACATCCACACTTGTATACCACGCCTATATCCTCGTAACCAAGTACTTACCTTCCCCGTTCACTTTCTGTGCCAACTCACCCCACTCTTCATTCTCACTTCGCTGAAAGATCGGCAGCTAGTTTCTTCGTATCTAAATTTCCACAGTCATAAATCTTAACTGACTTCACATTCACATTATGTGCAACTTTGGCTTGCGCTCAACAACCATTTTTGGCCCCAACCACAACTGCACCAACTATAACAACACTATGCTCAGCTATACCATCAGTCAGCATCTGAGTCGTCAGCAGCACCAGCCCCAACGCCAGCATTGTCTTTAACTTCATCACGAGCACTGCCGCAATCATGAGAAACATTAGAATCCAGGAAAACCACAAACTTTGGTAACATGAGATACATACAAAACTATGTCTGTTTTTCAGATTTGTAAATACTGTCTTAAAAATTGGAATTTATAAGTGTACAAGAAGTAAAGAGAATTTTACCTGCTTAATAGAAGGATAATAAATGGTTCAAATGGCTCTGAGCACTATGGGACTTAACATCTATGGTCATCAGTCCCCTAGAACTTAGAACTACTTA
Source organism: Schistocerca piceifrons (assembly GCF_021461385.2). Taxonomy (NCBI): domain Eukaryota; kingdom Metazoa; phylum Arthropoda; class Insecta; order Orthoptera; family Acrididae; genus Schistocerca; species Schistocerca piceifrons. Next base: position 599,347,572 of record NC_060149.1, on the reverse strand, counting down.
AACCTAACTAACCTAAGGACAGCACACAACACCCAGTCATCACGAGGCAGAGAAAATCCCTGACCCCGCCGGGAATCGAACCCGGGAACTCGGGCGTGGGAAGCGAGAACGCTACCGCTCGACCACGAGTTGCGGACAGAAAGATAATAAAAGCCCACTGATGATGCTGAAGCTTCAGTGAAACATGTCTGGAAAAGAAAAGAAAAGATAAAAAATTGTGTTTTACTCAAGGCGGATCTTCTCCAAAAATAAAAAATCTTCATGCCCCACATTATCAAAAGCTAAAAATTCCTAAAAGAAACCTTACTAAATCTCCCTTCACCCATCCAAGAAGCCAATAAACCTCTCACAAATCAATTGAATCGACATCTATCACACTCCAGACTCCTCCATTAATACATTACTTTATCCTGTATCGATAAGACCAAACGTTCCTCAACGCTACTACCTAATGGTTCGAAATCAGATAATATGTCACTAGCCTCCACAGCACCAAACGTGTCGCACGGAAAGATTCCATAATCACAATTTAATTTCCATTCGAAACCCTCCCCAACAATGCTATTTCCACTTTACTTTAAATGTATTTCATTAAACATTGGTTATTTAACTACGCAAGTCATCCTCACAGACTTCTAGCATACGTTTCTGATAATTCGTTACATACAATGACGACCTATCACCCAAATACTGCCAACCTGTTCCCATTGCAAAACTAATCATACTAAAACAATGCTTTAACATGCAATCCGCACTCCAATGTTACACCTGAAACTTTTTTCCACTAAACCTCCTGCTAAAAGAGTAAATTGAAGCCTTTTCCACCAAAACCTGAAATTTCTGTCCTCTACCACTCCATCACCACATCTCTCCATCCAAACAACAAATCTACCGTCCTCACTACTGGAGATATAATCCGGTTTCATCACAATTGTTCTCCAAAACATCCACCTCTTAGAGCGACATTATTCCCTTCAACAAATGGTGCTGGCTGTCGTTCCACGTTGCACCTAATTTCCATAGCCACATATTACAGAACTACTGTAGTTCAATTACTTGCCGTTCAGATACCCATATCGAGCGGGGTAGAGCAATGAGCACACTGGACTCGCTTTCGGGAGACCGACGGTGTAAACACGCCTGCGGTCATTCCGATTTAGGTTTTCCTTGATTTCCATTAATCGCTTAAAGAAAATAACAGGATGTTCCTTTGAAAGGGCATGGCCGCTTTCCTTCTCCATACTTCTCTCAGCCGAGTTTGTGCTTCGTCTTTAATGACCTCGTTGCCGACGAGACGTTAAACACACAATCTTCTCCTCCTCAGAAACGCATGGTTAATCGTAACATATTCAGCATCTCATAATCTTACTGAATCCAGTCTCTCTCTCTCTCTCTCTCTCTCTCTATCCTCTCCCCCCCCCCCCCCAATGACACCATCAGACCCTGTTTTCTCATTCGAAACCCCGCTAATATTAACTGAAAAGCTGCTCCACTTACAGAAATACCAGCACCTTCATCCAAAATTCGTACCTACTGTAATAGTACTAACGACTGAAACTTTTGGATGAGTACATTCATACGTAGTAGGAGGTCCATTCATACGTAGTAGGACGTTGGGGCAGAAGATATGGATACCGAGCTGCAACCTCATCTTGTCTATCCGCCGAGTCTACCTTCCACTCGTGACAATGGAAACACGAAACTAATAATGAAACCACACGGTGCAGTGGTTGTATCTTAGTACTCATATGTGGCTGCAGGATCGGAGTTTCACGAAAGATACACATGTATACTCACACTACTCGAAACATCAGAAGTATATTACGCTATGATGGGGACCCTATGAATGGTAATTGACATTTGTATCAATGCTGAGTATTGATTTATCGTAGGTGAGTACACACATGATGTTGCGTCTATTCTAAGAGCAACAGACAAAGTAACAAGCTTAGCATGATGGCTCCAGCGCTTCATTCCTTATCATAAAGAGTGGTGCTCACTGAGATAAAAAGATATTTGTGATGAGAAAGAAAGCTGTATCAGTGTAATAACTCAGGCGAAGAAAAATATGGTGCAGCTAATGTTTTTTAACTACTTTGAAATTTAATTGAAAACTATTCAGCAGAAAAACAGACTAATTCTTTTACCATCTCCCCTCTCCAACTTCTCTCTTGAGCCTAGATACAATCTCTAATTTCTGATGATAAGATTAAGAGATCAGACATATATCAGCTAGCGAGGCAACAGGAACCAAATACAGAAATATCACGACGGAAACGACCAAAACATTTATTTTTAAACTGGAAGTATTGGAACATAAAAAGAAAAAAGTAAGGTATTGGAACTAAAGGGTATAACACACTCTGTAACGGAACTGAAATGATGGTGGGCTGACAGTAATTTGGAACCCGCGCGTCGGAAACGGGCGCGCTGGTGTGAGACTGCCGGGGAGTGCACCCTGATGCCATCTATTGGCGAAACTGGGAATTAGCGCTGTCTCAGACAATGCGCTAAGCTCTCGGAGTCAAATGTATTCTTTTTCTTGGTAATTATAAGTTATTAGTGTATGATTTAATGTTATAAGGCGCTAGTAGTAAATTATTATAACTGGTATGAACTCCAGGGTAATAAATATAAATATTCTTAAATACTAAATGATTTCGGTGAAAAGATGGTAGGGGAACGCCCCCACTCTTGGTGATACAAGCATAGCTAGAGGTAGCTGGAGACACAGGGACTGAACAATGCAATGGCCTGGGGAGTGTTGACGTGAGCGGACGTACGTAACTGTGCTCACGCAAAAGTGATTGTGCAACAGCGAAGAGGCGAATATCGTCGCCGTTTGTGGAGTGGAACGCGACGAATGGTTGTCGAAGCCGTCTCTATGCCACTGGGGCTGAGTGTAAGAGTTCTTGCGCCCAGATTTTATGGCGGACGTGCAGTAGCTTATACGAGTGCTACAGCTCGTAGTTCCAGCCGTCATTAAGGGCATGAGGCGTGAAGAGCTGCGTTAGCCACATGCATCCCACCACCAGCACCGACACGTCTACCCAAGGCAAGACTGCTTGAAATTGTTAAGTCGAACTTTGTATACATGTAAAAGGAGAATACCAGTTTTCTTTTGTGCAAGTGCAGAGGACAGAATATAGTAATGAGTAAAATTACGACGCATGTTGTTCATTGTAAAGTGTAGTAACCTGAAACATAGTGTAGTGAAATCAGACTGAGGCCACCATCGCCTCTTTCATTTACAATTCTTTTGGTTGTAGAATACTGTAGCGTTTAAGAATGTTGAAAAGAACAATGGTCTCACCAGAATGAGTCGCCTATTTATAGTTACTTAAATTTTTCTGAGTAACCTTTCAAGTAAAGTCACTTAACTAATTCTATAGCAATTGTCCAAAGAGTAATACCCCAAAATCATTAAATAAGTTGAAGGGTAGAAGTTTGTTAAATTAAGTTGCTTAAATTGTCTTGGTGGTAATTACCAAGCCAACTCACAGAAATTGAGAGAGTATTTGCTTTGTAGAATCACCTAGAATGATCAGAAATAGTAATATTCAGAATTAAGTTTAAAATTCAACTCAAGCCGTTTCACTTTGAAACGAGCCAAAAAATTGATTTATTCGTTTGCTCCTTCAGAGCTGGCGACCGTAGTTATAAGTATTTTCAGGAGGATTCGACGGTAAGTCTGCTGCTCTCGTCGTGCTGATAGGATTATCTACTGCTGCTAGCAGTGGTGATTGGATACATAAGCTCACTACCAAGTTAAGTGGGTCAGGTAGGCAGTGTTACCGTGTGAACTGTAGGGCACTGTAGGCCGTGGATCGAACCCGTTCAATCATCACAGCTCTTTGAGAAATAGTCCGGTTAGGAGTGTACTAATCCAATAGGTAAATACTGGCGAGTAACGGTCAAAAATGTATACGCAAGTGAATTTAGCAAGGTCCATGTAGCACCTAGTTAATGTGGTGTAATGGCGAGGGTAGGAGTGGAGTAAAAGTGAGCTGAGCTTGTGGCAGCTGTGCTGTCTTCAAAGATTAATAACGCCAGAATTCACTACTAACTCTTACCATTAGGGCTGAGCTATTTACGGTTAAAATACGTAGCAGTAAGCGCAAAGGCGTGACAGCTACAAGTCCTTATTGGCTTTATACATACGGAAGTAGGAAGCGGGTCATTCTGTCAGTGGAGGGGTTAAAACAACGGAGTCACTTGAGAACATACCCCATTTACTGATGGAAAGATTCGGCGGTTCGGTCGCAACTCAAAGCGTTGTTTCATTAGTGGCTTCCTATTAGGAGGAGTCACGTGGAGAGGAAGATAGAAAAATCAACTTCATTTACGAAAAAAGAACTGGAATTGATTAATTCTCTGAAAAGCTAGTCAACACATATTTACACACATAACCGAAAGGTGAGTTTTCTCGAAATGAAACATTAGTGGGAAAGGAAAGCTGGTGCTCGTTTCATCGCCAGCTTGTTACGTCGCGAGGCTTCCTCAAGTATACGAGTATATAACAGCCAAACAAAAATTTTTCACGGAATATGAGTTTTACCTTGGAGCGCTTGCCCTGGGAACATATAAGAGGCTTGTATACGTACACGGGCGCACACTCGGTGTCTGTGCGTTGTAGAGCGAATGGGAATCATACAGCTGTGCAGCAAAGCAGCACTGAAGTGGAAAAAGAAAGCAGCTTAACTTCCCCAAGCGTATTATTGGCTTCGGAGCGCTGAATCACTAGAAAATACTCTTCAGGCTTTTAAAGAGAAGAGCTTTGGAGATTAGCAGCACAAAGCGAAACATTTTCCAACGACGACAACTTGATGCGAAACATCATGAGACCAGACATGATTCTTCTAACTCTATTTTTCTAGCAGAAGACCATAAAATTTCTTCCAAACGGGACGAGGGCGACTGAAATCTGTGGCGAACCATCTAGACGTATGTTTTCCATGTTTTACGTATATCACTTTACGAAAATCGCCGAATTGTTCCTGTGAGGAGAATGAGGCTGATTTTATTCTTCTCCAATCCCAGATTGTGTTCTGTCCATAATGACCTAGTCGTCGACAATGCATAAACCCTATTATTCCTTCTCTTTTCACCCTTATAGCGTAAGAATAATCTGAATGTAATATATTTACAGATACCTATCCATCTTTAGCAGACGATTTCTCAAGAAATGGGACTAATTAACGAAATCCTGTATTAGAAAAGAAATCAAAGTAAATTTGAAAGGAAAGAAACTGAAGGAAACAGTAAAGACAAACAGAGAAGCAGAACTAATTATATATTCCAAGAAAAACTGAGCATTCTTAAGATAAGTAATTAAAAAAACAAAGATTCTCCGTGTAATTTGTGAAGTTAATCATCCTGATTATAAGTTGTTAAAAGACGACTCAAGAAATCTGTTAAGAAATGTGAGAACTTGGTTATACACAAAACAATGAAATAATGAATGAAGTAGCAGGTCTGAAGATTGGCGTGGCGAGTTAAAGGGATAAGGAAATACAAACCACTATGTGATCAGATGTATCCAGACACCTGGGTGAAAATGACTTACAAAATGGTTCAAATGGCTCTGAGCACTATGCGACTTAACTTCTGAGGTCATCAGTCGTCTAGAACTTAGAACTAATTAATCCTAACTAACCTAAGAGCATCACACACATCCATGCCCGAGGCAGGATTCGAACCTGCGACCGTAGCGGTCGCTCGGCTCCAGACTGTAGCGCCTAGAACCGCACGGCCACTCCGGCCGGCAAAATGACTTACAAGTTTTTGGCGCCCTCCATCAGTAATGCTGGAATTCAATATTGTGTTGGCCCACCCTTAGCCTTGATGACAGTTTCCACTCTCGCAGGCATACGTTCAGTCAAGTGCTCGAAGGTTTATTGGGGAATGGCAGCCTATTCTTCACAGAGTGCTGCACTGAGGAGAGGTATCGATGTCGGTTTGTGAGGCCTGGCACGAAGTCGGGGTCCAAAATATCACAAAGGTGTTCTATAGGATTCAGGTCAGAACTCTGTGTGGGCCAGTCCACTACAGGTATAGTATTGTCGTGTAACCACTCCGCCACAGGCCGTGCATTATGAACAGGTGCTTGATCGTGTTGAAAGATGCAATCGCCATCCCCGAGTGGCTCTTCAACAGTGGGAAGCAAGAAGGTGCTTAAAACATCAATGTAGACCTGTGTTGTGATAGTGCCAGGCAAAACGACAAGACGTGCAAGCCCCCTCCATGAAATACACGACACTACCGCCTCCGGATTTTACTGTTGGCTCTACACACGCTGGCAGATGACGTTCACCGGGCATTCGCCATACCCACATCCTGCCATCGGATCGTCACATTCTGTACCGTAATTCGTCACTCCACACAACGTTTTTCCGCTGTTCAGTCGTCCAATGTTTACCTTCCTTTTACCAAGCGATGCGTCGTTTGGTATTTACCGATGCGATGTGTGGCTCATGAGCAGCCGCTCGACCATGAAATCCTAGTTTTCTCACTATCTCACTTTCTGACTATCTGTCATAGTACCTGCAGCGAATCCTGATGCAGTTTGGAATTCCTGTGTGATGGTCTGGATAGATGCCTGCCTATTACACATTAGGACCCTCTTCAACTGTCGGCAGTCTCTGTCAGTCAACAGACGTGGTCGGCCTGTACGCTTTTGTGCTGTACGTGTCCCTTCACGTTTCCACTTCATTATCACATCGGGAACAATGGACTCAGGTATGTTTAGGAGTGTGGAACTCTCGTGTATAGACGTGTGACGTAAGTGACACCCAATCACCTAACCATGTTCGAAGTCTGTGAGTTCCGCAGAGCGCACCATTCTGCTCTCTCACGATGTCTAATGACTACTGAGGTCGTTGATATGGAATACCTGGCAGTAGTTGGCAGCACACTGTACCTAACATGAGAAACGTATATTTTTGGGGATGACTGGATGCTTTTTATCACATAGTGTGCATACAAGAATCAATGGCAACACCAGACCACAAACCACAATAACTCCATGCTCTGCCAAATAAATTTCGAATGAACCTAGCTCCCTCACGCGCAATAACATTTGTGAAGTTAATAAAATCTCAAGTAAATTATGAAAACCTTGTTCTTCAGTTTCTTACAGCGTATTTACTGACATATGCAGTACATCGCTATCACAGGGTATATTTTCTGAGCCGGCCGCAGTGACCGAGCGATTATAGGCCCTACAGTCTGGAGCCGCGCGACCGCTACGGTCGCAGGTTCGAGTCCTGCCTCGGGCATGGATGTGTGTGATGTCTTTAGCTTAGTTAGATTTAAGTAGTTCTGAGTTCTACGGGACTGATGACCTTATCAGTTAAGTCCCATAGTGCTCAGAGCCATTTGAACCATTTTTCTTAACGAAACGGGTCTAAATCTAATGCAGAACTGAAGCTTTTGCTTACAAAAGAGTAAAACGGCCTCTCATTGCGTCATATCCGAACATTCAGGCCACTATAGGGCATATCATTAATTATGTCTCACCAAACAATTTTATTGTACATAAATAGTACTTTATTTGCAATAAACTGTAGTACATTCCAAAAACAATGGCCATGAACGAAGAATATAAACAACTACAGCGAAAAGGGCAGGCCACTGGAGGATTTCTAGCAAACATATGAAAGTACTTCGCAATGTAGGGAAAAATTTGGATACATCACGGGAATAACGATATCTGCATTTACTGTAAATTGCAATGCCAAGTTCCCATAAATTTTACAGAAAATATTCCATTCGAGGACATTCATTGTGTTAAAGGATACATGAAAATCTGTGTACTGATAATTGGTTGAAAAAGGTTGTAAACTCAAAATAATATACAGTAACTCCAGAAGAATGTGAGGGGGAGGAGTTGCCAACGTAACCCTCGAATACGTAGAAGTTTTAGTAATTGTGTAATGGTGGATACAAAATGCAAAATTAAAATCTCTTAATGCTCTCAGCTAGCAGAATTGTAAGAAGCCACAGATACAATTGTTACAATGATAAGGAAGATAGTTACAGGGATTCTGAAATGTACCTAATTCTTTGGTCTGGTAAGACACACCTAACATGATAAGGCACATAGCTTAAAAAAAAAAATTATGCACACTTCAGAATTCCTTTAATGTATCTGCCTTGACACGTTAACAATTAGCTGTGTTGCTTCTTAAATTACAGAATTTGAGCACATACCCTCTTCGTAAGTATAGAATTACTGGTTGGAAAAAGAATTAAATGATCTCTTTGTAGTCCACAGCTTGTGGTCGTGCGGTAGCGTTCTCGCTTCCCACGCCCGAGTTCCCGGGTTCGATTCCCGGCGGGGTCAGGGACTTTCTCGTGATGACTGGGTGTTGTGTGATGTCCTTAGGTTAGTTAGGTTTAAGTAGTTCTAAGTTCTAGGAGACTGATGACCATAGCTGTTAAGTCCCATAGTGCTCAGAGCCACTTGAACGATTAGAAATGCCACTTGCACGCTTAGAGTAGCAGATTGACGGTGACCAACTTTAAACAGAACTTGATTAATTTTCACACACATTTATTAAAATAATAAATAACATAGACATTACGTAACTTGATTCTGGATGCTGTTTACAATTGACAATCTGAAGTTCCTTTGGTCTTGGTACGTTAATCTTATTCTCACATATCTCTGATACTTGACAAAGTGTCTATACATTTCTCTTCATGGCTATGTACGGGAATATGATAATCTTATTAGGCGCCGACTCAAACTTGACTACAGACTAATGCAGACTGATGCAGACTGACTAATTGAAGGTCTGTACACTCGTTATAATACCTCGTGCGTTCAGGTATCACTGCGCGAGTATGATCCTTGAGGAGAAAAGGTTCTACGTTAGCAGCAATCTCATTGGCTGCGTTACATATTAATACGGGGATCGGCGGAAGCAGACTTTGGTCCGTCTCTAAGACAGCGCCATCTCGTGGTGCGGAGACGGATGAGCGCTGTGCCTGCGCTGTTGTGCTTAGCGGGGCGCGCTCTAGTGGGAAAGTTGTGTACGTGCTGACTTCGCGGAACTATGTACACAACAGTGGGAGAGCTTTATCCTGTTGGAAAAAACCCCCTCGACTGTTGTTCAAGAATTGCAGCACGACATGTCAAATCACAAGATTGACGTACGACTTTGCAGTTAGGGTGCGTGGGATAACTACATCAGTGTTCCTGCTGCCATACGAAATCGTACCTCGGCCGATAACTCCAGGTGTAGGTCCAGTGGATGTCTGTCTAGCACCCAGATAGGATGGTTGCCGGCCCTTAACTGACCTCCTTCTAACCAGCACACGGCTGTCACTGCCACCGAGGGAGAACCAGCTTTCATCAGTAAGCACGATCGATATCCACCCTACCCTCCACTGAGCACTCGCTCGACACATTGAAGTCGCAAATGGCGGTGGTTTGGGTCAGTGAAACGCACGCTACAGGGCGTCTAGCTCGGAGCTATCGTTGAAGTAATCAATTTATGGTAGTTTTTTGTATAATTGTGGTGCTAATGTGCCGCGCAAAAGCAGTACCATGCGCCAGAGCTATACGACGAACACGATGGTCTTCCCTCGCGGTAGTGCCAAGTGGCCGTCCGGAGCCCAGTCTTGTTGCGAGCGTTCACTCTCGCGACCACCGCTGCCAGCAGTCATGTACAGTGGCCAAATTCCTGCCAAGTCTTCCTGCAATATCTAAACGGAACATCCAGCTTCTGTTGCCTCTGTTACAGGACCTCGTTCAAAGTCAGTGAAGTGTTGATAACTGTATCTTGGACGCCTAAAAGGTATTATTGACTGACATCAGCTCATCACGTCCAATCTCAAAATTTACTAACGCTCACGACCGTTGCAGTTTGTATTTAAAGTAAACTTGCTTTGCATTCTCACAGTGGCGCTACTAACGCCACTCCTATGCGACTGGCGCGAAATTTTTATACAAATCGGAGTACATGTCGTATTATTATGAATTGGGAGTTTTGTTGTGCAATGTCCCGTAACTGAGCTCAGTAATATACACTGTTGAAGACTTAATTAAAGAGCGCTGGTAAATCCAGTTTGAAGTCTTATTGCACAAGAGAATGGGGACCTATTTTTTCGTATTGGATTCTGGCACTAGCATCCTAAAACTTACGCATGATTTACAGTGGTACAATACTGCAAGCATTCCACGGAAGGTATACAAACTCGTAAATTGAATAATCTGTTATAATTTTGTTGTTATACATCGAGTAGAAAGGAGTGTTGCTGCAAAATGTATAAGGAGGTTTGAGTTGCGCTAGACACCATAGGAAAACAGAAACTCAGTTCTGCGCCTCGCTCCTCGCAGGTCACCTGCCTAAGCGCTGCGGCCGTTATTGTCTGCTGACCGACCAGGATAAACCAGCAGGTTTCCGTGCGAACATACAGTTCTTCAGTCACAGCCCAATGCATGCGAGAAAATGTTGCCGCCATTGACAGCTACACATGCCGCTTACTTATGCGATCTCAATAGCCCAGCATACTCTTCACGATTACTTGAGCCAGAACTTCATTCACCGTGTTTCGAGTAACCATCATGCCTATTGCAGTAATATTTTCGCCTTGATTCGCTCTGTATTTTGCAATCGCATTTTTGAATGTCATGTAATCCCATCCTATCACAGGCATTCTAAATTCTTCCCATGTTGTTGTACACCCATTTACTTCTTTGACATTAAAATTATGACTGTGCTAACACACACACACACACACACACACACACACACACACACACACACGAGAGATCTGGTGTTCGCTGATACTGTCATTGTTGCACAAGGAATTTCAGACTCCATTTATTGAAAGACCATGTCGAGTACAATTGTATCCATAAGGTCACCTGGCCAGTTAATTTTGTTGCACACATTTTTTTAGTTGCACGCTTAACTCATGTTTTACTGAAATATAAGAAGTCTTTATCAGATCCTGTTAGTAGCCCAGCTTTACTTTAGCGTAAGACTAGTAGCAGTCTACGTGAATTTGGCCATGCGCGCTGTCAAAGACATGTTGATTTTTGTACCGCTTGTATTGGAAAAAGATGGAATATGCATCAAATTACGATTACATACTCTGAAAGCACTTTAGCCACATTTTAGTCATATTCTTTACATCTAGTTCATTCATTCGCGCTTTTAGGTTTGTTGTTGTTTATCAAGAAATCCTTGAAGAAGGAACATATTAGAATATGCTGAACACCGAGCCGAGTTCTTGTTATTGTGATCTTCAGTCCAGAGAACGGTTTGATACAGCTTTAAATGCTACTCAATCCTGTCCAAGCTTCTTCGTCTCTGAGTGACTACTAAAACCTACATTCTTCTGAATCTGCTTAGTGTATTCATCTCTTGGTCTCCCTCTACGATTTTTACCCTCCACGCTTCCCTCCAAAACGAAATTGGTGATCCCTTGATGCCTCAGAACGTCTCCTACCAACCGATCCCTTCTTTTATTCAGGTTGTGCCCCAAATAACTCTTTTCCCCAATTCTGTTCATCTAATCTTCAGCATTCTCCTGTAGCACCACATTTCGAAAGCTTCTATGCTCTTCTTGTCTAAACTATTTATTGTCCATGTTTCACTTCCATACATGGCTACACTCCATTCAAATACTTTCAGAAAAGACTTTCTGACACTTAAATCTATACTCGATGTTAACAAATTTCTCTTCTTCGGAAACGCTTTCCTTGCCATATTCAGTCTACATTTTATATCCTCTCTACTTCCACCATCATCAGTTATTTTACGCCCCAAACACCAAAACTCATCTACTACTTTAAGTGTCTCATTTCGTAACCTAATTCCCTCAGCATCACCCAATTTAATTCGACTACATTTCATTATCCTCGTTTAGCTTTTGTTTACGTTCATCTTATATCCTCCGTTCAAGATACATTCCACTTCGTTCAGCTGCTCTTGCATGTCATTTGCTGTTTCTGAGGGATGTACAATGTCATCGGCAAACCTCAAAGTTTTCATTTCTTCTCCATGGATTTTAATTCCTACTCCAAATGTTTCTTTTTGGTGGTCAGGGTCCACATCTGACCCTGGAAATTCCCTACAATTTTAAACCTGTTTCTTAAATCTCTGTCTTACCATTATATATTCTATCTGAAATCTTCCAGTGTCTCCAGTCGTTTTCCACGTATACAGTCTTCTTTCATGGTTGTTAAACCAAGTGTTAACGATGATTAAGTCATGCTCTGCGCAAAATTCTACCAAGCGGCATCCTCTTTCATTCCTTATCCCAGTCCATATTCACCTACTACTTTTCCTTCCTTCCTTTCCCTACTATCGAATTCCAGTGCGCCATGACTATTAAATTTTCTTCTCACTTCAATATCTGAATAATTTGTTTTATCGCATCATACATTTCTTCAATCTCTTCTTCATCTGCGAAGCTAGTTAGTGTATAAACTTGTACTTCTGTGGATTGCGTGGGCTTCGCGTCTCTTTTGGCTACAATAATGCGTTCACTATGCTGTTCATAGTAGCTTACCCGCGCTCCTAGATCTTATTCATTATTAAACATACTCCTGCATTACCACTATTGATTTTGCATTTATAAACCTGTATTCTTGTTCCTCCTGCCACCGAACTTCACTATTTGCCACTATATCTACCTTTAACCGATCCATTTAACTTTTTTTAATTTTCTAACCTACCTGCTCGATTAAGGGATCAGACATTCCCCACTCCGATCCGTAGAACTCCTGTTTTCTTTCTCCTGATAACGACATCATCCTGAGTAATCCCTTCCTGGAGATCCAAATGGGGGACAATTTTACCACCCAAGGCGACGCTATCATCATCTAACGAGACAATAAAGCTACATGCCCTTATAAAAACGTACGGCTGTAGTTTCCCCTTCCTTTCAGCCGTTCGCAGTACCAGCACAGCTATGCCGTTTTGGTTAATGTTACAAGGCCAGACCAGTCAATCATCCAGACTGTTGCCCCTGCAACTACAGAAACTCTTCAGGAACCACACACTTGTCTGGCCTCCCAACAGATACCCCTCCGTTGTGGTTACACCTACTGTACGGCTGTCTGTATCGCTGAGGCACGCAAATCTCCCCACCGACGGTAGTGTCCATGGTTCATGGGGGCACCAGCCGAGTTATTGACTGCACAATCATGCGTCTAGTGGTACGAGAGTCATTACGCGTTCGATGTCACCTCGTCGCATAGTCAAAAGCATACAGCCATAATGGATCCCGAGTGGCAGCACTGCATGGACCTTACTCACTGCTTCTAATAGAGCGCTGAGACGGCAGTTTCTGTCACCGGCCGCAGCCGCCTTACTGCTACAGGTTGTTCGGAAATTCCCATTACAATCTTCTAGGACTTCTACAGGGGAGTGAGTACAAAATGTTTTGAATGGGAACCCATGTCCGTAAACGTACCGTTTCCGTCCTACAGCAGTTTGAAAACATGTTTGCTAGGTTGGTATGCAGTAGGGTGGTAATAGTGGGTGGTGGTTTCGTCGGATCAGCTGATGTCATTTGCCGTCCATCTTATCTCTCTGACCTTGTTCGATGTTCATTCCCGTGTCTGTGAGTGTTAGAGCAACGTGACTGAGTACACATTTGCGGAATACACTGACATGTTCCTTTTGAATGGCGATTCTTATGGTAATGGAAGAGCTGCTTGTCGCCTTTATCGAGATCGTTCTCCACAACGTCCGACTCCATCGCTTACCCTTTTCGCCACAATTTCGCAACGGCTTCGAGAGAGAGTACCTTCACCGTCACCGGGCGTGACTGTGGTGCTCCAAGGAGACGTTACGCACCTGAACTGGAAGAAGTCGTGCTACATCACGTCGAAGAGCACCCGTCAACGAGTGCGTGAGAGATTTCGTTGGAAAGCAAATGAAGTACTGGGTCACGCCTAATCAATTACTTGTAAAAGTCGTCACGTTACCAACATACACTCCTGGAAATGGAAAAAAGAACACATTGACACCGGTGTGTCAGACCCACCATACTTGCTCCGGACACTGCGAGAGGGCTGTACAAGCAATGATCACACGCACGGCACAGCGGACACACCAGGAACCGCGGTGTTGGCCGTCGAATGGCGCTAGCTGCGCAGCATTTGTGCACCGCCGCCGTCAGTGTCAGCCAGTTTGCCGTGGCATACGGAGCTCCATCGCAGTCTTTAACACTGGTAGCATGCCGCGACAGCGTGGACGTGAACCGTATGTGCAGTTGACGGACTTTGAGCGAGGGCGTATAGTGGGCATGCGGGAGGCCGGGTGGACGTACCGCCGAATTGCTCAACACGTGGGGCGTGAGGTCTCCACAGTACATCGATGTTGTCGCCAGTGGCCGGCGGAAGGTGCACGTGCCCGTCGACCTGGGACCGGACCGCAGCGACGCACGGATGCACGCCAAGACCGTAGGATCCTACGCAGTGCCGTAGGGGACCGCACCGCCACTTCCCAGCAAATTAGGGACACTGTTGCTCCTGGGGTATCGGCGAGGACCATTCGCAACCGTCTCCATGAAGCTGGGCTACGGTCCCGCACACCGTTAGGCCGTCTTCCGCTCACGCCCCAACATCGTGCAGCCCGCCTCCAGTGGTGTCGCGACAGGCATGAATGGAGGGACGAATGGAGACGTGTCGTCTTCAGCGATGAGAGTCGCTTCTGCCTTGGTGCCAATGATGGTCGTATGCGTGTTTGGCGCCGTGCAGGTGAGCGCCACAATCAGGACTGCATACGACCGAGGCACACAGGGCCAACACGGCATCATGGTGTGGGGAGCGATCTCCTACACTGGCCGTACACCACTGGTGATCGTCGAGGGGACACTGAATAGTGCACGGTACATCCAAACCGTCATCGAACCCATCGTTCTACCATTCCTAGACCGGCAAGGGAACTTGCTGTTCCAACAGGACAATGCACGTCCCCATGTATCCTGTGCCACCCAACGTGCTCTAGAAGGTGTAAGTCAACTACCCTGGCCAGCAAGATCTCCGGATCTGTCCCCCATTGAGCATGTTTGGGACTGGATGAAGCGTCGTCTCACGCGGTCTGCACGTCCAGCACGAACGCTGGTCCAACTGAGGCGCCATGTGGAAATGGCATGGCAAGCCGTTCCACAGGACTACATCCAGCATCTCTACGATCGTCTCCATGGGAGAATAGCAGCCTGCATTGCTGCGAAAGGTGGATATACACTGTACTAGTGCCGACATTGTGCATGCTCTGTTGCCTGTGTCTATGTGCCTGTGGTTCTGTCAGTGTGATCATGTGATGTATCTGACCCCAGGAATGTGTCAATAAAGTTTCCCCCTCCTGGGACAATGAATTCACGGTGTTCTTATTTCAATTTCCAGGAGTGTATTTTCAAATGGTTGCAGCACGGAAAAGGTACATTACCGGACATGGTTTACAATTCAAAATATATTCCCCTCTACAAGTCCTAGAAATCTGTAACGGGTATTTCCGAACACCCTTTATAACAAACTTTGCCGGCCGTTGTGGTCGAGCGGTTCTAGGTGCTTCAGTCTGGAAGCACGCGGCTGCTACGGTCGCAGATTAGAAACCTGCCTCGGGCATGGATGTGTGTGATGTCCTTAGGTTAGTTAGGCTTAAGTAGTTCTAAGTCCAGGGGACTGATGACCTCAGATGTTAAGTACCATAGTGCTGACAGCCATTTGATTTTGAACAAACTTTCTCAACATCCAACATCTCAACTACACTGAATAAAAACTTGACGCTAGAGCCGTTACATTCAAATCCTACTTTAACTCCATTATGTAGAAGGTCATTAATACTACTGTTCTACGACAACTTTAACTTATCCGAAAACCGCTATTAGCTTACGTTACCAAAAGTTATTGCTACTTCTAAAAACGACTACGTGTATTACAGCTTTCACAATGACACCTTACGATGTTACGAGAAAGTTTTAAATTGTATTACTGTTCAAGACATTAACTGTTACGTCAATAATTGTTGGTCTTTGATGTTACATCCTGTAGAACAACATATAAATATCTGAAAATACAAACCTGAGCACGTGTACCTTATTGGCTTTTTATACATTATGAAAACACTCTCACATTTGTCCGCAGCTCGTGATCTAGGGGTTAGCGTTGCTGCTTCTCGATCACAGGGTCCCAGGTTCGATTCCCAGCCAGGTTGAGGATCTCCTCTGCCCGAGGTCTGGGTGTCTGTGTTGTCCTCCTCCTCCTCCTCCTCCTCCTCTTCCTCCTCCTCCTCATCATCATCATCATCATCATGATGTCCGCCCTCTGTAGCTGAGTGTGAAGCGTGACAGAATGTCAATCATAAGAGCCCTGGTTCGAAACCCGGATGGGTTGGAGATTTTCTCCACTCAGAAACTGGATGTTGTGTCGTCCTAATCAGCATCAATTCATCCCCATCGACGCGCAAGTCGTCGAAGTGGCGTCGAATCTAAAGACTTGCACCCGGCGAACGGTCTACCCGACGGGAGGCCTGAGTCACACGACATTTACATTTATCATCATCATCATCATCATTCGTGACAGTGGCTATATTGGACTATGCAAAGAAGTTGGACTGTGTAAAAATGGGATTTTATTCTGGCCCTGATGACCGCGCAGTTGAGCGCCCCACAAACCAAACATCATCATCATCACTCTCACATTTAAATTTATAAATGTTACGTCTACAAATATAATTGCTGCCTGTCTACGTCACCGGAGCCAGTGAGATCCACGTATGCCATCCTCAAGTAGGTCTTTAACTACGTTGTCTGCGACATGCGTCTCCTATGTTGCCACACTCACACTTTTCACTTGCTGCCTTTTTGCTACGCTTACTGTGACATAATTTGTGACACGCTAAATGGATACCGGTGCGGTAATAGGCTTTCATCTCTGTTCAGCTCACTCTCTGTTTCTAACTTTTACACATGTTTCCTCGTCCTTTGCCAGGATTTGCATGTTAATTGAAATCCTTGACTGTGCTGTTTGTCGCACCGATAAGCGGCCTGTGCTGAGCTGGTGTCGGTGGCTGCTGCGCTGCTGACGCGTGGATTTGCGAGCACCTCTAGCTGTTCCCGCGTGGGTAATTATTTCCGCGCCACTTGTAGTGTACCACAACCTTGGCTCTTTGGCACGAATTTCTCAAACCAAATGACTGTGCTGTTGTAAGCAGATTGGAAGACGGTGCTTCTCACAATAACAATGGTTATATGAAAATAAAATTATTTTGTATTTGTTTTGACATTTTGAGTGAGTATTTCATTGGTAGAGCCAATGCATGCTCAGTTTTCTCGAACAAATTTATTAGCAATTAGTTGTACGGTACAGTTCAAAGCATGGTATTGCACAAAGTCCACCATTGCACTCTTCACAATACATACGTGTTTCTCTTCTTTCTTTTTTCTCGTTGACGACATTTTTGTTGCAACACATTCAACATTTTTGCGTCGGCACCTGCTTGTTCGCACCAGGTGGAATGCGTTTCGCAAAATATCGTCCCACTAAACGTGTTGGGGCTGATACCTGGCAAGGTCGTCCAGTTTTTCTACGCTGAGAGAATAAACTGACATCCGCATTGTATTTTTCTGGCAAACTTTAAATGAGACTAATTCGAAAGTCAAGTCTCCCGAATTTTCCACCAAGTTTCTTGTACGACGGGTATGAATTCAGAGCTGCTACATTTATGAAATGGTGAAACTGTTTCATTAATCTTGAAGAATCAAGTTTGCCAAGATCGATAATAATAATTTTTTTACTATTACAGTGTTCGGCTGAACTACGCTGTCGTCATCGGATCTTGTAACATTATTAGTTGTACATGACTTTTGCAGCACTGAAAGTCACATAATGATGTTGCGTCATAATAAAATGTGACATTGAACATCAGCATATCACAAATAAAATACCACATAACAATAACATATATTACAATGAAATGAATACCCCTAGCTGCATACAGGCGTTGTTATAAGTCAACAGGGACAGTTGAGAACGTGTGACCCGACCGGGATTCGAACCCGGCATCTCCAGCTTACATGTCAGACACTCTATCCATTTGAGCCACCGAGGACACAGAGGATAGTGCAACTGCAGGGACTCATCTCCGTCACGCCTCCTGTGAGACCCACATTTGCAACTTATTGTCCCGCACTATATTTATAGTGCCCCTGCCCATTATTCTCATTACTGGCGGCTTTACTGCATCCGCACAGAAGAAGATGGTCAAATGGTCAGTGAGCCTTAACTATATATACAGGGTGGTCCACTGATAGTGACCGGGCCAAATATCTCATGAAATAAGCATCAAACGAAACAACTACAAAGAACGAAACTAGTCTAGCTTGAAGGGGGAAACCAGATGGCGCTATGGTTGGCCCGCTAGATGGCGCTGCCATGGATCAAACGGATATCAACTGCGTTTTTTTAATTAAGAACGCCCATTTTATATTACATATTCGTGTAGGACGTAAAGAAATATGAATGTCTTAGTTGGACCACTTTTTTCGCTTTGTGATAGATGGCACTGTAATAGTCACAAACGTAAAAGTGCGTGGTATCACGTAACATTCCGCCATTGCGGATGGTATTTGCTTCGTGATGCATAATCCGTGTTAAAGTGGACCGTTTACCAACTGCGGGAAACATCGATATCGTGTTGATGTGTGGCTATTGTCATCAAAATGCCCAACGGGCGTGTGCTATGTATGCTGCTCGGTATCCTAGACGACGTCATCCTAGTGTCCGAACCGTTCGCCGGATATTTAGGTTATTTAAGGAAACAGAAAGTGTTCAGCCACATGTGAAACGTCAACCACGACCTGCAACAAATGATGATGCCCAAGTAGGTGTTTTAGCTGCTGTAGCGGCTAATCCGCACATCAGTAGTAGACAAATTGCGCGAGAATCGGGAATCTCAAAAACGTCGGTGTTGAGAATGCTACATCAACATCGACTGCACCCGTACCATATTTCTATGCACCAAAAATTGCGTGGCGACGACTTTGAACGTCGTGTATAGTTCTGCCACTGGGTACAAGAAAAATTACGGGACGATGGCAGATTTTTGGCACGCGTTCTATTTAGCGACGAAGCGTCATTCACCAACAGCGGTAACGTAAACCGGCATAATATGCACTATTGGGCAACGGAAAATCCACGATGGCTCCGACAAGTGGAACATCAGCGACCTTGGCGGGTTAATGTATGGTGCGTCATTTGTCCGGCACGTAGCTCGCGTGCGGTTGAAGCGGTATTCAATAGCATATTTCATGACAGGTGGATTGGTCATCGAAGCACCATACCATGGCCCGCACGTACACCGGATCTGGCGTCCCCGGACTTCTCTCTGTGCAGAAAGTTGAAGGATTTTAGCTATCGTGATCCACCGACAACGCCTGACAACATGCGTCAGCGCATTGCCATTGCATGTGCGAACATTACGGAAGGCGAACTACTCGCTGTTGAGAGGAATGTCGTCACACGTATTGCAAAACGCATTGAGGTTGACGGACATCATTTTGAGCATTTATTGCATTATTGTGGTATTTACAGGTAATCACGCTGTAACAGCAAGCGTTCTCAGAAATGATAAGTTCACAAAGGTACATGTATCACATTGGAACAACCGGGATAAAATGTTCAAACGTACCTACGTTCTGCATTATAATTTGAAAAACCTACCTGTAACCAACTGTTCGTCTAAAATTGTGAGCCATATGGTTGTGATTATTGCAGCGCCATCTATCACAAAACGAAAAAAGTGGTCCGACTAAAACATTCATATTTCTTTACGTACTACACGAATATGTAATAAAAATGGGGGTTCCTATTTAAAAAAAACTCAGTTGATATCCGTTTGACCCATGACAGCGGGCCAACTATAGCGCCATCTGGTTTCCCCCTTTAAGCTAGACAAGTTTCGTTCTTGGTAGTTTTTTCGTTTGACGCTTATTTCGTGAGATATTTGGCCTGGTCACGATCAATAGACCACCCTGTATATATATAAAGATGGTATCTGTTCTTTCGAACATGTCTGAAAGATAGATACCATCTTCATATATATATATATATATATATATATATATATATATATATATATATATATATATAGTTAAGGCTCACCGGCCATTTGACCAACTTCTTCTGTGCGATATCCGTTTCATTTTGCAATCCATCTGAAAAGAATAATGATTCGTTCCGATATTACTTACGCATTTGCTTTACAACTTACACCTTATGGTTTATATTATAGGACAACAAGAATCCAGCATCTACGGCACCAGCCGCAACGTACCGATGCATTACAACAGCGGGTCGATATGGCGACCACCAATGACGTTACACACATTGTACCTCCGAATCATGTTCTGGTACACTGTCTCCATCCCACCTGGTGTCCCTTCAGTGTCTTGCGCAGCTGCCAGAACTCGTGCCAGCAGATCTTCCTCTGTCTCTACAGGTGTCTCGTAAATTAGGCTCTTCATACGACCCCACAAGAAGTAGTCCATAGGGGTTAAATCCGGCGATCTTGGCTGCCACGCGGTTGGACCACCACGGCCTATCCATCTTTCACCATACCGTCTGTTGAGATGTCTCCGGACAACCAGAGAAAAGTGAGGTGGTGCTCCATCATGCTGAAACCACGTTTCCTGACGGACATTCAATAGCACAGCTTCCAAGAACGGGTCCAGTACGTATCGTAGGAAGACTAAGTATGCGGGACCCGTGAGCTTCCATGGAAGGAGGTATGGTCCAAGCACATTTCTGACCACCCTGTACAATATCTTCCAACACGTTTCTTTGTGACCGAATTACTGGTCACGTATTGGTCACCTAAATCAACGCCACCCATTCTGCGATTATATTTTAGTATTACGTGAAGTTCCGTTTTCACTGTTTCTTTCTTCTCAATTTTCTGCAGCTCGTCATCGTAAACTGGAAGTGGTCTACACGTCTTTCTTATCTCACCATCACATTACCATCAGTTTCCCTCTATAAAAGGTCTTAACCTTTCGTTTCTCGAGTTTCACCTCGTTCAAAGCTGTTGGCATTTCTTTCGTTTTAACCATAACACTACCAATGCTGTCAAAGCTTTTAGAAACGAGAAAATCGAACAGCTGAAAATCAGTATAAAACCTGTTGGTAAACACAGTATATCCCTTATTAAAATATCCATGAAGGAAAGAGAAGACCACGTTAGACGCTATATGATATACACTATTTTCTTTGTTTAATCAGTTTTTGGGGGTCAAGGCACCTCCCCGGTGGGAAATAGCTTGATTTTGGTACCGTCACTCTTATGATGTCACCTAACATGCAATAGGATGTTGGTGCAGTTAGGTCGAAATCCTTACTATATTGATCCCACAACCAATCGGTTCTCCAGAAATAACGAGGCAATTTTGATTCATTGCTTGAATATATGATGGGAAATATCTCATATAACTGACTGGCTCTGTTGAATATTGCAACTTGTGGGAAAAACACTCATCATATATCTGAGGTCTTGTATGCACTGACACGTGATTACATAAGCACCCTCCTCCACCACCAAAACCCATATCTGGCGCAAAAATCCTTCCGACTGCGTCTTCACACCTGTTTTACGGCAGATGCACTGGCCACATCGCGTATTCCCACACAAGCAGGTCATGAGTGAGGCCTGCACACAGGTCTGGTTGATGTGGTGCGCAGACCGGAAGTCACGCTAATCCCCAAACAGAGCATCAGTTGATGACAACTGTGTGCACGGTTGTGCCAGCAGGTAAGAGGTGATAGGAAGCACTAGCTTTCTGCTGCCGCAAACACCAGATGTGATGTCCTCATCTCATTACAGTGCTACAGGTTGGCAGTGGGAATAACATATCACCAAAAAATCACTGAAAATAACTTAAACATTCCACAAAGATCGTGGAAAAAGCCCAACTAACAAATATACCTCTAACAGACTCTATAAAACATGCACACGCTAACAACTCTGAGCAGATGCATGATGCTAAGAAATAACTCCCTTACTGCGCTTCACTGGGACTGTCGTGACAACACGTCTGCTTCCCACAGCACCCAGAATTCTTGTGTAGATGCCTGTGGACAACTTACGAGCGATGCCAGCGCTCCAGACGACACTGGTGGGAACTACAGACTGGTAATCACATCCACACACGTATAGACAGACGAAAGCAAATCAAGTAATTATATTTCAAAAACACTCGCTATGTATCGGGGTTTTGAGTGCAGATATATTTGAGAACACGGGCACCCTCCTCCACGCATCGCTCATAACTCACAAGACAACAAAGGCAGCCAAATGCATATAGAGCAGTAGTTTACTATTCACCACACCAAGGGCCTCTTAATAAAGGATGGGGCCACTCCACGCCCGCACCAACGTGGTGACCAAACCAAAAGTTCTACTGTCACATCCGTATAACATGTTGGTTTTCGAATCGTGAGTCACAGGATGCGGGCTGTGATGTCATCCATGCGTCTGGGTAGGATTACTCATTGACATGGTCCATCAGGAGACAGAAAGTGGACGAAAGCGATCGAAAGGTAGCGGTTTGTAACGGCAGAGGGAAAAAAATGCCAAGGCAAGCGCCAAAGGAAAAAAACCTCTGCGACAGTAGGACGGGTAGTAAGGGCAGTAGCGGCTTGCTAGCTGCGACAGTGCATGCAAGGTGTGGTTATGTTAGTTCGAGGTATCCTTTACCTTTGTCGTTGCGGAAGCTCGTTGTAGGGCTTGCTGCAGATGCTGCGTCCCTATAACAATTCAAGCTCGTCATACATCAGTGGGCGATCGGTCATAGATCAGATCACAGTGTAGGGGATGTGTGTGGCTGGTTTGCGTGCTGTGTACAATACGGTTTCACGGCGATTGCCTGTTTTACGGCGGGTCAAGCATCTGGGGTTGACAGTAGTAGCTGTGTTGCAGGGGGTCGCCAGTACTGTCGTTTTAGCGTGCTATGGACCATAGATGTTTAGTTTCTTGCTAATAGTGTCTTTTGTCTATTATGTTTCTGTCTCTGGTTGTGGTCCTAGTTACCCACAGAAAGGCTAAACGGGTTACGCGAGTGTCTCGTGTTATTGTACAGTCGTGTGGAGAGTTTTTATACCTACAAGATGGTATCTATCCGATATTCCCGGTGAAGGTCCACGGTGCGTGTGTAGCACGGAGCGTTGCTTATGATACTTTGTTCTGTATGAGCTGCAGACGGCGCAGGCGCGTGGGCGCAGCGTATCCCCAGTCAGGGGCTGCTACTTAATAGTGCCACTTAGGCAGTCCAGTGACTGCGGAGCAGAAGTCGGCGTCCTTTGATATTTGACAGCTGGGAAACTACCTCCGCTCTGTATCAAGTGGGTACTTCCTGGTTGTGAGTGAACCAATGGGTCCAAAGATGCAAAAAAAATGGTTCAAATGGCTCTGAGCACTATGGGACTCAACATCTTAGGTCATAAGTCCCCTAGAACTTAGAACTACTTAAACCTAACTAACCTAAGGACATCACACACACCCATGCCCGAGGCAGGATTCGAACCTGCGACCGTAGCAGTCCCGCGGTTCCGGACTGCAGCGCCAGAACCGCTAGACCACCGCGGCCGGCTCCAAAGATGCAGACGGACGTTTTCATCCCGCCGCGGAATATGGAATTCCTACTGACTAACGCTGAGTCAGTTAAGGTTTGTAAAGCCTACACCTCCAATGTCGACCTCATTCTGCTATCGTCAACGGCTGCATTACTTTCATCGTCAGTTTGCCTGTTCCTGTGTTAATTCTCTTGCGAGATGAAGCGTTTTTCAAGCAGCACCAGCAGCAGCACCAGTGGCAACGCCAAACGCCCTAGGCAAGGTGAACTACCAGGTAACTGCATATTTAATTTCATAGCATGAATCGGCTTTCGCGGTGTGTATTTTCGTAAGAAAATTTCGTTTTATCAAATCACACTGTGTTCAGATTTAGGCATTGTAGTATTTCATAGAATTAGATAAGATTTTGTAACTTATATTTTCGTAAAAAAGCTTCGTAGTACCAAATCACTATGTGTTCAAATTTCGAAGTATATTTTCGTAATAATCTTTCATAGTATCACATCCCTGTGTGTTCAGATTTCGGTGCTAAAAAAGTCTCGTAGCTTCTGTTCAGTGTTCATAGCGTTTGTTCAGATTTCGGTGTTAATTTTTGTTCCTTGTTGTTTCAGCATACAGCCACCAAATCGTGTATCACCTGGAAGCTGAGCGGGGACAGAAGCAGAATCAACATCATAAGTATATATATATTTTCTTCTTCTTGGTACTGTACATGTGTAATATTTTGCTGTAGACAAATTATTCTTTTCAAAGAAATTTCATCGTATACGTAATATGATGTTGAATGAGTGTACCTCCATCTTGTGACTGGAGTATGGGACTACGGCTAGTCAATATCCAATAAAACAATATCAAATTATTTAGGTTTATTTCTATTTTCGACGATACACTACATGATCTTCAGGCCTATACAGTGAAGGCTATAACAGAGCAATAAGTACATATTAAAATACAGAGCGTATTGTCTAAAAGTTGCAAGTGTTACATATTAATTGACACAATTAAAAGAACTCAATCTTAATGAAAATCTGAATAATACAACATAACCCTCCGTTGCTCGCGCGGATGACACTCGTCATCCACCTGAATTTCCCGCTCAATTTTGTCTGACAGGGCTGGATTGAGTTCGCGCCGTTTTCAGTACCTTTCTGTTAACCCTCCGGCTGTTAGCTCCAATCATTGTTATCTTTCAGTTACGAAAGATACATTGCTTATGAAACATTATTATAGTCTGCAGGACACTTGACATCCACGCGAGTTCTGCTGCCACAATTTGAAACAAAGTAAGTCCGTATTACTTTATTGCTTTCCTAGATTCAGTCGATCTCTCATGTGCGTAAATTTAGATGTATTGAAACTGATTGCAGTTACCTTCCATGTTACCTAGTATTCTCTTTATTTTAAATTGTGAAAGAAATGTTAAAAGCAAAAAACTTTGGAAAGAGTTCAGTAGTGATCCTAATGTATGGTTGGAATGGTTCAATCAGCTGAGTGATGAAGATGCTCACAGTGATAACGCCGACTCAGAGACTGAGGATTCTGATCATGAAAGCGGTCATGATTCAGGAACAGAACAAGAAGTGTCAGAATATGATGATTATGAATCACAGGAAGAAGTAACTCAAGAGGATGCATTTTTTTAGAGAAAGATGGAATAACTAAACTGAGGAAAAATAAATATCTTACCAGAGTTAGAAGCCGATCTTGTAATTTTATTACGCATTTGCCTGGACCAAAAAATCAAGCTCATATAAAAAAGAGAGAAATAGAAATTCTGAATTTGTTCTTTGATGAAAACATAAAAAGCATTATCGCAACATGCACTAATATATACATCAATTAAGTTCATGGTAACTTCCCTAAGGTCCGCATCTCGTGGTCGTGCGGTTGCGTTCTCGCTTCCCACGCCCGGGTTCCCGGGTTCGATTCCCGGCGGGGTCAGGGATTTTCTCTGCCTCGTGATGACTGGGTGTTGTGTGCTGTCCTTAGGTTAGTTAGGTTTAAATAGTTCTAAGTTCTAGGGGACTGATGGCCATAGATGTTAAGTCCCATAGTGCTCAGAGCCGTTTTAACTTCCCTAGGGAAAGGGAAGCTGATGAAACAGATGCGATAGAGATCAGTGCTTTCATTGTTTTGTTATATCTATGTGGCTCTTTGAGATGTTCTAGGAAGAGTTTATCGAAATTGTGGGATAACTCAAAGGGAAACGGACTAGAATCATGTTATTTACGCATTAAGTGAAAACCGATTCAGGTATCTTTTGAGATGTCTGAGGTTTGGTAATATCTGTGATAGACGTGTTCGCAGAGAGATTGACGAGTTGGCTGCTATCAGAGCTATCAGAGATGTACTTGAACTATTCACGAACAATTGCCAAAAATATTTTTCACCTAGTGATTATCTTACTGTTGACAAACAGCTTTTGGCATTCAGAGGAAACTGCCCGTTCAGGCAATATATTCCTAGCAAACCAGCAAGGTATGGGTTAAAAGTGTTTGCTTTGGTTGATATGAAGACAGCTTACACTTTGAATTTAAAACCGTGCGTCGGTAAGCAACAAGAGGGACCATGTAATGCCTGCAATTCAGCGGAAGATTTTCTTCAAATGGTCAAACTCTTTCAAACGTTAGAATATACTATACTGTGTACAAATATTAAATGTATTATATTTAGATTTAATAAAAAATCATAAAACCAGTCATAAAGACCGTTCAAAGAATACAAGTAGACTGCTTGCTTTGTAGATGACACCAGTCATCCGCGAGAGTGACGATGTCACGAATTTTCGCGCGAGTAACGGAGGGTTAACATGTACCAACAGAAATTAATTACTTTCTCGTGCATATTGTGAAATCCTCAGTAACGTAATGGAAGTATTCATAAAACAGAAGTGTCACAGTAATCTAACCATCAGTTCAGTATATCCATTGGTGATTGTAATGCGTTCTATATTGGCCAAACTGGTAGATCATTTAAGGAACGATTCCGAAAGCACACATCTCTACATACAATTAAATATTCAACGTTTAAAGAACACCTCAACCTTAATAAACATCACGTAGAAATCATTGTTGAAAATTTAGACATTTTACGCTTTGTAGATAAAGGGGGAACGATGGATCAACTAGAAGAGATGGAGATATTTATTCATTTGTGTAATGAACCTGATGACCTGTTAAATGAGCAGGTAGTTTTTAAAAATACACTGTTCTTTGAAACATTTAGTGACTTCTTTTAATTTTATCAATTACACATACGTTTTTATGTAATGTACTTTTATTTCTGATTAACGTCGTTATACAGAAGTGTTAACAGTAATGGAATATCATCCTATAAACGTTTCGTAAGTTTTATACCTTGCGAATTCCCTAGTATTTGTATGTATTTTAGAGGTTGATGATGGAATACTTGTAGTGTGGGTTTAGGTGGGCACTAGGTATTACTTGTCGTTCATTTATCGTCTTCCTTGTCAAGTTTGCGTCCATCTTCTTATGATATATCCTAAGTCCTTCCTGTGCCATTAACCGAAGTGCGATATATCGACTCGTCTCAAGTAGGCTCTTCCAGGCGATATGGAACGGGTTGTGATGTCATCTTTGGCCCTCTAGTTTCAATAGATGTTTTGACAGTTGTTGACAGTTGCTCAATGAGTGTGAGTATGTTTTTGAGGGTAACAGACCTTATCTGTGATATATTTTTCGTTACTTTATTACTCATGTTGACCTCTCTCTTTAGGATAATCATTACGAGACCAGTTAAAAGTGCTGCTGTATTTTGTAACACGAAGGTTACTCGATTGAAGCAGATAAGTAGACACCCTCTCGTGTTGATCTGTGTCTGTGGTCAATTATGCTTGAATGAAGCAGATGAGTAGACACTCTCTCGTGTTGATCTGTGTCTGTGGTCAATTATGCTTGAATGTAGGTCCGACGTAACAAATAGTAATGGATTTATATGACATGTTTCGTATAGTTAGATCATTAAGGTATGAGAAATTTAGGTTTAGTTACGTGGATGCTTTCTGTACATTCGGTTTTACGGTACCCTAATGACGGATGTAACTGCCACATCTATGCAATTTTCATCTGATTTAAATGTTGTAACGATGGTCTATGTAGTGGCGATTATTTTCTAGTGACTGTTCCACGATTACATGATTAAGAAGAGAAATATTCGGATATTATATGATGTAATATATGTCATCCTGTACTTTGCTAATTTTGGACCCAATGTCGACTCTCATTTGGTTTAACATTTCATGATATGTTCTTGAGGTTACCTCTTGGTTTTGCGCTCCCCTGCGATCTGTATGAAACAGTCAACGTCCAGTTTGGTTGAGCACTATTCGATATTTAAAATCCATAGTGACGTAGTCTAATAATATATTAGTGCAACATGCTATAACGAGTCTACTGCTATTCTCTTCATTCCATAGATACTCCGCAGAAGTATGATATTAGGAATTTTCGGCCTCAATAATTGATGGGGCTCCATCTTCCAAATAGTGTTCGTACAAATAGAAACATAAAAACCTTGTGTTATTGTGGGAGAAGGTGTGCTTTTTGAAAAGTTAACGTATGCAATATCCACTTTTCGGGTGTGGTATTATTATTTTTATTTTTTACGTCTTACAGTCATCATCCTAGAGTGTTCTTTTGGTTCTTCCCTGTGGAATATTGTCTGATAACCATTGAGTACAGCTATGGTGTTTCAGTAGATGTAATGCCTTTTTATTGTATCGATCCTTTATGTATACTTGCTATAAACAACCGCATTGCTTGTAGCGTATCCCCTTTACTTCACTTGATGTGATCGCGGTACCTACTTTACATATCATTAATCGGGCCCTTTACCCGTCTTTTACTTTTTGACAAAACCAATATAGTCTGCCATATATAACCACACATTTTTGCAGGCAATGGATATACTGAACTGATGGTTATATTAGTATTTTAATATGCATTTATTGTTCTGTTATAACCTTCACTGTATAGGCCTGAAGATGATGTAGTGTATCGTCGGAACTTGTAGCCTGGAAATAGTCCTAAATAACGGCGATTGGTATTGTTTTATTTGGTAATATGACGTTCGCTGAGACATATGCCCTGGTGTTATTGTGGATGATTTCGAGGAGTAAGAGCTTGGAGGAGCAGAGATCCTGTTGCAACTACTGTGTAAGTGTGAATTCTAGGAAAAAATGATCTTAGTTTTGGGCGTGTATATTTTTTCATTAAATCAATATTTTATTGTTATAGGAAATGCATTTTTTTTTTCATTTTACTCTTCTAGCTCCATAGGACCAAACTGAGGAGCAAATTTCCATGGTCATGGAGCTTGTCACTAGATTAAATTACCACAGAAATGTAATAATCGAGAAAATAAAATGTTTATGAATCCTTAAGAGATGACAAGATTTAAATTTATATAAATGCACTCAACAATTTAACGCAGGAATTAGCTCAATTTTTCAAGGAACTCTTATACAGAGTAAAGGAGTGGTTCATGAGGAAACTACTCAGTTTAGATCTTATTACTAAGATTTCTGAATTCTTGTGGTAGCTTACTGAAAATGGACGCAGAACTATACTGCACGCCTATCTGCACAAGAGTCAAAGACGTGCGATCCAATGGAGGCTGGATTTCTGCCAAGTTTTAACTAAGTAAAAGCCGCTCTTTCTTTTGAATAAGCTGATACTGTTACCAAGAAATGGCATTAAAGAATGTCCGAACTCCCAGACAGGGGTCGTCAAAAGTTTCGTGGACTTACACAACCCATCACCTGAACTGCCCGCTACTGACAAAAAAATTTCCTTTGAGAATGAGAAGAGTTATCCAAAAACATGAGACCATACGTCGTAAGCGAGTGAAAATACCAAAGCAGACTACCTTCCGTGTCGGACTACCACTTATTTCAGATAATGTTCTAATAGTAAAAATGGGAGCATTAAGTAAATACCAACAACAAAAACGTTTGGAACGATTGTTTTCGTTTATTCAATTCAAACAGATACAGTTTGATTCTTGCCATGCAATTTGGTTCTTAGGTACAATTTGGTTTTTTAATTAAAAACAGAGACACTTTTCTTTACACAATAACAAAAAATTTTTACAGTTTTCTGATACATAGATCTATGCTAAAAACTAATGTGGAGATACTCTTTTCTTACACTTCAGCAGTCCCAGTAGCAACAGTTACATGGTTGTTACACAACAATAGTTCTGATGGACCTGGGCGTCTCCAGTTGAGAGGAGATTTTAATATACAGTGTTTGTACGCTTGAAGTTGGTAGCACTGGGTACTTTAAAACCTCCAATGAACAGGAAAATAAGGGCAGAAATACACTGGCATTCAGAACTTTTAAAAGCTTCAGACACTGCTTGTCCAGTACAGTGATTTGTGGTAATTTATATTATGATGATCTCATTCTCCTCTTGAGCCCCTTGAGTGTATGATTTGTTATCCGTTGCACTCTGTACCAGAATAAGTTCCTGTTTAACGTTCAGATCAGTTCACTGCGTGTCCTTAAAGTATCACATAAGCAGTTGTAAAGGTATACATTAAGTAAATCTGTTCTACTCTTCCACTGCTCTATACACTGGCTCGTCTATGAACAATCCAGTATTTTCTAAATCGCTGAAATCCGAGGGAGAAGGAGAGACATATGTTTTAAGAGTTGATGTTATGGCTAAACTGCGTGTACGGTCAGTCTCGAGCCCATTAAGGTCATAATGTCTCTCATGAAACAGAAACTCTAAGGCATTACTTGTAAGCTTCGATGCCACTGTAGCAGAAACATCCATTTTCGTAAATAATCCGTCAAGGTATATGAAACTCCTGCATGTAAGGGTTGAAGTGCCTTGGAGTTGGATAATAAGCCTAATTTCATCGTTCTTGTTAAATGTGGTTGATGCATAAGTTTTATGCGAGAAGTATTCATGGTGTGTAATATTCCACTGGGCTGATTATATAGAACGACGTCATTGTGAGGTTTCAGACCTACTGATTTAAGAAACTCGTGGTTTGCACGCGTTTGCTGCTCTGTTGTGAAGTGCTGCGCTGTGTGTTCCGCTTTAGAAGTAGTCGTACATTCCAGAATGAGATTTTCACTCTGCAGCGGAGTGTGCGCTGATATGAAACTTCCTGGCAAATTAAAACTGTGTACCGGACCGAGACTGGAACTCGAGTTCGAGTCTCGGTCCGGCACATAGTCGTACATTGATTTCCTCACCAGGAAAGTCGACAAGTAGATTATCCTGATCCGCAATACGCGGCTCCAGATAGTCCATTGCCTGAACTGTTACTGGGAGGTAAATAGCATTGGTAGGGGTCTCAACGATCTTACATCCTATTCCCACTTATGGGAAGAATCCGCAAACTGTACGAATCAGACTGCTGTTGGAAAAGAGTTTGATGCAATGTCGCACTCGACGCGGATTGTACCGAAGGGAAGCACTGACTGGTCGGATCTCTGAAATTTATTGGGATACTTCTTCAGAACTTGTCCTACCGAACCTTTTTGGTTTCTTTGTCTTTATTTCGGGTTTAAGTGTCTTGACGTTTGCACACTGCGCAATCCCTTTTCCAGACCATTTTAAAACTTCGTTTAAGTCATCAGTATCGTTTCCATCCACTATTAATTTCCAGATGAAGTTCATTGTTAGCCTCTGTGATATTCGGAATGCTGTTGTTGGTCTCCAGTCCAGTCAGCACGATACTCCACTTCCCGTTGTTTAAAACAAGCGGTGGGAAGTAATTCGCAATTAATACTGACGATCGATCATTTTAAGTCAGAGTATATGACAGTTCATCTGAACCTCATCTGATGGGTGGGTGAATAATGCACCTCTTTATATAAATGCTTCTTCGTAAACTTTAGGAGGGACACGATGCACAGATGCCTACATAAGTAGGTATTAAAGTCTTGGTAGTGATGAAAATTGTAGAACACACGTCTTCTGTCAGTGAAGTATCATTGTAACTCTTCTGCCGGTTGCAAGTCTCCAAATGAGACGAAATAGTAGACGTTATTTTCTTAACATAAGCCACCCAGTGGGTTCCTGGTCCCCCAGCAACATCTAAATTCACGATTCCACATTCTCCGGATTTCCACAAAGTCTTCGATAATGTATGCCACATAAATACATCACTGGATGTTGGAATCGTTAATTTTTTGCTAACAGACTTGAGTAGATCTGTATTTGTAAGCGATATATCCGATAGGATAACTAACTGGCTTTTTTTATTTATGAAAAGACCTAGTCTTTCCTTGTATAGTTTCAGGTATAGCTCTTTTCCGATGTCTGCTGCTTCCATCACGGGGTTATGTCTTCTTGCTTCCTCTAGCTGCTCCTGGGAGTTTTGTGCGTTCTTGACTGTTCTAGCAATAGCCGCAACACCACCAGCCAGTGAATCAATCGCTGACAGACCTGTGATGGCCGGAATGAGGAAGGGAATACTTCCACCTGATTTCTTGGACATCGGCCGAACCCGGGATGCTTTAACTGGTCGTTTATGGCTCAGCACACGTTTGGTTGCATATATCGCTGTCAGGATACAGTTTTTGAAACACTCCTTCTTCTTCTTCTTCATTTTCTTCTTATTCGTTTTCTTCTTCTTCATCATCTTTTTCTTCTTCTTCAGTGCACGACGTGCATTCATAATTTACTTGAAATTTAGATCCATCCCACTTTAATTTTAGCATGCATAATTTAATAAACTACAAATGCTGCAATGCACTGCCCTATATAAATACCACTTATTTATTAGCTAACATTCGCGCTGCAGCGTGATGTCGTGGGAGATCTTCATGCTTGTCTGTGCAATGTCTTATTCCAAACACACCCCATCAAGCAAGTTCATCCCCTTATTACATACTACGAGCCAAATATTTTTGTGGCTTTGTACCACGTACGCCGTAATCATTGTAATTATGCCCCGGATTGAGCAATTAGAATGCAAGTTTGTTTGTCGAGAAAACACTTCTGTGCTGGTTATGGTCAGTGCACTCCATTATACACTAAATAGTCACCGTCAATCAAGCTGTTTAATGCTGCGGAAAAACCAAGTCATTTAACTTGTGCTCTATTCCCTCGATGTCATATGACACGATCTATGAGACACACGCATGGTTCTGACCTCTTCTGCGCATTGGAGTGCCTGAAGTTTGGAGAGAATGAAACAATTTGTCATATTCGTTCGAGGAATTTTGTAACTTATCGAATGTGAAGTAGTTAAGGACGAGTCATCTCCATCCACGAGCAAATGGGAGAACTGAAAGAGTACATATGACAGTCTGGAGGATGTCTGGATAATACATTGGCTCACATCACACTAACTGGGGTGTCTACTCGAAGTACGTCGTCTCTGCATACAACTCAGAGTAGCATACGAGTGCAAATACACGTGTACTGGAGAAACAGGAGGAATCAGTGGCCCGCACAGCAAGAATGCCACAGTGTAAGGCTGGTCAATTGGTGATGCTATCAACTTCGTATACGCCAAAGGGAAAGGCAAACTAGATTTTTGGAAATTATGATGCCAAGTGGAAAAGACTACGTCGCCAGTAAATGTCAAGATTCAATTGCCGACGATATCGACAATTATGGATATAGGGCAGATGAAACATTTTTAAGGGAGACTGAAAGTTATTCGAGGGATACGAGACGCGGACGGGAAAGGAAGTGTGAGGAGAAAGGTACGAGAATATAAACAAGAGGTGGTGAATTAAACCGTAACAAGGAATCTGTATGGATTAAGGCCTAGGAGATAGTCATGTAATACTTTTTTTGGGTTAGGTATAGATTTAGTGTAATTAGTACAAGCAGTTGCGGAGCACTAACAAATTTAAGAGGGAGAAAACTAATAGGTATTGCTGCCCATAGGTGAGGTGAGAGAAGGCGAGGTGATACGGTTCATAGAGGGACTGCTGATCTTCGTCGGGCTGGGAGCGTTACGGAACCAGCACCTGGAAGGGGGAGAGCAGTTCGTCAAGCAGGACGACATAGTGAACACCAGACATCGCTGGGTGATACAGATGATATTCAACGCATGGGGGATGCATAAAGGTGGGCGATGACAGGAAAAAGCATTCGACAAATTTCGTCATTGAATGGAAAGGCACGGGATACTCAAAGGAAGTGCCAGGGTATGTGTGAGAATACATGGAGTGTATGAGAAGTTAAGGAGTGAGGTAACTTAGGTACTGGGCATTATTCCTCATAATGAAGGAAGAGGGGTTGGATGGATGCTGGAGGTCGGTATATGAAAACAATATTTGACACTGCTGATGGGGAAGACATTCGAAAGGTGAGTGACACCATACGAGAGGTTAAGCAGTGGGAAAAGGGGTACAAAGCTGTGAGTGACTGGCACATTATGCAGATTGCCAGTTTAGAGAAAGACCTATTGAAGAACACTTGATTATTAGGAAAACTGACTGTAGAAGTAATGCGGTATGCCAGAGCTGCAGAAGAGACAGGGAACTACAAACCTAAGTAGAATTCTAGATAGGGGAGTAGTTAAATCAAAATGGTAGCAGCCCGTAGACGATAGTGTTTGGGAAGCATGAGGGGAAGTAACAGAACTACAGGAGGCTATGCAGTAGGCTGTAAGAGGTCAGCTAGGGGTAAACTTATTGTCTCCAGAGCAGTATTTAGAGGGGCTAAGAAAAGTGCAGACGAAAATACCGCCGGAGTTGGGATTAGTGTTAGAACCTGAGCACAGAAACTTAACTTTTATTTCAAGGTAGCCACAGTATTGTTGAGAACTGACGGAAGAAAAGTTTCCGTGACCGTTCCCATACCAGTAGCAGGCAAACAAGAATGTTATAAGTGCTACATAGTTCATGTGTACTCCATTAAGTGGAGGATATTGAAGAAATTTGTAAGAGTAAAAATGCAGTGATTATTATTAACTACAAAGGACAACGTAAGATATGTAGAAATTGAGGAAGAAACGTTACAAAAACATCACCGAGTGGAAATTACAGCTTGTCTGAACATGGTAGTAAAAGACGGACAGGATATCTGTGCAGTGAAGTTGCTAATATGACAAAAGGACGTCATAGAATGCAATAAAGAAGTGACCGAGCCGCAGTTGTATTTTCAGCACGTCGAGGCACATTGGTTGCACTGTACCTTTGACAAGATGGTAGTAACGGATAGATGTTTCGAACGGGAGAAGTTTACAACAGCAAGGAGGCTAGACTTAAATGGGATTGGTTTTTTATTAAATGGAACAGTGTGCGAGATAATGGGGCCTACTTCCCATCTGCCAGTCACGATTTCAGGGATAACTCAAGTGAATATTTCGCAACATCGTTTATATTGGCCAGAGGAGCCCATGGAAGTACTACCTGCCGCAGATTTAAACAGCTTAAATCAAACCCTAGGGCTGGAGGATATTTTTTGCATGCTGGTTTGTGCAGTTCTCAAATTCACAGCTCCATACATACTCGATTATACCTCTCTCTCAAAGCTCTGAAGTTATTGAGACAACCCCATTCGAATGAGTAGTACTGCCCACAGCAGCTGATGTTATGAGCAGTCATAGTCGATCTGTTAACTCATTGGGGTCGTTGTAGTATATATACTGAGGTGGCTGATTGCTGACACTTTTATGCTGAATGTCAATAACTTTACTATTGCTATACCGGCTGTCTATTAATGATGGGTTTATAATTTCTCTGTATTTCGCACTTAGTTCGTTTCCTGCTTTCCTGTTGCTGGACGACCCTTCGGTTGTCACTCATGGTAAATAAGAAGAATGAGAAAAATTTGACATAATATTTTTTTATTTAAACATCATCACTGGTATACACCAGTGAAAAATCCCTGGTTCACTCTTCTCTACAGTACAGTATTTTTAAAATAAGGGTTTCCTGTATGTACGGAATAGACTATTTTCCTATGTTAAAATATGTTTCGAGTTGTTGTTATTCTTATTGATTATAAAATGTAAATAGCATTAACGGTTAACATTCTCACAAAATATCTATTGTTTTTATGTAATTAAAGCTTAAAAATCATCACATATCAAGCTCTGGTCACGACCGAAAACGTTCTGTTACTGGCTGATGCCGTGGTGACGTTACAGCTGCGGTGTAACGACGTCTTAGTTTTCGTTTGATATATGTATGACCATGTGCAGACTTCGTCACCTACGTCGGTTACAACCCACTTCAAAAATGATTCATATTCTTTTTAAATTGTCATAGAATGGTTCTTGAACGAAACTGTAAAACATCAGTTGAGTCGTGTGCAAAGAATTACATCACTTGGGCCAATTGGTTTTTGTACCTTTTTCGAATTTAAATTTCGTTTGTTTCTCCTCAGAAAATTATATCGACACACGTTATCTTGATCTAATCGATATCAGAATCACACATTAAATAAACTTTTTTTAGACTCAAAGTTTCGGCCAACGCTGTCTGAATCAATAATCTTGTCAAAATATATTCTTAATCCGTTCACATAACTCTTCATAAATAAATCTTCAAGACACGTGTTTCAATTTTAATAGCATACACTATTTTATTAGCTTCCTACACACACAGATGTGAACTTGAGCGTTGACAGACAGTGACTAACATTTCAATAAGATTAAGCTCATTATGACGTCATTGTTGTACAAAAAGAGTATAAAAATTCATTTTTAATTTTTAGAAACACGACGCAACAACTCGGTTCCAGGATCTTCTGTTGCTCCTTGGCTGTCGACCCGCGACGTATAGCGGCCAGCAATTTCCTCTCTGGTCGCGGCAACGAAGATGCTGTCCCCGTTCGTTGCGCCGATCTCTCCGTACATGAAACACATAAAAAAAAATACAAAACTTTTAGATAATTCACATTTATTACAAATAATAAGAAAACACATAAACAAAACTAAATTAAACTTATAGTCACCTGCAAACTGAGCTGACTTGGTGGATGGGTGACGTTTAATTTCGTCCCACTACATACCCCACCCACAAGCTCAGTTTGTCAGGTTTTAACCGAAATTAAAACTGTTCAATATACAATATTTAACTGTTAATATATTTTCCTCACATTTTACGTAACCTAAAGTCCTTGCTATTAGATAGATTTAATCCTTTTAATACGATATCTTTGTGACTATTTGTCATTTACTCTTAATTGTGCTCTTATGGTAATTCGTAACCGAATATAGGGAGATTGCTCCTCTTCAGTTAATAGTTGCTAATAAATACTAATTTAGTACGTTCTTTAACGTTGTACATTAGGACAGACGGTGCGGTGTAACGACGTATTAGGTTTTCGTTTGATATATGTATGACCATGTGCAGACTTCGTCACCTACGTCAGTTACAACCCACTTTCAAAAATGATTCATATTCTTTTAAATTGTCATAGGATGGTTCTTGAACGAAACTGTAAAACATCAGTTGAGTCGTGTGCAGAGAATTACATCACTTGGGCCAATTGGTTTTTGTAACTTTTCCGAATTTAAATTTCGTTTGTTTCTCCTCAGAAAATTATATCGACACACGTTATCTTGATCTAATCGATATCAGAATCACACATTAAATAAACTTTTTAGATTCAAAGTTTCGGCCAACGCTGTCTGAATCAATAATCTTGTCAAATATATTATTAATCCGTTCACATAACTCTTCATAAATAAATCTTCAAGACACGTGTTTCAACTTTAGTAGCATACACTATTTTATTAGCTTCCCACACATACAGATGTGAACTTGAGCGTTGACAGACAGTGACTAACATTTCAGTAAGATTAAGCTCCTTATGACGTCATTGTTGTACAAAAAGAGTATAAAAATTCATTTTTAATTTTTTCGAAACACGACGCAACAACTCGGTTCCAGGATCT
The DNA here is from genome assembly GCF_021461385.2 of Schistocerca piceifrons. Lineage (NCBI taxonomy): Eukaryota > Metazoa > Arthropoda > Insecta > Orthoptera > Acrididae > Schistocerca > Schistocerca piceifrons. Next base: position 599,310,130 of record NC_060149.1, on the reverse strand, counting down.
TCTGTTGCTCCTTGGCTGTCGACCCGCGACGTATAGCGGTCAGCAATTTCCTCTCTGGTCGCGGCAACGAAGATGCTGTCCCCGTTCGTTGCGCCGATCTCTCCGTACATGAAACACATAAAAAAAATACAAAACTTTTAGATAATTCACATTTATTACAAATAATAAGAAAACACATAAACAAAAACTAAATTAAACTTATAGTCACCTGCAAACTGGGCTGACTTGGTGGATGGGTGACGTTTAATTTCGTCCCACTACATACCCCACCCACAAGCTCAGTTTGTCAGGTTTTAACCGGATTAAACTTTTCAATATACAATATTTAACTGTTAATACATTTTCCTCACATTTTACGTAACCTAGAGTCCTTGCTATTAGATAGATTTAATCCTTTTAATACGATATTGTTGTGACTATTTGTCATTTACTCTTAATTGTGCTATTATGGTAATTCGTAACCGAATATAGGGAGATTGCTCCTCTTCAGTTAATAGTTGCTAATAAATACCAATCTAGTACGTTCTTTAACGTTGTACATTAGGACAGAGCGTTCAAATTGTGATAGATTAGTTTCAGTTTCATTTATTTACTAGAGTTATTCTTTTCAAGAATGTATATTACTAATAAGTTTCTCACAATAACTAATAGTACTATTTACTTTACGTCATTCTCTTCCCTAATGCCTTATTTATGCCTGAGGTCAAGAAGAAATCAAGCAAAACTTTCTTTAGAATCTCGGCACGGCTTTCTTTACCTTCGGACACCTTGTTGGGTAATGGCCATTTATTTAGGAGAAACAAGCGAGAGAGCCCCATTTGGTGTGTTCTATATTAACACTATTACAAACCTCTATTAAAGGCACTCTGCTATGTTCTCGTGAGCCATATAGCTCTGGACGCCCATGGTCCCTAAAACTATTAACCATCCCCTTTGGTTCCTACTATCCGAGTAAACTTAAAATATGCAAAATTCCTTTTGACCTAAGAACAAAGTTTCCTCCATATAAATCCCCCTTTTGGTTATCTTTCTCTTTTTGAAGTACCAGTAGATTATTGTAGAACACATGTTTAAGCTTTCTGTCATTTATTTAAAATAACACGTAACTATCACGAAAACTTCACATGAATAAACTATGAACGCTCTTCCGTGTGTAACATATACTAAATATTAACTTATTTAGGAATGAAGAGTTTCATTTGATCAACACTATATAATCCTTTAATTACACCTGATGAAGGTTCCATAAGAAGTAATGCTTTGGGATGTACAATCTTATGTACAACATATGGACCTTCAAAGATCAAGAAGAATTTTCTACATTCCTTACCGATCTTAGAACTTTTAGGATGAGATCGTACTAACACAAGATCTCCTACCTGAAATGAGGGTTCTATAGCCTGTTGATTATAACTTTTAATTCTCCGTTCGGCATTTTTTACAATCTGTTCGCAAACTTTTTCGTCTGGAATATCTTGTTGTATCTCATTTACTGGTGGCCAAGGTAAAGCAGCTAGTAAAGGCTCACCTATAATTCGTTTGCCTAAAATTTCTATAGGTGATAATCCCGTCGTTAGGTGAGGCAATTCATTTAATATCTTTTCGAATTCAGGCATTAGTTTGGCCCACCGAGTATGTTTATGTGCACAATAAGTTCTACATAATCGTCCTAATTCTTTCATGACTCTTTCTACTAAATTACTTTGAGGGTGATATTTCGAAATTAAGATATGTTTGATTCCATATTGTCTTATCATATCTTGAAATCTTTGACTAATAAAGGCACTACCGTTGTCAGACATAAGTCGTTTAGGAATGCCCCAGTTAACAAAGTAATTTCGGGTGAGGCAGCGTATAACGCTTGCTGTATTCGCTCGTTTCAAAGTATACAGTTTCACATGTTTGGACCAACATTCCATTACAACAAACACATATGTTAATCCTCCTGAACTCCGAGGCAGAGAGCCGAAAAAATCTAATGATAGTAGATCCCACAAACCTCGAGGAATTACAGCATATAATTTATAACGCTTGGATTTGTTATTAACTTTAACCTTTTGACAGGTTTCACAAGCCCTAATAATACTTCTCACAATACGTGACATATTTTTGAAATAATAATACTTCATTAGATGTTTAATACATTTATGAATTCCAAAATGCCCGTAACCTTCATGAATATAAGTAATTAACTCGTCCACAACAGTTTTCGGAATGCAGATTTTCCATCTCTGGTGTTCCCTCTGTGCTTTCCAATACAACAAGTCGTTAAAATATAACCACACACCCCGGGTGTTAACTGTTTCGTCCCCATTATTAAGGTTTTATATAATTCGTAGAGTAACATTTTTCTTTCCTTTATGTAATACGGTAACCTACTAATTAGGACTCGTATTGAATGACTTTCAATTAATTTAGCACGGTTTAAATGCCATTCAAAATAATTCCTATAACCTCCCCACCGTTTAGAATATGGAGGAGGGTCTAACAACTCTAAAGTTAAGTGTTGTTGTTTTCGTCTTGACCAATAATTTTGTTTAAACTGCTTAACAAAATCATCCCAATCCCTGAATTCAGTTCTATGCAGTACTGCCCACTCCGCAGCTTCTGCTTCTAAATGTCCTATTACAAATTGAATGCGTTTTTCATTACTCCATTTAGGAGATAATGATGTTTCAAAAGCTTTTATAAAGATTATAGGGTGCAGTTCGCCTCCTGGTTTGAATACAGGAAATCGACTTGCTACATTTGAATTTGTTGTTATGTCATCCAGACATTCTGCGAGAGAAATAGTCGGATTTTGTTTAGCTGGCAGAGACGGAGTTGCATCGGATTGGCTTGCCGTGACTGCCTTATTCATATTGTTGCCATCCGTGCTAGCAAATTCGATGCGACTGTTGTCTCTGATTATGTTATTACCTCTGCTACCTGAAATGTTCTCGTTATTATCTAATTCCGATAACCGTTTCGTAATTTCCTGTATCCGCATTTCTGTATTGGATACGCGATTAGCTAATATCGATTCTTCACTGTGTTCACGATGTGAACGCTCTGTACCTTCGTCAATATTATTATCTTTGGCAGTCTCAAGATTACTGCATATCTCAGTAATTAAAAATTTCATGTTTTCGATTTCGGTATGGTCCTTTTCTACTTGATGAGTTAATGTTTCTAATTCTACATTATCTATTGAAGAAATCTCTACAGGTTTGGTAGAGACCTCTTTAATAGATTTCAATAATTCTCTGCGAACAGTTTCTGTTTGCATAGAAAATTCATCTCGTAACATATCGTTATTTTTCTGTATTTCATTTACAACTAAGATATTGACACTATCTAGTCTCTCGGATAAGTCAGTAATATCGTGTCGCATGCGAGCTTTTTCCTCGCGCGATTCCTGGATATGTTCTTCTAACCTTTTACAATTATCAGCAATCTTATTACTAAGTCCTACTAATTTTTCCTGCATTTCAACTTTAGAAGACTCTATTTTATCACTTAATTCTCGACTGGTTTCATTAAGATATTCCTGCAACCTGTCTGTTGATTTTATTAGCTCCCCTTTAAGTCTAGCAGTAGATTCCTCGTTAGACTGTTTTAATCTAGCCATAGATTCTTCGTTAGACTGTTTTAGTTCCTGTTTCAATCTAGCAGTAGATTCCTCGTTAGCCTGTTTTAATTCCTCTTTTAATCTAGCAGTAGATTCTTCGTTAGATTGTTTCAATTTAGCGATCGCCCTAAAAAGGGATCTCATGCTCCTATCGGACATAGATTGCTCTTCGTCTGACATTTCACTTCCCGACATTATTGTAAAATATTAACTATTTACACACGCAGACTTGGAATCAACAATCCTATAAAAGCACACTTCCTATATACAACACTCCACTTCCAACTTGAAACAAACTCACCGGACACTAATATTGTAATTTGTAGTTCTCGATGACCAGTGTGCTGCTATGGGCTGCAGATGTAACAGCCGTCGATGCAGCCGCTGAGATGCTGCGACCCCGCTTCCGCAACCGGCAGGACGCTGAGTCGAACACCGAAAACGTCGCTGGCTGCAACCACGCCCGGCACCGCCGTAGACAGGCGAAGCCCTCAGCAACACCTCTAATACCAGCCGGAGGAACGCCCCGCAGCTGACGTACTGGGCCTATTAGTTTAGGGAGAAAAAAGGTTGTCGGGGTTTGCAGCGTTCAGCTGCTGCCCAACAGATGCGCCTTCTCGTGGAACAACTGCGTGACCGTACTGCTTGGCTGCACTCCGTCAGATGCCCACACCCGCGAAGTCGCCGCTGGCTGGTGAAGGCTCCACGAAAACTCGCGTTGACTTCCGAAGGACTCTTGATGTTTTGTTTCGTACCTGTGTGCCTTAGTTGCACACAAGTCCTGTTTCTAAGGTCGCCACGGTGCGGTGTAACGACGTATTAGGTTTTCGTTTGATATATGTATGACCATGTGCAGACTTCGTCACCTACGTCAGTTACAACCCACTTTCAAAAATGATTCATATTCTTTTAAATTGTCATAGGATGGTTCTTGAACGAAACTGTAAAACATCAGTTGAGTCGTGTGCAGAGAATTACATCACTTGGGCCAATTGGTTTTTGTAACTTTTCCGAATTTAAATTTCGTTTGTTTCTCCTCAGAAAATTATATCGACACACGTTATCTTGATCTAATCGATATCAAAATCACACATTAAATAAACTTTTTAGATTCAAAGTTTCGGCCAACGCTGTCTGAATCAATAATCTTGTCAAATATATTATTAATCCGTTCACATAACTCTTCATAAATAAATCTTCAAGACACGTGTTTCAACTTTAGTAGCATACACTATTTTATTAGCTTCCCACACATACAGATGTGAACTTGAGCGTTGACAGACAGTGACTAACATTTCAGTAAGATTAAGCTCCTTATGACGTCATTGTTGTACAAAAAGAGTATAAAAATTCATTTTTAATTTTTTCGAAACACGACGCAACAACTCGGTTCCAGGATCTTCTGTTGCTCCTTGGCTGTCGACCCGCGACGTATAGCGGCCAGCAATTTCCTCTCTGGTCGCGGCAACGAAGATGCTGTCCCCGTTCGTTGCGCCGATCTCTCCGTACATGAAACACATAAAAAAAATACAAAACTTTTAGATAATTCACATTTATTACAAATAATAATAAAACACATAAACAAAAACTAAATTAAACTTATAGTCACCTGCAAACTGGGCTGACTTGGTGGATGGGTGACGTCTAATTTCGTCCCACTACACAGCCTGTAAGACGAAGCTCTACTTGGATTGTATTAACGTTTGCCGAAGTTACGAGGTTTTTACTTACTTTTACCGCAAACAGTTCAGCTATTTAGTGATGGAAAAAAAATTACATCTTTTAAGTAACAATGGAGTCCGCTCCCGGTAGCTGAGTGGTGGCGACACGGTAGCTCAGCGTGTTCGGTCAGAGAGCCGGTTGGCCTCTGTAATAAAAAACTGAATGGAAGGATCAACCACCGAACTTGAACAGGATGTCTTGCGACGTCCGCAACGACCAAACACAACGATCAATAACGAACAAAAGGCAAAAAAAAAAAGTTGTCAGCGCGACAGAATGTCAATCCTAAGGGCCCGGGTTCGATTCCTGGCTGGGTCGGAGATTTTCTCCTCTCAGGAACTGGGTGTTGTGTTGTCCTAATCATCATCATTTTCATCCCCATCGGCGCGCAAGTCGCCGAAGTGGCGTCAAATCGAAAGACTTGCACTCGGCGAACGGTCTACCCGATGGGAGGCCCTAGTCACACGACATTTTATTTAGTAACAATGGAAAGTATTTTTGTGAACACTGATACTGGAAGCCTTGCGAAAGTTGATGCGTTTGTGTTCCACATATTTAGAGCGACGATAAGTGCAACGACGGACATTCTTTTCTCTGCCCTCTGCAACATCATTTAAATCGCTCAAAACTAAGGAACTGTAGAACTTTTGCAAATAGGTCCGTATAATATAACTAGATTGTCGACTATCAGTCCTGAGTTACGACCCAAAGCACAACAAAAGTTTTGTTAGTAAAACTTATTGCTGATATCCTGTCTAGAACACACTCAGCAGCGGTTTATAATACATCAGACGTTCCGTGGCGCCACGGATAGAGCACGTTTTCGAATCCTGAAAGGGTCATACAGTTTTTAAAGTTTTACACGAAAGACGAAAACAGCGTTAGCAAGAACAGATTTTAATCGTTCTTTCGATTGTTGGATGTATTACATATAACTTCACATTAGTCTTAGTCTAAGAAACGAACAACGGAGCGCAAATGCATTTACTTTCCGAACAAGTAATTCACTTTATTTTGAAAGCATTGCTAGTGGTGAACATATAATCACACGCCAACAGTTCATCGAAGTGTAGGACGATGAGAGATATAAAGCGCGTACAATATGCAGCTGACACAAACCTAAGGGCTGTAATATACATGAGTGTAAAGTAACGTTGGCGTCTGGAGCAGGCTTACTTCATCTTCATGTAAGATGATGAAACTGCAAAAGTTTAAACAATAAGGATCTTAGCTAGGCAGTAAGAAGATAAAAGCATAGTTTCTAATTAAGTAAAAAGAGTGTGGTCACATTAACTAGAAAATATACGAGGGTTATTCGGAAAGTAAGGAATGATCGGTCGCGAAATGAAAAATACAGTGAAAATCTGATGAAGCTTTGCACAGATGCGTTGGGCACTGTGTCAAGTACACCCTTCGATCGTATCATGTCGCTCATAGTAATTGGATCCTTTTACCGACCTCCTAATACAGATGATACAGTTGCTGAAATGTTCAAGGAAAACTTGAGTTTGATTTCAAACACGTACCCGACTCATACGATAATAGTTGGTGGTAACTTTAACTTACCCTCGATATGTTGGCGAAAATACATGTTTAATTCCGGAGGTACGCATAAAATTTCATTCGAAATTGCGCTAAACACATTCTCTGAAAATTATTTCGAACAGTTAGTTCATGAGCCCACGCGAATAGTAAACGGTTGTGAAAGCACACTTGACCTCTTAGCAACAAATAATCCTGAGTTAAAAACGAGTATCAAAACCGATTCAGGGATTAGTGAACACAGGTCTGTCGTAGCGAGATTGAATGTTGTAATCCCCAAGTCCTCGAAAAATAAGCGAAAAATATACCTATTCAAAAAAGCAGATAAAAGATCACTTGACGCCTTCCTCAGAGACAATCTCCACTCATTCCAAATCAATAATATAAGTGTACACCAGATGTGGCTTAAATTCAAAGCAATATTATCGACAGCAATTGAGAGATTTATACCAAATAAACTAACAAACGACGGAGCTGATCATCCGTGGTACACAAAATAGGTTAGAACACTGTTGCAGAAACAACGAAACAAACATGCCAAATTTAAACAGACGCAAAATCCCCAAGATTGGCGATCCTTTACAAGAGTTCGAAATTTAGTGCGGAGTTCCATGCCAGACGCCTGTAACAGTTTCCACAACGAAACTTTGTCTCGAAACCTGGCAGAAAATCCAAAGAGATTCTGGTCGTATGTGAAGTATATTAGCGGCAAGAGACAATCAACGCCTTCTCTGCGCGATAGCAATGGAGATATTATCGAACACAGCCCTGCCAAAGAAGAGTTACTAAACACAGGCTTCCGAAATGCCTTCACAAAAGAAGACGAAGTAAATATTCCAGAATTCGAATCGATAACAGCTGCCAACATGGGTAACGTAGAAGTAAATATCCTCGGAGTAGTGAAGCAACTTAAATCACTTAATAAAAGTGATGTAGATGTTCAATGGATTCCATTAAGAGTCTTCTGGTCCAGACAGTATACCAATTAGATTCCTTTGGGTAGCCTTCGCCACAACATTTTCTGCGTGTTCTTTCCAATTTAAGTTGTTGGTAATTGTAATACCTAGGTATTTAGTTGAATTTACGGCTTTGAGATTAGAGTGATTTATCGTGTAACCGAAGTTTAACGAGTTCCTTTTAGCACTCATGTGGATGACCTCACACTTTTCGTTATTTAGGGTCAACTGCCACTTTTATCACCATTCAGATATTTTTTCTAAATCGTTTTGCAACTTATTTTGATCTTCTGATGAATTTATTAGTCGATAAACGACATCGTCATCTGCAAACAATCGACGACAGCTGCTCAGATTGTCTCCCAAATTGTGTACATAGATAAGGAACAGCAAAGAGCCTATAACACTACCTTGGGGAACACCAGAAATAACTTCTGTTTTACTCGATGACTTTCCGTCAATTACTACGTACTGTGACCTCTTTGACAGGAAATCACAAATCCAGTCACATAACTGAGACGATATTCCATAAGCACGCAATTTCACTACGAGCCGCTTGTGTGGTACAATGTCAAGAGCCTTCCGGAAATCCAGGAATACGGAAACGATCTGAAATCCCTTGTCAATAGCACTCAACACTTCATGTGAATAAAGAGCTTGTTGCGTTTCACAGGAATGATGTTTTCTAAACCCATGTTGACTGTGTGTCAATAGACCGTTTTCTTCGAGGTAATTCATCCCGTGAACACAATATATGTTCTAAAATCCTGCTGCATATCGACGTTAACGATATGGGCCTGTAATTTAGTGGATTACTCCTACTACCTTTCTTGAATATTGGTGTGACCTGTGCGACTTTCCAGCCTTCGGGTACGGATCTTCCGTCGAGCGAACGGTTGTATATGATTGTTAAGAGTGGGGCTAATGCATCAGCATACTCCGAAAGGAACTTAATTGGTATACAGTCTGGACCAGAAGACTTGCTTTTATTAAGTGATTTGAGTTGCTTCACTACTCCGAAGATATTTTCTTCTACGTTACCTATGTTGGCAGCTGTTCTCGATTCGAATTCTGGAATATTTACTTCGTCTTCTTTTGCGAAGGCATTTCGGAAGGCTGTGTTTAGTAACTATGCTTTGGCGGCACTGTCTTCGTTAGTATCTCCATTGTTATCGCGCAGAGAAGGCATTGATTGTTTCTTGCCGCTAACATACTTCACATACGACCAGAATCTCTTTGGATTTTCTGCCAGGTTTCGAGACAAAGTTTCGTTGTGGAAACTGTTACAGGGGTCTCGCATGGAACTCCGCGCTAAATTTCGAACTTCTGTAAGGGACCGCCAATCTTGGGGATTTTGCGTCTGTTTAAATTTGGCATGTTTGTTTCGTTGTTTCTGCAACAGTGTTCGAACCTATTTTGTGTACCACCGAGGATCAGGTCCGTCGTTTGTTAGTTTATTTGGTATAAATCTCTCAATTGCTGTCGATACTATTCCTTTGAATTTAAGCCACATATGGTCCACACTTATATTATTAACTTGGAATGAGTGGAGGTTGTCTCTGAGGAAGGCGTCAAGTGAACTTTTATCTGCTTTTTTGAATAGGTATATTTTTCGCTTATTTTTCGAGGATTTGGGGACTACAATATTCAATCTCGCTACGACAACCCTGTGCTCACAAATGCCTATATCGGTTTTGATGCTCGTTATTAAGTCAGGATTATTTGTTGCTAGGTAGAGAAAGGCCAGCATAGAAAATGTCTGTAGTTGAGAATAGTCAGAGGTCATCTGTTGACTAATGAAGGGTTCTGCATGACACCTTTCATCCCATTCCAACTCTGCAAACTGTACTTTAACAGGTCTCAATGCGTTCTCAATCTCCAACACAAGACATCATTCGCTGTCCACTGATGCTTGTATATCAATATTAAACCCTTTCAACCACTAGTCGTTAAACTGTACGTTGAAGTGAAAAGCAGTAGAGGACTAGGACGATTCAGCGGCTTCTCACCCAGCATATCGGCACTCTGCTCTTGCAGTAACACCATAATGTTCTGGGATGGTGTGTATGTCAGAGACCAGTACAGACCTGCACCGTATGGTGTAGGGACCCCAGCACAGTTCTTCTGAGAGATGAGGACTGGCTCGATGTCTTCATCAATGAGCAGGATGTGTAATAATAGCAACCTAACGTCCTGGTCCATCATTATGGTCAGGTGCACTACAGGCTCCCATGGTGCTGCTGCTGCTGGCTTCGAGAGGCTGGAGTTCGCTGCAGGTCCTGACAAGCCAGTAGTGGTTGCCGCAGGTCCACACACGCTCGAGGTAACTAGAGGTCCAGACACGCTGGAGGGTGTTGAAGAAGATACAATAAGCATCCACAGACATGAAGTTGAACAAGGAAATGAGACTTGACAAAAAAGAGAAAGAATCCCTACATGTGGTAATAGTAGTAAAGAACCCATGGTTCTTCTACTGTGATGCAGCAGCAAATGATAATCTCAGCTGCTGCTGACACTTCATGGTTCTTCCACTGACTGACTGTGACTGAGACCACATTCATCATATATACCACAATGTCATAGTCACGTGACTCGATTTAGTGCTCCCACATTCCTATTGATTCCCATCAGTTTTCAGATGGGGGAGGGGCTGAATCCTATGTTTTCGTTGGTTCCTGAGGCAAGTAGTAGGGAAGCGAGAAACATGTTTCAAGCGCCCTCTATGGTAGTTTTGCGAACTAGCTCAGTTGAACCCATACAGCAAGGTGAACACCTATGGTTCATCCCACATGGGGTAGTCAAAGAGGAGGAAACTGTCTCCTGCACTGTGGGCCAGCCCTGTGTGCAGGCCTCTCTCCCAACTTGCGAGCTGGGGTTCACATGAGGCAGCCAGCACATCTGCCCTAGAGCCGGTGCAATGACATGAACTGAAGGTTTTTCTCGCCAGATATGGGTTGTGATGGTGGAGGAGGGTGCCTGTGCAATCGTAGTCATGTGTCAGTGCATAGAAGACCTAGTATATATGGTTGTTTTTCCTGAAGGTTGCAATTTTCACAGAGTCAATCTATTTGATGAGATATTTCTCGCCAAATAGGCAAGTGATCAATCAAAAGTGTCTCAATATTTCTACAGAACCTATGGGGTGGGATCGATGTAGTAACGATTTTGACCTAATGCATCAGTATCCACTAATAGGATGTGAAGTGATATCATAAGAATGGAAGTGCCACAACTGAGTTATTTCCGACCAGGGAGGACCCTATCCTTCCATAGACTGATTAAATACAGAATATGCAACAATGTATTATTGATATTGATTTGAATTTCTTGTCATGAGATCCTTCCTCTCCAACAGAGACATAGGTTTTTTTCCACCAATTTCCAGATACGAGAGAGGAGGGGGAAGTGGGAAAGGGGAGGGGAGGGCTGGGGGATTTCCCAGGAGGGGAAAGTGACTCAGAATAAGTGGCCCCTTTTCCCAGAGGAGTGGGGAGGAGGAGCTAAGGGGGGAGGGGTGGTTCTCAGAAGGACTTATTACCCCAGGGGTCATAAATCAAACCTCAGGGAATCATAAATCACTTATCAGAACAATAGGTTAAGGGGAGGAGGAGGTGTGGTTTAATTGCTCAGTTTAATTAATTAGCATATCAACTTGGTATCAAAAGTGCACTAGAAATCTCCTTCGTCCTACTACTAGTGGTCTGTGCATTGCAGGCTGGACAAATGTTCAGAACACTAGAACTGATGACCTTCTATGCCTATCCTGAGCCTGCTATGTCTTACTCATACTGTGTACCAAATTTTGCTGGATATTGCATCCACACACACATCTTGTCTTTCAACAAAACATTTTGCTGCCTTAAACTCATGCTTCAGGCCACTGATTGCCAGCTCACCTCTGGAGAACTCGACCATACCTCCAGTACTAATCATATGTTATCAAGCTGAAATATTACAGTTCTTGCATTAAACACCGTTGGATTACTAATTCTCTCCACTCAATCGCAAGGCATGTTCTGCCATTCTACGTAGTTAGATAAATTTCCAATGAATCCGTTCACACTGACATATTCTTCAGCAACCTCAATATTTTTCAATTATGAATAAATATGTCCTTTGTTCATCTGCAGCATTGTAAGCACTTGAAGCAATACCCATGCTCCGATACGATTTTTTTCACCCACATATTTGATCATGCACTTGCACTCATTTCAGTGGAAGTTACTATGCCACTCTCTCTACTCCTAATAATATAATATAGGAACCAGTATTTTAATCCTTAGGTGACAGCATTATTTATACAGTACTCATACACACCTGGCACCTTCATTTGTTATTATCAGAATCTCGTGTCCCAGACATACCGAGTCCTTCTAACGAGCAACGAAATAATTTTCAACAGTTTAACACAGTGAATTTATCACCACTGTTGGCTCACTCACATTTCATTTGCAATGTCAGTTTGACGCCTTTTGAGAATCGTATCACTCATGAGCAACTTTAAATTACTTTAACCTGTGCATAGTACATGCTGCCAATTGGCATTATAGCCATATGATATCGAAGGTGGTCATGCCCAATGCTACTACCATATCCCTAACCCTAACTGCTATTGTAATTGCTCAATAGGTTCGGTATATAAGAAAATTGTAACAGATCTTCATCAGTAATAGAGATAGTACTTGAATCTCAGCCTGCAGGCCAGTATCACCTTTGGATTACAAGGTTTCAGTGTCGGCATCGCCCTCCCTTAGTATAAATCGTGAAAAGCCATATAGAATCACTGTGAGAGCATCAAAAATTGTATCCTTACCACAGAGACTGACATGCGTGGTAGCATAATTATAGACATGTATTTTCAGCTAAATGTCCAAGTGATTACAAGGTTAAACAGTCTTGATGTTTCCTGGTATATGTTATTCCTGTTATTTGGGTAATGAGCAACTATGTAGTTTTAGTTACATCAGTTAAAAGTAGAAGTGAGGAGAAATCCACCAACACCCATGCAGCCCATTGTCAGTAGACAGCTACCTGGGGCTTCCCTCACGCCCCTCACTGGGGAGTGTTTCAGGTCCCCCCCCCCCCCTTCTAACACTCAGTGCATGTGACCAGCTCAGCTGCAGCCTGTCAACACTTTCTCCAGTCACTGTTACGTGGCTGCCTAGCGCAGTCGCCACGTCCACTTCTTGACACACCACTCTGTTGATATTCCCACACAACAATGCACCAAAATCATTGCGTTGATTGTAAGCTGGAAACGAGCCAAAACTCTTTTATTATAATCTTTTTTATGTGATCGACATTCGTAAAATCTATACTGTGTCTCCCTTTTAAGAAACAATCATAAATTTCTTTCCAAGAGAGGAGTAAATCAGAATTTTCCCATTATTTGTAAACCAGTCCACCGCTGCTCAGCTTCTTTGAAGGAGGAAGGACGAGCAGCATTGTGTTTAATAGGAAATTTTTCTTATTAAATTTGATCCCAAGTCTTATTTCGTTCTTGACTATGGTTAGCTGCTGCATGGGTTAGCTGATTAATTGCACTGCTTTGTGCCAACAGTTCATAAGCAAGGCACGTGTTGCAGAACTCGCAGTTCTCTGTGGCTCAAACCACCATTGCAAGTATGTCAACCAATTATGGTGACTGGATGGGTCACGTGAGGAACTTCGTCTCGACACCAGAAAAGGTGAAGTTCTGCCACACTGTCTTGTCTGCTCACCTTCAATAGCTTAGCACTCCCTTCCCTTCTGCTCTGATCTCTTTATCTGTACTTTGACAGAAGTCTAATAAACATTCAGCCACGTTAATTAAATAGAGTCCTACAGTCATTGTACCCCAGGCTCGACCAGCCATGGACAGTTGTTAGTGTTATACTCAGTGCTGTTGTATGACATATACTGCCACAACTATTACTAGGATAAGTATACTTCATTTTCTTTTTACCTGTAAGGTCCGTGAAAGAACTAACACTTCCATGTCAATGTTATTTATTTCTGTATTATTGTATTCATTTGGTCTTGTATTTTGTTCTTATTTACTATGCTTAGTACCACTTAGAAGCGTTATCTTTATTTTTTAGTGATTCATCGAACGCCGAACTATTTTGTACTCCAGTTATGCCCAAATTAAATTTTAATGTGTATAGTTCATATTATAATTGATTCAGTATCATTAGGTTCGTTTAAAAGTTTTAGAATGCAAACATACTGAACAATTACCACTTTTCAATATTCTCTTACGCTATAAGATATTAATTCATCAAGCAGATGCCAAGAATTGTGACATCCTTAAACATTTTGTTTATTTTTTCATTTTATCATCTTATCAGAAACACCTGATAAATTTGAAAAAATTAAGAACCATAATGCAATACACATTTCTTTCCCGTTGATAGTTCGGTTCCTCGCTACATATTTTGTCTCGAATGTAACACAACATTTATTATAATGAATTTTGTTGATGCAATACAGAAGAACACAAACACAACACATAGCTGTTATACTTTGAAAAATTAGTATGTTTGTATATGATACGCTGCACATCATAGTTCGTTATTTTTATAGATCTCATATCCATTTAAATTTACTGTTTATATTCACATCACAGCGTATTTTCAGTCATATACGGTCGTGTGTATGATCTGTGCAGGAATGTCAGAATGGTAGTGGCATTTGATACTGTTCATGGTGAATGTCAGATGTGAGGAGCTTCTGTCAAATCAAATTATGTATAGTCATTTCTTTGTTCAGGAAACCACGTGTGAGAACGAACAGAAATTTGCTTTAACTATCACATATTGTAAACCAAAAGATTTTCACTCTGGCTATAAGTATGAACAGAGAATGTGAGTCAGCTAGGTTCAGTTCATGTATTGTGATTGTTTGGAAATATTGACCGTGATGACTGCAGAGACCAGATGGTCCAGTTACATGTCTGAAACATCCTGCTTGACAGGATCCCTTGCGTCCAGCAGGGTAGTGACTGTGTGAGTAGTTCCATGATCAACTGTGTGGACTACTGTGTCAGAATGTCTGTGAAAGTGTGTGTATTAGATGCTGATGTACTAGGTTTAGTTATTATGTAAAGCTGGCAATGTTAAATCCTTTCATCACTATTTATGATCTTCATACCACAGACTCATTGTGCCCTCTACAGAATTTTAGGTTGCTCTTGATATAAAAATTGAATTTAAGTGAGACATTCGCTGAACAAAAATTTTCTGTGAGTGAAGGTTAATGAAACATAGCAGGTCCATTTACACTGCTCTCCTTTCATAATTATGACCACTACAGTGTTTGATACCAGTATTGTTGTGAGGTATGTTTGCTCTGACAGTGACTACGCACTTTGAAGATGGCTTTTAGTTGCTCTTGTTATCCAGGGGGTTACAGATCCTTCCTTCATTTGATTATTATTTTCTTGGTCTGTTTCGCTGCTGCTATGAGCAGAGTGAAGTGCATCACCATGAAATGTTTTCGGAGGGTAACGGCCAGGCAGGTAATCGCAGAAGGACGCGTCGTCCGCACAGCAGGTGGGGGCAGTTTGGCTCTTTCACTCAAGGCGGACCTCACTCAAGGAGAGAGTCAATAGCTTGGCCAATTGTGACCCGGTAGGGGCTGTGGGCGCCATCTGGTTCGATTGTCCGACAGCCAGACAGTGTCTATAGCAAGCAACAGCGATCGCCCCCAACGCCAGGGAGGCGCCTTCCAAAAGGATTTTTTGTCCGGAAGACGACTGTTTTCAGACGCTCTCGGTATCTATGGCCTGAATGGATGAATGCCTGGCTTCAGAGACACGTAACTGCGCGCATTGTGAAAGTTCCATTTCCAAGTAAAAGCTGGACTCACACAGCGAGGTGACTGACAGTATGTCGGCCACTTATATAGCATATTTTTCTGTTTTCTTTTTGGTTTTCATGTCTAGTGACTTCCCGTGTGCGAGCATTTTGGTTGGAAATTAGACTGTGAAGTCAGAAGACGTAACGCGACACCCCCAACTTTGTGGCGGTAAGTAGCTCTACTAGGACGGCAAATTCTGCCTGTTTTCACGTGTGTCCACGTGTAGTAATTTCGAAGCGCAAATCGCACGGTTAAGCGAGTTTTTGGAAAGAGTCGGTGGCGAGAAGCCGAGGCAAAGGGCCGATGGCTGGGGCAGATCCCACGCTTGTGACTGAGCCCAGGCGGCCCTTGGCACAGATCTGCAGCTTATCACAGCGCCAACCGTTTGTGTAAACATACTCGTAGCTCCGGCATTCATGCAGTTCTGCAGATTTGCTATTTACGCTCATCGCACCGTGTTTCCGATTTAGCAGTAGCAGCCAAACAGTTTTTGCATGTAATGCAGCCGATAACTTTTGCTGTCCACAATCAGTCTTGTAGAGTAAAATCAGTCAGAGAACTTTACCGAAAAGTACTCGCAGTAGGTGACATAGCGTAGTGTATTTGAACAGGAGTCCTTTTCATACCTGCATTGTCAATTGAAAACTACAGTTCCCATTAATGTGATTAATTGATCTGAGCTAATTTTGAACTTCGCCTATAACAAAACACCATTTCTCACATTGTTTTTAGATTAATAGGTGTGCCTGTTATAGTGGAATTTATCTCATTTCAGCAATAATAACTCGTTTAGTCACTTAATTTTGCGATTCTAATTTCATTTGTGGGGTATTTCACATGATCTGCATTTATTTATGTCAAAGTGCTAACTTAAGATTCACTATTGAGCCAAAATTTCATTAATTAGTGTTGTAGGAATCCACTGTGCAAACATTAATGTAGTGTTTCTCTAGAATGGGATTGTGTCAGAGGGAAACTCCGGGCCAGAAGTAAATATTTGGTAGATCTCACACTGCCACAAACAACGGAAATTCGCAGCGTTTCACCAGACGCAGGAGTTGTTCTAGATGGAAGCCCAACTGATCAAGTGTGATTATGTTGTTGTCTTTGAGGAACTGGGTGGGTTTTCTGTGGATGAGACTCTCAAGTACTTTCCCTAAAAAGCACAGAAGTTAAATGGGTCTGTTGCTTTAAGGAAGGACGATGTTATTATTAGGTTTTGGAGGGTTGTAACCAGAGCAGTTTTCGAGACATTTGGGAAGTATGTAAGTGAGAGGCATTGGTTGTAGATTGTAGTGAGTTAAGTGACAGCAGAAGTAAGTATGTGCTTTAGGTGGGGGACTCGGACCTTGTTAGGAATAGGGTAGTTGTCTCCTATATGTCTGTTGTACACACACACACAAGGTGTTCGGAAACTGGTGTGAACTCTGTTTCTGACCTAATCTTTTTCAGGTGAATGACTCGTAGGATTATTTCTCTCTCCTGCCTTTCACTCTTGCCATCTTCGAGGACATGAGTTGGGATTTTTTAGTCTAATCATGTAGCCAGTATTTCAGGTTTTCCCTCTTCTTCATAAACTAACCCATTGTCTCCTTGGAGTGCTCTATCTATCCTGGGCATAGGTTTATATGCATTTATGATCTTCCATACGCTGTTAATGTTTTGTTCCACATCGCTGAGTCTTTCATTCTAGCAGAGGCCTCTCTAATCTTGTAGCTTTTCCTTCACCTGGCCTTCGATTCGCCTATACAAACACTGATAAGCGGGATCGCGGTAACGCTGGCAGTCCCTCCTCAGGCGCCAATTACAGACATTCAGGTCTCAGATATCACGGGACAGGTCTCTAGCACCAGGCTGGGTAGTCAGTCTGGTGCCTATCTGTCGAGCACAGGTCTAGAGGACTGTTGTAAACACTCGAATGCCACGCCAACCTCTCTTTCGTTTCGCGTTTGCGGTATATCCTCCAGGTGACGTGCTAACAGGGTGTTATATTACCCCTAGTCAGTGATTCATATTTTATTTGCCATCCTCCTGTCTGGGTTTTCGAGATTGGCACATTCTGGGATAACTGAGTTGTGGTCTGAGTCCAGCTCAGAATGAACTATGGTTGCAGTTCTACACGGCAGGCCCCTGGACTGGATGATATCTAGGATATCTGGCCTGAAGTGGGCTTGGTAGGGAATGTGAGTAGGCTTTGTGGAACTGATTACCGTTAGGGAGGGATTACCCGCGACAAATCGCTTCAGTCTCCTCTCGATGCCATTTATGGAGCAGCAACCCACGTCACAATGTTTGGCGTTCAAGTCCCCTCCGACTATTACACGCTGGAAAATGTGTGTTAGGGCCTGAAGGTCCTGTTCTGTGACGTAGCCGAAGGGGGGGGGGGGAATGGTGAGTGTGTGGTTATTGCTTTTAGTTCTATACAGGTAGGTCGACTGAGTCTAAGTTTGACATGTCGATTGTTCAGTGGCTAATTCTCCTTCTCATAAGGATGACAACCCCGCCGTCACGGCCATGACGATGGAGCCTATCCTCCCTATGGACAAAGTGGTTGTGAACTTTGAATCGATCGGTCAGTGATAGGTATCTCTCTGTAGTGCAGGTGACACGTATAACATGTTGTGCTAGAAGGGACTGCAACTGTATTTCATTGTCCGAAATGCCACTGGCTTTTCAATTTAAGATACAGAAGTTTCTGCATCTGAGAGTCATCAAGGAGTTGCATTATAGGTTTTGTCACGCTGGTAATTTTCACGGTTTTTGCTCTGAAAGCAGTCATGGTCTACTTAACTTTCTTGATTATGTTACACAGGTTAAGCCTATCAAACATTACCCTCATTTCTTTCACTTCGCACATAAAGCTAGCAAGCTCGCCCTCTGTGCCGTCTGTCTCCGTCAAACATTGTACTTACTTCTTTCAGTTCGCGCATCAAACTAGCAAGCTCGCCTCCTGTGTCATCCGTCTCTTGGGACGTTGACGGCGTGGGCTGTGGGGCGACAGGGTCAGCCTTGCTGCTACTATCGGCCGCCTCTTGATTGCATTTCAAACTCTGGTTGTCGACGAGTTTGCTGACCAGATGCAGCAATAGCAGCGGAGGCTGTTTTCTGCTGCCTATGGTTTGCATTTTAGTTTCTGATATGCCTCGAAACTTGAATAGTTGGCCGGGTGTTTCGCTTTTCTGTTGGTACAAGTGTGGTGGACTTTCCTCTCCTTCTTGCGTCATTTATTCAGATGTGGGACGGTACGTTTGACACATCTTGGCTTCAGAATACAGTTATGATTAATATGATTGAACCACAGCGATGGCGGAGTCCGGGACCTTCAGGCTTATTATACTACTCAATCATGATACGTATTCCTAGAATATTCCTCATTTTAAACACCCCATGAACCTCGTCGTTGTTCACGATTACCGCCAGACGGTTGGCCTGTTTCTTACGGTCGTTTTCGTCTTCACCTTACGAAGTTGGTTTTGGGAACTGATGTACACAGGTCACTGCAAACCTGTCTGCGATCAGTTCATGCTTCTTTTCGCCGGCTTCAGCATCGATCGGGTCTTTGACCGCCATACATAAGGCTTGCTTAGATTCCACTATGATTGGAACTGAATCTCTCGCTTCTACAATTCGTTCTTGATGGTGTGGTAGTCTTCTACAGATTCTACCTGCAGCCTGGTTACTCCTGGACGGAATACCGCCATGAGTTTTCCCTTTAACCCCCACCCCCTCCCCTGCAGATCCCGCACCAAAGTTGAAATCTCCCTGGTGAGGTAGACGATGATTGGCGATACCCACTCCTTGTTTCACCTAACCCCTCCTCCCCTTGTGCTTCCTCGTTTTCCAGAGCAGAAAAGGAATTAGCGATCGGCACATTGGCTATCACTGCATGCATCTCGTCAGTCTCCTCTGAGTCTTTCCTGCTCTCGTCGATGAACTGCTTTCCCTCTCTATCAGAATTGTCGTCCTCCTTTCGCACCGACGCTAATCTCGCCCTGCCAGTGTTAAATGTTGTGTGATGATAATGATGATGCCCTACTCTGGTTGCATGTACTCTGACGAGTACAGCAACGGAATGTGACAGATGATTCCCTCGTTGATTTTGTCGAAGCCATGCTTTCAGTCAGACGTCTAGTGGTGGCACCCGGGGACACTGGTTGATGTTTGATTCGCACCGCCATAACCAAACAGGACGCATCAACATCAGAGCCAGTCCTGAGCCTCGGCAAACGCGAGTATCCGTGCAACGCAACGGGCCCTGGCTTGCAAATACCCCACACATTGAGAGGAGCAAGGAGGATGCCCTGCGGCGGCACAAAAATAAAAGACCAAAGTAAAGGCTACTCCTAAACGACCACCTCAGTTATACAATGCCCGCCAGCAGTGTCTGCACACGCCAGTATACCGGCAAGCAGCAACGCTATGTTCACAAAATGCGAATTTGTCAGGCGCAAACATGACCACATGGCGCCAGAGCAACACAAAAACACGAAAATTGCGCCAATGGAACAACTCCCGGTGAAGGGACCTGAGGCGGCAGTATGATAGTGAACAAGCTCCGCAACATGTCTGCTCTGTTCGACAGTCGCTTTGTAACAACTGTAACGTTACTGTAATCCTAGGAGCAGCTTCAGTGGGACAAGAGGAGAGGTAGGTATTCGACCCCAAAAATTTTGACAAACTGAAGTCATATCTTCTCGACACTTCCTTCTACTTCACAGACGAAATTGTGATATCATCGTAATTTGCACAACTGTTTTGCGACATTATTTCCACATACGATTATTGTGATAAGTTTGTAGTACAGACTCTATAACTCTGCATATGTCTTCAATTGTTCTCTGAAATCGAATATGATAGCACGCTATCATTTCTCAAGCTCCAAGACATTCTATACGTTATGCAGAGTCCCTTACAATAATTTCATTAACCACCACCAACTATAGTGATTTTGAGAGTGGCAACTATTTGAATGTCTTCATATGCAGTTTCGCCGAGAGCATTTGAGTCTTTCAGTTTTGCTGTAAATATCTGCGTCCAGTCACAAAATTTGGGTAGTTTGCAGCAATACAAAACATCTGCGTTCTCGCTCACACCCATAAAATTTTCGTTGTTCACAATTACATTTGAAAGTCCTCCAAGAAATAGCACGTATACTTTTTTATGTTAACAACCTGTCTACCTTTGCAGTGTAATCCTGTGCCTGGCGTTACTAATATGAAGCCAGAATGACGTATTTACGGAATCTGCAGCAGAATTTGCATGCTTTTCCATCAATTTTTTGTATTTTTTTTTTCTGTTTTACATTTCATAACCCCCCAGGGTGAAATAATGAACCATCTCTCTTTAATCATGTACTACCAGCAAATTGACAGTTACATATTTGGAAAACTCTTTTGATCATATACAGTTTGTCCTTCTAGTAATTCAGTATGAGTCTTTACATGGATGACTTGTCAAGGCTTTGTTAAAAATTAGAGACGGTTATGTTAAATACTCGGCTTATAACATTCAACTTATGATTTATTGTTTGCGGTAGACAACACTGTCAAAAGACTAATGAATCATCTCCATATCGGAGTCAAATTTGTAACAGGGTGTGTGGTGATTCTAACCTTTCTTTTTCTTCGCCTTTTCC
Organism: Schistocerca piceifrons; assembly: GCF_021461385.2. Classification (NCBI taxonomy): domain Eukaryota; kingdom Metazoa; phylum Arthropoda; class Insecta; order Orthoptera; family Acrididae; genus Schistocerca; species Schistocerca piceifrons. The sequence continues at coordinate 599,288,826 of NC_060149.1, read as the reverse complement.
CATTACTCTGAGACGGCTTACCTGATTATGTCGTGCCATCCATACCACTGATGGGCATCACTATCATTAAGGCTTGGCTTCTTCATATGACTTCAGAAATCCATCATTCAGCAGGTTTAAGGTCTTCCTCTTCCTCTCCCCTTTGTAGCCATGAATATATACTTTTCACCACGTGGTTTTCAGGTCTTCGTATTATATGACCATTCAACCTGATCTGAGATTCTGCGACTTTTTCGTTTATGAAGACGACTCTAAAACTACTTCTTACTTATTCATTGTGCACTTTGTCTTTCGGTGTTACTCTTGCTCATTGTAACATGCGCATTTCTGCTGTATGCTGCTTCTGTTAGTGAGTGTTTTTTTGGTGGTCATATTTCAGTACCATACAACAGCCCTGACTTTACGGCCGTTTTATAAATTTTGTCTTTGTTTTCTATGGACATGTCTGCATCACACAGAATCCCTGAAAGCATAAGCCACTTGTTCCAAGCAGATGATATCCCCTGAGTTACTTCTGCTTCAGTGTATCTGTCGTCTGATGCTACTGATTCGAGATACATAAAATGTTTACTGTTGAAACTGTGGCTTCAGGATATCTTCTGGTTTTACATATTTGTATTACACCTGCACGTCCTCTGTCTGTCAAAACCAACCTGCACTTACCCGGTCTGCAGTCACCCTTACAGTGCACTCTAATTGGTGTGACGCAGTTAGTCTCTGCATTAAACCAACACAACTCAGATATAGCGTCATGCACTATGAAATAAGTAACGCGCTACTCTGGTAAAGGAAACTGTTATTGAGGCCCTATGTCCTCCGATTAATTTGGTGAACTGTAGTGAAAAGACATATCCAAAGATACAATTGCAACGCTCCAGAATTTCCAGAACATGTAAGATAGTCGTTAATTCCAACTGACAGGGAAGATTTTCAAATTTAACTCACTAACGACTCCCATCTAAGATCATAATAATACTGCTGCCACGTGGGACTCTGAAAAGGAAATGGTAGCACAGTTCTTAGCATGCTTGGTAACTACTCATCGTATTTTCCCAGACGATAAAAATTTGCATCCCCAATCGTGACCAAAGGGTCTTCAACGACTGTTTAACACAATACAGAGAAAGTTCGCCACAGGATAATCCTACTTACTATCATCAAAGTGAGAAATGTAGTGACACGAAAAACTTTTTTCATCTGAGCTGCCAACCTGAAAGGCCGTTGATATTGTCACAGTCAAAAGTATAACTTCAAAACGCCAATTAAAGTCGTTCCCTCTGTGACTGTTTATATTGTGACTTTGCCAACATAAGATGAACTATCAAGTATCTCACCATGCTATTGACGTAGAGTTGACATCACCTATAGGTCCGTCCTCAGTTAACATCCATCACGTTCTCCTTTCAACAAGATCCCTACTTGTCTTCTTTTAGCCACTTGTGACGTCAGACGCATCACTTTCCCTAATATATACAATTCTGATACTATAATTCTACACACAGGTTACTACAGTACCCACGCTCTAATAAAGCTGCTCGAAATAGTTTACAGTCGTGCTGTCTCCACACAAACGTATTTTTCTGGGTGGATTACTTTTGCGTCTCTTACTCTTTACTACTTGAGGAGGATCCAACAGCCTATTGGTGAGGGGCATCTGCGTAGGAAAACTACGTCGTACTTTTAGTTCTTTTCCAATAGAATCGCCCGGCCGAGGTGGCCGAACGGTTCTAGGCGCTTCAGTCTGGAACCACGCCACCGCTACGGTCGCTGGTTCGAATCCTGCCTCGGGCATGGATGTGTGTGATATCCTTAGGTTCGTTAGGTTTAAGTAGTTCTAAGTTCTAGGGGACTGATGATCTCAGATGTTAAGTCCTATAGTGCTCAGAGCCATTTGAACAATTTTGAACCAATAGTATCCCTGCACTATGACCCCAGAACCCAGCTAATTTCTCTCTCCAGCTCTGCCATGGGTGACTTGCATTTTTACCGGGCGCACAGTGGCTCATAGTGCTACAATGGTCGGATGCAGCCACCGCTCTCTTCATCGAATTCTGATGTGCGCACCCAATTAAAATTCAGACATCTACGGGCCCAAAGATTGGATTAAGATGCGAATTGCACCAATCAGTATTAAAATAAATAGAGCACATATGAAGGACATCTTCGATTACCTTCTTTTTTTACTTTACTGGCCAGATTACGTAACTTTAGCATTAGGAAACGAGCGAGATCAGTGAGGCAACAGATCACTGCCATGTCTCACCCCACCTCCATTGCTATTAAATACCAGCAATTCTGAAAATCAGTCAGTCTTATATCACTTTTGTTTCAACACCTAATGACTTTATATTTTGCCTTATTGGCAGATTGTTGTTTATTACAGATCTTTTTCGCTATATAAAATTACTTTAATCATATTGCTGTTACATAAAAAAAATAACCATCTGCAGAAGACTTAACTGACAGATACAGAAAAAGCAATTGACAGTTCACGGCTTTCTAATAGCAGACACTCCTTTATGTTGTCTGTATTTTTTCTTTCTCTCTCACTTCTCAACACTCTCTCACGCTTACAACACACATTCACAGCAATTGTTCCGACGGCTGTGGCGATAGTCGTTGAATTTAGAAACGGTTATGGAAGGATTCTTAGCTAACTAGCCGTGTTCCTTTCTTTGGTGTGGAGACCTTACGGAAGATGTGGGGCAGGGGAGGGTTATTTTGTTCGAATCGCGTTGCAGTAGTGTCCCCTCCCTCCTTGTTGCAGACGATATCTGCAACTTCCCATTAGCTTTTTCTGTTTCTCAACTCTGTGTTAGGTTCACAATCCTCAGAACTTGGCCTTGCTATGGCACCCTTACACCACCAATTGCTCATCCCTGTGACAGTGGTTTCTTAATTCCTATACCCGGTCTACATTTTCTTTCAGCCTTGTCATATCATCTCGATTCGTTACACCTGAATCACGAAATCGTTGGAAGCCTTTCACAATTCTTTCAAAGTCTCTACCAAAAATGACGAGCAATTTAACCGCTCTAGACCTTGGCCTTTCAAATCTTTGAAATGAAACTTTTTGGTTTAAGGAAGATCATAATTTCTAGGTTCTTACTTCAATCTTCGTGACTGCTTAGTTAACTTAATTTTACAGCGACACAAAAAACTGTCTTCTACACTAAAGCTACTTAGTTGATTCACTTATATACCTAAGATTAAACGCTAATACACATATACTTCTAACGCTCATGTGTGTTTAGTCTCTTTTCCTAGATTCCATACTGATGTTTATCTTTTATAAAGTTGCTCGTTAGTGATAGTCTTACACTGTCGAAGATTGTGTGTATCAATACCTATAACATTCTGTCTGTTAGTTTATTTTCTTGGCTTATTTTTGTTTCAACTGAGACATTGTCACAACTCTCATCCGTCGTCTCTGTCATCATCTTTAGATCGTTCAGTTCTGTCTTTAACTTTCTCCATATGCTTTCTCTTAAAACTAAACTCCACCTGAACAGACTATGAAGGCCCAACGGTACCGACCGGTCGCCATGTCTTCCTTAGCTCATAGGCATCATTAGATGCGGATACGGAGGGGCATGTGGTCAGCACACCGCTCTCCCAGCCGTATGCAGTCTACGAGACCAGAGTCGCTACTTCTCAATCAAGTAGCTCCTTAGTTTGCCTCACAAGGGCTGAGTGTACCCAGTTTGTTAATGGCTCTCGGCTGACCAGATTGTCACCCATCCAAGGCATAGCCCAGCTCGACTGCGTTTAACTTCGGTGATCTGACGGGGACCGGTGTGACCATTGGGGCAAGGCTGTTGGCTATGCGTTCTTTAATCCGTTTATACATTCAAACTACAACTTATGATCACTTATTGTCTATGAACTTTTGAGTTTAATCTTATATGCCTGTAAATTTGTTCCAAAAACATTACTTAAACGTCTACATTATCTTTCCCCATTTTGTGCCTGGAATATCAAAACTCCAAAAATAAAAAGTGCTCATTAACTTCATAAGAAAGAAAGGAACAGAAGAAGGATGAGAGTAGGACAAATAAAAGAAGAACTGCTCTACACAACTCTAGTGCGCACAGCCATTCAGCTATGCAGCTTCCTGAAGTCAAGGAAAACCCCAACATTTTTCTTTACTTAGACTTTAAGTCTAACAAATTTCTTAACGCAAAAACTCTTTTCAATTTAGGATATACTGACTGATAAGCATTGATACGCAGGGAACACTCTACCCTAAAGAGGCCACGGTAAACTAACAAAAGCTTTTTAATTCCCTGGGACAACTTGCTCAATCGCTCATTCGCTTTTACCTCCACCGAATGGTAGGCTTGGTCTTGTCATCTTGCGTGTTCTTCCTCTCCTTGGCTTTCTTCAACGTTCACTCCATGGCCAGTCTCGCTAAATCATCACTTACTCTTCATTCAATTCTTCTACATAGCTCCAATGTACGCACATGTTTGACCTCAGCAGTTTGATCCCATAGGAACTTTCCAACACCTACCCATATGTTTCTTTTTCTTGCACGAAAAGCAGCAATATCAACCTCTCCCCTACCTGTAGTTCCATGACAAATACTAAAATACAGCGTACCACAATAACTATTTACACGAAACTGCAGAATAATTAAAAAGGTGTGTTCTATCGCGACATCCTGAAATTGCAAAGGCCGCATGACGAAATGGCCAATAGCTTCAGACAGTTTCCCTGTTAGTGTGAAATTCGTGACACTCAATACCAGCATAACTACCAGTCTGTTTTTTTTTCCTTGACAATGCCTCAAAACACTCTATCCAAAAAAAATGGTTCAAATGGCTCTGAGCACTATGGGACTTAACATCTGAGGTCATCAGTCCCCTAGAACTTAGAACTACTTAAACCGAACTAACCTAAGGACATCACACACATCCATGCCCGAGGCAGGATTCGAACCTGCGACCGTAGCAGTCGCGCGGTTCCGGACTGAAGCGCCTAGAACCGCTCGACCACCGTGGCCGGCTACACTCTATCAACACGGCAGAAATCTCAGACTCATTTTCTATGAGTATCTCCGACTCTATCAAGACTATTCCTAGAATTGGAGGTAACTAATATTATCCCTAGTTGGCAACGGCTGATTCTTATGTAATAAGTCATTGATCACCGATTTTCGCTCAAAATATACCTTAACCAGCGAATTTTTAGGTTTTTCTCTCTCCAAAGGCAAACAATGAAACTCTATTAACATCTTGTCTTATAGTGACAGGCCACATAAATGCTATAGTGCTCACTACCCTGTCTGTACATTAAAGTCGATGCAACATTGTTACACAGCACGAAGGGCTGTTCATATTCGGATTACCCACCGAATAAAAATTTTTTTTAGATAATATCGTTTTCTTTCGTACGTACTACTGCACTTTTTAACTGTTCATCTTTATCAACTTCCACGACCTGTACTTAGGGATCATTCGCAATCATACATTCGTTCAAACTCCGCTTCAGAGCCCAAAAATCCCACACTTACCAACTAAATAATCTTTTATTTCCTTCTTTTCCTACTGCATCACATTTTTGCAATAACGTTGCAATGCTGGACGTGTCATTTGCTCGAGCTTGTCTAAAAAGTCTGGGAGTATAGCACTTCTAAAACAGAGGTCATATGACACTGCACAGAAGTCTTTGCCGTGTCCGACTCCCACCACCACTAGTGAAACTCAGCTGGGTCGCTCCCATCACCAGGGTCACTAGAACACCCCATCAGCTCTATTACCTCGACAGCCAGCAGACCACTGGCCTCCAGGTGTCCCTTCTTCTTGCCACGTAGGTCAAACATGGTGTCACCATTCTGCACTTCGTTCATCCTCACGCGAGTGTTTATGATGCCAAATTTATCATAAATTATGCCACACCACACCTCATTCCTTATAGGTAATGTCATGCCGTCCAATTATTTACTTTAATGTATCTTGAGGGATATGCTGATTGCCATATACCCCCCCCCCCTCCCCCGCCCATTACAATGGCTTCGATTATGTTGTACATTACATGAGTTTTGCCTGCCACCATTGCTGGAAATCATGCTCACTAGCCTGCAGCCAGTTTGTCTTGGCCGCTCATTCTTATTTTCACCATCATGCCACTGTAAACGCTCCACTCTTTCCAGGAGCTTTACGTCATTTCCGTAATTACCTCTTGGCGTTGCAATTAACTCCATATGAGTGTAGAATTGTAACATCTACACAATACCAGTGTCACACCACTCTGTACCATTCCTGCATCTATCTACTTAATGTGTTTCCACCGGTATCCACAAAAGCCTTTCATTTTTCCATTATCCAGCTGATATGTGTAATGACTACAAAAATCAACCAACAGCTCTCTCTGAACTCCTGGTGACCAATTTTTCTTCAGGAATTAACCTTAGGCTCTTTCAAATTTGCACAAGTATTTGAAATTTAATTTCATTCACTCAGAAAACTGTATCCTCATCAGTCCCCTAGACTTAGATCTACTTAAACCTAACTAACCTAAGGACGTCACACACATCCATGCCCGAGGCAGGATTCGTTCCTCCGATCATAGCAGCCACGTGGTTTCAGACTGAGACGCCTAGAACCGCTCGGCCACAGCGGCCGGCCCTGAAGATATCCAACTACGAAAGGAATTTGTTCCTGCTCTGACCACCATACTGGCAACACACCCTTAAGTGCTTTAATGGGCAGTTTTGGGTGTACATTACTTTTCAGATGAAAATAAATAAACTTGTGACATGTAATAAATGCTGCTTCCGCTGAAGTGTTTCGTGAATGGTGTCATACAGTTTGAGACAATTTCAAAATGTGTCGTTCCATTTTCACCAATGTCTCCTCAACAACATTCTTTTACTCTACTTGTTCCTGTTGAAACGAATCGTGCATTTCACTCGGTATCCAATGTGTGATTCGTCTATGTTACATGATCGCTAAAAAAGGAATGCTTGTCTCACATGATAGTATCACTTGTATTAGACAGTTCTTTACACACAGCTTCCTCATGTGTGGCGTGCTTTAACTGTAATTGTAATGAGAAAGTGCAATAGATGTTTTCATTTGCATAGCTTCGGTTCTTTTGTGCATGATTCTCTGATTTTGCCCCTTCTATTGAGTTCTGAGCCTATGTTTGAAGTAATGGTCTTAATTAACATGCTCATCCAGTTGTACTTGGCACTGAGCAAACTGGTTTTCAGTGCGTTGTTTAAACGCCTACTTCAGTTTAGAAATTTCTTAAATGGTTCAAATGGCTCTAAGCACTATGGGACTTAACCTCTGAGGTCATCAGTCCCCTGGACTTACAACTACTTAAAGCTAACTAACCTAAGGACAACACACACATGCATGCCCGAGGATGGATTCGAACCTGCGACCGTAGCGGCAGCGCGGATCCGGACCGAAGTGCCTAGAACCGCTCGGCCACAGCGGCCGGCAGAAATTTCTTTTCAAACACGAGTTTGTAAGCACTTAATTTTAGTTTCTAGCTTGGGCTTTACCTTCTACATCTCCGTATTTACAATTGAGCTTAGATTGTCATTATCCTCTGTTTTTATTCAGACTTTAAGTTACTTAATGTCTCAATGAATGACAACATCCAAACCTTCTTCTCCTCAGGTTTGAATCAGTTTTTTATCTGCTGGCCTTATTACGTGGGTGTCATCTGAAACACTGAGTACTGAATCACTCACACGAGTACAGTTGGTTCTGTTTTAACTTGAACTACTGAAACAACGCTAGGAGACACTGCTACAGTTTCACCACCATAAGGTACCTGAGTAGAATATATAACTGTAGTGAAAACTTCGTTACTGCTCACTTCCATTTTAATTCTGTGCCTATCAATAATACTATTTTCTGTGCCACTCTGTGACACAGAACCTACTTGATCCCTACTACTGACCACCCAGTTCTGAAGTTTTACAAGAGTGTCTAGCAGTTTCAAAACTCCAGTATGAAATTTTCACTCTGCAGCAGCGTATGCACTGATATGCTACTTCCTGGCAGATTAAAACTGTGTGCCGGACCGCAACTTGAACTCGTGACCTTTGCAACTTACTGAGATTTTAGAACGTCATTCCGATTTTATTACTGTTTACACGGATGGGTCTAAACAGGGGGATTTTATGGGCTGCTCTGCTGTGTTTCCCGATACTGTCCATCGGATAGGGCTCCCAGAGCAGTTCTCAGTTTACTATGCAGAACTGTTTGCCATTCTGAAAGCATTAGAACATATGCAACGACAACATGGCAAGAAATTCATCATCTGCTCCGATTCCCAAAGTGCTCTACACGCTCTTGAACGGATGTACCCAGCAGATCGGATGGTGCAAGAGGTGCAGGACGCACTCCTGCTCTTGCAACAGCAGGGTAAGGATGTAATTTTCTGCTGGGTTCCAGGGCACATAGGGATTCCTGGAAATGAACTTGCAGATGCGGCTGCCAAGGAGGCTTGCTCCATCCCACCTGCTGCTCGCTGTTCCGTCCCCCTGCAGGCCATTATGTCTTTCGTTAATCGGAAGGTCATGCGTTGGTGGGAGGCTCAGTGGCTGGACGTGAGGGATAATAAGTTGCGAGCGGTGAAGGATTCTGTCCGACCGTGGCTCACCTCCTTCCGACAACGACGCGCTGAGGAAGTAGCCCTTACACGGCTTAGAATAGGACATTGTCCTTTGCACATGGTTTTCTGTTACGTCGTGAGGAGCCACCAACGTGTCAGACATGTGGGACACAGCTGTCGATACGACATATTTTAACTAAGTGTTTTTTATATGCGGGTTTGAGGGAAGATTTAAGTTTCCCACCAGACCTGCCCTCTATTTTAACTAATAATGAGGCGAGTGTGGCTAGAGTTTTACGTTTTTGTGTGATGTCTGGACTTCTTCCCAAAATATTTGGATTGAAGTCTTAATGTGCTGTCAAGTGGTTTGGTCACCCATTATTTGTAAGTGGTCATTTAGCCACCGTTAATTATTTTTACCTGTTTGTACTGCTATTTTATTTTTAGTTTTATCTCCCTGTTTTGATGTGCTGTGTCCAATCTTGCAATTTGAACAATACCCATTCTCTCACAATTCGGCTCTGAATTGAACTTTTGGGAACGGGCGCTGATAACCTCGCTGTTGTGCGCCCTAAAACACTAATAATCATCATCATCATCGTGACCTTTGCATTTCGGTGGCAAGTGTTATACCGACTGAGGTACCCAAGCACGTTTTACGAACCCTCCTCACAGCTTTTAATTAGTTGTAAAGTTAGTTTGTGGTGTCTTGTATGCCTCGTTGTTCGCCGATGCATGATCAGCAGTTGTCGCTAGTGTAGGTGGTTGTTTCACTGTGTGTTCACAGAACTACAACGCCTCACTGTCAATGCATTTCCAGCATGTAAAAGTTGCAGCTGGCTGGCCACGTTAACAACTAAATGACCAAACGACGATCTTATTTGCCATCGGTATAGTAGACAGAGTGCCATAACTCCCCCTTTCTGACTTTAAAATGAAGAAGTAAAATCAGGCTGTGCTCTCTCAATGTTGCTTTTTAGAAACGTCGTCTACCTGGTGAACAATCTACAAAACTTGTTACGCTCATCGCTTGTACAGCAGTATTCAATACCTTTTCCAGAAACACCATGTACCACTTCGCACTATCTAATTTCGTTTCCCATTATTACTTAGTTAATTGATTTACAACTGTACTACTTTCATACGTAGCAGATTGTATAGCTCAGCGTGATTAGTGCACAGGTTTGGAATGGATGGGAGGCATACGCCAAACTCAAGCCGGCAATATACATTTGAACGAGCTGTCTGCTGCCCTTAGCTTGCTTGCTTGACCGAGTGATAACACAGACCTACCTCCTGGTTCTATGTACAGTCGTGCTCTAAAGTATCCGAACGACCTGAATTGCATTTCGCCTGATTAGCATGCAACCCACATAACGCAGCTGTCTAGCAGGTCCTCGCTCCTCGGTACAGTCATTTGACTATTGAAAATGGTTCCAACAAGTCACATCTAGAAAACACAGCTCTGTATCGCAATAACTCAAGATGTACTGTACTACAAATATCAGGGAACACCTTTTTACAGATAAGACTGTCCTTAAGGCTTGTAAGCTCACATGTTTTACTGTAAATGACAGGCCTGAAATGTTACCACTCTCATTATTACGTCAGATAGGTAATGCATTTAGTAATTTCGTTGAATTCATGATTTCCTCTTCAAAGTAACATACCGTACTTATTATTTAACACCAAATGACATTAAAAATTTAAGTTATTCACGAGCAGCTAGTTCAGAATATGTATGAACTTCAAATGACAAGACGAACCGTCTCGTTCTGCATATGGATTCAAACCCAGATCATGCAAACTAAGCAAAGATTTCGTGACCGACGGAAACTAACAGTCATTCCTGAATATGCATACAGAGAGTGATATACCTCGATTTTAGATAGCATCAGTTAGCAAATATCAACTTTAAATTACATAACGAAAATATTTTTAACGGATGGGAATTCTTACCCAGCATCTATTGTCCCTGTTAAGGCCGGCCGGTGTTGCCGTGCGGTTCTAGGCGCTTCAGTCTGGAACCGTGTGACCGCTACGGTCACAGGTTCGAATTCTGCCTCGGGCATGGATGTGTGTGATGTCCTTATGTTAGTTAGGTTTAATTAGTTCTAAGTTCTAGGCGACTGATGACCTCAGAAGTTAAGTCGCATAGTGCTCAGAGCCATTTGAACCATTTTTTGTCCCTGTTAACTATCTACGAGATATGTTAAATATTGCTTCTACACAAGTAACTTACTTGAAATGCCGTGAGTTAAAGCTTTGTGTTGGACAGGGATTCGAACCCAGAACCTAATCAGATTGTTATCGAAATACAATCAACTGTGCATATCGGATTTTCTCGGCAGTAGCTAGACGTTTTAACTGAAATGACGAGACGAAACATTAATTTTTTCCTTCCCAGGACTCCAACCCGACACCTGCTGTTATATTTTGTTATATTCTAGAGAAAACGAACGTTAAATATGGGTTTGTTACACCAGCAGCGACATGTGAGCATGTTTGAACTAGAAATAATATGACGAAGAGTTCAGTGCTGACTGGGAATCGAACCCCACACATATCGTTGTTGACTACACACAAATAGACGTCAGCTACCGAATTTTTGTCCACCAACATCCTTGAACTTACAGTGATCTCGCAAATAGTTCTGTGTCTCACTGGGAGTCAAAAACGTCAGATATCGTTGACAACGAATAAAAATACATTAAAAATCAAAATTATTATCTATCAGCAGACAGATGTTCTCATGCTATAGCTTGATAATACATAGTGAAAACTTTAGTGCTGGGACAGGATTCGAATCCATTCGCACGGAATATGTGGAGATGTTGAAGAAACTGCAGTTTTGAACAAACAACAAATTGTAGTCGACCTGTATTGTCACGAAGGGATCATATTCCGTGTTAAGGGCGGTCTGAGTTGCATTCCCAGTTCAGAACCAATTTTATCGACATACAAAATCTCAAATAGATGATGGAATAAGCGTCCTGTGACCCTACATATCGTTTGTTTCGTCACTAGAAATAAATAACTAACATAATAAAGGTTACTGGTGATAGAGTTTCTACATGTCGCCACACCTGACTTTATTGTGGTACAACCTAACGTCTACTTCATAGAGAAGGAATATCATGATTAATGTGAATTTCAGAGCACAATGCCATTATACTTTCTTCACTTGGCGTAGCCATAAGAGAATAGAATCTGTCTCTCCCTATCAAAAATCATCGGCAGAAGCTGGAATCTAACCCACACCGTAAGTATATAACCCTGGTATCAATCCAACAGACCACCGAATGCTCTGCTCATAACGCTGTTGCGCCACGCTTTTTTTTATTATTATTTATTTATTCGGGCCTCCTTCCTCCCCTACAGCCCGTCCTTCCGCTCGCCATTTGTGCCTTCGTCGGCTAGCTTCTGTGCTATGTTTGTTCCATAAGAGATAGTTGAATGACGAAGTAAATGTATACAAGTAAACAAAATCCCTACTTTTGGGGTGGTGGAAAGGAAATAGATCCGCTACATTCTTCAGTCATTTTGCGGGAGCGATTCTTATAGGAGAGCCAGACATATTTCATCCTGCTGGCGTCTCATGTTTGCGTCAGCAACCTAATTTTGCTTCTACACGAGGGCAAAGAGGAAACGAAATAGCCACCTTCTTGGCGAAAAATGAATGAGAAACTTAATAAATAATTTCATAAAGAAAAAAAAGGAATCCTGAGACTGAAGAAAATATCGTTTGATCGTTCTTCAGCTCTGTCTCTATGACAATGTTCGGTTCAAGAAAGTTGCGTAATTTTCTCTCTATTTCTTTTGTCGTTCGAGCTTTTGATGTTCTGTCATCAGGTACATCCACTAATCTGCTTTACTCTTTGTCATAGCCGTTGAGATGTAATGGACTGTCAGTCCTTTGAGCCAGATGGCTGACCTTCTTTTAGTGTTAGGATATGGCACGTTATCAGGGAGAAGGACGTGTGTCGGTGTAATCGTGTTAGGTGACGTGCGGAGCACATGTGCTAGTTTTTGCCTGAAGAGATTCCACATGTCTTTCACATCGCCACAGACGAAGCGATGTTCATCAATGTCGATGACACTGCAGCTGGAACAGTTTGGTGTACGTGCCAGATGTATCGCGTGCAATTTGGAGTTGGTGGGGATTTTTCTATTGACTGCGAGGTACCACGTCGATCACACATTAGATGGTAGATGGGGTCAGATATGTTTTCCCATATGTTTTTCCAATCATAATGTCGAAACTTGTTTTCTATTCAATTGCGCAGTTTTCCCCCCAGCACGGTGTTAACCTTATATATGTCCTTATATATGTCCTTCTCCGGTATTCTATGGCGTACGTAGCTGTATTCCACAAGAAAATGTTTATAGTGGTACAGCTCTTGGGAGATGTGATGCACATCGGTTGGTGGATCTCTGCTGACAGGGGTGATTTCACGTAAGAGATGAGCCACTAAGGTCCGCGGTGATCGTTGCCACTGTTTATACGTTTTGCTAACGTATAGCGCTTGCGCTTTAAGGTAGATGTCTGTCAGATGTAGCCCACCATTGCGTGTCGGTAGCGTCAAGGTATCATATCAAACCTTAAATATCTTACCTCTGCTGACAAAATAACCAAGCGCTGCTTGCATTTGGTGTGCTATGGTTCGTGGCAGAGGCAGCACTTGAGCAACATAGTTGGCTTTGGAAGCTATATAGGTATTGGCTAGTTGCACTTTTTGTATTGCATTTAAATTACACAAGCTGTGTTGTTGTATGCTTGCCCGTAATGTGGCAAGTAATTTACTATAATTGAGATCGGCCGTGCGGTGGATATTACTCGTATATTCTATTCCAAGGCATTTTATTTTCTTCACAGTGTTGATAGGTTCAGCGGCTCTGATCTCTATATCCCGACCGAGATTCATAATACCAGATTTATTGCGGTTGAGCTTAGCCCCTGACGCCAGTTCGTAAGTGGCCACAAGTTCAAGTACTGTGTCCACCTCGCTTTCGTCAGTCACAAGTACCCTTACATCGTCCGCGTAGGCTTGACATATGATCTTCTGTCCTTGTATATGTAGTCCACGGTGTTCCCGAGTCAGGGATACTAAGAGAGGTTCAAGCGCAATCGCGAGAAGCGTCATGGACATGGGGCAACCTTGTCTTACCGAACTCTGAATATTGATCGGGCCACTGAGTTGTCCGTTGACACTGATTCTTGACGTGCTATTCGTCAGTATGTTTTCACGGAAGCTATACTTTTCTGTGGGAAGTGCATGGATGTCATACACCGGAACAAGTACGAATGATTAACTTTATCAAAAGCTTTTTCAAAGTCAAACGACATCAGAGCACAGCGAATGTTGCAGGCTTCCGATATCGCTATAATGTCTCTGTAGTCGCATAAGGTCTGAAATATCGTTCTATCCTTTCCCACTCCTGCCTGGTAAGCTCCTGTCTCTGTACAAATAACTGAATTGAACCTTTGCACCATGATACGGGCGAAGATTTTATAATCACTATTGAGAAGTGTTATGGGTCGAAGATTCTCCACGGTTTTGCCTACTGGTGTTTTTGGGACTAAGACCACTGTACCTTCACAGAATTCCTTCGGAAGGTCAGTTTCGGCATTTATTACTTCATTGCAGACGAGTGTCAATTTAGCAATTAACTGTTCGCGAAAAGTTCGATAAAATTCAGCGCGTAGCCCATCTGGTCCAGGTGATTTATTCTTTGCGCTCCTCGAGATGGCATCTTCGACGTCTGTCCGTTATTCTTGCTGCGAGCACATCAGCTTCTTCTGGAGTGAGTCGCTCTGTCGTCCTAGCAGTAAGAGCTTGCTGCGCTGTTTCATCTGTCTGTGTATTGGCCAGCAATTCACCAAAATGTCGATGGATCTCGTCTCGTATTACACCTTGATCTGTCAAGAGTCTCCCGTCTGAATTTTTGAGTTCCGTCAGAATTTTCCGTTTTTGTCTTTTATTCTCTTGGAGGATGTGGTACATCGATGTTGTCTCTTCTCGTGTACCGTTCTGCAAACGCGTTCGTTTTTTACAACCTTCGAGATGGTGTCTCTGCAGGGTGAGCAATTTTGCTTTTATTCTGTTGATCTGCCCATGATTTGTTATGACTGTAGCATCCCGAACGTACAACTTTCTCAGACAGCTGAAGTAAAAGTCTAATGTCTGCTTCCGCCAGGCGGCTTTTTCACGGGAGTAAGTTTTCATCTGGATCAGAGTTCTAACACACAGCCTGCCTGTAGTGGTTTTCAGCATGTTCAATACATTCATTTACTTGGTTGACCGAATCGCCATGAACTAGCTGCCACAGCTACCCAGTGCATACATTCGACTTTATTTTGTAATCAGAGAAATAAAATCACGTAACTACCACCTACACAGAACTGCCAACAGTGTACGATGCAGAAATTTAAATAGGAAGTGTTCCTTTCCACTTGAGCTACTCTATTGCCCTACTTGTTTGTTGAAAATGTCGTGCAGTGCAAAAGAAAAGCAGTAACTGTCTGTCTCTCAGAAGCCTATATCCGGCCATATGTATTATCTCACTGCACTGTGGAATGCGGAAGTTCTGGAGGAAGTAAGCGTCGCGCACCGTAGATAGATGTCGCGAGTTCGAGTACATTCACTGCTACGTTTTTTAAAACGCAATTCTCCTGTCTGCTGAAGTTATCAATCTAATGGAACTTTGAACATAATTCCCTTCACTTCTCAACCCAAAATCGTCGCATTTGGAAAAAGGGCTAACTTCTGTGACATTTTGTTCTTTTCCGGTTTAATAGACGGCCAGGCACCTCGAAACTTATGGATTACGTATGGGGAGAGCGCATCGTGCCAAAATACGTCAGAGAAGTATTTTCTGCATTAGCTGTACACTGTACTATAAAAAATGAATTACAACCACCCACCATAGCCTTACGACGAAAGTCTGTTTTAATAAAACTGAGTATCTGTACACTAGCGTGGCTCTATCAGTACGAATTAGTAACAAACTACTCTCTTAGATTTCGATTGAAACTGTGTTTAATTAGTATACTGTATCATACTCAAGAGGTTTTCGTAAATAAAGTTATGTATTCCTAGAAACCCAAAATTTGCTTGTCGGCAGCGGAAAGAGACGTTACTTGTAGTACAACATTGTAAATTTTTCACAATTGCACTTTGAGCCGAAAGTATTTTCTTGCGATTTCCTTATCGATGTTTGATCTGACTGCTTGTAGCTCTTTCACAGAAGGAATAAAAACGGTACTGTCAATGTGACTGGAACCGCGAACCATAACAGATGCTTCTTCACAGGTTAGCACGTAACCACAGAGCTAGGGGAGAAGCACGTATGTTCATTTAATCTTAAGAGGACAATCAGTACTTGAACCCGTACACAGCTATTTGAAGGACGAGATTAGTTGCGATTTCCACGTGTAACGACTTTCCTGGGCCGAAAACCGTAAATTTACAATCATTTGTTACACTTCAGGCGATAATAACACCGATTATTCAATGGAAATGACAGGGAAAAACAAGTGAACTTTGAGACTTAATTCCGTGCACACCAGGAAGTAACTCGTCGATGACAGGGTTGCCAAACATACCTTGCCTTGTTGCCAAATCTCATTTACAGTACCAGCAGGAAGAAGACTAACCGATGTGAGAATACAGTGGGCTAGGAAGTGACCATAGCTGACGTCTCAAAGACGCAGCTGCTATGGCCTGGAATACGTAATGTGTCTGACTCGCATATCTGTAACTAGGTTTAGGGACTGGAGCATAGTTACTAATAATACTCAGGACTGACTGCAAACTAAGCATCATAAATCAGTAACTCTCATAGCTGTTTTTATATTTCTTTCGTAAGTGTACTCAAAAATAATAAACTCATTTACGGACGTTTTCGTGCCTCACCAATATAGTCCAGTCAAATAGCAGATGTACCTTGCAAAAGGTGGGGTAGAATAGTTTATTTTTTCAACTCGTTCATATGGTTGGAAAGATTAGAAAACCGAGTTTTTCCAACAAAATTTCGCTTGGGAAAACTTCCTGCAGTCAAAAAACTTGGAAAATTTCGGCCTTTTTTCGGTTTCTTCCAAATATCTCAGTTTTTTGCTCCTATCGCTCAAATGTCTATTTTCTTTTTTAAAGAGCACAAAATTCTCTACAAATTTGATTCTTGCCATTTTTTCTACATGCCTCAAAATATACCATTTTTTTCAAATTTTGAGCATAGTGGCAAGATACTTTATTTTTGAGCACTGTTTTTTCAGTTTCTGTTTGTGTAGTATAAATACATTATACATCATGTTGTATGTTGGAATTTACCACCTCACTTTCAGGTATTCAATTTCTCAGTATGCAACATGAGGATTGCTGGGCACCCAACTATTGTGATTCTTACATCACTACCTGGAGTTCACTATGGGCCACATCAGCCCTGGTATTTGTAAAACTATAAATATAAAAATACATCATTAAGAGACACACACACACACACACACAAAATAAATTGTCTCAGGAAACTGAACTATTATTAGCTGCAGTAGGCAAACTAATTAGGTAGGTAATTATTCTTGTGTATAAAAGTCACACAGTTGACATTAAAAATAAGTAGCTTTATTACAATTAAAATACATTGTCAGTTACTAAAAAATGTTGACAGTTCTGGGTGTGTAACACTTGTAATACCGCACTTGAGACAGATATGAGCATCACTTCCAACGTTTTGATAGGCCAGGTTCCTCAGTGTCACCAGAAATACCTTGAGTTACGGATTCAGGGTCTGACCATAGAGTTGATCCCAGATTGACTTCTTCTTTAAACAGCGAGTCAGCCTCAACAAGTTCGTTGATTTCGTCAGCGGTTTCCTCAACATCCTCCATAACATCTTCTTCACTGCCTTCATATAAAAATTTTGGCACGTTTTCACAGTTGACCCCAATACATTTCTTGCAAATTGAAGAACATTTCAAACCCCCGTTTCTGCAGAAGCACGCTCCGCCACAGTTCAGCTTGCATGAGCATGAAACAATGTGAAGAAGTGCTTCAGGTGCTGGATCTTGGCTCATTATAACGGGTATTGGACCGTGGTCACTGTGATTCCAGCCCTATTTCTCAGGAGGTTTCCAGTTTCCCATCCAACTTTGGACTTATTGGTAAGTCCACAAGGAATGATGTAGTGCAGCATCTTGAGTAAGTGGCAACTATGTAAGATTCAGTTTGATTTTTGTGGCAGACTTGGCGAATAGCTGGTACCGCAAATGGTCAAGTGTGTGGGAACTTCTGACACCTCCACTATACAATGCTATAGTAACCTGTTCTCCTGCTGTTATTATTTCTTCACGGGTAGCATGTGGTTTATTGAACGTGCAAAGCGCTGGGGTTAAGTGTTCATTTTCCGCAACAATATTAGAGCACTTAATTTTTCCTTGACCAAAAAAAGCGGGTGTTGTATCACATCCGCTAAAGGCGTGAGTGAACAGAATATATTCACTGTAAAACTTGTAAGATGCAGTGGAAAACCACTTGTCTTCTGCATTTCCTCTTCCTGGCTTTAAGTAAAATAAGTTTTCAATGCCTTGCCCCAAACCGGTCATGAACACAAGCGGGTCAACATCTTCTCCTACAATGACAACACTTCCAAAATCTTTGGTTCTTGAAATGGCAGATGTTACAATCATAACGTCAGCATCTTCTTGTGCCTGGTGCACTTCAATCCTACACTCCAGAAATTCCTTTTTAAGAAGTGTGATCAAATGCATCTTGTTTCGTTCGTTGGACAAGATCTTGTCCTGAGGGACTTGGTTCACCATCTCTGATTCAACCACAACGTCAACCGATGAATGTTTTTTGGACCTACGAATCCTCTCAGCACTCTTTGTGCTGCATTTGTCTCCCTCACATGGTTACCCATCAAATACAATAGCAAATTGAGATCCAAAATGACGTTGCAGGTAAGAAACATAGCTTTGGGCTATTGACTTCAAGCAAACATTTCGAGTCCAAGTCACTTTGTGGGTAAGGTACCCTCCATCAATGACAAAAACTTTACTCGGTCCACCTGACTTCGCATCTTGCACTGGAACGAAAGCATTGTAGAATGAAGATTTTGTTCCTTTTCACATGCCTTTCTCTGAGAATAGGGACATTGGGTAAGGAGCAAGCATTTTCAGCACCACAACATATACTGAATGGAAGCGACTCCAAACTGTAGGAACCTTATTGTTGTGTGCTAATAGCTGTCAGAGCGCTGTGAACAATCACCAGAGATTATCGCCTTCCGCCCGCCAAAGAATAAATACGCTTTTGTCCGCTAAAGAACAATTCCTATATACTTTTTCTTATAACTGATCATTAACGTCAATCAACTGTAGAAAATATACGGCACCTGCATGCAATCGTATTACATATTGTAACACAAACAAACTTCACGCAATCCGACGTGAATGTGTTTGTAGTTACTGAATATGATGCTGTTTGTCCTGGCCCTGCAGCAGAGTGAGATGGTAAATTCCAATGAATAACATGATGAGTAATATGTTTATACTACACAAATAGAAACTGGAATATCAGTGTTCAAAAATTAGGTAATTCGCCACTGTGCTCGAAATTTGAAACATTGGTATTTTTTGACGCGCTGTAGCACCTTAGATACTGGGAGTAGAAAAAATGGTAAAAATCAAATTTGTAGAGAATTTTGTGCTCTTTAAAAAAGAAAATAGATGTCAAAGCGATAGGAACAAATGAAACTGAGATATTTTGAAAAAATTGAAAAAAGTCCGAAATTTTCGAAGTTTTTTGATTGCAGAAAGTTTTCCCAAGAGAAATTTTGTTGGCAAAACTTGGTTTTCTAACCTTTCCAACAATATAAACGAGTTAACAAAATAAAATCTTCTACCCCACCTTTTGCAAGGTATAGGCTTTTTTTCTGATAGTTTCACTGGACTAATAGTCGAGCACAACAAACAAATAAAAAAAATGTGTGTGTGTGATAGAAAGAGAGAGACAGAAGATAGAGAGAGAGAGAGAGAGAGAGAGAGAGAGATAAAAATAATAAAAAAAAGAATGAGAGAGTCAGAGTAAAAAACTGACGTGAAGTAATTGAATCATGATATGTAAAGAAATCTTTCATTAAAATGACACGTTCCACATCATTACAAAATGTCGTATTGATGACCTATGAAACAAGTATTAATCGAATCTAATCTAATCTAATCATATCATTTTGCTAACTAGCCATAAAGAGTCATGAATTACCCAAATTTTCGCCAATATCAGTAACCAAATCTAAACTTGAAAATAAAAAAACCACAGTTTTTGTAATAAACTGGGATTCCAATCAAGACCCTTTCGTCCCTGTTGACTAACAACGAAAGATGTCTGATATATCACCAATCAAAAGTAACAAGGCGTGCATGCATTTAAAGCTGAAGCACATGATGTGAAGTTCTGAGAAAGAGGTACGAACCAAACACATAATCGTATTGTTAACTAACTAAAATCAAATGTTACTTATCGGTTTTTCTTACCAGCTGCTAGTTGTTTAAATCTAAAATAAGGATACAAATTTTTATGCCTGAGCAACAATCGAACCGCACACATGCCGTCCTTCTTTATCATCCACGAATCTAGCTTAAGTATCAATTGCTAGTAAGTAAGGTGTGTGCCTGTTTGACCAGAAATAACGACACCTATTGCGATTGTTGGCAACACATGAAGAGACATTAAAAATGCACGTTAATTTTCACTAGCAAATGGTTCAAATGTCTCTGAGCACTATGGTTCTTAATTAACTTCTAAGGTCATGAGTCGCCTAGAACTTAGAACTACTTAAACCTAACTAACCTAAGGACATCATACACATTCATGCCCGAGGCAGGATTCGAACCTGCGACCGTAGCGGTCGCGCGGTTCCACACTGTAGCACCTAGAACCGCACGGCCACCCCAGCTGGCTTTCACTAGCAGGCTGGTCTGCAAGTGATAGGTCTTGAAATGAAATTATGAATGTTTTTGTACTGGACCCATATACGTTCCTTTGGAGGAGACCTAGAGAAGACTGCAGTATTGGGAAAAGGAACGAAATGATTGAATTATACTTTTCCAAGAGATTGACAGAAGAGATACGAATTTGAATCACAGTCCGGCACCATATTTTTCGTCTCTATTTCAATCAAGTACAAGTAAATTAAGAGCTCTGTTGCTTTAAATGGCTATCGCTTCATCAAATAAAATAAAATTTTCTAATCTAACTAAGTTTACTGGCGACAGTATTTCTGTTTACCATGACTTCCACCTATGTCATTGACCAGCGTAAACAGGCTCTACCCAGTTGGTAATGAAGGAACATGATGTTTTATGCTGATTCTGGATTATAAAGTCTTTCTCTTGAGGTTACCAGAGGTATAGCAAATCTGTTTTTTCCTCTTAAAGGTAAATGTTTGAACCCACGCATTGCGCCAGTGATCGCTCGTTCCTCCAGAACATTGTGATCACATTTCCCAACCCCTGGAGTGTGCCGTAACGGATGATGTGCTTAGCTTACAATATTAGTCACGGTGGAAAAAATGCGAGTCTGTTAAATGGTTAAGTAGAAGCAAGCTTCTGACTCGGAGATTATGCTATTCTCATGTCAGCAGGATGGGAAGACTCTTCTAGGCATCATAGTCTCGATGTGAAACCATTTTGAAATTCTCACTAATTCAGTAAATTTCTTAGTTCGAGAAAATCCACTGTGAAGTGCGAAGGTACCGGATAATTCGATTAGTACCGTCATTATTACTATCGTTTTCTGTATACCGCTTCTGGAACACATGTGCTTGAAGATCATTTATAGCTTTTTGGTCATTTTAGAAGTAGTTGCCCAAGGACAGGTTCTTTCCCTGTCTACGGAATCCTTTTCTTGTTAATATCAAACATCAGCAATTACTCGTAGATTACATTAAAATTAAAGTAATTGATGTAGACGTTATTTGATAACAAAAACACGCTACCTTTCTTCATTTACTTGCGACTAGAAATAGTCGTCGAATACTGCCAAACCAAAAGCCAAGGGATCTTACTGCCCTCCAACATACATCGCTGTCATTTCTTCCATATGATTTGGTCGACGTGACCTGTTTCAAGTCGTGTATGACAGAGAATGTTTTAGAAAATAAATTGTTTTCCTTTGCAATAAACAGAAAGACTTACATTCTAATTATCCAAGTTCAAAATTTTGTCAATATTAGTCCAGATTTAATATTCGCTTCTATAATGCAGGAAAGTATTTCACAGTTGCAAAACTCGCATCCGACTCATTGACCTTACACTTTAGTCGCTGACCATAAATTCTAGCTCAGAGTGACACCAGTTTAAGTAACATAATGTAGCGAAGACTGTCTGCCAGTGCTCTTTCTCACCGGAAAATACGCAGTTCACTCATTGGACTCCATAAGTACACTGTAATAGTAATTTCTGTGTGTATACAATGCATACGGATTGTAGAATTTAGTGGTGCTCTGTCTTCCACTTCTGTATACAATATGCCTGGCGTATACGGGCCCTTTATCACTACAGGCCCTGGGCAGTGCAACATCATACTGACAACACTAATGTGCTTATACTGACAACCTCACTGTTCGATTTACCTGATTTTGTAATCATTTAAATAAAACAACATGACCTTCCAGTGGGAGACATTTCGGCCCCCTTTTTCTTCTGTGAAATTTGTCAGTAACCTTTTTTGCCTTCCAACCAGCGAAATTCGGCAGAGTACGACTGGTAAATGATTCACAACCCACGATTTAGTGCTGTGAAGACAATTTCTTTAAACATTATCGTAGCTGAAGTAATTTAGTTTCTTCTTAAATCGTCTTATGCAGCAATGTTCACAGATATCTCAAATAGGAAAAGCTCTTAATCCAGGTACGAAGGTTGTAAAACAAACTTCATACAGTTTGTGTCAAGTTGATCTTTTCGCCTGGTAGCACTGCGTAAATATTTTGTCTACGAGACATCACAAGTAGTGTTCCTGTAGCTGTGGGAATCATTTGTTGAAAACGAGTTTAACACCAATGGGTAAAGTACAGATAAATATTCAGAATGATTATCAACCTAAGTCTGAGTTCAACCACAAACTGAGGCATATTTACAATATTGAAGCTAGACTGTGTATCCTTGTCTTCCTTGAGTGGGCATTGGAGGGCGTTTACACACACGTATACAATAATACGAATACTTCGAACGCTATAGTTAACGTTGCTGACATAAATTAATTCTGTTTTTGTTTTTTTTTAATTATTCTGGGTCTTCAGTGTGCAGTATGTGGCATTAAATGAGCTTCAAGCACATTTACTCCAGCAGCAGTATGAAGAAAATAATGATGGTACTAATCAAATTATCCGTTAACTTCACACTTCACAGTGGATTTTCTCGAACTAAAAAATTTGTTGAATTAGTGAAAATTCAAAATGGTTTCACATCGCGGCTATAATGCCTAGAAGAGCCTTTCCATCCTGCTGACATGAGAATAGCATAATCTTCGCGTCATAAGCTTGCTTCTACTTAATAGACTCGCATTTTTTCCACCGTGACTAATATTGTAAGCTAAGCCCAGCGTCCATTACAGCACACTCATGGGGCTGGGAAATGTGGCCACAATGGTCTGGTGGAATGAACTATCACAGGTGCAATGCGTGGGTTCAGACATTTACTTTTAAGAGGCACAAACAAATTTACTTTACCCCTGGGAACCTCGAGAGAAAGACGTTATAATCCAGAATCCACATAAAACATCATGTTCCTTCATTACCAACTGGGGAGAGCCGACTTACGTAGGGAAATGACATAGGCGAAAGTCATGGTAAACAGAAATACTGTCGCCAGTGAACTTACTTACATTAGAAACTTTTATTTTACTTAATGAACTGATAGCCATTTAAAGGAACAGGGCTCTTATTTTACTTGTACTTGATTGAAGTAGAGTCGTTGAAAAATATTTTGCTGGACTGTGATTCGAATTCCTGTCTCCTGTTTCAAGGTTCTCACTCTCTTGGAACAGTATAGTTCAATCATTTCGTTCCTTCTCCCAAGACTGCAATCTTCTCTAGGTCTTCTCCAAAGGTAAGTATGTGGGTCCGAATCCTGATCCAGTACACAAATATTCATAATTTCATTTCAAGCCGTATCACGTGCACACCGGCCTGCTAGTGAAAATTAACGTGCATTTTTAATGTCTCTTCATGTGTTGCCAACAATCGCAATAGGTGACGTTACTTCTGGTCAAACACGCATACATTTTACTGTTGGTGAGTAAGCAATAGATACTTAAGCTATATTCGTGGATGATAAAGAAGAACAACAGGTGTGCGGTTCGATTGTCGCTCAGGCACAAATATTTCTATCCTTATTTTAGATTCAAACAACTAGCAGGTGGTAAGAAAAACCGATAGGTAACATTTGATTTTACTTAGTTAACAATCCGATTACGTGTTGTGTCCGTATCTCTGTCACAAAAGTTCACATCATGCGCTTCACCATTAAATGTATGCACACCTGGTCACTTCTGAATGGAGGTATATCAGACGTCTGTCATGGTTAGTCAACAGGGACGAAAGGGTCTTATCTTGATTGGAATCCCAGTTTATTACAAAAACTGTCGTCTTTTATTTTCAAGTTTAAATTTGGTTACTGATATTGGCGAAAATTTGGATAATTCATGACTCTTTATGGCTAGTTAGCAAAATGATATGATTAGATTAGATTAATACTTGTTCCATAGGTCATCAATACGACATTTTGTAATGATGCAGAACGTGTCATTTTAATGAAAGATTTCTTTACATACCATGATTCAACTTCTTCACATCAGTTTTTTACTCTCACTCTCTCATTCTTTTTTATTTTTATCTCCCTCTCTCTCTCTCTCTCTCTCTCTCTCTCTCTCTTTCTTTCTCTTTCTCTCTCTCTTTCTCTCTCTCTCTCTCTCTATCTTCTGTCTCTCTCTCTCTCTCTCTCACACACACACACACACACACATTCTTTTTCTTTATTTGTTTGTTGTGCTCGACTATTGGTGAGTCATGAAAACATCCGTGAATGGGTTTCTTAGTTTTGAGTACACTTACGAAAGAAATATAAAAACAGCTATGAGAGTTACTGACTTATGATGCTTAGTTTGCAGTCAGTTCTGAGTACTATTAGTAACTACGCTCCAGTCCCTAAACCTAGTTACAGAAATGCGAATCAGACGCATTAGGTATTCCTGGCCATAGCAGCTGCGTCTTTGAGACGCCAGCTATGGTCACTTCCCAGCCCACTGTACGCTCACATCGGTTCGTCTTCTTCCAGCTCGTACTGTAACTGAGATTTGGCACCAAGGGAATGTATGTTTGGCAACTCTGTCATGGACGAGTTACTTCCTGGTGTGCACGGAATTAAGCCTCAAAGTTCACCTGATTTTTCCTGTCATTTCCATTGAATAATCTGAGTTATTATCGTTGAAGTGTAACAATTGGTTGTAAATTTACGGTTTTCGGCCCAGGACAGTCGTTTCACGTGGAAATCGCAACTAATCTCGTCCTTTACATAGCTGTTTACGAGTTCAAGTCTTTATTATCCTCGTAAGAATAAATGAAAATACGTGCTTCTTCCCTAACAGTCTGCCTTTGGCGGTGCAACGGCACGGACGTCTGTTTACGTCCCTACCGAAGACGTTCGCGCTTGCGCAGTTGTTTACCTCTTCGGCGTACTCTCGCGTTTAGACGACTCGATATAGAATGGCACATGCATACCGAAAGTCGACTCTCAAGATTAGTTTTTCGAATGAATATGCGAGACCGAAAGCCTACGAAATAGAAAGGTTCCTACGAGACGAAGTTAAACTTGACTACAACGAACTTATCGGAATACACCTCTCCATAATGAGCAGTGTCGTTTACGTCAAGTTAATTAACGATGCAGTACGTGACAGAATCATCCGAGATACTAAACATGGACTCAAATTTCGTCACTCTGATGGACATGTTGGAGAAGTAACTATTGATCACGTAGGACTGGGCTTACGAAACATACGTATTTTCGAACTTCCCTTCGAGGTTCCGTCTGACTTGGTCATTGACGCCTTACGCCAATATGGAAGAGTGCTTAGCCACGTCGAGGAAAAATGGTCCAACTTCACGACTTACCCCGTTCTCAATGAGGTGCGTCAAATCAGAATAGAACTGACACAACATGTACCCTCGTACTTGTACATCGGCGGATGTAGAGCTTTAGTCATCTACGATGGACAACCCAAAACATGCTCAGGCTGCGGGAAAGAGGGCCACGTCCGTTCCGAATGTATGCAAAGGAGGAGAGTACAAGTTCCAAACGGCGAACCCGTGCCTCCGTCCACGTTGACGCCGCTGACACTAACGTATGCGGACGCATTTCGAACAGATCCCATCCCGAAGAATGGCCAGCTACAGAATCCTGACAGCTTACGGCAACCGACTGCAGCAGAGACCGCCTCCAGTGACGAAGACGCACACTTCTGTCGCTCCGGCGCCGACGACGCCCTTAACCGAGGGGAAAGGATCGGTCGGAGGTATGGAAATTGATCCTGCGGTTGTGCCGACAGCTGCTTTCGTCCCTGAGGACCGGGAGTCACTTCCGCACTCGGATACGGAGGCGCACACGCGCAAACAACGATCGCCGAAGCGCCACAAGAAACGACGGCTAGCGCCGTCGGATACCTGCTTACTGCAGTCCACGTCAGACGGACTAGGGTGTAACGTCGATACAGTGCATCCGGATGCGCAACGGGAAGTTCTACCTCCCACACACCATTACCACGCGAATCATGCTAGACAGGGGTTGAATACAGACACACCGGACGGAAAGCCGACGGAAGGAGTCCCTCCACCCACCGCAGCAACGCCACCGCCTTCGGTCAGCCAGGCCGGACACAGGATGGGAGCTGGACCTCCAGCACAGGAACTGGGCCGACGGATCCGATACTGACCCACAGACCGACGACGCACCCGCAATGGCGAGTGCTGCGTCCACCGGATGTTACCCACGCCGAAGATGCAGAGTGCCGCATAGACAGCATGTTGCCGAGCAGCAGCACGAAAATTAACATAAGCGTTCATGTGCGCTTTACGCACTGAGGAACAGCGGCAGACATATCGAACAGCCTCTATTAATATTAATACGATCAGAACGCCTGTCAAATTGCAATTATTACGAGACATGTTGCATGCGTCAGACGTCGACATCGTTCTTCTGCAGGAAGTATGGGTTGAGAGCTTCCCCGACCACTATGAGTACGATACGTACATTACACCTACTACCGACGGCGGCAGCGAAACTGCGATACTTCTACGTAGCGGCATAGTAGCCGAGGACGTGGTGTACCTGCCGTCAGCGCGAGGACTGGCGCTCACAGTGCTGGGAGTACGAGTCGTTAACATTTACGCACCGTCGGGGTCCGACAGAGGTCGCGACCGATCCCGATTTTACGCAGAGGAGATTGCAACACTATTCTTAGGTCGGTATGAACATGTCTTATTTGGAGGCGACTTCAACTGCGTGCTCGCACCAAGAGATCAACAACCACGTTATACTTCATGCCCGGAGCTGCGGCAACTCATACAGGACATGAATCTCATTGATACATGGGAGACGATACATGGCGACAGACGTGGATACACCTACGTCACGAGTCACTCTGCAAGTCGTCTCGATCGCATTTACGTAACACGTCGTCTCGAACCTGCGATCCTCGATGCGGAATTGTGGCGTGTCGCCTTTTCGGATCACATAGCATATACAGGGTGGGTCACCTAACGTTACCGCTGGATATATTTCGTAAACCACATCAAATACTGACGAACCGATTCCACAGACCGAACGTGAGGAGAGGGGTAGTGTAATTGTTTAATACAAACCATACAAAAATGGACGGAAGTATGTTTTTTAACACAAACCTACGTTTTTTTAAATGGAACCACGTTAGTTTTGTTAGCACATCTGAACATATAAACAAATACGGAATCAGTGCCCTGCAGCATCTGCAGGGACATGTTTACGATGACGACCGTGTTTACGAGTGTGGCTGTAGTGCACTGTTGTGGTTTGGTCTAGCTGTCGCAGCGTCCGCATGTAGCGCTTGCTGCTATTGTTATTCTGCATTCGTCTCCGCACGCAGACCAACTGTAGTACACCGTGTTACCAGACGTCTGTGATAGTGTAGCGTTGTAGGAACTGTGACCATGAAGCATTCGAACTCTAAAAAGGCGGAGATGATACTCATCTATGGCGAGTGTCGATGAAATGCAGCTGAAGCCTGCAGGGTGTATGCAGAACGGTACCCGGACAGAGAGCATCCAACGTGCCGCACATTACAAAACATCTACCGCCAACTGTATGCAACAGGTTTGGTCGTAGCACGCAAACGGGTCCGTAACAGGCTCGTCACAGGAGAAGCGGGTGCAGTTGGTGTGTTAGCTGCTGTTGCCATGATCTCACACATGAGTACACGGGACACTGCGTGAGCCGGTGGACTGAGTCAAAGTAGTGTCATGCGCATACTGCATCGTCACCGCTTTCACCCGTTTCATGTGTCGCTACATCAGCAATTACATGGTGATGACTTTAATCATAGAGTGCAATTCTGTCAATGGGCACTAACAGAGAATGCGTTGCAGTTCTACCTGTTTACCGATGAAGCAGGTTTCACAAACCACGGGGCAGTGAATCTACGGAACATGCATTACTGTTCCGTGGACAATCCTCGCTGGCTCAGACAGGTAGAGCGACAGCGACCGTGGACTGTAAATGTATGGTGCGGAATCATTGGCGACCACCTCATTGGTCCTCACTTCACTGCAGGGGCCCAAACAGCTGCAACATACATCGCGTTTCTACAGAATGATCTGTCAACGTTGCTCTAAAATGTCCCACTGGAAACGCGTCGACGTATGTGGTATGATGGTGCAGTATATTGCTTCCTCCTACGTATATCTCGCGAAGAGACCATGAGGATAAAATCAGAGAGATTAGAGCCCACACAGAGGCATACCGACAATCCTTCTTTCCACGAACAATTCGAGACTGGAATAGAAGAGAGAAACGATAGAGATACTCAAGGTACTCTCCGCCACACACCGTCAGGTGGCTTGCGAAGTATGGATGTAGATGTAGATACATATTCTGAACTAGCTGCTCGTGAATAGCTTAAATTTTTATGTCTACATCTACATTACATGATTATTCTGCAATTCACATTTAACTGCTTGGCAGAGGGTTCATCGAACCACAATCATACTATCTCTCTACCATTCCACCGCCGAACAGCGCGCAGGAAAAACGAACACCTAAACCTTTCTGTTAGAGCTCTGATTTCTCTTATTTTATTTTGATGATCATTCCTACCTATGTAGGTTGGGCTCAATAAAATATTTTCGCATTCGGAAGAGAAAGTTGGTGACTGAAATTTCGTAAATAGAGCTCGCCGCGACGAAAAACGTCTTTGCTTTAATGACTTCCATCCCAACTCGCGTATCATATCTGCCACACTGTCTCCCCTATTATGTGATGATACAAAACGAGTTGCCCTTTCTTTGCACCCTTTCGATGTCCTCCGTCAATCCCACCTGGTAAGGATCCCACACTGCGCAGTGTTAAATAATAAGTACGGTATGTTACTTTGAAGAGGAAATCATGAATACATCCGTGTTGTCGGAAGGTCTGATCTTATGTAGCTGAGGGCAATAAAGAACTCTCTGATGTGGGCGAGTGCCGGTGAAACCTGTGCTACAGAAACAGGGGGACGCAGAGAGTGTGGTGCCACTTCAGCTATTAGGGTGCCCGTCAGACTGGTGTAGGCAGAGCTCTACGTGCGACGCATAGTGTTGAGATAAAGCGATCTTGCACGGTTATAGGTATGAATTATACCGATACCGCCCACCCGCTGCGGCAGTGTCAGGGTGGCGTATCGGACTTTAAAAACAAGACCGGCCCTCAAGAAATGCCCATATGCTGCCTGAAATCTGTCGGCCGTCTTAACCGTCTAGGGAAGGACATACGCAAAATAGTTCAGTTTGGAGACAAGATAGATGTTGACATAAAGTGTTCGTAGGAGCCTGTCCATTAGAAGCAATTTTTGTCCTGTATCAGAGCGCGGGTCTGGTGTAATGGCAGGCAGTACGTAGCCGCCACCGATGGGAAACATTGCTATAGAACTGTACTCCTAAACATTTGAGTACGGGCACCTTGTCAAACGGCACCGGCGTTGCATTGGAACGCCCACTGAGGCGCCATGTGCATTTCATCCTCTGATCTGGCCAGGGACACCACATCATCGGTGAATGCACCACAACGGAAGGTCACATCCCGCATGCAAATGCTTGCTAACCGCCTCTGTAGACTGTGCAAAGCTGGTTCAAGCGCTGCCTCAGATAATATACCCAAGGGGCATCCTTGTCTCACTGACTGTCCAACAACAATCTACATCTACATCTACATCTACATCCATACTCCGCAAGCCACCTCACGGTGTGTGGCGGAGGGTACCTTGAGTACCTCTATCGGTTCTCCCTTCTATTCCAGTCTCGTATTATTCTTGGAAAGAAGGATTGTCGGTATGCTTCTGTGTGGACTCTAATCTCTGTGATTCTATCCTCATGGTCTCTTCGCAAGATATACGTAGGAGGAGCGATATACTGCTTGACTCTTCGGTGAAGGTATGTTCTCTAAACTTCAACAAAAGCCCATACCGAACTACTGAGCGTCTCTCCTGCAGAGCCTTCCACTAGAGTTTATCTATCATCTCCGTAACGCTTTCGCGATTACTAAATGATCCCGTAACGAAGCGCGCTGCTCTCCGTTGGATCTTCTCTATCTCTTCTATCAACCCTATCTGGTACGGATCCCACACTGCTGAGCAGTATTCAAGCAGTGGGTGAACAAGCGTACTGTAACCTACTTCATTTGTTTTCGGATTGCATTTCCTTAGGATTCTTCCAATGAATCTCAGTCTGGCATCTGCTTTACCGACGATCAACTTTATATGATCATTCCATTTTAAATAACTCCTAATGCGTACTCCCAGATAATATATGGAATTAACTTCTTCCAGTTGCTGACCTGCTATTTTGTAGCTAAATGATAAGGGATCTGTCTTTCTATGTATTCGCAGCACATTACACTTGTCTACATTGAGATTCAATTGCCATTCCCTGCACCATGCGTCAATTCGCTGCAGATCCTCCTGCATTTCAGTACAATTTTCCATTGTCACAACGTTTCGATACACCACAGCATCATCTGAAAAAAGCCTCAGTGAACTTCCAATGTCATCCACCAGGTCATTTATGTATATTGTGAATAGCAACGGTCCTATGACACTCCCCTGAGGCACACCTGAAATCACTCTTACTTCGGAAGACTTCTCTCCATTGAGAATGACATGCTGCGTTCTGTTATCTAGAAACTCCTCAATCCAATCACACAATCGGTCTGATAGTCCATATGCTCTTACTTTGTTCATTAAACGACTGTGGGGAACTGTATCGATCGCCTTGCGGTAGTCAAGAAACACGGCATCTACCTGTGAACCCGTGTCTATGGCCCTCTGAGTGTCGTGGACGAATAGCGCGAGCTGGGTTTCACACGACCGTCTTTTTCGAAACCCATGCTGAATCCTACAGAGTAGATTTCTAGTCTCCAGAAACGTCATTATACTCGAACATAATACGTGTTCCAAAATTCTACAACTGATCGACGTTAGAGATATAGGTCTATAGTTCTGCACGTCTGTTCGACGTCCCTTCTTGAAAACGGGGATGACCTGTGCCGTTTTCCAATCCTTTGGAACGCTACGCTCTTCTAGAGACCTACGGTACACCGCTGCAAGAAGGGGGGAAGTTCCTTCGCGTATTCTGTGTAAAATGGAACTGATATCCCATCATGTCCAGCGGCCTTTCCTCTTCTGAGCGATTTTAATTGTTTCTCTATCCCTCTATCGTCTATTTGGATATCTACCATTTTGTCATCTGTACGACAATCTAGAGAAGGAACTACAGTGCAGTCTTCCTCTGTGAAACAGCTTTGGAAAAAGGCATTTAGTATTTCGGCCTTTAGTCTGTCATCCTCTGTTTCAGTACCATTTTGGTCACAGAGTGTCTGGACATTTTGCTTTGATCCACCTACCGCTTTGACATAAGACCAAAATTTCTTAGGATTTTCTGCCAAGTCAATACATAGAACTTTACTTTCGAATTCATTGAACGCCTCTCGCATAGCCCTCCTCATACTACATTTTGCTTCGCGTAATTTTTGTTTGTCTACAGGGCTTTGGCTATGTTTATGTTTGCTGTGAAGTTCCCTTTGCTTCCGCAGCAGTTTTCTAACTCGGTTGTTGTACCACGGTGGCTCTTTTCCATCTCTTACGATCTTGCTTGACACATACTCATCTAACGCTTGAACTTTGTCCACTGATCCTCAACGCTATCTGTACTTGAGACAAAACTTTTGTATTGAGCCGTCAGGTACTCTGTAATCTGCTTTTTGTCACTTTTGCTAAACAGAAATATCTTCCTACCTTTTTTAATATTTCTATTTACGGTTGAAATTATCGATGCTGTAACCGCTTTATGATCGCTGATTCCCTGTTCTGCGTTAACTGTTTCAAATAGTTCGGGTCTGTTTGTCACCAGAAGGTCTAATATGTTATCGCCACGAGTCGGTTCTCTGTTTAACTGCTCAAGGTAGTTTTCAGATAAAGCACTTAAAAAAATTTCACTGGATTCTTTGTCCCTGCCACCCGTTATGAATGTTTGAGTCTCCCAGTCTTTATCCGGCGAGTTAAAATCTCCACCCAGAACTATAACATGGTGGGGAAATCTACTCGAAATATTTTCCAAATTATCCTTAAGGTGCTCAGCCACAAC
The DNA here is from genome assembly GCF_021461385.2 of Schistocerca piceifrons. Classification (NCBI taxonomy): domain Eukaryota; kingdom Metazoa; phylum Arthropoda; class Insecta; order Orthoptera; family Acrididae; genus Schistocerca; species Schistocerca piceifrons. Next base: position 599,256,330 of record NC_060149.1, on the reverse strand, counting down.
AGCTGCTGAGCCAGGGGGCCTATAGAGACATCCAATTACCATGTCTGAGCCTGCTTTAACCGTGACCTTCACCCATATCATTTCACATTTCGGATCTCCGTCAATTTCCTTCGATACTATTGCACTTCTTATCGCTATAAACACGCCTCCCCCTTCACTGTCCAGCCTGTCTCTGCGGTATACATTCCAACCTGAGTTTAGTATTTCATTACTGTTTACGTCTGGTTTCAGGCAACTTTCTGTCCCTAGTAACTATATGGGCGTCGTGACCGTTTATTAATGAGAGCAGTTCTGGGTCCTTTCTATAGACGCTCCTGTAGTTTACTATTAGCACATTAATATTGTTATTCCCTGTTGCATTTAGCCTACTGCTACCTTGCCGCGTCTCAGGAGGCGTCTTGTCGGGCCTAGGAATGGAATTCTCTAACCTAAAAAACCCCCATGTGCACTCCACACGTACTCCGCTACCCTTGTAGCCGCTTCCGGCGTGAAGTGCACGCCTGACCTATTCAGGGGGACCCTACATTTTTCCACCCGATAGCGGAGGTCGAGAAATTTGCACCCCAGATCTCCGTAGAATCGTCTGATCCTCTGGTTTAAGCCTTCCACTCGGCTCCAAACCAGAGGACCGCGATCGGTTCTGGGAACGATACTACAAATACACTCCTGGAAATGGAAAAAAGAACACATTGACACCGGTGTGTCAGACCCACCATACTTGCTCCGGACACTGCGACAGGGCTGTACAAGCAATGATCACACGCACGGCACAGCGGACACACCAGGAACCGCGGTGTTGGCCGTCGAATGGCGCTAGCTGCGCAGCATTTGTGCACCGCCGCCGTCAGTGTCAGCCAGTTTGCCGTGGTATACGGAGCTCCATCGCAGTCTTTAACACTGGTAGCATGCCACGACAGCGTGGACGTGAACCGTATGTGCAGTTGACGGACTTTGAGCGAGGGCGTATAGTGGGCATGCGGGAGGCCGGGTGGACGTACCGCCGAATTGCTCAACACGTGGGGCGTGAGGTCTCCACAGTACATCGATGTTGTCGCCAGTGGTCGGCGGAAGGTGCATGTGCCCGTCGACCTGGGACCGGACAGCAGCGACGCACGGATGCACGCCAAGACCGTAGGATCCTACGCAGTGCCGTAGGGGACCGCACCGCCACTTCCCAGCAAATTAGGGACAATGTTGCTCCTGGGGTATCGGCGAGGACCATTCGCAACCGTCTCCATGAAGCTGGGCTACGGTCCCGCACACCGTTAGGCCGTCTTCCGCTCACGCCCCAACATCGTGCAGCCCGCCTCCAGTGGTGTCGCGACAGGCGTGAATGGAGGGACGAATGGAGACGTGTCGTCTTCAGCGATGAGAGTCGCTTCTGCCTTGGTGCCAATGATGGTCGTATGCGTGTTTGGCGCCGTGCAGGTGAGCGCCACAATCAGGACTGCATACGACCGAGGCACACAGGGCCAACACCCGGCATCATGGTGTGGGGAGCGATCTCCTACACTGGCCGTACACCACTGGTGATCGTCGAGGGGACACTGAATAGTGCACGGTACAGCCAAACCGTCATCGAACCCATCGTTCTACCATTCCTAGACCGGCAAGGGAACTTGCTGTTCCAACAGGACAATGCACGTCCGCATGTATCCCGTGCCACCCAACGTGCTCTTGAAGGTGTAAGTCAACTACCCTGGCCAGCAAGATCTCCGGATCTGTCCCCCATTGAGCATGTTTGGGACTGGATGAAGCGTCGTCTCACGCGGTCTGCACGTCCAGCACGAACGCTGGTCCAACTGAGGCGCCAGGTGGAAATGGCATGGCAAGCCGTTCCACAGGACTACATCCAGCATCTCTACGATCGTCTCCATGGGAGAATAGCAGCCTGCATTGCTGCAAAAGGTGGATATACACTGTACTAGTGCCGACATTGTGCATGCTCTTTTGCCTGTGTCTATGTGCCTGTGGTTCTGTCAGTGTGATCATGTGATGTATCTGACCCCAGGAATGTGTCAATAAAGTTTCCCCTTCCTGGGACAATGAATTCACGGTGTTCTTATTTCAGTTTCCAGGAGTGTAGTTTGCTCTGATTCCACCCCGCGAGCGAGGCTTTCCGCCTTCACCAATTCCGCCAACCGCCTGCACGAAGTGAGGATGACCTCTGAACCCAGACGGCAGGAGTCATTGGTGCCGACATGAGCAACAATTTGCAGTCGGGTGCACCCAGTGCTCTCTATCGCCGCCGGTAGGGCCTCCTCCACATCTCGGATGAGACCCCCCGGCAAGCAGACAGAGTGAACACTGGCCTTCTTCCCCGACCTTTCCGCTATTTCCCTAAGGGGCTCCATCACCCGCCTAACGTTGGAGCTCCCAATAACTAATAAACCCCTCCCCCCGTGTGCCTGCTCGGGCCTTGATGAAGGAGCAGCCACATGTCCACTCACAGGCAGAGCGGGCGATGCCACACGGCCAGCCTCCACATTTATCCTCCGCCTCGTGCGCCGCGAACGCCGCTGAACCCGCCACTCCCCTTGTGGAGAGGGTGGCCCAACCGCGCCCGGTACCCGCGAAGATGTCTCGGCAGCAGGGACAGTGGGTGAAGCATGTAACACCTGGGGTGTACCTTGCGACGCACCAGACTCCCCACTGCCGCTACACTCCGAGGCAGCAGCCTGAAGACGGCTGACCGCGGCCATCAACACGTTCAGCTGTTCGCGAACAGTGGCCAGCTCCTCCTGCGTCCGTACACAGCAGTCACACATCCTATCCATCCTAAGGAATCAGTTTACTGAAGAGAGTTAATCAACTTTTAACTAGACTGCTAATTCACTAAAGGCGGCTGATTATTGACTAAACTGCGATTGCAAGCCACTTCTTGTAGAAAACGATGAAAATAGCACTACCTGTCTCTTGACTGTATTGAAAACAAACACTAGCACTACTGGCACTATGATTGACTAAAGGGACTCTCTGACTGTATTCAAAACAAACACGAAATCTATGGAACACTATTACTAGCACTCGACAATTAAAGCATCCTAAAAGCAAAAACACATGGAAGAAGAAGCGACAAGTAAGAAAAATACAGTTAATACTTAAATTAAGGTAGCTCGCTGCACAGCAGACGCGAAGCAGACGGCAGTTACGACGACACTGACAATGTGACCAGACTGGTGACTGTTCACCATCATGCGGGATCGCGCTCCGTGGATCAAACGAAGGACCACCTGTGCAGCCGCCTGGAGTGGCCGAGGGGCTCTAGGCGCTTCAGTCTGGAACAGCGCGACCGGTACGGCATGGATGTGTGTGATGTCCTTAGGTTAGTTAGGTTTAAGTAGTTCTAAGTTCTAGGGGACTGATAACCTTAGATGTTAAAAGTGCTCAGAGCCATTTTTTTAACCACCTGTGCAGACTCTGGAGAGAGGCCCATGCATTCCAAAACTGCGCGTAGGAAGCCGTGGTTTACACGGTCGAATGGGTGGTCAAAATGGATGGCAACAAGTGAGCCCCGTATTTTGCAGGCCGCCGTCAAAGTAATTATGTCACGGTATGCTCCTAACGCTGTATGAATGTTGCTGACATCACCTACACATGTCTGATCGGTGTGGATGGCTTTCCCAATAGCTATGTGGAGACGCGGGGGGAGGATGCGGGCGAAGATCTTGTAGTCATTGTTGAGGAGTTTGAGTGGGCGAAAGTCCTGACACCTACAACGACCATTCGGTTTTGGTATTGGGGTCAAGATGCTGTTTGTGAATTGCGTGGGGACAGTGTAATCAGTGCGGACCAGTTCTTGAAACATTTGGAGCCACTTGTCGCCAATAATATCATAAAAAGTGCGGTAGAATTCCAGGTGTAAACCGTCCGGTCCTGGTGATCTGTTCTGTGCTCCACGTGCCAAGGCCGATGTCAGCTCGTAGGATGTGATGGGCAACAGCAGACTGTCATCGGGTGCCACGTCCCTAGGCGCGGGAAAATCGTGCAGCAGCACGTCATAATTACGTACGTTTCGCGGTTCTTCCATGTACAAGATCCCATAGTGGTGGGCGAACGTGTGCGCTACGTCCGTTTGCGGCAGTGCGCGGCCGCCTGCCTTCGTGTTTTTCGCCGTAATGAGCCAACGTTTGCGGTGGCGCCTCTCGCGCACAATGTGATAGACTTATGTCTTTTTGTTGAGGATGCAGTCTTGCACTGGCGCACGGATGAGGCACCTTCAAGCTGCTCTGCCCTGATGCGAAGTAGACGGGCTTTGATGCGTTGTACGGACATCTGTCGTTCGGGAGACGCTGGTTGCGTCGCCAGCTCACGTAACACTGTATAGTAAAATTCCGATATCCTCCTTTGCCAGTTAGATCTGTTACGCCCATAGGCCATAAGGGTCTTTCAGAGTGCAGGTTTAACACATCTCAGCCACCACAGCAACGTGGAAGCTGTACATGGGCAGGCGCCTAAAACAACGACGCCAGGTGTCAGTAACTGCCTGCCGACACGCTTCCTCGCTAAAGAAGGTCACGTTTAGCGTCAATGGGCCTCTGCTGCTCCTGGTGAGATATCGTGGTAATGTGATTGAGCAGATATACGCGAAATGATCCATGAAGGCCGTCGGCCAGAGTTCTGCATCATAGGTCTCTGTGTGGAGGCCACGCGAGACGTATATCCGGTCCTTACGACTGGCAGAGTGGCCAGTAAAATGCGTATATCCGCGCTGGTTCCATTGATGTAAGAGCCATGTGTCGTGGAGCGTGAGGTGACGTACCAGCGCCTGCAGAGCCGGGCATGGGACGTAATGCGGTATCTGGTCCACGGACCCCAGAACACTATTAAAATCGTCACCCGTAATGGTCCATATTTCCTTGCAAAAGTTGGGCGACCTCCTGTCAATGCCTGTCAATGCGGAGTGAAGTACCAAGGGGAGCCTAGACGATAACGACGCAGACTGCGCCAAGCGTGAGAGCGATGCCTCGCACGTTCGGCAAGTATGGTTCAAATGGCTCTGAGCACTATGAGACTTAACTTCTAAGGTCATCAGTCCCCTAGAACTTAGGACTACTTAAACCTAACTAACCTAAGGACATCACACACATCCATGCCCGAGGCAGGATTCGAACCTGCGACCGTATCGGTCGCGCAGTTCCAGACTGGAACGCCTTTAACCGCGTGGCCACCACGGCCGGCCATTCGGCAAGTATGTTACGTCCGTCGCTTCTATGCCATCTCGGAGAAGGTTGGCCATTCCTCCTGCGCCATCACTAGATGATAGGCTGTAGGTAGTGTAGCTATATACGTCTAAATGCAGCTCGGGACAGACCTCCTGGATAAGGACAACGTCTAAGTCTGCCGCTCTGATCATGTCGTGTAACATGCGGGGCTTGAGACTGGAATGGACGCCATTGACATTGACCGTTCCCACACGGAATGACTGAGATAGCCGGCCGAAGTGGCCGTGCGGTTAAAGGCGCTGCAGTCTGGAACCGCAAGACCGCTACGGTCGCAGGTTCGAATCCTGCCTCGGGCATGGATGTGTGTGATGTCCTTAGGTTAGTTAGGTTTAACTAGTTCTAAGTTCTAGGGGACTAATGACCTTAGCAGTTGAGTCCCATAGTGCTCAGAGCCATTTGACTGAGATATATAATGTGGTGGAGGCAAGTATGGGAGCAAGCCCAAGGTGAACTCGTACTCCACACAGCCATCAGGCCGCATGACGTGCATTACTGTGCTGTATGATCCCCTGACTGGCAGGGCCCCTTGGCCTCAGTGTCAGCCATGGGCTCCGGAGGAGCTAAAGATGTGTGCTGCGCATCATCTGCCTCCATGTCATCCGCCCAATCGCCAAGAGAGGATTGGGAGGTCAATGGTGGCTACCCACTTTCACAGGAGTCCATGTTTTGGGAGTCGATCCGATGCGCCTCGTTTTCAGAGCCACAAGGTGTAAAATAGTGTTCCGTATCGTCAGGCCCCTTCTGCCGCTGGATTCCGTTGAAACGGCAAACGCGGCAACGGAGTTTATGTCTTCAATCAGTCTCACATTCGTGTCCCTTTCTTCAGCTGACAATCCTCTCGTCTTGTGTCGCTTGGGTGATTTTTGCTTGCGGGTCCGAGACTCGACATCCACTGAAGGGCGGGGCTCGACACGGTCTCGGTCATCGGGAATCCCTGGTGTCCGATACCGACAGTGACGGCGGCTAGGTGCCCCCGACGCCGCGATGGGCAGAGGCTGCAAGAACCTCTGCACTGTCTGGCTATGGTGGCATCGTCGTCGTCAGTGCCGACTCTCCAACGGAGCTTGCAGCGGCTTGAGGTGGTATCAGGTTTTGATCATCCGCCACATCTTGTCGTGCCACCTCCACATACATTAGCGGGAGAGAGGTCATGGTGGATCGTTGGGCAAGTTCATTGCGGGGCACCTGAACGAGGCAGTGCTGCAGACACTCAGTTCTGACACGGCCCTCCTGGCCGCAACCTTAGCAGGTCCTCAGTTGGCCTTCATATATACCAATTGCGCGGCAGCCGCCAACGAAAACATATGATGGAACGTGTCTTAAGTTCTATACGCACTTGGTGCAGCCAGCTAAGGACAGGATACGTTTCGAATGTATTCTATTTCTCCCCTGTGTGGCTCACAACTGTGCCATACGGCCGCAGCGCGTCAACGTCAAGGTTGGAGGCAACTTTGAAAGGTAGTTCAAAGACGGGCAAGGTACGCCCCAGTCAAGTATGGTCAACTGCTACCACACTCACATTACCGTCAGCGTGTCAGAAGCGGAAGCCGTTTTTAGAACGGTGGAGGAGTCTGTCGCAGGCCGCTTCGTCAATCAGTTTGAGGTACACTATGCTGAATACAATAGACAAATGGATGCCTTTCAGTTCTTGTGGTTCTATGAGCATGACATCTCGAAAAAAGCGTTCTGTTTCATGGGCCTTTCGGTTTCGTGTACGTACGTTGAACGCTAGTTTGATTGTGGCTTGTAGATATGATAACGCCATGGTGGGTCTGTGCCGATATTAGAAGTCAGCCGGCCAGTGTGGCTGTGCGGTTCTAAGCACTTCAGTTTGGAACCGCGTGACCGCTACGGTCGCAGGTTCGAATCCTGCCTCGGGCATGGATGTGTGTGATGTCCTTAGGTTAGTTAGGTTTAAGTAGTTCTAAATTCTAGGGGACTGATGACCACAGCAGTTGAGTCCCATAGTGCTCAGAGCCATTTGAACCATTTTGAACTAGAAGTCAATACAACGACGCACAACCGCTTGCTAGCGAGTAAACAACAACCCCTGCGGAACGCTGCTCGGCGCGCTAAGCCTATCCGCACTGTATCACGGCTGAAAGCCGACTATGCCTTGGAGCCTTCACACATTGATATGCACATCGTGATGTACATAGAGCCGTGGAATCCTAGGCCAGCGTTGTTGTTGGGCACACCAGTGACAGCTCGCTTCTGTCTGTTGTGCAGCGAAGGGAAGCCACAACAGTGATCACCATACTGATAGTCTGTGGTGCTTCAGATGTCCTCACTGTGTCTGTGTGCATATTTGTATTTTTGTAAACAAGTTCCTTTCCTGACCCAGGGTACATGACGTGTACAGTCCTGTATGACCGAAATGAATGTCTGTGTTCTTGAACGCTAATCTCGTGGGGACACGGAAACCCTAAATGGCCTTGAGTAAGATCCTCTTTAAATCATCGATTCTGTATTCGGATGACAATCGTGCATCCCGAGCAATGTGAGCAGCAATATCGTGAAACGACAAACCACCGTGTCGATAGCCCACGATCCTGCCGCTGTCGAATTCAGACACAAACAGGTAGACGTTTCTCCTTCTTATGCGAAGCATGATACGATCTTCTCATAAATTTGAGAAGCATAATACGATGTTCTTATAAACAAACAACGTTCAAATGCGATTTCGGATTGAGAAACACGATGCGAAATCTTTGTTCATGTTTAAAATTGTAGATGAGGTTACTCCTACTTACGTTTTACGGTCGGTCTGAAATGCTTATCATTTGCACGTGTACGCACTTCATGCCAGTGTGACGTTTACTGCGTGAACCTTAACGGTGTTGTGATTTTAATGACCTGCAGTGTAAATAGAGTGCTTCATGTTTGAATACAAATCAGTGTATTTTGCTAACAATTGCGCTGTGTGAAATAAAAACTCAATTAGTTACAACAGTAGCTTCAAGTAGTCAGTTACAGCTAAGTTGGCCCTTAAGATGACCTTGTGAGCTTTGTGCATAAGTATCATCTTCTTTCACATACAAAAATCTTATCAAACATCTTTAAAACATGCGCAAATGTGTCATATAAAAAGCGAAGATGTTAATATACACGGTACTTTGTGCTCTGATTACAAGAGAAAGGTTCTATGAGAAAAAGAAGAAGAAAGAAAACACTTTAAAATTGTAATTATGTACGCTGTACACGTACACAAGATGACCCAAAAATCTGTAAAACATTTGAAAATTCATTACTTCACGGAATAATGGATGCAGCGAGTTAAAAATTGACACACATGCTTGAAATGACATGTTGTTTTATTGAAACAAAAGGAAGTACACAAAACAACGAAAAGACAGCGCTTCATATGATACAAAAGTAATGAATAGCACAGTAACTGATTTTTAGCAAAGACGATGTTGTCCATAACAAATGCTCAGCCTGTCAGCCATCATTTATCAACAATACCCGCAGTCGAGGGACAATGTTGTAAACAACATTGTACGGCATATCAGTAGGTATGGTGAGAAATTGTCCTCTGATGTCTCGTAGCACCCCTGATGAGATGAACGATAGCGGTGGTCTTACAACTTCAGGTAGCCCAACAACCAATAATCACACAGTTTGATATCTAGGGACCTAGGAGGCCAAGTATGACGGACTTGGTGGCTGAGCAAGTGATCCTTACCAACGATGTGCGCAAGACGTCTTTCACTCGTGTAGTGATATCGGGTGAGGTGCCATCCTGCGTAAGCCGTACCTTCCGACAGATTTTTATCAGCCAGGCTAACGACGATGCGTTTCTGTATCATGTCGGCGTACCTCGCATCCGTCACGCTGACAGTTCGAAAAGCAGTACCCCGCATTTTCTCGAAGAAAAAGGGTCCGATCATAACTGATGCCGTAAATCCACACCACACCGTGGCTTTTTCGTCTCCGAGAGAGTTCTACGATTTTCAGTAACTCAAAAACTATTTCTAGGTTCACAGACACCATCATTATTGCTACACTTAGTGTGCGTTTGTAAACATAATTTGTAATGTTCTTTTCCGTGAGATGAATTAACGATACAATCGTTGAATAAGCACAGTTTAAACTAGTCATCTGTGTCATGCCTGATATAGGAAAATAGTGAATAAAATTTAATTAGTTCAGCAATAAATTACTGTTACCGTTTCTCAAACACTGATGAGAGGGAACGATGTGACTACTGCCAAACGTGGGCTTGAACACCATCTGGTGGTATTGCGGACACGTGACGAATTTAGGAAGCTGTGTACGAGGAGCAGAGGCAAACGAGGAACCATCCTAGTGTCGATATGGTCCGCAGATGAGGTAATCCACTTACATCATCGACTCTGATAACGGGGAGATTGTTTTGGCCAGGCCCCGAGAGTGAATATCTCAGAAACGGCGAAGATGGACGGCTATTTGTGTCCTACTTTCGTCCTTATGCACGGAAAGTGGTTTACGGACTTAAGGATTGTGAAACCATGCGTAATCAACGAGGTATTGGATGTCCAAGCCTTATCACTGTAGTTGGATACTGGGGGCTTGTCCGCTCTGAAAAACAGACTAGACGGTGATTTTTGGTTGATCTGACGACAAAGTACAATGCTGCAACAGGAGCATTGTTGAACGTGAGGCTACAGGGCAGACGAACCTTACGTTTTCCCATATTGACCAAACTACGTCGTCAGTTACATCTGCAGTGGCCACGGGATCATCGAGATGGACTGTAAATCAATGGAAACGCCGGAGAAATCACTGACGATTCTGGTTGAAATCGCTAATGTCAGCACATTTTTGAAGTTAATATTTCTGGAACTGATGACATCAGCATCAGCTTTAGCGGAATCGCTCCCGCGAGCATTCGGCACTCTGGCACTGACATTATTTCCGGAATTTCCACCCCTCGCAACTCCTCCATTCCTGTTGTGCCCAATGGCGCTACAGATGTGCCTCGACGTCATCGTGCTGTGTTAATTGCTTCATTGCCCCCAGGGGAACCAATGATGTACAAGATCGGTGCCCCAGCCTTATAAAAATTCTCGTTTTTGCAGTTCAGTTGCGTGTGCACTGTTATTTACTATCCTTGTTTTTGTCCAGTATGGAGCGCCACCAGCAGCGGCACAGACAGACTTGGAAGAAGATGACTTTCAGTCTTTCCAGAGGTATTTATCAGTTCTTTTTGTTACAACAACATAGTTATTATTAGCAAAACACACCACTGTGCATGCGTGCATCAGAGCACTCTAACATGGCTCGAGAGTAGTAGCTAACGCATATTTCTTCCATGCGTGTATATTTTACAGACGTGTTGACCTAATATGCTAAATTTATAATTTTTGTACTTATGTTCATGTTATTGTTACAGAGAAACACGCACAGGTGTTTCACGAGTTTCACGATGCTCTAGAGCCTCAGAATGTCAACCTGACGTATCGAACCTATTGTCATTCAACTATGTCATAGCACAGCCACAGCAGCAATCTTCAGCAACCCCCCCAAACCTAATGCTGGCAGAATTGCTGGACTGGGACGCAGAGGACTTCCACGACCCAATAATGTACAAGCCACAGCAGCAGCCTTCTTTATCAACTTTATTTGGGATGCCAAGCAATCAGAAGGAATCTAACAATATATATACACTCCTGGAAATGGAAAAAAGAACACATTGACACCGGTGTGTCAGACCCACCATACTTTCTCCGGACACTGCGAGAGGGCTGTACAAGCAATGATCACACGCACGGCACAGCGGACACACCAGGAACCGCGGTGTTGGCCGTCGAATGGCGCTAGCTGCGCAGCATTTGTGCACCGCCGCCGTCAGTGTCAGCCAGTTTGCCGTGGCATACGGAGCTCCATCGCAGTCTTTAACACTGGTAGCATGCCGCGACAGCGTGGACGTGAACCGTATGTGCAGTTGACGGACTTTGAGCGAGGGCGTATAGTGGACATGCGGGAGGCCGGGTGGACGTACCGCCGAATTGCTCAACACGTGGGGCGTGAGGTCTCCACAGTACATCGATGTTGTCGCCAGTGGTCGGCGGAAGGTGCACGTGCCCGTCGACCTGGGACCGGACCGCAGCGACGCACGGATGCACGCCAAGACCGTAGGATCCTACGCAGTGCCGTAGGGGACGGCACCGCCACTTCCCAGCAAATTAGGGACACTGTTGCTCCTGGGGTATTGGCGAGGACCATTCGCAACCGTTTCCATGAAGCTGGGCTACGGTCCCGCACACCGTTAGGCCGTCTTCCGCTCACGCCCCAACATCGTGCAGCCCGCCTCCAGTGGTGTCGCGACAGGCGTGAATGGAGGGACGAATGGAGACGTGTCGTCTTCAGCGATGAGAGTCGCTTCTGCCTTGGTGCCAATGATGGTCGTATGCGTGTTTGGCGCCGTGCAGGTGAGCGCCACAATCAGGACTGCATACGACCGAGGCACACAGGGCCAACACCCGGCATCATGGTGTGGGGAGCGATCTCCTACACTGGCCGTACACCACTGGTGATCGTCGAGGGGACACTGAATAGTGCACGGTACATCCAAACCGTCATCGAACCCATCGTTCTACCATTCCTAGACCGGCAAGGGAACTTGCTGTTCCAACAGGACAATGCACGTCCGCAAGTATCCTGTGCCACCCAACGTGTTCTAGAAGGTGTAAGTCAACTACCCTGGCCAGCAAGATCTCCGGATCTGTCCCCCATTGAGCATGTTTGGGACTGGATGAAGCGTCGTCTCACGCGGTCTGCACGTCCAGCACGAACGCTGGTCCAACTGAGGCGCCAGGTGGAAATGGCATGGCAAGCCGTTCCACAGGACTACATCCAGCATCTCTACGATCGTCTCCATGGGAGAATAGCAGCCTGCATTGCTGCGAAAGGTGGATATACACTGTACTAGTGCCGACATTGTGCATGCTCTGTTGCCTGTGTCTATGTGCCTGTGGTTCCGTCAGTGTGATCATATGATGTATCTGACCCCAGGAATGTGTCAATAAAGTTTCCCCTTCCTGGGACAATGAATTCACGGTGTTCTTATTTCAATTTCCAGGAGTGTATATATATATAATGTGTGTGTGTGTGTGTGTGTGTGTGTGTGTGTGTGTGTGTGCATCATAATTAATGGCGTAAACACATACAGTTGAAAGTACACGATATTACAAGCAATAAAATCTCAGTAAACATAGGGTCGAAAATGCATACCTTAAGAGCTACGAGTAATTTTTCATCTTCGATAAGGTGAAACAAATCTCTTCTACTGCAAGCTCTTTGCTTTCCATATTTTGGGAAGTGACAATATGGACCAAAACAAGAAAAAATGTCCAGTAAACAAGTGTTCTAAATGCATACGTTAAGAGCTATGAGCACTTTTTCGTCTCCGCTACTTTGATACATAACTCTTCTAATGAACAAATGCTCATAAGTTTTAAGGTATGCATTTTAGAGCACATGTTTACTGAACATTTTTTCTTGTTTTGGTCCATACAGCCACTTCCCAAAATATGGGAAGCAAAGAGCTTGTAGTAGAAGAGATTTTTTAACAGAATCGAAAATGAAGAAGGAGGAAGGTGAAGGGGGAGGAGTCACACCTCGTAAGAAAACCTTGGTTCACCTGGCCCAGGTGATAGTTCCTTGTGAGGATTTCTTGCCAGGTTAACGGTGAAGACCTCAAAGGCAGTGAAGACGGAGATGAAGATCATCAGTATGGGGGAGCTGGCGGCAGAGGCGGCTCTGCTTTTAGAGTTAATATTAAAACTAACGATAGCAAAACCAGACGCGTCTGAACCCATAATGGGCGGCTTTCTGGTCGGTGTCTGTTCCCCATGTTACGGGTGACTGCAATAATTGCTCCTGGAACCAACAATCCGCGGCTCCAATAACCCAGTGGAAACAATGGACAAACAACCCCAGGTGGTACTCAATCCAGCCGCCGACATGCGGCAACCAGGTCTTAGGACTCTGGGGGTGGTGGGTGGCGGGGTGGGGTGGGGGGGGCGTCTGTGCAGTCACGAACATAGAGAAAGTCGAAGTTCTCGGGCAGACTTCCATCCAAATCTATCACTTATATAGGCACATTTAATATCAACACTCTCATTCAACCGGGAAAATTACACAAACTGGTACAGGAGTTAGATAGACAAAAAATTCAGATTTTAGCCCTTCAAGAAACACGATTCACAGATGAAACCACAGTAGATTGCGGAAGTTACTGCATCTTCAAGTGTAAAACAGAAAAAAGTATTGCTAAAAGTGCTCCGCTTATGGCAATGGCTTTTGTTATACATAAAAATATAACAGACTCCATAAGAGATCTGTGTCCCATAAGCAACCGCCTTAGGACAATGCGCATGCAGTGCACTAACAATAAATATACCGTCAGTAATGTTCATGTCCCCACCAAAATTGCTAACAGAAAGGATCCACAGACTGTAGAGAAATTCTGGACCTATCTTGAGAAAGTAATGGCCAAAATTCCAAAGCAGGACATCAGAAACTTATTGAGTGATTTCAATGCTCAGATAGGCAAAGAAAAATAATACTGGAAAACTGTAGGAAAATGTCTCGCAAGATTCGAACCTGTGACCGGTTCCAGACTGAAGTGCCTAGAACCGTTCGGCCAACGCCGCAGACGACGCGTACAGAACAAAAGCGTACAGACCGACCTCGTCTGTTGACTGACTGAGACCGCCGACATTTGAAGAGGGTCGTAATGTGTAATAGCACTATCATAGCACAGGTCTACAACGATGTTTTAAGCACCTTCTTCCTTCTTACACGACAATAACATCCCTGTAATGGACTGTCCCGCACAGAGTCCTGGCCTGAATCCTGTATAACACCTTTGGGATGTTTTGGAACGCCGACATCATGCCGGGCCTCACCGGCCGACATCGATACCTCTCCTCGGTGCAGCACTCCCAGGAGAACTGGCTGCCATTCCCCAAGAAACCTTCCAGCATCTGATTGAACGTATGCATGCGAGAGTGGAAGCTGTCACAAAGCTAAGGATGGGCCAACACCATATTGAATTCCAGCATTACCGATGGAGGGCGCCACGAACTTGTAAGTCATGTAACTCATTTTCAGCTAGGTTCTCGGATACGTTTGATCATATATATGATCATGAAGTGATAAAGTCCGTCTATACGAAACTCTAGACATAACGATTTTAATGTTCTCATCATTATATCAGGCCATACAACGCTTACTTTAGCTTTCATTAATCAAACATCTCGGCTGCATCGAATGTGACAATAGCATCCTGATTGTTACCAGAATGAAGTAATTTCCCCAGATTCATTGAAACGTTTCTTTGTAAGGAGAAAGAAACAAGTAAATCAAGTCAAACAGATGCAATAATTCAATAATTATCGTGACTAAATGAATATCTCCTTGTGATAACACAGAGATAGAACTACTATCACGTATATTTAGCCATGGGGCAGCTGAATGAATAACATGACAGCAACAGGACGAGAAAACTTAATAAGACTTTGATATTCATTATATTTTAGCCTGAAAATTGGATGGAGATCTAGAGTAAAGAACGGAATTGTTCGAATTAGATTAGAGTGAACAGAAGGTAGCTGCTAAGCTATTGTACACTAGACAAGTAAGGTATTCTGAAGTTAAGCATACCATGATAGTAGATACAGGAAGTTCAAAGAGTATCCATCGACTGGCGTTGTCATAGTGTCCTTATGATGTCAGTTTTCATTCCTCTGTGATATGTATTTTAGTACTTCAGCATACACCAGTGACTACATTTAGGCGATATTAACGTAGTTGTCTGAGAACCGAAAGGGCATATAGTAGTGTACTTTGAGACCAACAGTGTTTTCCATTTCTTGATTAACACCGGCCACAATCAAAGTAAATGGCTTACATCACGCTGCCTCGAAAATTTTCTTGAAATCTTCAGGTGTTTCCAACACTGTCTTTATGTGTCATAATCCAACGTTTCTATCCCACTCTAAGTACGAATAGCCACGCACATGGAATTTAATTTTTATCTTCTTAAAACCTCTAATTTGTTTGAAGTTATATATTGTTTGAAGGGGACACACTGAAGTTTTCATTGTGACCACCAAGAGAATCATTTAATATTTAGAGCTCTTCAGTGTCCTCAAACAAGGCATGAGTAATGAAGTGACAAATTAATGACATCATCTCATTTACGCCCTCGTCCACAACCTTGTTAAGATTGGATTCAGGATAAACGTAAATGAAAATGTTTCGCCTGTTGCAAGAATGGAGATACTGAACGAATGCATTGAAAGTTGGCACTTTAAGTAAACGTCACAGATATAGTTGGTAAGGATACATCTTTTGCATAGCCACCTTCTTTTTGTTTTTCCTTGCCTGCAATATGCTGGAGTGAGAGGCTGCATCAGAATTCTGCCCTCGCGTGGCCAGATGAGTCACCATTGACTCGGCCCCCCACACCCCACCCCGAGGGGCTCACAGTTCGTTCATGTATTTATGCCTAATGCATACAGGGCCCCAAGCTGTTGTAACCCATTCTTCCTTCCCTACTGCATTTCCTTCCCCCTACCCCAACCTTCCCATCCTCACTCCTTCCTTGCTGCCCCCTCCTTCCTCTCTCTCGGTGTTCTTACTTATGTCGACCTGGTTATCCCCCTGTTTTCCTGTATTCCTCTGGGTTTTTGTTTCCCTTGCCTTTCTGTTTTCATCATTTTTGGTGTTTTTGATCCACCTATAGGGTCTGACCTTTATTTCTAAATTTTCCCTCTGTAGTGCGAGCCATTTGGGGAAGAAATCCCTCTCTAGTGTCTACAGCATGGATTCCTCTCCCCACTACCTTCCACTCCCTTCCTCGGTGCAGCTCACTCCTCCCGACTAGTTCACTAGCATGTGTAGCAGTCCATGTGGTGGGGCTGTTATGTACCCATCTGACTGAGCCCCTTGACAACACAGGGATCATGCTTCTGATACCTGCGCTGTTACCTGAATATGCATGCATAGAAGTGGTTACTTGCAACGTCCCAGTGTCTATCACACCTCATCAGTCTTTTGAGCTCGTTTAGGGAGTAATTTCTCATAGGGATCTCATCTTTCGACCTTATGAGGAACTCCAGGCCTGTCTGGAGCGATGG
Organism: Schistocerca piceifrons; assembly: GCF_021461385.2. Lineage (NCBI taxonomy): Eukaryota > Metazoa > Arthropoda > Insecta > Orthoptera > Acrididae > Schistocerca > Schistocerca piceifrons. The sequence continues at coordinate 599,239,976 of NC_060149.1, read as the reverse complement.
AGTGTTCATTTTGAAAGGTATGTGCAGAAAGGTCGTAAGGACTCTTGCACAGATATTGTCGTATTTCTTTTGGCATTTGAGGGAAATACCCTTCTAGAGAAGGTCAGGGTTATGTGTTATTGGTGTGATGTGAAAGCATGTATCCCACCACACATGAGGTGCTTTCAATGCTCGAATTTCGGGCACATGTCTTCACGATGCGCCAATCGCCTTGCTGCAGTGGTGACACCAGTTCCCTTCCAATCACAGAAGCAGTGTCGAGCTCGGCTAGCACTTGGATGGGTGACCATTAGGTCTACCGAGCACTGTTGACAAGCAGGGTGCTCTCAGCCCTTTTGTGGTACACTGAGGACCTACTTGTTTGAGAAGTAGAGTCTCTGGTCTTGTAAAGTAACATACGGCTGGGAGAATGGTATGTTGACCACATACTCCTCCATATTCACATCTTATAATGCCGGTGGGCTGAGGATGACACAGCGGCCAGTCGGTACCATGCCTTCATGGCCTGTCCGACAGAATTTAGTTTAGTTTAGTCTTTCTGATGTACTGTGGACCGTCTATGCAGTGAATATGGATACACACAATATGAGCAGAGCCCCTGTGTTCTGCCACTCGTGTGTAACACGATTGTTACTCTTCACACTCACCAAATTGCCCAGCTTACAACAAAGAAAAGAAGATACAAGAGTATGAGCCCCTTGAATGTTTACCTTACACCCAGGTGCATCAGAAATATGAGCGATTTCATCCTGTGTAAATGACTTCTACTCTTGCCTGTGTTACATCCTTTTCCTTTCCTTTCTCTTCCTTAACCCAGTCCCATCACCCTCTGTGCCCCTCCTCCCATGTGGTTCCCATGCAATCCCCTCCGTGTGCTGCTCCTCCTCCTTGGCCGAAGAAGCATCCTCTTCTTCAGCACCTGGCACTGATGAGGCTCCCCTCCCCCCCCCCCCCCCCCCCAACACCTCTTCGCCCAGAGTCTCTCATACCAGAGGCCTACTACCACAATTCTGCCACAAGACACACAGTTTGTGTGAACCAAGATCGCCCACTCTCTTGCGATTCTGGATCTTTCAGAAACCTGCTCTCCATGCCGTTCCCTCCTCAACCTATGAAAGATAAGAAGAAGGACATAAGTCCTAGGACAAGGCCCCCTCCATTGCTGCAGGAGGAGCCACCCTCCCCCTCACAACCTGAGCCTGACATCTTATTTATGGGTGTCACCCTTCCCTCATTGATGATGGATGGGACATGGTGGCGTGATTGGCTCCAGCCCATTCGCCTCCCATTTGGAATCTCTCTCACTACTTATCCAATAGAACTTTAGTGGATACTACTGTCATCTGCAGAGTGGCAATCACTTATTGCCTTTTACTCGTCAGCTTGTGCCATGCTTAGGAATCTTCTTTTACTGATGCTCACTCACCATCACTTTGTGGGTTCCATACTTTCCGTCAGAACTGGGTCAGTCCTTTGAGAGCTTCCAGTGGCGTTTCCACATTGGTCTGTACACATACTGTTAGTACATGGATTTAACTTTATATCACGTTGGAAGCAGTTGCCATCTGGCCATATGGTCCTAGTTTGCAATCTCTATCTTCGTCCCGACAAGCCTCCTATATCTGCTGCCCCTACTGACCTCCTTAAGTAGGTCCCCTTCTCCTTCCTCCCCCTTGCGGATTTAATGCCCATCACCCTTTTTCGGATAGCGCTTTTTCGTCTGTTTGGGGGTTCCTCATTGACCTATTTGTTGCAGACCACAGCTTGTGCCTTCTTAATGACAGTTCCACTACTCATTTTAGTGCCACACGTGGCACTTTCTCTGTCATTGATCTTTCGCTCTCTGCCTCTCACCTTCATCCTTCCTTACACTGGTTGTCACACTATGACCTCTGTGATAGTGACCACTTCCCATTGATTCTCTCGTTCTCTTCTCATCTCCCAACGACCAGGTTACCACAGTGGGCTTTCCATCATGCTGATTGGCCTCTATATACCTTCCAAGTAGTATTTACACGTTGTCTGTCAGGTTCTATTGATGAAGTCGTCCGTGATCTGTCGGATAAGATAATCCACACTGGCAGTGCCATCCTGAAATTTACATGCCCTGTTCACTGTCGGCCAGTTAAGTGGTGGGACACTGCCATTGCCACCACTATCTGTGATCGTCGTCGCGCCTTGCAACATCTTAAGTAGCACCCACCCTCTGCTGGTCTTATTACCCTTAAAGTCTTATTACCCTTAAAGTCTCGCCCGCATCTCGTGGTCGCGCGGTAGCGTTCTCACTTCCCACGCCCGGGTTCCCAGGTTCGATTCCCGGCGGGGTCAGGGATTTTCTCTGCCTCGTGATGGCTGGGTGTTGTGTGATGTCCTTAGGTTAGTTAGGTTTACGTAGTTCTAAGTTCTAGGGGACTGATGACCATAGATGTTAAGTCCCATAGTGCTCAGAGCCATTTGAACCATTTTGAACCCTTAAAGTCTTAATGCCAAAGCCTGTTACTTAACCAAACAGGGAAAGGTGGTGTGTTGGAAACGCTTTGTCTCCTCTCTAGGTTCTTCTCACTTGAGTCCTTGAATCTCAGGACCTTTTATCTCCTTACAAGTGAGGCTTTTGGGAGGGATGATCTGCAATCAATCATCTGCTTTGATTGGAAAACACAGTTCAGCAGGCAATTTTCAGAACCGCCATCTTGTCGCGGTTTTCTTCGATCTTCGTAAGGCCTGTGACACAGCTTGGTGCCATCACATCCTCCACATGTTCCATGAGTGGGATCTCTGAGGTCCCCTCCCCATTCTTATTAGCTGTTTCCTGTCCCACCGGTCGTTCAGAATCTGGGTTGGCACTGTTCTCAGTCCTCATCTCCCCCAGAACAATGACATTCCACAGGGCTCAGTATTAAGTTTACTAGTGTTTCTCATGGCTATTAAAGGACTTGTGGACACTGCCAGACCGTTGGTCACTCCTGCTCTGTATGTGGATGATTTCTGTGTTTTGGCTAGCTCCCATTCTGAGGCCTCTGCAGAACAGGGTGCCGTTCAATGCCCTTTACCTAGGACACTCTCGCACGGTTGTCAATGCTCTCCCCGTAAGTCGAGGGTGGTGCATTTTTGTCAACATACTAGAGTCTATCCTGATCTGGAACTCTATCTAGATGGCCAACTCCTGACTGTGGTCCCCCAGCTCCGTTTCTTGGGTCTTCTGTTTGACAGCAAGCTCACTTGGTTACCTCATACCTGTCATCTGAAAGTTGGCTGTTTTCGTAACCTCTGTGTCCTTTGCTCCCTTGCCCACACTTCTTGGAGCACAGATCAGTCACCCTACTGATCCTTGACTGGGCATTATTTCTGTCTCTTCCGGGCTACAGTTGTTAAGTTTGTGGATCAGCTACCCCTTCGATACTCCTCCTCTTGGATCGAAGTTCACCATCATGGTATCCGCTTAGCCACCAGTGCCTTTTACACTAGCCCTGTCGATGGTGTTCTGGTTGACACTGGAATCCCTTCCTTTCGATTTGGCGGTACCTGCTCCTGGATTACTATGCAATCTCTATATGCTCTTCCTCTGCTAACACATCCTGTTCTATTCCTTTCGCGGTTTTGGGCTGTTACCCTGCCGCTGCCTGTCCTTGGCTGGTTCAAAATTGGCTCTGAGCACTATGGGACTTAACATCTATGGTCATCAGTCCCCTAGAACTTAGAACTATTTAAACCTAACTGACCTAAGGACATCACATAACACCCAGTCATCACGAGGCAGAGAAAATCCCTTACCCCGCTGGGAATTGAACCCGGGAACCCGGGCGCGGGAAGCGAAAATGTCCTTGCCTCGGTTCTCTCTGCCATGACTTCTATCTCACCTCCTTATCCTCTTCTCCACATTCTCTCCTGACCAATCCCAACTGGTTAGTTCATCAGCCTCGAATTCAAATGGATCTCTTCTGGGATCCAAAACCCTCCATTACCTTCATGTCTTCTGTTGGCATGGAACACCACCTCTTGCCTGTCACCTGTGAGGTGTTAACTGCAGAACTGATGGCCGCATGTCTGGCCCTCTGCTGCAGTGAACTATCCTCAGTCACCCATGTTTTGTTACATATAGACTCAGGAGCAATATGCGGGCAACCCCTCGGAGTTTCTCCTGCCAACCCTTTGTGTCTGCCATCTATGACGTTCTCGCTGGTCTTGGTGATGCTGCTCGTTCAGTAGATTTCCTTTGGGTTCCTGACCATATAGGTATTCTGGGTAATGAACTTGCGGCTTTACATCAAATCCCTCTTTGTTCAATCGTGGGCCGACTTTTGGGAGGCTACCCCTCCCCCCCCCCCTGTCAAACTTCACGCAATCAAGGAGACTCTTATCGTATGGTGTTCTGCCCTCTGTCTGTCCCAGCGGGAATCTACCACTGCCTGCCATCTTCTTACTGACCATACTACGTTGCCCCATGGTTTGTTACACCACAATGAGCCGTCCGCCCCTTTTGTAGTTGTGGGGATCCCCTCATGGTGGTTGATATTTGATTGGACTGCCCCCAAATTTTGGCCCCTCAGACTAAATAAGCACTTCCACCTTCTTTGTCTCGGGTGTGAGCCGACGACGTTCTGACCTCGGTTTTTTCACGAAAGCATTTTGACCTCTCAGGTTTAAGTCCTTGGATTTTTCTGTGGAATTTGAGTCCCTCAGCTAGTATAGGCATTAGTTATGGAAGCCTTGACCTTCCCACCACACTGGCCACGCTTTCCCCAATTTTCCCTCGATTTTGTCTCGTCTGCTGTGCAGCTCTATTTCCTCTTTTCCTGTGTCTTCTTACCCTGGTGTTGTCCCCATTGCAACGTAAAAATCGTTTGCAGCGGGTACCGGGACGGGTCGGCGGCGATGCTGGCGCACCACCGCACGTAGCGTTTCTGGGGTAACCCTTACCTCTCCATTTCCACCCACCCTCTCATGTTCTTTTCTCTTTCTGCTGTCCTGAAGTTAGTTTTCCCTCCTTGTTTGCCTGTTATTTCTTCCCCTTCACTGAATTGTGTTGTTTGTGTTTCCTCCCCCCCCCTTTATTTCTGCCATCTTAGATCATGGTACCGCTGACCTTGCTGTTTGGTCCCTTTCCCACAAATCGTTCAACCAACCCAACCATTGAGTTTCCTGCCTTTTAACCCTGAAAAATTGACTAACCAGGTTCTTTTCCCTCACAGAAAAACTTTGAATGCTAATATATCTGGATTCGCTTTTTTTCAGTTTTAGCTTCTCAGCAGATGTTTATGATCAGTCTGAATCGCTCAATAGCAATGACTCAATTTACAAATAAAAGTGATTTAGCGGTTTTTTTCCCTCTGACCCTTCATGTTATTAATATACAACCGACTGTTACAGAAATAGCCATTCACTGTCATGCTATATTCCTCCTGATTGCTTGGCAGTCCAAAGAAACTAGATGTAGAAGGCTGCTGCTGACGCTCAGACAGTCGTCGGTAGTAGAACACCTCCGTGTTTGGTCCAGCAGTTCTTCCAGCATTGTACCCTTTAGTCTGTGGACGGTTGCTGCTATGGCTGTACTACGGTATAATCGAATGACAATAGTTTCGATAGGCTAGGCCGACATCCTGAGACACTAGTACATCGAAAAACAACTGCATGTCCTCGTTCGTAATAATAACATCAATCGCCTAAGTATTAACGTTATTAGATTATCACAACATGTCAATATATCTGTAAAATACACATACATGAAAGTAGTATAACTTTAGATACTGCCCTCGCACCACCTTAAAGTACTGTGATGCCCGCACGCGGATTGGTGGGTTTCTGCTAATTATAACCACATTGTTATAATAATAAGAGGTGACAAATACTTACTGAAAGTCCCCCTCTTCCTACTCGATCGTTGCTGCTTATAGCAGTGCTTCACGCTGCTCAGAATACAGACTGCGAAATACGGATCCCACGCAGTCGAACTATAAAAGTTAAAATTGCTCCGTGTGTGTGTGTGTGTGTGTGTGTGTGTGTGTGAGGGGGGGGGGGGGAGGGCGAGGGAGGGGCAAATCTCGCACTTCATTAATGCCTTAGGGACCCCGGCGCAACAGCGTATTACGCTGTTTTATGAAAATCGTTTTAAATGGTTAATTATGTCGTTTATGTTTATAACGTGCTTTTTTCTTCATGAACTCCAATATTTTTTTAAAAAAAGGGGAACAGCAGAAATGGAATTCATATAATCTGAAAGCCTGCTAAAACGCCGCATTTCAGTCATGTGATCACTGACATCACTATCACGCTGCTCCTGCTGTAGTAAGGCTCATTCACAGTGATATCTTGTTTTTGAATGTATGTTTCGGAAAACGTATTCAGAAATGGTGTGTAATATAACATTGTAGAAATACAGATATAAAAATTCATGAAAAATTGTTTTTGAGTGCGCCACTGAATGAGAAGATGGGTAAAATATATTTGCAATTCTCTCACAGTCAGCCAAAGGATACAGTGGTCACTATGTGTGTTTACACTGAGGTGACAATGTCAAGGGATAGCGATACTCAAGTATACAGACGGCTGTAGTATCACGTAGACAAGGTATAACAGTGCAGTGCATTGGCGGAGCTGTCACTTGTTCTCAGGTGATATATGTTAAAGGTTTTCGACGTGGTTATGGCCGCACTAAGGAAATTAACAGACTTTGAACGCGGGATGGTTGTCGGAGGTAGACGTATTGGATATTCCGTTTCGGAAATAGAGAATTCAATATTTAGAGGTCCTCAGTGTCAAGAGTGTGCCGAGAATACCAAATTTCAGGCATTATTTCTCACCACTAACAAAACAGTGGCCTTGTCCTTTACTTAACCGCCGAGAGCAGCAGCGATTGCGTGGAGATGTCAGTGCTAACAGACAAGTAATACTACGTGAAATAACCGCAGAAACCATTGTGGGACGTACGACGAACGTATTCGCTAGGACAGTGTGGCGAAATTTAGCGTTAATGGGCTATGGCAGTAGACGACCGACGCTAGTTCCTTTGTTAAGAGCACGTCATCACCTGCAGCTGCTCTCCTGGGCTCGTGACCATTTCGCAACTACAACCACTATAAAGGCAGAATGAGTCAGTATTTCTGCAGGGGACCTCCAACGACTTGTACCATGTCGAGCTGCTGCACTACGCCGGGCAAAAGGAGGTCCGACAAGGTATTAGGAAGTATCCCACGACTTTTGCGCCTCAGTGTATTTCTGTGGGAAGTATATTAATCTAAGTAAACACCGAACATGGAAACGTCGTAGCGTGCTGGACGTCTGATGCAATGTTCGGAAATTCGATCCATATTCGGAGCTTTTTTTTCTATTCTCATTGCTTAATAATATTGTCTTCTTAAGTTTACTTTGTTCATAATACTGTTGTGTAAGAGCTTTAAATTCCGTGTTGTTCTTGATGTGGTCTTCAGTCCGAAGACGTGTTTGAGGCCGCTCTCCATGCTGCTGTATCCTGTGTGAACCTCTTCCTCATCTCCAAATAACTACTACAACGAATATCATTCTGAACCTGCTTACTGAATTCATCTCTTTGCCTCCGTCTACGACTTTTCCTCTCACACTTCCCTCCAACTCTAAACTGGTGATCCCTTGATGTCTCAGATTGTATCATATCAACCAACCCCTTTTTTTTTGGTCAAGTTGTGTCATAAATTTCTTGTTTCCCCAATACTATTCAGTAGCTCGTCATTGTTTTCGTGATCTACCCATCTAATCTTCAACATTCTTCTGTAGCAACACATTTCGAAAACTTCTATTCTCTTTCCGTCTAATTTGTTTGTCGTCCATGTTTCACTTCCTTACATGGCTACACTCCAGTCAAACACCTTCAGAAAAGGCTTCCTAACACTTAAATCCACGTTCGATGTTAACAAATTTGTCTTCTTCAGAAATAATTTTCTTGTCATTGCTAGTCAATATTTTCTATCATATCTGCTTTGGCCACCATCAGTAATTCGCTGCCCAAATAGCAAAACTCTTCTAGCGCTTTAAATGTCTCGTTTCCTAATCTTACTTCCTTATCATCACCTGATTTAATTCGACTACATTCCGTTATCCTTGTTTTTCTTTTGTTGATGTTCATCTTGTATCTTCGTTTCATGACACTGTCCATTCCGTTCAAGTGGTCTTCCTAGTCCTCTGCTGTCTCTGACGGAATTACAATGCCACCGGCAATCCTCAAAGTTTTTATTTCTTCTCCTTGGACTTTTAACTTCTACTCCAGATTTTTCTTTGAGTTTCTTTACTGTTTACTCTATGTACAGATTTAATAACGTCGGGGATAGGTACAACCTTGTCTCACTCCCTTCTCAACCACTGCTTCCTTTTCATGCCCCTCGAGTCTTATAACTGCCATCTGGTTTTTGTACAAGTTGTAAATAGCCTTTCGCTCCCTGTATTTTACCCGTGCTATCTTCAGAATTCCAAAGAGAGTATTCCAGTCAACATTGTCAAAAGCTTTCTCTACGCCTACAAAAGCTAGAAATGAAGATTTGCCTGTTCTTAATCTAAGGTAAGTCGTAGGGTCAGTATTGCCTCGCGTGTTCCTACATTTTTCCGGAATCCAGACTGATCTTCCCCGAAGTCAGCTTCCACCAGTTTTTCCATTCTTCTGTTGAATTCGTGTTAGTATTTTGCAACCATGACTTATTCAACTGATAGTCCTGTCATTTCCATACGTGTCAGCAACTGCAGTGTTTGGAATTGGGATTACTACATTCTTCTTGAAGCCTGAGAGTATATCGACTGTCTCGTTCATCTCCCACACCAGATGTAAGAGCTTTTTCATGGCTAGCTCTCGCAAATCTATCAGTAGTTGTGACGGAATATCGTCTCCCATAGGGGCCTAGTTTCTACTTAGATCTTTCAGAGCTCAGTCAAATTGTTCTCGCAGTATCATATCTCCCAACTGATCTTCATCTACGTCCACTTTCGTTTCTATAATATTACCTTCAAGTTAGACTCACATGTGTAGAATATACTCCTTCCATCTTTCAGTTGTCTCTTTTTTCCTTAGAAGTGATTTTCCTTTTGAGCTCTTGATATTCACACAGCTGCTTCTCTTTTCTCCAAAGCCTCTTCAGTTTTCCTGTAGGTGGTATCTATTTTTCCCCTAGTGAAATATGCTTCTAAATCCTTATATCTGTCCTCTAGCCATTCCTGCTTAGCCATTTTGGACTTACAGTTAATCTCATCTTTTAGATGTCTGCATTTCATTTCGCCTTCTTCATTTGCTACATTTTTTTTAATTTTCTCCCTTGATCAGTTAAATTCAATATCTCGTGTGTTATCCAAGGATTTTCACCAGGCCTGTTCTTTTATCTGTCCGATCCTTTGCTGCCTTCGCTATTTTCCGTTCGCCTTCCAGTGTGTTCCCTTCCCCTGCTCTAATTGTGGTGTCACCGCCAGACACCACACTTGCTAGGTGGTAGCTTAAATCGGCCGCGGTCCATTTAGTACATGTCGGACCCGCGTGTCGCCACTGTGTGATCGCAGACCGAGCGCCACCACAAGGCAGATCTCGAGATACGGGATAGCACTCAACCCCAGTTGTACGACGACATTGCTAGCGACTATACGGACGAAGCCTTTGCTCTCATTTGCCGAGAGACAGTTAGAATAGCCTTCAGCTAAGTCCATAGCTACGACCTAGCAAGGCGCCATTAGCCTTACATAGTTTGATAGTTATCGTATAAATGTCTCAAGAAGAACGTTGTAAACCAACAGGGAATAAAGTTAAGTATTCGAGGAGCTGCATACTTTTCTTATTAGCATTCAATAGTTATCCTGTTCCAGAATTCACGCCAGTCGGCGTGTGTGTGCGCGTGCCTTTCTTTCGGCTACCCGTCACTGTGGACTGGCTGCCTTAGCAGTCCACATCACTAATCATCCATTGCCTTGTGATCCCTCTTTAAATTTTCACAACTTCTGGCCTTTCAACTTGTTCACGTACCATCTCCTAAATTAGCAGCACTTTGTAATTTCTTCAGCTTTAATCTATAGTTCATAACCAATATCTTGTGGTCACCATCCACAGCTACCTCTGGAAATATCTTACAGCTTAAAATCTGGTTTCTAAATTTTGTCTTACAATTATATAATCAATCTGAAACCTTCCGGTGTCTCCAAGTCTCTTTCATGTTTCTTAAAACAAGTTTCCGCGATGATGAAATTATGCTCTGTGCACATTTCTACCACGCGGCGTCATCTTTCGTTCCTTTCCCCCCAGTCCATATTTTGCTATTATTTTTCCTTCTCTTTCTTTTCCTACTATCGAATTCCAGTCCCCCACGACGATTAAATTATCGTCTCCCTTAACTATCTGAATGATTTCTTTATCTCGTCATACATTTCTTCAGTCTTTTCATCTTCCGCGGAGCTAACTGGCGTATACTGTGGTGTGTGCAGGCTTCGTGTCTCTCTTGGCTACAATGTGTTCACTATGCTGTTCATACTACCTTACCCACGTTCCTACTTTCTTATTCATTATTAAATCTTCTCCTATAATACCCCTATTTGATTTTGTATTTATAAGCGTGTATTCGCCTGACCAGATGTCCAGTCCACCATATACCTAACTTTAACCTATCCATTTCCCTTTTTAAATTTTCTAACCTACCTGCTCAATTAAGGTATATGACATTCTAGGCTCTGGTTCATAGAATGCCAGTTTTGTTTCACCTAACGACGACATCCTCCAGGGTAGTCCTCACCTGGAGATCCGAGTGGGGATATTTTAGCTCCGGTATACTTTACCCAAGAGAACGCCATCGTCATTTAACCATACACGTGTCGCAGTTCAGTCCCAGTTGCCGCCCAATTTAGTTGCAACGTTTCTTATTTCCGAAATATAAAATTTTTCAAGAACTGTTTGCAAACTAAGTGACTACGGCTAACAGTTCCACAATACGCAAATAGTTTCGTCTTAGTCTTTGCCTGTGACGTCACAAGAGCTTCTGACAATAACAGAACTTTTTCGATCACATGACCAAATATTGAAATTTAATGATTTTTTAAGCTTTAATTACATAAAGGTAGCAATTTTGTGAAAATATTAACCAAGAATGCTATTTGAATGTAATAATCATTCAGAATAACTCCAATTCGACCTATACTTTTAACAGAGTAAAATAGGCTATTTGCTTACAGCGCGACGACGTCGATGCGCATACGTAGTGCTGTTGGCCACTGGATGAAGAAGGCAGTGGGGGAGAGTGGGAGAAGATTCCGGGAATAATGTCGGTGCCCGATCGCTGGATGTCAGCGATTCCGGGGACACTGATACTGATATCATCTACTCCACGAAAGATAGCGCCAGAAATATGCTGAAACCAGCGAACAGAGCCTGAACCGGCAGTGATCCTCTACTTGCCGGTAGTTACTGTTAATCCTGTGATATATTCAACTATACCGTAAGTTAAGATACTGCGTGAAGAGTTTGACAGAGCACTGAAAGACTTGAGTCGAAAAAAGGCCCCGGGAGTAGACAACATTCCATTAGAACTACTGATGGCCTTGGGAGAGCCAGTCATGACAAAACTCTACCATCTGGTGAGCAAGATGTATGAGACAGGCGAAATACCCACAGACTTCAAGAAGAATATAATAATTCCAATACCAAAGAAAGCAGGTGTTGACAGATGTGAAAATGACCGAACTATCAGTTTAATAAGTCACAGCTGCAAAATACTAACGCGAATTCTTTATAGACGAATGGTAAAACTGGTAGAAGCCGACCTCGGGGAAGATCAGTTTGGATTCCGTAGAAATGTTGGAACACGTGAGGCAATACTAACCTTACGACTTATCTTAGAAGAAAGATTAAGAAAAGGCAAACCTACGTTTCTAGCATTTGTAGACTTAGAGAAAGCTTTTGACAACGTTAACTGGAATACTCTCTTTCAAATTCTGAAGGTGGCAGGGGTAAAATACAGGGAGCGAAAGGCTATTTACAATTTGTACAGAAACCAGATGGCAGTTATAAGAGTCGAGGGACATGAAAGGGAAGCAGTGGCTGGGAAAGGAGTGAGACAGGGTTGTAGCCTCTCCCCGATGTTATTCAATCTGTATATTGAGCAAGCAGTAAAGGAAACAAAAGAAAAATTCGGAGTAGGTATTAAAATTCATGGAGAAGAAGTAAAAACTTTGAGGTTCGCCGATGACATTGTAATTCTGTCAGAGACAGCAAAGGACTTGGAAGAGCAGTTGAACGGAATGGACAGTGTCTTGAAAGGAGGATATAAGATGAACATCAACAAAAGCAAAACGAGGATAATGGAATGTAGTCAAATTAAATCGGGTGATGCTGAGGGGATTAGATTAGGAAATGAGACACTTAAAGTAGTAAAGGGGTTTTGCTATTTAGGGAGTAAAATAACTGATGATGGTCGAAGTAGAGAGGATATAAAATGTAGACTGGCAATGGCAAGGAAATCGTTTCTGAAGAAGAGAAATTTGTTAACATCGAGTATAGATTTAAGTGTCAGGAAGTCGTTTCTGAAACTATTTGTATGGAGTGTAGCCATGTATGGAAGTGAAACATGGACGATAACCAGTTTGGACAAGAAGAGAATAGAAGCTTTCGAAATGTGGTGCTACAGAAGAATGTTGAAGATTAGGTGGGTAGATCACGTAACTAATGAGGAGGTATTGAATAAGATTGGGGAGAAGAGAAGTTTGTGGCACAACTTGACCAGAAGAAGGGATCGGTTGGTAGGACATGTTTTGAGGCATCAAGGGATCACAAATTTAGCATTGGAGGGCAGCGTGGAGGGTAAAAATCGTAGAGGGAGACCAAGAGATGAATACACTAAGCAGATTCAGAAGGATGTAGGTTGCAGTAGGTACTGGGAGATGAAGAAGCTTGCACAGGATAGAGTAGCATGGAGAGCTGCATCAAACCAGTCTCAGGACTGAAGACCACAACAACAACAACAACCGTAAGTTATGATATTTGGGCTGGTCATGAGAGCACCGCTGCTAGTTGTTATGTTATTTTGCGTCTCCCACCTTCCCCAGCAATTCTCCAGACAGTCTCCAATGATATGGCAGATGTAGTAAAATTATTAATATCGTTTCGTAATTCACACTATAAAATATTTTTATTGTCTGTAATAATTCACACTGGCTTCCGAATGGCTGAATGGTTCTGTGTGCATAACTGGCGTTTAAACCATCGCAGAACCTCACGCCTGCCCTGATACAGGATGCTCGGAATTATTTTCAGGAGACGCATTTCTTGTGAGGTGTGGCACTTGGTGATGGAGATCAACAGTAGACAGTATTCATTAAAGTGTACAGTTAGTTGACAGGCGTATGTTGTGAGGTTGTTGAGAGCATGGGGGTTCACACATCACTTGGGAGTGTATGCTCAGTCTGCACACAATACCTGTATGTAGCATTGCAGCAGCCACATACGTCATAGGATCGATTATTTTGCTTTAAGATTGACACTCGAAACGTATATTTCAGTCGAGATATAAATAGTATGAACTTGAATTTTTTTAATTAAATGTTCCATATTTTTAATGGTATATGATAGCACTTGTAAAAAGATCTACAGTGATGTAGGACATCTCAGCGCTTACAGTGAAACGTCTGGTAATGAATATACCAGAGATTAGGTCACATTTGTGGTCAAAATCTGCTGACAGTTTCTTTTTTTATAGAAATCAATGTACACTTCAGAGGTGATTGTATTTAAAGTTGCCACATTTTCATGAATTGTATACAGTATCCCTATTCGCACCTCTAAAGAGATCGTACATAGGCATATAGGTAGTCATTGTTACCTCGTTCTGTTTGGGAGTGGAACAGGGAGAGAAGATGCTAGTTGTGGTACGAGGTACCCTCCGCCACGCACCGTATGGTGGATTGCGGAGTATGTATGTAGATGATGATGTAGAACATTGACCAACAGGATTGTCAGTAACAGAAAAAGTAAAATCAAAACGACCTCCACGAAACACAGTTTGACGTTTAAGAACATTAATTAAAACAGACGAACTAATGTTCATATTATATTCAGTCTCGACATCCAAAATAGACTTGTAAATCGTAGGTCTCCATCAGAAGACACGATGTATTCTGCGACAGGGCATGGTGCAGACTTACAAAAATTTGGAGCAGTAAAGTGCGCTTATCCCGGCATCGCGCTTAGGAGCTCTAGGCGCGATGCCTAAAGGGCGCGGCATCTGGCGTCCAGCCGTTGTAATTTTAGCCACTGAGGATGTGCTACACTGATAACATCCCAGCGTGCCCCAGAGAGCTAAAACACCAAGAAGAATCTCTTCCCGGCTTTTGCAAGATCAATGTGTAGTAATTTTTTTAAGGATACAGCTCTATAGCAAATGATCAATGTGTATACCATACTTCATTACATAGTATTATATATAGTCATATCGCCAACTATTTTACATTTCATATCAACATCCTTACCACGCACAAATACAAACATTGTCATCATGACCAAGTTTAGAAGACCTACGAGTTCTAACACACAATGGTTTGTCAATAAAAAAAAATGTCGATTTTTCTCCAACACCACAAACTTGAGAGAGAGTGATCATAAAAGTTCTATAAGCAAGAACATCACAAGGAGGTATTTGCTCCAATGACATAGGAAGACTTTTCATTGTAGTATCAATACGTAATAGAGTAACTACCCTAGTGATCTCATGACATCTGCTATCCATCATATATTTCGCATAAGTTTTCAATATATCAGTGCAAGCATTAAAGAAATTACATATTTTTTTCTACCAACAACAACTATTATACACAATATCTGTAACGATGATCAATCGGTTCAAAATGGTTCAAATGGCTCTGAGAACTATGGGACTTAACATCTAAGGTCATCAGTCCCCTAGAACTTAGAACTACTTAAACCTAACTAACCTAAGGACATCACACACATCCATGCCCGAGGCAGGATTCGAACCTGCGACCGTAGCAGTATCGCGGTTCCGGACTGAAGCGCCTAGAACCGCACGGCCAGATCAAACGGTCATCACTCATGCAGAGAAATGCTTAGAAATCACATCAAAGAATATTTTCACTCACTTGTGACCTGTCTTATCTTTAACTTTTTGTTCTGAAAAGTGCCAGCTTGCTACATTCCACACAAATTATATGACGCAATTTTCTAAACTGTTCTGAGTTGTAATCACAGATAGTAAATCTCAATAACAATATTTTAAGTAAATGTAGGCGTTTCTCAAGACTCAAGCTTTTCTAAACGAAGTGGCATAACGAGTTTGTAAACAGTGAAGAGTAAATAATCTTTGGTAATGCTGACTTTATTTGTAATCAACAGCTGAAAATTAATAGTTACCAACACAGGTTCTTTCAGTACCGCAGTGCTCAGTGATTTTTGGAAGGAATGCGCACTACATTTCAAGTCTTATTCATATTTTTTTCCATCCTAGTATAATCCCGTTCTATATCCTAAATATAGGGCCTTTTCTCTATGCTCTCTATTAAATTTTCCGTGTTTTCATTCTCTATTCCTATAAGACACTTAGTAACTGAAACATATATACGCAAACACAGGGAACCGAGAACGTAGTGGTATTGCCTGTCAGCTGGTGTCTCGCCGCACCACTGCCGCACCGCTCGAAGGCACTGTGCAACAATTCCCTGAGGCAGAAACGCTGTAATTGTTGCTGCCGTACGATTTACGTTTTAATATGAGCACTACCGCTGGAAGAGGAGGACGCACCGCAGTCAGCCTGCCCCATGTTGCCAGGCACCATAGCAGTGTGTTCATTCGCTGGCCTGCAGTAGAGTTCTTGCCGTTCTGCAGACAACTAGATAGTACTGCTGAGCCCATAATTTTCTGGTGTACACTTGCGCTTGCTGAGAAGTGCTACCTCCCCTACTCAGTATTTCTTACCCTAACCAATATTTTCTACTCTCATATTAGATTTGGTACAAATACACTTTCGAAAATTAACCTGCTCTCCAAACATGTACGTTATATAGCAGGTACACATCACTTACGAAATAACAATTGACGAAATAGTTCAAGGATGAACGCCCGTTTATCTGTGTCCAACGGGTACAATATTTCGATAAACGACCACGTTGTCATCATTACGTGTGCTGACTGGCGACATATTGTGCCCGTTGGACACTGGCATCCTGCCATTCACTCAGGAACTATTTCGTCGTGATTTACGCTCGTAGAAGCTGAATAATCAAACGAAATAATAATTATTCAAAAACCTTAAGCTAGCTATGCAATGAATTCATAATACAAAACACACAAATATTGAAGCATAAACTGACAGAAATAAAATAGCAACACCAGGAAGGAGTTGTGCGACAAAACGAAAGTTGGTAGGCGTGTTTGTACATCTGAACGATGTTGTTTATTTCAGATTTCCAGCTCGTCACGTAAAAGTGGTGCAAGCAGTGCCACTATGAGGATGCATATCAGGTTTGCTTTAAATAAAGGCTGTAACGGTCGTGAGCGTTAGTTACCTTCGAGACTGGACGTGGTTACTCAAGAATGCCTTTAAGTCATCAAAGGCGCCATTATCAACACTTCACTGAGTTCCAAAGAAATAGTGTGATAGGGCTACTAGAAGCTGGATGTTCCTTCTGTGATACTGCAGAAGGACTTAGCAGAAATGTAGCCACAGTTCATGATTGCTGGCATCGATAGTCAAGAGAATGCACGGTCGCGAGAACACCGGGCTCCGGCCGGCTACGAGGCACTTCCTAGAAGGCCTTCGTGTTGGACGTATGGTTCTGGAGCATCGTACTGCATCTACATCAGCAGTTCGAGGAACAGTTGGAACCATAGTGAGGACAAAAACCAAACAGAAACTGTAATTGTTTACGCAGTGGCACAACGAACTGTTACACATCGGTAACTTCAAGGACAGCTCCGAGCCAGACGCACTGCAACGTGCATTTCACTAACGCCAAACCTCGGCCATTTGGGATTACAGTGGTGGCAAGCTAGAGCTCATTGGAGGGTAGGGTGGAGGTCTGTTGTGTTTCCTGATGAAAGCTGGTTCTGCCTCGTGCCAGTGATGGTTGTATGTGGGTTAGATGGAGACCAGTTGAGTGCCTGCAACAAACCTATCTGAGTGCTAGACCCTCTGGATCTACACCTGGGGTTATAGTCTGGGGTGCGATTTTGTACGACAGCAGGAGCACTCTCGGGTTACCCCATGCAACCTGACTGCAAATCTGTACGCACGTCTGGTGGTTTGACCTGTTGTGCATTCCATGGGGTGTTTTCCAACAGGATAGGCTTGCCCTCATACCTCTGTTGTAAGCCAACATGCTCTACAGAGTACTGAGATATTGCCTAGATCTGTCTGCAGTCGAGCCCATATGGGCCATCATTGGACGACAACTTCAGGGCCATCCACAACCAGCATTAATCGTCCCTGTACTGACCGACCAAGTGGTTCAAAATGGTTCAAATGACTCTGAGCACTATGGGACTTAACTTCTGAGATCACCAGTCCCCTAGAACTGTTTTCTGGTTGTCTAATTTCATTTTCAGCAGTCCTGCCATCGCTATTTGTAGCGTGAGGTGGAGTTGACTGGGCCCCTGCATCATTCTCTCAAGACGACTGCAAAGTGCTGAGTTGCCCGAGCATCGGAGTCCTCAGGCGATGGACAGGGATTCGAGGGCTGGCGGCGGTAGATAAGGCTGCGTCATAGTCACGGTAGCCACGGAGCATTCCCTCACAGACAGGGAGTCACAAACTGCCACAGCTGTTCGATGATGACGGTCTGGCTCGGTAGATGTTAAATGCTGCTTTTCCGCACTGACCATGTGTTAGTGGCTTAGTATATATGTCAATCCAAACAGTCTGGAACAGGGGCAATTATAGGCTGTCATAAGCTCCAGCAGGTCGTGCTGTAGTACTTACTGGAGCCCAGCCCGGCATCGACATGCATGGTCTGATGACGCAGGGCAATCACTTTAGCTGATCACGCAAATCAGTGAATGACACCAGCTAATTCTGGCTGTGGCCTGATCACCGCTCTGACCATGTCTTCTGATCCAAGTTCTACTATAGTTTTACTATAGTTTTAGTCCTTTACAATAACCAGAGTAACAAATAAAATAGCCTGGGTGGATATAGGCTGCAATAATGAAGAATAAATATACACTCCTGGAAATTGAAATAAGAACACCGTGAATTCATTGTCCCAGGAAGGGGAAACTTAATTGACACATTCCTGGGGTCAGATACATCATATGATCACACTGACAGAACCACAGGCACATAGACACAGGCAACAGAGCATGCACAATGTCGGCAATAGTACAGTGTATATCCACCTTTCGCAGCAATGCAGGCTGCTATTCTCCCATGGAGACGATCGTAGAGATGCTGGATGTAGTCCTGTGGAACGGCTTGCCATGCCATTTCCACCTGGCGCCTCAGTTGGACCAACGTCCGTGCTGGACGTGCAGACCACGTGAGACGACGCTTCATCCAGTCCCAAACATGCTCAATGGGGGCAGATCCGGAGATCTTGCTGGCCAGGGTAGTTGACTTACACCTTCTAGAGCACGTTGGGTGGCACGGGATACATGCGGACGTGCATTGTCCTGTTGGAACAGCAAGTTCCCTTGCCGGTCTAGGAATGGTAGAACGATGGGTTCGATGACGGTTTGGATGTACCGTGCACTATTCAGTGTCCCCTCGACGATCACCAGTGGTGTACGGCCAGTGTAGGAGATCGCTCCCCACACCATGATGCCGGGTGTTGGCCCTGTGTGCCTCGGTCGTATGCAGTCCTGATTGTGGCGCTCACCTGCACGGCGCCAAACACGCATACGACCATCATTGGCACCAAGGCAGAAGCGACTCTCATCGCTGAAGACGACACGTCTCCATTCGTCCCTCCATTCACGCCTGTCGCGACACCACTGGAGGCGGGCTGCACGATGTTGGGGCGTGAGCGGAAGACGGCCTAACGGTGTGCGGGACCGTAGCTCAGCTTCATGGAGACGGTTGCGAATGGTCCTCGCCGATACCCCAGGAGCAACAGTGTCCCTAATTTGCTGGGAAGTGGCGGTGCGGTCCCCTACGGCACTGCGTAGGATCCTATGGTCTTGGCGTGCATCCGTGCGTCGCTGCGGTCCGGTCCCAGGTCGACGGGCACGTGCACCTTCCACCGACCACTGGCGACAACATCGATGTACTGTGGAGACCTCACGCCCCACGTGTTGAGCAATTCGGCGGTACGTCCACCCGGCCTCCCGCATGCCCACTATACGCCCTCGCTCAAAGTCCGTCAACTACACATACGGTTCACGTCCACGCTGTCGCGGCATGCTACCAGTGTTAAAGACTGCGATGGAGCTCCGTATGCCACGGCAAACTGGCTGACACTGACGGCGGCGGTGCACAAATGCTGCGCAGCCAGCGCCATTCGACGGCCAACACCGCGGTTCCTGGTGTGTCCGCTGTGCCGTGCGTGTGATCATTGCTTGTACAGCCCTCTCGCAGTGTCCGGAGCAAGTATGGTGGGTCTGACACACCGGTGTCAATGTGTTCTTTTTTCCATTTCCAGGAGTGTATAAATAAATAATAAATAAAAAATCCTAGGTGGACAGTGCAAGACTTCGCAATGCAGTTCACACCGCTAACGTCTTGAAGAATGTACATCTACTTGCTGACCTTGCTGTTCCCCAGGTTTGTTATCCACAGAGCATGTATATGATATTATGGGAAGGTGTATACTTTAGTATCAGTCACCATCCAGAAATCTTCTTGAAATGACCAGCCATGTGATGTAGGTACAGCAATGTACACTGAGGTGCCAAAAGGCATCAGATACCTCCTAACATCGTGTAGGAGTTGATTTTGCCACACGAAGTGCAGCAGCTAGACATGGCATGGCCTCAACAAGTCGTTGAAAGTCCCCTGCAGAAATATCGAACCATGTTGCCTCTATAGCGTCCTTAATCACGAAAGTGTTCCTGGTGCAGGATTTTGTGCACGAACTGACCCCTCGATTATGTCTAATAAATGTACGAGGCGATTCAATTTTGGGGCCTACACTATTATTATCCAAAATGATCTTCAAACCAGTCGCAAACAATTGTGGTCTGGAGACATGGCACATTGTCATTCACAGAAATTCGCTTTTCCTGAACGTAAAGTCCATGAGAGCTTGAAAATGGTCTCCAAGTAGCTGAACATAAACATTTACAGTCAATGATCGATTCAGTTGGACCAGAGGACCCAGTC
This sequence comes from Schistocerca piceifrons, assembly GCF_021461385.2. Classification (NCBI taxonomy): domain Eukaryota; kingdom Metazoa; phylum Arthropoda; class Insecta; order Orthoptera; family Acrididae; genus Schistocerca; species Schistocerca piceifrons. Next base: position 599,219,730 of record NC_060149.1, on the reverse strand, counting down.
CATTCCATTTCAGCACAAATATCACCATTATGGAGCCATCACTAGCTTATATAATGCCTTGTTGACAACTTAGGTCCATGGCTTCGTGGGGTTTTTGGTACACCGAAACCTATCATTATGCACGGTATTCCAATTGGCTAGTGTCCAATCGATATGTTCACAAGCCCAGGATAAGCGCTCCAGGTGATGTAGTGCTGTTAACAAAGGCATTCGCTGCACTGTCCTAACGGATACGTTCCTCTACGTCCTACATTGATTTCTGCGGTTATTTCACGTAGTGTTGCTTGTATGTTATTGCTGACAGCTCTTGACAAACGCCGCTGCTGTCGGTCGTCAAGTGAAGGTCATCGGACACTGCGTTGTCGATGGTAAGAGGTAAGGTCCGAAAAGTGGTATTCTAGGCACATTCTTGACACTGAGGACGTCGAAATACTAAATTTTCGAACGATTTTCGAAATGGAATGTGCCATGCGTCTAACTCAATCTCCCATTACACGTTCAATATCTGCTAATTTCCGTCTTGTGGCCATAATCACGTCGCAAACTTTTTCACATGAACATCAGAGCAGAAATGACAGCTTCGCCAATGCACTGCCCTTTTATACCTTGTGTTCGCGATACTACCTTCATCTGTGTTAATGTATATCGCTATCGCAAGTGTTTTGTCAATTCAGTGTATTTCTGAAGATGACTTTTGGAGGCTGTTTGCATCCATTCCACAGCGCACACATCAATGTATTCATAATCCTGGGGATCTCATCTCATATTGATGTTGATGATGGACATCAGTTTTGAATATAAAGAAACTTTAATCATTTAACGGCAGTTATGTGCTGAACATCTCCACAAAGTTTTAATGAATATCAGACTGATGTTTCATGGCGTGACGTGGCGTAACCAGTATGTTTATTATCATGAATCATTTATTAAAAAAATTGTTAATTATATAATGAACGAATTTGTTTCGTCGTTATGGGATCAGGAAAATCAGGAATAGTCTCAATCTTTTCTGCATCAGGTTGAATCACTGATTCAGTCACAATATGTGCAAGAAAGTTCTCCTGACTTCTGCCAAACTCTGATTTCTTTACCTTTTCTGTTTCACTATAACATTTAAATACACTCAGCAGTCTGTTCAATACTTCATTATGCTTCCTCCAACTATTCTCAGCGTTTAATACATCATTAATGTGAATGCTCAATCTCTTCTTCAAAAGAACTCTGAGGATGCTGTTAAGACCATTAATAAAATAGATGAACTAATAGTTATTCCAAAGGGCAACTTGCGAAGTTGATAACAAGAGCCATAACGTAGAAATGCCATATATTTTCAACTATAGGGCTGCAACTCAGTTTGTCAGTAGCTTGTCTTAAGTCCGTGGAAGACAGAACTCTAACACCCTGAAATCTCCGCTGAAGCTCATCCAGCGTCAACGGTCTGTCAGTCCATGGTACAATCACGGCATTTCTTTGTATCAAATATACGACCAATCTAATGTCTCCTTTATTTGAAACTACCAACATATAAACCGAGCTGCCAAAGAAACTGGTATAGACACGCGTATTCAAATTCAGAGATGTGTAAACAGGCAGAATATGGCGCAGCGGTCGGCAACGACTATATACGACTACAAGTGTCTTGTGCAGTTGTTAAGTTGGTTATTGCTGCTACAATGGCAGGTTATCAAGATTTAAGTAAGTTTGAACGTGGTGCTACAGTCGGGGCGAGAGCGATGGACTACAGCATCTCTGAGGTAGAGATGAAGTGGGGATTTTCCCGTACGACCATTTCGAGAGTGTACCGTGAATATCAGGAATCCGGCAAAACATAAATCTCCGACATCGTTGCTGCCGGAAAAAGATCCTGCAAGACGGGACCAACGACAACTGAAGAGAATCGTTCAACGTAACTGAAGTGCAACACTTCCACAAACTGCTGTAGATTCCAATGCGGGGTCATCAACAAGTGTCAGCCTGCGAACCATTCAACGAAACATCATCGATATGGGCTTTCGGAGCCGACGGCCCACACTTGCCTTGATGACTGCACGACATAAAGTTTTACGCCTCACCTGGGCCCGTCAACAACGACATTGGACAGTTGATGGCTGGAAACATGTTGCCTGGTCGGACGACTCTCATTTCAAATTGTATTGGGCAGATATACGTGTAAGATATAGAGATAACCTCATGAATCCATTGACCCTGCATGTCAGCAGGGGCTGTTCAGGTTGGTGGAGGCTCTGTAATGGTGTGGGGCGTGCAGTTGGAGTGATGTGGGGCTCCTGATCCGTCTAGATACGACTGTGACCGGTGACACGTACGTAGTCATCCTGTCTGATCACCTGCAGCCATTCAGGTCCATTGTGCATTCCGACGGACTTGGGCAATTCCAACAGGATAATGCGACACCCCTCAGGTTCAGAATTTCTGTAGAGTGGCTCCAGCAACGCTCTTCTGAGCATAAAACTTCGGCTGGCCACCAAAGTCCTCAGACATGAACATTATTGAGCATATCTGGGATGCCTTGCAACGTGCTCTTGCGGATTTGTGGACAGCCCTGCAGGATTCATGGAGTCAACTCCCTCCAGCACGACTTCAGACATTATTCGAGTCCATGCCATGTCGTTTTGCGTCACTTCTACGTGCTCGAGTGGGTCCTACACGATATTAGGTAGGTTTACCAGTTTATTTGGCTCTTCAGTGCATAAACTGACAGCAAGCTTAATGACACCTTGCTGCAACATCTTTTCTATCCTCCCATCAACTCTCTCCTTTTAAACTGATAGTTTAGAATAGGACTTAACAATAAGCTTCCTATGATCCTTGATTTTGAACTCAGAAAAAACTCGGATTGTCCTGGGTGCTCTGAAAACAGAAATGACTCATGGTGGTGTACAGTGCACAAACGTCCTTTCGCAACTCATCCCCATCAACAACATAGTCAAACCGACTCTGTATTTCGTGTGAAGTACAATCTTCTCTTTGGGAATCAAGTAATAAAACTGCGTAGAACTCAAGTCCATCACGCTTGGAGTGACGATTAAAAATCAACCGTTAAAATCGTAATAATTGCCAACCTTGGAAAAATGAAAAAAAAACTGCAGGACACCTATAAACCCGGCAACGAAATTCGATACTTACTTGGTCCTTCATCTCAACAGTTTTTTGACAACTGCCTCTGTCACCTTAGTCCATTGTAAAAGAAGAGTAACACGTGAATGTACCCGTTCACACCTCTGAAATGCTGACCTTCACAACACAGGTACCCAGCTATCGGGTTGTATAGCACAAAACAAAAGAACTTCGTTTACACCTACTCACAGCAATTGACAACCCAATGACTTAACAACTCCTGTCTCTCACTGAGCAAAAGTTCCCTCATATCTTCAAAATGTAACATGTTCAGGTGCTCATAACTACCGTTTTTCATCGTTCCAACACCCAGATCAGATGCTCAACGCAAGTTTCACTCTCTTGGTGGCAGGCACTCCATGCACATATCATTCCGTGGATCAGTTCACTGTAGCTCCCCAATAAACAGACCTGAATTTCTATCTTCCCTTGGTCTTTAACTGCTGTTGTCTCTATCGCCTTGACTACTGCGAAAATATTCTACCATTCCAACAAGTTCTACCTGTCCTAAAGGTGTTACTCTCATTTCAATCAGGGGATCCTCCCTAGTGCTCACATCTCTTATTACTATTCCTATATCAGTACAAATCATGTCACCCACGATCATAATTCCTGTTCCGCTGTTGCCTAGGATCAGTGTATACAGATTGAAAGTAACTCTTTCGATGACCATTATCTTCACCACCATCACACTCTAATGCTTTGCGTATCCTCTAAAAACGTATCTTTACAATGACCAGAAAGAATGATTTGATGTAAATGAGAAGGAAGTTTCATAATACAAATATGAGTTAACTGAGCAGGCCTGTGATGATTGTACAAGAATTGATTTTTTAACACTATATTCTCAAGCAATTAACGAGAATCAGGGAAACCAGAGTGAGTGAAGTAATACTTCATGACTGACTCTATCCTCAGCTTTCTCACACCAATAGGAATACAAGACCACGTGACGAAATTCTTTGTAACCGTTAAAATTTCATGCCAACATATGTATTCACACGGCAGGTTCACTTTCTAAATAACCACACCAAATTCAATTTTATGGCCAGTAGGTCAAGAGGGATAAAGTGAAAAATCAATCTGCTCTAACCAAGAATGAAATGGATACTTTTGACATGAATCTTCAGGTTTTGGCGGCGCAAAGACTGTTCCATTAAGTTTCGGGTGTGCAGCCGCAAGAAATTTCCTTCTTCTAATATTTCGGCTGTATAACGTTCAGCCATCTTCAGAGTGAGCCGCAAGACTGCCGCTCCAGTGCTCGCTTCGTCCCTTTATACTGTTGTACCGCGCGCCTGCAGTACAACAGTATAAAGGGACGAAGCGAGCACTGGAGCGACAGTCTTGCGGCTCACTCTGAAGATGGCTAAACGTTATTCAGCTGAAATATTAGAAGAAGAAGGAGATTTCTTGCGGCTGCACACCCGAAACTTAATGAAACAACTTTTTGACATGTTTTTAAACACTTGACATTTTCGAGGAACCAATATATGATTATAAGCATCCCGTCATGGTTTACAGCCTCACGACTGAAATGACAATGAGTTTGTCTCGTCTTTTAATTTCCTGTAGGATCTGGTTCATCTTCAGGACCTTAATCCACATTTTCATCAGAAACATGAATTCTTCCATTAAAATAATCTTCGGCATCACCTTCAGCTATCATTTCTTTAATTTTAGAAGCGGTTTCTTTCAACTCCTTTCTTAATTTTGTCCTCCTCCTATTAATCTCTATTTGTCCTTGAACCTTAATAAGGGCCTCACCTCCTATGAATCACCAACACCTGGCTTAACAGTAACACCTCAACTCTGCTCTGCATTAACATCTAAATAAGTTCCCATTGTAGCTAAATCATAGACCTTCTTAAAGGTGTTCTACACTTCACCTCTATTTTCTCAAATATCTTTGTCTAAAGAAACCTTCAGCTCTTCAAAATTTTTCTCAAGACCCTGTAACGATGTAGAATGATTTCAAAGCTGTTTCTGTATCTGAGAGATAACATCCCGACTTGGTACAGTGTCCAACTTCCCTGATAATTCGGTCCTGTTCTTTACACATTGTTGCCTTAAAATCTGTAAGACCCTTGCAGTTGTTGGTGTTACTCATCCTGCAATTTGGCCTGGCTCTATTCTACAGTAATAAATCTGTTGTATACTGTAGAAATTTCCTCATCATATTTAAAATGAAACTCTTCCCTTAACTGAATGGTAAATAAACAAAATCTCCCTGGAATATCATCCCCAATTTATTCGAATTTCTGCTCTAAGATTTGGGTCTGAACTTTTACTGCACTCATGTTAATTATCTGTTCCTCTACTCATTCCCTCAGTCCTAAGTCGATGCTATCATCTCCAGCTTATCATTTTGCTCTTTCTTACCAGCCTCTATTCTCTTTTCAAATCTGTCAACCCATTTTCTTTTATTAGTTTTTATCGTTTTATACTAGCTTCTTATTTCTCTTGTATGGATCTTAACAGATGTAGACTATCTTAGGTCTTGAAACTACACTAACAGACTGATTTTCAACATGAACTCCACAGACAGCCAGAGCCCCAGATTCGTCTACCACAATGTCATCACTGCTAGTGGAATCAAGTGGAATAACTACTTCAGATTCATCTACCACTTCATTCATAGTTACACCATTTATCTCTTGAGTTGCAACATCTACACTACTAGCCTCAACTCTCCATACTCGACTAACTGACATACTAACTGAATCACTATAAATCACACATGCAGCACCTAGAGTAGCAGCAGACAAAACTGACCTAGTCTTCTCATCCCTATCTTATTTTCGTCCAAATCTGCTCCTCCCAAGACCTCTTTGACTTACAGCCGGCTTCTTCATTATTTCATAAATAATAAAAGCACCAACGAACGAATAACTTCTTCAGCGTAAAACACTATCCCACACAAATTCAAAATTTACAAGTCCAGCTGCAGATAAAGAGAAAATATACTTCCAGAACATTACCAGAAATTAGGTGCACAACACCACAATAGTAATGCACGAGATGACAACGCTCAATCTTCCTTCTAAATTGCCCACAATATCTAGCCAAAAAAATGTTAATAACATGTAGGATGTCACAAAAATTTCCAAAGCTTCCATAAACATCAGACAAAAATTGAACTACATTAACGCTGAATGACATTCAAAGGAACTAATGTTACATAAACGGCGTAACAAGTTGACTTTTTTGTCCCTCTATAAGCACACATGCAAGTGTGATTCCACAAAATAAAAGTGTTTCACTACTGCGATAAATCTCAACAAAATGTTAGTCACTTCACAATTCTAAAATATTTCACTGACACCAAATAGTGTATAGGGTTCTACAACAAAAGACTTCATTATATTTCCAAACAGCCTATGAAACACAACCGTTTCTCATGGTACAACACAAAAGGAATTTTCCTAAACTCGATTTCCACATAAAAAACAAATAAATGTCCTTCTCAAATAATACCTTGTTTAACAAGACACTGAAACCAGAACTACACATCATAGAGCAAGAAATTCTACATTTAAACGATTCACAGCTACTGTAAGAAATTATTCACCGGTTCAGTTTCAATAAGCGTAGTTCATACATGTTGACAATAGACGTTTATTAATAGCGTAAGTCTACAGCATAGGTTAAGAAATATATATGTGTTGTGTTACAGATGTAAGCCACAACAAAAATGAATGGTTATAAGTGCAACAGGACAGATGCATATCAATGTAATCTCGCGTAAATTAAATTATATCTCACAGGTGTAAAATAATTTGCAAATAGTATATGGCTTCCCTCAAACATTTTAACTTCAGTATTATTCAGAGTGCAGCTGCACTGGGTGGGGTGAGTGTTCGTGGTGATGGGCCAGAGGACGCTATGGAAACACTGATGACTGCAAAGAACGCCTTATTCAACCACCGTACATGCTATGTCATGGATCAGCGAGGCAAAACACGTCTCACTCTGTTGCCCCTGTCGGAAGGCGCTGCATCGGCGCCCTGCATAGCTGACGGCAGGCCCGTGGACTGCCGGCAGCCTCTGTAGAGAACGGCCGTTACGTCAGCGGCGTGCTACTTCTCCGTCAGGGATTGTGCATGGAGCTATCCCACTCGGCCATGGTGAAAGAATGTGCGCCTGCCTCAAAATTCAGGCACACTTATATCGCTCCAAGGCGTATTTGTTTGGACAACATCTCCAGAGGTTAGTCTGGCCAATACAACTGCGGCTGTGTTACATTTGACGGAGTAAATGAAATGCAGGTCCCACGATATCACATTTAGTCCTGTTGACTAGAATCCACTGTCTTGCAATTCCAAACGTCTTGCTCCGATGAGCTTTCCTTGCTCATAGTAGCTAGCAACCACTACTATGCCATAGAATACTGAGTATATCCAATGCTGACCAGCTCCCTGAAAATACAGCTAGCGTTCTATTACCACACTTTGTCATTGGAGTCCGTCTGCTTAATCCCTGAACAACTCCATGATGTGTATGCCTACGTCCATCGTGACCTCGCAGCCGGGCCTATGGTCACCACCTTACTTCGACACTGCTGAAGCTCATCCTCATCCATTACCACGTGTAGAACCCCATATAGAAATACCCCTCCTCTCTTACTTGCATGAATCCCCAAAATGCCGTGAGCTTCACTGGATAGGTGTGCAGCGTGTATCATTCAACCAACACATGCTTGTTCGCTATGGGAGTCCTCGCTGATACCTACTGCCATGAATCATTTGTTGCGATCCCCCCAGTCGGTCCGTGGTAGTAGAGCAAGTTCTGGCTGCTCGACGACTCCGCTACCAAATGTAATTGCGGCGGTAATTGTCCTTGCACTTTCCTCAAACCCGTAAAATACTGTTATGCTGACAGCAAGACCGGACGTACCTGTCCATGTAGTGCCGGATGAATGGCTTCTTGCAAGTCCCTCAGCTCCACTCTTGCCTCCCATATACTATACCCTACTGACTGCGATAGTATTTTCAGTAATATTCTTGCATCTGACACTTGCTCCATGCTTGAACTGCCTCCATATCCCGATTTAGAAAGCTAGCTAAGGCTCTGGTGCAAAGCATAACGTCCTTAGTAAGTTGTCGAAACATGCGTGTGTTGTTCAACACGCTGGTCTCGAAGTTCGGAACCTGCATGAAATGCAGTTACTTAGCTTCTCTCATCGCCTCTTTAACCCTGTGCAATTTCCACCGTTTCGTTCAATTTGCTCGCTTCACTTTCGTCTGCTCTCCCGATTATGGTCTTCATTAGTCTACCTCCAGCATGTATCCACACCCTTTTCACCCTCCTTGACTCGTGTGGCACAGCTCCTATCACATCCTTCTAATCCTTCAGCCATGCATACACATCTAGCAACCTCCTGTGTTTGTTCGAAAAAAATGATTCAAATGGCTCTAGGCACTGTGGGACTTAACATCTGAGGTCATCAGTCCCCTAGACTTAGAACTACTTAAACCTAACTAACCTAAGGACATTACACATATCCATGCCCGATGCAGGATTCGAACCTGCGACCGTAGTAGCAGCGCAGTTCCGGACTGAAACGCGTAGAACCGCTCGGCCACAGCGGCCAGCTGTGTTTGTTCGACTCATCCACTATTGCCTAATTGTTGCACCCCTATAAACACCTCCTCCACCCCCCTTACCTCATTTCACAATTCCATACATTACATACTGAACCCAGTGTTCCTCTTTGGCATAATAACATTGTCTTGCTGCCTGCAAAATACAGTCTAATATAGAAAAAAATTATCCACTGTTAAGGAATTATCCAAATTGGACCGGAATCGGTAGATTTGATGTACATGTAAAGGCAAACAACATATTCCAATTTCTTAAAAATTGGACGATTTATTCCACAGAGGAAGAGCTTCACAAATTGAGCAAGTAAATAACGCACTGGTCCATCTCTGTACAGCATGCAAGCAGTTGGGTGGCTTGGCATTGACTGATAGAGTTCTTGGATGTCCTGTTGAGGGATATCGTCCCAAATTCTGTTCAATTGGCGGCGTAGGTCATCAAAATCCAGAGATGATCAGAGAGCCGTGCCTATAATCCTCGAAACATTTTCAATTGAAGAGATACACGGCGACTTTGTGGCCAGGGAAGGGTATGGAAAACGCGAAAACAAACAGTAGAAATTCTCGCCTTGTGTGGGAGGGCATTATCGCATTACCTTGCTGAAATATAAGCCCAGGATAGCTAGCCACAAAGAGCAACAAAACGCTGCGAAGAATATCATCGACGCCCCGCTGTGGTGCAAGGGCGCCGTGGATGACAATCAAAAGGGTGCTGCTATGAAAATAAATGGCACCCTAGATCATTTATGCTGGTTTTCAGGGTATATGGCGGGCGACAGACAGACTGATAACTCACTGCTGACCAGGCTTCTTCAGATTCGTCTTCGACCTGGATTCTCATTGGAGTGGAATTGTCTTCAGTGATGAGCCCTGCTTCGAACTGAGCCCAAATGACCAGTGAAGACGTGCATGGAGGCGCCTCAAACACCTAAGTGTCGCCCTCTATACGACCTGACAATCTGGAGTGATCTTTGTGTGTCCATCTTTTTAGAGATGTTTGCGGGATTCGGCTGTTCGATACAGGATGTCAAATCAAACACCTTTTAGCCGTCTGGTTTCCAAACTTATTTTATTTGGCTGGCAGTTTCGGCGATTTACTACGCCATCTTCAGGCCTCTGACCGGCGTGTAGGAAGATTCTACCTCGGTACTGGTCGAAACAGGAGCCAGCAGTACTGGTACTAGTACATTTCTGCTTACTATAGCGATCACTTCAACTAACATCTGCCGACTACTAATACATATTAATAGCAGTATTGTTGGCTTCTGTTTTGACCAGAACCGAGGTAGAATCTTCCTACACGCCGGTCAGGGGCCTGAAGATGGCATAGTAAATCCCTGAAACTGGTAGAAAAATAAAATAAGTTTGGAAACTAGACGGCTGAAAGGTGTTTGATTCGACAACCTGGAGTGATGGTCTGGGTTTCATAGCAGGACCCCTTTGGTTGTCGTCCGCGAAACCCTTACAGCACAGCGGCATGTAGATGATACTCCATGCCCTGTTTTGTTGCCCATAGCAAGCCATCCTGGGCTTACATTTCAGCAACGGCCAGCATGTTTGGAGCATTATGCGAATGGTCCTCCAACCATCTCGGGACTTTGACGATCTAACGCGACAATAGTACAGAATATGGCACGATATCCCTCAGGAGGATATCCAACAACACTATAAATCAATGCCAAGGCGAATAACCGCTTGCATAAGGGCCAGAAGGGGACCAACACATTATTCACTTGGTCAATTTGTGAAGCTCTTTCCCTCGAATATATCATCACGTTTTTTCTGAAACTGTAATATTTGTTTGTCTGTACGTGGACATCACATCTACCGGTTTCGGTCCCATTTCGATAATTTCCTCGTGGTGCGTCTTAGAGTGTAGCACCCCTCTATCCAGGAGATGATTGGAAGCGTCCACTCCACCCTCGGCGAAGAGAAACAGCACTGCCAAAACTAGCATTTTTCTTCTCTCACATCTCTCCGTACGGCAGTCTCAGAACTGGGACCATTACCACCCATGCTCCACTCAGAAGCCTACTGTCTATAAACAGCATGTATCATCACTAAACTAAAGCTAAACTAAACTATGTCCAAACAGTCCGTGAAGGCCCAACGGTAACGACTGATCGCCATGTCATCCTCAGCCAATAGGCGTCACTGGATGCTGATATGGACGGGCGTGAGGTCAGCACATCGCTCTCCACGCCGTTGTCAGTTTACAAGACTGGAGCCACTATTTCTCTATCCAGTAGCTCTTCAAGCTGCCTCACAAGGGAAGAGTGCTCCCCCCTTGCCAACAGTGCTCGATAGACCCAAATGGTCACCCATCCAAGCGTTAGCCAAGCCTGACATCGCTTAACTTCGGTAATCTGACGGGAATCGGTGTTACCCCAGCAGCATGGCTATGGGCGCATTTTATCACACTTAAAACAATTCCTACTTTAACATATACATAAAACATTATGAGAAATAACTTCAATATCCTATTCAACACGCCAAAAGAAAAATACTTAAAATCATGAGAACACAATACGTATCAACTATACTGAGGCTGAGGTACCGGCTGGTTATAATTACACTGACGGCGTTCCGGGTGCTGCAGTACCGGATAAATACGTTTCCGGATGTTGTGATATCGTAGGCATGTTTCTTAATCGGTGCAATCGCGGTGTATGCTGAGAAAAAAAAGTAGTTCCATTTTCTGCCACCATGTGAAATTATTGCTCTCTAAACAGTCATAATGTAGTGTAGTTGCAAGAAAAGGGTGGAACAATCAAAAGCATTATAACGCCGGTCCTGACACGTTTATTAGAGTATGGTCACAAGTTACAACATGTGTTTAGTATGGCCTCCCGACTCATTAATATGCTGCATTCATAACATGGTGTGGTCTACTGTTGCTCACAGCATATTCGGCTTAATCAGAGCAAGATGCTGTCCCTCAGATCAGGAAGCATTCTGGTACATCCGTAGACACGACCTTTCAGATATTCCCACAACCAGAAGTCACATGGATTTAGGTCGGAGTTTGGAAGGTCACACATCTGGATATTGCCTAGCCATGATGTGGGCGTTTCCGAAGGTTTCTCAAAGCAAATCTTTCATTTGGCAAGCGACATGTGGTGTCGCTCCACCTTGTTGGAAAATAGTGGAGTGGACACAGTTGGGTTCTTGCAAAGCTGGAAACTCGTGTAGCACAGGGAGGTATTAATAACCTGCAGCTGTCACTTACACCTAACGTCACCTAATGTCACCTCTTTGAAAAAAAGCGAACCTATAATGTAGGTGCTTGTGAAACCACACCACACAGTCACATGAGCTGAGTGCAGTGGATGATCCTGTACAACATTTGGCGGTGTACAACCCAATATGCCGCGATTCTGTGCATTCACGTCGCCATGTAGAGTAAAATATGTCTCATCCGCTCAAAGAATATTCCCCAGTCATATGCCCTTCATTTCTATGGGTACCAACAAAGTCACGGCGTTGTAGCCTATCTTGGGACTTAATTTAGTACACATTCTGAATCTTATGGGTATGCCAGTGTGAAATGCGAGGTAAATTTTTTTGCGGTGTTGGCCCTGCTGCACCACCTACTTCACCTTTTTCTTCAAATTTCTTGGACCTATTCTTCAGCCCGTTAATTGACATAGGGCCTTATGTGCTCGGTTTCTTTAGAGGATATTCCCGCAATCCAGCGCTGCTAACGCTGCCATTCTCATAAAACAACGTTACTAGTAGTGGTTCAAATGGCTCTGAGCACTATGGGACTTAACATCTGAGGTCATCAGTCCCCTAGAACTTAGAACTTCTTAAACCTAACTAACCTAAGGACATCACACACACTCATACCCGAGGCAGGATTCGAACCTGCGACCGTAGCTGTACCACGGTTCCGGACTGAAGCACCTAGAACCGCACGGCCACCGCGGCCGGCACGTTACCAGTAGTGCACGGTCTTAATTCTCAGTAGCCGTTGCGTTGCATACGAAAAACTGCGACCTTCTTAACCCTTTACGCCAATAGTCACTTCACAAAGGAAATCAACACGTCGGCAAGTGACAAACGGTACACTGACGTCACAACAGAAAAAAAATTCACATTCGGACAGCGTACAGCGACATACTTTCAGCTGGTGGCAGGAAGTAGAATAATAATTTTTTCAGCATACTGATTAATGAACACACCTATGCGTCTCAGATACACACTGTCCACATTACATCACACTGAACATCGTCAAATTAATTATAACCAATGTATATGTAGACCTACTCTTTGTATTGCCCATCTTTCCGCCTCCTCTTCGTGTCCTCAATCCTGAAATTCATTAATAACTCTCTTGGAATTGCTCCTGGCGCAACCTTGAATGCCTGTAGACGCCCAACATGCACATTCAAAATGGCTCTGAGCACTATGGGACTTAACATCTATGGTCATCAGTCCCGTAGAACTTAGAACTACGTAAACCTAACTAAGCTAAGGACAGCACACAACACCCAGTCATCACGAGGCAGAGAAAATCCCTGACCCCGCCGGGAATCGAACCCGGGAACCCGGACGTGGGAAGCGAGAACGCTACCGCACGACGACATGCACATTCGTTGATCACATTGGCCACTGCAAAAAAATGGTTCAAATGGCTCTGAGCACTATGGGACTCAACTGCTGTGGTCACCAGTCCCCTAGAACTTAGAACTCCTTTAACCTAACTAACCTAAGGACATCACACACACCCATGCCCGAGGCAGGATTCGAACCTGCGACCGTAGCAGCACCGCGGCTCCGGACTGGAGCGCCTAGAACCGCACGGCCACCGCGGCCGGCTTGGCAACTGCAGCCTCATATTAACAAGTGGTGCGGTTTCAAAAACTTGGTACAGTCCTTGGAACAATGTTACAAACATTTTCATTTCTCCCTTCGGAGTATATGGAGTCGACAACAGCACCCACTGGTCCCCTTTGTATTGAGGTAACGTTCCTGCTCGTTTTCTTGTCTCTTATTGCTTCTCCAGCGCCTTGGTATTTGCTTGCTGGATTCTCTTCCACACTTTCCTCACCGTTCTTGGAAATGCTCGTACCGACTCTCCATTCCTGCCTCTTGCCTGCCTAATCATGTCGAACGGTGACGGCATCTTCTTACAATATACTATATCGAATGGCAACAACCATGTGCTAGCTGCACTTTCGTGTTGTTCTCACGCAGTACGGAGGGTGAATACATGTTCCAATCCGAAAGGCATGAATTCACATAATAAATAAACATCTTCCTAATTGCTTTATGAACTTCCTGCGTCCTTCTGTTAGCTTCAGGACGAAGTGGACTAGTCCTAACTGATCCATCCCAATGAAACTAAACTGTTCCGTTGCTTCTGGAAATCTCTGCAATATCATTTGCTTACGATTCAGACCCGCTCACTGTGCGCATTTTACACAGTTTCTGATGAAATAATGGGCATCATTCTTCTTCCCTTCCACCAGTACTTTTCCACCACTCTTCGATTCATTGTCCTGCATCGCCATGGGCCGATAAGACGTGATCGTGCATTTCATGTGGTACATCTTGCTTCACTTCTGCTGACACGACCACCTGCGCTCTTAATTTGTTTCTCTACACAATAATCCCTCTTGCATGCTAAACTGATGTTGCTCGCTGTACTGTTTACATTCCTCGTCGGTTCTCTGCGCTGTTTTCCATTTGTCGTGATCGTGAACCACTGTTTGTACTATTAAAGCCTGTCTGCATCTCTGTGTTCCTTCCCTTGTTTGAGTATTACTTCGTACTCAGTTTCACTTAGTTTTAATGCCCATCTCCTCAGTCTACTGGATGCGTCCTTCAAACCTAGTAAACACTTCAAAGCAGCATGGCCGGTCATTAGCTTGAACTTCCTTCCATATAAATAAAACCAGAAGTATATTACTCAGCACACCAAGTTAAGCATACCTCTCTCCACGGTATAATAATTCTTCTCCGCTCGGTTCAGCAAAGGCAATAGGATGTTCTTAATCGTCGACCTCCTGGTTCAAAACGCACCCAAGAGCATGGTTTGCCACATCACGTGACAATATAACCTCTTTCTGAAAGTTCAAAAATACCAATACTGGACTTGATGTTAGTACTTTCTTCAATTCGACAAACCGTCCCCGACATTTATTTGACAACATTGACTTAACACCTTGTTTCAAAGACTGTGTAAGTAGTCATGGAATATCAGCAACCTCTTCATACACTGTCTGCAATAATTTGCGACACGCGGAAGAGGTTGTAAATCTTTGGTTGTTGCTTGTACTCGAAAATCTTATACTGCTTGCATCAATCTAGGATCATACCTTACAGCATCATTACTAATTACATGGCCCAAATATTTGTCTTCTTTTAGCATAAAGTGACATTTCTCGGTACTTATTGTCAAATAAGCTGCGTGTAACCTCTTGAATAACTTGCCTCACCTGTTGCCTATGCTCCTGCATGTCTCTCAAAAAGACGACTATGTAAGCGAGATAACTCAAACGCTTACGCGATTTCAGTCCCTTTGGTACTCTGCCCAATAAACCCTAGAATGTTACTGGTATACTTTTAACCCAAATGCCATTCTCCTATATCAATAGTATCCTCAAGATGCTAAAAACGCGGTTTCCACTCTATCCCTCGAAGCCATTTCAAACTGACGATATCCACTCCTCAAACCCATTGTCGAGAAGTTCCGGCATTGCCAAAGGTTATCAATAATTTCTGTGATATTCAGAGTTGGGTAGATATTTGTTGTAGTGTTACTATGTAATTGGCAGGAATCGCTACAGAAATGATAATTCTTCGAGCCATCCATAGACTTCTTTGGTACAACTCCCATCTCCTAAGGGCTACTACTACTTGCTTCTGTTATACAATCAGGTAATTGCTGATTAATAAATTCGTCCAAAATTGGATATTGAGATCCGTTATTCTGTACGGTCATCGATATACTGACGTTTCGTTCCCTGTCGCAACCCAGTGTTGTGTTAGTGGTGTAGTAGGCAACGGCCGTTGTGGAAAAAACAGATCTAGAAATTCTAAGAACAGGTTTTCCATCTGTGCCTTTTCTGTCTCTTTTAAACGCTTTAATTTTTATGAAATGCACTCCTAACAGCATCCTGTTCCCTCTTTGAATGTACACCTCATGTGCAGCAATTTCCCTCATCCATTCACCTGTAACAACCCTCTGGCGACATACAGTCATCTGAATTAGGGATTAGTGTCATTGTTCGCGATTTAACTGGATTGTTCTGTACGCTAGATACTCATCGCGACAGATCAACTTTGAAAACAGCTTGCCCTAGCCGGAATGTCTTCCCACTATGCTCCACTATACATAGTAGTAGGTCAATTATGGCATGGTGTTCATGTAGAAAGTCTAATCCTAGGATTATGCTATAGCCCCTGCTTCCATGAGACACCCCTTTCACACACTGCCTGAACTTGGTTGTCTAAAACGAAAAATTCATCATTATCGACCCCAGTGGTCGTATATCACAATTCCCTACACCACGCAAATTGTAACGTGGTGGGTTATAGCGCCTCCTACCTACTACCTCTCTTGAGGTCACTGACACATGCATCCCTGCGTCCAATAAAATTTTATGTTCCCTACATCCTATCACACCCACTATGGCACTTTCCGTCATTGTATTCGGTTTTAAAGCATTTATCTTTGCTGGTAACAACTTCCGTCCTACGTTTAATGGTTACTTCGTACCCCTCCAGACCACCTCTACCATCATTCACATTAAGCAACACAATCCACATTATCTCTTCGTGGCTGGTTGCCTGTGCACATGCTCTACGCGTCCACAACAAAAACATTTCACATTTAACGTGAACACATTTCTCTGATCTCTCACACTTTTTAACACATCAAACTCCTCATAGCCCAACGCTAATCTACTGCTTCCGCGGAGATCATTATGCGCCCTCGTGTGCACTTCCTAGATATCTTATGCTAAACCTCTTCGGAAACCATCAGACACATGTTGCTTGGCTTCCTATACCAACACTATATTTACCTCCTCAGTCTTTGTTGACTAATGATTATGTACATTAAGTTTCCTCTTCCTTTGTGCAGTTTCTTCTACTGGTTCATTACGGCTTTTGGAAACCACACTCAAACGCTCACTGTTCACTGGTCTGCCTCCTATATTTTTGTTCTAATCCCCACCTGACTTGATCATAAGTCTCTGCATTGCACAGCGTCTCTGTCACCCTGCAGATCGACTTTGCTTCCCCTGTTAAACGTAACCTTGCTATCTGCAATAATTGCTTATATGACCCAACTCCTGTGTCAGTCGATGGTATGAGATTCTCCACAAATGCTAACACATCCTACCACAAAAGGGAGCAACAAAGTTAGCAACAGCCGGATCCACTCTTAAAGTCTGTGACTTTAAAATTTCTATCTCTACATTTTTCTCCGTTGGTTTTTTATCTAAAACCTTCTTATTCTCCCTTCATTGAGCTACCTGATTCACCAATGACTACAGCCTTCTCTCTGATGACACCCTGTGTCTCTGATTTTGCCATCGCTCCTCCATCACGCATTTTTATGACTCAAAATTAATAATCCATAAACAACAAAGAAATACTGATCCAATAATAACCAAGATAGAACGCTCTATGGCTACCTGTGCTTTTGCTTAATAAAGGCCACCTGGACCATCTATGCTGTCTATCCATGTGCCCAGAACGATTAAACATAAGTAGGTAACTGATGCAGACTTAGGACAAGTAGCAGAATGAAAAGCAATTTGCACTGTGTACAAATTTTCACTATGTACAGTGCACAGGTTCGAACCACTCATCTCTAGAATTACCCTTGAAATATAACAAGTCCACTGGTTCCTAAGGTGTTACAAAAGGAATTCTACTATCATTACCTCCCCTAATCCTTCGCCCCATGATTGTCACCAGAAAATAAAAAAAATAACCGCACTCACACCAAACGACGCTATTGTAGGCTGTGGCTCTTGCGTTGCAATGCGGAGGCTAGGAAATGATACACCGCGCGACTGCTACGGTCGCAGGTTCGAATCCTGCCTCGGGCATGGATGTGTGTGATGTCCTTAGTTAGTTAGGTTTAAGTAGTTCTAAGTTCTAGGGGACTGATGACCACAGATGTTAAGTCCGATAGTGCTCAGAGCCATTTGAACCATTTTTTTTTTAGGAAATGATACACCTTCCGCTGTTGACTGTGGTGGCCTCGGCTCCCGTCACTCCATATGGTGGGATGAGTGGTGGTGGTTACAAGCTGTAGGGCCTATTGGAGACACTGCTGACAGTAAAGAATGCTTTATTTAGCTACGGCATATGCTTTGTCGTGGATTAGCGAGGCAAAACACGCCGGAAGTTCGAGTACTCTCTCGGGCATGGGTGTGTGTGTGGTTGTTCGGATAATTTAGTTTAAGTTAGTTTAAGTAGTGTGTAAGACAAGGGATCGATGACCTCAGCAGTTTGGTCCCTTAGGATTTCACACACATTTGAACAAAGCACGCCTCACTCTCTTGACCCTGGCCAGCGGTGACACGCAGCAGCAGCAGTTTCTGTCTGGTGACTAGATGCTGACAGCAGGGCCGTAGAAGGTCGGTAGTCTCCTCAGGTCACGGTCATAACGCTGGTGGTGCACTACTGCTTTCATCGGCAACAGAGCCTGAAGCAGCCCCTCAGCCCAACACACGTTCACCGTAGCAGCGTGTGAAGACTGCCGTGTGTATGATTCGACTCACTGTCCTATAGCAGAAGTTGGACAGTGGCTGGGAGTGAGGCACTATGTTGCGTGGGGTAGTCAGTGCTGCTGGAAGAAGGCACTGATGGCAGGTTGATGGTGCTGTGGCACAAAGTCCTAATTTCTTCAGAATTCAAAGTTCTCGTGATGACTGGGTGTTGTGTGATGTCCTTAGGTTAGTTATACTTAAGTAGCTCTAAGTTCTAGGGGATTGATGACCATAGATCTTAAGTCCCATAGTTCTCAGAGCCAATTCAAAGTTCACATTATATTTGCTGTCACACATTCCATTCAAACTCGTCATTCAGTGCTTAGCAATACCCTTCCTCTATAAGAATCACAGGAGGCTCGCAAATGGGGCATTGACGATGTGCATGCCCATCGTTTAAAGTGTCCGCCCCCGGTAGCTGAGGGGGCCCGGGTTCGATTGCCGGCAGGGAACTGGGTGTTGCGCGTCCTTCATGTGCTTGGGTAGCTCAGTTGGTAGAGCACTAGCTCGCTAAGGGTCCCGAGTTCGAGTCTCGGTCCCGTACACAGTTTTAAGCCGGCATGGTAGCTCAGCGTGTTCGGTCAGACAGGCAGCGGCCTCTGTAATTAAAAAAAAATGAGTAAAGGAATCAACGATCAACTTGAACGGATATCATGTGACGTCCGCCCAGACCAAACGCAACGAATAACACCGAACATAATAAAGAAAAGGAAAAAAGAAAAGATGGTCAGTGTGACAGAATGACAATCCTAAGGGCAGGGGTTCGATTCCCGGCTGGGTCGGAGGTTTTCTCCGCTCAGGGACTGGGTCTTGTGTTGTCCTAATCATCATCATTTCATCCTCATCGACGCGCAAGTCGCCGAAATGGCGTCAAATCGAAAGACTTGAACCCGACGAACGATCCACCCAACGGGAGGCCCTAGTAACACGACATTTTTATTTTTATCGTTTAAAGTGCTTGGAAGTAAAGCGCGTGGGCTCAGGTGCCTGAACTTGAATCTGGTTTCGTCATTGGCTACTACATAGCGAATGATACACTTAGAGATACCATTAACACATACTGTTAGACTATGATCAGCACATATACCACACACTGTTTAAAAAAGATAACCACACCAGAAAAATAATTGTGTTAGTAGGATTACTATGGACATTACGCAACAAATACACGTGATCAGCGCCAGACAGTAAGACGTGATCTATGACATCACCATCCTTATCAGTGCACCATCAATTACCTTGAAATCATATTACCAGTGAAGTCCTCATCTTTATCAGATGGAAGCCATGCTCACCTTCTTCTCTCCAGCCAATCAAAGTGCAGTATTAAAAAATTCCAAGATAGCAGAAATAATCCAGTTATGTAAATCGAAAATTAAAAATACTCTCCCCTCTCCTCACCTCATCCACTCCCCTCATTGCCTCAAACAAATCATCACACAGTATTCCTTATCTCCAGTGCAGTATTAAAACTCCAAGATAAAGGAAACAGGACAATTATGTGGTTTATACACCCTCCTCCCTCACCTGTTTCCAAGCAATCAGAGTGTAATATTACAAAATAGCCTGGGAATCAAGAACTATTTCTCCATACCATCCCCTCCTTATCTCCAACCAATCGTAATGCGGTATGAAAACCCCGATGTGATGGGAACAGATCTACTGCGTGCTTTATACTCCACACCTCTCCTCTCTATCTCCAATCAGTCTTCGCACAGTATAAAAATGGTGTCAAATTATATTATTTCCGATGATTACGGAAACAGGACAATTACGCTCATTCTTCGTCTTATTTCCAGCCAACGAAGAGGAAGGAAACAGACCAGTTGTATACTTTAAATCCCCTTCCTCTCATCTTTGCAACCAACTGGAGTGCAGTGTTTAAATGATGTGCGAGATACGTCTTAAAAATCATTTAACCTCCTCTTGAAGGTGAAAGATATTCATTATTTCCTTATAACTGACCGATATGCATTATCTCTGGCATAAAAAGAATGTAATATTACATAACTTAAGTACAGAGGATATGTGTGCTTTTTAATCCCATCATCTTTTTTCCAACCAATCACAGTGCAGTACTAAATGTTCAAGATGATGGAAATAAACTAACTCTGTGCTTTATACCTCACTCACCTTCTCTAGTAAGCGCTGACACGTAAAGTTAAACGCTAAATGCTGATCAGTAAACGCTAAATTATCAGTGCTAAATGGTAAATAGTAAACGGTAAATGTCAAATGCCAAATGGTAAACACTAGAGGCTAGACGTTCAATGGTAAACACTAAAAACTTAATGGTAAACCTCGAACAGGAAACGCTAAACAGTAAGCGGTAAAAGCTAAACGGTAAACTGATATGAAGGTAAATGGTAAATAGATGTAATGGTAAATACTGAACAGTAGACGCTAAATGTCTACCGTTAAATGCCGTACGATAAACGCCAAATGGTAAACACTAAACGCCTAATGGTAAACATTAAACTGTAAATGCTAAACGGTAAAGACTGTACTCTTGACGACAAACGGTAAACGGCAAATGATAATCGCCTAGCGGTTAACGCTAAACGGTCAAAGAAATTGTTAACAAAAAACGTAATTTTGTTTCTCATATTAGATGTTTCATGAAAGCCTGTAACTGTGTCATTCATGATTTAAATAATACAAACATCACCAAACACATTCATGTAAACAAATTCACAAATGCACTTGAAAATGAGAATAAATTCTCTAAACGCCTTGTACTAAGCATAAAGAATACGTAACTGGTGCAGTTTTCATTGTTTAAATAATAAACACGAAACGATTAACAGTAGATATTAACGCTACTGCAACATGCAAGTACGATTGCGGATGTTTACGAAAATTTGTGATACATAAAAATGGTGTCAAGTTAAATTATTTCTGTGGAAGTCATAGATGACACAGCATTAAAATTATTCCAAGGTCAAAATTTCTGTATTTCTTAAACCAAAAGTACTACACACACGTTTGGTTTCTCGTGCAAAGTAATCATTTCTTGTTCTGACACACAGAACTGTGACGAAATTACCTTATTATTTTAATACATTACTAAGGAACAAATGGAAAACCAAACAATATACGAAAAGTACTGATTTGATTAGATATAAATTTTCACAGGAAACTGTCACACACAGTGCACTTATGCGAATATAATGCACATTCTACATCATCCTGGACAGTTTTTACTGTATTATCTATTGAAAACAGTAGTTTCTTGCAATTTGAGTAGGGATTTGAAACAAATCCACGAGACAACCAAGTTTTCACTGCTGAATCTGCCTTAATCAGTCGGAATGGTACTGAACTGTATTTTGAGGAGAAACCGTGTACGTTATAAATATTTCTTCATTGTAGCAATTGACCAGCTTCTTATATTGGAACAGAAAGAGTTCTGCATAGTAGAAACACTCGTAACTATTGTAAACTGTAAAACACTCATTCTGAAGTGATTGTATTGTTCGCTCATTGATTTCTGTAAAAGCTTTTAGATTACAAGTGACGTCATGTGTGAGAACTGAACACTCTTGCGAATAAAACAATGTGTCACAACAGTCTTATTTTAGAGATCTAATCTTAACATCTCTTATTCTTCAACTGTGTGATACTTTTTGAATAGAAAATGACATTTTTATATACACAAACAGTTAGATACCAGTATTTTAGAAATTGACTGTATCTTTGTTACTCTTTCTTCCACGACAAATTATGCACCCATTCTCACTGTTGAGAAAATCGGGTACAGTCGGACTGAATGCCGAAAATCTTGACTGTAGATATATCTCGCAGTCCTGTTGCTCCAAATTTGGTGGTGGCACCTTTCGAGCTCAATATCGGTTGACGCCAACTCTTCTCCAACATTGACAGTTTTACGGTGCATACTGGACTCCCCGGACATTTCTAGCTCTGTAACATGAAGTCCCTGGGTTTATGTAATATAGCAACAAAGTGTTAACCGAAATATATATTGATAACAGCTTATTACATTATTCTTGGACTTCATTTTTTTCCAGAAGATAGCAACTCCGAATTTGTCTCTCCAAAGGTTTAACATCAACCGATAGCTCCTAAGCAAGTGTTCCAGCTCTTATTGTATGTCTCTCTGCTGAATTAGCAGCTGTTTCGTATCTCATATGCTGAATCGGAGATTGCACAGTAACATTCTTGGAAACACCCGTTTCCCACAAACAAAATGCGCGAGGAAACTGATAAATCTAAGCAAGCTGAGAGTCTTGTTTTTCCGAGACAGACAAGAAAAACAGTGTGTTGAGACTTGCAAAGGCTTATCAAACGCAGATTCATCCCCTGACCTCAAGGCTGTAGCGGAGCACAGGAGCCCTTCTTCATTAAAAAAATGGTTTTGGTTATCCACATCAGTATTCATTTTATTATCGAGATATAATGCCCACGTAATGATTCAATCTGGTGTCTTCCAGGGTGTCATCTTGAGTGCACTTGCTTGTTTGCCTCCATAACCAGTAGGACTGACTGTAATCATTTTTAAATTCTCCTGAGGAAGCCCATAATGCAGTGCACGCCGTTTTATGTAAAAATCAATAATCGGATGTTTCATTTCTAAATCTAATCTTTCACTTTAGTATTTTCATCAGACATTGTAAACTCTTAGGCAATAATAAACGTTTCGTGACGTTCTTCTTCCGTAGATATTGTTTCAGTATCATTTGCACTTTTGCTGGTGCTTTCGAAGTTGTCAAAAATATTAATCGCTCCATCAGTTAATTTAGAATATTTTTACTTGAACAAAATCGATATGTGCTGGTGATTTGGTGGAGAATGTTTTCCAGTCATCATCTCTCACTTTTAAGCCATCAGTTTTGGTTAAATCATGGTTAACGACTTGAATTTATTATTAGCTTTGTTTTGAATTTAATGGTTTGTGAGGGAGGTATCTTCGCTGTTAGGCATTGCTACACTTGAGAATTTTAAAGATCTTGTGCTGCATAACTCCTTTTAGTAGGTCTAAATTTAAACAATAGATTATACCATCCCCTCATTCCTGTGTATCTGACATTGTGAATTATTAAATCTCCTTCGACATGTATCAGTGAATCACCAATCATATACACTCCAGCAGTTAGTTCAAATCTAATGCGGTACACAGTATCACACGCGCTGTCTACTGGCTCACAAAAAATGATGTTGCCAATCTACTCCACGCTTCGGGCATTACTTTCCCTCGTGGCTCTACTTCATCTCCCTCACTATCTTCCATTGATCGTCTTCTGCTTTCTTAAATACTTTACACCCCTCTCCTCCTTCTAAGTATGTCTCGTCCTCCTCTCGGAATAGCTCTCCCAGTCTCTCTAGCACCTGAGAAATGGATCTAAATGCTCTTTCCAGTACAGAATCAAGAGATTCAGTTTGCCTTTTTTCAGTAAAGACAGATTCCCTGCGAATATTTCAACGTCTGAAATGAGAGAGATTGTCATTCACAATGCTCAGTCAAAACTAAACCGATTACAAGCAAACGTTTCAGTTTATATCAATTTTCACAGCGTTAGTCGTTAACTGTTCTTGGGTGTTAAATAGTGTTCGAACACTGGTTTGATATTACCTATTGGACGGGAAAACTGTATATTAATATGTTGTTGCGTGGAGGTGTTATGCGTTAAGCTTTAGTCCCTGTGTAATATATTGCAACGTTGTTGTCTGGGGGCGTAATTTGTTATGCGTTTTGTGTTAGGCATTAGGTGTTCGGTGTTACTGCGTGGAAGGCTAGGGGGGAATTGTAAGCACTTAGGGGTAATGGTCTGACGCCTAGGACTATTCATCCCCCCAGTCGATTTGAGAGAGATGTTGACAACGGCAGTGTTCAGTCACAACTAAGTAGATTACAAACAAACATCTAAACGCAGCAGGGACTGCTGAATCATAGATTGCGCAATCAAATGCCTCGAAACACCAGTTTTCCACAAACACCAAACATGAGTAACCAGACAGATCTAAGCAAGTTGAAACATGAAAAAACTGAGCTGAGACTCGAACCCACGGCTTTTTGCTAGGACTTACCTCTCTAGAAGCAGAGGAGATGTTTTTCACCAAATTAAAGAAAAGAATCAGTTTAAAACCAATTTTTAAACATTCAAATTAATTTGTATTATTACGAGAAGGGCAATGATTGCACACAAGAATCTGGACGGGATTATCTACAGACATTTCGTGTGAGTCAGAGCGAGGATTCTACGAACATTTTCGAAAATCTGATGTGATTCAGAGCCTGCGAATGCGATAATCTTTACGAAATAAAGAAGTCATGGCGAATCTTCCATTTTTTCCGAAAACCTCATGGAATCCGAGAAATCCAATGACTCCATTATGAAGAATACCGTCTTTGAAAAAAAAATTTTCCCATTGTGGTGAGCGCAGCTAAATGTAAGAGGCTTAATGTGACACATCATTGTCAGTTGTTGTTTGGATCTTGAGTGAGTAACAGCGTAGCACAGATACTGTTGATTCTACACAATTTCAAGGTAAGCCCTAGTTTTTGCAACACATAGCTGTTGAAAGAAAGAAACATTGCATTCTGGTTAATGACAGTCAGCTAATCGCTGCCACAGTAGTATCAATTGGTAAGCTACTGGCGTATTTAGGAAACTAATGTTGCCCGCCCTGTCGTTCACGATAGTGATGTGCGCAGTGCTCTTGTGGATTTCAGAGCCGTAGTGTAGACTATCTTCTAACTCGTCATGTGAACGTCGAGTTGTTTCATAATATTGATTAGAAATTTGTAAGTGATAAATTCCCATGGAACCAAACTGCTGAGGTCATCGGTCCTTGGGCTTACACATTACTTAATCTAACTTAAACTAAATTACGCTAACGACAACACACACACCCATGCCCGAGGGAGGACTCAAACCTCCGACGGGGGGAGGCGCGCGACCCATGGCAAGGCGTCCAAGACCACAAGGTTACCCCGAAATCAGACATTGTCCCTATTTTCTTTACGATTCAGATGGGAGACAAAATATGTGCCAAAGATCGGCGAAAGGCAAAATAGGCTATTGCCACAGGTTTATTGATCACGAAGGCTGCTGAGAAATTTAAAATACCTGTTAACACGCTGCGAGGCAGATTAAAGTGTGTAAATGAATCGGACTCCAAAGCAAGTCCTCATTTAAATCAAATAGTTGTCAAATGGAACCATGTTATAGTTCTCTTCTTGTAACAACTAATTTCATCAATATCCTCAGATGGGTAGAGAATGGATTGCTGAAGAATTTCGAAAGGCCAAACGAGCTCTTTCTGCAAGTCAATAGATTGAAAAGGCAGATAAAACTTTTAAAATACCTCGTAACGGATTGCAGTACAGATTAAAGAGTGGAAATGAGTCGGATCCAAAGGTAAGCTCTACTTTTGTGTCACATAATTGTTAAATAATACCATGTGTTCATCATCATGTAAAGAATTAATCTTTCACGTTTCAGATGTGTAGAAAATGAGTTGTGGAAGATTTTGAAAAGGTGAAACAGATTGTTTCTGAAGGTTTATATTACTAAGACAGCTGAAATTTTTAGAATGCGTCGTAGCAAATTGCAAATGAGGTTAAAGAGTGGAAATAAGTAGGAGGGAAGCTGCAGAGCTTTGATTATCGTCTGAAGTGCACGACGGTTGTCGAAAAGACTAGAGTGGAAGACTGGAAACTGAACATGGAGGCATTCCATCGGTTGAGAAACTTCCACAAAAAGTTCATTTCACAGATTGGGAAATAGTCCACATACTTATGGCTTTGGATGGAACAATACACGTTGGATTATGGGAAGGGATGGCAAGAGAAATGATTCGCTTTCACAGAAGACATGAAAATATTAGTCAAATAACTCTCGCCAGTTTTATGTTAACAGTGTATAGTGCGAGATGAGCAAGCAAGCACAGGTAACAGTCGTATGCAAGAGATGATCACACTGCCTCATGTATCACAAGGCAGCAACGAGTGTTGACAGGGTACGCATTACAATCTAACCTAAGACAAGTACACCCTTCCGTTTTAATTATCATGGCAGAAAAGTTAAAAATATGTTTTTTACCTCAGTTTCTATTTGAAACGCAAAGTTGTGGTGTGGAGAAGTGAGCGCTTTCCATTTAATCTGTCTTTCTCTCCAGCACACACACATCCGCAAAGAAAGAAGGACAGAGAGACAGTTTGTGAGGTTGTTTTGTGACTCCTTGTTTTGTTAGCAAGAGTGTTTAGCTCTCAGATAGGAAGACACCAGTGATCTGAAAGTTTTTACAGACGCCAATGAGTGAATAACACAATCGTATAAAAGAGAGTGTTTAACCGATACCAAACACTGTACTGTTTTTGATATGCATGAAGGTTCAAGTGTAATTACTACACAGAACTATTTCTGTTCCTGCAGAAGAAGTTGCATTATAGGTATGTTATTCATAATGTACACAGTTTGCCCCACAGTGCCATTCGAATTTCATTAAGGTGTATTAAATAGTGAAATCTTGGTTGTCTGATGGAAGTTGTTTCAAATATCTAATCAAACGCCAAGAAACTACTGTTTACAATAGATGACACAGTAGGAAGTGTGGAGGATGATGTAGAATATACATTACATTCGTACTTTTACATTGTGTGTCACAGCACAAACTTTAATAGTCCCCTGCGAAAATTTTCATATCGTAAAATTATTATTTTTGTGAATGTTGTATATTTTTCCATTTATTTGTCAATAAATACTTAAATAATAAGGTACATTTGATACAGCTGTGTAAGACAAGTAAAAATTAGTAGGCAACACTAGTGTGTGCAGTATTTTTGGTGTAGTAATAGGTATATATGTGTGTACTTAAACCTGTAGTGTCCGGTATCTTGGGCGTGTCAGGAAGAACAGACACTATTCTTGATCCTGCAGCTGTATATAGGCCTACGCGACAAAATAGAAATTCCGATTTCAGCTGCAAGTGGCCACTGAAATATATTTAATTGCAACAAGCGAAAATTTGTGCCGGACTGGGACTTGAACCCGGATTTCCCGCTTATCGAAGACCTTAACCACTTCGGCATACTTCCACTCCAACACAAATTCCCATATATCCCACGCTCCATGAGTAGGTAGCCTTCTTCATTGTCCTCATTTCCTGCAGCCTCTCCCGATCCCCACATGAGGTCGAACGAAGTGTGCATCTTAACTCAAGGTATCATTATTTGCCACCAAAAACCATGCATTTGCATGTTTGGTGTTTGTTCTTTTGATGTCCGAAGGCATAGACGTCACACATATAAACATACGCTCCTCAACGACAAATATACCTTCCACGCGGTGCCTTCTTCATTCGAACCCTTCCGGGAATCAGGCGAGGCTGCGAGGAATGAGGATAATGGACAGGAAACACTACTATTTAGTGTGCAACATATGGTAATTTTGACGAGAAACGTGTTCGGATACCCCAAGTGGGTAAGGCGATCGCTCGCGAAAAGTGGGAAACCCGGGTTACAATCCCAATCAGGCAAAAATTTCCACTTGGCGCATTTTTGTTTATTTCATTGCCCAATTGCAGTTGATGTCGGAATTTCTCTTGCGTCATATATGTGTATATAACTGATTGCTTAACTTTGACCTTAGAATCATTATTTTAATATTATGCCAGAGGAATGCCTATGTACACAATCATCTTTGACTTTCACAGAAGTAAATTAATTTGACACCATTGTTATGCATCCCAAATTTTCGTAAAGATTTGTAATTATACTTGAATGTTGCAATAGCATTCAGCATTTACCGTTAAGTGTTCATTGTTTATCACTTAGCATTTACCATTTAACAATCTCCGTTAGGGTCTTAGCACGTACCGTTTAGAGTTTACCATAAGGCTTTTAATTTTTAGCGTTTACCATTTAACGTTTAACATTTGCTATTAGGTGTTTAGTGGCTACCGTTTACTGTTAAGCATTTACAATTGACTGTTTAGTGTTTATCGCTAGCGTTTACTGCAGGAACTGAGTGGTCTGTTCCCTTCATCTTGGGTTTTTAATGCTGTACTATGATTGGTTGGAGAAAAAAGGGGAGGTATTATAAAGCACAAAATTGCTCTGGACTGAAATTACATAAAATGAAACCAATTTATCCTGGAGGTTATGCATACTGTGACTTTCAAGTTAATAATGAAGATCTTTGACTTTCAAGTGGAGGTTTAAGTTTTAGCACATATTTCTTTCTTTCTTTCACCTGGGCCTGTGTCCTGCAATGGTCGCAGGGTCGGTGTGGTTACAACGCAATTGGCAAGGTTAATTGAAAGGGGTGGCCGGATGCCCTTCCTGCCGCCACCCCATACCCCCCAGGATGGAATCAGTTTACCCCAGCTGTCTGTGTCTAGTGTAAACCATGAAATAATGCGGAAGTGTTACAAATGTCTGTGTGTCGTGTAACTGAGGCGGGATGTGTGGACCAGCCCGGTATTCACCTAGCGGGATGTGGAAAACCGCCTAAAAACACGTCCAGGCTGGCTGACACACCAGCCCACGTCGTTAATCCTCCAGGAAGCAGCCCATTAGCGCTCTCGGCTAACCTGGCGGGTTAGGTTTTACCACATATCTGACACATTATTTAAATTCTACACTCTGGTTAGTAAGAAAGATGAAGGGAGGGAGGTACAAAGCACATAATTAGTCTGTTTCCATCATTTTGAACTTTTAGTACTGTGCGACTTTTGATTGGGGATAGGGAGAGGTGAGGAGGGACAGAGGGTTTTCAATTTCCTGTGCTATTTCTAATACTGCACTTTGATTTGCTGGAAAGAGGAGAGAGAGCGGAGTGTCTATAAACCACACAATTTGTCTGTTTCTATTATCTTGGAGTTTTAATACTGTGCTGAAAGCAAGGATTACTGCAAAGTGAATGGTTGGAAATAAGGGGTGGAGGGAAGCTATTACTGGCTGGAGATAAGGAGATGAGCGTGTGGCTTCCCACTGACAATAGTGATGTATCACTCAAGACATCAAAAGTTCTTAGTCAGCAGTGATGTCACTGGAAAGAATGAAAACGTCACATCATCCTCTCAGGGGCTAGTCGCGTGGATCTGTCGCAGAATGCCCATAGTAATCCTCCTTACATTGTATCAGAAAACCCTACACAATTTTACGAAGTATTCTTAAAATACGTAATCGGTACGTTACCTTAAAACATGTTTATAAGCAGGGAGTTATCACAACATAATGTTCTCAGTGAGATGCAACTGTTATCAAAATTGTTCGGAAATGGATTGTTTTCGACCACCAAAAATTTCACAGGCATCACGTTTGCTTTCTCAATATAAGAGTTTTTCACATGACTGGTTTTATTACAACTCTAAATATTTCCTAAAAGCAGAAATGGAAAATAAGGGTATGATGAGATGGTTTCTTATAATGACAAGGGATATTTGTTTCAACAGCAACCATTCCCTGTGGTTTTTAATTCCAAATAAGTAATAATAGTAATAATAATTATAATTATAATTATTATAGTTATTGTCGTTTTCGTTAAAATGGCATGTAGTAAATAACAACTAGAAACTCAAAGTTCACAAAAATTATCTTTATATCCTCCCGTGTGAAAACCATACTTTTGTAGATGTTCATCTCTGGCTTCTTGAATTGCTCCCCCAAGTCGTTTGCCATATTTCACGAAGTAACAACATCGCAGGCAAAACAATTAAGTCTTATTTCTTGTCTATGAACTTTAATTCCTTTCGAAAGTTATCGTTCATTTTCTCTCCTATTTGCTCAATGTACATATTGAATAACACCACAGGGTTATTTTTTCAACGGTGTACAAACTGTAGGGATGGATCGATGAGAGGATACGGAACAAAAAAGGTCTAATGAACTTATTTCCGAAAATACATGGTTTCCACGCTAGAAACCATTTATTCAATCATACGTTGTTACAGAGACTGCGGTCTAGTAAGCGCTGCACCATGAAGCCACAGTTACCATATGCATGGAATAAGTGCCACTGACGATTCGAAGGGCTACGTGGCTGCTACATTATGGTTCCCCAGCCCGCTTCGCCGTTAACATCTGGATGCATCTCAGTCGTGTCGTCCCTGGTCGATGGATCGGACGGAGGGGTCCAGTTGCGTGGCCTGCTCGTTCACCGGATCTGAAACAGTACCAATTCTGGTTACTGGGCCATCTCAAAAGAATCGTGTACGCAGAACCGATTCCAGGTGTGGAGACACTGGAGCAGCGTATTCGTGCAACCTTTGACACTGTTCAGATGCAGCCTGGCCGATGTGAACGTGTGCGACAGAACATGCTACACGCATGCGTTGAGGCACATGGAAACAATTCTCAGAACATTGTCTAACTGTGGCTGCAGGATAGAGCGCATATTAGACCGCAGTCTCTGTAACGATGTGTGATTGAATAAATGGTCTCTAGCATGGAAACCATCCATTTCCGTGGATAAGTCCATAAGACCTCGTTTGTTCCGTATCCTTTCATCCATCAATCCCTAGAGTTTGTGCACGGTGGAAAAAGATCTCCCTTCTCAATTATTATTTTTCATTCATGTCCTTCGACGCTTAAAAATGCAGTGTCTTCTGCACACTGTAGATAATCTTTCGCTCCCTGAATTTTATCCCTGATACTGTCAGAGTTTCAAAGACTGTATTCCAGCCACGATTGTCATTAGTTTTCTCTACATCTACAAATGCTATAAATTTATGTTTTCCTTGCTTTAACCATTTTACTGAAGTAACTCGTTGCGTCAATATTCTTTCGAATGTTTCTAAATTTCTCCAGAAACTAAAATGAGATCAGCATCTAAGAATTTTTCCCTTACTCTGTAAATTATTCGCCTCATTATTTTACTACCATGACTTATTAAATTAAGAGTTCGATAGTATACACACCGTGTCAGTACTTGCCTTCTTTGGAATTATCTGATGGTATTCCACCTCTCGCAAATTTCTTGCACATCAGGTGGAATAGATTTGTCATCTTCGGCTATCCCAAGGAGCTCCATAATTCTATGGGAATGTAGTCTGCTACAGGGGCCTTGTTTGTAATTATGTTATTATTTTATAATCTCTTATGCCCCTATACTTTTATCTCTGATTAAGCGTGAAGGACGAATTATGTGGATAATTAGGAGTATTAGTATTTCAGATTCTTCAGAGAATTCTGTTCAGAGTCATAGCTTATCTGGAGTGCCTCTCAACGTAAAAAAGAAAATACTTCTACTAACATTGAGGATCTGTAATCACTGAGGTGACACTGCTGAGCTAGGAATTCAGGACGTTACGTTTCGATGAGTGTAATAGAGTGCGAGAGTGATAACATAATTCCACTCTGATTAGAATGCGAGGTATACATTTTATACAGTATTATCATGATTGTTACCAAAACCATGTAATCTAAGGGGGTGAGTAGCAGTTTATGCGCTTGATTTAAAAATCGATCTCAGTGAAATCTCAGTTTGCTGAAACGCTTAGAATACAAAATACTCCGTGGCATTCCTTATTGCGCTGTCTTTCTTGAAAGAACTGTAATTGAACATTAAATCTGCTGCGCAGTGGGTATAACAAGTGTGCGACCAAAAGTCCCATTCTTTAAGAATACACAAAGCTAAATCACTTTTGATTTGTTTTCTGCAGGCTGTCTCATCTTTCTCTTTACGAATATGATATCTTGAGATAAATTGGGGTAAGCTATGGGGAAAGACGGGTAATGTAGAATACGTACAAGAAAAAAGAAGGAACAATAAGAGTGAAAGACGGATTAAAAAGGGTGTAAAACAAGGACGTAGTCAGTCGCCCCTGTTGTTCAATTTATAAATTGAAGAAGCAATAACGGAAATAAAAGAAACATTCAACAGTGGGATTAAATTTCAAGGTGAAAGGCTATCTGTGTTAAGATTCACTTATGAAATTGCTATCCCCAATGAAAGTGAAGAAGACGTACAGGATCTGTTGAATGGCATGAACAGTCTAATGAATACAGAATATGGACTGAGAGTAAATCGAAGAAAGACGAAAGTAATCAGAATCAGCAGAAATCAGAACAGCCAAAAACTTAACAGCAGACTTGTTGATCACGAAGTAAATGAAATTACGGAATTCTGCTACCTGGGAAGCAAAACAACCCATGGCGGATGGAGCAAGGAGGAAATAAGCAGCAGATTAGCACTGGAAAAAAGGGCATTCCTAGCCAAGAGAAGTCTACTAGTATCAAATGTAGGTCTTAATTTCAGGAAGAAATTTCTGAAAATGTACGTTTAGAGCACAGTATTGTATGGCAATGAGACATGGACTGTGGGAAAATCGGATCAGAAGAGAACACAAGCATGTAAAATGAGGTGCTACAGAAGAATGTTAAAAATTAGGTAGAGTGATATGGTGTGGAATGAGGAGGTTCTCCGCC
Organism: Schistocerca piceifrons; assembly: GCF_021461385.2. NCBI lineage: Eukaryota > Metazoa > Arthropoda > Insecta > Orthoptera > Acrididae > Schistocerca > Schistocerca piceifrons. The sequence continues at coordinate 599,186,872 of NC_060149.1, read as the reverse complement.
GAATCGGCAAGGAAAGGAGCATATGGAAAGCACTGACAAGAACAAGGGAGAGAATGACATGACACCTGTTAAGTCATCAGCGAATAACTTCCTTGGTACTAGAGGAAGCTGTAGAGGTAAAACCTTTAGAGGAAGACAGAGTCTAGGGTAAATACCCTGCAAACAATAGAGGACGTAGGTTGCAAGTGTTCAAGTGCTACTCTGAGATGAAAAGGTTTGCACAACAGAGGAATTCGTGGCTGGTCGCATCAAATCGTCAAAAGACTGATGACTAAAAAAAAAAATTATCCAAGTATTTTGCGGTTTTTTCTGATTATGTTAGTTCACTGAAAGAGCACTTCTTCAGTCAGCCGGTTTGAACTTAGCTAGTGCGATCTGAGAATGAACTTTTTCCGTGAAATCAGTTCCAAATTGTTGTCAAAGGTTCAACTTCTTTCTTTCGATGAGTTTTCTTACCCTAAAGTTTCAGACGACGGAACTGTTTATTCACAAAAAATTAATCTGACTAAGTGCACTGAACTAATTATGTAATAGTGTTAAAGATATTACTTGCCCCAGGTACTTCAGCAGATCCTAGACAACATCGTAACATGTATCACATGTTACTAATTGTAATGAAACAGACCTTACAACCGTTAATGACGGTCATCTGTAATAACGTGTTTCCTAATATCTGCATTATTTTCTTATTAAATACTTTTGTATTGATTGACATGCTTGACAGTGTTCCCTTATCGTACCCTGAGGTACCTACTCACCACAGACTCACGACTGTACCACGGATGGTTAGAAAATACTCGTGAGAACTACGTTATATTGGTTTGCATAGGAATCGGACCATTTGCATTTCTGATCTTCCGAATAGGTTTTCGGGTGGTACTGCGCGATTCCTCAATGTCAGCAGTACAGTACGTTATGAAACGTCTGTTGTCAGTCAGCAAGTGTGATCCTAATCCGGGATCACCAACGTTACTTTACGTTTTAATTAGCACAGTACTGTTTGTGTGCTTATGTAAAGATGGAAGGCTTTAGGCGAAAAGGGCAAACAAAATATGGATAGCTTTGCTCTAGGTTTAAAATCGTGTGCATTCATTGACAGAAATGTAGACGCCATTCCTGTAAGCAACATAGTACATGCCCCAAGATAAGGAATCTACATTTAAGTATGTGGTTCCATTGCTGAACATCGATTATGAAGAAAAATTGAGAATGAGAAATTGTAAGTCTCCTTCCATTTACATGTGTGATTAACTACCGAGAGTTGACGAGATGTTTTCCCTGAGTATAGTCTATGCTTTCACCACGTGAAGCATGTTCTATGTTTTTCTCTCCCGAACCGTCCTGTTTATGACACAAAAGAATTTCTGCGAAGTCGTAGCATATAACTGATTTCATTATTCTGAAATAGGTTACTGACAGCTCTTGAAAGTCATACGAACTTAATGCCAGTTTCTTTCTGCCTGTACGAAATGGTAGTACTTTTTTCAGATTTAACTAAAATAAAACTAAACCAATAAAGAGAAAGGAATTTCAGCGGTAGTGTTTGCTGAAAATTATATATATATATATATATATATATATATATATATATATATATATTGTACTACGGCTGAAATACCACGGATGTTACTTGGACTCCGCGGCCTTATAATCAAAGAGAAGAGACTAATGAAGGCGACAGGAACAAGGTGCAATTACGTTTTCATCTTGGGTGCGGGGATGACGTTTGCGAGTGTAATTAAGTAGGCTTCCGTGATTAAACACAGGCGTGCCCGCGGCACCTTATAGAATTTCACAGAGACAGCACTTGTGTGCCATAACGAGGACATCTCTTTCATTTCTGAAACTCTTCGCATTTCTTTCTTATCTTGATGATGTGTAACGATAGAGTGGTCTTTGCTTTTTATATCTCGGTTTGCAGTTCTCTTTGGGCCAAATGAAAGCAATCCGCAGCATTTACAAATCTTTTGACGGAACAAACTTACATCTTAATCCGTCCATACAGTTTCTACATCAGCATTTTGTTTCACGAGGCGACACATCTTGTGGTAATTGTTAAACATTTTTGTGTTCATAAGCCAGGAAAACTGCAAAAAGTGTCTAAATTATCACAGACATTTATAAATGTGTAATCTGTGGCATCAAGTAAAACAGACTCCAGGAGTTGAGATAGAAGTATAAACGTGGTAATACCCAAGTGAGTCAATCTCTAAAATTCTGTAGGTCCAGTTTCCAAAATTTTCCCACAAGACTACTCACTCTCAGGACGACTTTATTTTAGTTTTTAACGGTTTGTTTCATGTTTTCGCGAATTACTATGTGGCGCCGTTAGCTGTCTTCGGTGAGAACAGCCATATATCTGGTTCGGTATCTGAATGCGTGCATTCCATGTAATAGCATTTAGCTGGCTAAGTAGCGACCTACAGAGTCTCCCACCACGCCGCCACTGAAACTATTACTATTTTCAATTTCATTGTCTCTGTACTGTCTCTCTCTGTTTTTTGCAGACAGACAGAAAGGCAGAAAATTTACATGAATTTGAACCCAGCAATAAAAAGTTAGTCACGATTATTTTGTAAGTATTCTCATTGATACTGTTGTTGCAATTGATTTAATATAGGGCTATGTTCATTAAGCAGTTGGTAATATTACAACTCAGAACAGCCTGATAGGTATTTCGTTGTCTTTTGTCCATCACTGGGTGGGAGCTACACTAATCTCTTTTAGCTAATATACTCTAAGGAAAAAACTAAAAAGACTCAAAGCGAAGAAATTATCCGAATGGGACGGAAATCGGTAGATTATACAGACAAAAGAATGATTACAATTTCAGAAAAAATGTATGATTTATTCAAGAGAAAGAGCTTCACAAACTGAGCAAGTCAATAACGTGTTGGTTCACCGATGACCCTTATGAAAGCAGTACTTCGGTTTGACATTGACTGATAGAGTTGGAGGGATATCGTACCATATTCTGTCCAATTCTCACGTTAAATCGTCAAAATTCCGAGTAGATTGGAGGGCCCTGCACATTATGCTCCAAACGTTGACAACTGGCGAGAGGTCCGGTGACCTTACTGGCCAAGATAGGGTTTGCAGCACGAATACAAGCAGCAAAAATTCTTATTTGCTGAAACAAAAGTCCAGGATGGCTTGCCACGAAGGTCAATGAAACAGGACTTACAATATCATGATATACAGCTATGTTGCAGAGGTGCCGCGGGTGACAACCGAAGTGGTTATGCTTTGGAGTGAAACGGCACCCCGTATCATCACACCTGGAAGTCAGGCCGTATGGAAGGAACAATCTGGTTGGTATCCCACCCCTGCCGGGGGGTCTCCAGACACGTCTTCGCTTGTCATCGGGGCTGAAATCGAAGCGGGATCCATCAATAAAGAAAATTATACTCCATTCAATAAGATTCCAGGCCGAATCCTGGGCTTACATTTCAACAAGACTGCGGTGGTACACCAACTTGACTGTCGCCCGCCATAGGACCTGAAAACCAGAAGTGATGGCCTGCGATGCCATTGTTTTTATAGCAGGACCCCGTTCGTTGTCATCCGCGGTCACCTTACAGCACAGCGGCACGTAAAATATATTCTGTGCCCCTTTTTGTTGCCCTTTATGACAAGCCATCCAGGGTTTACATTTCAGTAAGATAGTGCGCACCCTCACACAGCGAGAGTTTCTGTTCCTTATCTTCGTGGTTGCCAAACCCTATCTTCGCCCTCCCACCATCTCGAGACTTTGATGATCTAAAGCGCCAGTTGGACAGAATTTGGCGCGATATCCCTCAGGAGGACCTCCAACAACTCTATCAGTCAATGCCAAGCCGAATAGCGTCTTACAAAGGGACAGTGATGAACCATCTCGTTACTGACTTGCTCAATTAGTAAAGCCCTTTTGAACAAGTCATCCAATTTTTCTGAAAGTGTGATAATTTGCTTCTCTGCGTATGTACATCACATTTACCGATTTCTGTCTCGTTCGGAAAATTCCTTCGTAGTGCGTCGCTTTTTCCCCTTTTTTCCGTCGAGTGTCTTAGCTAAATTAGAGACACCTTGAAACTAAACTATGTGACACAAAGGAAAAGACCAAAAACCTCACTTTTTGTCTTTGTCGCTTATCCCTATTGCAGTAGGATAATAACAATTGTTGGGTAGGTCACCCAGAATTCATCGAGTTTATAGCTGAGTAGGCAGGAAAACGGAACGTATCCTTTAAATATATTTTAACATTTCAATGGATATTTCCACACTAAACATTGCAACAAGTATTCTATTGCTTCCGCCATTAACGAAAGCATATAAAAATATTAAAAGGCAACATAAAATTTCTTAAGACAAATTAGGTACAGCCGGCCGGTGTGGCCGTGAGGTTCTAGGCGCTTCAGTCTGGAACCGCATGACCGCTACGGTGGCAGATTCGAATCCTGCCTCGGGCATGGAAGTGTGTGATGTCCTTAGGTTAGTTAGGTTTAATTAGTTCTAAGCTCTAGGCGACTGATGACCTCAGAAGTTAAGTCGCATAGTGCTCAGAGCCAAATTAGGTACATAAACAATGGACAGAGCGGGCCTGTAAGGAGTGCCACCCCGTCATCGGGCTTCTGTCCATTTCAGGAATGTTACTGTCCACAAACCACTGCCTCACATATCTTGCTTTATGACAGAGTGTATTCTCATTCTGATACAATCATCGTCTTCGAACAGTTCCTTTACAGCACGCAGTCCACAATGCTGCAAAATATGTTCATATCCTTCCGTTTTTTTTTAAATGTAATAAAAGGACCACACTCCAACCACGAGAAACACCCCCATACCTTAACACCACTTTACTGTGGGCACTACACATGACAGCAGTTAACGTTCCCCAGGAATTCGCCAAACCCAAATCATCCCACTGAATTACCACAGGATACAGCATGATTCATCACTCCAGATCACTGGTTTCCGGTCATCTACTGTTCTGTGTCGTCCCTCGTTACATCACCTCAAGCATCGCTTAGCTTTGAATACAGAAATGTGTGACATATGAGGAGGTGCTCGATCACTGAACCCCATTCTGTTTTAACTCCCTACGCATTGTCATTGCGACAACTGAACTGCTAGGAACACTTTGTTAATCACTAGTGATTCCTGCCGCGAATTTCGTGTGATTGTTTACACCTCTCCTTCGCAATGGTCGACTGTCACTGTCCGTCTCAGCATGAATTCCGTCTGGTCTTGATTCAGCTGTGATTGTTCCTTCGCGTTTCAGCTTCGCATTCATCAGTCCACTTGCGCTGCTTTAGAAGGACTGATGTATGTTTTACTCAAATGACACTCAATGGCAAAGTCTACATTCGAAGCCAATGAACTCTCTGGACCGACTCATTCCGTTGTTACAGCTTCTCTACCGACAGCACTAAATTCACCGCCTCCTTTTATCCTGGCAAGTTTACCTCTAGTGGTCAATTACATATGGGTGGCCAGATACTTTTAATTCAATTGTGTATTCCCGTCTTACAGATGACGTCAATTGAGAAAGGTCACGAGGGCTTGCAGGCTACGATAAGTGAACCCACTGCTGGTAATTATTAGTAGGTAAGTGTTCAAGTAGTGCAGCAATTTAGCACTGCATATACATAATTCCCTTGTGAGCGTGTAACAGCACATATTCGTGTATATTTTCCAAAGATCGATAGAGCCTGATGACACCTAATTCACTGTGGTATGTTCTGTCGCTGCAATATCGCAGTGTAAGAGTACATCAGAAGGATAATATCACCCCAGTGTCATTGTTGACCGCCATGACGTCGATATTCTTGTATCAGGCATAACGTACAGGGACAACTATAGTAAATAGTAAAAACTGAAATACACTGATGAACCGTAGCATATCATCACCTCCTTAATAGCGTGTTGGTTCAGCTTTGAAAAGCAATACAGCACCGATTCTGCATGGTATGAATCTGATAAGTCCTTGGCAGGCTTTCATAGTTATATGGCACCATATGTCTACTAACAGGTCAATCAATTCGCATAAATTACAGGCCGGTGGTTTGGAGGAGCGGAGCTGGCGTCCAATAGCATCCCAGATTGGTTCCACCGGGGTCAGATCATAAGAATTTGAAGGCCAAGAAAGCAACGTGAGGTTACTGTCTCGCCCTCAAAGCCACTGTAACACTACTCTGTCGTTGTGACAAGGTTCTGTTTGTCAGGGTACGTGAAGATGGTGACATGTTCGTTCGCTGAAATATTCTGCACATTTGACACTATGAACCGGCAGTACACCCGTGGACTGTTAGATCTTTAAGGGCAGATGTAGGGCAAAATTGCGAAAAACATCGAATTCTTTTATTGCGTAATTTATTAGGTTGATTCTTTAAGAATAACGTCGCCATGTTTCAAAAACGTTTGTTTGGATGTCTGCGCCTGCCACGCCCCCTCTTTCTATACTGTGACCCACACCTTCTCTGCGTTACAAATTTTTTGTAGTACGTGCCATAAACTTATTTCACTTTTTAGTTTTGCTTATATCAACACGTTTTGCACTAAATGGGTCGTAACAGTGGGCGCATATTCAAAAAATGGAGGAAATGTCGAATTTCAAATGTGAAAGGTACGTGAAATTGAAATAACACTGTTACAGATGCTGCTCCTAAGTGTGAAGAACAATTTTCGAAAAAATCGCTGAGTTCAACAAAGAAGAAAGTTAGGGAAGGAACTAATGATGCTTTTTACAGTGCCAAAGACGACTTTTCTAGTGGATTTAGGTTAACTGACTTAGAAATACTTGCCCTTTCGAATAGTGTTCCATGTGCATGTGGTACTTGTGGGTCAAAGGGCCTTAGATTGTATGATGACAGTGACAGAATTGGCATTGTAAGTAATATGCGTGTTTTGTGTCAAGTTTGTAAATATGATGGTCAGTTCAAGACTTTTGGTATCTATGGGAAGATGTATGAGGCGAATAGAAGATTCTGTTACGCCATGAGGTGCTTAAGCGTAGCAGACAAAGTATAAATTTATTTTGTGGCTTGATGAACACACCTACACTAGTGACTAGACTCAGTGATTACAACAGAACACTCGTCAGTGCTCTTGAAGTTGAGTGCAAGGAGTAGATGGAAGTAGCTGTTGAGGAAGCTGTAGATATTAACAGTAACAGGGGAGAAGGACACTGTGTAGTAAACATACATGGAACCTGGATGAAGGGGTCCATACTTCACTTCATGGTGTATCATCTGTCATTAGTATGGATACAGGGAAAATCTTAGACTTCCAATTAACGAGCAAATAGTTCCCTCAGTGTGACACAAGAAAGAACAATGATGGTAATGAAGAGGAAAGGTGACAGCAGGAACACAAGAAAGAGTGCGCAGCAAGGATTACCAGGGGTCAAGTGGGGGGATGGAAGCAGCTGGGATGAAACTAATATTCCAAAGGTCAGTTGAACACAATATGGTACGTAAAGTATCTAGGTGGTGGAGTTTCCAGTGTTTTAAGACAGTTTTAGAGAGCAATCTATACGGCTCACAAACTGCAATTGAAGAACTGCAATGTTTGGGGCATGTTCAAAAGCGAATAGGAGGTACACTTCTCAGATTGAAGAAAGAAATGAAAGGCAAGAAATTAGACTATGGAGACCCACTAGGAGGTGTTAACACACTGACAGACAAGGAAATTCACACTTTACAAATATGTTGTAGAAAAGCTATCAGGGGAATTTATGTAGTGTGAAAGCAATGTAGCAAGCCTTGTGGGCAATATTTTTTCACAAATTTTCCACACATGATAGTCCTCAACATTCCCTTTGTGACATACCGTGGTGCAAATATCTTCAGGCAGAATCCAGTGGTAAGCCATACACCCACAAGTATGGTTTGTCTCTTACTGTTTTAGATGTTGTAAAACCAAAGTTCAGGTACCTATCCAATCCTGAACTGCTGGAAAACACAGAACACAAATTAGAGCTACAGTCACCTTATATTGATATGTTGTCCAATAACGGCATTTGTGTCCTCAATTGCTGTGAAAACAGCTGCATGTGATGCCTGCCTAGTGTTCAGTAGTGGAAATGTAGGTAGGATTAAGTGCCTGCAGAGACTAGGCTTCCATCCACGTGCATTTAACCTGAGGATACTCAGAAGCATCGATGAAGCTCGACTGGACAAAGCTCAGGCAGCAGAAGGATAAGTGCAAAAGTTGTTTAGGCAAAAGAGTCAGAGGAAGAGATTGCTGTAGCAAGACGAGAAAGGCTATAAAGATTAAGGATATGGAGAACATTAGTCACTAGAGGCATAGCAATATTATCAAAAATTTCATTAAAAACATTAAATGCGTATTGCCATAAACTGACTTTTTTGAGCTAACGTCCTGAAATTTGGCATAATTGTTAAGCATTACTTACTAAATAATCCTGTGCAACACTTTTACCTTATCTTTTCTCTGAGAAAAGTTCTACTTTAAAATTTGAGAAAAACAGAGCAGTCCCGGTAACACAAAACTGAAAAATTAATTTCAGAGTAGCTATCACCTTAAACAAAAATCTGTTCCACACGTTTTATTAGACTCTAATGCAGATGTCAACTGTGAAATTGCAGCTTTATTACATGATTAGTTTAGTGAAAAGTTACATTATAGAAGCAAAATTCAGATCCTTATAAAATATATGCCAAAGAGCATTTTCAAACAAAAATTGAGCAGAATATCAAGCTTTGTGTTGTACATAATCGTCTCAAGTTTTAGTATTTTAGCTGTAATATTTTTGTAGCTATATATGTTTAAGTACAAGAATGCATTTTGCCCTACGTCTGTTCTTAACAAATTTGTCAACATGTACGCTGGAAATGGTGTATAAAGTCAATAACAAATAGTACAGACACGCTGTATATCCAAGTGACACACAGTTAGGTATATCTTGATATCAGCTTGGGAATGCCCAAACAAATAAACTAATAGTTACTAATTCTACATTAAGTAATCCCAATAAGGATGTCAAAACAATTATTTCTCCACATGTACACAATCGATATCGACAGCATAAGTAGATTGTTCCATTATCCTATCAACACTTTTGATAATATAGTGATATTTTTGTAGCTTAATGTATGTAATATTGTCGTCTGATTAACGTAGGACTGCAGCGCCAAGGTGAATAACGTGTCAGGTTGACTAGGTTTTCTGCAGTTCAGTTTTTGGTGTATAAGACTGAGTAAAGCCAGTTATGTGGATAATGTTAAAATTGAATAACGTGGTATGGGGTTGCTAATCAACTAGTAATATGTGTTGTACAAATTTATAATTTCTATAGTATGTTGTGACCTTACACGTATCTAAGCGAGCTAATCAGCCGCCTAAATTTGCTAAAAATAAGGTGAATTTGATGCATGGTTGAACGCTAGCGGACGCAGGGTTCAGGTAGCTCCACGTTCATCCAGGGTAGTTGAACGTTTCCAGCCACCAAGATGTAGAGACGATGATCGTGTCGCCGGAAACAGGTAAATCTCAGGACTCTGAATTTGGAAGGGTGATGCTCGCATTGCCTTTGTGTAGAATATGCTCCAAGAAATGACGGAGTATTAGACAATCTTAAGGATGCTCAAGTTACAGCTCTTTGAGTTTCGACAATAACTCACGTCAAGCATTAATGCAAATCTGAACACGTTTGTTATCTCACAAAATTAGGCGTATCCAGTGACACAAAAATATATCAATATCATTAAAATTACAGAATTTAATATCTCACAACGAATGAACATTTTCACAGTGATTCTTTGAATTAACAATTTTTATTGCTTCATGAAATTTCAACAAACGGTATCCCATATGATAGCTTTGTACTATAGCTATCATACCTGAAAGCTTCGTATCTGTATCTATTTTATTTATTGATTTACAACATATTTTAGATATTTTTCATTGTGAAAATGTTTGTGAGAACATCGTATACTCCACATTTTCACAGCAAATGAACACAGCATCAGTTGGTCATATTTTTGTCGTACTTGTGTATTTATTAATAAACAGTTTACTATTTTGCCAATATATTCTTCAAATGTTCATTGCCAGTGCTGTTACAAAACTGTGTTACCAGACACCACTGAAAGAGGAACAAACGAAACGTTTCTGACAGGACGACATATATAGTTGTTTAAATAATATTTAGCGATAGTCTATAGTCATATAACTTAAGCGCACTTGTGCAATAGTTCTGGCTTATTTATTTACGAACCAATTATTACTTATATTTATTGTGAATGATCTGAATGTAACTGAATGTTTATAAAATTTCTTTTACTTAGATATTATTGAAATATTTTAGTTTAGAGCGGGAAAGTGATTAAGGTAAGAATGGTGTATGCGATCGCAGTTTTTCTCGGCCTATTCCACTGATGAATTCTTCTCGGGTTATCAGCCGAGTGGTGGCGTCGTCGTGTCACAACGTTTCAGTGAGTTTCGTACCCATCATCTTCTGAGTTTGCCAGAAGATGATGGGTACGGAACTCATTGAATTTTGCGACAAGATGACGCCACCACTCGGCTGATAACCCGAGAAGAATTCATCAGAAGAATGATGTATTTTTGGTGTGAGTGGCCTTAAGCCACTAGAAAATGAAAGAGTGGCGGAACACTAGAGGAGCCGAGTGAAGAGCTGAAGGGAGCGATTCCGGACACTTGGCGTCGAGTGCTGGAAGAAACCAGACCTACCTATGGTAACGTGGGTGATTTAGTCGCATAGGTGGTTGATTCTGAGCGGTGAACGGCCGCCACAATACCCTTATCTTTGGCAGGGACTCTAACCCACGAGAGATCTGAATGTGATTCAGAGTCGGACTAAATATTTCTGCTTGATTTATGGAACGGAGAATGGATAGAGTATGAGTTACTATTCTTCGTATCGTGTGTTCTAATTCGTGAATCATCATGTTGAACTCTGAATTGTTTTGAGCTGGTGCATATTTCGTGTAGTGTGATCACGAAATCGACTTAGTTTTCGCGAGTCTTTGGTGGTTATTTAGTTTGGGGATTTTGTCAGCATTCTCCTAACGCTCTCAACGTAACTTTCTAGCTTTTGATAAGGATATTTTCTGTCTATATTTTACCTGAATGTCGTAGGACCACTTTCCGTTTATTTGTGATGTCTTTTCTCGAATAAACATTATTCAATATAATTCTCTGTTGTCTACGTCAGTTCTAGACGTTAGAATAGAACCCTTGTTATTAAATTATTCATTTAGCTTTTATTTTGTATTTATGTGTATTTTATTAGTTCGTAATTCTAGCCAATGTACAGACTATTTGATTGCAGGATCGCAGCTATAGATTATTATTTTCAGCAAATTAGCTGCGGGGCATGAGAGCAAACGCGCGCGGCTCTAGCCTATGACTACATCGAGCTGTTATACATTTTAAGTAGAGCCGTATGTAGCAAAAGTACCTAAAGTACAGAGCAGCTACACTCAGCAGCGGTAACCGTTAGTTACTATCGCAAAGTGTAAATGCATTTTCAATATCTTTTCTTTAACTCTCCAAACGTTAGCTTCAGGCGTAATATGCTTTCCATTACGGACGTTACATTGTTTATCAGACGTTTATCAGACATGAAAGAGAAGCAGTGGTTGGGAAGGGAGTAAGACAGGGTTGTAGCCTCTCCCCGATGTTATTCAATCTGTATATTGAGCAAGCAGTAAAGGAAACAAAAGAAAAATTTGGAGTAGGTATTAAAATCCATGGAGAAGAAATAAAAACTTTGAGGTTCGCCGATGACATTGTAATTCTGTCAGAGACAGTAAAGGACTTGGAAGAGCAGTTGAACGGAATGGATGGTGTCTTGAAGGAAGGATATAAGATGAACATCAACAAAAGCAAAACGAGGATAATGGAATGTAGTCGAATTAAGTCGGGTGATGTTGAGGGTATTAGATTAGGAAATGAGACACTTAAAGTAGTAAAGGAGTTTTGCTATTTGGGGAGCAAAATAACTGATGATGGTCGAAGTAGAGAGGATATAAAATGTAGACTGGCAATGGCAAGGAAAGTGTTTCTGAAGAAGAGAAATTTGTTAACATCGAGTATAGATTTAAGTGTCAGGAAGTCATTTCTGAAAGTATTTGTATGGAGTGTAGCCATGTATGGAAGTGAAACATGGACGGTAAATAGTTTGGACAAGAAGAGAATAGAAGCTTTCGAAATGTGGTGCTACAGAAGAATGCTGAAGATTAGATGGGTAGATCACACAACTAATGAGGAGGTATTGAATAGAATTGGGGAGAAGAGGAGTTTGTGGCACAACTTGACAAGAAGAAGGGATCGGTTGGTAGGGCATGTTCTGAGGCATCAAGGGATCACCAATTTAGTATTGGAGGGCAGCGTGGAGGGTAAAAATCGTAGGGGGAGACCAAGAGATGTATACACTACGCAGATTCAGAAGGATGTAGGTTGCAGTAGGTACTGGGAGATGAAGAAGCTTGCACAGGATAGAGTAGCATGGAGAGCTGCATCAAACCAGTCTCAGGACTGAAGACCACAACAACAACAACAACAACAATTGTAGGCGTATCGAAACTGATTACAATTAATTCTTACCTAGACTACTTGCCTAAGAGAAGTCAATATTCGCTTTTGTTTTAGTTCGTGGAAGAAATGTCAAAGGTAAAAAAAAAAAAAAACTAGGACAGAGTTTAGCAGAAATTCTCATGTATGCCTGGGACGATTGCATGAGCTAACTGATTAAGATCCTGATAGTGGTATTGCTAACACAGAGAAAGAAGATCGTGTAGATGAAAGCGGTCATGAATCAGGAACATAAATTTTAGGAAATAATGAATTTTAATTACAGGAAGAAGCTGTGAAGAGGTTTTACGTTTTTTTAAGAAATGATTGAATAACAAAATCGAGGGAAAGAGGACAGTCTGCCAATCTTAGGACAAAGTCTTGTAATATTATTAAGCATTTACCTGGACCCAAAAATGAAGCTCATATAAAAAAGAGAGTAATCAGTACTCTGTAGTTATTCTTGAATGAAAATATAAAATGCCTCATTGCATTAAGTACTATATTTTTATGAATAACGTTCGTGGTAACTTTTCTAGGGAAATGAATGTTAAAGAGACAAATGTTACAGAGATCGGAGCTTTATTGTATCTATGTGGGTCTCTCAGATGTTCTAGAAAGAATTTATCGAAGTTGTGGGATAACGTAAAGAGCAGTGAATTTGAATCGTAATACTTAAGCATGAATGAAAACAGGTTCAGGTTTCTCTTAATATGTATGTCGTTTCAAAATATCCTTGATGCAGGAGTTTACAGAGAGACTGCCAAGTTGGCTGCCAACCGAGAGGTACTGTAACTTTTTACGTACAGTTACGAATAATATTTCTCACCTGGTGTGTATTTTACTGTATATGTATCTTAACTGCATTATATTTAGATGTAAATGAATCACTTCTAAAACAGATCATATACACAGCTCAAAGTATGCAATTACACAGTTTTTTTGTTGTGGATGACGCTTGTCATCCGCACTAGTGACCGTTTAAAAAATTATTGCGCGAGTAACGGGTGTTAACGAATTTGGTTTTGATTTGCTAATATTTCATGCTTCAGAGCTGAAAGAAACTATTTGAACAAGCATTGGTGACATAAGACACACGTAGTGGGAATGCGTAAAGTCCGTTGGTAATCACAAAGACAACTAACCGAGAAGTATCAAATTGTTTCGCAAAACGTGGCAGAGGGCTGTTAAATTTATTAACCCCAACTGTAAAAAGTTAAGTAACATTTGAATTACTCTCCATTCAGATTCTACATGAGCTATTGATACAACACATGGTTACATCTTACTTGCAAAGAAACAAGTTAATATTGAAAGAAAATTATTGTAAAAGGGGGACTCAAATTTCTCTGAATCTCTTTTATAAGTCATTAGAATAATTTACAACACTTTGGTGCCTTACGGGACCTTAGAACAGATTTCACAAGTACTGGTGTTACTCCATTACAAGTCACAATTAAGTCGTCTTCTACCACTTCCCTGTCTACATTGACTATAAATGACACATTGAAAATGTCATTTATGATGATATAATCCGTTTTGATACTTTCTTCTCACTATACCACCAAGAACTCCACAAGAGTGTCTCTACCATGGGACAGCCAAATAAGGCTGAAAACCCGGCGGATATCCGAAGACAACGTCTCCTTGTCTGAACTCTATGGAGGGGAGCGCCCCCTATTGGCTCTGACCACCTGACACCACCTAACTCTCGATTCTGTCGGTCTCTTACAGAGCCTTCAGGCAATCTCTTTGCTTTGCTTCGCCCACAGGATTCATTCTGGCAACACCACCACCTTCCAACTGTTTTTGGTAAGTCTCTCACCTTTCTATATGCCACACGTTCAAACGTCACGCTGTCACACACTGATTGATTGCTACACACAGGAAATAGGAAGTGTGACACATTAAAATAAAACACACATGGGCCTAGTCTCCTATCCTATCAAAAGGCCGTATTTCATGAGTATTAACTGGTGAAACTCCCCGTGGACCATAGAATACCACGGTAATCAATCTACAGATACTCAAATAACATTGGCAAGCAAGTGTTAAACGCGGCATATTGATAGTGCTGCTACAGTCACAATCCATTTGTTGATTGGTACAGCTATAGCACTAGTATGGCATTGCTGAATTAAAGTGCTTCACAAATAATTCCTGCTTCTATCATGGTTTAAAGCAACAGTGCATGACCGAACACCTTTTGATCAAATGATCCATGTTCATATCTAACGTCATGTACTCGCCCTCTAGTGGTTAGGTAGCAACGAAATGACACTAACTGGAGATTCATTACACATTATTGGTATCTATCCACAATGAAGTTGCAATTGTTTCATCGCGTGCGGAGTTAAACAGTTGCAGGCAGTTAACGACCAACATATCCTACTCATTTTAACATTATGAATTTAGCTTTTACCACTCTATCTGGTTCTTTGTGTGGATTATGCACTTAATCATTATCTAGTATTCTCCAGTCATTAGTATTTCTGTATCTTATGTGTCTAAATATTTTCTTTAACTTTATCTTCCTTTTTTTTTAGAGAGTTTCCTTTTCATACCCATGGGTTAAAACTGGTGCAGACAACGTACACATTCCGTTAGTACTTCGCAGAAAGTAATTTGCTGTTGAAAATTATCATAACACCTTAGTGGTACATGTTAGCTTACGATTTTGTGATTGTTTTTGTTTATTGTGTTTGTGATTGAGTTTATGAAGTTTTCGAAGATGTCAGCATGTCAAGATAACTCCGTTCATCTGTCTTTGCACTAGAGTTATTAATGATCAGCTCTTTATTATTGTCAGTGTGGCGATTTAAAAAGAAGTGCGTTGTTTTGGGTGTATTCGTCTGAGTGCCTGTTCCTCACGTACTTTTCGTTACTCGTGAAGTAAGAATATTTCATACATTTTCATTCTTAGGTAATACAGAAACCACCAACACATGCAAGGATATTAATCTTGCTCTCGAATAGTGCTCCATTTTGTAATCATTTTCATATTTAAATTTTATTGTTAGCTGTAATGGTAAATAACTCTGGAGAGTGTGAATTCCATTGTGTGACTCCTATTTTGATCTCGAAAACTTCTGAAAATAAACTAGTGGTATTAGCTTTCTAAGAAGTCAATTTATTGATGAATGCACGTTTTTTTGTCGCACTATGAGGCTCAATGCAGAACAGTTCGATAAGTGTCCTTAAACAAGAGGATAATTACTTTTGTAGTTTAAGAGAAAGCATAAAGGTAGCAAACTCAGCCTAGTATATATTCTTTGTTATTTTGGTTTCCACCCAAAGAAGGTTTTAAAGGAAGCGGAACTAGCTGCTCATTGAAATCTTAGAAAGGATTCACGTTGGATTCACAGCATAAACATGTTTAACTTACGTAATTTCCTCTTTAATTATTGTTCAGTCGACGAGAAAAATCATGAGACATGTTTTAATTTGGACTCATGGAAGAAATTAACGGCCATTATCTACTCTTAACCGTTAGTATATCCTGATAAATTTGCAGACATGTCGGATTTCCCAGTGTTACTGAGAGGCAGAATCATTACAAATGAAATTATACTTAGATTTCTTAATGCATACCTATCCACTTGGCGCTGTTACCTTTCCTGTGAGAGCTATTCTTATCAACACGTTAGGAAAAAAGCATATAAGCAAATCAGAAGTTAAGAGCAGCGCACTGTCAGAATTGTTCAGTATTTATGGAAATATTTTACTGATTCGACATTGAGCTTTCACAAAGTCCTTGGACGAGGTCACGGTGACTGCATTATAATTGCCTGAAGCACCGATTAAACGAAGAAAACGTTTAGTGTTAAGGCAGACGTGTGTTGGCGTATTTTAACCTCTTAGGGCAAGTACAGCAAAGGTCTTGGATGACAAGAGGAATGCAAGTGACGTGAATTAACGACGTGGTAGCGATGTGGCGCTGCGGCTGCCCGTTATAATTAACGCCTCGGGAAGGTCTGGTAGTGGCAGCAGCAGGCAACGGAGCTGCGCGATAGGGAGGTAACTCGTGACCTCGTAGCCTTTGTCGACCGCGTATGCATGACCTGAGGGAACAGATTCGACAGTTCGTGCAAATGCTTGAATTATTACACAGCATCGTGTCGGGGAATACGAAATATACAAGCTACAAAGCTACATAGTCATGGAAAACTGTATCTACACCTATATCTATACTCCTAAAGGCACTTTACAGTGTGTGACGGATAGTACTTCGGGTACCACTATCGTTTTGCCCCTTTCCTCATTCATTCACGAATGGTCCATGGCAACACTGGCTGTCGGGGAACTACCGTATGATCTTTAATTTATCTAATCACCTTGTCGTGGTCATTTCACGAGAGCAACCAGTCAGCGTTGCATCATCCATATTCACATTAACTGTAATTATCTATACGTTACGCAGAGTAATGCGTTTAACAGCAAAAAATTCATCTATACCATATATATTAACGAATGTAGTGTACCCGTTTCCAAGTATGTCTATTGGAAAAAGTAATAAGAAGTATTGACCACTATTTCTGGGAAACAGAACACGTAACAAACCGCAGTAACACCAATAATCCTCCTTAACACCAGTCTAATGGTAGAAGGCTTGCAATTTAATGAAATAGAAGGGAAGGGAGCAAGATTAAGGCTTAACATCCCATCAATGACGTGGTTATCAAAGACGATAATTTAAGGATCTGATTAATGTTGACAAATATAATAAGTGACATACCTGAATGATATCAGTAATAAACTATGGTGTCTAAACTATTCAACCACATTGTGTGTAATGCCAGTTATTCAGTAACAGTAGTTCGTATCTATACAGTTGCCTGTATTGCCTAGACTTCTGCGTGGTCACTCCCCCTTCCGGTGAAAGTCACTCTTACCGACACGTCAGGTGAAAAGTATGTACCCACATTTGAAGTCAAGAGGAAGGCGTTCTCTGGATACGTATGGGCCGCATCAGTGTGAATGATGTCTGTGGCGAAAATAGGAGTGAAGGACATTTGAAGGATCAAATTTCTAATTCTATTCAGTAACAGTAGTTCGTATCTATACACTTGCCTGTATTGCCTAGCCTTCTGCGTAGTCACTCCCCCATCCGGCGAAAGTCACTCTTATCGACACGTCAGGTGAAATGTATGTACCCACATTTGAAGTTAAGAGAAAGGCGTGCTCTGGATACACATGGGCCGCATCAGTGTGAACGATGTCTGTGGCGAATATAGGAATGAATGACATTTGAAGGTTCAAATTTCTAATTCTATTGACTCGTGTCATTTCAACTTGGGCCACAACTATTGGGAACTGGAAATCATACGGGTTTTCAAACTAAAGCTTGAAACCAACAGTTCTGCCACGAGTTCCCTTTTTCATATGTTCGTTGTCTTTAACTTTACTACCAACAGAAACCTTTAAAACGTTACGTGCTTTGACAAGAAGCTTCGTTAACCAGCTTCTAATTTTCTGTTTTCCAGTAAGTTCATCATTTAGCATAAAGTGGTTGAGATAGTCATCTGTATTGAACTGCTACCAGTCTCTGCATTTACTTTATATTTTAACTAGCTGAGTACCTGGCGTTGCCCAGGTAAGCATTTACTAGAATACTGCCAGCCTATCTCGTTCTCCCCCCTCCCAGTCCAAATCCTCCACCGCATTCTCTCCGTCCACTTCTTCCAGGCCCCACTCTCTGTTCATCTCCTCCTGCCCCACTCTCTGTCCATCTGCTCTTACTCCCTCTGTCCGCCTCCTACTGCCCATTCTATCTCCTCGTTCCTCTACATCCATTTCCTCCTCCCACATCCCTCTGTTCCTTTTCCCCTTCTCCACCTCTTCGTCACTCTTATCCTTCCTTTTCTCTGTCCATCACTTCCTTCCTCTGTCTCAGTCCACCTCATCCTTCCCCCCTCGCTTTCTCTCTCCTCCTCTTCCCTTTCTCTGTCCATCACCTCCACCATCTGTCTCTGGCTATCTCTTCTTCCCTTTCTCTGTCTATTTACTCATCCCTGTCTATCAGTCGGTCTCCTCCTCCTGCTCCTCCTTACCTTTGTTAATCTCCTGCTTCCTCACTTCTGTATAGACATCACATCCTCCCCTCTTCTCTCTCGACGTTATCACCTCCACCCAAACAGGAGGTTGCTTGTTCTTACCCGCACAGTGCTTCTTTCCAGATAGTAAGTAATAATACGTACAAAGTTTTGTTTAAACCGATCCAGCGGTTTAGGTGAAGCTATTTACCCACGGTTTTGCCCACATACACACATCTCTCAAGTATTTAACGTATGTCATATGTATTTTTACGCATATTTCACGTGTGTCTGTAGCAAATTTCAGCTGCAGTATCTCTTGAGCAGTGTGTCGTACAATGATATAATCTTGCAGATACATCCAATGGTATAAGAGGAGACTGGGTGCTAAATGTGTTGCGAATAGCCGGCCGGTGTGACCGAGCGGTTCTAGGCGCTTCAGTCTGGCTGGAACCGCACGACCGCTACGGTCGCAGGTTCGAATCCTGCCTCGGCCATGAATGTGTGTGATGTCCTTACGTTAGTTAGGTTTAAGTAGTTCTAAGTTCTAGGGCACTGATGACCTCAGGTGCTAAGTCCCATAGTGCTCAGAGCCATTTGTTGCGAATAGTGTTAGCAGTCATGAAGTATTAAACTAAAAAATGTTCATGTCTGGGGAGATTGGTGGCAGCGGAAGTGTTTAAACTCAGAAGAGTTTCCTGGAGCCACTCTGCAGCAATTCTGGACCTGAGGGGTGTCGCATTGTCCTGCTGGAATTGCCCAAGTCCGTCGGAATGCACAATGGACCTGAATGGCTGCAGGTGACCAGACAGGATACCTTCGTAGGTTTCACCTGTCGCAGTCCTATCTAGACGTATCAGGAGTCCCACATCACTCCAACTGCACACGCTCCACAGCATTACAGAGCCTCCACCAGCCTGAACAGCCCCTGCTGACATGCAGTGTCAATGGATCCAAGAGGTTATCTCTATACCTTACACGTCCATTCCCTCGATAGAAGTTGCAACGAAACTCGTTCGACCAGGCAACATGCTTCCAGTCATCAACAGTCGTACGTCGGTGTTGGCAGACCCAGGCGAGGCCTAAGACTTTGTGTCGTGCAGTCATCAAGGCATGTGTGGGCCGTCGGCTCCGAAAGCCCATATCGATGATGTTTCGTTGAATAGTTCGCACGATGACACTTTTTGATGACCCAGCATCGAAATCTGCAGCAATTTGCGGAATGGTTGCACGTTGAACGATTCTCTTGAGTCGTCGTTGGTCCCGTCCTTGCAGGATATTTTTCCGGCCGCAGCGATCTCCGAGATTTGATGTTTTACCGGATTCCTGATATTCACGGTACACTCGTGAAATGGTCTTACGGGAAAATTCCCACTTCAGTGCTGTCTCGGAGATGCTGTGTTCCACTGCTCGTACGCTGACAATAACACCATGTTCAAACGCACTTAAATCTTGACAACTTGCCATTGTAACTTCAGTAACCGATCTAATAACTGCTCCAGGCACTTGTCTCTTGTAGCGTTCCCGACCGCATCACCGTATTCTGCCTATTTACATATGTCTGTATTTGAATACGCATGCCTATACCAGTTCAGTATTATATATATATATATATATATATATATATATATATATATATATATAGGGTATCACAAAAAGGTACGGCCAAACTTTTAGGAAACATTCCTCACACACAAAGAAAGGAAATATGTTACGTGGACATGTGTCCGGAAATGCTTACTTTCCATGTTAGAGCTCATTTTATTACTTCTCTTCAAATCACTTTAATCATGGAATGGAAACACACAGCAACAGAACGTACCAGCGTGACTTCAAACAGGAAATGTTCAAAATGTCCTCCGTTAGCGAAGATACATGCATCCACCCTCCGTCGCATGGAATCCCTGATGCGCTGATGCAGCCCTGGAGAATGGCGTATTGTATCACAGCCGTCCACAATACGAGCACGTAAAGTCTCTACATTTGGTACCGGGATTGCGTAGACAAGAGCTTTCAAATGCCCCCATAAATGAAAGTTAAGAGGGTTGAGGTCAGGAGAGCGTGTAGGCCATGGAATTGGTCCGCCTCTACCAATCCATCGGTCACCGAATCTATTGTTGAGAACGGTACGAACACTTCGACTGAAATGTGCAGGAGCTCCATCGTGCATGAACCACATGTTGTGTCGTACTTGTAAAGACACATGTTCTAGCAGCACAGGTAGAGTATCCCGTATGAAATCATTGGCGGTGAATCGAGGAAGTACAGTACATACTGACGAAACTAAAATGAGCTCTAACATGGAAATTAAGCGTTTCCGGACACATGTCCATATAACATCTTTTCTTTATTTGTGTGAGGAATGTTTCCTGAAAGTTTGGCCGTACCTTTATGTAACACCCTGTGTGTGGTCGGAGAAGCTAGCTTAAGGAGATATGGAGGTAAACTTGTCTACCAGTTTGTATAGCATTACTGTTTCCCAGCTTATTTACAACTAACAAGTGTGCAAGTTTGAACGTATAAGAGACTCACAAATGAAACCCGGTCACTAGTGTAAAGTAACGGTAACGATTTTATTAACTCATATATATACACTCCTGGAAATTGAAATAAGAACACCGTGAATTCATTGTCCCAGGAAGGGGAAACTTTATTGACACATTCCTGGGGTCAGATACATCACATGATCACACTGACAGAACCACAGGCACATAGACACAGGCAACAGAACATGCACAATGTCGGCACTAGTACAGTGTATATCCACCTTTCGCAGCATTGCAGGCTGCTATTCTCCCATGGAGACGATCGTAGAGATGCTAGATGTAGTCCTGTGGAACGGCTTGCCATGCCATTTCCACATGGCGCCTCAGTTGGACCAGCGTTCGTGCTGGACGTGCAGACCGCGTGAGACGACGCTTCATCCAGTCCCAAACATGCTCAATGGGGGACAGATCCGGAGATCTTGCTGGCCAGGGTAGTTGACTTACACCTTCTAGAGCACGTTGGGTGGCACGGGATACATGCGGACGTGCATTGTCCTGTTGGAACAGCAAGTTCCCTTGCCGGTCTAGGAATGGTAGAACGATGGGTTCGATGACGGTTTGGATGTACCGTGCACTATTCAGTGTCCCCTCGACGATCACCAGTGGTGTACGGCCAGTGTAGGAGATCGCTCCCCACACCATGATGCCGGGTGTTGGCCCTGTGTGCCTCGGTCGTATGCAGTCCTGATTGTGGCGCTCACCTGCACGGCGCCAAACACGCATACGACCATCATTGGCACCAAGGCAGAAGCGACTCTCATCGCTGAAGACGACACGTCTCCATTCGTCCCTCCATTCACGCCTGTCGCGACACCACTGGAGGCGGGCTGCACGATGTTGGGGCGTGAGCGGAAGACGGCCTAACGGTGTGCGGGACCGTAGCCCAGCTTCATGGAGACGGTTGCGAATGGTCCTCGCCGATACCCCAGGAGCAACAGTGTCCCTAATTTGCTGGGAAGTGGCGGTGCGGTCCCCTACGGCACTGCGTAGGATCCTACGGTCTTGGCGTGCATCCGTGCGTCGCTGCGGTCCGGTCCCAGGTCGACGGGCACGTGCACCTTCCGCCGACCACTGGCGACAACATCGATGTACTGTGGAGACCTCATGCCCCACGTGTTGAGCAATTCGGCGGTACGTCCACCCGGCCTCCCGCATGCCCACTATACGCCCTCGCTCAAAGTCCGTCAACTGCACATACGGTTCACGTCCACGCTGTCGCGGCATGCTACCAGTGTTAAAGACTGCGATGGAGCTCCGTATGCCACGGCAAACTGGCTGACACTGACGGCGGCGGTGCACAAATGCTGCGCAGCTAGCGCCATTCGACGGCCAACACCGCGGTTCCTGGTGTGTCCGCTGTGCCGTGCGTGTGATCATTGCTTGTACAGCCCTCTCGCAGTGTCCGGAGCAAGTATGGTGGGTCTGATACACCGGTGTCAATGTGTTCTTTTTTCCATTTCCTTGGGTGTATATATATATATATATATATATATATATATATATATATATATATATATATATATATATATATATATATGAGTAGAATTTTTTGAGAGGTAGGTGGTCTCTCCCCACACGTGGTCGTTTCCAGGCAGTAAGTAATACGTGTACCATGTCTCACTGAAGTTTAAGCAGTGGTTTAGGAGGAGATTTGGAAGATACATTAACACTTACATAAACATTCAGGGTGTTTCCGTAACAGTGTGAAAAAATGTAACAGGACATAGAGAATGTTCCGCTCAACATTTTGAGATAGGAAACGTGTGGTCGGAGAAACCAGCTTAAGGAGATATGGAGGTAAACTTGTCTACCAGTTTGTATAGCATTACTGTTTCCCAGCTTATTTACAACTAACAAGTGTGCAAGTTTGAACGTATAAGAGACTCACAAATGAAACCCGGTCACTAGTGTAAAGTAACGGTAACGATTTTATTAACTCAAAAAGGTAGTTATACACAGTAAACATACTCAAAAATAATCGCCGAAACTGTTGGCTCATTTATCCCATTGCGACGCTAGCGGGTCGATTCCATTCTTGAAGAATCTAGTAGGCTGCTGTCGGATCCAGGCCTGGACCCAGTCACACTCTTCGGTGGTGCCCACGCTAATACCCAGTAACCGATAGATATGTGTCCGCCCAGATAGCTGAGTGGTCAGCGTGATGGATTGCCGTCCTACATCCCGGGTTCGATTCCCGGTTGGGTCGAGCATTTTCTCCGCTCAGGCACTGGGTATTGTGTTGTCTTCATCATCATTTCATCCACATCCGGCGCGCAGGTCGCCCAATGTGGCGTTGCAGGTAATAAGACCTACACCAAGGCAGCCGGACCTGCTCCGCGAAGGGCCTCCCGGCCAATGACGCTAAATGTTCATTTCCATTTCCGATAGATCTCGTCCACGGTGATTTTGCGGTTGTCCAAGACGAAAGCATTCACTTCCGCAACCATTTCCGGTGTGATGACTTGAAGACTATCCAGGACGAGCATCGTCTTCCAGTGACTCGCGCCCCTCGAGGAATCGACTGCGACATTCCACAACACATGAACGACTCAGACTGTGCTCACCGCACACTGCCCTGATCCGTCGATAAATTTAACGGTCTGTAACTCCCTCCTCCGCCAAAAATCAAATCACTCCTCGTTCTTCCTGCTTACTCGCCTGCATGTTCGGTAGTGGACGATAACTTGTGTGACTGCCTTCTCTTCAACGTGAAACCACACTGGCGCTATGCAACGTCAAACGGTGCACACGCGTCGGTCTCTCTACCAATAGAAGGCGCCACCATACCCGCAGTTTCGTGGTGACCCCTTACGTGTAAGGCAAAGGTAGACGCAATGACTAGGTTTCATTTGAATGAACCTCATACTTGCTGTTTATTGACACATACATTCTTTATTTCTTGCAAGGAAACAAGGAGGACGAGCGTGATTACTGGGAAGTAATGATGCAGGTTTTCTTTACTTTACTTATCCATAAGGTGGCTCTGTTGTATCGTATTTATATTGTACCTTTGGCTGTTCGTCTGAGGATGTGGATCCAACATGACGGTGCACCGCCTCACTTCATTGTGGATGTCCGCAACCATCTAAATGCTGTATTTCCTCGTCACTGAATTGGAGGGGGAGGACCAAGAGCAATGATCGTGTATGGTGCAGTGCGTTTGTGAGGTTTTCCTTGGTATCCATTTTGGAATAAACCATACCGATTTTACTTCTGCTATTTACGTTGTCTTCTTACAAATTTCATTGAGTATTTCATGCAATAGGTCTCTTTCTTCATGTGGTAAAGCACTGGGCTACGAGTACTATCTGGTGATGAGTAGTTGCAGATGATCTACACAATGAGGTGACACAATGATGAGACAGTGGAGAACAGCTTTTCCAATTCCCTTTCGGCCACTCAGATTTGTGTTTTCCGTCGTTT
This sequence comes from Schistocerca piceifrons, assembly GCF_021461385.2. Lineage (NCBI taxonomy): Eukaryota > Metazoa > Arthropoda > Insecta > Orthoptera > Acrididae > Schistocerca > Schistocerca piceifrons. The sequence continues at coordinate 599,162,331 of NC_060149.1, read as the reverse complement.
CATCACGTCGTATATGGCAAATAAGGGAAGTGCCAGAACGACTCCTGCGGAGTCGACAGGACTCTAAACCCTAATTTTTTTCTCTTCTTTCTTGCCTCACCCGCTTACTTCTTGAAGTGAATTATCAATACTCAAAAACCTATTCGGTTAAATTTCTCAAAACATATCCACTGAACTAGTGATAGTTTGAGAAATACTTCAGCGATTCTTTATATTTTCTGCCGTTCGTTAGTTTTCTTTGTGATTATTTTTGATATCTTGTTGGAGATGTGGTCAGTCTGTGTAAATAAAAAGCTGTTTCTTTCATCGCCTAGTAACATTAACTTTGTCACATCCTACATTCCACATAGTTTCTCCATGAATGTCGTCACAAACATTTTGGGGCTCCATCTTTTTCTTTGTCTTTAAGTAGTTTCTTTCCTATGTATTGAAAGTGATTAAAATTTAAGTAATTATTCATTTCATAAATGAAACACCTTTTTCTTGCTCCACTCCTCATCCCATCTTGTTATCAATATATTTATCTGTGGGACACGGGGCTTATTCTCACGAAGTGTCTTTGTTTTCGTTCTTTCTGCTTGTGAAACTACGTCCCAGTAGTGACAAGCAGCGTTTACAGATTACTCAAACGTTTGTATAACTGTACTAAAGGGCTGTTTATATTTGTTCCATTCAATTTCTGAAGTTTTTATTTATAACGAGGGAGGATCACAGTAATTGTGATTTAAGAGTTTCTTTCTTCCACTACAGTAAGACGATGATAAGAATCGAGAAATTATTTTACGATTTCCCTTTCCACTCCTTGACTTAACATGAGAGGCGAAAAACATATATTGCATCTCTAGTAAGGTCTACATATTCTCGTGCGTAACCCTTATGAAGGATGACCAGATTTTAAAATTTCTTTTATAATTCTACAAATATCATACTAGGCGTTAAAACATCCCATATAACTGGCTAAAAATCCCATTAACAATTTCATAAATCGCAGTAACTGGCTTTCTGTCATATGATCATGATGCTGAGATTACGATCTTCCGCATGTGCACAGTACAAAAACTGGTCTACGGAAATAACGGCAAATCAGATGCCTGTGCAGTAGTGACTCGAATGAAATGCAGCATGTCAGTTTCTAATTTATGTCGGGGACGCACTGGAGAAGAAATATTACTTAAAACATTTCTTGAATCTGATGTATATGTATTCTACACATACATGAAGAAAACACAAAAACCTCATTACTAAGAGATTAATCTACAGTTATCGAGAAATACAGTGTATTGTTACCATAGCGAAGAGTTACCAGTGAACTATGTAACTGAACTGACATGGCCGAAACATGTTGTGGGGAGAGTCCGCTTGCTCTTTTTTGTTTCATTATTTTTTCTGTGAGAGTAACACTCCTGTAGCTATGAGACCGAGTGCCTATGATGCTCTCCATGTTGTTCCATGTGTACATGGAACACGTTGTCGTATATGACAATAAGCAGTTGATTTACCGCACTAGAGGTGGCCGTTAGTTGGCTTTAAAACAAATGGAGTCACTTCTGGTGTTAGGTTTAATAAAGTTAACGCTAACCTTTAAAGCTATTGGCAAGAGCTTGTCATGCAAACCTCCCAAAAACTTGGGTTGGTTCTTACATCAGCAATAAATAGCAACACAGTATGGTAACAATTAAGGAATTTTGTCACTGTAAGACATAAAGACTTGGAAGCAGCAGAGGGCCTCTATGACGAAACCAGGCCACCGCCAGGAAGGTCTCAGCTAGCGAGGGGACTGCATTGACAGTGGCTTAGTAATAGTTGTGTGACGATAAGTCACACTTGCCGGCTGTGCGCGATGCAGCCTGCAGGAGTATCGTAACCCAGTTACAACAGTCGTAAAGTCACCGACACGTTCCAGACGATTCTGTGCGACCCACTAACAGATGTAAACAACAGAAATCAGCAGTGAGAAGCAGTATCTAACCACAGCCGAAACAGCTCTTCATCGTTCGGTTACCTCACCATTATGTGATGCCCAGTCTATGTCAGTCGTTGCCGTTGAAGGAAATCTGCCGCTACCGAGGCGTGAACGAGGGACCTATGTCTGTCTGTCCAGACCGGGCAATCAACACTGCGCCAGCCACCTGCTCTGCTCTTCAACATGGTTTCAGACTTCGACTCCGGACAACTCCAGCGCAGTGCCAGAGAAAATGTGGTGGCCGCCCGTGAATGCAGGGCAGCTGCGTCCTGCAGTCCCAGATTGCCTCACGTACTGAGGCCAGAGTAGAACTTTTGTCTCCCTGGCAGCCAGCATGTGCACTCCGCTCACTGTACGTCATCGCCTGCAGCTACAGTGCCGGTGTATTACGTGAAGAAGCAAACGCGCCGCAATCACTGTACTAGCTAGGTGATATAATTAAACACTTGTTCATAATCATGGAGGAGTGAAGTTGAACGATTAAATAGAAGACTGAGAAAATGTCCGCCACTAGTTCGTCTGCAGGATTCCCGCACGTCGTACCTGTCTCTCAAACCATCTACGATCTTCATTTTTTTCTCACGCCCACAAAAAGATTCGAACCCATCCTGCCGAGCAAGAAATTCTCATGTTTTTGTCTCTGGGCTCCTCCACAGCTATCCCTGGTCCGCTTTTTGCCCAGTGTGGGACGATTCTGGTTGCTACCTTCTACATGACAAGAGCATCCGTAACGTTTTGCGTAGACTGATATTTCTTGTATCAAAAAGGTAAACTAACAATGTATGTGTTTCATATTACGTGAGGATTATTAAGATTATTTAACTGTTGTGGAGAAAGTGTATCAGACGAGTATAACAGAAATAATCAGACTAGAAAAACAGTGGACTATGATACAGTTGTCAAAAAATTCCCGCAATATTGCCAATCCTCACTACACCAATAGTTGATACATTACTTGATAAGTTCCGAACATTTTGCACTGATACACATAGTCCGTGCTGGTCAGCCTTCCGATACAAGGAGTAGTAGGGCACCAAGTCGAAGATTATCCAAAACATCGAGTTGAGTTTTATTCACAGTTTGTTGACTAATATAAGGTGCTAAAGCGTAGCTCCGTATAGTGTTCTGAACAGTGATTTAAACCTGTATTCAGAGCAGATAGTTTGCCAAGCTGAGCTAGGAATGTGTTTTCTACACCGCCCTAAAATTAGTTTAGTTCATTTCTTATTTAGTTCCTGGTATTTTCAAAATGACAACGGCTTTTACGCTATGTGGTGATTTTTGCAGTATTATCGGGCTTTAAGTAATACACCAGAGAGCTGATTAGAGCGGGACTCCATATGTGGCTGATAATGACACAATGGCTTAGGTTGGTGTTAAGTGAAGTGCATTCACTAAAGTCACATGGAATAAATAAATAACTGCTCTTAATATTGGCTACCTCGTGGAGTTATTTAAGGAAACCATTGGAACATAATGACAGCAAATACGAAGCCTTTGAGAATCAATTTTTCTTTGCTGCACGTTACTACCTACAGTCATTAGTTCAAGGCCATACCAACTAATATATTGCTATGACAATTGATTTGCACCATGATTAACAAGTGGTAATCTAGACATAATTCCTGAGAGGATGATTCATGGGTTTATGCTTAGAGACAACAAAATTATTTCGCTGCAACAGTCTGTGAAAGGACCCCAAGCTGTCATTAAGGACAGTAATTTGAACTTTCTTTATTAATTTAGAGAAAAATTACGGGACAAATGAAAATACTAGTGGGTATATTTTATCTGCTACAGATTTGACGCTAAACGATCGTTGAAAAGCTCATATCAGTATATTTGTGCCGGCATTAGATGTGAGAATATTCAGTATAATTGATTAATGAATGGTGTCAGACAACTTATTAAATTGGTTTACATATATATTTTATACTACCAATATGTTTCCACCCTCCTGCAGTTGTTCTTTGATGAAGTAAAAGCTACTTTAGTTGAATAAGTTTAGCGCTTCACTCACAGGGTCAAAAAGATTGTGTGCTATTTGGTGTGAATTTTTTTTTTTTTAATTTTATATAAAATCACATTCTCAGTATAAAAGTAAAGCTGCAATTTCTTCACTTACGTTGTAGCGAAGCTCCACTAAGTTTCGTTTTTCCAGCTATCGATGACATTTGAAGATAATATTATTCCGCTGAAGGAATGTGTAGTTAATTGTATATCTCAGCAGGTACGAAAGTTCTGCATGTTAACTATCTGACAGACACCCTGCTCTTTGCATGCCATCATTTCCCAAAATCTCGAACCATTTAATATATACAATGGATGTTATGAATATTTCATGCTCACTGTATCGTTAGTGCAGATGACCAAAAGTGAATGTGCTACATATAATCCATTTTCTTGACACTGGAGTTAGGTACACATCTCCTCCCAAGTTTAAATAAAAATTCAATATGTTGCTCACTTGTCATGTGCAGCAATGTATGACCTGAAATGCATCAAACAAAGTCAGACCGACTCCTATTTTTCATTGACATCTATTATAATTTCATTCAATGTATTATGTAACTGCAAAATAGCATAACAACTATGTCCATCAACGAAATGATCAGCACTTCGCCATGAAGCTGAGGAATTAAGCCAAAAACTGCGAAAGAATTAAATTTCTTTTACTGAACAGTTTCTTCCAAATCGTGTGGGAAAGACTGCAGAACAGATGACGCACCTGCACTACCAGTTCAGCAGTGTAGCACATTGCCTACCTGCCACATCAGCCACATCACAGAAGGAAAAAAACTGATTCATCCAGTCTGGCTTGCTGGTCTGCAAATGTCCACTGCAGTTGGTTCTGATGTCTGGCTGCCATCGTATGTTCTCCATTAGACGGCACAGGGATATTTCTCAAAATTTGTTTAAAGCCGCTTCGCACTTGTGTCAGCTACACAGGTAACCTGCTTTTTTGTGTGCACATCCAAGGGCTTGTGGGCATTAGAAGAATATTTATTCTAAAGCTGGATAAATATCTACCTAAACGTTAACATACTTTCATTTTATTTGCCAATTCTTTCTCCTATCCTGTTCCTCACTTATCATCGTGTACTTGATCTGATCATCAACCATGGTTAATGTAACACTTTAAGAGATTCAGTATTAGTAAATTTCGTAGTGTATTCATTCCTGACTTGATATCTTCTGTGATACAGAGGAGTCAAAAAAGGGGTATTTTAAGTTCTTTGAGGAGACCAGGAATACTTTTGATAGCTTATGTTAGGAAGACACATCATGAAATCGTTTCCTGTTTACACTCATTCAAAGATCTAAGCCCGCAGAGTGATTTTTTGATCTATTTTGTAGATAAGTACTTTTCTGCCATTGTGGAAATCTCAAAATTTCGTTAGTTTACTTTCTGGGCATCTCTGAATATTTCTCTTAACGGCTACTGAATAGAATTCTGCTTTACGGATACGACCCATTTTCATGACAGCTGTTCTAATGGCCAAATGACAACTGCCTACCAAAAAAAATGGTTCAAATGGCTCTGAGCACTATGGGACTTAATTTCTGAGGTCATTAGTCCCCTAGAACTTAGAACCACTTAAACCTAACTAACCTAAGGACATCACACACATCCATGCCCGGGGCAGGATTCGAACCTGCGACCGTAGCGGTCGCGCGGTTCCAGACTGTAGCGCCTAGAACCGCTCGGCTACCCCGGCCGGCAACTGCCTACATACAGGCACCCTTTCTCACAGTTGTGTCACTCTATAATGGTGAAGGAGACTCCCCAGGATCTGTTAATACATCTGCCTGCGAGGTGGTACGCATTCCCAAACACGTACAAAAGAAAAATAAACATTCAACAAATTATCAGTTTAATCTTTTTCTCTATGGATGACACTTCTTTAGACCTAGAATACTTACGAGAAATGAAATTTTTTGTAGTATCTAACTATTTTCGCAATGGAAAAATTTATAGGCTTATTAAAAGGAATTGAAGGATTTTGTTTCTTTCTTTCAATATGTAATTTCCAAGAAATTGTTGAACCATCTCTTACACTTGGAGTGCCTGCATTGGAAAATAGTTTCACTCTGGACGGAGTGGCTGGTTAATATTTAGTGTGGCTTCAGTTCTGTCGAGAGAGGTCAATGTTTTCCTATCATATTCCAAGTTAGACTTTGGTTGTCACAGTTCATGGTGTGCGCGGAGGTCCCGGCTATTTTTCATCTTATACAAAGTTTTGTAGGTCTTAAACTGATTTTCTGGCGTCTCTCTACTGTAGAAAATACTTCGTTTACCACGTCGCACCACACCGAGCCAACTTTTGAATGAAGGATGGAAATATTAATCTTCTTCCATATATTCTTCCACTTCTTGTCCTTCTGTTTCCTTCCGGTTGAGTTTTGTGAGTTTCATTTCATTGTTTCTCAAAATATTGTTTTCATGTTGGTCGGCCGGAGTGGCCGTGCGGTTCTAGGCGCTACAGTCTGGAGCCGAGCGACCGCTACGGTCGCAGGTTCGAATCCTGCCTCGGGCATGGATGTGTGTGATGTCCTTAGGTTAGTTAGGATTAATTAGTTCTGAGTTCTAGGCGACCAATGACCTCAGAAGTTAAGTTGCATAGTGCTCAGTGCCATTTGAACCATTTTTCATGTTGGCGTGACGGCTAATGTATTGTAAGTAGCTACTTCCTACGTAAAAGGTCCGGATGAGGCCTAACTTGGGTTTGATGTAACTCACGTTGATTGTTAGAGATGCGCCTCTCGGAGTCAAGGCTGATATGAGCTCTTCTGTAATTTATTACACTCATAAAGACGGAATATATCCCATATTACTTGTAATTTCCGTTTTATGGTTCTGTAGAATTCTGAGTGTTCGTGCTATAAAAATGGGCGAGCATTGTGCAAAAGCGCCTTTAGTGTCTAGACCGCCTTTCGTACAGCCTAACGTCGCTGTCCGGAAAGAAACTGAACATACTGGTAGCACAGCTGCGAAATGAAAGATATGTTTGAACGCTATTGTGCAATGGTTTTCAGCATTGATCGTAAGATGTTAAAATGTTTTTCGAAGTTAACCTTTTGCATTTGTATTGGATTCGCTCTCAGGATAATACAGAGCTGTTTCTTCCCCTCGTCTTCTCTAGCCAGGAAAGCTCCAACTGATCTGCTTGGAGAGCGAGAAGCATTATTTTAGATTTACGGCAGCTTAGCCTGGCTCGGCTGGCTTTGGCGTAATTGTCAATTATCCTGTCTGACACCGACGGCGTTTGCGTGGACGGCTGTTTTTACGTTTAATGTTTCCAAATTTTTTTAACAATATTAAAGCTTTCCGAGAAATGATTGTATTGCTATGGCATTCATCCACGTGGATAGAGGGCATTCTTGTCGTTCTCCTCGTTTGAAGCGGACTACTGTGTTTAATATGCCATTTATCTTGTTTCGCAATGATGTCCTGCTTATGAGTTTCGTATAACGTCTACAAAATGTGTGCTAAAAACCATCGATGCCATAATTCTGGAAAACAAACCGTAACTGACGCTATCAAATGCTTCGTATAATCGTAAAAATGTGATAACTATTGTTAGTACAGGGTTATTACAAATGATTGAAGCGATTTCACAGCTCTACAATAACTTTATTATTTGAGATATTTTCACAATGCTTTGCACACACATACAAAAACTCAAAAAGTTTTTTTAGGCATTCACAAATGTTCGATATGTGCCCCTTTAGTTATTCGGCAGACAACAAGGTGATAATCAAGTTCCTCCCACGCTTGGCGCAGCATGTCCCCATCAATGAGTTCGAAAGCATCGTTGATGCGAGCTCGCAGTTCTGGCACGTTTCTTGGTAGAGGAGGTTTAAACACTGAATCTTTCACATAATCCCACAGAAAGAAATCGCATGGGGTTAAGTCGGGAGAGCGTGGAGGCCATGACATGAATTGCTGATCATGATCTCCACCACGACCTATCCATCGGTTTCCCAATCTCCTGTTTAAGAAATGCCGAACATCATGATGCAAGTGCGGTGGAGCACCATCCTGTTGAAAGATGAAGTCGGCGCTGTCGGTCTCCAGTTGTGGCATGAGCCAATTTTCCAGCATGTCCAGATACACGTGTCCTGTAACGTTTTTTTCGCAGAAGAAACAGGGGCCGCAAAATTTAAACCGTGAGATTGCACAAAACACGTTAACTTTTGGTGAATTACGAATTTGCTGCACGAGTGCGTGAGGATTCTCTACTGCCCAGATTCGCACATTGTGTCTGTTCACTTCACCATTAAGAAAAAATGTTGCTTCATCACTGAAAACAAGTTTCGCACGGAACGCATCCTCTTCCATGAGCTGTTGCAACCGCGCCGAAAATTCAAAGCGTTTGACTTTGTCATCGGGTGTCAGGGCTTGTAGCAATAGTAAACGGTAAGGTTTCTGCTTTAGCATTTTCCGTAGGATTTTCCAAACCATCGGCTGTGGTACGTTTAGCTCCCTGCTTGCTTTATTCGTCAACTTCCGCGGGCTAGCGTGAAACTTGCCCGCACGCGTTCAACCGTTTCTTCGCTCACTGCAGGTCGACCCATTGATTTCCCCTTACAGAGGCATCCAGAAGCTTTAAACTGCGCATACCATCGCCGAATGGAGTTAGCAGTTGGTGGATCTTTGTTGAACTTCGTCCTGAAGTGTCGTTGCACTGTTATGACTGACTGATGTGAGTGCATTTCAAGCACGACATACGCTTTCTCGGCTCCTGTCGCCATTTTGTCTCACTGCGCTCTCGAGCGCTTTGGCGGCAGAAACCTGAAGTGCAGCTTCAGCCGAACAAAACTTTATGAGTTTTTCTGCGTATCTGTAGTGTGTCGTGACCATATGTCAATGAATGGAGCTACAGTGAATTTATGAAATCGCTTCAATCATTTGTAATAGCCCTGTATTATATGACTACATTAAAGATATAATGTCGCGGTATTCACGCAACTCGTTCGTCACGTTCGTCATTGGTCTTCCAGTAATCAAACCGGCTTCATGTCGATCTAGTATCTCTGACAGAGTTTGTTTCTGTGTGCTATTTATCGTTATTGTCACTATTTTAAAGTCTGTATTCAGAGAGAGAGGGGGGGGGGGGGGGGTTGGTAGGGCCAATATTTTGCAGTGTGTTCAGAGTAAGAAACTTCCTGACGTTAAAACTGTGTGCTCGGCTGAGACTCGAACTATGACCATTTGTCATTAACGGGAAAGTGTTCTAGCGACTAAACTACCAAAGCACGACTCCCGACCCGTCCTCACTGCTTTATATCCGCCAGTACCTGATATCCTACCTTGCAAACTTCACAGAAGAGCTCTTGCGCAACTTGCAGGATTAGTGCTCAGGGTGAAACGATGTTGGAGAGACCTGGGTTAGCCACAGCCCGGGGGGAGGTTTCCGGAACTGTGTGTTGGACCGAGACTCGAACTCAAGACATTTGCTTTTCGCAGGCAAGTGATCTGTCGACTGAACTACCCACACACGACAACCCTTCCTCACAGCTGCACTTTCGCCAGTACCTCATCTCTCTTATATTCGGAGTCAGCTATGAATGAAGACTGTAATTCCTTTCCAGAATAGATGTAGAGAAATTCTATGGGACTGCATTTTATTATCCATTTGGGTGATCTCTTCATCACTAAGTCTTCACAGTTAGTATAGAGTTTCCACGGTAGTTCGTATGGCTTCCAGTTTTTTTTTATTTATTTATTTTTTTTTACGTTTCCTTAATACTGTATCAATTTCCGAGACTGTTATGTTAATGAGTATTTCCTCATTATCTTGTGACTGGCCTTTTCTGAGACACTACACATAACCTCTTATGCCACCTGTGTGTTTGTCTCGGGTCTGTATATAATCCCAGTTACTGTTGGGTTATGTACCTCTTGAAAGAGTCTGGCCCGTAAAAATTCTCTCGTCATCATCTAGAAGCAGCGTAATAACTTTTTATACTCTTGCAGTATTATAGGTTGGGGAAAGCTCTTGTGAAATTATGCCTTGTTTGGGTGCTCATGCTCTCTAACGATTGGTGAAACAGAACTTTTACTTTATTTTTATGTCATTTTAACTTTAAGATGTCCTATAATTAATTCCAAGAATTTTCTTTCTCCAATAGGCCTTATTTAGTGTAAAAAGTGTTATGCATATTTCTACTGTAGTTTGGTGTTGCATTGGCCGGAAATGTGTGATCGCTTCAGTGGGTAGTAGAATTAATTTGGTAGCGACAGTAGCTGGCATTTTACCACCGTGGGCGGGTAGCAGCGGAGCGGCGAGCCTCGCAAGCTGCGTTGACTCCAGCGACTTAGCAGGATTGCTGACATGAGTTGCGTGTGCGCCGACTGGAAGCAGCTTCGCAACACAGGGTAAGTCGCGCCGAAAGGCGGGAAATCTCTTCGTGGACCCAGAAGAGGAAGACAGCTCTCAGCTGTTGTGTCTGCTCTTGCAGATGGAGAAGGCAGTGACATTATACACATACAGCAGAAGGTATCTGGGGAGCTGCCCAGCACCAGTGTCGAGTATGGTATGGGGCTCGCTGCAGTTGGAAGTAGGCCCAGATTTGCCCACTGGGTGGAAGTTGCTATGAATTGGACTCAACCAGCAGTAGGTCTGCAGTTAGTGAAGGTCAACTCTTGTGATGGTAGCTTGTAGACTCACGTCGATTCGTAGATCGGTGTGGTCCTCTCCTCAAAGCTTGTGGCTGCCAGACTGCACGCATACATCTAAAACAGAGAGGTATTTATACAGGTATTTTTACCAAGTCACTGATTCCCGTCACATAGCCCCAAAGGATTCTACAGCTCGGGCGTGATGTAATCAGCTCTCCACACCGCTCTGTCTATCTGTTGTGTCGTTGCTATTACGGCTTCAGAAGGCTTAGCAGTGTGGTAATCTCTGATGTAAGGTGGCAGTTTCTGTCACATCAGCTGGTAGTACTAAAGTTACTGTGTTTGGTTAGCTCAAGACTGACTCACTTCCACGGACTATTGCACGAGCCATGGCAACGGCATTGTTTTAATCTTCTCTGCCAAAAAATAGTGGTGGCACTACAGCGACATGTGTTGTGCTGCTACCGTTCACCAATATGACTTCCGCCTTCGAAACTATTACCTGTCCAGTCTGCTGTACTTGATCGTTGTGATCCGCCGACCTGCTATTCACTGCTGAGATGACTTGGACACTTCTATCTCTGGCTTACTGAACCGAATTGATAGTGTTTGGCTGTCGCAGTATTCGCAACCACTGCTGCCCCTAGCCAGTGCTTGTAAGCAGTCATCGAAATTCCAAACGTTCCTTGATGGAAGGGCTATGCTGTTGTTCATCTCCACACCATGCACAGTTGCGGCGAAATCACCCGAGCACCCCCCCCCCCCTCTTCGATGTCTAAGCGAGTACTCTGCTAACACGCACAAGCTGCCCGGGGCAGCAACGCCTGCTACACAGGATTCACCGGCAGCCAGCTAGATCTGCCACCTGCCCGACATCGTGCGTACGTGAATGGCCGCCGTCGGGACGACGTACTCTCAAGATTGCTGAGACAGTGCCAGCATGTTCCGAAGCCATGTGCTGCACCACCACTGGCATGGGCGCTGCCGTAGAGAAAAATTACACGGGTGTAAGCTTTAATGTAATAAATTTATCTTCTGATAACGTTTTATCACTAGCGCCAAGAGCCCGAACTAGCCTTACTCCACGCTTCGTCAGTCTGACAGTAGCAGGGGTCTCAACCCAGACCCCTAAACATTTGCATCAGAAGTTTTTTCATCGACTGCAGCTGCTGCCGTAGCAGAACCACGCGTGCAGCAGTGCATCATCATCATCATCATCATCTGGGCTTTGAATTCGACACAGTTCAGAGTAGTGAATGAGCCTTTTTCTGATAGCCGTTCTGATTTTGATATTGATTGTGGCAATGTCGATACGTAGAGACATTAATTCCACTCACAAAGTGTCGTTTGTTAAATCCAAGGAACCTGTAGACTTGTCACTGTTTAGAGGAACTGCCAGGGATGTATATTTAATATCAATGAAGTGCACAGTTCGTAATTTGTCGGACCATTATTTGCCATGCACTAAGTCAGTATCAGCTATGTGCAACATTTTAGAAGGTTTGGGAACTTGGTCAGCACTGGTGGTTCAACTGGCACTGAGCACTATGGGACTTAACACCTGAGGTCATCAGTCCCCTAGAACTTAGAACTACTTAAACCTAACTAACCTAAAGACATCACACACATCCATGTCCCAGGCAGGATTCGAACCTGCGACCGTAACGGTCGTGTGGTTCCAGACCGAAGCGCCTAGAACCACTCGGCCACACCGGCCGGCGGTGCAGCACTGTTTAGAATAACATTGGACTATGATCCGGCATAGAAACTAACTTTTTGTATTTTTATGTGTAATATAAGTCTGAATCCCCATATAGTTCTTTTGTAACAGCAGTAGTACGCATAATGGTAGAAAATGTATTGATGTGCCAGAACATTATGACTACTTACTTGGTAGCTTGTTTGTCCGTCTCTGGGACGACGTACATCGCCGATTCTGCGTATCAGGGATCCGACAGTTTGTTGGTGGGTTTGAGGAGATATGTGGCATTAGATGTCTAGGCAAAGATCATGTAATTCGCGTAAATAACGGTCCGCTGATCTGCGTACGCGGTGATGGTACCCGATAGCGACCCACATGGATTCCATAGGATTTACTTCACGCGAATTTGGTCACTGAGACACCAATGTGAGTCCGCAGCTCGTGGTCGTGCGGTAGCGTTCTCGCTTCCCACGCCCGGGTTCCCGGGTTCGATTCCCGGCGGAGTCAGGGATTTTCTCTGCCTCGTGATGACTGGGTGTTGTGTGATGTCCTTAGGTTATTTAGGTTTAAGTAGTTCTAAGTTCTAGGGGAGTGATGACCATAGATGTTAAGTCCCATAGTGCTCAGAGCCATTTTTAGACACCAATGTGAGTACACTATAATGTTCTTTAAACCGCTGCAGGATGGTTGTGGCTCCCAGACATGGACAATTATGCTGCTGACAGATGACATCGCCTCCGGGGAAGACGTTAAGCATGAAGGTATGCAGATGGTTCGTAGCTGTCAGCGTGTCTTCTATTACTACCAAATGTCCCAAGCAAGCGCACGAGAATGTCTACCATTGCTTAATACTGCTCCCACCAGCCTGCGTCTGTGGTGTGCTGCACATTTCGAGCCGAGGTTTACCTACATGACGGCGATTGTGAAGACCATCATCGACTCGTGTAGCAAAAATGTGATTCATCCGAAGAACACGTTTCGAATGATCGACGATCGAATCTCGATGGTGCAGTGGCCACTGCAGTCGTTGGGTCAACATGTGAACACGTACGCGTGGCTTACTGCGGAGCTCCATGTTCATCATTGTGCGATGAACGGTGTGTTCCGAAACACTTGTGCTTGCCACATCACTGTGCTCTTTCGGCAGAACTGCCGCAAACCACCATCTATCCTACTTTACAAAGCAGACAAGCCCCCGAACCACACGTTCTGTCGAGAGTCTACATCTACATCTACATCCATACTCTGCAGGCCACCTGACGGTATGTGGCGGAGAGTACCTTGAGTACCTCTATCGGTTCTCCCTTCTATTCCAGTCTCGTATTGTTCATGGAAAGAAGGATTGTCGGTATGCTTCTGTGTGGGCTCTAATCTCTCTGATTTTATCCTCATGGTCTCTTCGCGAGATATACGTAGGAGGGAGCAATATACTGCTTGACTCTTCGGTGAAGGTACGTTCTCGAAACTTCAACAAAAGCCCGTACCGAGCTACTGAGCGTCTCTCCTGCAGAGCATTCCACTAGAGTTTATCTATCATCTCCGTAACGCTTTCGCGATTACTAAATGATCCTGTAACGAAGCGCGCTGCACTCCGTTGGATTTTCTCTATCTCTTCTATCAACCCTATCTGGTACGGATCCCACACTGCTGAGCAGCATTCAAGCAGTGGGCGAACAAGCGTACTGTAACCTACTTCCATTGTTTTCGGATTGCATTTCCTTAGGATTCTTCCAATGAATCTCAGTCTGGCATCTGCTATACCAACGATTAACTAAATATGATCATTCCATTTTAAATCACTCCTAATACGTACTCCCAGATAATTTATGGAATTAAGTGCTTCCAGTTGCTAACCTGCTATTTTGTAGCTAAATGATAAGGGATCTATCTTTCTATGTATTCGCAGCACGTTACACTTGTCTACATTGAGATTCAATTGCCATTCCCTGCACCATGCATCAATTCGCTGCAGATCCTCCTGCATTCCAGTACAATTTTCCATTGTTAAAACCTCTCGATATACCACAGCATCATCCGCAAAAAGCCTCAGTTAACTTCCGATGTCATCCACAAGATCATTTATGTATATTGTGAATAGCAACGGTCCTACGACACTCCCCTGCGGCACACATGAAATCACTCTTACTTCGGAAGACTTCTCTCCATTGAGAATGACATGCTGCGTTCTGTTATCTAGGAAAGTCGTAGACGTCCAACCAGTTAGCTCCTAGTGGTTGTTCCACTATCCTACCTCTTTCTGTAGATGATCACGACAGTAGCACATCAACATTCGACCAGCTTCATCGTTTCCGAAGTACTCGTTTACAGGCTCTGAGTGGTAATAAATCATCTACCCTCTGTCAAACTCGCTTATCCCAATGGAGCTCCCCATCTGCAGCCCCTGTCTTCGCTAGGGTTATCCCCCGTCCGTGTCTTACACACTTTTGTTACCGCGTCACGTGCCAGCAACGCCACCAGGCAGCATCGAGTGTCGCGGTGCCAGTGGTGATAATGCTTCGGCTAGTCAGTGTATACTGCTACTACAGGTGAAACTGTCACTGCTTTGACAGAGTGAATAAGAACGTATGAGCGGGAAAATGAAGACCTGCACATGCAAGTTGACATCTTACAAGCTGCGGTACAGCAGCTGCAGTCAGAGTCAGGAGAAGCTAAACTGATGTTAAGCATACCCTCCTCTCCACCCCGTTCATCAGCAACAAATTGGACAAATTCTGTTTCTGGAAAAAGAGTGGAAGATGTAACGGTGCTCATTAGAGACGTATTAGCTACAGACTAATTGTGCAACTGGACGAATGAAACATGTTTGTGCATAGCTAGCTTACGGTTAATGGTCGCAGCTGAAACATTTGTAACTAGCTGAGCGGCCGCTGCTTCGCTCGCATAGACTGTCTGAACTGCACGGTAATTTTTTTTCTTTTTAATGACTTTTTACGTTGTTCACAAATATTAGCAACTTATAAGCTTTTCACGCTAATTAAGGTCATAGAATTATGGCCTGTACCTAAAGTACCTTTGACCAAAAAGCGATTCTGGTAGCTGTAGTCAGAGGTCTTTGTTAATTCCGCCTTTTGAGTTCTTGTGGTGATGTTTCCATAAAAAAAATGGTTCAAATGGCTCTAAGCACTGTGGGACTTAACATCTGAGGTCATCAGTCCCCTATACTTAGAACTACTTGAACCTAACTAACCTAATGACATCACACACATCCATGCCCGAGGCAGGATTCGAACCTGCGACCATAGCAGCAGCGCGGGTACGGACTGAAGCGCCTAGAACCGCTCGGCCACAACGGCCGCCATTTACATAAAAACTTTCATCTCATAACACACGTTTATTTAGAATTGAAACATTAATTTTCATAGATTTAGCTTACTTATATTTTGATACAATGAAATGCTGTAATAAACATTTTCATCACTTATATCACCCGCTTACTTTGACTCAAGTAGTTATCTCTTTTTATTTCTAACCAAAAAGCCTAATTAAGATTTTCATAGAGTTAGCTTTATAAAAGGTTTCATAATGAAATATTATCGTAGAACATTTTATTCCACATTGCACACTCTTAGAGACTGAGTCGGAAAACTTGTAGAAGTCGACCGCGAGGAAGATTAGTTGCGCTTCCGAAGAAATGTAGGAACACGCGAGTGAATACTAACCCTACGACTCATCTTACAAGGCAGCTTAAGGAAAGGAAAGCCCACATTTATAGCATTTGTAGACTCAGAGAAAGCGTTTGACAACATTGACTGGAGTACTGTCTTTGAATTTCTGAAGATAGCTGAGTTAAAATACAGGGAGCAGAAGGATATTTACAGCTTGTACAGAAACCAGATTGCAGTTATAAGAGTCAAGGGACATGAAAGGGAGGCACTGGTTGAGAAGGGAGTGAAATGGGGTTGTAGTCTATCTCCGATGTTATTAAACATGTACATTGAACAAGAAGTAATGGAGAGAAAAGAGAAACTAGGAATGGGAATTAAATTCTAGAGAGAAGAAATAAAAACTTTGAGGTTTGCCGATGACTTTCGATGACGTTGTGATTCTGTCAAAGACAGCAAAGGACTTGGAAGAGCAGTTGAATGGAATGGATAGTGTCTTCGAAGGAGGAGATAAGATGAACTTCAACAAAAGAGAAACGAGGATAATGGAATGCTGTCGAATATAGTCATATGATGCTAAGGGAATCAGATTATGAGACGAAAATCTTAAACTAGTAGATGTGTTTTGCTATTTGAGCAGCAAAATAACTAATGACGTCCGAAGTAGAGAGAATATAAAATGTAATCTGGCAATGGCAGGAAAAGCATCTCTGAAGAAGAAAGATTTGTTAATATCCAGTATGGATTTAAGCGTTAGGAAGCTTTTTCTGAAGGTATTTGTGTGGAGAGGATCCAAGTATGGAAATGAAACATGGATGATAAACAGTTTAGATAAAAAGATAACAAAAGCTTTATAAATGTGGTACCACAGAAGAATGCTGAAGATTAGATGGGTCGATCACATAATTAATGAGGACGTGCTGAGCAGAATAGGGGAGACGAGTCATCTGTGGCAAAACTTTACCAAAAGACGGCATTAGTTGATAGCACACATTCTGAGACATCAAGAGGTCACCAGCTTAGTACTGGATCGAAATATGAGGAATAAAAATCGTAGAGGAAGACCAAGAGATGACTACCAGTAAGCAGATACAGAAAGATGTAGTAATTATTCGGAAATGAAGAGGCCTGAAGAGGATAGAGTAGCGTGGAGAGCTACGTCAAACCAGTCTTCAGACTGAAGATCACAAAAACAGAGGTCGAATTTCCAAAAACACTAAACCACATGTTCTTTTATTTGTAGCCGAGAAATCATTTACCAATTTTCATTGATGAAGCTTTAAAAAAAGTCTTAGTAGCTCTTTAATGACGGTATATTTTCAAAAAAAAGTTTGACCCACTATTTCACGCCACAGAAGTTAAACTTCCAAAAATTCTGAAATACGTATTTCTTTATTTCTAACCAAAGAAAGAAAATACTAATTTTCATTCTTCTAGCTTCAGAATTGCCTTAATAGCACCATATTTTCTAACCATTCATCCCTTATTTTACCCCTTATGGGTGCAATTTCGAAAAATTTCTTCTTAAACGTTGCTTACAGTATAAGGTCAACACCACCTCCAAATTTCAAGTCCTGTCCTTAGCGGTTTGGGCTGGGCTGTGATGAGGCGGTCAGTCAGG
Organism: Schistocerca piceifrons; assembly: GCF_021461385.2. Lineage (NCBI taxonomy): Eukaryota > Metazoa > Arthropoda > Insecta > Orthoptera > Acrididae > Schistocerca > Schistocerca piceifrons. The sequence goes on along the minus strand of NC_060149.1, from coordinate 599,144,796 downwards.
ACATTTTCTTTCATTCTGTAATGGAAATCACTATAAAGACAGAGTTCCTATTACAGTAATAGCACAACGCCTGTAGCATGCTCTATCGAATTTCTTATGAAAATAGTAAATACATGTAAGACATAAACGATCATGACGGAATTACATAGTTTCTTTGATAACACGAGTAACAAAATAAGAGGTTTGCATTTCCTGGGTGGAAATCGGTATAAAGGCACGCACTACCCTGTTGTGTTGTTGCATTTCTAGTATTTTTCCCAAACTTTTTTCTTCCTAATTACCTCAATAATTCTCTTCGGCGTTTATTTTGTTATGGTTTGTAGTTTTTGCAATGACATTGCCGCCATTTCTCTTCGTATCGCACTTTTCAGCTCATATATGGCCTAAAATGGCCTTCCACCACGATAAACACGTCTTGAAAGTATTCCCCAAAAGTTATGCAGGGGTTCATATCCGGGCTACGCGCAGATCAGTAAAAGACATCAATATCTTTATCTTCACATCCTGCTTTGCTTATAGCAAAAACATGCACAGATACATTATCTTGATGAAACATTAGACTTTCGTCCCCTAGGTCCTCATACATTTTAATCCGTAATGTCTGTAGCATTCCAATGTACATGTTAGAATTCATTGTAGTGTTCAGCCAAGCAGTACGTGATTTACCTTAAGCGCAGATGGCTGGTTGAATCACAGCCCTTCCACCACCAAAATGTCTGCTCATTCTTTCATTCTGTTCTGTTCTCAGATCATTCCAATAATATTGAAATCCATCCGGCCAATCTAAATTAAACTTTTTCTCATCACTGAAAATAACTTTATCCAAGTCTGAAGTCCATTAGATATGTTTCTCAGCAAACTCCAATACAGACTGTTTATGTTTGGGTATCACAGAATGTTTCTGCAGTCGTCTCTTGAATTCAATTGTTTGTCATTTGAAAAAATTTGTCGCACACGTCTGACAGTTACTGACAACTGTAAGTCAGCAAAATATTGAGAAGAATAACGGTCTGTGGCCACTGATTTCCGCAGAAGAGACAGTTTAGATGCCGCAAATAATTTCCTACATAGCACATATTTTACTTTCTGTCCATGTCGTGTGCCCAATCTAACGAAATTATCAATCACTATACTTGAACAGTTCAACTTCTTGGCAGTTTGACAGTTAGAGAATCCTGTTTCCATGTACTTGCCGAATTTTGCTTTTTCATATCATGATAACTGTTTTCTGAGTGGTACTGTCACAATCGTGCTTTTTGTACACAACATGCACCGTCACTAATGGTATCTGTTTCCTATCTGCAGCCAGGCCCATACGCACACACTAACACCACAAAGTTCCACCCCCTACCACCTGAATCGTCAGTGTCTTGTTAAGTGCTGTACCACTGACATCAATGATATACCAATTCACTGCATTTGTCAGTGTGCCGGATTAATGCTATTGCATATACATTGCGAAAAAACTATTCCAATCGACAGTGTTAATTTCCCTACAAATATCCATGCTGAGATACATATTCTGCTTTTCTTCTCGCTAAAGCGAGCCAATTAACATTTGTACCGCTAGCGGTTTGTTTGAAGAGAAAGAGACTGTAAACGGAAAATAATTAAGACGTGGAATCACCGGAGATCTGGACATGTAATGGAAATGGATTTAATACACAATATCCTTCATAAATAAGGTTTGTGACTTTTTTTGTTCTGGATTGAATGAACTAATGAGTTTTTTCTGAATCATTTGATGATCACGTTGGCCCTGTAATTAGTGGGGAAGTTTCAGCTGTGTCGAAGAGAGCCTGCAATCACTGAGTCTGTGGTAAATCGTCCAAAAAGGCTTCGTACATATCTGGAATTCGCAATCTTTCGTAAAAGGAACAAATTGTCCACACGATTGATTCTCCCGACTGAATGCAGTGTTTAACAGTAATAATAAAATGTTAAAATGGCCAATCCGTGACAGGACACGTTTTTGGACGTTGCTAAAATAATTTTGTTCTCTGTTTCATGTCAATTACGACGAGCTAACCTAACTGACGCTTGGAAAAGAGAGGAAAGACTCGCAGGTGATGTAATTGGATCTACAAATAAAGCCGAAAGACAGCACGCTGGGCGCAGAGAAAAGGCCATATCTATATTTTTATTATTGAAGCTTGCTAGTATAGTTGAAGTATACGTTTTTTTGTTTAGTGTTATTTGATATTTGAACACTGATTAATTGTGTTCATGTTAGATGTGTTTTGATTGACCTGTCCCAGTTGCATTTATCTGTATATGTATATTAAGAAAGTAGACACAGAAGTACTCTTGTGTGAACGGAGTTACATATAGTGACAGTAGAAGGGAGTTATATATAGTGACAGTAGAACATTTATATGGTTTTAACTAGGGCAATTTTTAGGATGAGTCAAGCAGAGCATAGCAGCACGCAACAGCCTTCAGCTGTTAGCACTGATAATAATGATGCAGTAAGAAGTGTTGTAGGACCGATGGCTACAGATAGCGCAATAGAACGCCCTGTAGACACGGCTGGAGGTGTAACAGCAAGTACGCAGCATGGATTAGATCCATTGGTAATTATCATGAGACAGATGCAGATGATAACCGAGAGCATGAATACATTGAAAACCGACATTAACGCGAAATTAGCCTCAGTTACTGAAGGACAAAACGATTTGAATACGAAATTAGCCTCAGTTACTGAAGGGCAGGAAAATCTGAAAACCGACATTAACGCGAAATTAGCCTCAGTTACTGAAGGGCAGGAAAATCTGAAAACCGATATTAAAGCACAATTAGTGACAGTCACTCAAACTCAAGAAGAAATGAAATTAGTCCAGACTGAGATTAAGCAGCAGTTACAAGACAGTTTTTCCGAATTAGAGCAGCGGATAGAGGCGAAGACTAAGGAACTCAAAGATCAGGCCGAAGAGACGGAACGAAAATTAACTGCACAAATAGAATTGGTGAATGTGAGGAATCTACTCACCGCGTACGTGTCGAAATGAAGGAGTATGTGCCTATTAAGATAGATACTGTACGGGAACAAGTGGTAATGGTTCCGCAATTAGTAAAAAAGCAAGACGCCATGTCATGTGCAATTGCGCAACTTCCTGAATTGGCACGTACACAGGCTAACCTAAAGGAAAGCGTTGAACATCTGACAGAGCGTCAAGACGTTATAGACCACCAAATTAACGTATTAACGGGTAAATTATCCTAAATCACATTAGAAAAGAAAAGGCTAAAGTGTGAAAACGTTGAGCAAAATGTTAAGGCAGCATTCCAGAGTTTATCTGGCAAACAGGAAGGGAATTTGTTTGCGAAAGGACTTGAAGAGATGCGACAGCAGTTAGGTGCTGATTTGGAGCATTGGAAACAAACGATAGAAGAGTCGATGCACGCTTCACAACAAAGCTCAGAACAAATGAATACAGGGCAGCAGCAGAAGTTGGCAGCGACTATAGAGCAAGTTACTGCCCATTCACACACAATACCGACTTGTGTAAGTAATTCAAACATTACATTGCCACAAGCTGGTTGTTCGCATGAATTCTTATCTAACGGAGATTGCGAAAGCCTTTGCCATGCCGAAGAAAAAATGATAAAGCATCGGCAATTCCAGATTTTAAACCCTGACAAAAGGGGGGTCCGTCCAATTGTTTTTATTCGAAGTTTCAGAGGAGTGCTACCCAGAAATTGGTCGGAGTGGCAGAAGATCAGTTTTGTTACAGGATATATACAAGGTTCGGGGGCGAGCTGGGCCTCGGACATGACTTCTGTTTGTTCGACATATGACGATTTTGAGAAGGCGTTTTTAGCAAAGTTCTGGTCAGAAGGGGTACAGGAACGCCTAAGGCAGGAGATGCTCTACCCAGAGCCTTTCTCCTTTTCCAAAGGAAGCCTTAGAAAGTATTTCTAAAGATATATAAATAAAACGAGATACTGGGACAGATCTATGCCCTTGCCAGACATAATAAACATACTTAAGGCAAGACTAACAACTAGCATCCGGAATCAATTGATTTACGGCAACTACAAAGACTTGGAGTCGTTCCTCACGACGTTAGACCATATAGATATTATCGAAGAGAACAACCAGAAAGCCCGTAATAAGAGATTCTAATATAGGGAGATAGAACCTCCGCCAAACGGTAGGCAAGGTGGAAGTATGTGTTATACCAATGGCGATCAATCGACACTTAAAGGGAATGAACAGAGATCGTTAAATAATGGAGAAACCCCTCAAAATCTCAATAGTAATCCAGGCAATGGTCTTGCGAGGGGCTATTCAAGGAACAACAGGAACGGGAAAAGATACAATCCGGTGTGGGGGAACGAAAGAAATTTCAGACCCCAAGCCTGGAATAATAACAATAATAGAAAGTGGAATCAACCGGGGGGAATGAATTCAAATAGCCAACATCAGTGGGGACGGACATCTACGAATCAACCGGTAATTACCGAAGTGACAGATGATGTCAACCAGCAGACAAATCAAAATCCAATAAACTTGTAAGGACCCACTCGTGCCCCGGAGGAGCGGTCAACAATTGGTTGAGGGGCAACAGGATATGTGTACCCATGCTAACGTATAATGATGGACGATTACTGGAAGATGAACTGACCGAGGACTTAGAACCACAAGATGAGGATAAGGAACAGGTGGCAGTAGCCGAAGTGCAAGTCATTATGGAGACCGTACCTATAGCGGCGGTTTTAGACACAGCTGCAACCACAAATGTTATTTCGGAGGCACTATTAAACAGGATCAGAAATATAAGACGAGTACCAGTATTTCCAGTTCATGATTGAAGAATAATAGGCGCCGTTGGGGCTCGATCAGCTAATGTAAAGGTGCAGTCACTACTTGGTGTGGAATTCGGAAATGTAGCAATATTAAGCACATTCCTTGTTGTGAAAAATTTGGTGGTAGATTGCATTATCGGAGTCGACAGCCTACGTCGATACGAATGCAGAATAGATTTTAAAACAAGAAAAATTTGGTTGAATGTTAATAAACAAGAAATTGAGTTGGAGTTGTTGAAAAAAAAAGCCTTACGAGAAAATATAATTGTGGGATCAGTGTGCAAGTAATCAGGACGGCCCAAAATTCGAAAGAGCACGTAATTAATGAGTTCCATGTCAAAGAAGATTTCGGTCAATTAGTGTTTGAAAAGTTAAATGAATCCGACTGCATTATCGAAGATCAGAAGAAGCAGCTCAATGAATTATTATTAACGTATGAAAACGTTTTTGATGAAAGGCCAGGAGTTATTAAGGGAAACATATGCCATCTCTACGTTAAGCCGCACGAAACGTATTGTAGAACTTTCTATCCTGTTCCCTGGAGGTTAAAGGCTCAAGTTCAAAAGGAAATAGATCGCATGTTGAAATGGGGTTTGATCGAACCCTCTACAAGCCCATACTGCTCCCCATTGTTAGTCGTGCCAAAAGCAAATGGGACTGTTAGACTGGTACTCGACGCCAGAGAAATAAATAAAATCATAATTCCAATAAGAACACATCCGGAAAACATAGACGAACTTATACAACGGTTCCAGGATGTCCAATATTTGACGAGCATTGATTTGCGGAGCTCTTATTGGCAAGTCAAGCTGGATGAGTCATCAAGGAAGTATAAGGCTTTCATTTATTCCGGAAGAAGTTACCAATTTACTGTCGTTCCTTTCGGACTCAACATTAGTGCCGGAATCTTTATAGCAGCTCTAGATTATGCACTAGGCCCAGAACTCAGAAGCAGGATAACAGAGTTTGTTGATGATTTGCTTATTGCATCGAAAACTTAGGAGGAGCATATTACCTTACTGAACCGAGTGTTGGACGTGTTCAAAACCACGGGAATAACTGCTAACCTACAGAAATCCCATTTTGCAGTAAACAGAATCAAGTTCCTGGGGCATATAATTGACGCAAAGGGAATTTTACCAACCAAGGAGAAGCTAATTGCGATTAGTAAGTTTCCAACACCCAGGAATAGGAGGCAATTAAGAGGGTTTATGGGCCTGGCCTCATTTTTTAGAAGATTCATAACAAATCAGGCGATGAACGCAGCAGCTCTAAATAGTCTGCTGAAGAAGGATGTGCCCTGGCTCTGGACATTAGAGTGTCAAGAAGCATTCGAAGAGATAAAGAAGCAATTAGTAAATGCACCGCTTTTGTACCATCCGGACATGCAAGAAGAATTTTACTTGTCAACAAATTCGTCGAATGTGGGTATTGGAGCGTGCCTTTTCCAAGTACGCAAGATAAATGGACAACTCACCTTCTGTCCTATTGCGTTTGCTAGTCGTGTTTTGTCCAACTGTGAACGAACTTACACGACGACAGAATTAGAGGCTCTTGCGGTCATCTGGGGATTTAAAAAATTTCATTATTATCTATATGGGCCAAAGACTATCGTATATTGCGATCATCAATCATTAACGTTTTTACAAACGTGTAAACTGTTACACCCCAGACTGGCTAGATGGACTCTCGCTCTGCAACAATACCAATTTAAGATCGTGCATGTCTCAGGACAGCAAAACATTATTGCTGACGCTCTATCAAGATCACCACAGGGTTTGACCAAAGAGATTGAAGTAAATAATAACTCAGAATTCCCTGTATTGCTGCTGCAGGAAAATCCATATAAAACGTACTACGTCAATTTGTGTGCGCATATGGCACAGTTACAGAAAAGAGATGCTCAATGGGGAAGTGTCATTCAAAGGTTACAACAGCAACCTTCGGATCAGATGGCAAATTATTACAAGCTGGTAAATGACGTATTAATTTTCCGCTGTGGAAGGCCAAACAAAGTTCGTTGTTGTGTTTGTATACCTGAGGCGCAAATAGAGAAACTCGTATGGTTCACCCATTTAACCTGGAGACATTTCGGTGCGACAAAATGTGCAGACAAGATAAGTGTGTACTGTTACTTTCCCAACATAAAGCGCAGAGTGCATGAGGTCTTGAAGAAATGCATAATCTGTCAAAAAACAAAGCCGGATTCAAAACGGAGTAAGCACCCATTATGCTCTATATTAGTCCAAGAACCAAAAGAATTAAGTTCGTGCGATCTGTGTGGACCGTTACCTACTTCAAGAGGTGGTGTTAGATATGTGTTGTCATTTGTCGATGTGTGTACGAAATACGTAAAGCTATACCCGATAAAGGCGGCTACAGCCAAAGTAATTGTATTAAGATTGACAAGGGATTATCTTCCACATGTTGGTATACCTGAGGCGATAATAACAGACAATGCTAAGATATTCACGGGACGCCGATGGAAACAGGCTGTGTCTCAAGTCGGTGTAAAACACATACTAACATCATTTTACCATCCACAAGGCAATTTGGTTGAGAGAATTTTTAGAGAGTTCAATCGATTTATGAGGACCTATTGCCATAATAAGCAGACTGCGTGGGCAAATTATGTGGAAGAATTTGAGCAGATATACAACAACACGCCCCAATCCTCCACTGGATATACACCTCATGAATTGATGTTCGAGGCAAAAGAAGAAAACGTCTGGACTGAACATAAGCCCTAAACTCAGGAAACTGAGATGACTTGGGAAGAAAAAATAAGACAAGCCATCATAAATATGACGCAAAAGGCTGATCAGAGAAAATAACAATATGACAAATTAATCAAGAGGGTACAGGCGTACCACGTCGGAGAGAAGGTACTAGTCAAAAGACATACCAAATCATCCTTAAGAAAGAAGAGTATAAAGAAATGGGAGTTATTATATACTGGCCCATACACCATTCTACGAATTCCGAGCCCTGGGGCTTATCTGTTAGCATACCCGTGATCTAACAAAATTAAAGGGTTATTTTCCCATAACGACTTGAAAAAATTTAATGAAGATTAGAAGATAGGGAGGAATGGTGTTGCGAGTGACAGAGATGAACGCTCGTAAAAAAAATAACAACAAACTGTGTGTGTTTAGTGTTAGAAAACTTTAAACTTAAATAATTAATCAGTGACACAGATTGTAGAAATAGTGACTAACTATTACTATCGAGTGCTGTAAAGAAGATAGTGGAGATAGGCTTCCCCTGTGTTTGGGTAAACATGGAACTTTAGCATTCCTAATGTCATCAAGATTTATAAAGGATTTGAATGACCTTCAAGAAGAAAGAAATGTTTCCCGAAAATGACGTTGCATAAGCAAAAGAGGTTCCCAGTGAATGTTCATATATGGTTTCAAGTGCACGCTTAGATGTGTAAACGTGTGAAGTGATGCGTTTAGGCAGTGAATCATGAGTGACGGTTAACGCCGCAAAGATAATTTCCCGCGCAAAACAATTGACGTCGGCGCGAGAGTTAGAATCGATATAGACGACACAGATATGCTTTGTAAGAGACTCGCATCAAACGCGACGGGAAACTGATTGATGTTGAACTTCAAAAAAGTGTCATAATTAGACGTTAAGAGTTCTTGATTTATTGTTGAATGTCAAAAGAAACTAAGATTCATAGAATTAGTAGTTATTTAATGGGTCTTGTTCACTTTGGAATTTTGTTTGAAAATCCATTTCCATATATGTGCATGTATGAATGCCGGATGAATCAGAGAATAAATGAAAGAAGTGAATCCACATTCCTCACTACTAATAACTTTTACATTACAGCAATCAAGCGGAGAAATATATGTATTTAGGATAAAAATGTTATGAGTATAGATAAATGATATGACTTTTCAAGGAAATAATGGATTATGTCTTTGTATAAAATGAACCACACTTTCCATTATTCGATGATTTGAATCCAAAATCTACTGCAAGTTGCATGAATCCTTTAAATTACGAAGAATAAATCATTGACAGAAAATGTGTCAGAATTTTTGGACTTACGACCACAAGTGGTGATGCGAAGACCAAAAGAAAATTCAAACTAGAGTAAATATTATGATGTTATCGGCAACAGCATTAGTCAATGGATAAATGGAAACTTTAAGTCAATGGCTAAATTCCTTGCAGTACATCGTAAGACAAAGGATGCATGAAGGCATAGGGATTTTGTTTTCAAAAAGGAGAATCTTGGACAGTGCAACCTAACCAGTTCTTTTACAGGAAGAGTTTCCCTTTCGGTCATTGCTAATTCTTTTGGAATGAATGTTGCATGTGAAATCTGGTATCCCTGTCCCTTCTACTCTTACCATTGTGGGCCGCGTGAGTTTCAGCAACAAGAGGCACAAATCACTCTTCTCCACATCGTTACATAAATCGATACCTATCTTTCATTTAGAGATCAATTTCAAAATTATTTTTTCTCTTCTGTAGGCTTTCGTATCTTCTATGTACCGTAGGCTGGGGGTCTGGGCTTAAGAGGTTTTCCAAGGTTTCCCTGCTTAAGAAAGTTCCCGAATGGGTAGACCCTGATAACAGTTTCATGAAAGATCATCTTCCTTGGTTGTGCACAGCAAACATAACACCTTGATGCACGTAAAAGCAATACAGCCGTGGTACCTGTCTTTTCATTTCTTCTGGTTTCAATGTTTCTTTTCTTCGTCTGTCTTAAACATAATTAATTTTTTTCAGTCGGAGGACTGACACTCATCACTTCCGGGTTACCCACACTAATAGATAGCTCGCGAAGTGTGTTCGGTAAATCAAAATTAGGCTAACAAACTTCGCTCGCTGCGAGGGGCATTGTAATGTCCCCACAGGAAATACCCTCTACCACGCACCAATTAATCATTGTCAAGCAAACCATCCACATTAATTCACTTTGGAAAAGTATCTGATCTGATTTTCTCGTAACATATGCGGCGACAGCTCGACGACGCCAAAGTATTTTCTAGTGCGTTTATTCTTTGAAATAAGAGATACGCATATATGCATTCTCCATGGTTGTTAGAGTGGTAACTAGGACAGCTTCTGGAGTATCGGTTGAGGGATTGACGAGTTTCTGAGAGATACATATTCTGCTTTTCTTCTCGCTAAAGCGAGCCAATTAACATTTGTGCCGCTAGCGGTTTGTTTGAAGAGAAAGAGACTGTAAACGGAAAATAATTAAGACGTGGAATCACCGGAGATCTGGACATGTAATGGAGATGGATTTAATACACAATATCCTTCATAAATAAGGTTTGTGACATTTTTTGTTCTGGAGTGAATGAACGCATGAGTTTTTTCTGAATCATTTGATGATCACGTTGGCCCTGTAATTAGTGGGGAAGTTTCAGCTGTGTCGAAGAGAGCCTGCAATCACTGAGTCTGTGTTAAATCGTCCAAAAAGGCTTCGTACATATCTGGAATTCGCAAATTTTCGTAAAAGGAACAAATTGTCCACACGATTGATTCTCCCGACTGAATGCAGTGTTTAACAGTAATAATAAAATGTTAAAATTCCTTTGTACTGATTTCCACTACTGTATATAGAGATAAATGTATCATGAAGTACTTACCAAGATAGGAATATTGCAAGAGTTGCTTGATTGTTTGTGCCATCGCTGCTGCTGGAAGCAAAACACTTCGTGATTTTTTAAAGAGAAATTTAATCGTTTAGTGCATGAATGACTCAGTGAAATCTGACAAAAATGGCAGAAACTAATAAAGTTACCTTGCATGAAGCTGAAAATACGGCTTTCGATGGGGTATCCCCGCTGATATCTGCCACACAGAGTCAGGATGGAGAATCTATCTGATCTGGAAAAGGCTATTAAGCGCCATAGATGTGGACGTAAGGGTCATCTGCGAAACGAATGTCGCGAACCACATTGTTATGAGTGTGTCGCGTTGGTTGTAAGGCACAAGAGTCCAAGAGCAAAAAAGACAAGGGAAACATTACGAGAAAAAGCGTCCGTTAAACACAAACAGTGATGAATAGCCCATCAGAAGGGATTTCAAGTAAAACTAAACACTGCACATTACATATGTATATATGGAATGCTCCTTTTTAGGCATAATGCAGAGCAAAGAAATTAAGTTTTTAGCAGAGACAGGTGTATCACGTATCAGTCGTTAGTATTATCCTCTGACGCAGGAAGAGACTTACATCTCCTCGATACAGCTTACTTGGAGTAAGCGACAGTGACGTAATGGCACTATGGACAATTCCGCTCGGCTTCAGTATTGGAGCAAAGAGTTTTCGACAATACACGGAAATGCTGCCTTGGTGAATGTTTTTTCTGCAATTCTCGGACTAGGCTCCCTTGATGAACATCACATCAAACTCGATCTTTCGTGGCACACAAATGAACTCAGTACACTTTGTCTCCACTGGGAACAACAAGTGCAAGCGAGACAATGTCAGAAGGTTCACCAATCATGTTGGTGTTGCCACTGCAGACAGGTGTGCTAAAGTTTGGCTCTCAGACACAACGGGGTTGGTTTCGATTCCTATAGATGCCAATGTACCACAAGAACTGTTGTGTGTGGTAGAACCACAGTAATATAAAAATGAGTTAAAAAATGCATTGTTTTTTGTGCAGAAGTGTGGTGAGCATTAATAATATAAATGGAGAGTTCACAGTTCCTGTTAGGTAAGATATTTTTCGCATGGACGAGATCAGTGTGCTTGACAATTGCCGATTTAGATAATCCAGATGGAGAAGGCATTGGTAAGTCTTGTGACAACCTGGGCTGCAAGCAAACTTTTAGCACATCTGCATCACGTAAGGAAGTGAATCATTTGCAAGCAAGTGATCAACAGGAGACAGTAGCTTTGGATCAACGATATTTTTGATTTTTTAACACAAACGGTCCATTACCAGCGACGCCTGTTACACAACATAATATACCCCCAGGTAACAATGCTCTAGCCTATAGGAAGCAATACCTTGTACCCAAGCATCTTCGACTATTAATGGACGAACTTATTAACCATCAACTGGCAGAAGGAATGACAGAACATAGTGATAGTTAACGCAGTGCAAATGTTGTCATTGTTTCGAAGAAATCACTGTACGACACTAAGAATTACAGAATCTGGTGCAATTGCAGGTATCTGAATGCCAAAACTGTCACTGATGCATCTCCTGTTCCTAATATTATGGAGGCTTTAGGCAATACAGATCCTTTTCAATCATGGATCTAAGAACTGGGTCCCACCAACTGGAAGTAGTTGCAGAAGATAGGTGAAAAACTACCTGTGCGACACCTTGGGGTCTTTACCAATATTGCAGAATATCATTTGCCCTTAAAAATATACTAGCTACATTTGAAAGACTGTTGATCATGAAATTAGTACAGAAGATGCAAAAATCGATCACAGATTAATTTCAGCAGTCTATGACTTCGAGACAGTGTGAAGAACCAAACAACTTCACGCATTCCTAGGCATTTGAAATTATCATAGAAAATTTGTTAGAGACTCTGCACTAACTGATGAGCCATTAAAGCGATCGTTGCAAAAATGTGTAAAATAAAAATAATCGACAAATTGTCAAACAGTGTTTGAGATACAGAAAAAAATATTGATATCAGATCCAGTATTGATATTTCAAAAAATCCTTTCTTGTGATGCCAGTAATAGCGCACTTATCCGCATTCTCAGTCAGACTTTAGATGGTAAGGAGAAACAGAAGTATCCCATGACAGAAAAGCGGATGCTAGCAGAGATTTATCGAATTACATAGTTCTTCTGTTATGTTCACAGCCAAAAGTTCAAAGTAGTAACAATCACACATTGTTAAAATGATTGTTAGAAATAAGGGATCCTTCTAGTTGATTAATGATATGGGTACTCAAACTTACTGAATTTCATTGTGAAGTAGTTTATAAACCAGAAAAGAAATACAAAAATGTGGAGACATTGAGCAGAAAAATCAGCGTACAGGAAACAAGGAGCAAAAGTGTAGCTGAATGGTAGATGGCACAAGCAAGTGACAATGAGTGTTAGGCACTCAAACTGCAGCAACTGTCTGTGACCGACAACAGCTTGCTCTGCAGATTGGCAAAGTGCAGACAATGCATGGTGGTTACAGTAGCGTTCATGAAGGAAGTTTTCCAGCAAGTAAATGACAACATATTGGCAGGTTATGGTGGTCACACAACTACAGATAGGAACATTTTTCAAAAATATTGCAGGAAAACTAGGAAACTTGATGTGGAAGAGTACACAAGAATTTGTATACCTTGTGAACATAGGGTTAATCTAAGCCACTCAAAAGTTCCATTGCAAAGATTACCAGAAGTGAACAAACCATTTGAAATGATTCTATTGGACATCTTAGGTCCATTTGATAGAACCCGTGTGTGGAATAAGTACATATTAAGAGTAATAGACCATTTTTCCTAACGTATTGAAGTGGTAGCAATCCCATACCAGCAAGCTAACACAGTAGCGCAAGCCATGGTAAATAATCGAATCCTTAAGTTATGAGTACCAGTTGCCATAATAATAGGCCAAGGTACAAATCTCATGTTGAGTCCTATGACGCAGCTGTGTCGTTTGCTATACATTCAGAAGTTAAGAACAGATCGTTTCCATCGACAAGATAATGGATGAACAGAAAGGGTTCGTAGAACAATATTCCAATTTGTAAACAACTATTTTTGGGACTAATTCATAGCATTCATAACTTCTACATACTGTTTGAAGTTTCCCAACTATACCAATCTTTCACCATAAATGTTAGTATATGGCATTAAACTGCCATCTCATTTTGATATGAAAAATTCCAAGCTTGAAACTAACAGTGAGTCAGTAAAAGAATTCGCAAAGTATTTATGTGGAGATTGGCCACGTGTAATACAAAAGTTTTAGAACATCAGAACAAGATAGGGAAAGGAAGGAGAAGCTACCACAACACAGAGTTGGTCTGTGGGTATTATTAACCAATGTAATCCAAAAGGCAAAACCCAGAACTTTTTATCAAGGTACCGGTGTTCATACGAAGTCAATGATATGACATCACTGATAAATATTAAGTTGCAATTGCCAACAAAACATCTTTTTCACATTAGTAGAGTGAAACCACTGGTTTGCCACAATTTCTATCAGTTACATCAGTCTCGAAAAATGCATACAAAGACGCTAGGAAATAGGTGTCTAATGACGATAAAGATATACACAGTGTGCCTTATGCACTCGGATCGCAAAGTTGGTAACTATGATCATTTTTCACACCATTCTGTTCATTCATTATCTTTAAGTGTCATGCTGCATTTTTTATGTATCATGTACGATAGAGTTCAAAAGTTTGTACAGAGATGGGTAGAGTTTCTTTCATTAGAGGATCACTGCCAGTTGTGACCAGAAAGCAGCTGACACCAGCATCAGCATTCCTGGAATTGACAACACCAGCAACATCATTCCAGGAACTTGTGATGACATCACCCAGTGTGCAGGCTATTATGCTTGTTATATATCACTGACATCAGCATCATCATCCCTGGCATTCTGACATCACCACATGTGGGCAGTTCCATGAAGGCAATGACATCATCATGTGATTTCCCTGTGAAAGATACCCTATGCTCTCCTGCACCCCATATGTTGCAGGAGTGTTCTATTTAATTTGCGTGTTACACTGTTTAAACAGTTTACCGCAAATTGCTATGCTATGTATGTGCGTTGAAGTCTTCATGCTGTCAACTAATTGCGGTGGGCCCACAGGACACCAATGGCATACAACTTCAGAGAAAGATCCCTCAAGCAATTTTAATTTTTATAATTAATTTGCATGAGTGCCATCATTTGCCATCTGTATCTGGTACAGTATGAACGCCACCAACATCAGTCAATTCGAAAGAGGAGTCAAACACTAAGTTTTTCTCAATTCTTTCTTTGTTACAATTAATATGGTGATTATTAGCAAAACCCATCGATCTCAGTGTGCATGTCACCGCACACCAAAGTGATGTGAGAGCAGCAACTATCATTGTAATGCTTCCATATAGGAGACAGAGACATACTGCATGTATATCTTACAGACGTGGTGACCTATAGTAATAAATTAATAATATTATGGCATTCTCTGCATGCATTATATACATTTAATGTTTTCATACTTATGTTTCGTTGTTATTGAAAATTTCTAGTGCCCCACAAATCTGGATACAGCACAATTCTATCAGCCTGCCACATGGATACACCCAAGAGGTCCGTTTAAAACTCTGTCAGATGCTGGTAACACAGTCTCACACGAGGATGTGGCATCTTTGTGTTACAGAGCCTATTCTGGTGCTGGACCATGACATAGATGTGGTCTTCAACGTACTGTTGCCTCAGCAGTGGCAACCACTGTGCAAAGGATGTCTTCTAGACCCATTGGACCCGCTATCTTTCAATTATGCAGTGGCGCTGTCACAGCAGCAATCATCCACAGTCCAAAGTGTCCCTGATCCAAAAGGAGGTCGTCCATGACCTGGTGTTGTCAAGCCACAGCACCGGCCTCTACATCAAGACATGACAATTCATTTGGACTGTCAAGCAGTCATGAGGAACATAGCATGACAATTAGTAGTTGTTACTGTAATTCTCCATTGTAAAAGTGATATCAAGTAAATATGTAAAGTAAATATATTAAAAAATCACTATATTACAACATCAGTCATACCAGGATTGCTCTGATAGCTTAGTGTGGGCTAATATTCCTTGCTGGGGGAGGATGTTTGGCAGCTGAAGAAAGTACAGTGATGTTTACAATGACTTCCTTATTAAGGCTTGATTACAACCATTAATGGGTGGCACAGAGAGTATGATGGCGTCTCACAGAGGCAACAGTCTCTGGATGCTGACTGCGCATTCTGCTGGTGGGCAGGTGGTACTGTACAGCCAGGTACTCACGTTTCCTGGCTGTTGTGATTGTAGTTGATGGTAGCGACCACTAGGAAGTCGGACTGTGTCATGCTCCCAGGCTCGTAGCATAGTTGTGGCATCAAGGATCGATGCCATCCCCATCGGCATCTCACAGTTTGAAATGGAAACGCACATTTCCGACAGACGCCGATAGTGTTTGCGAAGGAACCAGGCGGACCCAATGATTTGCGCCCACTGAACTACGTCTGCTGCAGCTCTGACTGCGAATACTCTATGCTACCGCGATATAAGGTAGGCAGCAGTCTCAGATGCAGTCTTCGACAGTCTTCAGCCTTAGTCAGTCTTCGACAGTGTTCTCGTGCATTAGTAGTGGGAGCCTCACATTGCACAATGTTCTTTCTTTTGCATCTTGTAATAGCTGGACTTGATTGCTGTTTGTTCTTTTGCAAACTTTCTTCTAACCGTTTGGACAAAGCTACTAGTTAAGTAAAACTTCTCTTTGCTGTATTTATGGGTTCGCTAATGATTTCTGCTCCTCTCCAGCTTCCCTATGACGACTCTTGCTTCACAATTCTGTATCCCACCTTTCCTTATTGTTGTTTAAAAAGTGATACACAACAGTAGTGGTTGTCTGTTGGTGCCCCAGATGGTTATAAACTGGCATGGTACTAGCGGTATGATGGCATAGTACGGAGCTACCAATACTGTGAACATTCGTATTAAGGAACAATCTGCCTGCTGTTCAAGCCTGATGAGAATAAGCAACCACTTCCTCGTCAACTAAATATTGACTCTTCATGAAATAATTAACTTATCATACTACGTATATCGTCGTTTTACCTGTCATACCAAATGCTTAAGTTCAATTTCCATTAGCAATATTACAGGTATACTTTCACCCAAAATTCCTTCGAGCAGAACTTACACGAGACGTTTGCTTTATTTACACTTGCGTGAACTTCTTTTAAAAAAATTGCAACGCCTACAATCTAGTCTTTCTTAAAACATAAATATAACCTTAAATACATACACACATAACGCAATATTATTAAAACAATGAATGAGATTCATAAGCACATTGTGTTCATAGTTATCCTGCTACTCTCTAATTAACGTATTATTTCTTCTTCGTGGCCTAAGTCCATAGTGATAAGTTGGGGGAACTACAGAACTTTCTCGCTTAATCTTTCCCTCTTTTGCAGATTGTTCCCTGTCCTCACTGGAAGTCACTGCCGACAGTGAGGGCAGCACCTATATGGCTCCCTTAAAAGGATAAATCCGACTGATGTGGAGTATCATGGGGTGAGTCGTGAGTTGTATGTTAACGTTAACAGGCGACATCATTTCTATAACCTGAAAGGGATCTTGATAATGTGTCACAAGCCTCATGATTTTTCCTTTTGGTACACACAGATTGGTCATCATAGCCCACTGACCTACATGATACCTAGGTAACACTGTTTTCTTATAATGTATCTTGTCTCGTCGTTCCAAAACTTTGGTGTTCATCTTTTTTAGCTGTCGAAAAATAGTTCTTAACCGTTTAGAGAAATATTTCGCTGACGAAATATGAATTCCTGCAGGAGGCTTATAAAACTCAAAAGGAGATGCCATCTTCTGACCAAGAACAACATCATAGGAGGACAACTCTGAGATCCCATCTATTTTTGAATTGTACACTACTATAGTATTTGCAAGTTAAGCGTCCCAGTCGTCAAGCTGTGAATTAATGTGGGAGCTTAATACATTTCCAATCGTCCGATGAACCCTTTCTGTTCAACCGTTTGCCTGTGGTTGTAATGCACTAGTCCAAAGTTTCTTAATGTGTAATAACTGTCATAACTGATTCATTAAAATGAACAGAAAGTTTGTCCCTTAGTCAGCTATTAATGTTTCAAGCATTCTCAACCAGAGTATCCACTGGATTACCACTGAATATGCTACTACACTCCTGGAAATGGAAAAAAGAACACATTGACACCGGTGTGTCAGACCCACCATACTTGCTCCGGACACTGCGAGAGGGCTGTACAAGCAATGATCACACGCACGGCACAGCGGACACACCAGGAACCGCGGTGTTGGCCGTCGAATGGCGCTAGCTGCGCAGCATTTGTGCACCGCCGCCGTCAGTGTCAGCCAGTTTGCCGTGGCATACGGAGCTCCATCGCAGTCTTTAACACTGGTAGCATGCCGCGACAGCGTGGACGTGAACCGTATGTGCAGTTGACGGACTTTGAGCGAGGGCGTATAGTGGGCATGCGGCAGGCCGGGTGGACGTACCGCCGAATTGCTCAACACGTGGGGCGTGAGGTCTCCACAGTACATCGATGTTGTCGCCAGTGGTCGGCGGAAGGTGCACGTGCCCGTCGACCTGGGACCGGACCGCAGCGACGCACGGATGCACGCCAAGACCGTAGGATCCTACGCAGTGCCGTAGGGGACCGCACCGCCACTTCCCAGCAAATTAGGGACACTGTTGCTCCTGGGGTATCGGCGAGGACCATTCGCAACCGTCTCCATGAAGCTGGGCTACGGTCCCGCACACCGTTAGGCCGTCTTCCGCTCACGACCCAACATCGTGCAGCCCGCCTCCAGTGGTGTCGCGACAGGCGTGAATGGAGGGACGAATGGAGACGTGTCGTCTTCAGCGATGAGAGTCGCTTTTGCTTTGGTGCCAATGATGGTCGTATGCGTGTTTGGCGCCGTGCAGGTGAGCGCCACAATCAGGACTGCATACGACAGAGGCACACAGGGCCAACACCCGGCATCATGGTGTGGGGAGCGATCTCCTACACTGGCCGTACACCACTGGTGATCGTCGAGGGGACACTGAATAGTGCACGGTACATCCAAACCGTCATCGAACCCATCGTTCTACCATTCCTAGACCGGCAAGGGAACTTGCTGTTCCAACAGGACAATGCACGTCCGCATGTATCCCGTGCCACCCAACGTGCTCTAGAAGGTGTAAGTCAACTATCCTGGCCAGCAAGATCTCCGGATCTGTCCCCCATAGAGCATGTTTGGGACTGGATGAAGCGTCGTCTCACGCGGTCTGCACGTCCAGCACGAACGCTGGTCCAACTGAGGCGCCAGGTGGAAATGGCATGGCAAGCCGTTCCACAGGACTACATCCAGTATCTCTACGATCGTCTCCATGGGAGAATAGCAGCCTGCATTGCTGCGAAAGGTGGATATACACTGTACTAGTGCCGACATTGTGCATGCTCTGTTGCCTGTGTCTATGTGCCTGTGGTTCTGTCAGTGTGATCATGTGATGTATCTGACCCCAGGAATGTGTCAATAAAGTTCCCCTTCCTGGGACAATGAATTCACGGTGTTCTTATTTCAATTTCCAGGAGTGTATTTCGGGCCTGCTGGTTTCGTACGGCTATCATAGAAATGGAACATGAAAAACGATCTAATCTTGTCAAAACATACCGGTTTCCTGCTGGTGTTTTCGCAAAAGGTCAAAGGACATCCAACCCAAGCCCTTAAAATGGTTGATCTGCCTCAGATAGCCTTTGTAACCTAACCAATTGAGGACTAAGCTCTGCCATTTCCGTATTCCTTTACATAACGATCGATGTCCTGTGTAGGTATGTCCCAAGAGTAATCTTGAGCTATTCTGCGTTCTGTTGCTCTGCGGCCTGTGTGTCCTGCTAAAATCGAATCATGGGCTGGCCCCAATAATTGGTTTCGTGATCACTCTGGTACTACGATGCCTAACCAGCAACTCATTTCCTGTATGATATTACGTCCTTCATTCTGAATTGTGGCTTCCTAGCGAAGCGCTGACAATTTGGGTCATTGATTTGGGCTTCAATCCATTCATTCTTGTCTATTCCAGCGCATTCCATGGCATTTTTTGTTGTGGCTCAGACTGTCTGAATTTGCCTTGAACTTCCTGGACGATGTATTACCTCAAAGTCAAACTCACTGAGAAGCCAACTACTTTAAGCCTTAAGTTCTAATAACCATTTTAGTGCTGTGTGATCGGCTATTACTTTAATATGACGTCCGCATAAATAACATTGGGAATAATCTATTCTGTTCATTACTGCCAGCATTTCTTTCTCAGTTGTTGAACTATTCTTTTCTGCTCTATTAATCTGCCTGAATGCATATGCTATGGGCTGATCCTGTTCATCTATTTCCTGACTCAAGACACAGTCTAAGGCAACATTGTTGAAGTTGCAGGACAGTATAACCTGTTTCTGAGAATCTGGAAAAGTAAGAACTGAACTAGATGTTAACAATGCTTTAGTTTTAAACATGCTACTTCACAGTCTGGCGGCCAATGAAACTTTATTCCTTTCGTTAAGAATCGTGTGAGGTGTCTCACAATTTCAGCTTAGTTTGGGACATATTTGCAATAAAAATTGGTGAGGTCTAAATATGTAGTGGGTGTTGGAAAACTTCTACGGCATCAACAGGTCACCGAATGGTGCGAATCCTATTTCAGCTGATAATATAGCTGTAAAACGGTGTGGCAGTTTTACAGGCTGAGGTATAACTATGCTGCACATATGTGATCGAAAACTTCATGTAAATGCACTGTGTGCGCCCGAAAATCTTTGGGATATTACATTACATCATCTAAATACACCCCATATTGATCGGTTTCATTCCTCACAGTACACAAACTAATAATCTCAGGAAAGTAGCTGGTGCGTCTTTCAGCCCAAAGGGCATGTGATGATACTGATAATGACCAGAAGGGGTTGGGAATGGTGTATTTGGACTACGTTCAGACGCTGCCTCTAATTGATGGTTTCCACTTTGTAGGTCCATAGTTGTAAAATATCGATACTGGCCCAGACTCTCAGATGTTTCAGTTATATTTGGCACAGTTATATTTGACACTTTCTTTTTTATTTAAATGGTGACTGTCGCGACAGAATCGATATGATTTGCTTTTTCAGTACAATGGCGACAGGTGCTGACCAGGAGCTATTATTACTTGCTTCTATGATTCCGTCTTGAAGCTGTTGACTTACAGGGTCTTCCATGACAGGTTTTAAGGTTTGACGAACACATTGTGGTTTCTTATAAACAAGTACTTCATTTCCAGAGGGAATATGATGTTGAGCTAGTGGCGTGGCAGGTAATGGGAGCAGGAGGATCAAAGAACCAAGTGTATTCTTCTAAAAGTCTTTCCATGTCCTTATCCTTTTCCTATAGAAGTGATATTTTATTTCAATCCTTGTACAACTCGTCCTCGCCTAACACTTCTAAATTAGCTATTAGTGTAGAGTTGTAGCTCCTCAGGACTATAGTTATCAATACTGGCAAGTTTGCTACCTTCAGTTTGCGACGCGTACGATAAACTACACCGTCCAAAACTCTTCACCTTGTCCAATTCTTCATTTTCAGACAAAGGATCAAGAATGCACAAAGATTTCAGCAGCAGATCAGCTCCTATATCAACCCAGATTATCTTTCCAGTAACGTTCGGTACGCTATCTCACAAATTTACTTTAAGGAATCTACTATGGTCACCCCTAACCTAGGGGTGAACATTCTGACAGAAATTATATTCTAGCCGCATAACCAAGATATAACTATGATATATACAGTTCTATAATACGCCGTTCCAAGTCAACTTTGGCGCTATGTGCAACCAGCAAAACTACATCGAGAATTACTTAGTAGCAACTACCGGCCACAGTAAGAACATCTACAGCGACCCGGAGGTTACTTCCCCTACTCAGAAACTTATTATTATTGAACTGATTGAACTACATGGCTCTCCCTCCTACGCCGGTTAAGGCCCAGCGTGGCGGACTTAATTTCACTTTACCAGTTATATCCTTACTTGCCACACATATATGCGATACGGTATCGAACCAAACTTTACACGACTTTCCTTTTACGTAATCGGTCAGACGAAAGTCTGCCACTGATTTTGTACTTGTGCTAACTCTCACTGGGGGTGGTATACAGTGGTCACGCTGCCCCTTGCCTCGTTTAACTGTGAGGACCAAAGTTTACCCTGTGGCTGTCTTTCACGCCTCTGTGAATTTCTGACCCTACAGATCTGCTCAGAATGTCCAAACCGTCTGTATATCCCGCAATTCAGTTCTCTGCCATCACGCCTCATAGCACCATGTGTCCCTGTCTAAATCATTTAACATCTTTATCGAATACTACCTTCTTTTCCTGAGGATTGTTGGCCACATCAGTTTCTGTTAGCACTAACGCTGTTTCTACTATTTCGTTTATAGTCTTTGGAAATTCCATCACAATCTTCGAGGCGTTTCTGGCTGTAAACCACATAAAAACGAGTCAAATGCTCTCGGTTCAGCTTCATGTAAGGTGGCTTCGTTTAAGTTACAGTAGTATCGCGATGTATTCTTCATCCTACATCTGCCCATTGATCCTTCCCTGAAGATCTTGATCGACTGTGCTTCCTTTAACTTCTCGAGGCACATCACATACGTCCTAGTATCCCTGCTAGTTTTGGTTTGGCTACATTCGACAAGTGGTCATTATTCCAATTTCTCAGCCTAGCAGCTGTGTTCAAATTATAGAAAAATACATAGGTATCCTCCCCTGATTTACTTGAAAATACTGTAACCAATTCAGCGGCGATGGTGCCCAGGATTGGTGTACTGTTCCCTTATTTCCTCCTTCAGACATCCTAAATTTGCCTGTAGCTGAGATACGTGATTTGTTTAATGCTCAACAGCGTCCTGAGCTGGAAGTGGCTCCTTCATATTTTCTACTTGCAACCAGCCCAAGTATCGGTATACCCAAAAAATGACAGGACGAAGAAAGACAACCATACAGGCTCAAGCAAAACTTTGAATACGGCATTTACTCATATTGTAGCGTAGGACATTTCCTTCCTTATGTTCACCCACAGGAGTTGTTCTGGCACCAATTATAAAAGGATAGCTCCAATAGCTTAGTGTGGGCTGGAGTTCTCTGCTCAGTGAGGATGCTGTGCGGCTGAAGAAACTCCGATGATGGTTACAATGACTTCTTTACTGAGGCTTGATTACTATCATTAGTAGGCAGCATGGAGAATATGACGGCATCTCCGCAAAGACGACGAACACCAGCTACTGAGACTGCCTTAGGTTCCCATGTTCCCTTGGCAGAGTTCATAGTGCGCTTCCGCTGGTGTTCTGGGGAGAGCATAGATTGCTGGACCATAGTGTGGTACTCTCAGGACAGCAGCAGAGTACAGACGGAGCTGTACCCGGTGCTCAGAGGCTTAGATGGCAGACAGTGGTTTTGGTCCTGGCTCTGGCAAAACCGTCTGCATCATCGGCGTGGTGTGGACTAGCATAGCCGGCCATGGTGGCCGAGCGGTTCTAGGCGCTTCAGTCCAGAACCGCGCTGCTGCTACGGTCGCAGGTTCGAATCCTGCCTCGGGCATGGATGTGTGTGATGTCCTTAGGTTAGTTAGGTTTAAGTAGTTCTAAGTTCTAGGGGACTGATGACCTCAGATGTTAAGTCCCATAGTGCTCAGAGCCATTTGAACCATTTTTTGGACTAGCATAGCCTCGCATCAGATCCCTGCCCACTGTTCAACGAGGAGGCACTGGTTCGAGCATTCTTAAATACTGATTATCCGTGGCGATTTCTGCTGTTTACCTAGTTAGTGAGTGACTATGAACCCTCTAGAACGTGTAGGTGATATTCCGGCTGCCTTAGCTGGGTTGTAATACTCCTGCAGGCTTCATCACACTTCGGCAGCAAGTGTGGCTTTTTGCGAAGCCAATTGACCACGCAATCCGTTCACTGACTTCATCAACTTAGCGGCGCCCTGGTTTCGTCACAACGTCTTCTGTTGGGCCCAGAACTTTTTTACAATTTTATCGCTATACAGTACAAATACAACATGGCGGCGGGTGAGTGACGTGCGTTAGCTTGGCTCGCAAGTTTACGTGAAATCTGGAGGTGTTTCAAGCAGTTAGGCTAGTCTGCATATACTAAAGCAGTATATCTACTGCCGAGTGTCGTATTTTACATCACATACTGAGCACCAATTACACGGAATCGCACTAAAAATGGAAAATCGCCGAACAACGCGCAGTGCAGCCAACGGCCAGGCCGGCGACAGCGCAGGCGTGGAGTCTACACCCGGAGCTGCAGCCGCTCCGCCCGGGATCGCTGACATGGCCGCACTCGTGAAGGCTGAGGTGAGTGCCGCGCTGCAGGCTAAGGAGACGCTCGGGCTCGTTGTTCAAACCATCACTGATGCTGTCACTGCAGCAGTGACGGACAAAATACAGAAAACTCTGGAGGCGAATGCCAGCGAGATCCGTGCACTGGACACATCGTTAAAAGCAAGTGAGGAGAAAGCACGACTGCTCGAACAGAAATTGATCGAGAAGACGGACGAGCTCGAACAATATCAGAGACGCAATAATCTCAGACTGTTCGGCATTCCAGAGAGCAGCAGGGAGAACACAGATGAACTTGTGATAAACCTTGTCCAAGAAAAGCTAGGCGTGCAGGTGACTCTGAGTGACATTGACAGAAGTCATAGAGAGGGTCGTAAGTCGCCAGGTACTACAAAACCAAGACCTATAATAGTGAAATTTATGTCGTATAGGAAGAGATCTGAAATCTTCAGAGCAAAGAAGAATCTCGCGAAGTCGGGTCTGACAGTACGCGAGGATCTGACCTCTGAAAGACTAAACATTTTGAAGAGCGCGATTTCGAAATTTGGGCTACATAACGTATGGACAAATGACGGCAGGATAATGGTTAAGACCGAAAACGGAAAGAAAACAATTTGCAGTGTTAATGAACTCGAAAGCCTGTGCTTTAGAAGCTAAATCATGTCTAATCTTGCTGCCACTAACTTGTATGTTTATATTGTTTACACTGTCAACCATATCGTAACTAATGTATTATCAAATTGTTGGTTTCTCTAAATAACTATTTTTTTATCTCTAATTATTTTTTCTCGTGTAATATTTGTTATTATTTGTATTATCAACTTTTCGTTTCTCCACATAACTATTTTCATTTTTAATTGTTTTTCTCATGTAATTTTGTTAATTATTGCATAAGGTAGTCTCACTTCCATCCTTAATTAGCAACCCACCATCATACTTTAGTTGTTATCCTCATAAGTGCAATTAATATCACACTCTGTCATAACGTGCAGATTACTCCCATTGTATTTAGCGAAATTCCTTCCCCTGCCAGCCCACTGGCTACTTCCATAACCGTTGCAGACCTCGCTGACCTTGGCCGCAGATCCCGTTGTCTCCCCGGGGACCTACCCCCTCCCCCTCCCGGCCGCTTTCACTGCACAGAACTGGGAGGACACTCCCTCACCTGCCTCTCCTTCACATGCCTTCCGCATTCCTCATGCCAGACCCTCTTGTCACCGCCAACCACGACCCGCAAACATCGGTCGGCAGCCTCCTCGGGCAATCAACACCCGAACGCACCAAGCTGCATATTGCACACGCAAATGTCCAGTCTCTGCCAGCTCACTTCGACGAGTTCAAATATATATTTCAAACTGCTGATATACACGTAATACTTTTGTCAGAGACTTGGCTCAAACCAAGTATTCCTACAACTTCCGTAAACCTAGATGGCTATATCTTTCTCAGGCACGACAGATGCAACAGACGAGGGGGCGGAGTAGGGGCATACATACGCTCTGATTTGTCACCTACAGTACTAACACATCCGACAACAATGTAGATAAACAAGTGGAATATATGTTCATAGAGATCAAATCACTTAACAGAAAGTGCTTAATATGTGTCCTTTACAAACCTCCTAAAGTAGGTGGGTTCGCCTGCTTCGAAACTGCCCTCTCTAGTCTCGAATCGTCATATGAACATGTAATTATAGCTGGTGACACTAACATTAATTTTCTGTGCAATAGTCCTTCCACTGGGAAATTTAAGAGGATGCTTTCTTCCTCAAATATGACGCTACTTCAGCTGGCACCTACTCATCACACGACTACCAGTCACACTTTCATAGATATATTCGCAACGAAATCTCCGAACAGAATAATCCGCACCTCTCAAATATCTGCGCCTGACATGTCTGCCCATGACATCATTTCCATGACGTATTCACTAGAATGCCCTAGAAAGAAACAAAAACTGTCTACATACCGAGACCTCAAACGCATAAATTTGCCTGAACTCGAAACTGAGGCACAAGAAATAGTTTGGGGGATGACCTCTACTCCCCTCATGGACATAAACGACAAACTCCACGATTTCACTAACAAAATTACTCAACTATATGACAAATATGCTCCAATAAAGACCAAAAAAGTAAAAAGGCAACCTGCACCTTGGCTGACTGATGAACTAAAACAGCTCATGAATATCAGAGATGCTGCACATCGAGCATACAAGATACACCCTATACCTGAAAATCACGCTGTATACAAGCAGAAACGAAACAAAGTCAGTCAAGCGGTGAGAAACGCTAAGCTCAGACATGCCCGTACATTAGCTGACAATAGATGTAGACCAGCTATCCTGTGGAAAAATCTCCGTAGTCTCGGTTTAGGCAAAATAAAAGTTGCAGAAAATCCCATGGTGCCAGCTGAAGAACTAAACCGATTCTTCACATTACCTGCAACCAAAATTGATCCGCAAAAAAAAAAAAACAGAGAATCATTGATTACTTCATTGGGATGAACGACTGTAGCAAAGAAAAATTCTATCTACAGAACGTCACTTGCAGTACTGTCAAGAAAGCCATAATGCGGATTAGATCAGCATCTACTGGACATGATGGTATCACTATCCAGATGGTAAAACTTATTATTGACCAACTACTGCCCTCTATAACAGACATTTTCAACGATTCATTAATCACAAGTGTTTTCCCTGAGGCCTGGAAACTGGGACAAATTAAGCCACTGCCTAAAAAGGACATCGCCACAGCAGCATCTGACTACCGCCCCATCTGCCTTCTTCCTGCACTATCAAAGGCCTTAGAATATATAGTTCATGACCAGCTCACCAACTACCTAACTACTAACAACCTACTAGACGAATACCAATCAGGTTTCCGTAAACATCGAAGCACAACATCCGCTCTGATAAAGGTGACAGATGACCTGAAACTTGCCATGGACAGACAAGAAGCGACTATCATTTGCTTCTTAGATTTCAGCAAAGCATTTGATACTGTCGACTTCGACATCTTACTAGCCAAACTTAGCGGTCTAAATTTCTCACCAAGCGCAGTGCAATGGTTTCGCTCATACATGACGTCTCGTCAGCAACGCGTCCTGTCTGCGGATATAAAGTCACAATGGCGGCAGGTAGTGTCAGGCGTTCCCCAAGGCTCAGTATTAGGTCCTATACTCTTCTCTCTTTATGTCAATGATGTGTCATCGGTCCTGACCTATTGCAAATACCATATGTATGCTGATGACCTTCAGTTGTATCCAAGTGCGAAACCAAGCAATCTCAAGAAAGCTATTGAAAATTTCAATACTGACCTCGATGCACTGTCAAAATGGGCACAGGACATAGGTCTAAAACTAAACCCATCTAAAACCCAAGCGGTACTTGTTCGTCACTCTAAGCTCATTAGCCCAAAACATCGGGAATCCGTACCACCTCTTATCCTAAATGGAACAAATATTAACTTCTCGCCCTCAGCAAAGAGTTTGGGAGTAATAATAGATGAAAATCTAAATTGGACAGAGCACGTAACTGCAGTGTGCAAAAAAGCATCAGCATCCCTTCATGTCCTACAAAAATATAAAAAACTCTTCCCTTTCGATTTGAAAAAGAAATTAGTACAAACTGTTATACCCCCAACCATTGACTACAGCGATATTATCCTACAAGGCCTCTCTCAGGAAAATTCCCGACGTCTAGAACTGGTCACGAATGCCTGCGTCCGATATATCTGTGACGTTCGACTTTTTGATCACATTTCACCAGCATATGCAAAATTGCCCTGGCTGCGTGCAGACAAACGCAGAGATTTCCATACACTCTGTCTCATCTACTGCCTTATAAATGTACACTGTTCCTCATATCTCTCCTCGTCCCTAACACTCATGTCGGAACAACATGACAGAAACACACGTTCCCATCATAATAAAATCCTCTCCGTTCCACTGCATCGCTCAGTCACCTTCTCCAAGTCCTTTACAGTAGTGGGAACCCGACTCTGGAATAACCTCCCTCGTTATGTTAGAGAACTTAAAAACATGACCGGCTTCAAAAAACAGTTAATGACGTATCTACTTAAGCAGCAGTAATGCCTTCCTCTGTACATGAGTGCACTTCACCTCATTACTTCCCTCTCTCCCCCTCCTTAAACCTCCCTTACCCAAAACTCGCTATACTAGTAAACATCTACTTTACACACCAAAATATTAATGTACATCTGCACAAACCTTCATTACTATTGCCAATTTTTCTCATGTTTGTCATTATTATTTGATTTTTTTTTTGCTGTTATTATTATTGCTTTCACCATAATCTGTATGTATAGCACCTGATGTAAAAATACTGCCAGCATTTACTTTATTAGGTCTTAGTCATGTTTATCATTATTATTTGATTTTTTGTTTTACTGTTATTATTATTGCTTTTATCATAATCTGTATGTATAGCAACTGTTGTAAAAATACTTCCACATTTACTTTATTAGGTCTTAGTCACTACTCTTTATTCATATTGTCACTAGAGAAAGCTAATTTTCTCATTTACACTATGTTCTTGATGTAACTCTGATGTGTGAAATGCTGCGTGTGTGAAACACTGGTCCGATATAAGAGAGGGCCTGATGGCCCTAACCTGACCAGGTTAAATAAATAAAAAATAAATAAATAAATATATATATAATAAATCTGAAGAGCCAAAGAGACTGGTGCACTTGCCAAACATAGTGTAGGGCCCCGCGAACACGCAGTACTGCCTCAACACGACGTGACATGGACTCGACTATTTCTGAAGTAGTGCTGGAGCGAACTAAGACCATGAATCCTGCAGGGCTGTCCATAAATCCGTAAAAGTACTAGGGGGTAGAGATCTCTTTTCAACCGCACGTTGCAAGGCACCCCAGATATGCTCAATAATGTTAATGTCTGGGGAGTTTGGAGGCCAGCGGAAGTATTTCAACTCAGAAGAGTGTTCTTGGAACCACTCTGTAGCAATTCTG
Organism: Schistocerca piceifrons; assembly: GCF_021461385.2. Lineage (NCBI taxonomy): Eukaryota > Metazoa > Arthropoda > Insecta > Orthoptera > Acrididae > Schistocerca > Schistocerca piceifrons. The sequence goes on along the minus strand of NC_060149.1, from coordinate 599,115,932 downwards.
GAAGTGAGGAAAGTCGCATTGTCCTCCTGAAATTGACCAAGTACGGTCACGAATCGATGCCTATGTACGTGTCACCTGTCACAGTCGTAACTAGACGTATCAGGGGTCCCATATCACTCCAACTCCACACACGCCACACCATTACAGAGCCTCCACCAGCCTGAACAACCCCTGCTGACATGCAGGGTCCATGGATTCATGAGGTTATCTCCATACCCGTACACGCCCACCCGCTCGATACAAGTTGGGGTGAGACTCGTCCCACCAGGCAACAAGTTTCCCAGTCATCAACAGTCCAACGTCGGTGTTGATGGGCCCAGGCGAGGCGTAAAGCCTTATGCCGTGCAGTCATCAAGGGTACACGAGTGAACCTTCGCCTCCGAAAGCCCATATCGATGATGTTTCGTTGAATGGTTCACATGCAGACACTTGTTGAGGGACTAGCAATGAAATCTGCAGCAGTTCGCGGAACGGTTGCAAGTTTGTTACGTTGAACGATTCTCATCAGTCGTCGTTGGTCCAGTTCTTGTAGGATTTTTTTCCAGCGGCAGGGATGTCGGAGATCTGATGTTTTACCGGATTCCTGATATTCACGGTACACTCGTGAAACGGTCGTACTCGAAAACCACCACTTCACCGCTACCTCGGAAATGTGTATGTCCCATCGCTCATACGCCGACTATAGCACCACGCTCCACCTCACTTAAATCTTGATAACCTGCCATTGCAGTAACAGTAATCGATCTAAAAACTGCGCCAGACACTTGTTGTCTTAAATAGGCGTTGCCAACCGCAGCGCCGTATTCTGCCTGTTTACGTCTGTCTGTATTTGGATACGAATGCCAGTTTCTTGGGCACTGCAGTGTAATATATATATATATATATATATATATATATGTGTGTGTGTGTGTGTGTGTGTGTGTGTGTGTGTGTGTGCGTGCGGACGCGCGGGCGCTACAAAATTGTTCTTTTTCTCCAACTCTAACAACCAATAACAGCACACACACTCGCAGTTTATAAGGTGCTATCAGCAGTTGACCACGCAGTGGCATAGCCTTGTAACTGTCAACTGTATCACGGACTTAAATTGGTAAAAAACTGTGGGTATTCGTTGCACAATTGGCAAAGTGGTTAAGTTGGTAGTAAATTTGGTAGGACATCGAATTAAGAAATTCATAAACATCTGTACAGTTGGTAAATTAATAGGGCACTAACTCGGAAAATTGGTAAAATTGGCTGCAAAATCTGTAATTTTTACAGTATACCAAATCGGAAATATGTGAAATTGGCTATGAAATTAGTTAGTTGGTAGGATACAAAATCTGGACCTTACACTATTTTTTGACATAGTCGCCACATTGAAGCATTTGTCGTTACTTGCAATTAGTTTGAAGAAACCGCTCTGGTAAAACTTGGTGCCCTGCGATGTGAGGAATTATCGTCCAGCGTGCTCTACCTCAGAACTGATTTGGATGTGACTTCCCGTGAGTGCGGCTTTCAGCGCAAGGAACGAAAGAAAAGTCCGATGGGGCAACAATCTCTCCGATTCCTAGTGGCGAATCTGATCCTGTGTGGAGCATCTGGCCTACAGTCTCGACCCGGTCTTTCACATGTCCCCCGCACTGAAAGCCACACTCTTGGGACGTTATTCCATACCACTGCTGAGGTCCAGGCTGTGTGACTGTTCATTGCATCACAGGACACCGAGTTTCACCAGAGTGATTTCTTCGAACTGATTACACGCTGTGACAAATGTCTCTTTGTTCGTTGCAACGATGTCGATAAATTGTGCAAGGTGTATAGTTTATGACGCCATGATGCATTTGTTTTTCGCAATAAAGATTCCTTGTGAAACACAATGACAAATCTTACTTTCGGAACGTCCGTCGTTGAATATATAGACACTTAGCAGAAGATTGTGTTCTATTCGGTGGCAATACTGTATTATATCGTCAAGTAAATATCTATTTCGTGTAGGTATTTGTGATATATTTCCATTCGGTGACGCTTGTTAAAGTTAAAATAGGCCATAGGTTCTGTGGGAGCTGATGTGCTTCGTTTTCTGTGAATATTTGACCTCTTTATTTCCAAACTGTTATCCTCAGAGTAATTTTTATTGATTTTTCCGATGTTATTTCGGTGCCCTAGTTTGGAGATGAATCAAAATTAGTGGAGGTCTATATTTTCTGTTCGGTGACCAGATTTTAGAATTTGTCTGGATGCAGTCAGACTGCTGCAGAGTTGACAGAGATACAGGACATTCAGGGTCCAGTTGATTCTAAACTGTTTCAGGTAATACCGAAATTTCGGGAGTTGATCCAGATCCCAGTAACGATTAGTTCGGATAGTGAGTTCATTGAACTATCGTTCCATCACTGCGCCGACGACATTGGTATATGCGCTCCTCGCCGATCCTGAACCTACTGGAGATAATTAATAGAGACATTTCAGCTTCGCTAAGGTAAGTCTCTAACACAGTTCTACTAAAAAGTTTTGAAGTTTGTTCCCCATTAATACGCAAAGCAACACTGAAGAGCTAATCAAAGTAATTAACTTCCCACGGTACCGAAATGTTTAATTGTTCCAATCTCTAAGAAATGTGATAAAACCGATGTCAGTAACAACTGACCCGTTTTACTACTGCCACGATTTTCCAAAATTTTTGAGAAGGTCATATATTCTAGATTAGTGCCCCACCTGTGGAACAACAATATCCTCAAGAAAGCACAGTTTCGGTCTGGGAAGAGTTGCTCAAATGAAAATGCCATGTGCACAATCATAACCAAACTTTACAAGCACTATAAAACAAAATGGCAAAATGTGGTCTTTTGTGTGACCTATCTAAGACATTTGACTATATTAATCACAAAATTCTCCTGGATGAACTGGGGTTTTATGGAAATGATGATACAGCAAGCCGTTAGATAATGGCATATCTATCTAAGGAATGCAGAAAGTTATACTTAATAAGTCAACCAATTTCAGCAAGGGAAATTCTTCCGACTGGGGAGAAATCACTTATGGGGTCTGTACACGAACACTCACGATTTTACCTTAAACTCAGTTTCTGCTTTTAATTGGCGACAAATTTCGTACAATCGCTTCAAGTTTCTTATTTGCCGATTATTATAAAACTGCTATTTTGTGACCAGTTGGTGTTGTAAATGTTTGTTGCGTAAGTTAATATCGTTTAAAGGCACAAATTCTGGTCAGAACTTAGATACTGAATAATCAAAGCAATTGTCCCGCGTCATTGGCGCTGTGCGCGAAATCGATCGCTGTAGCTGCCCCCTTAGTAGTCGTGGCACGTTACCTTCGCTATAGCACATATCGTAATTTTATTGTTCGCAGAAGTTATCACTGCACACAAAAGATTGCCCCTTCCTCTCAGTGGAGCGTCTGCATTGCATTTATTTAGGCAGCTAATGATATTATTATTACTTTTCTTTCTGAAGTGAACTGCGTGCGTACTGAATGGAATGTTGTTAAACAATTAAGATGATAGACTTCTAATTTCAAAGTAACTTATAGATGCAGGGGCTTGATGGTAAAATTGCCTCTATGCTACAATAACACTGCCTTAATCATAGCATTGCCTACCTTTAGTGTCGTTTTGATGGTGAGAATACAACCATCCGTTGAACAACCAGAGTTGCAGGTGATGAGCAAGGTAAGTTGTGTCTTACTTATTAAAACCTCTGGAAGAAACATTATTTCCATGTTACTACGGTCGCCAAGCTCTGAAGGAGCTAATTTTATTTCAGTTGCTTTTGAAATTTACTGAGAAACTAAAAGGGAATATATAATTGTACGCTGTATTCAAGATTCTGTGATGGTACAAGGCGAAAATGATTTCAATTCTATGTCCTAGTAGCAATCTTTAAACTGTGTTACATAATTAATTTTAGAAAATTATTAACTGTGTTGTGAAATTTCAGTTAATCAATTTCCTTCAGCAAATGGAAAAACAAAGGTGACCAATGAATAGATACTTAAAATTGCTTTTTAACAAAACGTGTTATAAGAATTGTATTCTGAAATAGTACACTCTGGAAATATTATTAAGATTCGAAATATCGCAATTTCTATCCAAGTTATTATTTTTAATAGAGTGATAAATGACTGAGGGTGATATATCAATGGAATTATCAAATAAATGTCTGATCGCTTTAATTAATAAACCTAATGTTCAAATTAATTATTGTTCTACTTTAACCTAATATTACATTACGTTACTAAACAAAATGAAAGTCTGACCTTGTTATGGTTTGCACCAACCGAAGTGTAGTTGTGGCTGCGGTTGCGTCGTCGAAGCGGTGGTGGCCATCGATTTCATACAGCTTCACGTCTCTGGCAACTTAATAGACGCCGAGCAACATGAACTGCCTGAGAAGCATTGACCCAATGGCAGCCATGGTTCACGCAACTTCGCAGCATCACAAGTCCGGAAATTCTTGTATCTGCTACTTTATTATTGCAGAGACGGCTTTATAGCACGTAAGTTTGATGAAGATTCGACGCATTTTCAGAACCACAATAATTTTACATCCAAGTCGACAAGTTTCTAAGCCATACAAAGCCTTGGCACTCTCTCCTGTCGCTATGGTTGCGCACGGCACCGCCATATGCGCAAATCACATCGCCCAATCAAACTACTGGATTTTCATACTATTAATTTTTCTCTTAATTAAAGCATCGATTAAACCATTGGAGCAGAGGATGCTTTACGATAGAATAAATTAGATATTACAGCTTTTCATTGATTTTAAATAATTTATATATAAAAAGTAATACATTTTACAAGTTTGCAAAGACAATTTTACTGCCAACCTCCATATCTTCTTTCAAGACTAGTTGATCGACATTTATATCGAAAACTATTTCAAGATAATTATTGTTTAGGTGTATGGTACAGTTATTCCAGCTCAGGTCCTACAACGCTCAAACTTAGCTGCACTACATCTTCTCATACATGTAAACGACCTATCTAACATACAGAAGGCTGAATTAGTTCTTTTTGCAGATGACACTCGTATTTTAATCAGTCCAAATACACATACAGCAACAGAAGAAATGACAAACTATGTTCCTACAAGTCTTATCGTGTGGTTTCCTGTGAATGGGTTAAGTCTCTCTTTCAAATAAACACATTTTCAGTTGTGCGCATCTAGAGACACTACACTAATGATAAGTGTAACACATGGTGAGCAAAAATTTCAGGTATCCTTATTGATGAGAATGTAAACTGGAAAAAACGACTCATTTTAGAACTCCTAAAACAACTTAGCTCAGCCACATTTCTACTTAGAATTTTTGCCAACGTTAGCGAGAGAGCACTCAGCATCTTGACATATTTTGAACATTTTCATTCAATGATGTAGTATGGAATAATGCTCTAGGGTCATTGCTCAAAAATATGTTGTAAGAATAATATTTAGTACTCACTCACAATCATCTTGTAAACATCTACTTAGGAACTTAGGCATTTTAACTACTGCTTCACATTCTATTTATTCACTCATGAAGTTGTTGTAAATACTCGACTGTAGTTCAAGAGGAACCATGAGGTACATAATTACAATGCCAGAAGAAAAAAATGACATTCATTAGTCCATATTAAGGTTGTCTTTCCACAAAAAGGGGTGAACAATGCTGTCAGCAAAATTTTTGATCGATTATCCAGATATAATTCCTCTGAGAAACAGAAAAGCTAAATTTGTAATGAAAGTGAAAACGCTTCTCCGTAGGAAAGTCTCTAATGCGAATGAAAAATGACTTGCATCACACCATTACAAGTAATCGTAAAAATGATACAAGGAACATGGAACTAACTCCAAAACCATAGCTTTATCGTCTTTCGGCTTCTTAATACCTGTTTCTAGTTGTATCTGCAATAAGAGCTGGCAACATCGAATCGGCTCAGCAATTAAATACAAAACTACACTGAAGAGCCAAAGAAACTTGTACACCTCCCTAGTATCGTGTAGGATTACCGCGAGCACGCAGTAGTGCCGCAACACGATGTGGCATGGACTCGACTAATGTGTGAAGTAGTGCTGGGAAAGGTACTGACACCATGAATCCTGGAGGGCTGTGCATAAATCCGTAAGAGTACTGGAGGGTGGAGATCTCTTCTGAACAGCACGTTGCAGGGCATCCCAGATTTGGTAATTAATGTTCATGTCTGCTGCGTTTGGGAAGTGTCTGAACTCACAAATGAGTTCCCGGAGCCACTCTGTACCAATTTTGGACATGTGGGGTGTCGCATTATCCTGCTGGAATTGCCAAAGTTCGGCGGAATGCACAATCGACATGAATCGATGCAGGTGATCAGACAGGAAGCCTACGTACGTGTCACCTGTCACAGTCGTATCTACACGAATCAGGAGTCCCATATCACTCCAACTGCAGCACCCCGCACCATTACAGACCCCCACCAGCTTCAAAAGTCCCCTGCTGGCATGCAGGGTCCATGGATTCATGAACATATCTCCATATGCGTACACGTCATCCGCCAGATACAATTTGGAGTGAGACTCGTCCGACCAGGCAACATGTTTCCAGTCATCAAAAGTCCAACGTCGGTGTTGACGGGCCCAGGCGAGGCGTAAAAGCCGGCCGCTGTGGTCGAGCGGTTCTAGGCGCTTCAGTCCGGAACCACGCGGCTGCTATGGTCGCAGGTTCTAATCCTGTCTCGGTCATGGATGGGTGTGCTGTCCTTAGATTAGTTAGGTTTAAGTAGTTCTAAGTCTAGGGGACTGATGACCTCAGATGTTAAGTCCTATAGTGCTTAGAGCCATTTCGAGGCGTGAAGCTTTGTGTCGTGCAGTCATCAAGGGTACACGAGTGGGCCTTCGGGTCCGAAAGCCCATATCGATGATGTTTCGTTGAATGGTTCACACGCTAACACTTGCTGATGGCCCAGCATTGAAATCTGCAGCTATTTGTGGAAGGGTTCCACTTCTGTCACGTTGAAAGATTCCCTTCAGTCGTCGTTGGTCCCGCTCTTGTAGGATATTTTTCCAGCGGCAGCGATGTCGGAGATTTGGTGTTTTACCGGGTTCCTGATATTCATGGTACACTCGTGCAATGGTCGTACTCGAAAATCCTCACTTCATCGCTACCTTGGAGATGCCGTGTCCCATCACTCGTACGCCGACTATAGCACCACGCTCTAACTCACTTAAATCTTGATAACCTGCCATTGTTGTAACAGTAATCGATCTAAAAACTGCGCCATACACTTGTTGTCTTATGTAGGCGTTCCAGACCGCAGCGCCGTATTATGCCTGTTAACATATCTCTGTATTTGAATACGCATGCCCATATCACTTTCTTTGGCGCTTCAGTGTAATACGCCAAAGTGATTTCGTCACATATCTATAATAAGGCCACAGGGCTAAAAAGATGCGAGATACAAAACTGTGGTTCCCATAAGAAGTGTAAATCATAATCAGTTCCATCTATAACAAGGGGAAATGATTCTTTTTAAATCACCAAATCATGCTATAATAAATCTACCTTCCTCATTTATTGCATTTATTGACCAAAATTTGACGACCTTCAGTACTACAGTGTTCAGTCGCGTTGGTGAACCGCTCATGCAAACTGCCAGTTTAAAAACAGGTTTATTCACTGATGACCATCTCGTCCGTTTTCAACACTTTCAGCGAGGAAATCATTCGCTGAAGGCTACAAACGATCACAGAAAGCAGTATATACGATCACAACCTTAGTCACTCCTGCACCCATTGCAAGTTATTGTCTTCGTTCCGGGCAGTAGGCAGCGAGACCGATAACAATGCAAGTGACCAAAATAAAATATACCACAGAATTGGTTGTCGATCTCGTCAATGAGTATTTGTTAACAGCACGTTTCAACAGTTTTTGAGGCTTGAGCCGGCCGCTGTGACAGAGCGGGTCTAGCGCTACAGTCCGGAACCGTGATGCTGCTACGGTCGCAGGTTCGAATCCTGCCTCAGGCATGGATGTGTGTGATGTCCTTAGGTTAGTTAGGTTTAAGTTGTTCTACGTCTAGCGGACTGATGGCCTCAGATGTTAAGTCCCATAGTGCTTGGTGTCATTTGATTTGATTTTGAGGCTAGTTTTGCCAATTGAACTTCCGAGTGATTCTTCTATCGGAAATATCGTGTCGCGAAAAGGTCTTCTCCCTTTAAGGCTTTTGACGGGTGAGTGATCATGTGACTAGACTGTGTGTATGTAACAGACACAGCTGTGTCAAGCAGCACATCAATAATTTTGTACTCGAACATTACAGATTTGTTTTTCCTACTTATCTTCACTGACTTAAATTTTTTCATATCTAAAACAAGCTACCCTTCATCACACCAAATAGAAATTTTGCACAATGCTCAAGTCATCTTGTATTCTCCCACAGTCACTCAAAAACGACACTTTAACCTAAACTGCTCTGCCGTAAGCAAATAGTCGCAGTTTGCTGCTCACCCTTCTGTCAATTCGTTTACGTATGTAGAGAACAAAAGAGATTCCATTATATCCCCTTGGGGCACTTCAGTCGACACCTTTGTCTCCGACGAACACACCCCATCGAAGACAACGTTTCTGGTTCTATTACTTAAAAAGTCTTCGTGCCACTCATACATTTGAACGACTTTTCCTTACGCTCGGATCTTCGTTAACAGTTTGTAGTGTGGCATTATGTCAAATGATTTCCGGGAATCTAGGGCTGTGGACTCGTCTTGTTGCCCTTCATCCATGGTTCACAAGATATCGTGCGAGTAAAGGGCAAATTGAGTTACCTACGAGCGATGCTTTCGAAGTACGTGTCGGTTTGTAGATATAAGGTTTTCTCTCCTAAGGAAATTTATTATACTTGAACTTTGAATATGCTGAAGAATTATCTAGCGAACCGACATTGTAGACATAGGTCTGAAATTTTGCAGGTCTATTCTTTTCCCCTTCTTATTCGAGCCTTACATGTGCTTGTTATAGTCGCTTTGGACTTACGGCTAGAGAGAGATTCACGAAAATGACGGTGAATACTCTTTGTAAAGCCGATTTGGAATTTCACCTGGATCTGGTAACTTATTTGTTTTTAACTCTTTTAGCTGCTTTTCAACTTCAGGGATACCTATTTTCATGTCCTCCACGCGGGAGTTTCTATGGCGGTCAAACGACTGTTTGTGTGTTCTAGCTTCCCATATGGATGATTTTTAAATGTGATATTTAAAACGTCAGCCACATCTCGCTGGTCTACGACGCGACTGAACAGAATCTTTGACGCGCTAAATGATTTTCTGTAGGACTAAAATTTTCTAGGAACCTCGTCAAGATATTTCGTTAACGTACGACGATGGATGTTGTTGTATGCTTCCCGCATCTATCTTTTTATAGACGAAAGAATTTCTACTGGCTTTTGCCTGTTGGCATTTGAACCTAGAGTGCAACAATCTCTGTTTTTTAAATGTTTTTCGAATTCCTACCCACCATTAGCCATAGAGCCAAACTCTCATTGATGTAACAAAAAGAGTCAGTTGTTTGCTCTTGGTCGCTCTGATCGTAATGTGATTTTCTGCGTGTAGATTACTCTTTCTAGATTCTATAAAAAATTCTATCTACATCATGAACAGAAATTTAAAACCGGTTAACCATGATTCCATACAAAAGGACAGCCCAAATATCCCATGGAAGGATTCGGACAATGGGACACACTTAGACGGTATACCCAGGAAATGTGTCACAGGCTTGCTGCGCTTATCAGCATGTTTTACTCAGTTTTGAATCAATGTAAATAATAGTGTTGTTCCATAGCTGACAAAGGAACTAAGCCAAGTTAAAAATAAGTGAGAATTAGCACATAGATAAGTATCAGATGCTATTCCCTTAAAACATGTTTTTATACTCGCAGTACGGAAACCTATCACGAGAATCACTTCCATGGTGTTATGCAACCATGGAATGAGCAAAACTATTATCGAAAATACTACTGAAATTTTTAATATGATGAATGTAGACGTCTTCATTTTCTCTCATTAGCAGTACTTACCTCCCTAAGTGGAAACAAAGCTTAGTTTCGCCAATTACCCAAAAAAGGCAGTTCAAAATCACCATTTGATTACAGGCCGACAGTATATTATGATCAATATCTCAGGCACTGGGATACATTGTTCACGAATAGCTGATTCAATACCTTATAAAGTCCACGACGAACGTCAACCAGGCTTCCAAAGACTCTGTAGCATAGCAACTACAGTAATGAAACAGACTGACATCGTCAGATAATCTGCAGCCAGGCGGTCAAAGCTTATTTTAACACTGCTAGATTTCAGAACGGCTTTTTATTTCGACATATTACTCATAAAAATAAGACTGTTCAATTCCTCAAACAGTACAGTGCTGTGGTTCAACATCTTCCTTAAAAACAGATATCAACAATTCTTCTATGAATCGTAAACTCATCATGAAAATATATGCTGTCCAAAGGACTCAGAATTTAGTCCTTCGCGTTGAAAAATCACCAACAGAGCCTCTTCTGACGTTGTGGAGAAGGTGGGTAGCTAAATATTTTACCAGGTCAATTTAGAAGTCTGTCAAAAAAAGTAATAACAATACCACCAACATCTATACTAAGAGTCAATATTCACTCCACATATTCTAAACGAAATGCCTCTCAAGAATGTGTAACAGGTCGTAAGAATTTAAAAGTTAAGTCAGTAATTCTGAGAAATAATTAAAATACCGACTTGGCAAATGGCATAAAATAAGTTTTAGGCTTAGCATTAAACGTATCCATAGTTAAATGCAGCTGAGTCCAGTGTGTGCCTCTTTTAGGACGTTAACAAGAACTTCACATGTCCTCCTGCTTCGTTCAGTTTTACAAACAAATAGTTTTACGCGACTCGCGTGGAGAGCACGCCGCCATTTTCAGCTGCCAACTCTTGTTTTTTTTTTTTTTTTTTTTTTTTGTAAAGTCATTAGTAGTTTTAGTGATGGATGGTGCACTCCATCTGTTTCTATCTTCTGCTCTACGTAACTATCGTATGAGAAACCTTTCACAATCTGTTCTGTATTTTACAGTCGTGGTCTGCCTCTACTAAATTTCTCCTCTACTGATCATTCCAGCGCAAGCTTAACTATTACTGGATGCTATAGCAGACACATCACTAACGTGACAGTTCTTCTAGTAAGTGGTTTCTATAGTCTTCTTTCTTAATCTACTTTTTTAGTACTTCTTCACTTTGTACTCTTCCCGTCCATTTAATTTTTAACAGTTGTAAGTAGGCTGTTTATGTTTTCTCTATGTAAGTAGGCTGTTTATGTTTTCTCTATGTAAGTAGGCTGTTTATGTTTTCTCTATGTAAGTAGGCTGTTTACGTTTTCTTATTGGCAACGTTACGTAGCGCTCAATATGAAAATCACTGGCTGTGCTGTGTGCAGTCTGTGGCTAGTTTGCATTGTTGTCTGCCATTGTAGTATGCAACGTCCCCTTTGAACAATTTATACAGGACTGTGCTTAACCTGACACACAATATTTTTAGCGCAACGCAATCTGACTTTCAAAATTCCCTACAAAAGAATGGCCCTGACTAACATTAAACTATACCTTTCACAAATCACTTACCTCACAAAAATCTTCGCTGCTCAAGCTACTGCAATACAGCGAGCGCCACTACTGCCAGCTAAATAAAAGATTCAAACTACTAAAAGCACTAACTACTGATAGGGATAGTTAGCAAATGAAAGATATTAATAGAGAACAAACAATGTATTTACCTTGATATCATCACATATAAATATAGCAGTTCATGACAAATTTCAAAACTCCGCCATCTCTCTCCCCACATCCACCACTGCTGGCGGCTCACCTCCAACTGCGCAACGCTACGCGCTGTTCACAGCCAGCTGCCGCTGTCCAACACTACAATGGCAGACAACAATGCAAACTAGCCACAGACTGCACACAGCACAGCCAGTGATTTTCATATTGAGCGCTACGTAACGTTGCCAATAAGAAAACGTAAACAGCCTACTTACATAGAGAAAACATAAACAGCCTACTTACATAGAGAAAACATAAACAGCCTACTTACATAGAGAAAACATAAACAGCCTACTTACACAGTCTTCGAAACTACCACATTTCTTCTTCTCCGGATTTCCAATGGTTCGTGTTTCACTTTCATAAGATGCTGTGCTTCAAACGTACATTTTCATCTAGACAAGTGCCAACAGACATATGTCAACGCGTGGCCACGAAAACCTCATCAATTTTGTACCTTAAACTGTGCTCACATTACTCTTGAGTCAAATTCCGTGCTAAGTATGTTATCCATTCCTTCATAGTGTTCTTCACATCGGATCAGAAGGTTTACATCGTCTTCATACCTGACCATTAATATCAACTGCTCTGCAAAATTTATGGACGGGCTACATAAGGCAACGCAACACAGTAACTACTCTATGGAAATGAATGAAAGCACGGGAGGACGTTGCCAGACGACCTCCACAACAAATACCAATGGCAATAGCAACGATATTGAATGGGACTTCAAGGCACTCAGTCTCACAATGCACACTGCCCTCTTACCAGTACGTGTTCTGCAACCAACGAGGAGTCGGGTCTCACGCTCTTCTCGGCTGCGAGCGGCTCAAATGGTTCAAATGGCTCTGAGCACTATGGGACGTAACATCTGAGGTCATCAGTCCCCTAGAACTTAGAACTACTTAAACCTAACTAAGGATATCACACACATCCATGCCCGTGGCAGGATTTGAACCTGCGACCGTAGTGGTCGCGTGGTTCCAGACTGAACCGCCTAGAAACTTTCGGCCACACCGGCCGGCAGTGATTCCGGACATTCCCTTATATGGCGACGGGTTGGAGCACGCAATACACAAAGGAACGTTGTCAAACATGATAGTTTTGGTGGTGCACATGTTATGATATGGGAGGGCCTAACGTTAAATGAGCGTACGGACCTTCAAATCTTAGAACAAGGTACACTCACTGCTTATCATTATTGTCTACTCCTTCCTCATGTGAGACTTTTTACGGTTGCGTTGGGCCCTGACTTCATTTTTAGAGATGACAATCTGTGAGCGCACCGACCAGCGCAGATGGAGGAATTATTGGAACGAGAGAGTATTCGGCGAATGGACTGGGCTGCTAATTCCCCTCACTTAAATCCCATCGCGCACCTGCGAGATGTATTGGGGAGAAGTATTGCAGCACGCCCGTTTGCATCAACTACTACCACCCACAAGTTGTCAACACTGATGGAGGACTGGAACGCCCTACCAAAACAACATCTTACCGACCTCGTGGCCAGCATGGGAGCACGTTGCAGAGAACGCAGCTGTCCTTGGTGATCACACATCTTATTAAGAACCATGGCCCGCCTTTATAACGTGCAGGGGACCATCATGGGTGATGGTGACTTCAGTGGAATTATTGGCTTTGAATAAGAGAAACATTTCGGTTAGTCTCATAGTGTACCTCTTTCCGTTACCTTCTGTACCATGCTATAGCAGTTCTTCCTATGTATAGTTCAAGTTTCATCAAGCTACATCACTTCGCAGTGACACATTATGCCAAAGTTAACGTCCTCCTTAAGATTTCCGAACCAGTGTATGTCACTTTTGTACTTTTATCACTCCTCCAAGACTTTCTTTCAATTTCTTTATTGCTTCTTTGGCGTACACGTTTAAGAAAAGCGGTGATTGACCAGAACTCTACCTTACGTTCTCCTAAATACGAACCTGTCCGTCTTGACCTTCGACATTAGTAACGTTCTCTTGGTTTTGTAAATTTCGTAAATGATTCGTCCGTCTCAAAAATATTGCCAAATCTACTAAAGGTTGTGGACATGATTTTCCACCTTAAATTATAGAAAGTTCTCTATAGGCCCTCAAGTTTTAGGAAGGCATCCTTATTTATCCTCAGACTGCCTTCCATTACATATTAGAGCTGCTGCTCTGGTACCTTATCCTTTCCTGGAACCAAACTGGTCTCTCTCAATTTCTTCTTCCATTTTCATTTCTGTCCTACAGTATATCATTTTGCTAATAAGTTTACAATAGTGCCTTGTCAGCATAATCGTCTGACAGTTAACACGTACATCCGCAAGTGTCTTTTTTAGTAATCTGATGATAATTACGATTCTAAAAATTTGATGGTAAGGAACCTACTAAAACAACCTTCTAGTTCCAGCACCTCTCACAGAGTGCGGTAACTCCGAAGGTATGTCATCCTCTCCTGTTGGCTTCTTTGATCATTGACTGTTCTTCCAAATTCTAGTCACATTACTGGATCATCTATTTCTTCCACATATATTTCCATCTCCTTTTTTGTTAAGTTCATTGCCGTCGTACAGGTCATTGATATATTCCTGCCAGCTGTCTGCTCTTTCTTCTCCATTTAATAGAGGTTTTCCGTTTACACTTCATAAGTTCATTCCTTTTGCTATATCCGGTACCCTGGAGATAAACAATAGTGAAGTTATGTAGAACTTATCACATTTATTCACATTCTGACAAATACAGTCTCATAAACATAAAGCAACTTTATAACAACAGAAACGTGGCTTAAATCCAATAGCGAATTGCAGAAATAAACTATACAATACAAGGATTCTTCTTGACTTAAACTTAACTGAAAAAAGCCCTCTTCTGAAAAGTAACTTGTAAATTCCGTTTCGAAACTCACCGGTTTTAGTGCGTTTTGCATATGAAGATAAGTCCTGCTGAGCAAGCAGCGAAATATTTCTAAATCCAAAATAGAGTTTCTACGGACTAGACGAAGTATGGAACAATCACCAATTACCACATATCAGGGGGCCAATCACAATGCCGTCGGATATCCAAACGGTGAGACGATCGCCGGAGGTGCGAAGTCCCCAGTGAGGTCAACGGCGATCCTCTGTCTTAAGCTACGATGATTCTGCCGTATAGAGCCTCAGCGCCGAACTAAATACGCCGCTGCGTAGAGCCATTAGTTTCCGATTGGCTGCCCTTGGAGCTTCGGTGGAAGAAGATTGTTCCTGATGAGCGCGTCTTCTAAAATTCACACGCCAACGAATACCCTGGACCGCCCGGAGCTGCGAGGCTGGTTATCCGAGCCGCCGCGGTATTGCGGCGGCCGCGTGTACTGCGCTGGCCCACCACCTGTAGCTGGTCGCGTAACGACAGCCTTACAGATTACTTTTGCAAATTTACGTTTAATCTTCGTGTATGCCGTGTCAATTTTTCCTACGGTCAAATATTTCCTAACCTGTTTGATTCTTTTTCTTCGCCATTCTGATACACCTCGTCTGCAGTTCCTGTTAATTTCGTTCAACTCAAAGTATGCTGCTGTTTTCGTGCCCATTTCTTAACGTTCTTGTATTGCCTTCTTTCATCCATCACGTAAAATGTATACTGAATCATCCGCGGATTATTCGCCTCTACTTTCGCTGTACTTACCACTCCTCCTGTAATGAACTGCCCCCGATGCTTTTACTTAGGCCACTGGTCACTGCATTACAAAATTTACGCTTCGTCTCATTTCATCCCAAATTGTCAGCGTTCCGTTTTATCGCATGCTGCATTACTTTATAGTCGTGAATTTCATACTGTTGTTCGTCATTACTTCATTATAAATGGTCCAGTCACATAAATATGACCAATGACTATGTTCGACGCCAACGAGCAATAACTACTCATTGATGGCCGGCAGCAGCACTTGCAGTGGAGGGTATATAAACTGCAAGGGGGATGCGGAAAACAGTGCAGTCGTGACCATATCGCTCAAACGGAGCGATTTACTTGACGTCCAAAAGAGCATGATCATAGACTTACGGTTCAAGGGTGTAAGCATTTTAGAAATGGTTAAGTTTGTAAAGAGTTCACGTGCCACCGCGGTTAAATTATGCCGTGAATGGCAAAATGGCGCTATCAAAAACCGGCGCCGAGGTACCTGTGGTGCACCACGGCCCACAGATGACGGTTGCAGAGACGTGCACGTGCTAATAGACATACAAGTTTGAGCAACTGACAGCCTAGATGAACCAAGGAGTACCAACAGTGCGAACGCTGCTGCGTGTGGGCCTCCACAGCAGGCGCCTGTTTAGTTTAGTTTTAGTTATGTCATGTTCCGTAGATCACTTTCCCGATTATTTTATCGATATGACGTGGAACAAGTCAGATTACAAAATATATATACACACATGAATAGTGCTAATATTACACTACTGGCCATTAAAATTGCTACACCACGAAGATGACGTGCTACAGACGCGAAATTTAAACGACAGGAAGAAGATGCTGTGATATGCAAATGATTAGTTTTGTGTTGACAGAAGAGCCAACACCGTGTTACGAGTGGAGGCCGAAATGCACGCGTTTTAGCTCACGCAGGCTGGCGTGAGGAGGGAAGAACTATACTGACGTGAGGTCTGGAACATGACAAGGAATGAGAATTCAGAAAGCGGACGTAATTAGTTTGATACTTAACTTTAATCCATTAATGATGAACGTCGCTCTTGACGGTACATGATTCACAATATTATCTGTTCAGAATACATTCTTGAAGTAATTATAGTAACTGAAAATGGCGCCTTGCTAGGTAGTAGCAAATGACGTAGCTGAAGGCTATGCTAAACTGTCACCTCTGCAAGGGAGAGCGTATGTAGACAGTGAACCATCGCTAGCAAAGTCGGATGTACAACTGGGGCGAGTGCTAGGGAGTCTCTCTAGACTAGACCTGCCGTGTGGCGGCCCTCGGTCTGCAATCACTGATAGTGGCGACACGCGGGTTCGACGTATACTAACGGACCGCTGCAGATTTAAATGCTACCACCTAGCAAGTGTGGTGTCTGGCGGTGACACCACAATTAGCTTTTCAGGGCATTCACACAAGGTTGGCGCCGGTGGCGACACCTACGACGTGCTGACATGAGGAATGTTTCCAACTGCTTTCTCATACACAAACAGCAATTGACCGGCGTTACCTGGTCAAACGTTGTTGTGATGCTTCGTGTAAGGCGGAGAAATGCGTACCATCACGTTTCCGACTTTGATAAAGGTCGGATTGTAGCCTATCGCGATTGCGGTTTATCGTATCGTGACATTGCTGCTCGCGCTGGTCGAGATCCAATGACTTTTAGCAGAATACGGAATCGGTGGGTTCAGGAGGGTAATACGGAACGCCGTGCTGGATCCCAACGGCCTCGTATCACTAGCAGTCAAGATGACAGGCATCTTATCCGCATGGCTGTAACGGGTCGTGCAGCCACGTCTCGATCCCTGAGTCAACAGATGGGGATGTTTGCAAAACAACAACCATCTGCACGAACAGATCAAAAAATGGTTCAGATGGCTCTGAGCACTATGGGACTTAACTTCTGAGGTCATCAGTCCCCTAGAACTTAGAACTACTTAAGACTAACTAACCTAAGGACATCACATATATCCATGCCCGAGGGAGGAGTCGAACCTGTGACCGTAGCGGTCGCGCGGTTCCAGACTGCCGCACCTAGAACCGCTCGGTCACCCCGGCCGGCGCTTAATTTCAGTCACCAGTAGAACAATTAGGTCACTAAATTGTTCATAGCAACTCAGCACGTTACCAACTCTTCGTTTCATAACGTTGCCAATATCCATCCATTATACCATTTACTGGCGCTTTTTTTTTCTTTTTTTTACCGAAGAATCATATCACCAGTCCTTGCCCATATTCTTTTCACTTTATTAACCCTACAAAATATCGATTCTCTGCTCAGATTCATCAGTTCCCCTACAATATTTAGTCTTATAGGATTCAACGATCCGATGCATAAAAAAATTGCCTGACTTGCTCCAATCAAGATAGACCTTACTCAGCAGTCTTCTCCCTTCCCCTGCCCCGTCTGATATCTTAACGGATGAATAATGTACCTCTATAGATCTTTGAGAAACACTGTGTTTGTCAAGATATGGTTTGAGGAAGCCTGGGGGTTCTATTTATAAACGTTGAGTGCCCTCCATGTCACAGTTTCTATTATCTTCCTTTATCTCACGTCATTGATCATTTCTTATTATTCCGCTTTTAAGGGGCAATTTACCATCCCAGGAGAAGAGGATGTTATTAATACATTATGCTGTGTAATGTACACATCATCAAAGTGTGAAGTTTCTCCTTAACACACCACTGCTTTAAATGGCAAGATATTGACACTGTTGATCAAGTAAGCTTCATATTTAAATAGTTTGTATCAATAAATATTTTTTATCATGAGCGTAAGGTGAATTAGCTAATCACTTTTTTTTATCCCTATGGCCGTTTCCCGTCGATATAGGCCTTTATTGATCTAAAATGTGAAGAGTGTGTTATCTACCATCATCATTTGTCGTTTTCGTCCGCCTGTTGTCTGCAGTGATTCGGCTGCCTCGCTACAACCCGTGAACGTGGTTTAAGATTTTAAGTTCAATTATAATGAGAAAATCCGTAAGGAAATCAAGTGAAATACATTTACCGTAAGAGGCTTAGACAAAAAAAAAAGAGATATTGTCGAGAAACATGTAGTAAATGCAATTTGGAGTTTACAGGAACAGTGACGTTGGTGGAACTTAGAAGAACACTGAGTATAGTTAAACTTAGAGTGATACAGCACATCATCTCCCAGCACCGGAGCCGTCACTACTCATGGGTGCCCCAGGGGAAAAACTTAAAGTTGGGCTCCCCGCCCATTCTCCACATCTGTCTCCTTCCACTTTCCCAACTCAATAAAACACCTCGTGCACATTATCTTCCACAGCCACAACTGAGACCCCCCACAGTGCTCTCTCTCGCCCCAAGTTAGTCAAAAGATACATTAACCAAGAAACAATTTTAAAGAAATAGTCTGTTTTATTTTCAATATCCTATTGAAAAGAATTATAATGTTAGCAAAATTTGTACTTCAAACAGCAATGTTTCCCCACACTACTTAACATGACAAATACTGTACAGTACCGAAGGTAAAAGATAACGAAACAAAACAGTTTTTGTGATAGTATATTTAAATTATAACACAAAACTCTCGCATCCCCAACAAAATATTAAAAATTACTAATCATCCAATACACTAACTGAATTAAGGACATAAGTATCGATATCGGTGTAGAATTGTAAACGGCTAATGAAGTGTACGTACTTAGAGACGTATATTTCTCTATTACTTAAATGATCATTTTGCATTTTTGTATACGAAAACCGGATTATTATTCTACAAAAATAGGTTCTTCGTGTGTTTTCAGTTTATGTTCATAATACTTCCGAACATATCCATACTTGACTGTTAAAGAACGCAGGTGGCTTTTTATTGTTTTTACGTTGGAAAAAAGAACTTTGGCTTTTGAAACAGTCTCAAACACTGTTCGATACGTCACGATAGTGATGCAGGTAGCTAGGTAAATCGATACACATGAGTTATATTTAAGAAATAACAGCTAGTAAATCTTGATCATCAGTTTCATATTTATGCTTTAAATTATGTTCTTAACATCAACTCTGGTAGAAACAGAGGAGAACTTCAGTGCTAAACTTTTAACATGTTTTTGACACGCAGTAAATATAAACAAAGATCGTACTGCTCTGCATCGTTGACTTTCGCAATTGGTGTATTCTCCATTTACAAACGTATTTAATATTGAAATATTAATCAGTTTTGATCGCAAGGATATATTAAAAACTAAAAATCACACGTCAAAATGGTAACAGGTTTCGATTTTATCAAAAATTATCTTCAGATCATGTCTCCGAAACGTTAAACATTGATACTTTTTAGAGAGAGACAGGCATCAAAATTATACACTTCATCTACAAATAAATGTTGACAGGCATACTGAATATATAACATATTTTTATACCATCAAGTGGCGAACAGAGACGACGGCGGGGCATTGATAAGTGTCGGAGGACACCACTGGTAACTATAAAACAGAGTCAAAACGCTACGCGTTGTAAAGAGGAAGTTCCGCCCCTTGCCTGCTGCATGACATCATTCAGAGCCAATAACGCTTAACATACGAATGTAGCACATTTAAAAAACATAAATACATCGACCTAGATATCGATAAAACATAGTATTAAGGATTATATAAAGTAAGAAGGACACTGAAGTAATTATTTCCAATTGGCAAAAATGATTACGAACATACGAGGTAGTGATGAAGTGGGGATTTTCCCGTACGACCATTTGAAGAGTGTACCGTGGATATCAGGAGTCCGCTAAAACATCAAATATCCGACACTGCTGCGGCCGGAAAAAGATCCTGCAAGAACGGGACAAAAGTGTAGCTCTTCTGAAAATTGCTGCTGATTTCAATTCTGGGCTATCAACAACTGTCAGCGTGCGAACCATTCAACGAAACATCATCGATATGGGCTTTCAGAGTGTCATTCGTATACCCTTGATGACTGCACGACACAAAGCTTTACGCCACGCCTAGGCCCGTCAACACCGACGTTGGACCGTTGATGACTGGGAAACATGTTGCCTGGTTCGACGAGTCTCGTTTCGAATTGTATCGACCGGATGCACGTGTAGGGTATCGAGATAACCCCTGATACATCTACTTACGACTGTGACATGTGACACATATGTAAGCATCCTGTCTGATCACCTGCATCGATTCATGTCCATTGTGTATTCCGACGGGCTCGGTCATTTCCAGCAGGACGTTACACCCCTCACGTCCAGAATTCCTACAGAGTGGCTCCAGGAACACTCTCCTGAGCTTAAAAACTTACGCTAGCCAACAAACTCCGCAGGTATGAACATTATTGAGCGAATTTGGAATGCCTTGCAACGTGCTGTTCAGAAGATATCTACACCCTGTCGTACTCAGACGGATTTATGGACATCCCTGCAGAATTCATCGTATCATTTCCCTCCAGCACTACTTCAAACATTAGTCGAGTCCATGCCACATCGTGGTGCGGCACTTTTGAGTGCTCGCGGGGAGCCTACACGATGTTAGGCAGATGTACCAGTTTCTTTGGCTCTTCAGTGTAGTAGGTATGGATCTTGATCTCGTCAAGGTGTTTAATCCAGTCCTCTTGGGACGTTATGTGAGATCTTTACATTCTCCTGGATAAGCCGTCCTCATTGTTTATTATATATGAGATACTGCCCGAACACCGATTCAGTACAGGCTACGCCAGTTGAGTGCTCTTTGAAGTGAGTAAGAAAATTACGACCTATTTGTTCTATATAATGACTATTGCAGTAATTACAAAAAATCTTGTAAACCCCGGGTTCAAAAATTTTTTGTCTCCCCTTTGAAGGTGGAGAAAATTGATACTTTAGGCCTTTTCGTGTTCTACAGTATAATACAATTTTGAATGAATGCTACCTCGATCTTACTATCTCCAATAACAATGATTAACATCTATTTGCCATTTACAGAAAATGTACAGCAAATGATCTATTATCTACGCTGCTGCCTGTCTTCCAGTGAGAGATAAATGAGCTTTCTATTTTTCAGTGCAGACTATTAAAGTATCCACTTGCTACAGATGCAGTTCATAAAGACACTGCAGTATTAAAACAAATAGCTACTGCAAACGAATTCCATCCAAGCGAGGTCACATTAAGCTTCATAAGTTGAAACGAAAATCGTCAGATGCTCAGGCCACCACTATCTCTAAATTCGTTAAAATGGTCAATATAGGTAACCTGTCTGACAGAATAAACAGACTTTTTAAAAATATAAATATAACACTGCCGTTTACTACTATAAACCTACTCCAAAAAAAGCTGACAAATAACGTTGGAAGTAGAGATACTAAATTCTTGAACTCGGGGTTTACAAAATGTTTTGTAATTTTAGTAATAGTCATTATATGGGACAAACAGGTCACAATTTTCTTATTTACTTCAAAGAGCACACAACTAGGAAAGTCCGTTCTGAATCAGTGTTCGGGCAGCAAGTCATATATAATAAACATTCCGGATGGCTTATCCAGGAGAATGAAAAATCCTACACAACGCGCAAAAGGTCTCTTATTAAATGTCTTGGAAGAGATCGAAATCTGTAGCCGATACAAAAGACAGCCATATACCCTACTGGAAGAGTAATTGGACTTCAGGAAGAAACTTTTCTTTGATCTTATCGACGATCTGCTGTCATGTATGTCTGTTTTTTTCCTTATCTTGTTTTAAATTCTTTGTAATTTCCATCGTCTCCTCGTTTCATAAAATACATATTCCTTTTCTTTTTATTATATTTTATGTCCCTGATTTTAATCTATAAAGGTATTAATTCTGATATCAGTTCTATCGTGAATGAAGTATACGTGGTGTTTTTCGACAAATCGTTTTGAAGTTTAACCGTTTTGCATGTCTTCAGGCATTCTTTTGCCACTCATAATGCAGTACTACCGAGTTTTAGGTTTTATACCTCGTAACATTCAATTCTGATAGTCATTCATTGATCCTTGTCTCCATGGCGACGGAAGGCGTCGTACTGCCGTTATATCCGTGGCGCGTAACATTACTCGCCGTCGACATCGTACATCGAGAGGTTCCAAGCTACCGTCTCCATGACAACGGTTGGCGTCGTTGCGCTTATCTTTGTTTTAGTCTTTAAGTTCTAATTCCCACTCAACACCCGTGGATGGCGATTTAGCATTCTTAATCCCATTTCTATTGGTTATTTACGTGTTTTCGTAATTATTTTTGACAAAATCCTACTGAATCCTACTTACTTGATATGATGTTAATATTGTGTTTTATCTACATCTAGATCGATGGTTTTGTGTTTTACATATGTTACCATCGAATGTTAAGCCTTATTGGCTCCGAATAATGTCACGCAGCAGGCGAGACGCATAACATTTTGACTCGTATTTACGAGGGTTGGAACTTTAATAGTGGCAACTATTTATTTACAGATCGTACAAAACAGATACGTATTGCAAAGTCTTGCTGACCTTCAAAGTAGTCACCATCATTGCTTATAAACCGTTGCCAGCGATGTGGAAGTCGTAGGATACTCTTAGCAGTGCCATTTGTGTTGACAGTACAAGCGGCGCAGTCTATTGCCCGACGAAATTGTAGCAGTTCTGAAGCGAATGCCGTGAAGCGTTTCCTTCAGTTTAAAAATCGAGGTGAATTTACGAAGGTTTAAGTCAGGGGAGTGCAACAGATGGTATAGCACTTAGCAGCCCCATCAGTCAAACAAATCAGTAACAGCGTGCACTGTACGTGATTGAGCATTGTCTGCAAAATGATGGTCAGGTCCTGCAGAAAGTGTCATCACTTCTGTGTCTAAGCTGGTCGTAGGTTGTGTTCCAAAAATGAGTCTTCCTTTTCTGTTGGTTGATTGAACCATGTTTTAAATGAGTAAGAGATATTTCCTACTTCTGCACATTTTCCTTTCTCCACTTCCTTTTATCATCACTGCGTCCCATTAATTTCTTCTCATAGTCGTGAACCATATGTATTTACAACTATGAAATATTCACTTTTGGAAACAGTCTTAGTATTAGAAGACACCAATGTCGAATTTAAACTATTGGAACTATTTCTAAAAGTCCACGAGAGTGAAAGTGCTTAAGCCGCGCAAGAAACGCTTGTTGGTAACGCAGTGAACGCGGATGAACCGCTTTGCGGATGCGTAGGAGAGTGAATACGCAGTTCACTTCTTAGCAAACAAATCGGCCAGACTTAACACCACAGCAATGAAATTGCTCTGTTTCAAGTCTTCCACAACGACTGCAATGTAACAGACATGAGACATACTGTTGGTCATAGAATTCACATGTCACTTTCCCCAGCCTGTTAATCAAGTCACGTTATTCCTTCCATCATAACTGCCTACTTAAGTGCTGCCGGTTTTGCTGTTATGTGTGCTCCTGCCTGGATTCCTCCGACACTGAATTATTGTTGGGCTCACTCCACTGTTTATAGTCGAGTTCGACTAATGTCCACTAGGCCCCTTGATGTTCGTTTGTTTTTAAGAGCTTCAGTGCGGAACCGCGCGACTGCTACGGTCGCAGGTTCGAATCCTGCCCCAGATATGTATGTGTGTGATGTCCTTAGGTTAGTTAGGTTTAAGTAGTTCTAAGTTCTAGGGGACTGATGACCTCAGATGTTAAGTCCCATAGTACTCAGAGCCATTTGAACCATTTGAAACGCAAATTCTCTCAGCGTTTTCCAACTCCGGTTGAAGTCACGGCCGGCGAGACTGTAATAAACTGAGTCGTCGATTCCAGATGTTATTTAAATTGAAACCACTGTTCCTGTTAATTTTTGCCTTACACCTTAATTTCGATAGACTTCTTAATTATGCTGTCCTAGAAACCTGGTGTCCGGAACACGATACTGCTTTCATAGTACTTCATTTAATGTTTATATTCCAGACAGTATTTGAAGACAGCTGATTTCCTTGGTTCATTAGTCGGATACGTCTCTTACGTTCCTTACAACTCTCCTCCACGGTTCTGATAGTTTACCACACGTAAGACTCGCCACAATTGAACTCAGTGCGCATCGCGGTGAGAAAATCTGAGAGATCTGATTTGTGTTTGGTATAGTACGAGTTTCCCCCGCTGGAGAATTATTACCCGACCGTCGATCAAGTATATAGCGCTGTACAGTGCTGTCAATGAATAACAAAAGACAGGCCATGAAGAAGCCAGCTCCACTCTCCTTCGAAAACCTCAGCCAATTGGAAAGATTTTGATGAGAACGACTGCCTGCAGAAATACACTTCTCAACTGCATCTTAAACATTATTTGGTGGATTTTGGCCAGAAATTCATACTGTATTATCCAGTTGACTCCTAATGAAGACCTTCATCCACGATACGAGCCCTGCGTGATAGTGTTTTCATTCTATACGACTAAATTTTCAGTTATTACATATTCACGTGAAGATTCATAAGCCTTCGAAAAAGTATCAGAACACCCAGTGAGATTTAACAAGCGTGTGGGAGGTG
This sequence comes from Schistocerca piceifrons, assembly GCF_021461385.2. NCBI lineage: Eukaryota > Metazoa > Arthropoda > Insecta > Orthoptera > Acrididae > Schistocerca > Schistocerca piceifrons. The sequence goes on along the minus strand of NC_060149.1, from coordinate 599,091,011 downwards.
ACCGAAGAGCAGATACACGTGCGATGAAACAGACAAGATGACTGCACGACTTGCCAGTATCTGTTTCTAAAGTGCGAGGCCCGACTATCAGCGACCATTCAGAGATATAAAATATGAGTAGACGTCAGCAGAGTGTTTTATTATTCAGGGGCTTTTATCTGACAGCCTCTGTTAGCGCGGCAAGCGCGAACAGTCGCTTGATCTCTAGCGTAGGCGGATTTGGGGCGGAAAAATCGGATCGAAGGCACGTCTTAAAAAGCTTCGCCTTCTACACCCGATGCGTCATCCCACACATGCAATAAATAATAACTGGAGCCGATTTCCTTCTTATGCCGTTAAGTGAATGTAAGCTTTGCCTCTTTTCCTCTATTCTATTCACTAAAACAGAATTCCGTACGGTTTATAAATAACACATAAACCGCACAATCGTCCCACACATCAAGTAAATAATTATTAGGTCCGATTTTTGTTCTTATGCACTTAGGAAACTGTATAAACTTTGCCTGTAAACGTATCATCTCTTCTACTAACTAAAATAGAATTCTGTACGATTTATAAATGACAGATAAACGACAGAGTTATTTACAACGAAACTGTTAAAAACACTTTCTTAAATTCCAGAATGAGATTTTCACTCTGCAGCAGAGTGTGCGCTGATATGAAACTTCCTGGCAGATTAAAACTGTATGCAGGAGCGAGACTCGAAGTCGGGACCTTTGCCTTTCGCGGGCAAGTGCTCTACCAACTGAGCTACCCAAGCACGACTCATAGCCCGTCCTCACAGCTTTACTTCTGCCAGTACCTCGCCTCCTACCTTCCAAACTTTACAGAAGCCCTCCGGCGAACCCTACGGAACTAGCACTCCTGAAAGAAAGGATTTGCGGAGACATGGCTTAGCCACAGCCTGGGGGATGTTTCCAGAATGAGATTATCACTCTGCAGTGGAGTGTGCGCTGATATGAAACTTCCTGGCAGATTAAAACCGTGTGCCGGACCGAAAAAAATGGTTCAAGTGGCTCTGAGCACTATGGGACTCAACTGCTGAGGTCATTAGTCCCCTAGGACTTAGAACTAGTTAAACCTAACTAACCTAAGGACATCACAAACATCCATGCCCGAGGCAGGATTCGAACCTGCGACCGTAGCGGTCTTGCGGTTCCAGACTGCAGCGCCTTTAACCGCACGGCCACTTCGGCCGGCGTGCCGGACCGAGACTCGAACTCGGGACCTTTGCCTTTCGCGAGCAAGTGCTCTTGCCCGCGAAAGGCAAAGGTCCCGAGTTCGAGTCTCGGTCCGGCACACATTTTTAATCTGCCAGGAAGTTTCACTTTCTTAAATTATTTCTCAGGTTATAGGCATATATCATTGGAACTGATATACTACTGAACTTAACATACTGCTACTGATTATCAAGCACAGATTATTACATAAATAAAGTAACCCAAAACGAACTGGTTTGCAGTACGTGCGCTCATCATTATAAAACTGATTATTGTACGATTGTTTGTAAGCTGCAACCATTCCACGAACGTGCTTTTTAATTTCTTCAACCGTTCAAGTACTCAGTCAGTCATCCATCGATGGGAGGTCTCAGTTTAGAGTGCCTTATATTCGATATAAAAGACTACAAAAACTAAAAGCATAAATTAGAGTTTTTTCAACATTAATTCATTAATTTAAAGTTTTTTCCGATTCTGTCAACCTTTAACTCACTAGTGAAAGATATACCAATTACTCGTATATAGGACCTCAGTTCCATTTTAAACCTCGCTGAACTGCTTATAGCTCCCGATCTATTGCTTGCTAGATCATAATTTTATTTTTGAGGTTATTTTTACACCGCAGACACGAATCCACACATAAAAAGGCAGGTCATCATGGAATGTAGTTTTTCAACACTTGCCTCTCTAAAAGTCTGCGGTGGTCTCCTCAGTGAGAAACGCGTCTATTCACATACCGCTTGTAGCTTGGCCATGAAATCGAACACACTGCCGCTGACTGGATGTGTGGTATGATTGATCGATACCACCCCCACCGGCGTCTCACAGTTGGCAACGTAAACGCACGTTTCCGACAGACGCCGGTAGCGGTCTCGCGGGGACTCGGCGGATTCAATGATACGCGCCCACTAAGCCTTCAGTGGCTCTGACTATGATCTCGCTATGCCGCCGTCATGGAGAAAGCTACAAGTAAAGTAAGACATTGTTTACCGTGTTTACGTGTTAGCTAATTATTTCTGTTCCGCTCCTGCTTCCCTATGAAGAGGCTGCTGCACCACTCGATAGCCCACCTCTCCTTACCATTGTGTCGGTTCAAAAACGTTTTTTATCACAAGCTGTTTATCATTTGACACCCCATCCTCCTACTCCCCCTCCCACTCCCACCCCGATTTTTCCTTGCTAGACTTGTGTCAGTTTTCCACTACTGATAGTGGTACACACTGTACACATACTTTGCACATGGGCGCTATGGGCCCTTCTCTGTTTGGCAACCCAAACGACTACATCCTAAACAGAAATCTCACAGATGTGCCTTCTCTGCTCCCCTCTCGGCTATGTGACCCAAGTGGTTGCCTGCGTCGCCTGGGCTTTAAATTGATTCAGGCAGTAGTCTAGGTCTTGTACATAAACTCTCTCTCTCTCTCTCTCTCTCTTTCTATCTCCTATCTCTCTCTCTCTCTCTCTCTCTCTTCACCTATCTGTCCATCCTTCTCGTGTGTGTGTGTGTGTGTGTGTGTGTGTGTGTGTGTGTGTGTTTGAGTGTGTGGGTGTGCGTGTGGGTGGGTGTGTCTGTTGGAAATCTCGGATTTTTTAATATTACGCCAATCTACAAAATTCAGGAGAAGGTTACGTATATTTCGATATCGAATTAGTGAAGTATTGGTAACACTTCTCTGAACATGCGATAATTTTATGTAGTTTAGGTAAAGTTTACATATTTAAAAGAATAATCATAATAGTTATTTTGACTGAATATGGCAGATACGTTCTGTTTGCCTGTTTCATCAATATGCTTTGAATTTCTCACTAACGTGATATAAGAGAAAAGAATGTGCGGCTTGAGAGCTCATGGTTGTGACACCTTTTATAAGTGGCGATAGCGTCGTTGGTCCGGCGGGGGGGGGGGGGGGGAGGGAGGGATGTATTGTGACGTCATGCGTTTAAAGTCGTTTAGGTATAAAGTGGGCACTATACTGGATAGTTACTTCAATGGTATGGCAAGTTTTAGTATTTGCGTTTAAGTGCAAAGCGAGCCTGAAACGCCATAGATACACTACCGGCGTAGCCCATTGCTGGAGTGGAGTATCATACGGTAATCAGTTTTCTTCACTGTAAGGGAAATATCGCTGCAACAATCCATGCTGGGTTAGTGGAAGTGCATGGAAAGAATGCACTCTCATATGACACAGATGATTCCACTGTGATCAAACAGTTTGAATAACAGAGAACAGCCGGTCGGGGTGGCCGAGCGGTTCTAGGGATTACATTCTGGAACCGCGCCACCGATACGGTCGCAGGTTCGAATCCTGCCTCGAGCATGGATGTGTGTGATCTCCTTAGGTTAGTTAGGTTTAAGTAGTTCTAAGTTCTAGGGGACTGATGACCTCAGAAGTTAAGTCCCATAGTGTTCACAGCCATTTGATTTGAACAGAGAACAAAGGGGTTGATCGTGAGTCTCTGAAGAGCCGGAAACGGCAAAAGTAGTGGAGATCCTGTTGCTCGAAGACGTATATCAGTTTTCAACATCCTCATCGACATTTTGAATATACGAAGATCGTCACCGGCTGGGTTCCACGACTACACACGCCCATTCGAAAAGGCCGCGGAACGGAGGCAGCAGCGTGAGTGTCGCATCTGAATGAGGCCTACTCAGATAATTTCATCACCGTAGATAGTTACTGGGTGTTGCAGTATGATCCGTAGACTAAGAAGCAAATCAAGAACTGGATATATGTAGATATACCACGTCCGGAAGCGATAAGACCTAACCATCATGGTGCAAGTCGACATTGGATGTGTACGAAATTACCATATTTTGGTGCTAACAGGTTATGGTCCTAATGGTCCAAACCGTAACACGAGCATACTATCGAAATCTTCTGACGAGATTGCCGGAGGCTGCCAAAACAAACACTGCCGGAAGCTATCCAAAGTGTGCTTTTGCTCAAAGACAATGCCCCACCTCACTCTTCACAGGTCACAGTAGGGGAGAAACGGGCAGAGGGGCCAGGCTAAGGTATTCCCGTTATTTAAGCCGGGTAGCTATAGTCGTAAATGTATAGAAATGAATGATTATAATACGCTACTGCTAATAGTTTGATTCCCTTAAGACGAAAATTACATTAAACAATTCAATTTTCATAAAGCGACAAAATGGCCACTTAGTCCGACATGAGCAGGCAAATCGGCCACTTAGTTTAAAACTCAAAAATAAGGGATAGACGTGTTTTAATGCAGACTAAACTATACTTTGTTGCAAAATATGATTCGAACAAAATTATTTACAGTTTTCACAAATAAAAGTCAAATTGTGTTCTTCAATTACTGTACAGTGTTCGTGGGCCTAGCCGGCCGGAGTGGCCGAGTGGTTCTAGGCGCTACAGTCTGAAACCGCGAGACCGCTACGGTCGCAGGTTCGAATCCTAACTCGGGCATGTATGTGTGAGATGTCCTTAGGTTAGTTAGGTTTAAGTAGTTCTAGGTTCTAGGGGACTGATGACCTCAGAAGTTAAGTCTCATAGTGCTCAGAACCATTTGAACTTCTCATCATCTGCTTTCCGCTTTTCCTACCTTTTACTTTCTTTTTCTCCACTTTCTTTATTTTCCACTTCTGTCCCTTCCCCCCCTCTAGCCGGCCGGTGTGGCCGTGCGGTTAAAGGCGCTTCAGTCTGGAACCGCGTGACCGCTACGGTCGCAGGTTCGAATCCCGCTTCGGGCATGGATGTGTGTGATGTCCTTAGGTTAGTTAGGTTTAATTAGTTCTAAGTTCTAGGCGACTGATGACCTCAGCAGTTGAGTCGCATAGTGCTCAGAGCCATTTGAACCATTTGAACCACCCCTCTCCCCCCCCTCCCCCAATACAAAGTGGCCAGAAGCCACCGCCGAGATAGCTGCTTTGCTTGCATTCAGGTCGTTACACAAAAACTGCATACCCTCTAATAGCATGGCCGAAATTTCGATAACTAGAGTAGAAGTGTAGAGTCAAGACATGAAACTCTCAACACAATTTCATTAAAAAAAATGTAAGTCACTTTCCCTCTTCTACAGCTTAGACCTCATGGTGTGACTACGCCCTCGAGAGTGAACATGTTGCAGCACTTCCCGCGCTTTGCTAGCACCTTACAGCCCCCATGATCCCAATGGCCACATTACCCTGCGCATGCTGCTTCTTTCGGCTATCAAATTATGCCTCACGCTCCGCATTCCGCTGACATGGCACCCAATGATTTCTTTTTCTTTCCTGGGATGAAGAAACAGTTTTGTCTGCGTTATCTGAATAAATTTTCTTGGTGGAATGTTCCCTCATCAGAATAAAGGCAGAATTTTACAACATTTCTCAGCCATGACATCCATCATTGGGAAAAATGTGTTGCGTTAAAGGGTGGATATTTAGAGAACAACTACCACCACCGCCATGTTCCATGGTCACAGCTTAATTATTTCGAGATGACATTTAAAATCTTATTAAAGGAACTCTCACAAAGAACGATCTCATGGTATACCTGAGATTACTCATCGTTGATCTGTAAATTTAGCCACAATCTAGTAGTCTGAGGTGTCTGACTCATTTTCCCGAACTGAAGATCCACGCCGGGGGATCTAGAATCAGAACGACTAGCGACCCTCGGGAGGCAGATATTGCGACCAGCCATACCGCACCATAACGGTCAGTCTGCCCGATAAGCTCTGGGGTGGCCAAGGAAATCGGCTTTTAATCAGCGCTGCCCGTCTGTCGCCAGCTCGACTAACATTTGTAATGTTTAACTGCCATTTCATTCAGCAGTCTGTACTTAATACACAATTTATCTTCCACTCACCTACACTGAGGTGACGAAAGTCATGGGATAAGACAGCATTTACGTACTTCATTCAAGACCTTCTGTAGCGGAAATAGGAATAACAATGCCGCCGAAGTCACACCTAAAAAAGGCTCTCACAGCGAGTGCAAGGAAGGGCTCAAGAGGGGAAAGAGGCTCTGAAACAAACAAGTGGCGCCCAATGGAAAGACTTGTACCAGCCCATTGAACCAAACGTAATTATTATTATTATTATTATTATTATTAACATTGTTGTTATCTATAAACATACTTAAGTTTGGACCGAATCCCCATAACACGAGTCTTACGCGCACCTGTCCAGTTTTTTAGGTAAGCTTCAGACTGGTGGATTACATACATTAATACCCTTCATATAATATGCTGTATGTGAAAAGGTCACTATGCCCTTACCTATGCAATTATATCAGACAAAATGTGGTTTAAAAACCTAAAGATGGGAGTGTGATCGATATCTGGCCTTTGCGTTTAAAGTGCGCTATATTTATAAGTAGACCATATATACGAACATCAGCGCACAATCGCTAGAGGAGAGCCCAACTGCCAGCAGAATTTTCCGCTTCTTACCCTGTTGCCATTTCGTGCTGCTGGCTGTAGTGTGACTTTATTTCAGTGATCAAAAGCAAGTCCAAAACACGCATAGGGTAGACAGCTAATGAATATCGATGTGGTCGAACAAGGAAATGAATGTATCGTCCAGAGAATCAGAATTCTCTTTCCGTGTGGAGCATCATTCTTTACGACACAATCAGGAACCAATCCTCTGTGTGGGTTTTTGGTCAGCTGGAATGATTCTAGCTACGTATTCATATGATCCGAGTTCGATTCACACATCAGGCAAACCTTTTTACCAAGCACATAAAGACCCTTTTCTCCTCTGACACCGCAAATTGAACAATGTAGAATACGCACCGTGGTTTGAAAACCACAATAAACATGACGTCCCTTCGCTACCTACTTTATAAGAGTCGGTGTGGGTTGGGGGCAACACAGAGGTGGTAGTTGCGCCAAGCAGAAACGATGTCACGGTTTCGCTTTATTACACGATTTGTTTTTATGAATGAGCGAGTAGTCATCTAAGGCCACCGGACAAGTTCAGGTACAGCAAGAAAAAAGAGTTATTTCTTAAGAGTTATTCTTGAGAGTTATTTCTTACTGTACCTGAACTTGAGGTGTTGAAAATATTAATGCCGAACTGGGATTCGACCTCTGATCTCTCTTTCCGCTGGGTTCGACGCCTTTGAGGCGATGCATTTCTCTGTTTCCCCAAAATTCCGAACTCCTCAAGGTCTCCATGAAGGGCGTGTCTCGGTTCGAATCCTGATCTGGCACAAAAGTTTCCAGCGTGTCACCTCAACCTGTAGCATGTGCACACCAAACAACATTGTAACAAATTGTTATGATTTTTACAGCTTTCCGTGTGTACGATCGACAAATCGATATTTGCTAACCGCCACTGTGTCGTCTGACCACCAAGAGCTGTTACATAACTATTTGATTCACGGATCCAGTTATATGGCTCCTTCTGTGTATAGCGATGTTACGACTATGGCGTGTGGGGCCTGAAGATGGCATCATTGTAATGCCGAAACTGGTAGCACATGAGAAGTTCATAAAATAAGTTTCTACAATACATACGGCTGTTGGAAAATTATTGCATCAAGAAATACATGCCAGCCGTTGTCCCATGGTCCATAATGGATCAACGAAGATTAAATATCTTCTGGCTGCTTTCCGGTGTGAACTTGTAACAGAGACAGTAACATTGCATAATTGTTGTTGGGATATTAAATATGGACTTCATTGTCATTTTCCGTGTTTGAAAGACAATAAACCGACTTAAAGGATTTTTGAAGCATGTTTCAAGCGAGTCATGCAAGATAGTTTAACTATCAGCTACCCATGGAGTAGAGTTATGTGGCCTTTGCATGGCAGATATTTAGTCGAATTTTGTCAACGCTGCTTTTGTCGGCTACACCAGTATCTGCCATCGTAGACTGAAGGGGCAGACAACCTGAAACCTATCCAAGTAGATGGACTCATTGTTTAATGGATAGTGAGAGAACAACCCGCCCCGTCGCAGGTTGCTACCAGTTTCGACTCCAGTCAAACACAGACCTTTTCGTCGTATCATTTCAATTTAAAACACGCCACTCCTAATTACTGGTAAAACGGAATTCGGTAGTCAACTTCTCTTCGCTTGTAGTCAACGACGATGATAAGTTCAGGGTTCCACTCCTAGTCACCACAGAACTTTAGGTCTCGTTATTTCCTGTTCAGACATGTGCAAATCTTGCTAATGGTGAAATAAACCTATTTTTAATGTCTATTCCTAACTAGAAGTCACCGCGATAGGTACTGGGCTCGAATCCCGGTAGGTGAAAAATTTTTCGTCTAGTCATTTCAGTTTCAGTTACCTTCTATTGATATATAATTACGATTTCTAACACTCGATTGTACTTAGTTTACAGTCTGATTAGATGCTGGGTTCGAATCTTTGTCCAACTTTATACCTTGTCATTTCACGTTTTAACCTTGCATACTTTGTTACTTGTAACTGAAACCATATTTAAAATCTTTCGTGGTTAGCTACCAGCAAAAGTTTTAGTGAACTGGAGTTCAGGGCCCCAGTCTAGTACACAAATGTAAGTAAAATAATTTCACGTTGAAACTTATATTTTGAAATGCCATTTACTTCAATAAATTTGAGTGTACAGGCGTAATGGTTGTGTGACGTCTAATAATGCGTTTTCCGATGTTTGCAGTATCTTGATATTAATTTGTATCTGGAATGTTAGCCATACAGAACTGTTATCTCTTGTGGTTTCTTGAAGTAATCATTTTGTTTAGTGAAAAGACTGACCGAAAAGAGAACAGAGGACCTGCAAGACGGTTACGTTATGTGAGTTGCACACATATCAGGCGAAACGCAATTCAGGTCGTTCGGATACTTTTGAGTATGATAATACATACGTAACATACTCAACTACGCGCTTGGATAACACCGAGGGTGTTGCCGAACTGGAATGCCTAAGAGGGACCCTTCGCCACTTTATTTACGCGCATATAAACGTTCACATAGCCCTCCCGTGGTCACCCCTAGGAGGTCCCAAAAAGCAGAGAAAAGTATATTAATCTTTTGCTGCTTCGGATCATATTCAAATATCGACGAATGGTTTTTAACAGTCTCTAGGGATTCCGAGCTGTACAGCTAAGCGAAAATTGCGGTTGCGCTGCACTTCGAAGTGATCAGATAACGTTCAATGTGGTTGCTGCCCCACGATCTAGGTAGGGTCCAAACGTCCAGGGGGTGGTAGCAGAGTCTAACGTTGTCAAGATAGTGGTCCTGTTGTTTATAGCACGGTGAACTGTCTTCAGCAGCAAAATGTATGACAATCAGCGTCCCAAGGGGAGGGGTTAGTCCATTACGTCCTTTATGCCACCACCTGAGACCTTCCCGTGTCGATACTGAGTGTCGGTGTGTCTGAAATGTTTTCCTGGGCCACCCATAAGAAAAAACCGCGTGATTTCAACTCTGGTTGTCGCGGTTCTCACCTCCATCGCTAAGGCTTCAAAAGAATGGGTCAAATGTGGATAATGAGGGGTGTGTCGAACTTTGTATCGTGCAACCCGTACAAGGTGACTTTGGGTAGAATTGTGGTGAAAATTGGTGCCAATGTGACATAATTAACCCACCTTACAGTTCACATGAACTTCTGAGATGTGGCCTTTTCATACATGATTCGATGAGTCGACACCTTGCTGTTTGAAGCGTCGCTTAGCCCGTGGGTGACGTCGCAGGACCCCACAGGCTCTTACCATTACAAATGAAAGCTGTAGGCGTCTCTGAGCAGAAATTCAAACGTATGCGTCGGAACGGGATACTTTGCGGTTTTTCAAAATTTTGTTGCGCAGTGAACAAGTCAACAACAAAACCTTTTTGTTTCTCTTAAAAAAAGCTTACATCGTAATATTTGTGTTGTCTAACTACTCCTGTACTTTTTGGATTATTTTAACCCTTTTTTCCACTGCTTCCAAAGAACTAACGATATTGTAGGTAGCTAGATTGAAGCTGCCTTACTAAGATTGTATCCCAGATTTATAGCAGTGAACTGCAGCTCGTAAAACGGCTAACTCTTCTTGCGCGACGCCAACTTCATTCGAATTTTCAAAAACCTCACTCTTTTTCTAGTGATAAGTAATGGTAACGAGAATCGATACATGTCCGTAAGTGACCAGCGTCATTCCTCATGTAGGTTGTACTACAACATTCAGCATGAACTTTTGGCACAGATGAAAGTATAGATTTATTGTTTGGTGAGTTTGCAGACATATTTTCACTTCCTGAACGAACTTTTAATGCTTTCCAGCTGCTCTCTTAAGAGGATCTGACGTTACTTGAGCGAAACGGGAGCGGCAGCCGTCATTTTGGTGCCTTGCGTCCAATGGGATGTCTTACAGTAACAGCAGCAGCTGCGTATCTCAGGCACTCTAAATACTTGATTGTATTTAGATTCCCATCAGTAAAACATCAACCAGTGATGCTGTTTTGAAAAACACGCAGCTAACGTTGATAGACCAAGATCTTTTTATCCCCTTCTTTGAGTCAGCGTGGATTTTCAACTGACGATTGTAAACGATGCTTCTCACATTCCATTCCATTTCATCCTCTTCACATTTCGCCGCATCTACAGCTTCATGGCGAGGACTTCGACAATTGTTTACATTATTCCAAATGTTGTCTACGAAAAGTGCAAAGTGATGCCACATGTTGTTGTTGTTGTTGTGGTCTTCAGTCCTGAGACTGGTTTGATGCAGCTCTCCATGCTACTCTATCCTGTGCAAGCTTTTTCATCTCCCAGTACCTACTGCAACCTACATCCTTCTGAATCTGCTTAGTGTATTCATCTCTTGGTATCCCTCTACGATTTTTACCCTCCACGCTGCCCTCCAATACTAAATTGGTGATCCCTTGATGCCTCAGAACATGTCCTACCAACCGATCCCTTCTTCTGGTCAAGTTGTGCCACAAACTTCTCTTCTCCCCAATCCTATTCAATACTTCCTCATTAGTTATGTGATCTACCCATCTAACCTTCAGCATTCTTCTGTAGCACCACATATCGAAAGCTTCTATTCTCTTCTTGTCCAAACTATTTATCGTCCATGTTTCACTTCCATACATGGCTACACTCCATACGAATACTTTCATAAATGACTTCCTGACACTTAAATCAATACTGGATGTTAACAAATTTCTCTTCTTCAGAAACGCTTTCCTTGCCATTGCCAGCCTACATTTTATATCCTCTCTACTTCGACCATCATTAGTTATTTTGCTCCCCAAATAGCAAAACTCCTTTACTACTTTAAGTGTCTCATTTCCCAATCTAATTCCCTCAGCATCACCCGACTTAATTAGACTACATTCCATTATCCTTGTTTTGCTTTTGTTGATGTTCATCTTATATCCTCCGTTCAAGACACTGTCCATTCCATTCAACTGCTCTTCCAAGTCCTTTGCTGTCTCTGACAGAATTACAATGTCATCGGCGAACCTCAAAGTTTTTATTTCTTCTCCATGAATTTTAATACATACTCCGAATTTTTCTTTTGTTTCCTTTACTGCTTGCTCAATATACAGATTGAACAACATCGGGGAGAGGCTACAACCCTGTCTTACTCCCTTCCCAACCACTGCTTCCCTTTCATGTCCCTCGACTCTGATAACTGCCATCTGGTTTCTGTACAAATTGTAAATAGCCTTTCGCTCCCTGTATTTTACCCCTGCCACCTTTAGAATTTGAAAGAGAGTATTCTAGTCAACATTGTCAAAAGCTTTCTCTAAGTCTACAAATGCTAGAAACGTAGGTTTGCCTTTCCTTAATCTTTCTTCTAAGATAAGTCGTAAGGTCAGTATTGCCACACGTGTTCCAGTGTTTCTACGGAATCCAAACTGATCTTCCCCGAGGTTGGCTTCTACTAATTTTTCCATTCGTCTGTAAAGAATTCGTGTTAGTATTTTGCAGCTGTGACTTATTAAGCTGATAGTTCGGTAATTTTCACATCTGTCAACACCTGCTTTCTTTGGGATTGGAATTATTATATTCTTCTTGAAGTCTGAGGGTATTTCGCCTGTTTCATACATCTTGCTCACCAGATGGTAGAGTTTTGTCAGGACTGGCTCTCCCACGGCCGTCAGTAGTTCCAATGGAATATTGTCTACTCCGGGGGCCTTGTTTCGACTCAGGTCTTTCAGTGCTCTGTCAAACTCTTCACGCAGTATCATATCTCCCATTTCATCTTCATCTACATCCTCTTCCATTCCCATAATATTGTCCTCAAGTACATCGCCCTTGTATAGACCCTCTATATACTCCTTCCACCTTTCTGCTTTCCCTTCTTTGCTTAGAACTGGGTTTCCATCTGAGCTCTTGATATTCATACAAGTCGTTCTCTTATCTCCAAAGGTCTCTTTAATTTTCCTGTGGGCGGTATCTATCTTACCCCTAGTGAGATAAGCCTCTACATCCTTACATTTGTCCTCCAGCCATCCCTGCTTAGCCATTTTGCACTTCCTGTCGATCTCATTTTTGAGACGTTTGTATTCCTTTTTGCCTGTTTCACTTACTGCATTTTTATATTGATGCCACATATGTATGCAAAAATTAAATAGCCACCTTTTGGTTGAGGTAATCCGTTAAAAAGCTTTGAGCAATGAAAATTAGTCCTCTGCGATTTCGAAAATTGATTGTCTGTTAAAATAATTTGTAAATGGAGATTTGTTTGGCAAAAACTGCGTTCTATCATTGAAATGAAGGTCTTAACCTTAAATATTTTGCATAATGAGAATTACGTAAGAGATAAGCATAACATTTTTTACAATACAGAATTAAACTTATTTACGGAACATTACGTTTGCTCGACATGTAAGTCAAATTTATCCGCTGACTGTCCGACGTATGAAAATATTTATTGCCACGGAGGTTATGTTAGTTCACAATTGACATAAGTCATAATAAAGTGCCAGTACATTCAAATAAGAGATGTTAGTAAGTACTAAAAGGTATCAGATAGATTATATAATGGTAAGACAGAGATTTAGGAACCAGGTTTTAAATTGTAAGACGTTTCCAGGGGCAGATGTGGACTCTGACCACAATCTATTGGTTATGACCTGTAGATTAAAACTGAAGAAACTGCAAAAAGGTGGGAATTTAAGGAGATGGGACCTGGATAAACTGAAAGAACCAGAGGTTGTACAGAGTTTCAGGGAGAGCATAAGGGAACAATTGATAGGAATGGGGGAAAGAAATACAGTAGAAGAAGAATGGGTAGCTCTGAGGGATGAAGTAGTGAGGGCAGCAGACGATCAAGTAGGTAAAAAGAAGAGGGTTAGTAGAAATCCTTGGGTAACAGAAGAAATATTGAATTTAATTGATGAAAGGAGAAAATATAAAAATGCAGTAAATGAAGCAGGCAAAAAGGAATACAAACGTCTCAAAAATGAGATCGACAGGAATTGCAAAATGGCTAAGCAGGGATGGCTAGAGGACAAATGTAAGGATGTAGAGGCTTATCTCACTAGGGGTAAGATAGATACTACCTACAGGAAAATTAAAGAGACCTTTGGAGATAAGAGAACCACATGTATGAACATCAAGAGCTCAGATGGAAACCCAGTTCTAAGCAAAGAAGGGAAAGCAGAAAGGTGGAAGGAGTATATAGAGGGTCTATACAAGGGCGATGCACTTGAGGACAATATAATGGAAATGGAAGAGGATGTAGATGAAGATGAAATGGGAGATACGATACTGCGTGAAGAGTTTGACAGAGCACTGAAGGACCTGAATCGAAACAAGGCCCCCGGAGTAGACAACATTCCATTGGAACCACTGACGGCCTTGGGAGAGCCAGTCCTGACAAAACTCTACCATCTGGTGAGCAAGATGTATGAAACAGGCGAAATACCCTCAGACTTCAAGAAGAATATAATAATTCCAATCCCAAAGAAAGCAGGTGTTGACAGATGTGAAAATTACCGAACAATCAGTTTAATAAGCCACAGCTGCAAAGTACTAACACGAATTCTTTACAGACGAATGGAAAAACTAGTAGAAGCCGACCTCGGGGAAGATCAGTTTGGATTCCGTAGAAATACTGGAACACGTGTGGCAATACTGACCTTACGACTTATCTTAGAAGAAAGATTAAGGAAAGGCAAACCTACGTTTCTAGCATTTGTAGACTTAGAGAAAGCTTTTGACAATGTTGACTGGAATACTCTCTTTCAAATTCTAAAGGTGGCAGGGGTAAAATACAGGGAGCGAAAGGCTATTTACAACTTGTACAGAAACCAGATGGCAGTTATAAGAGTTGAGGGACATGAAAGGGAAGCAGTGGTTGGGAAGGGAGTAAGACAGGGTTGTAGCCTCTCCCCGATGTTATTCAATCTCTATATTGAGCAAGCAGTAAAGGAAACAAAAGAAAAATTTGGAGTAGGTATTAAAATCCATGGAGAAGAAATAAAAACTTTGAGGTTCGCCGATGACATTGTAATTCTGGCAGAGACAGCAAATGGACTTGGAAGAGCAGTTGAACGGAATGGATGGTGCCTTGAAGGGAGGATATAAGATGAACATCAACAAAAGCAAAACGAGGATAATGGAATGCAGTCGAGTTAAGTCGGGTGATGCTGAGGGTATTAGATTAGGAAATGAGACACTTAAAGTAGTAAAGGAGTTTTGCTATTTGGGGAGCAAAATAACTGATGATGGTCGAAGTAGAGAGGATATAAAATGTAGGCTGGCAATGGCAAGGAAAGCGTTCCTGAAGAAGAGAAATTTGTTAACATCCAGTATTGATTGAAGTGTCAGGAAGTCATTTCTGAAAGTATTCGTATGGAGTGTAGCCATGTATGGAAGTGAAACATGGACGATAAATAGTTTGGACAAGAAGAGAATAGAAGCTTTCGAAATGTGGTGCTACAGAAGAATGCTGAAGGTTAGATGGGTAGATCACATAACTAATGAGGAAGTATTGAATAGGATTGGGGAGAAGAGAAGTTTGTGGCACAACTTGACCAGAAGAAGGGATCGGTTGGTAGGACATGTTCTGAGGCATCAAGGGATCACCAATTTAGTATTGGAGGGCAGCGTGGAGGGTAAAAATCATAGGGGGAGACCAAGAGAAGAATACACTAAGCAGATTCAGAAGGATGTAGGTTGCAGTAGGTACTGGGAGATGAAGAAGCTTGCACAGGATAGAGTAGCATGGAGAGCTGCATCAAACCAGTCTCAGGACTGAAGACCACAACAACAACAACAACAACAGTAAGTATAAATTGCTACAAAGTCTTTACGACCTGTATTTTTTAAGGAGAGAAGAGATACTATGACATTACCTGCGAATGGCAAGTGAAAATAAAATTAAGTACATCTGTAAATAAGCACGCTAGAGGAACGATAAAAGCACATTAAGTTTCAGAAAGATGCATGCACTTTCAGAGGACTATATCTTCAACATGAATGAAGAAATAAGCTGCGGGTGAATTTAAACTCTTGCATGCAAACTCCATGGTGAGCCGAGCTCTAACGCTTAAAGCTGTATATAGCGACAGTAAGGCCATCCTTTTCCCCTCCATTTGTGGATGTCTGCAGTCAGTGAGTGCCTTAGGACAGTCACCTAATACTTTCTTTCATAATACACCTTCCTGTTACATGCGTGACATAAGGAGTGTTATGTCTGTACTATGGTTATATTTGTTGTGTTGAAGGTCATATAGCTGCAGGGCAAACACATGACGTCATCAGTGACCTTAAGTGCATTATGCAATAATGCCTCGTCTTCTTCCCGCACCCATCATTTCTTTCCTACCTTACGCTCCCCACAATCAGAGCCTAATATTTCACCCTACAATGAAATGAAACTGGCCATCACATCCCAGGATTTTACGAGCCATTAAAATGAAAGTGCCGATCACAGTCCATATTTTGCCGGAATTTGAAATGAAACAGCCAATCATAATGTAGCTGCCATATTCAAAGCTTTGTGAATCTTTTGCATTGTGTTCAAACGTTTGTGGCAATATACTATTTCCGCCTTTGTATTGTTGAACAAAAATGTTTATACAAAATTATTTAGGCATTTGTGGCCATTTGCACAATCTGACTGTTGACTTTTGTCTCAGGTCCTTCAACCGACATTCGTTTGACGACTTTTCTGACGTTTCGCCAGCAGGAGCGGCTGGTATTGTTAAAGTTTCCATTCTGCACTGCTGATGGCGAACTGGAGTCGAATTCAAGGCCACAGATTATATGAACGTTTAGCGCCTACATTTGAGGACTTCGCTGATCACTTCGACTCTTACTTTCTGCAACGGTCATTTGCTGCAGCACGGGAACCCAGGTTCCATTCACCTTGAGGCTTTCTTCTTTCTTGCTGAAGTAACTGTCATGTTCATGGAACAATGTGGCTTCCCTGAACAAGCAGGCGTGGTACCCCTTCTCCACAGCAAGGTCCTCCGCTTTCTAGATGTTGCTTCTTGCGTGCGTGGCGCTGCAGCTCTTATATTCGTCTTGCACTTGTTACAAGCGATTTATAATCCCTCTTTCCTGGCTCGAGTGATGGTTTGACAATTTGTGTAGATAGTGGTCCATGTGTGTTGTCTTCAGATACGCGCTGTGTCCCAGGTTTCCACCATTCCTCGTAACCATCAGATCTAATATCTAAGAAAGTCACCGATCTGTTCCTCATGGCACCAGACGACAAAGGTGTCGTCAAAATAGCTGCACCACAACTTAGGCTTGCGTGTTATGTTTCGTTTCCTTGAAGAAACTAACCACCACTGGACTGAGCAGTCTACCCATGGCGATGCGTTCCAACTGTTCCTATAATCTCCATACCACATGACGTAGCTGGGTGTTAAGACATGCATGAAAGAGCCTGGTGATGTTATGAGGGCAAATGGGATCGATATGCTCCAGAGGAACACCGAGTGGAACTTCGGTAAACAAGGAAACAACGTCAAGGCTGATCAGGACATCGTTTCGTCCCCGTTTTAGTTCTTTCAGCTCTTAGAGGACTCGAGGCATCTCGTTAGGAAGCTGAAGAAACTAAAACTTGGGCCAAAGCACATTCTGGTCAGCTTTGATTTTGTTACTTTGTTCACTAAAGTGCCACTCAGTGATTCTCTGGACTATTTAGGTTCCACTTTCCCGCATCATAATTGTCACAAAGCATAACACTCGGCAATATGACACGTTGGAAGAAGAAGTGTCGGGTACAGTCTTCCTGTCATAAATCCCCAGGCTGACGGACATAATAGACCGTCTACTGTCCAAATACGACGTCCGGACTATTTACAAGCCGACAAAGAACATCAAAGAGTGTCTGAGGCCGGCGAAGGAATAAATGAGCCACTCGCAATGAATATGCTGCGTACCTTATACATGTGGAAAAGTCGTGTTGGAATGATTCGACAATCCATCAACACCAAGATCACTGAATATGAAAAGCATTGCAAATGGAGAAATCAGCCATGGCATAGCATGAGCTGTATGAGACCGACCACATAATAAAATTCGCTGACACGGAAGTTTTCGCTGTGGAGAAAAGCTACAGCACCCACCTGTTCTAGGAAGCCATAGAAATCCACAAACATGAGAATAGTTTTTATCAAGAAAGAGGAAAACCTCAAGGTGAACAGCTGCTTGATTCGAGTGCTGCATCAAACGATTGTTGCAGTTAGCAAGGGGGGAACCAGAGCAGTAATGACCAGGGAAAAATCCTCAAACGATGGCACTGGAGGTTCATAGAGGAGGGAGATTCTGAAAGTAAGTTTCATCATTGTATTTGAAAGAGACAACGGTACATCAGGTGACACAAATAAACACCATGTAAATCCACACCCATTGCTGTTTCAACGGCGGAAGGGGAGTCAGTGGAGGAGGAATGACTGATGCGCAGAGGGCCGAGGAAGAGAGGGTAGCAGCAGACCAGCGTGGCCAAGGTTATTCGTGTACTCATCACGATGGAAGACGGATGTGTACTGGCAATGTGGTCGTCAACGAATTTCGTGCTGTTATCCGGTATGAATGGGAACGTGGGACTTGGGTGTCTGTCATCCACGACTGCCTACAGACCGTGTAATGTAAATAGGTCACGCCTCATCAAATGATTGGTCGCTGGTGTTGAATATTCAGAGAAGAAAGGCAGAGTGTGGAGGATGAAGGTTGAAGTGGACGTCCCTCCACTTCCACGAATGTTATCAACAGTGCTATAGTAAAGGACATGACGTTAGTAGACAGGCTCATAAAAGTGTCTGACGTGACGTCCATACCGTGTTATCGGTGATGCTCAGACACATCACATGCTCAGTGATGTGGTGGTTTAAAGGAAAGTGTCTGCAAGATGGATACCGAGGAACCTAACCCCGGATCACAAGAGTGCGAGAATGGGAATATGCCTCGATCACTTGATGATGTACACGTGAGAGAATCATCACAGGTGAAGAGACATGGGTGCACCAGTTTATCCCAGAATCCCAAGCGCCTCAGTGATGTGGAAGCATCCGAATTCACAAGTGAGGAAAAGATTCAGAGTGTTACGCGGAATGCGTGTTTCCCCTTGATGTCCTCCACCCAAGGCACCGTCAATGCCACACGCCGCTATGATATCCCAATCAAACTCAGGTCTGCCATTCGACGAAAGAGACCACGGCGCTTGAGTGAAGGTGTTGTGCTCTCGAACAACAACACAGAAATACACACATCAAAGCTCACACAGGAACAGAATCTTCGCTTCGAATGGCAGAGATTGGATCATCAGCACTACAACCTCGATCTTGCCTATCGGAGTTTCACCTGTTTCCTGCGTTGAGGACCGCACTTCGAAACCAATGCTGAGGTGGAGCAGCCTGTGCGACAATTCCTTCCCTCGCGGGGTACCGAGTTTTACCATAGTGGTTTCTCGAAACCGATTGCACGCTACGACAAATGTCGCAGTGTCGGTGGCAATCGTGTCGAAAAATAGTGCAAGGTGTATAGTACTTGATGCCATGATGTATTTGTAGTTGGTAATAATGTCTCCGTGAGAAAAGCAATGACGATACTTGCTTTCGGAACGTCCCTCGTAATTTGCGGCTGTGAGCTTGACACCAGTCTGTCACCGGCAGTGAAGGGTGAAGCTCTGACAATGCCAGCCACTTGTGCTGGTGAAACGTCAGAAAAATCATCAAAGAAATATTGGCCGAAGAACCCGAGACAGAAACCAACAGGCAGTTTGTCGAAAATGTTTATGTCAAAAGCTGTTCCTAAAACTCTGCATAGCCGGTAAATAGTAAGAGTTGGCAAGCAGCTCCCGTCCACACAGTATCATTCCAGAGCATGGTGTTTCGTTTGTGACTTGTAATGAGCTACTACTAACAAGAAATGCCTTAAAGTTTTATTGAATATGTGCATTTCAGTATAAAATCAAAATTTTTTGCGTGTTTGTGTTTCCAATAACCACAGTTTCGCGTTTTAATTACTGTGTAGTGTAAATTTCCGTCGTTTGCTTTGCGGCAGCTGTATGTTTTCGTGTGAACAGTCAGTTACAACTTCAGGACTCGTAAGCTGGGTAGCATCTCCTGTGCAGGTAGCATCACTTCAGAGCACAGCGTTCCGTTTGTGATTTGAATCAGCTTGTAATAACAAGAACGGACATTTAGTTTTATTGAATGTGTGCATTTCAGTCTAAAATCTAAAATTTCTTGAGTATTTGTTTTTCTAGTAGCCACAGTTTCTAGTGTTTATACTGCGTGGAGTATATTTTCGCTGTTTGTTTTGCGACGGGCATTTTTTGTCGTGTAAGGAGTCAGTTACAATTATAGAACTCGTTTGTGATTTGCAACGAGCTTCTAGTAAAAAGAAGCGACTTATACCTTAATTTACTATGTGCATTTCAGTCCAAAATCTAATATCTCTTGCACATTTGTTTTTCTAGTAGTCACAGTTTTGCGTGTCAATTACTGTGTAGTTTATGTTTCCGCTGCTTGTTTTTTCTTAGTCTTTTGTTTCCGTGTGAGCAGTCAGTTTCAGTTGCAAAACTCGTTAGTCGGGTAGCAGCTCCCGTTTAGGCAGCAGCATTTCAAAGTACAGCATTTCGTTCGTGAGTTTCACGTTTTAATTACAGTTTATGCTGTAGTTCCTCCGACTTTAGTGCTGTGTTCAGGTGCGACCTGAGTTGGAAAACCTTCGCTCTCAGCTCCATGCCGTCCTAGCATCGGTCTTGCAGCATGAAGGTGTTGCCGATGGGAATCGCAGGACATAGGGATGCCCAGCACGTCCCTCATGACCACCGACCCGTCCACCACTGTGACTGCCCCAGGCACTGTCCCCATTGGGGATGAACCCTCACACATGGTCGTGTGAGAGGTTGTTTCAAGGTGTGGCAGGCAGCGACGGACATTCAGGGTGCCGATCGAAGGGTCTTCCCGGTTAGTCTGAAAAGCAAGTTTTGTGAGCTGTCTGTGGCTGACGAAGATCCTGAGCCAGATGCAGTCGTTCACCATGTTTCAGAGGAAGCCTCTCGGCATGCAAGATCTGGACTTCCGCGGATAGTTGGTTTACTGGTAGTTGGGAGCTCCAATATCAGTTACGTAATGGGGCCCCTTAGACATATGGCTGCCAGGTGGGGGAAGAAATCTTTTGTGCACTCTGTGCTCATACCGGGAGGAGTCGTTCTTGATATGGAATGAGTGCTTCCAGATGCCGTGAAGAGCACGGGTTGCTACGAACTGCAGGTGGTGGCTCTTGTTGGCAGTAAGATGTATGTCGCTTTGGTTTCGAGTGGCTAGCTGGGGTGGTAAAGACCGCTAGCCCTGCTTCCAAGATGAAGGCAGAGCTTATCATGTGTACCATCGTCGACAGGACCGATTGCGGACCTTTGCTACAGAGCCGAGTCGAGAGTCCGATTCAGAGGTTCACATGGTTATGCCACCATGTAGGTTCATCTACATCTAAATCTACATGGATACTCTGCAGATCACATTTAAGTACCTGGCAGATGGTTCGTCGAACCACATTCACAATTCTCTATTATTCCAATCTCGTACAGCGCGTGGAAAGAACGAACACCTATATCTTTCCGAATGACCTCTGATTTCCCTTATTTTATCGTGGTGATCGCTTCTCCCTATGTACATCGCATTTGGAGGAGAAAGTTGGTGATTGGAATTCCGTGAGAAGATTCCGTCGCAGCGAAAAATGCCTTTCTTTTAATGATGTCCAGCCCAGATACTGTATCATTTCAGTGACACTCTCTCCCATATTTCGCGATAATACAAAACGTGCTGCCAGTCTTTGAACTTTTTGGATGTACTCCGTCAGTCCTATCTGGTAAGGAAGCCACACCACGCAGCAGTATTCTTAAAGAGGACGGAAAAGCACTGTGTAGGCAGTCTCCTTTGTAGATCTGCTACATTTTCTAAGTGTCCTACCAATAAAACGCAGTCTTTAGTAAGCCTTCCACACAACGTTTTCTGTGTGTTCCTTCCAATTTAAGTTGTTTGTAATTGTAATTCCTAGGTATTTAGTGCAATTTACGGACTTCACATTCTACTGATTTATCGTGAACCGAAGTTTAACGAATTCCTTTTAGCATTCATGGGGATGACACCACATTTTTCGTTATTTAGGATCAACTGCCAATTTCCGCACCATTCAGATGACTTTTCTAAATCATTTTGCAATTTGTTTTGATCTTCTGATGACTTTATTAGTCGATAAATGACAGCGTCACCTGCAAACAACCTAAGACGGCTGCTCAGATGTCTCCCAAATCGTTTATATAGATAAGGAACAGCAAAGGGCCTATAACACTACCTTGGGGAACGCCAGAAATCACTGCTGTTTTACTCGGTAACTTTCCGTCAGTTACTACGAACTGTGACCTCTCTGACAGAAAGTCACTAATACAGTCACATAACTGAGATGATATTCCATAAGCACGCGATTTCACTACAAGCCGCTTGTGCGGAACAGAGTCAAAAGCCTACGGGAAATCCAGAAATAAGGAATCGATCAGATATCCCTTGTCAGTAGCACTCAACGCTTCATGCGAATAAAGAGCCAGTTGTGTCAACAGACCGTTTTCTTCGAAGTAGTTCATAATGTTCGAAGACAATATACGTTCCAAAATCCTGCTGCAATGTCTCAAAAATGGTTCAAATGGTTCTGAGCACTATGCGACTTAACTTCTGAGGTGATCAGTCGCCTAGAACTTAGAACTAATTAAACCTAACTAACCTAAGGACTTCACACACATCCATGCCCGAGGCAGGATTCGAACCTGCGACCGAAGCGGTCGCCCGGCTACAGACTGTAGCGCCTAGAACCGCACGGCCACTCCGGCCGGCTGCAATGTCTCGACTTGCGCCATAGTGTGGTGGGTTTTTGGTTTCCGCTTAATATGTCAGGTGGCCACAACACTCAGGAGACAGGTAAACAGGGAGAGGGGACCGTATGGAATGGACTGGGTGGTTTTTTACGTCAGACGGTCTCCGGAAAATGCAGAAAGGGCTTCAGTTCCGAAGGGTGCAGGACGGACACAGGAAGAGGGTAAACATAGTGACAATCAATATTGTAGTTGTAAATTTTCGTAGCTATGTTACGTAAGAACCAGAACTTCAAGCACTAAACGGAAAGCTGTCTAAAGCCAGAGAGAAGTTCAGCCGAAATTTTTACGAAGAACCTAATGGCGTTCAGAAAGGATAGATTAAAAAAATTTGTGGCGGCGTCTTTGTTGCTGTTCGAAGTAGTTTATCTTGTACAGAAATTGATGTAGATAGTTCTTGTAAGATACTGTGGGTGGATATTATAGTTGAGAATCAGAATAAATCAATAATTAGTTCCTTTTTACCAACACCCCGATTAAGATGATTCAGTTGCTGAACACTTCAAAGAAAACTTGAGTCTCATCACAAATAGGTACCTCACTCGTACAATTATACACTCCTGGAAATGGAAAAAAGAACACATTGACACCGGTGTGTCAGACCCACCATACTTGCTCCGGACACTGCGAGAGGGCTGTACAAGCAATGATCACACGCACGGCACAGCGGACACACCAGGAACCGCGGTGTTGGCCGCCGAATGGCGCTAGCTGCGCAGCATTTGTGCACCGCCGCCGTCAGTGTCAGCCAGTTTGCCGTGGCATACGGAGCTCCATCGCAGTCTTTAACACTGGTAGCATGCCGCGACAGCGTGGACGTGAACCGTATGTGCAGTTGACGGACTTTGAGCGAGGGCGTATAGTGGGCATGCGGCAGGCCGGGTGGACGTACCGCCGAATTGCTCAACACGTGGGGCGTGAGGTCTCCACAGTACATCGATGTGGTCGCCAGTGGTCGGCGGAAGGTGCACGTGCCCGTCGACCTGGGACCGGACCGCAGCGACGCACGGATGCACGCCAAGACCGTAGGATCCTACGCAGTGCCGTAGGGGACCGCACCGCCACTTCCCAGCAAATTAGGGACACTGTTGCTCCTGGGGTATCGGCGAGGACCATTCGCAACCCTCTCCATGAAGCTGGGCTACAGTCCCGCACACCGTTAGGCCGTCTTCCGCTCACGCCCCAACATCGTGCAGCCCGCCTCCAGTGGTGTAGCGACAGGCGTGAATGGAGGGACGAATGGAGACGTGTCGTCTTCAGCGATGAGAGTCGCTTCTGCCTTGGTGCCAATGATGGTCGTATGCGTGTTTGGCGTCGTGCAGGTGAGCGCCACAATCAGGACTGCGTACGACCGAGGCACACAGGGCCAACACCCGGCATCATGGTGTGGGGAGCGATCTCCTACACTGGCCGTACACCACTGGTGATCGTCGAGGGGACACTGAATAGTGCCCGGTACATCCAAACCGTCATCGAACCCATCGTTCTACCATTCCTAGACCGGCAAGGGAACTTGCTGTTCCAACAGGACAATGCACGTCCGCATGTATCCCGTGCCACCCAACGTGCTCTAGAAGGTGTAAGTCAACTACCCTGGCCAGCAAGATCTCCGGATCTGTCCCCCATTGAGCATGTTTGGGACTGGATGAAGCGTCGTCTCACGCGGTCTGCACGTCCAGCACGAACGCTGGTCCAACTGAGGCGCCAGGTGGAAATGGCATGGCAAGCCGTTCCACAGGACTACATCCAGCATCTCTACGATCGTCTCTATGGGAGAATAGCAGCCTGCAATGCTGCGAAAGGTGGATATACACTGTACTAGTGCCGACATTGTGTATGCTCTGTTGCCTGTGTCTATGTGCCTGTGGTTCTGTCAGTGTGATCATGTGATGTATCTGACCCCAGGAATGTGTCAATAAAGTTTCCCCTTCCTGGGACAATGAATTCATGGTGTTCTTATTTCAATTTCCAGGAGTGTAGTTGGTTATGACTTCAATCTACCGTAGATATGTTTGCAAAAATACATATTCAAATCCGGGTCTGGGTATACAATACCGTCACAAATTTTACTACATGCTTCCTCCGAAAATTATTCTCAGCAGTTATTTTACGAACTCAATCGAAGTGTATACGCTTCGGAAAACATACATGATCTTTTCGCAACAGATGATCTTGAGCAAATAGCAAGCGTCATGATCAGTACATGGATTAGTGACCTTAACGCCGTTGTAGCTAAACTGACCCCCGCAACATTCGAATGCACCAAACGTGGACTCAGAATACACCTGTTTAAAAAGTAGATAAAAATTCGTTTGACATTTTCCTAAGAGACAACCTACACTCCTGACTATGTAAGATAGACCAGTTGTGGTTTAAATTCAAAGAAGTAGTAGCCGAGTCAGTTGAGAGATTTATACTGGATGAAATAGTAACAGATGTTACCGATCCCTCATGGTACGCAAAACAGTTCAGAACAATGTTACAAAAGCAACGAAAAATGCACCCCAAATTTTAAAGAACACAGAACCTCTAAGGCTGGTAATGTTTTACTGATGCTCGAAACTTAGCACGAACTTCAGCGCGAGATGCTATTAATGACTTTCACAACGGATCTCTGACAAGAGAACTGGTAGAAAATCCAAAGATAATCTGGTTGCATGTAAAGTACACTAGCAGTTGGACGGCATCAATATATTCACTGCGCAATGCCAATGTAATACTACCGATGGTAGCAACACTAAAGCAGATTTACTAAACACAACTTTTCCGAAATTATTCCACGAAAGAAAACGAAGTAAGTATTCCAGAATTCGAATGGAGAACACCTGCAAATATGAGTATCTTAGCAGTACATATTCTTGGTGTAACAAAGCAGCTTAAAGCACTTAATAAAGGCACATCTTCCGGTCCAGACAGCATACTAATAAGGTTCCTTTCAGAGTTTGCTGAAGTAACAGCCCATACTTATCAATCATATACAACCACTCACTCGACGAGAGATCCGTCCCAAAAGTTGAACAGATAACACCAATACTCAAGAAAGGAAATAACAGTAATCCACTGAATTACGGACCCATACCACTAACGTTAATGTGAAGCAGTATTTTTGACCATACACTGTATTCGAACATTATGAATTCCCTTTAAGATAACGGTCTATTGACACACAGGCAGCATGGAATCAGAATTTGTCGTTCTAGTGAAAACCATCTAATACTTTGCTCAAACGAAATAATGAGTGCCATCGACATGGGACCAAAAACTGATTCCATATTTCTTCATATCCAGAAGGCTTTTGACATCGTTCTTCACATGAGATTTCTAACCAAATTATATGCCAATGGAATATCGCTTTAGTCGTGCGAGTGGTTTCGTCATTTACTGTCAGAAAAGTTACAGTACGTAGTAGTAAAAGGGAAAATCATCTAGTAGAACAGATATCCGACGTTCCCCAAGGAAGTTTTATAGACCCTCTACTGTTACTGATCTACGTAAACGGTTTAGGAGACAATCTGAGCAGCCCTTTCAGATTTTATCCAGCTGATGCTGTCATTTACCGTTTAGTGAAGTCATCAGCAGTTCAAAACTATTTAGAAAATAACTTAAAATAATACCTGTGTACTGCGAAAAGTGGCAAATATATCTCAGCAAGGAAAAGTGTTAGATCATCCACATGAATACAAAAAGAAACCCGTCAAATTGCGAATACACAGTTTATCACACAAATTAAAAAGCTGTCGATACGACTAAATACCTAGTAGTTACAGTTACAAACAATTTAAGTTTGAATAATCACATAGATAATGTTGTGGGGAAGGCAAACCAAAGACTGCGTTTTATTGTCAGAACAATTAGAAGATGCAGCAGGTCTACTAAAGAGACTACCCACACCACACTTGTTCGTACTGTGTTAGATTACTGCAGTGCTGTATGTGACCCTTATGAGATAGGATTGATGGGAGACAACGAAATAGTTCAAATAAATTCATCTAGTTTTGTATTACCGCGATATAGGGCAGAGAGCGTCACGGATATAGTAAGGGACTGGGATGGCAGTCATTAAAACTAAGGCATTTTTCGTTGCGGCGAGGTCTTTTCACGGAATTTCAGTCATCAACTTTCCCCTCTAAATGTGAAAATATTTTCCTGTCGCCGACGTACATAGGGAGCAATGATCATCATCGAAGCTTTCAGAGGAAGATTTAAGTGTTCATTGTTGCCTCACGCTGCTTAAGACTGGAACGGTAGAGAAACAGTCTAAAGGTGACTAGAAGAACCCTCTGTCAGCCACTTACGTGTGAGTTGCAGAGCAGTCCTGTAGATGTAGATTTACCATCTCACAGCCGGCCGGAGTGGCCGAACGGTTCTGGGCGCTACAGTCTTGAACCGCGCGCCCGCTACGGTCGCAGGTTCGAATCCTGCCTCGGGCATGGATGTGTGTGAAGTCCTTAGGTTACTTAGGTTTAAGTAGTTCTAAGTTCTTGGGGACTGATGACCTCAGCAGTTAAGTCCCATAGTGCTCAGAGCCATTTACCATCTCACATCAGCGCACACAGCATCAGAAAATACGTAATCATCACCTGAGTTGAGTAAAACAGAGTAAATTTCAGAGATATTTCCAATACCTCACTATTTCCATCTTGAAAAATACGTAAACATCGCGTTTGTGTAAATTCTGCAAAAAAATAATATATATACAGGGTGGCCAGAATCAGTCCTTAAAGATTGTAAAGATGTTTCAGAGTATATTGTGCTGAGAAATAATCGTTAAGAAAGAAATTCGATACGTTGTACGATCAGGCCACGCGCGCAGTCAAGTGGCCAGCCATATACAATTAGTGTCACTTGTTCTCATAGTGTATGTGATATCACACGAGACTGCTCAGCCTATGGCTTGCGTTCTTTTCTTACTAATGTCCCATGTCAAATTTTTGTATTGCTTTCTTGTTCAGTTTTAGAGAATCAAATGAGAAGCACTATTGGAAACACCGTCACTGGCGGACCGCTCGAATTTTCACGCACAACAGCCTGATTGGCTAACTTCAATGCTAATGAACTAGGAAATGACGCAGCATATCGAATTTTTTGTACCAAATTTCTCAACACAACCTACACTGCAAGATCCTTACACATTCTTCGGAGTGTTCTTGGCCACCCTGTATATATAAGATTTTTGCTGATTTTAGACAGTTCAGGCGAATCTTACGTATTTTTCTTGATGGAAATACTTTATTGTTGGAAATATTTTTGAAAATTACTCTCTTTAATCAGTTATGTATACATCACATGTTAAGCTGAAATTTATTGTTGGAAATATCCTTGAAACTTACTCTCTTTAATTAGTTATGTATACCACACATGTTAAGTTCCATTTCTCCATTTCTACTGTCTCTTTTTTCATGCTTCACTAAAAAAATGTTTATTTCAAGTACTTACTTTATATGTTAATGTTCATTATTTTACTGCCTCATCAGTAAATTTCATCACTTTCTGTGTTGTAGTTCATCAAAAAAGCGTTCGTAGCAAATTTTCTTGTCACTCTCTCTCTCTCTCTCTCTCTCTGTGTGTGTGTGTGTGTGTGTGTGTGTGTGTGTGTGTGTGTGTGTGTGTGTGAATGGTTATTTGAATGAGATATCAACCATATAATATATGACAGAGGAAAATTTAATGACTGATTAGAAACAAAAATGTTCTAGATATAATTTTTGTTGCAAAAGGGCTTACATTCGAAAGAAAAATTAGATGCACACTGGGCACAGTTTAAGACAAACATGATAAAGCAAATTTATAGAGACATTTCAGTGTAGTCTATTACATATATTGTAGCTACACGAGTGATATTCAGAATTTAAACTGTACGTTATCTTTATATTTTCGCACACACATTAAAATCAATTACAAATCACATTCAGTTTTCTTATGTTTTTCATTTTACACATTTCACTCCTACACAAAATCAATAATCATCATGTTTCAAGCAGTAAGGTTAAATTATTCACACTAGTTACAAACCACACTTAATGTTTCTACACTTTTCACAGTTGCACTAAAATCAGTTATAAATCACATTTAATTGTCTTACATTCTCACACATACACAGTATAGTCAACCACCTCTGCGGCTGAATGACTAGTGTCGCTGCTGTAGGTGTTGAAGGACCCAGCTTTTTTCGAAAGTTGGGAGATCGGAAATGTCCACACAGACTCGTGAGGCAAAACATAGAGGTAGTAATGACCTCCAATGTAAGGTACCTACACCAGTTACAACTTTCACGAAGCAGTGACCTTAACCTATGGTATTCACATCTGTTATAAATCACACATATTCTGAAATCAGTTAAAAAACATTTAATATTTATAGCTCTTCTCACATACGTTAAAACACATTCTATGTTTTCACATTTTTCATGTGGTAGCGACCACATTGCCAACATATCCAAATCAGATACAATTTACATGTGTCACGTGTACACTAAAACCACATTTTACGTTATTTCACACTTACACGACAAAATCATGTTGCAGAAGATAGACCGTCACATCAATCTAAAGCATCGCCATCATAATTTTTTAGGTGGTAGTGTCCTCCATCTAAGGCACTCATCTTACCCGGAAATACAAAGCGTGTATTATGCTGTGCTGATAAACCTAGCTTGTACTGTTTAACAATAGAAACTACATGGCACTGTGATTGAATTACGTACTGCACAATTTTTTCAACCTCAAAATTCAATACGCACTGTCTGTAATCGTTGACTGTCAACTTCTTAACACAAGACCGTGTCACACCCTTTGCTCTGCACGTTACACATTCTGTCTCAAGTTCATGTGTCTTAGTCCTAGATCAACAAATTTGGTAACAGGCTCATCAATAAACTCGTCTTTCATTAATCGTACATCCTTTTTATTCATAAGAGGAATATTCTATCTGTTATTGACAAGGAAACCTGAAGTATAAAACCAATTATAGTCATGACTCCTTATAGCCCCATAAATATGTGGAGTTTAATACGACCAAATTAAGCTGTTAGTGGCTGTATAACACAGTTTTACATGCTTTGCTCCAAACGTGTTTAGTGTATATTCGTAATGAAGATGTATAAGAAACGTCTCTGAAATATCAAAACTAGCCGCTCCTACTACGACGGTGAATACTCTCAGGATATTAGAGATCCATTTCTAAATTGTATTCTGTAACAAAATCTATTGGTACGCATTCCAAATCAAAAGTTTCCCCATTCCATGCAGAAAGCCATACAACATTTAACGCTGGATGGATACTGTAATACTCCCCAGCCATGAAGGCTATTGTAGGCTGTAGAAAAATTTCCGCTACCGATCACAATAAAAGATTATTTATTGATCACACGACCGGTTTCGGGCTTGTGCCCATCCTCAGGTGATTATACATTCATGTACATGTTTATGTTGCTGGAAATCACTGCATAAATACACAGAAAATTATTTGATCGTGAATAAACATATACAAGTGGAACAGTTGTAAGTGGCAAGGCAGCATTTGTTCCACTTATATCTGTGTAGTCACCAGCAAATAATTTTCTGTGTATTTATGCAGTGATCTCCAGCAATATAAACATGTACGTAAATGTATAAACACCTGAGCATGGGCACAAGCTCGAAACCGGTCGGGTGACGAATAAAAAATCTTTTATTGTGACTGGTAGCGGAAATTTTTCTACACCCTATAAAGGAACAGTCACAGAGTTCAACAGCGTACACTTTCGATAAAATTCGTATAAAGGCTATTCACGTCAAGAGATGTAATATAAGATTCGTTTTTTTTTTTTCATCATAACTAGCCATGAATCTGTTGTTTCCAACACCATATATTCATGAACTATAAAAACTACTGCCTTTAATGCCTCTTTCACTAAACTTAAGTTGTTCAGTATCGGTAATAAGCCGCAATTCAGCTCTAGTAATTTTCAGCAGAGCATCCCATACAAAGCCATTTAACGTATTTTAAGATATAGACTGCGAAAGTTTTCGTACACAACAGCAAGCACTAGCGCACCAGTTCTCAAATATAAATCGGAATATTCTCCTAGTGACCTACGATTGAATGCATACCACACACAGGAAGCTCATTCGCACTTTCTTGTGTTACAGTTTCACCTGTTAATAACATTTTTAAACTTCCCAATTGGAGGTAAAAGATCGTGCGGTAAAACTGATTCATTACTCACATATTCCCACAGAAAAATCCACTTCGTATTAACTAAATTAAACTCATGATCATCAGGAAACTCTGTTATCATTATCCTGAATTCATCTGATTTCAAGTATGATGCACGCTTTTCGAGGGAGTACGTCAAAAAATGAAGCTAATTGAAAAATCTGATATCTATACTGCATCTGCTCTCTTGATGCATTACTGAAATACTCTTCAGAAATGATTAACATTTTCCCATATTCAGTGGCAGGAGAGAAATACGACCGCGATTTAGTTTAACTTCTTCATTGCCATCTTTTCATAGTTTATTCTCGTATGTTTGTGTTCAAGAAATGACCATCGTGAGTGCTCGGCTTGTCAGATGTAATTTGCTGTGCACAGTGAGACCTGTAGTTCATGTTGCACCTGGTATGTGCAGTACCTCGTTGTGCATGAGTGAAATAGCAGAAGCTTTCATGTTTAACATCTCCTTCCATAAAACGTTCTCGTCAAATATGACAGAGCACTGCTGGATGAAATGCTAATTCTTCTTCAGGAATTATTTCCATCCTTTAATTTTGCAATAAAAACTGATTCAGAGTCTCATCAGTTACTTACAGGTATTGAGTGAAGCATTTCATGCGGTTTCTGCCTCTGTACAATTTAATGTCTGAATATCCCGGCTCACAGTGTATGTACTGGTCTATGCCAGACGGTGTATGCAACTGCACCTGACTGGAATATGAAATAGATTTACGACTATGATTGCAAGTAGCAACTGGTTCTAACATGCATTTCATATTAGCATGAATTAAAATTGCAGCGTCAGTTGATTGCTTAATCTGCTAATACTTGTTCCTGTCACTAGAAATTATACTACTGACTCTTAAATTGTACACAGGGAACTCAATGTGCGCCTCACATTACTTTAGAATGAAAATAACGTATACAGTGTCCAAATACTGTGATGGAGTTTAAAGACCAGTAATTCTGCTAGATGCTATCTCCAAGAGGTTTTATGTGCAATATAAATGATATGTATCTGTATTAGCGACCTGCGCTATTAATAGATTTATATTTTTCTAGTGATGGTACTTTGGCACAACTCGAATTTTTTTCTGAACTGTCCATCTTCCACTGTCATCCACTCACAATCAGAGTACTAGATGTCATAGATGCTAACAGAGACATCTTCATTCTACTTTTCAAAAATGTAAAAATGTTTCTTTCTTTCCTCGAACTTTTCCAGCGTCTTCTCTGAACTATACCTGGTAAGGAATGAATACCATGCAATAATAATTCAAAAGAGGATGGATATGCTTAGAGCAGGCAGTCTCTTTAGCGGATCTGTGGCTCCTTCTGATTGTTATACCAGTGATCATTATGTTCGGTTTGCCTTCTCTACAAATTTTTCTTTGTGATCGTACCAATTTAAGATTGTTATAATTGTAACCCCTAGGCATTTATTTGAATCGATAACTTTTAGTTTGTGTGAGTTATAGTGTAACCGGAATTTTAGTTCTTGTGTGGAGAACCTTAAAGTTTTTATTATTCAGAGACAATCGTTACTTTTTGCGCTATACAGACAGCTTGTCAAAATCAACTTGTAATTATTTTTTGTCGTCTAGCATTATGTGTTCCAGGTCACTGATGACGTCATGCGTTTGCTCCTTCCGCTGTGTGATCTTCAGCAGACGGTTTAAGATCAAAGTGCAATACAACAAATATAGCTATATGTCTTGTCGCAAGATCCCACTCAGACAATGTCACAGTCATGTGCTTTCAGCCGACCAGACCGAGGCAACTTAATAAGATTTCTGGTGGAGGTAGGGATGCAGTAAGCACAAGGTGTGTAGGGGCCTCCATCGTCACTAGTGGAGCGCACTGCCTGCACCCAGCTGCAAATCGTGGCCTATGTCGGCACTACTGCCACCTCGCACCTACGTTCAGAGGCTATACTCAGTTCTTACAGGTGTTTGGCTCCTTTGATAAAGACAGCTAGCCTCACACACAAGGTGGAAACAGAGCTAGCGTATTGCTCATTGTTCCCACAATGGATCATGGTCTACCGGTTTGGCGCCAAGATGAAGGTTTAAACGAGCATCAAATGGTTGTATGGCGATATTGGATAAGGATTTCTCGATCTCCACTATTGGGTGGAGAACTGTAGGCACCTCCTTCAAGGTCAGGCACGCACTTCACGCAGGAAACGACGGTCATAGTAGTAGAGTACACGTGAGTAGCAGGGCAAGGACGAAACGAGCACAATTCGTTAGTTCGAGTTGCATACATTCAGGGGCTAACCTACTGTTCTCATTTTCTCTTTTGTTTGACAGTTCCTTAACCTATTGTTCTGCTAAGTGGATTATGACCCCTTGGGGATGATCCATCCTTCCAAGAAAACCCCCACCCCTCCCTCTCCTCTTCCTTCTCTATCCCTTTTCTTCGCCCAGTCCTCTGGGAACTCCCCAATACAAGCACACTTTTTGTAACAATTTTATTGACTAATTAATGAAATCAACCAATTAATTAGCGCATCTCCCTCTGGTCAATTCCCCAGCCCTCCGCCACACCTCCCTCTCCAAGATACTGGCAGTAAATCGATTGAAGTATATGGAATATTGTTTAAACAATTTCTAGTAGAGAAGGCAATGTGTGGAATATCGTTTATTTAAACAATTTATTTGAAACAAGGCAGTGTTTGGATCATAGTTTATTCATTTATTTAAAGAATTTGTTGGGAAATTAACTGTGGTGTATGGAATATTGTTTATTTAAGCAATTTGTTAGTGACAAAGCAATACAGAATATTTACACAATTATGGCACTTTCTTATTCTGATCACACATGAAAATACTGAGTGGGCTTAATTTATATTTGCTGCTGGAGTCAGATTGTTGATAGGGAAATTGCATACTAGCTCCCTGTCTCTATCTCTCTCAATAGGCATCTACCTATTTCTCTGTGTGAACCATTGTCTCAAAACATACAGATTGTGGTTTTCATCTCTCCTCATAATACTGTGTTCCTATTGGATAATGTGGAGACAAAGGGAGAGCTGTCGCAATTCCGATATCCAAATTGGAGTGAAATAATCTATTTGTACTACCCAATCAAATTAATTGTGTAACAACTTAAAGGAGTCAAATAGATTGTTTAAAACACTCAGCTCCACTTTACATTAATCCTTCATCTTGTAAAACATAGTCTGAATGTCTGAGTATCACACATAAGCATTATATAAATCAAGTAAAGAAATACAGTGCAGTGCTAAATATATCCGAGATCTTGTATACACTGACATTTGACAGGACAAACACCCTCCTCCATCACGATGTTTCCACTAAACATCTCAGGTGAAAACTAAACTCGTAATTGTGAAGATCGCACCATCGGCCAACTGCCATGGTCATGCCATCTGCCACTGTCAGGGACATCACACCTGCTTTTGATCGCCAGTGAAAAGAAACCTGCACATGTATTGGTTATGCCAATAGCTACACGTCCATCCCTTGGCATCCACACACCCACTGTATCGACTGCTCAGAAGTCGGAGAGAGACTGTCACCAAGCAGTCAACTGATCAGTTCACATGGGTGGAAAAATCATCCAGCACAAACACCTGTCATTTTGAATCTTCTCACACAATACACACGTCACTTTCTATCGCCGTTCACCCATCACACTGGTCTCTTCACTAGTCCTGCTGCCTCAGGCAAGAGCAGGATTGTCAGTGCATTCTCTGTGCCTAACCATCCATCAAAGATTGAACTAGTCGATCACTTCCTGTCGCCGACTCCTCATGACCACCCCTGTCTCTTTAGCTAAGGACACTTCGTAAAAATTTATGAGGCAGTTGCAGTATCTTTTGGGGTCACACCTAGTCTTGTGATCCGACATATATAAATTTATTGCTCTATTTGGTGGTCATCTACGTTAAACATTCTGTTCCAACCGTCTTATCGCTGTCAACGAGAAAGACTCTTTCCCTGGTTCCCAGTGCTTCCACGTCTGGAACACAAGCCCAGGTGTGATCGCAAAGTTATCGCAACCACCTTATAAATTTTTATAAAATGTTCTTAGCTAAGGAGCGATGTATTACCAGTTGTAGTGACTGCAATATACAACTACAGAATGGATCACGTGTTTGACCATGTGCAAGACTGTTTAGGTGTTGTGAAACCCAACAATGTGTACTTACATTGTGCTTCTCTCTACTCTTCACCAATCACAAGCATGCAGGGTCACCTAACAAATACTTTACAGAACAGTTGATGTATAGTTATATAACAACATTCTACTGCATGTCTGTTGAGGTAATAGTGATACATGCAACTTGACTGCTGTCTTTGATACACTCCTGGAAAAGAGAACGATCTGTCTCTAAACTGACATGGATAGAAAGTAGATGGAATGGTCGGTTGAGGGAGGTTGTAATGAGGTATGACCTAACGGTAGACTGATAATACATGGTAGACGGAGGGAGATGATGCTGCAGGTCATTTATCACCCAT
The DNA here is from genome assembly GCF_021461385.2 of Schistocerca piceifrons. Classification (NCBI taxonomy): domain Eukaryota; kingdom Metazoa; phylum Arthropoda; class Insecta; order Orthoptera; family Acrididae; genus Schistocerca; species Schistocerca piceifrons. The sequence continues at coordinate 599,055,836 of NC_060149.1, read as the reverse complement.
TTAAACATTTTTTCCAGTTGCTCTCTTCGGCTGCATCACTTGTGTCAGACAGGAAAGAATACTACAGCCATTTAATAATTATAATATCATTTTTCATAGCAGAGTATAACATATTAGACCTCCTATTCACCAACAGGCCCGAATGTTTCGACTCAGTAGTCATAAGACCGTTACAGCGCCGATGATACGGCCATGAATAAGAACGAAAAGAAGGGTAGGAAAATGTTTGTGCCTTGCAAGAGTGACAAAAAACAAATTTCAGAATATATGAGCGGTCAATATGAAATTTTATCTCCCGCAATTTCAATGTTGATCGTCGGATTTAATTTAAGAATATTTTCATTTATTTATTTAGCTTATGGCACCTAAGTACATTTAAGAGTATTTTATAATACGCCGTTGCCATGTAATGATCAGTAAAGTTGTGAGCCATGGGACAGACCCACCGCAGTTTGGTAACCGCGTTAGGAAGCTGCTACGAAAGCAAAGACAGGTTCACTGCAAATGTAAATGTATTCAAAGCCACACAGACAAACAAAGAAATAATCAAAGGCAAAATCTGCATAAGGAGAATGAAGCGTTCAACGAATTAGAAAGTAAAATCCTTCCTACCAACTCCACAGAATACCCTAAGAAGTTTTGGTCTTATGTTGCATCAGTAAACGAATCGTAAACACTCTCTGAATATGATGGCGTCGAAACACAAGAAGACAGACAGAAGGCCGGAATGCAAATCGGTTATCCCAAAACTGTTTCTCTTAGCAAAATCGCACAGTAGTTTCTCCGTTAATTCGTCCCATGAACGGCAAAAAGCAGACATTGAAATAACCAACCACGGTATAGAAAAGCAACTGAAATTCCTCAACAGCGGAGAGGTCACTGAACCTGACGGAATAACAATATGATTCTGCATAAAGTACACGATAGAGCTTGCTCATCTGCTGGAAGCAGTGTAACGAAGGTCTCTGGTGAGCTGAGCGTTCGCAATGACGGTGAAAGCACAGGTCAATCCAGTATTCATGAAGGGTCGTCGAACAGACACGCAAAACTTTAGGCCTACATCCCCGATGTCGGTTCTTTATAAGATTTCGAAAATGTTTTATGCTCGCGTATTATGTTATTTCTGGATACCGAGATTCTTCTCTATAGGAATCAACATCGATTCCGAAAACAACGATCGTGCGAAACCCAGCTCGCTCTTTGGTCGACGGGACCCAGAAATCAGCAGATATCGGCCCTCAGGTTCGTGCCGTGTTCCTTGATTTCCGGAAGGCGTTCAATAACTTCTACACCATCGCCTAATAAACAAAATAAGATGTTACGGTATATCAGACCAGCTGTGTGATAATTGCTTAATGTTCCTATTAAATTGATCACAGTATGTTTTTCTCAACAGAGAGAAAACTTCAGTCGTAAAATTAACGTCGGGCATACACCAAGGAAGTGTTATAGGAGCATCACTTTTCTAGTGAATAACATGGGTAGTTCCGAGAGGCTTTTTGTAAATGATGCTGTTATATACAGAGAAGTCGCAACGCTGGAAAATTGTAGTCAAATGCAAAAATACCTGCACATAATCGATTCTTAATGCTGAGATTGGGGTTTGACCCTCAAAGTAAACAAATTTAACGTACTGCACGTAAGTAGACAGAAAGATCCTTTATTGTGTGATTACACGATTGCAGAGCAGTCTCTGGAAGCAGTTACATCCATAAAATATGTCGAAGTATGGGTACGGGGGAATCTAAAGTGGAACGACCACATAAACTAATCGCAAATGAAGCAGATTCCAGACTGGGATTCACTGGAAGAATCTTCAGGAAATGTAATCCATCCACAAAGAACATAGCTTACTAAACCCTAGTTCTACCAATACATGAATATTCGTTGTCAGCAGGGGACCCGTACCTGATACAGTTGGTAGAGGAAGTAGAGGAGCTTCTGTCAAGACAAGAGCGTTTCGGTATAGATTTCTTTAGTACGAGGGAAAGCGCGTTGGACATGTTCAGCCAACACCAGTGGCAGATACTACAAGAGACTCGTTCCGCATCGCGGTGTGGCTTACTGTTTGAGTTCCAAGAGCATACGTTCCTAGAAGAATCGACCAAAATATTGCTACCTCTTACGTGTATATAGAGAAAAGACCATGAAGATAAAATCAGAGAGATTCGAGTTCACTTGGAGCGTACCAAAAATCGGTCTTCCCGTGAAACGTTTGCGACGGGAACAGGTTATAAAGAAAGTGACAGTTAAACACAAAGGTCATAAAGGAAGTGACAGTTTTACACAAAGTGTCGTCGACCACAGATTGTAAGGTGATTTGCGGAGTATTGATACAGATGTATACGTACAGATTTTTCAAAGTATTAACGTAAATCATGTTAATGATTGCAGATTCGCTGACAGCTGTTCCATTTAAGAGAGTGTTTTACGTTTAATAAATTCTTGATTAAATTTTCAGCAATATGATGTGACATTATGTTCTTAATGTATCTATGCTTTTTAATTGCCTGTAGATGACTGAAACAGTCAGAAGAGATGAGGTATAGCTCACTGAACGCACATGGCTATTCTGAAAGGCTACTGAATTCTGTACTCATTTGTGCACTTGCATTTAGTGCATGGTTACACGAAACAAAGAAATAAAGCCACGTAAATAAAGCATAAACGATACGCAAATCTAATCAGAGAAGTGCAACTGATTTTTTTAATCCTCAATGTTTCATAGCCGTTTCTGTGCTAGACTGTGCGCCAATCAGTGGTTGCTGTATATGTTGTAGAAAGTTCATAGCACGTATGCAGTGATCTATACTTGACTTAGCATCATGTCTATTGGAATAGAGATATTTAGGCAGTGTGCTGAAGTACCTGACATTGTGATAGTAAAATTTAAACTGATCATCTCAAATTCTCAGCAACAGCTGCAGAAAAACGACACCAACTTTATTTCGGAATATATAGATTTTAGAAGGAAAACATAAGAGTTACGGGACAAATATCAGAATTCTGGCCCAGGTTTAGTTAAAGGAATTTGAAAGAAACTATTTACTGTTAACGAAAACATGCTTCTTCAGCAGCAAATTTCTTTTATGAGATCAGATATAACCTTTCTTTCTTACACGGTTTGTTATTGCTAGGCTATCGTCAGCTTTCATTTATTACCTACATTTTATCACCGTATATTATCAATTGTGCGTATAGTAATACTGTTCTGTTTTAGTCAAGGAATTTTTACTGAAACAAAATACTGGGCAATACATAGAGACCACAAAGATAATGCAAACCATAAATGTCTGGAGTATAATAGGTATGCTACGAATTGATTACTCTCTACATATGTATCACGAAACTATAAAGCATTCATTATGTCCTTGTTTTCTGTCGTCATGTCTGTTGAAATATATGTTTCATCTTAACACGTCGAGTACATGTGGGAATTCAGCAAACTGCTTCATCACTCTGTTGTCAAAGATAGCGAAAATGATATGAGAAATGGCTCAAATGAACCCGAGCTTTAAGTCTTACGACTAATGTAGGAAAGCCAAAACTCTACCAGATATGATGTGCATTTCACGGAAGCCATGAAAGGGAAGAATTTTTCTCTATTTGAGATTTATACACCGATTAAAAGTTAGGAATTACAAGTTAATTTTAGAGTTCGGTTAATCACAATAGATTTGTCTTTATCGCCGCAAAGCTTGAATGTATGTGTCGATGAATAGACACATAGCTTAAAAACGTGTGTTTACTTACAGGATTTTCCTGATTTAAACTGTCTCGTGGGTGCAATGTCTCGTTCACTTGACAATATTATGTCTCCTGCGGCACACGGATGGTTATTTGCAAGGTACAGCTTGTGCAGTTTGAGCAGGTCAAGCGCAACTAATTATGAGAGGATAAAATGTTTTTCGGCATACTATTGGAAGTATTTTACTGCCAGAAGTGAATAGTTAATTATTTTACGAGATGTGGCTACAAAATAACGGGAATGATGCTGTCAGAGAGTAAGTTGGCATATACCAAAGATGAACGATCAATGCCCGCGAAGCGTGAAGCCGTCTCTGTCGAATGCGGCATCTCAGCTGTCTGTCAATGAACCAGTGTGGCTGTGGCCTTCGTTTGAGCAAGAGCTGTTATTTTGGTTTGGCACAAAAAGGATACTTGTAGTAATACAGCAACGAATTGTGAAGTTTAAAGTGACACTTGAAAAAACTGCTACTGAAACCTATCTGTTACTAAAAGAAGTGTATGGTGAAAACTGTTTATCATGTAAGCGAGTTTTTCAGTGGTTCAAGCGTTTGCAAGATGGTCGACAAGACGCTGGAAACGACTCGCACCTGGGACGTCCTTCAACATCCAAAACAGATGAAAATATCGAAAAAATGCGTGATGTGATTCGGTCTGACTGTCGGTGAATATTCGAACGACTGCTCAAACTATAGAAATGGACAAAGAATGCATAAGGCGAATTTTATATGAACAATTTAACATAAGAGAAGCGTGTGCGAATCTAGTGACGAGAAGTCTGACGACTGAACAAAATTCAGCTCCTGAAAAAGTTTGTACTGACACTCTGAATATCACCGAAAGTGATCTCAATTCCTCGGAAAGAATCATAACACGTGACCGATCTTAGTTTTTCACTTATTATTCAGAAACTAAGCGCCAGTATATGCACTGGAAGGGCCCAGACCGAGAAAAGCTCGAACGAGCAAATCAAAATACAAAGCGATTATAGTTTTTTTCTTCTTTTTTTCGGTATTCATGCAGTTGTGTAGGCCTGTCTTCACTCGCTTCTTGAAGGTCAGACTATTAATCAATAGCGTTACCTTGAGGTTCTTGCTGAACTCCTTGAGAAAATAAGAAAAAAATACAAACCGAATTGAGGAAAAACAAGTCACGGGCTCTGCATCAAGACAGCACACCGGCTCATACCGTATTGTCTGTTAAGAGGTTTCTAGCAAAGTACATCATCACAGTGATGGATCACCCTCCTAATTCGCCAAACCTACCAGCTTGCAACTTTCATCTACTACCTAAGGTCGAACCTGCTTTAAAAGGATCAAGATTTCAGTCCGTTGCAGCAGTGAAAGAAAAAGTGGCACGAGTCACGAAGGAGTACACAGGCGGAGAATTCCAGCACTGTTTTCATCAATGAAAATTGTCATAGGGATAGAGGAGGGGGGTATATTGAGGGTGCCGATATCTAAATACATATGTTTCTGTAATGAAATGTTTTAAGGCAATAGTTCCATTATTTAGTAGCCATGCCTCGTAAGTAACATATCAGCTTATAATTCTACCGTGTCTCAAACTTTTACATTAAAGAAAGCAGATAACAAAGACAGCAAGTCTTTAAGAGAACGATATAAAGTAAAACATTTAGCCCCAAGAGGGACCCTCAGTCACAGGGCTCGAGGGTACCAAAAACCCAGAAGCTGGCAGAGCTGTACTCTCAAGCTGATATTGGTCGAAGGATGAAGAAAAGAAGATTGATGTGGGCGGGACACCTAATTAGGACGGGAGGGGAAAGACTACCGCGAGTAGCGTTTTCAGGATCCAAGGAGGACAGAAGAGGCCGAGGAAGTCGACCACGTCACAATTTAGCAAGTAAAAGATATCCGTGAGCAGGAGTGGGGTGGAAAAATGTGAACTAGATGACATGGTGGTATCAACAAGGATACGGAGTCGTTGGGCCTGAGAAGACTAGATTAGCCCACGAAAGCCAGGAATAGAAATGACAGGTGCAGGGAAAAAGATAATGCATGTGGGCTCCAAGACCAAAGTGGTACTTAAGGTGAAAAATACGATGGCAGCGGCATCATATGTTAGGAACTTTCTTCAATAACTTAGGGCACTATTACGTCTATAAATGCGTAATCTTTGGGGATGTCTATGATCGTGATGGTTTCCATTTGACTGCAGCAGTATTATTAGCCATATTTTAGTATTTGTAGGTCAAATGATTTTCTAATTCACATTGCTTTTCTGAAACCTGAACGATTTTGTTAACAGTTAGAGGGATAATATGGAGTCATTTGTTCACTGAAAACAATAATATCCCCTTACTGATACAGGTTGTCCTACCTGTAAGCTATTAACTCTTGAAGAGACTTAAACTGAGCATTTGGAGTTATCTGTATATTTCACGGAGAATAGTGGAGTCCAGCACGTTTCAGTGATTTCTGATATTGCTCTGTCATTTTCACAGAGTTATTTGTGGTATTATTAATTGGTGCCCATATTTCTTACAACTGTAGACAGTATTATTTAAAATCGAACACCGCGTTTTTCTGTCAGTATGGGGATGCAAATTGATACGGTTTTCACTAACAGACTGACTATTCAAGAGGTTTCTGTACATAATTTATTACCAGACAAATCTTCCGACAGTAAATACTTAGTGCTACCCAGGTGAGAGGGTGTTGGTCGCTAGTATAAACCAGAAACATCAAGAAAGAGGTCAGCAACATCTTCTGCTGGAGTTCACAATCGAAGTAATCACAGTTAATACGTAAGGCTTCCGGAAAAACTTCATGCTTTGGAACATGAAGTTCAATTTTAATTTTTAAACAGTAACAAGGACGTTGACATTCGAATGGCAATTGGTTACTATAGAAACTCTGTACTTTAAGTAATTACAGCATCTAAAGACCGGAGACGAGAGAAGATTACATAGCGATACGCGTTACGTTTTTAACCCGTTTCTATTTCTCACTATGCATGTGTGGAAGACACTTCAACCATATCAGAATTTAGTAAGTAAAAAATGTCTGTGAGCAGGAGTGTGGTGGAAACATGTGTTGAAAAATAACAAGTGGTGAATGTGTTGTTGATGCTGATTAGTTCTAGGTTAACAAGCATCACAGAGGTGTAATACAGAATCAGTAGTTGTCCTGGTCGCATCGAGAGCAGCCATCAACACAGATTCCATTTCAATGAAATCGCTATATTGAAACATATTTATATCTGTATATACAATTTATTCTGTTGTGAAAATATTTACCTAAATCTCCATTTACGATGCCAACTTCTTATCGACTAAGAAGAATTTGCACATGGCTCAGGTGTCAGATCACTACATGTAGTTAGACACAGTCCTGCCTCTCAGCTCTATAATACGTAGTTATTATGGTATCACACTGTAGGTGCACGCCGTTTGGCTGTTGAAGAGATACATGAAGCATCAGTTTTTACATTAACTCACAGCCTGGACAGAGCTGCACTGACCTCTTGAAATTGACATGCTAATGTGTATGTGCGTGTATGTGTATGTGTGTTTGTGTGTGTGTGTGTGTGTGTGTGTGTGTGGTGCTACACAGAGATATTCAGAATTCATGTTCAGACTTGCCGAGTGAAAGTATGGCGTGAACGAGGATATGGAGTAGGAGGAGTGAGAGAGTCATAGACCGAAAGTGATTGAATGGGTCGGCATGACACCTCATCACATGACCAAATACTCACACACACTGGCAAGCTCTATAATTAGATGTTTCACAAGTCGTCATCCTGTTGCATCAAATTAATTAAAAGTTGACTAACAGATATTCAAGGCTGTCATCATTAACTAAGGGGAGCCTAACCGAAAGCTAAAACTTTTTTTGAAGCCCTATTGCTCCTCTATTTACACATGAAACGTTTCTTTGTTACTTCACTAGAGGACAGTCTTGTACCTAGAGGATAGTGTGCATAGGAACACATGATGTTTTTAGGTCGGTACTGCAATCTAGGGACTGATTATAGAATGAAATGAAGGAATGAGCACTAGAGACTGACATAAGGAGTTTCCACATTTCTATAGATTTTGTTGTTGCTAGAGGTGAGGTTGCGTATTATGCAGCATTTGCAAATATTTCGTGTTCTACATCTGTAAGTTCTGTGTAATATATTACAGCTATTTGGAATATATTGTTAATATCCCTGTTACGGAATTCTATGGCAAGAAAAATTATATCTATTTTTGAAACAAGTTACAATACATGTGGACGGAAAAGCTATACTTCGTCTGTCTTCCACCGTCGAGTTCTTGGAAAATGAAGAATGTCTTTCACGTCTACACACAGACGCTGCAAGCTACCTTGCCGTATGTGGCGGAGAGTACTCAGTGTACCACTGTCTCTTTCCCCGCTTCCTGTTCCAGTCGCGAATCGATTGCGGGAAAAACGATTGTTGGTAAGTCTCCGTGTGAGACCGAGTCTCTGTAACTTGATCTCTACCATCTTTTCTCGAGATATAGGTAGGAGGAAGCAATAGATTAGTTGATTATTCTAGGACCGAACGCGCTCAGAACTTTCACAGTAAATCACACTGTGAGCCAGAATGCCTCCCTTTCAGCGTCTGCCATCGGAGTTGGCTCAGCATCAGCTTGACGCTTTCGTGCTTATTGTATCAAAATTTCCTTTACCAATCCTATCTGTTGCAGGTCTCAGACTGTCGAGCAATATTCAGTCATTGATCGAACGAGAGTTCTGTAAGCTACTTCCTTTGTTGATGGACTACATTTCCTGAGGATTCTTCCTGTGATTCTCAGTTTGACGTCTCCATTACCGACGATAAATCTTATGTCTTGGTTGTACTTTAAATCGCTCCGTAAGCATAAACGTAGCTACTTTATGGCTGTAATTTCTTCCAGTTATCGTTCTACAAATAGTGCAGTCATACAATAATGGATCTTCCTGTCCATGTTACATTTACTTATGGTTGGGATCAAGCGCCAATTCCTGCATCAACCGTAGATCCCGTGCAGGTCTTCCTGCATTTCACTACAATTTTCTAGCATTGCGACTTCTCTGTTTACAACACCATCATCCACAAAAAGCATTACGGAACTTCTGACGTTATCCACTAGGTCACGTACATATATATTTCGTGTAATAGTGGTTCTATAACAGTCTGTTGGGGTACACCCGGAAATACTTTTCGATCTGAAGATTTCTCTCCGTTGAGAATGACATGGCAGAAACTCTAAAATCTAGTTAAACAGATTGTCTGATATTTCATACGGTCGTATTTTGTTCATTAGGAAACAGTGCGGAACTGTATCGAACGACTTACGGAAGTCAAGAAACACGGCATCAGTCTGGGTACCGGTATCTACAGCCTTTTGGATCTTGTGGACGAACAGAGACAGATGGGTTTCAGACGATGATTGCTTTCGCACCTTATTTTGAATGCAACATAGAAGATTTTCAGGTCTAAAGAAATGTCATACAGTAATACACGCGATCAAAACATGATCCGAAACTCTACAAGAGACTGACGTCAGAGATGTAGGCTTATACGAGGGGCGTTCAGTAAGTGATGCAACACATTCTTTACCCAGCCAGTTTCAGCTGAAAAAATAAGGAATCTGTTGTGGGGCATCGTAGAATATTCCCACATCAGCCGCTATAGTTTCACGAAGTTTTGATAGATAGCGCCGCTATACATAGCGTTCAAAATGGCTTCTGTAACGGAGGTGCGTTCCAAGCAGAGAGCTGCCTGAAACTTCCTGGCAGATTAAAACTGTGTGCCCGACCGAGACTCGAACTCGGGACCTTTGCCTTTCGCGGGCAAGTGCTCTACCAACTGAGCTACTGAAGCACGACTCACGCCCCGTACTCACAGCTTTACTTCTGCCAGTACCTCGTCTCCTGTCATTGGGTTTCTTTCGACGGAATACCAGAGCATCACAGACATTCATAAGTGATTGCAGAATGTCTACGGAATTCTGGTAGTGAATAAAAGCACGGTGAGTCGTTTGGTGAGGCTTGTGTCATCACTACAACAAGGTCTCCTAAACCTCTTCGATTTCCCGCGTGCCAGCCGGCCGTACACAGCTTGTCGCGTCCCAAGCGTGGGTTTTGCTTGAGACAGAGCGCCACGATTCGCAGCCACAACTTAGCTGGTTGGCCTTAGTGAGAGAGAGACTTTGACCTGACTAAGAAATGACGATAAATGATGTGAAGATAACAAAAGGCTGGGAGATAATGAAGCAACTCTCCAGAGCGTTCAACAATCTGAAGTTTATTAGAAAATGTACAGACTGAAACCTACAACTCTGGCGGAGATGTGTCCTATGAGCGGCCAAGTCTGATACAGAGACGGCGTAATGACACTGTCGTTCCGTCTACTCTTAGAATGCCATCCACACTAAAATCAGAGTCCCACAGCTGCTGTCTATCGATGCCTGCACACTATCTCCTAAGGGCCTCGCACATCGACTGCCTCTTCCGACTAACTCCCAGTCTCCCTAGTTCTGTCTACTTTTTTTCTTGGAGCGTCTTTCTGCCAATTTTTATGTAATTTTGCCTTCGACCCCGCCGGCTGTAGCCATGACATAATGTCGAGAGCTACTTGCCTCCTTATTGGCTGTTATTGTACACTATTCTTCAGTGGTTCTTCATCAGCTGGGTGGATGGGTTGAGATGCTACTGTGAATATGGTCACATACTGCGCCCGAAGCCCCATATTGGTTTCTCATGTCGTAGTGCTGTCCCCACAAGAAGGCCATCTCACTTTCTCCTTCTTGTTCCACACTCTCTAACTATTAGTGCTGTTTGGTATTAACTTTAATTCCATCCTTCTCAAGGTTCCGTTACCAGAAGTGTGCACACAGCCCTCCTTGTGCCATTATGGCTTGTAGTACTTAACACGCTGTCAACATGGCCGCCCTTCAGCCTGGTGCTGGCTAGCCAGCCCACTTCCGGGTCCGTGCCTCCTCTCGCTGTGCCTAAATACATTACTGTTGCTTCTTTATCAATTCTGTTATTAACAGCGCCTTAAAAATTTGCTGTTTTGTTCTTACTTGTGCAATTCAGACTCGGTTTCACTCATGGATATAACGAACTGTTGAAAAATGGTTCAAATGGCTCTGAGCACTATAGGACTCAACTGCTGTGGTCATCAGTCCCCTAGAACTTAGAACTACTTAAACCTAACTAACCTAAGGACATCACACACACCCATGCCCGAGGCAGGATTCGAACCTGCGACCGTAGCAGCAGCGCGGCTCCGGACTGGAGCGCCTAGAACCGCACGGCCACCGCGGCCGGCTAACGAACTGTTGACTCTTGTAATGTTGGAACTTGCAGACATTCTCATTCGAAATCGACGGATCGCAATCAAACACCTCGCTACAGAACTGGACGTCTGTGTTGGTTGTGCTGACATACTCACCAACCAGTTCAGGTACTCAGAGGGGTGTGCCTGCTGGGTTACTCGCCATCTAACAGAAGACTGTAAAGAACAATGAAGACCATCTGTGCAGAACTGCAAGAAATGGTCTGTGGTGAACGTGTGGGTGCTATTCTGTCATTCTGTGCAACGGATTAATCTGAGATGTACCCTTTCCCCTGTGTCTCCTGCAAGATGCAATTTCCACTCCCACACTACTGCAGTAGTCAGACAGACGCTCCTAACGTTCTATAAAGAAATGCCTGAAAAACTTTCAGCAATAAATATCTTCTGGTGTCGTCCGCTGTAAGGAAATGACACAAAAATTCACAAAATTTCTTACTTAACAAGTGGGATACTTGGGTACTGGAGTAGTGCTAGTTAGTGTAAGAAAAACATGAAACTTACGAAAATTATTATTTATTTTGCAAAAGTTCTGCGAAATCACAATGGCACTTTTAGTTATGAACCGAACAAGTTATTTCTGGGTTCTTTTCGGAATGTAAAGTTACCTCTTAAGCATAGGATTCGCTAATGAAATTTCTATACAAAGTTTAAGATTGTTATTGACTTGGCAGAATGGCTGAGAGCAGCGCCTACTCAACTGGAATAATTATCCGTTAGAATGTTGCTAGGTACGGTCGAGGCCGTTGCATGTGAAATGCAGTGAAGTGTACTGTTGTGGAGGAAATATGGGGCTCGCAAGAGCTGTAGCGCACAATACCGTAAGCTGCGATGACTGCTGTCTGTGCCGCTCACTGCTGACAAATAAGATAACTCTCGTTCTATCTGGATTGACCTTCGCCAATCAAACTCTCCCTACACCTTGATGAAGTCAAGGGCTCCTATTCACCCCTAGTCTAACTATTGGCGTGGTACACCGGTCAGATAACCAGTCCACCGCGATGCCACTCAAAAATTCGCTCGCAGGCGTTTAACTATAAATCTGTCTGTTCACACCGCACAATAAGTGCTCCGACTAACACAGTGAACAATGCTTAATCGCAACGACTCAGTATAGAGTCGCACTCTGATTCACTCTCGACAGAGGTGCTCTCCTGGTGAAGTACTGAGGAGAGACTTGTTCCTCGCTCTTTGAGTACACATACGAGCGCATAAGTTCTCGTTACGTGTTCTCGCTCGAAGAGTGACGACGGAACAGCCCCTCTCCATGCCAGACGTGAAGGGCTATATCTTTCGGTCTCTTCCATTACTCCTTCAGCTCAAGGCGTCAGGAATATCGTCTGCCAATCATCATTGCTCTTCTAAAACGGGAGAATGACGTTTCGTTTAAGGCAACCAATCCGGAAATCTGTAGCATCGGCGTTTGGCGTTTGCTGCCTCCCTGTGGAAACTTCTGAAACTGCATGCTATGTTTGTAAAGATTGTGTAGGCTGAACGCTCCCACACAATGTAGCGGAATTTGCTTTTAAGCCGAACACGGGGTCGTTCTCCCTTTCACTCAGGCAAATGCTGTCTGCTCTACAGGTGGTCGCCGGCCGAGGTAGATAGGTTGACTCGTCCTCTGAAGGGACCGGTCTCATGGCGTGCGGTTTGCCTCTACCGAAGTAAAAGCTTTTGTGACCGTCGTGTCTTGAATGCGTGTGTGTACGCCAGCCTCGAGTATTTCAACCACGGTGCGCATTTGCGATTTACTTGCTATTTGCATATCGTTTACATGAATTCATACAACACTGACTTTATCTAATCGAGTTTGGGTTCGAACTTCAGCATGTTCGACTCCATTAAAATGTTAACAAACTTCTCCTTCTCCATGACATCGCAGGGCATCACACAAGTCTTCACACCCAAGAGGACCTCTCAGTGCTTCGATGGAGTGTTCTAACTCATCCACCATACAGCCCAGATCTCACACCTTCAGACTTCCATTTCTTTGGCCCAGTTAAGAATGCACTCCACGTGAAGCAGTATGTGTATGATGGGGAGGTTATTGATGCAGCAAGACATTGATTACCACATAGACCAGTAGAGTGGTACCATGTGGGCATACAGACCCTCCCAGAAAGATGGCGTTGAAGTCAGTCGCATTGGACGTAGACTGAACTCAAAAATAGGTTTTTGTAGTCAAAAGAGTTGGGGAATAATTTGGTATATTGAAATTCTGGATTAAACCAGCCAGCTTTCATCAAGAAAATGTGTTACATTACTTATCGAACGCCGCTTGTAGTTTTGTGCGTTTTTTCGCAACCCTTCTTGAAAACGGAATTTTCCTGTACTTTTCTCCAATCGAAGGAATGCTTCGCTTTTGTAGAGACTTACGTTATACTACTGCTAGAAGAAGGGTAATTTCTTTTGCATACTCGATGTATAATCGTACTGATATCCCGTCAGGATCAGTGGTCTTTCCTCTGTGTGGCAATTCAGTTGCTTTTCTATTGCGTGGTCACTTATTTCCGAATGAACCACGTTGTCACTGGTGCGATGGTTTGAAGTCGAAAATACTCGGCGATCTTCCTCTGTGAAACAGTTTTGAAAAGACGTTTATTATTTTGGCCTTTTATGTGTAATATTTAGTTTCAATGCTATTGTGGTCGCGGAGAGCCTGGACATGTGGCTTCGATCCGTTCACCGATTTGACATAAGACCAATACATCTTAGCATTTTTTGTCGAGTCAGTACACACATTTTTAATGTCGAATTGGATGGACGCTACACTTACTGCACTCGTTACGCTAAATATGTCTTCGTTTGCTTTTGATTTGAGTGTGAGATTTTGGTTACGCTTAAATTTACGGTCTAGCTCTCTTTGCTTTCGTAGCAGATTTACAAGACGATTGTTGTCCTACGGCGTGTCTTTTACAGCTCTCCGAACTTTTTTCGGCACATAAGTGTCGACGGCGTATTGTGAAATTTTTTTAAATGTACTTGGGAGCCACATGTTAAATGAATAAATGTAAAATGATCGTGAGCATGGTTCATAGATGTTCAACATTGACCGTGGCGGAGATGAAATATTTATGCCGACAGCTCAGGTAACCTGAAATTTGTTTCTTGTTTCTTTTGCAAAGCAGGAAGATCTTCCTACTTCTCTTTGTACTGTCATTTACAGCCGTATTCAGTGATGCTGCAATGGCCTTATAATCACTCATTCCCGGTTCTAAGCCAACTGGTCGAAAAATTTGGGTCTAGATGTCACGACGGAACTTGTGATATTTCCAAATTAAATGAAATCCATTAATGTCTCAACAATTTCACCTGTTATGAAAATGGAAACTTGCGTTATTTTCCAATACCCCCCATTTCAAAAACTGTTTAACTTGTGACAAGTTTTTAATACTACGTCTGTTAAATTAGAGCCGGTCGGAGTGGCCAAGCGGTGCTAGGCGCTACAGTCTGTAACCGCGAGACCGCTACGGTCGCAGGTTCGAATCCTGCCTCGGTCATGGATGTGTGTGATGTCCTTAGGTTAGTTAGGTTTAAGTAGTTCTAAGTTCTAGGGGACTAATGACCTCGGAAGTTAAGTCCGATAGTGCTCAGAGCCATTTGTTAAATTAGATTTCATTTACAATCACTCGTGCGTAGCAGAGACATAATGTAAGAGAGAGGCGAGTACATACACTAACGATAATTTTTTTTCTCGATTGGAACACTTTTAAGTCTCAATAGACTATTTGTTTCTAGGTACGTTACCATATTGTATCTTGGAACATGTTCTTACATTTGGAAAAACCTTAATTTTCTGGGGCACTTGTAATGCCCCAAAATTGAAAAGTAGTGTGAGTGGTATACATATGTGGCATTGTGTACGTAAGTCGCCTCAACTTGTTATGAAAGTGTCAATTTCGATATAAAAAAAGGGGTTGTTAATTTTATTTGTTGTAGAAGGAGCATATGCAGCGGAGCCTGTCGCGGCCAGAGATGTCTCACAACTGCGACAATAGGAGTAGCGTGGCACGCGGCAAATATATCGACTGATGCGCAGCTGGCCGCTATTGAAGAGGAACGAAAGCATCTAATAATGAAATTTGTGAAAAAGAGACAATTAACATGACATGTTTGTTTGTTCAAAAATTATGGTTCTTGGTTTTATCCCTTATTTCAAGAGGAGTTACCGTTGAGATCTCGTGTAGAGAGTTACATTTGAGACATCGGGGAGCTAGTCACCATTGAGGTCACGGGGTAACGTCAGTCAGTTCGTGACACTCGGGAAGTGTAAGCCTATTTGGAGTTGGCACTTGAGTGATTTAATGTCGGATTTGGGCTTCTAAAGTTATTAGTTGAACCCGTGATGGGGTTATGGCCTGTATGGGAAGTTATACGTAATTATTGCGCGAGGTGTATTGTTCGCAATCAGTAGTGGAATGTGCGATGATATTTGGAGTTTGCTTTAAAAGAGTAACTCGTTGTGAGACACGCTAAGGGATTGGTTCTTCTCACGGTTTCATGTGATTAGTGATAGTGCAAAGTTTGGTCGAGCTAACCTTGGAGTTACTCGCAATCAGGCGTTCCGTATCTCGTGCTAAGGGGAGGTTCTTTTCAGTCTTGATTGTGTGTATTTGGTATCACCTTCACGCGAAGACTTTCTGAGTGACTGGTTTAATACGGGTAAGCACAAAGGTACATGTGCCTTTGCCGCTTCTGTAATAAGGATTTGCTAAAGCTTTGGCATGAGTGTGCGACTGTATTGGTTGTAATTGTGCGGAAGTCCTAAGGTAATAGAATCCCAGGCTGAAAGAACTTTCAAATTGAAGTACGGCCTGTGATTGTCGTGTAATTATTGTGAGAACGGACGTCCCAGTTTGATTAATGTAAACGGGAGAACCAATCTGTGTCAGATACTTTGTGACACGCGCGAATTGGTGTAATAGTAATTTTCCATCCGACAAAACTGACAGAACCAAGACCTATTAACTGAGTAGAGCACTATAATTGTCTCTTTGAAATTGTGAGTGCTGAGTGTTTTAAATTTGGTATAGAGGGTCCGCGTATGTCAACTCCTGAAGAGGGAGAGATTTGCTTTGATTTGAGTGAATAGTAACGATACTTTAAAGTGGAGGTGACGTTTAGGTTTTTTGTTCCATTTTTTTACTAGCTTCCGCTTAGTGGGGAAATAGTTTACTACCAGCACTCACACCTGACGAAACTTTTTGGAGACATTGAAAATTAAGAAAATGGCTAAATAAAATGATGCTCAGGCCCTGTGCATGATAAAGGAAAAATTGGTGTCTCGTGTTATCATTTCTCCCCGTATAACATAACTTGAAAACACGATAACAGAATCTTTGAATCTAAAGAAAAAAAAAACAAGGTTAAAGGTTACGCAGTGAATCAAAACGGTAAAGTACAAGCAGGACAAAGAATATTAAAGTGAAAGATAAGTCACACTGAGAGTTCGTCACGATAATTACGTTAAGTTCGACTTAAAGCATATGAAAGAGGTTTTTGTCTGACTGTTTAAGTGGTCAAAAGTGGAAAAGTTAAGTTATGGGGAATTAATAAACTATGAAGGTTGTAGCATAAACCATTGTCATTGATAGAGTGCAAATAGCATTATCCATTGTGTGTGTTCGTAAAAATAAATAAGCAAGGATAGAGCTTTAGTGCAGTGACTGTATAGGATTAACAGTCTCTGACTAGCAACGCTCAGTCAACACGTAAAATTATATCGCTGGCGTGCTCTTACGAAAATTAAACTAATTGAAACTGGTAGCTAAGAACGTTCAGTCTAGATTGATTGCTTCAGTGGGGTTCTATTAAAAGGAACACTTAAACTCCACGTTGGATAGTTTTCAAGCTGGGAATAAGGTAAGATAAATCCAAGGTATCAGCGTTGGAGTGTTGGGTTACGTAAGCGAGGTTTCTGATCATGTTGCTGTGAAGTGTGGCACATCGCAGTGAATTGGGTTTTAATTGACTTAAGTAGCGCATCCTAATCAGACTTGTAGTTTCTGCTTGATTCCATCGACTAGTAGATTACTTCTGGTGTTAGCTTGCTGGTCGAACTTGTAAAATCTTGTGATAGTCAGATGTGTTAACTAAAATTTTCAATCGGGAGCTGACACTAGCCGATAAAACCGGAACCCGTTTGTACTAGTGGTTGTCCAGTTGCATCTTCGGCGGTAGCTATTGTGCTAGTGGTAAGCATTTGGTTAAACTTTCCATCCTCACAACTACTTGCAGATAGCTGATATAGTACACGGCCGTGCGGAACTCTATGTTGTCGTAACTCGTTTTAATACACTTGTCATCTCTGTGTATCAGTGCCATCCCACCCATGTTTGACACACTGACAAATAGTAGTCACTTTAGCAGGTGTTGTTGGCTAGCGCAGTAAATATAATTTAGCAGAAACACCACCACCGAGGAGCAGTACACACTTTTTGCAATTTCAGAAAAAGCCTGCAACACAAAAAAGTGAATGTCATCATTTAAAGATGGAATAAAAATTCATTGGTAACCCACTTCCAAAGTGACCCCGTAAGAGAGTTGTAAAACTCTTAATAGTAGAGAATATGAAACCTAATTTATGCATTAAATGACTTTATTGTTGAGAAATGAAGGTACATTAAAAGTGGTGCTCGAAGTGACCCGCCACCAGCTATATGCACAGTTCAACACAGCGCTGCATGTTCGTGAATATTGCTGTCAGATTATTGGAATTCACGGCAGATGACGTTACATAACTAGTGGAGGTGACGGCATCTTTGAAATGTGGCAACAGTGAGGTTCCACGAGCTGTGTGTGGGTTTCGTGTTTCAGCATATCTTACTGTTCGTGGTGTTCGGTGCAACATAACTGGTGCCAATATTTTTGGCACTACTGTCACGAGTGAAGGGTACCAAGTATTGATTCACGAATTTATAAACTAGTTGGATTACGAGGAACCGACACTTGGCTGGTACCAGCACGTTGGGGCAACATGACACTCGTCTAAAGAGAGTGTGTCTGCGGTAGAATCTTTTCCCTCACAGCGTGTTTTAGGAAGATTGTGGTCCCCAAAGTCACTTGCCTTGAAGGTTGCCTTAAAGGTAATGTGTACAGCAACAAATCACGCACCATCGACGGGTTACGTGAGAACATCCGCCTCGAAATCTATGCAGTAGCGCCCAATACTCTGGCAGCAACTTTCACGATCATGCAGCGCCGTGTTGAACTGTTCAGATGTGTGTGAAATCCAAAGGGACCAAACTGCTGAGGTCATCGGTCGCTAGACTTACACATTACTTAAACTAAATTATTCTAAGAACTACACACACACACACACACACACACACACACACACACACACACACACACACACTCATGCCCGAGTGAGGACTCGAACCTCCGGCGTGAGGGGCCGCGCAATCCGTGACATGACGCCTCTGACCGCGCGGCCACTTCGCGCGGCTTGTTGAACTGTGTCTACAGGTGGGACGAGATCAGTTCCAGCACCTCATGTAATGCACCTACGTTTCTCAAACATAAAGGCACGACACGTAATAATTTGGCTTCATATCCTCTTTTATAAACGTTTTTATGTCACTATTTCCACGGCCCATTAGGACTGGGACATCCTGTAAATTAAACTTCTATTATAGAGGCGAAACTTTGAAAACTGTCGCAAGATAAACACTCTCCCCCATCTATTTTCTCTTAATAAATATTTTCATATTACACTCGCTCAGTAATGACATGTTTCTTACTTCACTATAGTATATTGTAAGCTACGTTCTCAAATGAAACGTGATAATGTTTGTCTTTGTATACAATACTATCTCGTATCTGCAACCAACTCACATCGAACTGCCAGCAAGCTGCTTAGGATATTCATTAGACTTTCTTGTGTCTGACATTAAAAGCATTTGGCCCCATCATTGGTGTGTCGACATTGTTTCATCGCCGTACCGCATTATTATGCCACTGCTTCGTCACCCAAATCTCATTATTGTTGCTGCATCTTCGGCTGTCCGTCGCTGCTGAGTCAGTCTCCATCCTGTCAATGTTTCATCTGAGATCGTCACTTTTACCTTGCTCGTTTAGGTGGCAGAGTCTCAAGGTGGGTTAGTGATGATGGCATCCTACCAAGTCAAATACACTGCCTGACACAAAAACCTAATCACTCGAAGGAGTGGATGGCATGAATTGAAAATTCAAGGACTGAAAAGGTGTGTGATGTTATGTTAGTGATTAAAAAATCGACCCAGGTTTACAAAGTACTTGGCAGTATGAGCCCACTTATCAGTATGATGTGTCAGCCAATTTGTCCAGGATGCATGCACCGAGTCAGTTGGAAATGGTGTCATAAGCTGATGCAGTCTCTTCTCAGAAGAGCTGCCTCACAATTATTGTAACTGATCCTTGATGCATTGGATACTGCTTCTGGGACAGCGTTGACATCAAATCAGGTCACATACGTCCTATCGGTTCAGATCTGTGGATCTTGCTGGCCGCACCTGTACCTCAACATCACACGGATAGTTCAAAGAGACACGTTCCATGTGTGAACGAGCATTTTCCTGTTGGAAAATAGTGCCTCGGTACTGTAGCGTGAGAGGTAACACATGGGGACACAGGATGTGACGTAAGTTGTGCTCTTCGAGTTCCCTCAATGACTCCACCTGTGACCAGAACTCATCCCCGATAGTTCTACACACCATAATGCTAAGAGTAACACCACCGCGCCTCTTCAAAATAATGGAAGAATGGAATCTCTAACCATGTCTCCGCCATACTCGCCAACAATGGTTATTCATGGGAGTGCAGAACATAGATCCATCGCTGAACACAGTACCTCGCCATTCATCAGCAGTCAATGCTTATCCGTCACGGAACCATTCAAAACGGAGGCGTTTGTGTGTAGGTGTTAGAGGCAGCCAACGCATGGGAACGTAGTTCCCTAGAACAGCTGCTGTTAGCCTCTGACCAATGGTGTGAAAGAGAATGTTATAGGGATTCCATAACTTGTTCTCGGATGGCCATTCTTACATCCCAACGCCCTACAAATCTACCAGCTGGCCACCAGCATGCGGCATGTCCGTGTCGTTCATGTTAATCACTCACCGTCAGACGCTGTCCACGTCCCTTGTGTACCCTACTAAGCCTGGTAACTACACTAAACACAAACAACGCAAACTAATTCGTTCTGGTGGCGCTCTACTTGTGTCAGAGAATTTCCCCTCTAATAATTTACGCACCCACCGTTAAGGTCTAGGAGTATGATGTTAAATTGACATCAGACCATGTATTTTAGGAGCTTCGCTTCTGTCAGGGAGTGTGTTCCGGATCTAAAATAGTCTCCGGTTTGCGTGTCTGGGGGAGGGGTGGGTGAGGGATGTTGATGTTGGAAAAAACGTTCCAGTAGATTAGAGACCCTGAAAACATGAAACGACAGATATAGTTAGAATTAGTGAAGTGAGATGGCGGGAACAATAAGATTTATGGTCATCAACAGATAGTCAGCAAGTAATTAAAGTGGGATAATCAAGAAGTAGTTGTCATAATGAACAACCTAATCATAATGATACTAATAATACTAATATTAATACAGGTGAAATACTGTGACCAGCACAGTGAACAAATGATCATAGCCAAAGCGTACAGAAGAACACAACCAAACACAGTAGTACAATTATTTATGCCTATTAGTGGGAGAACGTGGACTGGGGGAATGATTTGAAATGGGAAACGGTCTGGTGGAATTTTACATAGAGAACATTTTAATCACTGTTACCACGTGAATTAAGACTAATAATGAAAGAAGGTTGTGTACTTGGAAGAGAAACTGAAACCATGTAAAATGTGAGACTGACAGAAAGTGAAAAAACGCAAAACAAAAACGGCTACAGATTAAATGAAAAGTTATAGGAAGTTGCTTTACTGTGGTAAATATTCATACCGCTTATGAGATGACAAAAAAAAACTCATGGAGGAAAGAAACAGCTTTGATGGCATGCCAGCAATACGTACTGAAATGAGCACTTAAACGTGGAAAAATACTATGTACAGGAAAGAAATTTAGCACTATATTATGAAAACGTATGAGGGAGTGGATTAAGATTGGAAGGGGGGGGGGGGGTTATACTACACTGCGAGACAAATTTAACAGCGAGCTAAGAGACAGGAGTCGAAACAAGACATCAGGAGAAGTCGAAAATCCCTCAGAACCTCAGAACTAATAAGCTCCTTGGAAGAAGAAAAATGACGAAATTGTTCCACCTGGAATGAGCGAATATGAGACAGTCGAAATACGTCATAGCTTAAGAAGAATATAATGATGTCAGTATCAAATAAAGGAAGGTGCTGACATTCTTGAGTTATCAAGGATAAAATACAGGAAGCGAAACCTTATTCATATTGAAATCAGACTGTAGTTATAAGAGTTTAAAATGAAACGAAGAGATGGGAGGGAGGGAGAGTGGTAACTGATCACTTACGTTATTCCATCTGTTCATAGAACACACAGTAAAGGAAACCAAGGAGAAATTTGGAAAAACAATTCAAATGTAGAGAAACGAAATGAAAATTTAAAGTATGCCGATTATCATTAAGAAATCTAATGGAAATAACTTCGATGATAACGGAGAAATTAGATTTACGAATGTGACTTCAATAGTAGTAGACATCTTATGATATTCAGGCAATAAAATAACTAATAATGGCAAAGATACCGAGGATATACACTAACGGAAAAAAATCAGAACACTACGAAGGAGTGTGCGACATAAACGAAAATTGGTAGGCGTGTATCTACATCTGAAAGATAATGTCTATTCAGATTATGCGCCAGTTGCATAAGAGTGGCGCTGGTTGCGCTACTATGGGGATGCAAAACACCTTTGCTTGAAACACACTCCTTAACCGTTGTAAGCATTAGTTTCTTTTGAGACCGGACGTGACGAGTTGATGTTAGCCAAAACTTTCTTTAAGGCGACAATCACGCCATTATCAAAAAATGGTTCAAATGGCTCTGAGCACTATGGGACTCAACTGCTGTGGTCATAAGTCCCCTAGAACTTAGAACTACTTAAACCTAACTAACCTAAGGACAGCACACAACACCCAGCCATCACGAAGCAGAGAAAATCCCTAACCCCGCCGGGAATCGAACCCGGGAACCCGGGCGTGGGAAGCGAGAACGCTACTGCACGACCACGAGATGCGGGCACGCCATTATCAATACCTCACTGAGTTTGAACGAGGTCGTGTAATAGGTCTACGGGAAGTTGGATGTTCCTTCTGTGACACTGCGGAAAGACTTGGCAGGACTGTACCCATTATACTTAATTACTGGCAGCGCAGCTGTGGCCACGAGAATGTACGGTCGCAAGAACATGGGGCTCCGAACGGCCACGTGACACTACCGAGAGGGAAGACCGTCGTGTCGGGCGTATGGCTGTGGTGCATCGTACTGTACCTGCAGCAGCAATTTGGACAACAGTTGGTACCACAGTGACACAATGATTTTTTACAAATTTGTTACTTCAAAGACAGCACCGAGATAGACGCCCTGTAGCGTTTATTTCACCGATGCCAAGTCACCGTCACTTACGACTTCTGTGGTGTCAAGCGAGAGTACACTGGAGGGGAGTGTGGAGGTCTCTTGTGTTTTCTAATGAAAGTTGGTTCTGCCCCAGTGTCAATGACGGCCGTGTCTTGGTTAGAAGGAGGCCAGTTCAAGGCCTGCAACCAACCTGTTTGCGTGTTAGATACACTGAACCTACACCTGGAGTTATGGTCTGGGATTCGATTTAGTATGACCGCAGGAGAGCTCTCGTGGCTATCCCACGCAGCCTGACTCGAAATTTGTACGTCAGTCTGATAATTCGAAATGGTATGCTGTCATTCACGAACAGCATTCCAGGGGATGTTTTCCAACTGGGTAATTCTCGCCCACTCGCCCTTGTTGTAACTCAATATGCTCTATAGAGTGTCGACATTTTGCTTTGGCCTGCTTCATCACCACTTCTGTCTCCAATCAAGGACATATGAGACAACATCGGACGCCAATTCCAGCGTCATCCACAAACAGCGTTATCCGTCCCTGTATTGACCGACCAAGAACAGTAGAGCGTCGATTATCCGAAAGTCGGTCAACCGAACGACCGCTTAACCGAACTGTGCACTCGCTCGCACTTGTTACTCTCCCACCCTACCGTCCATCATCCTCCTCACTCCCAAACCAAGTTTCCCACAGTAGTCGCCGCACTGGGCCACCGCTGGTGGAACACTGCTTCTAATGGGGCCTTCACAAGGCGCTGCTGACCGGTCAAGCCGCCAGTCGCTGTGTTTCAACAATCAGCACACTTCTGTCGGCTTGGCACTGGCATTTGAAGTAGCGGCAGTATCAAAGCTGTTCACAGCAACAGCTGCGCAGAGTTGAGGCGTGCCGCTCCGCGCAGTTTGAAGGATTGCGCGTCCCCAAGAAGAGCTTCTCACGGTGCAAACAGTCACCTTCTGTTCTCTGTTACGACCGCTTGTGTGCTGGTGGCGCTTGTGTGCTGGTGTGTGGCAAATAAACATGTACAGTTCGATTATCCGAACAAACGAGTTTTCCGAACACCCATGTCCCACAATTACTTCGGATAATCGACGCTCTATTGTACATGGAACTCTATCCCACAAACTGGCATCCCGCACCTTTACAAACACAATACATGTATGTTTGCGTACTTATATTCAATATTCTGGCGGTTACACAGATTATTAATGTACCAGTATTTCACATTTCCGATAGCTTATCTCGCGTTTACATTAACCTATGACCTTTCACTGTTAATCATTAAATATTTTATCTCGGCACATGTATTCCCGAAATTTCATTACTCTAAGTCAATAATTTTTTGGTGTTCCGATTTTTTCCGTCAGTGTACAGTGCAGATAACAGTTGGCCAGAAAAACTTTTCTGAAAAGAGAACTGTGTCAACATTTAATATAAATATGAGTTAAGAAGTGTTTTCTGAAAGTATTTGCCTGGACCATCGCATTACATAGAAGTGAAACGTGGGTGGCTAAAATGAGGAATAGATTAACAGGACGAACCCAATAGTTAGGAATAGTTAATTTATCAATGAAGGGAAGTGTGTGGTCTGAAAATTGTAGAGACTGATCAAGGCTTGACTGAAGTAAACAGGTTCAAGTGGATGTATGGTACTGCAGTTTTGCAGACATGAAGAGATTTGCACTAGATGAGTTTTTCAAGGACAGCAACAGCAAGTCAATTTTTATGCTGAATATCACATCAACAGGCCCAGTAATCTCTTAAATTGTCACATAATGTAGGAAATGCGATATGGTATGTTGCCCTTCTATTCCAGGCGTTCGACTGAACGTCGCTCCAGTAGTATCAAAAATGGTTCAAATGGCTCTGAGCACTATGGGACTTAACATCTATGGTCATCAGTCCCCTAGAACTTAGAACTACTTAAACCTCACTAACCTAAGGAAATCACACAACACCCAGTCATCACGAGGCAGAGAAATTCCCTGACCTCGCCGGGAATCGAACCCGGGAACCCGGGCGCGGGAAGCGAGAACGCTACCACACGACCACGAGCCGCGGACCCAGTAGTAGCAGGGCACATCCATGGAACATGTGAATCTAAAGCTATCGAAGGGATTCAAACGCGATATATAACGCTGATGTGCATCGTACTCGTTTCTCGTTCAGTCTTCTCGGCTTGAATGTTTGGAAACCAACGAAATTTCAGATGAAGGCTTTTCCTAATAGATAGTTATATTTCCGTGGTTGTAAATGACTGACTCTAGAACGCCACATTGTTGACTATGGTCACTGACCTTCTTCGGAAAGAAGTATGCATTTGTTTCAGTTCAGTGCAGAGGAGAATTATCAGAAGCCCCGCTCCTCATTGAGCTATTATTTGGGCTAGCCCACCCAAGCAAGTTTATCACTTCTTTTGTCATGTGAATATGTCCGTGAACGCATCTAATATGAAAGCGAATTCTCTTTCCGAACTGTTTTTGAGCCAAAATCAACTGCCTCATTATGCTTCCACACAACAGTTAAACTATTTTTTTTTTGTGGGTGAATAGGGAAATACTTGTTGCATGACGATACATTGTTTATTTAATTGTTTCAAGGTTAATATTAAATAACAGTCATCAAGCTAACATGTTGTAAAGGATTAATTTTCGCCGTTGGGTACCGTTGGACTCTATAATTATAATATAAAACTATCAGTTTCACCAACTTATACTTCAACCACAGCTGCAAATATCTTGTGTTTCAGTCTTACAAGAATTATTACTTCTGATGAAGCTACTGCTTCATTTAGTAACGACTTACACAGGGTGTTACAAAAAGGTACGGTCAAACTTTCAGGAAACATTCCTCACACACAAAGAAAGAAAATATGTTATGTGCACATGTGTCCGGAAACGCTTACTTTCCATGTTAAGCGCATTTTATTACTTCTCTTCAAATCACATTAATCATGGAATGGAAACACACAGCAACAGAACGTACCAGCGTGACTTCAAACACTTTGTTACAGGAAATGTTCAAAATGTCCTCCGTTAGCGAGGATACATGCATCCACCCTCCGTCGCATGGAATCCCTGATGCGCTGATGCAGCCCTGGAGAATGGCGTATTGTATCACAGCCGTCCACAATACGAGCACGAAGAGTCTCTACATTTGGTACCGGTATTGCGTAGACAAGAGCTTTCAAATGCCCCCATAAATGAAAGTCAAGAGGGTTGGCGTCAGGAGAGCGTGGAGGTCATGGAATTGGTCCGCCTCTACCAATCCATCGGTCACCGAATCTGTTGTTGTCGCGTACGAACACTTCTACTTAAATGTGCAGGAGCTCCATCGTGCATGAACCACATGTTGTGTCGTACTTGTAAAGGCACATGTTCTAGCAGCACAGGTAGAGTATCCCGTATGAAATTATGATAACGTGCTCCATTGCGCGTAGGTGGACGAGGAAACTAAAATGAGCTCTAACATGGAAATTAAGCGTCTCCGGACACATGTCCACATAACATCTTTTCTTTATTTGTGTGTGAGGAATGTTTCCTGGAAGTTTGGCCGTACCTTTTTGTAACACCCTGTATACTGTCCAGTTACATTAATGTAACCACCTGACAAAATTCTGAATAATAAACTTTTGCAGCGTGGATCGTTGCGACAGTGACGGAAGATAGTTACTGAGCTCGTGGAAGGTATCTACAAGGATGCAGGGCCACGCCGACTCCAGTGCTGTGGCCAGCTTCGCCAGATTTCTCGGTTGAGGATCCATGGCGCCAGGAGCCCCATCGAGGTTGTGCCACAGACTGGTTTTAAATCCTTGGAGTCTGGTGGCCAGGGGTGTACAGTAAATTCACCCACGTGTTATTCGATTCACTCACGCACACTGCAAGCTGTGTAACACGTTTCTTGTCCTGCTGGTAGGTGCTATCGTACCGAGGATAATCAAACTGCATTTAGGAGTGGACATGGACCTCAAAGATAGATGCATATTTGTGTTGGTTCATCGTGCCTTCCAGAATGACGAGATCACCCAGGGCTTGCCACGATAACATTCCCAAGACCATAACGCTCCCTCCTCCGGTCAGGACCCTGCCAACGATTGTTGCTAGATGTTTGCTTTCAGTTCGATGGAGCATAATATTTGATTCTTGTGGAAAGGCCACATCCACTTGCGATACTGGCGACAAGTCCCAGCCTTCGACGCCGATGAACGGTAGCCTGCATAGCCGGCCGAAGTGGCCGTGCGGTTAAAGGCGCTGCAGTCTGGAACCGCAGGACCGCTACGGTCGCAGGTTCGAATCCTGCCTCGGGCATGGATGTTTGTGATGTCCTTAGGTTAGTTAGGTTTAACTAGTTCTAAGTTCTAGGGGACTAATGACCTCAGCAGTTGAGTCCCATAGTGCTCAGAGCCATTTGAACCATTTGGTAGCCTGCATGCATGCATGAACCAGGCGCATGCTGTGGAGGCCCATAGGCAGCAACGGTGGCCGAGGAGACACTGTTGTTAGACCCTTATTTCATCTGGATGGTCAGCTGCCCTTCAGTTGCACGTCTATTTGCCTGTACACATCGCCACAGCCGTCGTTGACCCTGTGTCATCTATGGCCGTGGTGCACCAGAGTCACCTCGGTGCCGGTTTTGGATAGTCATTTTGCCATACACGGTATACTTTGACGATGGCGGCACGCGACCAGTTTACTAACTTAGCCATCCCTGAAAGGCTTTCAGCCTTGTAGCGAAAGCCAATAATCATGCCCTTTCGAGTGTAAGATAAATTTCTCCGTTTCCTCATTGTGACAATGAATACACTGTTTTCTGCGTCCCAATGATACGCTCACTGCTAGTTCTGACACCTTCCGTCTGTCAGTGGTTGTCCGCAGCTCGTGGTCGTGCGGTAGCTTTCTCGCTTCCCACGCCCGGGTTCCCGGGCTCGATTCCCGGCGGGGTCAGGGATTTTCTCTGCCTCGTGATGACTGGGTGTTGTGTGATGTCCTTAGGTTAGTTAGGTTTAAGTAGTTCTAAGTTACAGGGGACTGCTGACCATAGATGTTAAGTCCCATAGTGCTCAGAGCCATTTGAACCATTTTTGTCAGTGGTTATTGGACACTGGCGTCGAACATAGGCGGTGGTCACATTCATGTGACTGGATTGTGTAGGTATATGAGGAGCACTCAGTAAGTAAAGCAACACTTTTTTTCTGAAAGCAGATTAATTTCGTTCAGGATTCCAATGCATCGTATTATTCCCCACTCTTTTGATTACAAAACCCTATCTTTGAACATAACCTCAGCCCAATGCGACAGCCTTACCCCAATTTAGTGGGAAAGCCTGTATGCCCACCAGGTACCAGTCTACTGGTAGACGTTGAAGCCAACGTCATGCTGCATCAGTCACCTCCCCACCGTGCGCATACCGCTTCCCGCGTTGTGCTCTTTCATTGGGCCAAACAGATGGAAATCGGATGGTGCGAGATCCGGGCTGTAGGATGGATGAGGAAGAACAGTCCAATGAAATTATGTGAGCAACTCTCTCGGGTGCGCAGACTTGTGTGTGGCCTTGCGTTGTCATACAGAAGGTGAAGTTCGTTTGCATCTTTTTGGAGACGAACATGGTGAAGTTATTTCTTCACTTTCGTGAGGGTAGTACAATACACTTCGGACTTGATCGTTATACCATGAGGGAGGACATCAAACAGAATAATCAAAAAATGTTCATGTGTGTGTGAATTCCTATGGAACCAAACTGCTGAGGTCATCGATCGCTAGACTTACACGCTACTTAAACTAACTTATGCTAAAGACAACACACACGCTCTTGCCCAAGGAAGGTCTCGAACCTCCGGCGGGAGGGGCTGCGCAATCCGTGACAAGGCGCCTCTAACCACGCGGCCACTCCGCACGGCTGGAGTAATACCTCCAGAGTTCCAGAAGACCGTCACCATGAATTTATCGGCTGAGGGTGTGGCTTTCAACTTTTGTCTCGGAGAAGGGCTGGTGTGGTGCCACTCCATGGATTGCCGTTTTGTTTCCGGTTCGAAGCGATAAACCCATGTTTCAGCGTCTGTGAAGATGTTCGACAATAAATTGTCACTATTAGCTTCGTAACGTGCAAGAAATTCCGCAAAAAATGGTCCTTCGTTGCTACACTTCTGGAAATGGAAAAAAGAACACATTGACACCGGTGTGTCAGACCCACCATACTTGCTCCGGACACTGCGAGAAGGCTGTACAAGCAATTATCACACGCATGGCACAGCGGACACACCAGGAACCGCGGTGTTGGCCGTCGAATGGCGCTAGCTGCGCAGCATTTGTGCACCGCCGCCGTCAGTGTCAGCCAGTTTGCCGTGGCATACGGAGCTCCATCGCAGTCTTTAACACTGGTAGCATGCCGCGCCAGCGTGGACGTGAACCGTATGTGCAGTTGACGGACTTTGAGCGAGGGCGTATAGTGGGCATGCGGGAGGCCGGATGGACGTACCGCCGAATTGCTCAACACGTGGGGCGTGAGGTCTCCACAGTACATCGATGTTGTCGCCAGTGGTCGGCGGAAGGTGCACGTGCCCGTCGACCTGGGACCGGACCGCAGCGACGCACGGATGCACGCCAAGACCGTAGGATCCTACGCAGTGCCGTAGGGGACCGCACCGCCACTTCCCAGCAAATTAGGGACACTGTTGCTCCTGGGGTATCGGCGAGGACCATTCGCAACCGTCTCCATGAAGCTGGGCTACGGTCCCGCACACCGTTAGGCCGTCTTCCGCTCACGCCCCAACATCGTGCAGCCCGCCTCCAGTGGTGTCGCGACAGGCGTGAATGGAGGGACGAATGGAGACGTGTCGTCTTCAGCGATGAGAGTCGCTTCTGCCTTGGTGCCAATGATGGTCGTATGCGTGTTTGGCGCCGTGCAGGTGAGCGCCACAATCAGGACTGCATACGACCGAGGCACACAGGGCCAACACCCGGTATCATGGTGTGGGGAGCGATCTCCTACACTGGCCGTACACCACTGGTGATCGTCGAGGGGACACTGAATAGTGCACGGTACATCCAAACCGTCATCGTACCCATCGTTCTACCATTTCTAGACCGGCAAGGGAACTTGCTGTTCCAACAGGACAATGCACGTCCGCATGTATCCCGTGCCACCCAGCGTGCTCTAGAAGGTGTAAGTCAACTACCCTGGCCAGCAAGATCTCCGGATCTGTCCCCCATTGAGCATGTTTGGGACTGGATGAAGCGTAGTCTCACGCGGTCTGCACGTCCAGCACGAACGCTGGTCCAACTGAGGCGCCAGGTGGAAATGGCATGGCAAGCCGTTCCACAGGACTACATCCAGCATCTCTACGATCGTCTCCATAGGAGAATAGCAGCCTACATTGCTGCGAAAGGTGGATGTACACTGTACTAGTGCCGACATTGTGCATGCTCTGTTGCCTGTGTCTATGTGCCTGTGGTTCTGTCAGTGTGATCATGTGATGTATCTGACCCCAGGAATGTGTCAATAAAGTTTCCCCTTCCTGGGACAATGAATTCACGGTGTTCTTATTTCAATTTCCAGGAGTGTATTTATGGTCTTCTGTTAGCAGGTGAGGAAGCCAGCGGGCACACACCTTTGAGTACGGCCGTCCGCAAACGGGTCGATTCGTGCTCATCGTGGGCGCGACTCGCGTCTCTTCCGCCGCGCGCGTCATGTACCAACTACGAGATCCAAGCGACGACCGTCTGCACACGGGTCGATTGGCACTCGTCGTGGGCGCTATTTTTCTTCATTCAGTTTGCAACTTACATAAGGGAGCTTCAAAACTTTGTTGGTTATTTCCTGCAGGACGAGTAATCACCTGTGTAATGAACAACTCTAGTCATGAGGGCGATGCTGTGATGTTCTGCTACCGCCGTAAGAAAATGACACAGAGAGCATTATTTGTGCATCAGTACATAGAACGGAATTTTCGTCATCGGTTGTTTGTTGGTGCTAGAAAACTGCTAGACAGTGAATAAAAAATTGTAGCATTCTACAAAATGTGAACGGAATCTTACATTGTCCCACTGAATATTGTAGCTGCAGCTACTCATCACATGAATACAAATGTGAGGAAATGTGTGGGTATGTATGTGTGTGTGTGTGTGTGTGTGTGTGTGTGTGTGTGTGTGTGTGTGCGCGTGTGTGAGTGTGTATTTGTATGTCCAGAAAAACTAATCCTTGTAACATCAAGGTAATCCTTTTAATCTACATTTGTAATACACATATAAAAGTATCTATGTGGATATTACAACGATATTAAATTTTTGTGAAAGTAAGTATTATACTACAAAGGAACAGACTGTGAAAAAACATGAAACATTTCGCAAATTGAGGAAAATTACTTCTTTCGTAGATGAACTGATGGAGTATTAGGGTGATTTTCTGGTTCTGTGAACATGGTAAAACCACTTCCCATTGATATTTCTTCAATGAGGGAAGAGTGTTGGAACCGTTTGTGGTTGATGCTGAATCCTGTCGTGCCCTGGTAGGATAGCCCTACTCTTCTACTGGGAGGGCACAAGATTTGCGAAGAGGTCTCTGCAACCCGGTTTATGAGGAGTGAAGCCTTTCTTTTATAAGACCTCAACGGAACAAGAGGCCCCGGCAACCCCGTCTAAGAGGAATGAAGCCTTCCTTTTATGAGACCTCAATTGAACATAGCTCACCTGCATGAGGTATGGGACGAGACTGACCAGGAAATTATGTACACTAGACTCTCTCTTATCTATTTCAGTGGATAGTGTTTCAAATCTTCGCCCCCTTTGGTGAAAAATGTTCGTCAAAAGCCTTGTCTGCGTCGCTTTGAAAGTCTGAATATTTTCTCTTCTTGACTCATCTTCTTGTACCGATGGGAACAAGTGAGGATGTCACCCTGCCCTCATGAACTGCCACAGGTGGTCCTGAAATCACCGCAAGAGATAACTCAAATGATATTGCCGTAGATGTAGGTTGGCCTGATGTCGCTGGTTAATTGTGTTTACTTCAAGCGCGGACGAAATGCTTTCTGAAAACAGGGTTATTTCGTTGAGATTTTCCGTTAGGGAAATATCTGGTATTGGGGAGGGATGACAGTTTGTAAGCGGATTGCCAGTAGGCACGCCAGCTACTTTTACGAAGCGAATAGCAAGTTGCATCGCATCCATCAAGTAACAGGTTTTCTTCTTTGTTGCTCAACTACGTCTCGGTTTGGGCTTGAGATTCTCCACGAACGTACTCCGCAGGTTCCTTTACTTTTCCTTGCATTCATCCACTGTAATCGAAAAATTAATGACATATTTTTGGATTGATAAGAATATAATTGATTGCAGATCATTTTTCTTTCGCCATGTCTTGCAGATAGTAATATTTTAGCTTATCTGTATGATTTCTGATATTTGGCTACATAGATCTACGTTTGTTTCAGTGGCTCTATTTTTTTTCAGGAAGCGACTACAGTCGAGTGAATAGTATCTGAAACCATGCAGATCGTGTGGGATGAGTTGAAAGAAGCCTACATAAAATGCCCTGTTCAAGATCATTCGAAAAGAATTGCTGAGGGCTTTCAGTCTTTACGGAATCTTCCAAAAAATAGGAGCAATAGATGAGAAACATGTTCTAATAGAGAAAAGTCCTAATAATGGTTCGACTAATTTTAATTGTAAATCATACTACTCTGTGATTCCAATGGTATTTTAACTATGACTGAAACAGGGAACGCTGGTAGAAACCATTCGGTTTACGTTACCACCTCTTGCCAAAATAAACAACCGTCCCGTGCTAACGTTGTTAGAGTTTAGTTAGCAAATTATTTTCTGGCTACAACGACATCACTGCCATGGCAGTGGGATCGTTGCATGTAAAACATAAATGTGGGTTTCAGGAATTATCCGTCGTGATCGATTGTGTATTTTTTACTTGAGTCATCTTTATCTGTACATGCTTTGCTTGTATTTAATAATGTACTGAGCTGTGGAATAAGTACATAGTGACAATAAAACTGGATATAAATATCTGACAAGTTCACTTCTTTGAAGGCCTCATTCCACGATTCATACGTAAAATCCTTCCTTGAATATTCTCGGAGGGTGTAATCGTATACCTGAGCATGTTTCTGCACTTCTCGCTCAAATCCGATGTTGAACAACTTGAAAAATAAGTTTATTTGTTCTGTTATTGACCTTATTCTTCCGTGATACTGAGGCAATCTGTGGAGAACCTTAAAGGCAATTGTTGAATCACTGTTATTCACTATGGTATCTAAATTTGTTGTAACTTACTCTGTGAAACCACTGCTTGTTGATTCTGAGGAACACGATCTAAGATTTGTGCATCTGCATAATCATATTATTAATTATTCATTTATTAAACCTTAATTTCAGTTGTTGCACGTAGATCTCATAGACTCTAAAGTGTTCTGTGCACTAGAAATACGAAAAATTTACGGGCAAAGCCAGGGTAAATTACTGCCATGACGTGCGATCTTCTCGTCACGCTCGAACTTTCCCGTGCACTGCATGAAGCAAGGGACGAGCGCCCCTCCAACAGCTTCGAGAGGATTATAATGACTGCAAGTCGGCCCGTTGGCGGTCACCAGTTCACTTAAGTGGTCAATTGAATGCGGGCAGAATCGCGTTGGGAACAAGTCGCGTCCACGACAAGTGCGAATCGACCCGTCTGCGGACGGCCTACCCCAACTGATGGACAGCTGTGCCAGCACTACTAACAGAGACGTTCAGTTCAGCAACGAGGTGTATAATTGGGATCCGTCGAGAGTGTCCACATGTTCCTACACAACAGGAGTCACAGCTTTGTGCAGCCGGCTGGCACGCGTGAGATCGGACAAATTTGTGTGACCTTCTTGCGATGGTGCCAGACACCTCGCCCAACGACTCACTGTGCTTTTGTTCACTACCAGCTCTCAGTAGACACTCTGCAAACGCCTATGAATATCTAAGGTGACCTGTATATCCGTCAAAGAAACTCAATGATAGCTCTCTGCTTGGACCGCGCCTTCACTGCAGACGACATTTTCAAGCTACGCACAGCCCTGCCACATCCCGAAATTTCCTGAAAGTATAGGAACTGAAGCGAGAATATTCCACTATGTCTCACAACGAATTCCGCATATTTTCGAGCGAAACTGGTCGAGAAAAATATGTGTTGCATTACTTATTGAATGCCCCTCGTAAATCGCTCACTTCCCTTCTCGCCCCCCACCACCACTTCTCACACACACACGACCAAACTGATAAAGATCTTATACTACGTAGAAAATTTCCTTGTCTTTCTTGTCCCATCTATTATTATACAGTACTTAGCAGTTTTCACTCTAAAATCGTCAGTTATTTGCCTGTTTAAGAACAGCATTAAAGCCTTTATAATTTCTTTGGAGTTTTATTATTATACCTCCTGAATATAATACTGGCAGCCATAGTTATGTATCCGTTTTGTGACTGATATAAATGTGATATACACTGAGATGACGAAAGTCGTGGGATACCTCATAATATCCTGTCGGCCCCCCTTTTGCCTAGCGTAGTGTAGCAACTCCACGTGGCATGAAATCTACAAGCCGTTCGAGATCCCCTGCAAAAATATAGGGCCATGCTGCCTCTACAGCCGTGCATAACTGCAAACGTGTTGCCGGTGCAAGATTTTGTACGCGAACTGACTTCTCGATTATATCCATGAATGGCTGGAAATGGTCTCCAAGTAGCCGAACATAACCATTCCTAGTCAACAATCGGTTCCGTTGAACCAGAGAACCCAGTCAATTCCATGTAAACACTGCTCACATCATTATGGAGCCTCAGCCATTTTGCACAGTGTCTTGTTGACAACTTGAGTCCATGGCTTCGTCCTGTCCAACGGATATGGTCACGAGCCCAGGTGAGGCGCTGTAGACGATGTCGTGTTGTTAGCAAAGGCACTTGCATCGGTCGTATGCTGCCACAGCCTATTAACGCCAGATTTCGCCGCACTGTCGTAAGGGATACGTTCGTCGTGCGTCCCACATTGACTTATGCCGTTATTCACTCACTGTTGCTTGTCTGTTAGCCCTTATAACTCTACACGAATGTCGCTGCTATCGGTCGTTAAGCTAAGGCCGTCGCCCACTGTGTTGTCCGTGGTGAGAGGTAATGCCTGAAATTTGGTATTTTCGGTAGACTCTTGACGCTGCGGATCTCGGAATATTGAGCTCCCTAACAATTTCCGAAATGTAATGTCCTATGCGTCTAGCTCCAAATACCATTCGGCATTCAAAATCTGTTATTTCCTGTCGTGAGGCCACATTCACGTCGAACACCTTTTAACATGAGTCACCTGAGTACAAATGACAGATCTGCAATGCACTGCCCATTCATACCTTGAGTACGCAATACTGCCGCAATCTGTATATGTTCATACCACTAACTCATGAGTGTTGTTATCTCAGACTATGTAAAAACATTATTTGTCGGTATGAACCAGTTCTTACATATACAGTTCCTTCCTGCGCAGTACTTTTTTTCCCTTTTATTTCATGAAACCCAACATGCTTTTCTACGAAGAAGTGATACTACTAATAAGGACACTGGAGTGTCTTCGTCCCAAGAACAACTAATTTCTTTGGTGGAATTCAGAGCCCTCTAGTAGTAGTAAAATATTAATGGCGTATTTGTCTAATATACACCGTATTTTATAGTTTTGTAACATTTTGGCGTTGCGTATTGTTGAGCATCCACAGCTATCATAGAAATTTGGTAAGGTATCCGAGAACTGTATACTAATGTATCGAATTCTCTCGGTAGGTATATGTTTATTTAGTTATTGCTAATTGTTGTCAACATTCAGTCAACTCTGCTTCAACTGCTTGTCATACATTCAGAGGCCAAACTTTTACAACATATGCGCTGACAGACCGCGTCGCATCAACTCCGAATCGTTCCTCAATGCACACCCCCATGAATGGGGGGTGGCGCCAGCAGCTGACCGTGACGTCATAGTGACGCAGCGGCAGTTCGCCCGGGCAGGTCGATGTTGCGGTACTCTGGATTCGAAATTCGAATGCGATAATC
The DNA here is from genome assembly GCF_021461385.2 of Schistocerca piceifrons. Lineage (NCBI taxonomy): Eukaryota > Metazoa > Arthropoda > Insecta > Orthoptera > Acrididae > Schistocerca > Schistocerca piceifrons. Next base: position 599,020,187 of record NC_060149.1, on the reverse strand, counting down.
GACCGTCCACATGCAAGAAAAGTCAGAAAACAGTAGTAGCCATAAGTAGAATTAGGCTGCACTGACCTGTCCATGACTAATTTATTAATACTGCATTGATCACTGTACTCCGTTAGTCACGCTCTCTGCTTTTACTTTAGGTTTCCAGATGACATGACATTCTTCAGCAGTAGTGTATGTAGCTTGGAGCCGTCAGCGCACACAATCTTATTTAATTTACAACATTATAAAATTTTTACTGCGTAGATTTACAGAACAACCCGAAAATTTCAGAGTTTACACAGCATTCCAATTTGAAGATTACTTCAGACACATATTACATTAGTGAACGCATCTTTCCAACCAAAGAGTATAATAATACTTGTCACCGATCTGATACTATCTAACTTAAAAAACTAGTTTCATATTTCCAACATATACGTCACTGTATAGGAAATATATAGACATTGGAAGTTTCACGTTGTTATAATACAATCAAATACTTCTTGCATTCGATTTTATGAAAAAAATTGTATCATGGTACCAATAAATTTGTGTTGTTAATAGCGAGAATATTTTCTGTACTAGGTATTATCTGTTACTGCTGATAGAGAAATCGATGACATACAATAGTGTCCCAAATTTTTCAGTAATAGGAAAAATTAAGAAACGGAAGATTTGAAATAAGAATTTTTCATTTCTTCATTGACTTCAGGAAAACTATTATTTCATTCACGCATATTGCAACAGTGATACGGCTCCTGGACAAATATTGCGGGCTGTTATTTTTGACGGGAAGTTTTAAAAAATGCACAGAACTCATAATGAGTAGCTGTAAAATATGATTCAGCTTCTAAATGTGTAGCTGTCAGTCCGATTTTTTTTTTTTTTTTTTTTTCAGAGCAGAAGGAAGGATAGAATTTAACGTCCCGTTGACGTCGAAGTGTTGAAGGATACGATGTAAATAGAACTTTTATAGAACATCCGTATTGATCTTTCTTACCACATCATTCCAGTATTTGCTGACGTGACTGCGAAAAAGCACAGGGCACTTAAAAACAGGCGGGATTTAAAAGCTGAACATCCCGAATGCGAATCCGGTACCTTAACTAATGCGCCATTTTGTTCGTATCCGTTTGCATTCAGAGATCTCTCACAATATTGCTACATCAATATCCGAAGAAAATATGATGATATCACAAAACTTCTTTCAAATGGACAGTAATAACGGTGAACGTTAGTGTCCTTTGTGGAGTACTCGCAAAGGTCATTAAGTGTCTTCTCAGAATTCTTAATCACCGTATGAGACAGGTGAAGAAAAAGATAGTTACCCTCATCATGCTGAATATCCGGTAAAACGTGTGTGCGAAACAGATTTATTCACTGCTAGGGAAATTGTGTAGAAATCTTTCTTAAGGAAGAAATAATTGTTAGAGATTAACATCCCGTCGATGACGAGATCATTTGATGCCGAAAATATCTTCGTTATGCACTAAAACAGCGAGCTGTGTCGGAAATCTAACTTACTTATATTGCTCCAGGTTCCAGGCTAAAAAAATATGTGACTAGTATCAGTCCTCTGAGGTAGTTACATGTAGTGTGCTAGGGTGGATCAGATGTTAGAGCTTTCATTATATGATACATCGTTAGCGGCCGTTAGTCACACTTTACTCTATGGAGCGTTTACGCTACAGCTCATCAACTATGTTGTGGAAAATAAAACATCTCTTCTCAGTGAGCTGTTTACGAGTTAACGATCTTCTAATTTTTAACATTATATCAGGATATATGTAAGATTGATGCTCAATGAAAGCCGGCCGGGGTGGTCGAGCGGTTCTAGGCGCCACAGTCTGGAACCGCGTGACCGCTACGGTCGCAGGTTCGAATCCTGCCTCGGGCATGGGTGTGTGAGAAGTCCTTAGGTTAGTTAGGTTTAAGTAGTTCTAAGTTCTAGGGGACTGATGACCACAGCAGTAAAGTCCCATAGTGCTCAGAGCCATTTGAACCATTTTTTTTCTTTGCTCAATGAAGGATTGCAAAACATTTCAGAGACAAAGCTTGTGATCCAACGCCACTTCTGTAGAAATCAGGATGTACAGGAGTTCAAAGTATTTAATTTTAATTTGATTTTTAATTGTGGACATCTATGCTTTCCTGTCATGACATTTAGATCATGAAGACGTACATTTAGGGACTCATATTGTGTATTATGTACGTTTATCCCCCAAAACCACTATTTAACCGCGGTTGGGTTGTATTCGTCTCTTAATGACAGTGAGAGCCGAGCTGCAGTTGCCATCACATCAAATGGGATCTGTAGAAATGTCAGATTAATATATGATTACTAAGGGTGACACATGCCTCTTCACTGTTTGCAGGAGCAGCAGTCTAGATGACAGACTTATCTGGCCTCTTAGCATTAGCTAACATGGCCTTGTTACATTGGTACCGCGAACAGCTGAAAGCAAGTGGGAACTACAGCCGCTAAGTCGATACTAGGAACTTGAACTGGAGGATGTTCCTTTAGAATTATGAAAATCGCTGTCAGAATGAAGCACGGCAAAACTGTTTCATCTGGTACGTAGGATATATGAGGCAGACGAAATACGCTCAAAATTTGAGAAAAACCTAATACCCCGGAAAAAAGAAGGCAGGGGGCCGACTGGTGTGTGTAACACTGAACTATTAATTTATTAAGTCATGGCTGAAAAGTACTGACACTAATTATCAATTAAAGGATAGATCGACTGACCGAAGTCGACCTGTGGGAAGTCCTGTTTAGTTTCCGGGGTAATATACAAACATGCGAAGTAGTACTGGCCCTGCGACGTACCTTCGAAGATAAGTTGAAGAGAGATATATCTAAATTTATAGAGTTTTTAGATTTCGGAAAAACCTTACACAGCCTTGGTAGGAATGCACTTGCTGAAATTTTAAAGTTACTGGGCTCAAAATACAGGGCGTGAAAATTTAACTACAACTCGAAATTATACAAGCCTACAGTTGTAAGAATTGATGTGCATGAAAGGGAAGCACTAGATGAGAATAATGGCTCTGAGCACTATGGGACTTAACATCTGAGTCATCAGTCCCCTAGAACTTAGAACTACTTAAACCTAACTAACCTAAGGACAGCACACACATCCATGCCCGAGGCAGGATTCGAACCTGCGACCGTAGCATTCGCGCGGTTCTGGACTGAAGCGCGTAGAACCGCACGGCCACACCGGCCGGCTTACAATGAACACGCTGTAAAGGAAACTAAGGACAAATTTGGAGGGACTTAAGTTCGTTAAAAAACATTAAAGTTTACTGATGACGCTGTAGTTCTGTCAGATACAGCAAAGACTCGGAACACCAGTTGAATGGTACAGACAGTGCCTTGAAAAGAGTTTGTAAAATCAACTTAAATGAAAGAAAACCAAGGGGAATGTTACCGAATTAAGTCAGGTGATGCTGAGGAGATTAGATTATGTAAATAGACGCTGAAAGTATTAGAAAAGTTTTGCCTGTTAGACAGCAAAATAACAGTCTAATGCAGAAATCAAGATGATATATTTAGACTAGTAGAAACGAGTAAAACGTTTTTTAAAAGATAACTGTAAATGCTATGAAGTATTTCCTTCAAATGTTTTCCTGGTGTGTAGCCTTATATCTTAACTGAACGTGGACAATAAACGGAACAAACATGAAAAGAACAGAATTATTGAAGTGTGGTGCTGCGGGAGAATGCTGAAGATTGATGGATAGATCATATAACGCATAAAGACGCACCGAGTAGAAGGAAGGAAGACTAAAGTTAAGCATTCTGTCGAGAGAGAGGTCATTTGAGACGAAGCACCAGCTCGGACTACGGAAGGATAGGGGACGAAATCGATCTTGGTCTTTTTCAAGAAACGCTTCTGGCCTTTGTCTGGAGCGATTTCGGGAAATCACAGAAAACCAGATGTGTGAGGGGTAGTAAATGTACCAGTAGAGCAAGTTTTGAATACAGACGTTTGAAATGGATCTGCGGTTGTTACGAGGATAAGAAAAGAGTAGCGTGGAGTGCTGCATCAAACCAGTCTTCGGATTCATGACTACAACAACAACAAGTGTGGAGTATGCAAATGTTCATTCTCTCTAACTGAAGTGTATCATAATTTTGCTCAAGGCGTGCTTTAAAATAATAGGTTTCACAACTGCAAGGATAATCATATTAGCAAGTAACTTTACATGCGTAATAAATAAGCTGTGGTTAAAATTACATCCTCTAACTACATCTTCGCTCGTTCAGAATTTTCTTCGGACTGAAAGATATTTGGGAATTCCTAGAATATTTCCTACGGTGCAAAATCATTATTTGTTTACCATGAAATTTCTGTATTTCAATAACATTAGAGCAGTTAGGTTGATCACCTCACGTGTCTACTCTATCTTTCTGAGTAGAAATTTCCTCAGAAGTAATGAAAAAGAGACGGTTAAATAAAGTAGATAATAAATACTGATATACAGATGGCTGTAGCTGAGGATCGCTATTTCTAAAGACACGTTCCCCTTCAATTATCTGTAATATTAATAGGTAGGGACTTCAGAAAGTAAGCAACACCTCTTGTTCCGTGCTAAAAGCACTGCGGGACAAGACATTGTGAGAATAGTGTACATGTTCCGCGTTTCCTGCAGACACAGTTCTACAACTGTACGTACACAGGTGCATCACACTGCGAGACTGAAATGACGCACCAACTTGGAACTAACTCTAAAGTTGAAGCGGAACAGTACGATCCTAGTGGGCAAAACGTTTAAATTACACACAAATTTACAGTGAAATTCTGGCGGGATATGGCACACATGCAAGGTCGAATTCAGCCGTAGAAAAATTGTGTCAACAGTTTGATCAAGGCAGCTCAGACATGGGTTATGCCAATCGGGAAAGAAGGAAGATTTTGCGCTCTGCGATTACCACCTGTGGGGCGGCTGGTGGAAATTTAGGTTGCTGTTTATTTAATGTTGAATTGTAATGTAGAAAAGATGCATTTCCCGGCCGTTTAACCATATGTGGGGTGGTGGATGGAATTATGCTGTTTATTATTTAATGTTTGGTTTGTAAGGTAGAAACATTTCCCGGCCGATTAAGCATATGTGGGGCGGCGGGTGGAATTAATTGTTTTATATTTAAATGTTCCTATTATTTATGCTGTCTTTTGCCGTTCTCAACACTGGCTCTCCAACTACAATATTGGCAACCAGAAAGTTATTAGCAAAACGTGAAGCCTGTAATTAGAATTCCTAGTGCCCACTTCATCTGAGAAATACACTTATAGCTACAACTTATAGCTCTGAGGAATTAGGAGATTGTCAGGGATTCATAATCAAAAACGATCGTGAAAAAACGTTCGCTACATTCTGAAAGTCACAGATGAAAAAAAAAGAATCCACACAATCTGACTGACAGAGCAGTTCAGAGTCTAATGCGCTGATGCAACTATAACTGTCCAAATTAAATGTTTAAGTGAATGCTCCCCATAATTTGATGATAATGTTCATCAAACGCCACGCTAAATAATGGTAGAATGTTTGTCCCGCGACGGCACGTGAAAACACGACATACGCAAACTGAAGATATATCATTAAAGTCATCCCGAAATTAACACTTCACTCGAAAATGATTTCATGGTTACGCGTATCCCGAGTAACTTAATACGGCATCCGAGGCTGTTTATAGCAATGATACCGACGCGACGCGACTCCCGACACATATGGTGTGCTATTCAGCGTCTGGAGAGAACTGGGGCCTTGCTTCCTCGCGCAGCGTTCTTATATATAAAGCCGCGGTGCGCACGGCTAAGGGAACGCCTGATCAAATCGGCTCTCCCGACTAGCCGCTGGGCTAATAATGCACCACATTAAGTTATTGAATAAATCATCGCTTCCGTTGCTGATGGCCGATGAAGCTCTCAATTTAAATGTGCATTCAACACACAGGTAAGTAATCATAATAAAAGTCTGACGTGGCTAAGTAAAATTTTTGGGTGAGAGAATTACTTTAATTACACTGCACGCAGTAGACGAGCTCTGAACTTGCCCTTTGGAGATACGCTATCGCTATAGTTTTATAATTATTCAAATGAAACTTCTCACATCTTTATGGTTATAGCGGATCTCCATTCTACTTAAATATAAACATCCTAGCCTTATTTGTTAGCCTACTTAATCTATCTTGCTTCCTTAATTTTTAAGACAAAAACCAGAAAATCATGAATTTCAACTAAAATCTTAATTTGTGAGATTCAAAGTACTGTTTCTATTAAATTATTATGAAAAAGGAATCTAAATATAAATTTTTAAGTCTCTAGCTCTTTTCTGTTGCGCCAATGATTTTTACAGAAAAACGTCCAAATTTCGAAAATGGTTAAGTTATTGAACTGACATTCAACACATGTTGATTTAGTATTACTCCTGACATGCTAGAAACGTTTCAGGTTTGATTTTTAAAGTATTGCGCAACATTTATGACGTCAGAGCTAGTTACAGCGGACTAGGCTAGCACACAATGGAAAGACTGATGTGAATTTTATACAGCGTGAGTAGGCTGCTTCCCTACACACCTTTTTAGCAAATGTAAAGAATATGTGGAGGAAAGAGATTTTCCAGAAAAGAGGACAGTGACAGCGGTTCTCAAATGGCTCCATTACCAAAGATCAGATTTCAGGCGTTGAGAAACTGAACAATAAGCTGAAAATGTAATCTTCCCCTTCCAAATTGTCTTACGGGATTGCGATGTAACTGAGTGTGATCGCGTATGCCTAATTAAATTGTACAATGAGTAAGGCTATCGTTGTCGAAGGAAAATCATACCGGTTAGTAGGAGGAAAGTGTACAACAGATCCTTCTGAAGGAAGAATTTGTTCTAATCTAAATACTGAGGATAATTTTGAAATGGGTAGAATATAGTTCAATCGCTCACGAACCACAAACAAGGGAGCAGGGTACCATGCAATATTTAGTACAAAAATACTGATAATACAAAAAAATAATGGTTAGCTAAAAAGGGGCTAATTAAACGGTCACCAGCCCGCTAGGGCAATGAATGGCCGGAATATTAAGAAAGGTAATGGCAAAGAAATTGAAGTAAATTATCACTGGCGTGCCAACAGAAAGATCTTACGTCTTTCCACAACACAACTGTTCACGTGAATATAAATGAATCAAAAACCACTGATTTTGCAGTTACCTATTCTGAAAGACTAAATTTTGAAAGTAAAGTTAAATGAAGTTACTGGTTAAATAAATGATTGGCTGTAACTTAAACTTTGTTATGTAAAGGTGACTTTCAGTAACCTCAGAGTAACGTAATGCAAAATTTAGAAAAAGACAAGTAGTTTACGTTTGATTATGGAAAGAGTGAATCGAATTTACTTTAAGCAATTGAGCAACTGATTTTACTTTTAATATAACAACAATTAAATATGTACCAAGCCATCAGAAGTCAATCACTAAGCTAAATACAGAATAAATGAAATTTTGCACTCTCCATTTGTGCTGCATCTTTAGTTATTAGTTTTTGCCACTGAAATTTTACGTTACTTTATGTGATTCATGCAAGACAGAGCTCAACCCCATAAAAGCAGGTGAGTGTTTGATGTCCTGGAGGAGCACTTTAGGAACTTCATTCCGGCTCTGGGGTACCCAGAGGCCTCTGGCATGGGCCCCGATTGGCGCCATATTCTCCAGATTTGAACACATGCGACTTCTTTTTGTGGGGCTATGTTAAAGACAAGATGTACAGCAATAGCCCCAAAACCATTTTTGAGCTGATAACAGTCATTCAGGAGGTCGTCGACAGCATCGATGTTCCGACACTTCAGCGGTTCATGCAGAATTTCGCTATTCGTCTGTGCCACATCATCGTCAATGATGGCAGGCATATCGAACATGTCATAGCCTAAATCTGAAGTGACGCTTCAATGGTGAATAAAGTGAATGCACGCCGTAGTTTGTAACTAATTTACGTTTTTTTATTCAAATAGTTCAATAATTGTCATCATTTAAATACACTATTACATCCATCACATATTAAATTAGTTTTGTAGCGAAGCCTACAGATTGAGAATTAGAAGTACAGTACAATTTATCAACGGATATTAAAGGCCGAAAAATTTTGGGTGGTGCAGAAGGTATTTTAATTGCATTTTCGATGTCACAAACTTTCTGATCGCTGCTTGCAGAGACTTGCTGACGATGTTGATAAGTAGTGCCACGTATCTGTGTCACATTGAACAGTAGTGCAGCATTCAATAGAAGTTACATGGCCTTCCATAATTATGTGTAACTGAGTTTTCGCACTCTCCTTGTACTTCGATGTGTAAAAATGTTGCATCATTGTCTACTTTTATTCAAGACTTGTTTGTATAAATCTAATTACGTAGCTGGAGTGGACGAACTGGAGCATGAGAACGGTTCAAGGCCACCAGTCGTTTGCAGTGCCATGAAAGTCACGGTCAAGGCCAAAGTCAAAGACATCTCCCCTCCCCAACCCTCACTCTCTTTATTATCGCCTCTCTCTCTTCCATCTCCCATCTCTCTCCTCCATCTCCCCTCCATACCCTCCACCACCGCTAATCCAAGAGGGTGGTGCAATTGAAAATAGTGTATCTATCCTACTTGTTTACATCACATTCAAAATTGACGTGTCGATTATTCGTTTAAACAGCTACCCTGAAGCAGGGATGCTGACCTTTTTATCATTATTACTAGCTGAAAAATGAAACGCATCCCAGCTTTTATGCATTCCAATTTTCTATTAGTCCATTTCCTCCTTCCTCTGCTCATCTCCTCCTTCCCCTTCTTTCTGTTCATCCCCTCTTGCCCTCCCTTTCCGTCCATCTCCTCCTTTCTCCTCTCTCTCTCTCTTTACCTTCTCCTTCCCCTCTCCATATTCATGCCCCCTCTCTTCATCCATCTCTCCTCCTCTCTCCATTCAACATTCCTCTCACTGCCCGTAACACCTCCCTCTCTCTGTCCACCTCCCCCCTCTCCACTCTGTCCATCTCCTCCCTCCCCCCTCTGTCCATCTCCTCCTGCTCTCTCTAATTCTGTCTCCTCCACCTCCCGTCTCTTTCCACCTCCCTCTCTCTCCGCGCCCCTCTCTTTGTCCATCTCCTCCCCTTCCCTGTCTCTGTCCATCTCCTCCTCCTCCTGTCTGTGGTTATCTCCTCCTTCCCCCTTGATGTCTCTCCAGCTCCTCATCTTCCGAACTCTCTCCTCATTATCACAGTCACCCCAGCAGGGGGCTAATAGTTTTACCCCTACAGTATTCCTTTTCAGATTGTAACTAATATGAGTACCAAATTCGATTGAAATCTTTTCAGAAGTTTAGGATCAGCTTTTTACCCATGGCTTTGCTCACATACGCACATGTCAAATATATTTCACACATATTACACCCTTATTTGTGCACATATTTCCATGTATGTCTAGCAAATTTCGCCTTACAATTCCGTTTTTACGCAGGTTAATGTTTATGATGTCGTATCTGCTGAACTACGTCCTCTATACTGATATAATGTTACAGGTACATCCAGGGGTGTGCCGACTGTATAAGAAATTGGTTGTAAACAGAGTTAGTAGTAAAGAAGTAATAAATTAAAACATCTTGCATGTTACAGCTGTTTCTCAGGCATCTCAGTGTTTACGACGTTAGAGCTCCTGAATTAGGTGCCGTACCACATTAAATCTTTCTGGAAAATTCACCCAGCATATGTCGATATCGTATGGGAAATGTGTTGCGAATAGAGTTTGCAGCCAAGAAGAGTCTCGGTCCGTCACACAGTTTTAATCTGCCAGGAAGTTTCATATCAGTGCACACTACGCTGTAGAGTGAAAATTTCATGCTGGAAACATCCTCCAGGCTGTGGCAAAACCATGTCCCCGCAATACCCTTTCTTTCAGGAGTGCTAGTTCTGCGAAGTTCGCAGGAGAGCTTCTGTGAAGTTTGGAAGGTAGGAGACGTGGTACCGGTAGAACTGAAGCTGTGAGGACGGATTGTGAGTCGTGCTTGGGTAGCTCAGTTGGCAGAGCACTTGCCCGCGAAACGCAAAAATCCCAAGTTCGAGTCTCGGTCCGGTACACAGTTTTAATCTGCTAGGAAGTTTCATATCAGCGCACACTCCGCTGCAAAGAGAAAATTTCATTCTGTAAATAATATGTGTACTAAGTTGGGCTGAAATCGATCCAGACGTTTGGAGGGGATGTGAAACACAAATACATAAACCCATTTTTATAATTTGTATGGATTTATTAACTAGCTGTTACCTGTGGCTGTGTTCACATATGATGAGTGATGGTGAGTTAGTAAGGTTGAAAAAAAGTGGCTCTGAGCTCTATGGGACTTAACTTCTCAGGTCATCAGTCTCCTGGAACTTAGAACTACTTAAACCTAACTAACCTAAGGACACCACACACATCCATGCCCGAGGTAGGATTCGAACCTGCGACAGTAGCGGTCGCGCTGTTCCAAACTGTAGCGCCTAGAACCGCTCGGCCACTACGGCCGGCAGTTAGTAAGGTATTTAATATGAAATAACATTAGCTGCCCTCACATGTCTGCCTATTTGGGTAAGCATAGCTCATGATACGCAAACTGTATTACCCCCTCCCAAACTCTCCCAACACATGATGCGTCGGGATGCACAGCGTCGTTGCCGAGCAGTTTGTACAGAGGGGTATGGGCAGCAGCACTCATCTATGCATCACGCTATTGAAGTAGCTATACATCATACAATGTGTACGTTACGCAACAAATAGTGTGGATTAAACACAATGAAGAGTGATAAGCATTGTAGTCATTATTTTGAATCGTATTGCTTATCACATAACTAATAAAAGCATTTTCACAAATATGAAGATCAAAAGCTAGAGTTTAAAAAGCTTATTCAGAGAGTAAATATTTTTCCCTAATTCGCGTAGTATTCTTGAAATAAATAATCCTCATGTACTAGAAACTTCCTAAATCAGCCTATTTTCTGCTTGGGGTTCAGCTTATTTCCGTACCAAATATCATCTAATCTGGTTCAACGTGCTAGTCGTGAAAACGAAACGGACAGAGTTACTTTCGCATTTATAATATTAGTATGGATAAAAATTTCACTTACGATATCGTTTTTTTCGTGAGCCGATTTTTATTAAATAAAGCCTATACGGTGCCCCAAGCTACGATCACGTTACCTGCGACAACCACAGGAAAATTCGTCCAGTAGTTTTGGAGATTAGCTTGTTCAAACACAAAACAGAGAGATACGACAGGTATACAGATTTATTATTAGTGTAGATTTAAACAATTATGCTGCATCCTCTGCCCACATGCTATAAGAGTTGTCGGCCATCGGCATCAGAAGACTCTCAAGCAGAACTACAGATTGCCACTCCACCCCTTCCCTTGCCTTGTAGGCGAGGCGAATCTGTCACCAACTTAGTGTTCATATGAACAATTATGTTCCATAATCAACTGCATCACAGCATACGCATATGTCGAGTGTCTTTGAATGCCTGCCAGCAGACAAAATCTCTCGTTGGTGCCTCCAGGAAGTGTGGCTATTAACTTGGCTAATGAACGCCGCTTACGACAGCATTCCAGCAGGTCAGCTGCGGCCGAGATCCACGTCACTCATGATATCTCTCTTCAGGAAGTCGGCCATCCGTGGCCGCGAACTGTGCTACTTTCGACAATATGGTGGGGGGGGGGGGGGGGGGCAGCCCATAAAGAACAACCTCCGACACCTGCATCACTGGCAACAGCCCTCAGCCAGAATCAGTTTCGCTGGCTTGCCACATGTGCCTGCTGTTAGACAGCATAACGAACGAATCAGATGTCCGACAGTAATGAGAGGTTCCGATAGATCGCACGTTCCCATTTCTTTGAATTTTTATTCAGTTTGCGGTAGGTTGTGGGCACTACAAATATTTCATTTAATAACAACTACTGGAAAAAAATGTTTTCAGTTACACAGGAGCAATGTAAACATGAAATATTTAAATGTTTAGTATCATTTACGCTACACCAGCAGAAGAAACCACTATGCAAGTATTGATGATGATAACAACAGTAATAGATTGTCAACATGTGTGTGTGTGTGTTTACTGTTGTTACGCTCCTCGCAGGTGACATCATTAAGTATTTTCTAGCATCAGACAGCTGTACACTCATTCCACAAATCAACGGCAAGCACGTCCAGATGGCCGGCTAGACTGCTTCTGGCTAGGAGTTGTAACCTGTGACACGGGTCTCAGAGTCTTGTCCTCGTGGATTGCTTCCTACCTATCACTAGTGTAGCAGGCCTCAGCTGCAGCTGGCTGGCTTCCGGTCGAGAGTTGTGAGTGATGCGGGTGTTGGCTGCAGCTGCCTCGGTCAACTGTTGCCGCAAGAGGCGATATTTATAACATTTCATCACTGAAGTTAATAGCCTCATTTCCTGGAAGTACCAGCCACAGAAGCTGTCAGCTGGTAGTCATTCAAAGACAGTTGTCGTGAGTGTGCTGTGTTAAGTTCTCTATAGCGCATAATTTTTTATGTGAGTGCTAAATATTGACAAATACGTGCCACCTTGGTGGTGAGGGAGCAGCCAGCTGCAGCTCCACTCACGAGTCTTCTGATGCAGCTGGCTGACATCTATTGCAGTGTGCAAGCTGGGGTTGCAGCACAGTTATTTAAATAAATGACAACCATAAAAATGCCGATGTCCCTGCTTCACATTTACTGTTTAAATGCCGGCCGCGGTGGTCTAGCTCAGTCCGGAGCCGCGCGACTGCTACGGTCGCAGGTTCGAATCCTGCCTCGGGCATGGATGTGTGTGATGTCCTTAGGTTAGTTAGGTTTAAGTAGTTCTAAGTTCTAGGGGACTGATGACCATAGATGTTAAGTCCCATAGTGCTCAGAGCCATTTTTGAACTGTTTAAATAAATAATAAAATGTCACCATCTTGAATTGCACTGCCATTTTGGATTGGGGGAGTTGGAAGAGAGGAAGAGGAAAGAGGGATAGGGACAAGAGAAGTAGGAAGGTGGGGGCAGAAGGGAAGAGACGGGAGGTAATGGGGGAGGATAGGGGGAGAATAGGTAGATAGCCTTGAACTTGACCTTGACTTGCCACTCATCACACCGATGTACATGAGTCGTCATACTCCCCATCGTGCAACGCTCTTAAAGAAAATTAAGTTTCAAAAATGGTGCAAGAGATGTTGCTCAGCATGACATCCGAGTTTGAGAAATCTAGGTAGTGTAAAATACCGTGTGCTACTATAGAGCCGCTAAGCATATCAAAGAGTGACTTAGTATGTTCCTACCGAATCTACACTCAGTGTGATTTGCATGCGGGTCTTTGTCAACAGTGGTTGCTAGAGAGCTGCAAAGAACTAACTGCTGTCACAAAATAAGATTTTTTCAGACCCTGCAAGAATATGCGGTGTCGATCATTTATAGGAAAGATTACAAACTGGCCCGCCAACGAAACAAATTTTAATTCAACGCCCTGGAGGACAGAGTAAGGGACTAGTGACAAATCTGCGTAGCAGGAGCAGCTGAAGGTCAATTAGTAAGTGGGTAGTCGGAAAGGAGGAGAGAGACAGTGAGTTTGCCTTCTCGAGGCATGTATCGTCGACTCACAAGGAAAGGTCCCCAGCGGTGAAATCGATTATTTTAAGCCATGTATACTATGATACAGATTAAAATGCCAGATATCACGTCCTGCAACCATTCAACCTGGTGGGGCCTCATTTGTGAGTAATCGACGAAAAATTTTCTGAATTTTACGTGATAGTAAAGCACTATTAATTAGCTGTGTGATGTAACGCGTGTGGTAAGGCATTCACACGCAAAAAACCGCTGGTTCCAACTTTGTGAGATGCTTTAAATAATTTTATTTTTAAATCTTTATCGAAATGACTTTGATCGTTATTTTTATTCAGTTAATTGGTTTAAATGTAACTTTTTATTTATATTCCTTTGTCACAACATTTTAATCGCCACATGAACATTTTGCAATTGTTCTTAGTTTTTTCTTTATATCATTCTTGTTCCAGTTGGAGTTTTACTCAATGTGAATTTAATTACATTTACGTACCATAATACTGAAATATTTGAAAACGTCGATCTGTTGGTTAGAAAACAAAAGACGAGCAATCTATTTATACTGGCTTGCAATGGCGTCAAAAATGTATTTTCCGTTATAAAATGCATATTTTTGTATGATAATCTTCATACAAACACTTTAAACATAGCCTTAATGACTGCGGTACTATGGAAAAAATAACTCAGATGCAGATGTAAATGAAAGAAGGGGTTATAAGTAAAACGAAATTCAAGCGAAATGGGGAAACGAAATAATGAACGCAGTAATATGGAGGAAAAAATAGGATTACGAAATGAAGGAAATTAAATCAAAATTAATATGTAAAATTAATTAAAATTGCATGACCAAAGATTTCAAATTGAAAAAAGTGATAGGAAGAAAAATGAAAAAAAATGAAGAAGTTGATACGCTGATTACAATTAAGTGGCATAGGAATAAAAACAAAAATTTCCTTTAAACAAATTAATTGAATAAAAATAATGATTAAAGTCATTTTCCTAAATAGTTTTCAAAAATGTGGAGCGTCTGACGATATTTGAACCCACGACTTTCCACTTCAAAGAGCCTCACCTTTTCCCTTCAGCTCACAAACAGTCCACTGCTGAGTACTTTGTTAACGCTCCTAAGCGTGATGCAAAATTACGAAACTTTTTCCGTCAATTGCTAGCAAACGAGGGCCGCCAGGATCAATGGCTGCAAGGTGCTATAACTGGGATCTTAACCTACATCACCGTATAGATGGTTTCAAAAAGTTGATCCCACCGCTGGGGATCTCTCCTTGTCAGTTTTCAGACTTCGAGTCAGACCTCTACATTCATTCTGATGTCTATTGTCAATCTGCGACCTATTTACTTCACATTCCATATCGCACAGACATCTTTGCAGTCTGATGCTTGAATATTTAGGCATCTAATAGCATTTCTTTGTCTGGCGTCAGCTTCCCATTATTACGTTGACACCGATTCTACTAGATATTCACCACATACAATAATCGACAAGTGCAAAGACAATAACGCAATACAGCCACCAAGCTGCACGATACCTGGATGGGTGAAGGGCGGCTGTCAACCAGTGGAAGAGGGAGTGCTGAGTTAAGCCGCCCAGGGCGTCGCCTCAAGGCCACAGAAGAGCATAGAAGATTAAAACTGCCAGCTGGCAGCCCACAGCCATACGCATAACAAGAGGGAAATCGTCACGTTACTCACACATTGAATCAGCTACACATACCTTCATATAAATCTGACTGCATCAACTGGTGAGATGAAATGGTTCATTCCCTCAATCCTTACCCGTTCAATTACAGAGTCGCGTGTATGGACAGTCAAACTGGCCCTAAGGACGTATTTGCAATCTTGATCCAATAACAACGCTAAATGTTTCCATGTATTAATCCTTCATTCAGTTTGTTTTCACTGTGACCTGATTTGCATATACTAATCTCCTTCAAGTTAAATTCTGTACATGATGTCTCCCAACGTAGGGGTATTTTCATGTTAGTTTCCATGAACCAGTTTGTGTTATTACATTTAGTGTGCATAGTTTGGGGGGACCTCACTTTTGATTTATGGGTCAAATTTTTTATCATAGGACAAAAATGAAGTTCGTCCAGAAACATTACAGTTTGTCATTTAGCACAATAACTTGCCCATTGCAGTATTAGGCACGAATTTTAGATAGTGAAAGTCTACTCAATAGCATGGGTGAGTAGTAAGGTAAGAGTGACATGAGCACAATTTTGATATCAAATTCATAGGCAAAATTGATTAAATTGCTCAATTGATTAGCCCATCCACGCCCACCTCCACCCGCCATGACGTCATGTGTTTTTCTCAGCCTGCACATGGGTCTCCACACCCTCCCCTCTCCCAACCCCTCCTCATCCCCTACATACCCTATTGGAGGTAATTTCGAATTTTGGCTGGGATTTCTTTGTCTCAGAACTGTGGTGATGTCCCACCTCACCCCACATCCAGGAATCGGCTGGAAATTAAAACTGGCGGTGCCCTTTCCAGGACTCAGACACCGATCCTCCTGGAAGGAAAGGACAAGCGCACTGACCTAACACAATTATTTCACCAGAGGTGCTTCAAATTGGCCGTAGTCAAGAGGAATGCAGCACCTAATCACATCAGGGACATAAGGTGGGCCCAGCAGCTTTGCAGCCTCAGTTGCAGTCAGTCAGCCAGCATGAAGCGCTAGCTGAGATCGTTCAGTGCTGTCCAGCTGCAGCAGCAACAGTATAGGGAGAAGCTACAGAGGAGTAAGTACCCCTGCTTAATGACTGTGTTTACTGTCATGTGAGGAAGACGAAGCCTTAGTGCTTATATCATCGCTTGTAACAGTTTTTCTTCTCTGCTCATCAGTGGATGTGACGTCCTTCAGCCTGATATAGTCTCCAAAAGTGACATGTCCCTGCCCGTCGGGACCCACAGCGGCGGCAGCACCCTGGGATCCTGTCACCCACCTGGTCAGCTTGGTGGAACAGGACAATCAGCTGTTATTGTCTGTTGAAGACACCCAGCCAGCCCCTGACTCGCTGAAGTATGATGTAGGTCGGTACTGGATGCCATCATACACGCCATCACAGAATATTCCTCTTAAACTGCATAGACAAAGTGATGATGTAGTGGATGAGAAGACACCACTTAAGCCTTGTGCACAAAATGTTCAAATGTGTGTGAAATCTTATAGGACTTAACTGCTAAGACCATCAGTCCCTAAGCTTACACACTACTTAACCTAAATTATCCTAAGAACAAACACATACACCTATGCCCGAGGGAGGACTCGAACTTCCACCCGGACCAGCCGCACAGTCCATGACTGCAGCGCCTTAGACCTTGTGCACAACCACTCTTCACTTCAGTGTATTATTTAACCATTAGTGGTTCAAAGTATTTACATATTGGTATAGAGGCAGCTGCAGACAGAGACTGTTGTGTTGTGATAGATATCAAGAATGCATATAAAAGTATTGAAGTGTGGTTTACAGAGGTGGAATGAGATGAACTGTGACATGTAAAAGGCCACTTCAAGCAGCAGTTGACCATTGAGTATCATCTGAGCCATCCTCCTCCAGGCATTTGCTGTGCTGTTCTAATTCTATCCTTTATAACAGAGGACAAAGACGCTGCACTCCGTGTGAAATCGGGTGACGCATCTGTTTATCTACAGCACTCCACCGTTAAAACCTTGTTCAGCCTATAGATGGTGTCATCCACTGCACTGGGAAGAGTGAATAGATGGTTGCCTTGTGTTAAAGCGATGAATAGAGACGTTGCAGAGATTCAAAGTATGAGCAGCGTGCATGTAGACGACTTCAAACAGTGGGTCAATATGGTGCCAATGAAAGGTACTGTACTGCCAATAAGTTTGAGAGAAATACATGCTAAATTCTGGGCTTGCAAGAAGGCTTTATTTTCTACATTATGTACTAGTGTTAAGGTAAAGAAATACCTGAGAATGTAGTGCATCATTGTGTATGATTACTGAATAAAAATGTAAATAACCATGTATGTGTTTTCTATTTCTTACCTCTCATTATTCAGTCTGGAACAGAGCGACTGCTACCGTCGCAGGTTCGAATCCTGCCTCGAGTATGGATGTGTGTGATGCCCTTAGGTTAGTTAGGTTTAAGTAGTTCTAAGTTCTAGAGGACTGATGACCTCAGAAGTTAAGTCACATAGTGCTCAGAGCCATTTGAACCATTATTTTCTATAAAAAGACTTTGTACGCCGGTACCCGCTGTAGCAGATAGCATGACAGGGTGGATGAATCATCAAAACTTTGTTGTCAGTGACAGTAGCTGTGGCGGTGTGCAAGAAGCCCGGAAGAAGAATGGCGTACTCCAACCTGTACGTCCATCCAGTAGCGGTGGGAAAAATGTTCTCATGTCACTGCCAACACATCCTGATTTAGTCTGCTTTGAGTATGTATATGTATTTAGAAAAACACTGTTTGAGCCCAAATGCCAATATTATAGGAGACAGTGCATGGTGTACGTGGTACAACTTACACAACATTCAGTGAGAGCAAAGATGTCCCTCCACTGGAAAAAGTAAAGCCAAACATAGTGTTCATACTTGACAATGTTGTTGCGACCAACATCAAATTCGCCAATATTTCTGTTTCGGTCGCTGTATGGCTGTTGATGTACTTTACCCGAGTCAGACATATTCCAGAATCCCAGATCAGCTGGTAAGGGATAATACAAACTGAATTATAGCATTAAAATAGGACAATCAGAATTTAAAACACATTTACCAGGCTCATGTAGGAACCAATATGTCGTTCATGATTTTGTAAAGATATGTGCAGATTGCTGGAATCATTCACAGTATGATTTCTCGTTATTGATGACACAAGAAAACTGAATGATGGCAGGTATAGACGGAACACCCACACACATCAAAGAAAGTTTTTATCACTTCGGTTCCGTGAGTTCCGGAATCTGTACAGAAAATTGGAATATAGATCAACATAAACATCAAATTCGCCCTTTTTATTGCTCATGAAAACAACACACTGCATGTTGTACCACCATACAGAGAGACCTTCAGAGGTGGTGGTCCAGACTGCTGTACACAAGGTACCTCTAATACCCAGTAGCACGTCCTTTTGCATTGATGCATGCTTGTATTCGTTGTGGCATACTATCCACAAGTTCACCCAGGCACTGTTGGCCCAGATTGTCCCACTCCTCAACAGCGATTCGGCGTAGATCCCTCAGAGTGGTTGGTGGGTCACGTCGTCCATAAACTGCCCTTCTCAATCCATCCCAATTATGTTCGATAGGATTTATGTCTGGAGAACATGCTGGCCACTCTAGTCGAGTGATGTCGTTATCCTGAACGAAGTCATTCACAAGATGTGCAAGATGGCGTCGCGAAATGTCGTCCATGAAGACGAATGCCTCGCCAATAAGCTGTCGATACGGTTGCACTATCGGTCGGAGGATGGAATTCACGTATCGTACAGCCATTACGGCGCCTTCCATGGGCACCAGCGGCGTACGTCGGTCCCACACAGTGCCACCCCAGAACAGCAGGAAACCTCCACCTTACTGCACTCTCTGGACAGTGTGTCTAAGGCGTTCAGCCTGACCGGGTTGCCTCCAGACACGTCTCCGACGATTGTCTGGTTGAAGAAACATGCGACACTCATCGACGAAGAGAACGTGATGCCAATCCTGAGCGGTCCATTCAGCATGTTGTTGGGCCCATCTCTACCGCGCTGCATGGTGTGTTGGTTGCAAAGATGGACCTCGCCATGGATGTCGGGAGTGAAGTTGTCCATGATGCAGTCTATTGAGCACAGTTTGAGTCGTAACACGATGTGCTGTGACTGCACGAAAAGCATTATTCAAGATGGAATCGTTGCTGTCAGAGTTCCTCCAAGCCATAATCCGTAGGTAGCGGTCATCCACTACAGCCTTTGGGCGGTCTGAGAGGGTCATGTCATAGACAGTTTCTGTCTTTCCGTATCTACTCCATTTCCGAATAAAATCGCTTTGGTTCACTCCGAGACATCTGGGCACTTCCCTTGTTGAGAGCCCTTCCTGGCACAAAGTAACAATGCGGACGCGATCGAACCGCAGTATCGACCGTCTAGGCATGGTTGAACTACAGAAAACACGAGCCGTGGACCTCCTTCCTGGAGGAGTGACTGCAACCGATCGGCTGTCGGACCTCTCCGTATAATAGGCGCTGCTCGTGCATGGTTGTTTACATCTTTGGGCGCGTTTACTGACATGTCTGAACAGTCAAAGGGACTGTGTCTGTGATACCATAACCACAGTCAACGTCTTTCTTCAGGAGTTCCGGGAACCGGGGTGATGCAAAACTTTTTTGATGTGTGTATATATCCATGCAAAGAGGTGAGTATATCAGTGTACCCATCACCATGGATAAATTCGAACGCATGCCAGGAGCTCAGTTTGATAGGATGGGTGTGCATAGACAAAACATTCGCCTGTACATGGGCACGAATATTGAAACTCTCGAACGTAAAGTTGGAGGTGTACGCATGGAACTACAGATGTATTGTCATGCCCCCCTGAGACTGAACAATACACTGAATGATCGGGTTAATGGAATCGAGAAACAAGTAAACGACTTAACAGAAGGAATAAAAGCTCTTATTGAGAAGCGATTGTTGTATGAACAGGTTCATGCAACTGAAAAACAAAGTAGGCGACTTAACTGAAAGAAAAATAGCTGTTACCGAGGAGCATGAGCTGCATTAGAAGGAGAAGAGCGGATATATAAAACCTCACGCTGCACAGTAGTCCAATCAGTATAGAATGAGATCAGTTACTGAATCTCTCGATGAACTCTCAGCGAAATTCCACAACTATGACGATGACGCAATTGCCGGTTTCATTAACCGTTACAGCGACGCTAGGATAGACAAAACATTTGGTGTCAGTGGTGAAAATCCGTACATGTCGGGCTTGTAGCCTATAACTTTAAATGAATAAATTCTAACACCTATATTGGATGGTGAAAGAAACTACAGTGGTAATGTTATTGACAATCAGCATAAAAGAGTAAGCACTCGACTCCCGCAGTATTTATATCACGATGACCACAATAAGCTAATAGACTGCTCATGTCATCAGCTGCCTCTGGAAATACAGCTCATTCGAATGAAATTTTTTCAATAATTTCTTAGCTTAGAGAGAGAAAGTTATCATCTAATATGTATGTATATTGTAATTCGAGAATTGCACAAACCAGCATTCAAAATATACCCTCAATTATGTGTTATGATTAAAGGTTTGGACGACCTTTAGCAGGCTGATCTTGTCGACATGAGGGAATATTCACGTGTGAATAACGAATTCAAATATATTGCAATGGTCATTCATACTTATTCTAAATATGCCTGGGCATTAACTGTGGAAGCGAAAACAGGGAAGGACGTCGCGCATAAGTTTGATGGATTGCTGCAGACGGGGATGAATCGAAGCCCAGACAACCTTCTACACATCACGGCGACGAGTTTTACAATAGGTATTTCAAGTCTGTGATGGAGCGGTATGGAAAAAATCACTACTCGACGTTACCCACCTGAATGCGAGTATTGTGGGACGTCTGAAAATAACAGTGAACACCCAAACGTGGATGCAATTTAATGTTTGTGGCTCACACAAATGGACCAATACACTCCCGCAAAAAATTGCACAGTATAATCGAATCAAACATCGCACAATAAAAAAGAGAGTAATCGAAGTTCGTGATAATAGGTTTCTAGATACAGTATACAACCGTATTAAAAGGTTAGATGCGTGCTAACAGCAATTTATTGTAGATGATTTAGTACATATTTCAAAACACAAGTCGGCATTTGATTCAAAATGGTTCAAATGGCTCTGAGCACTATGCGACTTAACTTCTGAGGTCATCAATCGCCTAGAACTTAGAACTAATTAAACCTAACTAACCTAAGTACATCACACACATGCATGCCCGAGGCAGGATTCGAACCTGCGACCGTAGCGGCCCCTCGGCTCCAGACTGCAGCGCCTAGAACCGCACGGCCACCCGGGCCGGCTCGGCATTTGAGAAGTCGTACATGCCAAACTGGTCAACCGAGACATTCACAGTTTCCAAAGTGCAGAGATCGAATCCTAGAACCTACCTGTTAAAGGACAGCAGTGGTACTGAAATTGCATAATGCTTTTACACAGAAGAGTTACAGAAGAGCTCGGAACCGGATGTGTATCTCGTAGAGATGGTCATACGGCGTTGTAGGAATAGTTAAATGGCTTGGCTTTTCCGCATCACAAAACTGCTGGATCGACGCTGACGGTTTTCTATATAACAGGGTCGCCGACCACAACCACCTCAGTAGCATAACATGTGTGATAGAAGACGCATTAGAGGAGGAGGCAGTACTCTCGACAAACTACTAGTCGAATTACCCATTCCTAGATATAACTACTGTGGACCTGGAACAAATCTTCAGAAACGATTGGCACGCAGTGATAAGGGGATAAATCTGCTCGACGAAGCGTGTATGGAATACAACATCGCATATGTAGCAGATAAAGATCGTCACACCACCGATCGAATTTTAGCTGATAAAGCTAAGGCAACACGTGCCAGAAGGGACACTGCTATACGTGAATATTTCTAAAAAAATTTACGAAATTTTTTGTTTTTTATGTGTATCGCTGGATGTAAAAATCATCTCTCTTCTCTTGCTATATCAGTGCGATAACTGAAGATGAGTGAATAAGAACCCGAAACTGGTTGTGTGTTATTAACAAGAAATTACAACTGTAGCGTTATTTTCAACCTCTGGCATAATGCTCAGTTTCGGATGTTCCTCCAACAGGATTGTTTGAAGTAATATGCCCCGCGGGGCAATTGGAACGTATTACCAATTTCTGAATCGAAGCAAGATCCCAGAACTGATCGTGGTCCTCTGGTTTGGAGCCGAGTGGAAGGCTTAAAACAGAGGCTCAGACGATTCTGCGGAGATCTGGGGTGCAAATTTCTCGACCTCCGCTATCGGGTGGAGAAATGTAGGGTCGCCCTAAATAGGTCAGGCGTGCACTACTCGCAGGAAGCGGCTACAAGGGTAGCGGAGTACGTGTGGAGTGCACATGTGGGTCTTTTAGGTTATAGAATTCCCTCCCTAGGCCCGACAAGACGCCTCCTGAGACGCGACAAGGTAGTAGTAGGCAAAACGCAACAGGGAATAACAATATTAATGTGCTAATAGTAAACTGCAGGAGCGTCTATAGAAAGGTCCCAGAACTCCTCTCATTAATAAACGGTCACAATGCCCACATAGTACCAGGCACAGAAAGTTGGCTGAAACCAGATATAAACAATAAAGAAATTCTAAACTCAGATTGGAATGTATACCGCAGAGACGGGCTGGACAGTGAAAGGGGTGGCGTGTTTATAGCGATAAAAAGTACAATAGTACCGAAGGAAACTGACGGAGATCCGAAATGTGAAAGAATTTGGGTGAAGGTTACGGTTAAAGCAGGCTCAGACATGGTAATTGGATGTCTCTATAGGCCCCCTGACTCAGCAGCTGCTGTGGCTGAACACTTGAAGGAAAATTTGGAACGTATCTCGAGTAGATGTCCCGACCATGTTACACTTCTGGGTGTACTTCTGCCGGATATAGAGTGGGAGACTCAAACGTTTATAACGGGTGGCAGGGACAAAGAATCCAGTGAAATTTTTATAAGTGCATTTACCTGAAAACTACCTTGAGCAGTTAAACAGAGAACCGACTCGTGGCGATAACATATTAGACCTTCTGGTGACAAACAGACCCGAACTATTTGAAACAGTTAACGCAGAACAGGGAATGAGCGATCATAAAGCGGTTACTGCATCGATGATTTCAGCCGTAAATAGAAATATTGAAAAAGGTAGGAAGATATTTCTGTTTAGCAAAAGTGACAAAAAGCAGATTTCAGGGTACTTGACGGCTCAACACAAAAGTTTTGTCTCAAGTACAAATAGTGTTGAGGATCAGTGGACAAAGTTCAAAATCATCGTACAATACGCATTAGATAAGTATGTGCCAAGCAAGATCGTAAGAGATGGAAAAGAGCCACCGTGGTACAACAACCGAGTTAGAAAACTGCTGTGGAAGCAAAGGGAACTTCCCAGCAAACATGAACATAGCCAAAGCCTTGCAGACAAACAAAAATCACGCGAAGCGAAATGTAGTGTGAGGAGTGATATGCGAGAGGCGTTGAATGAATTGGAAAGTAAAGTTGTATGTACTGACTTGGCAGAAAATCCTAAGAAATTTTGGTCTTATGTCAAAGCGGTAGGTGGATCAAAACAAGATGTCCAGATACTCTTTGACCAAAATGGTACTGAAACAGAGGACAACAGACTAAAGGCCGAAATGCTAAATGTCTTTTTCCTCTCTAGATTGTCGCGCAGATGACAAAATGGTAGATATCGAAATAGACGACAGAGGGATAGAGAAACAATTAAAATCGCTCAAAAGAGGAAAGGCCGCTGGACCCTATGGGATACCAGTTCGATTTTACACAGAGTACACGAAGGAACTTGCCCCCCTTCTTGCAGCGGTGTACCGTAGGTCTCTAGAAGAGCGTAGCGTTTCAAAGGATTGGAAAAGGGCACAGGTCATCCCCATTTCCAAGAAGTGATGTCGAACAGATGTGCAGAACTATAGACCTATATCTCTAACGTCGATCAGTTGTAGAATTTTGGAACACGTATTATGTTCGAGTATAATGACTTTTCTGGAGACTAGAAATCTACTCTGTAGAAATCAGCATGGGTTTCGAAAAAGACTGTCGTGTGAAACCCAGCTCGCGCTATTCGTTCACGAGACTCAGAGGGCCGTAGACACGGGTTCACAGGTAGATGCCGTGTTTCTTGACTTCCGCAAGGCGTTCGATACAGTTCCCCACAGTCGTTTAATGAACAAAGTAAGAGAATATGGACTATCAGACCAAATGTGTGATTGTATTGAAGAGTTCCTAGATAAGAGAACGCAGCATGTCATTCTCAATGGAGAGAAGTCTTCCGAAGTAAGAGAGATTTCAGGTGGGCCGCAGGGGAGTGTCCTAGGATCGTTGCTATTCACAATATACGTAAATGACCTTGTGGATAACATCGGAAGTTCACTGAGGCTTTTTGCGGATGATGCTGTGGTATATCGAGAGGTTGTAACAATGCAAATTTGTACTGAATTGCAGAAGGATCTGCAGCGAATTGACGCATGGTGCAGGGAATGGCAATTGAATCTCAATGTAGACAAGTGCAATGTGCTGCGAATACATAGAAAGAAAGATCCTTTATCATTCAGCTACAATATAGCAGGTCAGCAACTGGAAGCAGTTAATTCCATAAATTATCTGGGAGTAGGTATTAGGAGTGGTTTAAAATGGAATGATCATATAAAGTTGATCGTCGGTAAAGCAAATGCCAGACTGAGATTCATTGTAAGAATCCTAAGGAAATGCAATCCGAAAACAAAGGATGTAAGTTACAGTACATTTGTTCGCCCACTGCTTGAATATTGCTCACCAGTGTGGGATCCGTACCAGATAGGGTTGATAGAAGAGATAGAGAAGATCCAACGGAGAGCAGGGCGCTTCGTTACAGGATCATTTAGTAATCACGAAAGCGTTACGGAAATGACAGATAAACTCCAGCGGAAGACTTTGCAGGAGCGACGCTCAGTAGCTCGATATGGGCTTTTGTTGAAGTTTCGAGTCAAGCAGTATATAGCTCCCTCCTACGTATATCTCGCGAAGAGACCATGAGGATAAAATCAGAGAGATTAGAGCCCACACAGAGGCGTACCGACAATCTTTCTTTCCACGAACAATACGAGACTTAAATAGAAGAGAGAACCGATAGAGGTACTGAAAGTACCCTCCGCCACACACCGTCAGGTGGCTTGCGGAGTATGAATGTAGATGTAGATGTAGAAGAGGCTCTGTCTGACATCAGCTGCTATTAATTTTAGTAAAACGTGTCTAGTATATAACGTGATCCCCAATTCTATCAAAAGACTGTTCAATAGAATTACTGCTAGCTCACCATGCTACATTCAGCAGCTCATGAAAACTGCTATTATTAAAGAAATAAGACGTTTATATTCAAGTAAGATGTCTCAAATATGAAAGCCTATGTAACTCACCTTAAATTTTCTGAGTAAGGGGACCCGTTTTGTTATTGACGACGCATATGCGCATATTATGTATACCAGTGATTGTCTGAAGCATAATATTACTAGCTGGAATGATTAGGCGTGAGGTTTGATTTAGAAGCAGCTAATAAACGTAATTTTAGTTTTTACCGTACGTTTGAGAACCAAACTAGCATTGTTTTTAACCGCGAGGAAATGTGTTTTTTAAATAAAGAGCTAGCCCATAGTCTTGGATCCCCATTTAATCAAAATACTGCCTCTTTGTTGGTGGCCCATATTATCGTTGCCCTGGAGCAGGCTAAATCAGATAACACCACAAAAACTCCATCAGTCAAAAACTGAATAAAGCCATTGTACTAGAACTTGGTACAGTAAATTATAAAAATCAAAAATACTGGATCCCCACAAGAAGTATGTCTACGCGTGGGACCAATACATTTTGCGCTTCAGGAGAACCAAGCCATAACCGTGAGGGCTGACAAAGGCCACACATCAATAGTTTTATAAAGGCCGACTACTTATGGAAAGCACAGGACCTCCTCTCCAGCCCTATTTTCAAAACATACTCATTTAACCCCATACCTAAGTTCGTTGCGGAAATTAAGAAGACATTTAAAAAACAGATGAGCTATTCACCCCTTTTCTTCAAGAAACTTTAATACCGATGAATCCGCGAACGCCCACTTTCAGGGGCGTCGTGAAACTTCATAACCCGCAGGCTCCTTCAATGTCAATTATCAACGCTATTAATGTCCCAGATTACTTACTGGCTAAATAATTGCAAAGCTTCCTCAGTAAGCATTATTTTTTCCAGGATGATCGTGCCATCAAGAATAGAGAGGGGTTAATTACACACCTCAAACGTGTAACTGTAACCAGTGATACCAATCTAGCAAGTCTCGACATCATAAGCATGTATACGAATATCCCTATGAAAAAGGTGATTCCTATTATTGAACCCAACTTACGGATGTACTCTCGTCTACATTCACAAAAAATTAATGAATTCGTTCATTTGCTCAGAATTGTTCTGGACCATAATTACTTTGCATTCAAAGACGCCATATATATTTACAAACTGATGGGTTAGCCATGGAATCCCCCATTTCCAGTATAATAGCTAATATTTACGTCAATCACATTCAACATCAGCTTTTTTCAGCCCACCCACAACACCTTCAAAGGGTAGTATGTTACAAAAGATGACATCATACTTTCATATAACGGAACCGACGCCCAGCTGCAACTTTTTCAACACGACTTTAACAAAATGCACCCCAAGATTCAGTGCACGATAGATTTCCCCTCTGGCTTTACGCTCCCATTTTTAGATCTGGAAGATTCGTTACTGGACAGTAAAGTTAACTTCAACATATTTATGAAACCAACTATGACTATTTTTATTATTCATTGCTCTTCAGTTCATCCTAAGCAGCAAAAAAGGCATCTCTTCGTGCTTATGCTTTACTGAGCGCAAGAGTCCCTCTCTCAAAAGAAAATTACAAGCACGAGTTGGATACCATTAACTTCACAGCACATGCTAATGGCTACCAGCCAAATGTTGTTGTTGTTCTTCATTAGCAAATGCAATCGAAAGCCGCTTCCAAATATCTGTACAGGATTACCCTGTCATCTACTAATAACGGTAACTCTACAAAAATTTTTGCAGGATCCTATATATAGGTGTTATATCTGACAGGATTGGCAAATGACTTGGAAAAGAGGGGGTTATACCCGCTTTCTACACCCCACATAAGGTCGGGCACCTATTGCTTTTTTTTTTTTTTTTTTCATTTATTGAATTTCAATTCCCCCCGAAGGGGGCGGGCTGGCAGCAGCTTAGTACGCCGCTCTTCAGCCGACAGATTTTGTAACAAAGAGCAAGAGAACAAATAAGAAAAACAACAGGCGATAAAATCGGAGACTTAGAGAATAACAAGGCGAAAAGAAATCGTGGAACTTAAAACAACAACACAGGGATGATGACGCTAATAAAAATACATAAGAAGTAGACAGGGAAAACAATAGACAATTAAAAAAACACGGCGACAGTCTGGATTCTGTTCGCAAAGGAAATAAAATTCACACCGAGCGACAGCATGGTTTCTGTTCGCAACACGAGAAAGATAAACAACACTGAATAGTCACTGGAACACTGCACTAAACAGTTGGCAAATGTGACACCACAGTCGAGAGCAGGTGGGGGGAAACTGGACAGAAGATGGGAAAACGAAAAAGAGGGGGAAAGGAGAGTAAAAGCGAAGGGGGGAGCCGGGAAAGGAGCTGAAGGAGGATGAGGACCCATAAGAGGGGTGGGGGGCAGACGCGACAGGGAGTGGGGTAGGCAGAGGAGGGGAATACAAAAGGACTGGGGGGGAGAAGGGAGGTAGGGAGAGGTTTAGTGGGGGGAAGAACAGGACAGAAGTGGGGGGGAGAGGGAGCCCAGGGAAAGGACAGAGGAAAGGAGGGGGATGGAGGATCAGAGTTGATAGGAAGGATAAATGGAGGGAGAGAGGGCATCATCCGGGAGGGGGAGTTGACGGAAGCCACCTCGGGAAAGGAGATGGAGGGTGTAGAGATGGAGGGTAGGGGGGACACAACGGTGAAGACGTGGCAGGGGGCGGGGATGGGAGAGGAGAGGAGCAACCAGGGGGTGAGGGGGTTCCAGACGGCGGGAGGTGTAGAGGATGCGGATATGTTCGAGGAATAGGAGCAGATGGGGGGAAGGAATGAGATCATAGAGGATCCGCGTGGGGGACGGGAGGCGGATACGGAAGGCGAGGCGGAGTGCATGACGCTCAAGGATCTGGAAGGACTGATAGAATTTGGGGGGGGGGGGGGCAGATATCCAGGCAGGACTGGCATAACAGAGGATGGGACGGATTAAGGATTTGTAGGTGTGGAGGATGGTAGATGGGTGCAACCCCCATGTCCGGCCAGAGAGGAGTTTGAGGAGGCGGAGGCGGTTGTGGGCTTTGGATTGGATGGATCGGAGATGAGGGATCCAGGTGAGGTGACGGTCAATGGTGACGCCAAGGTAGGTGAGGGTGGGGGTGAGACGGACAGGACGTGCGCAGACAGTAAGGGAGAAATCCAGGAGCCGGAAGGAGCGAGTGGTACGACCTACGATGATTGCCTGGGTCTTGGAAGGATTTAGTTTCAGGAGCCATTGGTTACACCATGCAGCAAAAAGGTCAAGGTGATTCTGGAGAAGGCGTTGGGACCGTTGGAGGGTAGGAGCGAGGGCGAGGAATGCGGTGTCATCAGCATATTGCAAGAGGTGCACGGGAGGGGGGGGTTGGGGCATATCTGCCGTGTACAGGAGGTAGAGGAGAGGGGAGAGGACAGAGCCCTGGGGCACACCGGCAGAGGGGTAGAAGGTGCGGGAATTGGCATGATGGATGGTAACGTAGGAGGGGCGGCGGGAGAGGAAGGAGGCCACCAGACGGATGTAGTTGATAGGAAGGGCGTAGGTTTGGAGTTTAAACAGGAGACCGGGATGCCAGACACGGTCGTAGGCCTTTTCAAGGTCAAGTGAGACAAAAATGGCGGAGCGACGGGAGTTAAGCTGGAGGGAGAGGAGATGAGTGAGGCGGAGGAGTTGGTCATCAGCAGAGAAGGAAGGTCGAAAGCCACATTGGGTGTTTGGGAGGAGGTGGTTTTGGTGGAGGTGGAGATGGATGCGCCGGGAAAGGATGGATTCCAAGAGCTTGCTGAACACCGACGTGAGACAGATAGGACGATAGGAAGAGGCATCAGATGGAGGCTTATTGGGTTTGGAGAACATCAGGATACGGGAGGTTTTCCACAGGTCGGGATAGAAGCCAGTGGCAAGGATGACATTGTAGAGGGCGGCAAGGAGGGAAAGGAAGGAGGGAGGGCAGTGTTTGAGGTGGCGGTAGGTAACGCAGTCGTGGCCGGGAGCAGTGTTGCGTTTAGTGCGGAGTGTGAGGCTGATGTCCTGTGTAGTGATGGGAGTGTTAAGTGCAGATGGTGGGGTGTGGCCCAAGTACTGGAAGCTAGGAGCAAGGGGAGGAACAGAGGTATCCGTACGGTCCATGACATCAGGGAAGAGGGAATAATCAAAGTGGGGATCATCTGGGATGGAAAAAACATCAGAGAGGTGGGAGGCAAAGTGGTTGGCCTTACTGAGGTTGTCAGGAAAGGGACGGTCATGAAGGAGGAGAGGGTACTGGGGGGTGGGGCGGTTCCCAGTAAGGCGGTGGAAAGAAGACCAATACTTGGAAGAGTTGATGGGGAGCGTGGTGTTGAGGTGTGTACATGTCTGGCGCCAGGCTCGGCGTTTCTTCGCAACAAGCAGGTTGCGGATGTGTCGCTGTAATTGCCGGTGGCAGGTAAGTGTATCCCGGTCACGAGTGCGGAGAAAAGAGCGGTAGAGGTGGCGGGACTCCCGAAGGAGAAGGACGGCCTGTGGAGGCAGGGCAGGGCGGTGAGGGTGGCACCTATTGAAGCACCACGAAACAAGATAAGACAATCGCTACGCACTTTCAATGAGAACTTTGTTGCTATGGAGATGTCGAAGGTTTCCATAGAATTCGCGAAAACGGTTTATTTGGATATGTGTATATTGGACATCTCCAAACTTCACAGGTACCCCTTCCGCTATGAGTTTGCTATGACTCGTTTCGTCGAACCAAAGTTAGTTAATATGTATACAGATAGCGTCAGCTATTGGGTGGAGAAATGCGATCCATATAACGTAATTAGGTGTCACAGTAATTAATCCGACACATCAGGATACGCAGGCGACAGTTCTTACGGTATTGTTCCTCAGAACAACAAGGTTATCATCTTAATGAAAAATGAGGTGGATGGACTGTCAATTTTGGAAATTGCACGTATGAGATCCAAAATGTATGCGTATCGTACAATAGATGGAGCCACACAGATTCTGGCTAAAGGTGTGTGACATGCGGCATCACGTGTCCTCACTGATGGCCGAAGACTACTTGCAGTGCCTGTAGGTTGTGTTCACGGTGCTCTGCCGCAGCCTCTGCATTTGGTACAGAAAACTAGTATTCGATCGCAAGGCCACGAGGTGTACACTGTGCTGCAGTCAGAAGTCTGATTGTCACCTAATGCCGATAAAAGAACCATTTGTGATGACAGGATCGAAACCCTCCAGTACTCACACTATTTACAGAAAGTGCGAGAGGTACACTGACAGTGTGAATGAGAGAGAGAGTGAGTGGCTGAGTGAGAGCTTGTGCCTAATAGCATGGCTCTTTTATCATAGTTTAAATATTGGATGTGTGACGTATGGTGTGCCTGCATGTGTGAGTGCTTATCTTATGTGTGTGTGTGTGTGTTTGTGTATGCTTGTGAGTGCGTTTGAGTGTGGTTATCTGTGTAAATATGAATGCCTGTGTGTAAATGTATTCTGTTTATTTTTTTCTGAAGAAGTAGCATAACATCAGAGGCTGAATATACTGCTACAGTTGTAAAGTTCTTTTTATTAACACACTACCAGTTTTGGGCTCTTCAGGTATCATACTGAAATAGCAAGAGACGGGACATGCGGCATCAGGATTCCTCGCTGACGGTCGAAGACCACTTGCTGTGCCTGTACAGTGGTGTTCGCGGTCCTCTGCCACAACCTCCGCATTTGGTACAGAAAACTAGTGTTTGATCGCGTGCCCCTCCTATTTTGTTCTTTTAACTGATAACCGTGGCGCTTTGTAACTGTGTATTTTTGATGCAATTTATGTTATTTTTCTTCATTTCATATGTAACCACTAATTCAAATTGTGAATGGCCGGGTTAGTGGTCACTCTGGTTTCCTAATTTACTTCCTCCTTCACATCTGCTACTCCATGCTCTGCGCTCATAGGTATCACACCGCGCCGTGCGCACATCTACTGCGGCACTCGTGGGTCACAGCACCAAGTCTAAGTGTCCTGGTATTCTCTGTATATTTCTCTACCCAGGCAGTCGTCCATGGTACTGTCTGGGGTCACTTTCGCATTGACATAGACTTCGCAGCACCTAGACCGACCGGCGGTTTTGGAATGTTTTTAAACTTTGTATCAATTTTCTTTGTTTTTTATGTGTATTGCTGTGTCATTAGGTGACAGTCCGACTTTAGATTGCAGCACAGCGTACAACTCAAGGCCACGCGATCAAACACTAGTTTTCTGTACCAAATGCAGAGGCTGCGGCAGAGCACCGTGAACACAACCTACAGGCACTGCAAGTAGTCTTCGGCCATCAGAGAGGACACGTGATGCCGCATGTCACACACCTTTAGCCAGAATCTGTGTGGCTCCATCTATTGTACGATATGCATACATTTTGGATCTCATACGCGCAATTTCCAAAATTGACAGTCCATCCACCTCATCTTTCATTAAGATGATAACCTTGTTGTTCTGAGGAACAATACCGTAAGAACTGTCGCCTGCGTATCCTGATGTGTCGGATCGCATTTCTTCACCCAATAGATGACGCTATCTGTATACATATTAACTAACTTTGGTTCGACGAAACGAGTCATAGCAAACTCATAGCGGAAGGAGTACATGTGAAGTTTGGATATGTCCAATATACACATATCCAAATAAAGTGTTTTCGCAAATTCTATGGAAACCTTCGACATCTCCATAGCAACAAAGTTCTTATTGAAAGTAGTTACCCACTTAACATATGGTCTGGTGGTGTACCTTCTTACGCCCCAACGCCCACCCCATTCGGTCCTAATCAAAATATCGCATTCATTGCTTGCATTCTACATGGTTTTATCGAAAATATAATTATTCATCAGTTTATCAAAATCTTTTTCGAAATCATTAGTCGCGCCCGACTTGTTTACTGTATTCAATTCAACCAGGGAAACTGACTGAAGGAGATAGGCCAAGTGATTCTACCTAGTCCATCCCGAAGCTGAGACACTGCTGGAGATTATGATAATGAATTACATACCTCTGCTTGTGTCCAACAGTGGTCAATTGTTTAGAGTTAGTGCTTCCTCACGGAACTTGTTACTTTGGTCATAACGGTAAGTCGCTTGTCATTTCATGTAAACTATCAGCGTATATGAGGTCTGCCCCCACCACGTACCGTACATCATAATCAGCCACCAGACCCAATAGTTTTCATCTAATCCCTCTAATTCGTTTTCAGGTACCCACGGAAACCCACCAACAGGTAGTGGCTGCATCATGACATGTCCGTATAAGTTATTCGCATTCAAATATAGAATATAGCTTGAATCGAGGGATGCGTTGACCCTCGCCCCCATACATGGATTATTTGCCTTTCTGTGTCTATGGACACACTGGCAAAGTCCTCTATGGATCCGGTGCTCAAAGAAAAGAAGCATATCAGCATCAGTCAAAAGTTTGATGCTGTGCCTTGTTTTCTTGAGCGTTGTGTCCTAGAACAAACCAGGTGCCATGTAATAAAAGGCAGGGTCGAGAGAGTGAGTGCCCATGCATACACTCCGGAACTTTTCGTGACTGGTACATTTAGCCATCGCAAGAACATTACAAATCTGATAGAAAGTTTGAAGTGGGACACACTTGCAGATAGACAGCGCGCTAAATTGAAAGGGGCTGATCACTAAATTTCGAAATCCAATCTTCACCGAGGATGTAGAGCATATATTATTACCACCAACTTTCAAATCTCGCAATGATCACCATTCAAAGATAAGGGAAATTAGAGCTCGTACTGAGGCATTCAGATAGTCGTTTTTCCCTCGCATCATCCGCGAGTGAAACAGAGGGGGGGAAATATGACTTTGGCGCTAATTATGCCCTCTACCACATACCGCTTGGTGGGTAGCGGAGTATATATGTAGATGTAGATGTAGATGTTTTCAAAAACAGCCAAAAGCAAGGGCACGTTAGTGTCCTTGTATAGTCTTACGCATTCACCCAAATTTGGAATGCTGAATTCCTGTCAGACATTCACGGCAGGCTCATAATCTGCACTAGTTATGGCATTGCCTGTGAGAGCACTCGTAAATGGAAATATGCCGGGTAGCCTGGTTTTGTCGAGTTTCGCCATACTATGCAGAAACTCATAAGGAAAAACTCCTTTCCTAGTCACAAGCTGAAACTTTTTCCCATTAGGGTATACAAATCAGGTGATATGAACATCCAAAAGAGTTAGAGTTTCAACGAGTTTCTGGAGTGGCACCTGTATAAAACGTAGCATGTCAAGGAAGTGGTACGTAATTTTTGGCATCATTCGCCAGACACCAAGCCAAGCAAGTGGTGTGGATCGTGTCATCTCGGGCTGCATAATAGTTAAAAGTGTGTGTGGTAAAGCGCCCTTTTATCTGAAGCCCCCTGGAGCAGGCGAGGAGGAGGTAGGTGGGTCCTGTCGGGACCAGTGAGGAGAGGCAGCTGCAGCAGCCATCATGAATACAGTCTGGCGAGGGATGAAAGGAGCCCCCTCCCCTAAGGTCACATGAAGCGGAGTGGTGCAGACGCTGGGGAATGTATGAACCCAGGCACACCACTATCACACTCGCGCCCGATGACTTTATGATTGCAGTATACGAAGTAATCGGATGTTAAACAAGAGTATCCCTGTCCTATGAAACGCATATTATGTCATTCTTAGAGCATAGTTCACCGATTTCCCCGCCTCTGAATTTTTTCCCGGTTTCTACCACCTATTCCCGTTTAATAAGCGATTTCCATTAATATTACG
Organism: Schistocerca piceifrons; assembly: GCF_021461385.2. Classification (NCBI taxonomy): domain Eukaryota; kingdom Metazoa; phylum Arthropoda; class Insecta; order Orthoptera; family Acrididae; genus Schistocerca; species Schistocerca piceifrons. The sequence continues at coordinate 598,985,758 of NC_060149.1, read as the reverse complement.
TCCTCTAAACTGACAGTTGAATTGTACAGCGAAAATTCGGAATTGCCGCCCAAATTTGAAATTCCCGTCAACAGGATAGGTGGGTGAAAGAGAGAGGGATGGGTGGGAAGGGGGGAAGGTGTGGGGACCTACGTGCAACCCAAGAAAACACCTGACGCCATGAGGGCTGGGGTTGGGCGTAGTTGGGAGTAATTAATTGGTCAATTTAATTACTATGCATATCAATTTGATATCAAAATTGCGCTCAAGCCGCCCTTACACTGCTACTTGTGTGCCACAAGTTCAGTGCATAACTGACTGTGTTGAGTTGTCGATACAGACAGTTCTACACCCATGGCAGTAATCCAGGAACCGTTACTGAATTTTTAGGCTGTCATCAAGTGCAATTATCCTGTGCTGCACTCATACTGCGTTGCTCAATGGCGACTGCAAGAGGGTCTTCCAGACACTGGTACTGTCGTAGCGGCGTGAATTATGCGAACAAAAGTTTTTAAACATGACAGACGTATTTGCGAGAGAGTTCCCACTTACACTATCCATCCTCAAATGTTAATAACGTGCCCTTTGGCGTCGACAAGTTAATCTGGAACAAGATTTCACAATGAAGTGGATGTGTGAAGAATAAAATACGCCAACGAAATGTAACTAACAATTTAGCAGTGATAACACATTTCAGATGTAACTACCAGGCAATTTTGATGTGCTAATGCGATCAGCCAAAAGAGTGCTTCAAAATGGTTCAAATGGCTCTGAGCACTATGGGACTTAACATCTGAGGTCATCAGTCCCCTAGAACTTAGAACTACTTAAACCTAACTAACCTTAGGACATCACACACATCCATGCCCGAGGCAGGATTCGAACCTGCGACCACAGCGATCACGCGGTTCCAGACTGAAGCGCCTAGAACCGCTCGGTCACAACGGCCGGCAATGCGAAAGTGTTCAGATGTCTGTGAGCCATGTAACTGAGGCGGGACGTGGGGACCAGCCCGGTATTCACATAGGGGGATGTGGGAAACCGTCTAGAAACCACATCCAGGCTGACCAGCACACCGACCTTAATCCGCCAGGCGGATTCGATCCGGGACCGGCGCGCCTACCCGAGTCCACGAAGCAGCGTATTAGCGCTCTCGGCTGACGTGGCGGGTTTTTATTTCGCCCCACATACGTCTCGCGAAATGACCACGGCGAGAAACTTCGAGAAATTTTAGCTAATACAGAGGCTTAGCGACAATCATTCTTCCCACGCACCGTTAGAGGGCTTGCAGACTGTGATGCTGACGTAAATGTAGAGGCACTTTTCTTTCTTCTGATTCAAGACTCACGGCCAGACGCAAACTTCGACATGTCGTCTCATACATCCATGCCAAAGGCAGGATTCGAACCTGCGACCGTAGCAGTCGCGCGGTTCCGGACTGAAGCTCCTAGCTCAGCCACTGCAGCCGGCCCAAAAGAGTGTATCGGGTAATATCGTATTACAATACATTTCTCCTTTCCACACTTTGTTCCACCAGCGGCTTGATATCAATCAGAAAATTTTGAAATTTCTATTGGAGTACAGCGGTTTTTTTTATTTCTTAAAAATGAACATCAACAGTCACAACTACAAGAAAACTCTTTTTTGTGAGGTTACCGGTTTCCGTCTGTTTTAGAACATCTTGAGACCTCACACTATGATGGTAGGCGGTAGCTGTGAATGGATGAGGCGCTACGACTCCACTAACGCTAACTGCTTACTGCTGGTCCCGGCGGAGGTTAGAGTCCTCCCTCGGGCATGTGTGTGGGTGTTTTTCCTTAGGATAACTTAGGTTAAGTAGTGTGTAAGCTTAGGGACTGATAACCTTAGCAGTTAAGTCTCATAAGATTTCACACACATCTGAACATTTTGCTTACTGCTCAATGACTTTTAAAATCCATCACTTTCCCGGAATAGCATCTACTACAATGCTATGCAAAGTTTCTATGATTTTGTTTACAGATAAAGAATCGTTTACAAATCATAGTCAATCTATATGAGTACATCTACATCAACATAGATACTCCGAAATCCACCTAACGGCGCATGGCAGACGGTACCGTGTACCACTAATAGTCATTTCCTTCCTTATTCACATCGCAAATAGGCCGTGGGGAAATACGACTATCTATACACCCCCTATGAGCCCCAATATCTCTTATCGTATCTTCGTGGTTCTTACTTTCAATGTACGTGTATACTGGAGGCAGCAGAAACGTTCTGCAGTAGCCACAAATGCCGGTTCTCTAAATTTTCTTAATAGTTTTCCTCGAAAAGAATGTTGCCTTCCCTCCAGGGATTCCCATTTGAGTTCCCGAAGCATGTCCGTAACACTTGCATATTGTTCGAACCTAACTGTAACAATCTTAGCAGCACGCGTCTGAACTGCTCCGATGTCTTCCTTTAATTCGACTTGGCACGAATCCCAAACACCCTCATTGTACTCAAGAACAAGTCGCACTAGCGTCCTGTATGCAATCTCCTTCATCAGATGAACCACACTTTCCTAGATTTCTCCCAACAAACTGAAGTTGACCATTCGGCCTAACTACCACAATCCTCAGATGCTCGTTCCACGTCATATCGCTTTACAAATTTACGCCCAGATATTTAAACGATGTGACTGTGTCAAGCAGGGCACTACTAATGCTGTATCCAAATATTACGGGCTCGTTTTTCCTTCTCATCTGCATTAACTTACATTTTTCTACATTTAGAGCTAGATGCCATGTATCACACCCACTACAAATTTTGTCTAAGTCATCTTCTATCCTCCTACAGTCACTCACCTTCGACACCTTACCGTACACGTTAGCATCATCAGCAAACAACAGCAGACTGCCACCCACACTGTCCGCCAAATCATCTATGTATACAGATAACAACAGCAGTCATATCACACTTCCCTAGTCACCGTCAAGGACAGCATATTGGATTCAATAACTCAAGAATTCTTCGAGACTCTCACATGCCTGTCAACATATTACATATGTTCGTACAAAAGCGTGCAGAAGGGCAACATGTTAAACGCTTTTTGGGAAATCTACACAACTGGCCCTTAAACCTGCTATACCAAGAAGAAATGCAGATGATAAACAGGTACTCATTGGACAAATATATTATACTAGAACTGACATGTGATTAAATTTTCAGGCAGTTTGGGTGCATAGATCCTGAGAAATCAGTACCCAGAACAACTACCTCTGGTCGTAATAACGGCCTTCATGCGCCTGGGCATTGAGACAAACAGAGAGTGGATGGCGTGTACAGGTACAGCTGCCCATGCAGCTTCAACACGATACCACAGTTCATCAAGAGTAGTGATTGCCGTATTGTGACGAGCCAGTTGCTCGACCACCATTGACCAGACGTTTTCAACTGGTGAGAGACCTGGAGAATGTGCTGGCCAGGGCAGCAGTCGAACATTTTCTGTATCCAGAAAGGCCCGTACAGGACCTGCAACATGCGGTCGTGCATTATCCTGCTGAAATGTAGGGTTTCGCAGGGATCGAATGAAGGGTAGAGCCACGGGTCGTCACAAATCTGAAATGTGACGTCCACTGTTCAAAGTGCCGTCAATGCGAACAAGAGGTGACCGAGACGTGTAACCAATGGCACCCCATACCATCACACCGGGTGATATGCCAGTATGGCGGTGACGAATACACGCTTCCAATGTGCGTTCACCGCGATGTCGCCAAACACGGATGCGACCATCATGGTGCTGTAAACAGAACCTGGATTCATCCGAAAAAAAATGACGTTTTGCCATTCGTGCACCCAGGTTCGTCGTTGAGTACACCATCGCAGGCGCTCCTGTCTGTGATGCAGCGTCAAGGGTAACCACAGCCATGATCTCCAAGCTGATAGTCCATGCAGCTGCAAACGTCGGCGAACTGTTCGTGCAGATGGTTGTTGTCTTGCAAACGTCAACATCTGTTGACTCAGGGATCGAGACGTGACTGCACTATCCGTTACAGCCCTGCGGATAAGATGCCTGTCATCTCGACTGCTAGTGATACGAGGCCGTTGGGATCTAGCACGGCGTTCCGTATTACTCTCCTGAACCCGCCGATTCCGTATTCTGCTGACAGTCATTGCATCTCGATCAACGCGAGCAGCAGTGTCGCGATACGATAAACCACAATCGCGATAGGCTTCAATCCGACCTTTATCAAAGTCGGAAACGCATTTCTCCTCCTTACACGAGGCATCACAACTACGTTTCACCAGGCAACGCCGGTCAACTGCTGTTTGTGTATAATAAATCGGCTGGAAACTTTCCTCATGTCAGCACGTTTTAGGTGTCGCCACCGGCGCCAACCTTGTGTGAATGCTCTGAAAAGCTAAACATTTGGATATCACAGCATCTTCTTCCTGTCGGTTACATTTCGCGTCTGTAGCACGTCATCTTCGAGGTGCAGCAATTTTAATGGCCAGTGGTGTAGCTTCACTGTCACACTCAACTTTGACCTCAGTAGGGGCAATATTCTTGTCAATTGCGATGAACACTCCCCTTTCTACGACTTCTAGTCCTTCTTGCCCATATACATTCCACGATTCGTTAAATATCTCAGATCTCTCCACTTCAAGCATCAGCCGTCCCTCGGTTCCGAGAGTAATTTGAGCACGAGAACTTTTCTGGAAGGCAGTAAACTCGTTAACTTTGTTACGAATACTTATACAATTTACTGATAACATTTTTACAGTGGAACTGTCTTTACTCTGAATGCTGTTTGATTTCCCTATATACGTATCTACTGGCTAGTCTTCGTGAGAGTACCTCAAACTGCCGCCTAGAAAAAAAAACAATGTGCACTCCACAAGAACTCTTCTACCCGAGTAGCTGCTTCCTTTGTGTAGTGCACCCATGACCTGTCAAGGAGAGTCCTATAAATACCCACCAGATAACGCAGGTCTAGAAATCTGCAGCCAAGACCACCACAGAGTCGAAAAATCTCTTGGCTGATACCCTTCACTTGGCTCCAAAGCAAAGGACCCCGATCAATTCTGGGAACAATGCTGTTGCATATTGGGAGCTCTGCTTGGACCCTACGCTTGAGGCCAGCAGCCTTCACCACTTCGCCCAGCCGCCTGTATGGGCTGAGGATGGCCTCAGAACTCATGCGACAGGCGTCATTGGTGAAGACTTGAGCTACGTCTTGCAGACGACTGCACCCTGCACGCTCGACAGCCGCAGGCAACGCCGCTTCCACATCCCGGATGAGACTCCTCAGCAGACATAAAGAGTTCACATTGGCGTTCTTTCCAGCCCTGAACGCTATCTGCCAAAGGGGCTGCATAACTCGCCTAACGTTGGAGCACCCTATAACTAGTAACCCCCTCCTCCCGTGTGCCTAGGGCAGCCTGCTGAAGGAAGGCCATCTGTCCACTCACAGTGTGAATGAACGAGGTCTCAAGGCCAGTCTCCACATTGGATCCCCACCTCGAGCGACGCGGATGCGTTACCACCCGCCACTCACTCTGCTGTGAGGACAGATCTATCGTGTTGGGTATACTGACAGGTGCAGCAGCTCCCTAACGTTCCCCATGTGGAGCCCCAATTTCTCAGCCACTGCTACTACCCGAGGCAGCAGCGTGTAGGTGATTGACCGCAGCCAAAAGCGTATTCAGCCAATCGCGAACTGTGGCCAGCTCCTCCAGCGTCCACACACAGCATGCATACATTCTAACCGCCCCAGCAAGACTAACTGAAGAAGTAAACTATAAAGGTAGACAGAATTCTAGATATGCAATATGCCACCCTCCTGATTTCTCACCAATGGACGCTAGTGCCTCAGCGAGCTAGGCTGTTGGGAAGAAATGAAAACTGCACTGTAGATTCCTTGAATTTACACTTACAAAATGCGAGCTTATAACTCTTAAAAGAAAAATACAAACGAAATTTAAGAAATATACTACGATAAAAGCACCGGAACAGATAAACACTTCATTTGCGGCTCTGTAGTACAGCACTGCTCAATTGAAAATCCAAGCTGGCTCAGCGAAGAGGATGAACAACATCTTGTTCTGTCAACGTATGATTCAGGCTTTCCCATAATCGCATCGTTGGTCCTTATTTAACTGGTGGGGTTGAAAATAGCTGAAAATACACTCTATCACAAAGAAAGAAAGAAAGAAAAATCAAAACGACGCACATGAAGGAATTATCCTAATTGGACGAAATCGGTAGATATGATGTAGATGTACAGACAAACAAATGATTACAATTTCAAAAAATTGGATGATTTATTCAAGAGAAATTGCTTCACAAATTGAGCAAGTCAGTAACGCGTTTGTCCACCTCTGGGCCTTATACAAGCAGTTGTTCGGCTTGGCAGTAACTGATAGAGCTCTTTGATGTCCTCCTGAAGGATATCGTGCCAGATTCTGTCCACTTGGCGCATTAGATCGTCAAAATTCCGAGCTGGTAGGAAGACACTACCCATAATGTTCCAAATGTTCTCGCTTGAGGAGAGATCCGGCGATCTTGCTAGCCAAGGTAGGGTTTAGCAAGCACAAAGACATGCAGTAGAAACTCTCACCATACGTGAGCCCAGTATGCCACGAAGCACAAGATAACTGGGCATAGAATATCGTTGACGTGTGGCGTAAAGATGCTGTGGATGACAAGCAAAGTGGCCCTGCTATGAAATGACACGTCTTCGATGGTCATCATTGCGCAGTTCGAAGTGGGACTCATCACTGGGAAAAAAAGTCTATTCCTGTCACGGAGATTCCAGGCCGAGTGTGCCCGACACCACTACACCACTGCAAATGGGTTTGTTGGTGTACAGACGTCAATGGTAATCGGAGTAAGGGCGCCGTGAGCTCAACGTCCATCCTGTGAGCCGCCTTTTAGTGGTCCTTGTGGTCACTGAAGTACCAATTGCACGTCGTATCGACGATAATGGTGAATCCGGGGCTCTGAGTGCCTCTCTGACGGCTGCTCAGTCCTCTCGTTGTGTCGTATCATTTGATCAACGGCGTCCTTCTTGACGCAGTGTTCGCCCTTGGTTCACCCATTCCTGTCAACATCATCGAACAGAGACATCGCTGCTATTGAAATTCCGAACAATTCACCGAGTAATGCAACCGGCTTCTTCGCGCCCAACTACATATCTTATATCAAATCCTGAAATCTACGTATTCGATTACGCTCCTAACTGCCGGACACAGTTAGCGTCAACTGATTACACGGAATGAAATTTGCGAAGACTTTATGTTGTTGCATCGACATGTCCCCTGTTTTCTATCCTTGGCAACTGCGGGGTGAAACTGCTTTGCAGCGCCACGCATTTGTCTTTCGGTCGTCAAAGTTTACAGTTTTGCGTTTTCCGTCGATACTTTACACTGAAGTCCCAGTGGTATAGGCATGTGTATTCAAACACAGAGATATGTAAAAAGACAGAATACGGTGCTGCGTTCGGCAACGCCTATATAAACAAGTGTCCGGCGCAGTTGTTAGAACGGTTGCTGCTGCTACAATGGAAACTTATCAAAATTTAAGTCAGTTTGAACGTGGTGTTACAGTCAGCGCACGAGCGATGGGATACAGCATCTCCCAGGCAGCGATGAAGTGGGTATTTTCCCGTACGACCTTTTCATTAGTGTACCGTGAATATGAGGAATACGGTAAAACATCAAATCTCGAACATCGGTGCGGCCGGAAAAAGATTCTGCATGAACAGGACCAACGACGATTGAAATGAATCGTTCCACGTGACAGGAGTGCAACCCTTCCGCAAACTGCTGCACATTTCAGTGATGGACTATCAATAAGTGTCAGGGCGTGAACCATTCAACGAAACATGATCGATAGGGCTTTCGAAGCCGAAGGCCCACTCATGTACCCTTTATTACTGCACACACAAAGCTTTACTCCTCGCCTGGGACTGTCAACACCGACACTGGACTGTTGATGACTGGAAACGAATGGTTCAAATGGCTCTGAGCACTATGGGACTCAACTTCTAAGGTCATCAGTCCCCTAGAACTTAGAACTACTTAAACCTAACTAACCTAAAGACATCACACACATCCATGCCCGAGGCAGGATTCGAACCTGCGACAGTAGCGGTCGCGCGGTTTAAGCTGATGGAGGCTCCGTAATGGAGTGGGGCGTGTGCAGTTGGAGTGATATGTGACAGCTGATACGTCTAGATACGACTCTGACAGGTGACAAGTACGTAAGCATCCTGTCTGATCACCTGCATCCATGCACGTCCATTGTGCATTCCGACGAACTTGGGTACTTCCAGCAGGACAATGCGACACCGCAAACGTCTAGAATTGCCACAGAGTGGCTTCTGGAACACTCTCTTGAGTTTAAACACTTCCGCTGGCTACCAAACTCCCTAGACATGAGCATTATTGAGCATATCGGGGATGCCTTGCAACGTGCTGTTCAGAAGATACCTCCACCCCATCGTACTCTTACGCACCCTCGAGTATTCATGATGTCAATTCCCTCAAGCACTACTTCAGACATTAGTCGAGTCCATGCCACGTCGTGTTGGGGCACTTCTGTGTGTCCGCGGTCGCCCTACATGATTTAAGCAGGTGAACAAGTTTCTTTGGCTCTTCAGCGTATGAATATCAATTTGTGACTAATTTTCACAACTTCTTCTTTGTGCGTCGTTGAATTGGTTGCTCGGTAAACTCTATATTGCTTCGTTGCTACTTGCTCATGAGACATTACACATCTGCATCTTTACCTGTGGGGAAAATTAAGAAACTGTAATAAAAAAGAAGTCTACAAAGAAAGAGAAGAGAAGAAACTCCTTAAGGCTTGGGATGCTGTATAACAAGGAGCTGTACTAAGATAAATCTAGGTTAAATTCAACGCGCATACTGTCTGCCTGGTATCGATTTAGAGCATGTATCAGTGCTCAAGGTAAACATTTTGCACACTTGATGTGACAGTCATTACAATAAACGCACTAACCGTACTTGAGTTAGGTGTTTGATTACATTTGATACAGAATAGTAGACTGTAGCACCTCTTTTCCTGAAGACACCAGAATGGTTGATGCACCGTTATCGTCTTTCTATTCCATAACTTTGCACATATATTATGTAATTGAAGTAGTCGTCGCAAGGCGTTTCTAAAGTCATAGAACAGACTATGTAGTTCCATTTTAAAAAAGTTGCTGTCATAATTCGATAGCTTTAAACGTTGATAATTATTGCATTCGTCAGAACATTCGTCACATTGTCCGCTATAATCAGCTAGACCAACAGCTCTGTATATTTATATTGATCTGGCCTTTTTTTGTGCTTGTCTTAGGCGCAACACCAGTATAGACGACAGACAATATGTGACCGACGCGAATACCGGTTGAACTTAGGCCGAACACTGACGGATCTCAGGTGCTAGAGAGAAATTTTTCTATTCTATCTTGCAATTACTTGTGCTTATCACATTAACTCGATCTGAACTTGTTTTGGAAACTCTGTGTCCATGTTGAACGTACAAAAGCAACCAACAACACCTGAGATCGAGTACTTCCTCTACATCAGAAGAACCAATTTTAAATAATTTGTCTTATGTTTTACGTTTATGATTCACCTAACATAGGAAGATATTGGAATCTGGTACTATAACTATTAATTAGATCGCATTACATAACGGAGAGGCGGGTTATGTTGTTTTAAATACATTTTATTGTGTGAGGCAGCAGTTCTGACGACAAAGGGGATACTCTGCATTCCACCTATGATCTTGAAGACTATCGCCATGATTCTAGTCAACATGTCAGAAGCGTCACACATGTCATGGTTAACGCGGTGTAAACTAGTTATCTAAGGAGTAGACCTGTAAAGCTGTATTCCACTTCTCATACCTATTACGTTATGTATCGGTGTACCCCTGCAGTACGCCAGGTCGTTATATGGTCAGGTGTCAACATAACTTTGTACTGAGCAGGTACCCCCCACCTGGAAAGGATAGAAGAAATATATATATATATATATATATATATATATATATATATATATATATATTAAATTGTTATTGAGACGTGATAATTCTTTGCTGCAAGCCAGTATGGTGCGCAGACCGTCCATTGCCTCACGCCAACTGTGTGAGGTGGTGCCCTGTTTACGTTCTGACAGGAAGAATCGCTGAACAAGAGATGACTTCAGTGGACTTTGTTCACCCTCCTTGGCCAACAGCGTAGCGTAAGAGGGGTCACATGGTGCTTGAGGTGCGCTCACTCAGGGTACTGCACCAAGTCGCATTTCGCTCTTGCTCGCCAGCGCTTGTGCTGCTAACATGCTCCTTTCCTGCTCTTCTAAGCCATCGGTTATACTTTGATCACCGCGCGACCGCTACGGTCGCAGGTTCGAATCCTGCCTCGGGCATGGATGTGTGTGATGTCCTTAGGTTAGTTAGGTTTAAGTAGTTCTACGTCTAGGGGACTGATGACCTTAGAAGTTGAGTCCCATAGTGCTCAGAGCCATTTGAACCATACTTTGATCTCAGTGGCCACATACCCACTTCCCTAGGCATCAATGTATATCCTTTTCGGAAATAAAGCTCTCCGGTGTCAGTTCGGCCTGTTAACCTTGAAAGACTACGTTTATTTGAGTACATCTTTCGTTCGAGTTTATCCTATCAACTACGTACGGTCTTTTATGATTTTATATGCAATATTTATCATATTCTACTCGGGCCAATGCCTATAGCAAGTGATCTGCAGGATACGTGTTTTATTTAGCTCTAATTTACACTTCATGACCAGCGGCCTTTTTTTCTTGAACACTCCCTGTCTTGCATGAAATCCATTCTACTAGTATGACTGTGGGCTAAGGCGACTTTTCTGCTGAGCTTAGAAATGGAGAGGTGAATCGTCAGAATGCACAGGACAATAGCAGGTAGCAGGGGGGAGGGGGATCAAAGAACAAGGAGTGAAATGATGGAAGAGAACAGCAGCCATCTCTGTCTTGGCGTACTTGACTTGGACCGCATAGACGGTACGATCTTTCCCGTCGAATTCGTGGGCAAGTGTTCCCGTTGTTGCTGGACGTTCGCCATAGAAGTTTCGAGTTCCTCCTAAAAAATCTGTAACTTAAAACGAACAAGGGATCCGTAAGGCGCACTTTTTGACTCGAGCCGATTGGGCCGTTGTATGCGCCTGGAAGCTAGACCCGTGATTGGCCAGAATGTCAGCCAAACAGTACGTCCTCTCTGGGGCGTTGAGGAGCGAACGATGGGCAGTTGAAGACGGGGCGAGCCACATTCTTGGATGGATGCTGTTGACCGGTAGGGACACACTGTGCAGATGTACCACAATGCAGTGACGGTGAGACGAAATGCAAGTGCTTGCTGGCGTACTGCTAGTTGGGACGCAGTCAGAGCTTGTTCCTAGTCACAGTTCTTTATACCATAATATTTCCGAATTGCTCAAATCTTTGCCACGTGTGTCGTAAGACAAATTCTTTACACTGCCCTCTTTTAGGTTGACCAGTATGTTCGTTATCTTGTTTCAATAACAGTAACTAACATCCATTTTTCTCTCTCTCTGATCTTGTCCAGTGAAAATCGCTAAACGAAACTTCAAGTTATTAGGCCCGTGAATCCCTGTGAATGAGTAATAGCAACTTTCTCTGTTGCTCTTTTGTCTCAGCAGCTCCTATATCTGTTGCATCATATTAGATCACTCACAAACTTATAAAGTCCTCCCCCTTGTTCCCATAGGAGCACCCCCCGTGCTGATCATTTTGTCTGCTAAATCAATGTCAAGTCCTAATTTCGTAGGGGACAGCAGCATTTAAGAACATTGCTTGTTACGTAATTCAGATTTTCTTGTTGTAAAAATAGCTGTCAACAAATCCACAGATTTGAATTGAGTCTTTTCAGATGCGTCAGGCAATAGAGCTAGAAACATGTGAGGTACGGCTAAGTATAGTGTTTGTCTCCATAAGACCATGCTGTGCTGCTTGTTTCCGTCACGTTAGATTAAAGAAACTGTTTTCCATGTTTTCAGGGTAGAAATTCCTGCAACTTTAGTTGACCACAGGTGTGGTCATTGCACTTACGGGATACAACACTGTCATCAGTGGATGTGTCGAAAGAACGATAGGAATGAATGGTTAAGGGATTACTGTCACATTTTTGCCTATTTTCAGCCGCAAATTCATATTCAGATCATTAGTTTACCGTCAGATCACGCCATGCTATCAAACACAAAAATCACAGCCGACACCTTATAAATTTTTTGTTAATTCTTTCGACCACCCTGAACCGGATGTACACTTCATCACCGATAGTGCCACCTTGTGCAATTCTGCTTTCAGGAGTCGGATCCGTTCTCAGTAACCGATATGCAATAGTGGTTCTTTCGCGGATAGTTGCCGCCAGCATTGCGTTTTAGTAATGGGCATGAGACGGGCACAACTTTCGGTGCGGCCTGTAGCTGCCTCTGGGTCGTGCTAGCCAGCGCTGCGACTGTGCCCTCGCCACGAGGCCAGATCTCCAGCGTTGCGTGTCTGGTGCAGGCGTATGGGCGTGGGCGCGCCGTCTTGCCGTGTGTGTGTGCGCGCGCTCCGTCTTGCCGTATGCGCGCCGCCTAGCTCGCGCTGCCCCGGCTGATGCCTTCGGCTGCGCTGAACTGCGGTCGGCCGCCTCCTTGCTGCAGCGCAGGCAGTGGCTCAGCGAAAGTGGTGACGGGAGTGGCGTCAAAGAACTTGGTGGCAACTGTTGTAAGAAACAAATTTTTTTTCGTCGTTTCACTCATTCTTAATGGGATTCGGTGGGCAACTAGTGAGATTGTGGATCGGGTCTGACACCTTTGCATGCGCTAATTTCTACATCTTCGAGTATATGATACTCCGCAAGCTACCGATTGATGTGTGGCAGAGGGTACTTTTTGCATTACTAAGTGACCCACCCCACCCTTTCCACTCGCGACTGGCGCCTGGGAAGAATCATTGTCGGTAAGCCTCTACATTGGCTCCAATTTCTCGAATTTTCGAGACGCTGTCATTATGCGAGACGTATGTGAGAGGAAATAATATGTTGTCCGACTCTTTGCGGAAGGTGCTCTCTCGAAATTTCTATAGTAAACTTTTCCGTGATGCTCAACGCCAATGGAGTTTGTTGAGCATCTCGGTAACGCCAACTAAAGGATCCCGTGACAAAACGCGCTGCTGTTCTTTGCATCTTCTCTGCCTCTTCTATCAATCCTACCTGGTGAAATGAAATGTCGTGTGGCTAGGGCCTCCCGTCGGGTAGACCGTTCACCTGGTGCAGATCTTTCGCCACTTCGGCGACCTGCGCGTCGATGAGGATGAAATGATGATGATTAGGAGAACACAACACCCAGTCCCTGAGCAGAGAAAATCTCCGACCCAGCCGGGAATCGAACCCGGGCCCTTAGGATTGACAGTCTGTCACGCTGACCACTCAGCTACCGGTGGCGGACATCCTACCAGGTAAAGATACCATAGTGATGAACAATACTCAAGAATAGATGGAACAAGCGCTTTAGAAGCCACTTCCTTCGTGGATGTGTTAAATATCCTTACATTTCTTCCTATGTATCTCAGCATGGCATCTGATTTTCATATATTTGTTCTACGTGGTCATTCCACTTAAGGTCGCTCTGGATAGTTACTCATATAGATTTTACGGTAGACACTGTTTCCATCAGTTTCTCGTCAATAGTGTAGTTATATAGTACTGGCTTTCTGTTCTTCTTTACACGGGATATGTTACATTCATCTAAGTTCAGAGTCAACTGCCTGAGCCTGTATCATTCATCAACTCTCCGCAGGTCATTTGAAAATCGGTACTGTCTTGTGGCGTTGCTACATCCTTACACTCAGCCGCATCATCTTCGAACAGCCTTAAAGAACATCCTACTCTTTCTACTAAATAATTTGTATACGTTGTAAACAGTAACACTCCTATCACGCTTTCTTGGGGTACTCTGGAAATTACCTTTACATTCGTCGATCTTGTTCCGTTAAGGGCGCCGTGCTGATGTCTATCTGCAAGGAAGTTTTGAATCCAGTCGCAAATCTGGTCCGATACCCGATGAGCTCGATTTTTTTTTCACTTATCGGCAGTACGGAGCTGTGTCAAATGCCTTTCTGAAGTCAAGGATCACGGCATCATCGCGAGCGCTGTTGTCTTCAGCGCTATGGATCTCATGGAGGAACAGAGCGAGCTGACTTTCGCAAGATCTCTGTTTGCGTAATCCATATTCATTTTTATAGAGAAGATTTTCGTTTTGCAAAAACTTCAGAATTCTTGAGCACAAAATGTGTTCCATAATTCTAAAACAGATTAACATCAACCATATAGGTCTATAACTGTGTGTCCTACGTCCCTTCTTTAAAACGGGAATGATTAGCCCTTTTTTCCAGCCGCTAGGTACCCTCCGTTGTTACATCTATCTACGGTAAACTGCTGCTAGTAGGGGAGCAAGTTCTTTCGCAAAATATTTGTAGAATGCTATAGGTATCTCATCTGGTGCTGTTGCATTTCCACTACTATAGTTTTGAGTAACAACTTTTATTTAAACCTGGCGCGCATTCCCCTTAAACTGCCACAGCTTTGGATGTCTCTTTCTCTTTAAGGTTTCAGTTTAATGTAATTTCTAGGCATTCTATACTACTGACAATAAAAGCAAACATTACTTACGGCCGTCCGCGGTGGTCTCGCGGTTCTAGGCGCGCAGTCCGGAACCGCGCGACTGCTACGGTCGCAGGTTCGAATCCTGCCTCGGGCATGGATGTGTGTGATGTCCTTAGGTTAGTTAGGTTTAAGTAGTTCTAAGTTCTAGGGGACTGATGACCACAGCTGTTAAGTCCCATAGTGCTCAGAGCCATTTGAACCACTACTTACGATGAGACTGACGTTAGGAGGCAGTCAGCTGCTCAAGATGATTGCCTTTTTTTACTCCACTTCTCCGTACCTTCCAGAAAACAATGGAAAAAACAGCTGAAAGTGTTGCATGCAAATGTGTCTTATAATACTTGTACGCAATTTTAATAAGTCTCAGCTGGTTTTGAAACTTTTTATACGTATACATCTTTCATATATATGAGAAACATAAGAAAAAAGGCCTATGATTAAAATTTTCTTTAAAAGGGTCATTAAAATTCTATGTTTCTAACAAGAAACGCAACATGAACACCAGATTTGTATAGAAACGTGTATTAAACGGTCATTTTCCAGTAACGGTAAATGAAAGTAACTATGGCATGCCCCTGTTCTGTATTACGATTAGCGCGCGCTGTTTCACACAGTTATTAAATCTCCTACGTACTATCACACCATTTAAATTTCTGAAGTACACAGCAAGATTTTTAAGTAAGGATTTCTGATAAGGTAAACGAGTTGGTTTTATCTTGACCTCATTTCCTTCCATAGTTTACTCAAACTAATTATGGTATCCCTTTTTTTTACCTGACCCTGCTTATCTCATTTTTACCCTACCTATACTCTCTGTCTTTCATGTTTTATTTGATCCCCATAATTTTAAAATAGTAAGTAACCGATATTAACAAGACGCCAATAACAATTAGCAAGTGGCCAATCTGGATTCATAGTTTCAAAACAGCGAACAGAGAATACAACCCATTTGAGAAATAGTAACAATTAATGTTAACTATTTGACTCTTTCTTTCGTTCGTCCATAACATTATCATTGAAAGTAACAAATTTAAATTTGAATGCTTAAAAA
This sequence comes from Schistocerca piceifrons, assembly GCF_021461385.2. Classification (NCBI taxonomy): domain Eukaryota; kingdom Metazoa; phylum Arthropoda; class Insecta; order Orthoptera; family Acrididae; genus Schistocerca; species Schistocerca piceifrons. Next base: position 598,970,045 of record NC_060149.1, on the reverse strand, counting down.
AGTTTAAGCTCCGAAAATTAATATTATTTCTGTACTGACAAATACTTAAGTCTGTCGCTTGCCCACAACAATATCTTCGAACGATATTAATTTTAAAATAGAGTGTTAGGACACAAGTGCTGGGAGACACACACTAAGAAACACAAAGAAATTGAGCGCGGCAAGTGCACAGCACTTTTTGATTGGTAGTGGCTTGTCATTGGTCGCTAGCTTGGAGCTCAGATGGTGTCGGGGGGAGATGGCAAGACCCCGGGTCAAGTCAGGAATTGCCTCTGTCTGGTCAACGCCAATCAGCTGCATTTGGTGAAGCCAGCTATCTGTCCATCAAGTACCTCATGAAGTTATCTCACCCACCTCCGCATGGGATATAATCCATTAACACATGGCTTCATTCTCTAGTGCTAGAATACTCCTGTCTGTGATGCCTCTGGCACAGAAATCACCATACGCCACATTTTAACGAAGTACTAGGAGATACTGAAAAGTAATGCCCCTAAATTCTTTTGTATAAACTCTTAAAGCTTTTAATGTAAAACAAAGGCTATTAACAGTCTAAATCCTGTCCACATATTTGGGACCCTCTGCCGCTAGAGGGCTCCAAATTTTGGTTGTGTAACACTGCAGTGTGGAAGGTAACTGTGTCGGTGAGTGAGAAACTGCAGACTGTAATCGCATTACGAAATCAAATTCGAAGAGTTTCGTGTGGCGATGCCTGACCACAGACAAGGGTTGCGACATCTTCGACAAGCCGTCGTCTTGGGCACACTGTCATCTGTCATCCTTCTTACAGCCCCGACTTGGCCCTATCCGATTTTCATCTTTTTCCTGCCGGCCGGTGTGGCCGTGCGGTTCTAAGCGCGTCAGTTTGGAACCGCGTGACAGCTACGGTCGCAGGTTCGAATCCTGCCTCGGGCATGGATGTGTGTGATGTCCTTAGGTTAGTTAGGTTTAAGTAGTTCTAAGTTCTAGGGGACTGATGACCTCAGTAGTTAAGTCCCATAGTGCTCAGAGCCATTTCAACCATTTCATCTGTTTCCAAAACTTAAAAAATACCTTCGAGGATTTCACTTTGATATTTATGAAGCAGTGCAAGCAGAAGTGAGGTTGTACCTCCATCAATTAAGTCAAACTTTCTATAGTGACGCTATCAAAAATTGTCTCTCGTTGGAAGAAATGTCTTCGTCGCTGGGGTGATTGTGCTGACAAATAAATATATGGACATGAAAAATGAATATGTAGAATGTTAATAACTTTTCTTTTATTTAAACAACTTTAAGAGCTTTTACAAAAAAATTCGGAGGCATTACTTCTCACCAAGCCCTCGTCCCATTTGTACTTGTATTGTGACCAGGCATTGGCGGCAAACGTAAGTGAAGACCAGCCCTCTGTTTTAGGTAGTGATGAAACGAATGGGGATTTTAAAAACTTTTAAAATTTTGATTGGTGTCAGGTATAATTTTGTTATATTAATTCTGGGTATCTGAATCGATTGTGAGAGAGCAGCGATGTTGTAAGTTGTGTCACAGAAGTTAATTGAGTATCTTTGAGCTGCGCGAGTGCGCAGTGGAGCAGACTCCTTTTAGCTTTGGTGGAGACAGACTTGAATTTCAGCTGAGTTAGAGATAGGCTGATAATATTAAGCAGCGTTAGTGAGGAAGCTATGGAAATATTATGTTTCAAATTTAATGTCTCAGTTTATCATTTTGTTCAATCGACATGATTATGAAACTGATTTGTGAAGGAAGAAACCTACTGGAATGTCAGGTAAACATAATAATGATATTACTATTTTTTCACTATTGCTACGCCATCGAACTAACTTGGTTATTGTACTGAAAGTTATTAGATTTGAGCGATAGGAAAGTGTATTGTTTGGATGTTGAAAAGTTCATTACATTAAAAATCTGCCTTGAAATTTTTTTCTCAATATACAAAAATAAACATGGTGTTGTCATTTTTGCGCATGTTTCATTTTCTTACCAACCTTTCTCTTACAGTACTTTTTAATGTACACTCCTGGAAATGGAAAAAAGAACACATTGACACCGGTGTGTCAGACCCACCATACTTGCTCCGGACACTGCGAGAGGGCTGTACGAGCAATGATCACACGCACGGCACAGCGGACACACCAGGAACCGCGGTGTTGGCCGTCGAATGGCGCTAGCTGCGCAGCATTTGTGCACCGCCGCCGTCAGTGTCAGCCAGTTTGCCGTGGCATACGGAGCTCCATCGCAGTCTTTAACACTGGTAGCATGCCGCGATGGTGCCAATGATGGTCGTATGCGTGTTTGGCGCCGTGCAGGTGAGCTCCACAATCAGGACTGCATACGACCGAGGCACACAGGGCCAACACCCGGCATCATGGTGTGGGGAGCGATCTCTTACACTGGCCGTACACCACTGGTGATCGTCGAGGGGACACTGAATAGTGCACGGTACATCCAAACCGTCATCGAACCTATCGTTCTACCATTCCTAGACCGGCAAGGGAACTTGCTGTTCCAACAGGACAATGCACGTCCGCATGTATCCCATGCCACCCAACGTCCTCTAGAAAGTGTAAGTCAACTACCCTGGCCAGCAAGATCTCCGGATCTGTCCCCCATTGAGCATGTTTGGGACTGGATGAAGCGTCGTCTCACGTGGTCTGCACGTCCAGCACGAACGCTGGTCCAACTGAGGCGCCAGGTGGAAATGGCATGGCAAGCCATTCCACAGGACTACATCCAGCATCTCTACGATCGTCTCCATGGGAGAATAGCAGCCTGCATTGCTGCGAAAGGTAGATATACACTGTACTAGTGCCGACATTGTGCATGCTCTGTTGCCTGTGTCTATGTGCCTGTGGTTCTGTCAGTGTAATCATGTGATGTATCTGACCCCAGGAATGTGTCAATAAAGTTTCCCCTTCCTGGGACAATGAATTCACGGTGTTCTTATTTCAATTTCTAGGAGTGTATTTAAAAAAGAAATTCGCCAAATTTTTCTTCTTTAAATATAGTAATGACTGTTATTTCCAAATAGGAAGAATTTCTGACCACATTCAGAATGCGTTTTTTGTCAACGCACCCGCACATTAACTTTTAGCGCCAGCATAGTGGTACAAGTGGAACATAATTATCTTCAAAGCGTCCTTCATTAACGCAGCAAGTCCTTACAAATCAGGAAGGTCGAGACGTCTGAAATCGATACCTACAATGCATGACCAAAAATTCAAACCAGGGTGACAACGACAACATGACCGGACTGTTCTTCAGTCTTAATCAGCCGCAGTCTATGCTTCTATCGAATAGCTGCAATAGTCTTAGTCCCAGTAACAGGTAATACGTCAAACAGATCTACATTGGCAAATTAGTTCTTATAATATCGTCGATAAACGTTCTCAATGCCCTGCTGTAAGACCCGCCCCACCAAATGGGCTACAACATCCCGTTTCAAGGCTGATTGATGATTTGGGGCACTTTGCATAACGAGACGATCCCAATATTTGTGCTCTCCATCTGGTGTGATATAGTTACAGAAACTGTATCCAATAAACATTACCCTTCTTACACTAAGCGAGGCGTCGTTTGGCATTTACCAGCGTGATGTGTGGCTTATGAACATCCGCTCGACCATGAAATCCAAGTTTTCTCACCTCCACCCTCTGACAGTGGAAACATGTACCGGTACTGTTGTTGCTAAGACTGTAGATTAGGCAACTTTCAGAGGTAGTAGTATGGACCAAAAGAAGGAAAAAAACGTCCAGTAAACATGGGCTCTAAAACGCATACCTTAAGTGCTATGAGCTGTTGTTCAGTAGGAGAGATGTGTCGCACAGCAGCGAAAATAAACAAGTGCTCGATCTCTTAAGGTCACGCTGTATGTTAATCTAGTATTTTATGCATTTCTGACTCTCATTTATCATTTAGTGCCTCATTTTAAATGCACTCCATGATCTGACATGGAAAATATTTAGAAACTAAAAATAATTCCTATTTAGTCTTATCCAATGGTAGCAGTCCATCTTCTTTTTATGGCTGTCTTGTCTGGAGTTGGCTAGCTTAATCTGAAGCTGCTAATGCCGCACTGCGTTATATTGTAACATAAATGTCTGTTATCGTTGTCAGTATCAATGTAGTTTTCTACCGATCGTGAAGAATCAGCACTTGGTGTTATATTACGCCTGACGATATAAATTCTCTCTTCGTCTATGATAGTTAAACACAGATATGTTAGAGTAAAAAATATAGATTGTAAAAAAAGATAAAATTGGAAGTGTAGAAATTCACTTCTCTGATAGATACAGGTGAATGTCATATAAATACCTTCGGCCTGAGCCGGCCGCGGTGGTCTCGCGGTTCTAGGCGCGCAGTCTGGAACCGTGCGACTGCTACGGTCGCAGGTTCGAATCCTGCCTCGGGCATGGATGTGTGTGATGTCCTTACTTTAGTTAGGTTTAAGTAGTTCTTAGTTCTAGGGAACTGATGACCACAGCTGTTAAGTCCCATAGTGCTCAGAGCCATTTTTGAACCTTCGGCCTGAAACGTAAGTAATGTTGACTGAAAATGGTTGCGAATATGCAAACATAATAATATTTGAAGAATGTGATGTATATCAAGTATGCCTCTGATGATAACGGAGTGCTACTACATCACTAACAGTTTTGAGGTGTATCCTTGCTGAGAGCGCCAACTATCATGTACCACTCTACACGTCCATACATAAAGCACGTCCTATACAGAAAAACTGTTAAACAGTGATCAGCACTTTTGTTTGGCAATACTCCTCACGCACTGCCACTGAGACGACATTTATTCACAGTGTACCGTCTACGAATCTGAATAAACCACCGATCGCTTCAGCTCTGATGCTTAATTACTTCTTAAAGATTTAATTTAGTGCACCCTTACTTTAGGTAGGTCGCCTTGTTCATACAGGTGATGACAAGTTCATTGTGGGTCCTGTTTAGACAAAATTCCATAAACATAATAACACGTTTCAGAGTGTCCACGCTTGCTTTTAAGTCAGTTTTAGGTGTAACAAAAAACGTGAAATTCTCACGAAGGTGATATTCCTTTATATTGTTCATAACGCCACAGAAATTGCTGCCTGAAAACACATTTATCCGTATCTTTAATGTAATGTTTCGTTCAGCTATGGGGTGGAAACCCTTAACAAACCGCCCGCCATAGAGACCCTCCTGTAGTAATTTGCACACTTTCGGCGTACTCAATCATTCTTTTCACGTTTCTTCAGCTTTTCCGTCAGTATTGTAAATCCTTTCTCCTTTTCAAAGTCGTTATTTGAACAATGTTAACATTAAGTTGTTGCAGATACAGACGTTTCATTTGCCGCGATCACTTTTCTTGCTTGCACTGCGAGCTAGCAATGCACATCACGTCGAGTTGGAATATGCTTGTGCGAAATCACGTGACCAAATCACTTCTAGCTAAAACCAGAACTACTGTTCGCTTTGTCGAGTAATATTTAAATACAAAGAGCAGACAAAAAAACAAAAGGACTGTAACAAAATTTGATGTTAAAATTAAAACGATTTTACGTTACATAAAATTTTTTCCTTACACCTAAGCCGGCCGGAGTGGCTGTGCGGTTCTAAGCGCTACTGTCTGGAACCGGGCGACCGCTACGATCGCAGGTTCGAATCCTGCCTCGGGCACGGATGTGTGTGATGTCCTTAGGTTAGTTAGGTTTAATTAGTTCTAAGTTCTAGGCGACTGATGACGTCAGAAGTTAAGTCGCATAGTGCTCGGAGCCATACACCTAACTATAGGTCGATGCATCGTGAAAGTATTCGTAAAATATAAATGTTCTCATCTGTTCTGCGGCTTGTAAATGCGTGACGTGAGCGTTACTTGTGTGGAGGAAGCGTGGGTCGGTGTTGCACGGTACGTGGCGGCGCGGTTCGCCGCAACTGTTGATCGACCCGCATCTCGCAGTGTCGGCGGCACAGGACATTAATTACAAAGAGAGGTGTGGTAACGAGGCACGCCCGCGCGCCATTCGCCTGCGCCACAATTGCGGCAGATGTGCCTCGCATTTGTGCCACACCCGCAATCAAAACCGGGCAAACAGCACGCTCCCTCCTCCCTTCCCCTGTACGATCTTAGTCCGGGACATTAGCTTTTGGTCTGCTTAACGCTGTACAGGCCGACGTTATTTTGGTTTCCGAAATGTTACCACGAAACTCTTTGCTGCTTCCATTTAGGGAACCAGCGGCACACCGCGACGTTCCGTTGATTACATTCTAAGGTGTAATTAAGTGTACTCTATATGTAACATGACACTAGCGCCTTACGAAGGAAGTATCTGTCAATTAAACGGAGCATTCTCGCTGTCCACCAAAAGGTGAAATTCCTGAAGAGAAATTACACTGACTTAGCAAATGTCATAGGATAGTGAGGCACAGATGGCGCACGTATGTTCTATGAGGACCACACACACCCCTATGCCAGTGCAGTGTTATAAGAGACTTTCTGAGAAGTTGTTGTGCGAGTGATTTGTGTAACATGCAACGTCGTCGTGAGCTGACGCTGTTCGAACGGGGTATTGTAGTCGGTGCCCGACGGATGGGACTTTAGATTTCGGCAGTGGTTCAGGAATTCGGATGCACACGTTCAACCGTGTACAGTGTGTATCGTGAACTACTGGGTGAGGATGTCACAGTCCACAACGTTCGAACTACTGGCCTTCCAGCCACCCTCGATGACTGTGATTAGCGGCATATGAGACGGAGCGCTAATAGTGACAGAAGGACAACAGTGTAACAGAAAACGACTCAATTCAACACAGGCCGTGCTAGACACGTCTCCCAGTGGGCAATCTGTGGGAATATGGGTGCCATGGAATATGGGAGGCGGCGCCGCACACGGGTGCCCCTGTTAACCCAACGTCAGCAGTACACAACGGCTTGCATTTGTGGCCAATCAACTGGGATGAAAGCTGTAACAATGGCGTAAAGTGATAGGGTCGGACGAATCACGATTTCACCTACCATGCCGATGGGAGGCACCTTGTGTGGGACAGACCTAATAAATCGATGGATCCCGCCTGCAAATAAGGTGTGGTCGAAGACGGTGTTTCCTCTGTTATGGTTTGGGGCGCATTTTCCTGATGTCTAAGGAGCCCCTGGTTGTCCTGGGAAGGACTCTGAATGTTCCACGATATGTCAAGCTGCTCGGGAACCATCTGCACCCAGTTTTGGCCTTCCAATACCCTGGCGCTTCTGCGGTGTTTCAAGACGATAATGCGCCGCCACATCACTCCCACGTAGCCTGGGACTGGTTCCAGGAACATGCAGGAAAGGCTCAAAGACTGGGACGGTCACCCCAGACCACAGATTTGAATCCCATCGAGCATATCTGGGATGTTATGCAACGCACGCTGCGTGCCGTGGATCCAACATGCACTAGCAGACCAGAACTGGCTTCTGCTCTGTTAATGATTTAGTGCGAGCTGTTTCCAGTACCAGGGACTTATAGACTCACTCCTTCGGCGTCTCAATGCAGTCCGAAGGGCCATAGGAGGCCCCACGCTACATTAGGTGCCTAACTCATGCTAAGTCAGTGTCTATCATTCAGCAGCCTGCAGGATTGATTACGAGCTCCTCAGCTTGACATAAAGTCCAAGTAAGGACCATTAGCTTACATTTAAATTTGACAGCTCATTACACACTATCAGGAAAGCAGCGCCATCTACTGATTGTTTACAAATCAACTAATGTGATTCTATTGATTCAATTGTTGTTTGACTGCGGAAGAACGCAGACAACAATTGCTTCGAAAATGGTACCCCCACCCGATGTAAAGTGCGTGCTATAATATGATTTTTGTGCGCAAGAGGATGTATAGATGCTCGTTCATGAACCCACAGCAGTGAATGAAAGCTTAGAATACACAGCGGTGCTGAATCTTCAGGTACATATTCATTATGAAGAGAGGAGTGAGATGGTCTGTAACCCAACAGTTCATTTCGCGCGACGTGTCGACCAAATACTGCCATCTCATACATGATTGATAACTGACTTTCTTGCTGATCAATGTTTGGCGCAACAATATTTACACTGTTTACAAAGAAAAAAATCTTCGACGTGGTCGTCAGACATGCTTAGCGACTAACACAAAGGAATGATTTGTTTCCCCACGTTGTTACGGACGACGAGACGTAAGCACCCCTATAACAAAGAAGAATAAAAAAAACAGTAGTGGTTTAGTAACATTTTACTTCATCAAAACAAAGCTCTTTATTCGAGATGAGAAACGATGACTACCGTGTTCCGGACGAAAAGGTCATCCTTTCGGTTGATTTCGTGAAACATTGGCTAACATTTCTGCTGACGCCTACTGCAAAACACCAAAATGGGATAAAAAGGAAAGCTACGCCATTTTAGGGCGCAGATGGGCCAATCGCGACCGACCGTCTTCTGTGTCGTCCTCTGCCAATGGTGTCATTTGGAAGCGGTGTGGAGGGACACCTCTCTCCAGGCCGTTGTCGGCTTCACACACCTTGAAGCTGCTACTTCTCATTCAAGCAGTTGCTCAGTTGGGAGCACGACAAAGAGTGGAATCCGGTGAAGTCAAGCCACCATGGAAATATCGCTGAGAATACCGGAAATTGAACCCAGTTCCTGTGCATGGCAGGCAGCCAAGATGACAACTTAGCAACTTTTTTCCCCAGAAGTTCCTCTATTTATAATTCCAAATTCTTCTTGGTTGCTAGATTTTTCTTGCTGCTCAAAAATATTTTTTATCTCGTTATAATTGATTGTTGATGTCTACCTTGTCAGCAACTGTATCTTCATCTTCTCTGCAACTTACTTTTGGAATTTACTATATTATTCTAACGTTTCCTTAAGATCATGTGTAAACTTCTCAACACGGAACTGATTCTGATTGTCTTCCTTTCTAACGAGAGATGTAGGTTTATGAAGATCTTTCGTAGTTTTCGCTACTATCTGATTACAACTCAACTGCGCAGCGTGGACTTTGTCCCTGAGACTTGTAGTTTTGTTACAGACATTTTCCAGCCATTGGTAATACTGAAACCTTATGGTTCCAGATATATTTTAAATTCTAAAACATCTTTGATGTGTATATGCAGAATGAAGCGACGAATAAAAATTTTTTACCAAGGCTGGGATTCGAAGCTGAGTCTCCTGCTAACACCGAGCGAGGTGGCGCAGTGGTTAGCACACTGGACTCGCATTCTGGAGGACGACGGTTCAATACCGTCTCCGGCCATCCTGATTTAGGTTTTCCGTGATTTCCCTAAATCGTTTCAGGCAAATGCCGGGATGGTTCCTTTGAAAGGGCACGGCCGATTTCCTTCCCAATCCTTCCCTAACCCGAGCTTGCGCTCCGTCTCTAATTACCTCGTTGTCGACAGGACGTTAAACACTAACCACCACCACCATCTCCTGCTAACATTGTAACACTGTTTTTTTCTCACTCATCTTTTTTTTCTTGAGCGGGGAAGCGGGTGGGGGGGGGGGGTTGATCTCGGGGGCAAAGTGGGCAGATGACATTTCAAGAGACCTGACCGCAATGTCTCTCTCGCTAAACAGGAACATATGGAAGGGGTAAATGGCTACAGGAGAATATTTATTTATTTATTAACAAAAAAAAATTGCGTTTTCCATGACTTGTCTCTTTCGCCAATACTACAAAAGGAGCCGTGCGTACTACTTACGTAAAATAAGAAAACAAACAAAAGGTAAAATTTCTGTAACACGCATTGTAAGACGTCGATAACCCTCGGACGCCGCCGTCCCACCGTCATGGCATGTCTTTTCGTAAAGTTGTGTACATACCGTTACCTGTTCAATCTTCTATGTGTGACAGTATCAAATTTATCTCCTGAAATGAATGATCCAGCTACGGGGTGGATCGTGGAAGATACTCCGCAGGAAGTTTGAAAAGTATTTGCTGTACTTCATGTTCTTCAAAATATCACGTTTAAATAGTTTCAAAAATCCATGAGTCCTATGACACCACCTCCAAACAAATAATGAATCACGTGACTTCTGATTCACGTGAGAGCGTCATGCTTCGTCCTCGGGTAATAAACAGTGAGAGGCACCCACATGCCTTGCTCATACTGTGGCATCAAGCAGTCAGGCCTGCAAGATGAGTGGTCTGCCAAGCGAGTGGATTCATTCTTAATTTATCGAGTAACATGAACTCTCGTACTCACACTTAAGTTACAAGTTATCCTCCTATATGATTAATACGCAATGGAAACACGCATCTGACTATCAGTAATTTACAGAACTCTGACTGTACACTACGCACTGGCAATACCACATTTTCTTTCTTTTTTCATTTAACGGCTTTTGTCAACACGTGGCCACCGCACTGAATATGAATGGCGCACACATTATAAATTTGGGACATTATGACAACATACAGTTCGAAGGAAAAGTCCGCCAATCTTTTTCTTTTCACTATCCTATTTATTCCGATAAATTCTCTAACCTAAACACACAAATTCTATAACCTACAACAATATCACATGACAAATTCCGCCCAGTGGGCATGGCTTTACAATGGTTAATCTCTATATTCTGGTCTCGTATTTATTTTTAACGCTACAGTGCACTTTCTGGATAGGATGGTAGATCTTTTATTATACCTCACACTTCGACTCTCACAATCATCATCACTAAACTTTCCTCCAGACCGAGCGGTACCGAAGGAACAAGCATAACCCACTAATCTTTTGAAACTACCTCGCTACTCTCCAGTGCAAACCACACATACCCAAATTACATGACATACACCACACTACAACATGAAATACACTCCTGGAAATTGAAATAAGAACACCGTGAATTCATTGTCCCAGGAAGGGGAAACTTTATTGACACATTCCTGGGGTCAGATACATCACATGATCACACTAACAGAACCACAGGCACATAGACACAGGCAACAGAGCATGCACAATGTCGGCACTAGTACAGTGTATATCCACCTTTCGCAGCAATGCAGGCTGCTATTCTCCCATGGAGACGATCGTAGAGATGCTGGATGTAGTCCTGTGGAACGGCTTGCCATGCCATTTCCACCTGGCGCCTCAGTTGGACCAGCGTTCGTGCTGGACGTGCAGACCGCGTGAGACGACGCTTCATCCAGTCCCAAACATGCTCAATGGGGGACAGATCCGGAGATCTTGCTGGCCAGGGTAGTTGACTTACACCTTCTAGAGCACGTTGGGTGGCACGGGATACATGCGGACGTGCATTGTCCTGTTGGAACAGCAAGTTCCCTTGCCGGTCTAGGAATGGTAGAACGATGGGTTCGATGACGGTTTGGATGTACCGTGCACTATTCAGTGTCCCCTCGACGATCACCAGTGGTGTACGGCCAGTGTAGGAGATCGCTCCCCACACCATGATGCCGGGTGTTGGCCCTGTGTGCCTCGGTCGTATGCAGTCCTGATTGTGGCGCTCACCTGCACGGCGCCAAACACGCATACGACCATCATTGGCACCAAGGCAGAAGCGACTCTCATCGCTGAAGACGACACGTCTCCATTCGTCCCTCCATTCACGCCTGTCGCGACACCACTGGAGGCGGGCTGCACGATGTTGGGGCGTGAGCGGAAGACGGCCTAACGGTGTGCGGGACCGTAGCCCAGCTTCATGGAGACGGTTGCGAATGGTCCTCGCCGATACCCCAGGAGCAACAGTGTCCCTAATTTGCTGGGAAGCGGCGGTGCGGTCCCCTACGGCACTGCGTAGGATCCTACGGTCTTGGCGTGCATCCGTGCGTCGCTGCGGTCCGGTCCCAGGTCGACGGGCACGTGCACCTTCCGCCGACCACTGGCGACAACATCTATGTACTGTGGAGACCTCACGCCCCACGTGTTGAGCAATTCGGCGGTACGTCCACCCGGCCTCCTGCATGCCCACTATACGCCCTCGCTCAAAGTCCGTCAACTGCACATACGGTTCACGTCCACGCTGTCGCGGCATGCTACCAGTGTTAAGGACTGCGATGGAGCTCCGTATGCCACGGCAAACTGGCTGACACTGACGGCGGCGGTGCACAAATGCTGCGCAGCTAGCGCCATTCGACGGCCAACACCGTGGTTCCTGGTGTGTCTGCTGTGCCGTGCGTGTGATCATTGCTTGTACAGCCCTCTCGCAGTGTCCGGAGCAAGTATGGTGGGTCTGAGACACCGGTGTCAATGTGTTCTTTTTTCCATTTCCAGGAGTGTACTACACAGAGAATGGTCACAACATTATCACTTTCAGTTTCCCCACTTCAATTAATATTTATCCCAGTTTCACACGACACTGCCCCACTTCATAATTCTACTTTCCTACTATGAACTCTGGAGATATTTGCACGTCTTCCTGTGCAATGCAAGCCAAGTGACGTTGCTGGATAGACAGCCGACTCACCTTGCTTCTCTCTCAGAGTTTGAATCTAGCGTCACACGGAATCATATCACACAAAGTAATATTAAGAACGTATTCATCACACACGCGAGTCCTCAACTGATACCATGGATGAGTACTTCTCTTTATCTTTTGTCTCATCCACAGTTTGAGACTCACACAGTACTCACCACGTGGAAGTACTCGTCTCTAATTTCAAGTCCTGCACACGCCATTTCTTAAATATTTCAACTTATGGTACACACGCTATTTCTTAAATATTTCAACTTATTGTACACACGCTAGTAATTCAGCTTAACTTAAGCACACGGAAGTATTTCAACTTATTGCTACACGTGGTTTCATTGTGACCGTTGGTCACTTCCGAAGATTACTACAATCCCTTTAATATTACCTGCCTGACATTTAATTCTCCCCACAAAAGTTCCTGAAATAGAGAAATTATTATTTCAAACCACTCTTAAATATTCCACATGCATACCATGTCTCCACTCTTTCATCATTACGAAGCACAATGAAACAGGTGTTAACAGCACAAGATCCAGCGGCAGAGTGCCGAAACATGGCCGTTCTCTAGGTCCTCTCCCATCTCTGTCGAGGTGGGGGAAGCACCTTGCTATCGTATTGGTCAGCCACATTTCTGGTGCTCAAAGCTCTGGCAAATTTCATGTCTTTGGTCCCACCAAAGGTGGCCAAAGGATCGACTCAAAGATGATCATATATTCACATTCACTATCTGCGGTTAGCAGACGACCATACATTCATTCATTTCACAGATCTCACCAAACTGGATGTAGGGATTTACTTTGTGGGAGTGCACATGTGATCAGTTAAATAAATAAATTGTCATTCTTTCCCACACTGGTATCCGGCTTCGCTGTATTAATTGAAATTGAGTTAGTTTTACAAAAAAAATGTGTTGTTCTGACAAAAATAATGAAGTATGTTGTACCTATTTTCAATGCCGGGCAGTACTGTACCCTTTCACCACCGGCTACCCATGCAGAAAAAAATGGCACGGTACTATCCTTGCAATGCAAGGGTAGGTCCGAACATTTTTTTAAGAAAGCTGTATTAGAACAAACGTAGCAAGTCATCAAAATAACCAGGAGGAGACCTTAGCCCCTGGTGACCTCAAATAGACGACCAAATGCTGTTACTTTACCAAAGTATTGACACAGTTGTTCCATTATTGTACTCTCCACAATCCGGAGTAACGTACACATACAAGTTTGCAACAATCCACATGACAAATAAAACATTACATCACACAAATAAAAAATAATGTTGAGATAAAAATTTGCTTAGTTACTGGGATCTTCGATATTTTTATGAGTAATCCAAACTTCACTAATACTATGACAAATAAAAGAAAATACTAATTGTACTCATGAAATTTCAAATAGCTCACCGTCCAAACACAGAACAAGTAATCTGACATTCATAAATTGCGTTGTAATAATCTTTACATGGCAATGTCTAAATACAAAACAAAATCAACAAAAGAAAAAAAATTGCGTACACTAGTTACATGTAGAAGTCAGGCTCCATATCAATACACGCAATAAGTAGTTAGCAATAAGTGCTTGAATCCACCAGTAGCTCTCGTATCTTACTCTATTGCTCATTTCTCTGTTGTCACACATTTAGACGACAAGAACTTGCATTTCGACTAGCCTTCGTTACCCTTTAATGTGAAATACCACCACTGCGATAATGAAAATAAGTGACTTCAGTCAACACACCAACAAGTTCATTACTATCCACGACATTAAAATGCATCAGTTAATTCCGATATTTGTTGTGCAATGCAAACTCTTGTCCCCTGTGACAACCTTACTGATCAGTGCTACAAGAGCCGCTACGTTAGTATTACGCCACTGGCTAATAATTAAAGCATCATTGTATCAAATATTCTAATAAACATGCTACGTGAACTTGATAACCCAGAACAAACAAAAAAAACAAACACTAACTATTCTAAACACAAATGTTAATGAAATACAATTGCACTTGCTGTCCCTTCAGGAATGAAACATATATAAAAAAAACATTTACACAATTACAAATACATTATTCCCTATCTTACGAGTCACACAGAAACATTTCATTCTGTGATTTTCTTGGGGTCAAAAAAGTTGCTGACAGGTTCCCTAGAAACATTGTCTCGGTGTCAAAGCTCTCCCATGGTTACCCGGACGAAAGTCTTTAAGTCACTCAAATCGGCATTTTGAACACGCACTGAACAGTAAACTGTATCTCACATTAAACACAAATGTCATAGTCACACTCAGCGTACCATCCACACGAATCTGGTCGTCCAGAAGTGGCCCTACAACTACCATTACTCACGGTTCTGTCCTTTCAGTTCATGGTGTAATTACAAGTCGTAAGTTCCAACAAACAGCACTTATTCCCGCACCAATTCAAGAAATGTCTCCTACTACAGACGCAAATGTCAATGTCCCACTCTACTTTCTTGCGTTCATACAATAATTAGTCACCAAACGACAACTGTCCTCTTCAAGAATACCAAGCGTCCCACATGCAATTGACAAAGCACACTTAACAAGTCACTGCCAAAAGTTTATGGATCCCACCGTTCAGTGGTCATGACAAAACAAAACGATCGTCCTGTCTGCTAAAGACAAAATCTTTTTCACCACTCACAATGTGGAAACAGCAGTCCTTCACTTTCTACCTTATGGAGACATACGAGCAGTCGTCTTGTTTCACGGCTCCACAGTCCAGTACTAGTTAATAGTTGCTGGTAACAAATGCCAGCCGGGCTCTGCCACGCGTCGTCCATTCTGCCGTGGCGCCGCTGCGCGCCCCGTTGAGCAGAAGAAACCACCCGCTGATGCCTCCGCGGGATACTTTCCCCAGTCGTAAGGGTGGCGGAACTTATGAATGGCCAGTGGTACGTGCGTGTCGCCCCAGGCCGTTGACCTGCTGTAGCGGGCGCGTGGAGTGTACCCCGACCGGCAGTGGAGTGGGGAGTGCCGCGGCTCTGTCGCCCATCGCCATGGCGACGTCAGCTCGGCCCGCTAGCGGTATGGGCGTTACGACAGCCAATCAGTCAGACGCTTCCGTGCATCTCGCAACATTACAGACAAAAGGATATATTTAAATACTCATCGATTACATGTATGATCTATTAGATACATTGGTAATAAAAGAAACTTTGTTCTAAAAAAAACATAAAATCATACCCCCTAGTTTTCTACACATACAACATCAACATTTATCCCTTTTCTATATACAGCCCACACTTGTGCTATTGATTGTGCCTGTCGTCCCTCATACAAAACATGAAAGTGTAAAAAAAACAAAAGGAATAATAGACAATCTATACAACTCATAATTACAATATAAAATAGTAGACTACTCTAACATCCTATCACAGTGAAAATATTAGAAACTGTTGATTCTAAAACTACAATATGCAATGAACCTTTGTGCTTGTGACAGACTGAAATTAATACCCCTTGAAAGTGTTCTAACAAAAAAATAAGAAATAATCTACACATCTCTCAATTACCTACCACATGTTATTAAATAGTAAACTACTTTAACATCCTAACACAACAAACATTTTAGAAACTGATGACTCTAAATCTACAACA
This sequence comes from Schistocerca piceifrons, assembly GCF_021461385.2. Taxonomy (NCBI): domain Eukaryota; kingdom Metazoa; phylum Arthropoda; class Insecta; order Orthoptera; family Acrididae; genus Schistocerca; species Schistocerca piceifrons. The sequence goes on along the minus strand of NC_060149.1, from coordinate 598,954,013 downwards.
TACAATGCACCTTTGTGCTTGTGACAGACTGAAATTAGTATCTCTTTATACATTTTACGTTTTATTATACATAACAACATTTCTAGGACACGTATGTGCCATCCACATGTCAGATGCTGACCTGACATCGAGGTTCATCCCAATCTAACAATACACAATAATGTTTTAGTTATGGATCAGTAGCATCCACTTTACAGTAGTGTGCGCATTGATCACACTACTCTACGACTCTCACTCACCAGACATCACATTTTCCTTCTCATTCAATCCATTAATACACTAACAGAATAGGTCTAGAAGTCAGCTAACCTTAACACCACCACACTCACGACAACATACCATACCTTTCCTCCCTTATACTCAACCACATAACACATGAAGCTGTTTCGGAGATAGCTTTCCAGTCTCCGAATTCGTCCTTTCACTCTGGCACCTCTCTCCATCGGCTTACCTCTGCATTCACTTCACCGATTATTCCTCCTGCTAAATATCACTTAGAATTGCGACATTTCATCTAAGAACAAAAAGTACACAAATTATTCATCCTGCAAAATAACTGTACACATTCTTGGTACCGTTTTGATTAGTTATACTGGTACCAGGCTTCAACAACAACAAAAATGATTTTTGCCAAATTGCATATCTTATGGTAAGAATTAGATTTACACTTATATTACATCTTACGTCAGTATTCCACAACGTTCACCATCAGGATCTCATACTCCCTTTATGTCCTTTCACGTTGTGCAGTTGTCCTCATCTCTTCATTCGTATTTCGGCTCTCCGTCCGTCCATTACTCCATCATTTCCTGGTCTTCCTTCGCCATTCACATCTACCTCGATTGCAGCATACACCGGCCTCTCTGTAACATACATCTAAGACATCTCCACATTATTCAATTCTACTCACCTTTATTTACCACTGTTTCACCACGTCGAATCTCTCTTTATTAATCACACTGCTCCACGTCGCTTCTCTCCTTATATATCACCTTTATCCACTACTATTTATCACGTCGCTTCTCTATCTACCATCTTTATCCACTCATTAATCATCACGTCGTTTCTGCTTGATCCTTATTCATATGACAAAAAATACGTACATACACCACTCTGTCGACTCCTGTTCATGACTCATTCGACCAGTCTATTCCGTCATACTTCCTGACATCCCGCCTGAAAATTCTTATGTTCGATTTGACCCTGCACAACGTTACACACCACAAATAAATACACTGACTATCTACCATAAATTGCCTACTTTAGATCTATCCTTAACTTTTCCATAATTTGATGTTAGAAATGTGATGAAGCCCACGAGATTGTTTTCCCTTGATCGTCTCAATCAGTACAGCATTTTCATGGACAATCCGCCTCACTCTGAATGGTCCACTATACACCGTAAAGAATTTGCTAGTTAGGAATCTGTGCTTCTTTGATAATCGATGAGTTTTAACTAGAACCTTGTCTCCTACTGCCAATTCGATCTTACGGATCTTTCCTTTCTGCTTCTCCTGCCTATTCTTAGCTGCTTTCTTAACACGCTCTATCGCAACCTTGACAATTTCTGTGTGCCTCTGCTTTCCTGATCGCGTAAAATCTACCAGCTCCCTGACTCGGTCTGGTGGTGGTTCATTCTTTAGTACCGTAATTGCTGATAAACCAGTTGCTCCATGTGGTAGCTCATTGAGGATGTCCTGAAAATCTTTGAGAAAAATACTCCAACTTCTGTGTTGCCTATGGCAATAGATCTTACACAATTTTCCCAGTTCTTTTACCACTCTTTCACTGGGGTTACTTGCAGCATGGTATCGGGATATGAACACCGGTTTTATCCTTCTTCTCTTCAGTGTGGTTAGCCATTGTCTGGATCTATATTGTGGTCCATTGTCAGCTATGAACTTTTCTACAGTACCTACTTCTCGCAAAAAGTTTTTCACGATTGCTGCTGCTACTGTCCTTCCCGTCGCACGTTTCAATGCGGTAAAAGTCACATACTTTGACACGAATTCCACTGCTACTAAAACATATCTATATCCTTGCACTGACTTAGGTAGCTGGCCAAACAAATCTGTTGCTCCGAATTCCCTCAATCTACCTGGCACTATCGGAAAAAGCGGTGCTTTGCATGAGATAGTTAACGATTTTGCCTTCTGGCACAATTTGCAACTACCAAGCACGTTCTTGATCCTCCTCTCCATACTAATGAAATAAACTGATTCCCTTAACTTCTTACAGCATTTCCTTGCCCCGTAATGCCCGTAACTTAGGTGCGTGTACCAGATCAACTTGTTGACTATTTCATTTGGTATACACAACACCCAGTCCTGTGTGTTCGGATTTCTACGGTAGAAAAGGACCCCGTTCTGAATTGTATAAAAGCGCGCTATATTGGCATCTAAGTTCGCTCTAACTCTGTCCTTCACCATTCTCCATGACGCGTCTTTATCCTGCTCTTTCGCGATATTTGTGAGTACCGCCCCTATGTATTTCTCGAACGGCACGCCCTGCATATACAATATATCATATCTGTTCTCGTTTACCTCCTCATCAAAGCATTGACCATGACCTACTGGGTTCCTTGACAACGCATCTGCCACTATATTCTGTGGCCCAGGAATATACATGACCGAAAACTGAAACTCCTGTAAATAGAGTGCCCACCTAGCGAGTCGTCTATGGTTAAGTTTGGCCGACATCAGAAACTGTAGTGACTTGTGGTCAGTATAGATTTTAGTATGCCTTCCATACAAATAGTATCTAAACTTACTAAAACCCCATACTATTGCCAAAGCTTCAAGCTCAGTTACCGTGTAATTTCTCTCAGCTTTGCTAAGCACTCGGCTCGCAAATGCAATAGGTTGTTGTATTACTTCTCCTCCTTGCTCTTGCTCTTGGAACAATGTAACCCCAAGTCCACTACGGGAACTGTCCGTGGCCATACAAAACTCTTTCCCTAGGTCTGGATGCCCGAGAAGAGGTGCCGATAGCAGTGCCTTCTTTAACGCCTCATACTCTTCCTGTGCGACAGGGTCCCAATTCCATACCGTTTTCTTTCCAGTCAGCTGACATAGTCTGGGTGTCGCTGCACCCCCAATCTTAATGAACCTCCTGTAAAAATTGATTAATCCTAAATAACCCCGTAGCTGACGTTTTGTTCTTGGCACCGGAAAATCTCTGATTGCTTCGAGTTTGTCTGGATTTGGTCTTATTCCCTCTGGTGTCACAATGTGACCTAAAAACTCGATTTCTTTTCGTCCAAATTCTGACTTTCCCAAATTCACGGTTACCCCATGCCTCTCCAATGCACCGAGCAATATTCTTATCGTTCTATTGTGGTCTTCCCAGTTTCTTTCGGCTATCAGGACATCATCCACGTACTGTGTTACCTTATCTTTTATTTCATTAGGAATGACAGTATTTAGCGCTCTGATAAATGCCGCGGATGATACATTTAACCCAAAAGGTAGTTTCCGGAATTGATACGATTTCCCGTAGCACAAGAAAGCAGTGTATTTTCTACACCCCCTATCTAACTCTACCTGCCAGAAACTCATTCTCAAATCAACTGAGCTGAGAACTCCGATCCCGTGAAACTTTTGTAGCAATTCGTCAAGTGTCAGCGGCCGATCTGTCTCTGGCTCTATTATCTTATTAATCCTTCTTGCGTCCAAAACTAATCTAATTGACCCATCCTTTTTTTCAACACAAACTAAAGGGCTGTGGTACGGACTGGATGCTGGTTCGATAATCCCTTGTTGTAGCATGCTTTCGATCTCAGCTTCCACTCTTTCTTTGTACACAACAGGTATCGGGTACACTCGGGCCCTAAACTGTTTATGTAGCTTGACCTTGAATCTATACACAAAATTTCTTATTGTACCCGCAGCATGTTTAAATACCTTTCTATTCTCGTATAAAATTTTCTGCAATTCCCCGTAGACCGTGGTCCCTCGTAAATGCCAGATTTTCTCCCTGATCCCCTCCTCCAAACATTTATGAATTTCCTTCTTCTCTTGTTGGAACCCCGTATTCTGTGCCTGTCTACCGGACTTTACCGCCAGACATAATCTAAGTGTGCGTTATCTTTAGCATATAAACAATCGTCGAATCTTAATGTAATTTCCTCCGAATCTCGTTTCAACCCCATCGAACCATTTCTCATGTTAACGATTGCTTTATATTGGTTCAAAAAATTAACGCCTAATATCCCTTCAACAGTTAGAGATGACACAATCATGAACACTGTACTAAACCTCTTCGCCTGGCACACAAAGTCTACCTGCGCTTGTAACTTCACCTCAATTCCCTTTCCTGTAACTGCCCCTCTCACTGTTGTCCTTTGCAATGGCAACGTTGGCCATGGTTTTGTAAGGCTACAACACTTAAACACATCTTCTCTCAAAACACTCATTACACTGCCTGTGTCGATGACACAAGGTACGATTATATTATTTATTTCTACGCTAATTATTGGGTGGACTTCGCTCCCCACATCTCCTACCTCCTCTAACAGATTCTCCCTTAGTTTTCCGTAATCGATATACCTAATATTTACATCATTAATAGTCCTGGTTTGTACCCGCCTATCGTGTAGTCACCTTCTTGTCCCCACGTCATTGTGACAGTGATTGTCCTGTCGTGAACCCAATGACTGCCTATCCTCTCTTCGCCCATCATTTTCATTTTCCCTTCTTCTTCCATCTCTGTCCCATCTTCTATTTTCCCGGTTTGCTGGTCGATATCCCCATGAATTCTGCCCCCTATTTCCTCGCCATCTTCCATTTCCGTCATTCCCCTGATTCCATGCTCTCCTGTCATTCTGATAGTTTCTGCCGTTCCTATCCTCGACTCTGTCTGACCTATGAGTCGTGTCGCCGTTCACAATGTTACTCTCATTACTCAGTGCCTGTAACAAGTGCTGAAATGACGCGGAATCGTCTAAGCCTCTGCCTGCTATCACTATATCTCTGCGCAATCTCACTGGCAACTTCGTTATACAGATCCTAATGAGCTCCCCAGTTTCGTATGGCACATCCAAATATCTATTTCGTCTCAGCATTTCCTGATAGCACGACACTGGATCTCTTATACCACCTTCGTTACAATTTGGCATCATCAATATGCTTTGCTTAACCTGATCCTGCTTACTTTTCGACCAGAATTCATTTAAAAAGTTGTTACAAAATATCTTGTAGCTACTACAGTCTTTAATAACTTCCTGCATTTTCGCTCTAGCCTCGTCCCTCAAATGGTTACACACAAACTTCATTTTGAGGAGCGGTCCCCACGATGAAGGTAATGAATCTTGAAATTGAGACAGCAACAGGCATGGATGTTGGTAGTTATCAGGATCCGGAATACAAGTGTACGTTTGTACCGACACGAAGTGCCTCCTACATTCTTCTTCCGCATTTATGTTTTCCGACCTTGGACTATACCCAGTTGGGTTTGCCACCTGTTTTATCCGACACAACCGTTCTTCTAACTCTCTGAGTTCGTCTTCCTCTTTCTGCCTATTTTCGTTTTTTGAATTTATCTCACTCTCCCTCTGCAATCTACCTGGTGGTGTTTCACCTTCGCTTCTGCACGCTAATTGCAACTGTGCAAGTTCTTCCCTATGTTTCCTATTTGTTTCTAATTGTGCCTCTTTAAACTGTAATAGTGATTGTATCTCCTCCTGGTCGGCATAAACCTCTCGCTGCGTACTATCAGAGCCTGTTTCGCCTCTTATACCGATCTTTTCTACATCTGCGCTAATCGTATTCATTCTGACCACTACCTCCGCAACTTCATCTCTGTGTTTATTTAGCGCCACTTCCTGCCGGGTGACTTGAGCTTCCACGCTGTCTAATGCCCCTTGTTTATCTGCAAGTAAGTCCTCCACTATCTCTTTGATTCGCTCATCCAGCAACACGCCCCTACGTTCTGTAATACCGCTCTCTATTGCACTTATTCGTACCTCCAAATTATTGGCTTTTTCTTTCACGGCATCACATTCTTGCTTCACTGCATCCAGATTCTTCTCCCCCTCATCTAACCGATTATTAACTGCGGACAGACACTCATCGATAACTGTGTGTAGCTTCCTCATTGCCTCTTTATTTCCCTTATCCATTGCCTCCAATCTTTCCTTATTTGCTTCCAATCTTTCCTTAATCTCCCTATCTCTCTCCTTATTATCTCTGTTCATCGCTTCCAATCTTTCCTTAGTCTCCTTATCCATCGCTTCCAATCTTTCCTTATTTGCTTCAAATCTTTCCTTATTCTCCCTATCTCTCTCCTTATTATCTCTATCCATCCTCTATAAAAACTGCAGTAGCACACTGTCATTTGCTACTTTCGGTGCGCTCACCTCGTTCACCTGAGAAACCGTAGCTTCGCCAAGGGTAGTTGCACTTTCACTGCATACCTGACCTAGTCCCGGCTCGCCCGCGTCGTCGGGAAAAGCCCCCGATTGTGAACAAAGCCCTCCGCATAAAGGATCACCTATCCGCGGTCCGCTGAACAATTCAGCCCCTTCTCATTGCTTGCCGTCCCCGCTCATTAACCCATGGTCAACAGCTACTTCCTGCTGCACTGCTACGTCCACCCCAGAATCGCTATTCTCCATGGTGGCTACACTTTTCGACTGCGACCTAGTTACTACGGACATTACGCAAAAAAAATTATACCACGATCTTCCAGCCTTGGACGATATAGCAATTAATTACATAAAAAAAATAAAAGATCCTCACCAATCCAGAAAGAAATTGCAAACAGAAAAAATTTTACTTCTTAGCGCTATCACAATATATTCCATCAAAAAATAAAAAAAAATAAAAAAAATCTTAACAGCAAAATATCCTGGCAAAATATCCTGGCGGGGTCGAAATTATGAGAGGTACCCACATGCCTTGCTACACGTGGTTTCATTGTGACCGTTGGTCACTTCCGAAGATTACTACAATCCCTTTAATATTACCTGCCTGACATTTAATTCTCCCCACAAAAGTTCCTGAAATAGAGAAATTATTATTTCAAACTACTCTTAAATATTCCACATGCATACCATGTCTCCACTCTTTCATCATTACAAAGCACAACTAAAACAGGTCTTAACAGCACAAGATCCAGTGGCAGAGTGCCGAAACATGGCCGTTCTCTAGGTCCTCTCCCATCTCTGTCGAGGTGGGGGAAGCACCTTGCTATCGTATTGGTCAGCCACATTTCTGGCGCTCAAAGCTCTGGTAAATTTCATCTCTTTGGTCCCACCAAAGGTGGCCAAAGGATCGACTCAAAGATGATCATATATTCACATTCACTATCTGCGGTTAGCAGACGACCATACACTCATTCATTTCACAGATCTCACCAAACTGGATGTAGGGATTTACTTTGTGGGAGTGCACATGTGATCAATTAAATAAATAAATTGTCATTCTTTCCCACACTGGTATCCGGCTTCGCTGTATTAATTGAAATTGAGTTAGTTTTACAAAAAAAATGTGTTGTTCTGACAAAAATAATGAAGTATGTTGTACCTATTTTCAATGTCGGGCGGTACTGTACCCTTTCAACAGTATCCTGATAGAGAAGAGTACGTGGATCTACATAAGGGGACGACATCCTTAAAAAGAGAGACAAAATTTGCTGTACAAAATATCCTATCTTTTCCGCCTACCTACAACGCAGCCGATGTTCGTCTTTATCCTGAACGTTGCAGTTCACTCATAAATACTGATGACTGTGTAGTTTAGTCCCTTTACTCTCTAAACTTCACACATAAAGACGAATCGGCAAGATGTATCCTATGGAGTACTCTTGAGCAATCCGTTTTTGTTCAGCGTCATGTACCAGGTCAAACTTACGCCTGAATCTACCGTTACCGCATTGACAGCGTGCCATATTACTTTCCAGTGTACGGTAGGATATATCAATTCTACATTAGCCGACTGGTGGCGAAGTAGGATCAGACAGATGTCACTGCCCGTTGGTAAGCGAGTGTCAGGGAGAACGTTCCGTAGGTAGTAATACTCCAGATAAGACCGCCCAAAGTATGAAAATGACACCGGTATCTCACTAAGCGACACCGGAGAGTCAAGTCAAGATAGTGCCAGAGCCTCCATCGAGCCCGTGAGGTTTATCGGGAATCACTGCCAAAGCTTGAGGTGCATACCAACGTATAAAGACACGGCTCGATCATGAATGTTGACAAGGCTAAGTCCGCCGCGTTCTTTAGGAGGAGTGAAGAAGCCTTATTGAATATTAAGTGCTGACAAATGAACCGCATGCCGCCATGAGGCTACGAGCTACTTGTTTAGGCTACAGTAACTTTGGCGCTACATGCGGAATTCGTGATGCCTGATAGACATTAATAAACTCAGTCCGTTGATGAAGGTCCAAAGCACGAAGACAACGATCCGCAAGTCCAGCGCGAATATGTAGAAAGAAGCTCCGATAATTAACGGTCGTGATGCGTAAGATGTTGTCCATCGAGTCGATACGAAGACAACAATGTCTGAGTGGAACGACGCTTGTGCTTGTCATCCCAGTGCCAGTATTCAACGCTACCGATTTATGTACATTTATATGGCTCCCGTAAGCTTCACCATAATTGGCTTACTAATCCATGGCTCTACGGACGTCATGTTCGTCACGAAGAGTTAACATTCGATGTTGCGCCACCTAGGAGATAGAGCATCGCTTCGACGATAGCGCCCGGGTAATGCATATTCTGAAGAACAGCAGTTAAGCGCTATGATCGACGCGATCAAATGCTTGACTAAAGTCTATCGCAGCCAGCGCTCCAGGTAAACGGCACACCTGAGCGAGGACAATCAGTTCTCTGTAGCAGCATAGGGCGGCGAGAACATTATGCGCCCCACACATCGATGCCTGACTCATTGATAGGACACGAGACGTCGTACCCCGTATTCGAGCTGCCAATAGGCGTGTGAAGATTTTCGTATCACATTTCAGTGATGTTAATGGCCTTTAGTTAGTAATACGTGACCCTTCGCGACGTTTATGGATTGGGATTACGACACCTTCCACAAAGGCAGCCCGAAATTGCATCTCCGAGTCGTGAGCTGTTGACGTATAGTAGTCCCATAGTGTACCAATAGCGTCTGGAACGAATAACCCATGTGGTCCTGGTATCTTATCGGGTGCCTCTTTGTCTTTAGCATCCAACACATCTTCTTCAGTCACCGGTTCTATCAGTTCCTGCTGGAGTTCCGGAGTAACAATGCCGTTTGTCAAAACAGCGACAGCAGCAATGATCTCTGGATCAGATCTCTTCTCCGCTTAGAAGTGATAATAATGGGTAAAGTATACGTCTCTGCGTGACGTGATGGACGTCATCTTGTGTTGTCACCTCATAGATGAAAGTTCAGTGTCTGCGCTTTTGTTTCGTTGCTATATGGTATATGGAGGACCGTTCGTTGGCGATTCTGAATTTTTACGCGTAAGAGTGATGAGCCCTTCCAACTACTGACTCGTCACGTCACAGTCTTAGAGTCTTCGCTTGTGCTTTGTTGACAGATATCTGGCTGCCGAGTGATGGGGGCATAACGGAATACTCCCTGATGATGGCGAGCAGAATTCCGTAGAGCTGTGCCTCCCGCCACAGCGCCGCTACTCAACTACTAATCGTCTTCAAGGTGCGTCGAAGGCTCGGCTCGGCACAGTCCAACCACCGCAGTAAAGCAGGCGTATACGCTCATCGTCGTCGTAGGCATAGCCTCCACATGCCTCCCCCGTCGCTTGACATTCCAGTAAGAGCAGGTGAGAGGTCGTAAATTGCCACGGGCTGCAGGTGCGCCACACTCGTTGGCATCCAAGAGTGATAGTACATAGACCTATGTATGAAGGTGGACAGGAAATTCTGCCGACCACAACACGGCTGCCGTGACCGCGCCCCTGGGACTGCGGGAGGTATATATATTGTCAAATCTGCTAAACGAATGTTCCATGAACTGCGTGAAACCCGGTCTGTCGGTATAGATGATGTTCCAAGTGTCTAACAAACCGAGCTCGCCAATGACGCCTCCGAGTGCTGGGCATGGTGAATAATGACGACTTTGGTCCTTGAGAAATTGTGTACAGCTAAAATCGCCCCTGATCACCACATTATCTATCCTGCCTTGCCATAATTGCTTTAATTCCTTAACAAAGAATAGCGAACTTCATGCCTCTTACTGGCACCCGACGGTGAGTAAACGTTGACGAAGTGAATCCCTTGGGCTGTAAGCGCCATGCTCCTGGCGTTCGGTAGGTAACGTACATCGCTACCTACTACACCTCCTTTGAGAAGATTTCTGACGCCACTGCCCGTATCCGACGAATTTGATATGCACGTCTTGTATCCAGAGACGTCCAGGAACCCAAAAACATATACCTTTTGCAATAAGGCTACTCAATGTCGAACACATAAGGTGTGTCGCTTCATAACTTCGCACGTGACCAGATGGTGTTGATGTTGATAGTCGCAAATCGATATGACTGTCGTTCACTCTCTAATGCACTGGCAGTGATCAGTGAACAGTGGCGATGAGTCTGGTCACCACAACGCCACCCTGTCGTCTCTGTTACGTGCCGTGTGCAGCAAATGAGGGGTGGGCGTTACTACCCCTCTTCTAAAATTACTGTGCCCGCCATAAAATCGTCTTCCATGTCGTCCACCAACGAGTCACTGGAGCTACCGGTGTATTGCAGCGGCTACCAAACAGGCCCATGTCGTGTTTCCTCGCAGCTGCGACGGTGTTCCATCGCCCCCTACAACTCCGAACGGATGTCCAGGAGAAGAACAATCCACTGTTTCAGTTCCTGAAGGGGGAGCAGTGTCGATTGACGCCTCCTTAGCAGGTGTGCCCACGACACGGTCGCGATCAGTACGTTGTGTGTATCTCTTCGCAAGAGATAATCGTCAGACGGCGTCCGTTGGGGTTTATTGAGCTTGCGGAGCGGATGCTGCTTCTGGAAGTGAGTCTCGCTGTCAGAATGTGAGTGTAGATCAGACTCCTCTGCGCTTTCCAAGAGGAAAGTTTGGGTTGGCACAAGTCGTGGATCAACATCCATCCACTCGATGTGCAGTGGCAGTTGCTGTTCGTGCCTCGTGGTTATCTGTCGACTCCCTCTGCAGCGAGCGGGCGATATGTGCCTCACCAATAATGTGTCTATCTGTCTGTAGTGACAACCTATTGCAATCTCCACTGCCAGACTTCACAGGTGCCATCACTTGTGCGTACGTAAATGGTTGAATCGGAACATGTTGCACCATTTCACCTGATAGAAGCTGGATGATCCACCGCTGAAAACAATCAAAGTGAACATGACCCTCCTGTCCACATTCTGAACATGTGTGAGGTCAGTAGTAGGGCAAGTGGGCTATGAGCCACTTTTGTTACTGTGGGTTGCATAGATTCTGCTATTGTTCTGCTAATTGATATTCGACCCTCTGGGATTGATCTATGACACCTGTGGTTATTATTTGTCCGTTTGAGAATCCCATATCACTTCCCCCTCCCCCTCCTCCTCATCGATCCTCTGGAAACCTCGAACCCCCCCCCCTCCCCCTTCCTCCCCCCCCCACCCTGCTGATACAAGCACACTTTCAGGTTTCAGTTACTCGAATACCCCATCCCAGTCTATCAATTTGATTGACTAATTCATTAAATCAATAAATTAATTTACCCCCCCCCTCTAGTATATCCCCCAGCCCTCCCCTCCCTTCCCCAACCTGGAAAGTGGTGGGAAGTCTGTTCTGGAGAGGAAGAGTCTCATGACAGGAAATTCAATTACACAGCAAATGATATACTGTTTATTTATAAAATTCATTTCGCAGAGCTTGGATCTCTCATCATTCTCTACTGTTTGGGAAGATGTAGGTATTGTAAAATACATGGAAAAGAATTAATTAAATATATGGCTTTTTTATTCTGTTAGCGAAAGGAACCATGTAATTACACTTTCACAGATCGTGCTAAACATATCTGGAAACTTTCTCATGCATACTCCATCCACTAGAGGCACGGTCGCTGGAAAGAGCTACTGTATGTGCTGGGCTCACAGCTTCGGCGAGAGTCCGAGATGCGGCAACTGCAGGGCTGTGCTAAGCATTTCCTGTCATGTGGGAAATACCCCAGCCACCTCCCTCCCACCCCCTGACACTTTCTTTGTAGCACACTTGTGGAAAATACCTCAGCCCTCCCCTTGTCACTGAACATAAACTGATTCAAGAGTTATTAAACCTTGTGTATAAGCAATGTACAGAATATTGTCACATACATATCTTGAAGATATCACAAAACTCTGCAAATGTTCAAAATGGTTCAAATGGCTCTGAGCACTATGGGACTTAACATCTATGGTCATCAGTCCCCTTAGAACTTAGAACTACTTAAATCTAACTAACCTAAGGACATCACACAACACCCAGTCATCACGAGGCAGAGAAAATCCCTGACCGCACGGGGACTCGAACCCGGGAACCCAGGCGTGGGAAGCGAGAACGCTACCGCACGACCACGAGCTGCGGACCTGCAAATGTTGCTTCAGAAGATGTGCCACAGGAAATATTAATTAAACAATTCGCTTCAAAAATTGAATATATATCACACAACTATTCAAAATACACTTGTACTCGAAACACTGCGAGAGCTGTAATTGGAGCATTTAAATGATGTTGTGCTTCACAATGTTTATAAAATGTATCTGATGCCCTAGTAAACTTGCTTCAGGAAATATTAATGGATTTCACAAACTTAATACCCCCCCCCCCCCTCAAAAAAGCGATCGAAGCTGTAGCGTCACGGATTATACCAACTTGGGATTTCTAACCTCACTGGTTTCTGAAAATGCTGTTCAGGACATTCCATCAACCATCCTTCCTGATTGGTTCCCGCCAAATCAGTGTGTCTATATGAACCTACACCTACACTCATGGCCTCATTCTGCCATTGTCAGTTCGCCAGTGCGTTTGTTCCTTAGTTGTGTGTGTCAGTTTGTCGAAAATGAAGCATACAGCGACATCGAATAGCATCAGCATCAGCGTCAAATGAAACAGAATTATAGAAGAATAATATCAACTACCACGTACTCGTAAGTAAATAATTTGTTTTTGTAAGTATGTGGTTATGATGTAGAAATCGGGAAAGATTGAGTGCGTTAAAAATTTCTCGTCGGTAATTCAGTTTCTTTTCCTTGTTTCACAGCGCAACTCCAGGATTTCATCCTGGACTGCGAGGGCATGTGGGAGGAGGAGGAGACTGAACCGCAGAGAACTCTCCCTGTCAACATCCAGCCTCCTATGGAAAGTCCACTGCTAGCACGGTAATAATAGTATAACTTGTTATTGTATCGTCGGTTTATTTCTTATTTCATGCTTGTTCTTATTACAGCTCACATGGTAAAAAATAAGCCTGAGCTGAAGGCACTGCTGGAGACTGAAAAAATTCACCAGCCGCATGCTGTGGAACCGTCTCTGGCACCGAATACACAGAGCCAACAGTCATGTAAGTACAGAAAGAAAAGAAATATTTTTGCAGTTGTAGCTATATAATTGAAAAAAATTATGTTTAGTTTTGTTACAGCAACAATTCTAGAGGAGTCAGGCGTCACAGACAGGCTGCTGGAGACTGTTAACCAACTGCAGCAGTCACCAGCACCCAGTTAGATAGCAGAGCAGCTCTGGAACTGGAAAAAGAATTCTAGTTTTGCGTCTGTTTGGTCTGTAGTGTAGAAGGTTTTTCTGACGAGGATGAGATACTTGAATCAGTCAGGGAAATGGCTCTAGATAAAGAGCTGCAAAGGCAGCGTGACCTGCACCTTTAGAGGAGGATAACTTTCCTGAAGGTGTGGTAGAGATACCTGACAACGTTGATGAAATGCTCGCGCCATGGACCCAGGGCGGGAAAGGTGATTACTTCAAATGGCTCCGAGCACTATGGGACTTAACTTCTAAGGTCATCAGTCCTCTAGAACCTAGAACTACTTAAGCCCAACTAACCTAAGGACATCACACACATCCATGCCCGAGGCAGGATTCGAACCTGCGACCGTAGCAGTCGCGCGGTTCCAGACTGTATGCCTAGAACCGCTAGGCCACCCCGGCCGGCGAAAGGTGATTACTCACTCTTTTTATACACACATTAAAAACTTTTTGTATCACCTCGGTTCCGAGAGCTCCGGGACCTGTACAGAAAATTGGAATAGAGACCAACATAATCAATCCTTTTCTAGATTGTCGCACATATGACAAAATGGTAGATATCGAAATAGACGACAGAGGGATAGAGAAACAATTAAAATCGCTCAAAAGAGGAAATGCCGCTAGACCTGATGGGATACCAGTTCGATTTTACACAGAGTACGCGTAGGAACCAGATAGGGTTGATAGAAGAGATAGAGAAGATCCAACGGAGAGCAGCGCGCTTCGTTACAGGATCATTTAGTAATCTCGAAAGCGTTACGGAGATGATAGATAAACTCCAGTGGAAGCCTCTGCAGGAGAGACGCTCAATAGCTCGGTACGGGCTTTTGTTGAAGTTTCGAGAACATACCTTCACCGAGGAGTCAAGCAGTATATTGCTCCCTCCTACGTATATCTCGCGAAGAGACCATGAGGATAAAATCAGAGAGAGTAGAGCCCACAAATACCGACAATCCTTTCCACGAACAATACGAGACTGGAATAGAAGGGAGAACCGATAGAGGTACTCAAGGTACTCTCCGCCACACACCCTCAGGTGGCTTGCGGAGTATGGATGTAGATGTAGATTTAGATCAAATCCACCCTTTTTATTCATCATGAAAACCACGCATTGCATGTTGTACACCGTATAGCGAGATATTCAGAGGTGGTGGTCCAGATTCATGTGCACACTGGTACCTCTAATACCCAGTAGCACGTCCTCTTGCATTGATGCAGGCCTATATTCGTCGTAGCATACTATCCACAAGTTCATCAAGGCACTGTTGGTCCAGAATGCCCCACTCCTCAATGCCGATACGGTGTAGATCCCTCAGAGTGGTTGGTGGGCCACGTCGTCCATAAACAGCCCTTTTCAATTTATTCCAGGCATGTTCGATAGGGTTCATGTCTGGAGAACACCCTGGCCACTCTAGTCGAGCGATGTCGTTATCCTGAAAGAAGTCATTCACAAGATGTGCACAATGGGGTCGCGAATTGTCGTCCATGAAGACGAATGCCTCAACAATATGCTGCCGACATAGTTGCACTATCGGTCGTAGGATGGCATTCACGTATGTGCAGCAGTTGTGGCCCCTTCCATGACCACCAGCGGCGTACGTCGGCCCCAAATGCTGCCACCCGAAGAGATCAGGGTACCTCCACCTTGCTGCACTCGCTGGAGACGGCGTTTACACTGACCGGGTTGCCTCCAAACACGTCTCCGGCATTTGTCTGGTTGAAGATATATGCGACACTCATTGCTGAAGAGAACGTGATGCCACCGGCCGGGGTGGCCGAGCGGTTCTAGGCGCTACAGTATGGAACCGCGCAACCGCTACGGTAGCAGGTTCGATTCCTGCCTCGGGCATAGATGTGTGTTATGTCCTTAGGTTAGTTAGGTTTAGGTAGTTCTAAGTTCTAAGGGACCGATGACCTCAGAAGTTAAGTCCCATAGTGCTCAGAGCCATTTTGAAGAACGTAATGCCAATCCTGAGCGATCCATACAGCATGTTGCTGGGCACATCTGTACCACGCTGCATGGTGTCATGGTTGCAAAGATGGACCTCGCCATGGACGACGAGAGCGAAGTTGCGCATCATGCAGCCTACTGCGCACAGTTTGAGTCCTAAGTCGATGTCCTGTGGCCGCACGAAAAGCATTATTCAACATGGTGGCGTTGCCGTCAGGATTCCTCCGAGCCATAATTCGTAGGTAGCGGTCATCCACTGGAGTAGTAGCCCTTGGGCTGCCAGAGGGAGGCATGTCATCGACAGTTACTATCTCTGTATATCTCCTCCATATCTGAACAACATCACTTTGATTCCCTCCGAGACGCCTGGACACTTTCCTTGTTGAGAGCCCTTCCTGGCACAAAGAATCAATGCGGACGGGATCTAACGACAGACAACATGAGCCGTGTACCTCCCCCCTGCTGGAATGACTGGAACCGATCGGCTCTCGGACCCCCTCCGTCTAATAGGCGCTGCTCATGCATGGTTGTTTAAATCTTTGAGCGGGTTTAGTGTCATCTCTGAACAGTCAAACGGACTGTGTCTGTGATACAATATCCACAGTCAACATCTGTCTTCAGGAGTTCTTGGAACTGGGGTGATGAAAAACTATTTTTGTGATGTGTATAACAATGTGATTGTCTGTATTCTTCCTTCCCTTTCAGCAGGAGCAGGCAACCGTGGCGTGTGTAACTGTGGTGGCTAAACCTACCCTTTCAAAACAGGATCTGGAGAGACAAACCACACAGGCAAAAACAGCGCTACTCGTAGTGCAAGAGACCATGACTGCCACCGATGCCACTTCCACCGCTGCCACCTTAGCACCACTCTTGCGTCCATGGATCAAGCAATGAGCTACCACCCCTCAAGGCCTACAGCAGAAGCAGTGGCATTAGGAGCGGTCGCCGCAGCCATGCTGCTCCCACAGACCTGATGCGGTAGCGCTTCCTCATCCTTCTTCTCATCCTCGTCAGAATCGTCGCCGTCAGCGAAGGATATGTGTGCCTTGGTGCATACCCCTGTTCACCTTGCCGACTTCATCATCAACAGGATGGACCTCATCAGTCCCTAATAGTAGTATTATTGGTAGTAGCCATGATCCTGTTACTGGCGGCAGTTCCCTCTCGCGTCCTTTTAGTGAAGAACATCAGGTCAGTGGCATCATACCGCAGTTACAATACTCGATGATTGTAGACTCCTTGAAGGAGCGAATCTCGTTCACAAGGATCAAGAATACGGCAGGAGGGTAAGACAACCCTGTTTTGTTCCGAAGAGCATGCCTAACTGTCATGAAAATGGAGCTCCTCAAGGTCGTTAATGATCCACAATATCCCGCCATTAAATATGGTGTTATGCTGTGCATCTAACTGTCGCAACCCCCCACCTCCCCGAAGTTACTCTGGTATTGAAGATAGAAGTCTTCATTATCTTTGGGGGGATAATGGCATGATAACACGGGGCACATCAATCACAGAGTGGTTTCGTGAGCCCACCTTGAGAGCTAAACTGCCCTGGTTTTCCTAGATAGAAGTGAGAGGGTCAGCTAAAGCACTCAGCCTAATACTACATGCTGGTATCCATACACAAGCCTGTGATCCAGTAAATGGAGTGTCTAACTACATGCAGCTTCCCAAAGATATAGTATCCAAGAAGGTATACATTAATGTCCAAAATAAAATCGACCAGGCGTGTTTTGCATAGTCAGTCTTGGATTGCGAAAGAAATTACACAAAAGATCAGCAGCACACTTCCTGATACAGTAGATATCTTGACAGTCATAAGTGTTATACCTTTGATGGTATGCAGGTGCCACTCCAGAAACTCGTTAAAACTCTATCTTGGAAGAATATGGATTCACTCGAGCAGCTCGAGTGGATCTGCCTTTCCCGATGAGGAACAGGGATTTCCCATATGAGTATCTGGACAGTGTAACAAATCTCAAAGAAACAGCAACTTTACAGGCGATGCCATAACAGATGCAGAGTACGAATATGCCATGAATGTTTGGCGGGAATTCTGCATCAGCACTTTAGGAGAGTATACACGTCTTTACATGAACGAAAATGCGCGTTTGCTGGCGGACGTTTTCGAGAAATTCCGGAGTCCATGCATGACCACATTTTCGCTGGATCCCTCCTTTTATTACACGGCACCTGGTTATCTTGGGACGCAAAGCTGAAGAAACAAAGTACAGCACTGAATTATTGACCAATGCTGACACGCTTCTTTTCTTTGAACGAGGAATCAGTGGGGGACTTTGCCAATGTGTCCGTAGGAATGACAAGGCAAATAAACCATGGATGGGTGACAGGTTCAACGCATCCCTTAATTCGTGTTACAGCATGTATTGGGATGTGAATATCTTATATGGGCATGCCATACAACATTCACTGCCGATTGGTGTGTTTCGATGGATGCCCAAAGATAAATGCAAGCGATTAGGTGGAAAAATCAAGTCGGGTATGGCTCCTCGTTCTGACATGGGATGTGGTGGAAGCAGAACTCGCATACCCTATCAGTTTGCATGATGCGCACGCTGATTTGGCAGTTTGCATGATGCGCATGCTGATTTGCCACTGTGTCCAGAGCAACTAGTTCCACGAAAAGGCTCCACCCCAAAACTAATGACAATGCTGGGGAATAAGCAGAGATATATTATTGATTGTAATAACCTCAAGCATTGTCTCAACTCGTGTATGGAGTGGGTTAGAATCACCCAGGATAACTTCTTCAAGCAGTGCCCCTGGTTGAAGGAGTATATCGATATGAAAACGAGACATAGATCTTCCAAGAAACGTGACTCTGAGAAAGATTTTTTAAATTAGTGAATAATTCAATTTTCGCCAAAAAATGAAGAATTTGAGGGAACGGTGAGAAATTACGATTATAACCGAATGGGATAGGCTTAGGGCGTTAGAAAATGCATCGCAAGACAAAATTTATAGTGGGTCACCATATACATAAGAACTTTGTTGCTGCAGAGATAGCGAAGACGGCACTAGAATTTACAAAACCTGTCTATGTAGGAATTTGCATACTAGATCTATCCAAACTCGACATGTACAGCTTTCATCATGAGTTTGACAAAACTCATTTTGCAAATTCTAAATAACTTTATATGTATACAGATACCTTCAACTAATCGTTGGAGAACTGCCACCCATACGAAGTAACGAGGTACCACGGCAATGAATTTGTTCCACAGAACAAGACAGCTATAGACCTTATGGAATGACAAGGAGAATGGATTACTGCTTGTGGAGTTTGTAGGTCTACGATAGAAAATTTGTAGGTGTCACACAATGGAAGGTGCCATCCAGAGGGAAGTTAAGGGTGTGCATTGTATAGCATCGAGAGCCCTCCCTATTAGAGACTATTTGCGGTGTCTGTACAGCGGTGTTTGCGGTGCTGCACAGCAGCCGCTGCATATGGTATGGCAAACTAGTATTCGATCGATAGGACACAAGGTGTAAACTGTACTGTCTGAAATCGGCCACTTGCATCATGATAATAAAAGGGTCATTTGTGATGATGGGACTGAAGCTCTTAGCTCTTTCGTACTCACACCACACACTTGTAGCGAGAGAAGTGGTGGGGGACTGATTGAGTGAGAGGGAGAGAATGAGAGAGAGAGAGAGAGAGAGAGAGAGAGAGAGAGAGAGAGAGAGAGTGTGTGTGTGTGTGTGTGTGTGTGGGTGGGTGGGTGGGTGGTT
This sequence comes from Schistocerca piceifrons, assembly GCF_021461385.2. NCBI lineage: Eukaryota > Metazoa > Arthropoda > Insecta > Orthoptera > Acrididae > Schistocerca > Schistocerca piceifrons. The sequence continues at coordinate 598,934,616 of NC_060149.1, read as the reverse complement.
GGGTGTGTGTGGTGTAAATATTTATTTATTTATGTGTACTATGTATACATGTATATTTAGGCACATCATGTGTGGGAAAAAAGCATAAAACGAGAACACCATGTATGAAAAAATTTTAAAAGTTAAGAAAATGTAAACATAAGCGTAAACAAACAAGAAAGCATTTATACATTTATTTATTTTGACACAGCATATATACATATAATGGCAGTTGAATCTCATAAACTATTCTGTTTACATGACACCATGGTGCAATTCATCTGCCACTAACTGTCCAAAGAGCCGAGCGTTCTAAGGCGCTGCAGTCATGGACTGTGCGGCTGGTCCCGGCGGAGGTTCGAGTCCTCTCTCGGGCATGAGTGTGTGTGTTTGTCCTAAGGATAATTTAGGTTAAGTAATGTGTAAGCTTAGGGATTGATGACCTTAGCAGTTAAGTCCCATAAGATGTCACACACATTTGAACATTTGAACTGTCCAAAACAGATTAGTTCAGAATTACTGTTCAACCTATGCTATTGGGCCTGTGGAATTCAGTTGTAGTAAAAAACGTATCCCAACATTAATTTTTAGCATTAATATTCTCAACCAGTGTTATTGTTGTAGCATGTAAGTTAAAAGTATCTCTGCATTGAAATATCAGAGTCGAATCGTACCTCAAGAAGTGAACCGTATCTCAGGAACTGAATTGTATCCCAAGAACTGAAATGTGTCCCAAAAATCAAATTTATGTGTGTGAATTACCATATGTCTTTGTTGTTGATATTTACAAAAAACCTATCCCCTATCTCATTGTGTTCATGAAGGATATGCATGACACAAATGACGTTAGTTTTCCTGAAGATGAGTGCTATTAAGGAGTTGAAGTTTAAGGTGGAAGATAACAAAATAAATAGAATGGTTACATGGGACTATACCAATTGCGCAGTACGTACTGGCTTATGGGGAGCGGGAGATGTGTGACTGTGTCCACTCCAAAGACATACGAGCAAAATTTCTAAAATTATAAACAGACAAGCAGACACAGCAACACTATTTTCACATACCTTCTTATTGAGCCGATGGAGATCAGGATACCCATAGAATTCCAGGTCTTGAATAGCAGCAAACTTGAAGATACGGCACATCCATCACATCTTCTACTTCCTCTTCACGTAGTTGATGGTACCTGTGTGTACGACGTCACCGTACGTTTATTGGGTATGCCAGGATCATCCCAGTGAAATCCATAGTAGAAATGTGTTAACCACTTTGCACTACTCCGTGTTTTAACACACTTCACATCCTTAAAAGATCTCAGTAATGCAACGTTTGCTGAGAATGTCTATTATTCTGGCACATTTTGTGTATGCTATGAATGCAACATCTTTAAATACGAACTGTCTACAATCATCAACATAGAGACACTGAGTGTCTGCAATGATGCTCACACCTTGAGATACCAGTGTGGAATGCTCTGGGTATGGCGCAGTACCTGTTCATTTAGACAGCACGCTGTGCAATACCGGTGAGTGGACAGTAGTTAATCACACGGTCATGTAGAACTAGAGCGTACGCTCTAGTGTGTTCTGAGAAACTTGCTGACGATTTATATTCAAGTGGTACATTTATAGGTCCAGATTTAATTATCTCGTTCTGTTTTGAGCAGTCTGTTACGATGATTGACGCCAGCTCCTTGAATTTCCGTAGACCGAGCAAACATCCAGCCTCTTCATAGTATGAAACATGGAACCTCGCATACATGTGATATGCTAGAGTTTATACATTTTCACTTTACTGCAGGTGTAAATTATCATACACCTAGAATTCGGATATCAGGTAGACTCTGGCATTAGTAAACTTGCAATTATCAAATCTGGTGGAATCATTTGCTATATTCCCTCTTATATTGGTCTGAAAGGCAAATATGATGAACCTGAACATCATCAGTTGAGTGGTGGTTTCATAGATCACGTTTGTCTGCTTGCAGTTAGTAGCAATGGGTACTCGTAAACCTCCCATGAATGGAAAGATAACGGTAGAAATACATCGGCTTTCAGAACTTGAAAAAGTTTCAAACGCTGCTCTTCTGATACTGTGATGTGTGGCATTTTCCATACTATTTTATTAATGGTGATCTCACTCTTCCCTTGAGCTCCTTGAATGTATGAGTTGCTTTTCAGTACATTATGTACCACAATAAGTTCCTTTTTACCATTCATAACAATTAGCTGCATGTCCTCAAAGTATCCCACAGTCAATTATTAAGCTATACACGCAGTGAATCTTTTGCACTCTTCCACTTTTTTGTGCACTGGCTCTTGAATGAACCATCCAGCATTTTCGAAATCGTTCAGATCCGAGGGAGAAGCAGAGGCATGTGTTTTAAGAGGTAATGTTATGCCTGTATGCGTGTATGCTCAAATCTCGCCCCTATTAAGTTCATATGGTATTTCATGAAACAGGAACGCTAAAGCATTACTTGTATGGTTAGAGGCCACTGTCTCACTACCATCCCTTTTAGTAAATGATCCATCAAAATATATGAAACTCTTGCATGGGAGGATTAAGGCAACTTGGTGTTGAATGACAATCCTAATTTCATCGTTCTCTTTAAATGTGGTTGATGCATACGGTTTACGAGATATGTATTCCTGGCATATAATACACCCGTCATATTTCATCGGGTTAGATGTACTGGACGACGCCATATCGTGGCTTCAGACCCTCCTATTTAAGAAACTTGTGGTTCGCACATGTTTTCACTTTGCTGTTCTGTTGTGAGGTGCCGTGTTGCATGTTGTGAACTTTGGGTTTACTGACTGGTGAAGCTCCCCGCCGACGCTTCTGGTCCTGCAAGTTGAAGGTGGCCGATTTTGCCTCCAACAGGTCTCGGCTGGTTGAAGGCCGACGCCGCTTCTGGATCTCAGTACGTTGAAGGTCACTACTGGTTCTGCTTTAGATGCAGCTGTACAGTGACTGTCTCGCCGCGAAAACCGAGGAGTTGATTATCTTGGTCCACAATATGCAGCTCCAAATGTTCCAAAGCCTGAACTGTTACTGAGAGATAAATATCGTTGGTAGGAGTCTCAACGATACTTCTTCGATGCCTGTCCTTCTGTGAAATCCAGGAGCCGAGCTATTGATCCTTTGTGGCTAAAGTCAATCATTGCACTCTTTGTCTGTATACCAGACTTAAGTGTATTGATATTTGCACGTAGCGGCAATCCCTTTACCAGACCGTTTTGAAACTTGGTTGAAATCGTTAATATCGTATGCACCAGTTTCTATTTCCACAATTTCATTTCCCCCGTTAATTTCCAGATGACATTTATTGTTAGCCTCTGTGATATTCAGAACGCTGTTGCAAGTCTCCAGTCCAGTCAGAGCAATGCTTCACTTCCTGTTGCTTAAATCAATCAGTGGGAAGGAATTCGTATATAAAACTGACAATTGTTCTTTTAAAAAGTCAGAGTATACGACATTGCACCTGAACCTCGGCTGACGGGTTGATGCTTAATGCGTCTCCGTGTATATATGCTTCTTTGTAATAGTGAAGAGGACATGATGCACAGCTGACCACATAAGTAGGTATTAAAGTCTTGGTAGCGATGAAAATTGCAGAACACACGTCTTCTATCGGTGATGTATCGTTGTAACTTCTGTCGATTGCAAGACTCCAAATGAGCCCAAATAGTAAACGTTATTTGTATTTTTCTTAACATACGCTATGATGTGGGTTCCTGGTCCCACAGCACTATGTAAATTCATAATTCCACATTCTCCAAATTTCCACACAGTCTTCGGTAATGTATCCCGCATAAACACACCACGGAATCTTGGGATGCGGAATTTTTTCCTGACAAACTTGATAAGATCTTTATTTGTAAGTGGTCTGTCCGGTAGGATAACTAACGGGCTTCTTTTTATGAAGAGACCTAGTCGTTTCTTTTAAAATTTCAGGTATAGTTCTTTTCCGATGGCTGCTGCTTCCATCATGCGCTTATGTCTTCTTGCTTCCTCTAGCTGCTCCTGGGAATTCTGTGCGTTCTTCACTATTCGGACAATAGCCGTAGTACCACTAGCCAGTGAATCCATCGCTGAAAGACCTGCGAGGACAAGAATGAGGAAGGAGAGACTTCCACCTGATGCCTTGGGCGTTTTAACCAGTCCTTTATGCTTTAGGGCACTTTTAGCTGCAAACATCGGTGTCAGGACATAGTTTTTAAACACCTCTTCTTCTTCATCGTTGCCTTCTTCTTCTTTGAGTGCACGATGTGCCGCATTCATGACTTTCTTGAAATTCACACCCAAGCCCGACTTAATCTTCCCACACATGGTTTTACCAACTGCAAATGCTGCGCTGCGCTATTCTATGTCAATATCCTTTCTCGCACGTATTGCCTAGGTTTTATCAGGTACAAATCGATCTGCAGCGTGACGTCCTCGGAGATCTTTACGTTTTGTAAGTAATGTCGTGTACCAAACACGCCTCGTCCACGTATCGCCACGAGCCATACGTTTCGAAAGCTTTGTACCAGGTCCAACGTAATTATACCCCGGAATGTGAAACGCGATGGGAAGTTTGTCGAGACTACCACCGCCTCCTATAATGGTTCTCCTATCACGCATTTATGCTACTGAGCTGCTTGTGCTCTCTGCATCCCGTTATACAGCAAATCGTCAGCGTCAATGCAGCTGTTTTGTGTTGCAGGAAAACCAAGCCATTTAACGAGTGCTTTATTCCCTCGACGTATTGTAACCCGCTCTATGAGAAACACGAGTGGCTCTGAGCTCTCCTGCATTTCCTCGGTGTAAAAGCACCCCGAAGTTTCAGTGCCACTGCTATCCTTTAAGATTTAAGTGCCGGAATTTGTTCTCTGCACTTTGGAAACTGTGACTATCTGACGCGGCCAGGCTAGGAGGTGTGACTTCGCAAATGCTATCTTGTCTTTTCAGATACGTACCGAATCACCTACATCGAATTTCTGTTCACGCGAATCCAGCATTTTAACACTATAGTACACCGAATTCGTAAGCCCATTATCACGAACATCGATTGGTTTCATTTTTATTGTGCCATTATTTCTTGGAGCATATCTGTCCATTTGTATGAGCCACGAAGATTAAAACGCATCCACATTTGACTTTTTTATAGTTTTGTCCAGGAGTGCCACGATACTCGCCTTTAGGTGGGCGAATCTTGGGTAGTGATGTATTTCATATCGCCACACCACGATCCTAAAAAACCTATTGTAAAATTCTCCATCGTGATCGGTTTGGAGATTGTCAGGGCATCAATTCGTCCCTGTGTGCAACAAAGGCTCAAAAACATCTTCTACATTTCTTCCCCTTTTTCTTTTAACGCGTAACCCTCAGAAAAATTTAGAGTATGTGTCAATAACCATTAAAATATAGTTGAATCAATTATTCTGATCTGGAATTGCCTCATATCCACAAGATTATACTACCGTAAGTCACCAGAATCTTTAATCATAAAATGCCTACGAGGGTATGCTGGCCGGGGTGGCCGAGCAGTTCTAGGCGCTACAGTCTGGAACCGCGCAACCGCCACGGTCGCTGGTTCGAATCCTGCCTCAGGCATGGACGTGTGTAATGTCCTTAGGTTTGTTAGGTTTAAGTAATTCTAAGTTCTAGGGGACTGATGACCTCAGAAGTTACGTCCCATAGTGCTCAGAGCCATTTGAACCATTTGAACCTACGAGGGTATGTTTTGCGTGCTGGTTTGTGCAGTTCCTGAACTGCTGTCTCCATATTTATTCGATTACGTGAAAGCTCATAAATTATTGAGACAACCTCATTAGAATAAGTGGTACTGCCCACAATAGCTGATGCCATGACCATCGTAGTCGATCTGTTAGCTCATTTGGGTCGTCATAGTATATACACGCTGATTATTAACTCTTTTTTGCTGAAAGTCAATACCGTCACCACTGCTACACCGACCGTCTAATAATAATGGTTTTATGCTGTCTCTGTATTTCATACTGCTTTGGTTCCCTCCTTTCCTGCGTACACTAGACAATTGTAATATTTCACCCTACATCTCCACATCTTTCGGTGAAAATTTGACTGATTTTGAGAGTTTTAGAAAAATGAGACTCAGTTCGGAATTCACTATCCCCTATCTGTATTGTTTTTTCATTTACAGTAATAGGCTGCGTGCCCAACATGTATGGTTTTTCACCACTGACACTGAATGTTTTGTCTGTCCTAGCGTCGCTCTGGCGGGTAATGAAACCGGTAATAGCATTGTCTTCATTGTTGTGTAATTTCACTGAGGGTTCATCGAGAGATTCATGAACTGGCTCAAACGTTTCTTGCAATGTGCTCTCGATCCAAATGTCCTAGCCTCAGCAACTGAAACTTCTCTCAAACAGCCATTGATGCTGTGATGGCCTCATGCATAATCGACATTTTGCTATATACTAAGCAGACTGCTTCGCAGGCTGTACCTTCTATACATTTCGCTCAACATTTACAGTTAAGTCATGTACTTTCTTTCTCGGATTGATTCGGGTGGACATCTCTAATTCCTTAATCCTAGCATCTAATCCGTTAATCGGTCCCAGAAGAGTCTGTTTCGTGATTCTGGAATCTGTCTGACTCAAATAACATACGTCAGTACCCATACGACGACCAAAACAGAAATACTGTAGAAATTGTTCTTGGTTTTCCACAGCAACATCGTCAAATACAGACACTGTGGTTGGCTTTATGTTTTCTGGTTAGTGAATTTGACTGCTTTGACTGAATGTCATGAATTTACACCATCAACACCTTGCAGTGTCTTTTTCAGTAGCTGGTTCTTGGGTTGAAACACCGTTTTTTTAAAATACACATACATACTTAAAGTGGACTCTATCCGGCTGTGTTATTAGTGACATGAGAACATTCGTTTTGGCACAATTGAATGGACCTACAATTATCGCTCTGATGTTAGCAGGTAGGAATATCCCACTTTTCTTTTTCTTCCTCCAGTCTTCTTCCGCACAAACACAGGACCAGTCACTTACAACAAAGTCCTGATGTATCGCCCACCTGGCCATGATACCAACTACGTCAGGTTTAGGTGTGCAATGGGCCTTTATAGAAATCTGAAAGGCTTGTAATAATAATATATATGGCCACTATAGCGCAATCATCTTAGCAACTGAGCTACAATGATTGCACCTTACATTATATAATGACAGGGTAGTTAAATAAGAAAAACAACAAAGATTTGTGGTCTTTTATATATATATATATATATATATATATATATATATATATATATATATATATATATATAATTTACATTTCAGCATTGATACATAATAGACTTCATTATATCAACAACAAAAACAACTGATTCATCTTTTACAGTATTTCCCAAATAATTGTTTTTTGTATGCAGTAACTTCAGCATGTATCTCTCTGAAACTTTTGGCTGTTCCTTTAGCTTCTTCTTTTGACAATGTATTGATGCACTGTTCTAAATCATCTGCATGCACACTATATGTACAGAGATAGTTCATGATGTCTTTATACTCAGTTTGAACACACATTAGCCCATGGTTCAGTCATTCCAGCACAAGGGATAGCACCATCCATAGGCCAAAGAAATGTGCAATGGTGGAGTGTTGCAGACAAACGGATCGACCTCCAGATCTCACCAGGTGTGTGTCGTACAATGATGTTATAGATACCGTCAGACCAGCGCAGTAAATGCCTGGCGATGGAGAGTACTCAGAGGTTATCTGTTAGTTGGTGTAGTGTTCTGCACAACTCATTTCATCCCGTTCCAACTCAGTAAACTGCACTTTAACACTTCTCGAAGCATTTTCAATCTCTAACAGAACACGCCATTCACTGACCTCTGATGCTTCCACACCAAAATTTAAGTGCTTTGAACCACTAGTACCGGACTGTTCTGGGATGGTGCGTATGTCAGAGACCAGTACTGACCTGTACCATATGGTGTACGGCTTCCAACACAGTTCTTCTTAGAGTCGGGGACTTGCTGGGTGTCTTCATTACACAAATCAGTGAGCAGGATGGATAATATCAGCTCGTTGTCCTGCTCCAACATGCAGGTCAGGTGCGCTACAGGATCCCACTGTGCTGCTACCGCTGCTGGTCCTGATAGGCCAGAGTTCGCCACAGATCCCGACGAGCCGATGGTACGTGCTGCTGGCCAGACATGCTGTATGTCGCTGCCGGTTTGGACACACCAGAGGCCGTTGAACAAAGAAGAAGAAGAAAAAACAATATGCATCAGCAGACAATTAACTTTGGTAATAGTAACAATGACATGACATGATTATTTACTTTTATGCTTCTTCTGTGATGGATGGGCAGTTGAAGATCTTGACTGCAGCTGGCGGTGAGTTACCACACCTGCCTTATATCCCCTAAATAACGGTCACGTGACCAGAAATTAGTTAGTCTATCAATTTATTGACTTCAGCAGTATTTCTGGGTCGATTCCCAGTCAAGCATTTGCCTCAGAAGGAGTTCTTATGTGTTCAGGTATGCTGCAGGCAAAAGTTTGGGGGTTCCTCAAAAGGGGAGATTATTCCCAGGGTTATAAATCAACCCCAGGGAGTTATAAATCAATTAGTAGAGCAACAGGTTAAGGGGAGGGGGACATAAATTAATCCCGTTTGCCCTGAATGTATGCAACCCACACTAGCAATATGCGCTCATAGACCCCTTGCCCCACTATTGCGGTTGTCTGTCGTACATGATAACTGCGTGACAACCAGCAGCATTTTGGTATAAAGCAACATGCTTCACAAGTTCGAATTTCTCCTGTCTTACTCCGCTGAGTAAGAGATACGTTGTAAATGTCTGCCACTTCTCAGTTACATGGCTAATGACAGTCCCATGTCGCTTAAGAGAGGAGATAACACAATCAGTAGGTACCTCAGAGGGTAGCTCGAAAACCGGGAGGGTCCTCATGCCTAGTCCTGCATTTTAAATGGTAACAGAGTCGATATGTCAATCTGAGTGCCTAAAGTGGAGTTTTCCAGCAGCACCAGTATCCACCTTTGTGCACTCCTCTTCGTTAATCATCTTAACATCGATGACACTGGCCGTGATCAAAAAGTGAATACCAATGATGACCTACGGATCTAGATATAGTTAATCACGAGAGAAGTTTCCTACGCCATATGCTCGTTGTCGTGTATATTCGGCGTGGAACGTAATCTTGATAGTGCTCTTCGTATATGAGTTCGCCATGTTACTTCGAAGAACTTGTAGTAGACGGCTCGCGCTAGCGGAAAGTAAAGACACTCACGTGCTAGACCGGCGGGGCAATAAGCACACGTCCTCACCACTCGGTCGCTGACGATCAGCTGTGTGATGTACATAAGCGAACTGAAGCGAAGAATGAAAATTTTTACCAAGGCTGGAATTCGAACCCGGTTCTCCTGATTACTAGAGAGATACACTAATCACTACGTTACCTTGGCACAAAAGCCGATGTGGCTGCGAAATCAGTCACTGGTCATGTATGTGACCAAGTTCGACTAAGCCAAAAAATTTTGGCCCCCGCTCATCTGCTGAAAGAGGCACTTGGTTGATCAGCTAACGAGGTGCAGAGAAGTGAAAGGATCTGGTACCGACTGCTTCCACAAAGAAAGATTCGTGTTTTCACGTTTCCGCTCATCATGCCATTTTGATTGGATGAACTACGGATAGTCGAGCTTCCGATTACTTTAAAGACGCCTTAAAACAAGCTGGTGCTCTGTCCTGGCTGTGCGCTAACGATCTTGATTCTATACCCTTTCAATAATTCGATGAACGTTTTATGGTTACTCCTGACATAAAGTTTTGAGTCATCTGGAAGCTTTTTTCAGAGTTCCAATGGTATCTCAGGTTTATACTTTTTTGTCTTCAGGGCGTGTGGGTTAACCACGATGAAATCTCACCCCAGACCATAACCCCAGGTATATCTCCAGTGTGTCTACCACATAGACGGGTTGGTTGAAAACCCTCAGCTATCCTCCTTGGTTCAAATGGTTCAAATAGCTCTGAGCACTATGGGACTTAACCGCTGTGGCCATCAGTCCCCTAGAACTTAGAACTACTTAAACCTAACTAACCTAAGGACATCACACACATCCATGCCCGAGGCAGGATTCGAACCTGCGACCGTCACGGTCGCGCGGTTCCAGACTGTAATGCCTAGAACCGCTCGGCCACTCCGGCCGGCTGCCCTCTTAATAACCAACAAACAACCATCAGTGGCACTGACGCAGAACCAGGTTTCATTAGAAAAACATAACAGATCTCCACTCTGCCCTCCAATGAATTCTCGCTTGACACCAGTGAAGTCGCAAATGGTAGGGGTTTGGTGTCAGTGGAATGCACGCTACAGGGCGTGTGGCACGGAGCTGTCCTTGAAGTAAGCAATTTGTAAGAGTTCGTTACGTCACTGTGGTGACAACTACTGCTGAATATGCAATACTATGCGCCAGAGCCATACGCCGAGCACGATGGTCTTCCCCCTCGATAGTGCCACGTGACTGGCGAGAGATCGCTCTTCTTGCGACCGCACATTCTCGTGATAACCGCTGCCTGCAATCATTACACTGGCTACATTGCTGCCAAGTTTTCCTGTAGTGTCACAGAAGGAGCATCCAGCTTTTCGTAGCCCTATTACACAATCTCGTTCAAACTGATTGAAGCATCTTTGTCAACTTAAAGACTTTTTTGACTGACGTCAACTCACCACATCCAATCTCAAAGGTAACTAACGCTGAAGACAGTTGGAGCGTGTACTCAAACAGACCTGAAACTTCCTGGCAGATTAAAACTGTGTGCCGGACCGAGACTAGAACTCGGGAACCTTGCCTTTCGCGGGTAAGTGCTCTACCAACTGAGCTACCCAAGCACGACTCACGCCCCGTCCTCACAGCTTTACTTCTGCCAGTACCTCGTCTCCTACGTTCCAAACTTCACAGAGGCTCTCCTGCGAACCTTGCAGAACTAGCTCTCCTGGAAGAAACTTCCTCATTCTGGAAACATCCCCCAGGGTGTGGCTAAGCCATGTCTCCGCTATATCCTTTCTTCCAGGAGTGCTAGTTCTGCAAGATTCGGAGGAGAGCTTCTGTGATGTTTGGAACGTAGGAGACGAGGTACTGGCAGAAGTAAAGCTGTGAGGACGGCGCGTGAGTCGTGCTTGGGTAGCTCAGATGGTAGAGCACTTGCATGCGAAAGGTCCCGAGTTCGAGTCTCGGTCCGGCACACAGTTTTAATCTGCCAGGAAGTTTCATATCAGCGCATACTCCGCTGCAGAGTGAAAATCTCATTCTGGAAACTTTCGTTAATGTTGCTCAACTCCTTCTTCCTGTTGCGATTTTTTCCCCGTAGTGTATTTTGCAACGGCTGTCATTTGTTGGCAATCAGGTGACCATTCTATGTTCGCATGTATATTGTTCTCAAACACTATGTCACTATTCGGCTCCATCATGAATTCTGTTGCTAGTTCTTAGTCTCGGTTAAAATTCCGATTTCAACCATCTCTTTCTGGGCAGCATGATACGTAAATGCATTCCGCTAATTTTTTTTTTGCAACGTGTTGGATAATTATCCGTCATTACTTTGGAAGTTCGCATCCTTAGACTTTACCAAAATCTGGCACACACTGTCTTAAGTTACGTAGATACACGACTATCTGTGCAACTGACATTGTAATGAAGTCAAATCCCGCGTTACCAAAGATTAACCGTAACACAGGCCTATGCAATCGATTACTGGAAAGTCACGCCTCGGGAAAGCCAGGTGTGACGATTTTACGTAATTCCAGAGTGTGTTTTTAAATGATGACAAAATGCATACAAGTACTTAATGTTTTATATTTGACAGTTATTATAAAACTGATCTTGCGTAACCAGTTGGTCTCATAATTGTATGCTGCATATTTTTTATACCTTTTAAATCTACCAGTTGTAGGCAAACTCTTATACTGAATAACGAAAGCTATTGTTCCGCGTCATCGGCCGCTGCGTGCGAAATCGGAAGATATCGAAGCAGTTCAGCGGCAGGCTGCTAGATTTGTTACTGGTAGGTTCGAACAACATGCTTCGCCAAATCAGATAGGAGTACCTGGAGAGAAGGCGACATTCTTCACAAGGATTAGTACTGAGAAATTAAGAGGATTGGTATTTGAACCAGATTGCAAAACGATCCTACCGCCGCCAACGTACGCTTCGCGTGAGGATAGCAGACGGCAGCTAAGTCTACATCTAATACATTCTCCGCAAGCCACCGAGCGGTGCGGTGAGGAGGGTATCCTGTATTATTACCAATCATTTTCTTTCCTATCCTGTACCACTGCTAATCATTTCCTTTCCCGTTCCACTAGCAAACAGAGCGATGGAATAGCGACCTTCTATATGTTTCCGTGCAAGCCCTAATTTCTGTTATTTTATCTCAGCGGTCCTCACGCGAAGTATACGTTGGCGAGGAACTTTGTAGATAGCAAAGGTCATAAAATTCCCAAAAGATATTAATGAAAACAAAATATTCGCCCCATCACTCACAGGATTATTTGCGTTTTATTTATTTGGGCAACTAACGATAGTATTATCACGTATCTGTATGTACTGAACGGTGTGCGAACTAAATGGATTTTTGTTAAACAATTAAGGCGATCGACTACTGATTCTGAAGTAACTGATGGATTCAGGATAAGATTCACTCCATACTACAAGAACATTGCCTTAATCATAACACTGCCTACCCTCAGTTTCATTTTTATACTGTTATTTCATCCACCTTTTGAAGTTATAGGTGCAAGAAAAGAGAAGATTGCGTTCTACCATATTAAATCCTCTGAAATATGTATTATACCCACGTTCTTACGGTCGCCATGTTCTGATACAGCTAATTTAATTCTAACTGACTTTGAAATTTACTGTGAATTGTGCGAATGGGTACGGCTGGTGAAATGGTGAGATGGATAGAGGAGACGATGGACAGAGAGAGGAGTGCAGGAGGAGATGGATAGGAACATAAGGGAAGGAGGAGATGGATATAGACAGGGATGAGTACGATATGGACAGATGTAGGTGTGAGCATGAATTGGAGAGAGGGGCCGGAGGAGGAAGAGGTTTACAGAGACAGGAGCTGTGTCCAGTATATGTGCCGAACTCTTTTGCGTGCCAAGCCATGAGGAACGGGATAGTATCTTATAGAAATGAATATAAGTATGTTCAACATCTCCTCCTAAACTACTGGACCGATGTCAACAAAACTTGGCACACATATCACTCATTATCTGAAAAGAAGTACTATTTGGGTAAGAACCACCTGTCAAAGTGATGAGGGTGGAGTGAACAGGAAGCCTAACGCACCTTGTATAAATACTCAGACTATATATACTCTTTCTGAAACATTTTCTCTTTGACACCCCCACCACAAATTGATGAAAGGACGAATTTTTATAGCGTATTACATTTTCGCTATGTATGCAGTAAAACGGCAGCGTCAGACATGACGTTTTAATTTATTACTTCTTCGCTAGTAACTGTAATAAAAAACAATTCGCAAACAGTAACCTCGTATACCATCAAATATGACTATGATATCATATCATTGTACGACACATACCGGGTGATCAACAAGTCAGTATAAATTTGAAAACTGAATAAATCACGGAATAATGTAGATAGAGAGGTACAAATTGACACACATGCTTGGAATGACATGGGGTTTTATTACAACCAAAAAAATACAAAAGTTCAAAAAATGTCCGACAGATGGCGCTTTATCTGATCAGAATAGCAATAATTAGCATAACTAAGTAAGACAAAGCAAAGATGATGTACTTTGTAGGAAATGCTCAATATGTCCACCATCATTCCTCAACAATAGCTGTAGTCGAGGAATAATGTTGTGAACAGCACTGCAAAGCATGTCCGGAGTTATGGTAACGCATTGGCGTCGGATGTTGTCTTTCAGCATCCCTAGAGACGTCGATCGATCACGATACACTTCCGACTTCAGGTAATCCCAAAGCCAATAATCGCACGGACTGAGGTCTGGGGACCTGGGAGGCCAAGCATGACGAAAGTGGCGGCTGAGCACACGAACATCACCAAACGATGCGCGCAAGAGATCTTTCACGCGTCTAGCAATACTTTTTTTTGTTTTAATAAAACCCCATGTCATTCCAAGCATGTGTGTCAATCTTTACCTCTCTATCTATCCGTGGTTTATTAAGTTTTTAAATTTATTCTGACTTTTTGATCACCCGGTATTTCAGAAGATATGGCATCACGAACAATGACATGCGTGAAAATCTGCCTCATCAGGCACGAAGTTTTAATTTATCAGTTCTTTACTACTTACCCAATTTCAAAGAAATTTCGCAGCCAGTATCCACAATACCGCTGAGTGCACCTGCAAAATCATACAATTGCGCGACACAAATCTTAGAAAATACGATGTCATAAACATAGAGTCGCGTGAAAAACTGCTGCATCATACATAATGTTTTAATTCATTATTTGTTTATTACCTGCTCTATTTGAATCGTATTTCTCAGACAGACTTCGTTGTACTGGTAGTTGAGGTGACCAATAAATACAAGCAAACATCTACAAAAAGTGACACATTAATAAGTGGATTTACGCTGCCTACTTTCAATAATTAAGTTACACATAACTTTGAATTCTGTATTTTCTTCTGTGGAGTTGAGCTATAATCAAATAATGGTAATTTTCTCAATAGAGCCTGATGGTCTTGAAACATGATACACTTATATATGTCTCTGAATATTAGTAATGTTCAGCAGTGTAGTGCTACGGCGATAAATTGTCAAGACCGCAGCACCCACACTGAAGTTCATAAGTCTATAGATGTGCTGGATCTGGTGCGAGATCTGAATTGCGGCTGCTATAATCTCCAGCAGTGAGGTCATCCGGATATGTGTGCTCTGGTGGCGTGTATGTATGACTCACCTCATCGGAGACAGGTGATGGAAGGACAGCCTCCCCCGGCGACGCGCCAGCGAGACATTTTGAAGTACTGTCTGTAGCTGTGAGAGGCGCGGAGTACCGGGAGCGGCTGACGAACCTCCCACCGATACCGCAGTATCCACACATACAACTAAACGCATCTACAAAATTGTAGCATTGTGCGACACGTAGTTAACGAGATATGACGTCATAAAAAATGAGAATCGTGAAAAACTCGGTTTTCTTAAAACGGAGAGCAAATTACATACACTATACCAAACCTGTGTTTGATAATGCGAGCACTTAGAGATATCCAACAAACGTTAAACATAATTTCAAACACTATCTAAAGTTTTTCTAGCACACGTGCTTAACATCAAATATTTAACGCATTAACTCGTTTGAAAAAGAATTCAGTTCTTTAAAAAATCAAGGTTTTATTATTATGTACAGCCAAGAAAGAAGCACTGTGGAGTTAGGTACCACGTGCGACCCATAGAGTTGGGAATAAAAAGGGACATTGAAACATATCCCTGCAACTCGTGGAATAATTTCAACAAAATTTGTTAGATACGTGACATATTATTCGTGTAAAAATATTGTGCGGATAAGATTCTACGACTGCTACTAGGGGTAGGGGTGTGGATTAGAATTAGTGATGTAAAGATGTTCGAAAGCGACCTGTTGGTATTTTTTTCATGTAATTAGTTGACTTGGAATACGTTAAAAAGTATTAAGTGCAATATGTCTGTTATTTGTTTGTTCAGCGTGTCAAGCAGGTTGCGAGGATGAGTTGTAGGAGCCAATAACTTTGTCATTGTGTTTTGCACCCTAAGCTCAAGTTCACAGCTGAATACCACGGATAAATTCAACAGCCTCTCTGGAGCCTTACGGTGTAAACAAAAAATAATCAGAGATATGTGTCTATGCAATATATGTCACATACGATTATATTCATCATCTTTCTCTAAGCTCCGCGTACACACTTTTTCTTACCATGTCAGATGACCACAATGACACCAGGCAGCATTCAGTATCACGGTGGGCAGTGATCGTAATGTTTTAGTTCATCATTTCATATGCTGATGCATACTTTCACTCTTTGGTGTCATAGCGCTAACATGAAATTTCACACTTTCGATATTTTTTTCCTGCTTGTTTCATGCTTTATCATTCCCAGATAACTATACAGGAATGCATTTTGTCGTTTTGTCCAGCATGCGACAAATATTTTAGAGCCACAATGATTCATCGAAAATTCCAACATCCGAAGGTAGCGACCCTTCGACCCTTCCTAGAATCTATTGCTAGACTGGTCACAGCCACTCTCTGGTACTAATCCAACAGTTGCTGTTTATTGTCTTGCCTAGACTGGCTGTAGCTACTCTCTAGTGCTTGGTTTATTGCATCCCGCCTACTCGTCCATGTTTCCATTACCACTATGTGCCACCGCCGCTTATGTGTCGCCACCTGCTGATCCACGCGTTCATTTCTCCTTGCCGCTGTGTGTCATCATCGCCTGCTGTCTACGTGTTGGTCTTTTCATCGCCGCTGCGTTTCGTCACCTGCCCATCTGCGTGTATGTCTCCTCGTCCCCCCACGAGATGTCTTATCACGATCCGTCCTTGTTACCCATGAGTGAACTGCTTATCTCTTCCGTCTATATCCTCACCAACCACAAGCTCTTCGTTTCACCTCCATAGACATCCCACTCTCAAATGAAATTTCCGTCTACTACTTTTATCCTCACCTCCTCTTCTCCTGCTCCCACTGTCACAACATGAAGCACTAGCTCCCATTCACCACAATGTATCCTGCCTCCCAATCCTCCAATCTTCTCTCCTAACCCTTTCTATCCCCTGCAAATTTTCTCATGTCAACATTTCCCTCTACGACAACGTCTTCAGATCCAGTAACAGCAACCCCATCAAACTTGAATGAACAGTAATTGTAGCTATACCATCACCCACTCCATCAACAAGTTATCCCGAGGGACCTGAACTAACTTCAGGTAACCTCCAACAAAAATATATCCCGCCATCTCTCATCCCACAGCCACTCCTACCCTATCCTACAACAACTAAAAAGCCTCCTGAACGACAAAGACACATCACTCTTCGAATAACCCCAAAAATGCCCGAACGAAAGCCGATACTACTGAATACGTCGATGCAACGCATATCCATCCTTTACCTACTGAGTGTCTCATCTTCGTCCTCTCTTTTCCTGGACGCCAAACCCTTAAACCCCTAGATACAAAAATACATCCCTAGCTCTGCAAAAATGTTCAAATGTGTGTGAATTCCTAAGGGCCGAAACTGCTAAGGTCATCGGTCCCTAGACTTACACTATTTAAACTAACTTATGCTAAGAACAACACACACACACACACACACACACACACACACACACACACACACACACAGACACACACATGTTCGAGGGTGGACTCGAACCTCCAGCGGGAGGGGCCCCAGCTCTGCAGTCTAGCTGATCACTCTACATGGGATTCGGTCCTCATCAAATCCCGCAATCCCGACTAGAACAATGACCTCCAAGTTAAACAAGCGCAACCACCCTCCACCTCCCCCCACCCTCCTCTTCCCCCCCCCTCCACCCCCGGACGTGGCCCCACCATCACCACTGTGAAAAAACTGAGGCCACAGATTAAGGAGGTGAAATCAGAACTGAATTGGATCGAGGGCAGACTGTGATTGTCTGGGGGCTCGGTGCGAGCATTTTGGAAACTGTTCGACTTCTCATGTGTTCGAGGAATGCTTTGATAAGTATCTCCAACTGGTGGAGAAACCTAGATGAAATCAAGTCCAGACATTGTGGGGTTGGGCGGTCACCCCTCATTATAGATGTCGGACGCCGTAGGTTGGGCAGACTGGTAAAACAGGACAGGCGGCGAACTGTGGCCTAACTAACATCAGACTTTAATTCTCGACAGAGTAAAGTGTGTCTGAATACACAGTGCACCGAACACTCCTAACAATGGGCCTCCGCAGCCGACGACCGATTCTCGTGCCCCTGTTAACACCACGACTTTGGCAACTAACTCTGAAATGGGCACGTGACCATCGGTACTGGACGTTTGCGCGGTGATAGAGCGTTGCATGGTCTGATCAATCCCGATATGTCCTTCACCATACCCAAGGGAGGGTGCGAATTTCCGGAGGAACAGCTCCTTGACACCTGTACTGCGGGACGGAGCCAAGCAGGCGGCGACTACATTATGCTTTGGGGAGCAATCTCGTGGGCATCCATGGGTCCAGTGGGCCTCGTGCAAGGCACCACGACAGCCAAGGAGTCGTACGCTGGTGCAGACCACGTGCACCTCTTCATGACGTTCATGTTTCCCTACTGCAGTGCCATTTTTCAACAAGATAATGCGCCATGTCATAAGGCCAGGAGTGTGATGAGTGTGATGGGGTGGTTCGAGGAACAGAGTGGCGAGTTCCAGTTGATGTCCTGGACCCCAACTTGTCAGATCTGAGCCCGATAGGACATCTCCGGGATGTGATTGAATGCAGCGTCAGAGCTCATCGCCACCCACCTCGAAATTTACGAGAATTCCATGATTTACTGTGCAGACGTGGTGCTAGCTTCCTCCAGCGACCTACCAAGGCCTCATTGCTTCTATGCCACAACGCGTCGCCGCTGTTATCCGTGCCAAAGGTGGACATCGCGGCTATTAGGTAGGTGGTCATAATATTCAGGCTGATTAGTGTCCATTTGAAGCAAATGACGGTAGATTCTTATTGCATTATCTAATGTTATCGTATAGATTTTACATTATCAGTAGGTTTGTATAAGTAAATTATGAGACAATAACTGATTATGTACGGATAGTTTTCTTCTTATAATCCTTTTTAAGCGTCATTTCTAACAGGAATTAAACCCTTAGAGCAACTCTAATACTACCACAACAGAGAAGGACGTAAACGAATTACTCCAGGACAGTAAATCTCACAAGTTTAGTATATATTTTATATTTCCTGGTTTCAGTTGAAACTGAACTTAATCACCAAGGTGACATGATAAGAAGGAAACAGACGACGGAGTGAAATATGAAACACAAATTCTTGGAACGTCAACTGATCTTCAACAAAGGGTGAAACTTTTAAAAAATTGTATGACGGGAGCTGTTATGCTCAACTTCTTACGTACGTAATATAAATTCTGGTGAAGACTCCCTTAGTTTAGGAGTCGAAACCATGGTCAATTCGACTATAAAATCCATTGTAACCAGTGGGCTGTCTTTACTATAAAAAAATATTTTTACGGTTGCTGCACACAGCTATGTTTAAAGTTGAAAGTTTGGTTTCGAAAGGAGTTAAAAATGCGACAAAAGTTAAAAGATTATGGCTAGGCCGTAGTGAGAGCTAAAATGCTTTATATTGTATATACTGGAAATTATTTTCTCGCTTGGATTCAGATTCTGAGTCAAAATCTTTCTTAACTAAAGAACGAAGGATGGTTGATTGCGAAAGATTTTGTGAAAAATTGCCTACCCATGAAAATCCACCGAACCATAAGCTTTGTTTTTGCTCTTGTTACGGAAAGAGGGGCATTGATAAAGAAGTATAAGATCAGATAAAAAAAAGAGATTTCTCATTGCAGAGCAGTGTTGTGTTGTATTATTGATGGTTTTTTTTCCTTTTTCAAAGCAAGGGAGTCCGTTTGGAGTAACAAAAAAGCTGGTCATTTTTATGATCGAGAGACAGGCAAATTTCTAAATACTATTGATTTCATATCACGCAATATTGCTCCCCTTCGTCAGCATACTGAACACCACATGAAAGAAAAGATGAGCTACTTTCCCAAAAACATACAAAATGAGTCCCTTGACGTAACTGCCAACAAAAGAAGAGAAGACTTCATTAAATACAGTTTAGATGCTTAACCATTTTCATTGATGTTTGACTGTACTCTGGGTATGGATCACACTGAGCAGATGACTCAGGTAGTTCGCTATGTCAAGTTAAATGATCTAGGAGTTGTGGTAAGTTTTGTTGACTTTTTTAGGCTTAGACATAACAGGAGAAGGTATTCGTCAAGAGATACTGCAAAAAATAGAAAGAAATAGGTTGAACATAAAATACCGCAGAGGGCAGTCATATGACAGAGACGCAAACATGACTGGAAAGTACAAAGCAATCCAGTTAAGAAGAATTGAAGAGAATGGACTGACCTATATTTAATTTAGGACGTAAACAGAGTGGTGTTATAATTTAACGTGTGTATTTGTGTATCTCTCTGTGGAATCGTAGCGCCCAAACGAAATGTCCGATTTTAATGCAGGTTTTTTATGTGAAAGCAAGTTTAATCGGGATGGTTCGTAGCTATGTTCCATGAAAGTCTGTTCAGCTGTTTAAATTTTCCATCAGTAAAATGAAGTAAAAATGTTTTCCTCCAGCGCTCTCTCTTGATATACGCTAAGTAACATAAGGCCTACATCAAGTTACTTAGCACCAGACTGAGAGTTCAAAGAGATCCAAGCAAAAGTTCATGAGCACATATGTTTATCTTTTACGGTTGATGAGCAATGATATGATTTTTGTCTTCTGAAGTCACTCGTTTCACCATCTACATGGCATAAAAACGGCGACTGTGTCACAGTGTACAAGATAAACATAAGCTCTCGCAAAATTCATTTGAAGCCTGCAGTTCAGTACTAAATCAAAAGATTTTGCCCTAATAATTTAGGCAGCGTATTTGCAAGAGAGAGCATTGGCAGCCTACTTGCTTCTGACTTCATATACAATCATTGCCATTGCTTATTCTTGGTCAGTGAATATAAGTGTGAATTAAAAAAAAGAAACACGTAGATTGCATAAGTAACAATGGTAAAATATGATGACAGCGTTTAATGCATTTTAATTACTAATAGTAGCTTCAAGTGAGAATTGCGAAGTATTCTAAACGTACAAATATTTGAGATGATAAATTACGACACCCAGTACAAAACTAAAGTTCTGAAGTACTGCTTCTTAGTCATTGCAGTTCTGCTAAAGCTCATTTGTGATGAGGATTATTAAACAGCTTTCTTTGATTGAGTTCACAAATAGCAAGACCTGCAAGCTTTTTAATCGACTTAAGGCCACGTAAGCTTGGCCTTTCGCAAAAGTACTTTTGCCTTATAAGTGACAGCTTTTTCTACAGTGGTCACTTGCAATTTACGGACAATAAGAACCCAAATTAAAATTATAGGAAACATTATTCCTTCGATGTTGCCGTATCTTATAATACTTGATATATCAGACTTTGTGACTGTATTGAAATCCACCCGTTTTCGTCGTTAAAACCTCTCCGATCGATTTGTCGTCGAATTCTATAAATATCTTTTTCGGGCGTTCCCCTTCTTCCAGCTGATCTCTGCGAAGTCCATTCTATTCCATTTTTTTAATAATACCACTGACGTGCCTTTCCGAAATCTTCAAAGTCATTCGCAACATGACTCTTATCACCGAAAGCAATTTTTATTTGCATTTGGCAATCTTCCCGTACAGTTTGGATCTTGCGGAGCAGAAGCCAGACAGGACTTTTGGCCATACGTGGCAGGTTCTTTGGGTTCGTCGAGGACATTTAATGTACACGTTTTTAGTGTTAACTATCTTCACTGTGGGAAAAATACGTACAGCTTCGCCATCGGTAGAATCATCAACCATAGACACGACTTCTTTCGAGCAATGTCTCATACTGTTCTATACTCAAATCACCTAACAGAGATTGTTAAGAAGATCTATAAATTGGCTATCATTTTGTTGTCAGAAGTTGGTCCGTAACTCGAAAAACCTGAACTATTGTAATAAATGCTACTCTTCTTGGAATACAGTTGGTTGCCTGAAGCACCAACTCCCCCGTTAGGGAGCGACAACTGCATAATATTCAGAAAAGTAAGATATTTACCCGACGAAAAACGTCTCGACAGTTTTTTATATCTTGTAAACGTAGATGAATAGAGTGTAAATATAATAAGAAAACACAGAGATTTCGTCTATTGTAAGCTAATGACTGTGACGCCATTTTCTTCTCATATCCTTCAACCGCTGTCCTGTCATTCGTCTATAGACCGTTGGTCTACCGTTCTCGATGCCTAAAGGCAAATGCAACATGGATGGTTTTTCCTTTGACAAGACGCGCTGCAACTCGTGTTGGTGCGGTTATTTGAACAAAAGCTGCATTTAACAACTGCTATGTTGTTGGAGCATAGCATCGACGAATATAATGTACTACAGTTTTCAGCACGAAGATTTTCCACTGCCAGCTCCTCCTGTCATGTCATGACTAATTTTGAAGGAAAATTTGAGTTAGGTTGATTTGTTATGTCGAATTCGTTTTGTTATTTCATATGGGGGACACGCGGGGCGTCCCCCCCCCCCCCCCCCCACCCGTTGCGGCGCCGCCAACACTGCCACCCCTGCCACCCCCTGACATTAATTGTTCTATTAACGATGTAATTAACCAATTTACCAGGAAGAACAGGCGCATAGAATTCATCATTCAAGGAAGAGAACCAGAATTGTAACTTTTTTATATCATAAGACGGCGTTGTCTTGTATATGTGTATAATCAGTTTAAATAGAACTTTCTTAAACTTTGCATGTGACTTGATTATTTTTTACTACGGTACAAGTAAAGGTAGCTCAAGGTATCTTTAGCGCCCCCTCCTTGTGGTTTTCCTGTATCCGCCACTGGCTGATCGTGGTATGAAATTCTTCGTCTGTGATATTGAAATGCAGTTCTCCTCCAACGACTTCTACTTCGATATCAACATCAGCCATTCTCGGTTCGTACCCATCAAAAATCGCCACTGCATCCTGGTTTTCTGTATTGACTTCTTGCTCATTGGCGTCATTAAATGCTGCAGGTTCAGCAAGTGTTAGCACTTGATCCATTACTTACTGAAGATCGCATTCAATGTTCTGAAATAGCTTAACAGAATCTCTGTGAAATAGAGGTAATCGATCTCATTGTGGCATAAAAGCTTCTTCCTACGTTTCATAGCCCGCTAGCAATTCGCTTTCATCTCTAAATGACACATGGGCAAATCTAACAAATAGGCTTCTCTGGCTCGCATTTGCGTGTAACAGCGAGCCCTTAAAATCGTACGCTTGGCGGCCGCTGTGGCCGAGCGGATCTAGGCGCTTCAGTCCGGAAGCGCGCTGCTTCTACGGTCGCAGGTTCGAATCCTGCCTCGGGCATGGATGTGTGTGATGTCCTTAAGTTAATTGGGTTTAAGTAGTTCTAAGTTCTTGGGGACTGATAACCTCAGATGTTAAGTGCTATAGTGCTCAGCGCCATTTGAACCAATCGTACGCTTTCTTCGCTTTACGAAATATCAAAGAAAAGAAAACGTCGAAAGAATAATTTCAGGTTGAAACCCAAACCCGTGCGTGCGATACTGCATTGTCAAAATCTTGCAGCTGTAAAAAGATTTATGAAAATACATCTATCGTCAAAATACACAGATCGCGTGTCGCAATTTCGTTTTTCGTCCTGGAAAGTATTTGTGTGAATGTGGGGTACAGTGTTGATCGTACCGTGTCTATTAGTAAAACATAAAGTTTAAAAAGCATGAAATAAAACTTAAATTAAAAATTTAAAAAACCTCTAACAATTAAAAAAGATATATATTGCCCCTTTAAGTTTAATATAACTACTAAGATTTTGAGCCAGGCGTCGTCGGCTTCGGGGGACGGTTAAGTAAATAAAATAAAAACAGAATACACCTAAAAATGATGAAGTATGAAATTTAAGCACAAGTAAGCTACCTAGGCAACGTAGATAAATATCAGAACAAGAATACTAATTGTTGAATCTAAGCCGTAATTAATTCACTCCGGAAATTTCGCAGTATAGACACAACCCACAACGACGTCTGACCTCACGAGACTGCCCGTTCCGGTCGTCGCACTTTGTCACACCCCGCGCGTCGCCAACCGCGCACTGCGCTACTCACGCTCGCTGTTTAATGACGCGTGAGTTAGTAAGCTATCATGAAACCACTGCAGGACATAAGTCAAGTAATGCAGATTAATGCATGAAACTAAGTTAGTACGTAATTATGTAAAAACATATAGAATAGATTAACCCATTTGGGTAAATCTATTCTATATGATATTATATAAAATAAATGGGTGATCTTATTCTTTAACAATTTTAGTCTAGTTAAAGTCAAATCGGTTTACATATTTTATATAATAAGTAATTATAACCTCACTAGCTCTTTTGAGGTATGGATGCGGGACGCGCAGGACTGAAAGAGATGACGTCAAACAGAAGAGGCTTATACCCAGCAATAATGAGAGTGCACTCTTCTAGAAAGGATAGCTGATTTTAACTTCTCATTTTTTTTATTTTCTTAGCGGTCCGACGCGACGACGCTTGGATCAAAATATTACTACTTATCTCAAACTTAAAGGGACAATGCATTTTTTTTACTTTTTAGAGTTTTTTTAGGTCGGTGTTTTTTTTTAAATTTAAGTTTTATGTACCATGTGTTACTCTTTCTTTAAATTTTGTAGTAGCACATGCCGGCGATACATCCGCCGGACATCAAGCTTTTTTTGAGCTGTCCATCATTTATATCTGTTCTTTGTGGCAGCAGTTTCAAGATGAGGAGTCTTCCCAAAACACGTGTCCACAACACTGAAATCCCAGATCAAATGTAGGTGCTCTGCTAGACTAGAGGTGGTCGTAGCTGTTTATAAGCATTTTAATAAAAATATAAAGGCTTTGGATGCAGTTTAAACTCACAATCTGTCAACACCAGAAGCCAGCCGCTGTGGCCGAGCGGTTCTAGGTGCTTCAGTCTGGAGCCCCTCGACCACTACGGCCGCAGGTTCGAATCCTGCCTCGGGCATGGATGTGTGTGATGTCCTTAGGTTAGTTAGGTCTAAGTAGTTTTAAGTTCTAGGGGACTGATGACCTAAGTGTTAAGTCCTAAAGTGCTCAGAGCCATTTGAATCATTTGAACCATCAACACTAGAAACAAAAACTAAGGCAAAATCTATTTTAAAATATCAGAAAACTGAAATACGCTGCATTAACTTGTTTTTGAAATCCAACATTAAACGAACTAGATCATGTAAACCAGTTTCTGCAAAGAGAAGACCATAGTACGAAGGCCCTTTGAGCTACCTTAAAGCTCCTAGAGACTCCTGTACCTCTCCAAAGCTACCTCGTATTAATAGAAAATCAATGGAATTCTCAGAAAAAGGAATTTGAGGGAAGAAAAGAAATGACCGTTGAGCTTTGTGAGGATGAAGTATTCGAACATTCACCCAAGAATTTAAAGGTCAGATCAGTGGAACTGACAGATACCTATGTTGAAGATCGTAAGAAGTAAGAGTTTGAAACTTCATTCTGGAAGTAAGAGTTTGTTTTTAAAAAATGGTTCAAATGGCTCTGAGCACTATGGGACTTAACTTCTGAGGTCATCAGCCCCCTAGAACTTAGAACTACTTAAACCTAACTAACCTAAGGACATCACACACATCCATGCCCGAGGCAGGATTCGAACCTGCGACCGTAGCGGTCGCGCGGTTCCAGACTGTAGCGCCTAGAACCGCTCGGTCACTCCGACCGGCCTTTGTTTTAAAACTGAAAGCTCCAAACATGCACTGGCAATAGAGAGAGGCTTGCAGGGTCCCACTGCACCATCCATATTAAGTTTAACGTATAAAAATAAACTGATAGACCGGATCGCAATCTTATTACAGCTTTGAAAATATTCTTTACTGTGCCAGTTTCTGTTTTCTCTGAGGAAAGGAGTTTCAGCAAGCTGAAACTAACGAAACATTATTTGACGAGCACATATCTTAACAAAGATTAACAATTTGAGTATAATCTCCATAGAACACGAACGATCTACTTCCATGAACTATAATGAGATCATAAACAGCTTTGATGCAAAAAGTATGCGGAAAGTAAAATTTTAGATTTATCATGTGTACAGTGAGTAATCGTGCTTTATGTTCGAATTTTTCTAACTGTTGTGACTTTGACCTTCACCCTGTCAATAAAATAAGTTAATGTTAAGAGATGATGATATTTATTTTGAAATACTCGTATGTTTCCTAAATTACTGTTGCAATGTGTTGGTTTTTATTTGAGGAGGAGTGAAAGAAAGGGCACCAAATTTAAAGTTGTCCCCCTTGGCAAAAATCCTAGTTGCGGCCCTGATCATTCCCGTACTCTCCATATGCGAATGAAATGCGAAGTTACCACAATATGTAGTACTATGAAAATTGTCCTTTGCCATGCACTTCACAGCAATTTTCAAAATATTGATGTAGATATGTACAATATAGGCCAAATATTAAACTAGAAATGAAGCTTTGTCATCAACTGTTAAATCCTAATCTCTCCTTGTGTCATCGAATTGTACATCGCGCGCCGTCTCGTAAAAACGTGGCTGGCGCAGCAGCATTGACCACCTTACGTGTGGCTGCCTCGCCCTGCCATCTAGCGTCAGATGTGGACTTCACCGAAGCAGGCAGCGCTGCACGGCGCGCCTCTGGGCGCCACGTGTCCGCTGCCAACAACAGGATGTACTGATACGCGATTCTTCCTGCTCTCTTGCATATAACAGGCTAACAGTAGTACCCCGACTTGTTTCATTTACCCTAAGACATTATTCGACAAACTGACATCCCGACTTTATACCCGAAAAGAGGATGACCGAGATATAAACTAGGTACTGTTGCTGAGTATTGTTACAAGCGATGTGCTGCTAAACAATATTCAGGCAAATTGTTCAGAGGTAACAAACCGGACTTAACTTTCTCTTCTGTTGTGGCGAATTTTCATTGTATCTATCCTACCACTTAATTTCCACAGCTGTGACCATCTTCTGTTCATACGGAAAAGACCGGTGAAGATAGGGTTGCCAGATGTTCTGCCTTACCCGGATATGTCCGGCTTTTTACGGTCACGTACGGTCATACATACACTATTCTGGCCGGTCCGGCTTATATTAGGCTTTATAGAGATGAAGAAGAGAACACACAACTAAGGCCCGCTCTAACAGGACGACGTAAACCCAAAGAATGAAAAGGAACAAGGAGATATACCATAACGAGAAATAGATATATCGACACAATGTTATTGTTATGTCGGTGCCCTATGTTTTAAATAAGTCGAATTGAAATGGCCGAAGTTGTTTAATATATTTTCGTTTTCCGTTCCAGAAGAGTAGATAATTTTTTATTTTGTTTAATGAAGAACTTTTAACTTGTTTTGACATAAGATAATGTTAGGAAAATGAGTGAGCAATTAAGAAGAATGAGTACCTGGCTGCTATCGTAATTCACTATTTATAAGGCTCTTTAGAGAGTGATTTTTTGTTTAAGCATGTTTAAGGTTAATCCAACAAAAAACTGACTGTAACTGATTATTCGTAAACGACTGAGAATACCTAAATAATTCTTGTCCTATTTAAAATAGGTAGTCCAACTCTTAGGGCAAAATGTCCGGCTAACTACGACGCTGAGTCTGTCTTTTCTATTTCTGGACATGGCACCCCTAGACAAAGAAAACTTTTCGTTCAGCTATGGGGGGTCCCATATATACCGTCGTTTTTTGTTTTTTTTTTCGTTTTATCATCCACCAAAGCACGTATCCACTCGGCTAGTAATCATCTCAGACTCTGGCGTGAACTACGGCTTTTCATCTAAATTTACGACAGCTATGCCGGAAGTGAATAAAACAGTAAAAGCAGAACACGTGAATTGTCTATAAGGAAAGAGGCAAAGTTACAAGTAGGTGGAAAATTTACGTTCGATGTGAATGTGAAGATCACTTCAGTAAACATTATTTTTATCTAGATTACAACGTCAACTCTCTAAAAACTATAATCGTCGTTACGTTACCTTCATATTTACTCAAAATAAAATATATTCCGTTCTTGTTTGTCGGATATGTACGCTCAACAGAAAAAAAGGCAAGTCCACTGTAGATCAAACAGCAGAAAAATCGAACCATTTGGCAACAGTAGCATATTACGTGGGAACTGTAACCCGGCATGCGGATTTTGCAGCTCTTGATCGGCAGCAGGCGGTAGTGCCGTAGTGATTTACCGACGTTCGTTGCAATCTGTGCAGTGTACTATTAGCCGGTGTTGACTGCACTGTTGGGTCCTCTGCCGCTGAGCGCTGAGCTGTGTTGTCGCTGTCTGTGTTTTGCTCCGCGTTTTTTTTTTTTTTTTTTTTTTTTTTTTTTCGACAATGAGTGATGATGCGGTTACTGGCACATCGTGGGGGCTACCTTCTACTATAGTTCGGAAAGGAAGCCGGTTATCAGAGGCTCGTGGAGGCCCTAAAGGCAGGCCTCTGTTACCTGCACTGTATACTTACAGTACGTGGAGGCGAAGCTTGTTACCCCCTGCACCCACCACACCAAGTAGCAAACAAGATCAGCTCTCAGCGCTCCCTGCACACCAGGCTAGCGAGACGCCATGTTATAGTTCACGAGTACTAAAAACCGGGGCAAGGCTTGGCGTCGGACAGACGAAACGGGTCACTCATTTAGGAAAGGCGAAATATCCCACGCTCACTCTGTATTCACCTATGCCCCACACTCCACGTGCTAAGAACTGCTTACTTTACGACACGTATGGACGTGACTGTATATTCGAATCGTAGCTGCAACAACTGAATATAACCACCACAGAGATTATAAATCGCTCATATTCGTCTTTTCCAAACTGAAATGTTAACTTCGCACATTTTGGAATGAAGACTAAAGCCAAAAAAGTAACATATCTTTTACAAGCATATCGACCCACGTGTTCTGTTTCTCGTGGAACAATCGTTGAAGGAGTGGAGCGCTAATCTGGAGGTGCCAATTTCAAAGCCACATGATTCTACTTTTTTATCGTTCACTAGAACGAAAAAAATGGCGACATTTAGGATAATCTTTACCCAAACTACGAAATCGCCTGTGAGACTAGCGAAGTAGCTCCCCTTACTGGATATCATCCTCACAATAATTCAAAGATTTTTCTTCAAGCAGCTAAAGCCACTAAATATTTGGAGTCTTATATAAGAGAAACTCTCCAATCACGAAAGAAATTTTTGAAAAGTGATTATTAAAAGACAGAACGGAACATGAAACCGTTACCAATTCAGTGTAAGAAATGTTATAGATTCGTGCTGTTACACACAGTAGTTATTATCCCTAAGTATCTGAAACGGTGATTACATTTTTGCAACTGATATT
Organism: Schistocerca piceifrons; assembly: GCF_021461385.2. NCBI lineage: Eukaryota > Metazoa > Arthropoda > Insecta > Orthoptera > Acrididae > Schistocerca > Schistocerca piceifrons. The sequence continues at coordinate 598,905,439 of NC_060149.1, read as the reverse complement.
AAGGGCTTTTTCGTCACTTAGTGACAAATAAACATAGAAAAACTAACAGAGATAATGAACTTCCCATGGAGCATAAATTTTTAAACTGTTCTATTCTCACGTCATTTAAAACCGTAGTTTTAGCAGTTTTCGATTTCTTAATGATTTTGTCAAGTTGCCAAATTCTTCCATGTCGATTCGAACTATGGAGTTGCTATTCTCGATAACTATTTGTCGTTCCCACATGTTATATTTTTGCGACCCAAAATTAGTCAGTTAAGCAATAGCTGATGAGCAATACTAGTGTGAGGAGACAGCTTGATGTTCTCAGGACCTGTCTCGAAGACATTACTCTACTTTTACCATATCCTCCAAGTGTTTTGACTGAATTAAGACATGCTAAATACAATATGGGCTCATACGGGTTCAAATGAAACGATGTGGTTTATCTACCGTTAAGCATTTAGGTTACATCACTCCATCAGAAAGTTTAACTGAAACATAGAACGATTTGTACATAACACAAAATCAGATCTCGTCCAGGAACGTAATTAACCTTCCACACACACGCTGGGAGTTGTAGGTGGGCGTTCGTCTTAAACCATTGTCTACCGCTTTCACGACAGGGTCTCAGTCTGTTACAGATGAAATTAAGTTTCCGATCAATTTTATAGATTTTTCAATGTCTCTCAAAAATTAATTGTATTAAGAAGTATGTAATCCAGGAATTTTATAAGTCTTTGACCTTCAAATCTAAAAGGAAGTGAATCAAAGGTATGAGAAGCCTTGCGGATCAGAACTTTTCTTTAAATTTCCTTGCCCGTTTTCGGTCTGGCAAGAAAAGGAAAGCCGCAGAAGCAGCATAGTAGTCAACCAAACTACTTGAAATTCACAGCTAATGTAGTCATCAACTGAGCCAGCAGTCACATCACAACTACGATAGCGAAACACTGCTGCTACCTGTGTTCTGTCATTGTCATAGTGATGGCTTATATAGATATTTTTATATTTGATAACCGGATGTGGCACGTTATGTGAGAGTCACTCAGATTATTTAATGAACGCGGAAGCAAATAATAAGTAAATTTCGCAGGATAATTTTGTGCCACTCCAAGAAGTAACTTTAGGATCATGGAGTTGACAAAATTAAAATGCGGTGTTGCTGATTATACTAACCATAGGAATAACACGACATGTCCGAAGGAACATTGCATCGTTTTTCTTATCAACACAGGCACTGTAATATAGTATTCATCCGGCTATCCGGGCAGCGACTATTAATTAAAATGTCTTCCCCTGTACGAAAATTACATGTGTGTGTACGAGTGCAGATTGTGACCCAAAAACGACGACATGACGAAGTTTGCGTCTGGCCGTGAGTCTTGAAACAGAACAACGAAAAGTGCATCTACATTTACGTCAGCATCACAGTCTGCAAACCCTTTAACGATGTGTGGTACAGGGTAGTTCTGGCACTACTACCACATTTCCTGTTCCAATCGTGAATGGTGCGTGGGAAGAATGATTGTCGCTAAGCCTCTGTATTAGCTCTTATTTCTCGAAGTTTCTCGCCGTGGTCATTTCGCGAGACGTATGTGGGGCGAAATAAAAACCCGCGACGTTAGCCGAGAGCGCTAATACGCTGCTGCGTGGACTCGGGTAGGCGCTCCGGCCCTGGATCGAATCCGCCCGGCGGATTAAGGTCGGTGTGCCGGCCAGCCTGGATGTGGTTTTTAGACGGTTTCCCGCATCCCCCTATGTGAATACCGGGCTGGTACCCACGTCCCGTCTCAGTTACATAGCTCTCAGACATCTGAACACTTTCGCATTGCCGGCCGTTGTGGCCGAGCGGTTCTAGGCGCTTCAGCCTGGAACCGCGTGACCGCTATGGTCGCAGGTTCGAATCCTGCCTTGGGCATGGGTGTGTGTGATGTCCTTAGGTTAGTTAGGTTTAAGTAGTTCTAAGTTCTAGGGGACTGATGACCTCAGATGTTAAGTCCCATAGTACTCAGAGCCATTTAACAATGTTTTTTTTTTCTTACTTTCGCATTATTCCATGGATTAAACTAGTCGCAGACAGTTGGGGTACACTAATTCCGTCATGGGGGGGGGGGGGGGGCGGCTTCCGGGTGGCGGCAGGAAGGGCATCCGGCCACCCATTAATCCAACATTACCAAATCCGGTTAACCATGCTGACCCTGCGTACCTGCAGGACAAAGGTAGAAGCGAAAGAAAGAAAGAAAGAAATGTGGGGCGAAAGAATATGTCCTCCGAATCTTACCGAAAAGCGTGCTCTCGAAATTTCAGTAGTAAATACCTCCATGATGCACGTCGTCTCTCTTTTAACGTCTGCCACTCGAGTATGTCAAGCATCTCTGTAAAGCTCTCGCGCCGACTAAACGATCCCGTAACGAAACGCGCAGTTCCTCGTTGGATCTTCTCTATCTCTTCTATGAGTCCTACCAGATAAGGATCCCAGACTGATGAACAGTACTCAAGAATCGCTCGAACAAACCCCTTGTAAGCCACTTCCTTCATGAATGAGTTACATTTACTTAAGATTCTTTTTAATAATCTCAGTCTGGCATCTGCTTTTCCTCCTATTTGTTTTATATGATCTTTCCAGTTAATGTCATCCTGGATAGTTACTTGTAGATATTTTACGCCAGATACTGTTTCCGCAGTTTATCATGTTGTACAGTAGTGGATTTCTTTTCCCTGCACCATTTATCAATCCAGGAAAATCCAGGGATGATTCCTTATGAAGGGCACTGCCAATTTCCTTCCCTATCCTCGACACAGCTTTACTGTATGATTACGTGATGATGGCGTCCTCTTGGGTAAAATATTCCGGAGGTAAAATAGTCCCCCATTCGGATCTCCGGGCGGGGACTACTCAAGAGGATGTCGTTATCAGGAGAAAGAAAACTGGCGTTCTACGGATCGGAGCGTGGAATGTCAGATCCCTTAATCGGGCAGGGAGGTTAGAAAATTTAAAAAGGGAAATGGATAGGTTGAAGTTAGATATAGTGGGAATTAGTGAAGTTCGGTGGCAGGAGGAACAAGACTTCTGGTTAGGTGACTACAGGGTTATAAACACAAAATCAAATAGGGGTAATGCAGGAGTAGGTTTAATAATGAATAGGAAAATAGGAATGCGGGTAAGCTATTACAAACAGCATAGTGAACGCATTATTGTGGCCAAGATAGATACGAAGCCCACACCTACTACAGTAGTACAAGTTTATATGCCAACTAGCTCTGCAGATGACGAAGAAATTGAAGAAATGTATGATGAAATAAAAGAAATTATTCAGATTGTGAAGGGAGACGAAAATTTAATAGTCATGGGTGACTGGAATTCGAGTGTAGGAAAAGGGAGAGAAGGAAACATAGTAGGTGAATATGGATTGGGGGACAGAAATGAAAGAGGAAGCCGCCTGGTAGAATTTTGCACAGAGCACAACATAATCATAACTAACACTTGGTTTAAGAATCATGAAAGAATGTTGTATACATGGAAGAACCCTGGAGATACTAAAAGGTATCAGATAGATTATATAATGGTAAGACAGAGATTTAGGAACCAGGTTTTAAATTGTAAGACATTTCCAGGGGCAGATGTGGACTCTGACCACAATCTATTGGTTATGACCTGTAGATTAAAACTGAAGAAACTGCAAAAAGGTGGGAATTTAAGGAGATGGGACCTGGATAAACTAAAAGAACCAGAGGTTGTACAGAGATTCAGGGAGAGCATAAGGGAGCAATTGACAGGAATCGGGGAAATAAATACAGTAGAAGAAGAATGGGTAGCTTTGAGGGATGAAGTAGTGAAGGCAGCAGAGGATCAAGTAGGTAAAAAGACGAGGGCTAGTAGAAATCCTTGGGTAACAGAAGAAATATTGAATTTAATTGATGAAAGGAGAAAATATAAAAATGCAGTAAGTGAAACAGGCAAAAACGAATACAAACGTCTCAAAAATGAGATCGACAGGAAGTGCAAAATGGCTAAGCAGGGATGGCTAGAGGACAAATGTAAGGATGTAGAGGCGTATCTCACTAGGGGTAAGATAGATACTGCCTACAGGAAAATTAAAGAGACCTTTGGAGATAAGAGAACGACTTGTATGAATATCAAGAGCTCGGATGGAAACCCAGTTCTAAGCAAAGAAGGGAAAGCAGAAAGGTGGAAGGAGTATATAGAGGGTCTATACAAGGGCGATGTACTTGAGGACAATATTATGGAAATGGAAGAGGATGTAGATGAAGATGAAATGGGAGATACGATACTGCGTGAAGAGTTTGACAGAGCACTGAAAGACCTGAGTCGAAACAAGGCCCCCGGAGTAGACAATATTCCATTGGAACTACTGACGGCCGTGGGAGAGGCAGTCCTGACAAAACTCTACCAGCTGGTGAGCAAGATGTATGAAACAGGCGAAATACCCTCAGACTTCAAGAAGAATATAATAATTCCAATCCCAAAGAAAGCAGGTGTTGACAGATGTGAAAATTACCGAACTGTCAGCTTAATAAGTCACAGCTGCAAAATACTAACACGAATTCTTTACAGACGAATGGAAAAACTAGTAGAAGCCAACCTCGGGGAAGATCAGTTTGGATTCCGTAGAAACACTGGAACACGGGAGGCAATACTGACCTTACGACTTATCTTAGAAGAAAGATTAAGGAAAGGCAAACCTACATTTCTAGCATTTGTAGACTTAGAGAAAGCTTTTGACAATGTTGACTGGAATACTCTCTTTCAAATTCTAAAGGTGGCAGGGGTAAAATACAGGGAGCGAAAGGCTATTTACAATTTGTACAGAAACCAGATGGCAGTTATAAGAGTCGAGGGACATGAAAGGGAAGCAGTGGTTGGGAAGGGAGTAAGACAGGGTTGTAGCCTCTCCCCGATATTGTTCAATCTGTATGTTGAGCAAGCAGTAAAGGAAACAAAAGAAAAATTCGGAGTAGGTATTAATATTCATGGAGAAGAAATAAAAACTTTGAGGTTCGCCGATGACATTGTAATTCTGTCAGAGACAGCAAAGGACTTGGAAGAGCAGTTGAATGGAATGGACAGTGTCTTGAAAGGAGGATATAAGATGAACATCAACAAAAGCAAAACAAGGATAATGGAATGTAGTCTAATTAAGTCGGGTGATGCTGAGGGAATTAGATTAGGAAATGAGGCACTTAAAGTAGTTAAGGAGTTTTGCTATTTGGGGAGCAAAATAACTGATGATGGTCGAAGTAGAGAGGATATAAAATGTAGGCTGGCAATGGCAAGGAAAGCGTTCCTGAAGAAGAGAAATTTGTTAACATCCAGTATTGGTTTAAGTGTCAGGAAGTCATTTCTGAAAGTATTCGTATGGAGTGTAGCCATGTATGGAAGTGAAACATGGACGATAAATAATTTGGACAAGAAGAGAATAGAAGCTTTCGAAATGTGGTGCTATAGAAGAATGCTGAAGATTAGATGGGTAGATCACATAACTAATGAGGAAGTATTGAATAGGATTGGGGAGAAGAGACGTTTGTGGCACAACTTGACCAGAAGAAGGGATCGGTTGGTAGGACATGTTCTGAGGCATCAAGGGATCACCAATTTAGTATTGGAGGGCAGCGTGGAGGGTAAAAATCGTAGAGGGAGACCAAGAGATGAATACACTAAGCAGATTCAAAAGGATGTAGGTTGCAGTAGGTACTGGGAGATGAAAAAGCTTGCACAGGATAGAGTAGCATGGAGAGCTGCATCAAACCAGTCTCAGGACTGAAGACCACAACAACAACAACATCCTCGACACAATTCGAGTTTGTGCTCCGTCTCTAATGGCCTCGAAACCGACGGGAGATTAATCAAAATCTTCCTTACAATAAATGGACGTCAACGATATATGCCTATAATAATGTAGAGCTTCGTACCATCTTTCTTGAAAAACGGAATGAAATGCGTTTTTTTCCAGTCGCGAGGTACCGTTCGTTCTTCCAGCGATCTATGATAAACTGCTGCTAGGAGAGGAACTAGCTGTTCGCATAATCTTTGTAGAATATTATAGCAGTTGAGAATATTGACAACGATCAGCTGTATAATGGAATGACAAAAATGAAAACTTGTACATTCATGCCCGAATGAACTTTGCACTGTAATTCGAAATAACGTAAGCACAGCAATGTCGTATTTATATGCCGACAACCGGCTAGCGACTTTCAAGTAAAATGTCTGTCCTATACGGAATTATACGAATGGGTATACGAGTACAGGTTATAGACACATGACTGACCTCATATGTAAGTTTGGGTGTTGCTGTGAGTCATGCCCGGATAGCCAAATGGAAGGCGATCGCTCGCGATAAACGGGAAATCGGGGTTCGAGTCCCGGTCCGTCACAAAATTTCATTGTCGTCTTTCCATTAGACAGCTGAAGGTTGTCTACATGCGCAACTGCCAATACATTGCATGTATTTCATAACGGCTGTAGTCGCCTCAGGAACTCTGCATCGTAATACGGAATAACACAGGCACTTCAACTTCGTACAGAATCTTATAGGTATGTCATCTGGTCCTGATGCCATTCCACCACTAAGCGATTGTAGTTTCTTTCCTATTTCGCGATCGGTTATCTCAGTATCTGCCATTTCGACGTTCGTACGATGACTGAAACATTTTCGAAAAAACCTAATTCAGTATTTCGGCCTTCTCGCTGTTATCTGCTGTTTCGGTGCCAGTATAGTCACTGGGTGAATGAGTAGAGGATTTCAAACCGCTTACTGATGTTACATAAGACCAGAACCTCTTAGGGTTTTTATTCAAATCGGTTGACAAAATTTTACTTTCAAAATCATTGAACGCTACTCTCATTGCTATTTCGCTTCGTTCAGCTTTTGTTTTTTGTCTGTGACTTCTCTTGAATCTGTGATAAAGCTACGAAGCTCTCTTTGTTTGCGTAGCAGTTTGCTTCCACGGCTATTAAACAGGGGCGTATATTCAATGAGAGCTAGGCGTGCGCAGCATGCCCTGTCAAAATTTGTCCATTTTGTGAGTACCTCTATTTTTGAAATCTTTGGAAAATAATTAGCGGAGGTACAGGGAATAGCACTGTATTCTGCTCTTTTACTTGACATGAGTACGACTAACTGCGACCTGTGACAAAAAACAAGCTCAGAATCTCAGATACACACTGAGTGCTGCGTGGCGGCAACCCTCTTGTTGCCGGTTACAGGGGAACAGAGGTAAAGTCGCTCGTCAGCAAGTACACTGAACGTAGTGGAGGGGGAGCGTTCTGTGGCGAGGCCGCACACACCATTGAGAAAATGTGTGTGGGGGAGGAAAGGCGGGCGGTGCGCGCACACTTATTTTTCGGGAGACGGAGGGGGGGTGTGACTTGACGTCACTGAAGGCGTGCGGTGAAAGCACCGCGCTGCTCCCTCGACTGGCAGGTATGCTCTCACACGTGGATCCTCCACATTCTAGACACGTTCCCTAAGACGTTTCTTTTTTTTCAATTGTGGGTATTTGTTATCATCTAAAATACAGTGAAGTGCTTTTTTTTAAAAAAATGACAGTAGCTTTTAGTGTTCTTGTTCCACTTCGAAACTGACACCGAAAGTAAATGTAGCTGTAAACACTTCCTACAAAAACCGTTTTCCACTTCAAGAAGAACTGGAAGTACTGTAGAACATCGCTAATCCGCCCCCTACGGAACCGAAAGCATGGTCAGAATGCAAAGGAAGTCGGATTATCAGATAAACACTTTTATAGAACCGTAACATTTGCGATATAGCACAGTAAACCTTTGATTTCCAACTGGAGATAATATCTGAAATACTGTTCTACATTAAAAAGTAACAAACTGAAAAGAAAATATTGACACACTAAAAATCATACACGAAACTGTAGTATACAGTAGTGCCTTTGCTGTAAAATAATTCTGTATCGTAAGATTTGCACTTACCAGTTTAAGACGTGAGAAATCACACGGTAACAAATACTCTGTTGCTAAACAAGACGAAAAAAACCGTAATTTGCTATTGTTTACCAGATGAAAACCTTGATTTTTCCGCGATGTCCCGCTATTCCCTATTCCAATATTGTAGTGCCTGTGTTGTTAAGAAGAACGATGTAAAGTTCCTTCGGACATGAACCTTTTTTTAAAAAAACAACAGCCCTCCAGTATTGTATTTATCCGACGATACCAGGCAGCGACTTTCAATTAAGATGTCCTCCCCTGTACGGGAATTACGTAATGTGTGTACGAGTACAGGTTGTGACGCAGGAACGATATATTGAAGTTTGAGTCTGGCTGTGAGTCATACAGGGATGACCAAAGTGGTTGAGGTGATCGCTCATGTAAAGCGAGAAATCCGGGTTGGATTCCCTATCCGACACATATTTTCATTGTCGTAATCCACTTATACAGCTAACGGTTTTTCATATTCGCAACTGCGAATACATTTCATGTATCTCCGTATCCACAAAATATATATTGGGGCAGAAGTAGAGTTTTGTTCGATGTTCCGAAGGGCTTTGTCAAATGCACTTTTAGCATCTGTATGTGATACTTGAACCGTAAGTTCATTGTCTTCGTTGTCGTCACCATCTTTCTCGTTCTCATCGGTTGTCAGTCAGCTCCAATGATCTGGTCGTCAGTTAATTCTTCTTTGTTGTCCAGCCAATGTCAGCTGGACCGATCCACTCACATACGTCGCTGGGCTCAACGTCCAATTGTAAAGTTGGCCAATCCCTCAGAATCAAAACTGGCTCTGAGCACTATGCGACTTAACTTCTGAGGTCATCAGTCGCCTAGAACTTAGAACTAATTAAACCTAACTAACCTAAGGACATCACACACATCCATGCCCGAGGCAGGATTCGAACCTGCGACCGTATCGGTCGCTCGGTTCCAGACTGTAGCGCCTAGAACCGCACGGCCACTCCGGCCGGCCCCTCAGAATCGCTGTAGTGTCAAAGTCTTGACTTCTATCACCTGTGCGTGGACTGTATCATCTTAATTCTCTTCACTCGTTTCTTTTCATTATTCATTTTTATATTCGTCCATTTCTGGCCGCAGTTTGAGTCAAGATTTTTCAAGCGTTGATGCCGTCATTTCCTCCGAAGCTTCGGCAATAGAATAGCTATATATCTTATATCTGTTACCAGAATGAAATTTTCATTCTGCAGTGGAATGTGCGTGAATACGAAACTTCCTGTCAGATTAGAACTGTGTGCCGGACTGAGGCCTGAACTCAGAGCCATTGCCTTTCCTAGGCAAGTGCTCTAACCGACTGAACTACCCGAGCACGACTCAGTACCCTTCCTCACAGAAGCTCTCCTGCGAAACTTGCAGGACTAACACTCCTGAAAGAAAGGATATTGCAGAGAGATGGTTTAGCCGCAGCCTGAAGGACGTTTCCAGAATGAAATTTGTACTCTGCAGCTGAGTGTGCCCTGGTATGTGCTTCGGTGGCTCAATCATTAGAGGACTTGCCTGAGAAAAGGCAAAGGTCCTGATTTCGAGTCTTGGCCCAGCACACAGTTTTAATCTGCCAGGAAGTTTCACATCAGCGCGAACTCTGCTTCAGAGAGGACATTTTATTCCGGAAAAATCCCGTAGGCTGTGGCTAAACCGTGTCCCCGCAGTATTCTATCTTTCCAGGAGTGCTAGCACTGCTAATTTCGCAGGAGAGCTTCTGTGAAGTTTGAAAGGTAGGAACTGGGGTATTGGCGGAAGAGGTCCGGAGTCGTGCTTGGGTAGCTCAGTCGGCAGTCTGGACGTTGCAGCTGAATGGGGGGGACGTCCAGTATCTACGTCTGCGGAGCGCTCGAGGTGGTTTTGTTTACCTTCTGCAGCCGTTACTTGCACGCCGTCTAATACTCCAGAGCAAAGGCAAACAGGTTCCGCAAATCAACACTCCGTTTCACTTTCTGTGACGTGTATGCAATAGCAAAAGTGTTCCAGGTACAGCGCTTTCTTCTTGATCCAGGCGGACGACATAGTGACATCCGCTTATCAATACTGAACAGTGCAGTGTACGTTAAAATCACTGGTGACGCGACTTGCCATAAGATCCTTCAGAGCACGCTGCAGGTGCTCAGTTTTTGCCGCACCGACGGTAACGTCGAGCTGGTCATTCAGGATTAGGCATTCGAGCAATTCAGGCCTTTTAAGCACCGTTCGAAACCCCGGCGGATGATGTCATGGACACCGTCCTTCTTTATGGTACCGTTCACGGTCATGTAGCTGAACTGTGGGCTTGACTTCGAACATACTCAGACCTCAATGGCGTCCGCCAGATACCCATAGACCTCCATCGTCTTGTGTCATCCTACCTCCAGATATGCGGCTGCCCGTCGGTTGTCATTTACGTCGGACAACCACGGACTTGTCCAACATACGGCAAGAAAGGGCATGTTCGATCAGAATATCCCCAGCGTCGCATCACACAACTGTCGGCCTCTGACGTGACGCCCGCACCACAACCGACGTCCCTTCCATTCTGCCACGCGACGGCTCTCATTGCCCCTCCAATTTTGCACCACCACGCCCTCGATGCTACTGCTGCACAACATCCACAGCAAGAAACGGCCATGTCGACACCACCGGCAACACCGCCTGCGGAAGCCGATCATCTCTCAGACGACCTGATGGAGCTTACATCAAGTATAGTACCGATCACAGCCTTTGTGCCGGAACGACGCGATTCATTCCTGTCTTTCGACAAGGAAGGTCGCTCACTAAAGCAACTGTCACCCAAGCGCCTTAAACGCAGAAGTCGCACTGTCTCCGATTGGAATGCCCTGATTCCCTTTGATGCCTCGCTTACAATTCACAAGGGTGACGACAACGAGTCGACTGAAGCCGAAGACACCAATGTAACCCCGAATCTCGCGAGCGAACAGCCACCAGCCCTGACAGCAAGTCAAACGGTTGTCGAACGGGAAGAGGCGTCCATCCCTTTGGACGCTTCTTCGTCAGTCAAGCACCCTATACCCCCTGGGCGAATGCGCGATTCGCCGTGACCCCACACTTCCACGTGGAGCGTCAACATCGAAATCAACCCTGACCACCGGACGGTAGCGGCCTCGGATGCCCACAACCTGAACGTACTTGGGCTGCAAGCTTGGGGCTGGACGGGACGGTTTATGACCTCCTTACATCGTGATACTGAACCTCCTCTTACCGCGCCGCCGATCGTACAGAATTGCAACGATCAATACTAACAACGTCAGTTTGCTTCCGCAATTATCCCTGTTTCGAGACATGATCTGCGTGTCTGATGTTGACATTGCACTCGTACAGGAAGCACAACTCGCTGCTCTACCTCACGTTACTGGATACATACTTTACACTACTGGCAGGGGCGAGGCTGCTTATGTTCCTGAAGGAAACCCCATTACGGGTCTCACCTTTCTCCCAGCAGCACGAGGTATGACGTTTACCGCTATGCGTATCATCAAGATCTACGCCCCGGCTGGTTCCACCCGCCGACGGGAGAGAGCCACATTCTACTCCGAAGGCATTGCCCCACTGTTCTTAGGGCGTTATGCTAGTTGCATAATTGGAGGCGAATTGAACTGTGTCTTGCAACAGAAAGATCAAACGCCTCAATTTAACACCCATTACGAACTCCGCATGATTGTCCGAGGCCTTCAGCTGAGCAACATATGGGAAGAAAAGTCTGGCAATGCCCGTGGCCCATGTATCAAACAAGCCATTCGGAAAGTCGACTTGATGGAACTTAGGTATCCTTGGAGCTTGCATCTGCTATCCGAGACGCTGAGCTCTGGCCGCTGGCTTTCTCAGACCACAGAGCACACATCTGCACGATTCTCCTCAAATCGCAGTCAGTCTTGTGTAGCCCTACGCCGTGGAAAATGAACATCACGCATCTCCAGCAGGCGGAATGTCAACGACGTGTAACAGAGACTCGGACAACATGCGAACGACGACCATCCACTTACAGAACGACATTACAGCAAACCCTGATGCGATACAGGAAGGACATGGTGGAATAGCGTCGACACTCAACTAACTATTATTATGCCATCTTTCGAAACTTAGTCACCCAAAACCCGACCCTCCCATTCAGAGAGGGCGTCAGCAGATGAAGGGGCGCATAGTAACGATGGCCCGACGTCGTCTACATGGAGTCATCGTGTTAAAGTGCCTAGAGGACTCACTGGGCCACGAGATACCTACCTTATATCATATCGCACAGGACGACCGACAACGAAGACGACAGTTCAAAACCAAACATGTCACATCACAGGCACAGACTCTCATTCAACAATCTGAAATAGTGACTGCCTTCGCCAATCAGTTCCGGAACATCTATGGGGCCAGGATTGCCGACGTAACAGCAACTGATCATATCTTGTCTTACATCACCTGCGAAACCCTCGATGGAGAGAATACTCAATTGATGGAACTGATCACCAGGGACGAAGCGGAGGCTTCCGGACGTTAATGGCCCCAATATGGGCCAGTATGTTGCAAGATCCTTATAATCCGGGCCATGTCATCCCCCAGCTTTGTCACAGGCGTCATCATTCCTATACATAAGCCATATCATGGTGTGGTATGACCGACCACTTTCCGATTACCCATCTTAATGCAGACTACAAAATATTTGCCCTCATTTTGGCAGCGCGTCTTCGTCCTCTTCTTCCCAGCATCCTTTTACCGGGATATACGACCCCAGGTGGTCAGATGACTGTGCAGACAGCAAGCGGCAAATATCGCGATGTGATAGCATTGGTCACGACATGATGTGTTCGAACAGCTATGGTCGCAATCGACTTCGATAGCGAATATTACAAAGTGGATCACGGTCCCCTATTCTCTCTGATGGCTCGGATGGGCTTCCCACTCACTTTCTCGAAGTCATATGTGGCATTTATAACAGTGCTAGCTCCCACATTCAAGTCAATGGTCGCTTAACAAGTCCCGCTCTGACACGGCGATCTATCTGACAAGACTGATCATTATCGACTCTGATATACACCTTCGGGCTGGAACCATCCTTGGGAACATCAAGTCCACGCACACAGGACTAACGCTACGACAGCATACCTCCCGTTGTCGAATATAGGCTGACAATCTGCTCCTCTTGGTTTCCTCGGGAGCACAAACACGGTAGACCTTAAAGCAATCATGACGTACGGCGCAGAGACAGGCAACTCGATGAGCGTGAATAAATCCTCAGCGGTGCCAATAGGTTGCGGCCTCTGCGATGAAGAACTTGAACCCTTCCCATGAGTGCAGACCACCAAGGACCTGGGTATTGTCTTCACCCCTAATACATCCCGTACGACAGCCACTGATTTTCGACGCGCGTTGCAGAGTGTTCGCGCCGAGATCTACAACAATCTCTTTCGCCTTCTCGATCTCAGTCCTCATGTCGCTCCGAAAGTGGTGCATGTCATATAAGTCCTATCCTTACCGCCCACGCCGGACGTTGTGGCCGAGCGGTTCTAGCCGCTTCAGTCTGAAACTTGTAACCTCCCCCCTCTGCTTACCGACCTTAATGACAGTGAAAAATGAAACCGCGTGTACCTAATGGGAGTTTTGGAAAAGCAATCGTCACCGAAGTTAACCTGTCGGTAAAGAGGGAGGAAAGGGTTACATCTAAATGAAAGGAAAAAATGCAAATGAAACTGGTGGAAATTAATTTTGAAAAGGGGTAAAGTTAATAAAGAAAGTAAATGTGCGGCCGTTACGTTAACAATTAACTAGCGGTAATTAGATATTTGAGATTTGGAGGAAATCACGGTCGCCAGTCCTAAGGACAATTACTATAGTAACTGAAAAAGTAAGGTTATTACACATATAATTAGCACTAGAAGCGTGGCAACTGAAGGTTGACACGTGTAGTGTGAAAACTGAAAGTTTGTCAGAAGTAATAAATTTCGCTACACTCTGACTTAATTTAGCAAAAGAATTAATAAAACTGGAAAATCGAAAGTTAATTTAGTGACTGAAGTGAATAGTGAGCTTTCTTTCTGAAGCACATCGACATTCAGTAAAATAAGGTTAGTCTTGGACTACCTCAACAATCATTTCGAAAGCTACTTGAATCTACGCAATTTAGAAATAAGAGAATTAACTTTGAACTTGAATTAAATGATTCTGAACAATTAACAATAGTAAAATTTAGTATGTACCAAGCTGAGCTGCAGTCACAGGTAAGCTAAAATACGGTAACAAAACTCGCACTCTTAATTTGTGCTTGTGTAATCTAACTATTGTAGCCAGCTAATGCTTGAATTGAACTTTGAAATTAAAGCAGTGAAATGGAATTATGCTGGCGTTTGAATTTCAACGACACTCGGGTTCATTTCGGAAAAGGAAGGGACCCTGCTTGGCAATGCAATTGGGGCAATGAGCAAGAAAGGTTCATGCTAAGTTGCTGTAATTTTGCGAGGCAAATGGAACAATTTGAAAAGCTGAGGCCTGCCATACAGTTCTGAAACTTTACGTGCTTTTAGTCTTCCTTGTTGGTTGATTGAAGGTTCGAAGCCGTCGATCGAGGAGGTGGCGACAGTCACTCATTGTCGGCCGTCGCTATTGCAGAAGCTGGATGTTGGCGCGCCTTCTTCTCGACACGGTCACCAGGCGAAACGGGCTCTTGATGTGCGCCAGCTAATGCTTCCCGTCCGCGACACCATGTCAGAAACTATCATCGCGAGTCGAGCGCAATTACATGCTGCCAAACCCCGAAAGCGCGGCAACTCGCGGGAGCGTCACACAACACCTGCCCCACTCGCTACCCCAGCCAGACTCTCACTGTTCTGCCCGCGCTCCACGCGGCAGAGTTCACACTACCAAAGATCCTACACACTTTGAATCTTCACACGACCTATCGATGTAATCGTTCGATAGCAGTTTTCCCTAGGCAAGACCCAGCGTAAAAATACAAATAATATTTACGAAACAAACCAATTATACATCGACATAAGTGCATAAATATGTATATATATCCAAACAGTAAAGCAATTACAATATATAAAGAGACAGAAATGTCATATCTTGAGGTAACAAAACAAGGAAAAAAAATAATAGTACAATAGATGGAACTAGGAGGATATGCATTTCCGGCGTTACACGTGCCCCACATTGTCTGAGGATGTTCGTGTAACGTAAACAGACTCAGAAAATGTCCAAAAAAAAGAAACAGCGGAAATGCATATGCTCAAAACATCAACAAAATTTAGCATTCGTCTAATTAAGCATAAATCAATTTTTAGACCATAATAATTGAGTGGAGACACTCCTAATCTTATTCCACTCTGTCATCTTGCACAAAATAAAACAGGTTGACAACATATTAAAATTCATAGAAAACATAGAAAATGGTTTAGCTATTCTAAAATTGTCAAAATTCCCAACAGTATCAAGAAATGGAATACTATTTACAAAATTAATCAGAGTACATGGTCATAAAAACAGGTAGATCAAAATACGCAAATTAATAATTAATTACATAGAATACACATTTTTACATAACCCTTTCATAATTAATATTCTCGTCATGGGAGTCCATTAAACGCTAAACAAGAAAATAACACACATCAGATCGAAAAAAACATAAATATTGACAGTAGAATTCTTTCAGCTGTCCAGGAAGAAAAACAATTCCGCCTTCCGTACTCGCAAGTACAAAGAATGCCGACAGCGGCCCAAGAGCCAACAGCGGCACAAGAGCCGACAGCGGCTCGCCTCACCAGTATTGTTGCGCCCGCGTGTGCGGCACGCTTGATCTCACTCGCCCTTGTGACGGCGTTTCCAGAACGTCCGTTTCACTGAATTCTTTAGGAAAAACTCACTCCCGAGTAATCTCAAGGAGTCCCTTAATACTATCACAGTGGATAACTCAACACTGTCCATCATCACACGCATGTACTAGCCTGAAACTTAAAACAGCGTCTAAGTACATCGGCAATGACTAGTAAAACACATATTCATGAAATCTTACAGCTAGTTACAAAATCATATTTACGTTGCTTAATCTACTGTGACTCAGCTGAAAACTTAAATTAGCAGCTTGGATTATTTAAATTGATTAATATTCAGTAACTCTTAAATCATTTAATCAACATAAATTACTTATTAATTACAACTTCTTTAATGACCTCTAGGTCAGGCAAAAGCATGGCAATCTAGCAAATCGTTAAATCTTACACTCTATTTTACATACTGTATAAATTACCCATTGTGTGGTATTAATCGATCCTAGGTTGGTACAATTTCAAGTCTACAATATTCCGTAAGCATTTGTGTGAGGCATACCAATGACTTTATATGCTCCATTATAAACAAACTTAAATTTAGAGTTTTCATGGTCTATCTCGCTCGATTTCTCATGAGCTTTTACAAGTACTAAGTCTCCGATTGCAAACTTAGCAAAACGCGCTTTAGCGTCATGACGACGTATGCGAGCATCGGCTTTTAGCTTCATTACTTCTCGCAAACGATCTTTTTTCACACCAATACTAATGTTAATCCGTGGAGGGAATTTGATTATCTCTTCCACTAAACTTTTACTTCTGTCATCCAACAGGATTTCCTCTGGAGAAAATCCCGTCGATTCATGTCTCAAGGTGTTCATAATTCTCTTAAATTCTGCTTCATATTAGCCCCATGCCCTATGGTTGTGATGACAATAGGTACGGGAAAGTCGGCCTCGTCTTTGTTCGTGTGTTACGTTTGACACACCTTCTACAATACTTTCCAATTCACTTTCTACATTATTGTCAATGCCGAGATTCTTCACATTACAGTAGTTCAGATTCATACCTACGTCAATACCATCCGGCCAGTTAACAATGTGTATAGGCTGGTATTGCCTATGCACACCGTCTCCTGCCTCGTCAAAACTAACTACTATTGTTTTATCTTGGGACGTACATGTCAACGTTTTGCTTTCGCAGTAAATCACTGCACGGTACTTTAATAGCCAATCTAACCCGATAATTACTTCCGTAGTTAAGTCTGGCACGACGACAAACTCTTGTTCAAATCGTGCCCCACATATCTCGAAGTTGACAAAAATCTGTTTTGTGACCGGTTTACTGGCCTTCCCAGTAGCATCGATAATTTTCACTCCTGTTACTGGCATAACTACGATGCCAGGTCTGTCTTTCAGTAACTCAAATATTTTCCCAGATACAGCACTCAATTCTGCACCGGTGTCAATCAACACGTTTAGTTGTAGGTCGTGCATATTAACAGACACTACTATCTGTCTACACTTGTCCTCGACTGTTTCTTTATTTTCCCACAGTAAATCCCCGTCTATATCCAGGTCATTCCAGAAAAAACCATCCGGCTTTGATCCCAAATCCGGTTTATCTGGCGGCTTTTTCAGCCTCTGTTCACATACAGTTTTAATTTCAACACGTTTGTCCTGAGGCTTAGTCTGTAGCTTCGCCTCCAATACCGAAACCTTTTCCTGTAACTCGTCAACTAGTGAGTGTTGCTTTGCTATCAATTCACTAATTGTCACCTTCGTTGATTCCACTTTGGTCAGATTGATCTCATCTGCCAATCTACCTGGAGGAGTGTGCCCAGTAGCATCTGAAATTACTTCCTCTGGATCTGCGCAACCCACACTGCTATCGTCTGACTGTATAATGTCAGCTCTAACCTCATACACGCTGTAATCTATGTGCTTTTCTACCAATCGTGTCCGGCTATCACTAAAATTTTCGTGATCTTTCTCCTTAATACTCTCGCAACGTTTAAACTGGAGGTTTGCGTCGGATGGGTCGGCTACTTCTACCACTATAACTTTCGGTAAAGTCTGCCGGTTAGGGCCAGAACCTTCCGTTACTACTTCAACATCTAACTCCTGCGGGACGAAACACGACGAATCTTGCTCGTGCTCCCCATTAACATCAACTATTTCTGGTAAAGTCTGCCGGTTAGGGCCAGAACTTTCAATCACTTCACAAATACTATCTTCCTGTGGGACGAGACGCGGCAAATACTGCACGCGCTCCCCATAAACACTTCTCCCATACAGACCCCTATAATCTCTTAGTTTGTCGTATAAGCGACCGAACTGCCTTAACCAGACCTCATCCCTCTCTGCATCCCCTCGCTCGATGACGGACGTTTTATCCGACATCTGATCTTCTCTCAACAATTGCGAATCATTCTTAAACTCAATCTCCAGTTCCGCTGTGGGTATTACAGCTGCCACTTTATAATCGATTTCCGGAACACTACTTAAATTGTTCTCACTGACAGTGAATGTACTTCCTACTGCCGTGTCTACAGCTGATCTACTACTTGTGGGCGCACTCCTTTCTCCTAACACTGGCACACTCTCCCGCCGTTGATTATTCCATACGGAATTTTCATAACGACGACACCTGGGTTTTCTCCTGTTATTGGGCCGCCAAAATTTCTCCACGCCCGGTCGACCCCTCACCGGCTCGGCTAATGGTTTCCCTGTCTCGTCCCAGCCCATCTACTCCCCGAATGCTGCTGAGGCGGCTTATCGCACCCTCTGGCGTTATTACTACCCTGTGAAGCCCGTATCACGTTAGTATGATACTGGTTTCCGTCATTCCTGTTATTATTTGCATTGTACCGATTGTTATTACGGTCCGAACCATTATTGTTATTGCTGCCATGGTTGCGGTATGCATTATTCCCATGGTTATCGTTGGTGTGGTTGCTGTGGTACCCGTTGTTGTTACCACGGCCTCTACCACTGTCGCGATTATTGCGCCAATTGTCCTCGTCCTCCACTCTTTCCAGGAAATCATTTATTGTCCTGTAATTGCTTCCTACGTAGCGTTTTGTATCATCTGGAAGCTTTTTGTAGAGTTCCCAGACTATTTCGGATTCCGTGCGGCGATCACGCAAATATTCCAACTTGCGGATCCAGCCCTCACAAAACTCATTCATCGAGCCACGCGAATTCGCATCGAAAGGCCTCGATACGACAAATTCGCGCCAGACACTTTGCTGTTTTTGCTCTGACCAGTATTCAGCCAGAAACAAATTTTTAAACTCGTCAAAAGTCAGGTTCGTAATGTTGAGGTTTAGGCCCCAACGCTTGGCATCACCAGCCAACACATCAATAACCGCATTAATTTTTCTCTCATTAGTCCATGATCTGGGTAAAACTCTTTCACAATTTTTAATGAAATCCGTCGGGTGTATACCGCCTTTTTTCAAGGGGTCGAACCGCTCCTCTTTCGTCAACAACTCCGAACTATGTGCACAGATTGGCACATAGCTCTCTTTTTCGTCAAGTTTCCTTTCTAATTTCGACACCCTCGTAATCACTTGGCAAGTGGTTGTCGCAAGCGTTTCCACTTCCCTCTTTTTCTCTTCGCAGGTGTTAGCCTGCTTCGTCACTTTGGTATCTACTTCGGATACTAAAGCCTTTAAAGTTTCCACCTTCTGTTGATCCTCTTTTCTCACTAATTGAATTTGTTCCGTCACCTTATTCTCGATGATCGGAGCAACTGCGTCTCCTACACTTTTCTCGATTCTGCTAATTTCGGAATCAAAACGAGTATTTATGCTCGCAATTTCCGCCTGAACGCCTATCATTTCCTGTTTAAGGTTACCGATTTCGGTATTAATCACGACAATATCGTCTTTGATTTTATCAACTTTTGTGTTAACAACTTCAACATTGTTGTTAACAACATTAATAGCTTTGTTCTGATTGTCTAGCATTCGTTCAATTTTTTCAGACTGAGCAACTTGCTTGGCAGCCTGAGCTGCTTGCTCGGCAGCCTGAGCTTCTTGCTTGGCAGCCTGATCTTTAATTTCTGCCGATTGACTCTTGATTTCGTTAATCAAAACATTCAATAAATCAGTTAAATTCCCGGAAACCACCGGTTTTACTTCCGTAGCGGCTTCCTCTTTCATTGTCCCCCCGTATTCGTCATCAAGGGATTCAGATTTGATTTTCACTTCCGATTCCGAAACATTTTCTAACGTCTGGAATTCCATTTCTGCTCTTTGTTGCGTTTCGGCGGTCGCATCTTTCATGCTAGCCGCCTGCCCCGGAACAATGGGTACCGCTGTGCGCGTTTCCCACTGTTCGACCGATTGTTCCGTATCCAAGTCTACCAAATTTTGGTAATTGTTGCCTTCACTCATTTTAATAATTTTCAATATAAATGCAAAATCGCAACTCTAATTAGGATTCCTCACACGAATATTCTCGCTGACGTATCGACCATTTCGTAACCAGTACTTTGTTACGAGATTTGCACAATGCAAAATTCGTGTCCAGAACAACCTCAAATTTGAAAATTGTCTTGTCACGGTCGCCACGTGTAACCTCCCCCCTCTGCTTACCGACCTTAATGACAGTGAAAAATGAAACCGCGTGTACCTAATGGGAGTTTTGGAAAAGCAATCGTCACCGAAGTTAACCTGTCGGTAAAGAGGGAGGAAAGGGTTACATCTAAATGAAAGGAAAAAATGCAAATGAAACTGGTGGAAATTAATTTTGAAAAGGGGTAAAGTTAATAAAGAAAGTAAATGTGCGGCCGTTACGTTAACAATTAACTAGCGGTAATTAGATATTTGAGATTTGGAGGAAATCACGGTCGCCAGTCCTAAGGACAATTACTATAGTAACTGAAAAAGTAAGGTTATTACACATATAATTAGCACTAGAAGCGTGGCAACTGAAGGTTGACACGTGTAGTGTGAAAACTGAAAGTTTGTCAGAAGTAATAAATTTCGCTACACTCTGACTTAATTTAGCAAAAGAATTAATAAAACTGGAAAATCGAAAGTTAATTTAGTGACTGAAGTTAATAGTGAGCTTTCTTTCTGAAGCACATCGACATTCAGTAAAATAAGGTTAGTCTTGGACTACCTCAACAATCACTTCGAAAGCTACTTGAATCTACGCAATTTAGAAATAAGAGAATTAACTTTGAACTTGAATTAAATGATTCTGAACAATTAACAATAGTAAAATTTAGTACGTACCAAGCTGAGCTGCAGTCACAGGTAAGCTAAAATACGGTAACAAAACTCGCACTCTTAATTTGTGCTTGTGTAATCTAACTATTGTAGCCAGCTAATGCTTGAACTGAACTTTGAAATTAAAGCAGTGAAATGGAATTATGCTGGCGTTTGAATTTCAACGACACTCGGGTTCATTTCGGAAAAGGAAGGGACCCTGCTTGGCAATGCAATTGGGACAATGAGCAAGAAAGGTTCATGCTAAGTTGCTGTAATTTTGCGAGGCAAATGGAACAATTTGAAAAGCTGAGGTCTGCCATACAGTTCTGAAACTTTACGTGCTTTTAGTCTTCCTTGTTGGTTGATTGAAGGTTCGAAGCCGTCGATCGAGGAGGTGGCGACAGTCACTCATTGTCGGCCGTCGCTGTTGCAGAAGCTGGATGTTGGCGCGCCTTCTTCTCGACACGGTCACCAGGCGAAACGGGCTCTTGATGTGCGCCAGCTAATGCTTCCCGTCCGCGACACCATGTCAGAAACTATCATCGCGAGTCGAGCGCAATTACATGCTGCCAAACCCCGAAAGCGCGGCAACTCGCGGGAGCGTCACACAACACCTGCCCCACTCGCTACCCCAGCCAGACTCTCACTGTTCTGCCCGCGCTCCACGCGGCAGAGTTCACACTACCAAAGATCCTACACACTTTGATTCTTCACACGACCTATCGATGTAATCGTTCGATAGCAGTTTTCCCTAGGCAAGACCCAGCGTAAAAATACAAATAATATTTACGAAACAAACCAATTATACATCGACATAAGTGCATAAATATATATATATATCCAAACAGTAAAGCAATTACAATATATAAAGAGACAGAAATGTCATATCTTGAGGTAACAAAACAAGGAAAAAAAATAATAGTACAATAGATGGAACTAGGAGGATATGCATTTCCGGCGTTACAAACTGCGCGACCGCTACGGTCGCGGGTTCGAATCCTGCCTCGGGCATGGATGTGTGTGTTGTCCTTAGGTTAGTTAGGTCTAAGTAGTACTAAGTTCTAGGGGACTGGTGACCTCAGATGTTAAGTCCCATAGTGCTCAGAGCCTTACCGCGCTCGACTGTACTTCATTTGCATTCGGCCTTCGGCTATGATCTAATGATTATGATGATGTTTGGTTTGTTGGGCGCTCAACTGCGTGGATATCAGCGCCTGTACAAAGTCCCAAGTTTTACACTTTTTTTTACACAGTCCAATCGAGCCACTGTCTCGAATGATGATGATGAGGATGAAATGATGACGACAAAATAACACCCAATCCCCGGGCAGAGAAAATCCCCAACCCGGCCGGGTTTCGAACCCGGAACCCCGTGATACAGCGGCAGCAACGCTACCCAGTAGACCACGAGCTGCGGACCTAGTATCTGTTTGCGGAGCGATCTTTAAGTACCGGTACGAAACGCCTTATCCTCCCTCCACTTGAGGAAGTAGTTGGTCTACTCAACGTACACCACAGGGTTGATGCTCTGTATATGCAAACGATGCAGAAACAATGGAGTGGACAGGGAACATCCATTATATGCAGTTTCGTGGACGTCCTCATGGCGGCGTCCATCATTACATCAGTGCCGGTTGATCACATTCATACCTCATTGCCACATACTGCGACCTTTTTTGTGGTCTATAGTTACGTGCACCCCGCATTCCCGACCACGCGTTCTCCTGCGGCCAAAGACATCTATCTCACCCTGCTATGTCGAGTATTACGCAGCATTGTTAACGGAAGTATCCTGTGATTCGTTGGTCAAATGTATGGTGCCATATCCACTAAGTTTACTTCCCTACTTACGTTAGAACAACATCGTACTTGGTTACAGTGGCAAAATCGCGACATTACAGAAGTTACGTGCAGTTGGATCATCTGACACCCCATTCGAGCTGCCAGCCAACGCCTCGACGAGGACATCCACGGCCTCACATGCCTATTAACCCTTGACGTCTGGGAGCTAAGCCACAAGATGGTCCTCCGACCATGATTGAATCTAACACCTACATCTTTCCTGAGGACATATATTTCCCAGCTGCCAAACCCAATCCCACACTCTGGAGAAAAAATTGGACGCTCAGCTACCTCTGCGGTGACGACGACAATTCAGGCCTCGGCGTTTGGTGCAGATTACAGAATACCCATGCCGACCTGGAGCTACGATCCAATTACCGGACCCTGTTCTCCAACTACTTGCGTGATGTATTCATGCCCCCCCCCCTCCGTCCCCACCGTCCAGGGTGGGGCTTATTATCCCCACTCCTCCCCCTATGACTTTTTCCCTGCTCTTCTCGCTGCATCTGCGTATTTCGTCCCCATCTTCCGAGGACGTCACAAAGGTGAGCGCATCTTCCGCTGCACAAGGTAGCCCACATAAGGCAGCACCATGACACTTTACCCTCTCCTCCAACGTCGCCTGAATTGGGATGAAATAAATAAAAGCAAGTCTTCCCCACCCCATCCTAACTACCACATGCACTCCGCTTCTAAGCATCCGACTGTGGAGGGGTCCGGGGCTTCATGACCAGGCCTCAACTGCGACTCCTGCCCTCCGTGCCCTCGGGTTCCGCCGATGGAAGGATGTTCGCCCCGATTGTTTCTCCTCCCCACTTCCTTCTCTTATGAAGTACGTTCTCCTGTAAATACGTTTCTCTATTGTTCCTCTTTGGTTTTTGCTAATAAAATTATATGTACATAAGCAAAACTGATCAGAAAAGAAAACCGGTAAAGAACTTGCCTGTGAAAGGCAAAGGTCCAGAGTTCGAGTCTCGGTCCGGCACAGAGCCTTACATCTGTTATATTTGTTGATTTCGTCGCTTGAAACGAATTGCTGCCTTCATGCGGCCTCTCTAAAATTGATCCAATGTATTTTCGACGATATCGTCTCTTCTGCCACTCAATGAGCCCCTGTTCCATGTGGTGATTAGACATGTAACGTTGGTGGGAAGAAATAAAGATTTTATTTCACCTGTGTCAAGTTCACCTTGAGACGGATGTGGTTACGCGTTGTCCAGTAGAAATATGGCATATTTATGGAGGATTTTTCCTTTTTCCTTTAGTGCTTTGTAACTGACGGGCCGAACTGGTCATGAAAGTATTCCTTAAACATTTTGAATTATACCCATTCTAACTTCCGGTTTCGATAATATGCAAGTCGTGATGCCGTATTAATGTTTTTTAATGCCCTTGGCTTTTTGCCTTTCCGATAGTAAACAATGGCATCTCGTGACTGCTATCAGCAGTACTACAGAGAGCAATAGCTATTCTATCTTTGACAAGTTTTGTACCAGTTACAGACTCATATTATGCAATTAAGATTCTTGTAAGGGAGCATTTCGTAATATAAGCAAGATTCATAAATGTTATACGCTTGATCATGGGTTTACTTAAGCCCTTTAAATAAGTTTTCAAATTTCGGGACAAATTCGTTGGCAGCTGTTTCGTCAGCAGTTTCTCGCCGGAAAAATTCTATGCCGTTTCCTTCACCGATGTAGCCAGCCTTCACTCGGTGTAACCATTTCGTTTTCATTGTCTCTTCCCAATTTTCCACAAAAAAATTAGTGCCTTTTCTTTTATGATTGAACCAGACAACGGAGTTCTGTTTCTTCTTTTCTGCTCAGAACACACCCACAAAGCATTGTCTAGGATTTTACTTTTAGGCTTTTTGAAAGTCTTGCGTATTTTCAGTCCTTTATCATCATCAGTCGTCAATGCACGACTTTCAAGAATTTTCCTATTTTTTTTCGGTCTTTAGCAGTTGTGATGGCAACCTCTACTTTACTTTCAATGTTTTAAAGAGACTCTCCTTTATCTAACCTTTCAAGCACTTCCAGTTTCTCCGCTAAAGACAACGTCACTTATTTAGGTTTAGTTGATACCACAATTTAGTTTTATAGACTTCTATATGTAAGGAAACACCCTCATTAATCTATAAAACAAATGCGTGCACTATAAAACTTCCTGAGTGAGTTAGAAACAGGTTATTTCCTAGTGAAACTGATCAGACTACAGCACCTACCAACGGTCAACTGCCTACTGTTCCATATCGCAGACGATGAGTCATGTAAACCAACACCGGACTTGGGATGATCGGACTAAACGGATATTCGGACCATCCGAGGACGGATTAGCTAGGTTCTACTATAGTTAGAAAAGCTACCCCTTAACTAACCTAGTTTCAGAACATAGGGGCAAAGAAAACTCTGCACAGGACATATTTCTGTTTCGTAGTATGAGAGTGTTAACTGGTTGACGGGAAATATTTTTGGAAACGTTATTACAACTGCCGATGTATAAAGCCAGGGCTGGTTTGAGACCCAAGCGACGCAAACGGCCGCATGGAGCGCAAAGCTGAAAGTTGCGCCAGAGGCGCCCCTGTGCGGACTTTGTGCACATGGTTGGTCATAATTAACAGCGAAAACAAGGTTTCCGCGGGCATTATGTTTAGATACAGTTTTAAAGGTCTTTCCAAGAGCCCAACTAACGTATGGGGTGGGAGTAAGAGGGGGCGGAGTGGTAAATACTCCCATTATAGGGACTGCAGCAACTCAAACTAACTTGGTCAGCCCAGTGCCAGGGGCACGCTCGCTGGGATTAGCTCGGTGAGCAGGCCATAGCAGTAGGTTTATATATGAACTGACACAACTGTAACGCTGCGGAGTAGATTAGAATAAGAGCAGATTAATAAATTAGATTAACCTTGTTCATAGTTATGCCAGTATTTGAAAGTTTTTTGTAACAATGCTGCCTTCTTTTCATGTTGTATCACATGTAGACCCACTAATTACATAAGGCGGTGGGTTTTCTTGTATCATTAAATTGTATATTGTATTGAATCAATAAAGACTTTTTTTAATTTTTAAAAAAATACGCCCATTACCAAGCAGCTACATTAGAGAACGCGAATGAGACGAATCAGACTGAAGTCGATGGTGGAATGTGTGGAAACTATCTAGACAATATAAAATGATTAAGGCAGACTAACGTCATTCTGTACAAGCGGTTTTGTACGCCAGATTATAACCCCCAACTACAGTCTGCTAGTGACAGAATGGTTCAATGTTTTTCAAGAAACATTTCCAATTCTTTATTCGACACACAGCTCAGGCAGATTATGGGCTAGGTGGTCAGACACCATACGAGGTAACTATGTAGTTACCTGGAAAATTTATCAGCGGACCCAGATCAACATCCAGCACATGATTAATCCCGAAACAGTGTATAAAAGGGTCTCCAGCCTCGCTTTAACCCACGATACGAGGATGAAAACGTTACCAACTACATAATACTATCAGCTCCGAAGCAGTCCAATTAAATTACATTAGTCAGCCGCTGTGGCCGAGCGGTTCTAGGCGCTTCAGTCCGGAACCGCTCTGCTGCTATGGTCGCAGATTCGAATTCTGCCTCGGGCATGGATGTGTGTGATGTCCTTAGATTAGTTAGGTTTAAGTAGTTCTAAGTCTAAGGCACTGATGACCTCATACGTTAAGTCCCATAGTGCTTGGAGCCATTTGAACCATTTTTACATTACTTTAAGTTCAAAAATTCCAGCCACTGAACCAGAGGCATACACTGATACCGGTCTGCAGTTAACTGCCAACTAGAACAAAGCAATGTTATCAACACTCTGACGAAAGAAAAATTCTCTAGATGAATGTTCAAAGCAAGAAAGATCCAGCATTCTCTGAAAATCAAACACATCAGTTCACATGAAAACACTACAATTCTGACTCCTTTCAAGAAGCATTCGACCGCTAGTGATTTTAATGATATACTGCCTTTTACGTCTCCACTTTCCACTTCTCTACATTGAACCGCAATATTCCCGACTCGCTATCACTACTGCGAGTTACTGCCGTAATGTCTCGCAGTAAAAACACTCCTACAAAGTCGAAAACTGCTGACGAACCTCTACGCTTAGGCACAGGGACATAACTTAAGAATTACTTCATTCCTTACGTACTCGAAACGTGCCTTTTCCTATGTCCGTAGATCCAAATAGGTCTGCAGAAACCGATATGTTACTGAAATTAGTCACCTTATCCTGCGACTCTCTGGATGCTCTAAGACCTCGTGTGGGTTGTGTGTGTGTGTGTGTGTGTGTGTGTGTGTGTGTGTGTGTGTGTGTCGGTGGGTACGGGTGTGTATGAGACAGAGAGAGAGAGAAGGAGAGAGGGCGAGTGAGGGAGAAGGAAAGGAGGAAGGGAGGGATGCAGAGAGCATGGAATAGGGAGAAGGGTAGAGATGCAAAATAAAAGATTGAAAAGTGAGGAAAGCGAACCTTTTAGAAAAGTATATATATATATATATATATATATATATATATATATATATAATGTAGACTGGCAATGTCAAGGAAAGCGTTTCTGAAGAAGAGGAATTTGTTAACATCGAGTACACATTTAAGCGTCAGGAAGTCGTTTCTGAAAGTATTTGTATGGAGTGTAGCCATGTATGGAAGTGAAACATGGACGATAAATAGTTTGGGCAGGAAGAGAATAGAAGCTTTCGAAATGTGGTACTACAGAAGAATGCTGAAGATTAGATGGGTAGATCACGTAACTAATGAGGAGGTATTGAATAGAATAGGGGAGAAGAGGAGTTTGTGGCACAACTTGACAAGAAGAAGGGATCGGTTGGTAGGGCATGTTCTGAGGCATCAAGGGATCACAAATTTAGCATTGGAGGGCAACGTGGAGGGTAAAAATCGTGTAGGGAGACCTAGAGATGAATACATTAAGCAGATTCAGAAGGATGTAGGTTGCATTAAGTACTGGGAGGTGAAGAAGCTTGCACGGGATAGAGTAGCATGGAGAGCTGCATCAAACCAGTCTCAGGACTGAAGACCACAACAACAACAACAACAACAATATGTTATAGTTCATTTTATCTTAGGGGAGAGAGAATACGAATAAAGCAAAGGTGACGAATGAAAAGGAGGATTGAAAAGGAAACTCTTTCATAGGTTTTGGGAGGAATAATAGAAAAACAATAAAGAAGCTGTGAAACAAGGGGATATTAAAAGAAAAAGTATAATTTCAATGATAGCTCTTTGATTTGTTTATTCTTTTAAGGAGGATGGAGTATAAGGCAAGCGAGGCCAGAATGTATAGGAGAGACAGAGAGAGAAGTGGGGGAGGAAATGTTTTACATATATTTGGGATGATGCTGGGGGTCCATTACATATTCTTCACGATGCCTTGTCGCTCGCGGCCGGAAAACCAGTTTCGAATCGTTGTTGCTCGTGAAAAGCACTTCCCCATCAGTTACGTTTTCCCGCGCCTCATTCAGATAGAGCTAAGCGCACGCTTATTTATTTTTTTTTTCACAAAACCTCCTCTTTTCTCACCTTATCATTCCATCTAATTTTCAACGTTCGTCTGTAGCACCACATCTCAAATGCTTTGATTCTCTTCTGTTCCGGTTTTCCCGCAGTCCATGTTTCACTACCATACAGTGCTGTGCTTCGTACATTCTCAGAAATTTCTTCCTCAAATTAAGGCCTATGTTTGATACTAGTAGACTTCTCTTTGCCGGGAATGCCCATTTTGCAGTTATAATCTGCTTTTGATGCCTTCTTGCTCCGTCCGTGATTGGTTATTTTGTTGCCCAAGTTGCATAGCACTACAAACTGGGTAACTGAAAATTGTACTAATTAAATCAATCAATCTGAGTATTAAAATTAATTTGCTCTAGCAACCAAACACCACTGACATCATACCTGCATGGCAGACTATCAGGTGGAAGGAGCTGCACATTTTTCATGTTCACTATTCTAAAGTAGGAGCCTTTAATTTCAAACTTGACCAAAGAGCACACTAGCAGGTAGGGACACAAATTGTGCATGTTTTCGAAGAACTGGAACCCCAGCGGGCACTGTAATCCACTTCGAACAGCTGAGCGACACCACCGGTCTCAGGCCAAAGGAACCCTTAGTGCTTCATCACCCGGTTATGTTGGCTAAGAGAACAACTTTCCTCCCGCAGTAGCATACTGTGCGGTGGCACCTGAGGTAACAAAAGCATGGACAATCACTCTCTGGGCCTCTGTTGTATAGCAGATAGCAGATGAGTAGCATGGCAGATGGTCAGCAGTTTGCGCCAACGATGGTGGCTGCTTCTGTGCCGTCACACTAACTACTTAGATCGCATACAGCAGTGTGAGTCATCCAGTAGTAATGCAGTAAGCTTCAACGTGCCACCCCTGTTTCTCTGTTTCTGCTAACGTATCTCGAGTCCCATGGTTTGCATTGCCCATTTTTGAGATTCAAATCTCGCTATTAGCTCTCACTCTGTCTCTAGGCGCTAGGGTTTGACTTCATCATCATTATTAAGCTTCTTGACGTCTTTGTCATGTGTAATACGTGGCCCACAGCAAGAGAGCAGCTAGCCAAATTAGATTTCCAGAGTAAGAAATTGCGTACATCTTTAGGTGAGCATAGTTCGAAATCAGAAGCACAAAGTAAAAAATGAAGTTCGGAAATAAATACCAAATTCGATCAGCAGTCACGCGCTAATGAAGCTGTGAAAACTCTTTCGCTTAATCATTTCTGGCTCACAGCGAGGAATTTACTTGCAGTCTATATGCTCAGGCTCTGGATCTTCAGAAACCCAGAGGGATCCTAGGTAGATTCCTTGCGGCAAATGACGAAGCATGGGAAGATTGAAAATAAATTAACTTCGGTAAACGAGAAATTTCAGGGAATTTATGGACAGGTGATCAATATTGCTCACCAAACAGATGGACAGAGAACTATAGGCCTACTCGAGTGGGTGACCAAAAGAGTGGGAGAGATGAGTGCTGTCCTTTGTATGCATACTGGATTTTCTCAGCTCTAGAAACAAAGATTGCTTAACAGAAGGAAACCTAGAGCAATTTCAGTCAGAGGCTTCTACAAGGACTGAGGCGCAATGTGACGTACTAGACACGAGGCTAGAAGATAATATTAGTGGTAAGTAGCTACTGATATAACTGAGCGGCATAATTCTGTTTCTGGCACAGGAACACCTTTGCCGTCAAGTCCTCAGGTGGTGTCCTCCTCCCGAGCAGACTCTTCAGACGACAATATCACAAGATAAGGTGGTGTGCTGGAACTGAGGCACTGCAACGAGCTTCACTGACAAACGATGACAAGTATCTGGGCCAACTTCGGCCAGCATTTTCGGCAACTGCGTTAAATCATGCTTCCTCCACCGCAATCACTTCAGCAATAGAAGGAATAAATCAATCAGAATCATTCACCACGTCAGGAAGGGCAACAATGGTTTCAAAACGTAGCCAGGGGAGAGCCGTTAACCTCAGCATCCAGAAACCATACACAATCTTGGCATCCTTCAATCCAGTTTTCATCTCCACACTGGGAACGATTTAGTGGTCTCAATTCGGAAATTCATCCTGTCGATTTCCTTCAGAATTTTTGTAATTTGTAAAAATCAGTAAATATCAGTTACAGTGAATTCATGCAAGATGTTGGGGAGCATCTCGTCTCTGAGCCCTGTCTGTGGCGGTAGATAATTGGTTGCTACTGTGGAGACTCCGCACAGTTGAGCAGGGTGTTTTGCCCAGTATTGGAATGAGGCACATCCGCAATGATGGGCCCAATACACGCTCATAGCAGCAGTACGCTCTGTGAAATCTTCCCGTGAGATGTGTCGGCATGCAACACCTGGAACCTCCCACAGACCCTGAGGAGATGCTTCCATTAATCTACCACCGAATGTTGCAATGGGTATCGCGACAGCTTTTATCTATTCCCATTATTAGTATAGAGCAACCCCTCGAAATTTTCTCGGTTTTGAACAACTATCAAGAGAAAAGAAATCGTTGATTACCTCTCCAAGACGGAATTAATAGTTGTTCACAGACGAGAAATGCTCAAAACCAGAACAAAACAGGCCGAGCAAACCAACTCTCGGGACAGAACCAAAGTAGTAACCACTGGCAGATTAACCGGCTAGGATGACTGGAGTATAATGTCGCTACAATTTTGGAGTAATCGAAGGCAGAAGCAGAGGTCTAATAACTGGTGGCGTTCGGCCTCGCAGAACAACAGGGAAAGTACGCCACCAGTGACGGCCGCTATAATCTCAGAGATCACATTGGAAAACTAAGAGGCGCAAAACAGCTACGCTCACTCTTGGGTCACTGAGATTAGGCAGCGAGGAGTAACAATAAACTGGACGAGTGTATACCACGTGGCAGCAAACTCCATTAAACGTTGCTTAAGGTAAGCTAGGAAGCTGGCCCGAAAACACTAATCGACTAATCTTTCTCGATTTGAGGAGGTTGTCAACAACGTTATTCACGACTCCACAGGCTATACCCCTGCCAAACGTAAGTTAGAAAGATCAGTAGTTACATCTATCAAAGCAGCGGCGAGTACACACCCTTCACCAGATGGATATCTTCAAACCAAACTGAGAGAGCGTGCATCAAAGTAATGTCTCCAAATGTTTATGTGAAAACTCTTTACGATTTTTAAATGAAACAAACGTTATTAACATTCTACATCTTAATTCTTCATTTACTTTTGAATGCATTATGGGAACAGCAGTGATCAATAAAATTGTAAATAATTACTATTCTCCAACAGAAAGGGGTTTCCACTCAATGGTCTGAAGATGACCACAGCAGTGGTCGAAACCGGTCACCTTATAAAATAAATTGTGATCAAGACTGTTTTTAATAGTAATTATTTAATTCTTCATGTTTATGTATTTATTTCTCCATATAGTCACCCCGGCGACGAACACCTTTCTCCCAACGAGAGACCAGTATGTTGATATCGACACTCTAGAATGTCTGAGTTTGTTGACGGAGCCACAATCACACTTCTATTTGCGCCGTGTCATCACTATCAAAGTGAACTCCTCAAAGGTGTTCTTTAAGTTTTGGAAACAGATAAAAATCGGACTACACCAAGTTGGGACTGTACGGAGGACGATCGAGGTAGTGAACCCACGGCCTCGGATTATTTCAGATGTCGCAGCACTTGTGTGTGGCGTGGCACTGTTTGCTGAAGAAGAGGGTGTTCCATGTATGGACGAACTCTTCTGAAACGTCAAATTCTTTGTTCGCAGTACAGTCGTTCATGAAGATGAAAGAAGATCATTAAGTTATCAGTGTAGTCGTTAAAAATGAATAAACTAGTGAAAAATAAAGTAACTAATTGTGTAACAGCTGATAAGTCAAAATTGGAAGAAATGTCGTAGTGTGCAATACCACAAGGATAGTGTAACAGGAAGGGGTACGAGTGCGGTAACTGCTGGCTAATTGAGGCGACACCTATATGAGGTAGAAGGCAAGATAAAGGAAAATATAACTTCTAAGTATGTTTATTACAATTATTTTGTCGAATGCATGATAATATAAGTTGTTTTACAGTGTAAACTAGCGACATGGCCCGGCTTCGCACAGGTAGCATCAAATATTTACGGTTAGACGACTTGGATCGCGTACCGTATTTTGTTTTGCGTGTCACTGTGTAGGGTTCTGAATAAATTTCAGAGTACAGCCTTAAGTAACAGAATATCATCATTTTCATGTAACTTACGAGATGTTAGCACCGTACGGGAGAAAAGTTATCTGGAGGCGTGGATGTTATGAGTTCTATATTGAACTGACGTTCGGAGTGACATCTTATGGCAATGATGACAGCACATCGTGATGTAAGTAATATGCTAACAGTCATTGAAAATTTTATATACAAATCATGGAAGTATGTGTGTGCGAGTAATTCAATATGTGTCGGAGGCTGGATGGGGTGGCACAAATAAGAAAAACGCTGTTTAGCTACTGTAGCTGCACTCCTCTTGTGAAGCATAGAACGCACTGATGCATTGTTGAGACTCACTGGGGCAATTCTTTGTCACTGACTCTTTATGGTAGACATTTCTACGCGCCACGCAAAGTATCATGTCTACATCTAGGTTTCATCCAAGAAAGGCAGAAAGTTGGAAGTCGAGTCATCTGCTGCGCTGCTGGAAGAACATACTGTATATAAACGAAGCAAAGTTGCTGACGTTCCTGAAGTAGTTTTTCGGAAAACGTTTTACTCCTAGCATAAAATATAAAACACCACATTTTCAACTCACATACTGATTTCGCTACGCAATTGTTCTCAAGCGATTGCAGGGTAATTATTGGTTAAAATATTTAATTTTTCAGATTGTAAATTTCACAGAACAACTTGATGATAAGATGGTTATGTTTTCTTTATTGGTAGTACTTATTACGATGCTTCAAAGTTGAGTAACTCACTGTCCGTTTTTCAAAGAATTTGCTCTCAATTAAGAGTGAGAATTGAAATTTCTAATCTGAAGGCAGAAACTGGCAATCTGAAATTGTCATACTTCGAAATGTGTATCCCCACTTCATTTAGAGGTGAATTTATTATTATTATTATTGTTAATATACTTTTCTTTTGACATGTCGCTTGTGTACGCCCCCTCACTCCATTTATGATAAACGTTTATGATGTGCAATCAACACAAAATTGACGGATCCAATAGATAATTGAAAACTAAGTATTTTTCATCATCTTATATGGGGCCCGCACACGCATATTTTTCTAGAAATCGAGGAGAGAAACTATTTCGAATCCCGCTTGTGTACTCACTAGGTAAACGCTGTTTAACGAAAGCGCCACAGGTGTAGCGACCAAGGTATCTGGCTGCGAAGCACGGAACTCGCCCTCGATCCCCAGATACATTCTGCCGTTTCATTTCTCATTTGTATCACCCTCCGCATCAAAATTCACAGGAATGGGGTGGCTAGTAAGGTACGTAACCAATAAGGAGTTATGAGAGGATAAGCAAATAAACATCTCAAGCGTACAGGATCAGCAAAGAATTAAAATTTTAAGCCTAGTTGTGTGAAAACAATTCCGAGTTAGATTGCGGCGAAGTCGAGAATTCGACACATGTTATCGCATAAGAGATAAAAACGAGCCCTTGTTACAGTTGGTACTCACATAAAAAACGCATTAGTACACGGCGCAATATTCCATTACAGGGTCTGGAAAACTGTTGTCTGATATTTTCCTGCGCTTGTAAGGAACTAATGACGAATTTGGTCCTCGGCGTATCGAAGAGATGAGATCACTTGTTTAACCGACTCGTTAAAAAATGTTTACGTCATTTGTTCCAAGTCCGGGAAGTTGACAGATTCAATTTACAAAACAAATCCGGAGAACATTTTAATTGAAAATTGGTGGTAAGTTCTGAGGTCATCGGTCCCTAGGCTTACACACTACTTAATCTTACTTAAACTAACTTACGCTAAGAACAACTCACCAACACACACAGCGATGCCCAAGGGGGGGGGGGGGGGGGGGGGGACTGTAACCTCCGACGGGGGGAGCCGCGCGAGCCGTGGCAAGGCGCCTGAGACCGCACAGCTATCCCGCGTGGCAGAACATTTTAAAACCATACGTTGCTGATAACGAGTTTTGTCTGATGCTGGATTCCTGGTGGTGAACAAACTGGTTCTGTCAAAGAACAACCTAATAATAATAATAATAATAATAATAAAGGTGAAATACTGTGATCAGCATAGTGAACAAATGAGCGTAGCCCAGGCAGACAGAAGGACACAATCAAACACAGTAGTACGAGTATTTATGCCTACTAGTGGGACAACATGGACCAGGATAATGTTACGAAATGGGAATCTGTCTGGTGGAATTTTACATAGAGCTTATTTTAATAATTGTTACCACTTGAATCAAGAATAATGAAAGAAGGTTGTACACGTGGAAGAGAAACTGAAGAAACTACATAAAGTTGCATATTTAGGAGAATACACTTGGATAAACTGAAACAGCCTGAAGTTGTTGAGAGCTACAAACGTAGTGCTATATAACGACTGACTTAAGTCAATGACAGAGACATAACGCAAGATGAACAGGTAGGTTTAAAAAATCAAATAGTTAAGATTGGAGATGAATAACTAGGGAAAAGTTAAAGCCCACCATAAGACC
This sequence comes from Schistocerca piceifrons, assembly GCF_021461385.2. Lineage (NCBI taxonomy): Eukaryota > Metazoa > Arthropoda > Insecta > Orthoptera > Acrididae > Schistocerca > Schistocerca piceifrons. The sequence continues at coordinate 598,870,478 of NC_060149.1, read as the reverse complement.
GTGGGCATCACACGAGACGTCAAACTGAGTTAATAAAACGAGAAAATACGTAAGTGAAGTAGATGAAAGTGTTAGCAGACATATAAAATGTTACACTTACAGAAAGTGGAAAAATACAAAGCAAGAATGGCTATAGATTAAATGAAAAGTTGTATAAGGCTACATAACTGTGGGAACCACACATGCCATTTATGAGATAACTAAAGAAAACCATGGAGAAAAAACAAACACTTGTATGAACTTCGACAGTCTTTATGACAAGTCAGCAATAAGTACAGAAAGGAACGCTGAAACATGGAAGTAACATACTTTAGAGCTATATAAAGGAAAGAATATTTAACAAATATCGTGTCAGACGTCCTTTTGCCCGGCATAATGCAGCAGCTCGACGTAGGATGGACTCAATAATTCTTTGGAAGTCCCCTGCAGAAATACTGAGCCATGCTGCCTCTATAGCCCTTCATAACTGCGAAAGTGTTGCCGGTGCACGAACGACAGCTCGATTATGTCACGTAAATGTTCGATGTGATTAATGTCGGGCGATCTGAGTGGCCTCATCATTTTCTCGAACTGTCCAGAATGTTCTCCAAACTAATCGTGAACAATTGTGGCCCGGTGACAGAGTGCATTGTCATCCATAAAAATTCCAGCGTTGTTTGGGAACATGAAGTCCATGAACGGCTGCAAATGGTCTCCAAGTAGCTGAAGATGTCCATTTCCAATCAATCATCGGTTCAGTTGGACCAGAGAACCCAATCCATTCCATGTAAACACAGCCGACACCATTATGGAACAACACCAGCTTGCACAATCCGTTATTGACAACTTGAGTCCATAGCTTCGTGGGGTCTGCGCTAGTCGCGAACCCTACCATCAGCTCCTCCCAACTGAAATCGTGACTCATCTGAACAGGCCACTGTTTTCATGTCGCCTAGTGTCTAACGGATATGGACATGAGCCCAGAACAGGCACTGCAGGTGATGTCGTGCTGTCAGCAAAGGCACTCGCGTCGGTCGTTTGCTGCCATAGCCCTTTGACGCCAAACGTCGCGGCAATGTCCTAACGGATACGTTCGTTGTACGTCCCACAATGATTTCTGAGGTTATTTCACCCAGTGTTGCTTGTCTGTTAGCACTGATAACTCTATGGAAACGCCGCTGCTCTCGGTCGTTAAAGGGAAGGGCGTCGGCCACTGCCCTGTCTGTGCTGAAAGGTAATGCCTGAAATTTCGTATTCTCGGCACACGCTTGACTCTGTTGATCTCGGAATATTGAATTCTCTAATGATTTTCGAAATGGTATGTCCCATGCGTCTAGCTCCAACTACCATTCCGCGTTCAACGTCTGTTAATTCCCGTCTTGCGGCCATAGTCACGTCGGAAACCTATTCACATGAGTCACCTGAGTACAAATGACAGATCCGCCAATAAACTGCCCTTTTATACTTTGAGAACGCAATACTATCACCATCTGTGTATGTGTATATCGCTATCCCATGACTACTGTCTCCTTAGCGCACGACAGATGTTCATAAATGACGGTCGTCAACCGACTTGCATGGTAGAAGTACAACCGCCAAGCTGCATACCTATGTGCCAGCCATGTGAAATTTATTTTTATCACCAAGTTAAAAACTTTATTTCGAGGCTTTAAAATTGAAATGCGCTTCTGGAAACCCTGTGGGAACTACACAAATGTGCGGATACAATGACGATTCACAGCTTAAACCATGAAACTTTCACTACCGATTTTCCTGATAATGCTATCTACGCATGGTGCGCGTCAGAATTAAGTAGTGAAAAAGAAATATTTTTAAACGTAAAACATATCTGTTTTCCACTAGTTCTTCTGAATGAACGATGTATTTTCACGAAGATAGCATTGATCAGAGGTTCTTGGTGCCGTGAATGTATTAGCTTCGAATGTTTATGTGACAATTACCATCAATCCGAACTGAGGGCCATTGTTGAGAGACCAGGACTTAAGTTTTAATTCGTTACCAATTTAAGCCGCTTCAGAAATTCATTTCCTATTTACCCAATCACCCTTCCAACCATACCACTTCCATGAATCTCGAAATGGACAAATACAAATGAAAAAAACTGTAACTAAATGCATGCGGCAATGGAACACAGCCACTTGCCTCCTATTTCCTCAAAAAAAAAAAAAAAAAAAAAATTTACCCATTACTGTAAGTCTATTACTCTCTGAATGGACGACCACAAAGTGTACAAACACCAAGTAGGCACATTATTGTCTTATTTTTTTGTTCTTGGAAAAGAAAAACAATGTTGCGGGCCGAGATTAATGTCAGTGGTGTAGAGAGTGTCGAAAGATCTGTTTCCGGAGGCAATACCATTTCGCAAAATATCAATAGCAGATAACTCGATGCTAGATGGTGTCTATAAGAGCACAGGTAATACATTTGTACGTGTCACTAAAAATGGAGCCGGTCGACGTGGCCGTGCGGTTCTAGGCGCTGCAGTCTGGAACCTCGAGACCGCTACGGTCGCAGGTTCGAGTCCTGCCTCGGGCATGGATGTGTGTGACGTCCTTAGGTTAGTTAGGTTTAACTAGTTCTAAGTTCTAGGGGCCTAATGACCTCAGAAGTTGAGTCCCATAGTGCTCAGAGCCATTTGAACTAAAGAACTGACAAGAAGAGGACTCTGACATGGAATAAATCGGGAGACTAACATTGTTCCACACTGTCTTTCAGGGGATCCATGGGGACAATAGTTTTATGGGATTGGGATAGACCACCCCCTCCCAGAGAGAGAAAAAATATCAGTTCATAAGTACCTCCTGCTGCAGCGTATCGGCACCCAGAGGCTTCACGGCAAGGTAAAATTCTTTGAGGGGGAGTAGAGGCGACCAACTTCGACAGGTGGAACAAGACTCGATGGATGCGCAAATGTGAACAGCCGAGTCGCGAAAATATGCTACTTATGGGTAACAATCAAAACCGTGTATAAAGCAAAAACTTTGGTCTTGTTGGCTGAGAGGCTCTAAGATAGTTGCTTTGCTCGTTATCGCACAGCGCAACCTAAAAATGTGACGTTTTCACTAAACCGCCCAAAGAAATGCTGCAATTTTTGCCATCATCGCAGAGAACGGGCAATCTAAAATGTCTTAAATAACACCCAAAATACGAACTTTTTGGAGAGTTGTAACTTGGCACCATTCGTGTTCCAGTATGGCGACCTGCATTTTGTTAGTTATAACTTTCCAGTTAAGTGTCGTCATTTCAATGGGGCAACGATTGACGATGACCACCAGTGACGTATGCCGGTCTAAACCAGTAGCTCACGGGACAGCAATATCATCCATGCTCCGAAGTGTAAGAATTTTACATTTGCCGTTATTTGGCCGTGTATCAGAGATTTGACAATAATCATCTAACACCGCCTATAACAAAGGGAACCCCCTTACTACGGGGCATTCCACGTAACTGAAGTGACAGACGGCGGAGCAACGGTTCCAGACAGAGAACAATTAATAATGACATTGAAAGCGGACGTCCCTGGGGCACACCCAGACTAATTGCGATCGGCGGCGTCAGCTGACCATAACAAGTATCTTAGCCGCAATGCCCTGAAACATGTGGGAAAGAACTACCCTAGCCTTATGTGTAAAACCGAGTATCTCCAACACACAGGCCAAATAACTATGGGAAACACGGTCAAATGCTTTGTTAAAATCCAGAAAACCAAGGGCATAGTGAACAGAAGCGACAGCCGAACCTGAAGTCACATACCGGTACCCCGCTATTGGAGTCAAAATCGAGCGATAAGAAAGGCAATTCTGCTGCTCTGCCGGCCGCGGTAGTCTAGCGGTTCTAGGCGCGCAGTCCGGAACCGCGCGACTGCTACGGTCGCGGGTTCGAATCCTGCCTCGGGCATGGATGTGTGTGATGTCCTTAGGTTAGTTAGGTTTAAGTAGTTCTAAGTTCAAGGGGACTGATGACCACAGATGTTAAGTCCCATAGTGCTCAGAGCCATTTGAACCATTTTCTGCTGCTCTCCAATCACATTCGCCAGCTGAGAAGATAACTCGCTACTGATTGTCCTCACAACAGTTTTATAATCAAAATTATGCAAAGTGAGAGGACGAGAGGAATCCACAGTAATAGGACCAGAGTGTTTCGGTATTAATACTGTTTTACCCTCCTTAAAGGCAGCGGGCATAGTTTAACAATGCCGTAAATGTCGCACTGAAGGGGGGCCACGAATGGACGTAAAATTCCTTAGGGAGACCATTCGGACCAGGTGATTAATGGGAGGGAGAAGCAGCAATAAGAGCATCTGCCTGAAAGGGAGCCAAAAATTTAACAGTGTGAGCAGGCGTGGTCCTTCCACTTAGGGCTCCATGAACATCATCAGGAAAGGGTCTCACATTGTCGTCCTAGACATATAGCTTCGTGTAATAGTGGCGGAGAACGCGTACAATATCACCTTCGACAGAGAGCGGGAGGCTTTCGGCAACTATGAGATACGTAACGAAGGAGTAACGACATCGTGGCTGATGGCGAAGCAAGTGATACAGGGATACCAGCTGCCCTTCAGCAAGCGACCAAGATTTATATTTGACCTCTAAAGCTTCCATTTGATGCCGCTTGAGCTGCAGCACCTGTAATACGGCAAACATCTTGGATCCGTAGAGGGAGTTCACTCTCCCATTCACACAGCTCACGCAAAAGTGCATAATAAAACTCTTAAATTTTCCTAAAGTTCCTATCTCGTGCAACACAGTTTGATATTAAGGACCGACGAAGCGTCGGCTTTGCTAAATCTGACGACCAATCCAAAAGCGAATTCTAACACACACCGGGGTTGAGGCAACTCCGCCATAGGGCGCCAAGCACATCATCCAGTGCGGTATCTGAGAGGTGGGAGACATTCAGCACCCATTAAGCCCGAACAGTTTCGCAGGTTGCCGTTCAAGGTTTACATTGGCTGCCACTGCACAGTGATCGAGAAAACGACCGGGTACAACGTCAACCGCAAGAATTCTGTCACATAAACAATAAGATGGATAAAACTTGTCGATACGGCTACAAGAGGTGATGGTAAAAAAAACGCGTATCTAACCATTGTGGGATATGTCTGCTCCAATACGTCATGCAAACGCGTCGAATTGATGAATTCACCTATCTCCCGCAAAAATTATTATGTGGGGACTGATCACTAGGATGTGAAATTCAGTAAGAGTGATCATAGTGGTCAAACCATCTCTTTCTTCTCTATATTCTAACTGACTCTCTCTGCATGTTGAGAAGGGAATGTACAACAATGAAATACTGAAGAGATAACAAAGTAAATGTGGTTCTCGCTAAATATAATTATGCAACTACGACACATCAAACACCCACTTTTAGTGCATCTAAGGCGTACCACCCCAGATGGGAGATGTGGACAAGTGCAAGGCAGTCAAATGTAAGATTAATTCTGCGTTCATACGTATATGAGGTCCGCCCACCGTTGCGTACCCTTCACGAGAAACAAATAAAATTGTGTCACGAATGAATATCGGCCCTCAACAATTATAATATCAGATTATTATGTTGATCAGAGTTTAAGTCATGCAATAAATGACCTTACAATAGTGAAGTTTACGCGTAATGCGCCACTTAATGAATGATTGTCGATATCCCTCTTATGCCACGCACACAGCGTGTTCGAGTTAACCCACAATGATAATGGCAATCATTCTGGGTAAACATGGCAGGAACGGATACTTGGAACTGGGTGCGAAATAACACGAACACCCCTATTAGTTAACTGAACACCATGAGCTTTATTCTTTCTAAGATCCACTCTTGGCAGTAAATAGATAATTCTCTAGTCAATTCCTACAAGAAGAACCAAGCCTCTTCCGAATGCTAGTTTCAATCGACTCTTACAAATACTACATTAATTACTCCTAATACAACTGGTCGCTTGTGAATATGAATTCTGTCTAGACTTTATTATTTCACGAAACCCATTCTTGGCAGGAAACAGTTAAATTTCTTACTTTCTCTACAATACAGTAAATATACTAAATGCCCTGTTAATCTGCACATGGATCGGGGAAAGGAGGTGTCCTCAGTCATTCGTACACAAACAATCTTTAGCTCATTAAACCTTGATGTGTCCCAAGCAGACTGAAATAGCAGAACGGGAATGAGTCCGCTCTCAGATCATGCCAGGTAAAGCGGATCTGCAAGACCGTTAGTCAGTCTGAGACAGTTTGGTAATTCGGGCCCAGTCCCCACCAGTGCATACACTTTCACATGCACATTCTTAACTAAAGGGAAACAATGGCTGTCCGATTCCGTAGCATACCATAAGCTACACGTGTCTCACGGGTAGTGCTAATGAACAGTCACTTCGAGGTGGCCAAACAATTATCGATCTTGATGGCTTATCTCCTGGCTAATTGTACATTGTATATCACAGATATTAGTCAAGCCATTATGACTGGCCATAGCAAAGGCTCCTCTCAGTGCCAACAGACGAGGCCCCTTGGACCTATCTTCAAGATTTGCCATATCAATATGGAAGGAGTAAGCTGGGCTAAATGCCGAGTATTAAGTAATATTTTATGTGATGACAACATTGATCTCGTTGCAGTTCAGGAGGCTCACGTTGATGACGAAGACCAGCTTAAACGGAGAGGCATGATTCCATGCTACAACCTAGTTGACGCAGCGTATCATCGTGCATATGGCGTGGCTACGTATGTGCGATCATTGACTGGAGATGTCCACTTGTGCTCGGCAACAGCGCATGGCGACATACATGAAGTTGTTGTCAAGATAGGTGATCTGTCAGTGAGCAATGTGTACAAACCACCAAACATTTCCTGGCGTCAAGATGTCCTGCCATACCTGCCACACCCAGCAATATACGTGGGGGATTTTAATAGCCACCACCCTATGTGGAAAAATAGAACATCTGCTGGAAATGGCGAGGCTCTTACTAACTCGACAGAGAGTAACATCTTGTTCTTAGTTTTCAACCCAAAGGACCAAGGAACATTTAGGTCAGCAGCTTGGAGAAAGGAATATAATCCAGATTTATGCTTTGTGATGACTGGCAATAACTATACACCGCTAAGAACTACAAGACGTGTATTAGCAGGCTTCCCTCATAGCTAACACCGTCCAGTCGTGATTGATATTGGAATCAATATCCCACTAATAATAAGCGTACAACGCCAAAGGTGGAATTTCAGAAAGGCAAAGTGGGATATCTAGATGGCAAAATTGGATAAGTGCTCGGGATGGATTCACCCAACAGCGAGTAATTATGACAGACTCATAGCTGCAGTTAAAAGTGCAGCGAAAGCTGCTGTCCCAAGGGGGTTCCGTAAACAATATGTAACAGGCTGGGACAAAGAGTGTGAAAATAAGTATCAGAGATTCCTTGAGAGCGGAGACCCTGAGATTGCAGACGACCTGCTGCACAGCCTAGACAGCTCACGGTGAGAGAAATGGATTGAAACCGTTGAGTCGCTTGATTGTAAAACATCTAGTATACAGGCCTGGTCTCTCCTCCGAAAACTGGGTGGAGCTAACAAACTACATCACAACTCAACAGATATTTCTGCAAATAGGATTTCAGCTCACATACAGGCAACATCTAGAGCGCCAAAGAACCAGAAACGTACAAGAATAATACGCCGTGAATTTAGTGTTCTTAAGAAAAACAGGACACCTTTGGACCAGTACTCCTCGAAATTTACCGCCAATGAAGTCAGAGAAGCGCTGAAGAGTGTCAAGGCGGGAAAGGCACCTGGGTTGGCTGGAATACACGCAGAATTCCTTCTTCACTGTCGGGAATATACCAAAAAATGGTTTGCAGAGTTTTACTCAAATATAATGGCAACAGGGAACATACCACAGAAAATGAAGAACTCCAAGATCATTGCACTGCTTAAACCTGGGAAACCAAGCGATCAGCTGAAGAGTTATAGGCCAATCGCATTGTTCAATGACATATACAAGCTGCTCGAGAGACTCCTGTATAACAGACCCAGGCCAAAAATACTGGAATCAGTTCCACACGAACAATCAGGATTTCGACGTAATAGAAGTTGCACTGATCAAGTATTTTCTCTGACGAAACATATAGAGGCAGGCCACCAGAAAAAGCGAAAAACATCAGTTGCAGTCATAGACCTGAGCACAACCTATGACACTATCTGGAGACAAAGCCTGCTGTACAAACTCATACAAATAATCCCATGCAGCAATATCATCAGACTCGTCGATAACATGCTTGCCTGGAGTGCTTTTCAAGTGATTATTGGAGAACAAATAAGCTTTACCAAAATTCTCGACAATGGCTCAGTCTTTGCTTCATTGTTCTTCAATCCTTATACTTCTGACATCCCAAACACATAATCTAGGAAGTTTGGCTATGCAGACGATTGGGCTATAGCTGCGCAGCATGAATTATTCGAGGCTATTCAAAACATTTTGTGCTTCAATTTGAAACTGCTGAGTAGCTATTTCCGCAAATGGATACCGCAGCCGAATCCAGCTAAGACCGAAGTATCATGCTTCCACCTTTGCAACCACTCAGCAAGAAGAGAGCTTAATGTCATCTTTGAAGGGAAACGCCTTAGCCATAACAACTACCCCAAATACCTAGGAGTCACATTGGACAGGACGCATTCTTACAAGGAGCACCTGAACAAGACTGCAGATAAAATGAGGACAAGAAGCAACATCATCTATAAACTGTGCGGCACCACTTGGGGCTCCACAACAAGCACACTCTGCACATCATCAGTTGGGCTTATCTACTCGTTGGTAGAATACTGTGCTCTTGTGTGGATTAACAGCCCCCACACAAGCAGGAGTGATATGGTACTAAATGACACCATGGGCATTATCAGTGGCACAATAAAATCTACCCTGAACCACATACCACCCCCAGAAATGCGGCGAAGAAACGCTCTTCTCAGTGAGTTCAACAAGATAACTAATATCCCACAGCTGCCCATACACAGCGACACAGCTGACTTGGAGCGCAGAAGACTTAAATCGAGAAGACCAGCATTACTTTCTGTTAAAGAGATGACGAACTCCAACTTTGATGTCGACAATTTGTGGAAACACTGGCAAGAACACTGCCCACCAAAATGCCAAAGTTTCATGACACCTGAGTAACGCAAAGTATAGGCAACTCTAAACCGTATACGTACTGGCCACGGAAGATGTGCTGACGCCCTCTACAAATGGGAACAATACCAATACCAAAGTTCGACTGCGACGCTGAAAAACAAATAGTCCGTCACATAGTGGAAGAATGCCCGGTTAGAGCCTACAAGGGAACCTTCAACGATTTCCTTGCTGCAACAGAGGAGGCAATTGATTATATTAAATGTCTTGATCTCAGTCTGTAATTAACCTATGTATAAAATGTATAAGTATTGTGATGTATGCCATACGATAAATCAATGAATAAATCTTAACTACAATTTAGCAAAATATTTCCCCTCGGAAACAAGATCTAAAAGCTATTTACACAAATCCAGATATTTTACGATAATTTCTCACTCATTAACCTGGACTGATATTGGGTGAAACTTGTTATTTCATCACTGTCTGTGCAGCCAGCGACCACGGGGTCCACTGGAGACAATGGCTTTCAAAAAAAATGGCTCTGAGCACTATGGGACTTAACATCTGTGGTCATCAGTCCCCTAGAACCTAGAACTACTTAAACCTAACTAACCTAAGGACATCACACACATCCACGCACGAGGCAGGATTCGAAGCTGTGACCGTAGCGGTCACGCAGTTCCAGGCTGAAGCGCCTAGAACCACACGGCCACACCGGCCGGCCAATGGCTTTCAGCATGCTCGTCCAGACAAAATAGCTCACATGCATGTAATCCAAACTTAATAGTATACTTCACACGCATGCAATCTCAGCTTAATCTGGCTCTCGCAGAAGTCTAATATAACCATGCCTGCAAAGCGTGTTTCTTGTTTAAGACAAATGGTCCTTGTATAATCACGTCGTCTGCTCAGTTTAATTAGTTAAATGACTGAAAAACAATCTACCACTAGCCTAACAAAAAATATCACCTGAAAAAGAAATAATAAGTGCGTACTTCAAGATAAATACTTCACATACAATACCCTTGTCGAGGACATAATTTAGGGAGCATATAGAAAAGTCAACCGTCAATCTGCACCTTCAGCGTCCGAGTGATTAACATGGCGGCACCCGCTTTCGGAAAGTGGTGGGGGAGAGTACTACATAACAACCATGGCGTCCCAAACCTGCAGATACCTACTTATCTTTGCCCCTCATGCCCCCCTTGCTCTCCAGGAAAGAAATCTTAAGTTGGCAACAGCTTGAGACTGCACAAGCGGTATCTATAAAAACTTCTTAATGTGTGAGGAGACAACACACTCCATGGTATTCAGTTTCCAACAAAAATGAATCACGTACATATTATCACTGACCCTCTGAGGACACTTGACGAAAGGAGCAGAACTCCATACACGAACGATCGGCATGATCATGTCATTTCTTATGTAGTTAAACATAATTCAAGCTTGACAAAACAACAAGTAGGTACAGGTATACAAGTACAAAATTATTTACAACTTACATCATTTAGGTACAAACACCCCAATATCACATTATTAGTACAGATACACCAGTACAAAATTCTAAACATTCTGCGTGGTGTCTGTTCTATATCGTGTCTCCCTACCACTTTCGCGCAACGACGCTCTGAGCGTGTTTTTTTAGGGAATTGACTAGTTTGAACCTGGGACCTGTTGCTGGTGAGGAGACGTCAGACCACACATGACATGTAGAATTCAGAAGAGTTCAGTGAGACTAGCGATGATATAACCAATTACTTAATGATTTCAGCGTCAGCTCCACTGCACTCCCTGTAAAGGAATCTTAATACTAACTAAATTTAGTGGAAGGGGTTCAAGGCTTTCCTATTTTTAGTTAGCTGGTAAAATAACGTCGAAAAAGCAGTTAAGTTTACCATTGGAAATTTTATTCTACTTGCAAAACATCGTTTATAAATTGCACTATTGATAAAAGGAAATGTTTTAATACAGTATGGTAAAAACCAACTGCGTTCAACAAAAATGTGAACGAATATTCCCTGAATGGGTTTCTAAGTTCTATAATGGATCGAAGCATGACCTGTGCCATATCACATCTATAATCTAGGTTTAAATTAAGTTTCACAAAAGAGAAAACTATCCAAATGGTCTACAGTGACCCTCAATTATCTTTAATTACTTATCTAACTTGTCGTAAATTACAGTGGCTGATGTGGCTTCTCAATAACTATATAACAGAAAAATCATTGCATTTCAGATTTTTACTTCAAGTGGCAAATGTGAACACCATGAGCTTTAATTGACGATCGACACTAGTATTACGTAAAGGGGATGTAACAGATGAGACTTCTGCAGTTCTGAGTGAAGCCTTATGCGCTCAAAAACGCGGCATCGCGTGCGTTCATTACCTTGTCAGTGTTCGTCAGGGGGCGGCGGGCAGCACAGCTCCGCTCACCTCTCTGTCTCGGAAGCAACTCCGTCTTAACTTCTCCTTACTACAATTTACCGAGTTGATTTAAAAAAAACTATCTGGCTATGTTTTCATCTGACCAATCAGGGTCTCAATGTTAACCTTAAGCTCCGCCTACAAAAATTCTGTCTATCCAATGAGAAACGTTATACTTTTCGTGGTGGGGCAATGTTTTCAAAGTTTGCAACGTAACAGAGACGCGAAAAAGTTTCACGCTAAAACTTGCAGCTGGTGTGGTCCTTTTAGCGTTATCGTAAGATCTATACTGTTCTTCTGGAGGGCTCTATCTTTTAACATGGGCTGGTGGGGTGGTCTTAGCGTAACTGAGACGCGAAAAAGTCTCACGCTAAAACTTGCGGATGGTGTAGCACTTTTTGTGTTATCATAAGATCTATACTGTTCTTCTGGAGGGCTCTAGCTTTTAACATGGGCTGGGTGGATGGTCCTAACGTGACACAGACGTGAAGAAGTCTCACGCTAAAACTTGCGGGTGGTGTGGTCCTAGCAGTTAGCTGGCAACGTGGGTGTCCGTCCGTCCCTTATCGTAGGGCCTTCCAGCTTAACACGGTTCTGCTCTCGGCTTCTGTTCTCGTTTCTCCCCTCGGAACTGCGTCTGTCTCACGGTGGGAAGGTATGACATGCATTTAGACATTCTTGTGTTAGTCTGTGGTATTCCATTTGCTCACTCGTTACTCGTATTACTTTGGTTAATTTAATATCACGATTTATTCGGAGCTATGTGACATACTACTGGATTTGCTTATCATGTCAGGGTTTTCATGGAAGGTGGTGGATTTGCCTAACACCTTACAAAATTATTTATCACTTACATGTTTGAGGATACTAATTCTCCAATGTCGACTTATTAATACTTAATTTCGTTACTGTACAAGCATCCTTAAGTCTACTCATAAGGACTCCAATGCAACCCACTGATCATCCCTGGTGATTCCACACTCCCATTGAAACCTTAGCTAATCCGGCTGTACGATAGCTGCAAGCAGTTGTAAAAAACCACAGAGACCTGTCAGAGAGGAAACCGATTATCGGAAATTTTATTCTTGCAAAGATAGCAACTCGAGCGAAGAAAGCCTCAGTTAGAGGTTAACGAGACACCAATAGCATAGCTGAATCATTAATAGGTTCTCACTGACAAATGGTCGCCCGTTGCCTGAAGCAAATGCATCACCTGAATCCAAAACGATAAACAAATGGTACTTAAGCTTTTCCTTCCTTTATTCGACAACAATACTCAGATCAACAGTGCGATCAGCCACTGACAGCTTACGCATTGTTGGTGAAACTGAAATCCCAGCAACAATATTCCCGTTAAACAATCAAATAATCTGCACATAGACAAGAAGAAACCATATAGAAATGAAGAGTTCTCAACAAAGCACTCTTAATTCTACAAGCCATGTAGACCGTGCATGTGACTGTCATGTCTAACTAGCAAAGAACAAAAATTACAATACACTCTGCAACACATGTTCCTCGACATCCCCTACTGTGGGCAGCTCTCGACTAATCACATCCTCACACACAAGCATACTCACACGTTACACACATGAAAAACAGAATACTTTACAGTAAAGACACACTTCACTGTCTTAACAATGTGGCCTAGAGTCATTGTAGGGGTGGGCATTCTTGCAAAGAAACCTTGGTGGTGATGGGCCATCCCGAGATCACTACTGAAAGTCCCCTCCATCTTCATTTACGGGTAACCTGGCCGCATTTGTGTAGTTAGTTCTCACCTGCTCCTTTGCAGATCATATGTCATGGTCACAGGCAATGTACGAGTACATGTCTCTGCCTGACTCACAACGGTTCACTGACGTTGTCCTATGTCTCACTCGACTAACTGGCAACGTCTTCTGAATTCATGTACCGAAAGATAGCCGTGGCTCAGCGCCAAAAGCTCTGTTTCGTTTCGTCTGCATCTTCGTCTAGTGTAAAATCCCGTGCTGATTCTTTCTCAACTACCGGTACAATGTGTGCTGGACTGCTGTTGAAATCGCTCGTCAATATTTTATAAAGTTTTAATGTCAGTTACTTATTTTAAAGTCTATTTGTGTTAATATTTGCTGTAAAAGTAACTCAATAGTGGATTTCCATTCTTCTCAGTCTTTGTTTTGTGTTACTGACTCGAGTGGACTGTTATTCGTGTGTGTGCTTACGTCGTTCATCCAAGTGTGATGCCTCAGCAGTGCGGCTGCAGCTGTAGCATTTAGAAAGCTAAGTAATGTCAAAATTGTTTGTGCACTGTATTCGAATATTAAACTTAGTAGTTTTCAATCGTTCATTCATATATTAGCAGTGTGTTTATATTTTTCGGCGCGCAGTTGCAGCTGTAGCGTTTCTTAAGTTCTGACGAAGTTGTTTGTGCATTGTTACACAGTTATTAAATTTAATAGCTTTCAGCGGTGTGTCGTGGTGTTTGTGGCGAAATAACGGTTTAATGAACTTTGGAAAAGTTCATTCTCTATGTTTTTTAGAATTTTATGTGCGAGGAAGTCGCTTAGTAAATATAGTGAGATAGTTTTCAGCTTATGTTTCCTATTGTTTCTAGTGAAATATCTGAGTAACATTTCTATCCACTGTTTTAACTTCGTTGAGTGTTCCAGTGGTCGCTTGAATTTTTAATTTTAGCTAATAAATTTTGTGTGGTTTTATTGATTTGGTATTAGTTGTTGTTTAGTAGTATTAACAAAAGTTGTTGCTTTCTTAGTAGAGAGAAAATTTTGAGATCACTGTTGTTGGTTCTGTAAATAGTTCTTCTGGTGTAATTGAACTTAGCTAACGTAGAGGTTTAGTTTTTTTCAGTAAGTGTAAAATTTTACCATGAGTAAGAGATGTGGGCTTTGGCGTAGTTTTGTGAGTAGTGGGTTACGGGGTGGGATTTTTTCAAAGTATTTTCATTGGGGGGAATGCAATGGAAAAACCAGTGGGCATTCTAGCGAGGTCCTCTCCTGGGAATGTAGAATCTGTAGTAGAAATAAGTTGATAGAGGAGCAGGCGCGTAAGATCTGTGCCCTTTAGGTGCAGTTACAATACCCAAAGGAGGAACTAGATAGTTGAGGATAGTGAATGGTGCTGGGGAATGGGAACTGGCAGTTGGCAAGAAGGCAGCTAGGAGAAGGAGGTATTCAGACAGCTGTACTTTGCGTATATGCAGTAGGTTCGACCAACTTTCAGAGTGAATACGGTTGTTAGGCGTGTTAACATGGGGCTGGAGAGGGCACTGATGGCAGAGGGCATGGGTCACATTGCAGTGGTGCCAGTTGAGTCTATTAGTAGATCGGGTTTCACTAGGTATGGGAAGGGGTGGCTGGCAAACCTTATAAGTGACAGTGTAGTGGGTGGTGATGGGATCACTCATGGAAAAATTCCTGTAGTAGTTGGTGTTAGAGCTGCAGATTTTTTAAATTGAACTCAACTGATAGGTATACCTGCTTAAAGGACGTCCCTTTAACTAAGGAATCACCTTCAGAGGACGTCATGAATTAGCATATTTCATCAAAATGTAAGAGGTTTTAGATATAAAGTTAGTGAACTGCTTCCAGATGTTGACTCGGACATTATTGGTCTATCGGAGCACCACTTAAATAACTTGACAATTCAGAGGCTTCCTTTACCAGGATACAGATTAGCTGTCTGTTTTCAAAGGAGTTCCTGGCGGAGTGGGGGAGTGGCCATGAACGTAAAAAAACAATAATCCGGTTGAGTCCATACATGTATGACGACACTGCACCGCACAGATACTTGAATGTTGTGCAGAGGCAGTTGAATTTATTGGAACTATAATTCTAACTGTTGTTGTTTATAGGTACTCTAACTCTGATTTCAGGGCATTTTTGCTCAGGCTAGGGAGGATTCCTGGTTCACCTTATAGGAAGTACCAAAAATTAGTTGTATGTGGTGCCTTCAATATTAATTTTGTATATGGTTGTGCAAGAAAAAGGATGTTGGTAGATCTCCTAAACTCATATGATCTGATGCAGACTATGTTTTTTGCATCTAGGGTGCAGGGGAACAGTCGCATAGCCCTCGACAATATTTTTATTCATTCTTCATTACTAGATGGACATTCTGTTAGTAAAACGGTGAATGGCCTTTCAGACCATGATGCACAAATTTCAACACTAAAAGGCTTTTGTACTCAAACAAATGTCACATTTAATTACAAACTATGTAGGAAAGCTAATCGAATGGCAATAGAGAGTTTATTAAACCTTGTTAAGGAACAAGAGTGGCAGGATGTTTATAGATCCAATGACATAGATGAGAAATATATTGCATTCCTTAACACATTTCTCATGCTCTTTGAGAGTTGCTTTCGATTAGAACGTCCTAAACGAGGTTCTAGCTGTAAAAGGCAGCCTGAGTGGCCGACTAGTGGGATAAGGATATCTTGCAGAATAAAGCGGGAATTATATCCAAACTTTAGAAGTAGTCAGAATCAAGCTACAGTAGCCCATTACAATCAGTATTGTAAGGTGCTTAAAAATGTTATTAGGAAGCCAAAGAGTATGTGGTACGCAAATAGAATGGCTAATTCACAGGATAAAACTAAAACCATATGGTGAGTTGTGAAGGTAGTCTCTGGTGAGCAGCACAGGTTCAACGATATAAATTCAGTTCTTAGTAAAAATATTTCTGTTACTGATAAGTCAGATATATGTACATTATGTAATAACCATTATCTGAGCATTGCTGGTGAATTAAATAAAAATTTAGTTTCTACAGGAAATCGTATAACTCTCGTGGCAAATGCCTTTCCGAGATTGATATCTGAAATGCTCCTCCGTGATACTCACAAGGGGGAAATTGATTCAATAATTAAATCACTGAAGACTAAGGACTATCATGGATATGATGGATTGCTTAGCAGAATATTAAATTACTGTGGTGCACAAGTTAGCTGTCGTGTAATATCTATTATTTTTTTAAAATTATTTTCTCAAGGTAAGCAGATAAGGAAAGGACAGGTACTTTATTTCATTTTCTATAGTAATGTGTCACATCACAAATAACTTTAATCTTGGCACAATTCAGTGTACCTTTAACCCATACGGACACAGGCTCTGATTCATTTACTATACGACGATTGCTCGTTTAAAGAACCAATGGCATTGTAGACATATAATAAGAAGTTATACACCTCACATATCTGAAATGTACGATAAGCAATAACTTCTCGGCTGTTAAAAGTCTTCAGTCCTGATATTGTCTCCACTTTACCACCATGTACTAAATCCACAGTAACCCAACCATTACCATGTGCACTATCATCAGCATTAGTAAGTGTAAAATTCAGTACGCATCTACAAAACACTGAAGGACCATGAAGAATAACTTGTGCACCTACTCCGCTCTTCGTAATAATACCTATGTTATCAATAGCTTTATACACTGTAAGGCGCGAACGTCTTCTCCTCCTAAAATAACGCGGCATAACTAGTCTGCCTCGATGCTGCTGCACGTGCGGCTGCTCGTCGACTGACACCGTCTCACTTACATAGCTGCCAGTTATCAGACCGAAACTTCCGGCCGCCAGCAGCAAGACGAGTCCATTATCAACTTCCGGCTCTCCATCAATAGCGTGCGCGACGCTAAGCAATACTAGTAGCGTCGCGCTAGAACGCCCAGTGGGAAACGCAAAGTACCTAGAACGCCACACATAGTACACTAGCAATTCGAATATATATATATATATACTCCTGGAAATTGAAATAAGAACACCGTGAATTCATTGTCCCAGGAAGGGGAAACTTTATTGACAAATTCCTGGGGTCAGATACATCACATGATCACACTGACAGAACCACAGGCACATAGACACAGGCAACAGAGCATGCACAATGTCGGCACTAGTACAGTGTATATCCACCTTTCGCAGCAATGCAGGCTGCTATTCTCCCATGGAGACGATCGTAGAGATGCTGGATGTAGTCCTGTGGAACGGCTTGCCATGCCATTTCCACCTGGCGCCTCAGCTGGACCAGCGTTCGTGCTGGACGTGCAGACCGCGTGAGACGACGCTTCATCCAGTCCCAAACATGCTCAATGGGGGACAGATCCGGAGATCTTGCTGGCCAGGGTAGTTGACTTACACCTTCTAGAGCACGTTGGGTGGCACGGGATACATGCGGACGTGCATTGTCCTGTTGGAACAGCAAGTTCCCTTGCCGGTCTAGGAATGGTAGAACGATGGGTTCGATGACGGTTTGGATGTACCGTGCACTATTCAGTGTCCCCTCGACGATCACCAGTGGTGTACGGCCAGTGTAGGAGATCGCTCCCCACACCATGATGCCGGGTGTTGGCCCTGTGTGCCTCGGTCGTATGCAGTCCTGATTGTGGCGCTCACCTGCACGGCGCCAAACACGCATACGACCATCATTGGCACCAAGGCAGAAGCGACTCTCATCGCTGAAGACGACACGTCTCCATTCGTCCCTCCATTCACGCCTGTCGCGACACCACTGGAGGCGGGCTGCACGATGTTGGGGCGTGAGCGGAAGACGGCCTAACGGTGTGCGGGACCGTAGCCCAGCTTCATGGAGACGGTTGCGAATGGTCCTCGCCGATACCCCAGGAGCAACAGTGCCCCTAATTTGCTGGGAAGTGGCGGTGCGGTCCCCTACGGCACTGCGTAGGATCCTACGGTCTTGGCGTGCATCCGTGCGTCGCTGCGGTCCGGTCCCAGGTCGACGGGCACGTGCACCTTCTGCCGACCACTGGCGACAACATCGGTGTACTGTGGAGACCTCACGCCCCACGTGTTGAGCAATTCGGCGGTACGTCCACCCGGCCTCCCGCATGCCCACTATACGCCTTCGCTCAAAGTCCGTCAACTGCACATACGGTTCACGTCCACGCTGTCGTGGCATGCTACCAGTGTTAAAGACTGCGATGGAGCTCCGTATGCCACGGCAAACTGGCTGACACTGACGGCGGCGGTGCACAAATGCTGCGCAGCTAGCGCCATTCGACGGCCAACACCGCGGTTCCTGGTGTGTCCGCTGTGCCGTGCGTGTGATCATTGCTTGTACAGCCCTCTCGCAGTGTCCGGAGCAAGTATGGTGGGTCTGACACACCGGTGTCAATGTGTTCTTTTTTCCATTTCCAGGAGTGTACATATTTCGTAGCAACTAGCAGCAAATGAATGTCTATATATATAAAATCAAAGATGGGAGAACAGCTCCCCCCACTGGCACCGATCCACCCCTCTGAGATGTCAGTGTCTGTTGGTGAATCAGTATCTGGATGGTTTGGGATGGGTCATTTACAATGACCCAATAGGTTTCTTTTTTGCTGTCGTGTGATAATTATTTTTTATTTTCTCAAGATAAGAAAAGGACAGGTACTTTATTTCAGCTTCTATAGTAAAGTCATATCACCAACAACTTTAATCTTGGCACAATTCAGTTCACCTCACTGTGTATAAAGCTATTGATAATATAGGTATTCCTACGAAGAGCAGAGTAAGTGCACAAGTTATTCTTCATGGTCCTTCAGTGTTTTGTGGATGCGTACTGAATTTGACACTTACTAATGCTGATACTTGTGCACATGGTAACGGCTGGGTCACTGTGGCTCTAGTACGAGGTGGTAAAGTGGGGACTGTATCAGGACTGGGGACATTTAACAGCCGAGAAGTTATTGCTTATCGTACATTTCAGATATCTAAGTGCATAACAGAGATCGTGGTACTTCTTATTATGTGTTTACAATGCCATTGGTTCTTAGGACGAGGAATCGTCGTAAAACAAATGAATCAGAGTCTGTGTCCGTATGCGTTAAAAGTGCACTAAATTGTGCCAAGATTAAAGTTGTTGGTGATGTGACAAATTACTATAGAAACCTAGCCATATTTGTAATTTCTCCTTTAAGAATGGTCAGTTTCCTGAACGATTAAAGTAAGCAGTCGTAAAGCCACTTTATATAAAGGGAGAAAGGGATAATGTAGACAATTTTAGGCCTATTTCTACGACATCAGTGTCTGCAAAAGTTATTGAAAAGGCTGTGTATGTAATGATCATTGGTCATTTTATATTACATAATTTGCTATAAAATGTACTGTTCGGCTTTAGAAGTCTTTTAACAACTGAAAATGCTATATTCTCCTTTCTCTGTGAGGTACTGGATAGGTTAAACAAAAGGTTTCGAACGCTAGGCATATTTTTGATTTAACTGAGGCGTTTGATTATGTTGAACAGGAAATATTGCTACAGAAGTTGGATCAATACTGAATACGGTGAGTAGCTCACAATTCATTCACCTCTTACTTTAACAACAGACAGCAAAAGGTCATTTTTCACTTTTGAGAATGGCTGTGATGTGGCGTCTGAGTGGGGTACTGTCAATTTCGGGGTGCTCCAGGGATCTGTTCCTTATTTATATAAATGATATGCCCTCTAGTATTACGAGTAATTCTAAAATATCTTTGTCTGCTGATGACACTAGCTTGGTAGTAAAGGATGGTGTGTGCAACATTAGCTCGGTTTCAAACATTGCAGTTCATGACGTAAGTTCATGGCTTGTAGAAAATAAACTAACGCTAAATCACAGTAAGACTCAGTTTTTACAGTTTCTAACACACAATTCAACAAAACCTGACGTTTTAATTCCACAGAATGGGCATATGATTAGTGAAACTGAACAGCTCAAATTTCTAGGTGTTCAGATAGATAGTAAATTCCCGTGGAAAGTCCACGTTCAGGATCATGTTCAAAGAATTAATGCTGCCATTTTTACTATTCGATCTGTATCTGAAGTAAGTGATCGTTCGACACGAAAATTAGTCTACTTCGTTTATTTTCATTCGATTATGTCGTATGGTATTATATTTTGGGGTAACTCTTCCCATTCTAGAAGGATATTTTTGACTCAGAAACGGGCAGTACGGGAAATAAGTGGTGTGAGTTCGCGAATCTCTTGTAAATCACTGTTCACCAGTCTGGGTATTTTGACATTGGCCTCTCAATATATATATACATATCCCTTACTGTCGGTTCTTGTTAACAATATCAGCTTATTCCCAAGAATTAGTAGCTTTTGCTCAGCTATTACTCGTCAGAAATACAATCTGCATTTGCATTATACTTCCTTAACTCTTGTGCAGAAAGGCGTGCAGTATGCTGCTGCATTTTACTTTCAATAAGCTACCCCATGAATTCAAAAATCTTGGCAGTAATCCAAGCGCTTTCAAATCGAAACTGAATGTGTCGTCACTCCTACTCTGTTGAGGAGTTCCTGAAAAATCAAGCTGATTCTTATGTTGTATTGTTGACTGCGTTTACTTAAACTTGTGGCTTGACGTTTTTAGGATCATAAACATTTTATTTTTCATTGGTTATTACTTTTATGTTGTAATTTCATGTACTGACACGTTCCATGATCTTGAAGACTGCATCCCTAGTTTGGTCCTACGGAACTAGACGTGTAAATAAATAAATAATAAATAAAAATCAAGTCCCCCAAGTACCTTATGCACTGCCACATACAGAAGACCTGGTACACTAGCTCCTGTTCATCACTGCTGTAATAGCAGGTCCTACCTCATAATAATAGGTGGTAGTATAACACTCTTCCCCCAACAGCACAACTAGTCCTATCACAGGAAAAGCCACCGGCTACTATTAAATTAGTAATACGTTGATAGCCTTATTCCCGTGAAAGAATACTTATTTCATGGTGATCGTGCGTAATGGAGAGGTATCGGACTAATTTAGATTGTCTAAGGATTTCTACTGAAAGGAAACAGTAGCAAGATAAACGGGAATCGAACCAGGTAATCTGTAATTACGTAAAAGGAAAAGGTCGTCAACCTAATCTGGCAAAGTTGTACCCAATACTAGCATGGTTCAGAAAGAAAGTTATCTATCGGGATTAAATGTACTTGGTACTGAACTTCTGTTTTGTTGATAAGATGCAAGGCAGCAGCACAATTTAGCAAATAATATACCACTGATCTGATTTGAACTACACAGAAGGAGTATTAATGCGTTTAGGAAACGACTGGCTCTCAATTACACTCACTTACTGTAGGAAGATAATGATAATTATAGATAAAGGATTGCTAATGATGGAGCACTACAGACTTAGGCAAAGGATCCTTTTGTCATTCGTCAGTTGTCATTCTCAAAGAGCATTCACTTTCTAATATTATTTAGCTCAAACGGAATGTGTGATACCTGGATCCAGTATAGTTTGAATATTTGTTGTCAGTAGCTTATTTTTGATTGCTGTTATTGTAATGTGACATTTAAATCTAGCTCAACTATTAACATGGGTGCCCAGAAACTAATCTATCGATAGACTCAGATCGAGGCTAAACACGTTAGTCAAAACATAATATGGAAAACACTGTTAATTACATTACACACGAAACTGTAAACACTATTATTGCAACAAGAAAAACCTTTGAACTGAACAAGTTAAATCTTTTCTTAAAAATTGTACTTTGATGAAACTTTAATTGTCCATTTATGAAAACTACATGGAGTATATGAAAACTTATGCTCACTAAATATTTATGTACTTTACAACTCTACAAAGTTTATTAGCTGTTGTTAAAGGAGGTAATTCCTTTTCAGTTCGGTAAAACAGGATACTTGTGTTTATCGTAGCACTTGGAATAGGACGCTGTCTAGAAAAATGACTCAGGATAATATGCGGTGGCTCAACACAAAATTTACAGAACACAAGCTTATTATCGAAAACGAAATCACATAACTGGTTCACGCAGTTATACGGTTTTCGAGTGCCAATTTGAGATCTCCTGTGTTAATCAAAAAAGGCGGCGGAAGTATCCATGGCTTACACTGTGTAACAAGCTCTGAAAATTATCTTCTTAGCGTCGGATTTTCATAGTACAGAGCTAAGCAAAGTATGCCATTAATAAAAAGCCAAACTACTTCCGCATCAGAGGCTATACTGTATAATCTTGCCGTTCTTCTCGGCTCTCAAGATGCGCACCCTTTGCCTGCTAGCCACCGACTGAATCACGCAACAAACCGTCTTTTCAGACTGTCCGCCAAATCCACATTTTCTATTCCTGCGTAGCTAGTTCCATTGCGGGTGGACTTATCTTCAAGTTTTACATGATTACAAACCTACTTTCCCTATGCATGAAACAGTATTACAATTAAAGTTTTAGTTTTTACAGTCTTTTACAGCACATTACTTTTGAAATTACATTCATAGATCGATTACAATTACATAAATTATCATAAATAATGACTAAAACATTTACATGGATGTTACATCAAACAGCATGGTCACACAGAAATCACATTAAGTAAAAACAAGGAAGTTAGATAAGACCATCACAGGTAATATAGAAAATAGTATTATAATATTTCATTAGCGATTACTCCCTTTACTCAACTCAGAATTTCTCTCTCTATGAATATGATGGAGCAAGCAGACATGTGTTCCTTTCAGAGTCCGCCAGATTACGTCGTTTTCTTGTTTACGAGGTGTATTCACGCGTCACTGCTGCCGCCTACGCGTTCGTGACGTCAGTCCATTCATCGAACCCGCTCAGCTGGCCAACCCGTCTGACTGACAGCTCGTGACGTCAGAGTTCACATGACCGTCGAGGGGCGCGTCCGGAGCAGGGGTGTGGGTACGGTGGCTCACCCACATACAACCCGACACGGGGCTGGCCTTGAGCACCCCGGCCGCTGAATGAAAGCGTAGACCACCGTCCGCATGCCGTCTCCACCATTTCTCTTCGGCCACCACAACTCCATTCTTCCTGACCCGCAGGCGGGCATTTCTTGTAACATGTGCACAAATACATTAAACTCACACTCCAAGTAATTGATTTACCTTAGCTGTGTTCAATAGGCTAGGCACTCCTTTGTAGTAACACTGTATCTCTTCATTTCTCTAAGAACAAAGTAGAGTCCTCTTAACCCCGTTCACTATGATAAGTCCTTTTTTCATTTCAAAAGCTTAGTGCATCGCAGCTTACCATAGTAAGTGTTGACTTAACTGCCCAAATCAAATGGGAATAGTCATTTCCTATGAGAATCAAACTTATCTTCCAGTTCACAGGTTTGAACACCGATATTTATTCATTGTCCTGAGCACTCTATTTGAGGATACCCCCGCCCAGCTCAAAGTAACGCTACAGTGTCTACTGATCAGTTGCATATGTATGCACTTTTTGCAACTTACAATACTACTTTACTAACTAAATACTTTATCATCTCACAGGGTGATACCTCATAAACAGAGAAAGTTTACATTACACAATCTCTCATGCAATAACCAATTTGACAACAGGTTACTACAATTACACTACTGGCCATTAAAATTGCTACACCAAGAAGAAACATAGATGATAAACGGGTATTCATTGGACAAATACATTATACTAGAACTGATATGTGATTATATTTCCACGCAATTTGGGTGCATAGATCCTGAGAAATCAGCACCCAGAACAACCAACTCTGGCCGTTATAATGGCCTTGATACGCCCGGGCATTGAGTCAAACAGAGCTTGGATGGCGTGTACAGGTACAGCTGCCCATGCAACTTCAACACGATACCACAGTTCATCAAGAGTAGTGACTGGCGTATTGTGACGAGCCAGTTGCTCGGCCACCATTGACCAGACGTTTTCAATTGGTGAGAGATCTGGAGAATGTGCTGGCCAGGGTAGCAGTCAAACATTTTCTGTGTCCAGAAAGGCCCGTACAGCACCTGCAACATGCGGTCGTACATTATCCTGTTGAAATGTAGGGTTTCGCAGGGATCGAATGAAGGGTAGAATGGCAAATGGCTCTGAGCACTATGGGACTTAACATCTTTGGTCATCAGTCCCCTAGAACTTAGAACTACTTAAACCTAACTAACTTAAGGACAGCACACACATCCATGTCCGAGGCAGGATTCGAACCTGCGACCGTAGTGGTCACGCGGTTCCAGACTGAAGCGCCTAGAAGCGCACGGCCACACTGGCCGGCCAATGAAGAGTAGAGCCACGGGTCGTAACACATCTAAAATGTAACGTCCACTGTTCAAAGTGCAGTCAGTGCGAACAAGAGGTGACCGAGACGTGTAACCAATGGCACCCCATACCATCACGCCGGGTGATACGCCAGTATGGCGATGACGAATACACGCTTCCAATGTGCGTTCACCACGATGTCGCCAAACACGGATGCGACCATCATGGTGTTGTAAACAGAACATGGATTCATCCGAAAAAATGATTTTTTGCCATTCGTACACTTCAGATACAGCGTGAAGAGTTTGACAGAGCACTGAAAGACCGGAGTCGAAACAAGGCCCCGGGAGTAGACAACATTCCATTAGAACTACTGACGGCCTTGGGAGAGCCAGTCATGACAAAACTCTACCATCTGGTGAGCAAGATGTATGAGACAGGCGAAATACCCTCAGACTTCAAGAAGAATATAATAATTCCAATCCCAAAGAAAGCAGGTGTTGACAGATGTGAAAATTACCGAATTATCAGTTTAATAAGTCACAGCTGCAAAATACTAACGCGAATTCTTTACAGACGAATGGAAATACTGGTAGAAGCGGACCTCGGGGAAGATCAGTTTGGATTCCGTAGAAATGTTGGAACACGTGAGGCAATACTAACCTTACGACTTATCTTAGAAGAAAGATTAAGAAAAGGCAAACTTACGTTTCTAGCATTTGTAGTCTTAGAGAAAGCTTTTGACAATGTTAACTGGAATACTCTCTTTCAAATTCTAAAGGTGCCAGGGGTAAAATACAGGGAGCGAAAGGCTATTTACAATTTGTACAGAAACCAGATGGCAGTTATAAGAGTCGAGGGCATGAAAGGGAAGCAGCGGTTGAGAAAGGAGTGAGACAGGGTTGTAGGCTCTCCTCGATGTTATTCAATCTGTATATTGAGCAAGCAGTAAAGGAAACAAAAGAAAAATTCGGAGTAGGTATTAAAATTCATGGAGAAGAAGTAAAAACTTTGAGGTTCGCCGATGACATTGTAATTCTGTCAGAGACAGCAAAGGACTTGGAAGAGCTGTTGAACGGAATGGACAGTGTCTTGAAAGGAGGATATAAGATGAACATCAACAAAAGCAAAACGAGGATAATGGAATGTAGTCAAATTAAATCGGGTGATGCTGAGGGAATCAGATTAGGAAATGAGACACTTAAAGTAGTAAAGGAGTTTTGCTATTTAGGGAGTAAAATAACTGATGATGGTCGAAGTAGAGAGGATATAAAATGTAGACCGGCAATGGCAAGGAAATCGTTTCTGAAGAAGAAAAATTTGTTAACATCGAGTATAGATTTAAGTGTGAGGAAGTCGTTTCTGAAAGTATTTATATGGAGTGTAGCCATGTATGGTAGTGAAACATGGACGATAACTAGTTTTGACAAGAAGAGAATAGAAGCTTTCGAAATGTGGTGCTACAGAAGAATGCTGAAAATAAGGTGGGTAGATCACTTAACTAATGAGGAGGTATTGAATAGGATTGGGGAGAAGAGAAGTTTGTGGCACAACTTGACTAGAAGAAGGGATCGGTTGGTAGGACATGTTTTGAGGCATCAAGGAATCACAAATTTAGCATTGGAGGGCAGCGTGGAGGGTAAAAATCGTAGAGGGAGACCAAGAGATGAATACACTAAGCAGATTTAGAAGGATGTAGGTTGCAGTAAGTACTGGGAGATGAAGAAGCTTGCACAGGATAGAGTAGCATGGAGAGCTGCATCAAACCAGTCTCAGGGCTGGAGACCACAACAACAACAACAACACTCACGTTCGTCGTTGAGTACACCTTCGCAGGCGCTCATGTCTGTGATGCAGCGTCAAGGGTAACCGCAGCCATGGTGTCCGAGCTGATAGTCCATGCTGCTGCAAACGTCGTCGAACTGTTCGTGCAGATGGTTGTTGTCTTGTAAACGTCAACATCCGTTGACTCAGGGATCGAGTGTGGCTGCACGATCCGTTACAGCCATGCGGATAAGATGCCTGTCATCTTGACTGCTAGTGATACGAGGCCGTTGGGATCCTGCACGGCGTTCCGTATTACTCTCCTGAACCCACCGATTCCATATTCTGCCAACAGTCATTGGATCTCGACCAACGCGAGCAGCAATGTCGCGATACGATAAACCGCAATCGCGATAGGCTACAGTACGACCTTTATCAAAGTCGGAAACGTGATGGTACGCATTTCTCCTCGTTACACGAGGCATCTCAACAACGTTTCACCAGGCAAAGCCGGTGAACTGCTGTTTGTGTACGAGAAATCGGTTGGAAACTTTCCTCATGTCAGCACGTTGTAGGTGTCGCCACCGGCGCCAACCTTGTGTGAATGCTTTGAAAAGCTAATCATTTGCATATTACAGCATCTTCTTCCTGTCGGTTAAATTTCGCGTCTGTAGCACGTTATGTTCGTGGTGTAGCAATTTTAATTGCCAGTGGTGTATGGTGACAGTCTACAAAAAAAAATGTAGGTCTAAACTGTGGACGCCACATACTTTGCAAAATAGATCACCATTATAGATAACAGGACAGACATTCCAGTGCATCTCTCAGTCAGGGCATTGAGGAACGGATACGTCGATACCCACAAACGTCAACCCCCCAAATGGCAATAAGCCCTCCAAAAAACTCATACTGCATCAATTCTCTGTTTACTATTAATACATTCAATTCTCACTTACACATTGTCCGCACACCTCAACACATAATTGTTGGCGTTTTAGGCTGTCAGAGACACAGGAATGATTCACATGGGATCCCTTGAGATGAACATCAACACATTCAACAGCAAGTCATGATATTACTCACTCATTATATCACTACCGGACGATAAGTCGCCCTACACTGCATTGCTTAGTGCACACTCAAACTTACTCCCTGGACGGTACTATGTTGATTTCTCGTCCACTTCTCAAAGTGCAACATTGGTTTATGAGCACCAACGCCTCACGGTACACCTGGTTCATAAGCTTTTACCAGGACGACTCTCACTCTCCCTTACAGTTACAGCACCCAGACAGATCCACATTCCGTAAAAACACAGTACAATAACAGACACACCACACAGCACATGACAAGTATATCATCCGATAGCACAACACGGTATCATTATCTAACATCCAAAATATTAGGCATTTCGCCAATGTTGTTAGCTTAGGTTGGCAGTAACCTGGTCCTTATACATACTTCCTCTTACTTCTTTTTGGATAGCTTGTCTTCATCCTCTCATTTACATCTCGAACATTTATTGCTACATTCATCAAGCTGTCATGGTCATCCTCCAGTCCTAGCAATTACAGCAGTCGCAGCGCACACAGCCATTCCTAAAACACATTTCTCAACAGCATCCTCTTCTGCTTAGGTTCAACATCTCTTGCGGCACGAGCAAAACTCATACTTCCTCTTAATTAAGCGGGCCTTACGTTTTTCTTATCTTCTACGGGGATAACTTACAATCTTGAGCACAAATACTCTCTAATAGGAATCAAAAACAATCCCAAAAAACATATCGTGCGCTCCTTCGGTGCAACTCACAATCTCCTTACACAAGACTACACCTCGAATTAAGATGCCAAAAATTCTTGGGGATACCGCACCTACAATATTTGCCTTTCTTTAAGAAGCCAATTCGTTCTGCCGTTCTCTAATATTTAGTAACAAACATATCCACTTATGAATTTTTGGTAGGAAATCAACTCACTCTTTAGACACTACACTTAGTCTTCCATAGTTTTATGTGGATAATATGGTGCATCGCGCGGGATTTTCGTACCCGAATCTTTTCTGCTTCAATAGTGTTCGGGTGTGCTGCTCGCCGAACTCTGAGTGGGCCATTGCACACGATAAAGACTCGTTAGGAACTTATCTTTCTCAGACACCCGGTGCGACTTAATGAGCATATTATCCCCTACTGCAAGTTCGAGATTTCTTAACCTCCCTTTTTGTCTGCGCTGTCGGCTCTCTGTCTTCTTCCTAATTTGGTCAACTGCAAATCTGACATTTTCGCTGTGTCGCTGCCTCCTTGTTGGAGGGAAATCAACGAGCTCTCTCACCAGGTCAGGTGGCGGCTTGTTCTGAAGCACCGCAGTCAGCGACATCCCTGTAGATCTTTGTGGCAATTCATTTATAACACCTTGGAAATCCTTCAGGTAAAGACGCTGGGTACGGTGGAGTCTATGGCAGTAGATCCGACACAACTTCCCTAGTTCCTTCACAATGCGTTCGCTTGGGTTCCTCTATAGTGCATATCGCCACTGTTTTGATCTATATTGCAGCCCACTGTTCCCAATAACTTTTTCTACGTGTCCTACTTCTTTCAGAAGGTTGTTGTCAAATGCGGCCGCAGTAGTCCTGCCTGTCGCGAACCGCAGCGAAGAGAAAGTAATATACGTCGACACCAACCCAGCCGCTACTAAAACATACCGATAACCTTGGCTGGACTTGGGAAGGGGGTGAACAAGTCAGTCACCTCATACTATCGTGTCTGCCCGGAACAATTTGGTATAATGGTTCTTTGCATGATAACGTGCAGAAATAGGCAAAGAACTTTGCAACTGGCGCAGTTTCGCAATTTCGTTTAAACAGAAATGTCGTTGTTCCTCTCCTTCCCAGGCAGTGAAGGCAGTTGTTTAAATGCTAATTATGAGCATCTCAAAAGCGGGCTTAAACTTAGGGCAAGTCAAGTGAACATCAAACGGATGAGGGATACCAAAGATTTTTGAATTTTGAACTTAGGCTCGGATTCTATACTTAGCACAAGTGACTCGGCAATCACGCAAATGAGTTGAGATTATTATCCAGAATTACTGTACTATTATACCTGTACAACTATTTTCATTTAATTTAGTGATTTCATTTTATTCATATAGGTCCCTATTAAGATTTTTAAATTGAATTTACGTTAGCGATTAAATGACATAGTTGCAACATATACCCACTTCACCACAGTATCTAGCAAGCTGCCTAATGAAACAGTTGCAGTTTGTCTTAACAGTGACCTGTTCACATATCATGAGACAATGGTAACGTAATTGAATCCCGACGACACAAATGACGTACTGAACAAAGGGTGTTAGATTTTTGTATCACTTCTTACGTGCTTTGTATCCTTTAACATCATCATAGTTTTCTGGCTGTGCAGCAAACTTAGGCTAGGGGTGAAGCCAGTACTTACCATTAGAGAATCCACTTGATAGTTTCAAATTTGAAAATTGTATAGAAATTCTTTATTTAACAGTGAAAACTGTTTTGTATCTGAAAGTAGTCTTATGTGATTGAGAATTGAGAAATCAGAAACATTCCATTTGTCACCAGAGTACAGATTTCAAAGATTTAATCATATGTATTGCAACTGATACCCGAAACTTTAATCAATTTAAGTAAGCTGTCAGCACAATGCATGTCGGAAGGCCCTTAATATTTTACTCGGCCGATGGGAACAATAGAAGTTGGGAAGTTTAACAATGTCCACTAACCTTCGTAGCTGTGAAGCTACACTGGTAATTTTGCATCTCTCTGTAGTGCCAATGAAACAAACGCTTCATGGAAATTGTTGATACACAGTAGAATTCATTTAGATAACAGTTTGCAGTGCATAAAAAACGTTGAACTTGTTGTGTGTGATATTATCAGATAATATATAAAACCACAAACTGTTATTTTGTGTAGCGTTGCTTCCTCGTTTTAAATGAAACTTGTAGGAATTTGCAAGAAAACCACAGTGAAGCGTTATGTTAATTACCACTGGCCTGTAAGAATATAGGTTATAGGAACATGTCGGCAAAAGGACTACGAGAGAGGCTAATCACGCTTGGCGAAACCTGCACTGCGCAGCGGTAATAGCCGGAGTGGGCAGGACGGTGTCTCCACATCAGGGCAAGAACATGTTATGAGCTACTTGACCAGGTGTTGGGAATAGTGCAGCATATGCGCTCCAGAGCAGTATAAATAGCTTTGATTTTGAGGCACATTCATTCGCAGTCCAGCAGCACTGCCATGACGTCAGGGTTACGCTAAATGACGAAACGAGTGGGCCCCGTCCACCGCAAGATGCACCGATGGGTTCGAGACTGGGTCGGGGCAGCCGCCCCTGGTTCTAAGTCCACCCTCTGGAACTTGGTCCCACAGCGCCATCCATGCTGGGATGTGTCCCGTGCACGGCAGTCTTCCCTCAACACCACGGTGGATTCGAACCAGGCCAGAGTCACCTGGACACGAGCGGAATGTAGTCACCACACAAGAAGGATGGGCCGCTGACGTCAGGGCCTTGACCTACTAGAGGGTCGCTGGACTGCTGCCAGCCTGACGTCAGCATCACGGGGCGCTTAAGTGTGTACCGTTTTGGCGGGGCGGAAGCCAGTCTTCCGCTAGCAGAATCCTTGCTCTTATACGGCTTTGGCCGTGTTTCCTGCCTTCGTTAAGCTCTAAAAAATTCATTTTTTGTCTGATATTTATACTCCAGTATTCCTCACACACTTCCTATGACTATCGTCGTCTTGGACTCTCTCTCCTCATGTTTCTTAATATCACATCTCTCAAGAGTCCCTTGCCCCGCTCATAAACTCAAATACTGCGAAGCCTATTTCACTGTTAGGCCTCTTTCCATGCTGATGCACACACACTTCTAACTCTACATTCCACAATTACAAACTGAAAACGATATTCTTTCTTTTTTAATAAATTATACTTAACATATCACTGTTAACAATACGTGGTTTGGCATCATTAAACTCTTACGCGTGGCACCCAGTCTGTCTATTCGGTGGTTTATTAACCGTCTGTTTTAGAATGAGTTTCGGAACTTTCTCCTCGTGACAATAGTTCCTCTTATGCTTTCCCGTCGAACACACACAAGAAAACCACATGCAGCACTACCATACATACATAACACATGGACAAGTAGTCCCACTTATTCCTCTCACTGTAGTGCACATTAAAGACTAAATTAACCTCAACCTGCTTGGTTTTCCAGTACTCCTGCTCACCCAGAACAACTTCCATGTGCATGCCTTGTGAATTACCCCTTAGTGTAGTTGTACGTGGTTTAACTGGTTTGTCTGTTAGACGCACATCATGACAGCTGTACACTGGCAAACAACTTTCTGTCGCCGACATGCCTCGCTCAGTCCGCCAAAGGGCTACTACTGCAGTGTGTGACCTCCCCTCTCCTTCTTTCTCTCTCTTGCTCCGTCGTCGTCGTTTTCTTCTTTTCTCCTCGGCTGTCCAAACACTCTGCTTTCTTCCTTCGACGTACCGTGGCTATATCTCAGGGCTATCGACAAAAGGGAGGGAGAAGGGGGCACATATGTGGTTGATCACGATGACGTAGTGCTATGTGTGAGTCTCACTCTTATCTCCGATTTGGGAAGATTGATAACTAAAGCTGAAACATTTCTCTAAAAACGTAAGTCCCCTCTTTTTCAAAAGGTGAAAATTGTAGTGTAGATTATAATGTTTATCGATCTACTAAATTGAAGGATCGCGACACTGTTTATAAAGTTCCAACTTCGAATAAAGTTTATTGAGCTGAAACAAAACTCATCCGTTCCAAAAGTCATTCACAAGGAAAGTAGTTAGTTTTCTGGTGTGCCGGCCGCAGTGGCCGTGCGGTTCTAGGCGCTGCAGTCCGGAACCGCGGGACTGCTACGGTCGCAGGTTCGAACCCTGCCTCGGGCATGGATGTGTGTGATGTCCTTAGGTTAGTTAGGTTTAAGTAGTTCTAAGTTCTAGGGGACTAATGACCTAAGATGTTAAGTCCCATAGTGCTCAGAGCCATTTGAACCATTTTTTCTGGTGTGCGTGTAGTGGTCACCAATAACTGAAAAAATCGTTCCGGTAATTCCATTACAATCTGTTTATTGGTTGCTAACCAACGTATTCCGTGATTAATATATGTCGTATTCAAACAGTAAATCAAACCCCATTTACTGTAAGTATCAAGAACGATTACTATAACCTCCAATAATATTTTAATAATTATTACCAAGTTAATTTCAAGAAATTATGGGAAGTATTAATTAATACTTCATGCGACTATAACGCGCGATAGCCTACCGCGTATCTCAAACTTCGCGCCGTTATTTCAAAGTCCGCGAGCGATCTGTTTATAACAAAGTTTGACCGTGGCTCTCTAGAATGTTTTCCAAACCAACTACCGATTATGCATTATCAGTTTTAGGTCAATTATTTAAAATTAAAGAGGACCCGCACTCGATTACAACTTGTCCGCGCACTTGAGCAACTCAGAAGTTATTATCTTTTTCAAAGAAAAAAATCACGCATAACGCTGCATTGCCATCCGTTATGTCAAAAAAAACTCATTACCTATTGATTCTTATACAGTGTCAATCGCTCAGCAAAGATTGCACAAAAAAAAAAATCTCGACTTGAGATGACGTCACGCGTTACTACCTGTTTTGACTCTCCTACTCTCACGTGACACAAAGTATATCTGACTTTAACTGACATCCCGACAAGATTATTGCTTAAATATTTTGTGGGCTACTAGGACGATTACCCATGTAATGCTACAAGTGGATAACTGCTACCTACGGTTTATGGCTCGGAAGGACACTGAGAGCAAAGCCACCATGTTGAATATTACGTTTACGAGCAACCACAGGACGTCGTGTTACGACTCAATCTGTGGGCAATAGGCTGCATGATGCGCAACTTCACTTCCGCCGTCCATGGCGAAATCAGTCTTTGCAACCACAACACCGTCCATCGCGATACATGCCCAACAACATACCGAACGGACCGCTCAGGATTGGCATCACGTTCTCTTCACCGATGAGTGTCGCATATACCTTCAACCAGACAGTTGTCAAAGGTGTTTGAAGGCAACACGGTCACGCTGAATGCTTAAGACACACTGGCCACCGAGTGCAGCAAGGTGGAGGTCCCCTGAAGTTTAGGGGTGGCATTATGTGGGGCCGATGTACGCCGCTGGTGCTTATGAAAGGCGCCGTAACGGCTATACGATGCGAGAATGCCATCCTCCAACCGATAGTGCAACCATATCGGCAGCATATTGGCGAGGCATTTGTCTTCATGGACGACAATTCGCGCACCCATCGTGCACATCTTGTGAATGACTTCCTTCAAGATAACGACATCGCTCGACTAGAGTGGCCAGCATGTTCTCCAGACATGTACCCTATCGAATATGCCTGGGATTGATTGAAAAGGGCTGTTTATGGACGACGTGACCCACAAACCACTCTGAGAGATCCGCGCCGAATCGCCCAACAGTGCCTTGATGAACTTGTGGATAGTATGTCACGACGAATATAGGTATGCATCAATGCAAGAGCACGTGCTACTGGGTACTAGATGTACCGGTGTGTGCATCAGTCTGGACCACGGCCTCTGAAGGTCTCGCTGTATGGCGGTACAACATGCAATGTGTGATTTTTATTAGCAATAAAATGGACGGAAATGATGTTTATGTTGATCTCTATTCCAATTTTCTGTACAGGTTCCGGAACTCTCGAAACCGAGGTGATGCAAATTTTTTTATATTTGTATATTTATATATAGTCTCACTTTGCTGATGCATCAAATAAAGGCCAACGCAGTGGTGGACGAAACGCGAAGAGGATGATACTTCTTTGAAATTTATTAAAAATTATTAGGTTAATACTATAAAACACTGAAGAACCAAAGAAACTGGTACTCTTGCCTAATCTCGTCTAGGGCTCAATTGAGCACGCAGAAGTGCCGCGACACAACGTGGCATGGACTCGACTAATGTCTGAAGTAGTGCTGGAGGGAACTGAGACCATGAATCATGCAGGGCGGTCCATAAAACCGTAAGAGTACTAGGGGGTGGAGATCTCTTCTGAACAGCACGTTGCAAGGCAACCCAAATATGCTCAATAATGTTTATGTCTGGGGAGTTTGATAGCCAGCGGAAGTGTTTCCACTTATAAGAGTGTTCCTGGAGCCAGTCTGTAGCAATTCTGGACGTGTGGGGTGTCGCATTGTCCTGCTGGAACTGCCCGAGCTCGTCGGAATTCACAACGGACATGAATGTATGCAGGTGATCAGACAGGATGCTTACGGACGTGTCACCTGTCAGAGTCATATCTAGACGTATCAGGGGTTCCATATCACTCAAACAGCACAAGCCCCACGCCATTACAGAGCCTCCACCAGCTTTAGCAGTCCCATGCTGACGTGCAGGGTCCATGGATTAATGAGGGTGTCCCCGTACCCGTACACGCCCATCCGCTTGATGCTATTTGAAATGAGACTCATCCGACCAGGCAAGATGTTTCCAGTCATCAACAGTCCAATGTCGTTGTTGGGCTCAGGCGTAAACGTTTTCGTCGTGCAGCCATCAAGGGGACATGAGTGGGCCTTCGTCCCCAGAAGCTCATATTGATGATGTTTTGTTGAATGGTTCGCACGCTGACACTTGTTGATGGCCCAGCGCTGAAATTTGCAGAAATTTGCGGAGGGATTGCACTTCCGTCATGCTAAACGATTCTCTTCAGTCGTCGATGGTTCCGTTCTAGCAGGACGTTTTCCGGCCGCAGGGATGTCGGAGATTTGATGTTTTACCGGATTCCTGATATTCACGGTACCCTCGTGAAACGGTTGTGCGGGAAAATCCCCACTTCGTCGCTACCTCGGAGATATTGTGTCCCATTGCTCGTGCGCCTTCTGTAACACCACGTTCAAACTCCCTTGAATCTTGATAACCTGTCATTGTAGCAGTAGTAACGGATCTAACAACTGCGCCAGACACTTATTGTCTTATAAGGCGTTGCCGACGGCAGCGCCGTATTCTGCCTGTTTACATACCTCTGTATTGTAATATGCATGCCTATGCCAGTGTCTTTGACGCTTCAGTGTATTATGATTATCATTATTGTTACCAAATGCAAACTAAAGCATAATTTACGAACTTGCCGCATGATGAGATGAAATATAGGTCCACTACTTGTTTTATGATTGCAATAAAAGGTTGTAGTCTCGTCATAAGTGGCAAAATGTTTCGGACACCTATGCCCCATTTTCAAACCATCCAACGAAGAAAGTTACAGTTAGAATGACAATTTTATACAAACAAGGTATACATATTTGCAATACAATTATATTACACTTATATACATGTTAGGTACACAAATTTGTCATGGTAATTTAGGTTTTTAAGAGTTGCCTTACTAGTTACATACCGTATCGAAATACGGAAGGCCGAGCGGTTCTAGGCGCTACAGCCGGGAACAGCGCGACCGCTACGGTCGCAGGTTCGAATTCTGCCTCGGGCATGGATGTATGTGATGTCCTTAGGTTAGTTAGGTTTAAGTAGTTCTAAGTTCTAGGGGACTAATGACCTTAGAAGTTAAGTCCCATAGTGCTCAGAGCCATTTGAACCATTTGATTGAAGTGCGGGAGAAAGTGTATGTACAAAAATTGGCCCTGCAGTAACGATCAAAGTGGCAATATGACAGACTCAACAACAGTAAATACACCACACAGAACAGACATTGGAGAACTGGTGCGCTGAGACTCCAGTGTCTACCAGGTAAAAGCCTAGAGGCCGCTGATAGCGGCGAGTGTCGAAGATAAAATGTTTACTGACCAAACAATACATTCTTTTTCTTTCATTAAATTAATATACACTTAAAAATTCTACAATGTCACAGTGTCTTTTTTTAAGGTCAATTATTTGTCTCGAATTACACCAAAATTCTGTGTGTTACGGCATGACTTGACGTCACCTGCAGCAGACGCTGCGCTTAGTAGTCAAACCGTTATGTATTACACATAATTTACTGTATGTCCTGTCCCTGAAAAGATACATATCT
Organism: Schistocerca piceifrons; assembly: GCF_021461385.2. Classification (NCBI taxonomy): domain Eukaryota; kingdom Metazoa; phylum Arthropoda; class Insecta; order Orthoptera; family Acrididae; genus Schistocerca; species Schistocerca piceifrons. The sequence goes on along the minus strand of NC_060149.1, from coordinate 598,834,090 downwards.
TTATTACAACTCAAAACCAAGTAAGTGCGACATCCCCCGCTACAAAAATGAATTAACCTATCAGTTTACAAGTTTACATTAGTTTAAATTCAGTCCTTTGATGGAGAAGTGTCTTGCTTTCGTATAAAACATTGTATGTTTTACACACACTGAGCAAAAATTACATTTTATTGTAATAATTTCAAATCAAAATGTGAGGAGTTACGCACAAGGACTAAAAAGTAGAAATAAACAACCAGCATACAGTAAATGACCCACATACAGTTTGTTTACAGCAGATTTACTTAGGCTTACATACTGTGCCGCAATGAGCTAAAATTACATTTCCGATGTTACATTTATTTTTGCTTATTAGAGCATATGAGATAAATTTGAAGGTCAGCGGTGTTTGTTGTAGGATTCTGGTGAGAATCGTTTACGAGATTTCGTATTTTGAAAAGTGCCAACACCGATACTTAAACACTAGAATCAACACTAGTGTATACGGTAGTTACGTGGATTCTGATCAGTAACGAGGCAATTCACCATCACAGGTTGTGTTCAAATTGACTACCGGTAGCGGTAACACACGCTTCGAGTCTGGGGTGGAACGACTGCTGCACACGTGGTAGAATTTCAGAGGAGATGTACGCGCAGGCTGCAGTAATACGTTGTTGCATATCATCAGATGTAGTTGGTGTGTCCTTGTAGACAGCGTCTTTCATTTTTCCCCACAGAAGAAAGCCTACGGGTGTCAGATCTGGGGAAGGGGCCGGCCAAGATGCCTCTGCGTCCAAACAAACATTTCGTAAAAACATGCTGCAGTACTTTGTGTACTGTGGGCTGGACGGTCCTCATGTTGGTACTGTAGGTTCCTCGTGATCTGCAGAGGAACGTCTTCTAGCATCAGTGCAAGATTGTCTGCGACACCTATATTCATTCAGTGTTCCGTCTATGAAAATCGACGCTGTGAGTTGCCACACCACACGTTTACACTCCACGGACGCTGACGTTCCACCTGAAGAAGCCAACGGGGATTGTCAAGAGAGCAATAACGTATGTTTCGGCGGTTTACCTGGCCATGATTGGTAAATGTGGCTTCATTACTAAACAAGATACATGATACATCTGGAGTTCTTTGTCTTAATGCCCACGTATAAAAGTTAACACGATTATCATAATCATTTCCACGCAACTCTTGATGTAGAGAGATGTGGTGGGGATGGAAACTATGCCGCCGGAGAATGTGTGGGACACTTACCTGACTAATTCTCTTCTGTCGTCAGTTATTTCCTTCTGTTACGTTGTCTAAGTGTTATACTACCGCTTTCACGTAAATGGTTGAAGAGTTCGATAAATAATTGCCGAGATGGTTGACTTTTATTGGGGAATCTTGCCGCACACACCGTACAGGAACGAACTGCATTCTTCCTATACTTTCGATACACCATTAGCATGTCGGCCTTTTCTGCATTGGTAAATCCTATGGTCCACTCACGACTTACTTCTTGGACTGCCACGCACTGACTGACTACCAAGTCGCAACGCACTCAGGGAACACACGAGCACACTGTAAGCAACCGTAACAACATCATACCTATCAACAACGCAAGGTGAATGGCAGAAACAAGTGTTGGTGTGGAAACATTTCAAAATACGATATCTCGTAAACGATTCGCCCTAGAATCCTGCAACAAACGCCACTGGCATTCTAATTTACCCTACTTTTAGTCATTTAAAAAGTGTATGTCTGTACAAAAATAACAAGTATTATTAATATATGTTTATTGGCTAACAATTCGAGACCTTGACTATCAATCCATTCTGTGAAAACCACACATCAATAGCACTTTCCGTTTTGCAATATTTGCAGTGCAAGTTTAGGTGATTAATCCTGCGTATTCAAGACTGTCTGAAGTGGCACGAATGAAAGGAAAATAAAAAACACCCCCGATTTACAAGTTTACCTCGTATTACAGGAGTCTTCTTGTGAAACATAGTACACACTGTGATGCATTGTTGAAACTCATTTCCGTAGTTCTCTGCCGTGGACTCTTTATGGCAGACTTCGTCCCCGTGTTATACAAAGAATCGTGTTCACATCCAAGTTTGATTCAAGGAAGGCAGAGAGCTGAAAGTTGAATCATCTGCTACGTTGCTGAAAGAACGTACTGTATGTAAACGAAGCGAAGTTGCTGAAGTAGTGTTTCGGAAAATGTTTTACGGATAGCGTAAAAAAGAAAACATCGTATATTTTCAATTCGCATGATTTTTCGCTAGTCAATTATTCTCAGACGATTACAGGAAAACTATTGTTTAAAGTATTTGATTATTTCAAACTCTAAGTGTCACATTAAATGGTTATCTTTTCGTTATCGGTCATACTTATTACGATATTCCAAAGCTGAGTAACACTGCCCGTTGTTCGATGACTTTGCAGTGAATTAAGAGTGTGAATTGCGACTGCTAATATGACTGAGGCAGAAATTAGCTACCTGAAATTATCGTCATATTTTGAAATGCGTATCTCCACATCACTAAGAGATGAACCCTATACTAAAAGGCAGAGTGAAAAATTGACCCAGCTGAAATTCGATACCACAGCCTGTAACCTCCCCACAAAATTTTTGTATATATAATAATAATAATAATGAATATGATTCTATTTTTTATGTAACCTCAGAATAAAATTCTTTCTCATTTGCAACCTCCCTACAGAAATTCATTCACATTTAACCTCCACACAAAATTTGTTTCCCATTTAATGCAAGCTCGAAACAGAAAAATGCCTAAACATCATAATAAAAAGTAAATTCAGTAACTTGGTAGAATTTGGACGACAGCAGCGCTGCGTCATGGCCCTGTAAGATCATTCTGAATAAAAAAAAAAAAAGGAAAAATTCTTACCTCAATAAAAACGGCGAATATATCTGCTCTTATATAAAATTTTTCCGGGAGAGCTCTGTGCGATGCTGGCCGATAGATTTGTCATTTATGAAAGGAAGCAACTGAGTTTTCTTATGCAACAATAGGAATGATCATGGATTGAAGAAATTAGTAAATTCTTTAAATTGAAATGAATGTTTGTTAGAAATTACTTTGTATCACGAAGATTATTATTAGGACATTTTTTAAAAGATTTACATGGGACTTCACATTACATTACTAGATATGCGCGAGGCTGCTTTTTACCTTATACAATAATACTCAGGCTCTGGCATCGCTGCACCGCGACCGGCACAGCTAACATGATACAGCAGACTGGACTGACAAGCGCAGACTAGCGACAACTTACTGCTACAGCTACAGTTCGTACTGCAGTCAACACTGCTCTTTGGTCTCAGACTCTCTTATAGCTTACATATCGCAGGCAGCACATACCTCTTACATAACCCTCCACTGGGGGAGGGGGGGGGGGGGGGGCAAAAATTTGGCAGCGATGGTGAGTCAATTGGACTTGCCATGAGCAACAAATATTTCTAAAATCTACTTAATTAACTAAGTTGACAGTCACAGAATATATACACATATATAAGTACAGAACATAAAATGAAATAGAGTGCACATGCACTGGGTACAGAACATATCAAGAAATCACAAAATATATACGCAATTTTTCTTAATTAACTAAGTTTACAGTCACAGAGTATATCCATATATATAAGTGCATAACATGAAATGAAATATAGTGCACATGCACTGAGTACAGAACATATCAAGCAATGACAAAATGTATACGCAATGAGTACAAATCATATTAACAAATGACATAAAGTGCATACGCACTGTAGTACAGAACACACAAGCAATGACAAAATGTATACGCAATGAGTACAAAACATATTAACAAATGACATAAAGTGCATACGCACTGTAGTATTTTTTTACCATTTTACTAGAACTAGGATAGGAAAGGGAAGGATTGCATCATGGTTGTAGCACATTAGGTTGCACGTAGCTGCACTGAAAGTCCATATCTAACCTACAGAAGCACAACACCAAGTGAGACAACCTGAAGTTCTCTTCCCTGAAGTATTAATCAGTGTAGCCAAGACACTGAAATGTCGTATTAATATTCCATGTTATCATTTTGGTAGTACATTAGGTACACCAAACAGTGGAACCATAATAACATCTCCATTGTTCAAGGTGGTGGACGCCATGATGTGTCAACACCACACTCATTCACCAACGTAGAATTAGTGTAGAAACCAAATATAGTGCTCCATGATCATAAGGATAGACAGGAGAAACGTATATTGCAGTAATTTCTGGTAATTAGGTCAGAAGGTGAAGGACATTAAGTCTCATAATAGTCATCATTGAGAATTACACTAGTCTATCAACAGATTTCACTAATTGTTGGCACTCATTGCCTAGTTACTAAATATTTCTGTACTAAGTATGAAGTATTACAGAATATTATACATAAATCATCTGATGACAGTAAATATTGGCACTCATTGGCCAGTTACAAACCATTTTTATACATTATTTAAAAGTGATCATTCAAAGCAAGAGTTAATTAATGGCATACCATTTAGATAATTCATCTAGTTATAGTAATCATTGGCACTCATTGGCCAGTTACAAACCATCAGAAATTATCATTCAAAACAGGAGCTAATGAATGGCATAGTATTAACGTAATTCACCTAGTTATAGTAATCATTGGCACTCATTGGCCAGTTACAAACCATCAGAAGTCATCATTCAAAACGGGAGCTAACGAGTGTAGCATCAAGCTACTGGTATTCATATATAATAGCATGTAGGTGACATAATACAAATTTAAAATATAAGAAACAGTGGCATTCATTGGCCAGTTACTAAACGTACAGCAAGTATTGAATATTACAAAACATTTTTCATCATTCAAGTGACGTATGACATATTTAAAATAATTATTGGCACTCATTGGCCAGTTACTAAACATATAGCAAGTATTGAATATTACAAAACATTTTTCATCATTCAAGTGACATACGACGTATTTAAAATAATTATTGGCACTCCTTGGCCAGTGACAAATCATCAGAAATCACCATTCAAAATTAGAGTTAATTATTGGCATAGCATTTATAGAGTATAACAAAAATATTATTTACTGAAATTATTGGCATAGCATGTATGCATTATTACAAAATATCATTCACTATTACTCAGAACTCATCATTCAAGTGACATAGGACGTATTTAAAATGTAACACACTGTAACTATTACTCAAGGTCTGTGGTTAGAAAACATTACTCAGAACTCATCATTCAAGTGACATAGGACACACTGAAAGTGTAACATACTGTAACTATTACTCAAGGTCTGTGGTTAGAAAACATCATTCAGTATTACTCAGAACTCTCTTAAACTGGTAGCATTATTTGGGACTGGTAGTACATTTTTTTTTTGTGCTAGCAATGCATTGCGTTGGGGTCGATAATTAATTGCTGGGGCATGAAAATATTTGCTTTTGACTTATTGCTACAAATGAGGATAGGTAACGTCATTCATCATGAGTCAGCTGTAGCAAGGTTATGAAACAAGTAGAGTATATGTGATCACATTCATGAATGGCGCACACAAATGGGTAAAAAAAAATGCAAGTACTAGAACAGGTTCAATGACTAACTGCTTATAGCACATTAATTTCATGAATAGCTTCTCCTGGAAAAAATACAAAATGGATTATTAAGCTGAAAAGTAGTGAACTTCGAATTAACTGGTAATGAAACGTGTACTCAATATGTATGTACTCTAGCTGTCCTTTCCAAAACATTCAGTCATTATACCATGCGACATAAGACATACTGTCAAAACGAACTGCAACAAATACTTAAGTAACTACATAGCATTTCTTAACTAACAGTAAATATATAAACGTCATCATTATTCTCATCTGCAAAGAAAAACATCATTATTCATATTACCATAACTTCATTACTGTCATCACCTGCAAAGAAAAACTTCATTATTCATATTAGCATATTTATTCATTATCATCTGCAAAAAGACACTTCATTATTCATTATTCATATTACCATTTACTTCATAAAACTATTCATAGTATAGAGTTTCTTATTTCTAGCATATTTCATCACTAAAACCAAGATGTGTTGTTCTGTCTGACAGCCTGCATCAATCGCCTCGTATTCTGAAAGAAAAAATTAGTTAAGACTGCTATGATACGATGTGTATAGAATATTCTTGTTAATGCTTGTTAATTCTGATCCATTTACTCTTCATGACGAGGTATTGCATCTTTTTTCGTTCATTCCGAAGGTGAAATTCCCATTTCATAGTAACCCACTGTGGTTTGTTTAATTTATTTCTTTTACACGTTATTGCTTTCTGAAAATGATGAACAATGATTAATGTCTTGCATTTAAATCATATACCCATTAAATAAAAACTGGTTTCTAGTGATATAATTAAGCATACAGCATAGCATGACAGAAAACGTATTATGTCAAAAACATAGACAGTTTTCAAGTGTAAAAAAAAATGTACACAGAGTATCATAATGTAGTAGCAAAAAAAATGTAAAATAGTCACGATGTTGAGATATGATAAGAGAAAATGTCAAAGTCAACTGGTGTTTGTTACATCTTAACCATTTCACAGTGCATACAAACAAACAGGAAAACAATCATACATACACGAAAAATGGAAAATGTGCACGATCTGATGTGTAACGACAAGAAAAGCGACCTGCTAACCTTACCTTGCCGGGCACTTGCCAAGAAAAAATACGATAATCATCAGTAAGTGTTCATATAAATATAATTGCTTAAGTGGTCACATAAAAATCAGGAAATGGCATTACAGTGTGATAAATCATAAAGTATGTTCATTCAATAAAGGGTTTAATATTGGAGGCATGGTGATTGCCTTTACTTTTTCTGGTTCTCAGAGTTTCGACGTGTACTACACTGGGGTGAGGAATGCTGCGAATTCGATATGGACCTACATATAGAGGCTCAAATTTACTACATCAATTCTTTCCTCTGTTGGATAGATAGTGTGTACGCACTAATATCTTCTGTCCAATGTGAAAGTCACGGCATGTACAAACCTGTTTTTGCTGTCTTCTCCGGCGCTCTGCGGCACGTTTGATGTTGTTCAGCGCAATGTCAATTATTTCATGGTGTCGTAGTCGACGAGATGTAGGAAAGGATTCTAATTCCTTAATTTTGTTAGGTGGTTCAACATTTTTCATTATAACAGTCGGAGATAGCATAGTAGATTCATTTGGTATGGAGTTAATTACATCCTGGAATGACAGAATGTGTGTATCCCAATCAATATGTTTTTTATGGCAGTATATTCTAGACAGTTTACCAATTTCTTTCATTAGTCGTTCACAAGGGTTCAAAGAAGCATGGTACCTGGATATATAGATCGGAGAAATGTTTCTAGCTCGTAACATACGTGTCCATATAGTAGATCTAAACTGTAATCCATTGTCGGAAATTACTTTCAATACATGCCCTACATGGAATAAAAAATGTTTTACAAATGCATTCGAAACAGATTTAGCAGTAGCTTTGCATAACGGAGTGAACGTAAGAAATTTCGAACAGAGTTCAACAGCGACAAAGATTTAGCAAAAACCTCTATTAGTTCTGGGAATCGGACCAAAAATGTCTACAGCGGCCATGTGTCTCAATTTAACAGGTACAATGGGATGTAATGGAGGAATATGTGAAGTCGTATCTGACTTAGCTTTCTGGCAGATTTTACATGACGCTAAAACTCGTCGAATACGTTTCTCCATGTTGGCAAAATAACAGTTCTGTCTCAGTATAAGAAAACATTTTCTGGCTCCGTAATGTGCGTAACTTGAATGAGTATACCAAATTAATTTGTTAACAAGTTCGTCGGGAATGCATAGTAACCAGTTGTTGCTGTCAGGGTGAGAACGGCGAAACAGAATATTATTGCGTACAGTGTAACGGTTTCTAATGGTAACATTATTCCTATCTTGCCAAAGGTGTTTAATTTCTTTCCATACGTTGTCTTTACTCTGCTCTTGTGCTATGTCTCGTAATGACGACGAAATGAAATTTTCAAATGCAACTTGTTGAATATACATGACGCTGAAATTTGCTTTGCAGAAGTTGGTTGCGATGTCTTGCTGATTGTTGCTGAGAGAACGGGATAGTGCGTCTGCTACAATATTTTGTGTACCAGGAATGTGAACAATTGTAATATTAAATTCCTGTAAATAAAGTTTCCATCTGCTTAACCTGTCGTGTGTAAATTTTGCGGAAAGTAAAAACTGTATAGCTCTATGATCTGTGTAAACGGTAGTGTGTCTTCCATAAAGAAAATTCCGAAATGTCGTAAATGCCCATAGAACACATAATGTTTCAAGTTCTGTAACAGAATAATTACGTTCAGCAGGTGACAGAATGCGACTCGCAAAGGCGATGTTTTTAATTACTGTAGTTCCGTCTTCTTCAATTTCCTGAAAAATGTGTACGCCTAAAGCGGTGTTAGAACTATCGGTGGCAATGGAAAAATTTCTAGTAAGATCTGGATGTGATAAAAGTGGTGCATTCAACAAAGCTTCTTTCAGATTCACAAATTCAGAATGTGCTTGGCTATCCCAGGACCAAATAGTGTTTTTACCCGTCAATTGACATAATCTAGGGGTGTCTAAAGCAGAGTAATGAATAAATTTACGAAAAAAGTTAATTAATCCCAGAAAGCTGCGTAATTGTTTCTTCGTCGTAGGAACAGTAATGTCACGTTATTGTAGTTGTGTACGTACGTATCTGTGAACAATGTGGAATGACAGTCTATGTTACGTGAAGCGGAATTAACCTCTGTACAATTAATTGTTTGTTCTTCTGCAGATAAAGAGTGCTGAAATTCTAAACCCAGTTGTACATTTTCATCCTTTAACATTAAATAGGAGTTTTGAAAGTCAATAATTGCGTCGTGTTGTACCAGAAAATTCTTACCTAAAATAACGTCTGTTGTCAATAAGGAAACAATCCAAAAATTTGAGTGAAATGTGTGACCTGCAATAAAAAATGATAAATGTGTCTGTAATTTTACATCTACTCCTTTACCAGATACTGCTCCTTTTACTTTAGTTTTGGCAAATGGTAACGTAGGATAGGTATTCTCTTTGTTACATTCGTTGAAAGTTTCCTCATTTATAACTGACATAGGTGATCCAGAATCGATTACTGCTGAAAATTTAGATGATCCAATCTTTACTTCAATGACAGGGTGTGAAATGGTTTTTTGAATGACTGGTTTCTCCTGCAAAAGAGTGTCTCGGATGTCGTCAAAAGTAATAACATCTTCGTGAACAAGATTCTGCGTGTCAAAAGTATTGCTTGCGTTGCTGGAAGATGCAGCCTGTACTGTATCTAGTCAAATTCTATCTGACGTGCTATTATTTTCGGGAGGATGCTGTGGCATTTCAACTATTTGTACTGTTCTGTTATTTCTTCCTGACGTATTACGTTCGGGATGATATCTACTGTCTGGTTCATTCATGATAATATGCTGTTGCGAATGATTTTGCTGCTGATAAGACCGACTGTTATTTTTACGTCTGTCATGACAGTCATTGTTTTATGGCGCGTTGCGATAGGAATTGAAATGATGTGTTTTCTGTACGTACTGATTTTCTTGTTGCGGTGCGTTACTATTTGGTGGAGCCGACGCTATGCGTGTAGGTGGCGAAACATTAAAGCTTGGTTGACCTTGTACATTACATTGTTGGTTAGGTATGCTAACCGGCTGGCTTTGATGCTGTTGTTGGGAAAAACCTCTATTGTTACCAAAATGTGGTTGCTGATAATTTTGACGATTGCTCAAAATGTTGTACATACTGATGATTACAATTTTGTCTGTTATTAAAGTTCTGGTGGTTGTCATTTCGCGAGTGTCTAATGAAAATTGTCACTTTCGGTAAAACTTGTCATATCGGGTTTTCTTTACACGTTTCTAATCCTAGATAGATCGATAGTTGAAGAACTGTTTTGATAGATATAAAGGATACTAGAAGAGAAGGCAGCAGTGCAGAAAACTAAAGATGAAAAAGTACTACTACGGCTCGGGGCCCTGTGCACGCTACGGCACATATTCATCGAAGTGTAATGAATCCCCTGAAGTCATTTACGCGCTGCAAATAAATTTTGGTTTCTGTGTTACAGGCAATGCCGGTGAAAATTGAAAAACAAATTGTTGTATCCAGTCCAATGATAGTTTCTGCGTTACAGGCCAAGCTGATGAAAATACAAAAGCAAATTGTCGTATCCAGTCCAATTCTAGCTTCTGCATTACAGGCCAAGCTGATAAAAATACAAAAGCAAATTGTCGTATCCTGTCCAAAGCGTGAATCTGTGTTCTGTCATTATTAAGTACCTTAAATTTTTTTTACGGATAAAAATTGCTTATAATCAACGTTATCGTCTCTGAATGTGTGAACAGGTTCAGGATTGCATGAGAATCTATTTGCCTGTGTCTGTTCGGATTCTAAGTCACGTAGTCTCTGTAAATTACTTAAGTTAAACTGGCTGTGTGAGTGTGACAAATGTTCGGAATGTGGCGTATGCTGTGACGTGTTAGTGATTGAAACATTTTTCATTTCTGTTACTTTAATACTTTCGTCAATTTGGCTGATCTGTTGTTCAAATTTCTTATCGACTTCCGTATCCAGAGTGCGTGAAACTTCTGCTGACATTAATTTAAACCCGTCACGTATCTGTGTTGCGTTTTCTGAATATTGTTCAGTGACTGCACTAATTTCATCTCTAAGTAATTTCGTTGTGTCTACACGTGTACTACTTAATTCTTGTGCAAAAGATCTAATTTCTTCACTACTGTTCCTAGCACAAGTCTTAGTATCCTCTCGTAATTGTTCTTTAGTATCATGACGTTGCACGGTAACGGTTGGAATCTGTTCACTAAGTTCTTTGTTCTGTTCATTAAGGTTGTCGTGTTTTTCGTTCGACTGTTTGAAACTTTCATTAAATTGTTTGCAATTGTTGTCTAGCTTTTCTTTAAGTTGTTTGAAATGGTTGTCGAATTTTTCATTACGTTGTTTGTACGATTCATTAAGGTTGTCATGTTTTTCATTAAGTTTGTCGTATTTTTCATTCAATTGTTTAAAATTTTCATTAAGTTGTTTGAAGTTGTTGTCTTGTCTTTCATTCTGTTGTAGCAATACTGCCATAATTTAATCCAAGCCAAAATTAGCTGCTGTATTCTCTGTGCTGTGTGATGGTGTATATGCATTTGTCACGTTTTGTGTACCGGCAACCATTTGGTCATTCTGTGATTCTTGAAAAAGTTTGCCAATTGGATGTGCACTGTTAGTCACTGCCTCGGAATCAAATAAATCTGTCGTACTTTGAGTACACTGTTCATTTTCGTTAGAAACATTTATCTGTTCGTTACGTAAATTTTGCAAATCGGGTGTGTCAAGCTGGGTAGCGTTCATTGTAACGGAACGTACCTCGTCATCATTTGCAGTTAAATTAAGTGTGGACATAAATGAATTTGTTTGCTCATCATCTGGAATAAAACCATTACTAGTGATCGGTACACACTGATTATCTGTAATTGGAGGACTATCATTAAGACACTGAGTGTCGCTAGTATTATCGGTCAAATTATTCGAATCGGCTATTTCACTCATTGCACATCGCGATGCGCTGTTAACAGTTTTTCGCGGCGTTTTTCACAAGTCAAAATTAAGCACAAAATGAAACAAAGATGAAGCAAAAATAGAACAAACACAATTACAACAAAGAGCAATAAGTTGCCGATGATCTGTGAAAGAAAAAGTGACAAATTAGTAAATGCGTTGCGCCAGATGCAAACTACATTTAAGTAAATAAGAGCAGATATATGACTACTTCTCAGAGATTCACAAAGAAATACGATCCTGGCCGGTTGTCGCCAAGTGTAACCTTCCCACAAAATTTTTGTATATATAATAATAATAATAATGAATATGATTCTATTTTTTATGTAACCTCAGAATAAAATTCTTTCTCATTTGCAACCTCCCTACAGAAATTCATTCACAATTAACCTCCACACAAAATTTGTTTCCCATTTAATGTAAGCTCGAAACAGAAAAATTCCTAAACCTCGTAATAAAAAATAAATTCAGTAACCTGGTAGAATTTGGACGACAGCAGCGCTGCGTCATGGCCCTGTAAGATCATTCTGAATAAAAAAAAAAGAAAAATTCTTACCTCAATAAAACGGCGAATATATCTGCTCTTATATAAAATTTTTCCGGGACAGCTCTGTGCGATGCTGGCCGATAGATTTGTCATTTATGAAAGGAAGCAACTGAGTTTTCTTTTGCAACAATAGGAATGATCATGGATTGAAGAAATTAGTAAATTCTTTAAATTGAAATGAATGTTTGTTAGAAATTACTTTATATCACGAAGATTATTATTAGGACATTTTTTAAAAGATTTACATGGGACTTCACATTACATTACTAGGTATGCGCGAGGCTGCTTTTTACCTTATACAATAATACTCAAGCTCCGGCATCGCTGCACCGCGACCGGCCCAGCTAACATGATACAGCAGACTGGACTAACAAGCGCAGACTAGCGACAACTTACTGCTACAGCTACAGTTCGTACTGCAGTCAACACTGCTCTTTGGTCTCAGATTCTCTTATAGCTTACATATCGCAGGCAGCACATACCTCTTACAAGCCTTTCGGTTTCTAACCACACGCTCTACTGCTGGACCATCACCACGCCACATGTAAATTACATCGCGCGTGCTGATTTCTCGAGGCACTGCTGCTCTCACGAGCTATGGTCTCTGTTTGCTAGCTGCCAATTGCATCGTTTTCACAACTTAATTTTAATTCTTCATAATTCAGGTAGTTTGTTCAAAATATTTATAAATCATATCCGAAAACCTTCTTCGTGAATCATTGTATCTATTAGTCAAAAGTGTAATAAAATTCCTACAGTAGTTCATGAAATTAGCCTGCATTTACAGGTGAAAGCAAGCAACCGAATTCAATTTATGTATAGAGAGATGCAGGGCCTGGTCAGAAATGAAGGTGACAGAAGTGAAGGCTCCAGATGACCAAGCGTTTAGAGACGGTAATCCGAGAATCAAGGGGCCGGATGCCTATGAAAAACTTTTCTTTTTCTTTTTTTCGAGTTTTATCTTAGCTACACTGCAAATATACTAAAAGAATACTCAATATATTGTTGTATTAATATTTTCATAAAAGGCGTGACATGCAAAGGAACTGAAATTTTGGGATTGCAAATAAAGCCCTACGTGCAGGATGACAAAATTCTTCTTTCAATTGACTCGGGAGGGGTGGGGCGATGAGAGGGGGGGGGGAAGAGACAAACAAATCCACAGTTATCAGACGAGATTTTTCAAGATGAAGGATTGGCGTCGTGCAGTATTAAAGTAATTGCTCTCAAATTCACTCCGCTAGTATAAACCCGAGATGTCTATTTTTGTTGTCAGGTAAAGAACATGATCAAAATCTTATCTTGTCCAAAGAGGAAAAGAAATCGCATCCCGAGAAGACTGGCAATGATCCCCAAAGTGTAAATGCACACCAAGCCCGAACTCTTACGGGAATCAGCGATATGCCCCAAGTAATGACGCCAGTGAGCAGGGGCACTATATCAGTAGCGTGTGGTATAAATTGAGAATTTGAGGCTTACGGGAGGCGTGCTAGGGTATTCCGTCTGGTTGCCGTAACCACTATTATCTAAAAATGGCTCTAAGCACTATGGGACTTAACATCTGAAGTCATCAGTCCCCTAGACTTAGAACTACTTAAACCTAACTAACCTAAGGATATCACACACATCCATGCCCGAGGCAGGATTCGAACCTGCGACCGTAGGAGCGGCGCAGTTCCGTACTGAAGCGCCTAGAACCGCTCGGTCACAACGGACGGCACTATTATCTAGATGGCGTAGAGGTCAGCTCATCTACATGGTAAGCAAGATACTCGGTGTCGAATCCCAGTCCAGCACAAACTTTCAGCTTTTGTCATTGATGTAAATCAGTGCCCACTAGCAGTTAAGGTCTTTAATTCCTTTGTGTCTTGATTCGTAGTGCCTCCAGATCAAAATGGTGTCTGTCCTTTCGGACATGTCAGGAAGAAGATACACCACACATATAAAATGCATTCTTCTCTACAATACCAGCTGTCCTCGCCAATATTTGGTGAAGTGATGCGTTGCGCGTGGTTTGCTGCCAAACTGTGCAATGAGAGAGAACCTTTCATGAATGCCAACCATGTTTGTTGTTCTATAGGAACTTTAAAACCATCATGTAATTGTAAAAACGTGGCGATTATAACGTGTGCAAGGTGTCGGTTAATTACTGCTTCCTCTGTTTTTACAATGGATGTCACCCCAGCACTCGTAAATCATCAACTGTAAAATAATGATAGTATCTAATTGTATATACGATGTCCAAGTGTACATCCTACAGTTCCTCCTCGAAATTTACTTGCCACCCCATATTTTCCATTTCCTTTTTTTTCATGCCTTTTATGAAAACATTAATGAATACAATACGTTGAGCATTATTTCGGTTTATTTGCAGAAAATAATCATAAAAGTTGCAAATAAAAATATATAAATGTTCTCGCAGTGGAGCTCGACCCCAAGAGCCATGGATTACCATTCTGTACACTTTGCTCTGCTCCAACCCCTACCTGGAAACTAACACAAATGGCTCACGCCTCGCCCGACCCAAACGAAATTGTTGTTTCTTTTTAAATGCATGGCCATCTCTAGCTCCCACTAATGTCACTTTCATTTCTTGCGTAGCCCTGCTTATTCCATAAATTTGGCGGAAATCGGTGATGGAATTGGGCGCGGTCCCCATGTCAGTTACTTGCACAAATGGCCGACCCCCTTGGCATGGGTCAGCTCATACAGCGGGCACGAGAAATTTGCCATCATAATGCACCGCAGCCTATCACAAAGCAGCCGACGTCGGAGACTCATGGTCAAATTCAGCAGCGTCAATTGCCACTTCAGAGCCTGCAATTCCTACAACAGTGTTTGCAACAACAACAGAAACAGCAGCTTCTGCACTAACAAATATAATTCCAACAACAACAAATGGTCCAGCAGCAACAGTTTAGCTAATGCAGCTGCACTAACGACAACAGGTCAGTCAGAAAAATCAAAAAGCAACATGATACTGATAGCGTAGCAAGTAATGACTGTGTAACAGGTAACATGCAGCAGCAAGGCAGCCTCCTCACTAAACGGTTGTGTGGAGACTCTAATACCGTCCCAAACTGTGATGTGAATGAGATACCGGGTCCAGATATTACAGCTAATAGCAGTTTAATACCTAGGGAGAGACGGGTAATATACATTATGTATATTAACCAAGAGGCAATAATAAGAGTGGATAACCAAGAACGATATGCTCGGATTAAAGAGAGTATAAGACAGGGACGTAGTCTTTCACCCCTACTGTTCAATCTGTACATCGAAGAAGCAATGATAGAAATAAATGAAAGGTTCAGGAGTGGGATTAACATTTATGGTGAAAGGGTATCAGTGATGCGATTCGCTGATGATATTGCTATCCTGAGTGAATGTGAAGAAAAATTACATGATCTGCAGAATGGAATGGACAGTCTAATCGGTATAGAATATAGATTGACGGTAAATCGAAGAAAGATGAAAGTAATGAGAAGTAGCAGAAACGAGAACAGCGAGAAACTTAACATCAGGATTGATGGTCACGAAGTAGATGAAGTTAAGCAATCCTGCTACCTAGGCAGCAAAATAACCAATGACGGACGGAGCAAGGACGACTCAAAAGCAGACTAGCACTGACAAAAATGGCATTCCTGGCTAAGGGAAGTCTACTAGTATCAAACATAGGCCTTAATTTGAGGAAGAACTTTCTGATAATATACGTTTGGAGCACAGCATTGTATGGTAGTGGAACACAGACTGTGCGAAAACCGGAACAGAAGAGAATCGAAGCATTTGAGATGTGGCGCTACAGACGAATGTTGAAAATTAGGTGGACTGATAAGGTAATGACTGCGGAGGTTCTGCGCAGAATCGGAGAGGAATGGAATATGTGGGAACCACTGACGAGGAGAAGGGACAAGATGATAGGACATCTGTTAACACTTCAGGGATTAACTTCCATGGTAGTAGAGGGAGCTGCAGAGGGGAAAAACTGTAGAGATAGATAGAGATGGGAATACATGCAGCAGATAACTGAGGACGTAGGTTGCAAGTGCTACTCTGAGATGAAGAGGTTGACACAGAAGAGAAATTCGTGGCGGGCCACATAAACCAGTCAGAAGACTGATGACACAAAATAAAAGCAGCTTAATGTCGACAAACACATATTATTCTCGGGGTCAACAATCGGCCCCATCAAACAATGTGGTTGTGCAACCAAGTGCAAATAACAGATAGTGTTTGTCTGATGCAGACTCATCATTGTGTTCGAAGAGAGCATGCTCAAGAACATTGGCAAATTACATCCTATGTCAGTAGGCAAATTACTGCACGTTTATTGTTCTCATTTGAAGCACGATATTGTCAACATAAGTCCAGAGTTAAGATAGAATGGCAGTCCGTTGAGGCAGCCAGTAACAGAGATATCCGTTCTATGTCCACTACTTCTTCCTCCATATACATAGAATTATCGACGATATCGTTGCTAGCGTGACAGATGAAGAGATACTTGACGAAATGGAATACTACGCACCCTGTCACCAGTGTCAAACAATAGACAATCAAACTTAATACAAACCATGATTCAGCGGTGCCGATTCCTGTCTGCATGGTTAATACTTCGCTCGCAAAGTTTTCTCTCTCATCTCACTATTTTGAGCACAGGCTGTTCGGTTGAGCCGTGTTTCACCGCGGTAATTCAATGCAGAAATTGTTGGCGTCTTCATAATCGGGCGAACCAGAGTAAAAGCCATATCCGTTACAACAGATGTGGCGATCAGCGCTCAACGGATATGTGGACGACAACAGTGTATTAATCCGGTCGGAGCCCGGTCACAGCAGGATATGCGCACTATCTGTAGAACAAGAAGAGCCACACGTGCAAGGGCTTACGCTACATCTGGAAGGGTATCAGGTACTTCTCAACACACGTACTCAGCTGCCTTAAGACAACTACCAGAGCCATGAGTCATTCCGCCTCTGCCACCTACGTGCCCACCACGAAAACATGCAGCTATGCAAAACCGCCCAACGGAAGCAGCACCACCACTGTTGCAAACCCTGGAGGATCCTCCTTCTCAGAGAGCTGGGTTCCATCAGACCAGCATTCAGTCACCAGAGGAAACGGGTTTAGTACGTGGAGCGAGAGATCCATCGGAAAGGTAAAGTCATAAATAAGCTTACTGATGGTGTTTCTCAGAAATCAGTAAATAATATTCTATCCCTCATCAGCTTCCCCATACTTCAAAGTCACATAATCCTTGCCCTCCTCAGTATGGTAACACTCACCGCTGCCTCGTACTGATGGCGAGTATAACATAGAAAAAATCACCTGGTTTGTTCTACACTTAACTGATGACACGAAGACAAAGCCAAGCGGAACCCTTCAGAGACAACCTATAAGACACTTATTAGCAAGTCTCCCAATGCATAGCAGCGCTGTCAGGATTGAAGTTGCTTCAACGGAATCCACCATCTGCAACTGCAAATAAAAGTGTACTGCAACGCAAACTTTGCTCAAGAAAGATAACAGTTGCTACCATACACCAGACGTGGTTTAAACCGGATACCGTTCTACAATTTCGAGGATATAAGATCTACCGACGTTATAGATGGCCAATAAGAGGTTGCCCTTTTATTTAATAACGTGTTGAAACACACATTAATAATGTATAAACCGTAACAATATCGAAATATTTGTAGCCGTATAGTCTCGGCCAGTATCGTATAAACACCCAGAAGAGTGTTACGCTGTTTTACTGTAGCTGGAGCTCCCATACATATTTTTCAAGGAATTTAATGCTTATAATACAATGTGCGGCTTCGAAATAAACAGTATTATAGGGGATAGGGTTATCGCGATTACAGACGCGTATAACCTTATCATTACGTCCAATACTCGGAATGCGATCTCCAGCGATCGATGTGCCCTTTCGTTCGCGAAATATCTCTTTGCATTTTGAATGTAATACTATTCCTTACGCTAGGGGATCTGACCATTATGCACCTAACACCCAGAATCTCATCACAGTCTATAACCCACCTAACAAATGGAACGCTAAGAAGGCTGAATAATCCAAACATGGCGAAATAATAGATGCTAAAATTTTGTCTTTAATTAACTTGTATTCTTCACGAACAAGGTATGCCCTATCCATACGCATCATAACAACGCAGTAGCATCACTTTCTGTTCTGCAGAACAGGATGTTTATAGACACCAGCCGACAATAATTACCTGGTAGACTCAAGACTGTTCGCGTTGGATAGCGAAAAGAAGGCAAGTAGGCGGCCGACTCAAGTAACATACAAAGAGAGAGTAGCCCTACTACCTCACTCATAAAAGAACGAATACAGCCACCAAGAGCTTTACCAACAACTGTAAGAAAGAACACTGGAAGAAGTCTTGCGAAAAATTATAAAAAACAATTGCGGACCTAGACAGAGGAGCTTCTTGCCACGACGGCTCCTCTTACAGCAGTATATGAGCCTACTGAATTCTGTCGTCTCCTACACTCACAACGTTTGTGGTAGTTTTATCAAAAATTCTTTCTGTCGCCGAATAACTCAAGACTCTGAAATTCTCAGCGGACACTTCATTTGGATACGATCGTATCCATTATTCTATGACCACAAATTTGTTTTACGACGCTAAAAGTGTTCTCGTCGGCATCTTTGAAGATATTTGCAAGGAAGGTGTCGTTCTAAGAAACTGGACAACTCTAATATCAATGGCCGTCTTAAAACGTTGGAAAGATCCTGGTCAAGCAACATCGTATGTATCCATTGCACTGTTGTCACGTGTGTTTAAAACCTTTGAACGTTTCAACAAGCTCCGCTTAGAATGGTGGCTAGAAAATCAGGAACTCTTACAGCGAACATAATGTGGCTGTTTTAAAGGTAGAAGTATCCCTAGCGTTGAACACTGAAAAAACGTTTCTGACCAAGGAGCTAAATATGAAATGGAAACTGCTACACATTCTCTAATAAATTTTAAGAATTATACATGGTTTGTTCAGATATCGTAAGGTATATATCCGAGATCAGGATAACAAGTCATATGGCCTTCGTGTTGTGACCCATGGCTTCCTCTGGGTGCGAAATTAAGTCTCGTACGGTAAACCTTGTATGTTGCAGATCTGGAGGCTATATTTGGTACCAACATCAGAGTCCTTCATTATGCGGGCGACGTTTGATTATACGCCTATTCCCTGTTTTCTTAGTGACAGAGCTATTGCTAAATGACGCGGTAGAAGTGTTTGACAAATGGGACAGCGGCAGTGGACTTACATTGTCGCCATGTTCGTAGTGCTAATACGAGGAAAAGGCATGATCACTTGTCGACAAAAATGGTCCATACAAATTTCCCATACATTCACCTCTTAAACTATTTGGAGTCTACTTTGGCTACAAACCAACTTGTAATCGTACTACTGAGTAAATAAGATGGAAAAAAGTACAAATATATTAAGAGCAGTTGTTAGGGTCTGATGGAAAGCGGAACCTACGATACCTTTGATTCTGTATTAGCTCTTGAACCGCTCCGTCTTCCACTATTGAAGCATCACATACTGTAACGCACCGAAATATGCTTTGAAGAAGCTAGGTGTTATCCATTATAGGGTGATCCGCCTACCCCTTGATGTCATGAAATCAACTCACAGTAGCGCTCTATTAGTGGAAACTTCCCAAATGTCACTGAAGATACAACTCCAGATATCGCCAAAAAGATTTCTATTAAGTCGTTTATCGATATCTGACAATAATTCCATTAGGGCAGGGAGTTAATTCTCGGGCTAACACATCTGTGAATTAATGCGTTTAAACGATCTTCGTCAAATCACCAAGGTCTTCCTGAAATTGGAGAGTCACTAATATCAAAACGATTCACCTTAAACCGAGAAAACCATTTTCTTGCCGTGGTCTGTCCACTGACATCCCCAAACACGGCGCAATTGTTTCTGGCGCCCTCCGCTGCTGTCACTCCTCTGTTGAACTCAAACAGAGGAATATGTCGGAAATGTTCCTATTTCTCCACTTGAAACTTCATTTTCTAGCGTCCACAGCTCCACTGACTATCTCAAAGTGACAAACAAAAACGCTACAAAATTATGCAGCAACCTAATATACACTCCTGGAAATTGAAATAAGAACACCGTGAATTCATTGTCCCAGGAAGGGGAAACTTTATTGACACATTGCTGGGGTCAGATACATCGCATGATCACACTGACAGAACCACAGGCACATAGACACAGGCAACAGAGCATGTACAATGTCGGCACTAGTACAGTGTATATCCACCTTTAGCAGCAATGCAGGCTGCTATTCTCCCATGGAGACGATCGTAGAGATGCTGGATGTAGTCCTGTGGAACGGCTTGCCATGCCATTTCCACCTGGCGCCTCAGTTGGACCAGCGTTCGTGCTGGACGTGCAGACCGCGTGAGACGACGCTTCATCCAGTCCCAAACATGCTCAATGGGGGACAGATCCGGAGATCTTGCTGGCCAGGGTAGTTGACTTACACCTTCTAGAGCACGTTGGGTGGCACGGGATACATGCGGACGTGCATTGTCCTGTTGGAACAGCAAGTTCCCTTGCCGGTCTAGGAATGGTAGAACGATGGGTTCGATGACGGTTTGGATGTACCGTGCACTATTCAGTGTCCCCTCGACGATCACCAGTGGTGTACGGCCAGTGTAGGAGATCGCTCCCCACACCATGATGCCGGGTGTTGGCCCTGTGTGCCTCGGTCGTATGCAGTCCTGATTGTGGCGCTCACCTGCACGGCGCCAAACACGCATACGACCATCATTGGCACCAAGGCAGAAGCGACTCTCATCGCTGAAGACGACACGTCTCCATTCGTCCCTCCATTCACGCCTGTCGCGACACCACTGGAGGCGGGCTGCACGATGTTGGGGCGTGAGCGGAAGACGGCCTAACGATGTGCGGGACCGTAGCCCAGCTTCATGGAGACGGTTGCGAATGGTCCTCGCCGATACCCCAGGAGCAACAGTGTCCCTAATTTGCTGGGAAGTGGCGGTGCGGTCCCCTACGGCACTGCGTAGGATCCTACGGTCTTGGCGTGCATCCGTGCGTCGCTGCGGTCCGGTCCCAGGTCGACGGGCACGTGCACCTTCTGCCGACCACTGGCGACAACATCGATGTACTGTGGAGACCTCACGCCCCACGTGTTGAGCAATTCGGCGGTACGTCCACCCGGCCTCCCGCATGCCCACTATACGCCCTCGCTCAAAGTCCGTCAACTGCACATACGGTTCACGTCCACGCTGTCGCGGCATGCTATCAGTGTTAAAGACTGCGATGGAGCTCCGTATGCCACGGCAAACTGGCTGACACTGACGGCGGCGGTGCACAAATGCTGCGCAGCTAGCGCCATTCGACGGCCAACACCGCGGTTCCTGGTGTGTCCGCTGTGCCGTGCGTGTGATCATTGCTTGTACAGCCCTCTCGCAGTGTCCGGAGCAAGTATGGTGGGTCTGACACACCGGTGTCAATGTGTTCTTTTTTCCATTTCCAGGATTGTATATAGCTTACTCTTTAAATTAAGACTTGTGTGTGTATATATGGGCTCAAAGTATCTTGAATAAGAAACTCCACGTGAAATCATCGTAAGGACAGACTCTTGCGGAATGTAATCTCCTTAGTATGTTGTGCTGTCCACATGGCTTATGCTATCGTTTTAACGGTGTACACTTACAACTACTCCTGACTGTATGATAAATGCTGCCAAAGGTCAAAATAAATAAATAAATACCTTGGTAAAAAAACTGGATCCTCTCCGCAAGACTACAGGAGACTCTTAACCAACTTATTGGCATGATGCCACGAATTACCTCATCAGCGGCATCTTCGTTATTTTTGTCTATCGTCCTTACCTTGCGAGCCTGCGTCCAAGCATCGACTTCAACCCTCCGGGGACAGCATTATTCAGAGAATTCTAAACCTGCACGAGATACTAAGAGGGAAGATCCCAGACAGTCGTGCTGTTCATTCTCTACCCTCCAACAAACAGTTGTCACTAACAAGTCACAGTATCGATTCTTGACTTTTTAGGTGTTTTAAATATCATGCCTGCTTGTATTTACAACTCACGAACCTGGCTTTAAAGTCCCGCTTGGACCACATTTGATATTTTTGTTTTTCTGGTACTTCCACAATTTTCCCACTTATAACAATCGGATCACGAAAAAATGACATCATGTCTGTCTGCTTTCTCTGTGAGCACGCTCATCTCCAAAACTACTAGAGGTAGCTTCGGGCAACATACGTGCTTTATTTTATCAAAATCAGATTACGGAAAGAGGCATACTGCAATTCAAAACTTTTCTCTAAAATTGTCAGCTTGACTTAGTAGTTCGGATATTTAATCATCACTGCGTAGTACACCAAAGGAACAATAGATGGCGCTGTTAGTTTCACAGTACACCACATAACCAATAGAAGACGCTGTCAGTTTTTCTTAACTCAGTGACAGATGTACTTTCGGAAGTTTATGTCAGTGATAGAATTAAGCGCATCAATTATATCTTTACGAATAGAAACTAACAGTGAATTTCATTGACTATGATAGGCTATATGGTTTTACAGATTTCGTTTTGTGTATCAAAAACTTGTGACATAGCTTTGCTTCTTTCCTTATGTTTTATTTAAATTTGATTTCTTTTCTAGAAAAGTGACAGAAATAACCGCTGCAATCAATCTTATCTTTATGAGTACTAACTAACACTGAATTTGAAAGGCTAGGATGTACGGCTTTAATGATTTCGATTTGTGTATGACTTTTGGTTTTCTGCGTTCCACAGGTTTTATTTGTATTCTTTGGTAGGAAAAACCATTTTATTAAGTTTGCTTTGTGGTCTGGGTACATGCTCATTAAATTTTTATTTATTTTTGTTTACGAATAAAAATGCCTGGAAAACGGTCGACTCTTTGTGAATACACCAGAACGGCTAAATGACCAAGGACAACGGTCTGAACGACCCAACGAAGATCGTGAGTCGAGACTTCCTGCGGCTTAATAACATCAGGCTTTAGCTTGGTCCTTGCAAATCCTTCCGAAAGTGTGTCACGATGTAACTGTGATCAAGATTATCATGGATTATCTTGTTCCTCAGGACCCTTCATTCACAGAAGCTTAAGATTACTTCTCTTCGGGGTAACATAGAAGCAGAAATTTTGACGGGAAGTGGCGCAGGCTAGTCAGTTTTTATGTCTCGAATCCCACTTGTTCCTAACAATTTATCATCTCGCTTTAAATGCGTGCAATTCCCGATAAGCTTATGTTATGCCATGATCCTTAACAAAGCGCAAGGGCAGACACTGCGTGTTGCGGGCATGGACCTTAGTGTCAGTTGGTTTTCGCACGATCAGCTCTACGAGGCTCTCTCCTGTGTTAGTGCAGAAAACAAGCTCTTCGTTCATGTCCATATCATACTACTTCAAACGTTGCATACCCACATTTCAGAAGCCTGTTTTGGAAGTCATTTTTACTTATCACTTCATTCACGCGATATTTACGTAGCCTAGCTAGAAACTCATAATGTTCCCCCTAATTCCCTTACGTACACATATCTCCTGTAGATACACAATTAAAATTCAGGTGTGAAATCAACATCTCCCACTTTTTAAATGTCTCGTCATTCTAACACCTAATGTTTTGGATTCCTGAGAATATCGTTCACCTTGGCGCTAGTGTCCATCAATTTAGCATGCATGAGTGACAATTGTCTGAAGAAGCGGTATTTTTTGCATTCCTGTACGGACGCAAGAGAAAATCTTCCACATTAATGGTGACGGATATTCACCACAATTTTCAGTCAGTGTGGTGCCAATGAGTAACACACCTAGACTTAACCACAGACTGCCATTTTAAATGTACAGAGCGTCATGTCTCACATGCAGCAGACAGGACTCTTGCACTGCATGAATTAAAGCCGGTTTGTCTACCCTGAATACTGAAGGTTTCTTTTTAGACTTTGCATGCTGGTAGCTGCTTTGTGCTGATGTGAAGCCTACTGACCCATCGTTGTAAAGCCACGATCCAATTTCCTCTGCCCTGAATTTTTACATAATTATTTCAAAACCAGCAGGCGTACTACATGGGACTTCCCGTTCTTGTACCTAAATTTCGTCCTCTTTATTAGCCTGAAAGTATTAATATGTGGATGGTCCATAATATGAGTCTCCTACTTGATGTTCGACTTATAGAGAAATTCCTAGGCGTTATTCAGCAGGAAGTGCCCACGTGAAAAGACCATATATACAGGGAAACAGTGCTAAGGGCGGATGAGTGTTTTGTTGTGCCATCTCACGGAAGTGAAAATGCGTGCCCCTAAATGCCTTAATTGATGGTATATATCAATCAGAAGTAGCAATGTCCTACTCTGTCAATGTCAGCTCATCGTGACAGCTATAATTACCGCATTTTTTTTTTATAGCTGTATAATCTCCATCCATCACCAACTGGACTCTCACGGCCTCCAGTATGACGAATTCGTTTCCAAAATGAGCTGCCAGGTAAATATGTATTTTTCAGCTAATTCATTCTGTGCCCTACTTTTAGTACTGAAATTTAATTGAAACCCATAAAAGCTTTTTTATAAATTTAAGAAATCGGTGAAAACAAAGAATGCTAATAGGCTGGCAGCACCCCACTGCATTTCTAGTTTGGAAGAATGCATGTAAACGCCCAGTTTCTCCGCGATAGCTGACATAGCTCTCCGTAGCGCTGAAATGGAGTCCATTATGTTCATAGTACTACGTGCGAGTGGCAAGTTCACTCATTTTGCAAGGAGTTTTTCATAGTATATATTGGGACAAGCATACTGTCGCACAGGTTTGTGAGGATTTGAGAAGTCAAACAACAGTAATTTGACACTAAATGGCTTCATACCACCACTAAATGTTTCTACACATATTGGTAAACATAGGATCAGATCGTTTCGCTATTCTTAAAACAGATAGGGTAAACCAAGAGCCACATGGTCTATGTATCGATGAAACAGACTGGGTAAACATAAACGAAGTCACCGGTACAGCGGAAAATGCGCTACTGCAACTACCCAACGAGTAGTGATCAGTCGAATTTACACATTACCGTTGATCTTTTCCATTCTTTCTTGTTTGTGGCTCTGTAGAGTTGTACAGTTTCCAGTATACTCTTTGTGTGTGTGTTTGTGTGTGTGTGTGTGTGTGTGTGTGTGTGTGTGTGTGTGTGCGAGTGTTTCAATTGTTTATTATAAATTGGTATTATAAATTATGAACATTACTAGTAACAATCTTTTTGTATCAAGATGTTAACAAAGGGAGGATGCTCCCGAATTTTACGTGCACAGTGCAGCTGACGTATTTACATATGATACGAACGTAGGCGATTATGTTCTGCATCTACATACATACTCTACAAGCCACCATATGGTGCATACCGGAGGGTAACTTGTGCCACTACTAGCCATTCCTTTGTTATTTCACTCATAAATGGAATGGTGCATACCGGAGGGTATTTTGTGCCACTACTACCCATTCCTTTGTTATTTCACTCGTAAATGGAGTGAATGGAAAACGACTGCCCATGTGCATGTGCACAGGCCCTGAGTTCTCATATCTTGTCTTCGTGATCATTATGAGAGTTGTGTGTTGCTGGCAGACGGATCGTTCAGCATTCTGTTACAAATGCTGGTTCTCTAGCTTTCCTTAGTAGTGTTTCGCTAAAAAAGTCTTCTTCTGTGCAGGGATCCCCTTTTGAGTTCACGGAGCACTTCCGTAGCACTCGCGTGTTGATCGAACCGACCGGTAACAAATGTAGTATCTCGCTCTGAATTACTTCGGTGTTTTCTTTTAATCGGACCTAGATGGGATTCCAATCACTCAAGCCGTACTCAAGCATGGAAGCTAGCAAACGTGTGTTTTCTCTTCTCTATCCATCGTCTCGGTGGTCATTCCTGCACCCTTTTCCATTGCAACTTTAACTTGAATGATCATTTTTCCAAGTAATCCTCCAGTCGTCAAACTACAAGACGGAAGAATTGCAGGATTCACTGGAAACATGTAATTGACAACCTCTTCTTCACCCTGAGTTGTTAAGGAAATAATTCGTTGGTTCTACAGGTTTCCTCGAACTCAGAGATGTTTTCGACGCGATAATGGACACTAACTCTGAACAGCAGTGCAGTGCTCATCATTACCGAAATGGTGCGGCCTTCTCTGCATGTTCCGTTATCCCAGATGATTTTACGTGTTTTATGCATGATTTCCAGATACAAATCTCCAAATTCCTTTATCATTTTGGAACTGATAAGATCAGGTTCATGTGCTTTGTTATTTTTCAGTTTAACTATTTCGGACTTCTTCTTTTAAGACGTTACATTTCTCCTCCACCGGAAAGTCTGTGCGACCAAGTTTTTTATTTTTATCGGTATACACTTTGTTCCAGTATGTTCTCCATCGATCATCAGCTAGTTCTAAATTGGTGAGAGGTGTGTCATCTTCCTCTTCTACAACCCATGTTCTTGATATGAAAGTTCCTGTTAGTTTCTTTATTACATTGGACATCCACCTGGTCTCGTTGCAATCCTGGAATTTCTCAGTTCTCTCGCATGTTTCAACTGTTTAATTATTCCTGCCTCTTAGGCAAATTCTCTGTATTCACGTACGTAAATGATCTAGGTGATAATCTGAGCAGCCCACTTAGATTGTTTGCAGATGACGCTGTAATTTACCGTCTAGTAAAATCATCAGGCGATCAATTCCAATTACAAAATGATCTAGGAGAACTTCTGTATGGTGCGAAAAGTGGCAATTGGCACTAAACAAAGAAAAGTGCGAGGTCATCCACATGGGTACTAAAAGAAATCAGATAAATTTTGGGTATACGATAAATCGCACAAATCTAAGGGCTGTCAATTCGGCTAAATACCTAGTAATTACAATTACGAGAAACTTCAATTGGAAAGACCACATAGATAATACTGTGGGCAAGGTGAAACAAAGACTGCGCTTTGTTGGCAGATCACTTAGAAGATGCGACAAACCCACTAAAGAGACAGCCTACATTACACTTGTCCGTCCTCTGCTGGAATTTTGCTGCGCTGTATGGGATCCTTACCAGGTAGGATTGACGGAGGACATCGAAAAAGTGCAAAGAAGGGCAGCTCGTTTCGTGTTATCGGGCAATAGGGGTGAGAGTGTCACTGATATGATACGTGAGATGGGGTGGCAGTCACTGAAACAAAGGTGGTTTTCTTTGCGGCGAGATCTATTTACGAAATTTCAATCACCAACTTTCTCTTCCAAATGCGAAAATATTTTGTTGACACCCACCTATGTAGGGAGAAATGATCATCATAACAAAATAAGAGAAATCAGAGCTCGAACGGAAAGATATAGGTGTTCCTTCTCCCCACACGCCATTCGAGAGTGGAATGGTAGAGAAGTAGTATGAAAATGGTTCGATGAACCCTTTTCCAGGCACTTAAGTGTGAATTACAGAGTAACCAGGTAGATGTGGACGTAGATAACTTGCGGTGCTGCGGTGTTCCCTGCAATGCTTTCACTTTCAGTACTTCTCCGTCCTCAATGACTTATATGGTCTTGTTAGTTATCGGTTATTTTTATTCTTCACTGATATGTGTGACTACGTCCTCAGTAATGTCAACTAATGTCTCCTTGAGGAAGTTCCATTTCTCTGCAGATGTCGTATTACCTGAGTGATCTGTCGAAACTTTTTCTTGAACTCGATTTCCAAAAATTTCAATTTCAGCCTTTTGCTTTAGTCTTCCAGTTTTTGGAGGCGCTGTAGGTCTTGGTTCCAAGGGTTAAAAAATGCATCTTAATACAAAATAAATTGAAAAACAATAATTGTTGCCGTAGTATTAGATAACATCCTGAAATAGCTGTACGTTGAAGTTTCATCCCCCTTCAGTTTAAAGTAGGTAATAGTAAATAATGTTAATTTTGACCAAATTACTGAAAAAGATGTGAATAACCTAACAAAACCAAGCACCTCAACAAGGAACTAATGTCATAATGGAATAGCTAGTGATATTCGAGACCTCTTCATGAGCAATACTTATAGTAGCGATAATTTAATGTAACGCATGTGCTCTGGCCAATTTAAGAATTGCTCTTAAGAAGTCACTAGCTGTGTATTTCCCTCCAGTCGAGTTAAGAAAATACAGATACGAAATTTAATTAGTATCTCAAAGCGATCTGTAACCCAGCTGTTACATTTTACTCGTTATTAAATTCATGTAAAACTAAAAAAGACATTATGTTAGATTTGCTGATAAAGATACAATCAGACTAGCTTTTTAACATCTCAAAGGAATCAGCGTCCATGTATGAGTCATGTAAAATATTTATCTGTGAAGTTTTTGTAGTGATAGGTACTGAATGCGTAATTTTGTGGGTTTTTCGAACGATACATCGAGGCAATATAAGGGCAGCAGCCATGTTAGCCCTGGGTCAGTTTTCTGTGCGACATCGGTGAGTCAAGCCGTGCCAGGCTGAGTGGAGTGTCAGTGACGACTCATGTGTTTAAAATTTTTTGGTTGACAAGTGTTAAAGCTTTGTAAAATTTCTGTCTAAACTCGTGAACTTTAATTGTGAACAGCAGCATGATGTTAAAAACTAGTTAAATTTCTACATACATTCGCAGATTTTAACTCTAAACAGCAACGTGGTGTTTAAAGACTTGTCAAACTGCTGCATAGATTCCTAGACATTCAAAATGTATTCTTAACCATGTTTTGGAACTATAACTTTGAAGAGCAACTTTGTGTGCCGGACTGAGCGCATTCTTATCAAGCTCGTCGACCAATCTGTCGTTGTACTCACAATATTGAGAAAGGGTCCAATAAAAAATTACATAACAGTACCCAAGTTGTATTTCGCTAATCATAATCCTGCCTCGAAATTAGACATGTTTTATTAAGATCATAGAAGAATAACAGAATAATGGAACAGGTATGCAGCTGCTCCTAGACACCTACGAAGCCAAAGAAATTTAAAAATCGGTTGCGCACTTAATTAAAATCTTTCATACAAAAAGGACTGTGTAAATAAAAAGTTCTTAGTTGCAAGTATGGAGGCTCCTTCATTTTAATTTATGAAAATCAGCTGTTAAAATTATTACTTTTGTACCTTGAGATGCTGGACACTTTCAGTTTTGGACAGAACAGTTACTCTCATTAACCTTATAATGTACCTGTTCAGTTTTATATTTAGGTTGGCTGATGGAAAAGTATTCTTTTACGTAGCTTCGTACATTAGCATATGAATTTAAATTGGGATTTTATTACAGAAAATATCTCGGGTCGTCACCTGAATTGACCTATCACTTAATTATCTTACGCGTCGGCTTGGAAAGAAAAAAAAAGCAGTTAGTGGATAGGCTCCAATTCAGGAAAAATTAATGTAATTTTGGTACACCTTGATAAATTCTGTCGGAAAATCAGATTGGAAAATGGTCTTAAATATATTAAAAATCATACACTTATGAGCCAAGCTGGCCTGAAAGAGCCTCGATAGGGAATTGGATAAACAGCAGGCGGGTCATTGAACGTCAACACTGCCGTTTACTACACGTTTATTTCAGGATTAAATCTTTAAAGGGGAAGCAGATAAAGAAACGTATATCTGACAGGAAAACCTTAACGAACCGCCGGCCGTGGTGACCGAGCGGTTCTAGGAACTTCAGTCCGGAACCGCGTGACTGCTACGGTCGCAAGTTAGAATCCTGCCTCGGGCATGGATGTGTGTGATGTCCTTAGGTTAGTTAGATTTAAGTAGTTCTAAGATCTAGGGGACTGATGACCTCAGATGTTAAGTCCCATAGTGCTCAGAACCATTTAAACCTTAATCTACCGTGAAGTGTTGGTTCTGAATATTGCTAGTAAAACGAACTGAGATGCCTACGTGAGTAACACGATCATTTGAAGCTGGGAATGCTGTGAGAATGATGGGTTATGCACGCACACGTTCCGACTAATCATTGATCGCAGAGAAAGAAGTCGTTCAATAATTTAATAAAGGAAACGAGATCTAAACTGGGTTAGAGAGAGACTAGACACGATGGTCGAAAACTTTAAAGGAAAGTTATTCCCAACTTTATAAAATAAATTACGTCAGATTGCAACTAAGAACAATGAATGGGAACTACTTCATGTGAGAAATTCTTCCGAAAGGTAGGAGCCACCGACAAACAGTAATAATCATGTGGCTACCAACTAAAAAGAAAAGTTGATAAAATATAAAAAAAAATCCGACAAGAAAGATCACGAAATCGAACAGTGAACCACGAGAATTCATCTAAGCAAGGAAACTGGTTCATTTGCAAACATAGAATACTAACACACTGCTGTGTCGGCCGAACAAGACACAGCTAGAGAAAAAGCACCACAGGCGCAAAGATACGAGCTGGTGCCAGTGCCATAGAGACTCGCCACTTGCGCAAGATTCACTTGCGCCACGAGCGGCCTTGAGGATGAAGATATCGACTTCCCCTTGGCCAATTGCCGGCCGAGTACAATCCGCCTGTGACCGGACGACAATGGACAGAAGCCTACTCGGAAGATAGAAGAGCAGCCCCCGCCCACTTGGTTATGTATCATCGTCCAGGGCTGACTTATACAGGGAATGTCGTTTATTGAACTCCTGCAGTGAACAGGCAGTTGTCGTAAGCTGCATTTGCTATGTACTGTGAAGTTTATCTAAGATTATTTGCACTTAGCTATTGAGAGCCTTTATGCGATTTACGTCTTTCTCGGCGTATTCCACAGATGAAGTCTTCTCGGGTTATCAGCCGAGTGGTGGCGTCGTCTTGTCGCAACGTTTCGATGAGTTTCGTAGCCATCTTCACCAGAAGATGATGGGTACGAAACTCATTGAAACGTTGCGACAAGACGACGCCACCACTCAGCTGATAACCCGAGAATAATTCATCATTGAGGGCCTTTTTTGTGTTACATTACATGCAGTGTTGCAGACTTCATTATTCGACAACTCACAAAGGTAAGTAAACCTCTTTAACTCATTTGTGTGACTTTGCTGCTAATTTGTTGGAGTGTTATAGAACCTTCGTTCTCCTACCCTGTTACCTGACCCTGGGGCATAGCTGTGTAATAGTGGTAGGGAGAAATTGTCTTAGCCGTGTACTGCACCAGAAGCCGTTTCACGTACTCAAAAACTCGGCCAACCGTAACAACAGTGGCAAGTCGGCCTCCACAGCAGCAGCGACGAGGCCTTTACAAAACTGGCGACGAGACTTTACAAAAAGCACAATCTCACGAACAAAGACATGGTAACGGCTACCAACCACGTACAAAGAATAACTGCACAAAACATAGTGGCCTTTTTCTAATATGACTACCGAATGTTAAAACCATACGCACTGCTCATAATCAGTTACACGATTCATTCAGGAATCTAGTCACATTGTAGATCCATGTGGTCTTATGCCCCATACTCACAATGTTACAGAACACAAAGAAAACACTGATAAAAATTTCAAAAGTAGCGAAAATATTCTCAGTTTCTGCCTACGCAAGGTGTCTGGAGTTATACTATAATAGCTGAAACCCACTGAGAAATGAATTAAGGACTCGATTAAGATGAAACTTGCAAATTCGCAAAATTACAGCTCTAAGAACTAAAACTAGATCCTACCTCATTGACAATTTTCAGCGCAGTGAGCCTCCCCGCTTCTCACCTACAGTCCCTACAGCGGATCGGAAGTCAGCGCTCAGACAATATGGATCTTCTACCTTTGCCAACTTAACAATCGCTCGCCGGTGTCTCTCTGACCCAGTATAGTTCTCCTATACTACACACAAAAGTTTGCTAACCTGTCCCAACATTCAGAGAAATTTTACCCAATTACCCTAAGTCCAAAGACATATACAGGGTGGTCCATTGATATCGCATGCCCGCACTTCATGAGACAATGTGCAGACGTTTAGAATTTAATCAAGGCAAATGGCACAAAGACTAGTGATAAGAACCTTTGCGCCACCACCTCTCCTCCCCTTGTAGGCCACATACTTGTAGTGAAAATATATGCCACCAGCTTTCTAACCGGCTTACCATCAAATCGAGCGTCTCTGCACATGCGTGCAATAGAGACCTCGGCTACTTTTTATTTTTTTAGATAATAATTATTATTTTCCTTGTGGAAATTGTCCTGAGGTGTTTTCCAGACTCCTTAAGTAACTCTTCTTGGTATGAGATTCTTCATGAAAAAACATAGGAATAACTTCACATAACTGAATAAAATAAGATCTTCGTGGAAAGAAAAATAAATGAATCTCTATGAAAAAACTTTCTATAAGACCTTGAGTCAAATGGACTGAGAAAGATTTCGAAAAAAACTTGTAGATTTTTTATATTTTTCTATTGTACCTTAATTTTTAAAACTCTATGTTGCTGAATTAAATAAGCTTTTATTATCGTTGTTTCTGACGTTAAATACAAGACGTGAGAGACAAAGTAAGCCAAATATCACACATAGCTGTTTCGCTATGCAGCCAGATCCGAGTGCGAGTCTGTTCGTAATATACACACATCGAAAAAGTTTTGCATCACCTCGGTTCCGAGAGTTCCGGAACCTGTACAGAAAACGGGAATAAAGATCAACATAAACATCATTTCTGCCCTTTTTATTGCTCATGAAAATCACACATTGAATGTTGTACCACCATACAGCGAGACCTTCAGAGGAGGTGGTACAGAGTGCTGTAAACAAGTACACACCGGTACCTCTAGTACCTAGTAGCACGTACTCTTGCACTGATGCATGCCTGTATTCGTCGTGGCATACTGTCCACAAGTTCATCAAGGCACTGTTGGTCCACATTGTCCCACTCCTCAATGGCGATTCGGTGTAGATCCCTCAGAGTGGTTGGTGCGTCACCTTGTCCATAAACAGCCCTTTTAAATCTTTCCCAGGCATGTTCGATAGGGTTCATGTTTAGAGAACATGCTGGCCACTCTAGTCGAGCGATGTCATTATCCTGAAGGAAGTCATTCACAAGATGTACACGATGGGGTCGCGAATTGTCGTCCATGAAGATGAATGCCTCGACAATATGCTGCCAATATGATTGCACGATCACTCGGAGGATGGCATTCGCGTATGTACAACCGTTACGGCCCCTTCCATGACCACCAGCGGCGTACGTCGGCCCCACATAATGCCACCCGAAAACATCAGGGGACCTCCACCTTGTTACACTCGCTGAACAGTGTGTCTAAGGCATCCAGCCTGACCGGATTGCCTCCAAACACGTCTCCGGCGATTGTCTGGTTGAAGGCATCGGTAAAGAGAACGTAATGCCAATTCTGAGCGGTCCGTTAGGCATGTTGTTGGGCCCATCTGTACCGCGCTGCATGGTGTCGTGGTTGCAAAGGTGGACATCGCCGGCCAGGGTGGCCGAGCGGTTCTAGGCGCTACAGTCTGTAACCGCGTGACCGCTACGGTCGCAGGTTCGAATCCTGCCTCGGGCATGGTTGTGTGTCATGTCCTTGGGTTAGTTAGGTTTAAGTAGTTCTAAGTTCTAGGGGACTGATGACCTCAGAAGTTAAGTCCCATAGTGCTCAGAGCCATTTTGAAAGGTGGACATCGCCGTGCACGTTGGGAGTGAAGTTGCGCATCATGAAGCCTTTTGCGCACAGTTTGAGTCGTAACACGACGTCCTGTGGCTGCACGAAAAGCATTATTCAACATGGTGGCGTTGCTGTCAGGTTTCCGCTGAACCATTATCCGTAGGTAGCGGTCATCCACTGCAGGAGTAGCCCTTGGGCGGCCTGAGTGAGGCATATCATCGACACTTCCTGTCTCTTTGTATCTCCTCCATGTCCGAACAACATCGCTTTGGTTCACTCCGTGACGCCTGGACTCTTCCCTTTTAGAGAGCCCTTCCTGGCACAAAGTAACAACGCGGACGCGATCGAACCGCGGTATTGACCGTCTAGGCATGTTTGAACTACAGACAACACGAGCCGTGTATCTCCTTCCTGGTGGAATGACTGCAACTGATCGGCTGTCAGACCCCCTCCGTCTAATAGGGGCTGCTCATGCATGGTTGTTTACATCTTTGGGCGGGTTTAGTGACATCTCTGAACAGTCAAAGGCACTTTGTCTGTGATACATTATCCACAGTAAACGTCTATCTGTCTTCAGGAGTTCTGGAAACTGGGGTGATGCAAAACATTTTTTGATGTGTGTATCTTCTATGAGTATTTCTGACGGAGCCGTGTGGGTAATATGGGTCAATCTCTTACTAACTGACGACCACGTTTGGTTTTGATCGGCGCACACGAAATCGTATCCTAGGATGTCTTGCAGAACACACTTAGTGTAATACGCACACGATGCCAGTCCAACTGGAAATAGCCTCTGTCGCGTGAAATAGTTTCGGTGACAGATGGCATACCTCTGTACAAAAACAGTAGATATGTTGAGGTTGATCTTGCTTTGTCACATTCTGGTATTTTTACTTTTTAGCACTGAATATAGCTTGGGCAGTTGGGAGTATCGGTGAGCAAAATTATTATTGTCCCATGGCAGACGAAGGAGCTTAGCGGTTTTTCGAGGCTGTAAAGGGCTCTAAGTGAGTACGGATTAATTTCTGGCTGGCTTGGACTGTGTCAAAAAGTGGCTGCGTGCGCTTTAATTAAGAATTTAGCGAGTATAATTCTTACCCTTCTGAAGAGCTTGCAGTTCTTAACTCTCCGATTTCACGGTAAAAGTAATAGCAGTTTTCTCCAGGTCAGCTCATCAGAGAATCCCTCTGCCTCCTGTACATCGATCTAAAGCAAGACAGGTATTTTTTTTCGTAGATCCTAAAACTAACCATAATCGTGAAATATAGCACTAGGAAATAACCCGATCGTACCTCTTTAGCCATTGCAAATCCCTTTTGTGTACTGCAACTAACGATTCCATCGAGAATCATTCTCAAATTGTGGGAGAATCTGATTTTCAGATTTATTAAATTATGTTTCTCTCACTAAGCGGTCAACAATTTTTCTATCCCCGTCAATAAACGTAAGTCACACATCAGGAGATTTTACACGCGCCAGCACTTTGCTACTGACAACGTCACACCACTGCGATCTGACGTTCGTGGGCAGACAAGATTTGTGGATATTACGCACCCAATTCGTTCTAGGATGTACGATTTATCTTGAATGTGTGGGAGTTCATTCTAAGATTATTCTGTATAATCCTGTCGTGGATAGGCGTAAGTTGTCCTCGTCAATGTTAATGATATCAATGTAATATTGCCTGACGAATGGAAAGGGGAATTCTGAATTGAATGTGAATTCGGGGCGAAATTTATGCGGGTCTGTAGCGGAGCATCAAAGTTTTTCTGCCGGTATTTGTTCTTTCTTGAAGGATGCCATACGTGTCCTTTGACTGCTCGGTTAGCCGTGCGATCTAACGCACTGCTTTTCGGGCCGGAAGTCGTGCCGGTCCCAGGAACGAATCCGCCCGGCGGATTAGTGTCGAGGTCCGGTGTGCCGGCCAGTCTGTGGATGGTTTTTGAAGGCAGTTTTCCATCTGCTCGGCGAATGTGGGCTGGTTCCCCTTATTCCGTCTCAGTTACACTGCGTTGGCGATTGCTTCGCAAACACTGATTCCACTTACGCGTACACCATATTTACTGCACCACGTAAACATTTGGGGTACACTCGTCTGGAAGAGGGAAGAGGGGGAAGGGGAAGGGGGGTGTCACTGGGGACCGAACCGCACAATAAACCTGGGTTCGGTGTGGGGCAGCGGTGGGGTGAGTGGACTGCTGTAGCCTCTTGTGGGGTTGTGAACCACTGAGGGCTAAGGCGGAGACGAAGCCTCTCCGTCGTTTCTAGGTCCCCAGTTCCATACAATACAATACAATACGTGTCCTTTACGAATGTGATGCGAAAATGAATCTACGGATTTCGTCGACCAGTTGCTCCGACTGTGGTTGGTGTTGCTGTAATCTGGAGTGGTACTTTAATGATATTTGCTGCCCATATAGTTCACGCCCCGGCTGATAGGATCTGATCTGCTTTGCTGTTTTAGGTGCTGTAGCATAGACGACGCTACCTATTTTTATTTGGTAGCACATACGTATTTATAAAGTTCACTGTTTATAAGCGGTCTATGTGCCACTGTCGTATTACACATCAAATTATCGCATTCTAATTTGCCACTTCATTTGATACATAATCAGAAGATACGCCAGAATGTGTTCCCTCGTTGTTTGCGTTCTGTTGCAATCGGAAGTCACTCCGTGTGAGATAGTGGGCTTCCGCGCCTGGCTTGTAAGATGGTGGCTTTATCCTTGTTAACATCCGCTCCACTCTACTGTTCATAAGCTTCTGACATTCTGCAGCCACACACTGTCAAGGTCATGAGAATTCTATATAACTGTTGCAGCAACGGCTCTAATGGTAAAGCAACTAGAGCTGTCGGTAATGCACATTATGGCGGAGGTTCAAAAATGGCTCTGAGCACTATGGGACTTAACTGCAGTGGTCATCAGTCCCCTAGAACTTAGAACTACTTAAACCTAACTAACCTAAGTACAGCACACACATCCATGCCCGAGGCAGGATTCGAACCTGCGACCGTAGCGGACGAGCGGTTCCAGACTGTAGCGCCTAGAACCGCTCGGCCACACCGGCCGGCTCTTGACGGAGTCCTTGTCATAACAATACTGGTGCAGAGAGAGACTGATAAACGTTAATTTTCGTGGTAGTATTACCCACACACCGCACAATTATCTCAACAGATCGGTCGTTGATACCGCTTTGAGGCATACACTTCTCTACATATGAGTGATCCACTCCATAGTATGCGTTTTTAAAGTACAGGTAAATTAGCCTCTCAGGCCATCGCTGTCACATTCCTGTGTGTTTTAGTTATATTGGTCGTACTTTACCTAGGAATTGCACTATGTTGATAATCACCCAAGACTCGGTGTATAGTTTGTTTTAGCCGTCTATCGATAACACGGCTGTAAAGGTTAAAATCAGTATTGAGACATATTTTTTTTTTTCGGAGAAAATTTTTCAGTTAAGATGATGACTTCTTCCGTGAAATTAGATGTCAACGCCTCTCTTAGTGGTAGATCATTATATATCTGAGTCAGTTTCGGTTCTATTAAACGCCGATCGCGTGGATAAACTTCTGCAGTGGTTCCATCAATTCGCGGGGACTTATTAGAAGAAATTTGTTTCATTAATACAGGTATTCCATCTCAATTGATAGGTTGTACTAATGACTGATTTTCAAAGATATTCTGGTATGAAGGCTGAGATAACCAAGTTGAGATATGAATGCCTGGCACTTCCATATGACAATACAGATTCTGAAAACGTCGTAAAACGTAGTTTTCTACGAGCGTTGTTCGGAAAGTAAGGAACGATCGGTCGCGAAATGGAAACCACAGTGAAAATGAAAACTGTTATCTTTGCACATTTAGGTACACCTTCCAACACCATCGTCATAGAAGGCCTGTGCTTTCCGATAGTTCTCTACGCTGATCTATAGCTCGTAGCCTGCGCACAACTGTTGTCTTCGTATCCAGCGTTTCATGTGAACAGAGATGATACTCAGGATGAGCCAGTTAGGGCTGTGTTTTGGGAGATCGAACATTTCCCATCGAAAAGGCTGCAGGAGCGTCTTCACTGCCCCTACAGAGTGCGGCCGAGAATTGCCATGAAGAAGGAAGTGTGTGGCAATTGTGTTGGGTGGGCTGCATTCATTAAGGCGAAGCCTCTCAGAGGGCCCTCCTACCTGGCGGGAGACATCGTCGTTCTAGGCACCTTTACTCGCTCACAGTGCGCTCACAACTGAAAAGAGCGTCTTGATACGATCGATGGGCATGCTAAAGACACTGCCCAAAACGTCTGTGAAAAAAGTCGTCGAACTTTTTCAGTGGTTTCCATTTCGCGAACGATCGTCCTTCACTTTCCGAATAGCCCTCGTATCTCCTGTTGGTCGTCAGATATACAGTCCTGTGAATCTATTAACGCTTTAATGATGTGATGTTGCGCACCTCGTCGCTCTTTTATAATATATTTATATTTTAGATTTTTGCTGAAATTCTGCTGTAGAATAGATCTGATAACATATAGCAGAGTGGCAACATGCGTTAGTTGCTCAGTTGTAGCTATGTACTGTTTCGCTTTGTTTTGTTGTATATTTTCGGTAACCTCATAAAGCTGTCTCAGCGCTAAGAAATAATAAGTCTTTGAGTGGTGTCCCCAACGTACAGTTTCCCTAGGAAATTGTTTTAATTCGCGCATAAGTTTCGATTTCGTATACACTGAGGTGACAAAAGTCATGGAATACCTCCTAATATCGTATCAGACCTCATTTTTCCTGGATTATTGTAGCAACTCGACGTGGTGTCCACTCAACAAGTCGTTGGAAGTACCCTGCAGAGATATTGAACCATGCTGTCCCTGTATTCGTCCATGAATGCGAAAGTGTTGGCGATGAAGGATTTTGTGCACGAAATGATTCCTCGATTACATCCCATAAATTTTCGAAGGGATTCATTTCCGGCGATCTGGCTGGCCAAATCATTGGCTCGAATTGTCCAGAATGTTCTTCAAAACAGGAACATGGCACATTGTCATCCATAAAAATTGCATCCTTATTTGGGAACATGAAGTCCATGAACGTCTGCAAATGGTCTCCAGGTAGTCGAACATAAACTTTTCCGGTCAACGATCGGTTCAGTTTGATCAGAGGACCCAGTCCATTTCATGCAAACACCATCCAAACTATTATGGAGCCACCACCAGCTTGCACCACCTTGCAAAATGCGTTGTTCACAACTTGAGTCCATGGCTTCGTGACGTGTGCGCCACACTCGAACGCTGCCATCAGCTCTTACCAACTGAAATAGGGACTCATCTGACCAGGCCACGGTTTTCCGTTAGTATGTGGTCCAACCGATCTGGTCACGAGTCCAGGAGAGGCGCTGCAGGTGATGTCGTGGTGTTAGCAAAAGTACTCGTGTCGATCGTCTGCTACCATAGCCAATTAACGCCAAATTTCGCCACTGTCCGAACGTTCCACACTAATTTCTGCGCTAATTTCACTCAGTGTTGCTTGTCTATTAGCACTGACAATTCTACGCAAACGCCGCTGGCTTCGGTCGTTAAGTGAAGGCCGCGTATATACGATCTAATCTGCTTGCTGTTTTTGCAAAGTAGGTGAATGCCGTTTGCATGAGGTGGTCTTTGCGCCACGTGTGGGTGAATTTCACTTTTTGACCAAGTTGTGTAATTCAGTGTCCGGCAAGAATTGTGGGTGTTCGTGACCTTGGGAGCAGTTGTCACTTGCGTTTTAAAAAATTCGCGTTGTTCGAATTCCGCGCAAGTGCCGAATGGAACATTCACGTTGATTAACTGTGTCGTTTAAATAGCATGATATTCCTCTTCATGGCGCAAGCAGAAAGGCGGGACTACACGGTATACCTCGTCTATACAAAATTGCAGTGCCCGCAGTACCGCCTATACCTGTGTATGTTCGTACCCAATAGTGTCTGTAATTGCGAGAGAAACTACCGCTAGCAATGTACACTGCCGGAAAAATCTCAAAACCAAAAAATAATTAATATAGAGAGATCAACTTCGGCAAATACATTTGCCTAGGTAACACATTTACGTAATTAAAATTGCATGATCACAGGTTAACGTAACCGCGAGATAAGCCATTGCAAATGTAAATGCTGGTAAATCAATAACCAGCGTAACCGCTAGCATGTTGAAGGCAAGCATGTAAACGTTCATGCACTGTGTTGTACAGGTGCCGGATGTCAGTTTGTGGGACGGAGTTCCATGCCTGTTGCACGTGGTCGGTCAATACAGAGACGGTTAATGCTGGTTCTGAATGGCGCTGGAATTGTCTAACGGTGGCGTCCTGTATGTGCCCGACGGGAGACAAATCTGGGTAGCGCTGTTAGACCACGGGACAGGGCAGCATGCCCTGAGTCATGGAGAGCCGCCGGCAGAGAGCAGAGAGGTGCCTGTTCGCTGAACAGAGGTCACGGCCACCTCCACGATGTTCTTAGCTGCGCTAGTACGCCCCCGGTAGCTGAGTGGTCAGCGCGACAGACTGTCAATCCTAAGGACCCGGGTTCGATTCCCGGCTGGGTCGGAGATTTTCTCCGCTCAGGGACTGGGTGTTGTGTTGTCCTAATCATCATCATTTCATCCCCCATCGACGCGCAAGTCGCCGAAGTGGCGTCAAATTGAGAGACTTGCACCAGGCGAGCGGTCTACCCGACGGGAGGCCCTAGTCACACGCCATTTCGTCATTTCGTTAGCTGCGCTGCCATGCTGTCGTCATGGTCGCAGCTGGAGACGTCGCTGACAGTAGCATTCGAGTGATGCAGCTCTTATTCCTGCTCTTTGTGCTGTCAGCAATACTGTTTCACATGAAAGGCAACTGGACGCCTCCATCACTCTGCTCCTGGTGTAGTACAGCTGAGGGCCGGAATAAAGAAGTTAATGAAACCAATCTACTGTCGTCCTGATGTCTCATTTCACTCTCCACAGATGACCATCCATGGGTCATCTATCACACGAGAGCCGGCCGAAGTGGCCGAGCGGTTCTAGGTGCTACAGTCTGGAACCGCGCGACCGCTACGGTCGCAGGTTCGAATCCTGCCTCGGGCATGGTTGTGTGTGATGTCCTTAGGTTAGTTAGGTTTAAGTAGTTCTAAGTTCTAGGGGACTGATGACCTCAGTAGTTAAGTTCCATAGTGCTCAGAGCCATTTGAACCACATCACACGAGACATTTCGAAACCTGGGGGCTTATCTTCAGGTGCCTGGCATTCGCCTAGAGTGATTTAGGGAAATCACAGAAAACCTAAATTTGGATAGCCGAAAGTGGGTTTGAACTGTCATCCTCCCGGATGGTGCTTGATGAGTGTACTTCATTTACTCTTTTAATATAGGTTAATACTGATCTGTTCCTGGTAGTGATTACATCGTTTTAAGCCCAGTATGACTAGAGCTAAAGTGTGTATATGTCTATAAATATGTCTGCTCATAATGTGCTTAAGTCTAGGTAACCGCTACTGGAAACAGACCAGAAGTAAGCGAAATTTTTTTAAAAAATCCGTAGAACGAATGAGCACCTGAAGACCCTAGGGCGTAAAAAGTATCGTGTATTGAAATAAACATCACAGTTTGTGACTGAGGACAGCTGGCTTCCTTTTTTAAGAAAGTAATAAAATCACAGCACCAACACCAACAGCAATGGACAAACGTAAATTTATGATAAGTATACATGATTCTTCGATGACCTCCCTTTTTCCATGTCAAAAGTGACTCGGCTGCAGCGAAACTCTCTTCTAGCACCTTAAATTGTATAGGATAATGAGTGTGCTTAGACATTCCTTTCAACTTTTTGTTGTGAAAAGACTTGTTCTTGCGCTTTCTGTTTCAAATAAATACTTTGAAATTTAGGACTGATCGACGTGTTTTGAGTTTTAAAAATAATCTCTTTGTTTGGAAATTATTACATGTTGCGTCACGTACTGCAGGAGTCAGCAGAGACACAAACAAGGAAGGAGAGAAGTTGCGATGGTCGGTAGTAGGAATCCAAAATTATCTGTCCAGAACACTTTTTAATTAATAGAAAACTTCATTTATGAAAAGAAAAGAAACTTCACTTCTCTTGATTCCTGTGTCTCCTATATACAAATATTTTACTCTCTATTACCACTCGCAAATGCAGACTATGTATCCTGTTCCTATTACTCAGTACGATGCTTACGGAGTACGACAGAACTGGGGCCGACCAGCCATGGGCGACTGGTTACGTCAGCGTTGACAGGGGCCACTGAGCTCTGTCTTGCTGGAGGTGCGGCGAGCGCACTCTTTCCACTGGCGCAGGTCAGCGCCTTCTTGATGCCGTTTTACGATGCTACTCTGGTCGGTGCGCAGTCGATGCTTTAGATCTGCACATTGCGAAGGAAAACATTTTACTGTATTAACCACATAAAATGCGGCTCGTTTTTCCTGAGTGGCTAGACACACTTCAGCTGAATATCTTCCTAGTGGATGGAATGTGACAGAGCGACTGATAGAAGACAAAATGTACCATATATGTCGTGAAACGAGAGGTGAAATTATACACTAAGTTTCTAATGTGTGTATGCCGCTGTAAGCTGCAGAGATATTTCTCAGTATGTCGAGTGGATGAGGATGGGGCATAAATGTGCTTGGAAAAAGGTGGAAAAATGTTACAACAATCTGTTTTCAGGCTGACGTTTTCGTTTAAAGTTATTTTAAACTGGAATGACATTTCCATTCCCATAAATTGTGAATTCCTTGATTTCAAAACAGCAAAAAAATTGTAGCTTAGAGTAGAAAGTGTAAGTACAAGTATTTTCTCCACTTTGTTGTTGTGGTCTTCAGCACAAAGATTGGGTTCATGCAGCTCTCCAGACTATTCTGTCCTGTATGCCTTGTCAAGCTGCCACTAATCCTAGAATCGTTACCTTCATCGGTCAAATGTTTCGTTACTATTAATATTCACATTACTCCTGTTTTCATTTTGACATCTGTTTTGTACAATCCTCCTCTCCAATTCATACTTTCAATTACTATTGGGATTATACCATTCCATGTCTCCTGGTTTATTTCAAAGCGTCTGATCCATTTCATTACCCTTTATGAACTCTTGTATCGAATCTTTGGTCTATGTGCCAATTTTCACTGAAAAGAACCTGCTAGGCGACATTTTAAATACTATATTTAAGTTAGTATTTCCAGTGACCAGTCTATGTGAACTAACTTACGAGGTGCATTTTAAGAGACCCCTCATGCTACCTCAGTTACTTTGGTGTGAAGGTTCACTTAAAAATTAATTCAACACTGAAGTTTGTTTTTCTGTCTCTAGTACTTTCTCTACAACTTCGATTCAAAGGTAGGAAAATCTTGAAAAGAATCGGAATTCTAGTTCGTCCAAGTTCCTTTTCTTACTTCAATAATTTGCTTTTCCCAACATTATCTGCTATCGGCTTTTCCAAATGGATATTCAGTAAAGTAAATCACTACAGGAATCCTCAATTTTTTTTTACTTGCTTGCTGAGGCACCTTTTCTTATTTAAACTGTACGAAGTTTTGAGCACCAGTATGTCCTCCCAAGTGCTGTCCCATGCCTTCAACGATCTTAATTCACTTATTCTCTTCTTCCATAACACTAATATTATTCCACTCTATCAGATTTAATTTGCCTGTAACTTTTCATTTAGCTACCCTGTTTCACGGTTAAGCTCACTTACTTGAGTCCTTATTTCAGTGGCTGTATTATTTATGCCCTCCATAATTCATGGCAGCTTTGATTCCCCCACGTTAATAATTCATGACAGTTTTCATTTCCCGAAGCTCACCCCATAATGTGGCGAAATAATTTATTATAACTGCGTATGAATTTTCAGGTACGACCCGCCCGAATAGCCGCGCTCGTGAGCAAGCCGCTTTCAGGATTCGGGGAGGTGCGCCAGCCCCAGACCGAATCCACTCGGCTGGCCGCGGTGGCCGAGCGGTTCTAGGTGCTACAACCCGG
Source organism: Schistocerca piceifrons (assembly GCF_021461385.2). NCBI lineage: Eukaryota > Metazoa > Arthropoda > Insecta > Orthoptera > Acrididae > Schistocerca > Schistocerca piceifrons. The sequence continues at coordinate 598,790,296 of NC_060149.1, read as the reverse complement.
AACTACGTGACTGCTACCGTCGCAGGTTCGAATCCTGCCTCGGGCATGGATGTGTGTGACGGCCTTAGGTTAGTTAGGTTTAAGTAGTTCTAAGTTCTAGGCGACTGATGACCTCAGATGTTAAGGACCATAGTACTCAGAGCCATTTGAACCATTTTGAATCCGCTCGGTGGATTAACGACGGGACCTGGTGTGCCACCCAGATTGGATGTAGTTTCCCACACACGACTAGGTGAATACCGGGCTAGTACCAACGTTCTACCTCAGTTACACGACTGACTAACATTTCGTAAACGTTCTCACACTTTCCCGCGGTTAACACTAAACGCGGACAGACGAGATACACACATTCCATCGAGTGAAGAGGCGGCGACAGGAAGCGCATCCGGCCACCCTCTGTCACTGACATTGCCAAATTCAGACTAACATGCCAACTCCTGAAGACTCGGGTATAAGGCGAGAAAAAGAAGAAGATGGTGATGGATTTTAAGGTACCATTTCCACCACTGACCTTGGCTTAGGCACATCGCTCACACACCGTCCTAATCAGTAATTGCTATCAGACTGCTTCATCTCCATGACTTGAGAGTCAGACATGCAATATATGAGAAGAATCTCAATGATGATTGTACCAACCTCTTAGGCAATGCGTGACCGAGAATTTGGTTCACGAGCCGTGCCCTGGACCGCGTGCCACGGCACTCACTGAGACTGCACATTCGCCCACCACCACGCCACGTTGTCTGAGCGACGAGAACGATAAACGACGAACGCGCCGTATTTAAATGGAAATGCCGTCGTACTGCACATAACTTTATTTCGTATTTCTCAACAACATAGATCACAAACAAAGCAAAGTTCCAGTATTACTTAATTATTTTTGGCACGGTGAAGACACAAAATAATTGTTATCTTGTACAAACTGTTGGCACACAGACAGATGGAGACAATTTCACAGATTTTCGCTCCCACGCTCACACGTAATTGTGATTTATTTAGTCTCATAATCGAAAACAAACATTTCATACAAGTACCTTGACCGAAATATTTTGTCATATTGGTAAACTGGTTTTGGAGACGTTGAAATGTCCCCTTAGAAAAATTTATTAATGATTTTGCTGATAAACGTTATTTGATTTTCAAACAGCTGTGCAAAACTGAACGTACTCAGACATTTCTCTCTTTACTTATTCTGATCACCACTGAACTGACACACAATATTTTTAGCTCAACGAAATCTGACTTTCAATAATCCCTACAAAAGAATGGCCCGGACTAACATTAACCTATACTTTTCACAAATCACTTACCTCACAAAAATCTTCGTTACTCGAACTACTGCAATACAGCGAGCGCCACTACTGCCAACTAAATAAAAGTTTCAAACTACTGAAGGCACTAACTACTGATAGGCATACTTAGCTAATGAAAGATTTTGATAGAGAACAAACAATGTATTTACCCTAATAGTGTTCAAAAGTCATAATATATATTTCAGTTCATGATATCCAGTATTACAAATTTACTCTCTCTGATGGACACACGTCCAGATCATCCGCTCTCAAAACTCCGCCATCTCTCTCCCCACATCCACCACTGCTGGCGGCTCACCTCCAACTGCGCAACGCTACGCGCTGTTAACAGCCAGCTGCCCAACACTACAATAGCATATACTCCAACAATGCAAACCAACCACAGCCTTCACACAGCACAGACAGTGATTTTAATATAGAGCGCTACGTGGCGTTACCAACATAAAACCCTAAACAGCCTACTTACAACGTGAACACTCTCCCTGAAAAAACAATGTACATGTCCTGGACAGTTTTAATGTAAAAGGGTTTGTCTTTAGAAAGGAAATTACGTAACTGACCAATCAGTTACATCTGTACATGCACGGGGGTGCTTTCAACTGAAACGGAAGTGGTTTGACAAGAGATGTAAGTTTGGCAGTGTCCTCATAAACGTTTAGAAACTATACTTTTAATTCTTTCAAGGTCACGATGAATCCTTCAAACGTCGTATACCTCGAATTTTCTTTAATGCCTTGGATCTTAGAGAATTATACTGTGTTTTTGTCAGAATTAATTTTTCCCTTGTACAATGTAAGTTTCTTTTCAAATGCGTTGACATAAAATCAGAAATAAATTGTTTCTAACCTTGCGTTATCTTACTACGGACAGTATGCAGTCGAGTTCACTTAAAATACGGGATTTGAAATCCATACCAGATGTTCTAATATTCGTTTCTGTACTCATTTTCCTTTATAAATTCAATAATGACGGGCTATAAATCGAAAAATCGTTCCAGTTATGCCACTTAACTTAACCAAATGTACTTGGATGTAATATAGAAAGGGTCCATACTCTTCGCTCAGTTCCATCGAAAACTATTGTGACAGACTGTGGAATAATGCGTGCAACTTCAGAAATTCAATTCACTTTCTTCACGTGCTGCGTGCCTGCAAATTTAGCACAAAATTCTTCATGTACAGAACAATGATCCCCGTCGGTCGATCATAGTATTTTTTTCCACTTTTAATTGTTAAGTAAGTCTTTTAATTATTTCTGCGTAATTTTGTAAATGTTGAAATGTGCGTGAATTCCTAAGGGCCCAAACTGCTAAGGTCATCGGTCCCTAGACTTACACACTAATTAAACGAACTTATGCTAACAACAACAACACACACACACACACACACACACACACACACACACACACATGCCTGAGGGAGGCCTCGAACCGCCTACGGAAGGGGCCGCGCAGTCCGTGGCTTCACGCCTCAAACCAAGCGGCCACTCCGCGCGGCGTAGTGTAGTAATGTCGTTTCATAGCAAGTTTACAGTACTCGTCACTTATGCAGCTGTATAACAGATATTGAGAAATCTCATCTCTCTTCTGTCTTTCGCATTCATTTTTAATAGCCTATGACGATAGATCGCTATACTGCCTCTTATGGTGCGAACAGTCACTGGAGCTCTGAACATTCGTCATAACAAGAACAAACAGCGAAGGGTAAACAGCGCTGACGCCACGACTCTGCCCAACTGAAGAGAGTCGTGCCGGCCGAAAAATGACACATCGCAGTGCTAAATGAAATTCCGCGCTGTACGGAGCACTTCCTGGAAAGAACGAGCGAAACTGAGATAGCGGAGCCTTGGTCTGCACGCGGCCCCCACACCATGCCTGCGTGCCATTTAGCACATCGTGGCTGGCCCTCTTTTGGGCTGCACTCGGCACTCTCCATTTAGTTCGTTGCCTCCGCCGAAGATGACGATGATGTTTGGTTTGTAGGGTGCTCAACTGCGCGGGTATCAGCGCCCGTACAAATTCCCAACCTTTACTCAGTCCAATCTCGCCACTTTCAGGAATGATGATGAAATGATGAGGACATCAGGAACACTCAGTCATCTCGAGGCAGGTGAAAATCCCTGACCCCGCCGGGAATCGAACCCGGGACACCGTGCTCGGGAAGAGAGAACGCGACCGCGAGACTCCACCGAGAGTATGCTGTAGTCGTGCTGACTCCTGATGGCCAAATATCTGCGGTCGTTACTCGCTTCTACTCTAAATCCGGTCGACCTCTGCCGCCTGCCCTGTTAACCTCCATATTAATACGCACCATGTACAGTTACTATGTAAGGGATTTTCTACTCTAGACACTACAGAAATAGCAGATGTGAGCGCACAGATATGATGTGAGCACCGAGGATTAAAGTTCTGTTTGGTCGCTTGGAGTGTAAGTATTAGCCGATCTCTTTGTCGACCCACCACCGGATGGTGAAAGGCAGGACCGAACACTGCTATATTAAATACGTGGTGCTCATTCTGCAATTCTGCACATACCTAAAATGAAGTTCTCTAGATTTGTAGGAATTTTGCGGAAATTACAATGGGAGACACAGGTGAATCTCAAATTTAAGATCTTATTATTCGAAAGCACTAGTATTAATGACAAGCTGCGTTTTTTGATAACTGAGTGGATGACAGAAGCTCTTATATTTAACTTACATTAAGCCACAAAGGAAAAGGGTGTTCTAAATCACTAGTTAGCTCTTGGTTTGTGTTGGCACCTAATAATTGTAGAAATTTGAAACAGGAATGAATTCAGTCAATGTTCTGAACCTCCACACGTACACTAAAATTCTGTGAACTATTTTTAAACTCTTTGTATCATTACATATACACAATTAATTTAATATTAGTTCCATAATCAATTTGATTTAAATAAATTCCTAACATGCAACTAGTAAACATCTTCAAATTTAGACTCCAGAAACTATTCCATACAGATTAACAAAAAGTCTTTCGATTACAGCTGGATATCTTCTGAGACTTTCAGTTGTTCCTGAGTTAAAGTTAACATCCAAAAATATTACAGGTTTTGCTGTCATTCTGCCACACATAATTCTAAGTCCATACTAGGTCACACTAGATGACTGTACCAAATCACTATAGACTCCACATCATGTCACGTTCAGAACCAAATGGCAGAACTGTCATGCCACCAGATTTTAAATAGTAGCTACCCCTTGCATTTGACGCATTTGATTCGGGACATAGGCCGGCCGAAGTGGCCGAGCGGTTCTAGGCGCTACAGTCTGGAACCGAGCGACCACTACGGTCGCAGGTTCGAATCCTGCCTCGGACATGGATGTGTGTAATGTCCTTAGGTTAGTTAGGTTTAAGTAGTTCTAAGTTCTAGGGGACTGATGACCTCAGGAGTTAAGTTCCATAGTGCTCAGACCCATTTGGGACATAGCCTGTGAGCAGCCACCAGATAATAAAAAAAGACCTAAAAATCTGAAGTCTTTAAGCTACAGCTATCCAAATCTGCAGTAATATGCCCCCTTTACGACAAACGTAAACACTTACTTTTAGGATACTTTTATTGACGGTATGTCATAACTTACAGATCACAGTGTTCAACGTTTTCAGTTAATATCAAAGATTTATTATAATAATAATTACTTAGCATGCATGTTTGTTACGAGTTTTCTACATATTTTCAATTATGTGCCCAAAACAGATCTATGAAACTTCGTTTGTCCATAACCCTGTTAATTACCTTTATGACTGAGTACTAGACTTCGAAATCTCTAAATCTAATCCCACATATTACGTAACAGTGACTTATTTTATTCAGGTGAATGTGTTCATTTACCTGTTCATTTTGTGTGTCTGTGTAGATCAGATCATTAAGCAGATTACCGATTTTCGGGCCGGCCGGGGTGGCCGAGCGGTTCTAGGCGCTACAGTCTGGAACCGCGCGACCGCTACGCTCGCAGGTTCGAATCCTGCCTCGGGCATGGATGTGTGTGATGTCCTTAGGTTAGTTATGTTTAAGTAGTTCTAAGTTCTAGGGGACTGATGACTCCAGATGTTAAGTCCCATAGTGCTCAGAGCCATTTGAAGCATTTTTTTGTTATTCTGAGGACGCGATGGCTGTCTGGCGAAGAAGTTTCTGTGTGGACGCACAACCCACGTCCGAACTCCTACGGGAAATCTACAGTTCGGGGGTTAATGGGCAGGGGCTCGTTACGGTGTGATGAGCGGAAAGTCGGCATTTCCGGACTGATGGAAAGCATGTCGGGATAGCCGAGGCCGTGTTCTAGAGAAGCGGAGCATCCGGGTTCGAATCTTGGTCCGGCATACATATTCATCTCTCACCGTTGCATTACCGCAATGCCCTGTACGGCTGGAAGTCATTATTTCCCTTGTATCGCTTTCCCACCCCGTTTCCATTTCATTTCTTTCACCCCAATTGTTCATATAGCTAGCAAATGTCTTAATCAACATTTAACATCTAGCAGCACAACAATGTTGATATTCATGTTTTTCTTGATAACGTAGGACGTAATAAATTTTATGTTTGTTGAATTTGATTTTCATTGCTAGAGTATATAGGTACACCATTCACTAGAATCATGAAGGCATTCTTTGTAGAAATTGTTTTATAATAAACTTCTTTTCACTCTTCGCCAGCAACTCTAGTGTATATTGTAGACCATCGTAAGTAGAGTATCCTCTGTTGCGTTCGGTTGATATGGGGGAGGAGACCAAATAGCGAGATCATCGGTCTCATTGGATTAGGGAAGGTTGGAGAAGGAAGTCGGCCACGCCCTTTCAAAGGAACCATACTGGCATTTGTCTGAAGCGATTTAAGAAAATCACGGAAAACCTAAATCAGGATGGCCGGACGCGGGATTGAACCGTCGTCCTCGCGAATGCGAGTCCAGTGTGCTAAACACTGCACCACCTCGCTCGGTCAGTATCCTCTGAAAATTACAAGATGATTCATGCATTAGAGAGGAAGTTACCAGGAAAACCATTCTGTCTATATGCAAACTGAGAAAATCAGTTTCGAAGTTTAAGAAATGCTTAAATCTAACTTAGGGAGACTTCTCTGAATTAAAACTTCCCAGGTGAATTGTATATTCATTTCTCTTCTTCCTTCCTTGCTTCATTTTGTAGTCTCAGCCTCTTTCCTGCTTTCCTTACCTCCGTGGTGGATCGTTCAGTCCCCGCCCCCCCTTCTTCTGATATACCTTCCAGATATTGGAGTGTAATGGCTCTTTAGTATTTTGGGTGAACAAACACACACACCTTTTTATTTCCTTCAATCTATATTACAAATCACATTTGCTGTAGATTCTGTTGGACGAAAATACGTTTTTAGTTTTTTTCATTGTAGGTAGGGCTTTATGTGTGGTTATGAATATTAGCATTCTCCTGTAAATTAATAGGATTCCTCGTAAACTGGGTGTAGTGCGTTATGTTTCTGGACCATTTAAAAGTGCGATAAAGTGCGAAATCGGTGTATTTCATCGGAATTTATTAAAATTAATATATTTCAACGAAATTTATTACCGCAGTGTTAAATTATCTGATTATACCGGCGCTAGACTTGTACTGTTTTTAGTATATCCACGATTATATGTGAAATCACCACAAAGATGACAAAAGAGCGAAAATTATAATTGTAAATAAATACTTGTTACGTAAATATGTATATGCTAGGTACGAAGTTCTGCTAACCTGTCCAACAAACACACTTACGCACTACCGAGTTACTATGGAGGTGATAAAACAAGATACGTCTCTGTGATATTTTACGTCATTGAAAAGAGACCACTAAACCTAGGATGTTTTATTTATACCTGGATAGAGAAATGAACAAATAAAAGTGAGGCGAGAAACATGCATCAAAGTAAAGATACGTAGTAGAAAATAGCCATCTGCAGCTTACAAAACTTTACTAGAGGACTTCAAACAGTATGTTCTCTTGAAACTTCCTGGCAGATTAAAACTGTGTTCCGGACCGAGACTCGAACTCGGGGCCTTTGCCTTTCGCGGGCAAGTGCTCCACCGACACTTGCTCTCAACTAACCTTTACAGTGTCTTGTTAATTCGTGAATGTTGTGAAGTGACTGTAGTGTGTTAAAAGTGGGTAGACATAAATTTAGTTTGCAGGGGCGATGCAATGCATATCCGAAAGAGGACTTCTATGTTCAAGACGAAAATTCTTTTATGAGTCACTTTTGTAACGTGAAACTCAGCTGGGAGAAGGTCAATTTAGAAAAATCCATTAAAAATGTAAGTCAAACGGCAAAAAAGCGTCTGCAGTGACCGCAGGAACTTCGTCTAAAAGGCAGGCTGCTGTTGCTGAGATGCTATACAATGCCACATAAATGAAATCTGCCAATGAATCTATGTGCCATGTTATAGTTAAAAGGTATATGAAGGCAAAACTAGGTAATGTTGAAGTTAGGTCATTTCTGAAAAAATATGTACCCGGTGATGATTGTATACCCAGTTCAGATAGACTTTGACGAAATATGTCAGTCAGTGCTGTGACGAAATGAAAGAAGAAATATATGATGCAATGAAGGATATTTTTATTGTGATTATTGCTGACGAAATTTGTGACAGAAATGGAAGGCGGGTATTTACAGTTTTATTTCGGACAATGACTGCAACATCAGAACAGAAACTGTATGTGGCTTCTTGTAACTTTTTAGTTGTCGTTAACAGAAGTACTTGTGCCCAAGCCGTAGTGGATACACTAAAACATTACACCATTAAATATGAAGGTGTTGTGGGTTTAGTATCAGTCTCAGCTGCATACATGGGATTTTGTTGCGACACACTTTAACACAATGATTATAGACCGTTTAATACGTTTCAAATACTGAGGGCACAAAATGAACTTCGTAGGTGACATCTTCATGAAAGAACTAATGGCGTTTCTGCACTCTCGAAAAACGAAAAACGTGTACCTTAAGTTCGTTCATGAGAAATTGCCTCATCTGCCACAGAAACTCTTTCCGGATTCAGTAATCACGGGAAGAAATTCTTTGTTTCTTGCAGGGCAGTATTTGGACTCACACCACCAGCAATAATCAAATTTCTCAGATGTTCAAAAATGTTCAAAAGTGTGTGAAATCTGATGGGAGATGACTGCTAAGGTCTTCAGTCCCTAAGCTTACACACTACTTAACCTAAATTATCCTAAGGACAAACACACACACCCATGCCCGAGGAAGGACTCGAGCCTCCGCCGGGACCAGCCGCACAGTCTATGACTGCAGCACCCATTGACCGCTCGGCTAATCCCGCGCGGCAAATTTCTCAGATCTTTCGAAAACAAAAGTGCTGCCATTGACCTCATTCCTGATTATTTTTATTTTAACTTGGGCCACAGTCATGGTAAATTTTTTAAATGATGCCACCACCATTTTACTGCAACAATTTTTATTTTATTGTTATACGATCCAGATATCGGCCTTAGGCCATTTTCAAGTACAGAAACTGCAATAACCAATAGAAATATAAATCACAGCCATGTAAAATAGTGTGTAAATACGATGATTCTTTACCTTGTTTACATGTCGAATGACATTATACTTGAATGATAACACAAGTCGTTATCGAAAAAGCACATCTGGTCGTATAGGCCACATCTGCCATTAGTAAAAGTGAAAACATCTCTAAAACGGCAAAAAATCATTACACTGAAATTCCTGCAGCATCATTCAAACTATCATTGTTGACCGTTTATAAAATGAAGCTGCATTAGATTTAGTCTTCCTACAATGCAAATTTGTAAGTGACACATGTGCTAGCACTGACAATTTAATTACAACAGCCGAAGGCATGACTTATCAATTTGAATATTTGTTATGGGAGGAAACTGAGAGTATCAAATTACTACTGAAAAATTCTGAAGACTGTTTCTCAAAAGGCGCTATTAATTGTTCTAGCACACTCCAAAGTGAAGCACAGAAAGCATTTTCAAAATATTGTCTCAAATCTGCTGCTATGAAAAGTTTAGAAAAGCTGTGTAAACACACAACTCAAGACTCAGTCAATATTTTTTTTAGAAAAACATTGGTAAGCTCCTCAGTCCTGTAGTTTGTGGTTGAAAGCTATATTTGAACGATTCTGCTGTTGTTAATATAGAAAAAAAATCCACATTTGGAAAGCATTCTATCCGACATTTTTTAAGCATTCCATCAACACCTTGTTAACTGTTTGAGACGTTATGAGAAGTCTGATGTAGTGAAATTATACTCTGTGAAAAGCTGAAATACGATGTATTTTGGAAAAACTGCTTTATCCGCAGTTTAGGCGACTGTCAATAGAGTGGATGCGGAGAGGTACTACTCAACGCAGAATTTAGTTGTGACAGAAGTATGTCAGTGAAGCCAGACATACTGGAAGAACTTCAATGATTGCATTCAACAGATAAACACTTGTATATAGGCCTATAATGTGTGTTAATTTAAATGGCAATTAACATTATGGGTATGCGATACAGAATAAATCAGTTTTCTCTATTGTTGTTAAAGAAAACTGAATAGTAAAGAAAAAAACGCATCGAAAAATATAAATGCTAAATTCAAATTTCAGAATGATAAATTTTCGAAGATTATTTGCAAATTTTGCGTAGCTCTATCCATTATGAAAATTGAACCTGATGATCTGGATTTTCCTCGATCCGAAGTTGTAACGTTTGCATTTTTTAAGTGTGCCATTTATGCGTGACCAAAATTCTCATTACTGATGAACGGTGAGTACAGTGCTCTGGGCACTTATGAATGATTCCAGAATAGCAGTTGATGTCGCTTCTTCAATAGCCACTTTAGATCGTCCAGCTGTCGGTTTGTATGTTACAAAGTCAGTTTCACAGAATTTCGCGAGAAGTTTCACCACCACACCGTGGACTGTGTAGGTGACGTTGATTGAAATCACCTGCGGTAACATGAACGCTGCTCTCTCATGCTGTCGGGATAAACTCACTACATTCGACTTGTATAAACATTATCAGCTTTCATGCCACCTGTAACGAAGAAACATCAGTCATAACTCGGGAACTAATAAAGTTACACTCAAATAGAAACCAGCATAGTTTTTCTCTCGTAATTCTCTATCCACTTCATGAGTCAGGAGACCCCTTTCAACTTAAAAGTTACGAGTTGCATCGAAGATGACGGCTTCCAAAATGGCTGCCATGTTTGTAACATAGTGTTGCGACCACATGTAGTAAGTGTTGCTTCACACAGTGGAGAATGGCAAAACTGAGGCACGCCGGCGACCGAGCCGTTGCGAAGTAAGCACGCAGAAATAGCCTTGCTGACAGCAGCAGTCTACCAACAGGCTGACGCAAGGACGCAGACAGACCGATCGGCGAGCAAAGCCTGGAGAGTGCTGACTAAGGGGAAGTGAGTGAAGCTCGCTAAGTTACACTACAATATACTGCGGGAGTAATAACAAAACGCTACCACCGAGGGTAAAAAACGTCCTCCTGCCGGATATAAATAGTGGAGCGCAGGCAGCAACAGACTGAAGATATTAGGAAGCAGTTCGGATGTGAGGACAGACGAGGTCCGTGTCCGAATGTTCAATCTTCGTAGATGATAATTCCGGAAGTCTGTTCCAGCTTACAGGAGTCATCTGTTCGCCGCCAGATGTCCAATTCAGCTCTGGAGGTCGGCCCGAGTTCGGTCGGCACTATGGCTGACTAACTACAGCGAGAACTTCCGGCAGCACCGGCCGCAGCGCGGTCTTGGTCACAGGCGCCGCTGGGGACTGACGCCCGGACTTCACGGCAACCCGGCCCCACGGCGCGTGGTCCGTTCATGACGGGACCTCGCGGACATCGCGACTGACGGCTTCCCAGCCGCCGGTGCAGCAGGCGTCGGAAGCTGACCTCACGGCGACGCGGCTCCGCGGGCGTGCCCGTACTGGGGCGCCGACCGGCGACGAGTTCATCTCAACCATAGGGCATCCTGGCTTCAGCGGAGCACTGGTGGCCTGAGGCTCCCGAGTGCGATCAGCGGCGCTCATTCTCGGAGAATCTACGCAGCAGCAGCCAGGTGGAGGGATCCGCAGGGCTGGGCAGCGACGACGAGGAGAAATTGTAAAGAAAGTTCAATAAATAATTGTAAAACTCCACGCCGCCTCAGTCTTTGGCGCAGCCACTGTGCCTGCTGCTAACAGGTGGTGCAGAAGTCGTAACAATAGCATCACGCTCCTGCCCTCTCTCCCATCTATTACTAGTTGACTTTATATTTATGCTTATAAACATGTGTTCGTTTCAGCAAGGCGGTTTAATACCTATGGACCATCCTGTACATATTACAGAACATGATACCATGTTTTCAATAGTTATTGTTTATGCTCATTATTAATTTTCGTGTAAATAACAAATTGTTAACATTTGTACTTAAATAAGTTTTATAGTATTTTATAGTATTGGCTGTGTCAGTGACACTGGTTTTACCAGTATTCCAGCCTCAAACTCCTTGATAGTTTACTTGGACTCTGGGTGGCTCTTCTGGTTCTCTCAGCTTCTTTCTACTCTACTGCATATTGCATAATTTTTGGCTATTCGACCAAAGCAGCCATTGTTGACGTACACTGTAGCAGCTAAGACTGGTTTTTCCATCACGTGTCCGAACGTTGCTGACAAGTCATTCGCTTTCTGCCTGAGGGCCTCGCATTTCTATACACGCCCGTCAGGTAAGTCAGAGACAAGCGTTATATGACAAGTTCAAATAGTAATTGCGAACTCCAAGGTGACGTGACGGAGGTGAATTCTCTGCATTAGTATGTGAATGAGATAACCTCCTATTAGGTGGGATTGGATGACATTGTGTTTGGAAAGGTCTTGAGAAAACTGTAAGCTTCCACCTCTGAAAATAGAACTCTAATGCAATACCGTTTGCGTTATGGAGTGTGAGGTTCGGCTGGAAATGATTCCATGTACACAATTATTATCAATGGAATCCATGTAATTCTAGTTCTGAGACCGTCAAGTCTCCAGTGGATTGCTTCAAGGTGCTTGGGCACTACAGCAAACACTGTGTCCCAGCATTTACTAGTAGTAATTTCCAGATAGATGTTATTCTACTCTGTTCGCTTACCTTAGTAAACTCCACAAAAAACATTCCCTGGTGTACAGCGACATGCAAAGTAACTCATTCAAGGAAAGTTGTCATAAAACGACTACAGTCGATGAGTCCCGATACTGGATAATGTTGTCTATTAGTCTGTTTCACTAGTTCTACACATCAGGAAGGTTCAAGAGCAAACTGAGGTGAACTCTTTGAAAAGTGCTAACCGTTGTGTATTTTCATACCGAAAACACACAAATACTGCCATCTAGCTCATACTAAACAGTATATACACGTTTCTCATTCGCAGCTCTTGGTTCAAAAGTTAATGTTTATTAGTTTCTGAAGGTCATCCACAATGCACACTCTGACAGATTCATCCCGATAATAGCCAAGGAAAACTTAAATAAGAGACGCGGCAGTGCTGGCTCACTTGTCGTAACGCAAGCAGCCGAATCGGATGTGTTGTGACAGCTGTGTGAGCACGATGTGACATCAGGAGGGGGGGGGGGGGGGGGCTCGTTGGGTAGCTTTCAGGTGCGATGATTGGCAGGCCTCAAAGTATCAGAAGTTCTGACGGCAAGTTAGCTAGCCAGACACACAGCCCACGTGGTGGGAAAAACCCGACCATTTGAGCGGACTTAGGAAGTTAATCGTCATTGCCAAACTGACTGAATAAAGAAATTTTTAAATAAGGGAAACTCTAAATAAGAACCAAACCAATCCGGTGACAGAGAAGCCAGTCACATGTTTTTAAAGACAAAAATTAGACGAGTGCTGGGTAATGGTGCGCCTTTGCTACGAGATTTAGTTAACAAGTTATTAAAAGTTATATGATGTAGATGTAAAACGACATTTAAAAACTACAATTTTAATTTTTTTAACATGGCTGTTTCTCAGCAGCCGTATATAATTTTCAAACGTAGGAATTACACACCCAACTGGTTAGAGATGTCGAAACCTAGGTCAATGTACGAAACAGTTCTTTGCAACCGATTGGCTGTGTAATTCCTACGTTCCAAAATTTAAAATTTAATGAGTTATGAACGCCTTCAGCTAATCAGACAAGTGGAGTGTCAATGGAGAAGTAATCAGATTTGCTCGCCAAAATATTATACAATTTTTTGCTTACCAGCCAGATAATGTCTACTAGCAAAGCCTGTATAATAAGCTGCGTGGTATTACGACTTGCAGGAAGTAGATCATCTTTAATTTAGCTAGCAAAACACTCAAAAAAATCATACAAATCTGATATTATAAATTGTGCCTGGTTTACATTGTCTTCTGTCACAGAGTTCCTCACATAAAAACATGGTGTGTCACTTTACCGAAATTTTCAGAACAACGGAAGGCATATCGTTCCTCTATCAAAGCTAGACCTCGACTTCCCGATAAATAGTCTGCGCAGTCTGTCTGCAGTTTCCAGAAAGGGAGACCACACTCTGTTCTGATTGGCTAAGACAAATAACGCCAATGAGCGTTGTTGCTACCCTCGTGTATTAGGTGCTTCCTTGTTCGAACAATCGTAAGAATTTCGTTAATTGTAGTATTCTGCCAAATTATGGCCTTTAAGAACCCCATAAAATCTTTAATAACCTTATATGTCTGAATAACTAAAGCTATTTCTTCTTCGAAATAAGTACTGACTGTTTATAAAATGACTTCTATACAGCTTTGATTATCTACTGCTTTACTGCATACATATTTAGTTACTTACAACTTTAAGAATCAATCCTAACATACACTGTTCATTCAGTCCAGGTCATATACTGATAGCATGTTGCGTGGTCTTCAGTCCTGTGACTGGATTGATGCAGCTCTCCACGATACTCTATACTGTGCAAGCTTCTTCATCTTCGAATGGCAACTGCAACCTACTTTCATCGAACTTGCTTACTGCATCCATCGCTTACTCTCCCTCTAGAATTTTACACCCCCAAATTTCCCTGCAATACTAAATTCCTGATTCCTTGATGTATCAGGATGCGCCCCATCAACCCATCCCATATATTTCTTTTCTGCCTAGTTCTATTCAGCATCTCCTCTTTGGTTACGTGGTCTAATCTTCAGCATTGTTCTGTTGCACCAAACGACAAAAGCTTCTGTTATCTTCTTATCTGAATTGTTTATCGTGCACGTTTCATTTCCATACAAGGCAACACCCCATACAAATGCCGGCCGGTGTGGCCGAACGGTTCTAGGCGCTTCAGACTGGAACCGCGCGACCGCTACGGTGGCAGGTTCGAATCTTGCCTCGGGCATGGTTGTGTGTGATGTCCTTAGGTCTGTTAGGTTTAAGTAGGTCTAAGTTCTAGGGGACTGATTACCTCAGATGTTAAGTCCCATAGAGCTCAGAGCCATTTGAACCATTTTCCATACAAATATCTTCAGAACAGACTTCCTAACACTTACATTTACATTCTATATCAGCAAATATCTCTTCTTCATAAACGCTTTTCTTGCCATCGCCAATCTACATGGTGAGAAGAATTGAACTACAAGAAATAAAATCTCATAACTTCTGAACTGTTTGCGTTAGGTCGTTCAAACTGCACATTTGGCCGCGGGACATGATGGGAATTAGTATGCGCATGTGTGGTTTGATTTAGCGAAGTATCCCACTTTCATTTAGATGGGTTCGTCAATAACCGAAACTGCCGCATTTGGGGGACTGAGAATCCGCATTTCGCGATCGAGAAGTCTCTTCACCCAGAACAGGTTATTGTGTGGTGTCCAATGTCCAGGCACCGAATAATCGATGTGACATTCCTTGATGACACGGTGACTACCGAACGGTACATGAAGGTGTTGGAAGATAATTTTATCCCCATTATCCAAAGGAACCCTGATTTCGACAAGATGTGGTTCAAATGGTTCAAATGGCTCTGAGCACTATGGGACTCAACTGCTGAGGTCATTAATCCCCTAGAACTTAGAACTAGTTAAACCTAACTAACCTAAGGACATCACAAACATCCATGCCCGAGGTAGGATTCGAACCTGCGACCGTAGCGGTCTTGCGGTTCCAGACTGCAGCGCCTTTAACCGCACGGCCACTTCGGCCGGCCAAGATGTGGTTCATGCAAGACGGAGCTCGACCCCATCGACATCAACCGCCAATAATGGCAGGCATATCAAACAAGTTATAACCTAAATCCGAATATCTGTAGCGACGTTTACATGCAGAATAAAGTGTGTGCACGCCGTGGTTTGCAACCTAGTTTATGTTTTTTTCATGTAGTTCAATAATTGTCACCCTGCACATTTAACAGCCTCTCTACATCAGCCAGCATCAGTTGTTTTGCTGTCCAAATAGCAAAACTCTTCTACTACTTTTAGTGTCTCGTTTCCTAATTTAATTCCTTCAGCATCGCCTCATTTAATTAGACTACATTACATTACCCTTGTTTTGCTTTTGTTAATGTTCATCTTATATCTTCCTTTCAAGACAAAGTCCAGTCCGTTCAATTGCTCTTCCAAGACTCCTGCTGTCTGTGACAGAATTGTAGAGTGGAAATCAATAACGGACTAAGTGCCAATAATCTGATTCGGTGTTATTCAGTTTTTTTGTCTTGTTTTGACAAAAATATTTTAATAGAAAAACCTCATCAATATTTTTTATTTATTGTCTACAGTAAGAGTCACACAATTATTGCACTTTTTTTAAATACCCTTTCTTTCACCAATGAAAATAAAGCTTTTATTCTGAAACACGCTGAACGTGCTAAATGCAATGCATGTATCGGTAAAAACTAAGTACGCATTATCAGTTCCTTTAACAGCAAACATTTTACAGATATATTTTATAGATACACTACCCTGTGATTAAATTATTTTTAATCCTTCTTTTAATTTATACGGCACAAAGTGAATTTAATTGATTAACTGTTCGAAAAATGTTCTGTTAGATACTTTCAAACACGGCAGGATCCGTTGCGGATCCTTACTGGAGCAAACAATCCTGTTGACAGAACAGCCACAAGTGAGCATTATAGCAGAGGTTGAAAATACCGCTTCAGTTGTAAATTACTTTATTTTCACACGACCGGTTTCGGACTGTTATAAACCCATCCTCAGGTGTCGTACTGGAAATAGCAAAAGATGAGAGATAGTTTTCACACACCACAATACACATAGAAAACAAAAAACAAATTTTTCCAAAAAGTTTTAAAAACTTTTAAAAAACATTTCGAAACCGCCAGTCGGGCTAGGTGCTATCAAACCTATGTTAATGTGCAAGTGGCACCCAGACATTACTACGAGCAACTGCCTGGGTAGGGAATATATACAAATGATATCACTACACTTACGCTACGCTGTGGTCCCCTCTCGAAAAAAAAAATAGAGAAAACAGATATTTCCACTCGCGAATACCGATGTCGGTGATGTGGCAGATTCCAAATTATCCCTACAATTTACAAGGTCAACTAAGGTGTTTCCCGTGTCTAGAGAACCGGCAATTATGTCTTCAACATGCTAGATGCACACACCACAATCGATTTTCTCTCACCTAAATAAATGCGAGAAATGTGCAGAAGCAGTCAACCGAACAATTTACGTGGGAGGGAACAACGGTCCAGTGCAAACGCACCTGCATATTCAATCTTCTCAAATTTCCACGCGATCACGAAATCTGTCCAACACATACTAAGTATTAGTTCCCTATTCTGTCGTCTAGGGAACAACACGGTTAATTCATCTACATTCCTACACTCCAACAGGCCTCTCCAGTCTGACAGCTCCTACCGTTAACCGGAAACGTGAATCACTCGCGCACAGGTCACCTACGCTACACGCATAAGCAGAATCATCATTCTAAGAAACCACCCTCATATGTATTTTATGCCTGTAATTACAAATAAAGTTAGGATTGCGGTTTCAACTGAATTACAACTGAATTTCTCCTTCCCTCCCTGAGTCTCTGCAACCCCTTCTCGACTGTTTCCCTCCCACGTCCTTCCCTCCCCGGCCCTCTTCGGTGCGCCCCGCGCCCGTCTCTCCACCCCCCCCCCCCCGCCATTTCCTCCCCTCCCTCCCTCCCACCCTTCTTCCTCTCTCCCCTCCTCCCCACCCTCCTTTCTTTCCTCCTCCCCCTCTCCTCACCTCCTTTTCCACTCCTCCCTCGTCAGTATGCCCCTGGCAGCTCCTCTCTGCTCATCGTCATCTGTGTACTACGTCAGCGTTGTGTTTCGTGCTGTTCTCCGGTGCATCAAGATTGTGTGCTGGACTTGTACATAGTGTTATTGTCAGTTTACGTGCTACGCCACCTGTCGATACTTTTTTGATCCAGTGTGTGGTTTTGTTTTGTGTGCGCTAATTTTTTATGGTTCTTATCTGCATTTTACAGTCGCCCCCCTTTTGTCTGTTCTCTTCCATGACGTTCCCCCTTTTTCTATATCGATGTACACCATATTCTCTCCTTTATGTTATTTTAAATGTCTTCTATTGTATGATTAATGTCTTTCAGCTGAAGAGCAGCGCATATGCTGCTGCCAGCCTTCCCCAGATGGGCCATTGAAATACAATAAAGAAAAAAAAACAATGAGCGAAGTATCGGAAATACATACTGCTGAGGGCAGTGGCTCTGGAAATAGAGATATCTGTACCATCGTTATCACTTTAGATACTCTTCCCTCTGCTATCTAAGTATTCCACAGTTATCTCCTTTGCGCATGTTGGGACACAAACACATACTTTTTAAGCCTGATGCTCAAGGTGAATCTATCATGCATCCCCTACTACTACTAAGTATAGTACTTGCCCATTAAATGATTCCAGACGATTCAAAATAATACTGAGAGAAAATCAGCGATGAGTGGAAATGTCTCATAAGTTTTTCTTGCAAGTGTTACCACTGTGTCTTAGAAAGAGAGGCGTAATCGGTCAGATTTTAAAAAACCCGATCACAACAACTACTGTGTGTTACTGTCACAAGCGGTCTTGGTTCTACAGGTGTACACAAGTATCCATGTTGAAAGCTATACTGGCTTTATAAATCGAGGTATGGTATTACCTCCGAATGAATTGGTTTTTCAGGACAAATACTGAGATGGTGATCGTAGGACTGTGTATTATCATACCATCAGTGCGGTTACACATAGCCCACAATGCACCCTCGTAATAAAATTATCGAATTTTGAAAGTGATTCGGCTAAGGAGCATGGTATGAAACAGGTATTTGCAACCCCTCACGCCACCACCACTAGATATTTCTCCAGTATTTGTAACGCATTCTGTCTCGATGCCTTATCATATTTCTGGCACTCCCATATCTCGAAACGAGTCACCTTTCTAGAACCTATCTGCTACAGTAAAATTCCAATGTGGTTTTAGTCAGTCCCTACGAATCCTGCAACCAGGCCAACGTGCTATCGTCGTTATTCTGTACCATCCAACAGAGAAAAATTATGAACTATAAAAGCTCCACTAATTTCATCTGATATAGAACTCACCTAGGAGCCGTTGCTGATGAGATCACGTATAACTGCGACGTGGGTCCAGTGCAGAGAGGGAGTTGTTGCAATGCTTCCCAGAATAGCATTCCTCCTAGCATTCCTAATGGTACATCTCGTCCATCATTGAATTTACCTGTCAAACTGCTGCTGCTGCCGGTGCAGGACGATCCTATTAAATATACAGCTTTTGCTCCACTGAAGAGGCCAGTTTAAAGTTTTATCGCCTGTACTGTAGGAGGATGATCGTATCTCGTGGACTAAATCGCAAGAGACGCTCCATGTGACCCTGTCTTGTTGTTTGAAACATTATTTTTTTCTGCTGTAATATGCTTTGTACACTGCCATACATTTTGTTTTTCTGCCACGACTTTGAGGTCTGTGTCAGTTTCTAGACTGACATTAGGACGTTCTGATCCACGGCCTCTTGTAGAAAACTAGACGTCGCACAATGTAAATCATATTGTTACTATGGCTACCATAACATGCCACAAACACTGGATGATTTTAAATAAAAGAGAGTTAAAACATGAGCAAATTTGGGGAGTTTTGCAGCGTTGTCGATGGTTTCCAAACTACAGTCCGAGAGTGATTCACGAGCTCTACATTTAAACTCATCTGTCATAGTCATGAAATAACTGATGACTCTACGTTCCGTTTCGACTGATTCATCTATTGCAGTCATGTAAGCGATCACTTTTATGGTGCTATCCACCCACCAAACCTCTTTCTACAACTCAAACAAGCGATGTCGGTCAATCATTATGTGGTAACCAACAGCGTGCCAGTGGACGGGTGGGATGAAAAAGTCACCATCAATGTACTCTAATAATAAACATCACAGTTGATAGTGTGAACAATTTTAGCAATTTTACAGTAATTTCACCACTGACCAATGATGCGACAGCATGTATTCCAATTTCAGTATCATAGCTAAACTGCCCCTTCTCCACTTTGCGAGTATCATTGCAAACGTGGATAGATGACTGTGCAGTACGTCCATTCATTTTTGATTCTCGAACACATGCACCATCAAAGTATATTAGACAGCACTCTACATATTTCTAACACCTCTAGCATAGTGCTTAATTTACGATCTATCTCTCTGTGCATGGGAGTCACAGGGCATTATCGCTGTCTTTGGGTAAAATTAGGGAGTGAAGGACTCTCCTCACATTGTCATTGACCAACTCGCCCTGCAGCACCGTTACCGATTTAATCTGCAACCGACCAGAAGTAGGCCGCTACACTCCAAGTCTCGTGAATGAATGGAGCTAGCCGAGTCCTCACCCATCCAAGTACACAAGATTTCTTGAGATGCGCCCATGTCGAGGAGGTTAGCACCCATTATCGGAGTATAGTAACAGATTTGAATGTGTCGTGACGTAATAGCAGACGGTTGAGAGGAACAAGAAACGGATGATTTTTATGCACGATGGAGCACCAGACGGATGAAGTTCGACGCATTTTTACGTAAATCAACCAAGCTATCAACTCTAAAGTATCGTTCTAGAATCTAGGATCAGTGCCTGGAAAGTATTCGTAAGAGAGAACATAAACACACGCACTCCTAGTGCTACAACGTTCTGCACTGAAAACGGGCTATAATGTTAGATCGCTTGCGTTTCCGACCTATCAGTCGTGTGGAATGAAGCGCTGTTAATATTCCTATGTAATAAATATGTTTCAAGTGGATGACATACACCCTTCTTGCAGGTTTCTCTACGATAAACTATGGTAACAACCTGTAAAACGAAAAAACTACTTCCTTAAGACAGTGGCTCTGTGTGATACATGCACAATACAGATTTCCAGAGATGCATAGCATCCACTGCTCACATCCGATCATGGCTCAGAAATTATACCATGCCTACAACAGTCCTATATAAAATGATCGTTAATAACAGCGAATACTTCTTATAAGGAAGCAGATAAACGAATAGCAACAGTGTCCAACATGTGAAAATTACAAGTCATTCGGCCACCAACTCTGTAAACAGCACATCTGCCAAGCAAATGTATATACGGGGATTGCACTGCTTCACAAGCAGCTATCGCTAACTTATTTATGAAGCTGAAGTTTCGATTTTACACCCAAGATGCGATGGAGGGGTGGAGTACATTGCATAAATCAAAGTTTGTTTAGAGGAATGTGCCACGTTTCATCACACATGAGATGGAAGTCCTCTGATGACCGACAGGTTTACTGTTACCGATCGCAAATAGACAGTGCTTTAAATCACATACAGAACACGTGTCTGTATACGAGTCAAAAGCAGGCTATGTCACATGACTGATGTATCCTGACAGAACAGTCGAAAAACTGATCTGCAGCAACTTCCTCCTCTCTAGAATGCACCATCAGTCCACCATTAAATCGTACCCCGTTACAGCTCCATCTCAATCGATCACCCCGTCCACTCTCTGTTATCCTTTAACACAGATGCAAGTAAGTTTAGATGTAGATGGTTGTCTGTCTTCCTGAAATGCATCAAATGCAGTAGTCAACTCTCATGTATCACTGGTACCTCAATAGACATACAGTATAATGCTACCTCGACAGAAAAAAATTGACTGCTTCCCTCATTCCCTTTGCTTCCATGTCGACGTTTTCTCGGATTCCTCTTGCTGCCGCATACTTGTTCCCATGTACAAACTGTTCTGCGTGAACCAGAAGATACGCAAGTACTTCCTCAATTTCCCCATATTTTTGTGTATATTTGATCAATTTATATCTATCCCCCATCATTTTCGCAGTTATATCGATTTTATTTCAGTTCTATCCATGCGATCATGATATAACCCCTCATTCTCTGTTCTAAAATTGCTTTTAAATGTAGCACAGCTGCCAACACCTAGCCCTAATGCACTGATCGGGGGGCGTAGTATAGCACTGTACTAGATTGTATCCAGTCACCTCCACATTTGTAGAGCTTTTCCTCTTTTTTGTATAATTTAATTAAGTAGTCAATCAAATTGCTAATAGTGAGAGGGGGGGGGGGGGGCTATTCCAATAACTCAGGCCTGAAAGTGTACCTGGAGCAGCGAGCTGTTGGGGTTTCCTGAGGGAGGAAGGAAGTGGGATGGGGTGGGAGAACAATAGGTTAGTTGTGGTGACATGGAAAACCACTTAACAGAACAGTAGGTTAAGGACCTGTCAATCAAAGGAGAACAACAGGTTAAGTAGCTGTCAATCAAAGGAGAACAATAGGTTTGCCGCTGAGTGCATACCTACCCCTGATGCAGGCAACCCACTCTAACAAAATGCACTAACGCTTGCCTAGCTCCACTACTTACTGGTACTCATATCAGTTTAGTTTTCCTTTCACAACAGCATCTGTTAAAACTGTCCCATTGCTATGTTATTCGTTTGAGTATGGAAGTAATAAACCCACTAGGCGAAACTTCCTGGTAGATTAAAACTGTGTGCTGGACTGAATCCTCCAGGTGTGTGTTCAGTTAAGTTAACAATTAATGACACCATTTATAAATTTGAGATGGGATCTATAAAACAGAAAAGGTCTTACTCAGATGTGGTACTGAGAAAAGATTTACTCCTCCAGCATCAGGGCGTGCAACAGCACCTCATAGTCCCAAGAAAATCCATGAAAGGGGCCCATTCCTTGAAATTCCGATACACCTCGTATCTTTCTGTTGAAGGCGGCCAAACTTGTAACAATAAATGGCGGCCTAGAAGAATTCTCTGGTTGACAGTCAGAATCAACGTGACAAAAGACGGCTGAGTCGCTCACTCAAAATGACGTTCTAGAGTACAGGTGCCTGTGAAATAAGGTCTGTGTAGAATGGAAACTGAGGGAGAAGAAATAAGAATTCTTGTGCATCTAGACAGTTGTGGGGTATGAGATGTAGTAAAAACCGATAGGAACCACACTGGCCAGTTTGCGAGAAGCAACAGAGTAAAGATTCCTTTCCCAAAGAGAGAGTTAAGAAAAGAGGGAAGTTATTTCTAGTCTGGGAAGTGTACACAATCTCACCACTACCACTGCCTGCAGTAGTTGCCGGCTAATTCGTCCCACGTGACTGATTCTGAGCAAAGTTTGTTATGCCTGCTTTTAAAGGAGTATTCGTAGTTATCTGAAGACAGACATTACTTGCCAACTACTGATTTCCTCTCTAGTGGATATCATTTTGTCGAAGTACTTATTGTGTTGGCAGAGAGGCTTGCATATTTGCGTAAACCTGAGGGCTATGCAATCTGTAGAACAGCTACTGGCATAGTCTCCCATGCTGGACAGCCTCTGTGGATGAACCAGACAAGATATGTCCCAGAACACTTCATCTCTCCCACAACCACTCCCATAGTCCTTCCCCAATTCCCCAGATACCCCATACTAAGGAATGATTCGATTTGTTCCAAAGGGTGCATGGCACATAGGAAGGTGTGTCACTAATGGAGTCTGAGGGATTGTGGGCAACCTTACTGAGTAATTAGTGTTGCACCATGTGGAATTCTTTGTTGTTGACTGAATGGATACCCAGTCCTCATGGGACCAAAATGGAGAACAAAGAAAACTGATGGGCTTGATGTGACTTCAGACATCCAAGCATCGGTACTGAAACTGATGGAAGCTGTTTGCACAATTGGATCAGATGATAGCCCAGTCCAAATAGTGGAAACTGTTACTGAGGAGTTAGTCCAGGTCTAGATCAAATCATTGTCTGGGGAGTACAGTAGGAAACTTATCAAAAAACAAAAAGAAAATGGAGGTAAAGAATGGCTTTCTAAATGTAAATGGAGGGAACTGAAGGGTGTTGAACATAAGACCTCCAAAAAACCTGTCTCTTATTGAAGAGGGAAACCAGATCCCTTCTCCCACTAAGACAGGGAACAAAAGAACAAGGGACGAGACCAATACTTGTACTTTGCAGGATAAACGCATGCAGAAAAAACCGAGGCAAGGATTAGGGAAACGGACGTATAATACTGTAAACTCGGGTTGCAGGCTCCAACAGGGATATCCACTGGTCAACATTACCTTGTGGCATATGGAGCTATTTCAGGTGGCACTGTTAGAGAAGATTGGGGAGGACGAAACTCCAGGCTCAAAATTCAGGAGGGTCTGCCTGGACAAGGGTGCTCTTATGTTTGTCTGTGAAGCATGAAACAGCGAATTGGCTTAAGGAGATGGTGCCCAAGATATATCCGTGGGAGGACACGAAGCCGCTGGTCAAGACAGCGCCTCAACTATTCAAGGCCATAAAGATATCAGTTTGGGTACCGAAACTTACTAGCGATACTTCTCCTAAGACTCCGTTCAGGAAAGTACGGTTGCAGAACCAGAAAGTCTCGACGGAAAACTGGAAGGTGATTAAACGAAAGATTATATTGGACAGCCAAATCCTTGTGACAGAAGCAGCGAAAAGTCCATGATAGCAATGCAAGAACAGGACCTGAAATTGTACTTTGGGTTCTCGCCGACTGCCACCAGGATCATCAAAGACATCGGAGAGACAATGGTGGCACGTTGTAGCCTGCAAGTGTTGTAGATAAACCTGCAACACAGTAACGGGACAACTGCCGACCTGAGCCGTCTTCTGAGAAGATAGGAACCCTATCTATATAAAGAGATCGTTTCAGGCCTTGGAAGAATTGGAGGTAAGTTGATTTATGCTAGAAATCTCAACGTGCGTCTGTATTAAGAATGGAATATCGGTCATGCTGATGGAGGACTTCCCCAAGGGGACTTCTCCAAGCTGGAGAGGGTTCAGTTAGATTCCTGTATAGGCTATTTAGGGTCACCCTAGCAGCAGGAATCATTCGTAATGGTTGGGGGACAGTGAGAACTGTTTTCACTACAAAACCAAGGAGGATTTACCATATGAAGGCTATAGGTATGCAATAGATCAGTCTCTTCTCCTTTCTTGTAAACACACTACAAAATTTGGTTAGTGTACACATGAAGGAAAGAGGTCAGCTGAGGTTCCTCTACATGAAAACCAACAGGCATATCAACCAACTAAATCACGTGAATCAGCATTTCACCAAATTATTGTGAAGTAGGAGAAAGCTCTACACCTCCAAGAAATTTCTCTCTGCATCTTCCTGGATAGCGAGAGGGATTTCAGCAATACAACCTCCAAAACTATGGCTAGAGTTGCAGAGGAGCGTGACACTGAGTTCATCATATGCAGGAGGGATTAAGACCATGCTAAGTAGAAGAAAGGTAGAAACCATCACGGTAAATGAAAAAATGGTGATCAGCACCACCAGAGAATGTCCGCAAGGAGGGGTTTTGTTGCAGAGTGCCGTGAAGCCTTTTTCAGAGTAGGGGAAAGCAAAAGGGTAAACCTGCTGAGAGTCCCCAGCCACTCAAGAATTAGCAGAAATGGAAAAGTTTATAGACTGACCACGACAGTCATGAAGACTCCTTTTATTGGACCAGAAGCTGTTCTAATCCTCACTAAGCTGATGGTAAAATCAAAACTATGTAACTGGACCAGGAGGATGTACATCGAATAAGCCTATGATTCAGAAACAAAAGCTGCCAAAGCCATGTTTCAAGAGAAGTTTTGTAAACCTGAACCTGAACAGGAGACAGAATAATCTCAAGGCAGGACTGGCGACTGACCATGGGAACTTTGTAAACACCTACACACATGAACAAGCCCCAAACTATAGACTATGTGGTGAGGTGGATGAAACTGCACTGCACCTAATATTCGAATGCAAAGCTCTGGAGGAGAAAAGACACAAAATATTTGAGGCATTAAAGCCTGAAGAATCGTGCCTATTACGGAACTAGTAAATGGTCTGCTACTACCTATAATGGTACCTTTTGTCTTTACTGGAATCATAGAGAGTAAACTGTACAATACTTAAAACCAATGTTGTTTTATCTCCCTACATTAATCAGATAAGCTATTCATCTTGTATACCATGAAATCTTTATTGGAAATGTAGGGTCAATTGACCAGAAATCGTAGCGAATTGCGTATCAGTTACAATCTGCTGTGGAAGAAACAATCCAGCATTAACTCGATGCATTCATCCATCAGCCAGCACCTTGTCAAGTCCAATTGTAGTTGTACCGAAGGAATCAGATAATGACAAGAACATCTATGACCTATGTGTAGACATGAAATCAGTCAAAAAGTTTACAAACCCTCACACCTACCCCTTGCCAAGTATTGACAAAATGCTGAACAGATTAGGTAATTGTAAGTTTTCCACTAGTTAAAGAAGTATTGACGAATTTGTCTCTGTTGGTACGTTCTTAGTTTGTGATGCCATTTATACTTTAGTGCAACACCACAGGCTTTGCCGTAGTTGTTTAACTAAGCCAGGAGCAAGGCTGCGAAGAAAAACCAACTGTCTTATAGGGTGCAGCAATCAGTCGTCCTTTTTTTAGGTTTTATTACGCAAATCCAGTCACCGTTCTTTGAATACTACTGTATCAAAGTAGTACTCCGCTGGTGGTCATGGAAAGCGCCGTATCGATACGTGAATGCCATCCGACCGATAGTGCAACATATCGGCAGCATATTGGCGGGTTCAAAAATGGTTCAAATGGCTCTGAGCACTATGCGACTTAACTTCTGAGGTCATCAGTCGCCTAGAACTTAGAACTAATTAAACCTAACTAACCTAAGGACATCACATACATCCATGCCCGAGGCAGGATTCGAACCAGCGACCGTAGCGGTCACGCGGTTCCAGACTGAAGCGCCTTTAACCGCACGGCCACAACGGCCGGCATATGGGCGGGGCATTCGTCTTCATGGACGACAATTCGTGCCCCCATCGTGCACGTCTTGTGAATGACTTCCTTCAGGATAACGACATCGCTCGGCTAGAGTGGCCAGCATGTTCCAGACATGGACCCTATCGAATATGCCTGGCATATAATGAAAAGGGCTGTTTGCGGACGACGTGACCCACCAACCACTCTGAGGGATCTACGCCGAATCGCCGTTGATGAGTGGGACAATCTGGACCAACAGTGCCTTGATGAACTTGTGGATAGTATGCCACGACGAATACAGGCATGCATCTATGCAAGAGGTCTGCTACTAGGTATTAGAGATACTGGTGTGTACAGCAATCTGGACCACCACCTCTGAAGATCTCGCTGTGTGGTGGTACAACATGCGATGTGTGGTTTTCATAAGCAATAAAAATGGCGGAAATGATGTTTATGTTGATCTCTATTCCAATTTTCTGTACAGGTTCCGGAACTCTCGGAGCCGAGGTGATGCAAAACCTTTATTGATGTGTGTAGATTTTCGACTACCAGTCATGAGCTACGACCCAAAACACAATAAAATTATTCTTGACAAAAGTTAGTCCTCATTTCCTCTCTAGAAAACTTTCAGCAGAGATAATGCATTCAGCAGGCGTTCCGAGGTGCAGTGGATAGCGGTTTCGACTGCCGATAAGGAAGTCACATGTTTGGATCGTGGTATTGTTATACATTTTTAAAAGTTTTATACGAAATACGAAAATAGCATTAGCAAAAATTGATTGTAGCACTTGGTTCGATTGTAGGATATATTTTACATAGCTTCGCGTTAGTTTTAGTCTGAGAAATGGGTAACAGGGGATAAATGCATTTACTTTGCAAACACTCACTTTTCTGAAAAGCATTGCTAGTAGTGAAGCTGCCCACAGTGCAACGAGGTGTAGGACGATGAGGTTATACGGAGAGATATGAAGCGTGAACAACATGCAGATGACACAAATGTACGGGCTGTGGTGTTTGTGAGTTTAAAGTAACGTTAGCGGCTGAAGCAGACTTACTTCATCTTTATGTAAGATGATGAAATTGCCAAAGTTTGAACAATAAGGACACTAGCTGCACAGTACTGTATTTTTTCTAATAAAGTAAAAAATTTGCGGTCACAGTAACTAGAAAACATCTTTTTCAATGTAACGTTTGTGAACAGCGATTGCAAATGTAAGCACATGTAAACAGTAAGGAAAACAAAATAATATTCTTTGGTAGAGTTTTATAATTATGATTTGGTTTTCATAGGAGACGGCTATCGAGTCATTTTACAAATAAGTTAAAACGTTCTTTGGGATTAGACTCGAACCAGCGATCTATGGCCATCATCTTATAAAGTTCGATGGTCTACAGCTCTAATAACCGAGCTACCGAACATTTGAGATGTAGTTGGATAAAACGACATTTTTCACTAAGATTTTAATTTGGTTGAATAACGCTAGCCTTCGTTGTAACAGTGGGAGAGCATATCTCGGAGGTAGGTAAACATTATCTTCACAGTGCAGCACATGGTTATTTAAGTTAGTAAACTTGTGTGTCGACGTGATGGCAATTTGTGGGTACAGTGCAGCCACATTTTTTGGATCTTCTCATTCTCTGTAATGCTCAAAAACAAGTTTTCAGGAGTTTTGTACAATATGGTACTATACACCACTTGTAACACATTTTGCGAAACGTATATTCCAAAGCAAGACATCACTGTGAATCAACATTATGACAGTAGGAGCAGCGAGCTACCCAGTGACGTCACAGGCATCACATGACTCGAATGGAGCGTTTTAGCGGGATTTAAAATTATTTGAATTTCATTTCCGTTTTGTAAAGGAATACTGAAACACAAGAGGGAAAAAAGCATGGTAGGAGCATAAAATGACATAATTAATCATTTAAGACAATTTCAAAAATGGTTCAAATGGCTCTGAGCACTATGGGACTTAACATCTGAGGTTCAGTCCCCTAGAACTTAGAACTACTTAAACCTAACTAACCTAAGACATCACACACATCCATGCTCGAGGCAGGATTCGAACCTGCGACCGTAGCGGTCGCGCGGTCACAGATTGATGCGCCTAGAACCGCTCGGCCACTACGGCCGGCAATCATTTAAGACAATTTCCAGAAAACCACCAAATACCATATTGTTACCTATGACCATCGAAGTCTATTATCTTTGTTATGATTGATGTTCAAGATGTGCTCAAAAAAGGTTCAAATGGTTCGGAGCACTATGGGACTTAACATCTGAGGTCATCAGTCACCTAGAACTTAGAACTATTTAAACCCAACTAACCTAAGGACATCACACACATCCACGCTCGAGGCAGGATTCGAACCTACAACCGCAGCAGTCGCGCGGTTCCGGACTGAAGCGCCTAGAACCGCTCGGCCACCGCGGCCGGCCAGATGTGCTGGTACTAGTTCACTAAACATCGGTATTGTAACGGGCCACTACCTGAAGTTCTTCCAACGCATATGTGGTAATCATAATTATGCTGTGATTGATAATTTGTTCAAAGAGTATAGCCTTACATTTCCTGGGACAGTAATGTACTGTGATGTATATTGATGTATTACTGTGTAACCAATCCCCTTCTGAGTAATCCACGCTGTAGCGTCATGTCCAGATACTACCAGTTCTACATAAGCAAGAAGCTGCGGAACTTTTTTTAAATTATATTTTTAGCAACTGGGCGTTCAGAGAGATGGCTTAACGCTCACTACCGTTAGACACTACTTCCAACATATTTTGAGCGGCTCAGTTCTTCAGCTACCAAAGAGTTACGACCACAGTCTTCAGTTCTGCTAATCGGCGTCGTGAATTAATATTGATGGGCGACTGTAGTTAAGTTGTTACTTCGTTTATTTTTGTCCACTCCTGTTTAATTATTACTCTACTGCTGAGCCACCCTCGCTATCCTTTGCTTATTCTTTTGCTGAGAAGAATAGCTCCTGACTAAACTTTTTCAGCAATGCTGGTCCACAATTTCGCCTTTTCTAGCCAAGATCACTAGGACATCGTTTCTCCCTTCTTGCCGCCTCAACTAGTCTCTCTCTTCAAATCCCTGTTTGAGAATGAACCTTTCTCGAATGCTCCCATCACGTACACAGTTGATACTAGAACCATGCTGCTAACTTTGCACCCAAACCCTTGTCGACCTCAGGGTAAGCTTCACAGTGTCCCTCCCCGCTGTCACACAAGAGCATCTGTCCGCAGTGATCGCGTAGATAAACCATTGGTCTCCAGGGATATACAATATCCAGGCGCTTGTTTCACCACACACACTTGTGTAATCATTATGAAATTATGTACTTGTTTTTGTATTTGCTTTTCAAACTACATTTTCGGCTACTAATCCATGCACTTGACCGTAGAAAAAGTATTAAAGACCTCTGGCATTGCTTCCAATTTAAGGTGTAACAGCTTTGATTCCTTTACAAGTAATCACCTAACGGGTGTGAGACTCTTACGTAGTGAGCAATATGTAGTCCAACTGTGAAGCTATAATTTAGATGGAAAATCACCAATCCACTCGAAAATAATTCCTTCCACTAACTTACGCAATTTTCCACAAACAAACGTTTAACCTGACTTTGTCTTAATCTTAGTGCCAAATCGGTTAGTGTAATAGTCAGTCAGATATGTGGTAGTCGCCATTTACACATCAACCAGTAATACTGGAAACTGAACCCTACCTCCTAAACATTACAAATGCCGATTACGGAATCTGCTATGATCATTCCGTGATACCCTAAACCTATCGTGTATCTTTAGCCGGTAGCGGATTACTATTAAATAGCTCCCAAAATGGCATTATCACTTTCTCCTTTAAACTATCCGCTCATTTGGAATACCACTCTACCATTAGTTTGATAGTCGATATACCGCTGGATGTGCCTCCAGTGACACTTGGTCGCTCCCACATAACTACGATCATTTGCTACAATCCTTGGATAAACTCATTACCGAAGAAAAAGGACAAATTATTGTGAATCGCACTATCACTCACATTGAGGACTGGCATCAGCAGAAATATATGTCAGCTTTAACATTGCGTAGCAGCGTTTCCAATCCTCTAGCCTTAGTTCTGTTTAGTGCTATTATATGGACCTTATACAGAAGAAGTTATTGTTAACGCTTCTACAAACAGACTCAACCAGTTCTGCCTGTGCCAGCCACAAGGCAAGTATAACAATCAGTGAAGGAGGGACTCCCTTAGATACGTATGGATAGTTTTAAGATTATTCATGCGAAGTGATTTTTAAAAGCATTCTTGCAGACTCCCCCTCCCCCCCCCCCCCCCACCAATGAACCATGCACCCTGCCGTTGCTGGGGAGGCTTGCGTGCCTTAGCGATACAAATAGCCGTACAGGTGTAACCACAACGAAGGACATTTTCAGTAGTTGCAGGGCCAACAGTCTCGATGATTGACTGATCTGGCCTTCTAACGTCAGCCAAAACGGCCTTGCTGTGTTGATACTGCGAACGGCTGAAAGCAAGAGGAAACTGCACCCGTAATTTTTCCCACTGGCATGCAGCTTTATGCATGGTTAAATGAAGATAGAGTCCTCTTACGTAAAATATCCCGGACGTAAAATAGTCCCCCATTCGGATCCCCGGGGTGGGACTAATCTGGAGGACGTCGTTATCAGGAGATACAAAACTGCCGTTCTGCGAATCGGAGCGTGGAATGTCAGATCCCCTAAACGGGCAGGAAGGTTAGAAAATTTAAAAATGGAAATGGATAGGTTTAAGTTATATATAGTGGGAATTAGTGAAATTGGGAAGCAGGAGGAACAAGACTTATGGCCAGGTGAATACAGGGTTATAAATAAAAAATCAAATAAAGGCAAAGCAGGAGTGGGTTTAATAATGAACAAAAAATAGGAACGCGGATGAGCTACTACGAACAGCATACTGAACGCACTATTGTAGCCACGATAGACACGAAGCCCACACCTATCACAGTAAAACAAGTTTACAAGCTAAGTAGTTCCGAAGATGATGAAGAGATTGAAGAAATGCATGATGCGATAAAAGAAATTATTCAGATAGTTAAGGGAGACGAAAATTTAGTAGTCGCGGGGGACTGGAATGCGATTGTAGGAAAGGGAAGACAAGGAAATGTAGTAGGTGAATATGGACTGGGGGAAAGGAATGAAAGGGGAAGCCGCCTGGTAGAATTTTGTACAGAGCATAAATGAATCATAGCTAACACCTGGTTTAAGAATCGTGAAAGTAGGTTGTATACATGGAAGAGGCCTGGGGACACTGGATGGTTTCAGATAGATTATATTATGGTAAGACAGCGATTTAGGAACTAAGTTTTAAATTGTAAGACATTTCCAGGGACAGATGTGGACTCTGAGCACAATTTATTGTTTATGAACTGTAGATTGAAACTGAAGAAACTGCAAAAAGGTAGAAATTAAGGAGATAGGACTTGGATATACTGAAAGAACCAGAGTTTTAGAGTTTCAGAGAGAGTATTAGGGAATGATTGACAAGAACGGGGGAAAGAAATACAGTAGAAGGAAAATGGGTAGCCTTGAGAGTTGAAATAGTGAAGGCTGCAGAGGATCAAACAGGTGAAAAGAAGAGGGCTAGCAGAAATCCTTGTGTAACAAAAGAAATACTGAATTTAACCCTTAACCCGAAACATCTCTGAAATGTGCGTAACTAGAAACATGCAGTCTCTCAGACCACCTAATATTTTATATCACAGAACTCCACATAAGCTGATAGAAATCAAGTAAATAGTCAGTTAATTCATGTTATAAGTAAATTTAGTACTTTTCAGCCCATATGAACACTTTGTTATACAAATCATCTAAAATAAACACGAAATATCACAAGTACGTGCAGTAATTCAGTGTCAGATTTCATGTTTTTGACCACTATTATACCAGACAATATATCCCTAAATATAAATAAAATATTGCAGAAAATGTAAATAAAAAGATAATAATCAATTGAACTGAAATATTAAATCACATCTCTTTTGCACAGTCGACACACATCTTTCTGCTGCATTCCAGGCAAATGGGTGACCATATTTGATGCACTTCCACGCCGTTTTCCTCTTCTTGGACGCAGGGCGCTTCATACACGTCTTCCTTTTATCCATTCTATCACTTGGTATGCCTTCGCTTAATTGCTGTGTGTCTCCCAGAACTTTGTCGATCAATTCCTTGACATTTCTAGGTAAATTTTGAATTTCCAGGTATCTTCTTACATGTGGCTCTCTCAGCTCCATGGCCAGACTTTTGGTGAATTTGAGACGAGTTAGCATGGGACTTCCTCTGTAGCACAAATACATAAAAAGCTGTTCACGCAACTGATGGTTACAAGTGTGTAAAAGACTGCCACTGACCAACGCCTTGTACGTCTGTTTGACGAATAATTGGCACATTTCATGTCGAGCAAATCTACTCCAGATTTCGTTGCCGTGTAGTAACACATAATTTCTGGTTTATTTTTATGGTATCATTTTCAGTGGAATGATGCGTTGAAGACTCAAGAATTACTGCCTTGTTTCTCCTAGGAAGAAATGTAACCAGTGTTGTATTCTCATAGAATCCATATAATGCTGTCCCAACTGGCCTACTTTTATCATCCAAAAACTCTTAGAGAATTTCGCGTTTGTTCTTTCTAACCGTTCCTACGTATGTTAGTCCTCTCTTGCTCAGCTCACGAATGAGTTCTATAGATGTAAACCTGTTGTCAGCGGTAATGTTTCTGTTCCTACCTTCTATTGGTTTGCACAGACATAAAACAGCCTGAGTTGGTTTGGCTAGCTTTTTCTCTTCTTCTGTCAGGCCACATCCATCACTATCTTCCCCTGAATATATGTAGGCATTGAAGAGGTAAGTGCTTCCAGAGTCTGCCAGGCACATAATTTTTATGCCATACTTGGCTGGTTTGCTAGGCATATAAACGCGGAAAGGACATTTTCCCCTGAATGGTAATAACATTCCATCCACTGCAACATTGACTTTTACAAAGTATAATTGCTGAGAATTGAAAATGAATTTCTCAAAAATGTTTGATATTGCAGCTGCGCGATCTGACTTCTTTCCTTCGTCTCTGGTAGTCGCGTCGTCAAGTCTCAGGCTGCTTAGAAGTATTTCAAAGCGCTTTGCCGACATTGTCACCACAAACATAGGACGACCGACAACATACCTTCATGACACGATTTTAATATTGATGTCATCATTAGAAGGCCTATGAAAGCTTTGATTACAACATTGTCAGTATCTCTGTGATTGGACAGATTAGTTGTGTCCTGCAAATTTGCCCTTATTGTATTCAGTTTCACGTTTGTACGTAAAACTATGTCATCTATCATGTCATCATCGAATTAATTCTCCCATATTTGAGATTTAGTAGGACTTTGTCCCAAACTTCGACTTTTGGCTGTTAAGCCAGGCATTCCACCCTTCAGAATGCCGTGCTCTGGTGTTCTTCTCTTTCTAACAGGCTCAGAACGTTCCCATTGTAAATCATTTTTACCGTAAAAGTACTGTGTTTGCTGTGAGGTATTATCTGTAGTATAGACCGCTCTAGGCTCTTCTTCCTATAAAACATTTTCTTCACTAGTATGAGAGTCTGTTTCATGGTGACTATCACCTATCGCGACATCTGGATCACCAACAGAATCGTCAAATGTGTCGTCATCGATCCATTTTCCTCTTCATCTAAATTCCGTAACTGCTCTTGCACCCAAGCTTACAAATCTGAATTAGCTGCAAATATGTCACTTTTCTTAGAAAGTCGATCCATGTTGTACCTGAAATATGACATAAATCCACGCATAGAAGAAGACGCTATAAAATAACAGCCACTGAAAGCAGAATATGTGGTAATTAGAAACATGCGGTTTATTGGACGTACCATATTCTTGTACGTTATACGAAACATTCGGTATTACAGGCACACAACTTCGCGCACTCCTCTAAACAATACTCTGTATGTCTTCACTGACGAAGTAAAACTTATTGTTGACTTCTACTTTACACGCAGAAGGTATTGCGGCGAAAGTACTGGGAAAGTGAAGCCACGCTTTTTTGCAGCGCTGACACACTCGGCATTTAAAATAAACAAGGGGTCTGAGAGACCGATGCTACGGGTTAAGGGTTAATCGATGAAAGGAGAAAATATAAAAATGCAGTAAATGAAGCAAGCGAAAAGGAATACAACCGTTTCAAAAATGAAATCGACGGGAAGTGCAAAATGGCTAAGCAGGGATGGCTAGAGGACAAATGTAAGGATGTAGAAGCATGTATCACTGAAGGTCTTTTGGAGAAGAGAGAACCACCTGAATGAATATCAAGAGCTCAGATGGAAAACCAGTCCTGAGCAAAGAACAGAACGAAAGAAGGTGGAAGGAGTATATAGAGGGTCTATACAAGGGAGATGTACTTGAGGGCAATATTATAGAAATGGAAGAGGACATAGATGAAGACGAAATGGGAGACATGATACTGCATGAAGAATTTGACACAGCGCCGAAAGGTCTAAGTCGAAACAACATCCCATAAGAACTACTGATAGCCTTCCAGCTGGTGAGCAAGTAGTCTGAGACAAGCGAAATACCCTCAGATTTCAAGAAGAATATAATAATTCCAATTCCAAAGAAAGCAGGTGTTGACAGGTGTGAAAATTACAGAACTATCACTTTACTAAATGGTTCAAATGGCTCTGAGCACTATGGGACTTAACTTCTGAGGTCATCGGTCCCCTAGAACTTAGAACTACTTAAACCTAACTAACCTAAGGCCATCACACACATCCATTCCCGAGGCAGGATTCGAACCTGCGACCGGTGCAGTCGCTCGGTTCCGGACTGAAGCGCCTAGAACCGCTCGGCCACGGCGGCCGGCTATCAGTTTACTAAGTCACGGTTGCAAAATACAGACACGAATTTTGGAACACGCGATGCAATACTGACCCTACTACTTATCTTAGAAGACCGATTAAGGATAGACAAGCCTACGGTTCTAGCATTTGTAGACTTAGAAAAAGCTTTTGACAATGTTGACTATAATACTCTCTTTAAGACTCTGAAGGTGTCGGTGGTAAAATACAGGAAGCGAAAGGCTATTTACAATTTTTACAGAAACCAGATGGCAGTTATAAGAGTCGAGGGGCATGAAATGGAAACAGTTAGTTGAAAAGAGAGTACATCTACATCTGCATCTACACTTATACTCCGCAAGCCACCCAACGGTGTGTGGTGGAGGTCACTTTACGTGCCACTGTCATTACCTCCCTTTTCTGTTCCAGTCGCGTATGGTTCGCGGGAAGAACGACTGTCTGAAAGCCTCCGTGCGCGCTCGAATCTCTCTAATTTTACATTCGTGATCTCCTCGGGAGGTATAAGTAGGGGGAAGCAATATATTCGATACGTCATCCAGAAACGCACCCTCTCGAAACCTGGCGAGCAAGCTACACCGCGATGCAGAGCGCCTCTCTTGCAGAATCTGCCACTTGAGTTTGCTAAACATCTCCGTAACGCTATGACGGTTACCAAATAACCCTGTGACGAAACGCGCCGCTCTTCTTTGGATCTTCTCTATCTCCTCCGTCAACCCGATCTGGTACGGATCCCACACTGATGAGCAATACTCAAGCATAGGTCGAACGAGTGTTTTGTAAGTCACCTCCTTTGTTGATGGACTACATTTTCTAAGGACTCTCCCAATGAATCTCAACCTGGTACCCGCCTTACCAACAATTAATTTTATATGATCATTCCATTTCAAATCGTTCCGCACGGATACTCCCAGATATTTTACTGAAGTAACTGCTACCAGTGTTTGTTCCGCTATCATACAGTCATACAATAAAGGATCCTTCTTTCTATGCATTCACAGTACATTACATTTGTCTATGTTAAGGGTCAGTTGCCACTCCCTGCACCAAGTGCCTATCCGCTGCAGATCTTCCTGCATTTCGCTACAATTTTCTAATGCTGCAACTTCTCTGTATACTACAGCATCATCCGCGAAAAGCCGCATGGAACTTCCGACACTATCTACTAGGTCATTTATATATATTGTGAAAAGCAATGGTCCCATAACACTCCCCTGTGGCACGCCAGAGGTTACTTTAACGTCTGTAGACGTCTCTCCATTGAGAACAACATGCTGTGTTCTGTTTGCTAAAAACTCTTCAG
Organism: Schistocerca piceifrons; assembly: GCF_021461385.2. Taxonomy (NCBI): domain Eukaryota; kingdom Metazoa; phylum Arthropoda; class Insecta; order Orthoptera; family Acrididae; genus Schistocerca; species Schistocerca piceifrons. The sequence goes on along the minus strand of NC_060149.1, from coordinate 598,753,525 downwards.
TCCAGACACACGGCTGGTCTGATATTCCGTAGGCTCTTACTTTGTTTATCAGGCGACAGTGCGGAACTGTATCGAACGCCTTCCGGAAGTCAAGGAAAATAGCATCAACCTGGGAGCCTGTATCTAATATTTTCTGGGTCTCATGAACAAATAAAGCGAGTTGGTTCTCACACGATCGCTGTTTCCGGAATCCATGTTGATTCCTACAGAGTAGATTCTGGGTCTCCAAAAACGACATGATACGCGATCAAAAAACATGTTCTAAAATTCTATAACAGATCGACGTCAGAGATATAGGTCTATAGTTTTGCGCATCTGCTCGACGACCCTTCTTGAAGACTGTGACTACCTGTGCTCTTTTACAATCATTTGGAACCTTCCGTTCCTCTAGAGACTTGCGGTACACGGCTGTTAGAAGGGGGGCAAGTTCTTTCGGGTACTCTGTGTAGAATCGAATTGGTATCCCGTCAGGTCCAGTGGACTTTCCTCTGTTGAGTGATTCCAGTTGCTTTTCTATTCCTTGGGCACTTATTTCGATGTCAGCCATTTTTTCGTTTGTGCGAGGATTTAGAGAAGGAACTGCAGTGCGGTCTTCCTCTGTGAAACAGCTTTGGGAAAAGGTGTTTAGTATTTCAGCATTACCCGTGTCATCCTCTGTTTCAATGCCATCATCATCCCGGAGTGTCTGGATATGCTGTTTCGAGCCAGTTATTGATTTAACGTAAGACCAGAACTTCCTAGGATTTTCTGTCAAGTCGGTACATAGAATTTTACTTTCGAATTCACTGAACGCTTCACGCATAACCCTCCTTACGCTAACTTTGACATCGTTTAGCTTCTGTTTGTTTGAGAGGTTTTGGCTGCGTTTACACTTGGAGTGACGCTCTCTTTGCTTTCGCAGTAGTTTCCTAACTTTGTTGTTGAACCATGGTGGGTTTTACCGTCCCTCGCAGTTTTACTCGGTACGTACCTGTCTAAAACGCATTTTACGATTGCCTTGAACTTTTTCCATAAACACTCAACATTGTCAGTGTCGGAACAGAAATTTTCGTTTTGATCTGTTAGGTAGTCTGAAATCTGTCTTCTATTACTCTTGCTAAACAGATAAACCTTCCTCCCTTTTTTATATTCCTATTAAGTTCCATATTCAGGGATGCTGCAACGGCCTTATGATGACTGATTCCCTGTTCTGTACTTACTGAGTCGAAAAGTTCGGGTCTGTTAGTTATCAGTAGGTCCAAGATTTTATCTCCACGAGTCGGTTCTCTGTTTAAGTGCTCGAGGTAATTTTCCGATAGTGCACTCAGTATAATGTCACTCGATGCTCTGTCCCTACCATCCGTCCTAAACATCTGAGTGTCCCAGTCTATATCTGGTAAATTGAAATCTCCACCTAAGACTATAACATGCTGAGAAAATTTATGTGAAATGCATTCTAAATTTTCTCTCAACTGTTCTGCCACTAATGCTGCTGAGTCGGGAGGTCGGCAAAAGGAGCCAACTATTAACCTAGCTCGGTTGTTGAGTGTAACCTCCACCCATAATAATTCACAGGAACTATCCACTTCTACTTCACTACAGGATAAACTACTACTAACTGCGACAAACACGCCACCACCGGTTGCATGCAGTCTATCCCTTCTAAACACCGTCTGTGCCTTTGTAAAAATTTCGGCAAAATTTATCTCTGGCTTCAGCCAGCTTTCTGTACCTATAACGATTTCAGCTTCGGTGCTTTCTATCAGCGCTTGAAGTTCCGGTACTTTTCCAATGCAGCTTCGACAGTTTTCGATTACAATACCGATTGCTGCTTGGCCCCCGCATGTCCTGATTTTGCCCCGCACCCTTTGAGGCTGCTGCCCTTTTTGTACTTTCCCGAGGCCATCTAAGCTAAAAAACCGCCCAGTCCACGCCACACAACCCCTGCTACCCGTGTAGCCGCTTGCTGCGTGTAGTGGACTCCTGACCTATCCAGCGGAACCCGAAACCCCACCACCCTATGGCGCAAGTCGAGGAATCTGCAGCCCACACGGTTGCAGAACCGTCTCAGCCTCTGATTCAGACCCTCCACTCGGTTCTGTACCAAAAGTCCGCAGTCAGTCCTGTCGACGATGCTGCAGATGGTGAGCTCTGCTTTCATCCCACTAGCGAGACTGGCAGTCTTCACCAAATCAGATAGCCGCCGGAAGCCAGAGAGGATTTCCTCCGATCCATAGCGACACACATCATTGGTGCCGACATGAGCGACCACCTGCAGATGGGTGCACCCTGTACCCTTCATGGCATCCGGAAGGACCCTTTCCACATCTGGAATGACTCCCTCCGGTATGCACACGGAGTGCACATTGGTTTTCTTCCCCTCTCTTGCTTCCATATCCCTAAGGGGCCCCATTACGCGCCTGACGTTGAAGCTCCCAACTACCAGTAAGAAGCCCACCCTCTGCGACTGCCGGGATCTTGCAGACTGAGGGGCAACCTCTGGAACAGGACAAGCAGCCATGTCCAGCCGAAGATCAGTATCATCCTGAACAGAGCCTGAAACCGCTTCGTCAGACAAACTGGAGAGGACTTCCGTTCAGCCCTCCGGAATGTCTTTAGCCCCCTGCCATACCTCGAGACGACCTCTCACTCTACCACAGGTGAGGGATCAGCCTCAATGTGGGCAGTATCCCGGGCAGCCACAGTCTTAGTCCGATCGGGGGATGTTTGGGACGAGCTGGCTGTCCCCGAGAAACTCCCATCCGGACCCCCACAGTGATGCCCATTGGCAACAGCCTCAAGCTGTGTGACCGAAGCCAACACTGTCTGAAGCTGGGAGCGAAGGGATGCCAACTCAGCCTGCATCCGAACACAGCAGTTGCAGTCCCTATCCATGCTAAAAACTGTTGTGCAAAGTACGTCTGAACTAATCTACAGAGAGCACAAATAATTCGACACAAAATTTAAACGGTTATTAAAATACAAGATTGCCTAGTAAATGCAGTAATGCTGCTACTTGCGCACTGTTGACACACTGCTCGGCCGCGGAAGGAAACTACGCGATTTTACACTATTCAGGTACTAAAACGCGCTGCTACAACTCTCAAATACTATAATACGCCCGAAATTCATGAATTTAACAATGCAAGTACCAAAAACGGCGGCAGGGAGCACACTGACAGGGTTGTAGCCTATCCCCGATGTTATTCAATCTGTATACTGACCAAGCAGTAAACGAAACAAAAGAAAAATTTGGAATAGGAATTAAAATCCATGGAAAGGAAATAAAAACTTTGAGGTTTGCCTAAGACAATGTAATTCTGTAGGAGACACCAAAGGATCTGGAAGAGCAGCTGAGCGGAATGGACAGTGTCTTGAAAGCAGGATGTAAGATGAACATTAACAAAAGCAAAACGAGCGTAATGGAATGTATTCGAATGAAATCAGGTGATGTTGAGAATATTAGATTGGGCGATGAGACACTTAAAGTAGTTAATGAGTTTTGTTATTTGGGGGGACAAAATAACTGATGATGGTCGGAGTAGAGAGGATATAAAATGTAGACTGGCTATGGCAAGGAAAGCGTTTCTGAAGAAGACAAATTTGTTAACATCGAGTACAGATTTAAGTGTCATGAAATATTTTCTGAAAGTATTTGTATGGAGTGTATCCATGTATGGAAATGAAATATGGACGATAAACATTTTAGACAAGAAGAGAATAGGAGCTTTCGAAATGTGCTGCTGCAGAAAAATGCTAAAGGTTAGATGTGTAGATCACGTAACTATTGAGGAGGTACTGAATAGAATTTAGAAGAAGAGGAATTTGCGGCACAATTTGGCCAGAAGATGGGATCGGTTGGTATGACACGTTCTGAGGCATCAAGGGATCACCAATTTAGTACTGGAGGGAAGCGTGGAGTGTAAAAATCGTAGAGGGAGTCCAAGAGTTGAATACGCTAAGCAGATTCAGAAGGATGTAAGTTGCAGTATTTATTAGGAGATGAAGAGGCTTGCACAGGATACAGTAGCATGGAGAACTGCATCAAACCCGTCTCTGGACTGAAGACCACGACAACAACACTGACGGAAATAAATCGCAACACCAAGGAGGAGTCGTGTGACTTAAACGAAAGTTTGTAGGCGTGTTTATACATCTGGAAGATAACGTCTGTTAAGATTTCGTACCAGTCGTATAAGAGAGGCGCTAGTAGCGCCACTATGAAGATGGAAATCACGTTTACTTTAAATACACGCTATAACGGCCTTGAGTGTAAGTTACTTTTAAGAATGGAATAATGAGATGATGTTAGTCAGGAATATCTTTAAGGTGACAAAGTCGCCATTATCAACACCTCACTGAGTTTGAACGAGGTCCTGTAATAGGGCTACGAGAAGCTGCATGTTCCTTCTGCGATACTGCAGAAAGACTTCGCAGGACTGTAGTTACCGTACACGATTGCTGGCAGCGGTGGACAGGAGAATGTGCGGTCTCAAGAAAAACGAGCTCTGGACGGCCACGTAGCACTACCAAGAGGGAAGACCATCGTTTTCGGCGTATGGCTCTGGCGCATCGTACTGCATCTGCAGCAGCAATATGAGCAGCATTTGGCGCCACAGTGACACAATGAACTGTTTACAAATCGGAACCCTCAAGGATAGCTCGTCGCATCCTTTCGTGTATTGCAGACTGCCTGGATCATACGCCTGGATCATCAGCAAGCCAAGTTCTTCTGCTGTCCTATCGCAGATTTTACATTGATTCATTTCTCTACTTATGGAAAGCCATAGAGCTGACAAGAACATGAATAGAGTGTGAGCACCTTTTTGTGTAGCATGTTTGTGCTTGTGCGTGAGTGTTTATGGAGGGGGGGGGGGGGGTGTAAGGCCCTTTCTGTTCTGCTTGCGCCCTTATATACACGGTGACTGACCGTGCATGTGTTGCGAAACTGGAGAGTGTTACTGATGTGCGCTTTTCGCAGAATGGATTGGTAGTCAGGGGTTGGTACTGCTAGCCAATAAATAGAGTGTGATAAATCCTAGAAAGTGTATTTTTCTGCAAGTATACATTCTGAAATGGAACAATGCCTATTGACATTATCAGATTATGAGTAGGATAAATTAGAATGACAGTGGTGTTTGTTGCAGGATTCTACTGCGAGTCGTTTATGAAACATCGTATTTTGAGAAGTTCCCACACCGACACTTGTACAATACCTCTTGTAGCACACACTAAAGAATAACGCACGTTCATGCACTAGTTATGTGGACTGTGACCAGAAAAGAGACAATTGAGCATTATAGAATGTGTTGAAAATTACCACCGTCAGCCACAGTACACGTTTCCAGTCTGGTACGGAACGACTGCTGCACACGTGCTATCATGTCAGCGGATATGTCCGAGCAGGCTGCTGTAATACATCGTTGCATATCACTGGCTGTAGTTGGTATGTCCTTGTAGACAGCGTCTTTCAGTTTTTCCCACAGAGGAAAGTCTACAGGCCTCAAATCTGGGGAACGGGCCGGTAAGGTACAGGTCCTCTGCGTCCAATCCAGAGATTTGGAAACAATTCGTGAAGGTATGCTGTAGTACAACAGTGCATCATCGTCTTGGTACCACAAGTTCCCCATAGTCTGCAGAGGAACATCTTCTGGCATCCGTGGAAGATGGGCTTTTAGGAGGCCGCAATACTTGGGCGCGTCCAGTGTTCCGTCTATGAAATACGGGCGTGTTAGCTGATGATTCACTCTCCTACACCACCCGTTTACTCTCCATCGACGCTGAAGTTCATCTGACGAAGCCGACGGGGATAGTCAACAAACCAATAGTGCATGTTTCGGCGGTTTAAATGGCCATGTCCATGACTGGCTTCGTCAATAAACAAGATACATGATACATCTCGAGTACCCTGTCTTAATGCCCATGTACAGTAGTTGATGGCGAGAAATGGTATAGGGATGGAACCTTTGTCGATGGAGAATACACTGGACACTTGCCTGAATCATGCCACTTCCTTGTGCGATTACGCCGGAGTTAATGTGCAAATCAACTGAAACAGCAGCAAGAACATTGATTCCCCCCTTTCCTTTCTGTCGTCATTTTTTACTTCTGTTACGTTGTCTAGGTGTAACATTATCACTTTCAATAACTGGCTGAAGCGGTTGATAAATAACTGCCGAGATGGTTGACGTCTATTTGGATATATTGCCCATACACCCTACAAGACGAACTGCATTCATCTTACACTCTCCATATACCATGAGCATGTCGGCTTTTTCTACATTGGTAAGTCCCACCGTTCACTCACGACCTTCTGCTTGGACCGACACACATTAACTGAATAGCAAGTGACAATGCACTCAAGGAACACACAATCACACTGTAAGCAAATGTAACTACATCGCTCCTAGTAAGTATGCAAGTTGAACGACACAAACAAGTGTCAGTGCGGAAACTTTTCAAAATACGATATCTCGTAAACGACTCGCACTAAAATCCTGCAACAAACACCACTGAAGTTCTAATGTACCCTACTTTTGGTTTGAAAATGTCAGTAGGCATTGTTCCATTGAAAAAGTGTATGTTTGCACCAAAAACACGCTTCGTTAGTATTATTACAATTTGTTTATTGGTTAACAATACGAGTCTCTGACTAACAATCTACTCTGTGAAAACCGCACATCAATAGCAATTTCCATTTCCGCAATATTTGCGGTGCAAATTTTAAGTGATTCACCCTGTATACAGGGTGAGTTTCTCGTGCGTAGATGGTTGAAAAACGTTAGTATTTATTTATTTAGTTACTGTATGGCAATACTATCTGACGTGTAACTATCATAAACGAATTTCATAATTTTAAAAATTAACAAAAACTAAAACACTAAATCTACAAATTATTACCTCAAATTTCAATCCATTCGAGATCTGGCCCCGTCACTTCAAAGAAATCTTCAAGGTTTCCACAGTAAGCTCGTTTTTTACAGCTAGTTACAATGTATTTGATGGTGTGATGATAACTGCTACAGTCACATTGAAAAAATGAAGCCCTTCCCAACAGGCGGAGGCTTTCTGCACTGAGTCCACGGCCTGTGCATACCCTTGAATTGTCTCCCAAGCACGCCACGGTAATTTCTGCCGGCTGGTCTTGTAACAGGTCTTGCGAGAGTTTGAAATTTTTCATGTCTGTGACCACTGCCCGTTCATGTGGAAATCCATTGCTTGCAACGATTTTCTCAATATGATGGGTGACTTCCTGGACTTTAGTCGGCTCATTCTGAGCTACATTGCGCCACCAGAACTGCCACTCAACGAATATGAAAATAACATTAACAATTTCTGTTCATTAAGACCGTTACTGAAGTTTTATAACAATGTTCTCGAGAGTTACATGGTGTCTGTCTAAGAGTGTCTGCTTTTATGATTTTTTAATATATCTGTAACGCACTCTCGACAGATTAGAAAACCTGTGACTATTCGTACAGTCGTTTTATGTATACGCTTGATGTCCCCTGATAATACAACTGTACACTACAATTTAGTGTCTCATTTACACTTCACAAGTAAGATATTCATTTTCATTTTTTGGAATAAAATATTTAACTTAACAATTTACCAGAAACTTAGCAGAGAATATCAACCGCTGCTAGTAGCCAGCTCACTGGCGGGTTCTTCAACAGCTCCATACACCGAGTCAAGACCTACTCCAATTGTTGTGGACATCTCCCAACCACATCGCCCACCAGCATAGATCCTGCCTACTCAAGGGATCTCGACATGAGCTCCGTCATATCCTCTCCTCCATGAGACTGGGTGGGGGTTCTGTACTGAGGCTTAACGCCTGTGACGTCAGCAGCCAGCATGCTGCGAAGATGCCTAGCACACAGAGGACAATTTCTCGGAAAACAACCCTTCGACCGTCCACCAGGATGTGACCTAGTGCTCCTAGAGGCCACAGGCTGCACAGATCTGTTCTCTTCTGCCAGACAAGTGGTCGAAAATAGGCCTAGCTGTATCCTACGGCAGTGTTTGGGCCGGAACAGATCAGTTATCTGAGTGAATTTTCCTATGCGAAGTTGCTGACTCTGCATTATTCTATCAATCAGGATTCTGACTCAGGAGTCACGTCGATGACATCGCTGCCATTCACGTCTGATTTCGTGAGGCTGGGAGCTACCAGAAGTGGCCTTAGAGTGTTTGTGGCCTCCTTGCCAAAGAATACGGGGATTGCATCATCGTGACAGGCTTCTGGTCTTGTAAATTTATTCTTATTTATCTTTCAAATGTGTATATGCCAAACCTAGACAAATTTGCTCTCTATGGGACTTTGACAATTTAGACTGAGTGACAGTCCAACTGGGCTTCAGAAACCAGAATTTGTTTCAGTCCAAATGAGAGTAGACTTGCTAATCTTCGGTAAATAAACTTGTCCAATCGTTGAAAACCGGACATTTTTCGTGTCACCATCGGTGGAGAGATCAACAATCATACCCAGTAATTTGGATAGCAGCAGTTATGTATATGAGATGTTAAAGCCAGTGGCTGTGGCCTGATTTCGAGGTATAAATGACGTTATGTTTTATCAATATTTGACCACATACTGCCTGTGCTGTCCTAACCTATCTCCAGACAGAGAATGTTCGACTCTTGCCTTGCCCAAAACGTTCTCCAGATTGCTCACCAAGTGAAAGTATTTGGCTATGAATTCCCAAGAGACTGACACGTCACCACTCGCCAGGCACTACAGCTGATGAACCCTGGCCTAGAGTTCAAGCAGCGTGGAAAGACGAACCTGTATCTGTTATCCAAAGTGAGTTCGACTTGAAGCCCCACTGCGTTAGAGCTGTTGTTGCTGCCAGAGGTGGCAGCTCCCTGTATGCCTTCAAACCGCCTACTGTCTTAATCATATTCTTCCCATTGCATTGTATACGTATAACAAATAAAATATCGCTAATTGCTATCCATCCAAGTGTTGCAGTTTCAAAAGCCAGTACTGTAAGTGTACTTCAGATTTGGACTAGCGAACATGTGCCACAATTGCTACAAATGTATTGAACAAATACGAGTTGCTAAGTTTAGCCTTCAACGCTTAAACTCCATTGTATTTGATAGTGTATCACAATTTAAATTTCTTTTATTAGGTTGCGACAGGTGAGGGAATCATGCAGGAACTTACTAATGTAAGTACTAACTTCATAGAAGTCCATGTCTGATCCACAGTTTAGGTAAAACTGTTATGGTCAAATTTTGTGAATTTAGCGTCATGTATGTCTTATATGTCTCAAGATAGAATCATGGTTCCTAGTAATCGACCTGATATTGTATCCCACTCACTTGAGCAGTAAAATGGAACGTTGTTTGGGTATTTTATTTTTTCCTCTAGTTATTAATATTTGTTATCTGATATGTGCAAATATTTGACGGTTGTAAATTTTGTACATCTATATGTGTTTAATTTAATAATTATGCTCAGAGAAACTGATATCAGCATAAATTCAGAGAAACAAAGACATATAGACAGTTTTGTGCAAGACACGAGTTATAGGATGTGTTGTACTGGTTTGTGGCGCAATGCGCGAGAGACAGAGGAAGTTACATAAAGGACGATAACAATTAACTATCGATGTGGAACGAACTGGATGCAAACAGCTGCAGGATGGTGAAGTCGAGAAAGAACATAGAGGTGTTTTCGGACACTGGTTGATGACTAAGTTTTCCGCTAACCTTAGATTATACATCATATTTAATTTTCATTCTCCATTTATGTATCTCTGTACACACGTTTTGATCAGCATTTCTTCTAAATTAATGTCTGAATTCCTTATATCCATGTGGACGGTTTTCTCCCTATCTTCTTCGTACAAGGTGGTTCCCAATACATGATCAGTTGTGCGAATGTCTCCTCTGACATCTTTTTCGTATGCCCATACCATATGGGTTGCACATTTCTACAAATTCCACAATCAAACTCGCGACATCCATTTTCTTCCTGATGTCTTCATTTCTGGCCCTTTCCTAAATCGATAGTGCTGCAGACTATTACCAAAATTCCATCGCAGTTACCACCAATTTTGCTGTCCATACCTCTGATTCATATGTCATAATCCTTGTAGTAGTAATAATAATAATAAAAGGAGCCGCTTACACCAGGTTTCACAATGAATAAACAACGCTTTGCTGTTTTAGCCTGTCGAAACGCCGCGGCAACAAATTACCGCCCATGGTAACTAGGAAATCTGCAAAACCACGAGCTCTCAAAGATATGACTATGAACGCCCTCCCCATTTATTACCAAATTTAAAGTAAAGTTTGGGCGACAAGTGTTCTGCTCGGTGAATTGTTCGAAAAACAATGTGTTCCCTCTGTTAGAAGATTCGATACAGAAAATGGACTGCCACCTCTAGCTCTACTTTTGATTGACACTGCTCCATCTCATCCTTCAGAAATGCAGCTATTCATTGGAGACATCAAACAATTTTTACCGCCAGGTGTAATCTCTGTCTTGCAACCAACGGATCAAGGTGTATTACAAAACCTCAAGTTGAATTACGGAAAAGAGCTTCTATGGTTTCTAATTGAAAGAGAGGACTGTTCCAACTTAGAAAATATGGAAAACATAGCAATAAATTTCGCCATCTACTGGCTAGCTGAGGCCTGGGGCAATAGGAACATTTAATGTAAACATCGTGGAAGAAACTGTGGCCAAGTCTCGAGCTTGAAGAAACCTGACCCATTCCGGCATCAGACAATAATGATATCCTTAAACTTGTTCAAGAAATTCACGGTGCGAAGATGCAGCGGAAAATTGCCTTCAAGAACTGATATCAGTCGACGATTATGGTCATAAAAAAATCAGTGTTGAAATTATTGACTCTATAGTCCAGAATCAACCTGATGACAACTCTGAAGACGAAGATAGTGAAGGAGAAGACATCCCTAATCATATTGTGTCACATTCTGCCGCTACAGATGCCCTTGAATTGGCATTATGCTACGCATAAAGAAGCACATTGTTGGCACACCAACCAATGTGATGTTTATATGACCTTCGCAAAAATCGCATTATCAGGTAGCTTCAGTTATTTATCGCAAAAGAAGAGTCCCGATTTTGCAAGTTGCTGTAAGTGAGAATTGCAGTATTGCCTCATAAACATGAGCTACAGTACACTAGTTATCAGTGGAATAAGCATTTCGTCCCGATAAATTAATTTTCTACTATGAGTTTTCCAGTTCTACAGTATATAAATTCATTTCTCACTAAAAATAATTTTTTTATTTATTTTTTCCTCCATTCTGAATTTTGTTCGGGTTATCGAAATTTCGGATTTGCAGAATTCGGATTAGTGGGGCTCTACTGTATTTGTCTTTCTTTATTTTTACCTCTTTGTCTACATCTGAATGAAAGTAACAGAATGATTTTATTCTCTTGCAGTTAACTGCCTCACTTAGAACTTCTTTGGCTGCCTCAAGTACATTATGAACAATAAGTTTTTTACTATACGCCTGTATCATCAAATTCTGTTTCAGATAATGTTTTATCTATCCTTCTTCGTATAAATTCACAATACAATGGCACAATAGAGGAAGTTACAGAACTAAGCGTACGTGTGTAAGGTGCCTTGATTCTCAGACTTCGAAGAGAAACTTTTAAAAAGAACTACCGAAGGGTGTGTGTATCAGATGATATACAGTTAAAGAAAACATAATATCATTTGGAAAGTCATGTATACCAACAGTGTAGTGGAAGGAAGAACATGTGCAAGTCATGAAACCGCGAGAGTATAGTATATTGAGTTCAGTGCAATTCACAATCATTAAAAAATCGCTGATTTCCTTCAGTAATAAATGAATATGTGATTTATAAGACCTACTAATGAAACTGATGTTTGTATTTTATATCCACACTTACAGAGCAGCCTACCATAAGCAGTCCTAGATATATTTTGATTTTAGAAACTGACAATTTACAGACATTCATTATTCATATGTCATAATTTTAAAGGCGAATTTTTTTGATACTAGATGGCTGCATCATTTGCTACTTTCATACGTCATCTGGTAGGCACGGCTCCCTTGTATACATCTTTAATCACTGAAATATATTGACAGTAGAAGTCAACACAATACCCCGCACCACTTGTGCATTCAGAGTGTGGCAAGCATTATTATTTTGCACCAACATACAGCTTAAATATTTGTGACGACGTTTCCTGGAGGTTTCCTTTGCTTGAGAGGCAAATGCCGTAACTGGACACCCTGTCCTAAATAGTAGTTTTGCTCTGCCCCACTAGCAGCTCATTTGCTACTTGGCAGGAAAAATCCTGACTCTAAATGTGCCAGTCCGCTCTGCCTAGAGCACGAAAAGTATACATGGGAGTTTCAGCTGCCCCTATCGATGTCTTTTTATGCAACCCGCAGTGTTATATCTGAAATTCAAAAACAACTCGCGAGCTTCTCATATTCTCTCGTTCACTACCGCAAACTATTAGTCTTACAGAAAAAATTAACAGGACATTCTTGTAGGAAATGTAATGTATTTAAATTTTGTACCCGATAAGTTTTCGCTAGAGGTCGCAGTTTTCGAGTTGTTCGAGAAAAACGAACAAAGTGACCTTCAAACGCACCCCCACTCCCACACTCAGTCACCTCCGATCAAGATTACTATTATGTTGTTTATGGTACTCTTCCTACCACTGTACAAAAATTTGTGATTGCACGAATTATTTCCATATTAGACCATTTTCGGTCTTCATTGACTGGCCTTATTACGCCAACTGCTTGGGCGAACACTCATAAACTGTAAAACTGGCATTGGTATTAAGTTTAACCTAACAGTTTTGTGAATTTTAACTGCATAACATAAACAATTACATCTAACTACGAAATTACTGTGCTTGTAAGGATTAAGTCTGGATCGAGAATGAGATTTTCACTCTGCAGTGGAGCGTGCGCTGATATGAAACTTCCTGGCAGATTAAAACTGCCAGGAAGTTTCAAGTCTGGATCGAGTTGCCAACCTCATTAGTATCAGTGCATCGTTTACAGAAGTCGTTTGTCTTTCATTACTCGTTCGTTAATTAATAATATTAACGAACTAACCGACTACGCTGGGCTGGCCGTTGTGGCCGAGCGGTTCTAGGCGCTTCAGTCCGGAACTGCGCTGCTACTGCGGTCACATGGACGTGTGTGATGTCCTTAGGTTAGTTAGATTTAAGTAGTTCTGAGTCTTGGGGGCTGATGACCTCAGATGTTCAGTCCCATAGTGCTCATAGCTATTTGAACCACTTTTGACTACACTGGTGGCGTAATAGCCCAACAACAGAGATCAGAAACGGTCGAATATCGAGAATTCTGGAACAGGTCAAGTGGTCAGAAATTTTTGTACAGTGGCAGGAGGGGGCACCATGAACAGCATACTAGAAATCCTGACTGGTGAGGGATGAGTGTACGGGTGGAGGTACGTCTGAATGTCACTTTTGTACGTTTTTTTTGATCAACTCGAATACCGTGGCCTCAGCTAAAACGTATTCCAGTACAAAAATTAACTACATTCAATTTCCTGCAACTAAGTTCTGTCCATTTTTGCTGTAGAACTGATGTTTGCACGTAGCGAGCGAGAGAATATGAAAACCTCGAGCATGTTTCTTTAATCCCAAATATCCAGATATAACACTGCAGGCTGCATAAGACGACATTGGTAGATGCAGGTGAATCATCCTGTATAAAGCAATGGGTGCATGTGATCGAAGTGTAACAAATACACAGTCAGTAAACTGCACATAACCTTCTATCTGACCGTAAATTTAGGATATATTTTTAATAACCTACAATAAATTCATTATCGAAGTGTAGCATCTGATCTGTACTAGCAGGAATTCTTTCGTAATATTTGCGTTTTACATATGTTACTGTTTTATACTTGGATGACCTTTTATGTGAGTGTCAAGTCAAACACCAGCATTAAAGACTGGTACATGTAGATTTCTGCTAGATACGGCGACCACTTCAATTATCACCGGCAGATGATTTTGAAGTGGTCGCTGCATCTAGCAGAAGTCTATAGATACAAGGCTTTTAATGCTGGTCCCTATTTTGACCGGAACCGAGGTTGGAATCCTCCTACAGATCGGTCGGACGGCCTGAAGATGGCGTAATAAATCGCCGAAACTGGTAGTTCAATAAAATAACAGTTTGGAAATTATACGGCTGAAAGGTGTTTGATTTGACACTCTATATTGTACAGCCAAGTCCCGCAACCATCTCTGAAAAGATGGACATACAGGGACTTTTACGTGAGTTGGAAATTCAATTTTACGCTGAAGTAAAGATTAGCAGCTAATGGAAAATCGTGAAGTAGAATAGCACGGAAGAGGAGGATCAGTGTTTAGCGTCACGTCGACATCGAGATCATTAGTGACCGAGCACAAGCTCGGATCAAGGAGCGATGGGGAAAGACATCGACCGTGCTCTTTCAAAGGAACCATCCTATCATTTGCCATAAGCGATTTAGGCAAATTACGGAACTCCAAAATCACGATTGCCAGACAGTTATCTGACCCGTTGTCCTGTCGATTACAAGTCCAATGTGCACTGCCTCGTTCGATAGGAAAAATACAATTACAGCTGTGCTCATCTATGAGCAATACCTTCTGTAGACCAACTGCAGTTTCCCATTCTCCTATTAATGAAATGAAGCCTGAAATTCGTTTTCCTATAACTGAGCCTATATAGTCACACCGCTTCATATCTTCACATAATGTTTCTCTCAAACATTTGTTCGACCTGTCTAGCTGTGGTTCATGAAGTCTGTAGGCAATTGGTACCACGCTCTTACATTCCGTGAAGTGCACAACTTTACATCTTTGTACGTAAAGAGCTCTTTTTCAATATTTGCATTTCAATTAACTTCTGCCTATCTGTTGAATTATGCGTCGTTTTGTACCTATTGCACAGTAGGCTCTGTTTCTTAAGAGACTTCCTGGTACTGTCTGTACAATAATGTGAAATTCTGCCATCTTTAATTATTCTCCAAGGTAATAACTTTCTTGAATTTGATGGACTATTCGTTTGAAGTTATGTCACTGTTTCTCTCCGTGTTCACATCCTGAATAAAGTGATTTTGACACGCGTTTTACCCATTCTTACTGAATACGCTGTCTTTACAGTTTACTTGTCTAACAATTTGTATCTTGATGATGCCCTCTGTTGCTACAACTAAATCATCATCGCTCATCCTATAGTCTATGTGAACATTCTCAAAAAGGTCGGGTCAGTTTGTTGACAACTGCTCTAGTATATTTTCACAATAGGTCGGAAGTCGAACCGTTTGTTTTACGTACTACTAGGCGGAATATTTAATAGCTGTTTCATAACGTATCTTCTCTCGCCCATCACATATAAAGTTGCAATTTTCTGCATCAATTTGAGATAACTGAGGCGCTGAAATCAAAAACGGGACTTGTTATCATTTTTGGGGTACATGAGTTATTATTGTAGTTGTTATTTTCACACGATTCCGCATCTGATGGTTCTAAAATGGAACTTGTTGAGTGTTTTTTTTCTTATCAAACCAGTGTTGAAATTTCGTTTGGTACAGAGAGAGGACCTGTCATAGAGACAAGTCCCTATATTGCACAAAAGAACTCGAGGCACTGCAGTGCGCAGTGGGATGCAGTAAACAGCTGTGATATCTCAAAATAGCTTAGTTGATGGAACCGTCAGACGCCTCCGAAGACGATTTACATGAATTTAGAAGGAAGAAACAACGCCCCGAATTGTGGAAGAGAAATGTGATAAAACATATGTAGACCGTAGGTTTGGAGAATATTTGGAGAATACCAGCTGGAAAGGAAATATTGTTACTAAAAGGGAAGCAGGTGCAGACTGCAGGTAAATAGTCATACAGTGTTCATTGTTTGTATTCTCTGTCTCTTTGTACATAATGCACTGACGGAAAAAATCGCAACACAAAAAAATAATGAATGTGGAGTAATGAAATTTTGGGAATGCATTAGTGTAGAAAACAAATGTAAGCGATTAACATTGCAAGATCACAGGTTAATGTAAGCACCAGATAAGCCATTACAAATGGGTGAAATGCTTGGACATTAATAACTGTTGTAACACAAGAACGTTGAATGCTGAGTTCTGCAAGTGATGATCGAAGGGATAGCTGTGTTGAAAAGAAGTCTAGGATACCAGTGACTGTACGTTGCCCTCTATTTCGATTGTACAAGAGACGGGATTCTCTCTACACGTCAGTCAGGGTGCCTGAAGATGGCGTAGTGCAACGCTAACACAGGTAGCAAAAATAAAATAAAATGGAAATTTACAAGGCTGAAGGTGTTGCGATTTGACATTTTAACTCTCCCAAGTTGCAAGCCAAGGCACTAAAAAGGATATTGCCATCTATTATATTGTCTATTTTGATATGTACTATGTAATTACGAATCTTTATACAAATAATAGGGATGTATACGAACATGCTGAAATCGTTAAAAAATATGTTGCTAGAAAATATACTATTTTTAGTTAAACGATATTTATGATAAAATGAGTGTTGCATTTTAAAATTTTCCCAGCGAACTAAATTTTCAAAAAGATTTCGGGCTTGCAGCCGGTCATCGTTAGCTTCCATCCACGATATTTCGACTGGACAAGTCCAGTCGAAATATCGTGGATGGAAGCTAACGACGACCGGCTGCAAGCTCAAAATCTTTTTGAATAAAATGAGTGTTGTTTAAATCAAAATGGGGATACGTCAATCATTTTCTATTACCTTTTTTTATTATTTGTCTTCATTCTCTGATTACACTTTATGATATAATATTGTATTCCTCCTGATGAGCGTGTGAGAGTAATTATCAGGTTTGGGAATAACACTATTAATTATTGTACAGCTTTTTCGAAATATCTCAAAACTACTGTGAGTGACATGTCCCCTTTTCGATCTCAACATCTCAATTGAAATCTCCTCTAACTACGTAGCACGACTAGTAAACACGCATTCTACGGAATGGAAGTTTTCTCTGAACATACGAGTTACTTCTCCAGCCGAATCTGATGGCCGACAGATGTGTTCAGCTACAACCTTTATCTGACCTGTTGTGGCTATTCGTACCCACAGCATTCAGGTTATAGACTCAGTTTCTACCACAGTTGAATTATGGAGTCTTTTAATTTCCTCTTAATGAATATTTGTACTACATTTTATTTAAAAATTACGTAAATGAGTTAGCTCTAGTTTTTAATGTGTGTGTGTGTGTGTGTGTGTGTGTGTGTGTGTGTGTGTGTGTGTGTTTTGTGAGATAATTTTGTTGATTTCGCAGTTCTTTTTATCAATCAAAGAGAGCGACTGCAAGCACTCAGTCACGATCCCGTAGACTCCTGCCTACTGAAATCTGTTTGTTCCTTATAACACATATTTGCATCTAGTTAAAGCTATAGCAGAAATTATCTGTTATCTTACACCTGGACAGACACAAAAATGGCTACAATTATCAATTTTCTCTGTATTAACAACAATTTCGCACACATTTGGTATTTCTGCTGTCAAGCTGTCACTGTGTGACTTTCGCTTTTTATTTTCTTTCTAAAAATTATATCTGACGTTACTAACTTTCATTGGAAGCCTGAGCCAACTTTTATTCGCAGTGAGTTTCATGAGTAAACAGCTTCCATGAACTAATCCTACCAAGTCAGATATAAAAGGACAGTTCCGTTTATTTTTTGACACTGTTTAAAAACAGCACGCTGAGGCAATAGAGTTATTTAATTGGAGGTAGGAGATTAAAATACTTCGGTTCAGAAGACTTTTTCACATAAAAGATGATTTCCTAATTAATATTGGTTCATTAAAACACCAACAAGAAAATACGGACGACTTGCACAGTACATTCTCTTGGCAAAATATGTTTCCCGATTCGTACTCCAAATCAAATCCTATCTTTCGATATACATAATAACATTGATAGCATATTTTGTTTCTATGTATTACAGCTCTTCTATCTGTTCAGTCAACATATTTTAATAGAGACAGGCATGCAAACAAAACCGGCACTCTCTGAGGAACTCCCGTTTCCAGTATGATGCTCTTATTCGTGTCAAAACCTGACCTTCAGCGTAATTTAAAATTGCATAAAATACAAAACTGAAAGACATGTTGTCATCATGATATATGTCTTGATTAACGCTGTAACAATAACGTCAGGCACTACCATTTCAAAAGGGGCTACCTCAACTCAAGGTGAGCTGTTTCTGTGTTACAGCATCAAGGAGAGGTTGGCACACATGTTTGTCAATAGATCTGCAACAGTTTTCTCGTCTGAAACAATTTTGCTGTGGCAACATTGATGTCAGCCCTGTTGGAATTCAGATCAATATGGGTGTTTGATTGAAATGTTTTTATTTGATCTGTAATTGAAATAAATAAGCCAATATTTCGTAAAGTTCTTTTGTTACCAGTATAATAATAATCTCATCGATAAAGAGAAACTTTTGACTTGCACCTCAGGACAAAAACAGTGACGTCAGCTAAATACACAAATGAGATTTGTAGACTCGGAAATCTTCAAATATATAATAAAGGAGGTTGTTTCCTTGTCAAAAATAAACATTACGTAGATCTCAGTATGTGTGTGTGTGTTAGTGTTCAATCATTTAATAAAGAATGGCATCATGAAACTACCAAAAGCTGCTGTAATGTTTCTAAATATACATATACATTAAATATATTTTACACATTACAGGAACTTTTGATACTTTCGTAAGTCGTTTGTTAAATACATTGAATTTGTGTCGTGCTGTTTATAGAAAATCATTTTTTACTAAATTTTGTACAATTTTTCAAATCTTCTTCGTTTATAACCACACTCGCCCCTAAACATTCAGTATGGGCGCTAAATACCAAGAGAATGCTAAGAAACATCTTCCCGTCCAGTTGTATATATGTATTCATAGAGCTACGACTATTTAAAAACTTACACATGATTGTTACCTGTAGAAGACCACTGCAGCGTAGTTGCCGCAAAATACTCACATCAGTAAAGCATGAGCTTTCTAACCGTCGGCGACTGTAAAAGCACAGAGCGAAAATTAAATTAAGTTTCTCTAACTCACCGAAAGTATGAAGTTGCGACGTCCAGTTTGAATGCATTGAAAAGTCTTAAAGACGCACTCCATACAAGACATCATCAGCGAAACGATGTAGTTTTTGACTATAATTAAATAATCTGGAATTAATTACATTTTGCTGTCTGTGAGTTTTTGATTTATACTTAGGTTTAGGTTCTCTACATATATTTTTTCCTGTTTCTCTTGAGGATCGCATAGGGGATTGTTTGTAGTTAATGCGAAAACGGTGTTGACGAGGAACCAAATCACTGTATGGTTTAGATCAGCTCAAACATCCTTAAGGTAATAGCACGCATCTGAAATCAGACTTTGCCACAAAGAAGTTGATATACAGACTAAGGCAAATGGTGGAAGTAAGTAGATATTTTAAGGGACGGTGTGAAGTTTGAAAATGAAACTCTGTCAAGGAAGTTGCGGATGGTATGGTAGTGCAACTGACACAAATGAATGTTTGATAGATGCCGCAAAAGCAAGTCACTCCGTACCAAAACTATATGTAGGCAAATATTCAGCAACTTTATTTTTCAATATTTTGTGTGTTACGCTCTTATTACAGTTTCCTCACTATTTTAATATCAGTCCAACACCTTTATCACACTGTAGATCGTAGATAAAGAGTAACGAAAATCTTTAATTACGGAAAATGCTCATCAACATGAATATTAACATAAATAGACAATCTTAAATGCTTCTCGAAGGATGTAAGACTGAAATTACGACAGTCTTGCTCAACTGATAATTCTTTGTATCCGACCTCCTGGGCCCTTCAATCACAATTTGTGATAGTCTATTTGTGGTGTTTCATTTACGAGGGCTATTCGGAAAGTAAGGAACGATAGGTCACGAAATGGAAACCACAGTGACAACCAAAACTGTTTTATTTGCAACAATTAGATACAACTTCCAGCTGCTTATCTCCATGGTCGCAGATCAGACTTAGAAGTTTGTTGTAGCGTTGTACCAACTTTCCGATACCCTCGTTACAGAAGGAAGCCGCCAGTGCTTTCCGCCAATTCTCTACGCTGGCTTACAGCTCGTTGTCTGTGCCAAAATGTTGTCTTCATAGCCAGCGGTTCATGTGAGCAGAGATGAAACTCAGAGGGAGACAATTACAGACTGTATTGTGGGTAATCAAACATTTTCAATTAAAAACGATGCAGAAGCATCTTCATTTCCCCTGCAGAATGCGGCTGAGAATTGTCTTGAAGAAGAAAACGCACGACAGTTACGTAATGTTGGCTGCATAGCTTCAAGCGAAATTTCTCACCAGCACTCGTACTTGTCGGGAGACACTATTGTTCTAGGTATCTTTAAGTGCTCCCTGTGTGCTCAGGACTAAAAAGAACGACGTAATGCGATCGACTGGCATACTAGAGGTACTGTCCAACACACCTCTGCAAAACGTTATCGGATTGTCACTGTGGTTTCCATTTTCCGACCGATCGTTCCTTACTTTCCGAATAACCCTCGCATTAAAAACTCTCGAAAGGATAAGGTGGCAACATTTATCCGACGAACTGCTGCTAAATGATAAATCTTGCTCTTACTTTTCTACTTAAGAGGCAGTCTGTCCATTGGTGTAATAGGGAGCATTATTCCACAATAAAGGTCACGCGTGCCGCACTGCGAAGGTTCGTGTGCAGAGAATGTCGCTAGGTACCTCGTAGACATGGCAAACGTGGCATCAACGATTAGTACCACTGACACGTCTACAACAGTGTGCGAAGCCATCTGAGAGAGAAAGTCACCTATACCCTGCGAATGAAAGGGTATACTCACGCATTACTGGAATACGTTGCTCTGGAAACAGCATTAGCGTAGCGGCCAGTCAAGATCAAACACTCCACAGCAAACGCGAGACGGCAGAGTGAGAGATCTACAGTTTCCAACAACATGGAAGCTTATTGTAGCCCCTTTTCTACTGACACATTACCTGTGGTTCTTGGCTCCACCACTAGACACAAAGCCACGACAGTGTGTTGCGGTAGAATTTTCAATGTAATTCCTTTGACGGGAACTTTAAATCACGGTGTGTTAATAGCTCTTCTTCATTGTAAAGAATTCTAGTTTCTCTAAATTCTCCGTAACTACATGCCTCTTCTTCCCCGTTGGTGTCTAAGGAAATCTTTACAGCTGAGAGGGGAACTATTTATAATATTTATAGTACGTCGGGGGAAGATGACAAACTTTTTGCTTCTGTATGAAATTATGACAGGGATTTTTATATTGTTGTTGTTGTTGTTGTGGTCTTCAGTTCTGAGACTGGTTTGATGCAGCTCTCCATGCTACTCTATCCTGTGCAAGCCTCTTCATCTCCCAGTACCTACTGCAACCTACATCCTTCTGAATCTGCTTAGTGTATTCATCTCTTGGTCTCCCTCTACGATTTTTACCCTCCACACTGCCCTCCAATACTAAACTGGTGATGCCTTGATGCCTCAGAACATTTCCTACCAACCGATCCCTTCTTCTAGTCAAGTTGTGCCACAAACTTCTCTTCTCCCAATCCTATTCAACACTTCCTCATTAGTTATGTAATCTACCCATCTAATCTTCAGCATTCTTCTGTAGCACCACATTTCGAAAGCTTTTATTCTCTTCTTGTCCAAACTATTTATCGTCCATGTTTCACTTCCATACATGGATACACTCCATACAAATACTTTCAGAAACGACTTCCTGACATTTAAATCTATACTCGATGTTAACAAATTTCTCTTCTTCAGAAATGCTTTCCTTGCCATTGCCAGTCTACATTTTATATCCTCTCTACTTCGACCATCATCAGTTATCTTGCTCCCCAAATAGCAAAACTCCTTTACTACTTTAAGTGTCTCATTTCCTAATCTAATTCCCTCAGCATCACCCGACTTAATTCCACTACATTCCATTATCCTCGTTTTGCTTTTGTTGATGTTCATCTTATATCCTCCTTTCAAGACACTACCCATTCCTTTCAACTGCTTTTCCAAGTCCTTTGCTGTCTCTGACAGAATTACAGTGTCATCAGCGAACCTCAAAGTTTTTATATATTTTCCATGGATTTTAATACCTACTCCGAATTTTTCCTTTGTTTCCTTCACTGCTTGCTCAATATACAGATTGAATAACATCGGGGAGAGGCTACAACCCTGTCTCACTCCCATCCCTTCAAAATGAAATTAACCGCACTTGTTTGACAAGGTTTCTTCAAACTGTAAACTGATGTATATGATAAAATCATAACTTTCATGTCACGTAGTAACTTTTTTTTAAGGTTAGACTACCAGGCATCGCAAACCGAAGGTCGGGGTAAGACGGCAAAATAAAATTGATACCATCATCAATTTATCATACATTTTACTGTGAAGTAATACAAAATAAAGAGTGTATTGCAATTGTCGATCGCTCTATGGTTGGTATGTGATGTTGTACAACACGGTCTTTAGACATACGTGCTTCATCTGTGCATGTTTCATGGAACCACTTCTTACAGTGAATCAATGGTTTAAATGGTTCAAATGGCTCTGAGCACTATGGGACTTAACATCTGTGGTCATCAGTCCCCTAGAACTTAGAACTACTTAAACCTTACTAACCTAAGGACATCACACACATCCATGCCCGAGGCAGGATTCGAACCTGCGACCGTAGCAGTCGCGCGGTTCCGGACTGAGCGCCTAGAACCGCTAGACCACCGCGGCCGGCAGCGAATCAATGAATCCAGTGCAATTACGGTTCCTTCTTTTCCGTAGTAGTTTCTTTTACACTTAAAACTGTCATTGTCTTCAACAGCTGAATTTGCTTTCTCACCTTGTTCAGTGATTGGAGGATTTATTTACTTTTTTTTGCGTCAGTTCTTTACTGTTGCGCTTCTTTCAAATTTCGTACGGTTTCCTGATCAGTCAACACAGATGCAGTTTTCTTCCTCCTTTTCTCTGATGGTTCCAGAATTGGTATCGGTGTAGTCTTTTCAAACAAGATAGACGCAATATTTGGTCAGGGTCAGACAGGTGCAATAATTGGTCATATGCAATTTCTGCGCTTACAGATTCCTTACTAGCGTTGTTTTCTGAGTTGCCAGATCCACCAAGAATGTTGGTCCCATTGGGATGCTACTTCGCAATTTCTGGGCGTTGACTGCAAATATATAAATGTATAAAAATGTAGTACGAGTGTTCATCTTACTCCAAAGAAAATATGGTGTCTTTCCCAGGCATCGGGGTGAGATACAAGTTGAAATACGTGTACCATTATGGCGTCAAACGGAAAGTCACCGGCGGCACACGTAGTTCAAGACTCATAGTACATGATAATCACAATTTAATTGCTAAAAATGTGTAGAAATCACTATCTTTTTTAAAAATATATCTTCTATTGTTTTACAGCATAAATCTCAGTAAATACTGTCCGTTATAATTGCACCTGCTGCTTGCCCGTCGAGACTTGCACTCAAGGAAGCTGTGGACAGTTGGGGTCTGCGCTCTCTTGACACAGCGAAGTAACAGCAGCAAATATGCAGCACACCCTGATTATCTTTTTCCCCCGATTTACTCTACATGGACGCCTTTGGTGAATCCTCATAAGTCATTGTTGAAACTCGGATAATAAAGTCAGGTATGCAAGAGACTTTCCTGAACATTACTTCAAGCATGATAAGGTCTACATTAAGTTGAGAAATGATATCATAGGACGATATTACAAAAGAATTACTTAGAAATACATTTATTTGCATATGATATTTCCGTTTCCAATGTCTTTATTGCAGAATACTAGTCGAATGTTTCTGGTTAAACCGATGTTTAACAGGAACAATATTTCTGAGATAAAATTTTAACTATCACTGCTGCAGCTCCTTAGAGAATAAAATTATCCGCACTAATGTTTACTGTACTGCAGAATCTTCCTTCTTGGTTCGACCATTTCGAATTCTCGTAAAATGTGCATTCATTATCGAAATTCCGTATTCAGAATTTAATACAGTGGTGTGCAAAACTTAAGGGGGAAACTAACTTCCGCATAATGCGTCACTGCCGAGTTATATATCTCGATGAAACTTGGACCATTCATAGAAATAAATGCTACAGTATCGTACAGAAGATAACTAAAAGAAATACACAATCAGACGAACAGAAATGACACTTTTCAAAGACGTCACAGCGATTTCACATGGTGCCTTACACGTTACAAAAGGCGGGACCTGGTTCATAACAGGGTGTGCGATCAGTGATCGCCACGGACGTCGGTACGTGCTCTACAACGTGCTTCCATGCTGGTCACAAGTTTGGTAAGGAGTTCTTGCAGCAGGGCGTTCCGCTCGTCCACCAGTGCGGATGACAACTGCTGGGTGGTCGTTGGTGCATATGGACGTACTGCAATACGTCTTTCCAACGCATTCCACACATGCTCGACGTGATTTAAGTCGGGGGACCAGGCAGGCCAGTCCATTCGCTGAATATCCTCTTTCCAAGAGGTCCTCCCGCGGTGCTGTTTAATGCTGTTGCGCATTTTCATCCATAAAAATGGAGTCAGGGCCGAATGCATCCCTGTAAAAACGCACATGGATAAGGAGTACAGTGTCACAATAACGTTGCAGGTGAGAATACAGGTTCAAAGATTTCGATGTCAGTGCGCCTCTGCAACATTATGCCTCATCACACCATAACACCTTGACCATCAAAATGGTAATGATGGGCAATGTTCCTGGGTGCATTACCTGTTCCTGTCTCTCGCCATATCAAGGTATGTTCAAAAATGGCTCTGAGGACTATGGGACTTAACATCTGTGGTCATCAGTCCCCTAGAACGTAGAACTACTTAAACCTAACTAACCTAAGAACATCACACACATCCATGCCCGAGGTAGGACTCGAACCCGCGACCGCAGCGGTCACGCGGTTCCAGACTGAAGCGCCCAGAACCCCAAGGCCACACCGGCCGGCTATCAAGGTATGTCCATCACTGTCGAACATGATAGTTTTGGTGGTCCGGGTGTTGTGTAGGAAGGCGTAATGTTGCGTACATGTTGTGACCTCGAAATCTTTGAACACGGTATACCCACTGGGTACGTTATTTAGACACTGTACTCCTTCCGCAAGTGCAACCCTTCCGCAAATTGCTACAGATTTCGATGTTGGGCCATAACAAGTGTCAGTGTGCGAACCATTCTACGAAACATCATCGATATGGGCTTTCGAAGCCGAAGGTCCACTCGTGTACCCTTGATGACTGCATAACACAAAGCTTTATGCCTCGCCTAGGCCCGTCAACATCGACATAGGACTGTTGATGACTGGAAACATGTTGCGTGGTCGAATGAGTCTCGTTTCAAATTCTATCGTGCGGATGGACGTTTACGGGTATGGAGACAACCTCATGAATCCATGGAGCCTGCACGTCAGCAGGGGACTGATCAAGGTGGTGGAGGCTCTGTAATGGTGTGGGACGTGTGCAGTTAGAGTGATATGGGCCACTGATATGTCTAGATACGACTCTGACAGGTGACACGTACTTACGCATCCTGTCCGATCACCTGCATCCATTAATGTCCACTGCATTCCGACGGACTTGGGCAATTGCAGCAGGACAATGCGAATACTCACACGTCAAGAATTGCTACAGAGTGGCTCCAGGAACACTCTTCTGAGTTTAAACGCTTCCGCTGCCCACCAAACTCCCCAGACATGAACATTATTGAGTATATCTGGGAGGCCTTGCAATGTGCTGTCCAGAAGGGATCTCCAACCCCTCGTACTCTTACGGACTTAAGGACAGCCCTACAGGATTCATGGTGTAAATCCCTCCAGCATCATTTTAGACATTAGTCGAGTCCATGCCACGTCGTGTTGCGGCATTACTGCTTGCTCACGGGGGCCCTATACGATATTAGGCAGGTGTACCAGTTTCTTTGGCTCTTCAGTGTAGTTGGTAGTGACGTCAACCTACCCTCGATATGTTGGCAAAAGTACAAATTTAAAGTCGATGGCAACCATAAAGCGTCGCCCGTAATCGTACTGAACGCTGGCGCAGAAAATTATTTTAAAACATTAACTCAGAAGCCCACGCGAAGTGTAAATGGTTGCGAAAACATACTTGCCTCTTAGCAACAAATAATCCTGAGCGAGTAGGGTGCGTCATGATGGATACAGGGCTTAGTGCCACAAGGTCGTTGTAACAAGACTGAGTACCGTGACATCTAAATCCACCAAAAATAAACGCAAAATATATATATTTAAGAAAGCAGATAACGCTTGACGCATTCCTGCGAGATAATATTCACTCCTTCCAGTCTATGTAAGCGTGGTCCAGATGTGCTTTAAATTCATGGAAATAGTATTGACGGAGAATTTGAGATATACACCAAATAACTTAGTAAGAAATGCTACTGATCCCCAACGAAACACAAAAAAGGTCAGAACACTGGTGCAGGAGCAACGATAAAAGCATGTCAAATTTAAGACAACCAAAATACTAAAGATTGGCGACCTTTGATAGAACCTCGAATTTTAGCGCGATCTTCAATGCGAAATGCTTTCAGTGGTTTCCACAACGAAACTCTGTCTGGATATCTGGCAGAAAAACAAAAGAGATTCTGGTCGTGCGGAAAGTATACCATCGTGAAGATGCAATCAACACCTTCACTGAGCGATAGCAATGGAAATGTTACATATGACAGTGCCACTAAAGCAGAGTTACTATACATGGTTTTCCGAAATTCCTTCACCAAAGAAGACGAAGTAAATTTTCCACAGTTCAAATCAAGAACAGCTGCCTACATTGTAGCTTCACTGTAAATATTCTCGGTGTAGCAAAGCAGCTTAAACCACCTAATAAAAGCAGGGCCTGCGATCCAGACTGTATATCAGTAAGGTTCTTTTCACAAAATGCTGACAGTATAGCTCCATACTTAGCAGTCATATACAACCGCTCGATCGTCGAAAGATCCGTAACTAAAGACTGGAAAGTTACAAATGTTACACCAATACTTAAAAAAGAAAATAGGAGTAATTCGCTGAATTACAGGACCATATCAATAACATCGATTTGCAGTAGGAAATTCGATCATACACTGTGGTCGAACATTATGAACTACCCCGCAGATAACGATTTATTGACAAATACCCAACACGGATTCAGAAAATATCGTTCTCGTCGAGAACAACTAGCTGTTTATTCTCATGAAGTAATGAGTGCTGTCGACAGGGGATGTCAAATTGATTCCATATTTTTAGATTTCCCGAAGCCTTTTGACATTATTGCTCACTAGCGATTTCTAATCAAATTTCATGTCTACGGAGCATCATCTTAGTTGGGCGACTGATTCTTGATTTACTATCAGAAAGGCCACTGTTCGTAGTAACTGACGGAAAGACATCGAGTAAAACAAAAGTAGTATCTGGCATTCCACAAGGAAGTGCTATGATCCCTCTGCAGTTCCTGACCTATTTAAACCATTTAGGAGAAAATCTGATCAGCCCTCTTAGATTTTTTGCAGGTGATTCTGTCATTCACTGTCTTATAAAATCATTCCATGATAAACACCAGTTGAAAAATTATTTACACACGATACCTGCATGGTGCAAAAAGTGGAAATTGATTTTTAATAATGAAAAGTGTGAAGTTATCCACATGAGTAGTTAAACGAATCTGCTAAATTTCGGTTACGTGATAAATCACACAAATCTAAAGGCTGTGAATTCAACTATGTAGTTAGATATTACAATTACAAATGATTTAAATTAGAACGATCACATAGATAATTTCGTTAGGAAAACAAATCAAAGACTGCGATCTACTAACAGAACACTTAGTAAATGCATCAGGTCTACTATAGTGAGTGCCTACACTACGCTTGTCTATCTTCTTGTGGAGTATTGCTGCATAATGTGGGATCCACAGCTGGCAGGCTTGACAGAGAACATCTAAAATATTCAAAGAAGGGCAGCTCGTTCTGTATTACTGCGAAATAAGTGAGAGAGTGCCGTTGATACGATACGCAAATTGGGATGGCAGCCATTAAAACAAAGGCGTTTTTCGTTATGGTAGGATCCACCAAAAACGTAAAAATTGACGACATTTGATGAAAGCGGCGTCAACTGAAGACACATGCTGTAGAATAGTATTACTAGCATTACCAGAGTTTGCTCTATATTCTATGTTAATAATATTAGCACTTAGTTCTTCTACTAGTATTCCTACTACTTCCAGTCTGTCAGAACATCTTTTGTTCACATCCTCACATAATTTCTCACAATTAGATTTTACTTTCTTAATATCTTTTTGACTTCTTCAAATCGATTAGAGCAAAGTTTGGATTCGTTGCCTATTCTTCCTGACAGCCTCCCTTCCAGAAGTTCATCTGCGTCTTTGAAATCTTTGCGAACTTTGTCAATTTTGCTATTGAAAGTACTATGCAGTTTATTTAACTGTTGCCCTGCTTTGCCGGACGTGTGGTCGAGCGGTTCTAGGCGCTTCAGTCCGGAACCGCGTGACCGCTACGGTCGCAGGTTCGAATCCTGCCTCAGGCATGGATGTGTGTGGTGACCTTAGGTTAGTTAGGTTTAAGTAGTTCTAAGTTCTAGGGGACTGATGACCTCAGATGTTAAGTCCCATAGTGCTCAGAGCCATTTGAACCATTTTTGATTTTGTGGCCCTACTTTGATTTGCAGATCATGAAAATTAGCATCAATTTTATAATCTTAACTATTCAGTTGTAGGTCATTTCATCCATTAATGCTGTTTTCCTATCATTTAACTCTTACTGTTTATTTCTGTATTACTATCCTTTAACTCTTTACTACTGGATTCAATCTTACTGTTTAGCTCTTTATGGTGCGATTCAAGTTTAGCAAACAGTAATTGCCTCCAATTTGGAGCCTCTACATTGCCACTTGGCATTTCAACTGATTTTAAATGGGTTTCTCGCATGTCCTGACCTGGCTGAATTGCAGACATATTGAGCTCAGTTTCATGATCTCATAATGTTATTAATTTGTATCTTCTCCTTTTTGACCTCTATTTCAATTACTTCGTCATCTCAAAATGTTTCTAACTTTGCAGTATCATTGAAATTCAAATCAGATTCTGCTATTGAGAACTCACACTCCGCTTTTCGATTTATTGGTTCGACGGAACCATTCTCATTAAATTCGGTTTCTGATTCTGAGGATTCCTCGTCAGAGACTGGCTCCGTCATGATTTTCACATATTTCTCTATTTTTAGTAGCCTGTTAGCAGCTACTAACAAATACTTTAAATATTCTTGGCATAACTCAGTTGCTTGACCTCGACGAATGGTACCGAAGTGGTGTACCAGCAGACGTGATGCGACGCGTCTCGACGTAAAGCAGGCAGCAGCAGCAGCTGTGGCGGTGAGGATGGCGGCGGGTATCGCCTACTGCAGTATATCCTGGAGGGGGGCAGGACACCGGTGAGCGCACGCAGAGCTTGCAGGTGTTTCTGCAGGTCCACGCAGCCCCGTGATGACGCATCGCCTTTTTTTAACTTCTTCCCTCCTTCCGTTACAATCTAGGTTTCTGTGGCTAACATTCACAGTTTATTTACCACCCACGCGAGTAAATCTTAGCACTGTTCTCGCATTGGTTTCTGCTTATTTCACTTCGGTATCCTGTTAATGCCTACCAAGTTCGTTGTTTTCTACAGATCACTTTCACTGTTCAGTTTTCCCGGACGATACGCACCATGTGTGGGGCAGCGGGTTGATTGTCTGATTAATAATCATTAGTCACAGGAGGAAATTGGAATTATTGTAAAAATTGTTCGCCGTCTTTTACGAGAGCTTGGCAACTGTTTCGGTGGTCAGCCAAAAAGCGATGGATAACATACTGACCATAGTTCCCATTCTACAAGTCCACATTCTTGTCCAGCCCACTGAAAGAAATGTGTCTATTCTCTGTTTGCTCAGCGGGATCAGGACTATGATTATAAATTAAGATTTTGAGTTGTAATTGTTACATATATTTGGTAAAGTTATGGTGAGGTGGCGCTGCTAGCAGTGAACTGGGGTAAGTCCTGGCACACTCGCTCGCTCTATGAGTTCACACGGAAAGATTTGAGTGTTCATTTTTTCCGTGAGCTGTTCAAGAGTAGAACGTTACAGAAATACCTTAAGGGTGTTTTGATGAACCCTCTGCCAGGCATTTAATTGCGAATTCCAGAGTAAATATGTAGGTGTAGATAGAACAAGAAAGTAGGAGAAATTGCAACAATGGACCCTGGGATGGCAGAGATTCAGATGCGTGCATGTTGAAGGTGCAATCAGCCGATCTGCGGAACAGCATGCATGAGGAGAGCTCCTAGTCATGTGATAGACATTTGCTGTCTGCAGCTAATTTGCGTGCTGCAGAAATGATGAACAACAGCTTTGAACAAGTGAACATGTCGAATTTTTTACGATTTGAGGGAACCATGCTTAACGAGAAACAGGAAAATACTATTCCTTCGGTGAGCAGATGTTAGTGGAATAGATTCTAATAGAATTATTTTGTACTCTGTTTTGAATGTAGATAGTTAGGTGTCTGTCTCGAGTGTGTCAACATTTCAGAGGGTGTTCAAGGCCTACTATTCTTGTACAGCAGAATAAGGTGAAAGAGACTATAAGTGGTAAAAGCGTAAGGTGAAGAGATAAAGGGATACTAAATTTCTTTGTCAGACTAATCGATTTTCTGATAATTTGTGACTGTGCTGAGGTTAGCGATTTTAGATGTCGATTTTTTGCCTACGCACGAGGTAGTAATGGACTTGCGTAGCGGTTTAGTGATTTTGAAATGTAATGTTAAAGTTGAGGTTTGATGAATGTGTGATTAGCAAGAAGAGTTCAAACAATTTTCTTAAATTTCTCATTAGACCCAAGCTGTCTTGTTTGCCAATGAGGACTTCATACTTTATAAGAAATATGGAATCTCCTTGACTGTGTTGAGTAGGCAGAAGAGATAGCGAAATAAAATTTGTCTGATGTACTGCGACGTTATTCTTCGGTGTTTTCTGAACATGCTGTTACAATAAAGGGTTTTTTCATATCTGTTCTAAGTTAGGCACCACATGCGACTCTTTGTCATGTCATATTCTAAAACATTTAGTTATAAAGAGCAAATGGAGGCAGAGACTAAGAAAATGTGGCATCAGTGTGCAATTAAACCCACTGTAAGTTCATATAATAATCCATTGTTGATGGTGCCTTAGAAGGGAGATGGTATGAGCCTCGTGTTGGATTGTAGGCGGATAAATACAATTATTGTACCACAAACCGATAGATCATTGATAAAAGATGAGCTTCTGCAGATATTTCATGGTATTAAAGTCATGTCTTCTGTTGACTTAGAAGTGAGCTACTGGTAGATTTAGTTCCATCCTGCATGTCGAATATTCACAGCGTTCTTATGTTACAGCTCTTGTTATCAATTTGACAAGTTAGCCTTTGGGTTGAATGTCAATTTTGCTGCATTTATCTGAGGTTTTAATGGTATTCTTCAAGGAGATTTCAGAAAGAGGTTAACCACCTATGTTGATGTATTAATTGCTGAAGAGAGTTGGAAAAAAACACAGTGATGTTTCCAACAAATTATTGAGATTTTCAGGAAGAATATTGTGACTGAATCTAAAAAAAAAAAGTTTGGAAAGAGTAAAGTGAAATTTCTTGGACACATTGTGGCTGCCTCTAGAATTCCACATGATCTAGAAAAAAATGAGGTGATCAAAGACTTTCATTTTCCTAGTCAAGGAAACAGATTCGTGCAGTCTTAGCATTAATTAACTTTGATAAAAGATTTGTGAATTTGCTTCTGTGCATCGACAAGTAAAAAGCTCCTTGCGATTGGGATGCAAAGCAAATACAGAATTTGAACGTGTGAAGCAGGCTATTTTGAGGGATCCTTTCCTATCACAGCCTGATTTAAGTAAGGATTTTTGTCTAAGCTCATACAGTTTTAAATGGGTCTTGGTGATGATCTCTTCCAAGAATAGGAGGTAGATGGAGTTGAGAGGTGTCAGACTATTGATTTCCGAGCCAGTTGCTCAGTAGGTGTGAAAACGACTATTCGGCTACCGTTATTATTCTATCTGTTGTATGTGGTTTCGTGAAATTCAGATCTGTTTGTATGGTTGGACGATCAGGGTCTACGCGGATCATAGAGCATTATAATTTTTGATGAGTGCGAAGCTGACTCGTGGTTGCACACAGTTATCCATAAAAAGCCAGGGGCGGCTACCATTCTGAAACGATGCACATGCGTACAGTGTAACAATAACATTGATTAGTGAGTATACTGTGTACAAAGATTTGTGGATCAGTATGTGCATTACGTATTCCCACCTCTCGCTACATAATGGAACATCCAGTAGTGTTGAACATGATCAATTTGGTGCTCCAGGTGTTGTGGTGTGGGGAAGAATAATGTTGCATGGGCATAATGACCTCCAAATCTTTGAAGGTAGAACTCTCACCGTTCAACATTTTTGTGATACTGTATTCGTTCCCCATGTACATTTCTCAGGGGTGCATTCAGCCCTGATTCCATTTTCATTTGTGACAATGTGTGACCGCATGGAACAGTGCAGACGGAGGAACTCTTGGAACGAGACGATATTCAGCGAATGGACTGGCCCGGCCGTCCCCTGTCTTACAACCCATGGAGCATGAGCAGGATGCGTTTGGCAGACATTTCGCACCACATCCACATGTACCAATGATCATCAACCGCTCTGGTGGTGGAATGAATGCCCTACTACAAGAGCTCCTTACCAAACTTGTGGCCAGGATGGGAGAACGTTGCAGAGCGTGCATTGCCATCCGTGGTTATCACACGCCGTATTAAGAACTTCAGTTATCCTTTGTACTATACTTCAGCAGTTCTTTCTAGGTATGGTCTGAGTTTCCTGGAGGTTTAATACATGGCTGCGACACATAATGTGAAAGCTACTTTCGTCGTTAGGTTTTGCACACCAGTGTGCACAGATGTTCTTATATTCGATACAGTATACATATTCTACAATCGGAATATCCAAATACAATGTCTCTAATACTGCCTTGGAAGAGATTTCTGTACTTATGCTCGCGTGCTGTCTCTTTCCTGTCCATCATCTGATCTGAAGCTGAAGTTCTTGTTTCTTGAGGCGTGTTTTCGAACACCCTGAGCGTTCTTCCCACTTACAGCAACTGAGATTCATATATATTACTTGTTGCAAGTGTGTTCAAAGATGTGACATAAGAAGCAAGGGCTTCTACTCACCCAAGTGGTGTTTTGATAGATATGGATAATCCAAAACATGACTGTCACCAGTGAACTTCATCAAGAATGTATGGAACATTGGAAGATGATGTTGCTTATGCAACACCTTTAATGGTTATAAAGGAACAGGAGTTCATTTTGTCTGGCATTGATCTCTTCACTTGGTGCCACAACATGGTGTCAATCAGCTCATTTTGTCAATTTTGTACCCACAATTCAGTTAAATCATTATATATTTGTACAAATAAAGCGTTTACATGGGTTTCTATAACATAGAGCCAACTATTAATTTAATAAAATTATTTCTTAGTCACAACACAAAATTGTAATGGTTCAAATAATGATTTCATTTTGATTTATATGTCGTACAACATTTATTACTGTAATACAAAAACACAAATTTTAAATAAGGCATTTAAAAATTCAAATTTACAGTAGTCCATATACGCCAAAGAGCCAAAGAAGCTGGTACACCTGCCTAATATCATCTAAGGTTCCCACGAGCACACAAAAGTGCCGCACCACGACGTGACATGGACTCGACTAATGCCTGAAGTAGCGCTGGAGGAAAATGACATGATGAATCCTGCAAGGCTGTCCATAAATCCGTAAGATTACGAAGGGGTGGAGATCTGTTCTGACAGCTCGCAGCAAGGCCTCCCAGATATGCTCAATAATGTTCATGTCTGAGGAGTTTGGTGGCCAACGGAAACGTTTAAACTCAGAAGACTGTTCCTGGAGCCACTCTGTAGCAATTCTGGACGTGTAAGGTGTCGCATTGTCCTGTTGCAATTGCCCAAGTCCGTCGGAATTCACAGTGGACAGTAATGGATGCAGGTGATCAGACAGGATGCTTACGTACGTGTCACGAGTCAGATTCGTATTTAGACGTGTCAGAGATCCCACGTCACTCTAACTGCGCACGCCCCACACTATTACAAAGCCTCCACCATCTTGATAAGTCGCCTGCTGACAATCAGAGTCCATGGATTCATGAGGTTGTCCCCATACCCGTATGCGTCCATCCGCACGATACAGTTTGAAACGAGACTCATCCGAACACGCAACATGTTTCCAGTCATCAATAGTCCAATGTCAGTATTGATGGGCCGAGGTGAGACATAAAGCTTTGTGTCGTGTGCAGTCACCAAGGGTACACGAGTGTGATTTCGGCTCCGAAAGACCATATCGATGATGCTTCGTTGAATAGTTCGCACGCTGACACTTGCTGATGGCCCAGCATTGAAAGCTGCAGCAATTTGTGAAAGGAGGTGCACTTCTGTCACGATGAACGATTATATTCAGTCGTTGTTGGTCCCATTCTTACAGGATGTTTTTCAATTGCCTTGAAAACGGTAGTTTGCGTTAGATTCCAATAGCTTCTATTCCAAAAAATGTGACTGGTTTTTGATAGTACTTCTTTTAATTTGATTTCACTTACTGATTATTGACGTGTAGTAGAGTAATAATGTAACAGACAGGCTATTCAATACAGTCTTGGCAAGATTTTCTCGATTGCAGCCCTTTAAATTTAAGTTGACTATTTGTTCCTTGGTGCATGAGCATGTTGTACCTTGGAACATGTTTTCATATTTGGAAAAATCTTAATTTTCCGGAGTAATTTTTGTAATTTCAGAAAACGACTGCAGCACATAAAAATTTAATCCAACCCTTTAAAAACAGAATAAGTAAATACATTAAACTCCTGTTACAAGGACGAATAGAGGCGAAAGTCTCAAAATTTTACCACGGTACAGCGCTCTCCACTAGTAACTTGCAGCAGGCAACACACTGATTGTATTATCTTGCATAAAGCGGACATCATCTCGATAACTGTGGTTGAAAATATGTACTGGGATATGCAAGAAATTATATTTTCCGAGGAAGAGGAAATAGCGTTGTGGAACATCTTGAAAGTGATATGAAGCTTAATCTGGTCTTTCAAAGTATTGCATCAGAACTTAGTTAATGGACGAGACAAATTAAATACAATACAGCTCTCTAAATAGATAGGTTCGTGATTTTCGCTTTTCAGTTCCATGGGAATCCTATTTGCAATTATTGCAACACACTCTATACAATAAACGTAACAGACTTGAAGCTGTATCTGAACACGTCTCAATGTCTGTAAGACAAGTATTAGCTGATTTTAGCACAAAGAATACTGAGATAGTGTCTGATATATCTTCCGAATTTCAGACACTGTATTACGAAGAGAGAAGATCACCCACGGAATAAGATGAAATTCACTCGTGAATCCTACCGAGATCTATAAGTGTCATATATATTATATGGATTGTGAGGATGAAGAAACACTAAAATCGTTCGTCATTGATATGAGAATTGAAATGCAAACAAAAACACCGTTCCCAGTAAATATGATAGTATTCTGTGAATTTATTTACGATTCATTTAAAGAAATGACGCATTCAACCTGCTGGCTGAAATGCGCTACTCACATGTAAGAGATTTTTTTTTTTTTTAATGGCAGTACATTTAATACTGCTTCTACTGATAAGATGGCGGCTATAAATGTGTGCAACTCATCGTGCATATCGAAGTCCAATACTTTTCTTAAGTTTCAGTCTTCTATTTGCAATTTTATTCTAAAAATACAATATGTTATGCGCAATTGCAGCTCATCTAAACTCCCAAACGTTTTCTCTCAGGACTGATGTTCTCATTTCCATTGACCCGTACACAGTATATCATACTACCTTCCTCATTTTTCAGATAAATCCTCATTGATAGACGCGAAAAACAATGGTAGGAAGATTGATACAGCAGGCTCCAAATTATTCAGCAGTACCGAGCCAAACATCGTTGTTATTCACACTCGGGAACGATTTGATACTTCTCTCCTCGTAGCGATCTTTCCAGTCTCTGGATGGATTTTTCTCTTTCCATACTCAATTGTTTCAGTTTCTGCAACACTAATTCCTTATTCTCTTATAATTATTTCAATCCGAAAATCATTTTGTTTTTATTTATAGTAGTAGTAATAGTAGTAGTAGTAATACTAGTAGCAGTAGTGATGTAACTTACCTCGAGGCAGGCTTAGAATTGAAGTAACTGCATACATGCAGCCGGGTCCATTAACAATACATTTAACGCAATTCCTCTGTCGTTTCTGGAAGCCATAAATAAGTTCTGTCTAAGCCCTCGACTCAGTTCCTTATGTTGCTACTTTGTGCTGACTGGAAGAAAGAAATGTCTCACTCAAAATGGGTTAAACGTCCCTTACTTCAAAGGAAAGTTACATTTTCAATTACGTGAAATTTCTCATCACTGTCATGCTTCCTGTTTTAGGAACACGTACATAGTTCTCTTTGACCACCAGGAATTCCGCACAAT
Source organism: Schistocerca piceifrons (assembly GCF_021461385.2). Taxonomy (NCBI): domain Eukaryota; kingdom Metazoa; phylum Arthropoda; class Insecta; order Orthoptera; family Acrididae; genus Schistocerca; species Schistocerca piceifrons. The sequence goes on along the minus strand of NC_060149.1, from coordinate 598,716,839 downwards.
GGATAATGAGTTTGCTTTTCAAATGTTGAGCAGTGTTAGCAGTTGTGTAGTTGCTTCTGGCGATTTCTTTGTCCAGTGCATAACGCCCTATTATGAGCTGGGTATAAGTTCAGGGAAGTGGTTAATGGAAAACCATCATTATTAAAATACTAGCCCAAGTCGTGTGTGTCTGGATATAACACTGAGAGATTTACGCGCAGCTATACCACGAGAATCGCTTCCGTTGGTGAAGTGTTGGAGAAAGTGAGATGGTTTCAGGACTTAAAGCCAGAGTATTACGTTTATAGCACTGGGGATAAGGACTGCCCCTCACGTCGTGCCGCGCCAGTGACTGCTGAGTTAAATGTGAAATTGTTGGTTGACTGGTGGGGAGGTTGGTACTTGAAAGTGGATGAAGTGCTGCTGATTGGTGAAAACGAATTGTCAGCTCTTGTCACTCTCTATCTCTCTCTCTCTTTGTGTTGTAATGTTTCTTGCACAGTAAAATATATATCCAGAGTACGTTTGTTTGTTCCTTTCCCTACAATATTTATTAGGAAATGTTTTATCGTTGCCTCATTCCGACAGATTTTGCTTTCGCAGCTGACTTTGCTAACCATCAGCATCATCACGGTCAGCATATAACTTGAAATAGCTGAAGAACTGTATCACCCAGCAAGCAGCATTTATCCGAGGTGAGTAGTCACCTCGGAAGGAATTTATCACCTTCATTAGGCTCATTTAGTTAACATGGTAGCATATTCGAAGTACAAATTTGGATGTAAATATTTGTAAACATTCTTTAATGTACACTCCAAATACATACGGATCGCCGCTCTCAAGTCTAAAGCTAGTGCTGAAGTAACAGGTGTGCTTAGCAAAATATGCAGAAGAAATTGGATTCTCCTTCACATACAATCCGACATGGCAAATACATTTTGCAACACTCACTTCGAGAAACAAATACAGGAACATAGCATCAATCAGTACTCACCCTTTTCTGCTTTCAGATCTTCAGTTGCACAGTACTTCAACAGAATTCTTAGGGAAAGGTACGCTTTTTAAACGCTTCACTGCACAGTGGCGCAACTTCTAATAAGTCTGCACAAATACAATAAAGGTAAAGCAATTAGTATAAAACGTGCTAATGTGAAGGAAAATAGCCTCTCGTCTTCTGCGTGTGATAAGCTCTAGAAGACAGATCAGCAGCGATATTGTTGGTGTTAGTAAGCATGGGACGATTTTCAAAGAGGTTTTCACTCCAAAATGGCCTACAGGGATATTTACTGGCTTAGGAGAGGGGCTCGTGGCTTAATGGCTTACGACAAGGGAGGGGGAAGAGCGTGACGACGTCATGTAGTTAATGTCGAAGGTCAAATTATATCTAAAGTCTTCATGGTTCTCCTACTCGTGCTTCATGAATTTCAAAAAATTCATGAACATGTGGGTATGCAACCAGAAGACACACAGGACCGAAATATATTCAGAACATTTGCAGTTAAGCCTGTGTAACTCATTCAGTTATTGCCATATATAAATTGTCACATTAGTTCATTTCAATTGTTTTGGTGAGACTTTCATGTTGGTATGCTTTATATTCTGGGAACTCAATTAATTCCTCAAGTGGTCTACGACGTTTTGCTCACTCAGCCTGCAGAAACGTCCTTGTGATCGTCAGTCATTTACAAAGCCGGAAAAGCAACTACAGTTACATCCTCAAAGCTGCTTGACCATTTTCTGCAAGTTGCTACAAGGCGATCAGCATATTATCAGCAATATCTAAAGCCTTGTGTACGTCGTTCATGAACAGCTTATAGATTATACACTTAAAACTCATAATATCCATCATAAATATCAATCAGGCTATAAAGAACCCTATAGCACAGTCATTGAATTAATCAAAGTGACTGATGGCATCAAAAATGATATGGACAGGTGTGAAATGACCATTTGAACACTAGCTGATTTCAGTAGGAGTTCTGAAACTGTTGGTTTCGATGTATTGAAACTGTTACCTTCAGTTAATTGAAATCTTGTATTTTGTGAAAAAAATAAATAAAAGGGCGTGTGTAACCATCAAAATTTCTGTTAACAAAGAAACTGAGCGTCTTGACACATCGAAATTAATGGGAAACAAGGCTACAGAATCGAAAATCATGATAGGCTGTGAAAATGTGTGTCAGCTATAAAGCTACAAGCACAGAATAACTTTTTAACATCATGTAAGACTGAACACTCAAATAATTCCACTTAAGATAGCACAAAATTTTTGAAACATGACTAGGAAAAACTGCTGAAATGTGATGTTACGGAAGAACGCTGAAGATTAGGTTGCTAGACTGGGTAACTAATGAACATTTACTGGACTGAATTGGGAAGAAAAATCCAGGCTCGATTACAACAAGGAGGAGGCTTGCACTGGTAGCCCTACCTTAGAGAGTTGTATCAAATTATCCATTGGTCTAAAATCTACACCAAGAACAACCACATATGTGTAACTTATACATAAGCAACACGATGCCGGTATTTGTGATTATTCTTGCACTAATGTACCTCCAACTAAAACATAAGACCTGTGGTAGCTCCACTGTAAATAGTACTGTAAACTTGTTCTTGTTTCCAAGTTTCATATCATGTTCAAAAGCTCCCGAAACAGACACATGCAGTGGTATATATTCCAATTCTTGAATAGAAATTGACTGCATGAGAGGCTACGGGTTACTTTTACAAAATTATATTTGTCATTGTTTGTTATTTTTCCGTGATTGTCGGAAAAGCCATCTCTTATATGTCGCACTGAATGTAACATTGCACTAAAGAAGTATATTCGTAAAGCAGCTTTCGAATTGCTCTAAAAACATTTGATGGCTAGAATTAAAGAAAGTAGTCCATATTTACCTTGAAACCAATTTAGCTATTATATTTGTAATAGGAATAATAGAGAATATTTTAAATCTATACAGTGAATGTTTAGCGTAACTTTTTTGTCAAAAATATAATTGTCAGAGCATAGATTTCGATGCAAATGCATGTTGTGATGCATGTTTACATATTTTCATCATTTGCGGAGTAAATGCATATTTCGAAGATTTTTTTTATTGTTATTTCATTTCCCTTTGCCCATGTGTCCCTCCTACCCCCTTTCAGCGGGTCAGTCATCCTGCTCTTCAGGCAGTTTGTTGAGGGAAACTACATTAAATTGAAAAACCCTATAGTAAATATGAGATATTTACAAGTATTTAAAAAATTTGAAGGATGAAATTAATGTAAGTATTTATATGTATAAGAAACAAGGGCTTTTTCGTGTTTAAATTAAAACAGTAAAAATAAAAAGGTTTGTATACAGTTTATAAATATTTCGTACAAACTGTCTGAATTAGGATGAACTTAAGTTGAGTTGTGAAAACTATGTCATTGCCAGCTAGCAAACAGCAGTCATAAATTGAGAGGGCAGCAAGGCCTTGAGAACATAGCAAGCGGCTTCTAATTTATATCTGGTCTGGTGATCTAGCAGTAGAGAGTGTGGTGGCAAAACTGAATCGCATCTGGGTCACTTTCTTTTCTTTATTCGGCCCTCTGACAAAGCATTCACCTCTCAGTGATGGGGACAGTTTGAGACTCCCAGTTTCTGCTTTTCTCAGACTAGCACTCGGAATTTGCGTAAAGACTACTGACAGTTAACAGATGAAGGAACATGTAACCTAAGGTAACCAAAAAGTCTGTTATCGAAGAGTAAAAACATAACGCACCCCGGCAGAAAAGTGACACAAGTCAAAAAAATGGCAATTTTTAGGATTCGAACCTGCGACCTTAGCGGTCGAGTGGTTCCAGACTGTAGCGCCTAGAACCGCTCGGCCACCCCTGCCGGCCATTCTAGTAGATTCTATGTTCTATGACCTTCCTCAATTTTTCGAGTTCGAGGATGTTATTCTGTAATAATATTTTATGATTAAAGTTGCGTAAACAACTTAAGTACTAAATAAATTACAAATAACGTATTTAAAGCCAATTAACTTCCACCTAACTACTAAGAACCTCTGTTAAGCGTTTCTCAGATTAAGGAATATTAAATCAAATTCTTTTTTTTTTTAATGCGAGATAAATATTTCGAACAGGTAAATAAGTCGCCTGTTATCAGCTGACGAAATGTTATTGCCAGCCTTATCGCTCCAGTTTCCAAGCAGAAAATGTAATATCTCGCTTTGACCCCCGGAAATTTTCATACAAAACATCGCCGTCACTTTATATTTCTCGAACCTATATTTTTACAACCATATTTACCCACGACCGCCTCTGTGTTTACTATTATGTTCTCCTTTTCACCATAATAAACGCAGTGCAAACTCCCGAGCAAAGAAGGGAATGTATAGCAAACTGCCTGCGCAATGGGAAAGGGGGACGACACCGTGTATTCATAGATTCTTCCCAGTAATTTTTGTGCAGGATCTTTCATGCCCGTATGTCTACGATTGCGCGCGAGGAAGGAGGAATCGTGAGGACATACCTTTAATACACAGTAGTCATTAGGAGAAGTCAGAGAGTACTATCGATACAAGGCTAGTTTAACATTGCCAACACGTGGTTACTATGAACAAACGACATACGTTGGGTAGTATAGCCTAGATGATGCTACATGGAAAACATGGCAATCAAATCAATCGTAAATCGTAAAAATTATGTCTTTTAACGTACATACTTTTGGTGTAATAATAACACCAGCAGGAAAATGCTACTACAGGAGAATAGAAAATATGAATATGTTCCTGTTTATTTAAAAGACTTGACTGAAAAGTGGGGTACCAGCTAGCTAATTCTACCATCCTCAGCACCTTTAAAAATTTCTCAAAAATTTGGGGGAGGGGAGTGTTTTGTTGTTTGGGGGAAGAGACCAAACAGGGAGGTCATCGGTCTCATCGGATTAGGCGGATTAGGGAAGGACGGGAAAGAAAGTCGGCCGTGCCCTTTCAAAGGGAACCATCCCGGCTTTTGCCTGGAGCGATTTAGGAAAATTACAGAAAACCTAAATCAGGATGGCCTGACGCGGGCATGGGAATATATCCGCGCTTTTTTTAAAAGTGTAATTCCCATAAGCTCCCATAGCTGTAACTCACTCACACCCACTAGTCCATCACTGTTAAGTCGCTCATGCCCATCCACTCCCAACTGTCCTTTCTCACTCACTCATTCAGCTCAACTCATTAGCATTGTCTCTTTCTGTGTCTCTGTCACTGTCTCCTGTGTCACAGCCACAATATCCTTTGTTCTGTCCTACTACTACAGTCTCCTCCCTCTGTCACTATCTCCCTCCCACACTCTGTTACTGCTAATATCTCATTCCTTCCTTCCCATGGCTGTTGCCTCTTCTCACTGTTATTATCTATCTCTTCTTCGTTGTCATTGTAATATACTCTGTCTCTCATTATCACTGGCTTTCACCCACTTACACTTTCTCTTTCTCTTTATTCCCCTCCCCCCCCCCCCCCCCATCCTCACCCTGGCACTGTCTCCTTCACTCTACCCTTGTACTTCTCTGTTACTGTCAACTACATTCCACCGTCACTGTGTTCCTCTCTTTCTCTCACACTGTCATTGTTCCTTCGCTCTTTCTGTAACATAACCAATGTTTACTCTCATCCAGTATTCATAAATTTTCCGACTCTTTGCCTCTGCCAATGTCTTCTTCTCTCTCAGTATTAAAAGACACGAATATGTTCGCTTGCCAAAATTTTTCTGAAAATTTTTAAAGGTGCTGAGGAAAGAAGACTGAAGCAGGTGGTACCCCCCCCTTTCCGGTCAGTCTTTTAAACAAACAGGAACATATTTGCAGTTTTTGTGCTCCGAAGGGAGCATTTTTCGGCTGGTTCCTTTCTTTTCCCTGCTGAAGCGAAACAGGGCATGCAATTCATATGAAAAGAAATGTATTGGACAGTTAGATTTAGATAGTTTACTTATGTAAGATTGAAATAACGCAGAACTAGTTTTATACCTCTTAGATAATTTTAAGTGCAAAAAAAAATTTGCATTTGATACAGTATACAACATGGGGTTCCCAGATGATGACGGACACACTTTACGCCACATTTCTCCGCGCTGCGTCACTTTATAAACAACATTTTCGCCTCACAATGGATTTCACATGCGTACTTTAAGAATACAAGTAGTGTAACTTTGAATCTCTGTATCTCGGAAACGGATAAAGATAACAAGAAAATATTCATGGTTGTTCGAGACTGGGGTTATAGAAATACATTGTAAGAATTACAGCCATTTTGTGAGCATCGCCGTCTCTGAATTCGCAGCTGGGTTTTGTTACCCAAAAGACAAATTTTTGGGGTGCTTCTTGATAACGGGTAATTTTTTTAAAACGGGGAGATGGCCCTTCTAAATAAATGCCTATGAAATTTAAGCAATTTACTGCTGTTATTTACTACCTAGATACCGCCTCATACTGAATCTTACGTGTAGAAGTAGGGTAACACTGAACTTCTGTATTTTGGAAACAGATAAAGGTATCAAGAACATTTTCAAGGCTGCTCAATATCGGGATCGTACGGATATATCGGTAAAATTTCAGCCATTTGCTGTGCGTAGCCATCTTGGAATCCTTGGCTGGGTTTTGGTCTGCTGGTGATGGCGAAAATATGGTAAAAAAATCCTCATTTGGGGTTGTCCGAGGAACCGTCCGTGAACTAATGGTGACTCCACAAGTCCCATCAAATGCAAAAAGAACTAACTGATTTTCTCCATTTGCCTAAGCAGGAAGAAGTGTATAATATTCACAAAATGGTTCAAATGGCTCTGAGCACTATGCGACTTAACTTCTGAGGCCATCAGTCTTCTAGAACTTAGAACTAATTAAACCTATCTAGCCTAAGGACATCACACACATCCATGCCCGAGGCAGGATTCGAACCTGCGACCGTAGCGGTCGCTCGGCTCCAGACTGTAGCGCCCAGAACCGCACGGTCATTCCGGCCGGCTATAATATTCACACTTTGACCCTATACTGTATGGAAGTGACAGTCAGACGATGTTTCTGTTGGGTACAGAAATGCTTCTTAGCCCAAGGGCTATCCAAAACAGTTAATCCTACCTTCTTGTCACTCATAGAAGCCGAGGTATGAGCACCAAAAAATCCTGTTTTTAAGCGCGTCGTTTTGGAACATATTAGGTACCCATGCTGTCGCATGCACACCCATTATATGAAAGACACTTTTAGACAGTAATTACAATCAATGAACTGTTCATCAAGTAAGGCAATGACATAATTCAAATGGTTCAAATGTCTCTAAGCACTATGGGACTTAACATCTGAGGTCATCAGTCCCCTAGACTTAGAACAACATAAATCTAACTAAACTAAGGACATCACACACATCCATGCCCGAGGCAGGATTCGAACCTGCGACCATAGCAGCCGCGTGGTTCCGGACTGAAGCACATAGAACCGCTCGGCTACAGCCGCCGGTGACATAATTCCATATTTATAAAGAACAAAGTTGAATAGGCTCAGCTGATGGCTATAAAAATGCTTTTCTTATAATACTCAGCAGCTGTAGCAAGTTACCTATGGAAAGTAATAATTTACAGTTCGTTTAAGGACCTAAATCATTTTAGGTTCTATGATAAATGTAAGTGGCATTTTAGGGGCACTTTTAAAATGTTTCCGCAATATTTCGTCTCACAACTACTCTAAACTGCAATAAATCATCAAAAACAGCATCTGAATTTGTTATTCCTCTTAAAGACAACTCGTTTAATGCACATTACAATACGCAAGGATCCCACCCAGGTAGCAGCTCGTGTTAACGCGACTGCTTCCATGACGGGGAGGTATGCCGACCCCCAATCGAATCCGCCCAGCGAATTAACGACGAAGGGTCGGTGTGCCGACCAGCCTGGATGTGTTTATTACGTGGTTTCCCACATACCACTAGGCGAGTATTGGGCTGGTTTTCATGTTCCGCCTCAGACACATGCTATGCAAACATTTAGACTACTTTCACACGTTTGCACATAGAATACGCTCTGTATGCAGACATACTGGGTACACTGCTTCTGACCTGAGGGGTGAACAGTAGACTGATGACATAAGCTCTTTGGTCGCCTTTACCACTTAAACTGTCCACCGGCGAGACGAGGCAGCTAACACTGCCCTGTTCACGGACATCCGACCTCACGACAGACAGCGCCGTCGGCACACGGGACTAGCTGGTTAACGTGATTTTACGCACTCAGGACGCTCCATCGGTCGTTGTCGGCTTTATTTGGCTCACAAATTACAGTTTCTGTACGAAAATGGCTGGGATAACTCCGTTAGCGATTGTCGAAGAAGAGCTGAGAAGATCGTGAAGAATATTCTGGACACATCGATGGCTTGAACTGCGAATTGCCGGTAGAGGAACACTACATAATGCTGTACAACGATCCGATACGCATACTAGTATAAGTTATTCGTTAATTCAGTTGAATTTTCATCCCATTTTCGGTGTTACATTGAATATAGTTAAGATATACTGTCTAACGTCAGTCTTTGCATGAATAATATCCATATTCTCGAAATTGCATTGACTACCAACACTCCGAAATAACGTACTTCACCATATAGATTTCAAGGTCGAGATTTGTTTCGTGGTTTCATTCGAATGCAAGAGGAAATACTTTCGAAGCTGCTCACCGTCATTGAAAAAGATATTTAGTGGCAAGATACAAACATGAGCCACTCCATAAACCCAGAGACAGGTATACATATTTTAGAGAAAATTTCATAATAGCAAAAATTTCTAGTGTGCAACCTGTGCTTCCTTTCTGGCATAGACTGGCAGGCACGTTAAGATTTCTAGCTACTTGACCTTTGCAACAAGAATTGCAGCAGATACATTATTTATGATAAATAACATTGACGTCTGAGATAATATTTCTATTAAATGAATAAGAAAGACTTACAATCTTTTGGAAAACAAAAGTTGGAAGAAAGTGGACGCGAACCTACTACCACTATCTTCTCTCTTCCCGCCTCAGCAGCTCAAGACACTGTCAGCTACGCTACAGCTTCGTCACATCAGTCCCTCTCAGGGCTCCCTCCAGGTATTTTGCCGCTACGTGCGAAAATTTCAAGCCCTCTCCCCCCCCCCCCGACCGCCCCCCCTCCCCCCCACCGGTCTCTCGCGCATTTTCAGATATAATCAACCTACTTCACAATGTCATTCATCCATTACATCTTATTTTCACATATCACACTTACTCATACGTCTTTCTGACATTAGCATGGTATGAGGTACCAGACAGTGAAGCAGAAGTGAAACGTTAACAGTGTAATACATTTTGAATTAAAACTGTAAACATAATTGTGCAACCGAAATTAAGTTATGTTACTTGCAAAGTTTATAACTAAAATCTGTTCAGTTTTTTTGCTTCCCTGGGTAAGCGCGGCGGGAGGAGCACCATGACCGCCAAGGGGAGAGTAACAAACGGGGAGTAGAATTCTCGTGATTATTCCAACGCTCGCGGTTTGCACTTCGATTGCTTGCTGTGGTGGAAATGACGCTTGAGAGAGACAGGTTTCGTGAAAGCTTTTATTTACACATACGTTTGTCTTCGCATGTGGTACACATTCGTAGCACTCCATAAATACAAAGAAACAAACGCACACCTGTTCACTGCGCACTGAACGACCGTTAACTCCAGTGCTGAACCGTGGTAGATCACAGTTGGCGGAAGTTGCAGAAGGCACGAAACGTCCCAAATTATGTCAACAAGTTCCAAGCAGAACTATGGGTCTCGGCGAACAAGAACGAAAACTAAACAACATGTAATGTGTGAAATAGCACCTCCAACATTGGGTCTGCGCAAGCGGGCGACATTTGGCAACATATTTCGCCGTTAGACATAACAAATGTAGGCCTACCCTACAATAAACCATAAGTAAATGAATGAGAATGCAAGACATACATAAATAAATCAAAACTAAACTTAATGATAAACATATGTTTAAATACTTACCTGATATTACAGATAGTTTTCTTACTTTGGCGTCAGCAAATCCCTGTATACAACTAGCTCATGCCCAGACGACACTGTCGTCAGCCCACACAGTCGTGTCTTTTCCATTGCTAACCTCAGGTGCGTTTGAATTAGTTTCAGCATCGAAAATCTTTCTCCACTTGCCACTGTCACCGGATGTGTTATCAAAATTCGTAAGGTAACACTTAACGTTGCACGCAAAGCCAAATTCTGAGTATGAGTTTCATAGTTTCCCTTGGTGTGACATATGGCTTTACCGACGTTGAGACCAATTGAAGTTCAACTATAAAACTGATCTGACAGTTGTTCTTGGCCTGTCCATGCCTAAAACTGTAGCACAGTTTGGAACACTTGTCATTTAGAACGTTACATGACATTTCATTCATTTTACTAATGTCGTACCAAAAATCAAACCTCGCTTTGACTTTTAAGCTGTTAAAATTTATCACTGAAAGCACATATTACAACATTCAACACTTTAAAGTATAATTCTGTTTTGTACAGCATTTTGGATCTTCAATTTTATCATCTTTTCCCTTCATAGTGGAAGTGTGCCGTGACGACGACATCCTATTTTTACCGACAAGAACCGATCAGTGGCCACACAGTATACGTGAACAATCTTTCAGCGAATGACAGGAAATATAACACGACATGCTACTTTAAATTAGCTCCTGACAGTTGTTACCCATCACTTCAAATTTGAAGGAGTAAGCTTTAGGTGAGCGTGCTTTGTCGTGCAACGTTTTGTTACACCAATAACCAATTGAGTTTTATGAATATCTGCGCACCTAGTGACATGGGAACATGGCGAGTAACTTTTTCGGTCGCTAACAGGGCAACATTTGAGAGACGGAACTCTCACCTTGTAGTCCTTCTTAGTGGGACAGTGTACACACGCAATAGTGTCGTCATTCAGTCGACTGTCAATTTATTTAATTTAGTCATAGTTTATTAGTAATGTCTGGATTTTGTTGACAAGCAGTCTTTCTTTCCTTGCGAGCTAAGCGTTGTTCACAAGTACTAAAATCCTGAATATTCTGGCTGTCAATGTCAAAGTAGGCCAATAGCCGGGGAATGAGCGTAGAGGAGCAGATGCAGGAATCCTGCATCGCCGCTCTAGGCAATGTCCTAGTAGAGATGGTTTTCCCTTGCGTTCCTCCAACATCTTACGAAGTGTCAAGAGTGTATCTGTGTCGTGCGGATGACTGTAATGAGTGCTTGAACAGTGTAGTGTTGCATTTGTGTTGTTATGGATTAAAGGAATAGGAAGGGCACCAAGGGTGCCGCCGAGTTTAACGCCCCCATTGTCATATGCGCTCGCTCGATGACAGTCTGCAGAGAGGGTTGGAATTTAATGCAAGACTTTGGCGCCAATACTGGTGGTCAGAAGTCTTACACCACCATCTCTGCCTTTTTCTGCTCACACGCTGATAGAGAAAAGTTTTCACCACCTGAATTGCAGTCGGCTTGCCTCCGAGTTGAGCACCACTACAAACACGTGCGTTAGGGAACTCGCTGTGGATGTGAGTCATTCTGGCTATAGAACTGTTAATTTAATTTTGCATTTTTCGTCGTATAGTGTAGTGCAGGATGATGTCACCCGGATTCAATTTCCGGTACTGCCAGCGAATTTTTCCGTGCTGGAGGGGCTGGAACGGTGTGGTTCAAAAATGGCTCTGAGCACTATGGGACTCAACTGCTGAGGTCATTAGTCCCCTAGAACTTAGAACTAGTTAAACCTAACTAACCTAAGGACATCACACACATCCATGCCCGAGGCAGGATTCGAACCTGCGACCGTAACGGTCTCGCGGTTCCAGACTGCAGCGCTAGAACCGCGCGGCCACTTCGGGGAACGGTGTGCATTGAGCCTCATGAGGAAAACTGAGGACGTACGTGAATGAGAAGGAGCAGTTCCAATGTCTGGAAAGTCGGCAACGGATCGGAGAACTGTGCGCTGATTGCACGCCCCTCCATACCGCACTCCCATGACGTCACATGCAAGAAGATGACATGGCGGTCGGTCGATAGAGCTTAGTTTTCTGGAGTTTACTTTTTAGATGGAATTTTTAAGATTTTATTTCTTTTTTTACATGTTTGTGTTTAACATCCCTTAATAACACAACAATACGTTCTTTCATCGTTGCCAAGAACGAACAGTGCGCATATCTCCAGGAAAAATGCAACAATGTCTCTCAAGAATGTATTTCTACATTTTAAAACTAAGTTGATGATTCATCTGACTAACGAAGTTATTGCGTCACTTACTGCTATTAATTTATACCAGGTATGAGTTTTTAAAGTAAAATATACTGTTCCAAACTTAATGTCCATTTGTGAAACACCAATATTTGTTTTCCGATTTTTGTACATTCGTTTTTGAAACTAAAAGAAAAATAGCGAAAAAGATTTTCCGGATACAAGCATATGTTGTCCGACAACAGATGTTTCCTCATTTTCGATATCCTCTGAATGCGGACGTTGCAATAGCTCTAATATGATTATACAACAATTTTTGTACATCGTCAAATAATGAGATTTTTTTCTGAAAAACATAGTGATTATGAATTATACTTTTTGTAATTTCAGTCCCAACCTCCTACAAAGTTTTCCATTACTCTGGTTCATTTTATATCACACTTTGCATATGTTTTATATCATTGTTAGGTCATTCTAGCCATTTTAGTGAGAATTTTCTAGCTATTTTAGGTCATAAGAATCTGGGCTGCGTTTAAAGTCCCATCTTCATGTTTGTAAACTAAATGAATTCTCACTCAGGGCAGTTGCTCTCACTGCCACACTTTACCACCCTCCCCCCCTCCCTCCCCCGCCTCCACCAATGCGGGAGCCACTAGTACAATATCAACTAAGTTATGCAAAATCTATTTTTTGTGGTTTATGTGATGCTTGGGAGGTGCAAACATACTGTTTGAAAAACTAACAAATCCTGCAGTCAAATCAGTTTTAGACAATTGCACAAAACATGATATGCCGGATCCAACCAGCTTACCCAAAAATTACCTTCAAATATCATATCATATATTAATATTAGAGTCAGATTCTACATGCCCCCATTTAGCAATATATAACAATTGTTTACTTTTGAGAATGCATCACGGAACTGCAATGATTTGCACAAGCTGCGACATGGTGGCGAATGGAACTGTGACCCGAAAATTTAAAATTAATTTCTTTTATTTCACATCTATGGCCACAAACTTGTATGTTCGCAAACTACAGGTTTCGGTCAGCAACGACCATCTTCAGATCTGCAGCAAAATATGGAAAAAACACAAATACAGCTAGTAAAACAAAGTGCCACACACACCCACACTTAGAAAATAGAACCAATAAAGAAAGAACGAAAACCATGATATTTCAAAGCAAAATGTCTCTGAAAATAGAAAAATGTTCCAGGAAAACTACTGGAGATATAGCTTTCAAGTTAACAACACCCTAAAACTGCGAGTAAAACATAAATTGAAAAGGGCATATGACAAATTTGATGGCTCTGGAGTATACAGGATTGATTGTAATAACTGTAATAAATACTGTATAGGTCATGTATAGGTCAAACGGACTGCTCTTTTAACGTATGGTTTAAGGAACATTCACAGTCATGTAACAAAACCACTTTGCGACAGCATCTATCAGAATCTGGTCACTCTGTAAGCAGCACTGAGAATAGTATGCGCATTCTCAAGTTGTTAGAAGAGCTAGAAATTTATGAAGCTAAAAAGTAAAACCCAACAAACACATTCAACTGAGAAAGTTATTTTGCACCCACTACCTACTTTCGTTTGTTTCACAACGTTCTACTTTCGTCACTGAACGCCTCAGTTCTGTATAACTTGCTTATGGTTTTACCTAGCACAGAGTACCTTACGTATTTACTTAGTTTTCTTACGTTGTGCGTATAGCCGTAGTGTTTCCCCCTCTCTGCTTACTTAATGTACTTCATTAACTAGATGATCTTGTTAATGGGCTGGAATGGTGTTTTACCATTGTTTTCTTGGAACAGAGGGCGCTGACTTTTGCTGCCGTCTGTTTTCATTCATTGGGCTTATTTAGCCACTTATTTTCTCATTTTTATATTGTTCTGTATACTCCGAAAGCTGTTTATTATTTATGGTATTATCTAAAATTCGCCATTAGAGCGTATCAGAATTATTGTCATTTAACTTTTTCCTTTTTAACAATCCAACATTCGTCGAGTTTTAATTTATTGCGTTTTATTACGGTAATTTTATTACTGTAGTTGACTTATAAGTCCACTACAGACCTTACTGATTGTATTCCTATTTTTCTTTTACATCGCACAGTTATCATTGAACAATATGTGTACATCTACAATAGCGACATCAGGCGAGCTTGCGACACAAACGTTTTGTGGCTAATGTAATGCAGTTTGTTTAGAGCAGTGGCGCTGTTAACAAGATAACTCTAGTATTTACTGTAGTTCATGTATGTGAGACGATGCTGGCATTGATTTTGTGTTTACCATTTGAAACTACCACTATGGCTCCCGTGTATTAGGACTTTTTTTAAATAAAACATGTATACCTCGTCATATTTAAAGCTCATAATTTTCACATACTTGTCAGAAATACTTTTCATCATGGTTTATTTTACTGTTTTAAGGATACAGGGTACTTATAAATGGTGGAAAAATCGAAATTTTTTAATGTTTTTATTAAATTCTATAGTCTTTCCTGATTACATTTCTATATGCATTATAGGGTTTCAAATGAAAAATGACCGATATACACTCCTGGAAATGGAAAAAAGAACACATTGACACCGGTGTGTCAGACCCACCATGCTTGCTCCGGACACTGCGAGAGGGCTGTACAAGCAATGATCACACGCACGGCACAGCGGACACACCAGGAACCGCGGTGTTGGCCGTCGAATGGCGCTAGCTGCGCAGCATTTGTGCACCGCCGCCGTCAGTGTCAGCCAGTTTGCCGTGGCATACGGAGCTCCATCGGAGTCTTTAACACTGGTAGCATGCCGCGACAGCGTGGACGTGAACCGTATGTGCAGTTGACGGACTTTGAGCGAGGGCGTATAGTGGGCATGCGGGAGGCCGGGTGGACGTACCGCCGAATTGCTCAACACGTGGGGCGTGAGGTCTCCACAGTACATCGATGTTGTCGCCAGTGGTCGGCGGAAGGTGCACGTGCCCGTCGACCTGGGACCGGACCGCAGCGACGCACGGATGCACGCCAAGACCGTAGGATCCTACGCAGTGCCGTAGGGGACCGCACCGCCACTTCCCAGCAAATTAGGGACACTGTTGCTCCTGGGGTATCGGCGAGGACCATTCGCAACCGTCTCCATGAAGCTGGGCTACGGTCCCGCACACCGTTAGGCCGTCTTCCGCTCACGCCCCAACATCGTGCAGCCCGCCTCCAGTGGTGTCGCGACAGGCGTGAATGGAGGGACGAATGGAGACGTGTCGTCTTCAGCGATGAGAGTCGCTTCTGCCTTGGTGCCAATGATGGTCGTATGCGTGTTTGGCGCCGTGCAGGTGAGCGCCACAATCAGGACTGCATACGACCGAGGCACACAGGGCCAACACCCGGCATCATGGTGTGGGGAGCGATCTCCTACACTGGCCGTACACCACTGGTGATCGTCGAGGGGACACTGAATAGTGCACGGTACATCCAAACCGTCATCGAACCCATCGTTCTACCATTCCTAGACCGGCAAGGGAACTTGCTGTTCTAACAGGACAATGCACGTCCGCATGTATCCCGTGCCACCCAACGTGCTCTAGAAGGTGTAAGTCAACTACCCTGGCCAGCAAGATCTCCGGATCTGTCCCCCATTGAGCATGTTTGGGACTAGATGAAGCGTCGTCTCACGCGGTCTGCACGTCCAGCACGAACGCTGGTCCAACTGAGGCGCCAGGTGGAAATGGCATGGCAAGCCGTTCCACAGGACTACATCCAGCATCTCTACGATCGTCTCCATGGGAGAATAGCAGCCTGCATTGCTGCGAAAGGTGGATATACACTGTACTAGTGCCGACATTGTGCATGCTCTGTTGCCTGTGTCTATGAGTCTGTTGTTCTGTCAGTGTAATCATGTGATGTATCTGACCCCAGGAATGTGTCAATAAAGTTTCCCCTTCCTGGGACAATGAATTCACGGTGTTCTTATTTCAATTTCCAGGAGTGTATACCAAATTTTAAAGTTACGATTATGTGTGCCGCCACGCCCCCTTTATTTCTGTTACAGAAACCAGTATTATTTCGAAAAGATGTTTATGGTGATAGCTTGGTAACAAAACTGGAGTGTTGAGGACATGTGCAAAAGAGAATTGGTGCTAGATTGAGGAAGCTTCGGAGAGAAATGAAAGGAAAGTTGCTATCTGATGGAAAATCTCTGTCTGGCAGAGGCAGATTGACACAAACTGAAATAGACCATCTTCAGAGTTATTATGGACTGGCCATTAGACGAACTACACCTCTTAATGATGTTACAGCAATGAAAAAAGCTCTATGGGCCACCTACTTTCATAAATTGTCCACAAATGACCACCCTGTTCACCGACTTTGCCATAAAGGAGCAGATTCTTGATGTGGTTACCAAAAAGCAAAATAAAGTGGTCAAATATGCAATCATAAGCATTTTCTTCCTGAGCCTGTTATGAATGAAATAAAACCAATTTTTAGAGACCTGAGTGACCCTGTTTTTCTTAGTAAATGTCTGCATGGGGGCACTCGGAACACAAATGAAAGTTTCAACCACTGCACATGGGAAAGATTACTCAAGAATTTTTTGTGGTACTAAATACATTAAAAGTTGGTTTACTAGATGCAGTGATATATTCCAATGATGGAGTGGTAGGAATGCTGGAATTCCTGAGAATTTTAGACATAAAATGTGGCTCTAATATGAAAGATCAACTGTCTGAGTGTGACAGACAACGGGTGCATGAAGCTGAAAGATTCGCTCTTCAAGTTACCAAAGAAGCAAGAAGGACTAAAAGGAATGCCAAGAGGAAGCTTGAAGATGAAGAAATGCTGCAGGATGAAGCCTATGCTTCAGGAATGTTCCGAGGCACAGTTTAATTGGACTCATACCTTCATTCGCAATTTCCCAGAAGTGGTATTTTTCATAAGTCAGGTACAAATATTTCCTGAGGTTTATAAAGCATTGAGCTATTTTTGCTGTAACTTGCAATAGTCCATACTTATGTAGCAGACCTAAGCTTTAATGAAGAATCAACTAAATTATAGAAAAATAACATTTTATTAGGAAAAAATTTAAAATGTAAGATGTGATATTTTGTATCCTTGTAATATACATAATAGGTGGAATTAAATAGGTATTCTACCTCAGCCATCATTTCATGCATATCTGGCAAAAATTTGGTCTCCTTCAAATATATAACATTGGATTAATTCCTCAATTTGAGGAGGCATTTTGGAAAAAAATATTGCATCAATTTCTTTGTAATTTTTAATAACCCTAAGCAGGTTCAAAAATATTCAAAATACTTCTAATTTGTTTACAAAGTGTGCTGTATTACCTGATATCAACAAAAAATCTGTAAAACAAATACATTATAAACAGTGCCAGAAAGAAATAGGTGTTGATTTTTACATAGTATTGAGCCGGAAAAGTACACTGTATCCTTAAGCTGTAGACAACCTATTAGTTGTATTTGTGTGTTTCCCATATTTTGTGTAGATCCTAAGAAAGTCATTACTAAGCAAAACCGGTAGTCTGAGGGCCTACAAGTTTGTGACCATGGAGGTGAAATAAAAGACATTTATTCTGCAGTGCTTTTATCTTGTAAAATTCTTGGAAGAATATCAGAGCTTTGTAAGATCTTCATCCTAAAATCTAAACATTAATTTAATGAACTTAAACTTGTCTCGATCTTCATATTAATTGTTATTTTTTCTGTGAAGTGTTAGACAAAATTCAAAAGGATTTGGAAACCTCAAATATATGGGTCTCTATTGACGAAATCATTGAGTGTATGGGTCAACATATTTCAAATTCGATGGATGGAAAATTGATGACCGAATGGGGCAACTTCATGTAGTGTGCTGCACATAATCGCAGATGTCTTTGATTAACGATTAGGTGGATAACTGTTAACAGAAACAATCCCATAGCCTTCAAATATTTTAGTAAGCCCAGGTGCCATTATTTCGATAGGTAAAGGTGGTGGATCTTGTGGTGACACCTATCTTCGTTATCTAACAGCATTTGCAAGTGGTTCCAAAGGCTTCATTTAACTGCATATCCATTACCTCAAAGAGTTCAGTATTTGAACATAAACTCCTTTATAATGCGATTCCATATTACTTCGTTACTTCAGAGTTCCTTGTGACATTTCTGCTATGCAGGATGATGGGCATGAAGTCTATATTGTCAGCACTGCGCGAAGTGACGGAAACTGATTCGCCTCGTACCAACCCCTCACCTTTTGAAAGTCCGTGTGCTCCATTCCCTCTTTTCAAAAACCAATGAGTCTGCCATAACGATTAAATTTGTATTGTATTTTAGAGAAATATTTGCAAGTAATTTAAATTAAAAGTGATTCCTGTTGCTGGTAAACAGTATTGTCCTGTAGATAATGAAGGCCGGGAGAGCAATTTATATATTTTGTCCAAACTTAAAGCACGTTTCATGTTCAGCCCATTCGCTACATCTTGTAGCTGATACACTACGTCTAAAGTATGAGAATGTGAATACGCTGGTATCCTCGTCAAAGAAGGTAAATCATACCACACAAAGGTTAGATAATTCTGATACAGTAATTAAATCATATGCAGACTTTGTTCCCTATTAAAGTTATTCTTGAAAGCACCTGCCCAAGTTGTCGCATTTACAATCATAACTGCAGATTTAGCTTTGTCACGGCAAACTATTTTAATCAGATCGGGTACCTGGAATATGCTGCCATGTTTTACTGTGATAATTTTGATGAATTTCGGTCAGTAAGAGAGTAAAAATTTCCGCAGATTTATTGAAATTAACATGTGTTTGCTTCCTTCTTTTGAGAAGCCTTAAGTTACTGCCCCATAATTGATTTCTTGCTTCATGTCGTAGACACTTCTGAAGTCGCTGATGCAGGTTGCATTAAAGACACGTGCGTAGAATTCAAGAAAAAATATTTGAAGTAATACCTGATGTACATTAAATAAGTCTTTTTGCATTGTCCTGCGGTAGTAACAAAGCTGGAAGCCACGGGTGGAATCTTTAACAATATTATTGAAGAGATTGAAAAATTTTGCAGTCATCCTATGGCAATGTGGATTTCGCAGCAACAGATAAACGGAACAAGGTTATTGGAAGAACTTCTGATTTTAAGGTTATGAAGTTGACAATTAAAATACTTTGTGGCATAAATGTGAAATACTTCTAACTTGAACTGATTTTGTCCGTAATTTCTTCAATTAAGTAAGCACTTGCTACTTCTTGTGACGTAGAAAGCTCATTTTTCTGTGTAAAAAAATGTTCTATCTGATTAATGCATGAGCCTCTTGAAGAAAATTTGTAGAAACTGGTTGTTGCATACTGCTGTAGAAGAAAATACATATACGAGTAAATGTAGTACTGTTCTGATACAGCATAATTTTGTTGTTTTGCTGCCTCATTGTGCATATTTAGTGATATGACACTGCATGAATGTACGCATGTATTGTGATTTGATAGGCATAAAATCTGGGCTCTAGTAATTACACTCATGTTGTTCGAATAACCCAGCAAAACATTGCTTTTATTACGTTTATTTTCTTTCTTAGGAATACTCGTATGATCAGTAACAAGGTTTTCAGTTATATCTATGCTTGTCCTTACCATATTATACGATACAATAGTGCCAACTATTCGGTAACCATTCACATTTTTAAATTTAATTCTTGCATATTTGCAAAAAATTAAGACGAAGCCAAAATCGCTATCTGCACCAGTGTCCGAGTAAATAAATTCGGAAAACTGCCTAAATTATAGTCTCAATATAATTGCTATTGAATCCATTGGACCCTATAACAACGAAGGATATCAGTTACTTATAATTTAACTCGTGTTTTATGTGTTCGTGATTATCTAGCTGATCTGAACGCTACTGCGACATCAATAGTTCTCTCTAAGATAATAAAAATGCATTTTCGGATGGAAACGTAAAATAGTCATAGGTATAAGTGCAGATTAGAACTAAATGACACCTCTATCATCGAATCACGAAATTTCAACCCTGGTATCTAAACTGCGTTTTATTTTTTTATTTTTTTTCGAGAATATGTATGACGACCTCACGTTTAGATTTTTAACTTTACTCACATTAATCGGAAGCTTATAAGAAAATGTTTATCAACCTTGTGTATAGTAAATACGAAGAAGCAGGAGACAGACGGGTGGGAAATAAAGGACACTCTTACAGTTCGCATTCAAGATGCAGACGTCGGCGCTCAACGGAGCCTAAGAGGGCGGCAAGTTACCAGGGTAACACGACATCCGAGGAAGTGCGTGTTACCTCCTCGGGCACGATGATATCCTGGCACACTTACGTATGTGCGCTGCGCGTTCGGATGGAGCTCCAATCGATACGAGCAACAGATGCGTGAGGTCAGTAACGACAAAGAGGGAAGCTGGCGCATGCGCACATCTGGACCACGAACACCCAGCACGTGCAACCTCTCTTCCGCAGTAGGTCCGAGTCACACGTTGTCGTTTCCACATTCGTACTAATGACTTCACTTTTAATAGTTATGTCACATATCTACTACCTTTCTATTAATAATGCTTTGTGATGCACGGATTAAAGAACAATTTTTTTAATTTTCTTTAAATTTTTCTTACAGTTACAGTAACCCTAATTGTCACTAATAAAAGAGATTAGTAACATGCTTTCAGGTACATGTAGGAAAACGTAGGATATAATATTTTGATCGCTCTATGCTTGAAGTTCACTTTTTTGTTGTTATTGTCTTGTGGGTACATTTTCCCTGCAGCCTTAAGCTGACGTATCCTATGCGGTATCTCTAGCTATGAAGATTTTACGTTTATCTGCGTAAAGGCAGTTTTGTTGTCTTAGAGAGGACTGTTGATCTCTTAGTAAAATTCAGACTCTCCTAAGAGATCACTAACACATAAAACACGAGTTAAATTTTAAGCAGCTGAGTCAAACATGTTTGCGAAAGGTAAATGACATAAACAGCTTAGAACAAGTGAGGACGGTGTAAAGAGAAATTATTCATTCTGTGTCCTAACCACCTATATAAAAATGATTGAGGAAAGGGTAACTGCCCCAGATACTGAGCATCTCCACGGTATACAATATCCTTTGCCAAACAGAAAGATCGCTCAGGAGCGTGCAATGACTGCAAAGAGAGTATGGCGTCCTGCAACACCAATACACTCCCAATAGGGACTAGTCTGAAATATGATTCGTCGGAGAAGACAACTTGGTGGTGGCGATGGTATTTATAAGAGGCAGAAAATGAAAACGAGACAGGTGGAAAAAAGTATGTTAACAGTTTATTATTTCAAGCTTACCACCAGAACTAATACGTTCATCCCACTATAAGACAAGATGATCAGTGCCTTCATAGAAAAAGTTTGCTGTTGCCTACGGAACAGTGATTGTACCATGCCTGTATTTCCTCGTCCGAAACAAATCAAAGGTCACGTATTGCTTTCTACAGTGGTCCAACTATATGGAAATCGCATGGGGAGAGATCGGGACTGTACGGAGGACGCGTGAGAGCTTCCCAGCGAAACTTCCGCGGCGCAGTCGAAACGCCATCATTCTGTTGCAATATAATGCTCCTCCACATGTTAGAAAGATTGTTTTTAGTACGCTGCAGACGTTACGCTGGGAAGTCATTACACATCCTCCACACCTTCCCGATCTCTCCCCAAGCGATTCCCACATTTTTGAAATCCTGAAGTAAGATTTGCTTCGGACGAAGAGGTACAAGAGCGTCTCCGTGGGCAATGTTAAACGTTGTCCCATATAAGCATTGAACGTCTTCCCTCAGAGTGGGATAAATGTATTCGTGATTATAACGATTACCTTTGAAATAATAAACAGTTTATTTAAATTTCCCCTGTGTCTCGTTTCCATTTAAGTCCCCTTATATGTGTGTATGTATGTATGGTCCACACCTCCTCCTAAACCACTAGATCTATTTCAACCAAATTCGGTACACTTGTCACTTACTATCTGGAATGAACCTCTGTCGGGATAAGAACCACGTAACTCTCAAAGAGGTGGGAGTGAAAAAGTATCGTAGCTCACGACGCTCAAGTAGCCAGATTATATTCAACCAGTATTTGAGAATGAGAGCACTTAGTGACTTGCAACTAACTTCACACATAATTTCAAACCCTTACGAGATTTTTTTCTCGCTGACACACCCAACAAAGTTACGAAAGGACAAAGTTTATCGCTTATTACATTTTCGCTATTGGTACAGTAAATCTGCCGCATCAGACATGATCTTTTAGTTTATAACTTCTTTATTACTAACTGCATTTGCAAAACACTTTGCAGACTGCATTTTTATATACTGCTGAATGTACCTGCAAAAATATGTCACTATGCGACACTAAGTTTAGGGGACACAACGTCATAAACAGTGATATGCGTCAAAAACTGCCGCATCATAAATAACGGTTTAATTTACTGCTTCTTTATTAATTACTATATTCGCGGTATATTTCGCAGACAATACCCATACATACCATTGGATGTACATGCAAAATTATGTCCTTGTACATAATTCAGGAGATATGACGTCACAAACATTAAGATGCGTGAAAACTAAATCGTAGGGCGACATTCGCTGGAGGTGAAGGTGAAATATGTGTGGAATATGTTAAATATACATGAAATATGGGTGTAAAACCATTGGTGAAAAGGTCATTCTAAACCCTTGGACCGATTCCAACCAAACTTGGTGCACATATTATTTACCTTCTGGAACGAAATACTGTGGGATAAGAACAAGAAACCTCCAACTGGGGTGGGGGAAACAACGAGGTGAGAGAGGGGAGGAGGAGATGAACAGACACTGGGGACAAAGAGTGGGGGAGGAGGAAATGAACTTAGGGGTGAGAAGGAGATACTGGGGTAGGAGGTGAACAGATGGGGAAGGAGCATATGGAAAAAAGAGGAGTAGATGGAAAAAAAGATATGGAGGTTCAGATGGAGAGAGAAGGCAGGAGGAGAAGATGGACAGAGAGAGGGGAGGAGAAGATGGACAAAGAGAGGGTGGAGGTGGTGATGTATGTAGAGGGGGAAAGAGAAGATTGACTTAGTAGGGGAAGGAAGAAATGGACAGAGGGGAGAGGGGGAGATGGATAGAGAGAGGGGGGAATGGGCAGAGAGAGGGGGAAGGAGGAGATGGACAAAAAGAGTACAGAAGGAAATGGATAAAGAGATGGGGGAGGAGGAGATAGACAGAGGGGGAAGGAGCAGATTGATAGAGAGGGGGAAAGTAACAGATGGACAGAGAGACAGGTGTGGTGGAGATGGACAGAGAGAGTGAAGTGGAGTAGAGGGACTGAGAGAGGGACAGGAGGAGATGGACAGAGAGTGAGGGGTGCTGGGGGTTGACACAGAAAAGGGGGAGGGGAGAAAGAGGATATGGACATGGAGAGGGGGCAGGTGGACATGGACTAATAGAAGGCTGGAATGCTTTCATACCTGGGAAACGTCAGAAACTCAGCTCGTTATATTTTAAGTGACGCTGGTGATGTGCTCTTAAAGGACAGTTACATGTGAAATGTTACACAATATGAGCTATAACATTTATTTCCCTTTACATGTATAACTTCGTTCATGTGATTGTTCTATCTCGACTTTTGTTTTCATTAGTTGTAGCTGTGTCGCATAAAACATAATGAAGCAAACTAATCTGCTGCTCACAATTTTAAACATGGCTGACAGCCGCAACCGTATGTAAACGTTCAGTGAATGATGCATAGAGCGAAAATTTTTGCAACCGATTTGCTGCATACATTATTTATAGGAATCTGCTACTGTTGACTTCCTCACACTACACAGAAATCCATTTCAGAGACTCGTTTGCTGAAAAGGGCTTAATTCGTGTGATACAAGGGAACCAATGACATTATTGTCGCTGCTCCAGAAACTAGAGTGGGAACAGAGTCCTTTATCGCACCTTTTAAATAATTGTGTGTGCTGCCACTACTGCTTTGTTCTTGTTGGTCAATAGTTCCATTTGTTTTGCACGTTTAAAATAATATAATGAAGGGATTACCAGCACACTCCAGATTTTCCAGGTTAATCCGGGACTGAGGCTATACAGATAGCCGAAAACACAGATAATCCAAAATACGCATGTTTCCAACGCAAAGCGTTATTTACTTTATTTGCTGAACGTGGTGCATGTCATATTTGAAAGCCCAATCCATTACTTAGCGCTACGCGCCGAAAACAACGGGTTGGAAATTATCGAACTTCAGCTCCTGTGGTAAGGGCTAAGCAGAGATATCAACAGGAAATCGGCCGCTAACGCGTTTCAGTGGTAGAGTCACATTTATCTGTAGGCAAAATGGAAAACCTTAACAAAATATCCACTGCCAGGCACTTAATTGTGAATTGCAGGGTAATCATGTAGATGTAAATATATAAACGAAAAATATACCTTCCAGTTACAACAAAATACGCTACACTTCGTTATTTATTTTTCAAAGATCACCCAAATATGCACGCATAATCTGTGAACTGGATAACCCACACGAGGATAATAGAGAGCCTGCTGTATCTACTTAAAAGCCCGTTTTACACGAGGGACTTTCTGGTCAAAATAGACTATTCGAAGTGGATGCTTCTTTCTTGTTTAAGAAAAATAAGCAGCCAGCCACGTCCCGACTGTGTCTATGACTCAATGATCTCCAAATTGTGCCGAGTCATGCGTCCTCCCCGACCCGTCCCTCTCTCTCTCTCTCTCTCTCTCTCTCTCTCTCTCTCTCTCTTCCCTCTCACTCCCTCCCCCTCTCTCTTTTTCGCAGTTGCACCACAACTTCTCTAGTCAACCTACCACTCGTCTACTCCAGAGACTTTATTTTTAGTGTTACACCAAACTATTCCATGATTTATATAGTGCGTAGTCCCTGACGTTACAAGAGCGAAACTACACCGTTTTGTAAAATTGTTCTTGCGTTTCACAAAATATTGCAGCTATAACATACACATAGCCCATAATTATGTGAGAATTTTTGCATAACATTCGATTTAATCTGTCACAATGCGTAACAAACATTATTATATTAATGAAAAGAAAGAGAAAAATTAGTCTTTCCGTAATCTTACCTGTGTTGTAATGCCATGCGCTATCCGCCTGAATGAAGAAACTAGAGTAAGCTCACATTCTAGTTCTTCGCCTCTGAGTAGCATAGGTCGTTTTGCTGACTGAACGATGGCTTGACACGTCCATTCGCTGTAGGGGTGCAAAAATCTTTTGCCGAAAGTCATGTTTTCAGACATATACCCGATATTGATCGCCTACTTATGGGAGTCACTACAGACTATTCGATAAAAACTTTAAATTATAGAGCGTATTCTCTATTGAGGCTAATGAATATAGATATAAACTATCTGATCAAAAGTATCCTGACACTTATTAATGAACATTAATATGGGCTGCGTCCAATATTCGCCTTTATGGCTACTGGAATTCTGCTTGGCACATTTTTAGTGACCTGCCTGAACGTCTACGGAGAAAACGCCGCCAGTTTTCCCCCCAGAGATGAAATCTGAGAATTTAGTGATGAAAGGCGCTGCGGCCAGGACCGAAGCTGATGTTCTAACTCAACCCAAAGGTGTTCCATTGGGTACAGATCGGGACTCTGGGGGCGTAGTCTATTTCAGGAATGATTTTGTTCACAATTTTCTCACAGATGCTGCTTTATCAGTGGGCACACTGTCATACTGATACGAACAAAAATTCTCTTACAACGGTTCCTGGACTGTACGCAGTACACTATGTTGTAAAATGTGTTCATATGCCACCGCATTGAGCGTTCACCTAAGTACATAAGGAGACTACACTTTAACCAGGAAAAACACCCACATCCTGTAACACCACCTCCTCCGTACTTCACTACTGGCACGACATATGATGGCAGGTAATGATCTGCGGATATTCAGTATTCATCGGATTGCCCCAGGCTATAGCGCGAGCCATCACTCCAAATCACTCGTATCCAGTCATCCACAGTGCAGTGGCGTCGCTCTTTGACCACTTCAATCGTCGCTTACCATAGAATACAGAAATATGTGGCTGATGAGGAGTTGCTCGATCCTTGCACCCAGTCTTTATAACTCCTGACGTACAGTCGTTCTGCTAGCTTTAGAATTCACGAGTGATTTCTTCGGCTGACTTCATGCGATTTTTATAACCAGCCTGGGCAGTGCTCCACGGTCCCTGTCAGTTAATGCATGACGTCTGGGTGGTCTAGATTTAGCTATGGTTGTTCCTTCACGTTTCTGTTCCACAATCACATCGGCAACAGTCGACATGGTCCTCCTTAGAAGGGTTGAAATTTCCCTAATTAATTTGTTAAGTAAGTGATATCCAGTGACTAGTCCACGCTCGAAGTCACTGAGCCGTTCTGACCGACACATTCCTTTACTGATTCTCTTGACAACACAGTACCTCTTTTATTCTGGCGGTTCCTCCTCTCGCTAGATCTAGTGGTCACTCTAGCTTGACATATGGGTGCCTTGAAACTTATGATCAGATAGCGCACATCGTTATGACACACGAAACACATTTAGATTCTAAACAGCAGACCTGATTAATTCAATACGAAAATAAATTGAATGTACCTCTAATAACTAGTATATTGAAGTATGGTGGTAGTATGAACATCGCACTTAGTTGGAGCTCTCTTAAAAGTTTCCCCTTCTCCCACTCAGTTGTCTTCGGTTTGACCCCTCAAGCCAACTTCCTTGCTGTTGCATTACTGATTACGATGAAAGAACAACTAAACACTGGCCAAAGAACTGTTAGTCTAATTTCGCACAACGGAATAACGTCTTACAACCAAACATGTGGTGGAAAGTGATCTAACAGAGTGCATACAAATTCTTACCCGTTCCACGTAATTCAGTTTCGGCGTGGTGGAATACTGCAAGGGCATCACTATGAACCCCCTCTTACTCATGCTAATTAGACAAGGAGCGCTATGAGGAAAAAAGTTGGAAATTCTCGGGATATTTTAAGTAAACAGTGAAATTTCACTTATTTTTCAATGCCAACTTTTTATTTTCCTTTCCAAGAACACGGACAAGTGGTTCATTAAATATCAGAACATCAACAACCAACATCAAGTGATCACCTAACACACTATGGTTAACATTTAGAAAGATAGTAATTTAAGGCGACGGGAAATGCACTCGTCGCTAAGGGACTGAGGTAATTTCTTGTGATAAAGGAAAGGGATGTTATTGCCTCACATTCTTTTAAAATACCTTCAGGAAGCATCTTATATTGTTGTTTACTGTTCACTGCGGTAATACAATGATAACAGAGCCGGGAGTCAGCACTGCCTGGGGAGAAAACTGGAGTTCCACGAAATTATTAAAAATTCCGAAATTCAGTGCTGTGACAAAACCCTCCCAGCATGCATGTCCTCATTCTGTTTGGTATCCAGAACTCCATGTACCGCATTGTGACAATAAATAGTATCGTGAGAATTATCATCATACACAGGTTACACTCTGGTAACTTTCTGTTGTCTTCACCACACTTTTTATTATTTCCAAAATCACCTTACGCGTTTCGGCATTCCGTCATTTAAAAAGACTATAAAATACAACACAAAACTGGTTTCAAAAGATATGAAAATATGTTACATTTCACCATTGATTAGAGACATAGTATTAATGAGTAGAATATGGGATCCTAGGTTACCAGTCATGTAAAACTGTTCGTTAGATACATTGTATCTCGTCAACTTTCTCAATCACGAGATAAGTGTAAACTGCTACGAAGGGACACATTGTAAACCAAGTGGAGTAAACCGCTAGGTGGCGCTGGATACGTGGTACACACTGCACTTCTTTGTTTACAAATTCATTTTCATCGTTACGTCGTATAATTTCATCGGTAAAAAATTCACGGAAATCACTTTACAGTGTTTTACAAGAAGTTTTTTCTTTACAAAACAATTGCTGGAGCAGCAACCTTAGAATGAAATCTTCTTGCATAAATAGTAAAAAGCCAGTCAGTTGCAAATTGAGAGGTTTATTAAAACCCCTTTACCATGATATCAAAGTTTATAAAAACGTTTTCTTCAGAAGCAGATATAGACAACTGGATTACAGCGTCCGTAGCAAATTATGGATGTGCCGATTTGGATCATACAAAAGATTCGGTGTATTTGCACAAAACCTGTTAATAAGATGGGAAGGGGGAATATGCGGCTACAGTAGGATATGTTGTTGTGTGTTGTGTTGTATGATTATTTTGGGTGTGTTGTGTTGTGTTTCAACGACTAATGAACATTGCATATATTCCATAAACAAAATAATTCGCATACATTCATTTTAGTTCCTTGTGCATTTTCCCTACCCTTCGCCCCTCACCATAATATTACATAGGACACACCCTATGACTTGGCTACTTTTCCTGAAATCGTACCTGACAGTTGTTTTTTTCCTCACGTAATATTCAAGTTACTTATTGCTCATCACAACATTTTATCACATGACCAAGATTTTGGCGTTTTGTGCAATGAACTCCCCACTACTTGGTAATCAATCTGTTACCACCACTGGGCACAACTGAAAGTATAATTTTTTGTTGTATCTGTATAGCGGCTTGTAACGGGCCACGTAAGCAGTAACAACACTGTGTAAATGATGATAAGATTATATTGTTACATATATTAACTAACTCATTAATTACGCACAGGGGCAGAGTATGATCTGTATCATTTTCTACCACTGACAATGTCTACACTGAATCAGTACCTCACGTCACACTCGCATGCACACATATTTTAAATAATAAATGATGTAAAAAAAACATTTAAAAGGAGACAACCGTATTTTACAAACTCATCGAAATTATCCAAATGTTACTCAGACGTGGTACTGGCTGGTGATATGCATTACAGTTGTTGGTTACGTAATTATCAAGTGGAGCCCTGTATTATTAATTTTCATTAGTTACTGATATTTACTGATAACTTTAAAAATCACCAATAAACAGCAGCCGTTTCTTTGTACATAATAATGCTGATCAAGAACTTTTGTAATAACTGATACATTAACATTAAAGCTGAGTAGGACGTGACTGAAAAATAGCCAGCCAGCTGAATTAATCTGCACAAAATTAATAGACTCTTTCACTGATCAGTTTTCATTAGTTGTTTGTACATCATTGCCTTAAAATGCATAAAGTTTTACCTTCTTGTCATCAGCATCTTCATCATCAACAACAACACTCCGCATTTCATAGATGAAAGTCGGTGACCCATCACACAATCCTCTTAACAGTCTGTCTCTATTTTTTCCTGTCTTCTGCATCTCGGAGTACATGTTTGGAGTGTCTTCTCTTTTATCTGGTCTATCCATCGTCTCGGTGGTCTTCTCTGCAATCTTTTCCCTTTGACTTTGCCTTGGATGATCATCTTTTCCAAGTTATCCTCCTGTCGTCAAATTATAAGACCAAAAAACTACAGGAGTCGCTGGAAACAAGAGCCGATCAACCTCTCCTCCACCGTGAGGTCTTGAAGGATTGATTTGTTTGTCCGTTTGTCCATACATGATATTCTCAGCAACTTCCCATATGCCCGGATTCCTTCTTGTACAACATGGAGTATTTACAATAATATTCTCTTAACAAACTTGTAATACACTTGTAACACATTTACCTTTCACAAATATAACTTCCTCCTGAATATATTTTCTTTCCATTCAAATCACAACAAGAATTTAACTACCGGATAGGAATTATTGATAATTGCTAACAGGATGGCTATTGTTGGATAAGGTTCAGGAAAAATTATCAAGCAGTGTGAGATAATACAAAATGCGATAGCAAATATAGGTCTGAATATTATTTTGGCAAAGTATAAGCTTTAGTTATAGAAAGTAAGCATACAGTTCTAAATTTGAACAAATATTTATCTTCGTCTTCTTTGATATCGTATTCAGTGTCAAGATAGTACTGTGCAATTATTCAGCATAAAGTAATAATAATTTGTGTCAGTGAGAGAAATATTACCCGAATGTGTAGACATTCTTGGTATACTACGTCGGAGATAGTCTTCTGCACCAGATAATCGCTTACGAAATCAGTGTATATGCTTCATCTTTTATAACGACATGTGCATATTATTTCTGAACAGATGTTCGGACACGTCTGATTTGCAGCAGCCAACACCAGAATCTTTCTTTAACTTTACGCTCTCGCGTAAGCTGCGGCTACAACAAGTTGTTTATGCCGTCAGTTTATTATTTCGATTTAACTACTGACTTTGGCCTTGTGGAACTTTCTTTTGTAAAATTGTGCAAAATTGTGTACAGTCATTTTCTAAACAATTTTGAAATACAACATGAAAGGATAATACAAAATACTAATAATGATGTTGTACACATAGTAATAAACGCTAGGTGAAGCACACTCAATTAAAAATTAAGAAAATTTGTGTACGGAATACTGAAATAAGAGCAAAACATTTAAATTCGTATTAGGGTGTGCTAAAATGTGAGTCGTAACCTCTAGGCTCACTTCAGTCCTGTTTTGAATGGTAATATATAGCCACATTCGAAATATTCACTAGTATTTCCGTCTTCAAGGTTCTACTCTTACACTGTTTCTTTAAAAGTATTTGCATCTGTATCCTCTGTTGTACGAGGGTTGTCCTGAAAGTAAATTCTGATCGGGCGCTTAAATGGAAACCACAGTGAAAATCAGAAACATTTTATTTGCAAGAGTTAGCTACACTTTCCAGATACTTCTCTACATGGTCGCCGCTCCGACTTAGACATTTGTCGGAGCGTTATGCCAAATTTCAAACACCATCATCATATAAGGCGGCCACCTGTGATTTCCGATAATTCTCTACACAAGTCTATAGCGCGTAGCCTGCGCCCAAGTGTTGTCTTCATATGCAGCGTTTCATATGAACAGAGATGATACTCAGGACGAGCCAATTAGGGCTGTGTTGTGGGTGATCGAACATTTCACATCAAAAAGGCTGCAGGAGCGTCTTCACTGCCCCTGCAGAGTGCGGCTGAGAATTGCCATGAAGAAGGAAGTGTGTGGCAATTGTGTTGGGTGGGCTGCATTCATTAAGGCGAAGCCTCTCAGCGGGCCCTCCTACTTGGCGGGAGACATCGTCGTTCTAGGCACCTTTACTCGCTCACAGTGCGCCCACCACTGTAATGAGCGTCTTGATGCGATCGACGGTCGTACTAGAGACACTACCCAACACATCTGTGCAAATCTTCATCTGGTTTTCATAGTGGTGTCCATTTCGCGGCCGAACGGAACTTACTTTCTGGACAACCCTCGTATTACACAGTATCATCAAGAATCTAGGCAGGTCGCTTACTCATGTCTCTTTCTCTGTATGTTTTTCATCATCTTGTCGGTGTTATTTGATGAATCCGTTACCAGGATGAATATGTAATTAGTTTTCTTGCTTTTCTTTGTAGGTACTTCCTCTGTTTCTGGGCAATTGCTGACAATTGCTGTCTCGCTATTTCATTTGATGACGACTTTGTGAATGAGCTAATAACACTGGACAAAAAGTTTGCCAACCCAGGGGGCTACACATCTATCCTTCATAATGGCATCAATTAGGCGTGTCAGAGAGTCCACAAGTATCTTCAGGTAATTCATATTCAGCGAAAGCCACTGATTGATGATTCGATCCTGTAGAGGTATCACATTTCGAGGATGATGATTGCTGCGTTTCACATGCTGTTACAAATAGTCCAAGCCTGTTACTGTGGGCTTAAGATCGGGTGATTTAGCAGTCAGACTGCGTGCGATATGGAGCCTGAGTGTTTGTCAAACCAAGAACTTATGCGTACAGTCCTGTGAACGCGATTGATGTCACCTTGCAACACAGGAGTGTCCACACGATACTTATCATGAAGTCATCGTCATCATTGCGTTTGCATACATTTCCTATGTACCCCGTGTGGATTTTCTCTGAACTACAGTTTTTCTTTTGTGACTGCTGCAACTTGCCAATTAGGACCACATGCGCCATCGCCTACTAAGATATATCATTTTTAACTCCGCTTCTAAATCACTTGCTCTTGCCATTGTAGATTTATTTCCTGACTGCTCGTTTTCACTTAACATCATTAGTTCTTCACATCACTGTTGTACATTCAGCACATGTTGTTTTTTTTTTCAAAATCCCCATTTCCCGAACTATCCGTGCTGGTTGGCGCTATTCTCTAACTGTTTTGCAATCCTGCTCACATACACTGCTCTATTTAATGGAAATCTCACTGCAGTGCTCAATTTGCCGCCCTTTTGTTATGACAGAGTCCGCAAGTGGCCGTGACCGCGCGTTGTTCTGGCTGGATCGGCAGTACCGTAGTCTGCTTGACTCCCCTTCGGTTCTTGATGCGCAACACGCAGACCTAGCACGAGGACCAACACGCTTTTAGAACCAACGGGGGAAAACAGTCCATCCACGCAGACGCCAAAGGATAGCACTTAATGGTTTAATTACAAACACTGTATTATTTACATATTATACTTTTTTAAGTGCCATAAAACAAGTGACACTCGAAGCAGTCGTGGTCTCAGAAACCAGTCAGCAATAACTTAACTCCGCGCACGATATTGTCGTTTTAACACGGAGCCGACATCAAGCTGAGACTGACTGAGTGCCCATCTTTGATATATACTGCATCCATTCCTCTAACTGTCTCCCCATAATGAAGCACGTGTTGCGTCTTGTGCCTCAACATTTCCACTCGTTTAGAACTATTGGCCCAGCAATAGGTTAGTTTTACAACTAAAACTGTGATTCGTGTCATTATGCTCAACAATGGAGACCAATTATTAAAGTTCAAGACTTCTGTAACTAAGGGACTGTAATCTGTGCTGGCTTAGAATATCTGCTCCATCCTGAATCAGACTGTGAAGGTAACCCTAACGACGCAAATAACAATCTTTGCACACCAACATGTACCATTTCCCATCTCGTTCTCAGGACGGATAGTCACATGAATCAAACTGCAGTTCCTCAAATTATAATGCATTAAAATAGTCATCAGTTGGCAGGAGTGTTTGTTCCATAGGAGAGACGGAGAGCTATTTTTAATGAAGACTTGTGTAGCTTCGGAGAGCAGAATGTCTGACTGCAGTACATAAACAACGTCTGTGTCAGTATTTACATATTAGACCCCTCCAATCACTTAAGGACGAGATGTAAAGTTGCTGGCATTGTGAAGCGACAACCTACATCGATGCGCTGTTTGAAGTCTTATGCACTTAAACTGTAGAATTTATCTTTAAACTGTCATGTACAGTGCGCGGCTAAATGCACAAAAAAACTAAGTTCGGTGTGCAATGGACATTGACGTGGAATAAACGCAGCATGCATATCCAACGGGTACATTGGCATGTTGCTGATGCGCGGCAAATGGCGACGCAATGCCATTGAAGCCGCCGTGGCTTATGCCGTGAGATAGCTAGTCGTGAATCTCCATCAGCCAATATGTTCTAACGTGATGGACAAACACTTCGAGAAAGCCGCAAGCACAGACGACTTCAAACATCGCTTCGAGGGAGTTTGTCGCTCCAAGTCATCGGCTACTTCACATCTGGTTCACAGGTCGTTTAGAAGGCGCATTGATCTGTGCATTCAGGGAAAAGAGCGTACGTTTGAACACTTCACTAAAATGAACATTCCGTCCCCATAAGATCGATATGAACAGAGTGAAATATCTACACAACATTGCCTCCTTCCCTAATTAAAATTGATAGAAATTTTATTTGTACACAGTTGGTTTAAGTACATCAGCATCGTAGTAAAAATGATCTATTTAAAAAACTTTTCTCGTTGCTGTAACTCTGTCGAAAATGGCTAAATAAACTATGTTCATAACTCTACAGAAACAGAAACGTTTCTTGCGTTCACCTATTTAAATAAACATTCCTTTCGCCTCCAGTTTAGTAAGTTACACAGAGAAGCGCCTTACCTGAAACACCCCGCCTAAAGCACTTATAGTCTCCACATAACTGTAAATCAACGTTTAAAATGTCTCCTAGTCTGGTTGTATCTGAACAAAAAAAGGAAACTTTACCTAACTATTTCTTTGTTATATCCTATGGTATCAAGGGTCCTATAATACACGTAACGCACAATTCCATGTTTCACTTACGAAAAAAAGAAGCAGTTTCTTCTCAGTTCTGTTGGGCGAAAAGCGGTCTTTAGTCTCTTCTCATAAACTATATCCATAAGGAGATTCCGGTGCTGGTTGACAGAAGAGGTGAGTTGGAATACATTGTTCCATTGCTATAAGGGCTTAGCGCTAATATCATCACGGTTAAAAAGTCTAAAGACGCTGTACCTTTCACTGTAGTCTCAGTGAGTTGAGGACTGCCACTGGGCGACGCACCGCAAGTTTCCTAATTTCCACCAGCGTAAGTGTTTTCTTTTACTTCAAGTTTTTGTTTTTCGGTCAAGCTCTTGAAAACGTCGGGACGTCTTGAACAGTTGTGATTGGCAGAAGTCTTCATCATCTTCACTCGAAGCTCGTGTACCGATCTCACATGTTTCCCCCAAATGCTTCTGTCCTCTACTGCTTCTTGAAAATTATTTACGCCCATCGTTTTACACATTGTTTTAGTTCATTTACCCATGTTCTCATGGGTCTCCTCCTTGCGCTCTGACGAAATGACTTCTCAATGAATATTCTTGAAACCACTTGATCCTCTCTTATTCTCATCAAATAGCCTGTCCGTTGAAGTCTTAGGGAATTTATTACACTCATTACTGTTGCTTGTTGTGATAGCATGTAGATTTGTGTGTTGTCTTTCCTTCCAGCTTTTATGATTCCTTATCACGGTATGGACCAAAGATTTTCATGTAAGGTTTGCTTTCAAATACTTTTAACTGCTGTATTTAAGTTTTAGTTAAACTTCGCGTTTATAATCCATAGATCAGTACTGCTATGATAATTGTGTTATACAGTTCCATTTTAGTTTTCCTTTTCAGTGGTTTCGATCCTAGACGTTTTTGTTTGAAGTAGTGGGCTGTATTAGCATATTGTAGAGTCTTTTTCACTGATACTGGCCTGATTTTGCTCGTTTATAATTGCGCCAGGAAACTGGAGCTGCTCAACGCGTCCTAACTCACGTTTGCTGATTATTAGATACGATTAGCTGTCTTATTCATCTCTACATCTTTGAACTGTCATGTATTTTGTTTCCTGATCGTTTGCTTGTAGGCCAAATTTGGATGCTTCTTCTACGAGCTTCACAAATAACAGTCTAATCTCAATTTTACTTTTTCCCATAAGCACTATATCATATGCACACGGTAGATGTGTCAGTAATAATTGTATCCAAGTACTGAACTGCTTCATAAAACTTTTATGCAACAGTGAGTCAGTTCTGTTGGAGGGAGTTGGCAACTTAGTTTTGGGTCATGTTCGCACAGAGCATGCGAAGTATTCCAATTTACCCCTCACTCATATTTTTTGTACGTAGGTAACTGTTGTTGTATTTGTAACTACACTGCGCACCAAAATTAAAGGATACTTATTTCGAAACCCAGTAATTGTGTCTGAAAGTTGGTTTAAAGGTGCCAACAATTTTCCTCTGTAACGATACAAAAGCTTGGTGCCCTGCGACTTTACCCTCCGGCTCGGAGACGCTTCAAACAGCAAGACGTCGACACATGCGAAAAAAAGGCCACAGCTCAGAAGTTCATGACATGTGTAAGGTGGGCTGATGCTGTCACCTTGGCACCAAAATTCACCGCAGTTATGTTCAACGCCACCGTGGACGTGATACACGATGGGAAGGTCGTCACACCCCCTCTTACCCACATTTCACCCCTTCTTTTGACGCCTCTGCGATGGAGGTCAGAACCACGACACCCAAGCGATGAAATCATGGAGTTTTCTTATGGGTAGCCGTTCCGAATCAACACGAAGAGACCACAGAGTGTGGCATACAGAGCTTCAATGAAACCAATCCTTTCCCTGGGAAGTTGATTTCCATACATTTCGAGGTCGGAGGTGAGAGTTCGCAGTGGGATGAGCAACAGAACAACGTTCTTGACAAATCTGGTCACTGCTGACACCTCCTGGGCGTTTCAGTCCTACACTGTGGATAATGCGGTGCCGCACCCACGCTGAACCTGATCTCACCCTTTTGGAGTGTAGCACGACAGCAATTTTTTGCTGGCCATACCGTGTGGAACTACTACAGACCCTTTAAAGCCATTAGACTAAATGTGAACGTGACGCATAGCAGAAAAGTGTTTTTATGTTTCTTCTTCGTTCCTTTCTTGGCGCCCTGTTGTGGCGTGGTCACGGGAGGGCTCGGCATTCTCAAATGCGTGAGTAAGATGAAAAAGTGTCCCTCTAAGACCATCCAGTTCGGCAACATTGTTGAGAACACTGAAAATGTTCCTGTCACAAGCTTCGACACCAATTCAGTCTCGCGGCTGCTCTAGGTCCTGATGGTAGACAGAATCCACCTAAAGTTGTGTTAATGTTGAAGGGCTATGCCTACACCTCTACACTCTTTACTGCATAGCTTGATGTGAATAGAGAGCTTTCAGGCGTGTCAAAAGGCTTTCGATGACACAGTATCATTCTTTTTCTTATCTTGCGGAAATCATTCTGGAATTCATCTCAAGTGGTTTCTTCTCAATCATAAATAATAAATATACTTAATTCTTAAAACTAACTTCATTTTGTATGCATTCGCTATGAGTTCGACTCATGTTACCTCGAACGCGAGAATAATCTAGGACACGATATACGTGCTACAGACTTTATTGAGGGAAGAACTAAATATCGACAAAATTCACTTACAGAATACGTCAAAACATATAACTATCTAGTGAAAGAGGTTCTTTTCGAAGCTTTCGTGTGACATGCTTTGGAATAGTTTGCAAATGTTTGGAACAACAGTAAGGTCCAATCAACATATAAAATTGAAATATATGTCTGCTAATGTGTTTGCCACATTCTCTTATGAATTGAAGGCATATGCGAGGGCTATTCGGAAAGTAAGGAACAATAGGTCGCGAAATGGAAATCACAGTGAAACTCAAAACTGTTTTATTTGCCACAGCTAGCAACAACTTCCAGCTACTTATCTCCATAGTCGCCGAACCGACTTAGACGTTTGTCATAGCGTAGTACCAACTTTCCAATACCCTCGTTATAGAAGGCAGCCGCCAGTGCTTTCCACTAATTCTCTACACTGGCCTACAGCTCGTTGTCCGTGCCAAAATGTTGTCTTCATAGCCAGCGGTTCATGTGAGCAAAGATGAAACTCAGAGGAGACAATTACGGACTGTATTGTGGGTAATCAAACATTTCCAATTGAAAACGATGCAGGAGCTTCTTCTTTGCCCCTGCAGAATGCGGCTGAGAATTGGCTTGAAGAAGAGCCCTCACGACAGTTATGTAATGTTGGCTGCATAGCTTCAGGCGAAATTTCTCACCCTCGTACTTGCCGGGAGACACTATTGTTCCAGGTACCTTTATGTGCTCCCTGTGTGCTCAGAACTATAAAGAACGACGTAACGCGATGGACGGTCATACTAGAGACACTGCCCAACACACCTGTGCAAAAGTTTCGGAATTTCACTGTGGTTTCCATTTCGTGAACGATCGTTCCTTACTTTACGAACAACCCTCGTATACCGAGCGCGGAGGCGCCATTGTCAGTGCACTGGACTTGTATTCTGGAGGACGACGGTTCAAATCAGGGTCCTACCGTCGAGATTTACATTTTCTACGATTTTTCCTATTTCGCTCTAGACAAACCCCAGGATGGTTCCCCGGAAAGGTCACAGCCGATTTCCTTCCGCATCATTCCGGGTTTGTGCTCCTTCTCTAATGACCTCAATATCGACGGGACGTTAAACCCTAATCTTCCTTTCTGGAGGGACTATATGCCAAAGAAATACACCGAAACTTGATCGTCGGTCAAGAATACATTATTTACCAAGCACAAAATTACTGGTAAGTTTGACGTAGTTTCAAGAAATTATTTCTAAATGTTCAGCAGTTAACTATTACGTAGACTTCATATAACTGCCTTCAAGATCAGGCAAAACACACAAGGAGTAGCTATATGTATGTGTGTGGAGATAAGTGTTACGTTCTTGATAATAAGAACTAGCGTGCCTAAACAGTAGCCTACGAAATACAGCTGTGTGGTTTGACCTGTGCATTAATGCCATACTTATTGTCTTACTGGCCTATTAGTTACAGCGCTGATGTCAGATATATTTCAAGGGGAGGCCACGACGTTCGGATCACAGATTTGCTTCAGACTTTGTACACGTTTATTAGTATTTGGAAATTTGCGGTGAGGTCTTATGGGACCAAACTGCTGAGATCATCGGCCCCTAAGCTTATTCGCTACTTAAGCTAACTTAAACTAACTTACGGTAAGGACAACACACACACCCATGCCTGAGGGAGGACTCGAACCTCCGACGGGGAGAGCCGCGCGGACCATGACAAGGCACCTGAGACCGCGCGGCTACTCCGTGCGGCCACGTTTATTAGTCTATTAGGACAACATAATGTGCAACTAGTAAGGCGTACTACTTAGACGATTTCGAGAAAATCACAAGAGAAGTTTAACGCGTCAGTGGTGTACCGGTGCGTTGCGGCCCTCAGCACAAGATGTCGGCGCACATGTGGTTACCGATCAAGCTGTTCGATCAGGTCCCGCCCATGTTCTTTTTTTAATTTATATTTTTTCAACACGAATCACATTATTCCATAGATATTATATTTGAAAGTTAATATGATGGAAAAGAAACTGGTATTGGAATGAACTTTAATTGAATTTCCAATGTTACTTCTTTGTTTGCTAATTTTTATTATCGCAACAATATTATATTTTAACTGTCGGCAAGTAAACGACCAAGCGCATGAAGTTTTCCTGAAAATGGATGCCTCTCGTGATTTCCGAAACCCTTATACCTGCAATCGGGTAAGGTACCGAGAACTGCTCTGTACCTGGACGCTTCGATTCTGCAGACAACGGTTTCAAGGACGAGGGACAGCCTTGGAAAGCCAAAATCTAAGGTCGATTAATAAAGGTGTGAATAACTTTATTGAATAACACAAATAGTTACAATACGGCAGAATATGAGGGCAATGCACGATTAATCATCGGATGTCCATTCGACATTAGAAGTTGCAAGATGATATTTTTCATACAAACACGGAAAACATAAATTCAAATGGGATATACCACATCGCATGAATGCAGTTAATCCCGATGCACAAGGGATTTTCAGAGTTTCTGAGGAAAAACAAAGCTCACTGGCGTCTTGAAAAATTCCTCTTTCTTCCGACAATCAGGATACAAAGAGCGCGTAACGCAATATTTTCGTAAGTTTCAGTGCCGAAAGTCGGCAATCTAAACAATATCTTCACGGGAAGCAATGTCTCGTTCGTTGCCAATCAAATATGAACAAGTCTGAAGGCGTTTAATCAAATTTTTAACTTCTCTATAGCTATAAAAGTTCATAATATTTGTTGTAATAAGAAATGGTAAACAACGTAATAATATATAAAGTCTATAAACGTTCATGTAAATACACGTGTCTTTTCATCATGTTATCTTTCAAATGCAATATGTACGAAATAATATGACTAGTGCTGAAAAAAAAATTAAAAAATAAAAAGATGAACGGGACTTGATCCACCGATTAGGGGGCTTGAACGCTAACAACATGGCCGCCGCCGGCTCGTGCGCAGGGTCGCAACGCACCGACACATCATTGACGCGTAAAACTTCTCTTGCGATTTTCTCGAAATCGCCTACGCCTTACCACTTGCACGTTATGTTTTCTTAATAATCTAATGTGCAAATTTTGAATTAACTTCGTGATCGAAACATCGTGACCTCCCCTCGTTAGCCGTAAAGAGGAGCAGAGGGGAGTTGTAACATCCGCCACCAGCAACTTGTCTCAATGCGCATGCGTCATTCCCGGTCATGCTCCTTGACAGGCACGCACCTGTTGCTAGTATTGATTTGCCGACATCCCCACGCGCAAGGCACAGGCGTGAATGTATCAGGGCTGTAGAACAGTGAAGGAGGTCCATTACTTCAACTACCTTCTACATACTCATGTCTGCCTGTCCTCGGCCCGCCTCTTCGCGCCAATTCGAAATACCCGTTTCTTTGTACGAGACACAATTACGCGTATCTGTTGCTAGTATTGATTTGCGAACATCCCCCACGCGCAAGGCACAGGCGTGGATGTATCAGGGCTGTAGGACAGAGATGGAGGTCGATTACTTCAACTACCTCCTACATGTTCATGTCTACCTGCCCTCTGCCCGCCTTTTCGCGGCATTTCGAAACGCCCATTTCTTCGTGCGAGGCTTATAAATCACTTCTTTCTGATCACTGAGTCAACATTTCTCATTTTGTTCAGGGCATGTTTATCATTCTCATAGTTTTATATCATCCCATAACTGTACTAACAACATAACTTTCTTTGGCGAATTATGTATGTATTAGCCGATAGCTGTACATGCGGGGGAAAAAATTTTGTTCCGATGACTTGCACTTTTTCAATTCGTAATAAATTGGCTCAAAAATGGCTCTGAGCACTATGGAACTTAACTTCTGAGGTCATCAGTCCCCTAGAACTTAGAACTACTTAAACCTAAGGACATCACACACATCAACACCCGAGTCAGGATTCGAACCTGCGTCCGTAGCGGTCGCGCGGTTCCAGACTGTAGCGCCTAGAACCGCTCTACCACCCCGGCCGGCGTAATAAATTCCATTTGGTGTTAAGATATGAAGGAAAGTATGTTTTCTTCACACGTGCGTAGAAAATCTGACATTTCACATGGCAAACCGTTTCCTTTTACAAACTATTTATTTTTCAAGCGGGGGGAGGGGGGGGGGGAATGTGAACATCTTATCACTCACTATATATGTCTTGCGTGGTACACGTTAGTGGACGCCGATGGCAAGATATAACTTCATCAGAAAGCACATTAGGTGATGTCTCCCACTACTCAACAGAGAACCATTCAGGGTGGTGGGAAAGGTTTTCTCTTATGGTGGGTGATAGAGACTGTGATATTTCTTGCACAACTTTCCATCTGCGAACCCGCTCTCCACTCAAATATATTTGGCGCAAAACTCATTTCACGTATGCACAATTAGTAAATAAAATATATTTACAGCAATAATGATCTTCTTAGATTTTTCTGTTGTGTGCAAACTAACAACGTAATGTGTGGAAATTATCGAAAAGAATAGGTATCCAGGACCATATAGGAAAATTAGGTTGCTGCCTAGGGTGGTGAAATCTGCTAAAGATGAATAAGGAGGGGGGGGGGGGGGTAAGGGTAGGGAAGAAGCGACAAATTTTGGGAGCGACAAATTTGAGGCTGAAGTACAGAAGATATTAACAGGTTGCACTTTCTAACTATTGACATTGTTAGTGTCACCGTCTTCTGACCAGCATAACATAAAAACATTACTCTTGCAACGATGCACAGCAGTGACGGTACGTCTGTTAAGAAAGAGCCAGTGGTAACTGGTACCCTCTTACTGGGTCGTTGTTACGACAAAATGCAACTTCTATTGCATCTCATTTTATGAAAAAAAACAATATTCTAAGGGGGGAAAGGCTGTCTCATCACGTACATAAATGCTAGAAGAGACATTATTGTAACATTTATTTCTTTTGTGCCACGTGCTCTCCATCATGCGTTCTTCTTCTGCTGAAACTTGTACAGTCCAGCTATAATGATGTTTCTACAAGTTTGATGACACATACGTCGATAGTAACAAAATACTTGTAGTTTCGAGAAAGATTGTAGTGATTTTATATAGAGAAAGATTTATAATTATTTTATCTCATTTGTTGGATGATAAATTAGTAACTCGTTATTGATGGTTTCCTGTTGCAATATCACACTGTGTAGTATAACTAAACTTTTCTGTAAAACGTAAGTTCATGTGTTCAAATCGAATTTTTTCAGACACGAGGTCCATCGAATTCCACTTCGTAAAAACATGCAGTCTAAAAGCAGCTTGCGATACCTTTACTGTAATCACTATAGAACTTACATCTTAGTTTGCGTGTAAAATAGTACTAATGACATAAATGTAAAAATAAAATTAGCGGAAAAGACGCCACTGCCGTTTTACATGGCAGCAAAGGGCGAGTAATTATTATTATTATTATTATTACTATTATTAATAGTAGTAGTAGTAGCAGTATTAATACTACTAGTATTATTATGGTTTTTGGAGTTCCCTTAGTTCTGACACCTCATTAATTTCTTACCGCTCTTCAGTTACTCTATCTACAATTACATCTCGTCAATTAATATGTTCATGTATTGTAACTGTTTATTATTCGTATAATCATTATATATGATGTTTTCTTTGTCTTGCAGTGTATCCTGTTACCTGATATTCAATAACAGGTCTATTTTGTGTTTATAGTAACATACATATAGCCACATTCAATTCAGTTTCAAGGAGGCTGTATATACAAACAGAGTAAAAATATTACCATTTTTACCGGAATTAATGCGATCGTCACCACTAGTAATACTACCACTATGTTATTCTCCCCTCTTATTATTTCTTCTAATAAATTATGGAGAACCACAGGTAAATGTCTACCCATACCATTATAAACTGATCATTATTAGTATTCAGTAGTTTTCGCATTAGAAATTGCTGACAGTCACTCAGTGACACCCCAGCTTGGAGGTTCACTTCTATCTCTCTGATCACTACAGGAACTTTGTCAGACAACTTGAATTCTTTGTTCAAGTCTTTGT
Organism: Schistocerca piceifrons; assembly: GCF_021461385.2. Taxonomy (NCBI): domain Eukaryota; kingdom Metazoa; phylum Arthropoda; class Insecta; order Orthoptera; family Acrididae; genus Schistocerca; species Schistocerca piceifrons. The sequence continues at coordinate 598,673,809 of NC_060149.1, read as the reverse complement.
GGGAAACAATCTCTCTCTGAACGTTTTTCCCTGTGCTCTGTTTTATTTATTTATTTATTAAACGTGCCCCTTGCAGTGCAAAATTATATGTATGAAAGTTGAAATAAACAGAATTTGAGATCAACAAGGGTCATAGAACCCACCTGTCTGTAGACTGCTGAATATTTTTGTTGAAATTAACTTACTGTCGATGATGACACCCATGTATTTTAGACGATCCATCTACTGAAGTGCTTTGTTTTAAAGCAGGGGTGCTCAACCTATCTAATCTTGAGATGTACTACATGCAATTTAGTCCATTTAAATATCTACAGCAATACTGTAGCCAAAATTAATCAATTTCGTTACACAAAATGCACGAATGGCAATTTTCTCTACACCAAACGTTTTAGGTCTGCAGCTCAATTTTCAAAATACTACATACGTGAAAAATAATTAAAGCACCCGCCATCAGAAGCGTTGGAAAAAGTTTAGTGAGATATTTGGATTTCCATATCATTAACAAATTTATTGTATTCTGGTGAATAATTTGTCAGGTCAGTTTATTTCTACTTTCGGATTTCACAGGGTTCATCTCTGATAACGTTGCATCACGTAGATAACTTGATCCAAAAACTTTGAAATTGTTATGGTAGGTTTTTACATTCACTAATTTCGAAAAGTTGTTTTCATTGCATTGTAACTTTAAGGAAATGTCATTTTGAAATCTAATTGTTTCCTCTTCAAGTTGACTCTTACTACAAGTGAATAGAGTACTCATTTTTTATGACGTATCTTCCACGTCCACTTTTTGGAAAGACTGAGCTTTGAAACCTAGAACAGATTCCATTGCCTTGCAATCTCGAAATCAATTTTCAAACTCTGTCTTCAGTGCTGCCACGTTGGCTGTATAGTTCTTTGCAGCTTCTTGATCTAATGATGTTTGTTGGTCCAACTCTTCTGGGTGTATTTGAAGAAAGTGTTTCACACTTAATTACTGTAACTGTGCTATCCAATGGTCAAGTTTTTGCAGAAAACAGTTTGTGCAAGATATAAGAGTTATGTCAGTTTTTTTTTCGTTTTGCAGACCACTTGCTTAAAGAAGGCCATAGTTATAAGGTGAAATATGAAGTGTTACGTCACATCCATAAGGGAAGTAAGATGAGCTATCTCGAAATAATGGAAATTAATAAACATATGTCCATCAACCTAAGTTTAGCACTGAATCACCAGATACAGTTCCTTTACTCGCAACTTCTAACTGCAGATATTTCTCATAATCCTATCCAGACCATGTTGCAAAGTACCCCTATTACTCGCATGCCCCTTTTTTCCTTTATTTCAGGTACTATAATTTCTCTTTTTGTGTTGAAAAAGATTAGTGTGTATATTACAGCTGCTTCACTTAATTGCTTAATCTCACTAGCATGTCTTACTCGTTTGTAACTTAGGACATATCTAAGACAAGGTTATTTTGTTCAGCCACACATTTGGAACATGTCATCAAAGTTTATTGTTCAATTTATTTTCTTCTATGAACAATTGTTATAATTTGTATATAGTTCATTAGTTATGTATCACATACTTTATCTTAGTTAGAAACCTTAAATCGCTCTTACACTGAAATAATCCCTCTTGTTTTATTCCTAAATGTGACATTAACATTTATAATCTCTGGAAATGGAGATACTCTGCAGACGCACTAGTGTAAAATCTTTACAAAATTTCATTGCACCACATTCTTATCTCTGTACCTGATAATGGCGTAACAGCCGGAAACCGACTTGTGAAATACATAATAAATTTTGCAGACTATTATACCAGTATTGCGTGTGTTTTCGTTCATAATGTTTTTCCTTAAAGTTCTTTGTTTAATTCATTTAGTTTAACTATCACCTCAGTCACAACTGCCAGATCCAACAACCAGGTCAAATCACACAGTTGTGAATAACGTTCCTCTCTTTCAAAGATTTTGGCATTTGCGGTGTCTGTGTTATAAGGTGTACTATGCAACGTTATTCAGATATACATGCATATCTGAAGGAAACTGCATAGTACATCATATAATACAGACACCTCACATACTATTGCATGCGTAGACAGGCCGCGACAATAATAATGAAAGTCTCCCACTGTGCAGGAATCGCAGCAACTGTGGAAATGCAGGACGAAGACACACAGTGGCACATCGAAGTTTGAATCAAATCCAGGTTCGGATCGCCGTGTGGCACAAATTTTCATTGGCAGTAATCCGTTGTGTTGCTGGAGTCTAATCGTATTAGCAATTGAGAATACATTTAATTCATTTCACAATGCTGTAGTTCGCCTGTTCCTTAAGACGTGCATGCATTTCTGAAGAACAATGCATAGTACATCGTATAACACACACGCTATAAATACAGTTTCACTCCTAGAAAAACGCGCGACAATAATACTGAATGTCTGTCCCTGTGCGGGAATCACAGCACCCGTGCGTGTGCAAGACATAGGCAGGCAGTGACATGTGAAAATCTGGGTCAGTTCTGGAGGCGTGCTGGGGTAGCCTATGTGGGCTAAGTGGCCGTCTTACTTCCCCCATAGCGGTGTGTCAAGGCGTCCTTCAAGGGAGTCCATTATCTATGTCGCTCTACGTGCTGTTTCTGGAACCCTTATTGCAATCTATAACTCCTCGTTTGGGTGGCTGGTCGCTGTTGGGAGAGAGGTTTACCGTTCGTGCATATGCTGATGACGTTATGGTCCTTCTCCCTACGCATGATGATATACCACTGTTGAAGGAAGTTTTGGATGCCTTTTGTCGTCTTACGGGAGCGCGGGCTAATGACAAGAAATGGCGCTTACTCAGTTTGTGAGGATTTGACGCTGTTGAAATTCCATGGGATTTGAAGGTCACCCGATATCGATCGTTAGGTGTTATAATTGACAGTTATCCGCTAAAGATGGCTACGATAAACTGGAAGTCTGTCACGGATAAGATTCAGGGAGCAATCATTGAACACGAGCGTCGCTGCCTCTAACTTCTTCATAAGGTCCGGGCCATGGAAACATATGTGTTAAGTAAGGCTTATTTTATTGCACAAATCTTTCCACTTCCTGCGATGATGTACGCAAGTTGCAAAGTTTAACTGGCAGGTTTATCTGGCGCAACTCTGTATTTCGCGTGCGTTATAGGGTAACAGTACGTCCCCGTCTGCTGGGAGGTTTGGGCCTCCCTGACATTAGGGTTAAGGCTTTTGCCTCATTCATCCGTCGCACCGTTTTAACATGTCAACACGCCCCCTGGTCACTTACAGCTCGCTTTCATGACTATATCCGACCGGCGAGTTTAACACCTCCAGTAGATACTGGTAGGATTAGTTATAAACTACGGCACGTTAAGGAATTTTTTCTTGAAGCCAGTTGTGTAGGAGTAAATATCCTTTCCCAAGTGAATCTCTCCCTAAAAATGCTGTCAAGCCGCTGGACAATTCCACATAGTATTCCCTCTGTAGAAGCCCTATCGCCAGAAGCGAATTGGAAGATTGTTTGGTCTAACGTTAGCCTTCCGATTTTCCCGATGGACGTGGCGTCCTCGTGGTGCCAAGTTGTTCATGATATTGTGCCTACCAACGTGCGACTTTTTCGTATTGGTCTCAATGTGACGAATCGTTGCAATCGTTGCCGTGAAACTGATACATTATATCATCGGTTGGTCCCCTGCGACCATGACCATTGCACATGTCTTCGCCGACAACTGGCTTTTCTCCTCAGGATGTCGGAGGCGGTTATCTCGGGTAAGATTCTCGTGCGTCCCGATTCAACCTTCTTTCCCCGATCGAAGAACAATGCCATCATGTGGCTTGTTGGACATTATGTCCACTACGTGATGATGAGTGGCTATGACGCAGATCCGTGTGCCTTTTCCCAATATATGGCCACAGCCCATTGGACGTGGCTCAGGATGCCCCATTATCGTGAGCTTTTTTGTGATATGCTGTATCTTGTTTTTCATCGACAAGGAGTATGATGAGTTGACATCCCCCCTTTTTTGTGGGCACTTGTTTGGATTTAGATGTTCCACGATGTAGAAGTGACGGAGGAAAGAAAGTGCGGGCATGTTAAAATTAACGCCGTATTCCTTCACATACCTTTTTCTGATTTAACCCTTTTGTTTTTGTCAAAATGACTTCTTTTGTTTTATTTTAATTGATTGCCTTAAATAAGTGCTTTGGAGGGGGGAAAAGTGGCAAACGTTGGTGCCTATGAATCACAGGGTCCCTGGTTCGATTCTCGGCCAAGTTGGGGATTTTTTCAGCACGTAAAAAAAAGTTGGTTAGCGTTCGTGCTCGGCAATACAAAGGTGTACAAAGCGACGATTCGACTGCCACTCCAACATAATTTTTATTCTGTATTTTTATCTTCAACGGTCATATTATTTAAAGTATATGGCATATGAGAGGAAATATTATTTTAGAAAAACCACTTGTATTTGCACATAGTTTTAGTGAATTTCATGTTACTAAAAAAAATGTGTTAAGGTGACCACGCGTTATAAGCGGGGAATCCGGGTTCGAGTCCCAGTCTGGCACAAATTTTAGTCGGTACTAATCCATTGTACAGCTACTGTTTGATCGTATTCGCAACTGCAAATATATTTAACTGACAAAATATCGCTGGCAGAAGTTCTCTAAATCGTTTAGGACCATACCTCTACTGAGCCATCGAACTTCGGTATGCATTAGCACGTCTCCATACTGGCTATCCACTTCTTCTAATAGCCCTCTAAACTTTCTTCTCTGCAGTGATTGAAAGCAAACTGAACTCACAATTACTATGACATTACTCACAACATGTGCCATTTAAAAATATGTCCACAAAGCACTTGCAAATGCACAATACAATAATACTTTAAGGAAGGCTGGAAAGAGTCGTCGTTTGGTGTTTGCCTGACATGCAATGTGCTCCATCAGCAGTAACAGACGAAAGTTTCTCAATTGGCAAATCATATTCAGACATGAAGCATTTGAAGTCTTCTTTTATACTGAAATCCGAAAATATCAAGCTTACAAAAATTATAACTTGAGGTGAATCGACTCCAACTACTAACTCGTCTGTCTGCAATAAGAAATACAAGCAGGTTTGCGAATTCGTTGTGAGTTGACCTTTTATATTTTTTGCCATTAATTCCACTTTTCTTGTTATAGTAGATGTTGAAAGAGGCATGTTTCTGATGGCTGATATTATATCTGATTTTTTTTTAATGTTGAAAACTCCCTAGCTGCCGCAAAACACTCCTTAACATTTGTCCCATCGTCAAATGGTCCTGCATGTTTCGTCAGCATTAGTGATACACGAAATGATGCTATGTTTGATGAAAGACTTTTTTGTACAGGCTTTACAAAAACATGACCCCTCTGATTGTAATTTACTTTTAAGATTAGAAAGTCTCTTTCCCCTCAGCTCACTAACAACAGCTGCTTCTGTTTCAAACTTTCCTAAAACAGCGCTCAATATTTACCTTTTTAGGTATGGCTAAAATAGCATTACATACCGAACATATACACTTATCTTTATGCAAAGAAAAAAAAATTGTTCAAATGGATCTAAGCACTATGGGACTTAACATCTGAGGTCATCAGTCCCCTAGACTTAGAACTACTTAAACCTAACTAACCTAAGGACATCACACACATCCATGCCCGAGGCAGGATTCGAACCTGTGACCGTAGCAGCAGCGTGGTTCCAGACTGAAGCGCCTACAACCGCTCGGTCACAGCGGCGGGCTGTCTTCATGCAATGTAACAGAAAACTGTTCTTCCCGCTCCACCATAGAAATTGTTTATTTTCTTGTGTTCAGCTGCACTCGTTTTTCACAACACGCTACTGAGCGAGAACTATAATTTGGTGCTTGAACTCCGTAGTTCTGATCGGTAGCACTCGGCAGTGATCGAAAGACTTGGCGCCGCACTGTTTGGAGATGTTCATTGCCATATGTGTAGCATACTATGCGCTGGTGTTGACTATACTGTCGCTGAGCTGAGCTGTCGCTATGGTGTGTATTGTTGCGCCATTTTGATCGCGATTGTTTCGAAAATGAATGATGAGGCGGTTATCTGACGTGTCAGTATGAACAGCAGTCTTAGCTTCAATAGCACAAAGCATTTAATCGATTATTACCTGCGAAACTCGAAAACAGAGGCTCGTGTTGCCTATTGGAAGCACAGCTTGTTCCGCTTGTTCCTCCCCCCCCCCCCCCTCACACACACACATACCGCACCTCATCCCACAACAATCCCCGCCTCACAACGCTCCAAGCAATAGTTCACGAGTAATAACCTCACCATTTAGGAGGAAAGACTGTTGCTTGGCACGAGCGTTAAAGGCGGCGAAATGCAGATAGAGACTGAAAAGATGGTTACAGTATTGTCAGACTTACCATCTACAAATTCTGCGCGAAACACTAAAACATTAATTGCCAACAACAGCTCATTTAAACAGGCTTCAGACAAATGTTTTGAAAGATTGACTCATAAAGCCATCGCGATCCACCGAACGACTGCGATCGGCGGGTTGAACACTCCTATTTGAAAGGGAGCCGGCCGGGGTGGCCGTGCGGTTAAAGGCGCTGCAGTCTGGAACCCCAAGACCGCTACGGTCGCAGGTTCGAATCCTGCCTCGGGCATGGATGTTTGTGATGTCCTTAGGTTAGTTAGGTTTAACTAGTTCTAAGTTCTAGGGGACTAATGACCTCAGCAGTTGAGTCCCATAGCGCTCAGAGCCATTTGAAAGGGAAATGATAGTTTTTGATGAACCACATCGTCTTTTCCTTGTGATGAGCATAGCTTTAGATTTCTGTCCGTTGAATCGGAGTTTATTGTTATCAGCCTAAGTTGTGATTACTTGCATGGCTGTGTGGCTGTTACTCTCAGTTTCAAGAGGGTCTTTTTCTTTAGTCAGTAGAGTCAGATTGCGAACGTAGTTACAAGAGAGCTTTTTGAGTAAGACAAACTAAGTAATTAATTATGTTTGAAAGACCTGGACCGCGACAAGACCCTTGCGGTCATTCTTGGTTGTTTTTCTGTCTTTTAGAAGGTCGTTGACAGGTAACGTTTCGATTCTGTGGCTAAAGTAGGTCAAGTTGTACAGATTCCTAGTACATTCACATTCACGCAATGTTTTTATAACAGCAGGCCTCCAAGCTGCGTCGAAGGCCCGTTATACATCAACACTCACCATGATGACACACATATTGATTGTGAGACTGCTAAAGACAAATTTTTTGAGTACCACTAAGGCATAAGTCGTGCCTGTTTGATGTATGAAACACAGCTGATTTTTATGTAGAAAATCTCTGCAGTAGATTAGATGTATTATTCGGTTTATTATAAGTTTTTTCCATGATCTTCGCATCTTTGTACAAAAGACTTATTGGGAAGTTTGTGATTTCTGTACTGCTTTCTCTTCCAAGTCTGACTATATATAGTATCTTACCTGTCTTCCATAGTTACAAAAAGCATTCAGTTTGATAGCAACGTTTGTTGAATGTTGTAGGAAACTGAGGGAACGTGTTGAATATTCTAAGCAGAAATGTACTGTACCGCCATTTTCTCCTAGCGTCTCTGAGGATACATATATTCTAGCATTTCAAACATTTATAGCAGGGATTCTCAAACTTTTTTCCGTCACGCCCCCTTTCTGAAACATAAAAATAATTTTCACCTCCTACCCCGCCCCCGCCTTTTTTCCTTGCTTAGTGCTTCTCATACTTGGTACGAAAACGGCCCATGATTTGTAAGCTGGCCTACGGTTGGGGTCTGCCGCCACTTGTCTATGTAAGATTATTGCGGGCCACCTTCTACACTCAAGAGTGCACCTCTGTTACGCACGATGATCGGGCTGTCAATTAACCCTGAGTAGAGCTCTGGGTGAGCTAGCTAACTTGATAGAACAAGTAATACTAATTCGATTGACCTACTGCCTACCTATCAAATTGATTTTCCCCTACAAAAAGGTGGCAGGAGGGAAGTGTCAGAGAATAGCACATACAGATTGGATAAATGCTATAATTCATTAATAAACAACAATCTATTGACTAAATGACACTTTCTCATAAACTGTACATAAAGTTGGTTATGATTCGAATATTTTCTAGAAAATACGTTGAGATCTCACATATACTGGCACTAGTACCAGAGCGCTCAGTAGGGCACTATCACAGCTATGCTATCAATCTTAACGGACGAGTGGCAACTTACATCGTTGGCGCAGTGATTGAACGCTCCTCTACTGTTTGTTCTCACTACAAGGTGCTACTATGGAGGTCTACTAATTTGAGTGACGGTGGATTTGAATCTTGATCGAAATGCCTGCAAGCCGGTGAAGCGTATACTACCATTTTCAGACGAAGCTGTGTCCTGCGGTGTGGCTGTGACGTGGACTGCTGCATGCTGCCGCTTCCGTAGGTGACGCCTGCTGATGCGCAATCCCGACTTTACCGAAAATTCTCCGCAGATGCGGACAAACAAATTTGAGAACTCAAACTCTTACGTAAAGTACACAAGAGTACAGAAAACGACCGTCTCCTGCGACGACCCCGATAGATCTCCCCCAAACTTCTCTCCTCAGCACAACGAGCAACTTCTCTGTTTTTTCAAGAGAAGAGCCAATCGTTGCTCTGCAATAAACTTTCTACCAACCGAAACTCTTCTCGCCTTTGGTTCAAAAATGGACTAAGCACTATGGGACTTAACATCTGAGATTATCAGTCCCCTAGACCTAGAACTACTTAATCCTAACGACCCTAATGACATCACACACATCCATGCCCGAGGCAGGATTCGAACCTGCGTCCGTAGCTGCAGTGCGGTTCCAGATTGAAGCGCCTAGAACCGCCGGCGGCCCGATTCTAGTGCTGACGTGTAAGTCAAAAGGGCCGCTCACAACCTGAGCCAGAAGCGAGTGCGGGACTCTAGTGAAACAACTTAAATCAGTTAATAAAAGCAAGTCTTCTGGTCCAGACTTTATACCAGGTAGGTTCTTTTCGGAGTATGCTGATGCATTACCTCCATACTTAACAATCATATACAACCGTTTTCCCGACGAAAGATCCGTACCCAAAGACTGGAAAGTTGCACAGGTCACACCAATATTCAAGAAAGGTAGTAGGAGTAACCCACTAAATTACATGCCGATATCCTTAACGTCGATATGCAGTAGGATTTTGGAAGATATATTGTGTTCGAACATTACGAATTACCTCGAAGAAAACCGTCTATTGACACACAGTTAACATGGGTTTTGAAAACAACGTTCCTGTGGAACACAACTAGCTCTATTCACATGAAGTGTTGAGTGCAGTTGATTAGGGATTTCAGATCTATTCCGTATTTCTGGATTTCCGGAAGGCTTTTGGCACGGTACCACACAAGCGGCTCGTTGTGAAATTGCGTGCTTATGGAATATCGACTGAGTTATGTGACTGGATTCGTGATTTCCTGTCAGAGAGGTCAAAGTTCGTAGCAGTTGAAGGAAAGTCGTCGAGTAAAACAGAAGCGATTTCTGGCATTCCCCAAGGTAGTATTATAGGCCCTTTGCTGTTCCTTACGATTTGGGAGACACTCTGAGCAGTCGTCTTCGGTTGTTTGCAGATGACGCTGTCGTTTATCGACTAATAAAGTCATCAGAAGATCGAAACAAATTGCAAAGCGATTTAGAAAAGATATCTGAATGGTGCGAAAAGTGGCAGTTGATCCTAAATAACGAAAAGTGTGAGGTCATCTACATGAGTGCTAAAAGGAACTAGTTTAACTTCGGTTACACGATAAATCAGTCTAATCTAAAAGCCGCAAATTCAACTAAATACATAGGTATTACAATTACGAACAACTTAAATTGGAAGGAACACATGGGAAATGTTGTGGGGGAGGCTAACCAAAGACTGCGTTTTATCGGCAGGACAGTTAAAAACTGCAACAGACCTACTAAGAGCCGGCCGCTGTGGCGGAGCGGTTCTAGGCGCTTCAGTCCGGAACCGTGCTGCTGCTACGGTCGCAAGTTCGAATCCTGCCTCGGGCATGGATGTGTGTGATGTCCTTAGGTTAGTTAGGTTTAAATAGTTTCTAAGTGTAGGGGACTGATGACCTCAGATGATAAGTCCCATAGTGCTTAGAGCCATTTTTTGAGACCTACTAAGAAGATTGCCTATACTACGCTTGTCCGCCTTATTTTAGAATACTGCTGCGCGGTGAGGGATCCTAACCACATAGGACTGACGGAGTACATCGAAAAAGTTCAAAGAAAGACAGCATGTTTTGTATTATCGCGAAATATGGGAGAGAGTGTCACAGAAATGATACAGGATTTGGGCTGGACATCATTAAAAGAAAGGCGTTTTTCGTTGCGACGGAATCTTCTCACGAAATTCCAATCACCAACTTTCTCCTCCGAATGCGAAAATGTTTCGTCGACGCCGACTTACGTAGGGAGAAACCATCACCATGCTGAAATAATTGAAATCAGAGCTCGTACGGAAAGATATAGGTGTTCATTCCTTCCGCGCGCTATACGAGATTGGAATAATAGAGAAGTGTGAAGGTGGTTCGATGAACCCTCTGCCAGTCACTTAAATGTGATTTGCAGAGTATCTATGTAGATGTAGATGTTCTGGAATGTTCTGTGAGACGCCGTGGCGCGAATAAAGGCGCCTGCTTGGCGGACGTGGGTCCGACTTCCTAGAACTCGTTTCAGTGTACGTCGCCGACTCAAGTATCGTTCGCTGTCCCACTTCTTAAACCAGCGGTGGTTTTGCAGCATCTGCAGTGTGAATGGGAAGCTATTTTGCGAGGCGCGAGGATTGCGGGCGTCGGAGCCTTCAAAAGAAACCGTCGGTGGATGGGGGAGTCCACAGTCCCCTTGCCACACGGCGCACATTTAGATGCCGGTGTCCACCCCCCGGCCCGGGGACAGTTGCAAGTTCGCAATGCGGCTTTGCAGCAGACGCAAGAGAAATATTTTTTTGAACAAGAGATGAATTTTCCTACTCATGCACATGTAGATTCCTCAATCGCAAATTCGAAGCCTCCGTTCGCTGCTATTACCCTATCAGACTGACCTGATCGCGTTATGCAGATCGTAGGTTGATATACAAAGAGACTCGATTATCGATAAATATGGCTGATAGATCGGCCTATATGGCTTTTCTATAACTTGTGGAGGAGTCAGAAGGTCTGCCATCTTTCATAAGCCCCCTTCTTACATCAGACGTTTTGTGCAGTGTGCGTTGCACAATAAGTTAAAGTGGTGTAGTGCAATTCCAGCAAATCGGCTTATAAAACAATGTATCAGAATAAATTATATTGGATAGAATGGTCAAATTAATTGAGAACTATTGCCAGCGAACATCTTAAACTACTAACTCCTCTCAATACTCATTTACTCATGGGTCACATACTACCTCGCATTCAGTCACCGACCGAGCGAAGTGGCGCAGTGGCCAGCACACTGGACTCGCATTCAGGATAACGCCGGTTCAATCCCGCATCCGTCCATCCTGATTTAGGTTCAAATGGTTCAAATGGCTCTGAGCACTATGCGACTTAACTTCTGAGGTCATCAGTCGCTTAGAACTTAGAACTAATTAAAACTAACTAACCTAAGGACATCACACACATCCATGCCCGAGGCAGGATTCGAACCTGCGACCGTAGCGGTCGCTCGGCTCCAGACTGCAGCGCCCAGAACCGCACGTCCACTCCGGCCGGCTGATTTAGGTTTTTCGTGATTTCCCTACATCGCTCCTGGCAAATACCGGGATGGTTCCTGTGAAGGTCACGGCCGACGTCCTTCCCCGTCCTTCCCTAATCCGAAGAGACTGATGACCCCGCTGTCTGGTCTCCTCCCCCAAACAACCCAACCCAACTCAGTCGCCTATTTACACAGTGACTGCAACAGGCTGAAGGTCATGAGCATGACACTATTTTTATAAAAAACACCAACGCATTTTCCATAATGTGTTCTACCAAGGGATGGGGTAGTACTTTGTATCCACAAGAAAGAAAATTTCATTGACTGTTGATAACTTTTATTAACAACATAATTTTTAAATACGTACTGATGAGTAAGTAGGGCCCAGAACCCGAAACTATCTTTTAGTATAATCTTAGCAATATAGCAAAGTATTTTCCATACAGTGTACTCCGAGGGAACCAGTATTTTATGACCACCACAAAAAATTTAAAAAATGCCGTCTTAGTTAACTGTTGTTAACTTTTATTCACTACATAATTTTTAAAGCTATAGTGATGTCTAAAAGGATTTTGGACCTGAAAATATGAATTTGACATTTGTTGTGAAAAATCACATTCGCTACTAACACGGTAGGTGTTTCAATTGTGTGAATCGTATTTGGGTGACACTCATATATTAGGCACATTTCGAGTCTGTGAACGCAGTGGAGAAGGTCTCCTGTTAAGGAAATGCCTAGTTTTCGAGCTCTAAGTCCATGCATTCATGATCAATATGTGAGTTTTGCAGGCGAAGGGCCATGTTATTCCCTAACGAAAATAGACACTACAATAGGCTGCACAGTACACAACGGAAAATGCTGTTTAAACACTAACGGAAACATTTATTTTCGTCCTTTAACATACATATATACGTACATAAATACATGCTAATTATGAGTAAAAAAGATACGTGCATTCAGAATCAGAATGCGATACAACGTTTCTAAAAACACAGAGTTGTAATTCTCTACTGTAAAATGGCATTGCAATACTTACATATTCTGCTGCATCATACGATAGTGTTCATACGCGTAATGAGGTCTTCTACAAAATGTTCTCGGCACAACTTTTGAGGACAGCCGAAACAATTAATAACAGCATCGTCTTCACAATGTTTGATACCATTGCCAATGTTTCCTAGCAATAGCACTGATTGTAGCATGCTATTGAAATTTGTTACAGTTTTCTCTGTTACGTATCCACAAGTCTGCCTGGCATAAATGAGCATGTTCTTGAAAACTGGTAGAGACATCTGGTGATAAAAATTTGACTCAAGTTTCATTATTAACCACACTCTACACATAAAACAAAAAAACAATAAAAACTTCACAGAGTTTTAGCTCAGAACGTAAAAGACATACAAATCTTCTAACAGGAATATTCATTTTAATTGACACAACCAAATTATATACAAATATACCAGCATTAGAAATAATAGAGATCGTAAAGAGAAACCTCCCACACAACAAAAAAGTAGTCGTCATCGAAAGTTATGAAATAATAAATCTATTACAGCTTACTATATCTCAATACTATTTTGAATTTGAAAACAAAAATAATACTCAATGAGATGAAGTAACTATGGGAAATTGTTTTGCAGACATTATAGCAGACAAATTTAGTAATACGTTCGAAGAGAAATTCTACAATTCAAACTGACCAACTCTAAACAAAGTTATCTATTATTACAGATGTGTTGATGACGCACTAGGACCAGTAGATGATCAAGGCATAGAAACGGTCCATGAGCACTGAACAACTTGATTGTCACCCAGATACGCATAAATACACATATTTCAAATCACTGATTAACAGAATTTTAAATTTACCTCTACAAAGTAATACTACATAAGCTGAAATAAAAACACTGTAATACATAGGGCAAGAAATGACTTCAATCACAAAATGGTGTTAAGATTATATGAACGGCATACAAAACCAGAAACAGATGGCATACATAAAGAAATAACACTAAAACCACAAAAATACACAAATAAACGTATTTATGTCACAGTCCCATACATAGAGCAAGAGTCGGAAAAGATGAACGACTTGTTTAAGGAAAGAAAAATAAAAATAATATTTCTTACGAATAACAACTTGAAGGCCAAAATACGATCAACAAAAAATAATATCTCCACTTTTTAAAATCCGGCCGTCTACAAACATACTTGTGACGACTGGAATAAATTTTATATCGGAGAAACAGGAAGGAATTTCGTAATCAGATTTAAAGAACTGTGAAAATAACCAATCCACATTTTACGTGCATTTAAATGCCAAGAACATAAAGTAGTAAATATTGAAAATGCCATAAAAATTCAACATAAAATACCTTTCAAATACTAAGTATGTTCTTTACAAGGGACTACCACCACTGCAGTCAGCGACACGCCACGAGCCCAGTATGTATCTTTCATGCAGATACTACTCATACAGTTGAAACGCCTACCTTAGAAGACTTAAAATATATGGGTTAAGTTTTACTGAAAACTTTAAAACAGCTACGGACTCTGGTACAATAAAGCACTAAAAACATAAATATATTTTCAAAATTTTAAAGTATAAGGTACATACCGTATCTTGCCGGCGTGTTTCGAAGAATAGAAAGAATCCTCAAGAGACACGAGATTAAGCGCACTCCTCATCCACGAGCAAAATCGAAATAGTTGTGTTCGGTCAGACACAATCTTGGCCTTACAAAACGTCGCGTATATAAGGTCCTATGCCTTTGGCATACATTACGCACCGTGCAAGACCATTGCGTTGAACACCATCGACATACATGTCTAAGTCAACATGACAACTCTGCAATAGCGGAGCGTTTCTTGAACACGGGACATCCCATGTTTTACGAGAAGACAGAAGTTTTCTCCTCAGAATCATCATTCTGGGATTGTGTTCTTAAGGAGAACATGCATATCCGTATAGCGGATAATCTTATCAATAGGGTTTCAGGGTTTCAACTTAGCACTGCCTCGAATTCCGCTTTGGTTGCCATCAAATTAAAACAGGAGAAACAAGATTCTCCTATACATGACCCGACACTGCGCATTACAGAGACTTAATTCAGCTTTTAATCACACGTTCGCGTGGCAGAACAGACATTGCGCACTGTGCACGCACGGGTGTCTTCTCTTCATCTTGTCGTTGGGGGGTGGAGGGGGGGGGGGGGGTACTATGAGCGTCGTTGGCATCCAACTGTAACCACCTATTTGCGCATGTGCAATTACTATTCTTGGCCTGATAAATTTCGACGCCGTCGCACGAATAGCATGAGTCGCATCCTAGGAGCATTGACGAAAGCAGTTATCAACGCCTGATGATTTCGAACAATTATTGCGACGTAATGTTGTGATACTTGCTCAGTGTTATCGAGCGGCAAACCAGAAAGGTTTATTTGCAACAGATCCGTTGGTAAAACCTGAAGAGTCACAATATTTTTGTATATTGCAGTTAACACCGCACCTTCTATGGCATCTAACCTGTCTTTTCGATATATGTTCCATGCGTCGTTAAATATTTCGTGACTTTCTACTTCGAGGTTTTATCCAACTCTGGGTTTTCATTATAATTTGAGCACAACAGCTTTGCTGGAGTGCGGTAAATTCAGGAACTGTGTTCGGAATGCCTTGGCAATTTACTGTTTAAATTGTGGCATTGGAAGTGTCTTCACTCTGTACATGATTTGATTTCACTCTCTGTGTATTGACTGGTGAGCGTCCAAGATGCTACTCCAGGCTGGTGTAAAAATGACTGTGCGCAACGGAAAAAACTGAACGCTAAAATGAAGATTTGGCCCTGTCTGACGACCCTCTGAAGCAGATCTCAGGATCTCTTAATGGTGATATGATTTACTCCTTGTTGCTCTTTAACATATAAATTACATAAATGAATGATCACTGGAACTAGTAACTACAAAATGATAAATGTTGATTCTGCTTATACAGTTATTGTAGATTAAAACCCCTTTTACATATTACAAATGTTTATAAATCAATGCCCAATGGACATAAAGAGACAGCCGGTCGGGTGGCCGAGCGGTTCTAGACGCTACAGTCTGGAACCGCGCAACGGCTACGGTCGCAGGTTCGAATCTTGCCTCGGGCATGGATGTGTGTTAGGTTTAAGTAGTTCTAAGTTCTAGAGGACTGATGACCTCAGAAGTTAAGTCCCATAGTGCTCAGAGCCATTTGAACCATAAAGAGACACAAATGAATTTCGTAACTAATATTACTGATCAGTTGCCCAAATCTGACCTTTTTTATGGCTACGCGATCCAATATAAATAACGCGAGATGACTGACATCATCTACGTACCAAACACTATAAGACAATACTTTCAAAGATGGTCCACAGTGGTGTGCAACCTCACTGGAAATAAAACTTACGTGATCACAGCTGTTTAGCTTTATAGCCCTAATAAGCTGAAGCAATTAGCAATATCACCGTATGTACTTTGTCCGGTGAGTCCGAGTGACGGTTCTCGTACACATCTGCGACGGTGGAAGAACTCCAGCCACAAAATAAAAAACTCTTTCAAACACTAATACGGCAGAAGGCGGTCCTCTGACTAATGTGATCTAATACTGTCTTCTCCTCTCTGTGTTCTACAGACAAGAAACGCGAGCTCCCAGCCACAAGGACAGAATTAAGATAACGTCTCTACGTCAGCATAGTAAGAGGAAGTGCTCTCAGTCACTGAACGCTGCATACTCAACGACGACTCCCTACCCGCAGGCAGTCCAAAATCGTATAAGTTCGCAACTGTACAGTGCCTAACCGTTCTAGCTGTACGAACAAAAGCTGATACTAAGCGGCTGTCAAACATGGGCGCTCAAAACGGAAGACCTATTCCCTCCACCGCTGACTTCCCAGCAAAGCGCGGCTCCCCTCCCTCGTAACTGCAGAAGGTGAATCATATTCTCGAAACCACGAAATATTCTCCCTCTCTACAGATTCTTCCGAACGCCGGCAACCATATTTTAGTCTTTTGTCGTCCAGCTCGGAAAGTTTGCGAGGAAATACCTATCCACATTAATTAGGAATTCATACAATGGCACGCTTCTCAGAGTAAAAATCCTCGGAAATAACCCAGCCTGCGTTATTTCCGAAGTAACGCTTCCTTCTTCCTCTCTGAGCTGCGTCCAAGATTTTTAGAGTTTCCGGTTATCCTTCCGGCCCAGCTATAACACCGGCCAGCCGCCACTCTATTGTGCTTCAGCGCTCAGGTGCCCCGACCTTCCGGTTAGGGCTACTTTCCGTGTTAAGCAGGACCAACACACCAGTGGGGACTTTTCCACCCAGGGCCTGAGTTACGCCTGCCATTTCATTTCCACTGGCGTTCCAACCTCTACTAGTATAGGCAATCATTCATTACGCCATTTTGATGATAAAGACAATCCATCACCTTTCTTGCAAAAAGCGGTAACAACTATTTACAAGGTGCACGTGACAATGTCAGTCTTCTTTAAATGTTCGTATATACACTCCTGGAAATTGAAATAACAACACCGTGAATTCATTGTCCCAGGAAGGGGAAACTTTATTGACACATTCCTGGGGTCAGATACATCACATGATCACACTGACAGAACCACAGGCACATAGACACAGGCAACAGAGCATGCACAATGTCGGCACTAGTACAGTGTATATCCACCTTCCGCAGCAATGCAGGCTGCTATTCTCCCATGGAGACGATCGTAGAGATGCTGGATGTAGTCCTGTGGAGCGGCTTGCCATGCCATTTTCACCTGGCGCCTCAGTTGGACCAGCGTTCGTGCTGGACGTGCAGACCGCGTGAGACGACGCTTCATCCAGTCCCAAACATGCTCAATGGGGGACAGATCCGGAGATCTTGCTGGCCAGGGTAGTTGACTTACACCTTCTAGAGCACATTGGGTGGCACGGGATACATGCGGACGTGCATTGTTCTGTTGGAACAGCAAGTTCCCTTGCCGGTCTAGGAATGGTAGAACGATGGGTTCGATGACGGTTTGGATGTACCGTGCACTATTCAGTGTCCCCTCGACGATCACCAGTGGTGTACGGCCAGTGTAGGAGATCGCTCCCCACACCATGATGCCGGGTGTTGGCCCTGTGTGCCTCGGTCGTATGCAGTCCTAATTGTGGCGCTCACCTGCACGGCGCCAAACACGCATACGACCATCATTGGCACCAAGGCAGAAGCGACTCTCATCGCTGAAGACGACACGTCTCCATTCGTCCCTCCATTCACGCCTGTCGCGACACCACTGGAGGCGGGCTGCACGATGTTGGGGCGTGAGCAGAAGACGGCCTAACGGTGTGCGGGACCGTAGCCCAGCTTCATGGAGACGGTTGTGAATGGTCCTCGCCGATACCCCAGGAGCAACAGTGTCCCTAATTTGCTGGGAAGTGGCGGTGCGGTCCCCTACGGCACTGCGTAGGATCCTACGGTCTTGGCGTGCATCCGTGCGTCGCTGCGGTCCGGTCCCAGGTCGACGGGCACGTGCACCTTCCGCCGACCACTGGCGACAACATCGATGTACTGTGGAGACCTCACGCCCCACGTGTTGAGCAATTCGGCGGTACGTCCACCCGGCCTCCCGCATGCCCACTATACGCCCTCGCTCGAAGTCCGTCAACTGCACATACGGTTCACGTCCATGCTGTCGCGGCATGCTACCAGTGTTAAAGACTGCGATGGAGCTCCGTATGCCACGGCAAACTGGCTGACACTGACGGCGGCGGTGCACAAATGCTGCGCAGCTAGCGCCATTCGACGGCCAACACCGCGGTTCCTGGTGTGTCCGCTGTGCCGTGCGTGTGATCATTGCTTGTGCAAGTATGGTGGGTCTGACACACCGGTGTCAATGTGTTCTTTTTTCCATTTCCAGGAGTGTACATTGTACAACCAATCAAATGATACCTAATTCCGGTTGTAAATCATGGCAAAGTATGTAGATGAGTGCTTGTAAGGTGCGAAATTATAGCCATCTTACAAGCGTTGATCAGAGGACCACAAACTACTACTTAGCCTAAAAAGACCATATACGTTACACAAGTACTCTGATACCTGTGTAAATGTTTCTTCAATGTAGTGAACCCCTGATCTATCAAGGAGAGTACTAAAATTCTCTGCTCTATAATACAGGTCCAGAAATCGGCAGCCAAGATCGTCACAGAATGGAGGGAGCCTCTGGTTGAGATCCTGTACTTGGTTCCAAACAAAGGGACCCCGATCAGTTCTGGGTTAGAATAGACAAAATTAACATAGAAAATCCTGTGCAGTATTGGAAACTTCAGTAAGAGACTATGCAACTGGTGTGGTGTGTCACACCTCATAGTGCCCATCAGCCATACCTGAATAAACGCCACTTTGCGTCTCAAAAAAGTAAAATAGTAACTTTGGTCACATAAAATAGTAGCAAAAATTAGAACCCAGTACTAGTATCATGCACTGCTTAAGAGCTAGTAACTGATAATGTTGTATTATCTAATAATATTATAAGTTTTACACAGAAAATAAGCGTGCTTTCCTTGTGAATAATCTGTTGCCTGTATGCGTAAAATGTAAGTCAAGTGAATGATAATAACATGATTTTGACGGCCAGTAGCAATGATATTCTCAGAAGCCTACACTGTATACGACCAGTGGATAGTGGAGTAGGGGATCAATCCTTTGTGAGAGTTCTGCAGTGGGTTCGTTAATGGTTTAGTAGCTACACAGTTTAAAATTTTAAGATTTTTCAGATGGTGGTGGAATGTGAGTTATTTTTGGTCATAATTTGGACTCTAAATATTTCGAGGACCGCTTATTTTTCATATAATTTGGACACTGTCGATATCAGCGACGGTACAGTTGCGCATAGCTCGAAAATAGAGTCTACCCATTGCCATCAAGATCACGTGGTAGCTTAGATAAATTCACAGACTGTTGCTTTGCTTCCTTCAATAAATGAGTGTAATCTGTCAGTTGATATCATTTGCACAATTTACCACACGCTTATAGATATTGCTGCTTAATTGATCCCTATTTTAAATGACCTCAGCAAAATATAAGGACAGTTTAAAAGTTGACAGAAGTAAATGTGGAGCATATCCTGTCTGCCCCCCTCCCACTCCTATTACGCATATATACACAAATCAATGCAGGTGCGTCTACAAGAGACCATAATTTTTTATTATAATTGGGGTCTCAGATTCGGAATGGGATTTATTGAGTAACCCACCGGGGCGGAACCTCTCTTTAGGCAGTTTAATAGGGAATGTCAGAAGTCGGTGAAATGTTACCGTAAACGAAACAATAGAAGAGAGTAAACCGTACGCAGTGACTGATTCCATGACCGCGGCAGAGGAGAAGCACACAGCTGACGTGCCCAGCGGCTACCGTTTCTCGTCTACAACATAGCACGGCACAGCGGCATGTGGGGACAGGCATTTAGTGACTACTGACAAAGCACCACGCAGCTGGCAATGCCAGACACGAATAGGCTATTTTCTTATGCTAAAAGTATGGTTCGGATTGTTGTTATTCTCATTGTTTATAACATTTAAATAGCATTTACAGTCAATGTTCTCACAAAGTATATGTTATTTTTATGTAATTAAAGCTTAAAATTCATTAAATATCAAGATCTGGTCATGTGATCTAAAACTTTCTGTTATTGGCTGTTGCTCTGATGACGTCACAGGTTAGGAGTAAGACGAAGCTATACGTGTGTTATAGGAGCGTTAGCCAAAGTTACGAGGTTTTTACGTACTTTTTCTGCAAACTGTGTAGCTATTTGGTGATGGAAAACTCAATTACAACTTCTAAGTAACAATACAAAGGAATTTTGTGAACGTTGATAGTGGAAGCCTTGCGAAAGTTAATGCGCTTATGCTCCACCCATTTAGAGCTGCCATACGTGCAACGATGGACATTCTTTTCCCTGCTCCCTGCAACATCATTAAACTCGCTCAAAACTATGGAACTGTAGGACTTTTGCAAATAGATTCGTATATTATAACTAGACAGTTGACTATCAGTCATGATCTATGACCCAAAGCACAACAAAATTATTCTTAGCAAAAGGTAGTGCTGAGTTCCTCTGTTGAAGACACTCGGCAGAGACCCTATTTCTAGCAGGCGTTCGGTGGCGCAACGGATAATGCATCCGACTGTAGGTAAACAGGTCAATCTCGGGGAAGTTCGAGGCTGTGGCAGCTTCGACACACAACGGCCACAGCAACATCCTCCACAATTTATGCTTCCATGGCGATGATTACTTCTCCTGCAATCGGCACGGTAGCTCAGCGTGTTCGGTCAGAGAGTTAGCTGCTCTCTATAATTAAAAAACAAAACTGGGTGAATGGATCAATGACGAACTTGAACGAGTGTCTTGGGACGTCAATCCCCCAACAAATACAACGAACAAAATTAGATTTTTAAAAAAGTCTCGGAGGGATGATACAATTCTAAAGTTTTACACGAAATACGAAAAAAATTGTTAGCAAGAACTGATTGCAGCAGTTGTTTTGATTGTGGGATATATTATACTTTATAGCTTCACATTAGTCTTAGTCTGAGAAATGGACAACGGAGGATAAACGCATTTACTTTGTGAAAAAACTATTTACTTTTTTGGAAAGTATTGCTAACAGTGAAGATATAACCATACGCCCACAGTACAACGAGGTGTAGGACGATGAGGTTACACGGAGAGATACAAAGCGTGTACAACATGCAGGTGGCACAAACGTAAGGGCTGTGATGTTTGTGAGAGTAAACTAACGTTGGCTCTCTGGCTCTGAGCACTATGGATGGGACTTAACATCTATGGTCATCAGTCCCCTAGAACTTGGAACTACTTAAACCTAACTAACCTAAGGTCATCACACAACACCCAGTCATCACGAGGCAGAGAAAATCCCTGACCCCGCCGGGAATCGAACCCGGGAACCCAGGCGTGGGAAGCGAGAACGCTACCGCACGACCACGAGCTGCGGACAAACTAACGTTGGCGTCTGAAGCAGACTTACTCCGTCTTTATGTGAGGTGATGAAACTGCAGAAGTTTGAACAGTAAGGGTCCTAGCTGGACAGTACGAAGATAAAAACATTGTTTCTAATAAAGTAATAAGTGTGTGATCACATTAGCTAGATAATATCTTTCTGAACGTAAAGTGTGTGAATAGCGGCTGTAAATTTAAGGGCATGGCTCAAATGGTTCAAATGGCTCTGAACACTATGGGACTTAAAATCTGAGGTCATCAGTCCCCTAGACTTAGAACTACTTAAACCTAACTAACCTAAGGACAGCGCACACATCCATTCCTGAGGTAGAATTCGAACCTGCGACCGTAGCAGCAGCGCGATTCCGGACTGAAGCGCCTAGAACCGCTCGGCCACAAGGGCCGGCTAAGTAAATGTAAGCAGAAAGGAAAACACAATAATATTTTGTTTTTGATCGGTGTGGGAAAGTTTTTTGACTGTGATTTGGTTTTCACATGAGAGGATTGTCGAGTCATCGTACAAATAAATTAAAATGTTCTTCCGGGTTAGATTCTAACCGGTTATCTATGGAAATCAATTGGTAAAATTTGACGGTCTACCGTTCTACAGCTGAGTTACCGAACAACTGACATCCTGCTGGGTAAAAAGACAATTTTTACTAGGAGTTTAATTTCGTTGAATGACGTTATCCTTCGTTGTAACAGTCGGAGAGCGTATCTCTGAAGTAAGTTAATGCGCCGGCCGAAGTGGCCGTGCGGTTAAAGGCGCTGCAGTCTGGAACCGCAAGACCGCTACGGTCGCAGGTTCGAATCCTGCCTCGGGCATGGATGTTTGTGATGTCCTTAGGTTAGTTAGGTTTAACTAGTTCTAAGTTCTAGGGGACTATTGACCTCAGCAGTTGAGTCCCATAGTGATCAGAGCCATTTGAACCATTTTTGAAGTAAGTTAATGTTAACTTCACAATGTAACACATTTTTAATTAAATTAGTGAACTTGTGCATAGATGAGGTGGCAATCTGCCGGAACAATGCAACCACGTTTTATGCATCTTCTCGTTCTCTGGAACACTCAAAAACAATTTTTCAGGGGTTTTTATAGATGTATTTGTACACTGATGTACTACACACCATTTGCAACCAGTTTTCCGAAACTTAAATTCCAAAACAAGACATCACTGTGAATTAGCATTATGACAGTAGGACCAGCGAGCTAGCGAGCTAGCCACTGGCATCACTTGACTCGAATGAAGCGTTTTAGCGTGCGTTCAAAGTATTCGAATTTCGTTTCCGTTTTTATCGAAGAATACTGAAATTCAAGAGGAAAATAACCACGTTAGGAGCATAAAATGACACAATTAATCATTTAAGGTAGATATAATGGCGAATTTGTAATTATAGTATGATTAGCGGTCAGAATGGAGGAAGAAATTAAAATATCACCAAGAGACACCGATTCTATGGCCAGCGATGAGTCTGAGGAAGACTGTTGTCAAAATGGACGTTGCACTGACTGCTATATTTATCTGCGTAATGCAATGGATAAAGGTGTCATTAGGCGGTTAAGGTACTGACATAGCAGGCCTGAAATCAGAGTTCAAAGGTGAACTAGTGAATTTCAGCTCTGAAGTAAGAATTCAAATAATGAACTGGAGGATTTTGTTGTTGTTGTTGTGGTCTTCAGTCCAGAGACTGGTTTGATGCAGCTCTCCATCCTACTCTATCCTGTGCAAGCTTCTTCATCTCCCAGTACGTAATGCAACCATCATCCTACATCCTACATCCTACATCCAACATCCTACATCTGCTTAGTGTATTCATCTCTTGGTCTCCCTCAACGATTTTTACCCTCTGCGCTGCCTTCCAATACTAGATTGGTGATCCCTTGATGCCTCAGAACATGTCCTACCAACCGATCCCTTCTTCTAGACAACTTGTGCCACAAATTTCTCTTCTCCGCAATTCTATTCAGTACTTCCTCATCTGTTATGTGATCTACCCATCTAATCTTCAGCATTATTCTGCAGCACCACATTTCGAAAGCTTCTATTTATTATCTTCTTGTCTAAACTATTTATCGTCCATGTTTCACTTCCATACATTGCTACACTCCATACAAATACTTTCAGAAACGACTTCCTGACACTTAAATCTATACTCGATGTTAACACATTTCTCTTCTTCAGAAACGCTTTCCTTGCCATTGCCAGTCTACATTTTATATCCTCTCTACTTCGATCATCATGAGTTATTTTGCTTCCCAAATTGCAAAACTCACCTACTACTTTAAGTGTCTCATTGCCCAATCTAATTCCCTCAGCATCACCCGATTTAATTCGACTATATTCCATTATCCTCGTTTTGCTTTTGTTGATGTTCGTCTTATATGCTCCATTCAAGACACTGTCCATTCCGTTCAACTGCCCTTCCAGGTCCTTTGCTGTCTCTGACAGAATTACAATGTCATCAGCAAACCTCAAAATTTCTATTTCTTCTCCATGGATTTTAATTCCTATTCCAAAATTTTCTTTTGTTTCCTTTACTGCCTGCTCAATATACAGATTTAATAACATCGGGGATAGTCTACAACCCTGTCTCACTCCCTTCATGCCCCTCGACTCTTATAACTGCCATCCGGTTTCTGTACAAATTGTGAATAGCCTTTCGCTCCCTGTACTTTACCCCTGCCACCTCCAGAATTTGAAAGAGAGTGTTCCAGTCAACATGGTCAAAGGTTTTCTCTAAGTCTACAAATGCTAGAAACGTAGGTTTACCTTTTCTTAATCTATCTTCTAAGATAAGTCGTAGGGTCAGTATTGCCTCACGTGTTCCAACATTTCTACGGAATCCAAACTGATCTTCCCCGGGGTCGGCTTCTACCAGTTTTTCCATTCGTCTGTAAAGAATTGGTGTTAGTATTTTGCATCCGTGACTTATAAAACTGATAGTTCGGTAATTTTCATATCTGTCAACACCTGCTTTCTTTGGGATTGGAATTATTGGCTCTGAGCACTATGCGACCCAACTTCTGAGGTCATCAGTCGCCTAGAACTTAGAACTAATTAAACCTAACTAACCTAAGGACATCACACACATCCATGCCCGAGGCAGGATTCGAACCTGCGACCGTAGCGGTCGCTCGGTTCCAGACTGTAGCGCCCAGAACCGCACGGCCACTCCGGCCGGCTGATTGGAATTATTATATTCTTCTTTAAGTCAGAGGGTATTTCGCCTGTCTCATACATCATGCTCACCAGATGATAGAGTTTTATCAAGGCTGGCTCTCCCAAGGCTCTCAGTAGTTCTAATGGAATGTTGTCTACTCCCGGGACCCTGTTTCGGCTTAGGTCTTTCAGTGCTCTGTCAGACTCTTCACGTAGTATCATAACTCCCATTTCATCTTCATCTACGCCCTCTGCCATTTACATAATATTGTCCTCAAGTACATCGCCCTTGTATAGACACTCTAAATGCTCCTTCCACCTTTCTCCTTTACCTTCTTTGCTTAGTACTGGGTTTGCATCTGAGCTCTTAATATTCATACAAATGGTTCTCTTTCCTCCAAAGGTCTCTTTAATTTTCCTGTAGGCAGTATCTATCTTACCCCTAGTAATATATGCCTCTACATCCTTACGTTTGTCCTCTAGCCATCCCTGCTTATCCATTTTGCACTTCCCGTCGATCTCACTTTTGAGACGTTTGTACTCCTTTTTGCATGCATCATTTACTGCATTTTTATATTTTCTCCTTTCATCAATTAAATTCAATATTTCTCCTGTTACCCAAGAATGTCTACTAGCCCTCGTCTATTTACCTACTTGATCTTCTGCTGCCTTCACTATTTCATTTCTCTAAGTTACCGATTCTTCTTCTACTGTATTTCTTTCCCCCGTTCTCGTCAATCGTTCCCTAATATTCTACCTGAAACTCTCTACAACCTCTTGTTCTTTCAGTTTATCCAAGTCCTATCTACTTCAATTCCCACCTGTTTGTAGTTTCTTCAAGTTTAATCTACAGTTCACAACCAATAAACTGTGTTCAGAGTCCACATCTGCCCCTGGAAATGTCTTACAATTTAAAACCTGGTTCCTAAATCTCTGTCTTACCATTATACAATCTATCTGAAACTTTCCAGTATCTCCAGGCCTCTTCCATGTATAGAACCTTCTTTCATGAGTCTTGAACCAAGTGTTCACTATGATTAAGTTATTCTCTGCGCAAAATTCTAGCAAGCGGCTTCCTCTTTCATTCCTTAACCCCATTCCATATTCACCTACTACTTTTCCTTCTCTTCCATTTCCTACTATCGAATTCCAGTCACCCACGACTGTTAAATTTTCGTTCCCCTCCACTATCTGAATAATTTCTTTTATCTCATCATACAATTCACCAATCTCTTCGTCATCCGCAGAGCTAGTTGGCACATAAACTTTTACTACTGTGGTAGGGGTGGGCCTCGTTTCTATCTTGGCTACAATTATGCGTTCACTATGCTGTTCGTAGTAGCCTACCCGCACTCCTATTTTTTATTCATTATTAAACCTACTCCTGCATTACCCCTATTTGATTTTCATTTATAACCCTGTATTCACCTGACCAGAAGTCTTGTACCTCCTGCCACAGAGCTTCACTAATTCCTACTTTATCTAACTTTAACCTATCCATTTCCCTTTTTAAGTTTTCTAACATAACTGCCCGATTAAGGGATCTGACATTCCACGTTCCGATACGTAGAGCGCCAGTTTCTTTCTCCTGATAACGACGCCCTCCTGAGTAGTCCCCGCCCGAATGGGGGACTATTTTACCTTCGAAATATTTTACCAAAGAGGACACCCATTTAACCATACAGTAAAACTGCATGCCCTCGGGAAAAATTACGGTTGTAGTTTCCCCTTGCTTTCAGCCGTTCGTAGTATCAGAACAGGAAGGCCGTTTTGGTAAGTGTTACAAGGCCAGATCAGTCAATCATCCAGACTGCTGCCCCTGCAACTACTGGAAAGGCTACTGAAGGATATGAAAGAGAATTTTGATGAACACATAGGGGAAACTGTAGAGGGGAATGAAGTACTAACAAAAGAAATTAATGTCTGGTTGGGAGCTGCTTGAAGATGGTTTCGATGCAAGAATAGACTCAATAAAAAAAGAAATTCAAGGGGAAATCTGTTCTTGCAGACAGCAGGTAAATGCTCATAATGTTTCAGCTAGGAATGCTCTGGCAGTGTTAGACCAAAAAGCTCAGAGTGTGGGGCGGCGGATAGGTTTGTAAAAAGAAATCAAATTAATTGCTGGATAAATGCTTGCATGTAGAATCAGTTTCTGGCTTTTAGTATGTTGTTAATGCTGTCTTTCGCCGTTCTCAACACTGGCTCTCTATTTACTTCTTGGCACCCAGAAAGTGATTTAATAAAACATGGAGCCAGTAATTAGATATCCTAGTGCCCACTTCAATTGAGATACTATTATAGCTGCAGCTTATAGCTCTGAGGAATTAGGAGATTGTCCGGGATTTCTAATCAAAAACGGTTTTCCAAAACAGTTGAGTATATTCTGAAATTCACTGATAAAAAACACAAGTATCCCTACAACCTAACTAACAGAGCAGTTCAGAGTCTAATGCGCTGATGCAACTATAAATGTCCGAATTAAATGTTAAAAAGAATGCTCGCCATAATTTGATGAAAATACTTCATCAAACGCCACGCTAAATATTTGGTAGAATGTCTGTCCCGCGACGGCGCGTGAAAATACGACAATACGCAAACTGAAGCTAGATAATGAAAATCATTCCAGAATTAACACTTCACATAAAATGTTTTCATGGTTCCGCGTATCTCTAGTAACTTAATACGGCACCCGAGGCTGTTTGTAGCAATTACACTGATGCGACGCGACTACCGACACAGATGGCGTGTCATTCAGCGTCTGGAGAGAACTGGGGCCTTCCTTCCTCGCGCAGCGTCCTTATATATAAACCCGCGGTGCGGACGGCTAAGGGAACGCCTGATCAAAACGGTTCTCTCGCCTAGCCGCTGGGCTAGTAACGCACCACTTCAAGTTACATAATAATTAATAGCTTCTTTTGCTGATGACCGAAGAAGCTCTTAATTTGAACGTGCATTCAGAACGTAGGTAAGTATTGATAATAAAATTTTGACGTGGCTAAGTTAAATATTTTGGGCGAGAGAATTAATTAAATTACACTGCACGCAGTAGATGAGCTCTGAACTGGTCCTTTTGAGATCCACTATCGCTATAATTTTATAGGTATTCAAAAGAAACTTTACACATCTTCATAATCATAGCGGACCTCCAACCTATTTAAATCTAAACATCCTAGCCTTATTTACTAGCCTACTTAATCCATCTTGCTTCCTTCAGTTTTGAGACGAAAACCAGAAAATCATGAATTTCCACTAAAATCTTAATTTGTGAAATCCAAAGTACTGTTTTTATTAAATCATAATGAGAGATGAATCTAAATATAAATTTTGAAGTCTCTAGCTCTTTTCTGTTGCGCCAATGATTTTTTCAGAAAAACGTCCAAATTTCGAAAATGACTGAAGTTATTGAACTGATATTTAACACACATTAATTTAGTATTATTCCTGACATGCTAGAAAAGTTTTAGGTCATTTGCTTGATTTTTAAGGTATTGCGCAACATTTATGACGTCAGAGCTAGTTACAGCAGACTGGCTGGCACACAATGGAAACTGATGTGAATTTACTACAGCGTGAGTAGGCTGCTTCCCTACATCACCCTCTACTTAAATTTTTTGTTTATGAATGTTAATGAATAAAAAAAAATTTAATTACAAAAGGGGAAGCAAGAGTACAGTTTAACTCCCTATGAAAATCAAAATTGAAATATAAACCTGTAGAAACATTAAAAAAAAACTGATGACCTACATTAATTATTTAAATTGTAGGCATGTTCACTGCCTTTTAAACAATGTCATTACTCAAAATTTTAAGCAAAGTCAATGAAATATTTTGGCATACATATTGCCTTAGACAAACAAACACATACAAATTGAAAAATTATGAAAATCTTAGATCCATTAAATACATTAAATGCATTTTTACATACACAAATTCAAAGAAATTAACATGATACATAAACAGATGAATATCTCTTAGCAGTCTTTTCTAAACCTGAAAGAAAAGTTCACAAATAATTTTTACACACGTGGTTGTAGCCGCTTTGGCTGGCGTCCTACACTTCCATTCACAAGGGTAGAGGAGGGGAAGTTGCTATGGTGTGCGTCCTTCACGTTCTCTCTAAATTACATGGGGGAAAGGGGAGGGGTCACTGTGAGTTGTGTCCAAGTCACTCCACGCTTTCACGCAGCCACCAGGCTGCCATTA
Source organism: Schistocerca piceifrons (assembly GCF_021461385.2). Lineage (NCBI taxonomy): Eukaryota > Metazoa > Arthropoda > Insecta > Orthoptera > Acrididae > Schistocerca > Schistocerca piceifrons. The sequence goes on along the minus strand of NC_060149.1, from coordinate 598,644,727 downwards.
TCTGGTTTGTCCTGTAGAACAAACAAAAGAGTGCCTCAGACTCTGTTCACTTAATATCTAAGGGTGGGTCACAATGAAATGGGGATATATACATTTTATCCTTCAATATATTACTGGAACAAAGTTAACAGAACTTTTTCAATTTTACTCTCGTGGTTACTTAATTGTCATAAAATCGGTAAACAAATGGCTCAAAACGCCGTTAGTCACGTACTAGAGAAAATCTATGCTCAAGGCATACAATCATAAATCATATTTAATCTGAATTTATTATTTCTGGGCCGGAACACTGAACCAATGCTCGGTACATTCCTGACACAATTGTATTTCATTTACTTAACTGTCTCATCTTTGATTACCTTATTCTTAGAGATAGTATGAGTATGATTAGTGGTTGTTTTCTCAGCTTCCATGTACATGTGAGTAACTTTTGGTAATAGTACAGTTGTGAGTGTTCAAAACACACTACGTTTAGTTGACTACAAAATCCACTTATTGGTCCTTTGCTGTTGCCAGTTCCACATCTGCAATTAGGTACTTACTTACTTTGAAGTGTATTCATGCTGAGCTAAAATTAATGTTTCACGTCTGTCAGTATGTTATTTATTTACTTTGCTAGTGTATGAACTTATTTAACACTCACTGTATTAATATTTAAGGCATAGGATAGCACATTTATCTCATATTCATAGTGTACTGCAGCTGATTAGATTGCTCACGTGGCAATCCATTTCCACTCGATCGGACGCTGAAACCTCAAGTAGTTTCTCTCAGACCTACCACTAAAGTGCATCAAGTAATTATGGACGAGCGTAATGCTAAATTCCTTAAACCTATAGGACACCATGAGCTGCTCTGTCTCATCTAACATAAGGGTACCTATGGTCGCATTCACGCCTCCAACTCACAACCCCAATACGTGTAGGTGTATCCTGTCACACACTACACTAAAATAATGGCCAGCTCCAACCTTATAAATACTTCAGGGACGCGTCCTTCACGTCTCAACCACAAACACTGCTCAATTCTATTACACTGCCTTTCCTTGCTACATCAGGTGAGTTTAATCTTGCAACTTATCTGCATATTTTTCATAACACTAAGCACTCTCTCTTACTATTTCTTAGTTAGCTCTAATGCATACACTAGGTTTCACTGCCACTTCAGATCCTGCTTGTAAACGAACTTTTATATCTTTTTAAATTACTGTTGGTGGGCCATTTCCAATAAAACAACACTTTATAGTTACTATATTACCTGGGTTCTATACATACTTGTTACTCAAATACATTTTATATCTTAATTACGTCATACTTCTCTATTGTTTGTCACTATTAGGTTTGTCACATTAGGTATTTTTCTTCACTAATCGGTAGATAGAATGGTTACATAACTCATGGCTTGATAGCCATGACAGAAAATTTTAGTATTTGGAAAGAAAAGGTCGAAATTTTTGAGGACAGGAAAGAGGAAGAATGAGTGAGACCTGAAAGGGAAAGAAGATCTCACACAGCTGGGACTGCACAGCTGCCACACTGTGTAGAGGTTACAGAACAACCTCCTCCCTACAGCATTCATTAGCTTAATGCTGTATTGATAACCATACCGGAAAATTTAATGTATGAAAGAAGAGGTCGAAATTTTTGCGGATAGGAAAGATGAAGAATGAGTGAGATCTGAAAGGGAAAGAAGATCTCATACAGCTGGGACTGCACAGCTGCCACACTGTGTAGAAGTTACAGAACAACCTCCTCCCTACAGCATTCATTGGTTTAATGCTGTAAAGAAGAGTTAGAAATTTTAGGTGGATAGGAAAGTGGAAGAATGAGTGAGACCTGAAAGGGAAAGAAGATCTCACCCAGCTGGGACTGCACAGCTGCCACACTGTGTAGAGGTTACAGAACAACCTCCTCCCTACAGCATTCATTAGCTTAATGCTGTAAAGAAGAGTTAGAAATTTTAGGTGGATAGGAAAGAGGAAGAATGAGTGAGACCTGAAAGGGAAAGAAGATCTCACACAGCTGGGACTGCACAGCTGCCACACTGTGTAGAGGTTACAGAACAACCTCCTCCCTACAGCATTCATTGGTTTAATGCGGTACTGATAATCATACCGGAAAATTTAATGTGTGAAAGAAGAGGTCGAAATTTTTGTGGATAGGAAAGATGTAGAATGAGTGAGATCTGAAATGGGAAAGAAGATCTCACACAGCTGGGACCGCACAGCTGCCACACTGTGTAGAGGTTACAGAACAACCTCCTCCCTACAGCATTCATTCATAACCTTTGATCACGCCACGTCGATCTGAAAATACTTTATGATGCCTTTTTAGAACCTGTCTCAGTTCTTCCGTTTGATTGGCGGAAACTTTATCGATTTCCTGCAATTTAGCTTCTATCTTGTCTAAAAAATTGCTTCTTCTTCTTCTTCTATGTTTAGCTTACTTGTACCAAGATTAACATCCTCGTCCCAATACCTCCTATTTTTCAGAACTCGTATAGGCAGCTCCCAAGTTTCATGATCAGTTACTACATGTTTATCACTAAAAGGTACTATAATTACTCCAGTTATTGGCAAGACCATTTTTAACTGGCTTCTTTCAAAGTCAACAACACTCTGATATTTTGACAAGAAATCTATGCCAATTAAAACCTCAATACTGAGATTGTTTACAATTACACATGGATGATCAATTAAATTACCATTAATGTTAAAGGGTAGTAAAGCTTCTTGCTTTACCGTTTTTGAAACCTTGCCAGTACCACCAATTATTCTTAGTCCTGATACCCTCATTACTGTAAGCTTGTCTTTACCAGGTAATGCATCAAAGAAGGACTGAGATATTGCACTCACCTCACTTCCACTGTCTAAGAGACAACGTACATTGATACCCAACATATTCACTATTATTATAGGGTGGCTTATTCTAGGTTGTACAGGTGGTTCCTCAAATTCATCTAGTAGTTCCTTTTGGATTTGTCTCCAACTAAAGTGATCGACTTCTGTCTTCATTACGTTTAGGTCACAGTGTGTAGGGGTTTCCTGAATTACATTTTCAGCTGCCTTTTCCAGTCGGTCTATTAATTTTAAATCGAAACACCGCACGACTTCATTACATTTAGTTTGCTGAACATGACCCAACTTACTGTAGTCTGAGCTATTCTGCGCCTCCAGACCGGGCATAACATTAGTTACAGCTAAATCACTTTCACCATTATCGTCGGTTTCCTTCTCAAGTGACAACTGGTCACAGCTACTGGGTTCATTGACACCAAACAGCCTACCCTCTACATTCCCACTTATCTCCTGTCCTAAATCTATGAGTACATCATCAACATCCTGCACAGGCACTTTAGATAAGAGCACATCATCCTCATCGTAAATATAAGCATGAATTTCTTCTGCTTCTTCACCTGACAATTCAATATTTTGTAGCTCCTCCCTATCGTTACACTGCTGCGCCTTCTCTTTCTCTTCCCACTTAGACAGCGTCTCTAATACGGTATCTATCAAATACTGTGAGTGATCTAATATTTCTGTTGTATCCTTAGATGCTACCGACACTTCATCCAAATGTTCGGTTTGAGTATTCTGATCTGTCTTACCAATTCCCTTAACTACTGGCTTAGGAAAAGTAACCGCCTGGTGAGCGCCAGTGTCCTCATAGACGGGAACTAGTTTTCCTGCCTCGGCCTACTACTGTTTCCTTTAGTTTCATTATAGTTAGCTGGCATAGCATTACTTTCCGTACTGTTGTTTACATACATATTTCTGTTTGGAACAAAATTATTATCCCTTGGACGCCATTGTTGGTTCTGATAATTATTTCCCCAATTCCTACCTCTCTTAGGATTACGAACACCTACTGTTCTGATGTTTACATTGCCATTTTGCTCGTTCCTAAAATTACTACTATTGTTATGGGCATTTCGGTTATTACGTGCTTGCTCCTCATTGGCAGCAACACGTTCTACACGTTCCAAATACTCAATGAAACGATCCAGATTGTCTCTAGGGGCTGATATAATTCTAGTTTGCCAATACCATGGCAGTTTGGCTTCAAGACCTAGTATAATCATTTCTGGTTTTAGCTTTTACGCCAAATGTGACAAACGTGAAATCCATGACCTAGCAAACTCTTTAATAGATTCCTTGCCTGCATTGAAGCGTTTTCCACTCCAAAATTCTCTCAACACTTCATTTTGCTTATTGCTAGACCAATACTCATTAATAAAAGCTGTTTTAAATTCCGCTAATGTTTTACACTTCAACATAACATCAGCTGACCAACGCATGGCGTCACCTGCTAAATGGCTTCTAACAAACGAGATTTTCTCTCGTTCAGACCAAGTTGGTGGAATCACATCTTCAAAATCGTTCCAGAAATCTAGCGGGTGGATATTTTTGTCTGGATCGAACCGCAAGAACTGCCGACACCCGATAAAAGCGGCGTTTGCAGCTACAACTTGTTGTATATTACCATTACCAGAAGTTACTGAAGCTACTTTACTCTCAATGTTAGCAATGTTAGTACTAATATTTTCCACTTCCATTTCCACATTATCTACTCTTTGTACAATATGGGTAGTATCAGTTTTGATTGCATCTATATCTGCTTGACATATGTTTACTTTTATGTTAACATCTTTAAACCTATCTGAGCACAGTTCAGATTCCGCCTCGATCTTTTCTGTTAACTTGTGCTCCAGCTTCGCATCTTCCATTTGGAAGTCTTTGCGAACCTCAGCAACTTCGGATTTAACTGTTTTATACATTTCAGAAAACTGTTGAGCAACCTTTTTCTTAATATCCTCATGGTTGTAATCAATTTTATAATTCAAACTGTCTAGATCCTCTTTCAACTTATTGCAACCAGCCTTGAAGGTATCGTCCATTACCTTAAATCGTTTATTAAAATTTGTTTGGCTGGCCACAATCTCAGACTTTAATTCGGCATTACTGTTTTTGACCTCAGTTATTTCAAACTTTAACTCAGCAGTACTGCTTTTGACCTGTTCACTTATTTCAGACTTTAATTCAGCATTATTGGATTCTAATTTATTGTCCATTGCCTCAAACCGCATATTAAAATTTGTTTGACTGGCAGCTATTGCTTGTAATATAACATTTAGATCAACAGCCCCAGCATCTTTGGGTTGCTCACGAGCTGGCTTTTTATCACACTCAGGTGACGAAAAACTAGCTCCAATACCAGAATCATCAAAACTAAATGAAACTTCTGACTGATTAGTCATATCTAACTTCTCCTTCTTAAACTCTACCATCTCTGACGACTGTTTCATTTTTAATTCATCAGAGAAACTATCATCCAATAAATTTACAATTTCTACTTTCCGCTTTACTACAGGGGTCTCTATTATTGAATCATTGCCCCTTCGCACACTACTGTCAGGAGACAATACTTCATATTTCACTTTAACATTACTACTTTCATGCATATTTACACTTGAACCGTTGTCTGGATTTACAGTTCCCTCAACAGACATAGGTTCTGATATAAGTTTAACTTCAGTTTCTTTTGACGGTTCCATCGCCGACAGTCTTTTAGTGCAGGTTAGTAAAATTTTTAACAGCTTTTCACTTAACTTAGTTCCTTCTGCACGACGTATGGCGTTGCCGGCGCGGCGTACCAGGATTCCTGATGCGACGTGGCACGTTGAACTGCAGACGGCTCTCCGACGGCTGTTGTGTGTTTGCGTGGCCCGCGATTGCAGGCGCTGCGTCGGCTGCTCCAGCGGACGATTGCGGTGAGGCGAAACTGGCTTCTCGCGATGCCGGCATCACCGCTAGACTCAGTGCCAGCTCCGTCAATCCAGATGCGTTTTAAATCCAGTTGCGTCGTCCACATACACACGTAACACTTTCACTGTTTAATACTCAGTTGCGTGTCGCATTTCACGCGCGAATCCGAATAGTTAAAAATCACTTTCACTTAGTCGATTTCCCGGCCGATGCACCATATGTGGGGCGGCGGATAGGTTTGTAAAAAGAAATCAAATTAATTGCTGGATAAATGCTTGCATGTAGAATCAGTTTCTGGCTTTTAGTATGTTGTTAATGCTGTCTTTCGCCGTTCTCAACACTGGCTCTCTATTTACTTCTTGGCACCCAGAAAGTGATTTAATAAAACATGGAGCCAGTAATTAGATATCCTAGTGCCCACTTCAATTGAGATACTATTATAGCTGCAGCTTATAGCTCTGAGGAATTAGGAGATTGTCCGGGATTTCTAATCAAAAACGGTTTTCCAAAATAGTTGAGTATATTCTGAAATTCACTGATAAAAAACACAAGTATCCCTACAACCTAACTAACAGAGCAGTTCAGAGTCTAATGCGCTGATGCAACTATAAATGTCTGAATTAAATGTTAAAAAGAATGCTCGCCATAATTTGATGAAAATACTTCATCAAACGCCACGCTAAATATTTGGTAGAATGTCTGTCCCGCGACGGCGCGTGAAAATACGACAATACGCAAACTGAAGCTAGATAATGAAAATCATTCCAGAATTAACACTTCACATAAAATGTTTTCATGGTTCCGCGTATCTCTAGTAACTTAATACGGCACCCGAGGCTGTTTGTAGCAATTACACTGATGCGACGCGACTACCGACACAGATGGCGTGTCATTCAGCGTCTGGAGAGAACTGGGGCCTTCCTTCCTCGCGCAGCGTCCTTATATATAAACCCGCGGTGCGGACGGCTAAGGGAACGCCTGATCAAATCGGTTCTCTCGCCTAGCCGCTGGGCTAGTAACGCACCACTTCAAGTTACATAATAATTTATAGCTTCTTATGCTGATGGCCGAAGAAGCTCTTAATTTGAACGTGCATTCAGCACGTAGGTAAGTATTGATAATAAAATTTTGACGTGGCTAAGTTAAATATTTTGGGCGAGAGAATTAATTAAATTACACTGCACGCAGTAGATGAGCTCTGAACTGGTCCTTTTGAGATCCACTATCGCTATAATTTTATAGGTATTCAAAAGAAACTTTACACATCTTCATAATCATAGCGGACCTCCAACCTATTTAAATCTAAACATCCTAGCCTTATTTACTAGCCTACTTAATCTATCTTGCTTCCTTCAGTTTTGAGACGAAAACCAGAAAATCATGAATTTCCACTAAAATCTTAATTTGTGAAATCCAAAGTACTGTTTTTATTAAATCATAATGAGAGATGAATCTAAATATAAATTTTGAAGTCTCTAGCTCTTTTCTGTTGCGCCAATGATTTTTTCAGAAAAACGTCCAAATTTCGAAAATGACTGAAGTTATTGAACTGATATTTAACACACATTAATTTAGAATTATTCCTGACATGCTAGAAAAGTTTTAGGTCATTTGCTTGATTTTTAAGGTATTGCGCAACATTTATGACGTCAGAGCTAGTTACAGCAGACTGGCTGGCACACAATGGAAACTGATGTGAATTTACTACAGCGTGAGTAGGCTGCTTCCCTACAAGAGGTTTAGTGACGAAAATAAGTTGGTTTTGAAGCTTGAAATGGTGAAGTCAGCTGTCCAGCTTGAGAACAAGTTTGACGGTGATATAAAAAGTTAAAATTTAGAATTAGAAGGTGGTGTGCAAATGTTCATTTTCCTTGTATACCAAATGTCATTTTCCTTGTCTATCAAATGGAAACAGTGAAGTGTTTTTTCCAACGAGAATAAGTATAACGCCGCTAATTACACTGCATCTTGTAAAGACATTTTCATGATGAAAATGAACTTTGAAGCTAAGTTCAAGTTTATTAAAGTAGGTAAAGTTTATTAAAAGTTTGCTAGAAGGTTCTGCTCAGACAACCGGGGATCAGAACACAACTGATATGGAATGTTTGAACAACTCTTCTGCTGTAATTACTGGGGCAAGGCGAAACAAAGTCGCCTGCAAAATGAATTTTTAAGTGATTCAGTGTATAGTTCTGGCAGACAGTCAATGAGAGAGTTTTGTAATGAAGACAGACTAATAGGGGTTTTAACCGAGATCAGGAGATTAAGGAGGCAGTTACCAGAACAGCTGCAATTGGAGATGATTCACAGTGTGAAAATTTAAGTCAAAAATTTTCTAGATTATATTTGAACGGTGGGTAAAGCATTGATACACAAACCGTCACGGGTAAACAACCGGCCACAAATTTCAATCAGAGGCAGGAGAAGCCTAAATGAACACAGAACAATCACAGGAGAGGTAAAAATAATTGGCACGGAAAATAGATTAGGTGCGTTAACACAAACACCTGAAAAAGTACCGACTATCAGAAACACAATGACAGCCTCTGATGTGAAGAGAGAGTTGCAGAATATTGCTGACAGAAGAAGGGAGCACCTAAAACTGGAAACATAAACTGCAGGGAAACTGAAATTTTTCCCAACTTTGGCCTGAGATGGGAGAAGAGACTACACAGTGTACAGGAGTAAGAGTGGGATATACAGAAGGGACAGCGGCATCAGAAGCAATAACATAGGAATTAGTCACATTGCTATAGTTATAGGTAATGAAATGTGGGATGGTTGGAGCAAATTGAATTCAAGTAATTTTAAGAGGGTTAATGTGTGATGAGAATATGAACAATTAAATTTTGTGTGAGATGACGATGAAGTGGCCTGCAGTTTAAGGGTCTTAGCAGCGAAGTAAATGTGATAGATGATAGTGTACAGATGTCTAGCATATTAACATGCTCATAATTGACAGGTACGGCTCTTGTAACAGATCATGTACCAGGTGTGATTGAGTGTGTTGGTCCCGTTGACATGCAAATTGGAAATAATGTAATGGACGCAGTGGCATCAAGTTTAATTACTATCAATGAGGAAGTTAGTGGTGCCGCAGGAAATGTGGATAAAGAACTTTGTTGATGATGACGAACTTGCACATATGGAGCAAATGCCAATATGTTTTTATGTGAAGAAACTGCTGTGGATGATGCAGGTTATGTTTTAAATAATACAGTGAATAAGCCGCTGGATGAAGCTAATAATGAAAAAGTTGCCAACTATCATGATAAAAATGTGGAAGAGAGTGATGAGGTACAGGCACATTTAATTGTGGATGAGCAGGAACTAATGGAAGATGTCAAAGAGTTGAGTACTGACTGAATAGAAAAACTTGTGTCAGAATATGAGGCCAATGACTCCTTATAGAGCGCAAAATTTTATCGTAGGTTAATACTAGAAGTACACAAGAAAGAGAAAAACGCCTATGATAGGGAACTGGAGAAATTCAAAGGTGAAGACAAGAGGTTTAGAGTTGAAATAGATTTGATGTTCAGTGGCGAAGGAATGTAGCTTTTAATGATAGATAAGTGTTAGAATAATGCAATATTTCATTCATAACATAGAGAAGGATTTTTTGGCTGAGGCAGAGTTATGTAAAGAGCTGCTAAAAAATACCAACATGTGATAGAAACTAAAGTATGAAACGTTGTGGGACATTGCCTTCTGGTCAAAGGAAACAGTGTTTCAGGTACTGCGCCAAGTTTTTACAATACAGTTAAAAATAAAAAGACAGTGGAGTTTCCTGTCATAGGTACAAAAATAAGAAATGCTTCAGGTAGTTTAGCGGTAAGTAAACATGTCAAGAGAGAGGCAATCTTAGACGTGCATATGGGTGGAGATAAGAGTGAAAGAGTCCTTTTTAGCAATTGCAAATCTTCCATAAGCATGATAAAGGGTAAAATTTTCTCTGTAAATATGAAGTGACTGTTCACTGTATTAGCAAGGTGTTAGTGATCTCTGCTGATGATGGAAGGAAAAGAAAAAAATTTTAAAACTGTGCTTGCCAGTGAAAATTTAATAGCGAGCCTCCAAGAAGAGGAGTAGGAAGAGTGCACTGCAACGTCTAAGTCTGTGTTTTGCATTCGCTAGAGTGCCTCTCTCTCTCTCTCTCTCTCTCTCTCTCTCTCTCTCTCTCTCTCTTTCTCTCTATTAAGTTTACGTATCTCGATGCACTATTAATTGAACCTATAGCACAATATCGTGTGTGGGGCTGAATAAACTAGAAGTAGACTAATTTGATTTGTGTGTGCGATACATTACATTAATATTGTGAGTGTAGATAGAGAGAGAATGCTGCCTTTTCATTATCTTTGTGTGTCATGATATCTCCAGGTGTTATTTATATCGTCCACAAGGCTATGAAGGCGTAAATGTATGTCAGTGTGAGGGTTAGTTAGCATATATTCACATGTAATACGTGAGTAGGAGTTTAACTACTTGTTTGACGTTACTGGTGCAGCTTTTTATTTTGTAAAAAGGAGATAGATTTACAACACTTTAAAAGGAGTGGTTAATTCAAGTTCATTATATATATATATATATATATATATATATACTCCTGGAAATTGAAATAAGAACACCGTGAATTCATTGTCCCAGGAAGGGGAAACTTTATTGACACATTCCTGGGGTCAGATACATCACATGATCACACTGACAGAACCACAAGCACATAGACACAGGCAACAGAGCATGCACAATGTCGGCACTAGTACAGGGTATATCCACCTTTCGCAGCAATGCAGGCTGCTATTCTCCCATGGAGACGATCGTAGAGATGCTGGATGTAGTCCTGTGGAACGGCTTGCCATGCCATTTCCACCTGGCGCCTCAGTTGGACCAGCGTTCGTGCTGGACGTGCAGACCGCGTGAGACGACGCTTCATCCAGTCCCAAACATGCTCAATGGGGGACAGATCCGGAGATCTTGCTGGCCAGGGTAGTTGACTTACACCTTCTAGAGCACGTTGGGTGGCACGGGATACATGCGGACGTGCATTGTCCTGTTGGAACAGCAAGTTCCCTTGCCGGTATAGGAATGGTAGAACGATGGGTTAGATGACGGTTTGGATGTACCGTGCACTATTCAGTGTCCCCTCGACGATCACCAGTGGTGTACGGCCAGTGTAGGAGATCGCTCCCCACACCATGATGCCGGGTGTTGGCCCTGTGTGCCTCGGTCGTATGCAGTCCTGATTGTGGCGCTCACCTGCACGGCGCCAAACACGCATACGACCATCATTGGCACCAAGGCAGAAGCGACTCTCATCGCTGAAGACGACACGTCTCCATTCGTCCCTCCATTCACGCCTGTCGCGACACCACTGGAGGCGGGCTGCACGATGTTGGGGCGTGAGCGGAAGACGGCCTAACGATGTGCGGGACCGTAGCCCAGCTTCATGGAGACGGTTGCGAATGGTCCTCGCCGATACCCGATGAGCAACAGTGTCCCTAATTTGCTGGGAGGTGGCGGTGCGGTCCCCTACGGCACTGCGTAGGATCCTACGGTCTTGGCGTGCATCCGTGCGTCGCTGCGGTCCGGTCCCAGGTCGACGGGCACGTGCACATTCTGCCGACCACTGGCGACAACATCGATGTACTGTGGAGACCTCACGCCCCACGTGCTGAGCAATTCGGCGGTACGTCCACCCGGCCTCCCGCATACCCACTATACGCCCTCACTCAAAGTCCGTCAACTGCACATACGGTTCACGTCCACGCTGTCGCGGTATGCTACCAGTGTTAAAGACTGCGATGGAGCTCCGTATGCCACGGCAAACTGGCTGACACTGACGGCGGCGGTGCACAAATGCTGCGCAGCTAGCGCCATTCGACGGCCAACACCGCGGTTCCTGGTGTGCTTGTACAGCCCTCTCGCAGTGTCCGGAGCAAGTATGGTGGGTCTGACACACCGGTGTCAATGTGTTCTTTTTTCCATTTCCAGGAGTGTATATATATATATATATATATATATATATATATATATATATATATATACACACAGGGTGAGTCACCTAACGTTACCGCTGGATATATTTCGTAAACCACATCAAATACTAACGAACCGATTCCACAGACCGAACGTGAGGAGAGGGGCTAGTGTAATTGTTTAATACAAACCCTACAAAAATGCACGGAAGTATGTTTTTTAACACAAACCTACGTTTTTTTTTTCAATGGAACCACGTTAGTTTTGTTAGCACATCTGAACATATAAACAAATACGTAATCAGAGCCGTTTGTTGCATAGTAAAATGTTAATTACATCCGAAGATATTGTAACCTAAAGGTGACGCTTGAAACCTCCGACGTTCAGTTGCGTGTTGTAACAAACACGGGCCACGGTCGGCGAGCAGCATCTGCAGGGACATGTTTACGATGACGACCGTGTTTACGAGTGTGGCTGTAGTGCACAACATGTTGTGGTTTGGTCTAGCTGTCGCAGTGTCCGCATGTAGCGCTTGCTGCTATTGTTATTCTGCATTCGTCTCCACACGCAGACCAACTGTAGTACACCGTGTTACCAGACGTCTGTGATAGTGTAGTGTTGTAGGAACTGTGACCATGGTGTATTCGAACTCTGAAAAGGCGGAGATGATACTCATCTATGGCGACTGTCGACGAAATGCAGTTGAAGCCTGCAGGGTGTATGCAGAACGGTACCCGGACGGAGAGCATCCAACGTGCCGCACATTGCAAATATCTACCGCCAACTGTATGCAACAGGTATGGTCGTAGCACGCAAACGGGTCCGTAACAGGCCCGTCACAGGAGAAGCGGGTGCAGTTGGTGTGTTAGCTGCTGTTGCCATGAACCCACACATGAGTACACGGGACATTGCGAGAGCCGGTGGACTGAGTCAAAGTAGTGTCATGTGCATACTGCGTCGTCACTGCTTTCACCCGTTTCAGGTAGAGCGACAGCGACCGTGGACTGTAAATGTACGGTGCAGAATCATTGGCGACCACCTCATTGGTCCTCACTTCATTTCAGGGGCCCAAACAGCTGCAACATACATCGCGTTTCTACAGAATGATCTGCCAACGTTGCTCGAAAATGTCCCACTGGAAACGCGTCGACGTATGTTGTATCAGCATGCACATTCCGCAATTAACACTAGGCTGACCCTTGACAGGATGTTCGACGGGCGTTTCATAGGACGTGGAGGACGCATAAATTGGCCAGCCCGTTCTCCTGATAATACACCTGTGGACTTCTTTCTGTGGGGTACGTTAAAGGAGAATGTGTACCGTGATGTGCCTACAAACCCAGAGGATATGAAACAACGTATTGTGGCAGCCTGCGGCGACATTACACCAGATGTACTGCGGCGTGTACGACATTCATTACGCCAGAGATTGCAATTGTGTGCAGCAAATGATGGCCACCACATTGAACATCTATTGGCCTGACATGTCGGGACACACTCTATTCCACTCCGTAATTGAAAACGGAAACCACGTGTGTACGTGTACCTCACCCCTCATGGTAATGTACATGTGCGTCAGTGAAAAAGACCAATAAACAGGTGTTAGCATGTGGACGTAATGTGCTGTTCCAGTCTCTTCTGTACCTAAGGTCCATCACCGTTCTCTTTGGATCCCTACGTAATTCGGTGCTCTCCGATACACACGATCGAACAGCGGAGGAGTGGTACTCAAGCGTCAACTTTAGGTTACAATATCTCCGGATGTAATTAACATTTTACAATGCAACAAACGGCACTGATCACGTATTTGTTTATATGTTCAGATGTGCTAACAAAACTAACGGTTCCATTTAAAAAAACGTAGGTTTGTGTTAAAAAACATACTTCCGCGCATTTTTTTATGGTTTGTATTAACCAACTACACTAGCCCCTCTCCTCACGTTTGGTTTGTGGAATCGATTCGTCAGTATTTGATGTGGTTTACGAAATATATCCAGCGGTAATGTTAGGTGACTCACCCTGTATATTATATATATATATATATATATATAGGGTGAGACAGGAGGAAAGGTAAATGCTTTGAGGGGTGATAGTATTAGTAACTCTGAACAAAAAACTCCATATGAACGAATGCCCAATTCCGAATGGTTTCCGAGACAGAACGCATTTACACTCCTGAAAATTGAAATAAGAACACCGTGAATTCATTGTCCCAGGAAGGGGAAACTTTATTGACACATTCCTGGGGTCAGATACATCACATGATCACACTGACAGAACCACAGGCACATAGACACAGGCAACAGAGCATGCACAATGTCGGCACTAGTACAGTGTATATCCACCTTTCGCAGCAATGCAGGCTGCTATTCTCCCATGGAGACGATCGTAGAGATGCTGGATGTTGTCCTGTGGAACGGCTTGCCATGCCATTTCCACCTGGCGCCTCAGTTGGACCAGCGTTCGTGCTGGACGTGCAGACCGCGTGAGACGACGCTTCATCCAGTCCCAAACATGCTCAATGGGGGACAGATCCGGAGATCTTGCTGGTCAGGGTAGTTGACTTACACCTTCTAGAGCACGTTGGGTGGCACGGGATACATGCGGACGTGCATTGTCCTGTTGGAACAGCAAGTTCCCTTGCCGGTCTAGGAATGGTAGAACGATGGGTTCGATGACGGTTTGGATGTACCGTGCACTATTCAGTGTCCCCTCGACGATCACCAGTGGTGTACGGCCAGTGTAGGAGACGGTTGCGAATGGTCCTCGCCGATACCCGATGAGCAACAGTGTCCCTAATTTGCTGGGAGGTGGCGGTGCGGTCCCCTACGGCACTGCGTAGGATCCTACGGTCTTGGCGTGCATCCGTGCGTCGCTGCGGTCCGGTCCCAGGTCGACGGGCACGTGCACATTCTGCCGACCACTGGCGACAACATCGATGTACTGTGGAGACCTCACGCCCCACGTGTTGAGCAATTCGGCGGTACGTCCACCCGGCCTCCCGCATACCCACTATACGCCCTCACTCAAAGTCCGTCAACTGCACATACGGTTCACGTCCACGCGATGGGGCTCCGTATGCCACGGCAAACTGGCTGACACTGACGGCGGCGGTGCACAAATGCTGCGCAGCTAGCGCCATTCGACGGCCAACACCGCGGTTCCTGGTGTGTCCGCTGTGCCGTGCGTGTGATCATTGCTTGTACAGCCCTCTCGCAGTGTCCGGAGCAAGTATGGTGGGTCTGACACACCGGTGTCAATGTGTTCTTTTTTCCATTTCCAGGAGTGTAATATCACTTTTGTACGTTTTTCCTGAATAACTCGAAAACCACACCCTCCAGCGAGAACGTGTCGCAGTACAAAACTAAACTATATTAAATTTCCTACAAAAAAGGTCTTATTCATCCTATACACTTTTTTTTCTCTAGAACTAATGGTTTGTGCGAAGAGAGCGCGAGAATGTTGAAAACCTCACTCGACGCGCATGCACTGTAGCTTACGTAGTTTTTGTAGGCCAATTTGAGGCAAGTTTCCCGACTTGATAGACCACAAGCGTCCGTATCAAACTGTTCGTCTCAACTTGCTACCTCAATATGCTTCCTCAGATTGACCTATGAAACAACGTAAGCAACAGCGCATGCGCGTCGGGCGAGGTTTTCAACATTCTCGCGCTGTCTTCGCACAAACCATTAGCTCAGGAGCAAAAATTAATAGGACCTTTTTTGTGGGAAATTTAATATAGTTTAATTTTTTACTGCGAGACGTATCCGCTGGAAGGTGCGGTTTTCGAGTTATTCGAGAAAAACTTACAAAAGTGATATTAAATTTGTTCTATCTCGGAAACCATTCGGAATAGAGCATACGTCCATATTAAGTTTTTTGTTCAGAAGCACTAATACTATCACCCCTCAAAGCATGTGCTTTTCCTCCTGACTCACCTTTGTTTGCTGCAAATAATAAACTTGAATTACTACTCTTTTGTAAAGTATTATAAAGCTGCCCTTTTTTCCAAAATAAAAAACAGCACCATTAACATCAAACAAATAGTTACACTCTTACTCACGTATTACATGTGAATGTATGCTAATTAACCCCCAAAACTGACATGAATTTACTCCTTCGAGCGTTGTGAACGATATAAATAACACTTGGAGATGACACACAAAAAGAATGAAACGGCAGCATTCTCTCTCTCTCTCTACACTCACAGTAGTAATGTGATGTATCGCTCACACAAATCGAATAAAAATGATTTATCTATATATAAAAATAAACTGTTAGCCGACAGTTTTATTTGTACTGGGGTATTTTTTGTTGGTGATATATTAGCACACAGTATGTAGCATACAGACCAGTTGAGTTTCATGCTGCGTTTCCTATCTACCTGCTTAAGAAGCTGAATAGTACAGAGTGGGTTGGGATGAACTAACTAAATGGTGGAATATCAGGTGACGCACTGGTTCAGTGTTTCATTTGGTTACCATCTTTCTATGTTTGTTAGAATCATGGAAGTGTCTGTCAAGAGTAAAACAGAAGCACATGCAAGACACTGAGAATATAAAATAGGAGGGGCAGAGAGCAATACAGATAACGATGATGATGGTGATGATAACAACAATGACAACAACCTTTGAGGTTATGCTGTGAGGTGGTACAGTGGGAAATATGAGAAAACCTCAGAAAAAGTGAATAATGAGTATAGCTTATTACAAGAGATTTTATGGTCAACGCAACTGATGATGTGTGGGATGGTCTCTCGGCCATTTTGATGCTTCTGTCATTGGTCTTTTGACTATGAATCTACATGCCTGTTTTTTTTTTTTTTCATTTTACGCTGTCAACCAGTTCCCAAAGCTATGCTTTACCTCCTTCTTCAGACTTTTTCTTTGCATATGTTCATATGAAGTATAGCACTTCCTTCTTAATCCGGTGAGACGGATATCCACTTTCTTCAATTTGATATTCCTGACATCACAATGTGACAACTGCTTTTGTATTAAGGTGCAAAATGTACGTAGTCATTTCCAATCACTGGAGTGATTTTATTTGATAAATGCCTTGCAATCAGTTACAGTAGGCTTAAAGGAAAAGTAATCTTGAAGGCAATGGGTTGGTTATATGTTTGTAAGTTTTATGGATGAATATTATTGTTGGCAGCAGGTAATGAATTATGAATTTTATGTCCATCTGCTTAGCTGAGTGATAACGTGCTTGCCTACCATGCGGCAGGCCCGGGTTAGATTCCCGACCGGGTTGGAGATTTTCTCCGATCGTGGAATGGGTGTTGTGTTGTGTACATCATCATTTCATCCTCATCACCGGCGCGCTAGATGCCCAATGTGGCTTCGACTGAAATAAGAATAGCACTTGTGGGCGAAACTTCCCCGGATGGGGCCTCCCGGCCAACAATGCCACACGCTCACTTCGTTTTTACGAATGTTATAGCATTTGACCTGTAACAAGAGTTAAACAATGATGATTAAGTCAGCTACGATTTTATAGTGGAAAGCTACGTTCACAAGTGCAGTATGTATGTGTGCATGGCAATATACACTGAAGCGCCAAATAAACTGGTACAGGCATGCGTATTCAAATACAGAGATCTGTAAACAGGCTAAATACGGCGCTGTGGTCGGCAACTCCTATATAAGATAACAAGTGTCTGGCGCAGTTCTTAGATCGGTTACTGTTGCTACGATGGCAGGTTATCAATATTTAAGTGAGTTTGGACATGGCGCTATAGTCAGAGCATGAGCGATGGGACACAGCATCTCCAAGGCAGCGATGAAGTAGGGATTTCCCCAAATGACCATTTCATGAGTGTTGCGAATATCAGGAATCCGGTAAAACATCAATTATCTGACATCGCTGCAGCCGGAAAAATATCCTGCAAGAACGGGACTAACGACGACTGAAAAGAATCGTTCAACGTGACAGAACTGCAACCCTTCCGCAAACTGTTGCAGCAATGCTGGCCCTTCAACAAGTGTCAGCGTGGGAACCATTCAACGAAACATCAT
This sequence comes from Schistocerca piceifrons, assembly GCF_021461385.2. Lineage (NCBI taxonomy): Eukaryota > Metazoa > Arthropoda > Insecta > Orthoptera > Acrididae > Schistocerca > Schistocerca piceifrons. The sequence goes on along the minus strand of NC_060149.1, from coordinate 598,626,970 downwards.
CGATATGGGCTTTCGGAGTCAAAGGCCGGCTCGTTCACCCTTGATGACGACACAACACAAAGCCTCACACCTCGCCTGCGCCCGTCAACACCGACACTGAACTGTTGATGACTGGAAACATGTTGCCTGGTCGGACGAGTCTCGTTTCTAATTGTATTGAGCAGATGGATGTGCAAGGGTATGGAGACAACCTCATGAATCCATGGACTCTGCGTGTCAGTAGAGGACTGTTGAAGCTGATGGAGGCTCTGTAATGCTGTGGGGTATGTGCAGTTGGAGTGATATGTGACCCCTGATAGTCTAGATACGACTCTGGCAGGTGACACGTACGTAGGTTCAAAAATGGTTCAAATGCCTCTGACCACTATGGGACTTAACTTCTGAGGTCATCAGACCCCTAGAACTTACAACTACTTAAACCTAACTTACCTAAGGACATCACAAACATCCATGCCCGAGGCAGGATTCCAAACTGAGACCGTAGCGGTCGCGCAGTTCCCGACTGTAGTGCCTAGAATCGCTCGGCCACCCCGGCCGGCTATCACGTACGTAGGCATCCTGTCTGATCGCCTGTATCCACTCATATCCATTGTGGATTCTGACGGACTTGGGCAATTCCAACAGGACGATGCGACCCACCACACCTCCAGAATTGCTACAGTGTGGCTTCAGGAACACTCTTCTGAGTTTAAAGGTTTCCACTGACCGCCCAATCTCTGTCTTCCTCCTACTACTCCTATGTGTGCCTATCTCCTTCTTCCCCCTAACTGTCTGTCCATCTTCTCGTCCTCCCTCCTCGCTCCCCATTACCACGCTCATCCCAATAGGAGGTTGGTAGCTCTTATCACTAGAGTATTTCTTTCCAGATTGTAAATAATATGTGTACCAAATAAGACTGAAATCGTTCCATGGGTTTCGGACCAGCTTTTTAGTCATAGCTTTGCCTGCAAAAGGACATGCCAAATATATTTCTCACATATTTAACGTAGTACACGCGCATTGTACAAATATTTCACCTGTATATCTAGCGAATTTCGCAATGCAGTTTCATAGCTCAACGTTTATGACGACGTATCCTCTGAACTATGTGTTGTACAGTGATACACTTTTGTAGATACATTCAGCGGCATACGTGGATACTGATTGCGGAATGTATTGCGAATAGAATTAGTAACAAGAAAGTAATAAATTAAAACGTCATGTATGACACGGCAGCTTATCACGTATCTCAGTGCTTATGACGTCATATCCCCTGAATCATGAGTCATACAATGCTATATTTTTTTAAGCAGATTCAGCGGCGAATGTGGATACTGTCTGCGAAAAGTGTTGCGAATAGAATTAGTAGCAACGAAGAAATAAATTTAAACGTCTTGCACGATGCGGTAGTTTTTCACGCATTCAGTGTTTATGACGTCGTATCTTCTGAACTACATGTCGTACAATGATATAATTTTTCTGGTACATTCAGTGGTACTTCTGAATACTGTACAAAAAATGGGTCACGAATATATGTAGTAGTAAATAAATAATAAATTAAAACGTCATGCTTCATGTGGCAGTTTTACTGCAAGAACAGCGAAAATGTGGTAAGCGATTAACTTTTCTTCGTGAGCTACTATAATGTTCAGTTGCGGATGTTCCTCCGGCAGGATTGTTTGTACGAATAGAACAGGTGAGTTGTACGAACATAGGTATACCCTACAGACGGTGTGCAACAAGAATGATAATTCAGTGAATGTGCAAAATATTATCATTAGTAGGGCACTGGATTACTACACAGAAGGAAAGTTGAATTCCTGCAACGAGCGGAGCGAACGAAATACATGTTTTGGCAGCTGTAACTCACAATCCACATGTTAGCTCCAGAGAAGCTGCGAGTGCCTCTCGGATAAATCAGTCCAGCGTTGTTCGCATTTTGCAAGCAAACAGCTTCCATCTGTATCATGTGTCAATTCACCAGCAGATTAACCAGCGCGATTGCAGCAGACGCATTGAATTCTGTCGCTCGGTTCTGGTGCGGCATCTGGACAGTAGATTATTCTCTTCGGCCATGAGGTTACCATTATAAATCATACGAAACTGAATGTAAGAAATATACATTACTGGGTCGCTGGGAATCCGCGCTTACTGAGGCACGTTAAACATCAGAGGCAGTGGACTGTTAACGTTCGGTACGGATTGGAGACAACGTGATTGGCCCTTTCTTCATTGAAGAAATCTTAGTCGGTATAAGAGACGTTCAATTTCTTACCGATGTGTTACTGGCTATCCTAGCAGGAGTATCACTTGAAATTCATAGATCTGTGAGATACCAACGCGATAGGTGTCGTCTCAGCACTCTCTTGTGACTAGGAAAGCGCTTATCCAGCTCTTTCCTGGTCGATGAATCAGACGAGAAGGTGTTATCAACTGGTCTACACGTTAGCTTGACTGACAGAACTGGTGTTTTTTCTCTTGGCTAAACTCCAAGATGAAATCTATGCACACGTTCCGACGACCCGAGAGAAACTGAAACATCGCATTGTTGCAGCTTGTGTAATGGTTTGTCCAGAAATCCTTCCACCAGTGATGGAGGCATTTCGAAGACTTGACGACATAAAAAAGAAACAGATAATTCCTACCGTGTAAATACTGTAATTTCTCCTAAACTACTAATCGGATTTTGAAGAGTGAAAAGGAGTTGAATTCGTCTCTTTTAGAATTACGATTCTAGCAGCAGAATTTACTATATATCTGTTTGAAAAATCGAATTGGTTACGGATATCTCTCTTATCATCTCTTATCAATACAGCTATGAAAAGGGGCTAAATGGCATTTACTGAGGACCTTCTCACAATTCTCTTGTGTGAAAACAGAATTAAGAATTTTGGGCGGCTCCGGAAATTATGAGGGGAACAGCTTAGCTTAATCAGTCTGCATATGTAGTATAAAAATCCCCATATTCAATGTAAGTGAACTGTAATATTCTTCATAGTAAACCTGGTTTATGTAGACAGTGGTTCCTATGCACTTCAGTTAACTCCTCTAAAGAGCAACACGCAGCTGCCGATATATCTTTCGTCCCGACGACACAGATTTCTTTCAGGAGTAGCGAAAACATTACGTAGGTTATATAGGTATGTATGTGTGGAAGAACAGACACAATACCTACATAATATATGCGCTTGACAGCATATCGATTTTTCAGTGCAGATGCACAAGAATGTCCGACATCTCGGGGGAAAACAGTTGGACTGCGAGTGTAGAGGAATAATGGACACGGGACTCTACTCTGTAACGTGTGGCATGTGGAGATTTGTTGGGTCGGACTGAGACGTGCTAGGATAGCAGAAGCTGATTGGACTTGGGATTCTGAGAGCGACTACCCACACACACACACACACACACACACACACACAAATCTCTATTGTTGTTCTGTGATCGCCAATTTTTATTATTTTTTGCCTGGACGGCGTCCTATGTTGCTCTTAATTGTTTATTGTTCTGGTGATGAACGTGCATAATGCATGAACCTATTGTACGTTTTCTCCTGTAAATTCCATTTGTTAAAAAGAGAAAAGGATCTGTTGAGGGGGATGCTCACGTTAAGCGGGAATACCGGGTTCCATTGAGTTGTTCCAATGTCCAATGCAGCAAAAGTCGGGAATTTCTTTCATGGAGTATATTACGCAAATATTGCCTAGACCGTGCAACTTTTCACCTCAAACTGCTTTTGACCCGTTAAAGGCATTTGTATTCTGTTTTCACCTTGACGAACAGTGACCGGGGCCTCATGAAACAAACAGCAATACGTTCTCCTAACTTTATTAATAACCGAGATACAGGCATTAACATTGTATTTTTAAAGATAACTATGCTATTTTTTGCCGCCAGAATGACAGATATCGATGAGAAAAATGCTGAATTGTACAAGATTTAACAATAAAGGATTTTTGTGCTCTTCTTGCGTCCGTAAAATGTCTCGCCAGTCAGAAATTTACGCCACTCTCAAAGGAATCTTGCACCACCAAGGCAATAATTACGTAATCGACATCTACATCTACATGGATACTCTGCAAATCACATTTAAATACCTGGCAGAAGGTTCATCGAACTATCTTCACAATTCTTTATTATTCCAATCTCGAATAGCGCTCAGAAAAAAATGGCTCTGAGCACTATGGGACTTAACTGCTGAGGTCATCAGTCCCCAAGCACTTAGAATTACTAAAACCTAACTAACCTAAGGACATCACACACATCCATGCCCGAGGCAGGATTCGAACCTGCGACCGTAGCGGTCGCGTGGTTCCAGACTGAAGCGCCTAGAACCGCTCGGTCACATCGACCGTCGCGCGCAGAAAGATCGAACATTTATATCCTTCCGTACGAGCTCTGATTTCAATTATTTTAGCATGGTGATCGTTTCTCCCTATGTAAGTCAGCGTCAACGAAATATTTTCGCATTCTGAGAAGAAAGTTGGTGACTGGAATTTTGTGAGAAGATTTCTCCGCAACGAAAAACGCCTTTGTTTTAATGATGTCCATCCCAAATCCTGTATCATTTCAATGACACTCTCTCCCCCATTTCGCGATACCACAAAACCTGCTGCCCTTCTGTGAACTTTTTTGATGTACTCCGTCTGTCCTATCTGGTAAGGATCCCACACTGCGCGGCTGTATTCTAAAAGAGGACGGACAAGCGTAGTGTAGGCATTCTCCTTAGTAGATCTGTTACATTTTCTAACTGTCCTGCCAATAAAACGCAGTCTTTGATTAGCCTTCCCCACAACATCTTGTATGTGTTCCTTCCAATTTAAGTTGTTCGTAATTGTAATTCCTAGGTATTTAGTTGAATTTACGACCTTTGTATTTGACTAATCTATCGTGTAATAGAAGTTTAACAGATTCCTTTTAGTACTCACGTGGATGACCTCACACTTTTCGTTATTTAGGGTAAATTGCCAATTTTCGCACCATACAGATATCTTTTCTAAATCGTTTCCCAATTTGTTTCGATCTTCTGATGACTTTGCTAGTCGGTAAAAGACAGTGTCATCAGCAAACAACCTAAGACGGCTGCTCAGACTGTCTCCCAAATCGTTTACGTAGATAAGGAACAGCAAAGGGCATATAACACTACCTCGGGAAACGCCAGAAATCACTGTTCTACTCGATGACTTTCCGTCAGTTGTTACGAACTGTGGCCTCTCTGACAGGAAATCACGAATCCAGTCACATAACTCAGTCTATATTCCATAAGCACGCAATTTCACTACAAGCCGCTTGTGTGGTACAGTGTCAAAAGCCTTCCGGAAATCTACAAATACGGAATCAATTTGAGATCCCTTGTCAATAGCACTCAACACTTCATGGAAGTAAAATGCTAGTTGTGTTTCACAAGAACGATGTTTTCTAAATCCGTGTTGATTGTGTGTCAATAGACCGTTTTCTTCGAGGTAATTGATAATGTTCGAACACAATATAAGAGGGTAATCACAAAAGTAAGATCTCCTATTTTTTTATAAGTACAGAACTCTGTTTGTGCGGGAGTTGGTCACACTGCTATGAAGAGTGCTTCACGCCCTGTGTGTAAACATGAGTACGCCGCGCTGAGGCGCTCGGTCTTGGCTTGGCAGCCGTTGAGAATGGAGCTCCCGTTGGATGTTAACACCCAGTACGAATTGTGTCTTACTCGGTTTTTAAACGCAAAGAGCACTGCGCCTATTGAAATCCATCGCCAATTGACGGAAGTGTCTGGTGAGTCGTGCGTGGATGTCAAAAATGTTCGGAAGTGGTGTAGAGAGTTTGTTGCTGGTCGGACCGAAATTCACGACGAACAAAGGAGCGGGAGATCGTCCATTTCTGAGGAGACAGTGTTGAAGGTTGAGCAAAGCATGCGTGAAGATCGGAGGATCACCCTGGATTATCTCTGCACTTCGGTTCCTTAGGTTTCCCGAAGCACCGCTCACAGAATTTCAACGGAAACATTGAACTACCGGAAGGTGTGCGCAAGTTGGGTGCCACGCATGCTGACTGAGGACCACATGCGGCAACGAGTTGATGCTTCCCGCGCATTTCTTCACCGCCTTGCAGCAGAACAGGACAGCTTTCTGGACTCAATTGTCACGTGTGATGAAACCTGAGCATGCCACTTTACACCTGAGACCAAGCAACAATCACGCCAGTGGCGGCATGCTTCGTCGCCAAATCCGCGGAAATTCAAAGAGACGCAGTCTGCCGGTAAAGTCATGACAACCGTTTTTTGAGATCGGAAAGGGGTATTGTTGGTCGACTTTATGCCCACTGGGACCCCAAGTAACGCTAGGTACTGTGAGACTCTGAAAAAGCTCAAACGGGCAATTCAGAACCAGAGAAGAGTAATGTTGAGCAAGGGCGTACACATTCTCCATGACAACACTCGCCCACACATCACTCTGCAAACCATTACTCTCCTGCAACAGTTTCAGTGTAACATAATCACCCACCCACCCTATAGTCCTGACCTGTCGCCCAATGACTATCACCTGTTCCCTAGGTTAAAAGAACATTTGGCCGGAAAACGATTCAGCTCCGACGACGAGGTGAACGAAGAAGTTCATAACTTTCTGAACAACATGGCGGCGAGCTGATATGACATGGGCACAGCGTCTCCAAAAATGCATCGACAGAAATGGTGATTATGTCGAAAAATAGCTAAATGTTCAAGCTGTAAACTGATGTAAACCATTGTAGAAATAAACAGGTCTATGTACTTATAAAAAAATAGAAGACCTTACTTTTGGGATTACCCTCGTATGTTCCAAAATCCTGCTGCATATCGACGTTAATGATATGGGCTTGTAATTTAGTGGATTACTACTACTACTTTTCTTGAATATTGGTGTGACCTGTGAAACTTTCCAGTCTTTGGGTACGGATCTTTCGTCGAGCGAACAGTTGTATATGACTGTTAAGTATGGAGCTATTGCATCAGCATACTCTGAAAGGAAACTAACTGGTATACAGTCTGGACCAGAAGTCTTGCTTTTATTAACTGATTTAAGTTGCTCCACTACTCTGAGGATATTTACTTCTACGTTACTCACGTTGGCAACTGTTCTCGATTCGAATTCAGGAATATTTACTTCTTCTTCTTTTGTGAAGGCATTTCAGACGGCTGTGTTTAGTAACTCTGCTTTGGCAGTGCTGTTTCCGATAGTATCTCCATTGCTATCGCGCAGAGATTGTGTCTTGCCACTAGATAATTCACATACGACCAGAATCTCTTTGGATTTTCTGCCAGGTTTCGAGACAAGTTTCGTTGTGGAAACTATTATAAGCATCTCGCATTTCAGTCCGCGCAAAATTTCGAGCTTCTGTAAAAGATCGCCAATCTTGGAGATTTTGCATCTGTTTAAATTTGGCATGTTTTTTTTTTTTCGTTGTTTCTGCAACAGTGTTCTGACCCGTTTTGTGTATCAAGGAGGATCAGCTCCATCGTTTTTTAATTTATTTGGTATAAATCTCTCAATTGCTGCCGATACTATTTCTTTGAATTCAAGCCACATCTGATCTACACTTACATTGTTAATTTGGAAGAAGTGAAGATGGTCTCTCAAGAAGGCGTCTAGTGAATTTCTATCTGCTTTTCTGAATAGGTATATTTCTCGTTTATTTTTGGAGGATTTGGGGGTTACAATATTGAATCTCGCTACGACAACCCCGTGTTCACAAATTCCTATGTCCGTTTTGATGTTCGTTAACTCAGGATTATTTGTTGTTAAGAGGCAAAGTGTGCTTTCACAACTGTTTAATATTCGCGTGGGCTCATGAACTAACTGTTCGAAATAATTTTCAGAGATTGCGCTTAGCACAATTTCGCATGATGTTTTATGCTTACCTACGGAACTAAATATGTATTTTCGCCAACATATCTAGGCAAAATTAAAGTCAGTACCAAATATAATTGTATGAGTCGGGTACGTGTTTGAAATCAAACTCAAGTTTTCTTAGAACCTTTCATCAATTGTACTATTGGAAATGGGAGGTCGATAAAAGGATACAATTATTATTTTATTCCGGTTGCCAACAATGACCTCTGCGCATACTAACTCACAATAACTATTTACTTCAATTTCATGACAAGATCAAGTACTTCTAACAGCAGCAAACACGCCACCGCCATCCGTGTTTAGCTTGTCATTTCGGAACACCGTTAGGTTCTTCGCAAAAATTTCGGATGATCTTATCTCCGGCTTTAGCCAGCTTTCAGTGCCTATAACGATTTGAGCATCAGTTTTTTCTATTAGCGCTTGGAGCTCTGGTACTTTCCCAACACAGATACGGCAATTTACAACTGTTATACCGATGGTTCCTGTATCTACGTTCTTCCTATATTCAGTTTGCACCCTTTGTGACTGAAGCCCTTTTTGTTTTTTCCCGAGACCCTCTAACCTAAAAAAACCACCCAGTCCACGTCACACAGCCGCTGCTACCCGTGTAGCCGCCTCGTGCGTATAGTAGACTCCTGACCTAGTCAGCAGAACCCGAAACCCATGCGCCCTAGGGCGCAAGTCGAGGAATCTGCAGCCTACACGATCGCAGAACCATCTGAGCTTCTGATTCAGACCCTCCACTGGCCGGCTGGTGTGGCCGAGCCGTTCTAGGCGCTTCAGTCTGGAACCGCGCGACCGCTACGGTCGCAGGTTCGAATCCCCCTCGGGTATGGCTGTGTGTGCTGTCCTTAGGTTAGTTAGATTTAAGTAGTTCTAAGTTCTAGGGGACTGATGACCTCAGATGTTAAGTCTCATAGTGCTCAGAGCCATTTGAATCAGACCCTCCACTCGGCTCTGTACCAGAGGCCCTCAATCGGTCCTGCCGACTATACTGCAAATGGTCAGCTGTGCTTTCATCTCGCAAACAAGACTGGCGGCATTTACCACGTCTGTTAGCTGCTCGTAGCTCGTAACAAGAGAGAATCTCTTCCGATCCAAAGTGACACACGTCTTTGGTACCGACGTGCGCCACTACCTGCAGTTAGCTTCACCCTGTGCTCTTCATGGCATCCGGAAGGACCAGTTCCACGTCTAAAATGACTCCACCCAGTATGCACACGGAGTGCACATTGGCTTTCTTCCCCTTCTTGGCAGCCATGTCCCTAAGGGGTCCAACAATGCGCCTAACGTTGGAGCTCTCAACTATCAATAATCTCACCCTTACTGACTGTCCGGATCTTGCAGGCCGAGAAGTTTCCTCTGAAACAGGTTAGGTGACGGCATGTGGCTGAGCGACGGTGTCAGCCACAGACAGTAGCTGGAACCTGTTTGTCAGTCGTTTGTCAGACTAACCGGGGAGGCCTTATGCGCGGCCCCGCGAGAAGTCTCACGCCGCCTGCTACGCCACGGGGCGACCTCCCACTCGACCACAGGTGAGAGCTCAAGTAACTGGGGGGGGCCACCGGTGAGAACCGATCGGAGGACTCGGACGAACGCTATTCCCAACACAAACTTTTGTTGTCGAGACAAGAGATACATCACCAGTTGCATGCTGCTCTTCAGAGCTATAAACCATGGTGCAATGAAACCAGTGTCTACACAGAAATTAAAAACACATTTAAATGTAATTCATTTGTGCGACCAGTTTCGGCGTTTCAGTTCGCCATCTTCAGACCCCTGTGTAAAGACAACAATGATGACAATGTGAACTACATAATAAAGAGGTGTAAAATTTTAGAGATCAATTATATACATTGATAATATGTAGTAAACACTTAACAAAGACCAAGCTGCACAATGTGTGACATCTAAGTCAGTGATGAACTAAGAAATAAGACAGGGATCAGTTACACAGAGTACGAACATAAACTCGGGAACAAAATATAGATATGCCACATAACAGTTAAGTGAAACGACTGGCCGATGGTCATTATTACACGTCTTTATAATGTGACCACGGTATCACATAGTGTCAAACAGTTAGAGTGTAATGTTAATGTCAATGCCTGTGAATCAATTTAAGCAGAACTATCACAGATTGGTGAGTACAATCTGACGGTAAATTATTTATATATTGTCATATAGTAGTAAAATATAAAACCATTTATCGGAAGTCAACCCCACGTTAACTATCTGTATCATATGCTTCAAAAATATGTCAAACTATCAATCATAAAACAAACATATGATCCATTAGTTGCCCTTGTTACCACCTTCAATGTTCCCTTGCAGTCGGTTTATTGCATAACGTGTAGACGTTTCCACACAATTCTTGATTTTATACGGAGTAGGCATAAGGCCTCCATATACTCTCTGTATGTATTTTTACATCTGCTAGATACATTCGTTTGTCCACCCTTATAGACATTGACTTTTGATGTGTTGCTTACATATGTTGGGTAAATTACGACATAGATGATTACATATATCCAGTTCTGTAGCACACACATAAGTTTTGCCCTCATAAACGTCTTGTTATATCCCACATCAAAATCCGATATTTACTGCGCAACAAATGGAATCGTTCTCTATTTATGGTCCACTTTGCTGGTTTTTTTTCTTTGCTCACCTGACTACACTGAATATTTTTTTGATATGCTGTGTGCATATTCCACCACATTTCTTTAGACCTGCTTCATAGTTTACAGTTCGCTATATTATCTAGCCACATGCCTGTTTACCAGCAGACTTACCACTTCTTGATAATGTTGGTTACGACCTCTACCATATGCTTTTTGGAAACTTCTTACATAATGGGAATTCGTTACGGTACATTACATTAGCTTTACAGTCTGTATCATTAAAATTGTTCTTATTAAATAGGTGGCACCTTATGAATCTGTGATTGATATGTTATTATGACGTAAAATTGAATTCCTGCTTCTTTTACTGTATGGTACATGGCGGTATAGGTAGTTAACGTGGGGTTGACCCACGATAAAGGGTTTTATATTTTGCTAGTATATGACAACATATAAATAATTTACCTTCGGATTTTACTCATCACTATACAAGTGTGATCGTTTTGCGTCATTTGATTCACGGGCATTGATATTAGTATTACATTCTAGTTGTTTGTAAATACGTGACACGTTAATTATCTAAGAATGATATGTAATACTGACCTCCGATTAGTAGGTTTATCTTACTGTTATACGAGATATGTATATTTTATGACTAACTGAAACCCTCAGCTGCCGACAGGTGCTGTTGATATACCTCGATGTGGGCAGCTGAAAATGTGTGCCCCGACCGGGACTCGAACCCGGGATCTCCTGCTTACATGGCAGACGCTCTATCCATCTGAGCCACCGAGAACACAGATGAATAGCGCGACTGCAGGGACTTATCCCTTGCACGCTTCCAGTGAGACTCACATTCCCAACTCTGCACAATTCTACATATGTAATGTTCCTTATAGACATTTGCCCATCCATTCATTACTCGCGCACGCTTTGGCGATTCCCGTAAGAGTTTGGGCAACCTGTGCGCATTCGCACAGACGAAGGTCAATGGCTGGGTAGCCTTTAACTATATATATGATGACAGTAACTGTTCTCGAAAGAACAGAATACTGTTGATGGATAGAGCGTCTGCCATGTAAGCAAGAGATCCCGGGTTCGAGTCCCGGTCGGGGCACACATTTTCAGCTTTCCACAGCGAGGTATATCAACAACACCTGTCGGTAACTGAGGGTTTCAGTTAGTCATCATTTATTCCAGGGAAAAGCTGCACGGTCATCAACAGTATTCTGTTCTTTCGAGAACAGTTACTGTCTTCATATATACATGTATATTTTGTTAGCGAGTTTACATTCATACGTTGTGCAACTCTTCCCTCGTTTTATTCCTTAGTTTATCATTGACTCTGATGTCACACCTTATACAGTTTGGTTTTTGTTTTAAATTTTACATTTTACACTGAACAGCTGAAGTCTTTCAACAATCTTGCGCAAAGATGGACTTACAGAGAGTGTACACAAATCCGGATTTTGCTGTGAGGAATGCTACTATTTACTTAGAGTGCGCTACTTATAAGACATCAACATAATCGAATCGTTGGCAATGCGTAAACTGTTTTGAGTAGTACAGTGCCATTCACAAATGGAGAACTGGTCGACATGCCCTTAACTGATGACGAATGTCACCAAAATGTATCAAGAGTAGCAGAGCAGTACGCAGAACGATTCCCAGGTAGATGTCCAACTCATTTCACCTTCGTTAATACCATCAAATGATTTCGTGAGACTGGAAGTTTTGCCCAATGAAGGCTTATATAAAGCAAGATTACTACCAACGAAATTGCTCAAGTAGCGTTTCCTGCAGCTGCTGCAAGAAATCCGCATGTCACTTCTCAGCTAGAACAGAGAGAGATTTCAGCCAAAGAAATGACCAGTGTATTTTATATAGACATAAATTTCCCTCTTTCCATTTTCTTTACATCAAGAGCCACACCGTAGTGATTTCCAACATCGTTTTTAACACTATCAGTGGGTTCTCCAGCGAGACAATAATTTTGTGAAGAAAGTATTGCTTAGCCTAGTGATGAGGACACTTTCACAAATCATGGGAATGTAAAGTTGAGAAACATGCAATACTGATCAAAGGAAAACCCACACTGGGTTCGTTATGAGTTCAATCAACGATAGTGAAGTGTGAATGTTTGCTATGGTATAACAGAATAGTACGTGTCTGCCCTTGTTCCGTTGAACCTACAATGAACGGGAAAAAGTATACACATTTTTTGTAAATAGTCAACCCTTCTTACTAGGAAATGTGCCCTTGAAAACTCAGCAAATGATATGGTTCCAACATGATGGATATTCTGTCCGTAGTTCTTCAATAATAATAGATGCATTAAACTGCTTATTTTCACGCTGAAGAGTGAGAAGAGGCAGTCCTATTCAGAACTATCTAATAAGATCGCCTGGCCTGACGCCGTTACACTTCATCATATGCTATCATCTAAAATTTGTGGTAAACAAAGAGGCTCCAATGACTGTGGAGGACATGAGAGAGCGAATTACTGCCGCGAAGAAAGTGATTAGTTAAGATACGTTGACAGCAGTGAGTTCACCCGTGATGCAGTGTATACAAAAGTGTTGTTACACCAATAGTTCTAACTTTGAACGTACTCTTTGCAAAATTAATCAAACAAAATGTGATGCTAAGCCCGCATCTCGTGGTCGTGCGGTAGCGTTCTCGCTTCCCACGCCCGGGTTCCCGGGTTCGATTCCCGGCGGTGTCGGGGATTTTCTCTGCCTCGTGATGGCTGGGTGTTGTGTGCTGTCCTTAGGTTAGTTAGGTTTAAGTAGTTCTAAGTTCTAGGGGACTGATGACCATAGATGTTAAGTCCCATAGTGCTCAGAGCCATTTGAACCATTTGCGATGCTAAATAATAACGTCCTTATTGTTTTTGTTTCACAATTTTTGTTTTGTTTATTTCATTGATTATTTTTTACGTACGATATTTTATCGGTGTGGAAGTGACACAGTGCATCTAAAAAAAGAAGAAATTATTTTAATTTTTATTTAAAATAATAAATTTTATCCTGCAAATTCTAATAATTTTGTGGCTATTAAACATTTCTTTCTTGCCCCTTAAATGTTCTCGTGGATATCTGACTAGGGTTGCAGGGTCTGTTCCGCTCATAAAATAGCTGACAGCAGCACCTTTTTCCAGAGTCAGCAATATCAGCGTTTAGCGTCAAGTTAAAGATAAGGCAGTTACACGAATTATATTCAAGGTCACCTTCCCTACATACAAAGTGGTCAGAAACAGCCTGAAAAGCTTGTAAGGGTGTCCCAGGGTAGATGGCGCTGACAAATAATTGTTCAGAAAAAAATTCGATATGTGCACCATTTCCGAGTTAATTAGAATTGAAGTTAGTCGATAAGTCCATTTCTGGAGCAAATTTAAGTGGCCTGCCAGAGATGGTGTCACCAAATGCGTTTCTTCATTTGGTTTCCTAAGACCGAACAACAGAACGATACATAAATTGGACATGGGATTATAGTAAGGATCGAACCGGAGCCAAAGGCTGAGCAATCTCGTGAGCTATCATCTACGCTGTGAGATCAACTAAAATTGACCGTATCTGGCGTGCCACTTGAATTTGTGTGTACAACGAACTTAACGGCTAACTTCAAAGCTAATTAACCCAGAAACAGCACAATATATCAAATACTTTTCTTAACAATTATTTCTCAGCACAACCTAACCTGCAATACCTTTATAAGCTCTTCATATTGTTTCTGGCTTCCCTGTATATTAACCGCTATTGATAAATTATTCATCCACTCGTGTGAAAAATCTCAAATAGGAACCATGTCTAAGTGTATGGTAACATTCCCACCTGCAAGTCAGTTTCCATATAAGTCTTAGCCCCTCCCGCCGGAGGTTCGAGTCCTCCCTCGGGCATGGGTGTGCTTGTTGTTCTTAGCATAAGTTAGTTTAAGTAGTGTGTAAATCTAGGGACCGATGACCTAAGCAGTTTGGTCCCTTAGAAATTCACACAAATTTGAAAAATTATAAGTCTTAGTACCGATGATGAGAATGTAGTTGAAACGAATATATACTTAACTAATAATTATTTCTCTCTTGTTTCCTTACAGTTACAGTGAACTTACTGCAGCAGCAGCTGCTTGACATGAAAATAATGTTGTTTAACATCATTTATAGTTTAAATAATAGCGCGTGTGAGCATGTCAACGTGGGAATGATATGGGGTCATGAGTTCTATCTGGTGGTGGTACTCGAAAATCGTTGGTGTAGTGACGCCAGAGTTACACTGTTAATGGATAAGTGGGTGCGTTTATGGGGTGCTTCAATGCAAATTTCTGTTTTATTTCACAGGAAAGCTCACTCTCCCTCAGTGATAATGGGTGATAATACTATCACTGCAGCAGACTTCCCACAAAGTGTTAAACTATTTAATGAGAGAGAGTGCACTCATCTACAGGAGCACGTTTTTAAAAATCTAATATATGCCAGTCATGCAAACCAGCATGTTCTAGACTGTCGACTGTGCTGACAACCATACGTCTATCGATTCTACGAGAGAATGTCGAGTAATCTGTTGGAAATGATGCACAAAACTATCCACCCATCAGAAGAAACGAGCACTCAATTTTACGATTCACGTTGTGCATCGGTGCAAGTAGAAATGTATGAACCAGCTGTTCCAGATGTAAGCACACAACTACAGACTTACTTAAGTATCTTCATACACTCTGCTACATGTAATATTTCATAAATAAACCTAAAACGTAACAGCTACATATGTGTGTTTTTCATTTCTCTACAAAGCCCCTGTACGCTAATGAAAACACACAGTCGCCACCATGACTCAGTTGAAGCAACGTCCTTGTCACAAGGGTGTTGTAGTATCCACCTAACTGTCCAACCATCTTCCTTCTGATCGTACGTTGACGACACATATTTGTCGTGGCCCCAAGGAATGGAGACACTACCTACGTTTCTCCGACATTTGAGCTCGATAGATCTGAATATTCATTTCACCATGAAAGTGGAAAAAGATGGCAGCTTAAAATTCTTTGGTTTCGTGGTTAGAAGACAGGCCGACGGAATACTGTGACATAGTACCTACCACAGACTGACTCACACAGAGTTATATTTGCAGGCCAAAAGCTATCATTATCGTGCCCAATGCGGAAGTGTCTGACGCTTCCTGGTACGTAGTGCACATGTGGTTTCTGATCCTGACAGCCTGCCAGGTGAGCAGCAACATCTAAGGATAATGTTCCAATAGAACGGATACTCTGATAAACAGATGCGCCAAGCGTTCCGATCAAAGCGATTTCAGTGTGGGAATATAAATAAAGACACATAGGCACCCACTGCAACGGCCTTCTTTACCGTATTTTAACGGAATATGTTAAAAAATAGAAAGAATCCACAAGACACATGACATTAAATGCATTCTTCGTCCACCAGCAAAATTGAGGAAATTGTTGCGTTCGGTCAAAGATGATCTTTGCCTGAGAAAACGAGGCACATTTAAGACCCCTTGCACATGTGGGGATTCTTGTACTGGGCAGACATGTCGCACAGTGTAAGTACCTGTTGGACCCATAGATATACACGCCTGGGCCAATCTGACAGATCTGCAGCAGCTGATATTTGCTTGAACATGGGACAGCGCAAGTTTTACGAGAAGACAGAAGCTTTGTCCTTAGCATCAACATTCTGGGACTGTGCTCTTAAGGAGGCCATACATACCAGCACAACAGGTAATACTACCAACAGAAATGCGGGATTTCAGTTTAGCAGGAGAAAAAATATTATCCGATGTATGACCCGACACAGGGCGTTGTAGAGACTTAATTCAGCTTTTAATCACAGGAGCGTCCGGCAGCACAGTCATTACCCAATGCGCACGCACAGATGGCTTCTCTTCAGCTGCTGGTAGGGTCCACTGTGAACGGTACTTATATCCAATTGTGTCGCCCCCCGCCTATGTGTCAATCCTTCTTCTGGCATGATAAATTCAGAGGCGTATTTAGACGTATCAGGGGTCCCATATCACTCCGACTGCACAAGCCCCACATCATTACAGGGCCTCCTTCAGCTTGACCAGTCTCCTGGTGACATGCAGAGTCTATGGATTCATGAGGCTGTCTCCATACCCGTAGATGTCCATCCGCTCGATACAATTTGAATCGAGACACGTCCGACTAGGCAACATGTTTCCAGCCATCAACAGTCCAATGTCGGTGTTGATGGGCCCAGGCGAGGCGTAAACCTTTGTGTCGTGCAGCCTTAAGCTCCGAAAGCTCATATCGATGATGTTTCGTTGAATGGTTCGCACGTTGACACTTGTTGATGGCCCAGCATTCAAATCTGAAGCAATTTGCAGAAGGCTTGCACTCCTGCCACGATTAACTATTCTCTTCAGTCGTCGTTGGTCCTGTCCCTGCAGGATCTTTTGCCGGCTGCAGCGATGTCGGAGATTTAATGTTTTACCGGATTCCTGATATTCACGGTACACTCATAAAATTGTTATACGGGAAAAACCCTACTTCGTTGCTGCCTCGGAGATGCTGTGACCCATCGCTCGTGCGCCGACTATCACACCACGTTCAGACTCACTTAAATCTTGATAACCTACTATTGTAGCAGCAGTAACCGATCTAACAACTGCGCCAGACACTTCTCATCTTATATATGCGTTGCCTACCGCAGCGCCGTATTCGGTTTACATATCTCTGTATTTGAATACGCATGCCTATACCAGTTTCTTTGGCGCTTCAGTGTATTTTAGACTTTGTAGCTACAGACAGGCCTGACCTTATCGACTGCCAATATAGAGACAGGGATTAGTGGTCACGATGTCATCATGACGACCATAGTTAATAAATTTAAAAAACCACCAAGAAGCATAGGAGAGTTTTTATGCTAGAAAGAGAAGATGACCGGTTGCTAGCAGTCCACATAGACAATGAATAGTTCCAACATGACAACATGATGGACGTAGAGGAATATGGGCAAACTTCAAACTGATTGCAAATCATGCTCTGGAGAAGTGTGTGCTAAGCGGAATAATGACGGAAAAGGCCCATTGTGGTGTAACACCAAAATTCGGAAAATGCTGAGGAAACAGAGATTGTTGCACTCTCGCTACAAAACAGAACATGGAAATGCCAGCATCCAGAAGTTAGTAGAAATTCGTGCGTCTATAATAATATCGACGCGGGGAGTATATAACTTCCACTATCACAGCTTAATGCAACCTGCTCGCCCGAACTCGGCAACATTCACCTGCTTGTGACAGACCAACTGCACAAACTTGGCAAACTGTTCCAAATCCGAACGGAACCAGTGCACGATCTCTACCACTAAAGCATAATGCAATTTCAGGACCAATGAACAAAATGTTAAAGAAAACAAGTTGTATATAAACACAAATATTTTATTACAAATTTCACACAAAAATATTTCCTGATAACAACTGCGTTTCTTTTATCTTATGTTCTGCTCACGGCTGCTCTGTATGGACGTACTTTAAAAATTCTAATTTGCAAATTTCACCGTTTCCAACCAAATCTAATGCACTTTGTGGGAATGCCTGCATCTTCCTAGTTTTAGAGTCTGTTTTGATGATGTGACCATTTTTTGCAGAGAGAATCCCTATGGAAGTATCAGTTTGTTTATGCTTCAGACTTTTCACAAACTTCAAGATGTTTGGGGGAGAATATTCCCACGAAGGATTAAAATGGAAATGAAAGATTTCACAAGCTTTAGTCGTTCTGCGTAAGGAAGCGCAATGTGCTGCCCAAACGTGAGGAGGGAATAGTGCATCTTCTTCGTCAGCAATGTTATTTTAAGTTACATAATCGACAAATTTAGTGAGTTTTTGGTCTTGTGGTTGTATGCTGGCCAGATCAGCAAAGATATCAGGCACATCTTACGGATTTAAGTAAC
The DNA here is from genome assembly GCF_021461385.2 of Schistocerca piceifrons. Lineage (NCBI taxonomy): Eukaryota > Metazoa > Arthropoda > Insecta > Orthoptera > Acrididae > Schistocerca > Schistocerca piceifrons. The sequence continues at coordinate 598,608,569 of NC_060149.1, read as the reverse complement.
TAAAACCAAAGATGAAATGCAGCCACTGGCCCTCTTACCAGTTCTGATCTTTGTATATCGAAGCCAAACCAAGTGATTGTATTTTTCGCCATCTGAAATATGTAGAAAAAATAATGTTTGTGGGAAATTAAAAGGCAAAAGTTTTTTATCGACCGCGTCTTAAGCAATGTACACAACCCTTGGTGGCGTAAATGATGTAAAGCAAATTTCAGCAATAACTGTATTTTACTGTGTTTTGAAAAAAGGCCAATAATATTATACACTACGACTGTTTATCGTTCAATAGTAATACGGTTTTCTGAAAATAACAATCAGAACTGTAGTTAGAGTGGTTTATCCAGATGAAACCGACAACCAGTAATCTTGACTGATTGGAAAACAACCTTGATACTGTCATGGAAGGGCTGATCGAAGTCAGTTACAACCGTTTTTGACGTAAAAGGCATTTTCCTCTTCCTACATTCTTCTTGAACATAATTTCCAAAGGAGGCTTCTCATCTTTTATAAGACTGAACGCTATGGTATGTAGAGCTTCCAGGGTAACTGTGGATCTTGAACAATTGTGGAACGTGATTTGCTGCATACTGGAAAGAACCATCCAACAATAGAGTTTCCTGCTGACATACGAGTGGGTGTTCTATATTGGAGTCGATCGAAAAATCAGCATGACCAACTTCCATATCATTATTAAGGACAAAGGCTCTGCGTTTTGTAGTTGTCACCTCCATCTGCGATAAGGTAAACTTCGCGGGTCTTGGCAGTTTCGGCATGCTCTTCGAACAAGCGTGGATAATTTGTTGTGAACATACCTCACATCCTCCCTCGTTAGTGTGTTCACGACTGTCGGATTGCAATTTGTTTCTTTGCGTATAAACTTTGATGGTCTCTCATCTAAAGCTTCGCCTTTTTTTAGCAGCACTCGACAACATTCTCCTGTGTAACAAGTGTTCTGTAACTGATGTCTGGTGACGAGTGCATTCCGAACACAAAAATAATTTTTCGCTGCCTACTGTAAACTAACAGAACACCGCGAATTTCTACCACAACATTGCCATCCACGTCCTTCATTTCCCAGAACACTTCTGTAAGTTTTCAATTTATAACCATCGCTGGTTAAATGTGTATTACCACGATCACTAAAAATCGGTTGCAAAATGTGACTCCGCCACACTTTTAGCTTCCATCACTAAACTGAACTACTGAACGAAACACTATGTGATTCTGCACAGATGTTAGCGAGTTGCTGTTGTTCAAAGGACTGACGAGTTTTGTTAGGGCCAGGAACACCACCTCCCCGTTGACTTAGGATCGGGCAGTCCCGATACCTTGTGTACAGAGTTGCCGAGTTCGAGTGCGAGATTAACTGACCCTTTCACAGTACTCTTGTTGTGGTCACTACAGTTTGAATAGTTAGAGTCTGTCCAGTGAAACAACTGGCCAAGAACCCGGGATAATTCTGGTCCTGTGTAATATCACTAAGTAGACTGGGAAGCAGTGAGAATTTGGGTCTAGGAGGGAGGCGTGCCAGGGTAATCCATGCAGCTGTGTGAACCGCTGTGCCAAGGTGGCTTAGTGACTAAGGCACCTAAATAGTAGGCAGGAGACCAGGGTTCGATTCCCAGCCTTTCTACAAATTTTCACCCGTAGCTACGGTCTACATAACCAAAATTACTAAGCAGGTCTAAGGTGTCTATTCAGTCACCCGTCGATCAGTACAGCAATAGAAGACAGCAAAAGTAAAACTGAAGCTCTAAATTTCGCGTTTAAAAAATCGTTCAGCAGTAGGATCATACAGACATACCATCATTTGACCGCCTCTCAGGCTCCAGTGTGGAGAACAAAGAAACAGGCATCGCCGGCACTGAGAAGCAACTGCAAGGGTTGAAAAGAAAAAAAGTCAGCAAGTGCTAACGGAATCGCATTTCCGTTTTACAGAGAGTATTCTACGGCATTGGCCGCTTACTTGTTGTTGTTGTGGTCTTCAGTCCTGAGACTGGTTTGATGCAGCTCTCCATGCTACTCTATCCTGTGCGAGCTGCTTCGTCTCCCAGTACGTACTGCAGCCTACATCCTTCTGAATCTGCTTAGTGTATTCATCTCTTGGTCTCCCTCTACGATTTTTACCCTCCACTCTACCCTCCAATACTAAATTGGTGATCCCTTGATGCCTCAGAACATGTCCTACCAACCGATCCCTTCTTCTAGTCAAGTTGTGCCACAAACTCCTCTTCTCTCCAATTCTATTCACTACCTCCTCATTAGTTATGTGATCTACCCATCTAATCTTCAGCATTCATCCATAGCACCACATTTCGAAAGCTTCTATTCTCTTCTTGTCTCAAATCTCTCGCTCAGCACAGAGTCGCAAGAAACGCCTGTATATAGGAGGCGTAAAAGAATGGTTCTGCAAAATTACAGGCCACTATCAATTCGCTGGAGAATTCTTGAACGTATTCTAAATTCGAGTATAACACATTTCCGTGTCCACAAATCAATAGTAATTTAGAGAGTATCACTCGTGCCAGACTCAGCTTTACCTTTTCTCACACGATATCCTGAAAACCATGGATGAAGTGCAACAGGCAGATTCCATTTTTCTAGATTTCCGGGAAGCCTTGCCCCACTGCAGACCGTTACCGAAGGTCTTAGCATCCGGAATATGAGTAGGTTCCCAGACATGTGAGTGATTCGAAGACTTCTTAAGTAACAGAACCCAGTACATTATCACGGTGAGTGTTCGTCGGAGACAAGGTTATCGTCAAGGAAGTGTGATTGTACTGCTCTTGCTCTTTACATACACAAGCAATCTTTGGTTAAGGTGAGCAGCACTCTGCGGCTGTTTGCTGATGACGCTGTAGTGTATGGGGAAGTGTCGTCAGCAAGTGACTGTTGTTGGCTACAGGATAAATATAATTTACATTTGGTGTGATGAGTGGCTGCTTGTCCTAACTGAAAAAAAAGTAAGTTAATTCAGGTGAGTGGAAAAAACAATCCACTACTGTCCGAATACACTGACAGTAGAGTGTTGATTGACACTGTCAAAGCAATGAAATAATTAGGCGTAACGATGCAAAGCAATATTAAACAGAAAGAGCACGTAAGGTCGGTAGCAGGGAAGTCTACTACTGTGACCCATTCTTAAGCATAGTTCGAGTGTGTGGCATTCTCACTAGATCAGATTAAAGGAAGACATCGAAGAAATTTAGAGGTGCGCTGACAGATACATTCCCGATAGGCTCGATCTACACACAGGACGAAGTTCTTTTCGCGAAACAGTATTGAGGCAACTCAGAAAACCACCATTTCCAGCTGTCTGCAGAATGAGTCTACTGTCACTGTTGTGTACATAGTTCCGCGTAGTCAGCGCGTACACAGCTTTCCCACTAGAGCGCGCCCCGCTAAGCACAACAGCGCAGGCGCAGCGCTCGTCCGTCTCCGCACTACGAGATGGCGCTGTCTTAGAGACGGACCAAATTCTGCTTCCGCCGATCCGCGTATTAATATGTAACGCAGCCAATGAGATTGCTGCTAAAGTAGAACCTTTTCTCCTCGCGGATCACACTTGCGCAGTGATACCTGAACGCGCGAGGGATTATAACGGGTGTACAGACCTCCGATTAGTCAGTCTGCATTAGTCTGCATTTGTCTGTACCAGTCAATAGTCAAGTTTCAGTCTGCGCCTAATAAGATTACCATATTCCTGTACATAGCCATGAAAATAAATGAATAGACACTTTGTCAAGTATCAGAGATATGTGAGAATAAGATTAACTTACCAAGACCAAGGGAAGTTCAGATTGTCAATTGTAAACAGCATCCAGAATCAAGTTACGTAATGTCTATGTTTTTTATTATTTTAATAAATGTGTGTGAAAATTAATCAAGTTCTGTTTAAAGTTGGTCACCGTCAATCTGCTACTCTACGCGTGTAAGTGGCATTTCTATCGTCTGACCTAACGGCAGAAGATAAACACGCCACGATAAGCCCACGAGACATATTGCTGACACTCGTCTACTTCGTTAGAGGGACAAGTCAAATAATCTGATGGTGTGTGTACCGAAGGTCTTACAGTAGGCACACCACAGTCACCAAGGATCATTTCACATAATGACCCCAAAAAAATTAGGGCGTGTACGGAGGCAGCTGGACCACGCTTTTCTTCGCTCCATTTGCGAGTGGAACAGGCAAGAAAATAAGTCGTAATGGTACAAGGTTCCCCCGCCATGATGTATATGGTGCCTGGCGGAGTATTTACGTAGACTTAGATGTAGATATATGCGATTGTTCTTTAATACAGTTACCAAAATACAAGGAATTCACTATATTTCCTAAAAGTACATAATAGTATTATGCAAATCGTCTTTAAAATGACTTGCCGGCCGGGGTGGCCGAGCGGTTCTAGGCACTACAATCTGGAACCGTGCGACCGCTACGGTCGCAGGTTCGAATCCTGCCTCAGGCATGGATGTGTGTGATGTCCTTAGGTTAGTTAGGTTTAAGTAGTTCTAAGTTCTAGGGGAATGATGGCCTCAGAAGTTAAGTCCCATAGTGCTCAGAGCCATTTGAACCATTTAAAATGACTTATTGTCCAGGTCCATGCTGCTTACGTATACGAAGTAATTAATTTTCCAAATTTACGCTTTATCTCTACCGTATTTGATGTTTTATTGTTACAGCTACCATTTAGTGCCAAGTCCCTTTCTTTTTGTTTCTTTGAGAAATTTCGGTCATTATATTACACTACAATCTAACTATATGGGTTTGCTCATTTTTGTTGTGTGACTGGCGCCTTCTTTATGCTGGAGGGATATCGTCACGTCGAGGCATGCGGTCTGCACGTAGACAACGGTCACGTCGACCACTTCCGGCTGAGGCTGACCACCTCCTCGTTACCCAAGTCGTACTTTGGTAAATGTATGACAGCCTGACAGGATTTGTCATATGCAGTTTCCATTACTCTGTGCTGTGCTTCTCTGCCACATGTTCACTTATCTTTCCTTACCTCCCTTTTCGGTGTGTGTGTGGAAACAGCACATGTTTTCGCAAATAGCCCAGAGCATTGTCATCCTACATCCATCTTCTCAGAGTTTGTTAAATATGTATATGGTGAAACCTCTTTTTCCTCCCATGCTTACTTTTTTTTGTATGCCATATTGTACCTATCTGTTGCAGTGTATGTGTTATTTATATATAGATAGTAGTCACTGCAGTTTGTAATTACAACCTGAAGAGGGGGCTGTTATATAGTAAAACGTTACTTATCCATCTCTTAAGATACAATTTAGAATTATTTAATTTTTTGTACCATAAACTTGTTAAAATTTACGAAGACACATTAATGGTGAAAGTAATACACATGTTTTACATTGTTTTACATACATTACTGTGGTACAGAACACACTCTACAATTTTCACAGCTCACAGAAAAATATGCAATTCTCTTATCGAAATGTGAAAATGTCACACATGAATCCATACATATTATAAAGATGTATGTATGTTCCTCATCTCCTCGTAAACCAGTTGACAGATTTCAGCCAAACTTTTACGCATATCCCTTGCTGTTTGAAAAGGCTCTCTGTGGAGGTATGAATTACCTGCCTACCAAAGTGGAGGTGAAAATACAGTGTAACTCATACTTTATTCATCCAGTATTTGAGAATGAGAGCACTTACTACAAACTTTACACACAATTTCAGAGCTTTACAAAACTTTGTCTCGTTTACAACACCCACAAAAATGATGAAAGGAAAAAAGTTTATCTCTTACTACATTATAGTAGTTCAAGAAGTAAAGCTACTTCATGAAGCAGGATGTATTAATTTATTACTTCTTTACTACCAACTCTGTTCACAGTATATTTCGCAGACAGTATTCACATATTCCGCAGAATGTAGCTTCAAAAATTTTTCATTGTGCGACACATAGTTCAGGAGACATGACGTCAAATACTGAGATGCGTGAAAAATTTCCACATCATGCATGACATTTTAATTTATTGCTCTCTTACTACTAATTCTGTTCGGAACACATTTCGCAGAAACCAGCCGCATATGCCACTGGATATATCTACAAAATTATATCATTTTACGACACACATTTCAGGAGATACGGCTATGTGAAAATGGAACTGCAGGGTGAATTCGGTAAAGATACAGGTGAAGTATGTGTACAATTAGGTGTAAAATATGTTAAACGTATGTGAAATATATTTGACATATGGATCCGCAGAAAAAGCTGTGAGTAAAAAGCCCATCCTAAACCTGTGGAAAGATTTCAATCAAATTAAGTACATATATTTCTTATTATCTGGAGAGATATGCACAGACAGAGAGGGGAAAGGAGGAGATGGACACAGATGGCGGGGGGGGAAGGGGGAGGGCTGGAATGGACAAGGAAAGGGAAGAGGAGGAGATGGACAGAGAGAGGGGAGGGGAAGAGGGAGACTGAGGAGGGGAGAGGCAGAAATGCACAGAGAAAGGAAAGAGTAGGAGATGGATAGAAAGAGGAGGAGGAGTTGAACAGTGAGAGGGGAGGACGAGATGGACGGAAAAACTGGGGAGAAGGAGATGGACAAAGATAGGGGGTGGAGATGGGGTTAGAAGGGGGTAGACAAACGGAGCACATGGTCAGGGAGCGGAGGAGCAGATGGACAGAGAGAGGGTGGGAGGAGCAGATGAACAGAGAGAAGGACAGAAGGAGATGGGCAGAGAGGAGGTGGATAGAGAGAGGGAGAAGGAGGAGATGAACAGAGAGAGGGTGAAGGAGGAGATGAACTAACAGAAGATGTTAAGAAATGAATACCCAAGCAACTACAAGTACTCAACTACTTCTTCAATAAAGTAATAAAACTTCTCCACTAGAAAAGTAAAGGGCAACCTTTTCAGTGAACCAACTTCGAGTACTGGCATAAGAGAGACGGAAGAAGGGATTTCCATGCGTGTCTATAATTTCCTAGAAGTTAGGAGCAAATACAAAAAGATAAACCTTCTTGGCTCAGAACCAAACAGTGCCACGGGGCACCTACGAGGACTCGAATTTTGGGACTCGAGAGGAAACTTGCAGCAGGAGACTCAAATAATACTATTTATTTGCATTCAGACCAACCGCTATACTGAAGCCTCATCCTAAACAATAGAAGAAGCAAAGGATGAAACTGGTTGCACAACAGATGTCAGTGTCTGAGTCCTCGTGGGTGCGAGCTAACAGAAGTAGCAGTCACTAGCAACACCGTAAAGCACAAACTTTGAGAAGAGCAGCACTCCAAGTGAGAAAAACAGGCTGACAACGAGCGACGCGCATTTGGCGTCCTAACAGGCTGACTGAGAATTCTTTTGTTAAATCATCTTAATTCTAAAAACTGTATACTGTTATGTATATTCTTGGTTAATCACTGTAATGCTCTTACATTTTGCTCTTTGTAAAGTTAATTTTTCTTTTCACTTTTGCATGCACATGTAAACATAAATATAAAACATAGTTTCATTTTTCACTGTACTTACATATACATAGAAACATCAATGTAAATCATTGGTTACTAATCTTTGATTTCTACATAACAGATACATATACACAAAAACCAAAGTTTGCTCTCACTTTTTTTCGTTACATGACTGTACACACATTTGTTCGTTTTTCTTCACGTTAGACATACACAAAAATATCGTTTTAGAACATTGTGTATAAAGATAACAATAATAAACCTGAAAAATAACATGTATCCTTACAAAATTCTTGTTTACATTTTCCTAATGTGATTCGCAATACCAATTTTGTATGTACTGATAGAGTTTTGCATTATCTCTTATCTCTGCCTGTAGCTGGCACAGGTAACGAGTCTCTTTCCTCATTGTGTTCAAACGTATTCGAGCTTTCTTCTCGCTCTTCGCAATTTCCTCTACTTAGGGAAAGGGGCCTTCTATGATGACGATTCACAGGTGTTATTTATGGTCGTCCTTGCACACTTACTACCACAACAGTCATTACCCAAGTCTTTCCACATATACTTAAAACAATCTCTAAAGCATCTGCACTATCTAAACAAACATCATATAAACATGATGGTAACTACTACAACTCCTAGATAAGACCAGAACGAATAACGATACCAAGACACTTCTATTTCAGCTATTTTGCAGCCTGCAACTTTAAGGTCATCTAACTGTTGAATTACATGCTCCAACGGCATGTCCAACTTTAGCTCAGAAATGTTCCACTTTTCCTTATTCATTATACAGCAATCAATCCCCATATTTAAAGCTATTACTATGTCTTCACTGGTCACATTAATTCTTATTACTTGTTAGCACTGGATAAACACCTGTGACCCAAATCCTTTACATTTGCCTTAAAATGTCAGTCTCCCCACATCTTAGACCAGTAGTTATGTCGGCTTCTTGTAGTCACAAAAAACTGGCAAGTCTTCTTCTTTCAGAGCGCTAAATAACCATAGGTCCTGATTCAGCTAAATCCAAATACTATCATTTAGTTTGCAAACTTCTTAATACAGTCCTTGGGAATTTTTCTTACTAGTAGCAAAATCCCAGCTTCACACATTTCGTGAGCATACGTGGACATTAAAATCAACTTTTGCTTACAAATTTTGCGATCGCGATCAATCTCTTTACAAAACAGTTGTTCGTTACTCAGTTCTGCACAGCGCAGCTCCGATTAATCAATTAACAAACGATCTTTCTCTAGTTTTATGTAAATGAATAAACAACTTTGAAAGGTGAGGATAACGCTCTGTATAAATTAAACAGTTCATTTTCCACTAATGGGACATTCAGTACGTAACTTAACACATGGCCTGGGATAAACCAGTCAATATCAATTATGCGTAGTACATGGTATCCGCTCTGTTCTGTGACAGCATTTGGGAACTTTCTGTCTGTAATATCATCCAAAATTAAGTGCAAGTATTTAACTATTTGCACAGGGTTAATCTCTGGTCCTAGTACTCCCTTTTGAGCATTTACTAAGGCAGAAATTAACATCTCACAATCCCTTTCTAGCTCAGTGTATATCGATACCAACTGTATTAACTGTCCATTAACAGTTTTGATCACAGCTGAGTGCAGAATGCTTTTATCAGTGCTATTAGCATTTTCTTTCACGAACCTATGGAGCTTTTCCATATTTTTGACCATTATTTCCTCGTTACGTGTGAGGCTAGCCACTGTTTCACTGAAACTCGTCAAACTATCTTTGGTTACTGTAACTTGCTGTTTGGCCGACTTGAGCAAAGGTCTCTCTGTTCATTTTCAGTTAAATCAGTCTTTGATTTGAAATATGAGGCATCCCGATCATCTAATGTCCCAAACAATATTTTATTAATTTCATCCACGAAATTTAAGTCACCTCGTTTCTTGTCTCATGTCTTGCCAACTGCCCAATTACATCTTGCGAATTTCTAATCTTTTTAACGTGCTGTTCTAAGTCATCTTCTACAGCTGTACAATCTTGAGCGCTTATTCCCAAGCTTGTAAACTTATATTTACAGTATCCCGCAGATAAACGTCATCAGCTATTCCCTGAAGTTCCCTTGATTAATATAGCTAACGACTTTCCCACGTCACGCTGCAGATTTGTACCTTGCCAATGCTGCTATAATGCTACTATATACACTACTGGCCATTAAAATTGCTACACCACGAAGATGACGTGCTACAGACGCGAAATTTAACCAACAGGAAGAAGATGCTGTGATATGCAAATTACTTGCTTTTCAGAGCATTCACGCAAGGTTGGCGCCGGTGGCGGCACCTACAACGTGCTGACATGAGGAAAGTTTCCAACCGATTTCTCATACACAAACAGCAGCTGACCGGCGTTTCCTGGTGAAACGTTGTTGTGATGCCTCATGAAACGAGGAGAAATGCATACCATCACGTTTCCGACTTTGATAAAGGTCGGATTGAAGCCTATCGCGATTGCGGCTTATCGTATCGCGACATTGCTGCTCGCGTTGGTCGAGATCCAATGACTGTTAGCAGAATATGGAATCGGTGGGTTCAGGAGGGTAATACGGAACGCCGTGCTGGATCCCTACGCCCTCGTATCACTAGCAGTCGAGATGACAGGCATCTTATCCGCAGGGCTGTAACGGATCGTGCAGCCACGCCTAGATCCCTGAGTCAACTGATGGGAACGTTTGCAAGACAACAACCATTTGCACGAACAGTTCGACGACGTTTGCAGCAGCATGGACTATCAGCTCGGAGACCATGCCTGCGGTTACCCTTGACGCTGCATCACACACAGGAGCGCCTGCGATGGTGTACTCAACGACAAACCTGGGTGCACAAATGACAAAACGTCATTTTTTCGGATGAATCCAGGTTCTGTTTACAGCATCATGATGGTTTGGCGACATCGCGGTGAACGCACATTGGAAGCGTTTATTCGTCATCGTCATACTGGCGTATCACCCGGCGTGATGATATGGGGTGCCATTGGTTACACGTCTTGGTCACCTCTTGTTCGCATTGACGGCACTTTGAACAGTGGACGTTACATTTCATATGTGTTACGACCCGTGCCTCTACCCTTCATTCGATCCCTGCGAAACCCTACATTTCAGCAGGATAGTGCACGACCGCATGTTGCTGGTCCTGTACGGGCCTTTCTGGATACAGAAAATGTTCGCCTGCTGCCCTGGCCAGCACATTCTCCAGATCTCTCACCAATTGCAAACGTCTGGTCAATGGTGGCCGAGCAACTGGCTCGTCACAATACAATGAACTGTGGTATTGTGTTGAAGCTGCGTGGGCAGCTGTACCTGTACACGCCATCCAAGCTCTGTTTGACTCAATGCCCAGGCGTATCAAGGCCGTTATTACGGCCAGAGGTGGTTGTTCTGGGTACTGATTTCTCAGGATCTATGCACCCAAAGTGCGTGAAAATGTAGTCACACGTCAGTTCTAGTATAATATATTTGTCCCATGAATACCCATTTATTATCTGTATTTCTTCTTGGTGTAGCAGTTTTAATGCCCAGTAGTGTATTATTCGTTATAGTTCGGTGCGATCTATCCAGTGCTCCATTACACTGGAGATGGTAACAGGAGGTCTGTACCCCACCAATCCTTAACAATCTGCACACCCTAGTGAGTCACTCAAAATTGGTCGCATTGTCACTGAGTATTTCCGTTGGTATCCCTTAGCAAAATAAAGAGCTGAAAAACATTTTGCCTTGCCCATTTCGTCCAAAACTTCATCTAAACGTGGGAGTGGGAAGATCGCGATGATAGTAATGTCAGTTAGCTTTCTGTAAACAGCTATCGCTCTCCATTTCTTCATCTTTTTGGGAATCATGATTAACGCAAAATTCCAGCCGCTTGATGAAGATACTATTACACCATCCTCCAACGTTTGATTTATTCCCTATTGTACAGCCGCTTTCTACGCTTCTGATATTCCATAAGGATGAGAACAAATGACGCGTCCCTCTGCTTCGGGAATCAATTTTATTCGATGGCGAATTGTATCTGTACATGTCAACTTATCTCTTGACAGACGAAACATACCATTATAGATAGAACACACCCTTACTATGGGCCGGTTGTCTGCCGCATTTAAATCATACAACCGCAAATTCTCTTTTAATAAATTGGTATTCCTCTCTCTAGACCTTTTTTACCTTAAGCGCAGACTGCTTCAGACTTGTGCTAAACTGAGCATATTCTTCAACCTCAATTCGCAGCATCTCAATAGAAACCACATCCCCTCGTGTATTTAACACACTAATTAAACACGGGCTTTTTCATATTGTCACCAGTGCCTCTGGTAGGTACACACCTTCCTGTAATTATCGCTTCTCAGCAGTGTCTTCTTCTGGGCTAGTTCCTGCAACCATTATCCTCAAAATCATCTCTTCGCGAGTACCCAGTTACATTTTAGCCACCTGGCCTGCCACAGTTTCCACTCGGTGACACGCCTGCCTACTGGTAACTTGTTTTCTTCGCCATTTCCTCAGCGTACTTTTGTTTCCAGGTTCCATTGAGCAAATCAGTGAATTATCAACTCTGTTGCATTCGCCCTTTTCAGTTTCAAAATCTGTTTGTAGTTTTCCATGCCCTCACCCCTGTCCACTTGCCTCTTGAGCTTCCTCAGTGGCCTCAGTCACGGAGGTGTTTTCGCACCAAGCACACACAGTTGTCTGTATGTGCTCATCACAAATCCACTGAATGAATACTGCTCTGCTTAATTTTCCTACTAATGACAAATATCCTGCCAGTTCTGATGCTGACATCGCACCATAGACAAACTCACGAAACTGATGAAGTGAATCTACTTTACTGGCCCAATCTGGGATCGATTCTTCCTTTAATTGCCTACGGGTAAAAAATTTATAGGCATAGTATAGGCAAAGTATGCTTACATATATAATTTTTTAACAAAATATTCACTACTTCTTCTCATGTAGAAGATAATTCACGCATGAGCTGTTTACTTCATGCAGGACACTGTATATCGGTTTTCACGTATGTTATTAATATTGGATGTCCACATTATTTATAAATCTATTTAATGCAGATTTCGTACCACTGACAGCCTGGGGAATGACTTTCAGATCATTGTCACAATATGAAGGTACAATGTTGTCACACGAAAAAAGAAATGTTAATAAGGAACTTGTCACGGGCTTGTAGGTACATTGAATGTTGCTGAATATTGCCGAAAAAGTGGCGTGCGTTCCAGTGACAAATTAATGTGGAACTGCATTTGCATGTTGAAAGAACTAAAGCTCGCTGTGTTGTGCATAATTATGTATATGAGACAGTACGTGCAAACTTGAAGGGATATTTGCTGTGAAAAGATATCAGTCTACCACGAACCTGCACGAAATTAAAAGGAGTGTGACAAAAGTAAGAAACAGAGATGCATTGGCTAATCCATACGTACTGTACACTAAGGTGACAAAAGTCATGGGATAGCGATATGCACATATGCAGATGGTGGTAGTGTCACGTACACGAGGTATAAAAGAGCAGTGCACTGGCTGAGCTGTCATCTGTATTCAAGTGATTCATGTGAAAAGAATCCCGACGTGATTATGGCCGCATGACGAGAATTAACGGACTTTGAAAGTAGAATGTTAGTTGCAGCTAGACGTATGGGACATTTCATTTCGGAAATTATTAAGGAATTCAATATGATCCACAGTGTCAAGAGGGTGCAGAGAATACCAGATTACAGATATTACCTCTCAACACGGACAACACATCGGTCAATGCCCTTCAGTTAACGACCGAGAGTAGCGGCGTTTGCGTCAGTGCTTACAGACAAGCAACAGTGTGGGAAATAACCGCATAAATCAATGTGGGACATACAGCGAAATTTGGCGTTAATGGGCTATGGGAGCAGACGACCGACGCGATTGCCTTTGCTAACAGCCTCTCCTGGACTCATTAGTATATCGGTTGGACCCTAGATGACTGTAAAACCGTGACCTGGTTGGATGAGTCCTGATTTCAGTTGGTAAGAGCTGATAGTGTGGTGCAGAACCCACGAAGCCATAGATCAAAGTTGACAACAAGGCACTATGCAAGCTGATGGTGGCTCCATAATGGTGTGGGCTGTGTTTACACGGAATAGACTGGGTCCTCTGGCCCAGCTGAACCGATCATTGACGGTAAGTGATCATGTTAGGCTACTTGGAGACCATTTGCATCCATTCATGTATTTCGTGTTCCCATACAGCGATGTCATGTCACCGGGCCACAATTTTTTGTGATTAGTTTGAAGAACATTGGACAATTTGAGTGAGCTACCCATATCACCCGACATGAATCCCATCGAACATTTTTGGTACGTAATCGAGAGGTCAGTTCATGCACAACACCCTGCAACGTCAACACTTTCGCAATTATGAGCGGCTATAGAAGCAACATTGCTCAGTATTTTTGCAGGGGCTTCCAACGACTTGCTGAGTCCATGCTACGTCGAGTTGCTGCACAACACTAGGCAAAAGAAAGAGCGACATGATATTCGGAGGTAGTCCACGAATTTCATCACCTCAGCCCAATGTTAGATGCTGCTCTACTATCGGCGACTGCATTGTTAGGTGAGGCCATGATTTTGTTTACTGCCGAATTGTGCAGAGGTGAGTCGAGACAGCGTGACTGCGGTGTAGTTGTGCCTTCAGCCGTGTCTTGCCTGGCCATTGTCAACTGCCTGCTGCCCGCCTGGCCGCTCCCGACGCTTGTGAAGACAACTCGCGCCCTCCACTGCTGGACTGCGCTGGTGCCTCTGGTCATTGCCCTGGTGGTCCTGCAAGGACTGCACCCGCTCCTCTATCTCGTTGTTGCTCGGCCATTACCACGACCACTGCAGTGTCGTGTAGCCATTTAGACAGGCTGTCCAGGCTGCGCCTTCCTTTGTCCAGTGTCAATCACCAGACTTCTGCTTCTTTCTTCTTTTCTTCTCACTCGATCTCTTCTCACTGGAGTGCAAATGCTACATCTTATAAGTCTCAGAGCCGCCAGTCAAGTCATGACGTTTGGGCTGAGCATGTATGAAGTACCTATCAATCTCAAAAATCATTAAGGGAACCCCGTATCTGGCACCAGCGATTGTTTACCTATGTTGTATCTCGGCATAGGGAAGTGACAAGAAGGGGTTTACGGGTCAGTCGGCAATTTCAAGCGGTTAGGAGCAAATGCAGAAAGAGAAACTTTCAGTGATTTCTTGGATCAGCGCCAAGCACGGTCACAGGCGCCTACGAGAGGGGTGGATTTTGGCACTTGATAGGACATTTGCAGCAGGAGACTCAAGGAACTCAGGCATCTGGATAATACTACTTATTTTCATTCAGATTAACTACTACACTGAAAGCGTGTGATGACTGTAGTAAGAAAGGCGAATGATAGACTTCGGTTTATTAGGAGAATTCTAGGAAAGTGTGGTTCATCTACAAAGGTGATTGCATATAGGACGCTATTCATGAGTATTGCTCGAGTGTTTGGTATTTGTACCAGGTCGGATTAAAGGAAGAGATCGAAGCAATTCAGTGGCGGGATGTTAGATTTGTTACTGGTAGCTTCGAGCAACACGCAGGTGTTACGAAGATGCTTCGGGAACTGAAGTGGAATTCCCTGGAGAGATGGTGACATTCTTTTCGAGGAACACTATTGAGAAAATTTATGGCATTTGAAGCTGACTGCAAAACGATTCTATTATTTCCAGCATACATTAGGCTTACGATCCACGAAGATAAGATACGAGAAGTTAGGGTTCATACGGAGGCATATAGATAGTCGTTTCTCCCTCGTTCTGTTTGCGAGCGGAACATGAAAGGAAATGACTAGTATACTCTGTTCATCATAAGAATAAACCAGATGCAAACATTACGCAATGTATTCTTCCGCGTTTCCTTGAAACTCGTTGGATTTCGTTTCACGTGGAGCGGAAGCCAAGCTCTGTCCCATATAGTCAAGTACGATCATAAGGATGTGTTTTATGCTGTATTGCACGCAATACAGATTGAGTGATAAAGCTGGACAACAGCTTTACTGGTACATTAAATTTCGACAGCACTGGCCAGCCAGATGGTCCAACTAACCTGCAAAGATGTGAGCAGTAGCAGTTCAGACGTAAAAAGAGACGAGCAAAGAGACAATATAGCTTCAGATGTCATTTAATTTTTAAAGAGAATGGAATAATATTCGGCAAAACTTCAGCACTACCACACGCTTCTTAGGTGACGGGACGACAAACAAGAGTGATGAAAATTACTAACTTAAACATGGGGTAATTTTTCTGAGGGAGCTATATGTGGTGCAAAGCCGTACGGCAGGGATTTCGCCGTACTGTTAAATACTGAAGCCACTGAAGGTATTAATTACAGTCAGACGTCTAGTAATCTCTTAACTCTTTCCTTATCCGAAGCCGAAAAACACATTTCAGTTCTGGAACTGTCATCTGCTACGTTGATAACGAGTCGATCAACAATAGAATCCACGAAGCCACCTAGGTGCCACATTTTCTCCTCTTTTTTTTATGACGTGTCGTTTTATACGTCGCCAACGTTCGACAGTGGCGTGTGAAAAAACTGCGTGCGTTAGCTCCAAAACGTCTCGCAGCTCAACAGTTTTGTTATTTTTCGGACCGAATCCATTAACTTGGCTCCATATTAGTTCTGTTGGGCTCATACTGTATTCAAACAGTGGCAAATGTAAAAACGCAGCATTTGTATGGTGAGCTCGATATTAAGAAAATGATAGTTTTTCATGTTTCCACAACACTTATCACTCTAGTTCGTGTGAGATTGCATCAATGATATGAAACAATGGACATAGCCCAAATAAGGAGTATCTGGTTTTTCATTTTTGCCTAAAAAATTTAACTGTTGTGTTTTATTAATTTAAGCAACCTTTATTAACAATCTTTCATAAAATATTGATAATTAAGAATTTAATCAGGAAATCAAAAGAGGAATTTCGTGTGCAGTATGTAATTAGAAACAAGAACACGTGCATCACTCATAAAATATGATGTTGAATTCTATAATTACGAGATGTAGGCATTTCAAATTGAACGAAAAAAAATATGACTAAGGCTAGACTTCAACGCGCGATCAATGAACTGCACAAGGTTATCACTCTACTATACTACCTATTCCGCTACATACCCAATGTGTATTTGTATCTCGATTATATCAGATACAATCCCTTTGAAAAGTGGCAGCAAAATTAGTGTCCAGTCACTCAAGGATGAGACAGGAACTGAAATTGAGAGTGTCAAAGCAAAAGTGGAAATGCATAACTCTGTTTTCAAATGTTCTTTTACAAAGGAAAGCACAGGCATATTGTTCCGACTTAATTCCCATAGCACTAAAAATGTGAGTGAAATATACAGGGTGATTCAAAAAGAATACCACAACTTTAGGAATTTAAAACTCTGCAACGACAAAAGGCAGAGCTAAGCACTATCTGTCGGCGAATTAAGGGAGCTATCAAGTTTCATTTAGCTGTACATTTGTTCGCTTGAGGCGCTGTTGACTAGGCTGAAAACCAAACTACCCGAGGCAGCCCGTGACAGAGCACTTCATCACTGGCCTCCAAGAAGCCCTGATCTTACCCCCTGCGATTTTTTCTTATGGGGTTATGTTAAGGATATGGTGTTTCGCCCACCTCTCCCAGCCACCATTGATGATTTGAAACGAGAAATAACAGCAGCTATCCAAACTGTTACGCCTGATATGCTACAGAGAGTGTGGAACGAGTTGGAGTATCGGGTTGATATTGCTCGTGTGTCTGGAGGGGGCCATATTGAACATCTCTGAACTTGTTTTTGAGTGAAAAAAAAACCTTTTTAAATACCCTTTGTAATGATGTATAACAGAAGGTTATATTATGTTTCTTTCATTAAATACACATTTTTAAAGTTGTGGTATTCTTTTTGAATCACCCTGTATATTAAAGTCAGTTGCGTTAGGAAACAGCTGATGTTAAAACTAAACAAAGCATCAGGGTCCGATGGAATCCCTATCAGATTCTATGCCTAATTGGCGGTTGAGTTGGCCCGTCTGTTAGCAATAAAGTATCATATATCCCTCGAACAAATAACTGTGCCCAGTAGTTGGAAGGAAGCACAGGTCACGCCCGTCCACAAGAAGGGTAGCAAGAGTGATGCACAAAACTTCCTTTCGGTATCCTTGAAATTCATTCGAACATTTTCTGAGCTCAAACATATTGAGTTATCTCGAACAGAGTGACCTCCTCCATAACAATCAGTACAGATTTCGGTTTTGTGAAACCCAACTCGTACTTTTCTCACATACAGCATTGAAAGCCATGGATCAAGACAGCCAGGTAGATGCAGTAGTTTTCGATTTACGAAAAACATTTGACTCAGTGCCACACCTACACTTATTATCAAAAGTAGGATCGTATGGAGTATCAAGCGAAATTTGTGACTGGACTGAGAAATTTTTTGGTAGGGAGGAGGCAGAAACTTATCTTGGATGGACAGTCTTCGACAGATGTACAAGTAATTTCGGATGTGCGCGGGAAGTGTGTTGGGTTCCTCGCTGTTCATGCATGCTGTATATTAATGACCCTGCGGACAATATTAATAGTTACCTCTGACTTTTCGTAAATGATTCAGTTCTATACAGTGAAGTCAAGTCTAAACGAACCTGCACAAATACTAAGCCTTGATACGATTTCAAAGTGGTGCAAACATTGACAACGTGCTTTAAATGTTCAGAAATGTAAAACGAAATAACGTAGTAGCCTATATGCCCCATAGCAACTGCCCTGTCTGCCGAATCAATGATACGCGTGTACGGTACATTTAACCAAAGATTATAAAACTGTGTTTTACAGATATTTGCCTTTTGTCACGCGTAATGAAAACAAAATAAGATCTGATACCTCCAATAGCAAAATAAACAGTTCTTTCTGAGAACTGGGCCGATGGAAAATTTGTTATAAGTAAGGGCGATAATAGAATTTTTCGCGTAAGATCGATGAATTTGTGGATTACAGGTTAGACGAATACGTCTGAATCAGCGATATAAATTCCAGGATGGTATGTTCGATGTGTTGACTTTGCTGGTTACCTATTTCCCAAGACCATTAATTTCGTCTTAGAGCTGCTATAAATATTTGTTTCCAATCTCGATGCGCCTTCGGAAACGTCATAGGTTCAAAATGGTTCAAATGGCTCTGAGCACTATGGGACTTAACATCTATGGTCATCAGTCCCCTCGAACTTAGAACTACTTAAACCTAACTAACCTAAGGACATCACACAACACCCAGTCATCACGAGGCAGAGAAAATCCCTGACCCCGCTGGGAATCGAACCCGGGAACCCGGGCGTGGGAAGCAAGAACGCTACCGCACGACCACGAGCTGCGAACTCAGAGGTCAATATGCTTACATAGTATTTATTACAACATTCATTCGCCACGAATGGAGAGTATGAACAACTAGCTTACCAAGGAAAGGCAAATTTAATGTCTAAAAAGAACAGGGGCACTACAGTATACGTACATAAGACACACTTTTTCAAAAGTGTAACATGAACGAACGGAAATCTCTCTCGATATACACCGAACCCACAGAGGATTACAATTGGGAAGAGCACAAATACAGAGAGGTCAGTCAACGCACTCTGCAGCTATTGCTAACTGATATTCGTGTGGAAAGTTTTTTGAAAACAATTCGCTCACACTCTTTCGGGACACACAGGCCAATCAGTGTTACGTTCACCGGTGCCTGGGCAGCGGCGAATTCTATTTTACATTACATTTTAAAATAAGTGCACTACTTTCAATCTCTGGTGCGGACTTGGTCCGCTTGATTCCAAAAAAATTTTCTCTCAGACGTGACGAAACGCCGTCCTGGCGTGCTCCGGCCGAAATTAAGCCCTATACTCCACTATTTTATTCACATTTTGACGATCCCCCTAAGTTCAGAAGGAATCTCGCCCATGATGCTTAGATCTTTTCGTGCTACTTTGAAACATCAGCCAATGCAGGCAGTGATCACTTGTGTTGCGCTGCAGTATCAGTTACGCTATGTATGTTTTACTGTTGTTATTATCGCTTTGTTGAGCGCTAAGTTGAATTTCTAATATTACATGATGGGTGAGGAAAGTTTTCTTGGCATGTTATTTATTACTTTTCCAACTTCTCCAGGGTACGTAACAGGATCGTGTAAGTACCGTATTTTTAATGTCAGTCTTCTGTTATTCATGAAATATCTGTGTCAGAACCGGCTTAGTTTAGTGTCATACTCTTTGGTAGAAAAATGTACCAAATACGAATACCAATTACTCCGCAAAGAAAGTGCTTCCACGAAACATCACTTGTATTCGTCGAATCTCCGCCACAGTCGTGCGGCACTACAGGGATATGGTGTGTGTATGCGCGCGCGCGCGCGCGCGCGCGCGCGCGCCCGTGTGTGTGTGTGTGTGTGTGTGTGTGTGTGTTTTGCTTGCACTGAATAAGATGGCGCAAATTAGGCCTATTATTTCACGCCTTCCACCGCCCCGTTCTTCATCCGCCTTCTGCACCCCGCACACACAAAATATGGCCCGCCGGCCGCTGCGACCAAGCGGTTCTAGGCGCTTACGTCAGGAACCGCGCTGCTGCTACGGTCGCAGGTTCGAATCCTGCCTCGGTCGGGCGTGGATGTGTGTGATGTCCTTAGGTTAGTTAGGTTTAAGTAGTTCTAAGTCTAGGGGACTGATGACCTCAGATGTTAAGTCCCATAGTGCTTAGAGCCATTTGAACCATTTGAAAATATGGCTTGCTTTGACGTTGCACGTCATCAGAGAGGCCTGTGAAACAATTTGGGTTCACCGGACGTGGTTTAAAGATTAATTCAAAAAATGCAAGATTTGTTTAATTGACATTCTTTACTCTACAGTTCTGAATAATTTCCAAAAATTCTCAATATTAATATACCCCTTTGGTATGTAGGTTATATAGGTATATATATATAAGATAGCCTTTGTGTTAATTCCTCTCTCTCTCTCTCTCTCTCTCTCTCTCTCTCTCTCTCTCTCTCTCTCTCTCACACACACACACACACACACACACACACACAACACACAAACTTTCGCATTTCCAACGTACATACGATTTGTCAAAAGGCTTGCTAAAATCGCTAGACCATTAATTCCAGTGGACAAGCGACTGTCAAACTGCGTTCAAGAAATGGAAAGAGGTCCTAACAATTAGCCCAGTATCAATATTTTCAAATTATGTGTAAGGGGTTTTCTTATCCAGTGATGCATGCAATGTAAGTCAGGATTTGAATTACAGCTGGCCGAAGTGGCCGTGCGGTTCTAGGTGCTGCAGCCTGGAACCGTGAGACCACTATGGTCGCAGGTTCGAATCCTGCCTCAGGTATGGATGTGTGTGATGTCCTTAGGTTAGTTGGGTTCTAAGTTCTAGGGGACTAATGACCTCAGTTGAGTCCCATAGTGCTCAGAGCCATTTGAACCATTTTTTTTTTTTTTTATGAATTACAACGAACACCCAGTAACATATACATGAAGACAGTTGAACAAAGCCATATGGAACTACTCAACTATGGAGGAGGTGCTGGTATCGTATATGGTATTACCTATATTTGCTGATACCTGTATGGAGGAAATTCATCATTATAAAGAAAAATGGGGAATCAAAATGGTTATGAAGGTTGTAGGATCCTTCGAGCAGATTAGTTCATTGGGCTTTGAAGTTAGGTGAATGTAATTATGAGGTAGTACACAAACCTGCCAGTAAACAGAAATGCCAGTGGCTTAAGCAGAACGATTGGAGTCATACAAGCACTTGGCAGAAACCTTGCAGAGTGGCAATAGGAACAGACCACTGATGCAGACTGCCAGTTATTTAAGACACAGTTGCAGTTCACTATGCATGATGGACTGCTGTGT
Organism: Schistocerca piceifrons; assembly: GCF_021461385.2. Lineage (NCBI taxonomy): Eukaryota > Metazoa > Arthropoda > Insecta > Orthoptera > Acrididae > Schistocerca > Schistocerca piceifrons. The sequence continues at coordinate 598,587,169 of NC_060149.1, read as the reverse complement.
AGTATGGCGAAGTTTGCTCCAAACTCTGAGGGGCCTGCAGCTCTGAGGGTCACAGTTTTGAAGAACTCACATGAGCATGTATTAAGTTGGTGCATAAGTTCGTAGCATTACTGTGGGTTTATTTGTCAATTGTCATTTTTTTCATTTCTAGTTCACTGTTACTTTTTGAGTTTATATATTTTCATTTTGTCATTTGGAGATGATGAATGGAGCTGTGAACGCTAGGCAGTGGAGTGCCAAATGGAGGACTCAGAACATTTCTGGTATGTTCTTCTGTTTGAATTCAATATAGAGGTGACAACAGTGAAGGAAGCCACAAAAATTTGCATCCTGCATGAAGATAATGCCACTGGACAGAGGAGCTTGGCAAGAAAAGGAATTTCTCGTTTTAAGGAGAGTCATTTAGACATTAGTGACGCTCTACACTCAGGAAGACCTTGGGGATTTGATGAAGACCATTTAAATGCATTAAACCACAATGATTCACGTCAGTGTACTTAAGAACTGGCAGGAGCGATGAACTGTGATCATTCCACCATCGGGCAATAATTGCATGCAGTGGGGAAGGTTCAAAAATTGTGTGTATACACTCCTGGAAATGGAAAAAAGAACACATTGACACCGGTGTGTCAGACCCACCATACTTGCTCCGGACACTGCGAGAGGGCTGTACAAGCAATGATCACACGCACGGCACAGCGGACACACCAGGAACCGCGGTGTTGGCCGTCGAATGGCGCTAGCTGCGCAGCATTTGTGCACCGCCGCCGTCAGTGTCAGCCAGTTTGCCGTGGCATACGGAGCTCCATCGCAGTCTTTAATACTGGTAGCATGCCGCGACAGCGTGGACGTGAACCGTATGTGCAGTTGACGGACTTTGAGCGAGGGCGTATAGTGGGCATGCGGGAGGCCGGGTGGACGTACTGCCGAATTGCTCAACACGTGGGGCGCGAGGTCTCCACAGTACATCGATGTTGTCGCCAGTGGTCGGCGGAAGGTGCACGTGCCCGTCGACCTGGGACCGGACCGCAGCGACGCACGGATGCACGCCAAGACCGTAGGATCCTACGCAGTGCCGTAGGGGACCGCACCGCCACTTCCCAGCAAATTAGGGACACTGTTGCTCCTGGGGTATCGGCGAGGACCATTCGCAACCGTCTCCATGAAGCTGGGGTACGGTCCTGCACACCGTTAGGCCGTCTTCCGCTCACGCCCCAACATCGTGCAGCCCGCCTCCAGTGGTGTCGCGACAGGCGTGAATGGAGGGATGAATGGAGACATGTCGTCTTCAGCGATGAGAGTCGCTTCTGCCTTGGTGCCAATGATGGTCGTATGCGTGTTTGGCGCCGTGCAGGTGAGCGCCACAATCAGGACTGCATACGACCGAGGCACACAGGGCCAACACCCGGCATCATGGTGTGGGGAGCGATCTCCTACACTGGCCGTACACCACTGGTGATCGTCGAGGGGACACTGAATAGTGCACGCACGGTAAATCCAAACCGTCATCGAACCCATCGTTCTACCATTCCTAGACCGGCAAGGGAACTTGCTGTTCCAACAGGACAATGCACGTCCGCATGTATCCCGTGCCACCCAACGTGCTCCAGAAGGTGTAAGTCAACTACCCTGGCCAGCAAGATCTCCGGATCTGTCCCCCATTGAGCATGTTTGGGACTGGATGAAGCGTCGTCTCACGCGGTCTGCACGTCCAGCACGAACGCTGGTCCAACTGAGGCGCCAGGTGGAAATGGCATGGCAAGCCGTTCCACAGGACTACATCCAGCATCTCTACGATCGTCTCCATGGGAGAATAGCAGCCTGCATTGCTGCGAAAGGTGGATATACACTGTACTAGTGCCGACATTGTGCATGCTCTGTTGCCTGTGTCTATGTGCCTGTGGTTCTGTCAGTGTGATCATGTGATGTATCTGACCCCAGGAATGTGTCAATAAAGTTTCCCCTTCCTGGGACAATGAATTCACGGTGTTCTTATTTCAATTTCCAGGAGTGTAGATATGACATGTTCTAAGCCAAAATCACAAAAATCAGTTGGTAGCCATATGTGCATCTCCTCTTCCTCATCACCTCATCACCAATTGGCTCGTGAACAATGACCATTCCTCTCCTATACCGTTGCTGGTGACAAGAAATGCTTTCTCTATGCTAATGGTTGAGCCCAGATAAAACATCAACACCCCATACAAAGGCCTGCATGCATCCTCAAAAGATAATGTTATGCATCTGGTGAACAGAAATGGTGTGGTGTACTACAAATTGTTTCACCAAGATGTAACCATCACTTCTGACATATATTTTCAACAACTGAGATGTCTTACAGATGCATTCCCAGAACAGTGACGAGGAAGACTGCACAAAGTAGTGTTACCCACCCACATTCTGCTAGACTGACAAAAAACACGATACAGGAGATGGGCTGAATAGCCCTTCTGCACCTATCTTATTCACCAGATTTTGTACCCTCAGATTTTCATTTTTTCCACTCCCTGTCAAACAACTTTCAAGGAACCTCCTTTCCAGATGAAAATGCACTTCGAACACGACTCAATGAATTCTTTGCCTTAAAACCACATGAGTACTACTGTTGCAGAACCAAAAAATTTCCCCAGTGTTGACAGACTGCTGTAAATAGTGAAGGAGAACATATTACTGATAACTAAAATCTCTGTTATGTGTGTTTATTAAACTTAGGGAAAATGCTATGATCTAATGCACCAACCCAGTATTAGCAGCCACAGCTGAAGGACAACTATTGTCAAATAGCTAAATGATACTGGTGGAGGACAAAGACATTTCCAGTTTGTGAGGAGATGCATTCCATTTGCATAACATGTTGATCTCAGTAATCACAAAGATTACCAGCAAGCAATCTAAGATGGTATGAATGAACATTTTGGATCCATTCAATCTAACACCAGTGGGTAACTGCTATCTGTTAACCATCATGGGCCACTTTTCATATTACACTGCAATGGCTACAGTAAGAGTACAGTGACACTTGCAGTGGTAAACAACTGTTTATTAAAATTTAGTTTTTCCAGCACAATAATAACAAATCAGGGTATCAACTTCATGTCCAAGCTAATTAAACAGCTGTGCCATCTACTACAAATCCAGAAGCTCAGAACTAGTCTGACCCACCATCAATAAAATGGAAGAACAGAATGTGTGTCCATTGCACTGTCAGAAAATGTGAATTTATTATGTGAACTCCCAGTGACTGCCCTATGTCATAGCTGTGTACAATTCTAAAGTGCTTGGCAGCCTTGGGCTCTTGCCATATGAGATCATATACAGTAGAAGGATGTTGTCACCTTTTGAAGTGATTATACGTAAAGTTGGGGAAAATGGAGAGTTGCAAAAGTGCCTCGGGCTGTGTGGAGACAGATTTTAAAAAAAAAAAAAAAAAAGTGCTCGATCATCTAGAACAAAGGGATGACATGTCGCTAACCCAAATCAGTAGAAAATCAGCATTGGCAAATTCCTACACACTACAGGACAATAAAATTCTTTAAGCAGTACCAAGGGCCATATCAGGTCATCACTTTACTACAACTGCTTCTGCTACAGCAGGAAAATTTAAAACTAAGACGGTAAGGAAGGAAGTGAGAACTGATGAGTAGAATGCACATGGAATGACATATGCACACAGATCACATCAGCAGATCTGTGTGTTCAGAGCCTGTTGGGCCATCTGGAGAGGTCACTCTGACATGTAAGTGAATTGTAAAACTTGTTCCTGAAACCTTTGTAAAATGTTGGTGATGATGTGATTCTTCAAGAGCAGCTCCACCATGTCAGTGTGCTGCTACAAATACACCAACCATTGCCATCTCCAGTGCCTTCAACACCACTGCCACTACATCAGGTGAAATTTCTTCGATATGTTGGACTGCTGCAGTTGTGGCCATTGGCATAAACAACGTGACATCAACCAACATTCTGATCATCTGAACATCGATGGCAGGTCACACCATTGCCCCACTTTCTGTCATTATCACTGGCATATCCACCACCATTCACAGTGCAATCATCATCATCACTGCAGTGCAACAGCTTCTTCCTTCACTGAGACTATTTGATTTGGTAATAAGTTCAGGTGGTGAGGGTAGTGCTGAATTTGTGCCATTAGAGTCCTTTATGTATGAACCAAGGCTGCAGTGTTCTCCTCCCACTGCCAATGGTAATCAGTACCACACCTTCTCATGTCAATGGTGCTAATGATTATGATTAGATTAGATTAGATTCAGTTTAGTTCCATAGACCCAAAAAAGATGTGATTCTCATTGGTGTGGAACATGTCAGAAAGTATAACATAAAAAACATAACATATTTGAATATAGTACTTACTACCTTGGTCATTTGTCAGAAGATTGTCAAAATAGATGAATACATTACAGTAAACTGGAACTGCTAATATTTACAGAATTAATACCCTATCAGAATGAAAATATTGTTACGCACTTTTAATAAATTTATCATACAAAAAATACCTAATCTTAACTGTTGTGATCAAGTGCTGTCAAAACTGAAATCTAACAGAGATTTTTACTTAAGCTGGCCTAACAGTTCCTGTTAAGACATTCATCTATAGAGTAGAAGGTGTTGCCTATCAAAAAGTCTTTCAAACTCTGTTTAAACCGTTTTTAATGGTTGCTGACAATTTATTGAAAATGTGTTTTCCTGAATATTGGACCCCATTTTGGACCAAGGTAAGTGATTTTAGGTCTTTATGTAGATTGTTCTTATTCCTAGTATTCATACTCCTTACTGAGCTATTGGCTGGAAATGGAGATATATTACTTGCAACAAATTTCATTAAGGAATAAATATACTGAGAAGTAGTGGTTAGAATACAAACTTCCTTGAACAGGTTTCTACATGATGTTCTTGAATTTTCACCACAAATGATTCTTATTATGCTTATCCATTACAGATATTTTACAACCAAGGCTGTATAATGAATGTAAATAACCTATATAAAACTGCAACCAGTTACTGTTTTGAATAATTATGTTTTATTCCATGAACCGATTTTCGAACCTTTTCAGGTTCATCTTCAGATAGTTTCAGAAAGTTACAGCATTACTGCTAGTGTGTCCATCTGTCTGCCTCCGTTTTGATGTCCAGTTGTTACATCACTGCACACACTTCCACACAAACTACCGGGTAATCAAAAAGTCAGTATAAACTTGAAGACTTAATAAACCATGGAATAATGTAGATAGAGAGGTAAAAATTGACACACATGCTTGGAATGACATGGGGTTTTGTTAGAACAAAAAAAAAGCAAAGTGTTGATAGACGCGTGAAAGATCTCTTGCGCACGTCGTTTGGTGATGATTGTGTGCTCAGCCGCCATTTTCGTCATGCTTGGCCTCCCAGGTCCCCAGACCTCAGTCCGTGTGATTATTGGCTTTGGGGTTAACTGAAGTCGTAAGTGTGTCATGATCGACCGACATCTCTAGGGATGCTGAAAGACAATATCCGATGCCAATGCCTCACCGTAACTCCGGACATGCTTTACAGTGCTGTTCACAACATTACTCATCGACTACAGTTATTGTTGAGCAATGATGGTGGACATATTGACCATTTCCTGTAAAGAACGTCATCTTTGCTTTGTCTTACTTTGTTATGCTAATTATTGCTATTCTGATCAGATGAAGCGCCATCTGTCGAACTTTTTTGAACGTTTGTATTTTTTTGGTTCTAATAAAACCCCATATCATTCCAAGCATGTGTGTCAATTTGAACCTCTCTATCTACATTATTCCGTGATTTATTCAGTTTTCAAATTTATGTATAAAACATTCTCGGTATTCTTGCCACGTCAGTTCTAGATAAAATCTCGAGCTTTCGACGATTACCTCCATCGTCATCGTCAGGAGCTGACTGTCTCCACTGCAGCTATGGTAGCCTCTATATAGCCCGAAGACAGCTTCTGATTGGTCGGCTTATGATTGGTCGGCGATTACGTGCTGCTGTCTCAGATGGCGTCACTGTGTGCGCCGGTGGTGCCACCACTTCCGTTTGAACGGAAACATTGTAAGGAATGTCTCTGCTGCTTCTCTGCATCAAGTGCTCATTTCCACACACAACTCAGATGGTATCCGCTATCGTGGTTAAAGTTCTTTTGGCTCATTCTTATTTCAACAGCCTCCTTAATAACAGAATCCCAGTACGTGGAGGCATGGGACATATCGGCAGTTGCGGAGCACAGCCTCACAAACAAACATAAAATATCGTTCGATGAAACTAAAATTCTGTCCCATGCCTCCATGTACTGGGATTCTGTTATTAAGGAGGCTGTTGAAATAAGAATGAGCCAAAAGAACTTTAACCGCGATAGCGGATACCATCTGAGCTGTGCGTGGAAATGAGCGCTTGATGCAGAGAAGCAGCAGAGACGTTCATTCCAGGGTTTCCGTTCAAACGGAAGCAGTGGCGCCACCGGCGTACACAGTCACACCATCTGAGACAGCAGCACGTAATCGCCGACCAATCATAAGCCGACCAATCAGAAGCCGTCTTCGGGCTATATAGAGGCTACCATAGCAGCAGTGGAGACAGTCAGCTCCTGACGATGATGATGTACACTGACAGTGAGACTTTTCCAGCATCCAGCATGTGCTTTACAACTGCTGCTTCTAACAAAGATCTTGAAAGAAAGATATGGCATAGGCCAACTTTGCACAGAGATGTAGTTTGTCCTTTTTACATGTATTAAGGTCGATATAAGGGCATTTATTTTAATCATACTGGCGATAACATGAGAGCACAAAATAAAATAAATAAATAAATTACTACAAGAACAAACATCAGGTGATTTGATAAATTATTTCTATTTGTATATTACGTATAATACAGGCAGTTAATGGCATTTTTTTAAACATGATTGGCATTAACATGAATGCCCAGGAATCAGTGATACAGAGTTATTGTATCTGCTGTGAGATGCAGCTGTCTGTTAGACTAAGACCTTCATATTTAAATTTAAATTAATAACAAACTTTCTGATGAACTGTTGACTTATTTCTGTTGTTATGTTAACATGATTGGGGTATCAGCAGGAGTAGATTCTGTTTATTTTAGCTAAAGGTATATGTATAAAAGTTATAGTGATTGTGATGGACTAAAGCAGTTTGTATGGCTGTACACTTTATATTTAAAAACCATGAGCAAAAGTTCTTTAACTGTTGACTTATTTTTATTCTAACATTAAAGTGATCTGGAATATTGGTAAAGGCAGCTTCCGTTTGTTCCAGCTAGAAGTAATAGGTATAAAAGTACTGATTTATGTTAGCTGTAGAGGGCTTTCACATTTAGAAATATAGTACAGGTTTTATTCTGTGGTAGGGTATTACATTGGCACCAGTGTAGTCAGAATGTAAGGAGAGGGAGGGGGGGTCGTTTGGGGGGGGGGGGGGGGGGGATCGGGAGGCGGTGTAGGGTTTGTTGGGTGGTTACGTGTTTTGAACTAGTAGTAGATCTTCAAAGTTCTGAAGGAAAAATAGTCACGGTTCTAAAATATCCGTAATGGATAAGCACAATCTGTTGCTACCACGCCAGGTAATTAGAACAATGTGCGAATTTCGGCAATGTAAAGTTAAACTAACAAAAACTATCCTTGCAATAAGATTTAACAAAAAGTGTCTCTCAGAAAACATGACTCCAAATTATATCAGAATAAAAATAATGAGTCAAAGCATGTCAGCCAAGATAGCAAAAGCATGATGTGAAATTATTTCGTTAAAAACTGAAATCAGGTCTCTGTACAAAAAGAAAGATCTTCTCAGTTCAAAGCTGTACAATATGCACATAGAACTTAGTCATAAACTTGTTGCTCATGTATTCATGGTATGCTCTAATTTCAAAGAATGCAGTAAAGTCCCCCAGTATCTTTTCTCAAACAGAACATAAGTTTTTTGATAAAATGATAAATACCACAGAAATATGCTTTAGTAGTAATGAATTAAAGGTTTTAAATAAAGGCCTTAAGCACAACATTACCCCATCACTAAATAAAAGCAACATTAAAGACCTAATAGTTAGCACAAAAATTGCATGCACAGCAGCTAAACTAAAACACAATGAGCAAAATGCTATAGCTCGTAAGGCAAACAACATCATTATGAGAAACATTCACCAGAACAAAATGTACGATAAGATGAATATTGAACATAGGACATTACATGACATAATCAAGAAACTTTCAGCAGAAAATGCCCTCATTGTCAGAGCAGACAAAGGCAACACAGCTGTTGTCATATATGAATCAGACTACATTAGCAGAACTTGTGAATTCTTCAGAAACAACAACATAAAGGAAGTAGCATATGACCCTACTCCCAAATTCCATAATAAAATTAAAAAGTTGCTTAAAAACTGCAACTTCTTGTTGACACCATTAGAAGTAAAGCACTGTATAGTGATGAACTGATCAGCACCAAAACTGAGATCACAGCCTAAGATCCACAAACCAGAATGGCCGACATGTCCCATTGTGAACTCCATCAAGAAACTTAATGATATTATCCGTAAGGCATATGTATTTGAAAATAGCTTCTCCATCAAAAACAATTATGGACTCATCAATAGTATAAAAGATATCCCGATCCGTGTCACAGCTAAATTTGCGTCTCTTGACATAGTCAACCTATATACAAACATACCTGTCAAAGGAACAACTAGTTTAGTAAGAAATAACTTACTCAAACATGGGACAATGGGTAGAGCTGAAGTCTATGAACTCATAGAGATCCTGGAGCTTATATTATCCCACAACTACTTCTTGTTCAAAAACAAGTCTTACATTCAGGAAGATGGATAGATGGATTGGGGGGGGGGGGGGGGGGGGGGGGGGGGGGGATCGGGAGGCGGTGTAGGGTTTGTTGGGTGGTTACTTGTTTTGAACTAGTAGTAGATGCAGGCATGCTAGCAGACATATATATCAATAAACTTGAAAACAACTTTTTTAGATCCCAAACCCAAATAAAAGATAAGCTGCTTTATTACAAACACTGTGTTGATGACACTCTCATTCTGTTCTATGGAACGACAGAAGAAATAGATAATCTAGCCAAAGAACTTAATGAAACACACAATAAAATTCAATTCACAGTAGAACATGAAACAGCAGAAGGCATTAACTACAGTAGAGTGTCGATTATCCGAAGTAATTGGGGGACATGGGTGTTCGGAAAACTGGTTTGTTTGGATAATCAAACTGTACATGTTTATTTGCCAAAAAGAAGTACTGTACAGTAAATTTATTCATAAAAACAGGCATCTCTTTTAGTATTACAAAGTAACATACAAAGGCAACTTCAGTAGGAATATATAGTATGTGGCACAGTTTATTAAACAAAAATATATACATACTACATACGCATTTTGCATGAACAATACACACAGTATACAAAATTAAAATTTGATAAAGTGGTTGCAGATTCACCATCTTCTAACCTTTTAATAATCTTGTACTTGTCCCTCATAGAAAGGACAACACGTTTACATTTAAGCATTTTGTATCATCAAGTTTACTTCTTCATGCAGCAGCACACAAGTGGTCGTAACAGAGAACAGAAGGTGACTGTTTGCACCATGAGAAGCTCTTCTTGGCGGCACGTAACCCTTCAAACTGCACGAAGCGGCACGCCTCAACTCTAAGCTGGCGCAGCTGTTGCTGTGAATAGCTTTGATACTACCGCTACTTCTACTGCTAGTGCCAAGCTGACAGAAGTGTGCTGATTGTTGAAACACAGCGACTGGCGGCTTGGCCGGTCAGCAGCGCCTTGTGAAGGCTCCATTAGAAGCAATGTTCCGCCAGCGGTGGCCCAGTGCAGCAACTACTGTAGGAAACTTGGTTTGGGAGTGAGGGGGATGATGGATGGTAGGGTGGGAGAGTAAAAGGTGCGAGCGAGTACACAGTTTGGTTAAGCGGTCGTTCAGTTGACCGACGTTCGGATAATCGACGCTCTACTGTATCTTGATCTCAAATAAAAATCAAAAGCATAAATTTCAACTTTTCAAAAAACCAACCACCACCAATGTTACCATACACAAATACTCTTGCTATCCAGACCAACATAAAAAAGTATTCTTCAGAACAATGGTTAATCGCATGCTTAAAATCCCAATGGACACAAACGAAAGACAAAAAGAAACAGATATTATCAAAACAATTGCCTCCAGCAATGGGTACAACCCTGCAATAATAGATAAACTAATCTATACAGCAAAATTAAATCAACCAACTGCTGAACAACCACCCACAAAGAAGAAGACCATATTTATAAGCCTGCCTTTCCTATGGAAGATTTCTCACCAAATTGTCAACCTCTTCAAGACATACAACATAAAAATAAGTTTCTTCACCAACAACAAAATACAAAAAAAATCATACACAGCACCAAAACTACTATACAACAGTATCAAAAGTCAGGTGTGTACAAGCTCATTTGCAACTCATGCCCAAGCTTTTATATTGGACAAACTGCTAAAAGCTTCACAACAAGATTTATGGAACACACAGATTCACTCCGTCTTAACAACCTGAGTAAGTCCAGCTTTGCCTCACATCTTGTCCAACACAATCATTCTGCAAACAACATAGAACAGAATCTCCAAATACTCGAGTTTGCCAACAAAGGCACAATACTTGACCTTCTTGAAGAAACTGAAATTTTTATCAACACAAATACAGCACCTGACTACCTACTCAATGATCAAATTGAACTGAGAAACAAATTTTTCCATCAGAACTTTGAAGATCTACTAGTTCAAAACAATTAACCACCCAAAGAACCCTACACTACCTCCCCATCCCCTCCCCCAACGACCCCCCCATCCCGCTCCTTACATCCTAACTACACCAGTGCCAATGTAATACCCTAACACAGAATAAAACCTGTACTATACTTCTAAATGTTAAAGCCCTCTACTGCTAACATAAATCAGTACTTTTATACATATTACTTCTAGCTGGAACAAACAGAAGCTGCCTTTACCAATATACCAGATCACTTTAATGTTAGAATAAAAATAAGTCAACAATTAAAGAACTATTGTTCATCATTTTTAAGAATAAAGTGTACAGCCATACAAACTGCTTTAGTCCATCACAATCACTATAACTTTTATACATATACCTTTAGCTAAAAAAAACAGAATCTACTCCTGCTGATACCCCAGATCATGTTAACATAACAACAGAAATAAGTCAACAGTTCATTGGAAGGTTTGTTATTAATTTAAATTTAAATATAAAGGTCTTAGTCTAACAGACAGCTGCATCTCACGGCAGATACAATAACTCTGTATCATCAATTCCTGGGCATTCATGTTAATGCCAATCATGTTTTTAAAAAATGCCATAAACTGCCTGTATTATACGTAACATATAAATAGAAATAATATATTAGATCATCTGATGTTTGTTCTTGTAGTAATTTGTTTATTTATTTATTTTATTTTGTACTCTCATGTTATCACCAGTATGATTAAAATATTTCCCCTTATATCGACCTTGTTGTTGTTGTGGTCTTCAGTCCAGAGACTAGTTTGATGCAGCTCTCCATGCTACTCTACCCTGTGCAAGCTTCTTCATCTCCCAGTACCTTCTGCACCCTACATCCTTCTGAATTTGTTTAGTGTATTCATCTCTTGGTCACCCTCTACGATTTTTGCCCTCCACGCTGCCCTCAAATACTAAATTGGTGATCCCTCAATGCCTCAGAGTATGACCACCAACTGATCCCTTCTTCTAGTCAAGTTGTGCCACAAATTTCGCTTCTCCCCAATTTTATTCAATACCTCCTCATTAGTTATGTAATCTACCCATCTAATCTTCAGCATTCTTCTGTAGCACCACATTCTCAAAGCTTCTATTCTCTTCTTGTCCAAACTATTTATTGTCCACGTTTCACTTCCGTACATGGCTACACTCCATACAAATACTTTCAGAAACGACTTCCTGACAGTTAAACCTATACTTGATGTTAACAGATTTCTCTTATTCAGAAACGCTTTCCTTGCCATTGCCAGCCTACATTTTATATCCTCTCTACTTTGACCATCATCAGTTATTTTGCTTCCCAAATAGCAAAACTCAATTACTACTTTACGCCTCTCATTTCCTAATCTAATTCCCAGAGCATCACCCGATTTAATTTGACTACATTCCATTATCCTCGTTTTGCTTCTGTTGATGTTTATCTTATATCCTCCTTTCACGACACTGTCCATTCCGTTCAGCTGCTCTTTCAGATCCTCTGCTGTCTCTGACAGAATTACAATGTCATCGGCGAACCTCAAAGTTTTTATTTCTTCTCCATGGATTTTAATTCCTAATCCAAATTTTTCTTTCATTTCCTTTGCTGCTTGCTCAATATACAGGTTGAATAACATTGGGGATAGGCTACAACCCTGTCTCACTCCCTTCCCAACCACTGCTTCCCTTTCATGCCCCTTGACTCTTATAACTGCTCTCTGTTTTCTGTACAAATTGTAAATAGCCTTTCACTCCCTGTATTTTACCCCTGCCACCTTCAGAATTTGAAAGAGAGTATTCCAGTCAACATTGTAAAATTATTTCTCTAAGACTACAAATGCTAGAAACATAGGTTTGCCTTTTCTTAATCTATTTTCTAAGATAAGTCGTAGGGTCAGTATTGCCTCACGTGTTCCAACATTTCTACGAGATCCAAACTAATCTTCCCCGAGGTCGGCTTCTACCAATTTTTCCATTCGTCTGTAAAGAATTCATGTTAGTATTTTGCAGCTGTGGCTTATTAAACTGATAGTTCAGTAATTTTCACATCTGTCAACACCTGCTTTCTTTGGGATTGGAATTATTATATTCTTCTTGAAGTCTGAGGGTATTTCACCTGTCTCATACATCTTGCTCATTAGATGGTAGAGTTTTGTCAGGCCTGGCTCTCCCAAGGCTGTCATTAGTTCTAATGGGATGTTGTCTATGCCTGGGGCCTTGTTTTGATTTAGGTCTTTCAGTGCTATATCGACCTTAATACATGTAAAAAAGACAAACTACATCTCTGTGCAAAGTACACACAATCCCATATCTTTCTGTCAAGATCTTTGTTACAAGTAGCAGTTGTAAAGCACAAGCTGGATGCATGAGAAGCCTCGCTGTCAGAGTGTAAATTAGTTAGTGTGGAAGTGTGTGCAGTGATATAACAACTGGACACTAACCGATAAAATCCGCCAATACTGTCACAGTAAGTAAAAAACTAAATTTACATCCATATCGACAGATAAGCTATAGTCATGGCGATACATTAAAGTGTGTTCCATTTTTCCATCATAGAGCCAGCACCCAGCATTATGCTAGCAATAATGATGTAACTCCCTGAAACCACCTGAAGATGGACCTGAAAAGGTTCAAAAACTGGTTCATGGAATAAAACATAATTACTCAAAAAAGTGACTGGTTGCAGTTTTGTATAGCTTATTTACATGATTCTTACTACACACTTTTGCACACTAAAAACATTTGCTCTGTGTGGAAAGTTACCCTAGAATATGATCCTTATGGTATAATAGAATGAAAGTAAGCAATGTATGCAAGTTTTTTATATTTATATCTCCTACATCTAACATCATTCTTACTGCAAATACAGACTTGTTTAGGTGCTTTAGCAATTCTGTGCCATGCATTTTCCAACTGAATTTGTTATTGAGTTGTAATCCTAGAAATTTAACACTGTCAAATTCTTTGATCTGCATGTCTTCATAAGTTATACATATGCTGGGAGGAAATCTCTTACAGGTTCTGAACTGCATATAGTGGGTCTTTTGAAAGTTTAATGACAGTGAATTAGCTTTAACCCATTTATTAATGTCAGAGGAAATTTGATTAATAGCTATTTCTAAATCTGTACTTGACTTGCTACTTATTGCAATGTTTGTATTATCTGCAAACAAAACAAATTTAGTATCTGTCACTGTAACAGATGAGAGATCATGAACATACACAAGGAAAAGCAACATACCTATGATTTAACCTTCAGGAACATCATATGTAATTAATTCCCAATCAGATGAAGACAGCCTGCTTACTGCACAGGTATTTCACAATGACAATCTTTGTTTCCTGTTAGGTAGATAAGACTCCATTTTACAGCATTGCCAGTGACACCACAATATTCTAATTTACTTAAGAGAATGCTGGTGGTGGTGGTGATGATGATGATGATGATGATGATGGTGTGAGTGGTATCTCTGTGGATGATTAACGTGGTGGTTTCATTGAGGTCATGTCTAATGATGGTAATAGCATTATATTCATCAGTGAAGACACTAAGATTAGTGATAATGATGTATAGTCAATTACTTGTTTTTCTAAGTAAATAAATGATTTTCAAAAATGATGTCTCAGCTTTTTACTGCATTCCATCACTCCTCTATTGATGTTTCAACGAGTGTTCAACTCCTATATTGTATGTGATGTATGTATTATGAAATATTATTACCATTCATATGCTTGCACTGCTATACAGAGAGACTTTAAATTTGCACTATGTTGTTAACATCAGGAAAAAATATTTGGCACAGAAGTAAATGTGTTGCCTGCCTGGCAGTGTGGGGATGTTAAAACCAGCATATACACTAAGAACTGAAGAATGTAAAAAAAGATTTCTATATGTCTTCTGTAATTAGTATTAATTATCTAACAGTCCACTCCCCTGTAGGGTTTATTCTGAGACATACCCTATCAATCTTTGCTATCGTGTCATGCAATGTTGCATGACAATCATTTTTTCATATGCACAGTCCAGGAAAATTCTGATGCATTGACATTCACATACTGAGACAGTAGAAATAGGAAGTTCTTAGGCAGATGCTATCAAGTTTCATGTGCTGATAAGGTAGGTGTACAGATGTCACTTCAGCATGTGCCGTTTATCTCACATCATGCAGAGTAATCTCGCATACTGCTATAATGTTATGTAAAAATGATGGCCGCCATTTAGATGCTCACTCAGACAATTATTCTGCCTATGATAGCAAAGTAATAAACTGCTGCACAAATTCACACCTAGGTGCTTGGTATAGGGTTCACAGACTATTTCTCAACCATTCCACACCTATAATGTTGGGCTGTGTAAATATAGAAGCCTATGTGTCAGCTGTTACACATTGCTTCACCATAATCTATTTGTTTAATTTTAGATCAACTGACTTTATAAACTGAAAAATGAAGGGGAAATGCAAAGTAGCAGTGTCATCACCTGTAGCTGTCCAGCTGTTGCATCACAGTGGATGCTCGATGACACATGCCCTCACCATGTGCCCATGACTGGCAGATGCAGTTTGGCTCATGGCCTGTGTTTTGCACTACTGGCATGTATGTCACTAACAGCATAAAAAGTTTATTAAACTTAGAACCATTGTAATTGTCACATAACTATAATGAATTATAGTGTAATTATGATTAAAAATTCTCTAATTGGTCTTGGATATCATTCTACATGTGAAGTTAAAAAGTTTTTAAGTTCACAGTGAACACCAATATGTGAGGACAATGTCACAGATGATCAGTATACTTTGTTCACCACACAATTCAACAGGATGCTTTCATATACAAAAATACCATTCCCCATGCCCAATGAAACAGTATAATCCTCACACAAACAGAAAGTAACCAAAGATGTGCGATCCAAAAATATCTGCTTGCTTAAAATCAAATTTGTTTATTTCTTTATTTACATCTAGCTATGAAGGAACTCTGAACTACTAATAACGATTAACAACAACATGAAACTTTAAGAATGGGTTTCCAAACTGCATCAGAAACTATTTCATGAAAATATATCTTTAAAGCTCTGCAGATTTATAATAACTGTTAATGCACAGGCAATCCTCAAAGTAAGAAGCTAATTTTTACACCTGCAACAGTGTTCCTCACAGCAGCATGAAATCTTAGAGTGACAAAAGGATACATCCCAAACAGAATTCCAGAAATATTATTCACAGGGCAAGGCACGCTACTTCTACAACTAAATCTATAGAAATGTACCACAAGCCACCATGTTTTGTGTGGTAGAGGGTGCTACTACTGATACTTTCCTTTCCTCTTCTACTTGCAAATGGAGTGAACTAAAGATGACTATCTATATGCCCCTCGATGAGCCCTAATTTCTCCTATCATGTACTGCAGTCCACATAGTGAAATGGACATTGGTAGTAGTAGAATAATTCTGCAGTCAGCTGCAAATGTCTGTTTATAATTTTTTTCAGTAGTGTTTTGTAAAAAGAACACGTCTTCTCTCCTGGGATTCCCATAAGACTCGTATGTTGATCGAATCAACAGGTAACAAATATAATAGCATGCCTCTCAATTGCTTCAATGTCTTCCTTTAAAATGACCCAGTGGGGATCCCAAACACTGTAGCAGTGCTGAAGAATGGGCCGCACAAGTATTCTATACAAGTCCTCATCTGTAGATGAGGTACACCTTCCAAAAGCTCTCCCACTAAACTACCGATCATTCAACTTCCCTTCTATTACCTTCATGGGCACTTTCGATTTCACATTACTTCGCAAGGTTACACCAAGATATTCTATTGGCATGACTGTGTCAAGCAGTACACCACTAATACCATATATGAACATTACATGATCGTTTTTCCCACTCATTTGCATCAACTTACATTTTTCTACATTTTGGAGCAAGTTGCCATTCATCACACCAAATAGAAATCCTGTCTAAGTCATGCTGTATTCTTCTGGAGTCACTCAATGATACTTTTTCATATACTACAGCAGCATCAGCAGTCGCAGGCTGCTGCTCATCCTGTCTGTCAGATTATTTATGTATATAGGTAACAAGAACAGTTCTGTCATACTACCCTGTGGCACTCCCAATGGTAATCTTGGCCACCCCAGGTAGAAGCCCAGATGCAAGCTACTCAAAACATTAAGCAATAATGACATCATCACTGAGTTTGGCATGTGAGAACATCTACAGCAGCCAAAGGGTTAAATGCATCATTTAAAATTTCTGCTTTTTGCTTGCTGTTTTCAGTTTCAAAAACAGACTGATGCACAAGAAATGAATAGATGTTCTGAATCATTCATTGACTTTAATTATGAGAGGAACTTCCTAAAATTTTCTTACAGATCTTTTACAAGGATCTGACTCACAATTATTGCAGGCCCCACATATCACTCTTCTTACATGTCTGTCCATATTTATTAAGTTTTCTCTATGAGTTTTCCTATGTTCCACAACATACAAAAAAGAAACTCATTCAACCATGTAGAAGCCTGAAACAGTGGAGAGGAGCACAGTATCCACATAAATATGTGAAGACTTACCCTGAAGACTAGATGACTCTTGCTCCATTTGGGCTTGCTATTATGTTCTTTGGCTGTCTTAATCTGATCAGTTTTTATTCACAGATGGAGTATGATTGGAAGCAGTTTGTAAATGAGTTTAACACAACACCATGGGATTACATTTTAACATTTGTACATCTTTATTAATATTATTAATGATGATGATGATATGCTGTAGACTAATATTCACATGTTTCATTCAACAAGTTGGCAAGTTCACAAACAAGCAGCAATAATCAACACTGACTCAGTACTTTACATAATGTGTACTTGCATATGGCTAACTATGGACTGGCTAAATGAACAAACTGACTCATAAGTGACATAGTAATTCTGCTATTTGATTGCTTTTGTCAACTAACTGTCTTGGAACTTTACATGGATTACCTGAAAATAGTGACACCTAACTTTACATGTTGGTTCTTAGATGCAGATAAAAAAAGAAAGAAAGAAAAAATTGAGCAACATCATGTTTGTACTGACTGAGGATTCACCACTGATTTACAATGAGTTCATGTGCAATGCCTATTTAAAGTTGTGTATAGGACAGATATACTACACTGTTAAAATATAAAGCTATTGCAGTTTGAAAATTAGCATAAAAGATACAAAAAGTGATAAATACACTAACAGATTATGTAGAGATACTATTTTGTTTAGAAACCTGATTAATGTCCTTAAACTGGTACAAATAATTATTCTATCTCATGGCAGGGAGGTTTTATTGTGCACTGACATTTACAATTCCCACCAAGAATTTTCTGGAAAATCAAATTTCGTAACTGGAACACTTTATATTCCAGGGTAACTATATACGTTTGGAAACAGAAGAAATAGGGCTACAAAGCAATAATAATGGATTTTTGAAAGGGTTGCATCTTAAGATTTGAACATTCTACAAGCCATTAATTTCAAATAAATATCAATTTTGAGCTGCATAGGTTTCAGAAAAGACAAGATTGCCTTTAGAAGGATGGGAAAAAGGGCTTTCAAATAAGGTCTATCAAGTGTAAAATAAAACTTATTGGTGGGTCAAATTTAGAAGTGTATGTGGTTTTAGTGAACTGTTAATTTCAAATATTTTTCTAAGTCTAATGTTTCTCATAGCCTATCTAATTCATCACAATTAGCAGATTGTAAATTATACATTCAACAATAAAATTTGAGAACTCCACTTTATGTATGAATTTGGAGATTTCGAATATTCAAAGTACATGCATTACGTGTGGAATAGAGAGCACAGAAGAAAAAAATGTTAGGAGTGCTATTACAGAAAGTGGAGCTATTCCAGCATACTATGTTTCAGTTTCACCTGTCAGTTCTGCTGTTACTCCAGGAATACCCTTGGTGTGCACTTCATTTTAGCATGTTACATGAGACATGGCAGTGGTACATCATCTCACTACACATGTTCATCTCATAGTTAATAAGACTGTAGATTAAAGTAATGATGAAGGGAAGGAATCAGGTGGAAACACATGTAGGTGAAGATGCAGTTTTATTAAACTAAGATTGTTGAAAACTGCATCATGATCCAAGCTAGTGATCACGAGATATTTATATTTTGATGGAGCATGATAATCCATCTGAATTCATGGTATCCAGCAATGGCTGTGAGGAGCCATTGTCAAACAGGAGTCTGTAGGCATTGACAAAAACTGTAAGTCAGTATAGGAGGAGATCAGACTATGGTGCCTGCAAGTCTGGATTGGGAATATTAATAGTGACATTTACAGCGATGGACACCCTCCAGTTAACGCCTGGTGGAACCTTCCAAGGCAGTGCAGAAGGGGAAAGGAAAAACAGTTCATCATAAAATTACAGTCTATCAGAGTAAGGATGTAGAAAAAACTGTGCCAAGTATGATTCTGAGAGTGTCTCTACTGGAGCCACCTGGTTAGGCCATTATACACTGAAGCACCAAAGAAACTGGTACAGGCATGAGTACTCAAATACAGAGATATGTAAACAGGCAAAATATGGCACTGCAGTCAGCAGCACCTATATAAGACAACAAGTGTCTGGTGCAGTTGATAGATCAGTTACTGCTACTACAATGGCAGATTATCAAGATATAAGTGAGTCTGAATGTGGTGTTATAGTGGGCACACGAGTGATGAGACACTGTATCTTTGAGTGAGGTAGCAATGAAGTGAGAATTTTCACATATGACCATTTCACGCGTGTACTGTGAATATCAGAAATCCAGTAAAACATCTGGAGAAAGATCCTGCGAGAATGGGACCAATGATGACTGAAGAGAATTGTTCAATGCGACAGAAGTGCAACCCTTCCACAAATTGCTGCACATTTCAATGCTGGGCCATCAACAAGTGCCAGTGTGTGAACCATTCAATGAAATATCATCAATATAGGCTTTTGGAGCCAAAAGCCCACTTGTGTAGCTGTGATGACTAAGTGACACACAGCTTTACGCCTTGCCTGGGGCCATCAACACTGACATTGGACTGTTGATGACTGGAAACATGTTTCCTGGTCAGAAAAGTCTTATTTCAAATTTTATTGAGTGGATGGATGTCTATGGGTATGGAGACAACCTGATGAATCCAAGGACCCTGCATGTGAACAGGGGCTGTTGAAGCTGGTGGAGGTTCTGTAACGGTGTGGGGCTTGTGCAGTTGAAGTGATATGGGACCCCTGATATATCTAGATATGACTCTGAAAGGTGACATGTATGTAAGCATCCTGTCTGATCACCTGCTTCCATTCAAGTCCACTGTCCATTCCAGCAGACTTGGGCAATTCCAGAATTGCTATAGTGTGGCTCCAGAAACACTCTTCTGAGTTTACACACTTCCGTTGGCCACCAAACTACCCAGACATGACTATTATTGAGCATATCTGGGATGCCTCGCAACATGCTGTTCAGAAGAGATCTCCACCCCCTCATACTCTTACAGATGTATGGACAGCCCTGCAGGATTTGATTGTGTCAGTTCCCTTCAGCACTACTTCAGATATTAGTCGAGTCCATGCCACATCATGTTGTGGCACTTCTGTGTGCTCTTGGGGGCCCTACATGATATTAGACACGTGTACCAGTTTCTCTGGCTCTTCAGTGTAATACAAAAAGCATTAATATTCCTAAAGTCAGTTGACTGACATCACTGCAGCCCAGTAAGATTAGCAATGGGGGATGGCAACCCACTGTTCAGAGAGAATGTGACTGGTGTTAAAAGAGGCCAGATGTGCAATGAACATTAGCCCCACATTTGTGGCATAATAAGGCAAGGCCACATTTTGGAGTTTTGTGAACTTAGCCCACAGTTGAGAAAGAAAGCTACAGAGTAAGGATTGGAGCAGACAGTGGCAGTAACAAGGAAGGAGGCAACATCATCGCAACTATGAAGCACACAGCAGCACTTTCCCTTGTTCTATTACTAGGGTTACACATCAAGGTGGACAATCAGATTCAGTCCCCCCACATCTTTCAATCACCAACCTACAAATGGTGTGTGAAACTGTGTGGTGAAGTAAGGGTAGAAATGTTAGATAGTGTGACAGAGTAAATGTGAATACAGCACATAAAGAGGTGGTCTTACTGTAATTTAATCTGTTAAAATTAAGTTTACATTAGATATAACCTATATTAATGGAAAATTGTTAGTGATAACGATCAGCTGATGTTTTCTTGCAACTGGTAGTATAAAGTATTGATTTAACTTGTAAGAAATTTGTAATGCCAGCTAAGATATTGAAACAGTCAGCTATGAGGAATAGAAAATTTTTTGGGTTAAGTAAAAGTGGGAGGAAGTCAAGGATACTTATATGGTAAGGTAATGAGAAAAAGAGTAAATTATGGTATTGTCATTGAAAACTCATAAAAGTTTTAAAAACAATGGATATTGAGTGAGATGCAGCAGTGGTATGTGTTCCTACTATGATGTGCATATAAGTGTTAATGAGTTGGTACATTGAAATAATGATGGAGAGAAGGAATCATATGCAGATGGATGTGAAATTTTAGTAGACTAAGATTCCATACAAAGCCACTTTCAAACAGGAGGGTGCAAATGTGCACAAAAAATTGTACGTCGGCATGGCTGGAGTTCAGACTGTGGCATCTGGAAGTCAAGTGTAAGAATAATTAACAGTGACAAAAATAAACCATAGTTTGTAGGGATAGACATCTTTCAGTTAAGATCTGGTGGAACCTTCCAAGGCAATTCAGAAGGGAAAAGGAGAAAATAGTTCATCATAAAATTACAGCTTTTTGGAGTTAGGATGTAGGAGAAACTGTGCCATGCATGATTCTGGGAGTGTCTCTACTGGAGCCACCCAGTTAGGCCATTATAATATGGAAAAGCATTAATACCAAGTGGTGTGGTGCAGTGATTAGCACATTGGACTCATATTCAGGAGGATGACAGTTCAAACCTACATCCAGCCATCCTGATTTAGGTTTTCCATGATTTCGCTAAATCACTTCAGGCAAATGCCAGGATGGTGCCTTTGAAAGGGCATGGCTGGCTTCCTTCTCCACCCTTCCCTAATATTATGGGACAGATGGCCTCACTATTTGTCCCCCTCCCTTGAATCAACCAACCAAAGCATTAATATTCCTAAAGTGGATTGACTGATATCTCTGAAACCCAGAAAAGTTAGCAGTGGGGGATGGCAGCCCATTGTTCAGGAAGAATTTGTGGTTTCAAAATAGGTCAGGCAGGCAACGCACATCAGCCCCACATCAGTGGCATAATAAGCTTTGACATTTCTCATGTCTAGTTCACAATGTCTAACCAAGTACACTCACATAGGCAGTGAAATTTATTGGTGCTGATAAACTGTATTTTGATTTGTGTTTATCTACACAGACTTAGATGTTGATAGATAATGAGCAAAGCTTGTGATGTGCATCATGCCATTACTCCAATTCATTTTGGTAAGAAGGATGATATGTGCTCTCTAGTTGTTTATTGCTTCAGTATTGTGATTGTATTGTCACTGATTACTTCTTGTTTCACAATTGCAGATTTAGATATGTTTGTGTCTTGATAAATATTGGGTTATTAATTATAACAGCTCCTAAAGTATCCTGACATTGTGGTTTTATGCCCTGCATGGCAGAGAGCATAAATCATATGCCCGCACAGTATCATGCTGTTGTGGCAGCTTAGATTTGTGAATTTATATGCAAGTAAGTGTTTCATTGAGGGCCGTAGTGCCATGTTAATCTTAAGTAGTAACAGTCACACAAGCTCTGCGAATTCTGATAATCACATATTTAATTTTATGCAACTCATGTAATGAAAGTACACCTACCAGATGGGAGGACACTGGGCCTCTACAATATATTAAGATTTTACCTGATGTCTTTGCTATTAATTTATTGGTGTATCAACCTTTCCCAGAGTGTTGCTGTCTTAGATTAATTCCTCATCAGAGTGTGTATGTGGAGTGTGGAATACTGGCAACCACAATGCAGGTAAGTTTAACAGGTCAAGGAGGTGCAAAAGGCCTTTAAAGACTGGACCAACAGGTAGGTCAGTGTTTCAACTGAGTCATGCATCTCTGTTAGGTTTCTGCTTCCTGGTAAAGGCAGTTTGCTCCATAGTGTGTTGTTGGTTAGGGCTTTTGCAGATATTCTCTCTCAGTATAAACCAATGTGTTTCGTTTTGATTATCACTAAAAAGGTTACATTCAATTAACTTATAAAATGAGAGAATGTTACAGAAATGTTCCATACAGTCAAAAGAGGTCCCTAAAATTACTTCAACATTATTTGTCAGAACTTCTTTATTTTACATTTTCTTTCTATTAATGGACCAACAATTTTTCCTGTCATAATGCCTGGCACCTGAGCATGGAAGCCAATGCAGTCAACAATGATACCAGAATGAGCCCTTTCTGATAGAATCATACAAGGCATAATTGTAGCTGCAGAGCACACTGAAGAGAGTTAAGTGTCAGGCACAGTCACTCTTGGTAAAATATCCTCAAGTTATGCTGTCATAGAGGACTTCAATAGCTGCAGTGCTAAATTACTGTACTGCTTAAACACTTTCTCAATTACAAATTAACTAGCAGCAGGTTCCCTAATCTTAGCTCTTGCATTTATTTATTTTTTTTTTCAGATGATGTAAGTTTCTAGATATGTAAATAAGATAGCTGCAGTTTACTTAAACGTATGGAAGAAGTGTCCTTGAAACTAAGAACATCTGAACAGTGATGCAGAGCGGCTTACTGCATCTGGACAGGTGACACAGTACAGCTGCAGAGCAACAGTGGAGCCTTGTTCCTTATATAGTAAAGTAATTTCTTTATTTACTCTATATGTGGTTGCTCTTAATATTTTATATGTTTCTGCTGATGGCAAGAATAATACGAGGTGCATTCAAGTTCTGAGGCCCCCGATTTTTTTCTACTTAACTACTCACCGGAAATCGATGAAACTGGCGTTACTTCTCGACGTAATTGCCCTGCAGACGTACACATTTTTCACAACACTGACGCCATGATTCCATGGCAGTGGCGAAGGCTTCTTTAGGAGTCTGTTTTGACCAATGGAAAATCGCTGAGGCAATAGCAGCACGGCTGGTGAATGTGCGGCCATGGAGAGTGTCTTTCATTGTTGGAAAAAACCAAAAGTCACTAGGAGCCAGGTCAGGTGAGTAGGGAGCATGAGGAATCACTTCAAAGTTGTTATCACGAAGAAACTGTTGCGTAACATTAGCTTGATGTGTGGGTGCGTTGTCTTGGTGAAACAGCACATGCGCAGCCCTTCCCAGACGTTGTTGCAGTGCAGGAAGGAATTTGTTCTTCAAAACATTTTCGTAGGATGCACCTGTTACCATAGTGCCCTTTGGAACACAATGGGTAAGGATTATGCCCTCGCTGTCTCAGAACATGGACACCATCATTTTTTCAGCACTGGCGGTTACCCAAAAATTTTTTGGTGGCGGTGAATCTGTGTGCTTCCATTGAGCTGACTGGCGCTTTGTTTCTGGATTGAAAAATGGCATCCACATCTCATCCATTGTCACAACCGACGAAAAGAAAGTCCCATTCATGCTGTCGTTGCGCATCAACAGTGCTTGGCAACATGCCACACGGGCAGCCATGTGGTCGTCCGTCAGCATTCGTGGCACCCACCTGGATGACACTTTTTGCATTTTCAGGTCGTCATGCAAGATTGTGTGCACAGAACCCACAGAAATGCCAACTCTGGAGGCGATCTGTTCAACAGTCATTCGGCAATCCCCCAAAACAATTCTCTCCACTTTCTCGATCTTGTCGTCAGACCAGCTTGTGCGAGCCCGAGGTTGTTTCGGTTTGTTGTCACACGATGTTCTGCCTTCATTAAACTGTCGCACCCACAAACGCGCTTTCAACACATCCATAACTCCATCACCACATGCCTCCTTCAACTGTCGATGAATTTCAATTGGTTTCACAGCACGCAAATTAAGAAAACGAATGATTGCACACTGTTCAAGTAAGGAAAACGTCACCATTTTAAGTATTCAAAACAGTTCTCATTCTCGCCACTGGCGGTAAAATTCCATCTTCCATACAGTGCTGCCATCTCTGGAATGTATTGACAATGAACGCAGCCTCATTTTAAAACAATGCACATGTTTCTATCTCTTTCCAGTCTGGAGAAAAAAAATCGGAGGCCTTAGAACTTGAATGCACCTCGTAGAATAATTCTTCTGAAAATTTGCTTTAAAATACATTTTAAAAGCACACATTACTTCTTGCATACCTCTGGACTGTCTCTTTCTTTTTTTTAAGTTCATTCTTCCAAGAGAGGTATTCCCTCATATTTTCAATGAATCACTGTAATCTTGGCAGAAGCAACCCTCTGCAAAAGTATTCTACAAGCTGCTACATCATGGTTCAAGCCCTAACCACTCTGCATTGCACATTGTTGTACGAAAACTTGTCACACATTTCTGCTCTTCTAATAAAGATTAAAATAATAAAAAACTGTAAAATCAACCAGTATGATGACACAACTTCCTCTGAAGTGATAACTGAATTCAACACTGGTTAAATGTTTGATTGTGGAGTGAAGATCCTTATGTATATTGTCATTCAGTACTTGGCATTCAAAATGAAACTGAAACATAGCAGGATTGTCAATTACAAAGATCATTCCTACAGAAGGGCATTTTTGAAATGTGGGTATGCTTACATAGCTATGTTACAAATATCCTTTGCAACAAGAATGTAAATAGTGTATGTTTTCACAATATTCTCTGAATGATATCATTTAACCAAAGTGGGCCATTATTGTCTTTCATTACTCTACTTGGTAAGTATCCATCTAGTCTGCAGTTTATAATATATTTACGGTTTAACCACACCTATTCTTCATTTGTAAAATTTGAACTAAATGTTCTCAGTTTGTAACTAAAGTTTGTTGTTAGGGACTGTATATCCATTCAGCCAACACAAATACTCTTTTTGCTTTTTAGGTGTCCTTCTCTTGCATGTGAACTGTTGGTCTAGTTGTTTGAGGCAGCTGTCTGACAAACTATTCAGTATTACTTTGCAATACTCTTAGTCTGTATGGTTGGTAATGGATACATAGTTTTCTCAGTTGGTAGTGAGTAGATGAAGTCACCCCCTACTATTCATAAATGCACATGGTATTTCTGTACTATTGAGTTCAGGCTACCTTTGAATGATTTTACAAGTGATGTGTCATAACTGGGGGTGGGGAGAGGGGGAGGCTAAAAGAAACATCCCATTATTGATCAAGATCACTCAACCTCAGTTGCTCTTGACATATTAGTTTGTAGTTGGATTTATTTGAACTGCACTATGCTTAATGGTGAAGTTACATTCCACACGCTCTTTCATGCACTATGTGGTCACCTGCATAGTACTGACACAGAGCCACATTTGCAACATTTGTTTTTTTACCATATTACTCCTGCCTAAAACCAATTATACTGGCTATCTGCAGGCAGGTGTGGAGACTATCATGCCCTCTCTCAACATGTGCTCCCTTGGTAGCTTGGAGAATGTTAATGTGGTATTCCAGTTCCCGCCTGGTGTTTCGTAACGTGTGTTCTGTCTCAATACCCACAGCAGCTTGTATCCTAGCCTTCAGTTCATCAACATCAGCAACTGGTGTGACGAAGACTCTGTCCTTGATATAGCCCCAGAAAAAAAGTCAAGGGGCGTAATGTCTGGAGAGGGGAGTAATGTCCGTATCGGTGGATTGGAAGGAACAGTCCAACACCCTGGCCAACCTGCTCTCCAGACATTATACCTCTTGACTTTTTTTTCTGGGGCTATAACAAGGACAGGGTCTTCGTCACACCAGTTGCTGACGTCGATGAACTGAAGGCTAGGATACAAGCTGCTGTGGGTACTGTGACAGAACACGTTACGAAACACCTGGTGAGAACTGGAATACCACCTCAACATTCTCCGAGCTACCAAGGGAACACAGTTGAGGTTTACTAATGTAAGTGGTCTTAAAAGAACTAGTAACACTAACCTGTGTAACGGCATCAAATGTAACTTATTATGTCACACAGTTACTCTGTTATAAATTTTTATAATCAGGGCAAGACTTTGTGCTTACCCTGTATAATGCATCATATATAATGTAAAAATTAGTAACAAGTATACTTTTATGAATATGTAAAATGTATTTTGACAAAGCCAAACATGCTGAATGGCTAATAAATAAACATATTAACATATTATTCATAATGTCTTCTATCATTATTATTCTACATTATTATTGACTGTTGTTGGTTATTTGTGTTAGTAATTATGATGAAATTTCATAACTGGACCACAAGTATCCGTAGAAGCTGAGAAGTTTTTGTTACAGATTTTGACACATGTACTTCTTGAGCCAATGTAAAAGAAGGCCTGAAGGCCATAATCTGTTCTGGCTAACTAACCAATAAATAAATAAGAGAGTGAATTCTAAACTACTAATAGGTACATTCTGCTGATGTCATTTGAAAATATATGTAAAATCACAGATATAGAGAAAAAATGAGTAAATCTGAGGAAGAGACAAGTAACTAGACAAATGATCAGAACTTAAAATTGTGAAATTTTAATGAAGCAAAATATATACATAATTTCATTCATAAAAGGAAGTTGGTATTTAAACAGTATATTTAACATAAAGTGTTAACTTTTGTTAAGTAAATCATTTTCAAGGTTACTATCATATTCTATCACAAGTTTCTGTTGAGTAATTGGCTTCCCTGTAACCTAAAATGTTTGTTTTTCTATGCTCACTGACCTTCTCATAAATTTGTTTGTAATACTGAGGCAAAGGAGGAACATTTGCCAACTGAGATAAATTATCAACATAATTCCATTGCAGGTTACCCATTTTGTGCTGATAACGTTCTGGCATTCCCAATGATAACCGTAGTTGTAAATCTTCAGAAGTTTCACGTTCCATTTCAGCACGAGTTGGCAATCTTAATGTGCCATCAAGCACTTTCATACAAAATTTCACCTGAAAAATTCACAATAAATATCTAAAAATTAATTAGCATAACAGAGTATAATGTGGATCACTATACTGTGTTATAAATATTTGATATAGCGTAGGTAGTCGTTCATTACGTCATCCTTTAAGATTTTTACACTGTTGTGATCATCTATTTTAAAATTATGAAAAGTAAGAAACTGGAAGAATTATACCGTTTTAAAACTTAATTTCACTAGATTAACAGGCCAATCAAAAGATCTTAAAAGAAATAACTGATCATCTCAAGGGTTAGGTTAGGTTAGGTTAGGTTAGGGATCATCACCATTAAACTAATTCCAAAGGCTTAATACAAAATCTTTCTAGGACCACTACAAAAGCACAGCCCCATGTTACAGTTGAAAAGTGAGAATGGCGAAATGGCACATATTAATAAAGAATATGCTAGAATTATGAGAAAAGCATTAAATGAATGCCTTGACTAACACAGGGAACTTTTAAAATTTAACATGAACATCCCAATGCAAGCCAAACATGAACACACACACATCCCCCAACAGCTGTACATGTGGAAGCAACACTCAAGGGGCAGAAAAATTACAATTATTGTCGAGAAGCCCAAGCTTTTGCAGACATCTGTAAATATCAACATGACATGGTTCGGACATCCCTACACATGGCTCTATAAAAATTTAGGTAACAGAAAAACTGGATGGATATCTGCCATAATCCACTCTCTCCACAATAAGGAGATAAGGGCAATTGAGGTAACTACAAAGGTATCTTTCTTGGACAGCACATGCAATATTTTTCCCAGCATTCTACATGGATAATTAAACAACAAGTAGAGTGAGAATCAGGTAAATACCAGACAGGCTTCACCCTCTGGAGCAGCTGTGAAGCACAAATCATTATTTTAAAATTAGTCATGGCATGTTACAAGAAACATGACAAGCCTCTAGCACTAACATTTGTATATTTTAAGAAGACAGAAGACATTAAACATCTTAAAAATGGGTTCCTCTAAAACTTAGTCACATAAGCAGAACTCACCTTAACCCACACAAAATCTAAAGTCAATTTAAGAGGAGAGTTTTATAAACCATTTCTCATAACCACAGGCGTACAACTGGGTGACTGCATGTTACAACAGCTGTTCACCTGTGTGTTGAAATATTTAATTACAGGATGGCACAAGGTTAACCTTAAGAACACTAAAATTCAAAGACACAAAAACAAGATCTACATCTACATCTACATCCATACTCCGCAAGCCACCTGACGGTGTGTGGCGGAGGGTACCTTGAGTACCTCTATCGGTTCTCCCTTCTATTCCAGTCTCGTATTGTTCATGGAAAGAAGGATTGTCAGTATGCTTCTGTGTGGGCTCTAATCTCTCTAATTTTATCCTCATGGTCTCTTCGCAAGATATACATAGGAGGGATCAATATACTGCTTCACTCTTTGGTGAAGGTACGTTCTTGAAACTTCAATAAAAGCCCGTACCGAGCTACTGAGCATCTCTCCTGCAGTGTCTTCCACTGGAGTTTATCTATCATCTTCTGTAACGCTTTCGTGATTACTAAATGATCCTGTAACGAAGCGTGCTGCTCTCTGTTGGATCTTCTCTACCTCTTCTATCAACCCTATCTGGTACGGATCCCACACTGATGAGCAGTATTCAAGCAGTGGGCAAACAAGCGTAGTGTAACGTACTTCCTTTGTTTTCAGATTGCATTTCCTTAGGATTCTTCCAATGAATCTCAGTCTAGCATCTGCTTTACCAATGATTAACTTTATCTGATCATTCCATTTTAAATCACTCCTAATGCGTACTCCCAGATAATTTATGGAATTAACTGCTTCCAGTTACTGACCTGCTATTTTGTAGCTAAATGATACGTGATCTATCTTCCTATGTATTCGCAACACATTACACTTGTCTACATTGAGATTCAATTGCCATTCCCTGCACCATGCATCAATTCGCTGCAGATCCTCCTGCATTTCAGTACAATTTTCCATTGTTACAACCTCTCAATATACCACAGCATCATCCGCAAAAAGCCTCAGTGAACTTCTGATGTCATCCACAAGGTCATTTATGATATTGTGAATAGCAACGGTCCTACGACACTCCCCTGCGGCACACCTGAAATCACTCTTACTTCGGAAGACTTCTATCCATTGAGAATGGCATGCTGCGTTCTGTTATCTAGGAACACTTCAATCCAATCACACAATTGTTCTGATAGTCCACATGCTCTTACTTTGTTCATTAAATGACTGTGGGGAACTGTATTGAACGCCTTGCGGAAGTCAAGAAACACGGCATCTACCTGGGAACCCGTGTCTATGACCCTCTGAGTCTCGTGGACGAATAGCGCGAGCCGTGTTTCACACGACTGTCTTTTTTGAAATCCATGCTGATTCCCACAGAGTAGATTTCTAGTCTCCAGAAAAGTCATTATACTCATACATAATATGTGTTCCAAAATTCTACAACTGATCGACGTTAGAGATATAGGTCTATAGTTCTGTACATCTGTTCGACGTCCCTTCTTGAAAACGGGGATGACCTGTGCCCTTTTCCAATCCTTTGGAATGCTACGCTCTTCTAGAGACCTACGGTACATCGCTGCAAGAAGGGGGGCAAGTTCCTTCGCGTACTCTGTGTAAAATTGAACTGGTACCCCATCAGGTCCAGCTGCCTTTCCTCTTTTCATCGATTTTAATGGTTTCTCTATCCCTCTGTCATCTATTTCGATATCTGCCATTTTGTCATCTGTGCGACAGTCTAGAGAAGGAACTATAGTGCAGTCTTCCTCTGTGAAACAGCTTTGGAAAAAGACATTTAGTATTTCGGCCTGTAGTCTGTCATCCTCTGTTTCAGTACCATTTTGGTCACAGAGTGTCTGGACATTTTGTTTTGATCCACCTACCGCTTTGACATAAGACCAAAATTTTTTAGGATTTTCTGCCAAGTCAGTACATAGATCTTTACTTTCGAATTCATTGAATGCCTCTCGCATAGTCCTCCTCACACTACATTTCGCTTCATGTAATTTTTGTTTGTCTGCAAGGCTTTGGCTATGTTTATGTTTGCTGTGAAGTTCCCTTTGCTTCCACAGCAGTTTTCTAACTCGGCTGTTGTACCACGGTGGCTCTTTTCCATCTCGTACGATCTTGCTTGGCACATACTCATCTAACGCATATTGTACGATGGTTTTGAACTTTGTCCACTGATCCTCAACACTATCTGTACTGAAGACAAAACTTTTTTGTTGAGCCATCAGGTACTCTGAAATCTGCTTTTCGTCACTTTTGCTAAACAGAAATATCTTCCTACCTTTCTTAATATCTCTACTTACAGCTGAAATCATCGATGCAGTAACCGCTTTATGATCGCTGATTCCCTGTTCTGCGTTAACTGTTTCAAATAGTTCGGGTCTGTTTGTCACCAGGAGGTCTAATATGTTATCGCCACGAGTCAGTTCTCTGTTTAACTGCTCAAGATAGTTTTCAGATAAAGCACTTAAAAAAATTTCATTGGATTCTTTGTCCCTGCCACCCATTATGAATGTTTGATTCTCCCAGTCTATATCAGGCAAATTAAAATCTCCACCCAGAACTATAACATGGTGGGGAAATCTACTCGAAATATTTTCCAAATTATCCTTCAGGTGCTCAGCCACAACAGCTGCTGAGCCAGGATTTCATTCTTGAGACATCTAATAAGACACCAGGAAACTGAATCATCAGGAGACATCCAATTACCACGTCTGAGCCTGCTTTAACCGTGATCTTCAACCAAATTATTTCACATTTCGGATCTCCGTCAATTTCCTTTGATACTATTGCACTTCTTATCACTATAAACACGCCTTCCCCTTCACTGTCCAGCCTGTCTCTGCGGTATACACTCCAATCTGAGTTTAGGATTTCATTACTGTTTACGTCTGGTTTCAGCCAACTTTCTGTCCCTAGTACTATATGGGCATTACGACCGTTTATTAATGAGAGCAGTTCTGGGACCTTTCTATAGATGCTCCTGCAGTTTACTATTAGCACATTAATATTGTTATTCCCTGTTGCATTTTTCCTGCTCCTACCTTGCCGCGTCTCAGGAGGCATCTTGTCGAGCCTAGGGAGGGAATTCTCTAGCCTAAAAAACCCACATGTGCCCTCCACACATACTCCGCTACCCTTGTAGCCACTTCCGGCGTGTAGTGCACGCCTGACCTATTCAGGGGGACCCTACATTTCTCCACCCGATAGCGGAGGTTGAGAAATTTGCACCCCAGATCTCCGCAGAATCGTCTGAGCCTGTGGTTTAAGTCTTCTACTCGGCTCCAAACCAGAGGACCGCGACCGGTTCTGGGAACAATACTACAAATAGTTAGCTCAGAGTCCACCCTGCGAGCGAGGCTTTCCACCTTCGCCAATTCCGCCAACCGCCTGTACGAACTGAGGATGACCTCTGAACCCAGACGGCAGGAGTCATTGGTGCCGACATGAGCAACAATTTGCAGTCGGGTGCACCCAGTGCTCTCTATTGCCGCCGGCAGGGCCTCCTCCACATCTCGGATGAGATCCCCCGGCAAGCACACAGAGTGAACACTGGCCTTCTTCCCCGACCTTTCCGCTATTTTCCTAAGGGGCTCCATCACCCGCCTAACATTGGAGCTCCCAATAACTAATAAACCCCTCCCCCTGTGTGCCTGCTCGGACCTTCAAACAAACTGCTCGGGATTTACTGACAGCCTTGTTCTTCTATCCAAACACATTCAGGAAACCCAATAAGAAGTTAAATTGCTACACAAAATATAGCAGAAAATCAGGCTGAAAATGTTCTTTGGATAGCAACAAAATTAAAACACTACAAAAATAGTTATTAACCAGAAATACATATTCAAGTGAAACCATGTTCACAACAATTAACACAGCAGAAACAGACTGACTACTCATGATAGAAAGAAGAATAATCATAATGTCTATAATCAAAAAATGCCAAGAATACTATCAATGGAGACTAGGAAATTGAACCGATAATGAACACACTCAGGAAAAAAGGATTTCATTCTTGAGACATCTAATAAGACACCAGGAAACTGAATCATCAGGAGAATAACAGAAATTAGAGAACAGTTAGAGCAACATTAGATGGAAAAAAATGTTCACATGTATGTGAATTCCTAAGGGCCCAAACTGCTGAGGTCATCGGTCCCTAGATTCACACACTACTTAAACTAACTTATGCTAAGAACAACATGCACACCCATGCCTGAGGGAGGAATCAAACCTGTGGCAGGAATGGCCATGCAATCCGTGACATAGCACCTCTAACCGTGCAACCACTCCGTGCGGCCTGTAGATGGATTGTGGAAATCAAGGAACATATGAGGGAAGTACAAATTACAAAAGATGATTTAAAAAACAAAACAGACAGAACCAAGCAAATCAAAGAGAAAGAAAATAGACTTCAGACTATGATCAAAAAATAGACAATGGGAAGTGTGATCGCAGTTGGAGAAAGGAAGCTGAGATCTGAGAAAATGAAGTAGAACTCAGGCAACAGGAGACTGACAAAATCTTTTTGTAAAAGTGGCTAAGATGGCACAAAGAAGGCTACAAAATGTAAATACATAAACTGCAAATGCCTGTTTTGCATGAAAGCCATTATAATTGTACACAACTATGTACCCTTCAATCTGAAACTATCAGCAGTAATGCATTCACTTTTTTAAAAATCCACAGATGGGCATAGGACTTTTTTCCTAACAATCAAAACATATGAGGCTCTGAGAACCATAGGTGCCCAAAGTACAGAAACAAATTTTTGAGAAAAATACACTGATGGAAAAAAATTACACCACCAGTCAGGAGTTTTGGAACACAAATAGAAGTTGGTAGGCATGTTTCTACATCTGAAAGCTAGTGTCTATTAAAATTTCATACCAGATGCATAAGAGTGATGCTACTAGCACCACTATGAGGATGCAAATCATGTTTGGTTTAAATACGTGCTGTAATGCTCATGTGCATTAATTACCTTTGAGATTGGACATCGTGAGTTGCTTTTAGTCAAGAATGCTTTAAAGGTAACAA
This sequence comes from Schistocerca piceifrons, assembly GCF_021461385.2. NCBI lineage: Eukaryota > Metazoa > Arthropoda > Insecta > Orthoptera > Acrididae > Schistocerca > Schistocerca piceifrons. The sequence goes on along the minus strand of NC_060149.1, from coordinate 598,553,238 downwards.
AGATGCCATTATCAACACCTCACTGAGTTTGAATGAGCTCATGTAATAGGGATAAGAGAAGCTGGATGTTCCTTCTGTGATATTGCAGAAAGATTTGGCAGGAACATAGCCAGATGCCCTGTAGCGTGCATTCCCCTGACCTCAAACCACTGGTATTTGCGATGTCAGTGGTGTCAAGCAAGAGCTCGTTGGAGGGCATGGAGGAGGCCTATTGTGTCTTCTGATTAAAACTGTTTGCCTTGGTGCCACTGATATCTGTGTGTTGGTTAGGAGGAGGCCAGTTAAGCACTTGAAGCCAGCCTATCTGTGTGCTAGACATGCTGGACTTATAACTGCAGTTATGATCTAGGGTGCGATTTCATATGACAGCAGGAGCACTCTCATGGTTATCCCACACACCCTGACTGCAAACTTGTATATCAAGCTGCTGATTTGACCTGCTGTGCTATCATTCATGAACAGCAGTCCAAGGGCTGCTTTCCAACAGGATAATGCTCACCCACATACCACTGTTGTAACCCAACATGCTCTAGAGAGTGTTGACATGTTGCCTTTGCTTGCTCCATCACCAGATGTGTTTCCAATCAAGCACATATGGGACAACTCCAGCGTCATCCACAAACAGCATTAATCATCCCTGTATTAACTGACTCAGGCACAACACGATGGAACTCCATCCCCAAACTGACACCTGGCACCTGTACAACACAATGCATGCACATTTGCATGTTTGCATTCAACATTCTGGTGGTTACGCTGGTTATTAATTTACCAGCATTTCACATTTGCAGTGACTTATCTCACACTTACATTAACTCGTTACCCTGTGATGTTAATATCTTACATGTGTTACATCTACAGCTATGTGATTACTCTGCTGTTCACAATGAAGCGCCTGGCAGAGGGTTCAATGAACCACCTTCAAGCTGTCTCTCTACCATTTCACTCTCAAATGGCACATGGGAAAAACTAGCACTTACATTTTTCTGTGCGAGCCCTGATTTCTCTTATTTGATCATGATGATCATTTCTCCCTATGTAGGTGGGTGCCAACTGAATGTTTTCACAATCAGAGGAGAAAACTGGTGATTGAAATTTCATGAGAAGATCCTGTTGCAACAAAAAATGCCTTTGTTTTAATGATTGTCACTCCAATTCACGTATCATGTCTGTGACACTATTGCCCCTACTATTTCATGATAATACAAAATGAGCTGCCCTTCTTTGTACTTTTTCGATGTCATCCGTCAGTCCCACCTGAAGCAGATTCCACACCGCACAGAAATATTCCAGAATAGGGCAGACAAGTGTGGTGTAAGCAGTCTCTTTAGTAGAGCTGTTGCACCTTCTAAGTGTTCTGCAAATGAATTGCAGTCTTTGGTTTGCTCTACCCACAATATTATCTACGTGATTGTTCCAATTTAGGTTATTTGTAATTGTAATCCTTAAGTATTTAGTTGAATTTACAGCCCTCAGATTTGTGTGACTTATCACATAATCGAAATTTAGCTGATTGCTTTTAGTACTCATGTGAATAACTTCGCACTTTTCTTTATTCAGGGTCGATTGCCACTTTTCGCACCATACAGATATCTTATCTAAATCATTTTGCCAGTCGTTTTGATTGTCTGATGACTTTACAAGATGGTAAATGACAGCATCATCTGCAAACAATCTAAGATGGCTACTCAGATTGTCTCCTATGTCGTTCATATAGATCAGGAACAATAGAGGATCTATAACACTTTCTTGGGGAATGCCCAATATTACTTCTGTTTTACTCAATGACTTTCCGTCTATTACTACAAACTGTGACCTTTCTGACAGGAAATCATGGATCCAGTCACACAACTGAGGCAATACTCCATAGGCACACAGTTTGGTTAGAAGACACTTGTGAGGAATGGTGTCGAAAGCCTTCAGGAAATCTAAAAATATGGAATCAATGTGACGTCTCCTGTCGATAGCACTTATTACTTCATGAGTATAAAGAGCTAGTTGTGTTTCACAAGAACAATATTTTCTGAATCAGTGCTATGTGTCAATAAATCGTTTTCTTTGAGGTACTTCATAATGTTCGAATACAGTATGTGTTCCAAAACCCTACTGCAAATCAATGTTAGTGATATAGGCCTGTAATTCAGCTGATTACACCTACTTCCCTTTTTGGGTATTGGTGTGACTTGAGCAATTTCCCAGTCTTAAGGTACAGATCTTTCTGTGAGCAAGTGATTGTATATAGTTGCTAAATATGGAGCTATTTTATCAGCATACTCTGAGAGGAATCTGACTGGTATACAATCTGGACCAGAGGCCTTGCCTTTATTAAGTGATTTAAGCTGCTTCGTTACACCGAGGGTATCTACTTCTATGTTTCTCATCTTGGCAGATGTTCTTGATTGGAATTAAGAAATATTTACTTTGTCTTCTTTGGTGAAGGAGTTTCAGAAAACCGTGTTTAATAACTCTGCTTTAGTGGCACTGTCATCAGTGACTTCACCATTGTTATCAGCCGTGTAGGTATTTATTGTGTCTTGCCACTGGGGTGCTTTATGTATGACCAGAATCTCTTTGGGTTTTACGCCAGAGTTCAAGACAGAATTTCGTTGTGGAAATTATTAAAAGCATCTCGCATTGAAGTACGTGTCATATCTCAAACTTCTGCAAAACTTTGCCAATCTTGGGGATTTTGCGTTCTTTTAAATTTGGCACGCTTTTTTCATTGCTTCTGCAACAACGATCTGACCCGTTTCATGTACCATGGGGGATCAGTACCATCACTTATTAATTTACATGGTATATATCTCTCAATTGCTGTCGATACTATCCCTTTGAAAACATTCCACAACTTTTCTACACTTATGTGATCAGATTGGATGGAGTGAAGACTGTCTCTTACAAAGGCATCAAGAGCATTTTTATCAGCTTTTTTTAAATATATATACTTTGTGTTTCTTTTTGATGGTTGTAGGTGTTACGGTATTCAGACTAGCAGCAACTGCCTTGTGGTTGCTAATCCCTTTATTCGTCACAATACTCACTATTTGTCCAGGATTATTTGTTGCTAAAAGGTCAAGTATTCTTTCGCAACCATTTATGCATTGAGTGGGCTCATAAAGTAATTGTTCAAAATAATTTTCTGAGAAAGCATTCAGTACAATTTCAGATGACATTTTATGCCTGCCACCGGCTTTAAACATACAATTTATCCAGCATATCGAGGGTAGATTGAAGTCACCAATGACTATAATTGTATGAGCAGGGTACTTATTTGAAATGAGACTCAAGTTTTCTTTGAACTGTTCAGCAACTATATCTTCTGAGTCGGGGGGTCGGTAAATCGATCCAATTACTAGTTTATTCTGATTGTCAGGTATAACCTCTACCCATGCTATTTCACGTGAACTATCTACTTCAATTTCACTACAAGGCAAACTACCTCTGACAGCAATAAATACTCCTCCACCAACTGTATTTAATCTATCCTTTCTGAACACTGTTAGATCCTTTGAAACAATGTTGGCTGAACTTATTTCTGGCTTTAGTCAGCTCTCTCTAACTACAACTATTTGAGCTGTGCTTTCTATTAGGGCTTGGAGCTCTTGTTCTTTCCCAACACAGCTATGACAATTTACAACTACAATACCAATCATTTCTACAACTACCTTACTGTGTTTTATCTACCCAATCTTAGATGGACGTCCCTTCTGTGGTTCCCTGAGACCCTCTAACCTAAAAAAACCACCCAGTCCCTTTCACCCCCCCCCCCCCCCCCCACCCCTCGCTACCCATTAGCCACCTCCTGTGTGTAGTGGACTCCTGACCTATTAAGCGGAACACAGAAACCCACCACCTGATGGCGCAAGTCAAGGAATCTGCAGTCTACATCTTCACAGAACTGCCTGAGCCTCTGATTCAGACCCTCCACTCAGCTCTGCACCAAAGGATCACAGTCGGTTCTATCGACGATGCTGCAGATGGTGAGCTCCACCTTAATCTCAGAAGCAAGACTGACAGTCTTTACCATTTCCGCTAGCCACCCGAAACCAGACAGAATCTGCTCCGATCCAAAGCAACACACATCGTTGGTACCAACATGAGCCACCACCTGCAGTTGGCTGCACCCTGTACTCTTCATGGCATCTGGAAGGACCCTTTCCACATCCGGAATGACTCCCCCCGGAATGCAGAAGGAGTGCACACTGGCTTCCTTCCCCTCCTTGGCAGACATGTTCCTAAGGGGCCCCATTACACGCCTAGGGTTGGAGCTCCCAACTACCAGCAAACTCACCCTCTGTGAATGCCCAGACCTTGTGGGCTGAGAAGCTTCCTCTGGAATAGAATGGACGACTGCATCCAGACACATTGTCAGCCACAGATAATGCCCAAAACCTGTTCGTCAAACAAACCGTGGAGGCCCTACAATCGGCCCCTCAGAAAGTTTTTCACTGCCTGCCAGACTTTGGAATGATCTCCCACTTGACTACGGGTGAGGGGTCAACCTCAGTGCAGGCAGTACCAGGGGCAGCCACAGCAGTGGACCAATTGAGGGACACATGGGACGTGCTCAACATCCCCCACACACGCGCGTTCGATCCCCCACAGTGACGTCCGTGTGACAGAAGCCAAAGCCGCCTGGAGCTGTGAGCGAAGGGTTGCCAACTCAGCTCGCATCTGCACACAACAGTCACAGTTACTATCCATTACTGTAGTCATTCCTGTTAGAAGCTCGTAAAAACATGTAACAAGTGAATTGCATAGTCGCCTTATTAGTAGCAGGAACTAGCAGTGCACTCTCGCTGACGGTCTAACCCGACACTGAGCTGTTACAACCAAGCAAACAAAAGCCTGTACAATACGAGGGTCGATACAATGGTCAATAGCAATGGCCTACCTAGACAAATATATTCCTGAAATTTCATAATTCTATGTAAACTTTTTTTTTTTTTTTTTTTTTTTTTTTTTTTTTTTTTTTTTTTTTTTTTTGTACTGAAATTTTTTCCTCATCAGTGTAGATGTTTGTGAAAATCTAATTTATCAACAAATCATCACAGTCATAGGTCTGAATTGCTTTTTAATCAAATATCAAATCTCAATGTCTTATACTACCTACAAAATATAATTTACCCTCTTTATGTTATGAAATATTAATTAAAATTTAAGATTATATTTATTTTTTACGTTAATTCACAACATTACCACATATAGGATATTGGCAATAACATCTTTTGACAGTTATTAAGTTTGTAATTAATGTGAAACTAAAATCAGAACATAAAGAACAGATACTAAATGCAGCGCGGCCAAACACACACACACACACACACACACACACACACACACACACGATTATGATCTTCTCCAACACTTCATGGTCCTCATTATCATTTTCATTAAGCACATTCTGAGGCCTGAGGTTCAGATAAAAATGCCAGTACTCCTCCGATTATGAAATATTACTACTACATAAGTGATATAGGCACTAAATTATGTTGTCAACCCTTGATAACAACTCAGCAGCACAGAGCAACAAAATTATGCTGTGTGCTTTGGGCCTATATGGAAATGAATATCCAAGAAATCGATGGGAAAGCTTTTTGTGAGTGTTCACATCTGCAGTGTGGGGCTACAGATATAGATAAAACTGGTTCACCATAAGAGCAACAGATATCAGGAGCATAAACAAATGCCACAATCTCAAAATCGATGATGGTATACTTTAGGCCCTTATGGTTCTCAGTGCCTCATATATTACCAAAATAGTTACATTTTTACTGACAGATGGAGCTGTGGTGTTTCTGAAACTGTCATCCATCATTATTTATACTATTGATTCAGAAACTAAACTTCTGATTTGGAGAAATGCACAGTTCTACAGTTTCATTTGGTTTACTCGTCCAGATATAACGAAAAATACACTAATCAGTATGTTATTTCCTTTAACATTTTTTCTTGTGTTTATTGGTGGCTAAATGCCAGAGAAAACCTCCTTTGTGTATTTTCAGACTTTTTTGCGAAGTGGCTTGGTGTTTCCAAAGCAGGCACCTGTAACTACTCCTATGAGGTATTAAATCAAAGTTACAAGAAGAGCTATAACTCAGAGGTTTCCTTAAGATTTCATAACTATTGTTCTTCCAGGTATCTGCACCTTGATTGAAGAAGAAGAAAGAAATACCTTCCAATGTATACTGCTCCTCCAGTGAAATTCTAAACAACAACTAAAATAGCATTAAATTCAAAATTCAAATAATTATCCCCAGGGTAAGGAAATATTGTTGTTTATTATATTCCCTCATCAGCATAATAGCAGCCAAGGTGGTTAACAGTAGTTGTGGCAAATGGTGAAATGATTTACCTTGATTTAAAATATTAAATCCATTTAATGTTCCATTTTAAATGATAATTAGTCTCAATATTTCAAATTATTCAGCAATTATTCAGCATTACATCCAGATGTAAGTGAATGATCAGAGTTGCCACAGATTTCCTGTGATGTTGCAAAGTTGCAGCTACACTAGTGGTACAAAGAGCATGTTTCTGTAGCCAATATTTTACATGAGCAGTTCTGTGAACCATAAGATACTAGAGACAATGCAATGGCTGAACTTCAGCCTACAGGCCTGTGTGCCAAAGCAGCACAAAAATTCCAACCATTTCTATACATAGGGTCATGGGCTAAACCATAGGTATGAATAATGTATAATTACAGTGACGGCTACCTACACAAAGCCTAAGAGCTGGGTGGTCATTTGGATGATCCTCCTCTGCAGCAGCAATCATTTTATTTCTTCTACCTAAAGCACACTACACTTTCAAAAGCTCATAATATGTTTTTATGATTACTTTTGTGCTCTTTTATACATATTTCGATAAGAATTGAGGCTTCTGATAGCATTGTTTTGGCAAAGAAATCTGAACATGCACATCAAATTACTGAGGAGTAACTTTTAGAGCATAATGTTGGATTAAGTAGTGCTCCTTCTGTTGCTGAAAGTGACTCTGTCAGAAAAATTAATTTAATTTCAGTCCATCTTCTTATGACATACCGAATGAAGTCTGCACTGATCCAGTTGTCTCATGTATTGTGAAATGACCAAAATAGGCTAGATAGGCTAGATAGAAAGGAAGATAAATACAGAAATAGTAAAGCGTAATAAATGCTTCATAAAAGAAACAGGAGTAAAGGAAAATTAAATTTAGAATACACATCAACAAACACAACTTTTATTTCATAAATGTATTTTAAGGCTAGGTATTAGGAACTGAATAAAGAGATTGTCCACAAAAATGTACTTTATTGACAGATGGACTAGAATAGAATGCAATGTTATAGGCAGATAAATGGTTACTATGAAAATATATAGTAGCCTCAAGGAAATGAATGAATGAATATTTGAAAAGGCTGAAACCAAGTATTTTATGCTTTCTGTTGTTTATAACTGCAGAAACTATAAAATCAGGTGGATAAATAATTGGAAATAGAGTTCATGAGCGATTCCAGGTCTGGGATAAATTTTTCCACTGAGTCTTATATTAAATCCAGTTCAATTAGAACTTTCCCAGGTTAACTAAAATATTTGATTCCAAAGAAATTGTGGTCAGACTTGGTTGATTCTCTTACTCAAATTATATATTTCTCATCTATAGATACGTCTCGATGTTTCTGACTGTCAAAAAAAATTCTGTCAATATATTTTTATTGTTTATATTGACATATTTCATAATACTGCTCTTATACATTGAAAACAATTACTCAAAATTTTATAAGTATTTGAACCAAAATGAAGTCTAAATTAATACAATAATGTATATTTTTCATTGCTGTCTTCAAACAATATACCTTTCTTCATTTATAATTTTGGTTCAAATGGCTCTGAGCACTATGCGACTTAACTTCTGAGGTCATCAGTCACCTAGAACTTAGAACTAATTAAATCTAACTAACCTAAGGACATCACACACATCCATGCCAGAGGCAGGATTCGAACCTGCGACCGTAGCGGCCGCTCGGTTCCAGACTGTAGTGCCTAGAACCGAACGGCCACTCCGGCCAGCCCATTTACAATTTTATTAATTTTATTATTGATTGTAAAATCAATTTTATAAAATAACAGGAACCTTCTTTTTCTCATACTGTCAAAATTTTCAACCTCTCTTTATTAATCATTAAGCTTATAGTTCATCACTTACATAACTGTTTTCAGAAAACAATGTATAAATTAAAAATGAAAAACAATTTCAATTAAGACAGTCATTTTATCATTGATTTGGACTGTTTCCTTTTTGAGAAAGTACTGGAATCTGGGTGCATAACATATATATGATTTTTGGCGCCAAGTATGTCAGAGTTAGTCAGAGTGGTGATAGAGTTGCATCAGATATTGTTAAGACAGTGTCAGATAAACAGCAAAGTGGGGTTGGCATTTGCAGAGTTTGGTACATGCTGCTCTCAGGCCCACTATGTTCTTTGTATGGTGCAAGAAAGTTGCACAATGAACTTCTGAAGAAGTGGTATTTATTTAATTGTAAAATGTGTTTCAAGAATAAAAATAAAAGAAGAAAATGGTTAATAGCAGCATAATGTTCCAGTGACTTGTCATTTGGAAAAACCCTGAAAAAAATATTTTCAATAGATTACATGGGAGCAAAGGAAGCAGCCCTGACACTGAGCACAACTTTGCAAGGTAAGTACTATTTATCCACAAATATAATGTACTTTCTATTACAATTTAGTTTAAATGTAGTCTAAACTATGAAATAGTTCATACAATGTAAGAATAAATATTAGAATTCTTCATAATGTATGGACATTTAAGTAAGGGATTGCAATATAGCCTACTATCTGCTCTTCACAGTAGTCCTGCTCCCCAAGCAAAGACATAGCCACAAATGCCGACAAATAACTATCCTGTTCTCTCCCTTTTGACACAAAATGTGAGACTGAAATAATCTCTCCATGAGTGGTTCACACAGTAATACTGAAATTAATTATATGTTTATACATATCCAGACAAATTTAATAGTTCCATTTACATAAGAAATAGGTGACCAAACTAGAGCAAGAACACTGAAAGACAAAGCTTCTGCTGTTTACCATGAATATTTAGGAACAACTACAAATGTAAACTCATCTGTGATTAAAAAACTCAATTGTTTTTAAAAGACTTCATATAGTCATTTTATTCACAATTTCCTTAATGGAGCACTGTTTACTGAAGAACGCACTTTTCCATTTGAAATGATGACTTCTTCTGATACAGTCAGTATACTCCTCTGCACCAACAATTCAGTCCATCTTCCAATAACCAGAAAAATATTGTTTTAAGCAACTTTTGGGCTTAAAAGTCCAATAGTTCTTAGATTGTGAGGAAACTGGAAGATCTATTGCTGAGCATACCATTGAGAAATTGACAGACGTTTATTAAAGCTTGGCATCTCAACTGCTTTTCACTTGAGCTAATTTGGTATCTCTGTGCCCATACTGCAATCAGCACCCCACAGAACAAAATAAATTTTAATACTAATTTAAAACCAATGGATAGGTTTTCAGTACATCTAAAAGAGAGGCAATTTTTCTGAGATGAAAACTGTAATTAGCTTAGTTATAAATGAAACAAGGAGTCTGCATGTTAATTAAAGGCAATATGGCAAATGCCATAATGAAGAGGAACTTGAGGCAAATCATTTTGTTTTTGCCCTTAGCAGGGAACAGCATCCAGATTCATGTCAGCGGATGACATAAGAGGTGCAACCATGGGATAGAAGAGAGATGTGAAGTCATAGTGTGGCTTGAAGGTGGCCATGTTGAGGTTATGTACAGAGCTCCAGGATTATTCTACAACATTGGCATATGTGGACATCTGGTTTCCAGACGTGGGGATCCAAGGGAAGCCCAGCACATCCCATAGCATGGCAGGCAGTAAAAGACTTTGCAGGGGCCAATTGGAGGGCACCCCTGGTTCATTTGATGAACAGGTTTCAGGTGCTGACTGCATGTGATAAACTTCCTGAGCCAGAGGCAGTTGTTTGCTGTGTTCCAGGGGAAGCCTCTTGGCCTGCAAGATCTGGGCAGTCACAGAGGGTAGGTTTACTGGCACTTGGGAGCTTCAATGTTAGGTGCATAATGGGTCCCCTTAGGGATATGGCTGCCCAGGAGGGGAAGGAATGCAGTGTGCACTCTGCATGCATACCAGGAGGAGTCATTCCTGATGTGGAATGGGTGCTTGCAGATACCATGAAGAGCACAGTGCGCAGCATGGTGACCCATGTTAGTACTAACAATTCCTGTCACTATGGATTGGGTGAGATTTTCTTTGGTTTCAGGCAGCTAGTTGAAATAGTAAGGGCTGACAGTCCTGCTTGTGACATGTAAACAGAGACCTGTGACATTGTTGACATGATCAACTGTGGACCTTTGGTACAGAGCCAAGTGGAGGGTCTAAATCAGTGGTTCAGATAGTTCTGTGACTGCGTAGGCTGCAGATTCCTCAACTTGCAGTCAGTTTCAGGGTTCCACCTAATAGGTCAGGGGTCCACCGCACACAGGAAGTGGCTACACTGGTAGCAGGGTCTTTGTGGAGGAGACTGGGCAGATCATTCCTAGTGCTAGAACTCTTCCTCATTATCAGTTTTATTATATGGGTTCTGTGCACCCAAATTCACTGTAGATGTAAAATGTAACTTCTATCAATATCCGAGCAGCAGTTGTCTGGTGAATAATATGGGTGAAACAGTTATAAACATGGAACCTTTTAGGCGTGGCCCTCCTTCTTGGTTTATATTTAACCATTAAGTGTTCACAATTAGTTACATTTCTTTTCCATTTTCACATACTTTACACTGAAGAATTATTTCAATAAAATGTAATTGGATGTAGTAATATGGGAATAACTGTTCTGTACTTGATCATCTCACAATGGTATTGTGTCTCTACCAAGTGTAGAAATCAGTTGCTAACAGCTGATGTTGTATACCATTTGTATGTAAAAGAATAACACAAATAATAATTAGCCTAGTATTATAGATATTTGTTGCTTACCCCTAACTTGGCTGTAGGATTTGTTACTCTAAATACTTTGTGCCACAGTTAACTGTAAACCCCTCCCTTATATTGACACCCCATATGAGCTCTCGCTGGTGCAACTGTGTTTTACAGTCCCCTGCCACTTGCTAGGCTGGATCACCATGGGTGCAGACCCTCTTACAGCAGTGTCAATGCTATTGGTTGCTGCCACAGACTCATCAATGCACCCAGAAACTGCCAGCATGCCAGATCAGCCGCTGCCTCCACACTGCCTTCATCGACTCTAACCACAGTCACCACCCTGTCACTACTTCCACCCTCACAATGTCACTTCAGCATAATGACTCAAAGACACACTTTTTTTCTCCATTTCTGTAAAGTTTTTGGGCTCATTTCACAATGGAATTCATGTAGATGATTTTATAATAACAGTTAATATTACTGCAATTTGTACCCCTTGAACCACTTTAAAGAATTTTGCTCAAGCAGTCCCCAACAGAATAAGACCCATAGTAAATGGCAGAAATCTGTCCAAAGGAGCCCTTTATCTTTTGATACCAACTGATGTTATGTTATTGATGTTTCTGGATTCATTTGACCTGTAAAATGGCTCCTGTGTAAGGGGAGGGGTGTGCATAGTGAGCAGTTAGACTTAGCAGAACCAGAATTTTACTGCACTATACAAGGTGTATTAAAACAAACCATCTGATCTTAAAAAATCATAACTGTTATGTTATTTGAGATATGTGCGTCAACAACATGCTGTTGGAAAGAGCAAACTCTCAAGTTTTACATGGTCCCTGCTAGACGTCAAATGGATTCACTGTAGTTTCACAAGGAGTCCACAGAAATCGATTCGCCATGCAGCTCGACAGCTCAGTACACCCCCGATGCCCATCTGGCATGTGTTGCATTGATGTTTACACATGGAGCCATACAAATTCAGCTACTGCAAGCTCTTTGTGAAGGTGACAAACAACAAGGTGTGGATGTCTGCAATTTTGTTCTTGGCAAGATGGGGGATGACAGTTTTCTTCCATGCTTAGTGTTTAGTGACAGGGTAACATTCCATTTAAATGGAAAGGTAAACTGTCATAATGTCAGAATATGGAGTACGGAACAACCACATGAAGTTGCACAACATGAGAGGGACTCTCCAAAATGTAATGTGTTTTGTTCAGTTCCATAGGAAAAGGTGTAGGGTGCATTTTTCTTTGTCGAGAAGACTGTTACAAGAAGCACGTATCTAAATATGCTTGATAACTTTCTTTCTCACAGTGGGAGACTGATTCAAATGACTTCATTTACCAACAGGATGGGGCACTGCCACACTGGCATCTGGATGTGTGGGAATTATTAAATCAAAGGATTACTGAACGACAGATTTGTCGCACTGGACCAAATGATTCAGCCTTACATTATTGGCCTCCAACGTCATCGGACCTGACTGTATGTGATTATTTCTTGTGGGAGTTTATAAAAGAGTCTGTTTATGTGCCTCCATTACCAACAACAATGATTGAACTGAGACGTCACATAACAGCAGCTGTGGAAGCTGTAACTCAAGACACGCTTGCTGTAGTGTGGGAACAATTTGAATACCGCATTGAGGTATTCTGTGCACCTCATGGGGAGCATATCAAACACCTATGAAAAGATATGAAAAAAAATTTTTTGAGTTTGCTGCTCATCAAAAACAGAAGTCACTGAACATGTTTATTACTTTCAGAAATACAGACATGCCAAATTGGATTATTCTTTTTGATACACCCTGTATTTTATGATTTCAGTGCTGTGTTCCATCATGAGATGGTGGGTATACCAGGGCATGTGCTTACCAGATATTACTAGATGTTTCCCTGCCCATGCCTGGTTCATGTGGGTAGCATTCCCACAGCAGGTATTGCTGACAGGGGACACTATTGCTGACAGTATGACGCCTTGGGGTACCCCTCTGCCAACTAATAAGAAAGCTGGAAACTGTCATGTGAGGGATGTAGAGCAGGCTGGTGAGAGGCATTCTGGACACACAGTCACTCTCTCACCTACCAGCTCTCCTCGTGGCTAGATGTGTTTGTTAACTTCCCTTTTATGGCGTCCTGCCCTCAGTCTGGCTGCAGCAGTCTCCTGACGCCATAGAATGTATCACATGTTGTATACCTTAATGCTATGACTTGCAATAAATTCTAAACGTGGCACTAAAACCCTTGTTGTGATTTTCATTTCACGAAATTTCATAATACATGTGGGCACCCACATTCTGCCACCAGCCTAACTTGGCCATCCCTGTACAATACTACTCCAACCTGACATTCTAATATTTTCTCATTTTCTGGAATAATGCACAAAGAAATGTGACACCTTTAATAGTAAGCTAAAAACACAATAACACATGTATTTAATGAGTAAACTGTACTAAGCTAACTGTTATTACAATCTAAATAACTTTTCTTTACACAAGGGCAAAAACTCGCATGTTTCGCCTCTCAGAAGCCTACATGTATGTCATTCAAGGATAGCAGAGGCCACCCCTTTCCTTCTTTCTCAAGATTTCTCAACATACTACAACTGTGTCAAGCAGAGAGTGGACTATTCAGAGTGCTCCTGTATTCAGGCAGAAAGAAGAGTTTGCAGGAAAGCCAACTTCAGATCAGCCAATGATAGCTGCACTTTAAGGTGAGTTGCTGTGTTCAGTCCTGAACCCAATTTCTGGCACTAGCAGAAAATATAGGAATGTGTGAATTTAGGAAAGTTTTGCTCTTAGTATGATTCACTATGGTGCTGAAAAGTTGCTGATAATCTGTTTCTCTGGACACAGACAGGACAATTCCCTCCATTCCACCCAGTAGAGCCATTTCCCAAGTAACTTTTCCACAGTTGCCTTACAGTACTTTTGGTCTTAATTTTGGGTACATTGGATAGAAAATATGAATATGTGGCATTAAATACAGATACAGGATTTTGCAGCTTAATGTGACACCCAACACTTATGGTGGATACGACGTGAAACTGTAAAAAAGTACGGAATTGTCAATGTTTCTACAAATCAATTAGTTTATTTCCAGTCACATGTTTTTATGGTGCAGTTTTTTATTTAAGGGCTTCCTATTATTACACATCTCGTTATATGACAAATTCCTGTAACAAGCAACATGCAGGTAAGAATAGCTGACCCCCTTGAAAGCAATGGTCATGAGATTTATGAGTTTTTGTATTCAGTTCGAACTATCAATCAGCACAGCACTTGATGAAGTTTGCAAAGTAGGAAAAAGTCAAAGGAGTTTGGAATTCATTCAGCATATAATTAGAAAGACTGACATAAAAATTACTGTCTACATTCATATGCAGCCACAAACAGAGCACTACTGAACCTAAAAGTATGTTACAACAATTACACACAACAACAGAACAATTTATTTGCATCTAGTGCCTTTATAAGCAAACTGGAATGTCTACACCAGTAACAATTAGATCAGAAAGCAAGCTAGGAACTCACCTTCTTCCAAAGAAAATAATTCACAAAACTTCATCTACCTGTACATTAATGAGTTGAGAAAATCAGAATACTGATTGCAGGTATAAACAGTTATTAACAACCCTCGACCATGCTTTCAATGATTATAAAATTTTCAATGCTATAGGGTATGCAGCTGCGATGAATTTTTTGAATGATTTCTTGAAGCCTTCAGCTGCCATTTTCTTTATTTCCTGTACGATTGTACAATTTTGGCCTTAGGCCATTTTCAAGTATCTAACACAGAAGTTTCATACATTGGATGCATTAGTGACACCTGTGCTTCTGATGTAGGAACAAGTCATATCTGTAGATATACTAGGTGCATTATAACTTACTTTATGGGTGATTTTTGGTAACAGATTATGTTGTATACATCATTGCTCCTATGACATCACGTAATGCTCATAAATTAATTTGAGGTGTTCATGCTATTTTAGGAGCACGTTGCTTTTGAGAAGTTCTTGCAAAGCTCTTATATATAATGTACTTAGCACTAGGAAGATTATAATTATTTTACAGAATTTTGCTACTTAAACTGCTCATGCTTTTGTTCTCAGTTATATTTAATTATCGTTCATCATTAGTGTAAATCTGACTGTATGTAATTTCTTTAAAATAACTTGTAAATATTTGATCTGTTATTGTAGGAGCATGTCATTTTTGAATAGTTGGTACAAAGATCTTATATATCACAGTATTGTAATGAGATAGTCCTGAGAACCATGAGAGTCTAGTAAAAACTGCTTTATGGTTGCTTGATGTTTCACATTACAGTCATATTTATTAATGAGTGTAGTGATAATTTTACATTCTATACTTCTGTAACACTTCACCCAAGAACTGGTAGAAAGTTGTCTAGGAATATCCCATTTCACAGGTCTTTTAGCTCATTTAAAACTTTGTCTGACTGATATTCTAAATGGATATAGATTTCAATTTCTTCCATTATGTCCAAGATTTTTCCTTTCTGTAGCTTATGTAATATTTGAAGTGATCCATCTATAGTAGGTATTTTGTGGTTGGTGTCTTTTAAGTGTGCAGGAAATGTGGATTGGTTATTGTCACTTATTGTAATGTGTTCTTTACATCATGTACTAAATTTTCTTCCTGTTTGTCCAGTATAAAATTTTGGGCATTCTTAACAGTTAATTTTGTAGATTCCTGACTGCAAAAATGGCTCTGATTTATGTGGTATGTGTCTCAACAATCTGTTTAGATTGTTAGTGGTTCTGTAACTGGTGTATTGTTTTATAGCCTTGAAACATCGAGTAATTTTCTCAGTAATAATACCTAGATATGGCCATACAAGAACTTTATTTTTCTGTGGTTAATTTTTGTCTTTAGTTAAAGTTATTTCATCTGTGAGACTGGCAAGTGTTTGGTTCATTTTCTGTTTGAATAATGTGTCTACAAACTCTTTAGGATAACCATTGCTTATAGCTACATTCTGAAGAAGATCTAGTTCTTTCTCAATATACATACATAAAGAACAAATCCTGATATGTCCAATTGTTAACATGGTTAATAGCCCAGCACATGCTGTCAGTAAAAGGCTCAAAATGCTCCTTAAACAATATTACATATATGAGAAAGAATACACTAAAAAAAGCTGTTACAATATTGTTAATAAAATTAAGAATATAAAAATACCAGAAAATGGATGTATCTAACATGTACACAAACAATCCAGTAACAGAAACTATGGAAATCATTAAAAACAACTTTCTCAAATATAACACAATCACTCAAGGAGAAATTTGTGAAATAATATAACTTCTACAATTTTTCATTTCAGAACAAAATTTATCTCCAAAAAGATGGTGTAGCAATGGGCTCGTGTCTAGCAGGTACTTAAGCTGATATTTTCATTAACACTTTAGAAGAAAAATGTTTCAACAGGTTCACTCAACAGCCAAAAAAAAATCATTTGTTACTATAGATATGCCGATGACATCTTAATCCTATTCAACAGCACAACATATGAGTGCAATGTTGTGCATTCACAATTCAACAGTTTGCATCCCAAAAATTAATTTCACTATGGAAAGAGAAAAAAATAAGAGCATAAAATTTCTCAATTTAAAAATTTCAAATGAAAAATCTGAACACGTATTCGATATTTTTCGAAAACCGATAACAACAGACATAAATGTCCATAACCAGTAATGCCACCTGAGATCACACAAGCTTGCATATTTTCATTCTGTTACATAGACTTACCACTGAAAAAAGAAAATATTGAGAAAGAACTAGATCTTCTCCGGAATGTAGCTATAAGCAATGGTTATCCTAAAGAGTTGGTAGACACATTATTCAAACAGAAAACAACCCAAACACATGCCAGTACCATAGACGAAATAACTTTAACTACATACAAAAACAAACCACAGAAAAATAAAGTTCTTGTATGACCATATCTAGGTATTATTTCTGACAAAATTATTTGATGTTTCAAGGATACAAAACAATACACCAGTTACAGAACCACTATCAATCTAAACCGATTGTTGAGACACATACCATTTTCACAATCAGGAATCTACCAAATTAACTGTGAAGACTGCCCAAAATTTTATATTGGACAAACAGGAACAAAATTTAGTACATGATTTAAAGAACACATGACAATAAGTGACGATAACCCATCCACATTTGCTGCACACTTAAAAGACACCAACCACAAAATACCTAATAAAATTGAATCACTTGCTACAGACAGGAAAAGTTGTGAATATAATGGAAGAAACTGAAAGCTACATACATCTAGAAGATCAGTCAGACATAGTTTTAAATGAGCTAAAAGACCTGCAAAATGGGAAATTCCTTGACAACTTTCTATAAGTTCTAGGGTGAAGCATTACAGAAGTATAGAATGTAAAATTATCACTACACTCATTAATAAATATGACTGTAATGTGAAACATCATACAACCATAAAGCAGTTTTTACTAGACTCTCATGATTCTCAGGACTATCTCATTATAATACTGTGATATATAATGACATGCTCCTACAATAACAGAACAAATATTTACGAGTTATTTTAAAGAAATTACATACAGTCATATTTACACTAATGATGAACGATAATTAAATATAACAAAACAAAAGCATATGCAGTTTAAGTAGCAAAATTCTGTAAAATAATTATAATCTTCCTAGTGTTAAGTATGTTATATATAAGAGCTTTGCAACAATTCCTCGAAAGTAACGTGCTCCTAAAATAGCGTGAATACCTCGAACTAATTTATGAGCATGATATGATGTCATAGGAGCAACAACATATCCGACATAATATGTTACCAAAAAATCATCTGTAAAGTAAGTTATAATGCACCTCATATATCTACAGATATGACTTGTTCTTACATCAAAATCACAAGTGTCACTAATGTATCCAATGTATGAAACCTCTGTTTTAGATACTTGAAAATGGCCTAAGGCCAAAATTGTACAATCATACAGGAAATAAAGAAAATGGCAGCTGAAGGCTTCAAGAAATCACTCAAAAAATTATAAAATTCTTCAGAAGTACATGGACTTATTCAGGAAATTTTTTACATCATACTTAAAAAGAATCATCATGGTGTAAAGGATGTACAAAACCACTGGATGAAAATATAATAAACAAAAATTACTTACCCATAAAATCACATATTGGTGACAACAAATTTCAGAGCAAAGAAACTAATGTCACGTAACATGGTGCATGTGACCATCAATAACACTAAATACAACTGATTAAAAAACATTCCCATTGGAGTTGGGCTAAGTGTAAAACTCTTCACATTAAAATGTACATGGAATTAAAAAGCAATGCAACTGCAATGGCTGGTGCCATGCAGCAACTGACAAAGTTGTCACGGAGCATGAATTAGGAAACATCAGTAGGTGGCATACCTGTGTGAAAACATATGTGCATAGAATAGCAAACACCTAGTGTAAACTATGAATTGCTGCATTATATGCAAAAGAGACTGAGAGAAATTTTAGGTAGAAAAATGGAGGAAGATGGAAGGTAGGGAGCAGGAGGAGAACCTTTGAAAATGAATCACAGTAAAATGAAGACAGATAGAAAGAGATGAAATATTTTACAAGAAAAATAGAAATCTGATGAAAATGAATGATAAGTGGAGGCCACTAATGAACTGTAGATACCTTAAGAGGACTGAAGTACTGGTTTAAAACTTTCATGAAACTGTCGAGTCACAAGCTGCAGCTGATCATGTTACCAACCCTATTGAGACAGTGTTACAAAATTTCCAATTCTTCACATAAGTATAATTTCTGCACTTTGAAATGATCTACTTTGCTCTGAAATCTGTCTTCACCAGTATGTGATTTTACGTGTAAGTAATTTTTCTTTATTATATTTTTATCCAGTGTTTTTGTACATCCTTTACACCTTGATAATCCTTTTAAACTATGATGTACAAAAATTTCTTCAATAGATCCATACACTTCTGAAGAAGTTAATTTTGCAATTGTTGAAAAGACAGTCAAGGGTTGTTAATAAACCTTCATATCTGCAACTTGTTGGCTGATTTTCAGAAATCATTCATTTATGTTCACCATTGCTGAACAGCAGCTATGTTCAAAATTTTGAAATTCTCACCTGTAAATTATAAAAACAAAAACTATGTTTCCGTTGGTAAATTGTAACTGACATAGTTTAAGTTTGTAAAAAAATAGAGTAGTTATCATCTTACCTGATAATAAAAAATTGGGAAAGGCACAATTATAAGTGGGATTCCAAGAAAGTAGAGTGTGTGGAAATCCATATGAATCAAGTGTTTGTACAAAGGATTAACTCTGCAGTGATCCGGTTGATCCATTTTACAGTCTTCAGACAGAAAGGGGTAAGAGTAACAGTAACCTGCAATATTTCAATAAAATTAATTAGAAATAAATTATTATATCTCTATTAACATAGGCTGTGAATCATTATTATTGTTATTATTAATTAATTAATATCATTAGCTGCATCAGGAGTAGTAGCAGCAGCAGTAGTAGTCATTGTGGTGGTGGTACTTCTTGTAACAGGAGTGGGGCAGAAATTGGCCATGATCTTGGTGGCATAACCACCAGCAACTTACTTGCATTTACCCATAAAATTTTGATACAGTAATGTCCACAATGCGTCAAAAAAATTAGGCTTTTGAGTCAGTACCAGTAGTAATAATTATGTACTTTACTGAAAATTTTAGAAAATTCTGTCATCATTCCAACTCTATAAGTGACACAAACAAATTTCTCCTGTTGAAGAATACTTTCTTCATTTGTGCCTGTTTACTTTTTGGGCACTTCTCCTTTCAGTAGTCCTGCTTAACTTAATCTTACAAAATATTTATGCTAGTGATTTCAGCAAACATTATGAGCATACCACAGAAATGTGAAATTTATATCACATATATCTATCAATAATAGTATGAATGTTTCAGATGTATAGAGACACTTTTTTTTAGTTTTCTGTTGTGGGCTTCGTTAACTTCAATCTGTAGACATAAATAAATAAGCTTGCAATGTTCTAATAACATTTCTCAAAACCAAAGAGAATATTTGTACATAGACAAAAATTCAATTCATTAAGAAATGCAATGTTATGAGGATGTTCTGACATGTTGTCCATCCATGAAGCTTGTGTATGGTAGATCTACTGTCTGTAATAAATAAAAATAAAAAGTCCATTTTGTTACAGCCCAATTAGACAGAGTCAAACTGCCAGCTTTCTTTGTAGTTGGGACACCTAAACCGATTTTTTTATATACTTGCTGTTGCCACACTCAGGTGCACATTTTAATTAATTCACAATTAGATACATAGAATGTCACCTGGGAGACTAGAACCAAATCTGGTGACCTGGTTTTTTTTCAACTTCACAAACATATTTATAATATTATTCCATTCCACCATCTCTGACAGTCCTCAGACATCACATATAGTGCAATAAATTTGGTATCCAGAGTCTTTTTTTGGTAGATGTTTTATCTTAAACTTTAAGTACTGGACATTTTCCCCTTAGCTTCCCTACATATAAGTCTTGCCTAAGATAATTTGAAGCAGGTTCTCATGCAGATAGACTGCTTTTAATTAATGTTACATGTGTGTCATGTCTAATATTTCCATATTTTTGAGCATTATTTGCTGCAGTCACTTATTCTTGTTAGGATATAGTAAAATGTCAAATTCTTATTCTCTTTATGCTTGCACTTGCAGCTGTTTGTCATAGATGCTGCAACATCTACTTGGTCTACAGTGAAGTAGTTCCCATCCTCACTAGCATTTTTTGCCTGAGAAAAACTATATTTAAATGTTGGGGATTGTGGTGCTGTGGTAAACCTCTTTGGTTCACAACAGAGTACATATTTCATGAGCTTAATCTCCTCTACTTTCCACTCTTCAACAATGGCAGGGCATTTCCTGCTCCATGCTGGATGTTTCACACAAAAGACAAAAAGACAACAAACTACTTCGGATGTACAGCTTGTTTATATTTTTTATATTAATATAGTGTTGCCAAACATCTCAAATTTGGAACATTTCATTTGTTTTCTGAAGAAAATCTATAGAAAGTGGAGAAAACTTGCTTAAGTATTATTGATATCCAGAAAATACCCTCCATTAAATCATAAATAAACTACTGGAATACTTAATTAACTCAGTTTTGACATACAACACATTCACTAATTACATATGGTCTGTATAGAGCACAGATTTCTTTTCTCTTTGTAGCCCTAAGCATACTGTGAGTCAGTGTAATGACTGTTCCTTTTCCCTCCACTACTTCCCATGCTACATTAAAATGGGGATTACTTTTCTGCATAGCCCTCTGCCAGGCACTTAATTGCAAGTTGCAGAGTAGTCATGTAGATGTAGATAAAGATAGCATAGGGTAGTAATAGTGAATCAAATGTCAAGACAAAAGCAGCACGTTTTTTTAGTTCACTAATGACACTCTTTGTATTATTACACAACACCTTCTTCCGACTACACCCTTATTGTCATTCAGTGTGCAGGTCTATTTCACAGTAACTGAATATCCTTCAAGCTCCTTACTTTTTTGGAGTTTGGCTATTGCATTGGAATTGGATGTTTCAATATGATGTGTTCCTCCGTGAAGCCTTCTACTAGAATTTAGTGTTCCTAACACTTCTTGTACACCTTTTAGTATCCAAAATGGGATAACATTCTCTCATGCACCCTCCTTTCTCATCATTAGTATAAATGCATTCTGACACACTGAGAATCTCATATGACACATTGTTTCTTTCTTCTTTACAAACATTACATTTGGGAGAATGAGCTCACTTAATAGGTCACAGGGTGTTAGTGCTACCCAGTGGTTACCAAAACCTCTGCAAATATTCGAAACTGAATTACTGTAATGGGTTCCATTCAGTTTTTGGAGGAGCTTGGGAAACAGAAGTTGAATCTGACAGAATTATGCATGCAATTCTACTATAACAGGGAAGTAAAGGATGCCTCATCTGTTGATGTATTGACAGAATGTGTATATACGATTAGGGAGGGGGATGGAGGGACATCTTTTCTGAACCACTTTACAATCAAAGTTATTAATCCAAGATGATCACTCTCCAAAAAAAGCACATGTTCCAATGTGTTGCTTGCAAAGGTTGTTGCCAAAGTATGACAAGAATATATGGTTGGAAACCTTGGGCTGCCAAACTCAAATCATTGGTGATTCATTTGTCTGAGCCGCTCACCATTTAGCAGGGTCCACATACCTTATGCATGTTGTGGATATATTGAACATTAAACTCAAACTGTAAGGGGCATTCACATGAAACCCAGTGTAAAGTAAAGGTAATGATTTTATTAACTCAAAAATGTAGTTATACACAGTACACACACTCAAAAATAGTTGCCAAAACTGTTGGCACATTTATCCCATCCCAACACTAGCTGGTCGATTCCATCCTTGGAGAAGCTAGTAGGCTGCTGTCGGATCCAGGCCTGGACCCAGTCACACACTTCATCGTCCATTGTGAATCGATGTCCGTGAATAGCTTTTTTTAGAGTCCAAACACATGAAAGACATATGGTGAAAGGTCGGGACTGTATGATGGATGTTCCAGCATTTCCCACTATCATCATACCCAGAAATGAGTGACACTGTACCCCCCATGATCCTTCCCTCCCCTCTTAAAATTCCACTGTCCACCCAACATACACAATGTCCTTATCCATCCATGTGCCACTCCCACTCCCTACCTCCTGCCACAGAGCTCATAAGCTTGTTGGAGACCTACATGCAAGACCTGCCTGATTCGCCCACCCAGCAAGTCCTATTCTAGTTCTGTCAGAGGATTATCTAATCTTATCAGGAACAGAGCCCCCTGTGAAAGCAACCTTGTCATATAACACCTCTGCTGCAATTCCTGTACAGCATTCTACACGAGCATAACCACCAACCTGCTGACCAACAGAATGAAAGGCCATCGCCACCTGGAGCCAAGGTCAAAACTGATCACACAGTGTTGAAACACAATACTGAGCACAACATGCTCAATTTCAATGGCTACTTCACAACTGGTGCCATCTGGATCCTTCCCTCCAACCCCAGCTTTCCTAAACAACACTGATGGAAGATACGCTCACAGCACATCTTTTGCACCCATAATCCTCCTGGCTTCAATCTCCACTAACCCGCTGCACCCACAACCTCCATCCAATTGGATCCATTTCCTCTGCCCTTTCACCACATCCCAACCCCTGTCTCCATGTCATTGTCATCATGTGTCACACTAACTCACCAGCTCTAGCACCCATGTGTCACATTCCTAGCCTGTGTACCTGGTACCTCTCCCTCCCACAATTCTATCCTGTATGCCTGCTCCCTCCCTCCAAGCCACTAGCTACCCTCCCATACCCCTCCTTCCACTTCCCATATCTTTCTCCCTCCACCCACCACACCTGTCATAAACCCTCACCCCAGCCACTAGTCAAAACACAATCACAATATTGTGTGCAACTGGAAAAATGTAACAATAAAGGTGTGTGTGTGTGTGTGTGTGTGTGTGTGTGTGTGTGTGTGTGTGTGTGTGTGTGTGTGTGTGTGGGCGCACGTGCTCACTCTCTAGTTAGTTAGCAAAGTTTTGATTCAATTTTGCGTGCCTATCAATGATTCAACACCTCTACTATTTAGTGAGTGTTTTCTCTTACTAATAATTTAATTATTAATAAAGCATGTTGCTATACAAATTCTTGAAAACACTAAACAGCACCCAAAACTACCATTTACTGAATCATTATTGCTACTAACATCTTTATGAAAGAAATAATCCCATTAACAATCTGTTTCATACTGTGTTAAAAGTATCATGTCATCGGAAAATAACAACAGCATTTCAGGAACAGAGTTTTCTGGGCAGTAACTACTCAGTAAAGTGTTAATGTTGTAGAAAGCTTGTATATTCTGGAAAATTTGATGTTTGTATAAACAGGAGTTCAGGTCTGTTCTGGATGTACATTGATGTTCATAACAAATGAGCTTTCCATGCTAAGTGTTGTTTTTTCCTTCATGACCTTGCTTTTGGATTTGGACTGAAGTATGGTAATAGTAGGTTTTTCAGACTCTCCTAAACCTCATCTCACTCACCCACTTCCATCATAATCCATCTCTCACATAATCAATGTGGCTGATCATCTGGAAGATCAAGCACTGTATGAGTGTTTCCTCTAACTATAATGCAAGTAAATCCACTTCAGCACAGTATGAAACACCACTGTAAGTAGACCATGGTACCATGGTGACACCTAAGGAAAATTTAATCAGCAGGTCGTTTGGTAACCTGTAAAACTGCAAATTCTGAAGGATGATGATGTTCAGTCACACAAGTAGTGATAGTGTTATCAAATATTTTGAGGAATTTAAGTTGCAGATGGTCTATTTTCAAATCCACAGCTGCCAAACATTATATTGTTTGAAAAAAAAGACTGTATTTTTCAAAATGTGATCTTAGAGGGAGTTATAGGATAGTGAATGGCACATTTGTTTATACTAACATTACAGAAATGTTATTTAGCACTAACATGTTTTCTCTTAATCTAACAGTGTTCACATATGTCACCCATTACATCTACAGTTTTTAAGAATTCAAAAAAATTAAAATCTGCAACTACTTATAACATGAATATTTACCTGTACACAGAATAAGTGTTTTCACTTTACAAACAAAAGCATCTGCCATAACAAAACCATCTTCAGTTGCATATGACACTCCAGGAACTTGGATAACATTTGGTGGCAATTCACAAGTGTATCTTTCTTCTTTTCTTGAACTAAGATATATTTTCTATGAAGAAAAAGGAAAGTCAGTCATAATTAGTTCAAAGCTGTATAGCAAAGAAAAATATCTGATAAGAACAAAGTAAGTGCTATTTAAAAAGAAAATGTGGATGAATCCTTGAAGAAATTTCACAATGCTGTTAAAATTCAGTTTTTCAAAAATATAGTTACATTATCTGAGAAACCTGATGTTGACCAAGTATTTACATATAGCTGCACCCAATACTTTGCGCGCATGGAATTTATTTTTGACTTATAAAGCTTCACTCTATACAACATTTGAAGTAGTGTGACTGGGGACATGAACAACGAGCTAGTTTGCTTCTTTACAGCGGACAGAGTGAAAAGAAATTGACACTAACTTCCATGCCTGCAACACACAGTGTCTGGCCTTGTGCTTTGTTTATGGTCATGGCATAACATAAGCTTATGGAAACTGTACACATTTAAAGTGAAATGGTAAACTGTTACAAATAAGTGGAATTCAGGAAATAAAAACATGCTCACTTGCACCAATTCCTGTCAAAATTTTTGCTTCTATGATGTCATGCTGGAGAGAACTAACTTTGAGCCTCTATCAGTGAAGGGTTCTGAGGAGTAAGATAATGCACAACACTGTCAGTCAGAGTTACACTGTACCTTGCCTTCAGAAGGAATTTCCAAAGAGCTAGTAAAAGTCTGATGTTCTAAAGCCACAGCAAGTCACACCTCATGATCTTCATTGGATTCTTTAGACCACATAGTCCTTCCATTCTGGTGTATTCAGAAAGACACAGCCATTTTCTAGACATTTTTATTTTTAAACAAAACAAAATCAAAATGTAATGATTAAGCCCCCAAATAAAAAGAAAACTTAATAAATTCTTTTTCCTAGCAAAGAATATAAATAAACCTATTAAAATAAGTACAACAATGTCATTAAGTTTTAAATATACAAAGTGAAAGCCATAAATTCACATATCCTAGGCAAGTAAATGCAATGTTAATTTTTTCATAAAGATAAGATTGCAGTATTTAATTCTATCACTGACATAAACTTCTAAAAATACACCTGTCACTAAGTTAAAAAAATTAACAGCACCATCTATTGGTTATCTGGCGTACTACAAAACTATCAAAGCCACTTATTGGTTCTTAGGTGCACCACAAAGTGATGATTAAACATCTGACCACTAAACCATGCAGATGACTTTAGAGAAAACTTTCAATTATGATATCCTTTTTTTCCATGATCCAATTTTGATGAAAGAAAGCCTATATGTTGCCCCAAGTTATGTTCAAATTATCTGTGAAAACCCTATGATGAAAATTCATTTGGTAAAACTGGAGATAGGTGTAGGCAGACAGTTTTTAGATAAAAATGTAAATTGCAATATATTTTGTGACCAGATTTTGATGAAATAAATCCTATGTGTTGCCCCAAGCTGTGCACAAGTTACAAGTCAAAATCACTGAAAATTCGTCTAATAGTTTTGGAGATTAACATGTTCAAACAAACAGACAGACATGATAGTTTTATTATTGGTGTAGACATCATACCGTGAATTACCCTGTAAACCTTTTCCTCATTAATTCAGCATGCTACTTCTGAATCAGTAGAAGTTGTAAGACTTCAGGCCCATGTACTGCCAACACAAGCAGTTAATATTGTGGTTGTGATTGTGCATGGTGTATTGTGCCACTTTTTTGTTGTTATATGAAATGAGTGATGAATCAGTTCTTACACAAATTGAAACAGTATCTTCATTGGTCACTTTTTTATTTTATTAATATCAATAACACATTGCCGGCCGGGATGGCCGAGCGGTTCTAGACACTACAGTCTGGAACCACGCAACCGCTACGGTCGCAGGTTCGAATCCTGCCTCGGGCATGGATGTGTGTGATGTCCTTAGGTTAGTTAGGTTTAAGTAGTTCTAAGTTCTAGGGGACTGATGTCCTCAGAAGTTAAGTCCCTCAGAGCCATTTGAACTAACACATTAAAAGAGTTTGCAGTTTGGTCCTCAGGTATGTGTAACATTTATACAAGTATTACTGCTTGATGTAACAAGCCCTCTGCCTGGATTATATTATGCTATAAAATAGTTATATGTTACTTGTTATTCAGACTACAGCACTGAGTCTTACCATTACAAACAATATAGAAATTACTCAGCTGTTGTCCCAAGTACGCAGCATACTGCATATCACTATTATTTACACATATTGTACCAGTGAATACATTCTTGAAAGAAAATATATGTGCAGTAAATATGACTACAGAAATAGCCTGTGAGAAATGAAAGACAGCACCACACGTTGCCCACAAATGCCATACGTAAAAAAATCCATGCTTTTTTAATTGTAATAAATCCAACTAACAATGAGGGTAATATCCTTTTAAACACATAGAATTAAGAATAATAAATGTGACTGATTAAAGTAATTTGTATTTTCAAATTAATATACTTTAGGAATAAAGGAGACCACTCACCAAAAAGCAGAAGTGTTGAGCTGTCAATACACACACACACACACACACACACACACACACACACACACACACACACACACACACACACATAGAAGAAAGTAAACTTGCTAGATTTCGACCAGTTTGCCAGCTAGGAATGCATGAGGGAGGGGTGGCCACTGCTCCCTCCTGCATTCTTAGCTGCAAACCACTCACCTCCTTCCAAGCGGCTAACCACCGACCCTCAGTCCCTCTTCCTGCCTCCTGCCTCTCTCTCCCTTTACCCACCCCACCCAACACTACCTTCACACAACCAATCCATCTGCCAAAAAGCAGCATTGGCATTGTTAGTTTAGCTGGCACCATCTAGGGGAGCAGGTGTGTGTTTGTGTGTGTGTGTGTGTGTATTTTATTTCACTGTAAATTGTCAAAAAATAACTCTGAAAGCCAGCAAGTTTTCTATCTTTTGTGTGTGCTATCAATAAATCAACAGTTTTGCTTTTTGGTGAGTAATCTTCTTTCATCCTAAAATATTTCCATCCTACAAGAACTTTCCTACAAGATTTGAATTTTCAGATTTATACTCGTAATGGTCACAGCCAACCATAAACTAAACTTTTCACGTTTAAGTTAATAAAGACAACAGTCTAATAGTACTACAAAAATTAAATCAAGCAATAAATGAAATTGTTTATGGAGAATCACAAAACTTCATGCATAGTAAGTAACATGGGCAGATCATCCTCAGTTACAAAGTTGAAATAGTGGCAATGCATTTTTTAAAGTAATCTGTAGTGAAACAAGATAATACACACTAACTTACTACTGAAACTTCCCCTGTGTCAATATAAATTAATTGATTCATTACTAAAATAAATCTGCAAAAAACTATGTTTATGTAACAACTGTATAAAAATGTATCAGTTACAGTATGTACATATTAGTTGTATCTCTGATCTGATATACTGTGCTAATGATGCTTCTGGACATGTTACCTGTATCTTTGAATAGTTTTGAAATGCTCTGACTCAAAAAAGGCACTGTCTAGCTGAAGCTATACAACCTACTGACAGTATTTATTTATATGGATGCACTGTTTTAATGTATGTATGTGATAATGGCCTGCAGTATGCAGCTTACTCAACCAACTACTGATTAATTTATAAGATTCTGTGCCATATTCAGAATAACATGTGTCATATAGTTACTTTATAGCAAAATAAAATGCAAAGCAGAAAGGTATCTGAATCAAGCAGTAACACCCATTAAACCTCAATGTCTACCCCAGGATTAAGGTAATTGACATTAAGGAAAATGTGACTGATACAGACATCTGATTTATTTCTCTTGTATTAAAAATAGTTGCAGATTTAAAAACTCCTACCAGGAAAAAATAAAGAATCAGTTCATGGTCCATCATGGTTCTTGTCCAGAACTCTTTCTCAGAAAGACAATATTGTTTTTTATAAATTTGGGGAATGAAGCATAAAGCACACATTCATAGGTAAACTGTGTGATCACTGCAGAGTCTGTAACCTTCGTGTGCAGTTGTATAGCATCGAGTGCACACCAACCAGCGCAGTGGCATGAAACAGCATCAAGAAAGCGCTGACCTGTGCACCTACGGAAAGAGCAGACAGCACCTCACCTCCAAGAAGACAGAGTTTAGCACCCCCTGCCAATGCTGACTTAACCAACTGCCCATCACTGGTCAGGCCCAGTTTGGTCACAGACCTTGAGAGCATCATTACTGAGTATTGGGAAGACCATACTTAGCCTGTGTTCTGCAAGTAGTAATAGAGAGTA
The DNA here is from genome assembly GCF_021461385.2 of Schistocerca piceifrons. Classification (NCBI taxonomy): domain Eukaryota; kingdom Metazoa; phylum Arthropoda; class Insecta; order Orthoptera; family Acrididae; genus Schistocerca; species Schistocerca piceifrons. The sequence goes on along the minus strand of NC_060149.1, from coordinate 598,524,131 downwards.
AAGTACTTGCTTGTAGGAGACAAAGGAATCACAAGAAGTCATTTATTTTTAGAAACCAAGTGCTCAAAAAATCTTCAAGTGTTATGTACAGATCATTTTGGATTCCTGCCAGCGGCCATGGCAGCTTCTCTCCTTCCTTGTTTGGGTCAGTGCTGACAGCCCACATTAGTCGACACAACACTTAGCACTGCTTCTCTCAAATTAGTGTGACAAATGTTAGTGTTATATTCAAATGGTATGTTATAATATGACCACCATGAAAACTGATTATGATGAAATATTGTGAATGTCACAACATCCTTAAAACAGAAGTTACATCTGCCTACGAAGGATAGAAATTTGTTGTATCCAATATATGAAGAATTTACTTCAGGTTTTGAGGAATGCAAGATTTGTCTGTTACAAATTTGACATGTCATGAAATCTTCAGGAGCAACATGAAGCTAATCATTCAAAAATCATACAGGATTCTCTATCATTAGCAATTGACTGTTGAAGAAATCATACACAATCAGTTGGGTACAGAGGAAATACAAGGGCAGGCTGAAAAGTAATGCCTTCAAATCTTTTATGTGAAAATTCTAAAAGCAATTTAAATAAAACAAATTCTTCATCTCTACACATTTATTTCTCAACATAGTCACCCTGGTGATGAATACAGTTCTCCCAATGAGAGACCAGTTTGTTGATACCATCACTGAAGAATATTTGATTTTATTGACTGAGCAACACTCTCACCTCTGCTTCCACTGCTTCATCACTATCAAAATGAAGTCCTCAAAAGTGTTCTTTAAGTTTTAGAAACAGATGAAAATTGGATGGGGCAAAGTTGGAACTGTATGGAATTTGATCAAGGACAGTGGGCACAAGATATCAGATTGCTGCATATGTTGCAGCATTTGTGTGTAGTCTGGTATTGTCATGTTGAAGGAGATGGTGCTCTATATGTGGATGAACTCTTCAAATTCAAAACTTGCTTACAGCACACTGTTTTCCACACACTGAGATAGTTACTTTACACTTCACCATGTTATGCACTGCAATTTGGAGCACTCTAATGACAGAGGTCTGCATGTATGTATACACGAAGAATAACGATTTGGAATGTTAATTATGTTTGTTTTATTTAAAAAGCTTTAATCTTTTTGCATAAAAAATTCATAGGCATCACTTTTCAGCATGCCCTTGTATAATTGTCATGCAGTCCTTGGGATCTGCCTATCATGCATACAAAATATGAATCTCAGTCTGAAATTATGAAAACCCAAGTTTGCACAACCTTAAGTTAATTATTTTGGAGGGCATAATTTCCACCAATGAAATCTGACCTGTTCCACAGTTAACAGAAGCAGTAAGAGACTTACTTTCCCCTTGTAATGTTAATTAGCTGCAATCTTTTCTGGGCTTGTCAAACTATTATTGTCATTGTATACAAGAATATGCCACAACTGAAAAACCTCTCATCAAACTGCTAAGGAAGGAGCACTGTGCAACGGGGCTGCTGAGTGTGAAACAGCAATTCTAAAATTAAAATACAAGTTAGTTCCATTGCCTGTTTGGCATGCCTGGATTTTGAGAACCTGTTAGTATTCTTCCGTGATGCCAGTAATTATGCAAATGGGTGTCTTGTTAACCAATTTCATGGGTAATTTGAGCACACTATTGAGTATGCATCTAAGAAGTGGAATCAAGCTAATCTTCACAACAGAGCAGAACCTATTTCCTTTAGTAATATGGAAAAAATTATTTCAGATATTATTTATATGGGAGAAATGATGGAAAGGAGGAAATTGGACATCTTGGGACTTGCTGAGACTAGGTGGAGGGGAGTTGGTGAAAAACCACTAAGTAAAGGATGTAAACTGTACTGGATAGGGAATGAGAGGGGTAGAAATGGAGTGGCAATAGTGGTCAGAGAGGGTCTGCAGGAGGAGGTGGAAGGTATCAATGATCGAATGATAAAAGCCAGAGTACGAGTGAAAGGAAAAAGCATTGAAATCATCCAAGCATATGCCCCACAGGTGGGGTGTACAAAAAAGGAGAAGGAGGAATTTGAAGATGACATGCAAAAGCAGCTAAATGGAGGTAATCAGATTATAATAGGGGACCTCAATGCACATGTTGGCACAGACAGGAAAGGATTCGAGGAGATAATGGGACCAGAGGGCTGGGGGAACCGAAATAGAGAAGGAAAATTGTTGCTGGAATTCTGCAAGAGGAATGGGCTGGCGATCGCAAATTCCTGGCACAAGAAGAGAAGTAGCCACAAAATAACTTGGTACAGTGGAGACTGGTCCCAAACTTCAGTAGTAGACTATGTACTAGTGGATAGGCAGATGATGAGCAGCCTCACAGATGTTAAGGTCATTCCATCTGAGGCCTTAGACAGTGACCATCGGCTGTTGGTAGCCACCCTGAGAGAGAAAAAAGATAGGAGGGCAACAGATATACAGGAGAAAAGGTTGAAGACATGGATGCTGAAAGAGGATGACCAGAGGACCCAGTACCAGACACTGATCAGGAAGAAGCTGCCAAAGGAAGATCAGAGAACAGTGGAAGAAGAATGGGGAGATTTTAAGAGGGTTCTAGTTGAGGCAGCTGAGACTGTGTGTGGAAGAACTAGCACAAAGAGGAGAAGTAAGGAAACCCCATGGTGGAACAACATATGTAAAGAGGCAGTACTTCAAAAGAACAAAGCCTTCAGAGAATGGTTCCAGACCCGAACAGAGGAAGCTAGGGTAAAATATAAGGAAAGCAAGAAAGCGGCACAGACCATAGTAAGGGCGGAGAAGAAGAAGTGGATGGAAAAATGGACAAGAATGTTAGAAGAGGACAGTGAAGGGAACAAAAAAGTACTTTACACCATGGTAAGAAATAAGAGGAATGACAGAAGCGAGTGCCTGAGGATCATGGATAATAATGGAAGAGTTGTGGAGGAAATGCATGAGCTCAAAAAGATTTGGAAGGAGTACTTTGAAGATCTGTTGAATGCCGCCAAGCGGGTAACTAACAGCGATGGAGAGCCTAAGGCAGCAGACGATTATAATAGTGGGGAAATTGATGATCTAACTTGGAATGAAGTGGAAGAAGCCATAAAGAGGATGAAAGGGGGCAAGGCACCAGGTTGGGACGAAGTAACAGTGGATATGATACGAGCAGCAGGAGAAGTAGAGTGCTGAGGGTGGTGTGGAAGGAGAACAGAATTCCTGAGGATTGGAAGAAAGGAATTATAGTCCCAATCTTCAAGAAAGGGGATAAAAGGAGATGTGAGAACCACAGAGGAATCACCCTGCTATGCCACTGTGGAAAAATCTATGAAAAGATCCTGGAGAAGAGAATAAGAAGCAGTATTGAATGTAGACTGCAAGAGGAGCAGTACGGTTTCAGACCGGGAAGATCAACAACGGACCTCATATTTGCGGTAAGGCAACTGCAGGAAAGGCACTATGAGTACGGGAAGGACTTAATCATGGCCTTTTTGGATATTGAGAAGGCGTATGACAGTATCTGTAGGGACAAGCTCTGGGATGTGCTGAACGCAAAAGGGATAGATGAAGAGATAACACGAAAAGTCATAAAAATGTATGAGGGAAGTGAGAGTTGTGTGAAAGTGGGGAGGGAATGTACTGCATGGTTCAAGCTGGAAAATAGGCTGCGACAGCGAAGTGCACTTTTGCCTTTATTGTTTATTATTGTTATGGATGAAATCCTACAGCAAGTATCAGATGCAATTGGAAATCATATAATGAAAGCAGTGCTTTTTGCCGATGACCTGATGTTATGGGGAAATTGCGAGAAGGAGGTGCAAGAGCAGTTAGATGCATGGGAGGCAACGGCAGCACAATATGGAATGCATTTCTCTGCAAAGAAAAGTGAAATAATCGTCACAACAAGGAAGAAGAATAGGCCAAATGTGGATATAACTTGTGGAGGGGAAAAACTACAAGTGGTAGAGAACTTCAAGTAGCTGGGAAGCGTGATTGAAAGTAAGGGGGGAAACGCAATGGAAATAAATGAAAGGTGCAGAAAAGCAGGGCAGTTCTACAAATGCATTAGAGGGCTTATTTGGAGCAAGGAGGTGCCACAGAAATCCAAGGGAATTATATACCGAACCTACTTTGTCCCCATATTGACATACGGAAGTGAGACATGGGTAATGCACAAAAGCGACAAAAGTAGAATACAGGCTAGTGAAATGAAGTTCCAGAGGAGCAGGTTGGGTGTAACAAGACGAGACAGATTGCGAAATGTGTATGTGAGGGAAAGACTAAAGGAGGAACCAGTACAGGACAGGATAGAAAAATCAAGACTGCAGTGGTATGGACACATGAAGGGAATGGATGAGGGAAGAATTCCAAAGAGGATGTTTGATCTGCAACTGGAGGGGAAGAGGCCCAGAGGAAGACCAAGAGATAGATGGGTGAAGGGAGTGAAGGAATGTGTGATGAGAAGAGGAGAGAACTGGACGAAGGTGGAAGAGGGGGAATGGTGGAAAGACTGTAGATGGAGAGGCTTGTGTTCCCGACAGACCCAGCCAATGGCTGGAAACTGTCCAAGATGATGATGATGATGACGATTTATATGGGAGACAGTTTATGGCTATGACTGATCATGCCACATTTATGTGGTTTAATGAATCTTAGAAACCCTAGTTGTAGGCTGACAAGACAGGACCTCAAGTTAATTGAATACAATACTCAGGAAAGATAAAAAAGGGCTCCAGTCTCAAAGGTTACAGGGCAAAGAAACGACAAGAATCGACCAAGCAACAGTCAGTATTGTACTTGTAAATTGTCATAGCTGTGTTGGAAAAGTACCAGAGCTTCAAGTGCTGATAGAAAGCACTGAAGCTGAAATCGTTATAGGAACAGAAAGCTGGCTAAAGCCGAAGATAAATTCTGCCAAAATTTTACGGAGGCGCAAAACGGGTTCAGAAAGGATGGATTAAATAAAGTAGGTGGTGGTGTCTTTGTGTCTGTTGGTAGTAGTTTATCTTGTAGTGAAGTTGAATTAGATAGTTCCTGCGAATTACTATGGGTAGAGGTTATACTCAACAGCCGTACCAAAATAATAATTGGCTCCTTCTACTGACCCCCTGACTCAGATGATATAATAACTGAACAGTTCAAAGAAAAATTGAAACCATTACAAGTAAGTACCCCACTAATACAGTTATAATTGGTGGACACTTAATCTGCCCTCGATTTGTTGGCGAAAATACATGGTGGTTGACAGAAAACCTCTTCCGAAATTGTACTAAATGCTTTCTCTGAGAATTACTTTGAACAATTAGTTGATGAGCCCACACAAATTGTAAATAGCTGCAAAAACACACTTGACCTCAAATAATCCTGATCTAATAGAGAGTGTCATGATGGATACAGGAATTAGTGAACACAAGGTCATTGTAGCGAGGCTCAAAACCATATCAACCAAAACCACTAAAAATAAATGCAAAATATATCTATTTAAAACAGCAGATAAAAATTCAGTTGATGCCTTCCTAAGAGAGAGTCTCCATTCCTTCCAAGCTAATTATGTAAGTGTAGACCAGATGCAGTATCGACATCAATAGATAGATTCATACTGCATAAAGTAATAAGGGATGGGACTGATACACCATAGTACATAAAGCACGTCAGAACATTGTTGCAGAAGCAACAAAAAAAAAAAAAAAACATGCCAAATTCAGAAGAACACAAAATCTCCAAGACTGGCTAAGTTTCACAGAAGCTCGAAATTTAGTGCGGACGTCAATGTGAGATGTTTTTAATAGTTTCCACAATGAAACATTTTCTCAACATATGGTAGAAAACCCAAAGAGATTATGGTCATATGTAATGTACACCAGTGGCAAAAAACAGTCAATACCGTCACTGCGCGATATCGATGTAAATCTTACCGATGATGGTGCCACTAAAGCAGAGTTACTAAATACAGTCTTCCATAATTCCTTCACGAAAGAAGAGGAAGCAAATATTCCAGAATTTGAAACCAGAACAGCTGTTAGCATGAGTGACATAAAAGTAGATATCTTAGGTGTTGCGAAACAACTCACATCACTTAAGAAAGGCAAGTCTTCTGGTCCAGATGGTATACCAATCAGGTTCCTTTCAGAGTATGCAGACACAATAGCACCTTTCTTAGCAATCATATACAACTGCTCACTTGACAAAAGGTCTGTTCCTAAAGACTGGAAAGTAGCACAGGTCACACCAATATTCAAGAAAGGAAATAGGAGTAACGCATTAAATTACAGACCCATATCACTGACCTCATTTTGCAGTAGGATTTTGGAGCATATACTGTACTCAAACATTATGAATCACCTTGAAGAAAATGACTTATTGATACATAACCAACATGGATTCAGAAAATATCATTCTTGTGCAACACAGCTAGCTCTTTATTCCCATGAAGTAATGAGTGCTGTCGACAAGGGATCTCAGATTGATTCCATATTCCTAGCTTTCCAGAAGGCTTTTGATACCATTCCTCACAAGCGACTATTAATCAAATTGCATGCATTTGGAGTATCATCTCAGTTGTGTGACTGAATTCGTGATTTCCTCTCAGAGAGGTCTCAGTTCGTAGTGATAGATGGTAAATCATTGAGTAGAACAGAAGTGATATCTGGTGTTCTGCAAGGTAGTGTCATAGGCCCTCTGCTGTTCCTGATCTACATAAAGTATCTTGGTGATAATCTGACCAGCCCCCTTAGATTTGCAGATGATGCTGTAACTTACTGTCTTGTAAAATCATCTCACAATCAATTCCAATTACAAAATGATCTAGAGAGAATTTCTGTATGGTGCAAAAAGTGGCAATTGGCACTAAACAAAGAGAAGTACGAGGTCATCCACATGGGTACTAAAAGAAATCAAATAAATTTTGGGTATACGGTAAATTGTACAAATCTAAGGGCTGTCAATTTGACTAAATACCTAGGAATTACAATTACGAGCAACTTCAATTGGAAAGACCACATAGATAATATAGTGGGGAAGGTGAAACAAAGATTGCGCTTTGTTGGAAGAACACTTAGAAGATGCGACAAACCCACTAAAGAGACAGCCTACATTACACTTGTCTGTCCTCTGCCGGAATATTGCTGCGCGGTGTGGGATCCTTACCAGGTAGGATTGATGGAGGACATCGAAAAAGTGCAAAGAAGGGCAGCCCGTTTCGTGTTATTGCGCAATAGGGGTGAGAGTGTCACTGGAATGATACGCGAGTTGGAGTGGCAATCACTGAAACAAAGGCGGTTTTCTTTGTGGCAAGATCTATTTACAAAATTTCAATGACCAACTCTCTCTCTTCTGAATGTGAAAATGATCATCATAATAAAATAAGAGAAAGCAGAGCTCGAACAGAAAGATTTAGGTGTTCCTTTTCCCCATGTGCCATTCGAGAGTGGAATGGTAGAGAAGTAGTATGAAAATGGTTCAATGAACCCTCTGCCAGGCACTTAAGTGTGAATTGTAGAGAAACCATGTAGATGTAGATGTAGACTCAGTACAATACAAGTATGGTAAGCACCACCAAAATACTGAACCAGAGAAAGAGCTGCAAGAGGACTAAGAATGCAAGAAGTTTGCAGCATAGCCCAACTTTATGTTCTTTGGTAAAACTGCCACAAGACAACAGAATATTTATCCCTAAATCCTTTAGAGAAAGAATTTTATAACAGTCATGACACTATACAAATGTGCCATACTGGGAAGAATGTAACAAATGTATGAGTAACCATCCAGTATTGGTGAGCTATATGTATGCATCATGTTGAAAGTTATGAAATTTATTGCTTATGATGTGTGCAAAGTGCAAGTATGTAAAGCCAAAAACTACTTTTTGAACACTCCCACAAGCCACTAAAACTTTTGACTTGATTGCCCTTCACATAGTCCAACCACTTTCTATTTCAGCCCAAAAAGTTGCCAAATGTTTTGTGACTTATCTTATTTTTATGTTTTGAAACCCTGAAGCCATCATAATAGATGAAAGAAGTAATCATGTATAATATCTTTTCATGCAGATGTGCAAATTATCAACAATTAGATCTTGCTGAATTACCCCAGTCCATGCAAAAAGTAATGATCCCATGGAGGATGTCCCTAAATCTATCCTCAACATGCTGTCATATTATGTAAATCAAAACCACACAGACTGGAATGAACTGCTCCCCTACATTGTGTCCCTCCATCCCCCCACGTAGCGGGATAGCACAAATCAATTGAGTGTAGTCTGTACAAAGTGGTATATAGACTGAAAAGGTGTTGACTCTTTGAATTAATTTGCCTTTGGGTGCTAATGCTAAAGCAGTAATACAGTTATCCCAATGGTTGACAGCCATATGAATACAGGTACAGGCAAGTAATGCCACTGCTGTTGGTAATCAACCTTAACGGAGCATGTGAGAATCACAGATCATAAACCCAGACAATGAGTGTTGCCTAAGAATTCAGCATTGGGAAGACCCCTCCAAGATATTGAGACTGACCTCACCAGTCCATGCAGCTGCCCTACCAAGAAGTTGAGATACACTTCGACCAACTGCAACTGTACCAGGAATGTCACTGTAGAGATCACTAGAAATCAGTTGAAGCAGCAGCTGAGTGCCATAAAGTCCAGATGCACACCATCAAGCTGCACATTCAATGATGACCTGCTATTATGCATCATCATATTCTACAATCAGCACATATCTATCAGCTATGTTCCTAAGACAGGAATTACCAGATGTGAGGTTAATTAAATTAAGAATGTTATTGCTAGCTATGAAAGTCGTTACTATTCAAATGTTATTTGATTAATGTATAAAAATTATATGACTGATTTCACACTCCGTTCACATTGCTTATCATAGAATCTCAATTATTTTTATCTCTGCTTTATAAAAATATGTAAGTATGTCATTAGACTTGCTCAATAGTAAAATGTTTATGAGGACATTTGCAACACTCTGGACATTGCTTCTGGCTAGCTATTCCTTTCACGAAGTACATTGTGATTAACCATGGGAACTGCCTGTTTGTTTCATCGGTCTCTGGAACGCCAACAGTGTGAGTGATCATTAACTGTGTTCTACCTTAGACAGTATGACAGAAAGTGGTGACAAGGATTTTCTCACCATGCAACTATCTAGTATGAAGTACGGATCCTGAGTTTCTGAAGTTGTTACAGCAGCAGTATAAGTTGTAACAGCAACAGCAGCTGTAACAATAGGAATATCAACAAAAACAGAGCAAATTCCAGCTGCAGCAGCAGCAGTAGCAAGACCAACAGTAGGAATTCCAACAGCAACAGGAGAAATTGCTGTTACAGCTATTGAAAAACCAACAAAAGTCTGCAGCTGTAGCTTCATCACATCTGCCTCCACCCTTTGCTTGCTTTAACAAGGCAAATAAGTGTTGAGAGGTCTATTTTCGTCTGTCTCTCTCTCTCTCTCTCTCTCTCTCTCTCTCTCTCTCTCTCTCTCTCTCTCTGCCTCTCCCTCTTTCTTTCTCAGTTTCTTCCTCCCTCCCCCCCCCCCCCCCCCCCCCCCCACTGAAAGGCAAGTCACACAATCATCCCAAAATGTTAGAGTGCACTCTTTCTGTCTTCTAATAATAAACTGTAGGAAGTGATGAAAAACTATGCCCACTTTCAGACCCCAGTAGTTCAAGGTTTTCTAATATGAGTGGTTTTCTGACATTGCTAGAGTCACCAAACTCACTTAGTTGCAACTAGCCTAAAATTTAGTTGCAGCTAGACTCAAATTTAATCATTATGTTAAGCAAAGTAAACAAACATATGAGGCATGGGCAGATGACTTGCAAGGCTTAGTATGTAAGTTTGATTTCTCCTGTAAACAGTGTGACATATTTTTTGTGGAATTATTAATGCCTAATGTTATTATACATCTCACTCCTGACAGAAATTGGTGCAAAGGCTTTAGAGTCAGCTGATCCAACCCTGAGCAATGTGCTAAAATTACCAACACTCTTGAAGTAATAGCATTAGTACAATTTATCTTTCACAATATTTCTGGTGTCAATTTTGTTTGTAGCAGTAGTAGCAGCAGTAGTATTAAGAGTAGCCACTATTGTGTTCTACAGTCAACTGATGACATCCAGTCAATGTTATTATCCAATTTACCACAAACACGTTTGTTTGGCAGTCCAGCAAAGTGGGTTTCAGTTGCTACTGCAGTAGTTAGTGGTCCACCATCCCTATCACAGGTAGATGTCCACAAACAGAAGTACTTTTTTCACCATTGTTGTTATAGCCATGAGCGACCAGTGAGTGGTGTACAGTACAGAATGGAGATGCGAAGCCACCAGGCAGGGGAGCCACTGGAGGCATTGCTAACAATGAACAGACAGGACAGCCAAACAAGTAGGGGGTGACAGACACAATGACCGACCACAACACACCATGGGGCAAGCAAGCAAGAACTGAGGTGATAAACACGTTGAGACAACAACAATGCAGGAACACTCGAAACAATTACAGTATGTATCTCAACATACAGAACTGGAGTGCAGTACAGCCGAAATGCACATGCAAACTATGGCGAGTACCAGACTGCAGGGGTAGTGCGGCATGGCTGCCTAAATACATGATTGCAGGAAATGCAATTGGCTGCACACTTCACATGGTATGGAGAGTGGTGTACTAGCACAGCAAGGCTCACTGCATAGACATGCACCAGAGCACAGAGACCCCTTGTGGCTATTCAGGTGCATGGCCTCTGACGCATTCAACTCCTGTGCCTTCTGACACCAGACCCCCCACCCCAAAAAAAAATAAAAAAGTGCATAGGGTCAGAAATGCCCCAGATGGTGCCATGGTGGCACTTCCAATCCTTGTAGATGTGGGAAGGAGTGCTGGCATGCCTGCGAGGAGCCAGTGGCTGTCGGTAGTGGGGCTAACTTGAGGGCCTCGTGCACACCAGAAGGAGGTGGGGGGGTTGGGGGCATGAGGTGCCACAAAGGGGTATGAGGCCGGAGTTGGTTATGGTGTCAGCAGATGAAGCAGGGTTTGTGGTTGCCACCCATGGAGGAGTTTGGCTGGACGATAACCAACAATTGGTATGGTGTAATAAGTGCTCAGGAATAAGGTGACAGAGGATTTTACTCCTTTTGTCAGATGTTGTTTAAACGTCCTGACCAGTCATTCTGTTGTGCCATTGGAGGAGGGATGAAATGGAGGGGTGCAGATGTGTTTGATACCATTGGCCTCACAGAATGCGTGGAAGGAGGCTGCCATGAATTGGGAACCATTATTGGAGACTGAGGTAAGAGGCAGGCCTTCGATGGCAAGAACCAGAGCCAAGGCTGTGAGTGTGGTATCAGTCTTGGTGGACACTATGCACACCACATACAAGTATCTGGAGTATGCATCCACAATGAGTAACCACATTGATCTCAAGAATGGGCCTGCAAAATTGAGTCCCAGGGCCAGTGAGGCATGGGTCAGGGTGCAAATGATTGAGAAGGACTCGCCTGGTGACACGCACACACAGTGTGCACCCATGGACCAAGCGTTCAATGTCACCACTGATACTGGGCCAGTACACATGCTGGTGAGCCAATGCCTTCATACGGGATGTCCCCCAGTGTCTGCATTGGATGTGGAGGCACAAATCAGGTGGGATGATCACCCAATGGGTGTCAGGCTTCGCAGCCTACAGAAGGACACCTGCCACAACTGAGAGCCTGTGTGAGAGGTGCTGCCAGGGTCTGAATTCAGTTTTAAACTGGCGAGTCAGATAGGTGATCCAGCCATGGGTCACGCAGTGGAGAACCTCCCGCAGAATGAGGTCCCAGGCAACCTGTGCAAAGAAGATGGGAAATTCGTCCAGTGTATCTTGGTGGGCCAAATCAATGTCAAATCAGAGGACTTCCTGCTGGTCAAACTCAGGATCAGGGCCCAAGGGGAGACATGACAAGGCATCTGCATTGGAGTGGTGGGAGGTGGTCTTATAGTGGATAACGTAAGTGTAATTGTGTAACAGCACTCAGAGCTGGAGATGTTGAGCAGTTTGCTCAGGGAAGTATGCGTGTGGGCTGAATAGGGTAACCAAAGGCTTGTGATCAATGAGGAGAGTGAACTTCATCCCAAACAGGTAGATGTAAAACTTGTGAACGGCAAACACAATTGCCATACCCTCTTTCTTGGATGCTTATGCAATGGGCTGTTCTGAGCCGTCCTCATTCCTGTGAGCCAGGACTGCTCCAATGCCACTGGCTGAAGCATCGGCTGCCACAACCAGGGGGTGGTCTGGAGAGAAGGGAGTCAGGCAAGGGGAGGATTTGAGCATAGTTTTCAAGCTGAGAAAAGCTTGATCACAGGCTGGAGTCCAGTTAAAAGGCACCTCTTTCGATGCAGGCAATTGAGGGGCTGTGCAATGTCAGCAGCCTGGGGTAAAAACCTTAAGTACTAGTTAACCTTGCCCAAAAAAACTAGGAGGTCAGATAAATCCTTGGGGCAGGGAAGAGAGTTGATGGCCATGACATTGCAATCCGATGGATGAATGCCATCTTTACTGAGCCAGTGCCCCAGGTATTTGATTTCCAGTTGAAAGAATGTAGAATGTACACTTTTCCAGCCAACAGCATAATCCCGCGACCTGCAGGGTGCAAAATAAGGTACCAAGGTTTTGCAAATGCTCATGGCGTGTATGGCCAGTGACCAAGATATCATCAAGATAATTGACACAAGCCAGGATGGGCTGTGTGAACTACTCCAGGTACCTCTAGAAAATGGCTAGCGCCAAGGAAATACCAAATGGAAGGCACTTGTATTTAAATAATCCAAAAGGCGTGTTGATGACAACGACGTTCTGGAATTCCTCATATAAGGGTAATTGCCAGGTTGATCTTAGAGAAGTACTCACCACTCACAAGTTTGGAGAGAAGGCCTTCCTGCCGGGAAATGGGATAAGTTTCAACCAGTGACTGTGCATTGATTGTAACTCCCTACATAGGCAAAGGGAATCATTGGGTTTCCTGACTGCCACTAACAGGGTCACCCTAGCACTTGCTTTCGTGGGCTCGATGATGCCACAGCCTGCAGTCAATCATGCTCCTGCTTGACAGCTGGACATAAGGCCACTGGAATGGGTCGATCCTGGAAGAAATGTGGCTGAGCATCTGGCCGGAGAGCAATGTGCACCCGGAAGTTCGAAGCACACCCTAAGTCAGACTGAAACAGAGAGGCATAGGCTGAGCACAGATTGTTGAGGTCCTGGAACAGGATAGTGGTGGAAACAACCTTAACTTCATCAGAAATCGAAAAGCCAAACAGTATGAAAGCATCAAGTCCAAAAATGTTTGAAGCAGGGGTGGTGGTGGGGGGGGGGGGGGGGGGGGCTGGTCAACCACCAGTAGAGTCAGGAGCCAGGGAACGTGTTTATAGGTGGGACCGAGAATTGCCCACGAAGAGTGATAGAACCATCACCATACGTGACCAATCCCCAAGAGGTGGGAGCCAGCTCTGGGGAACCCAGGCGTGTACATGTTGTCAGATTTATCAAGGAGACAATGGCCCCCATATCAACCTGGAAATGAATGGCCACATTAAAAATGCGGAGCATGAGGAACAACTTCCACATCAATGGGGTGTCCAGTGGGATGACTGATTGTGTCCTGATGCCCTGTGGGTGAGGGGTGAGAGCGGGTTGAGCAGCTGTGACAGACAGATCAGAGATTGCCATCTTTCTGACAGAAAGTCTGCACAAGAGTGGTCGGAAAATCACTGCAGGGAAATTGGAATTGACCCATGCAACCACCGACGAGGGGCAACCAGCAGTTCCAAAGCCGTAGAGATATCAGACAAGGAGGAGCCTTGATGACCTTGCTTTCTGTGGGCTGTACCATGCTGGTGGTGCGAGGGAGGCACCCACGACCAGGACTCATTTGCTCTCACCTGTGGCCTCGCCATAAGACGCTTGTTCACTACTTGTGCGATTTCAAAGGAGTGGGCTATGCACAGAATGTCTTCCAGCAAGAGGTTATGGAGTTTCAGTGCATCTGCGCAGATCTCTGGATCAGGTGTTAATTGAACGACAACATCGCAAATCAAGGAGTCCACATATGATGTCCTGCAATGCTGATTGTTGCAAGTGAAGTCACAAGTTCATGACCCAAGAACGGTATGAATGACCGGGTGTTCATGGTACTGCTGGAACTCAAGCCGAGATGCCATTACATGGTATCACTGGGAATAGTAGTTATACAGCAGCACACATATCTCATTAAAGGAGAGAGGCAGGTGATGCCCTGGACAAGAATAATGACCACTGTAGGGAGTCATCCATGACATTGTCCATCAGCAAGACATCTAACTGGCACTGCTGCTGCTGCTGCTGCTGCTGCTGCTACATACGCTGATGCTGTTGCTCCAGGAGACAGACCAACTTAGCCTCCATGCTACTGAACCTTTTACCTCACTGCCAATGTTAGAGCTGCGAGCGACTGGCAAGCAGTGCATGGCAGCGAATGGAGATGCAAAGCCTCTGTAGGTATCACTAACAAGGAATAGACAGGACAGCTGAACAAGTAGGGGACAACAGACACTATGAGCAACCAGGGCACAACACGAGGCAAGCAAGCAAGAACTGAGACAATAACCTTGGTGAGACAACAACAACACAGGAAAACTCCAAACAATGACAGTATGTATCTCAACACTTGGAACTGGAACGCAGTACAGCCAAGAGGCACGTGCAAACTACGGTGAGTACCAGACAGTTGGGGTAGCACCGCAAGGGGCCTAAATACATGACCACTGGAAACGTGACCAGCCGCAGACTTCATGCAGTACGGAGAATGGCACTGGCATGGGCCAGAGTCCAGTGGGTGTACATGTCCATACCCTCTGGCACGCATTCAACTTCTGCACCTTCCAACACCAGAGTTGTCATGTACCAAAGTGAGTGGGAGCTCATACATCAGTTTCCTCCTCATCATTTTGAAAGAGTCCCAGAAAAGGTGGCACAGTCAAATTGTGTCCAAATTGCCTCCCAAAGCATCAATGGCATCGCTGTATATTCCATGATGTTACCTATTTTGCATGATACAAACCAGGGCATCTAGCAAGAGTCTGCCTTGGCCAGCGAGCAATGACAACAACAACAACAACAACAACATACATCAGCACACTGTACACTATCTTGCTGGGTCCAATAGCAGCAGAGGACAGGATGCAGAAACTCAAGTTGCAGCTCGAAATTAATGAAGCAATGTAGATTTCCAGTTCGACACAGGTGCGGCTGTGTCTTTGATTAATATGGACACATACTAGCACATCAATTCCCCACAGCCCTACATCCTCAGTGCTGTGTGGTGATGTACAATGGGCAGTTGATGGCACTGCATGGACAGATAATAGTCCAAGGTAAGTATAAAAACATAGCTCAACAACCAATCCTGCTAGTAGTCAACTCTTATACAACTGCATTTTGGGGTGAGATACTATTGCACTTCTGGTTTTCAACTCCAAGACCAAGCAGATCTAGTTTCAACTGCAGTAACATTCACAGAAACTGATACATTA
Source organism: Schistocerca piceifrons (assembly GCF_021461385.2). Lineage (NCBI taxonomy): Eukaryota > Metazoa > Arthropoda > Insecta > Orthoptera > Acrididae > Schistocerca > Schistocerca piceifrons. The sequence continues at coordinate 598,508,591 of NC_060149.1, read as the reverse complement.
CGTGCACAATACAAGCAACTATTTAAATCAATATTAGGTTGTACAACAGAGTTCTAAGCCCACATCTCCTTACAGCAATCAGCAATGCCTAAATTTTGTGGATCACATCCAGCGAATTTCGACAAGTTGAAGCAAAACTAGTTAGACTGCGAAGCACAGGAGTAATATCCCCGGTATTGTCTATCTGTGGGCAATGCCTATGGTAGTGTTTAAGAACACAAATGGATCAATGGTTCACTTAGAATTTGTGGTGTTTTTAAGTCTACCATTACTGCTCAACCAAATTTCAGTCTGTATCCAGTTCCTAGACCAGAGCAACTGTTGGCAGAATTGGCTGGAGGCATTATTTTACAAAGATAGAGCTTGCTTACATCTACTTTCAATTGCCTGTTAATGAAAGAGAAAACAATTTCTGTGATTAATATGCCATTCAGCATGTATCACTATAACAAGTTGCCACTTCAGGTTGCAAGTGCTCCCGCAATATTTCAGAGATACATTGAGCAACTCATTCAGGATATCCCCAACTGTGTTAATTATTTAGATGACCCAGTAATTACTGGACCCATGTGAGAGCATCACCTGTACAGTCTACAGACATTGCCTGGGCAGCTCCAAGGCCATCGTCTGCATTGACACCTCAACAAATGTAGCTTCTTTGAGCCCAAGTGTCAAGCGCCTACGACATATATTAAATAAAGAAGGGCTGACACCCACACACAATCATGTGGATTCAATCAGAAACTTACCAGCTTCAAACAACCTCAAACATCTACAGGTGTTCCTGGTCAAAGTGAATTATTACACAAAATTCATTCCCAACATGGTCCAGATTTATTGCTTGACTAATGATCTGCTTAAAAAAGATGTAAAATTTCTATGATCAGAATTGTGGCAGAAAGCTTTCTTGCAACTTAAAACATGTCTTACATGGGGATCTCATTTAGCAACTTTCCACCGGGGAAAATGCTTAATGCTTGCCACCAATGTGTCAGACTGTGGCACTGGTGCTGCACTTCCCCACAAATATGCTTATAGCACAAAACATCCCATTACATTTGCATCTGAAACATTAAATGTGGCATAGCAAAATTATTCACAAATTGAGAAAGAAGCATTGGCTATCATATACAGGGTGTTACAAAAAGATACAGCCAAACTTTCAGGAAACATTCCTCACACACAAATAAAGAAAAGATGTTATGTGGACATGTGTCCGGATACGCTTAATTTCCATGTTAGAGCTCATTTTAATTTCGTCAGTATGTACTGTACTTCCTCGATTCACCGCCATGATTTCATATGGGATACTCAACCTGTGCTGCTAGAACATGTGCCTTTACATGTACGACACAACATGTGATTCATGCATGATGGAGCTCCTGCACATTTCAGTCGAAGTGTTCGTATGCTTCTCAACAACAGATTCGGTGACCGATGGATTAGTAGAGGCAGACCAATTCCATGGCCTCCACGCTCTCCTGACCTCAACCCTCTTGACTTTCATTTATGGGGCATTTGAAAGCTCTTGTCTATGCAATCCCGGTACCAAATGTAGAGACTCTTCATGCTCGTATTGTGGATGGCTGTGATACAATACGCCATTCGCCAGGGCTGCATCAGCGCATCAGGGATTCCATGCGCCGGAGGGTGGATGCATGTATCCTCACTAACGGAGGACATGTTGAACATTTCCTGTAACAAAGTGTTTGAAGTCATGCTGGTACGTTCTGTTGCTGTGTGTTTCCATTACATGATTAATGTGATTTGAAGAGAAGTAATAAAATGAGCTCTAACATGGAAAGTAAGCGCTTCCGGACAGATGTCCACATAACATATTTTCTTTCTTTGTGTGTGAGGAATGTTTCCTGAAAGTTTGGCCATATCTTTTTGTAACACCCTGTATAGTGTCAAGAAGTACCATAGATCTTTATGGTATTAAAGTTTCACCTACTCACTGATCACAGGCCCTTCATTTTGCTATTCAGCCTCCAATTGAAACTTCCCAATAAAATGGAGCAGTGGCTGCCAGGATGAGCATTATTCTTTAGTAACTACAGCTACAAGATCCATTATCAGCCCACCATACAACACTCAAATGTAGAGAGAGATTCCCTTTAGGGGTGTAGTCCAGATGTGGAGTTTGGCAGGCATGAAGCACTGTGTTTTGCCTTAGATGCAAATCAGTGACACACCCTTGATGAATTCCCAATTCGGGCAGGCAAAGTAGCATCAGAAACACGCTATGATTCACTACTCCACAGGGTGTTGTTTGCTGTATGGTATGTTTGGCCACAGCACCTGCCTAAAGGCACCAACCCAGCATAGTGCATCTATTTTTCATTACAACACTGGCTTAATGTGGCCGATGGTGTCATACTGTTTACCACTGATGACTCTGAATGCTGGGTTGTAATTCAACCCACACTGCAGCCCTGCTTGCTGTATCTCCATCACATTTCACATTGGGGAAAGCAAGAGTGCTGTGTCACGTGTATTGGCCTGTGTTGAAGCCACCACAGAATGTATGGTCCAGAACTACCAGGCCTATGTCCACAACCAGCAAGAGCCAATGCAGTGTTTCAACCCTTAAACCTATCCTGACCACCTGGATAATTCCAAGGAGTAATGGAGCTGCTAGTTACTGTTGCCCTCTATAACATTTCATATGTGGTACTGATGGTTACCACCACCATAGTAATTACCATCTGTGTCCCTTCATCATATCTGTGATAGAGGGAGCACCTTCCAGCCTGGTTTTTCACAATGGCTCTCAATTCACAGCATCTGTGTTTCAGGATTCTTGTAAACACAATAGTATTGAGCACCAGACCACCACCCCATTCCATCCCGTGTCCAAGTTGGAAGCTGAGTGGATGGTCAGAACCTGCAAACAACAGACACGCAAGATAATGACGACAGCTAAACTGAACTTCTTCACCACCTATCAGCCCACTCCTGTCAATGGACAGTGTGGCTGAAATTTTCACGGGTGCAAACCTTGCATCCTCTTTGACCTGCTACATCTAACCCAGTGGGCCCACTGCTCATGCACACAGCCATACTATCGCATGAGCTCACATGTATGGATTCACAATTTTGGTTAGAACCTGATGGGTCCAAGGTATCATCAGTGACAACAGAGGATGGGGGATGGGGTAGGGGTGGGGATGGGGAATTCAAATGGTTGCAGTTGTGGCTGGCAAGGAGCATATAGTCAGGCACTTAAATCATCTCCAGCTGCAACAAGACATACAGCTCCTCCACCCTACCTCTCAGCAGCTGTCCGGGCATGACACACAGGACTGCGCGAGGATAAGCCTGCCCAATGGCCTGCTGGATGCCACTACAACATCTTCTCTCAAGTTAGATGTTGACAGGGGATCTCCAATGATTAGTGAAGGGAGCCAATGGAGGTAGAACGACTCCCACCCCTTAAGCCACTTCCAGCTCACCCCAATACCAGCAATTCCCTCACAACACAACCAATGATGGTCAAGTGTTCTCAGACTGAGGTGCTCACAGAAGATGAACCATTATCCCATCTCAACCATAAAGTTCCAACAAGGATTTGAGAGTACAGTGCAACAATCACTGATTGATGTTTTTAGAACCAATAAGTTTCTGTGATTTAGATGTAAAAGAGATAGTCAATGGTTAATCAGATCTTAATGGTCAAATGTTAACAACCAAATATTCTGAGAAGTAAGGTTCCAATTACAAACGAAAAGTATGGTCAAATAATCATAAATAATGATGCAATCATGGTGACTGGAAAGAAATTACAGCAAGAACACTGGGAACAGATCTATAAAGATTACAGGGTGGATATAAATTTCACCTCATTTTTAAACACATTCCTAAAGTCCTTTGTTTTCCTCTAAATCAAACAAGGTTAAGATTAAGTAAATCCTAGGACCAAGGATGAATATCTCTTGGCATTAACATATCTTGTACTATGAAAAGAGAGGTCCATTTAATTCAGGAGACATGCTGGAGTCATGAGTAGAAAATTCATTACTACCTTAATGTAAAGATTCCAATCCATTATTAAATAAGCAAAACACATGTACTATGCAAAACAAGACAGTTTCAATCATTGGCCACCAAATTCAATTACTGCTTCTTCACAGTGGCATCAAAGAAAAAACCGCATCCATATGTTTTACATTTATATTGGCAGACACTTCATGCATCACCAACAAACACTTTTTATACAACCCATATGTAAATAATAAAATTAATCAGGTCACTAAAACTGGTACTTCTGCCATCTGTGATGGTGTTTCTAGCAGAATAGTAAAATCTTGTCTTGATTTAACAGGACTATCCTTAAGCTATCTTTGTAATCAGTCAATGGCTCTAGACATGTTTACTGACAAACTTAAATAAGCTGTAGCAACACCCACATAAATTTGGAGATGTGCATACCACCTTTAATTACAGGTTCCTTTAACTCCTTCTGGTATTTTCAAAGTGGCTTATGATAAAATGCTGGCTCATCTTTCTGTGAATGACTTGTTAACTACCACTGACAAGCAATAAATAATTTCACAAATTATGTCATTAGTGAGCTTAACAAGAGAAATTGACTCTTTGGTATATTTTGTGACCACAAAATACTATTATTAAAGTAATCTCTTTCGGCATTAATGACATCCTTCTTGCTTGGATGATGGAAATTTACTTTCATAAGAGACAGCAGAGAGCCAAACAAATCTCAGAATCTAAGAACATAACATATGGGGTCCTACAAGGATTGTTACTGGTTCTACTCTTTTTCTTAATCTTCCAATGAATTTACAGGACATTTCAAAAACTGATGACACAGACACACTAACCAAAGGTCCAAATTCAACCTTATCAGGCATAGCACAAATGATAGCTGAACAGGGCTAAAACTAGTTCACAGTAAACATTTTATATTTTAATCTCACAAAGACTCACATTATGCAATTTTAAAGGAACAAAAAATTACCTGCTAATACCAAAAGTGAATATTAATGGTCATCCACTAAACAAAACATTGTCAATAACATTTCTGGTGGTCCATCTGGGTAGCAAGTTAAACTGGAGACAGCACATGAATAAGTACTCAAGAAGACCAGTTCAGCATGCTGTAAATGAAATTCCAGCCATACCACAATGTTATTTAGTAATAAAGTACTATTAATGCAGGACATTGTGGCAGAGGTGAAATTTTATTTACTGTATTTAAAATCTGGCATGGAGATATCACAAATTTGATAAGTCTATCAGTTCAGAATATTTTTCTCTACAAAGTATCACTCATTGTGCAAACCTAAACACATGCGAGCAGGCTTATTTTGCCCATTCTCACTTCATATTGTCTTACGGAATTATCTTCTAGCACAATATACCTAAAGTAAAACGAGTATCTATTCAGCAGAAGTGAGCAATATGTATGTAGTGTAAAGTAGATAAACACGTCTTTATAGAGGATGCTTTAAGGATTTTTGAATTTTGGAACCCACTTCCCAGTGCATTAACCCCTCAATGATTTTTGATGTTGATAGTAAAAATCAGTTTCAGCTGAACTCTGATTTGCACAGACACAAGAAAAAAAAAAAAAAATACTTTAATATGGACTCCAACCCCTTTTCTATGATCCACAGTGAGATGTATACTGATGCAAAGGTATTCACAACAACCTTCAATCTAAAATTAGGCAGAAAACTGTGAATTTGCACCAGTTCAAAGATAATTGAAAACATACTTCATTGGACACTATTGTAAAAAATTATCTGATTACCTACATTAAATGATCAAAAATTTCTGTTATATACATGATAACAACAGTGTTCATTGTGAATATCTTATTTGAAAGATTTCAGTTGAATCAAGTAAACATTACGCTGCCAATAGAAGATAAACAACAGATAGTTAATATAAGTGAGGGAATAGGAAATGATTTCAAAGTAGTCCCTTTCCTTCTAATTTACAAGGTTAAATTTAGTGGGCATAAGTGCAAATAATATCAAGCTATATAGTTACATTTTACTGTCAAAATAGACTACAAAATAAGTTTCTAAGAGTGGTTTCATTTCTGTTAATGTCTATTTTGAAGGTTACTTTTCTTCGTGGGATCTATGGAACACAATAAATTGTTTTGGGTGGAAGCTGAGCCCAACACTGGTGGAGGAATCAGCTGTTCATAGGTCAGAATGAGGTGCTGCTTCCATCACCTGGACATGAGTTGTGAATGGTGGTGTTAACAGGAAATATATGGTGTACTGCTGGTAAAACATCCCTGAATGCAATAGTCCTTTATTCCTATAGTGGTACCACTGCAGTGAAAGCTGTTACCCCCCCCCCCCCCCCCCTCCCTCCATGCCATTGCAATAACACAGTGAGCCATGGGAGTGTGACACGCTGATGTCAGTGACTGTCTGTCAGGATGGCAGCATGTGCACACAGTGACAGTCTCTAATGTCAGCAACTATGGAAAGCTAAGGACGGCTGCATGCTGCTGCTAATGTGTAACAGATACAGCCCCAAGCAACTTGGCCACCATGAGGCCACAGCATGAAACACTGGGAAGGACAGTATTTAAACCATAGTCCTCAGACACTCTGGCTGCCCTGTTTCAGAGCATCAGTGTACTGAATGAGTGCTCCTACACTCTGAATATGTCTTCTTACCCCACAGTAACTGGTCATCAAGATGACACCATCTTTCACCCTGTGACATAGTTTTCCTGCATTGGCAAGAGGCAATTCATTACTTCTGACTGGGTCATGGCACAATGAACTTAATGAATTTTCTTTTTTTAATTTATTAATCAAGCAGGTTCCATGGTGCTATGAGAGCCAAGGCTACTTGCCATGGAACAAGTCAGTACATAATTTGCAGAATTCTGATGAGAAAATTTACAAACAAATTAACTGACTAATTAATAAGACTTAAAATAAAGATTCGTGAGAGTGTATATGAATAAGGAACACATTACAGAGAAAAGTTCTCAACTACCATGAAGAACTCCTGTGCAGATTAGAAGGGTGTGCCACAAGGAAATCTTTAAAATTGCATTTGAATGAGTTTAGCACTATTCTTTTTTTTCAGTTTTACTAGAAGCTTACTGAAAATGAAACCTGATGAATAGTTCACACCTTTCTGTACAGTGCTCAAGGAACTATTAACAAAACACATATCACTTTTCCATCTTTATTCACTGAATGAATGTTGCAGTTTCTTCTGAATGAGTCACTAGTGACATGATGAAACAAACATACAGGAATGGCAGTATTAGAATTGCAGGACACCTGAATAACAACCTATGCAGTTTGCTAACTGACTCCAACTAACTGCCCTTTTCTGGGCTAAGAATATTCAATAACTTCTGAATGCTTAACCACCTTCAGGCAGTAAGATTTTATTTTTACATGAGTTCCATGTCCAAAACTGTATTTACTGGTTTTCTTTTCTTTTTTATTGCAGTTAAGCATTAAGGTGTTCTCTGAAATTCATGAGAGAGAGAGACAGAGAGACAGAGAGACAGAGAGAGAGAGAGAGAGACACCCAAAACTCAGCTGCTAAAGAACTTCTTCTGTCTGCTTTTTAATGCTCCCTCTACTCTGTAAACAGCAATATATCCCCATATAGACATTAAGATCCATGTTCTTTCAGACATGTCAGAAAGAACAGATACCATCTTTATATATATATATGATGCGACTTACCAAACAAAAGTGCTGGCAGGTCGATAGACACACAAAGAAACACAAACATACACACAAAACTCAAGCTTTCGCAACAAACAGTTGCTTCATCAGGAAAGAGGGAAGGAGAGGGAAAGATGAAGGGATGTGGGTTTTAAGGGAGAGGGTAAGGAGTCATTTAAATCCTGGGAGTGGAAAGACTTACCTTAGGGGGAAAAAAAGGACAGGTATACACTCGCACACACACACATATCCATCCGTACATACACAGACACAAGCAGACATTTGTAAAGGCAAGGAGTTTGGGCAAAGATGTCAGTTGAGGCGGAAATACAGAGGCAAAGATGTTGTTGAAAGACAGGTGAGGTACGAGCAGCAGCAAATTGAAATTAGCAGAGATTGAGGCCTGGCGGATAACGAGAAGAGAGGATATACTGAAGGGCAAGTTCCCATCTCTGGAGTTCTGACAGGTTGGTGTTAGTGGGAAGTATCCAGATAACCCGGACGGTGTAACACTGTGCCAAGATGTGCTGGCGGTGCACCAAGGCATGTTTAGCCACAGTATATATATATATATATATATATATATATATATATATATATATATATATATTCTGTCCCTAGTAATATATATATATATATATATATATATATATATATATATATATATATATATATATATATTACTAGGGACAGAAAGTTGGCTGAAACCAGACGTAAACAGTAATGAAATCCTAAACTCAGATTGGAATGTATACCGCAGAGACAGGCTGGACAGTGAAGGGGGAGGCGTGTTTATAGCAATAAGAAGTGCAATATTATCGAATGAAATTGATGGAGATCCAAAATGTGAAATAATTTGGGTGAAGGTCACGGTTAAAGCAGGCTCAGACATGGTAATTGAATGTCTCTATAGGCCCCCTGGCTCAGCAGCTGTTGTGGCTGAGCACCTGAAGGATAATTTGGAAAATATTTTGAGTAGATTTCCCCACCATGTTATACTTCTGGGTGGATATTTTAATTTGCCGGATATAGACTGGGAGACTCAAACGTTGATAACGGGTGGCAGGGACAAAGAATCCAGTGAAATTTTTTTAAGTGCTTTATCTGAAAACTACCTTGATCAGTTAAACAGAGAACCGACTCGTGGCGATAACATATTAGACCTCCTGGTGATAAACAGACCTGAACTATTTGAAACAGTTAACGCAGACCAGGGAATCAGCGATCATAAAGCGGTTACTGCATCGATGATTTCAGCCGTAAATAGAAATATTAAAAAAGGTAGGAAGATTTTTCTGTTTAGCAAAAGTGACAAAAAGCAGATTTCAGAGTACCTGATGGCTCAACACAAAAGTTTTGTCTCAAGTACAGATAGTGTTGAGGATCAGTGGACAAGGTTCAGAACCATCGTACAATATGCGTTAGATGAGTATGTGCCAAGCAAGATTGTAAGGGATGGGAAAGAGCCACCGTGGTACAACAACTGAGTTAGAAAACTGCTGTGGAAGCAAAGGGAACTTCACAGCAAACATAAACATAGACAAAGCCTTGCAGACAAACAAAAATTACGCGAAGCGAAATGTAATGTGAGGAGGGCTATGTGAGAGGCCACCGTGGTACAACAACTGAGTTAGAAAATTGCTGCAGAAGCAAAGGGAACTTCACAGCAAACATAAACATAGACAAAGCCTTGCAGACAAACAAAAATTACGCGAAGCGAAATGTAGTGTGAGGAGGGCTATGCAAGAGGCGTTCAATGAATTCGAAAGTAAAGTTCTATGTACTGACTTGGCAGAAAATCCTAAGAAATTTTGGTCTTATGTCAAAGTGGTAGGTGGATCAAAACAAAATGTCCAGACACTCTGTGACCAAAATGGTACTGAAACAGAGGATGACAGACTAAAGGCCAAAATACTAAATGTCTTTTTCCAAAGCTGTTTCACAGAGGAAGACTGCATTGTAGTTCCTTCTCTAGATTGTTGCACAGATGACAAAATGGTAGATGTTGAAATAGATGACAGAGGGATAAAGAAACAATTAAAATCGATGAAAAGAGGAAAGGCTGCTGGACCTGACGGGATACCAGTTCGATTTTACACAGAGCATGCAAAGGAACTTGCCCCCCTTCTTGCAGCGGTGTACCGTAGGTCTCTAGAAGAGCGTAGCATTCCAAAGGATTGGAAAAGGGAACAGTTCATCCCCATTTTCAAGAAGGGACATTGAACAGATGTGCAGAACTATAGACCAATATCTCTAACGTCGATCAATTGTAGAATTTTGGAACACTTATTATGTTCGAGTATAATGACTTTTCTGGAGACTAGAAATCTACTCTGTAGGAATCAGAATGGGTTTTGAAAAAGACGGTCGTGTGAAACCCAACTCGCGCTATTCGTCCACGAGACTCAGAGGGCCATAGACACGGGTTCACAGGTAGATGCCGTGTTTCTTGACTTCCGCAAGGTGTTCGATACAGTTCCCCACAGTCGTTTAATGAACAAAGTAAGAGCATATGGACTATCAGACCAATTGTGTGATTGGATTGAAGAGTTCCTAGATAACAGAATGCAGCATGCCATTCTCAATGGAGAGAAGTCTTCCGAAGTAAGAGTGATTTCAGGTGTGCCGCAGGGGAGTGCCGTAGGACCGTTGCTATTCACAATATACATATATGACCTTGTGAATGACATCGGAAGTTCACTGAGGCTTTTTGTGGATGATGCTGTGGTATATCAAGAGGTTGTAACAATGGAAAATTGTACTGAAATGCAGGAGGATCTGTAGCGAATTGACACACGGTGCAGGGAATGGCAATTGAATCTCAATGTAGACAAGTGTAATGCGTTGCGAACACATAGAAAGAAAGATCCCTTGTCATTTAGCTACAATATAGCAGGTCAGCAACTGGAAGCAGTTAATGCAATAAATTATCTGGGAGTACGCATTAGAAGTGATTTAAAATGGAATGATCATATAAAGTTGATTGTCGGTAAAGCAGACGCCAGACTGAGATTCATTGGAAGAATCCTAAGGAAATGCAATCCGAAAACAAAGGAAGTAGGTTACAGTACACTTGTTCGCCTGCTGCTTGAATACTGCTCATCAGTGTGAGATCCGTACCAGATAGGGTTGATAGAAGAGATAGAGAAGATCCAACGGAGAGCAGCGCGCTTCGTTACAGGATCATTTAGTAATCGCGAAAGCGTTACGAAGATGATAGATAAACTCCAGTGGAAGACTTTGCAGGAGAGACGCTCAGTAGCTCGGTACGGGCTTTTGTTGAAGTTTCGAGAACATACATTCACCGAAGAGTCAAGCAGTATATTGCTCCCTCCTACGTATATCTCGCGAAGAAACCACGAGGCTAAAATCAGAGAGATTAGAGCCCACACAGAGGCATACCGACAATCCTTCTTTCCATGAACAATACAAGACTGCAATAGAAGGCAGAACCGATAGAGGTACTCAAGGTACCCTCCGCCACACACCGTGAGGTGGCTTGCGGAGTATGGATGTAGATGTAGATGTAGATATATATATACTGGCCATTGGACCATCTTCTTCTGTGCAGATGCACAAACAGTGCCTGAACTCTAAGTTGGGAATGTGGGTCTCACGGGAGGCGTGCCAGAAATAAGTCCCTGCAGTCACACTATCCTCTGAGTTCTCGGTGGCTCAGATGGATAGAGCATCATCTGGCATGTAAGCAGGATAGCCTGGGTTCGAATCCCGGTCAGGGCACACATTTTCCACTGTCCCTGTTGACTTATATCAACGCCTGTATGCAGCTAAGGGCATTCATTTCATTGTAATTTTATTTTAATGACTAAAATTTATGCATGAATTTCATAAACTAATGAAGTGCTTTAGCCATGGAAGTACAACAAGCCCAGATCTCAAGAACAATTCCACAATATCTTGTTTTGTGCTGCAAACCCACTTTGAAATCATAAATAACTGTTACACAAAAATGGTTCTGTATTACAACTGCATCACTATATGAATGGAAACTGTACAAGCCATGAAAATTGAAGTCTTACCACTGTTTCAGATAATCACAAACTGCTGAATCATTCAGTAACATATTCATATAGGTTCTACTATCATATATTTCTTGGAAGTGTGACAAAGGACTGTCCCAGCCACTCTGAAAATCATCAGAATGATCCTAGTAAGTAAGAGGTTGTAGAGAACTCTGTGGATCAAAATGATGCAGACACTGTGACAGTCCTGCATAGAAGTTATTTTCAACTGAGATGGAAAAATCTCAGTACCATGATCAAATGATACTTTAATCTGCATTAACAAAATGAGAAGAAAATTAAAATAACAGCAATAAAAAGGAGTTACCACAACAGACATAAACCACACGCCCCCCCCCCCCCCCCTCCCCAACCTTACTGATGACTAGCTAGCATGCTGACTTACCAATCATACCTGACATTAGTAACATCCACTAAACAATTAGTTTCTTCAAATTACAAATAGTGAAATGATTGCTGACACTCGTAAGAGCTATGCAGAGAGGACTCACAAATTGTAATACATAAATCATGTGCTTTTTGATGACACACACACCAAGATGTGAGGGAACAACCTCCACTGCAAAAACCACTGAACTGAAACATGACTTAGCATAGTATTCTCAATTAAAAGCATTTATAAACTACTTAAGTCTAACACAACAAGAAGCTTAAGTGAATGACAGATGACTCAATTGCTATTCAACACATCCAACATCTTTTTTGCCTTTTTTGGAATGGGGGGGTGGAGAGGGAAGGGAGGGGAGGGGTGGGGGGGGGGGAGGGGAGGGGGGGGGGTTAAATGTTGAGGTCACCAGTGCCGGTTATTGAATACTTTTAGTTGAGCATAGACAATTTGTTTTTTTAACTTTATGAAGTTTCCTATGGCTAAGCCATGTCTCCACAATATCTTTTCTTTGAGAAAAGCTAGGCCCGCAAGGTATGCAGGAGAACTTCTGTGAAATTTGAAAGGTAGACAATGAGGTACAGGGGCAGCAAAGTTTTGATGGCAGAACTTTAGCCATGCTAGGACAGCACAGTTGGTAGAATAATTTCCCATGAAAGACAAAAGTTCCAGGATCAAGTCCCAGTCTGACACAGTTTTAATCTGCCAGGAAGTTTTATCCTGTGTTGCTGTTGTGACTTTCATTTTGAAGAATGGTTTTACGCAGCTCGCCATGCGAGTATATTTCATGCAAGTCTCTTCATCTTGTGTAACTATTGCAACATCCATTTATTTGAGCTTTCTTACTGTAGTAAAGCCTTGGTCTCCTCCTACAATTTTTAGCCAACACCCCTCCCTCCCCCAATACTTCACACCATTCTCAAATGAGTTATTCTCTGATGTTATAGGATCCCTTCTTTTAGATGAATTGTGCCATATTGCTTTTGTCCTAACAAACTATCCCTTCTTTTAGGCAAATTGTGTCATAAGCTTTTTCTCCCTTCAATTTCAGTCAATGCTTCTCCATTAGTCACTCAATCTGCTCGACTAATCTCCAGTATACCTCTATGACATCAGACTTTAAAACCTTCTATTTTCCTCTTGTCTGTTGTGCGTATCATCAACATTTCACTTCCATATATGACTTCCAGAAAAGATTTCATATATTCACTGTCACCAAACATTTCTTTTTCAGAAATGTTTTCCATGGTATTACCAGTCTGCAGTTAATATCCTCTATTCATCAGCCATTGTCAGTTATTTTGTTGCTGAGGTTATATAACATTTAAAGCAATGATTAAAACTAGGAATTAGTTTCCTAATTTTGTTCCCTCTGTATTGCCTGATTTAATTTGGATTCACTCCATTAACCTCATTTAAATTTTGTTCATATTCATCTTATAATCTCTTTTCAAGATACTTTCCATTCTGCTCAATTGATCTTCCAAGCATTTTGCTGTATCTGGTGGAATTACAATTATATGTAATACAATCCAGCATTAATTCATATTTTTCTCTCAAAGTGTACACATACATACCTAATGCCTTCATTTATAAATGTTTATAAAACATCCTGAAACACATATTAAAACCTCCATTCTGCTATTTTGTTGAGTATTACTAACAATGTACAAAAGTTTAAAATACTCACCACGCATGTCCTGTCATTATCTGTAATGGCAAACAAGTTACCACTTAAATCAAAGGCTGCCCTTCAGTCAGCTTATGAATACTATCCATTAAAATATGATCCACCAAAAGCCATACATTATCACACACTGATAAGTCCTCAAACTAGACCAGGAAACCATGCATTAATGAAGAATGATCAGTGTTCAGAGGTGCAAAAGGAAATTTGGCTCCTGTTCACAACTGAATATATGTAACCCACAGCCTTGTTATGGACTTAAAATGTTTAAGATTACTGTAACTCACACACAACCATGTATTTTGGCAGATGAATATCTGGTCTGATAGCATATTAACACATACAATGATCAGTTCCCTGTAATAGTCCTTCAGCACTTTATCTACGATTTCATTTTCTGGGATTCCCACACATTATGTCCCCAGCAGAGTCCCAATGCCATTCCTTGGTGCTCTAACTGGTAAGATATGTTCTGTATAATTCAAACTGTTTTATATGCTGGGTGTAAGTGGTGAATGCATGGCATATCACTTGAGGAACTAGAGAACACAATGTATCCTTTCCTCCTACATATACTTATTTGCATATAAAAAAAATGTTCAAATGTGTGTGAAATTTTATGGGACTTAACTGTTAAGGTCATCAGTCCCTAAGCTTACACACTACATAACCTAAATTATCCTAAGGACAAACACACACACCTATGCCCAGGGGAGGACTCGAACCTCCGCCGGGACCAGCCACACAAACCATGACTGCAGCGCCCTAGACCGCTTGGCTAATCCCACGCAGCTGCATATAAAACTTTGAGATCATAGTATATTATGGAATTCATGAAACATAAGCCTGAAAATATGAGTTGATGTACTGTGGGTAATGCACTCTAATAAACTGAGAAATATATGGTCCTACCCAACACGAGGGGCAAAGATGACTTAATTCAATCCATGATAAAACCTTCATATCTGCGACCTCAAAGTTAGTTAGATGTTGCTCTGCTCAAATCCCAAGTAGCCTCATGGCCTTTGGGTGTGACATGTATACATGTAGGCAAATACCATAATTTATTATTATACAGATGACTGCAAAATAGATTTAAATTTTAGAAATGTTGCATGAAGCATAGTGAAGATTAGGGTTCAATCTCTCATTGACAGTTAAGCCATTAGAAACTTGTCATGCACAGCTATCATCAGATGGGTAATGGTGATTTATTAACCACAATCAAACTTGAACTGAATAAAGTATCTATAATGTACAACAATAGTGTTCTATCTGAGCCTCAAATTTTGCCAATTACACAATTCTGTATGTCAGAGGCTTCCATGGCCTAGTTTTAAGGTTTCAAATGTGGTAGCCATTAAATTCTGTTATCAAATGCAAGGTCCAGAAAC
Source organism: Schistocerca piceifrons (assembly GCF_021461385.2). NCBI lineage: Eukaryota > Metazoa > Arthropoda > Insecta > Orthoptera > Acrididae > Schistocerca > Schistocerca piceifrons. The sequence goes on along the minus strand of NC_060149.1, from coordinate 598,493,400 downwards.
TATAAAAACTCTTAAAGTGTTAGAGAGACATTTATGCATAGAGTTTTGGCTTTGGAATACATCAAATGAGTAGTCCCTGCCCATTTCTGCAGCCTCTTCAGTGTTCACCTGATGCTAGTGACACATATATTACAAGACTAAAGGATAATCATGAAATCAAGAAACTACTCATATATATTGAGTAATCAATGTGATCCTTTACTCTGGATGACATGTTATTTAAGGTAATGAATACATGATTAAAACTAGAAAATAGTTATGTGGTGGACACTATACCTCTGAATGAATTTATCTGAAAAGGTATTGGAAGGTCTGAGTTAAAAACAAGCCTTATGAAGACAGTTCTCTCACAGTAATGTAAGGGGGAATTCTCATAGTGCTGTCCACCTATAATGAAGGCAAAGGACATTCATTGTTCCCCAGAGGATTGTGTGGCTTTTATATTGCTCTGGGGTCTTTGAGATGAATAAATCACCAACCTATTGGGCCAAGCTTACAATTTTGTCCACTTGGTCCAGGGCACTATCTTGGTGTTCAAATATTGCCAACTAGCCTTATATTGTCTAGTTCACTCCTTTGAGCACACATTCTAATAGCTTCCTTTAGGAGACTTTATGAAGTGTAACCAGATTGGGGCCTTATCACTCAAATCAAGACCAACTGCAATACCCTAATGACCACTGTCTGCAAGGGCAGGTAATCTTAAGTTGCACAAAGAGTCCCCAATGCCCAGTCAAAACGTGTCACTCAACCTCTGTTACAGAGTGAGCTTCTCATGCCCTCAACCTCTGGAGCAGGTATTTGTGGAATCTCAGGAGATATATGCATGACAAAACTTTGTAAGTTAACACTCTCATAACCTCCAGCCTCCATTTTGGTGATACGGTGGATGACATGCCAAAGATATGACCATTTTCAAGAGATGCATCAGTAGCCACAGATACAGCTTGTAATATCTCTTGTTGACAAATGCAGCAGAACTGCAATTTGCTATTGGTTATCTGTAGAAGACCTCATAGTACAGGAGCATCTGAATTTTTAAAGTGTATTTCCTGCAGGCATATGCATACTGGGCTTTCCTGTACAAATGGCTTTAGCCCCTTCGTTCAAGATCTGAGTTTGTGTCTGTTCATGGAAGCCATCTGTTGGCAAGGATATCCTTTCCCCCATTTCTCTCTGCCTTGAAACTATTCTCATTGTTGACCAGTTATAACTGATAGCAATTCAGTGGCTTTAAGGCTACATGTTTTGATTAAGCTCTGTTGTTTCTTGTCTTTTCTTTTCTATTCAAATGATATGTTGTCCTTCCAGATGGTGATGTTTGTACTGCATTCCTGTAATGCTATAGTAATATCTTACTGAACACCTTGCTGCTCAAACCAAGTGCTTAGTGTGGATAAGACAGAGTCCAGCAAAAAAATGTATACATTCCTTGTCAGGCTCTATCGAAATATCAATATTATAGTATGATCTGAGTTATGAGTGTGTTCTAGTATGGTCTATGACTCAACAGATGTTAGTACTTTCATCTTGGTATTGAGAAAACAAAATGGCTGGAGCATGCTTGACATTTGAGCAACAAAAATATATTGTGAAGTGGTTTCTAGAGTTTGATAATGCCATTGAAGTGCAACGTCAGTGGAGGCAGGAGTTTGAAACAGAACCATCAACTCACCTAACAGTTAAACACATCATTGACAAGTTTGAATTGCATGGAACAATTTGTGATATTCACAGAGGAAGATCAGGAAGACAGCGTACAGCTAAAAGTCCTGCTTTGTCTGCTCTTGTGTAGGAAATGTTTGTTAATTGTCCACAGAAGTCTGCTACGCAATGTGCATTCACAGTGAGGGTTAGCAGTACAAGAGTATGAAGAATTCTGAAAGCTTCAAAGTGGGAAGTTTACATTCAACAATTACTGCATGCGATTAATGATGATGATCCTGATCGCCTAATGCAATTTTATTAATAGTATCACCAAATGGTAACTGATGACAAACAATTTGTGACAAAGTGGCAAGGCACAATTTAAACTTAATGGAACCATGAATTGGCATAAAAATCTGTACTGGGCACTGGAAAATCTGCCTGTTTATGTGGATAAAGTGGTAAATCTACCAGGGGTTCATGTGTGATGTGAACTATCATGTAGGGACTTAGTAGGACCATTTTTCTTTGATGCTACTGTTACTGGAGAAGTGTACCTGGAAATGTTATGCACATCAATTTTGCCAGGTATAAGTGGGCTTTATGGAGCTGATGAAGAGGTCTTCTACTAACAGGACGGGGTGCCACCCCACTACCACCTAGCTGTACAAGCTTTCCTGGGTGACAATTTTTTGGGATATTGGATTGGATGAAGAGGGCCCATTGATTTCCATCCAAGGTCGCCAGATCCTACACCTATGGACTTTTACTTGTCGAGAACTGTGAAAGATAACATCTGTCGACATAAGCCATGCATGCTGGAGGAACTTTGCCAGAAGATTACAGGAACATGTGCACTGATCTCCACTGTAACATTGACTGATGTAGGTGCGGCAACTGCTTGTCGTTCTGTTATGTGTATAGCCACCAATGGAGAACATTTTGAACATTTAAAGTAACCATGTGCTAAAATGAGGGTTGTACAACATGTGTGATCAATTATTAAATGTAAAATAAACACATAAGTAATACTTTTTGTTCCTTAAAGTGAGTATACATTTTTCTGGTGGACTCTGTGTTCTTCTGCAAATGCATTTGCAACTACAGCTATTTGCGTCAACCTTGGCAGTCCACATCTGTGTGCATTGAGTTGTAGGTGTGGGTTTCCTTAGGGATGTCGCAAATGTAGATATAAGATTGGGTTGTGTACAGCTTTAAATGCATACTTTGTTTAATCTTAAGGAACTTTCCAGGTTGATTTTTGAAATATGTGTCAACACAGATAAAGCCCAACATATCGGACGTAGCCTAATACAACAGAGATGTGGCAAGTACCTCACATGTTACTGTTTCCTTACTTCTTTCATTTGACAGACATCAAGTTCTATAGAGCCCACCTTGTGAATAAGATTATTTTTTGAAGCTTTTACCACACCTCACACTTCCAGTGATTAAGCTAAGATCCCTACACCCTGAAACACGTGGTATTCAGACACATCACCAAAAGTGCTTTCCAAACCATGCAGAGAAATGGGGACCTGGTGGCACTGACCAGCCCCATGTTCCTGAACCCCAGTTTAACCAAGCCTGGCCCAAGCAGCAGCTAGCTAAGCTCCTTTATGTGTTCATTATTTAAAATCTTTCAAATGATTTGTGTAGCTTACTGAATACAACAGAGGCAGCAACCACTACTTTCAAATGTGTCACATTATGGCCACTGCCCCCCCCCCCCCCACCACAACACTGAATTCTGACTGTGGCATTGCAGGCAAGTGATGTGCTATGGATAACAGAGCAGAGATGAATGTAGAATCATCTGAGTGATGATAAGGGCTGCAAAACATAGAAATCTATTGCCATATGGAGGCTTCTACAAAAGGTAAATTGTTATAGAATGGTGCCTGGGAACGAGCACCTCATAAACAGTAAAGCCAGTTGGCTGTTCCACTGCTACTGTTGTGAAGTGGTTGAATGAAGGTGAAACCATGAGAAGGCAATAAGGTGTTGAATGTCCATATCTCATCATAGAACGTGGAAGTTGCCTGCACTGTAAAGCAAGATCGGCTGTGATTTGTGGGAGATTTGATGACAAAGAACAATGATGCAGGTACAAGTTTTGCACAGCACTTCATTCAGCATGAATAATTGAAAACAGAGCTATGCACTAACAGATGACCCCTAAGTATTCTCATGTTGACCCAATGAAATCATCAATTACAACTGTATTGGGCACAGGACCATTGAGATAGGACCATGGATTAATGAAAACATGTTGCCAAGTCACGTGAATCATGTTTCTTGTTACACCAGGTCAATGGTCATGTGTAGATAAGAAATCATCCAGCGGCATTCACCTGGGCTTCCGTGGGACCTCTGATGGTAATGAATGGTACCATGACAGCTGTGAACCATGTGAAAATTATTGTGAATTGCCTATATTCCTTCTTGCTTGACATCTTCCATGACAGCAATGATAGCCTACAGCAGGATAATTGTCCATGTCACATGGCTACAATCATGCAATAGTTGCATGAGGAGCAAGATAGTGTACACTGTTGATGTCTTGGCCTCAAAATTCACCTTATCAGAACACAGTGGAACACATTTGGGACACTATCAAGCACCAGTTCTGTGCCCACAAACCACCACCTCATAAATTATGGGAACTGTGTGACCTGTGTTTCGACACCAGGTGGTACCCACATTTCAGAAATCTACCAAAGACTTCTCAAGTCCATGTCATGTACTATCTCTTCTGTATTGCTTTCCAAAGGTTGACCAATATGCTATTAAGCAGGTGGTCATGCTATTCTGACTCAATGGTGCTGATGTCACATACAAATTATATTAAGGATACTTTTGGGGAAAATGTAATAATATTTGCCTCATCAGACTATATTTGTAGGGAAAATATAAGACTCAGACCAGCTGAAAGAAAAATATTTAGTTACAAACTAATATGAAGTTTAAACCTATTACATGACATTCTGCTCGCCTTTAAATCAGAAGTTTCCATCTTAGCTTGGGGTGCCCGTGGTCCTGCATTTTCTATGACAATTATTTCACTTTCTTTCTTTTTCTGTGCAAAAGGACATGTGGTTATTACGAGCTGAAGTTTGGTGTCAGGTTTATGGCATGTGTAATGTATAACACATTAAAAACTGTATAATTATTTATGACTTAAAAATGTTAAATAGACCAAAGGAAATTTAAACTCTTATTATGTAAGTAGGAGATTAATGTACAAAATTTATCTCATATATGTATATTGCAATACCTGTTCCATGGCAGCAGCTAATTCAAGACTGATATCAATTCCAGATGATGATGCTCCTAACACTAAAACAGGTCCACTTATACCATCTGGTTTACGATACACATGGCTGTGGAAGACTTCACCACTGAATTTTTCTAGTCCAGGAATATAAGGGATGTATGGCTCAGAATAGTGCCTGCAAGAGAAGTAGCACATATAGTTTTATTCAAAAATATTGTAATTAAGTTCTATAATGAAAAAAATTACTGATAATTGCTCTTGTTGAGAAAAATTATGGAATCAAATAGGATACACACAGTAACATCACTCTGTGTGACACCATTAACCTCAAAAGTAGTGTTTTGTGATGGAATGAATTCTTTCACTTCTGATAAATATTTAGAATGTACAACATCCATGTGGATCAAACCTCCGGTTTCAAACTGGGATTCAAATCCACATACCTGGCTTTTGGAGGCAGCACATTTCCAGAGGAAACATCCAGGCATACTTGAACTTGCCACTTCCTCCCTCTCTATTCCAAACCACACAGAAATAGGATGATATAAAAAGAGACTGGCATATGTACAGTAACAGAGTCAATGATGAAATTGTGTGTGTTGCTGAATGAGTGCTGGTACAGGAATTGGCATTGTTATAACATCTGTTATACTCTCATTTTGTTTGTAAAGAAAAATATATTGCACTCTGCTGAACAGTCTGGTGTCATTTACACTGAAATGACACATTACACTGTATGTAATGCATATACATTTGTTCTGAAGGTGGCAGGGTTAAAATACAGGGAGCAAAAAGCTATTTACAATTTGCACAGAAACCAGATGGCAGTTATAAGAGTCGAGGGACATGAAAGGGAAGCAGCGGTTGGGAAGGGAATGAGACAGGGTTGTAGCCTCTCCCCGATGTTATTCAACTTGTATATTGAGCAAGCAGTAAAGGAAACAAAAGAAAAATTCGGAGTAGGTATTAAAATCCATGGAGAAGAAATAAAAACATTGAGGTTCGCCGATGACATTGTAATTCTATCAGAGACAGCAAAGGACTTGGAAGAGCAGTTGAATGGAATGGATGGTGTCTTGAAAGGAGGAAATAAGATGAACATCAACGAAAGCAAAACGAGGATAATGGAATGTAGACGAATTAAATTGGGTGATGCTGAGGGAATTAGTTTAGGAAATGAGACACTTAAAGTAGTAAAGGAGTTTTGCTATTTGGGGAGCAAAATAACTGATGATGGTCGAAGTAGAGAGGATATAAAATGTAGACTGGCAATGGCAAGGACAGCATTTCTGAAGAAGAGAAATTTGTTAACATCAAGTATAGGTTTAAGTGTCAGGAAGTCATTTCTGAAAGTATTTGTATGGAGTGTAGCCATGTATGGAAGTGAAACATGGACAATAAATAGTTTGGACAAGAACAGAACAGAAGCTTTCGAAACGTGGTGCTACAGAAGAATGCTGAAGATTATATGGGTAGATCACACAATTAATGAGGAAGTATTGAATAGGATTGCGGAGAAGAGAAGTTTGTGGCACAACTTGACTAGAAGAAGGGATCGGTTGGTAGGACATGTTCTGAGGCATCAAGGGATCACCAGTTTAGTATTGGAGGGCAGCGTGGAGGGTAAAAATCGTAGAGGGAGACCAAGAGATCAATACACTAAGCAGATTCAGAAGGATGTAGGTTGCAGTAGGTACTGGGAGATGAAGAAGCTTGCACAGGATAGAGTAGCATGGAGAGCTGCATCAAACCAGCCTCAGGACTGAAGACCACAACAACAACAACAACAACAGTCAACTCTAGAAAGAACAGATAGTTGACAGAATGAATAGCTAAAGGCTGTGATCTATTCACAATACAAATTTCCATAACTTCCAAATGTTTGCACCATTTCATTACAATGTAACCCAAAAAGCAAAGAGATAATTTTAAACTGAAAAAGTGATTACTATACTCTCACTGAAAAAAGTGGTTGCAGAGAGTCTGATAGAGAAAAGTTTATAGCAACTCATGCATCTGTAAGAAGGTTCATGTGCAAAACCTGCAACAACTTTCATAATCAAATACTGGTGAAAGATTTATCAGAAAATCCTACGAAGGTCACGTCGTATATGCAGTCAATGAAAGGAACTGAACCTTACATTCAGTCTCTTGTGGATCCATATGGTCCTGAATCTGATTGCAGCATATAGAAAGCATAAATTTTTAATTCTGCATTTAAAAATGAATTCACAAAAGAGGATACTTCCTTACCAGTGTCAGACTGCCACACAGACACAAATGAATGATATCATTATTAGCACCACCAGTAGTGCAAAACAGTTGAAACTACTCAAAGTGAATAAGGCACTGGCCCCCCAGAATTCCAGTTAGATTTTACATTGAAATCACAATGGAATTAACTCCTTTCCTAGATCATATTTATCAAGAATAACTTCTGTAGTGAGCCGGCCAAAGTGGCCGTGCGGTTCTAGGTGCTACACTCTGCAACCGGGGCCGCTATGGTCGCAGGTTCGAATCCTGCCTCGGGCATGGATGTGTGTGATGTCCTTAGGTTGGTTAGGTTTAACTAGTTCTAAGTTCTAGGGGACTAATGATCTCAGAAGTTGAGTCCCATAGTGCTCAGAGCCAATTTCTGTAGTGAACAGACCCTTGTGACAGGGAAAGAGCACAGGTCATTCATGTTCATAAGAAGGCTAGTGGATTGAACACACATAACTACAGATCAGTATTGCTAATGTTTGTCTGTTTCAGGCTCATAGTACACATTCTTACCTTAAAAATTATGATGTTCCAAGAGGAAATCAAGATTCTCTCAAAGGATGAGCAAGGATCCAGAACAAAAAACCTTTGAGTGAGACACACCTAGTTTCTTTCATGCATGACACATTGCAAACATTGGATACAAGTGAACACTTTTATATGGCATTCAGTGCTGTACCAACTAAACAAGATACACAGACTCTCTTGGAAAAAATGTGATGTGATTGGCTCAAGGAATAGCTGACTTGCAGAACCCAATATGTTACAATAAATGGTGACTGTTCCACAGAAATGAAAATAGCAGCAGATGTGTGACAGAGAAGTGTAATGAAATTTTTTAATACTTTCAATGTATACATGGTGTTCCAGAAGGAATGGTCACTATTCAGAAACATGACAGGTATCAGTAAAAAATTGTCCAGCACATATGTTCACTAAAATGCACACCTTAAGAGCAATGAGCACTTGGCCAGTAGAATAGATGTGTTTCACAGTAACAAAGATGAATACGTGCTCATAGCTCTTAATGTATGCATTTTTGAGTCCATGTTTGCTACACGTTTCTACTTCGAATGATTGTTTCTGTCACATCCCTGAATATTGACCATTCCTTCTGTGACATCCTGTATATAAAAAGTTTATCAGATTTGATCAGCAATACTATACAGTTCTGTAAAGCACGTATCATCAGTAAATGATCCTGAAGAATCGCAGAAAGGCCTGGACAAAATTTCCACTTCATGTAATGAATGGAAGGTCTCTTTAAATGTAGATAAATGTAACATAATAGCTATAACACAGAGAAAGTATCTGATTACAAGATTAGTGGTGAACATCTTGAACACATCACATCATATAAGTATTTGCAAGTCATGTTAAGAAGCAATATGAAATGGTGACATCATGTAAAATCAGTATTAAAGAAGGTGAATGGAAGACTCAGAGATGCTAGAAGGGTTTTAGCAAAGTTCAGTGCATCCACAAAGGCAGTCACATACAAGACATTAGTGCAACAAATTATAAGTGACTGTTCCAGAGTTTGGACTTGTTAAAAAGTGGGCATGATAACAGACATTGAATGAATTCAGAGTTGGGTTGTTAGGATTGAAACAGGGTGATATAGCTCAGAAAAAAGTGTAGAAATGATCATGGAACATAACTATTTGCAAAATAGATCCAGTATTCTAAGGTCACTATGTAACCATTATGCTGCCAATGATTATATGAGGGAAAAAAAGAGAGATTAGTGTGTCCAAGGAGGCAGTTAGGCAGTCATTTTACCTTCTACAATACACTACAGAAATAGGCAAGAAAACTTAAAATATTGGTACTATGTATTGTCCAGCCAACAGCCTTGCCACAGTGGTAACACAGGTTCCCATCAGATCACTGAAGTTAAGCACCATCAGGCTGGGCTCAGCACTTGGATGGGTGACTATCTAGACTGCTGAGCGCTGTTGGCAAGCGGGGCACACTCAGGCCTTGTCAGGCAAACTGAGGAGCTACTTGGTTGAGAAGTAGTGGCTCCGGTCTCTGACCACATGCCCCTCTGTATCCGCATCCAGGGATGCCTGTGGGCTAAGGATGACATGGCAGCTGGTAGGAAACGTTGAGCCTTCCAAGGCCTGTTCGAGCGGAATTTTAGTTTATGTGTTGTCCACCATGCATTGTACAGTGGCTTGCACATTATTTAAGTAGATGTAAATGCAGATACAACTAGGCATGCTTATTCTATAAAGAGCATTTATCTTCTATGCTAACTATGTTAACATTTCGAGACAGATTCAAAAACATTTTCTGGCCCAGTTTGCTTTTGGCCACCCTGCACCTGGGGAGAAACCCTTACCTTTAATTTGCACCAAGAGTTCAAGTTACCAAGCATTAAGGCAAAAGTTAAAATAGTACAGATTTAAAAAATTCTCACAGAATTACCACCTTACCCCAGTCACACACAGCAAAATATGAAATGCAATGCTTCTCTTAAAGGATAAAGAATGTATAAATTATTGTTTCACTTCATCTTAGTCTCACAATGAGTTACATACTTAGTCTGTAATAAAACAACAGAGCACAGTTAAACATAAGACACTAATTTCATGAGCCTATTGCTTTGTTTGAAATTTTACAATGAATAGAAAGAAAAAGAGATCAGCATTGATGGAAGCAGACACATTAATCACACTATACTGTTTTTAGAAAGATGTCACACAAAGATGTCACTGAGGTCACTGTAAATTGAACAGTCATAATATGCAATAAACAGCTGTAGATTTCATAATAAGGTTTTAGATAATGATAGCATGACAGCACACATTTCATTTGCTGAGACATTAAAGCAAATACATTTTAAAATACAGCAAAGTTGTTTTCACAACAAAATTCAAGATATTCTAAATAGGGAAGTACATTAACATAACACTGGCTAATGTCTGCTGTTTAATGTTTTCAGGGGCAAAGCTGTTAACACAGCACAGATGCACTTCCATTGATAAGTCAAAAGTGCTCTGAACAATACATTTGCATTAATTATGCGTTGCAATTATATGTGCATGACATTTACTGTAGTATATATGTTTCACATAGGCATTCTGACAATGACATACAGACAATGTAAGCACTACCTACTAGCAGTACCAAACATTGAATTGCTATATCTTGCTTTTGGTACCTTTGAAGTGCCATTAAGTTTGGAGTATGGATACAAGTTTCTGTCAGATTTGCTTGTTCTGAATTTGCACTCTCAAAAGCTGCTTGCATAAATCTGAGTCATTACTACACCACCTAGCAGACAGAAGAAAGCAAACAACAGTCTGTGAAGAGTGTAATACTAATTTTCTGAAAGATGCAGATAAAAGGAACAATTTGAAAGTGTTAGTTAACACTTGTAAGATGTGTTCTGTCATTAATGTTCCCACCAGAATGACACAGGAAATAACTACATTAACTGACAATATTTTCATAGGTGCATTTAATCAGTGATATAAAACTTTATGCAGCTGTGAATGGTCTCTCTAACAATGATTGCAACTGGCCATACTAAATAATGTATTTAATTACAATGAAGTGGTACTATACAAAACAGAAAAATTAATGAACAGGCAACTGAAAGTTTCAAGGCAGCCTTACAGGGAGCTGTCTGGAGGGATGTGTATAATGTGACAGATATCAGTTCAAAATTTAATATATTTACATAACGGTTTCTAACAACCTTTAACAGCTGTTTTCCCAAGAATACCGTCCAGTATTGCACTAATAAGACATTAAAAAACTGGATTTGAAAAGGAATGTAATTACCTCCCCCAAAATGAAAAACTCTCATGATTTTGACAATATCTGAAGTAATGTACTTGCCTCCTGTTCTTCACATATATGTGATGTATTCAGTCACATCTACAACATATCACTTACTGTGGCAGGCTCAAACATTCTCTCGTCAGACCCCTTTACAAAAAAGATAATAACACAGATATTAATCCAGGACAGAAAGAATGTCAGCCAGCTAACAGTGCAGCTATCATCACTGCATTACCGACAGTCATGTAGACTCAATGTAATTACAACATATTCCAATCAAAATTATGCATGTACAAGTAGTCTATGAACCTTGAATAATTACAGAGAGCCTACACGACTAACTATAATGTACTGATTATAGCTGCACTGTTAGCTCAACTCTAGATTTGCATTGTAACAGACAGATGATATTATGACCAATACTGACCATTTTTCAGTTCTGGATTACATCAGTGATGGGGCACAACCATTCTCATGGCATCGAACATGACAGATATTAATAATAACCAACCAATCAGAATACTTGCCTCCTTCTTGAGAGTACTTTTAGTGGAAAAAATTATGTATGCAAGAACCATAACCTACCACTTTGAAATAAGACACTTAGTCAGTCTCAACTAGAATTTCAAGAGGGGCTCTCCAATGAACAGACATTTTTTCCAAATCACAAATCAGATTACACAAAATGTAAATGACAAAAACTGCCAACTGGTATTATCTGTGACTTGCCAAATGCAGCTCATTGTGCAATTCATAGTATCCTCCTAATGGAGCTCAAAGATTATGGTAAAAGAGATCTTATTGGTATATGATTTTCATCCCATCCAACTAAAAGGCCATAGAGTGTTGTATTAAGAAACCCTCAGAGTGTACACAATGAAACATCATCTTCACAATGAGGAATAATCACTACAGGCATTCCACAGGACTCAGTATACACCCACTCTTGTTCTTGTAATATGTAAATGATCTTCCATTATACATCCAAGACTCAGAAATAGTTCTCTTTGTGACACTCCAAATATTGCAACTGAGCCTAATGGAGTAACTTCAACATTAGAAAATATAAATGACATGTTCCTAAAAATTAATAACTGATTCCCTGTGACTGAAATTACATAAAACACAGTAGCCACATATGTAATAGCTCTCTGAAGCAGGGCATTTTCCCAGTTAGACTGAAGTGTGCCATTGTTAAACCACCGCATAAAAAAGGGGATACGTCTGATGTCAACAACTACCACCCAATCTCTCTTCTGACTGCCTTATCCCAAATTCTTGAAAAAGCAATGTATTGAAGAGTAGCTTAACACCTTTGTAAAAATAAAGTTTTAACAAAATGTCAGTTTGGTTTCCAGAAAGGTTTTTCAATCAAAAATGCTATATATACTTTCACTAATGAAATATTAAATGCTCTGAGTAACTGTAAGTCACCCGTTGGGATTTTTTGTGATCTCTCAAAGGCCTCTGATTGTGTAAGTCATGGAATGCTTGATGAGGGGTTGAACTGGAAAAAACACACTGAACATCTGCTGAAACATTTCAGTTCAGCTAATTATTCTATTAGGGTTATTGCAAATTTTGGCAATATACATCTCGGTAAATTAGCTTACCATGCCTGTTCTCATTCTCTGCTTTTGTATGGTGTCATATTCTGGGGTAACTCATCATTGGGTAAAAGAGTGTTCATTGCACAAAAGCGTGTAATCAGAATAATTGCTGGAGCTCATCCAAGATCATCCTGCAGACACTTATTTAAAGAGCTACAGATCGTCACTGTAGCCTCACAATATATATATATTCACTTACGAAATTTGTTATTAACAATCCAAACAAATTCAAAAGTAATAGCAGTGTACATGGCTACAACACTAGGAGAAAGGATGATCTTCACTACTTCAGGTTAAATCTAACTTTGGCTCAGACGGGGGTAAATTATGCTGCCACAAAAGTCTTTCGTCACTTACCTAATAGCAACAAACGTCTGACAGATAGCTGTATAGCATTTAAAAGAAAATTAAAAGAATTTCTTAATGGCAACTCCTTCTACTCACTAGATGAATTTTTGGATATAGTAAGTAGGTAATTGCCGCAACCCGCACAAAAAAAAAAAAAGGTCATGTAATATTTTGTGTAATGTAGTATCTTGTATAGACACCTTTTATTAACCCGACATATTTCACATCATTACGAAGTGTTGTATTCATGATCTATGGAACAAGTACTACTCTAATCTAATCTAATCTAATCAGTGATGCACAAGGCACAGTGACACCATCAGAAATAATTCATGAGGGTAAATCAACAAATGAAAGAGAATATTCTAAATTATTAAGTGTTTAAATTGCTAAGAATCTGAACTGGAATTCTCATGTTGTAGATCTTAAATGTCTAAGCTCTGTTACTCTTGTGTTATGGTCAACTTGAGATTTTGGAGGTGAAAATGTCAAAAAATTGACTTGTTTTTCCTACTTTCTTACTCTACTACCTTATGGCATCATATTCTGGGAACCTCATCATTAAGGAAGAAAGTGTGAGCTGCACAGAAATTTGTAATATGAAAACATGTGGTGTTGGCTCTAGAACCTCTTATTGACAACTCTGTAAACAGTTCAGCAGATTTACAACAGCCTTACAGAACATTTTCTACCTATGAAGTTGGTTGTCAAAAATCAATCACAGTTTGAAAACAACAGTAATCTTCATAAACAGCAGAAATATACAAGATTTACACTGTCACTCGGCCTTGGTGTAGCATAGAAAGGAGTGATGTACTCAGCCATAAAAATCTTTACCACATCACGTACCCAGTGAAGCGAAGAATTTAGTGTATAATAAAATTGACTTTGGACACATTGTGTGTGTGTGTGTGTGTGTGTGTGTGTGTGTGTGTGTGTGTGTGTGCGTGCATCATTCAAATAAAAAGAAATCTAAGAAGTCATTTGAATGGTCAGCATATTGCCATATTTTCCAATGACAAGATGGAATATAATAGTAAAACTCGATCATTTCCTATCACAGCAAGAGATCACAATTATGATCCACACAATATAACAATAACTATTTAGCAGAAACAACTTCATAATGATCTAGGTATTGAAGATGAACACAAATATTTTTCCTGCAGGGTAAAGATTTCAGAACTGCCAGTTTGATGTTGATTGTGTGAGATTAAAAAACATCATGTCTTAAGAACTAAATTTGTAAGAAGTACATAAAACTTACTGTATGTCAAACAATTGATATTATTTTATCTAATTAGAATTTTTATGTTGGATTTCTTTGATACCTTAATGTCTATAGTTCATTTAAAAGAAGGGTGGTGCATCAGCTAATCATTTTAATTCAACTGACTGTGATACAAGAGGCCTGAATGTTTAACACAGTTTCATCTTACATGTATTAAAAGTGTATGTCTCTTGCAGTCAGAACCATAGTTTTTCAAACTCTTCATATGAAAATGTATCCAAAAATGTCCCCTACTATGGTACGGAGAGTATACACTCATAAATGTAGGTGAACACCACATATACTTGGGTAAAATGTTAAACACAGCTGTTAAAGTTATACAAACATTGCATGTAAATAATTTTCTTCAGAGAAAGTGTTCACTTCAAAAACATAACATTTTTGAAATGCAGCTAGTATTTAAAGCACTGTACACAGATATGACAGAAAAAGGCAACAGTAGTCACTCAGAGCAGAGCAAATGCTGTGCAAAGTGCAAAAGAGTACCAAAAATTACCCATTGCATATAAATACTGCATCAAATATGGACGTTTCTTCGGTACACGTTCTTAAGTCCTCCACTGTTACTATCCAAGCTGTCCTGTTATCCTGAGGATGTTTCGGTGTCACATGTTTTACTCTGGTCTTGAACTGCAAGTAAGTTCAAAGATAAATAATCACTTCCGAAAGAAAACCAGTATGTCACATATTTGAGAAACTCTGAAAAATAATAAATAAGGTAAACCCAATCAATTATCTTATAAATAATAAGTCAAATCATTAACCTCTTCAAACACCAAATTTTACTGCACTAATGATGTATTCAAGTGTTAACATGACAAGAAACCTTCACAGGAGAGCTGTTTCATTGTAGTTATATTTCTTCTGTGGAACAGAACTTAAAGTAAACACAATGACTTTTTGTTTTCAGCTGCCATATAATAACCCCATTATGGCATAGATAGAAAATATCAAACAATGCCCCATAACTGTGAACCTACTTCTTGTAGAGACTTTTACAATGGTGCTTTTGGCTGCACCTCTTCTGGAAAGCACATATTTATGACTGCTTGCAAAAGCTGAATCCAGTTACCTTTCTCACTAGAATGACATTCACAGACAGTACCAGAAGCATACTGAAACTTGTTTATTTTATTGAAATTTATTTCATGACATCATACTGGATAATATTTACAGAGACTAACAGTATTTTCAGCACAAAGCTAGCCATTTTGACCATAGAGGGTGATAACAGAATAACATCAAGCAGGTCTTTATTTAATGAGCTAAGAATTCTTGTATCAACAAGGGAAACTTGGAGTCTTACCCCCATTCCCCTAATCAAGAAGTCTGAGGTGCTGTCTTCCACTGAAACAAAACTGATCCATTGAAACTCACTTCACCAGTTGGAAAACCTGTTGTCCTGTGTCAAGAGGAGGCAAATGTAAGAAGGGTACAGGTTCAATAATCGTTGGCAGTTCAAACATATGGTGAAAAATGGTATCCCTTATGGAAATGGCAGCAAAGCATGAGAAGTAACACCACATGCACCCGTGTATGTCTGAGGGAATCATACAACATGTCAAAGAGGCTATTCTGGCAGCCATTCAGGGAGCAGGGTGCAACCAACTGCAAATTGTGACAGAAATTGGAAGCAATGACACCTTTCATCTAGGATGTGATATCATTCTTGGATCATTCCAGTGACTGGCAATAAAGTTTGAGAAGCCTAGCCTTGCTTATGGACTTTCAACAAAGCTTACAGCACAGAGCATGGTAACCAGAACTGATCATGACCCATGGTTCTGGGTTACAGGATGGATGGTATAACTAAATCAGAGACTTTGAATTTCTCTGCCTGGGGACTGGGTGTTTGTGTTGTCCTCATAATTTCATCATCATCATCATCATTTGTGACAGTGGCTAGATGGGCTGTGAAAAAAATTGGACTGTGTAAAAAAGTTGGGACCTTTTATGAGTGCTGATGATCATGCAGTTTAGTGCCCTACAAACAAAACGTCAGAGACTTTGAAGGTTTTGCGGCAGGCTAGGCTGTGAATTCCTGAACTCATGTCATATGGTTGAGAACTTAGGATCCCCCTAAATGGGCCAGGTGTACACTACACATGACAGGCTCCTACCCAGGTAGCTGGCTGTGTGGGGTACACACAAGGGTATTTAAAGATTAGACAGTACTTCATCCAGCCCAGATGGCAACAAGCTGGTAAAGATGTGGAAGTGTCAGTATAAGATCCAAAGGGACGCCCATGCATGTGAGAGTACTAATATCCTAGTGACTAACTGCTAAAGCATTTGAAACAAAGTTCCAAAATTGGAAGCATTCCTAAAAAGCAGTGCAGCTCACATAATATTTGGTACAGAAGGTTGGCTAAAACCTGAAATGGATTATAGTGGGATTTTAGGCGAAAATTTAAGTGTGTATCAAAAGGACAGACTGATGGTAAATGGAGGTGGTGTCACTATCACAGTAAATAAGAACTCAAATTCACCGAGGTAGAAACTGAAATTGCTTGTGAGATTTTCTGTGTAAGACTCAGTATCAGGGTGAGCATATACCTATAATCAGATGCTTCTATCAACTACCAAACACCCCTCCAGGCATAACCAAAAACTTTAGAGAAACATAAGTTCCCTAGTATATAAGTTCCCCAATCACAATGTCATCATTGGAAGAGACTTTAATCATCCAATAATCAATTGTGAAAATCACAGTTTTGTAAGTAGCTGGAATCACAAGACACCCTATGAAGGATTACTAAATACCTTCTTGAGCGCTGTCTAGAACAGATTGTTCAGTTATGTATTCATGATGGAAATATATTGGATATAATAGCAACAAACAGACCTCACTTCTTTGAGGATGGTCACACTGAAATTGGTATCAGAGAACATGAAGTACCTGTTGCAGCAGTGATTACCACAGTACAAAAGGCAACTAAAACAAATAGAATGATTTATATGTTTAGTTAACTAGATAAAGAAGCAATATAGTGCCATATCTAAGTAAGGAACTTGAAACACTAAACTCTGGAGAAGAGCATGTAGAAGAACTGTGGCTTAGGTTTAGAAGAAAGCTGACCATTCTCTTGATAGATGCCTAGCAGAACAGTTCATGATGTGAGGAGAAACAGAGACTATTGTATAATAGATGTAAAACAAAGTATAGGTTTATAGATAGGATTATGCTGAATGAAACGTGTTTGTCTATTAAGAGCACAGTGTGTTGAAGCTTCAATGATGACCATAGCAGAATATTAATGAAAGAGCTCTCACAAAATCCAAAAAAATTTGGGCATATTTAAAGGCTATTAGTGGTGTCATAATTAGTGTTCAGATACTCACAGGTGAGACAGGAACTGAAATTGAAGGTAGCAAAGCAAAAGCAGAATGCTAAACTCTGTTGTCAAATATTTCTTTATGAAGGAAATTTATGGCCATTCCCAGTTTAATTCTTGCACTACTGCAAAGATGAGGGATATAGATATTATTGTCAACTGTATTGATAAACAGCTGTAATCACCACAACTGAACAAGGCTCCAGATCCTGATGCAATTCCTGTCAGATTCTATACTGAATTTGCAGCTCTCTTAACTATAATCTATCGAGATGCATCAAACTAAAAAGCATGTCCAGTTATTATAAGAAAGCAAATGTCACACCTATCTACAAGAAGGGTAGCAGAAGTGATCCACAAAACTACTGTCCAATATTCCCCGAAACCCATTTGTGCTACAGTCTTTGAAAACGTTCTCAGCTCAAACACAATGTGAGATTTTGAACATATTGACCTCTTCCATGTCAACCAGTGCAGATTCCAAAAAAATCAATCATTTGAATTGTAACTCTTACTTTTCTCACAACATTCTGAAAGCCATGGATCAATGCAGTCAGGCAGATGCAATATTTCTTGATTTCTGACAAGCATTTGAGTCAGTGCCACACCTATGATTATTACTGAAACTATGATTGTATGGGTTATCAAGCAAAATTTGTCACAGGCTTTAGGATTTCTTGGCAGGGAGGGCACATCACATTACCTTGGGTTGACAGTCATTGACAGATAGAAGTAATATCAGGTGTGCCCCAAGGATGTGTGTTAGGACCCTTTCTGTTCATGTTGTATATTAATGACCCCCACATACAGTCATTTAGCGCCTTGAGATGACTTAAAACTAGCCTCAGATCAACAGTGACTCAGTCAAGACTTGCCCACCTACTCTTCCTTCATGTCCATCAAGACAGGGCTTGAAAAATTAATCTTATGGACGTCATGAAAGAATTTGCTTCCCAAACTGTCAAAAGGAAAACTACATTTGGAAATTGTACATAAAATTTTTTAGTCTAAATAAAAACAAAATAAATGCCTTCTTCTTTTTCAAATAAATTATGTTTTTCTCTTTCTCACTAAGATGTGATGCACGGAATTTGTAAAATAGTAATAACAACACAAGGTTTCTCTCTGGCTGGTTCATACTGCAGTCTATAGCAAATATGAACTCCTTTTCGTAAATAATCTCAAAACAAAGTAGAATCAGTGTCTTCCCAGACAAATGGCGTCTTTTTAAAAATTAAAGCAATGAAATTGTTTTCAAGAGCATGACCTATAAAACTGGATCCATATTAATATTGATCTGTTGTTTCTCTCTGTAGAACAACATAGTGCTGATATGAAACTTCCTGGCAGATTAAAACTGTGTGCCCGACCGAGACTCGAACTCGGGACCTTTGCCGCTGCAGAGTGAAAATCTCATTCTGGAAACATAGTGCTGATTACCTAACACTCATTCCCACTCTATCGGTATCCATGTACATGTATTCTTAACAGTTTTGCTGAAAGACAAAATCAGTAAATGGGTTTCTTTGCCCCCCTCTAAAGAAATAGTTGGTACACCACTGGCTACAACTTCCGTAAACTGTCAGCCCCTTCAACATTGTTATGATCAGCCTTGACTGTAACTGAAAACAGCGGTAAATGCTAGTCAATGAAAGTGCTGCGGATGTAGCGATCAAGGCATATGGCTGGAGACTGTTGAAGCCATGTTCGATTTCCAAACACATTCTTCAGTTTCTTTTTATAATCTTTACTATTAACATGCAATTTTCATTTGAATCTTATCTAGGCAGTGTACACTTTAGTAAAGCTACCGAATTCCCCAACTTCTACAACCATTGGGGCTTTTGTTGTGTTCTTCAGCCTGAAGACGGGTTTGATGCAGCTCTCCATGCTACTGTATCCTCTGCAACCCTCTCAATCTCCAAATATTTACTGCAATGTATATCCTTCTGAGTTTGCATACTGTATTCATCTCTTGGTCTCCCTCTACAATTTTTGACTGCCCCCCCTCCCCCAAGCACTAGGCTGCATATGGTCAATTACTAACATTAGTACTTGTATCCATTAAGTGGTTATAAGTTCAGCTAACAATGACTTTTCCTTGCTTTTTGAAGAAATTTCAGGTGCAGATTCACAGTTCCAAAAAGAGCAACACATAGTTGACCACTTAGTGACGATTATTTACTTATTATTTCCGAAACTTCTTTAACTACTAGTATTACCAGCCAAGCAATTTTTTTTAAAAAAAAGGAGGGGGGCGGGCACAGGTTTATGTGTTACTTGTGCCACTCCTAACTTCTGCAAAATAAATGAAGAATTATTACTGAAGACCTGAGAACTCTTTATGGTAGTTTCATGAAGCTCTACAGTTTTTGCCCTCTACAGCACCCTCTAGTACCATGGAAGTCATTCCCTCATGTCTTAGCAGATGATCTATCATCCTGTCCCTTCTCCTTATCAGTGTTTTCCACATATTCCTTTCCTCTCCGATTCTGCGTAGAACCTCCTCATTCCTTACCTTATCAGTCCACCTAATTTTCAACATTCGTCTATAGCACCACATCTCAGATGCTTCGATTCTCTTCTGTTCCGGTTTTCCCACAGTCCATGTTTCACTACCATACAATGCTGTACTACAGACATACAGCCTCAGAAATTTCTTCCTCAAATTAACGCCGGTATTTGATATTAGTAGACTTCTCTTGGCCAGAAATGCCTTTTTTGCCATAGCGAGTCTGCTTTCGATATCCTCCTTGCTCCATCCGTCATTGGTTATTTTACTGCCTAGGTAGCAGAATTCCTTAACTTCATTGACTTCGTGATCATCAATCCTGACGTTAAGTTTCTCGCTGTTCTCATTTCTACTACTTCTCATTACCTTCGTCTTTCTCCGATTTACTCTCAAACCATACTGTGTACTCATTAGACTGTTCATTCCGTTCAGCAGATCATTTAATTCTTCTTCACTTTCATTCAGGATAGCAATGTCATCAGCAAATCGTATCATTCATATCCTTTCACCTTGTATTTTAATTCCACTCCTGAACCTTTCTTTTATTTCCATCATTGCTTCCTCGATGTACAGATTGAAGAGTAGGGGCAAAAGGCTACAGCCTTGTCTTACACCCTTCTTAATACGAGCACTTCGTTCTTGATCGTCCATTCTTATTATTCCCTCTTGGTTGTTGTACATATTGTATATGACCCATCTCTCCCTATAGCTCACCCCTACTTTTTTCAGAATCTTGAACAGCTTGCACCATTTTATATTGTTGAATGCTTTTTCCAGGTCGACAAATCCTATGAAAGTGTCTTGATTTTTCTTTACCCTTGCTTCCATTATTAGCCGTAACGTCAGAATTGCCTCTCTCGTCCCTTTATTTTTCCTAAAGCCAAACTGATGGTCACCTAGCGCATTCTCAATTTTCTTTTCCATTCTTCTGTATGTTATTCTTGTAAGCAGCTTCGATCCATGAGCTGTTAAGCTGATTGTGCGATAATTCTCGCACTTGTCAGCTCTTGCCGTCTTCGGAATTGTGTGGATAATGCTTTTCCGAAAGTCAGATGGTATATCGCCAGACTCATATATTCTACACACCAACGTGAATAGTCGTTTTGTTGCCACTTCCCCCAATGATTTTAGAAATTCTGATGGAATGTTATCTATCCCTTCTGCCTTATTTGACTGTAAGTCCTCCAAAGCTCTTTTAAATTCCGATTCTAATACTGGATCCCCTATCTCTTCTAAATCGACTCCTGTTTCTTCTTCTATCACATCAGACAAATCTTCACCCTCATAGAGGATTTCAATGTATTCTTTCCACCTATCTTCTCTCTCCTCTGCATTTAACAATGGAATTCCCGTTGCACTCTTAATGTTACCAACGTTGCTTTTAATGTCACCAAAGGTTGTTTTGACTTTCCTGTATGCTGAGTCTGTCCTTCCGACAATCATATCTTTTTCGATGTCTTCACATTTTTCCTGCAGCCATTTCATCTTAGCTTCCCTGCACTTCCTATTTATTTCATTCCTCAGTGACTTGTATTTCTGTATTCCTGATTTTCCCGGAACATGTTTGTACCTCCTCCTTTCTTCAATCAACTGAAGTATTTCTTCTGTTACCCATCGTTTCTTCGCAGCTACCTTCTTTGTACCTATGTTTTCCTTCCCAACTTCTGTGATGGCCCTTTTTAGAGATGTCCATTCCTCTTCAACTGTACTGCCTACTGCGCTATTCCTTATTGCTGTATCTATAGCGGTAGAGAACTTCAAACGTATCTCGTCATTCCTTAGTACTTCCGTATCCCACTTCTTTGCGTATTGATTCTTCCTGACTAATGTCTTGAACTTCAGCCTACTCTTCATCACTACTATATTGTGATCTGAGTCTATATCTGCTCCTGGGTATGCCTTACAATCCAGTATCTGATTTCGGAATCTCTCTCTGACCATGATGTAATCTAATTGAAATCTTCCCGTATCTCCCGGCCTTTTCCAAGTATACCTCCTCCTCTTGTGATTCTTGAAAAGGTATTCGCTATTACTAGCTGAAACTTGTTACAGAACTCAATTAGTCTTTCTCCTCTTTCATTCCTTGTTCCAAGCCCATATTCTCCTGTAACCTTTTCTTCTACTCCTTCCCCTACAACTGCATTCCAGTCGCCCACGACTATTAGATTTTCGCCCTCTTTACATACTGCATTACCCTTTCAATATCCTCATACACTTTCTCTATCTGTCCATCTTCAGCTTGCGATGTATACCTGAACTATCGTTGTCGGTGTTGGTCTGCTGTCAATTCTGATTAGAACAACCCGGTCACTGAACTGTTCACAGTAACACACCCTCTGCCCTACCTTCCTATTCATAACGAATCCTACACCTGTTATACCATTTTCTGCTGCTGTTGATATTACCCGATACTCATCTGACCAGAAATCCTTGTCTTCCTTCCACTTCACTTCACTGACCCCTACTATATCTAGATTGAGCCTTTGCATTTCCCTTTTCAGATTTTCTAGTTTCCCTACCACGTTCAAGCTTCTGACATTCCACGCCCCGACTCGTAGAACGCTATCCTTTTGTTGATTATTCAATCTTTTTCTCATGGTAACCTCCCACTTGGCAGTCCCCTCCCGGAGATCCAAATGGAGGACTATTCCAGAATCTTTTGCCAATGGAGAGATCATCATGACACTTCTTCAAATATAGGCCACATGTCCTGTGGATACACGTTACATATCTTTAATGCAGTGGTTTCCATTGCCTTCTGCATCCTCTTCCAGATTTAAGTTTTACATGATTTCCCTAAATTGCTCAAGGCAAATGCTGAGATGGTTACCTTCAAAAACACATCACCTATTTTATTCCCCATCATTTTGTAATTCGAACTTGTGCTTCATCTTTAATGACAGAGCTGTTGATGGCATGTTAAAATCTAATTGTCCTTATCTGAAGTAAAATGTCATTCTGGAATAACTTTCTTATAAAATAGCCTACCTCATTAGACATTATCCTGCATTTGGCAGACGTATGTTGTTGGACAGGCATACAGTTTAATGTAGTGAGCTATGTTTGCGAGTGCATCATTTGCACAACAGTCAATAACAGAACACGATTCAAGGTCCGACATCTGCACCACCGCAATTTTGATCCAATCGTGCGTCATCAACAGGCAATTTGTGGTTGCATCATTGCTCTTGTGAAGGTAGGGGTTTGATAATATATGAAACTGAAGCATAGTAAGGTATCCCTGAGTGCAGCCATCAAGTAGTCTCTATGATATACATTGACTCTACTGACTAGCATTCACTGAGGACAATAGCAATCATGACTAATGAGACATAGTGGCAAATCGGTATTTTTTTCCCACAGAAAATTATTCTCTAGAACTACTATATTGATCACAAGATGTCTGTTTCAGCATCAAATGTATTCATAAGTCATCTTGCAACAGTCATTTATCTGTGGCTTTAGGGGTGGATGTGTTCCCATGGACTTGGAATGCCTCAGAGGATAGATGATTAACTCGATTGTTGAAATGGTGCTTCCATTCCTTTTATTTTATAGTGCCTCCAGTGCAGGTTGGGGTGGTTATGAGCCAGGCTGGTGTGAGTGGTTGCTGACAGCAAGGTGGGGGCCCAGGAGGCTCCAGAGAAAGGCAGCTGCAAATGTAACAAGTTCTTCATTGAAGCATCTGAACTGCTTGATACACTAGGTCAGTGGCTGGATGGTCACTTGGGCTGGCTGCTTGCATACCCTGTAATGCTGATGCAGATCCTCCATTCAGCACCGATGGCATCATTACATAAGACGGCCATGCAATTTCTGTGCCAGCAGCTTGTATACTCCATGACAGTATATCAACTATGGCTTTGGCTGATGCCCAGCTGTGTTACAGTGGTGGATGCCCACCATGAGGAGATGTCTATCCCGCAAAGGCAGTTGATGGCTGGGATGTACATGGAGCAACCCACTGCCCCATGGGCAGGAGTTGGCCATGTTGCTGGGGTTGACCTGGGATGCCCAGCTGCACTATGGCTCTAAGTCCATGGAAGGAGTTAGCGCATGGAGCTGTTGCCCTGCCTTAGCCTTGAACTGGTGATTTCTACTGGCAGGTCCATGTGACAGCCTCACCCAGCACAGCCCCATTGTCCTGGTATGGCTGTAAGACTAAGAATAATCATGTTACAGAAATGTCCAGTACTTACAGTCAGCAGCAGCATGCTTGTTATGCAAATGTGCCCCTACCAATCATGCATCCTAAAACACCTCTCCAACTGTCGGTGTGTAAATCTGCCTTACCCCTTGCTTTACTAGTCTGTGCAGTACTGGCAAATTTATTTTTCAGTACGCTAACCTGCCTCCCAAGACTGCTGAATCATTACAGTGACAACATCCAGCTTTCCCATGCCAGCAGTGTTGCTGCAATACACTGCTTAGACTCACGTTAATATCCCCATATATGGTTGTTATGCTACAATTTGAAAAAAAACCACTAGTTACATGTTAGGAACAGGTTGATAGTTTGGACGAGGAGAAGATACACAAGAAGATCAAGAATGCCTGTCTACAAGACTGTGGACACATTTACTATGACTCCAAATAATATAGCACAAGAAGAGCTACTGAATGGACCTATTACTTTTGTAGGTTGTTGTTGTTGTGGTCTTCAGTCCTGAGACTGGTTTGATGCAGCTCTCCATGCTACTCTATCCTGTGCAAGCTTCCTCATCTCCCAGTACCTACTGCAACCTACATCCTTCTGAATCTGATTAGTGTATTGATCTCTTGGTCTCCCTCTACGATTTTTACCCTCCACGCTGCCCTCCAATGTTAAATTTGTGATCCCTTGATGCCTCAAAACATGTCCCACCAACCAATCCCTTCTTCTAGTCAAGTTGTGCCACAAACTTCTCTTCTCCCCAATCCCATTCAATACCTCCTCATTAGTTACGTGATCTACCCACCTTATCTTCAGCATTCTTCTGTAGCACCACATTTCGAAAGCTTCTATTCTCTTCTTGTCCAAACTGGTTATCGTCCATGTTTCACTTCCATACATGGCTACACTCCATACAAATATTTTCAGAAACGCATTCCTGACACTTAAATCTATACTAGATGTTAACAAATTTCTCTTCTTCAGAAACGATTTCCTTGCCATTGCCAGTCTATATTTTATATCCTCTCTACTTTGACCATCATCAGTTATTTTACTCCCAAAATAGCAAAACTCCTTTACTCCCTTAAGTGTCTCATTTCCTAATCTAATCCCCTCAGCATCACTCGATTTAATTTGACTACATTCCATTATCCTCGTTTTGCTATGGTTGGTGTTCATCTTATATCCTCCTTTCAAGACACTGTCCATTCAGTTCAACTGCTCTTCCAAGTCCTTTGCTGTCTCTGACAGAATTACAATGTCATCGGCGAACCTCAAAGTTTTTACTACTTCTCCATGAATTTTAATACCTACTCCGAATTTTTCTTTTGTTTCCTTTACTGCTTGCTCAATATACAGATTGAATAACATTGGGACAGGCTACAACCCTGTCTCACTCCTTTCCCAACCACTGCTTCCCTTTCATGCCCCTCGACTCTTATAACTGCCATCTGGTTTCTGTACAAATTGTAAATAGCCTTTCGCTCCTTGTATTTTACCCCTGCCACCTTCAGAATTTGAAAGAGAGTATTCCAGTTAACGTTGTCAAAAGCTTTCTCTAAGTCTACAAATGCTAGTAACGTAGGTTTGCCTTTTCTTAATCTTTCTTCTAAGATAAGTCGTAAGGTTAGTATTGCCTCACGTGTTCCAACATTTCTACGGAATCCAAACTGATCTTCCCCGAGGTCTGCTTCTACCAGTTTTTCCATTCGTCTGTAAAGAATTCGCATTAGTATTTTGCAGCTGTGACTTATTAAACTGATAGTTCGGTAATTTTCACATCTGTCAACACCTGCTTTCTTTGGGATTGGAATTATTATATTCTTCTTGAAGTCTGTGGGTATTTCGCCTGTCTCATACATCTTGCTCACCAGATGGTAGAGTTCTGTCATGACTGGCCCTCCCAAGGCCATCAGTAGTTCTAATGGAATGTTGTCTACTCCCGGGGCCTTGTTTTGACTCAGGTCTTTCAGTGCTCTGTCAAACTCTTCATGCAGTATCTTATCTCCCATTTCATCTTCATCTACATCCTCTTCCATTTCCATAATATTGTCCTCAAGTACATCGCTCTTGTATAAACCCTCTATATACTCCTTCCACCTTTCTGCCTTCCCTTCTTTGCTTAGAACTGGGTTTCCATCTGAGCTCTTGATATTCATACAAGTGGTTCTCTTCTCTCCAAAGGTCTCTTTAATTTTCCTGTAGGCAGTATCTATCTTACCCCTAGTGAGACAAGCCTCTACATCCTTACATTTGTCCTCTAGCCATCCCTGCTTAGCCATTTTGCACTTCCTGTCGATCTCATTTTTGAGACGTTTGTATTCCTTTTTGCCTGCTTCATTTACTGCATTTTTATATTTTCTCCTTTCATCAATTAAATTCAATATTTCTTCTGTTACCCAAGGATTTCTATTAGCCCTCGTCTTTTTACCTACTTGATCCTCTGCTGCCTTCACTACTTCATCCCTCAGAGCTACCCATTCTTCTTCTACTGTATTTCTTTCCCCCATTCCTGTCAATTGTTCCCTTATGCTCTCCCTCAAACTCTCTACAACCTCTGGTTCTTTCAGTTTATCCAGGTCCCATCTCCTTAAATTCCCACCTTTTTGCAGTTTCTTCAGTTTCAATCTGCCGTTCATAACCAATAGATTGTGGTCAGAATCCACATCTGCCCCTGAAAATGTCTTACAATTTAAAACCTGGTTCCTAAATCTCTGTCTTACCATTATATAATCTATCTGATACCTTTTAGTATCTCCAGGATTCTTCCAGGTATACAACCTTCTTTTATGATTCTTGAACCAAGTGTTAGCTATGATTAAGTTATGCTCTGTGCAAAATTCTACAAGGCGGCTTCCTCTTTCATTTCTTCCCCCCAATCCATATTCACCTACTATGTTTCCTTCTCTCCCTTTTCCTACTGACGAATCCCAGTCACCCATGACTATTAAATTTTCGTCTCCCTTCACTACCTGAATAATTTCTTTTATCTCGTCATACATTTCATCTATTTCTTCATCATCTGCAGA
This sequence comes from Schistocerca piceifrons, assembly GCF_021461385.2. NCBI lineage: Eukaryota > Metazoa > Arthropoda > Insecta > Orthoptera > Acrididae > Schistocerca > Schistocerca piceifrons. The sequence continues at coordinate 598,466,141 of NC_060149.1, read as the reverse complement.
GCTAGTTGGCATATAAACTTGTACTACTGTAGTAGGCATGGGCTTTGTGTCTACCTTGGCCACAATAATGCGTTCACTATGCTGTTTGTAGTAGCTAACCCGCACTCCTTATTTTGTGTTTATAACCCTATATTCACCTGACCAAAAGTCTTGTTCCTCTTGCCACTGAACTTCACTAATTCCCACTATATCTAACTTTAACCTATCCATTTCCATTTTTAAATTTTCTAATCTACCTGCCCGGTTAAGGGATCTGACATTCCACGCTCTGATCCATAGAACGCCAGTTTTCTTTTTCCTGATAACGACATCCTCTTGAGTAGGTCCTGCCCAGAGATCCGAATGGGGGACTATTTTACCTTCGGAATATTTTATCCAAGAGGACGCCATCATCATTTATCCATACAGTAAAGCTGCATGCCCTCGGGAAAAATTACAGCCATAGTTTCCCCTTGCTTTCAACTGTTCGCAGTACCAGCACAGCAAGGCCATTTTGGTTAATGTTGCAAGGCCAGGTCAGTCAATCATCCAGACTGTTGCCCTGCAACTACTGAAAAGGCTGCTGCCCCTCTTCAGGAACCACACGTTTGTCTGGCCTCAACAGATACCCCTCCGTTGTAGTTACACCTTCAGTACAGCCATCTGTATTGCTGAGGCATGCAAGCCTCCCCACCAACGGCAAGGTCCATGGTTCATAGGGAAGGTGCCCTTACTAAAGAAAGATAATCCAGAGTGTATAGAAAACAGCAGGCCAGTTTCACTGCTGTCTGCATTCTCAAAAATAACTGAGTCATTCGGTAATGAGAGACAGACTAATAAGTTACACAAATAAATACAATCTTCATAATGAGGCACAGTACAGTTTGTAAAATAGGAGAAGTACACTTACAACCATAACAGAGTTAAAAAAGATTGTACTTGAAGTCCTTGACAAGGGTGACTGTGCCACTGGCATATTTTTAGCCTTGTGAAGGTCTTCATACAGGGTGTGCATAAAGTCCGAAACACTTTCAATTATTTATTGCACAAGAACTAAACATTTACAGATGTCATACATAGTGTATTTTGAAGAGAAACTCTGAAAGTTTTCTTTACAAACATTCGATATGCAAACCATGAGTGACCCGTCAACACAGTAAATTAATTCTTGCCATACCCATCCTAGCATGGGATCGTCGACTGTGGCAGTCACTTCCCGTATTCTCTTCCGGATATCTACTACATCACATGGTGGAGGCGGTACATACACCAGATCTTTAAGTCACACAGAGTGAAATCTGGTGATTGGGGAGGCCATTTCATGAAACAGCTGTCCCCTTCTGTAGTGCAGCTCACTCCGCACCTGAACTTGCCATGTTTGTGACTAGTGCTGACTATCGGCAAATTACCAAACTACGCTATGACGGTATACATGAAAAAAAAACTTCCAGGGTTTCTCTTCAAAATGACATATGTATGATATCTGTACAATTTTTGGTTCTTGTGGAATAAACAATTGAAAGTATTACCAGACTTAATGTACACCCTGTACTTTTGATCATAAAATACTGCTAAACAAGCTAAAAACACTAGGTGTAACAGGAACAGTGAATGAATGGTTCCAGTCTTATTTGGAAAACAGGGTGCAGAGGGTAGAGATAGTTCACATATCTACTGATGATAAACTTTTAATAACACAATTGTCAAACATAAAATATATACACTCATGCTCATAAAGTAAGGATAATTGCAGAATTTGGTGCCACACAACGTGGCACTACACAAAACTGGCACTAATAGCAAAGGTACATAGGGAACACACATGACACATATCTGTAAGTCCACGGTATTGGTGATAAATTGAGAAAACCATCCCCATACACATGTGCTACAAAATGCCACTGTTTCCTGCACATGTACCCCGACGTCAATATGGGATATGATCACCATGCACACGTACACAGGCCGCACAATGGCTTGGCATACTCTGGATGAGGTGGTCGAGCAGCTGCTGGGGTATAGCCTCCTATTCTCACACCAGTACCTGTCGGAGCTCCTGAAGTGTCCTAAGGGTTTGAAGGCGTGCAGCAATACGTCGACCGAGACCATCCCAGACATGTTCGATGGAGTTTATTTCTGGAGAACAGGCAGGCCACTCCATTTGCCTGATATCTTCTGTTTCAAGGTACTCCTCCATGATGGCAGCTCAGTGGAGCCATTCGTTATCATCCATCAGGAGGAAGGTGGGACCCACTGCACCCCTGAAAAGACAGACATACTGGTGCAAAGTGACGTCCCGATACACCTGACCTGTAATAGTTCCTCTGTCAAAGACATGCAGGGGTGTATGTGTACCAATAATAATCCCACCCCACACCATCAAACCACGACCTCCATACAGATCCATTTCAAGGACATTAAGGGGCTGGTATCTGGTTCCTGGTTCACGCCAGATGAAAACCCGGTAAGAATCATTGTTGAGACCATACCTGGACTTGTCCATAAACATAACCTGGGACCACTGTTTGAATGACCATGTACTGTGTTCTTGACACCAGGCTTTATGGGCTCTCCTGTGACCAGGGGTCAGTAGAATGCACCTTGCGGGTCTCTGGGTGAATAAGCCATGCCTGTTCAGTCGTCTGTAGACCGTGTGGCTGGAGACAACTGTTCCAGTGGCTGCGGTAAGGTCCCAAGCAAGGCTACCTGCAGTACTCCGTGGCCGTCTATGGGCACTGATGGTGAGATATCGATCTTCTTGTGGTGTTGTACTGTGGACATTGCATACTGTATCGCCTGGACACCTTTCTGTCTGCTGGAATCGTTGCCATAATCTTGAGACCACACTTTGTGGCACACCGAGGGCCTGTGCAACAACCTGCTGTGTTTGACCAGCCTCCAGTCGCCCTAGTATTCTACCCCTTACAACGTCATCAATATGTGTTCTTTGACCCATTTTCAGCACACAGTCATCATTAGCACGTCTGCACACTTAAGTCACTGCACCGTACTCTGACTTGCAGCAACACACCTCTGCATATGTGGATGGCTGCCAGTGCCTCCATGCGATGACCGCAGCTCAAATGCACCCCATGGTCATACCCTGAGGTGATTTAAACCCACAAACCACCCACCAGAGCATTGTTTGATCATGTATCAGCATTATTCTTAATTTATGAGCATGAGTGTAAATATAGGTGTGCATCAGAGTAGTGTATTTGGGCATAATTCTGTTCTTGATATATATCATTGACTTTTCAATTAATAAGAGACACAAAGAGAAAGTTCTCATTGCTAATGTCGGCAACATCATAGTCACTGATACAACATAAGCACTGCTAACAGAGAAGACAAATCACAAGTTGGTGATATGTAATAAATTAACACAGAACAAAAAGAAAACAAATAGTATACACTTCAGCACAAGGAAGGAATACAACTCTGTCGCATTGAGCATTGATGATATACATGTCGCATTGAGCATTCATGATATACATATAGATTGTGTAACAAACACACATAGTTTAAGTATGAACACTGATAGTCAATCAACATGGAATGAACACACAGAGATAATGGCAAAAAGAGTGTTATCAGCCCATTGTGCTCTTTGGGTTCTAGCAGGGTTTGTTACAGCCAATGTATTGAGTGATATACTATTCATGCATACACTCGACTTTTAGCTATGGAATTCTTTGTAGGGATCAAAGGCACAAAACAGGGACACAGTTCTCAAACTGCAGGAAAGAGCCATAAGAATAATAACTAAAAATAAGTCATGCTCACTGTAAAGGACTATTTAAAAACCAGTGTATCATTATTGTAACAAATAGGTACATCTATCAATCTATATCAGGGAAAGTAAGTACATCTGTCAATCTATATAAGGGAAAACGTTACTAACAAGGGAACATTCCCCAGTGTAAATAAATAGGCTTGATGAAACTTGGAGGATATGTACAGGGGTCAAAATAATGCAATACATATAATTTTGATTCTACTCAGTTTCATTTTTAAGGGGTAACACACCCCAAATGGTAATTGGCATAATACGTTTAGAGGGAATATCTTCACAACCGTGACATATAAAACAGGTGCTTCATATAAAAGATGAAAAGTAATTAACATTCTTGAAAACTCTATAATCAACTTTTGTAATAATTTGAAATTTTGCAAATACTGCTCCACCATTAACTAATTTTGAAAAATGAAAACTATTGTTACAACAAAAGTTAAAGAAACTATCATGCCACATCCATCCATGTGGTTTATGAAATACCAGTTTTGGAAAATAAGATGTACACCATGTGCTGTTGGAGTATTTTCAACATACATAACTAAAATATCTAAACATGCATTATTATTCTAATTATTTGTTTTAATTATTTTTCTTTTATGTTTTAAACTGTTATTTTACATTGTAAACCTATGTGGTTTTTTTCTTTTTTTAAATTAGTTTATCATTTCACATACATGTATTTAGGTAACTGAAAATAATAAATAACAGTAATTCGCCATTGTTTTACAAAATCATTACAATAATGATTATCTACAAAGAAATACTTGAAACATAACACTTTTTTTACACCACACACATAACATAAACGAAATTTCTTCACATAATACACACGACAGACACAGTGGCGGATACATATGGGGCTGCCCCCCCCCCCCCTTCCTTGTGGGGCTGCTGCACGCATTGCCACCCACACCACTCCCACCAGTCTTTTGTCAGTCGACTCCAATGAATCAAGTTATCAAGTAGCAGCACTTTCCTATGTAGCACATGCATCTGCTTCATCGTATTTTATACATTTCTGTCTGGCACATGGATAGCTAACACATACCTACGAGAGAAGTTGCGGCCAATCTGCTAACACATACCTACGAGAGAAGTTGTGGCCATTCTAGTGATCTCAATACATTACTCTGTCTGTCATTCAAGGAAGAGAACCACAATTCTAACTTTTTTATACCACAAGATGGCACTGTCTTGTATATGTGTATAATCAGTTTAAATAGAACTTTCTTAAACTTTTCATGTGAGTTGATTATTTTTTACTACGGTAAAAGTTAAGGTAGCTCAAGATATCTTTAGTGTTCCATCCTTGAGGTTTTTCTGTATCCGCCACTGGACAGACAGCACAATATAAAACAAAATTCAATAGGATTTGAAAATTGTGACAGGCAATCCTCTGAATATCCTGATTTGTATCAAGCATATTTCAGTACACTAGAAAACCTTGGCAAAGAGAATTGATTATGTACTACTGACTGCAGCTTGATTATATTGTTTCTCAATTGGAAGTTCTTCAAACATTGTATGACTTATACGTCCAATAGCTGTATCTGTCCCATCGAGCCTTTGGGATCGCCAGACGGACAATTTCCTTGTCCCCATGTATGATGCCAAAACAGATTTTTCTTAGTGACCATCCACAGCATCTAACAATAATACATATTTTTCTCACACACTGAGAAAGAAAACTTCTGTCAAATTTCTAATGACGTGCTCAGTTATTATTTTACCAGATTTTGATGTCATCACAAGAACGCTTGGGGCTTCGAAACAGGTCCTGGAATTCTTGGTCCAAACTCTCTATTAGTCTTTTTTTTCTTTTTTTTTAAGTTACGAAGAGGGGTGTGGTCAGTGTGAAAAACAAAGATTTTGAGCATTATAAATGAGAACAAGGAACCTGTTCATCTGGTGATCGCAGAAAGCCTCATGGGACAGGTACAATCATGAGCCATATAAGGTGTTCGATGTTGGACGAACTTTGTGAGAAAATTCTCAAATATAATTTTGCTGAATGATTATGATGTCTCCACTTGAGAAACAATATAATCAAGCTACAGTCACTAGTATGTAATCAATTATCCTTGCCAGGGATTACCAATGTACTGAAATATGCCTGAGACAAATGAGGTTATTAAGAGGATCACCCGTGACAATTTTAAATACTGCAGAATTTTATTTTATATTGTGTTATCCATTGTGTCTATTATGTAAACAAATTGTTCACTTTAGTAATATGCTGTATAAAAACCTTCTGTTTCATTTATTTCTTTAAAAGTAATTATTACTGTAATGATTTTGTATCATAATAATGAGTTATTTATTATTTTCAGTTATCAAAATTAAAAATAAAATAAAATTAAATTAAATTAAATTAAAAAACAAGAAACATAAATTTAAATTTTAAAATAACAATTCAAAATGTAAACAATAATAATCAAACAACAATAATTAAAACAAATCATTAGAATAATAATGAGCATTTAGCTATTTTAATTAGGTATCTTGAAAATACTCTGACAGCACATTGTGTACAGTCTATTTTCCAAAAACTGTATTTCAGAATTCAGCTTTTGTTACACATGGATGTATGTGGCATGAAAGCTACTTTACTTTATGTTGTAAGAAAATGTTTCATTCTTCAAAATTAATTAATTATGGTGGGGTATTTTTCAAAATTTCAAATTATTACAAACGTGGATTGCACAGTTATCAAAAATTTTCATTTGATTTCAACTTTGGTATGAAACACGTTTTTATATGTCATGGTTTCAAAGATATTCCCTCTAAACCTAATATGCTAAATATCATTTTGGAGTGTGCTTCATCACTTAAAAGTGAAATTGGGCAAAAACAAAAAAATACATATTGCCTTATTTTGACACATTTACATACCCACAAAGTTCCATCAAAATTGCTTATTTACAGCTGAGAATGTTTTGTTATAAGTATTTTGTTAATGATTCAATACATAATCATTGAAGAAGAGCCAGTTTGGACTTGCATTTACCAAGAAAAACCAAACAAAAAACTTAAAACAGCAATTTTCGCCAGTGAATAAAACTGTATAGCAAATTCTCAAAAGGTATTAACAAGTTAGTAAAGTACATTTATTTAAAAAGGCAGCTAAAAAACAATTCATAAGTAATTAAAATTAGTTAATTAAAGATTACTTAAAGGACTCAAAGTAGGAGTTAATAACAAAAAGGGACAACAACAACACCCTTTCATATTATCATACATAATTACAATGTAATGCTTTTACAAGCAAATATGGCAAGATCTCTGGTGCATGATAGTAATGCCTTGTCATTCTCCTTAGCTCAACACCTCACTCATCTGGGAGGGTGCTGACTCAGTTTTGCAGATGTACTGCAGGGAGGACATGGAGTTGTACACATTTGGGTCTTGGAGTCACCAGGAGGTATCCACAATATGTCAAGTGGTACAGTGCAAAACAATGTTTCTATTGTAAGATATCTGGTATAAATTGTGTATAATCAATAGAATACTGAAGAGCAGGGACGATCTGAACAAGGAAGTGCAGTTTTTAACACAGTGACTTCATATCTGGGAGGATGGAGTTTGTTATGTATGGTCATACAGATTTAGGTTTACCATGGTTTTGCTAAATCATTTCAGGCAAATGCTGGCATGGTTCCTTCAGCACGGCCAAGACCAACCACCTGTTCCATCATCACAAGCGTACTTGCACAGGGTGATTTTGCTAAATGGGACTAACTACAGGAAACGATCCCTGAACGGATAAGCAGCATGAGAGGTCATATGGCACTTGACGAGAATTGTGTTCCAATGGAGGTACACCCAACTGAAGGTGAAGATAAAATATGCTTTTTCTAGTGAGACAAGTATAAGCATCTGGCAAGTAGCCAGCCAGCACAGGCTAAGCCCAACAATCATGTGGAACATTCTCTGCAACTGCCCCTATCCATATCACTTACAGCATGTGCAAGTGCTATTACATATGGATTTCCTCCACAGTGACATTTTGTTGCTGGTTTGTTGCACAGGCCATCATGGTACTGGAATTTCTGTCATCCATCCTATTCACAGCTGAGTCTACCTTTATGAGGGGCAGTATTGTCAGCCTTCTAACCACTCGCCTGTAGGCTACAGAAGACATGATATGGTGACAGTGAACCAGCAGCACAGGTTCAGCCTCAATGTGTGGACTGGAATTATTGGCAACCACCTTGTGGGACCAAGCATCCTTCCAAAACGTTTTGTAGATGAGGCCCGCATTTTTTTGCGGGTGACCCAGGCTTCCCTGCTGGTTGATATGCCTTTAGTTGTATGAAGGGTAATGTGGCTACTACAAGATGGTCCTCCAGTTTGCTTCCCTATTGAGTGTGAAGCTAATACACTAGTACAGACAAAACATCCTCATTTACCTGGTCTGTTCTCATGTGTGCCTTTGATGATTGAAACTTACACTGGTGAAGATCCTTTACCTCCACCTGCAAGTGGGTGTACCTATCATGACATGCATTTCTGGCCATACATTGATATGACCTATTTTGCTGCTTATCCTCTCAGGGACCAGCAGTTTCCTGCAGTTTGCGCTCATTTAGCAAAACCACCTTGTACTTACCATACGGGTGTATATTGGAGCTATTTATTTTCACTGTATTATGACAACAAATCCTATATCATTGTGAAATGATTGCTAGATGAATGAATAAATAAGTAAAATTTACTTTCCATGTATTTTTCCAGGTCTGCCTCAGGACTGTTTAGATTTGGGTCACATTTCTACCTACATATTTTATTTATATATTACATGTCTGTAATGTGGAGTTCGTTCATATTGTTTTAGTCTGTGGCTAGGTAATGTGAAACTTTCTCTGTGTCTAATCTCATGTTGATTCAAGAAGCAATAGCCCAAAACAGTTGTGGGTTTCACTTTGTGAAAATGAGAGTCTCATAAACATACATGGCTGGAATGGACATTAGATTTAGATTTTCAAAGTAAGGTCAATAGCATTGTTTCTTTTTATCTCCCGCCATGGCTCCAATGACCTTTTTCTGTAAACTAAAAGCTTTAAGTAGATAAGTTTCTTGGCACTCCCAATAATTATACATATACTATCCCTAATGATTGGAACAAAAATGCAAACATATACAGAAGTCATTCTCTTGCAAATAAATCAGTGATATTATATAATAGCAACAACCAACAACTCTGCACTTGTGCAGAGCTCTCACATGCATGCAGATCTCTTTCAGCTGGCAGCAAACTCCCCTCTCCCCATCCCCCCTCCATACAATGCTGTCTGGTTTATTGGGTTCCACTGATATTGTGGAAGAGTTTCTGAGTCAAGCAAGAGTCATCCAATTGTGCTGTATGACCACAGTATTTCATATGTATTCTCTGTGCAAGTGAGGTGAAATGCTCATTCAGCAAATATAGTTCTTCTGAGCTTTTGTGCCTCCAGATACCATCTTGAATGTTGGGTCCAAATATTTTTCTCAGTATTTGTCATTCTATTTTCTTGATATCTTTGACATTGGCAGTTAATGACGAAGTCTCCATTGCTTACAGTGGTTCTGTAATAAAGACTGTGTGGTTCCACTTTGATGGATAGATATTTCTTGTGAGGTAACTGTGTAGTCTTTATACAATTTTACTGTACATAGTTTGTTAGATAGTCTTTCATTGCTAGAATTTTCAATAATTTCACCAACATAAAGGTTTAACTCGTGTGCTGCCATACTTGGTTGCAAGTGATCCCAGGTTTGAGCTCTTCGAATCTAGCTATTGTTCTTTTGTAAGAGATTTGGAATCCAGTCTTGATGGAGGTCTCATGAATCTTCTTGATGGCATAGCTGACTTCCTCAGCAATCCGGGTAATTATTGCTAGGCCATCATCAAAAGCAAGGCACTTAATGTTGATTTGTTTATCTTTTGTTCAAATATATATTACAGGTATTTCTTTATCTCATGTTTTGATGATCTTATCGAGTTCTATAACAATAGTACAATTGTTGTCCACCTCTACAATGAAAGTCTGACTAAAGTTGTGTTTTCATCTGAATTAAAATGTACAATAGTCAAGTGACTGCACAAAAAAGATAGTAGTGACAACGAGAACTAGTGACCCATCAGCTTAACTCCAGTTGTGAGTGAAGTGTTAGGAGAGGTTATTGCAATAAGATTAGAAAACTTTCATGTAAAAGAAAAAGTGCTAAGAGAAACCCAACATGGTTTTAGGAAAGTCTACACAACAGCAATATTTATAAAGTTAGATCAGAAATAAAGGGTGGCACATTTGTTCCTAAATCTATCATGTGCATTTACCACAGTATCTCACAAGCTGCTATTTATAAACTGGAAACTTATGGTATCAGAGGAATAGCCAAAGACCTCTTACAGTCATGCCTACAAGACAGATATCAGGTCACACAAGTCACAACCAAAGTAGGCAACATTATTAAGCAGTACAGGTCCAGTCCAGCTATAGTAAAGTGTGGTGTGCCCTAAGGATCAAAACTGACCCTCTATTGCCGTCCTTTATTATTCACATTATATATTAACAGTCTGCCCACAGAACGAAACAGCAAGGTACTTAACTATGTGGGTGAACTATAGCTACTAACTGGGGATCCAGCATGAATGACCTGGCCCAAAATTGTTCTGGCATCTTACTTCAATTGAAAAATTAGTTCCAAAACAATCATTTAAGCTTAAAAAAACAGTAAAACAAGTCTAATAGACTTTCAAATACACCACAGGCTACATGAAGTGCAATGGAGTGTTTTGTCTGGTGACAGTACAGAAATAAAATTGGATGATAAAAAGAGGCTTTCCTTGGGAGCATCATATTGATTTCTTTTGCCAAAAATTATAAAAACCAATTCATGCAATGAGGATAATGGTGCAATTTCCTAATTATGAGCAAATAGGCATTATCTACTGTGCTTTAGTATATCCACAGCTCACGTATGGAATGGACGTATGGAAGTGTGCTGTTCACAAGCAAGTAAATAGGGTATTCATCCCCCTTTTTTTTAAAAAAAAAAAAAAAGAAAAAGGATTCTCAAAGGTAAGAATCTGCTAACACCATCAGCATTATACAGGATGTTTCACGATTCATGCTACACACTTTTAGAAGTTTTAGAGGGGCTTTTGTAGGTCAAGTTTTACATACGAGTGTCACTCCAAAAGAAATGCACACTATTTATTTTTTTTAATCCATCTTTTATTCTATATGTTTGAAAGTTTTACAGTGTGTAGCTACATCCTTTAGGAATATTATTTTCATTTCTCCACATAATTTCCATCCCTCTCAACTGCCTTATGCCATCTTGGAACCAGCGCCTGTACACCTGCATAGTAAAATTCTGGACCAACCTGTTGGAGCCACTGTTTGGCAGTGTGCACAACGGAGTCATCATCTTTAAATCTTGTTCCACGAAGAGAGTCTTTCAGTTTCCCAAAGAGATGATAGTCACATGGAGCCAGGTCAGGACTGTAAGGTGGGTGTTTCAGTGTTGTCCATCCGAGTTTTGTGATCGCTTCCATGGTTTTTTGACTGACATGTGGCCGTGCATTGTCGTGCAACAGCCAAACATCCTGCTTTTGCTGATGTGGTCGACACGACTCAGTCGAGCTTGAAGTTTCTTCACTGTCATAACATATGCATCAGAATTTATGATGGTTCCACTTGGCATGAAGTCCACAAGCAAGAGTCCTTCGCAATCGAAAAACACCATAGCCATAACTTTTCCAGCAGAAGGTGTGATTTTGAATTTTTTTTTCCTTGGGTGAATTTGCACGATGGCACTCCATTGATTGCCTCTTCGTCTCTGGTGAAAAATGATGGAACCATGTTTCATCACCTGTCACAATTCTTCCAAGAAATTCATCTCCACCATTCTCGTACTGTTCCAAAAGTTCGCTGCATACCATTTTTCTTGTTTCTTTGTGAGCCACTATCAACATCCTGGGAACCCACCTGGCACAAGCCTTTTTTAATACCAACACTTTCACTATTCTGCAAACACTTCCTTCCCCTATCCCAACATAGCGTGACAATTCGTCCACTGTGATGCATCTGTCAGCAGTCACCAATTTGTTAACTCTCTGCACATTGTCTGGAGTGTGTGCAGTACAAGGCCTGCCACTGCGAGGACAATTCTCAATATCGCCGTGCCCGCTTTCATCACATAACCTGCTTGCCCACTGACTACCTGTACTGTGATCGACAGCAGCATCTCCATACACCTTTTTCAACCTCTCGTGGATGTTTCCCACTGTCTCATTTCACAGCACAGGAATTCTATGACAGCACGGTGCTTCTGATGAATGTTAAGTGTAGCAGCCATCTTGAAGTCATGCTGTGACGGCGCCACTCTCGGGAACAGGTTGAACTAAGTTTGAAAACAAGTGGGAAGGATGTATCTACACACTGTAAAACTTTCACACATGCAGAATGAAAACTGTATTTTTACAAAAATAGTGTGCATTTCTTTTGGAGTGACCCTTGTAGGAACCCATGTCCAGGATCAGTTCATCTTCATGTTACAAGGATAACAAGATGTACAGATTTCACTCCTATTTACTGTGATATTACAACAACTGTTCAATATGACAACCACCATGTTTGGTGCACACAGTGTATCTGCACAGTAAGGTTACATAAACTCTGTCCAACATGTGTGGTGTATGGTTACTCACTTCTGCCACAGCCATGATCAGTGTACTCACTCCTGCCACAGTCATGATCAGTGCAACCATATCTTACTCTAATAAACAAGGGTTTCATAAACAAGACTCTTGGCTGGCCGCGGTGGTCTAGCGGTTCTAGGCGCGCAGTCCGGAACTGCGCAGTTGCTACGGTCGCAGGTTCAAATCCTGCCTCGGGTATGGATGTGTGTGATTTCCTTAGGTTAGTTATGTTTAATTAGTTCTAAGTTCTAGGGAACTGATGACCACAGATGTTAAGTCCCATAGTGCTCAGAGCCATCTGAACCATTTGAAACAAGACTCTTCATGTGCCCCCACAAGAAAAAGTCCAAACGGGTTAAATCTGGGGAACTTGGTGGCCAAGCATGTGGTCCACCTCGATTGATCCACCTGTCCCCATAGGTTTTGTTCAGATAGTCTTGGATGTAACCTGCAAAATGTATTGCTGTACCAGCATGCCGGAACCATAATTTGTGCTGAACGTCTGATGGCACCTCTTCCAAAAACTCCGCCAGCACTTGTTACAGGAATGCCAAGTACCTGGCACCCATTAGGTGGGGAGGACAGATGCATGGCCCAATCACACACCCATCACAGATACCTGCCCAGACATCGATACTGAAGGTGTGCTGAAATCTTTGTGTACATATGGGTTTGGGATTTTCTTGATCCCAAATGTGGGTATTTTGAATGTTCAAAACAACTTCCCTCTTGAAATTGCTTTGTCAGTGATCAAAATTACACCCTTGGAAACTGAGTAAAACCCACACAATGGTGTTAAAACAAAGCACAGAAATTAACAAGTGGCACAAAATCTGCGTGTACTTTCTGAGGGCGATACGGGAGGAGTTGCTGTTCAAACACAACATGCTAGACAGATGAGTGACACATGCAAGGCATATGCAATGGCTTGAGTACTTGTCAACCGGTTCTCTTTAACTTGATGAAGTAGTGCTGCCTTCTTAAAGCACCATCGTTTTCTCTGTCGTTTGTGAATTTCCCTCTTTCCCATATCATTGTTCAACTCTGGAAAACATGGGATGAAATTGATTCACACAATTTGGAAAGTGCTCATGGTACAGACATTGAGCTTCTCTTCCGTTACAGTGTATTTCACTGTAAATTAACAGCACATCAGTGTACTTTGTGAACTTGTACTTGGGCATCCTGTTACTGTGGTCCTAGTCACCATAATGTCAACTGACGCATCGCAAGGAAGCATGAAAACAAGGCAGATGGAAACAAAGGACATCATGTGACATCATGCTATCATACCACTCATGAATGTAGGTAGCCTACCATAACAGGCACACTGCATAAGAGACATCTAGTGTGGAACTGAGTAGCTCTTGTTTTCCATGTAACATGGGAATGAACCATTTCCGGAGATGGGTTCTTACGTAAAATGTTATCTACTAAATCCACACTACAACCTCTAGAAGTGTGTCATTACCTGTGAAAGACCCTGCATGTTTATAACACTGTTCAACTAATTTTGAAGTACAAACAATATAATAGTCTAAATAGAGGTATGCACATTTACAATACTAGGAAAGAATATGATTGTTACCTGGAAAGACAAAACACCAAAAGAGCAGACAACAGCCTCTTTTACATACAGATTGAATCCTATAACAGGGTTCCAAAACATTAAAAAGCTCAAGCAGAAGCTGCTTTGAAATGGCCTTGAAAAGTTTCTTATAAAAAAAAAATATTTTTGTAGTATTAAGGAATTCCTTTCAGAAGAGTAGAATACTTTCATTTCTACAAATAAAATTTATATGTATCGGATACAAGCTACATAATTTTTCTACCTTTATTGTTTGTAATTTTTCACACAAAATTATGAGAGGAAGTGTAAAATATGGGCACAATCCCAAAAAATCCTTGTATTTGTCCAAGCAGAATATAATAATTTGCACGCAGTGGTGATCAGTCACCCATTTTATTGCAAATTATAATGAAGTCATTCAAGGATTCACATATGGTACTGGGATCTGTAGCAGTTCTACCATTATCACTAGTTTCGAGGGGCATAACAGACCAAACAGCTTTTGATTTTTTCCATAGTTGAAATGAATCTACTGTCTGTAGTAAACTCTGCTATTTTAACCACTTTTTTGTATGTGTATATGCTTACATATTTAAGCAATTTGGGTTTTCAATTAACTTTTGCATCCATATGCAGTTTGCTGTTGTTAATGCTAGACATTTTGATTCCTTTTGTTACCATGATCTGTATTTGTGAGACTCATTCAAGTACTGTTACAAAAAGGAAGTATTCATTCAAATTACTCATGACTTTAGTTGAAAAGTTATTGCAGTTGTGATTGAAGTATGTTTGCTGACTGATTGCATGGCAAGACTTGGTTATTTTAATATATACCTCCACATTTTCTTGACTGAAGTTCCTACATCTTTTGGTTGTGCATGCTGAATTTAATTTTGATAATTATACAAAAAGAGCTTCCCGGTTTGAGACTCGTAAATTTCCACTATAATTATAACTACACCATCATGTTGAAGCAGTTGCTGTTACTCCAGTACAATGGACAAAATTTAGGTATAGCCCATTTGTGGCTCTCAGGTTGTCAGTCTCTGAGTAATGTTGTGTAGTGTTACAAAACTGAAATGACAGTGCAGTACCAAAGACACCTTACGATGCCATTGCTACAAATATTAATACTTTTTAGTGTTTTGTTGTCATTGTCCAGAAATATCTCGGAAGTGACTACGAAACCACATAAATTTGACACTGCTCTATGGGGTGGCACATAAATTTAATTTGACTATGTTGACTGGCAATTATACCAAGCCTTAAAAGTCATTAGATGCCTGTCAGAAGCTATTTTCAAATTTACTTTTGCAATATTTGTGTGGCATCAGACAATATAAAAGATTTCCCATTCACATGACATCCAGTGCCAAAGGAAGTAATGTTTCTCCTTCTATTGCACACAAAATGTTGCTTAAACTGTATTTTTATTTGCCTGGTCGAAAAAATGGTCTCAAATTAACTGGTATGATAGTTTAAGGGTATAAGAACTTTTATTTCCAGCAGAGACTGACTAGTGCTGCAATAGTAATGATTGAAATTACAGTGACACACACACTGTACATGGTCACTGCTGAAATTATTCATAATTTTTTGTCCTTTGCTCTCATTATCTGGAAATATCCTTGAACTGATTATCAAACCAGAAGAATGTGACACTATTCTATGGAGTGGTGCATATATTTAATTTAAAAACTGTATTTATTTAGAAGGAAATGCACTTATCATTAACATAAAAAGCTGATGCATTATCTGTTTTAATGGCACCATACACATATCAAAGAAAAGGAACTGAAAATTATTTCCACAATAACAGAAAAAGGCACCTGCAAACTAACCAGAATTACAGTCTGATTCATTAAAACTCTAGAAATCATGATTTATACAAAAGTTTCTTACTTTTATGTATTTGAGAAGCTCATAGTGGATGGCATAATGTTCCAAATATTTTAAAACCTTAGTGTGATGCACGAAAGATTCACCTGATTCAGGGAATGGGTAGTCTGGAAATCCCATTATTTCCTTTGGCAAATTAGTTCTGAAATGAAACAGAGTACATAAATGTACATACAATTAGATTATGTAACACATCAATGAATATTGTTAATGCACAATAAAATTGAAAGACAATTATGAAGCAATATGATATAAAATAACTAATGTAGATCATATTATAACAAAAACAATGCAACAGACTTCATTTTTAGATATTAGTTTTAAGAATTCCTGTGAAGATACTCCTCAGTGGAAGAGTTGGTTTAATCTCAAAATCAACTACATTTTCCACAGAAATTTCATGTGCCCAGGCAAGTCTTTGGAAAATGTGTAGCTAAGTATTTGACTCCTTTATTAACTAATGTTCAACACTTGAAGTCTTAGTATATTTTTCTTATTCCTTCCATTTTATGATCATATTTTGTTCTGTTTCTTGACACAAGAAACATATTGGTAATAACAATGGTCATTAACGAGTGTATCTGTTGTGAAACAGTATCCAAAATATTAACCTTTTAAAGCAGGTTTTGGAAGATGTCACTCACTGCGTTATACGCACAAAGATGGCACTTGCCGTGGTGGCTGATGGGAGCGACCGTAAAGGCATTTCCCATTTACAGTCGCTCCCATCAGCCACTGCACCGAGTGTCAACTTTGTTTGTGGGAATAATACATACGACTCATTTTCCAGAAGACGAAAACCGAATTTCGGAAACATTTTTTCACTGTTAAGATTTGAAGTGGGTTGTTATCCCTGTTAAATAAGTCGTCTGGAAAACAGTTTATGATTTAGTCAGCACAATTGCTATTTCTCTTCAAATAGACGAGGTGTAACACTTTCAGTCTAATATTTCTACTTATCCTTCACTGCACATGGTTCAAATGGCTATAATCGCTATGGGACTTAACATCTGAGGTCATCAGTCCCCTAGACTTAGAACTACTTAAACCTAACTCACACATCCATGCCCGAGGCAAGATTCGAACCTGCGACGTAGCAGCAGCGCGGTTCTGGACTGAAGCGCCTAGAACCGCTCGGCCACAACGACCGGCACAAAAAGTCACTCTGGCCACAAATTTTTGAAAACAAACGAAACCTCACAGCCCAAGCACTCTTCAAAACCGGTTGGTTTCACGTGGGAGCGAAAATCGATTGCACAACTTGAAAATCAACTACCAGATGCGGATTTTGAAGCGTTTACGTGACCGTCCGTAAGGGGTATCGGGAAATCCGTTTACAAAAAGCGGTTTTGGGAGCGGACATCGATATGGACACAGTTGAGCTGGTGGGGGTCTTGCAGCAGATATGTGCTGCAATCCGTCACAGACTATGCCTGCAGAACACAGTGTGGGCAAAACCGCTGACCCATGTGTTTAAGCAAGTTCAAAACGATGTAGGTTGCTATAGTTATTCAGAATGAAACCCGTCTTCGGACTGAGAACCACTACAAGAGAATGTGATCAGAGTGAGAAGTTTTCAGCCCACGTTACTAGGAAGTCCGTACATCCATGAAATCCATACATCGGCTGGTAAATGCACTAAAAGTTTCAGAAGCGAAGCACGTGAAAGAGGACCACAACTGAGGAGCCATCTTACTTCTCCAGGCTTAGCTAAGACCGCTACTTAGCGAATGTCGTCGATGGAAAGCGGCATCCAGTCTCACGAATAACTCTGGCAAGGCGAACTGGTTACTTGGCCATTGCAATTCAAAGTAGCATGCATTATTACTTCACTGTGGGAGCATGAAAAGTGGTGATCAAAAGTGGTCGTGGAAGATACATTCGTGGGTAGCCATGACAACTTCTTAATAACGTCAATAATTTTACTGACAGATCGAAAAAGCTATGACAGTGCCGAGGGTGGAGGTGACGGTATTTGTAAGCAAGTGTTGACAGGCAAAAGTTAAGTACGTCAATGGTGTGGAAATTACAGAAGAAGGAGCATGATGCCAAGTGGAGCAGTATTCAAGGATCTACCCAAAAGCCGAACAAGTAAAATGCGCACAGTTCTTATTGATCATAAACGTGTTATAGGACAGCAAATTTCTGTTCTTTTATGTACAATATAAGGAAATACAATGTTTGCAAATAATCCACAGCTTTTGTCACACTGAACTGATCTTCCTGGGTAGCAAAGATACTGTCAGAAAAACTAATCCATTTAGCGGATAAGATTTTAAAGAGCTTCAACAGTAAAATATTAATTGTTTGCCGACGAGAAACCATACATTTTTACGAAGATTTCTTAGGAAGCAATGAAGCAACAGAATTAAGGCGACCAGTAGATTGTTTAGACAGACCGTGTATTCACACCCACAACACTGTGAATAAATATTTCAAAGTGACTGTGTGTGAAGGATTTGTCAAGCAGCAGTGCCAGTCAGAATTTCATTGTTGTGTACGCAGAGTTTCGATTCGTGTTCATTTCTCGTAGAGCCTCTAGCAGCAAAACTTCGGATTGTTAACAGAAACAATCAGAAGTACATAGAGATAAGGAAAACCGAACTTTCGTCATTAATTAAGAAGCCCTTTCCTCTACAATCCATCAACCAAATTTTACAAGAAAATTGTTCACTACCTACTGCCAACGTACGATCTAGGCCAGGGACAGGCAAGAATTTGGCATGCAAGCAGTGCTCTTGCACGCGTGCATAGCTCTCTCGCCTGGTCGGAACACTTACCCACCATCACGCCACGCTGTCAGAGCGCGAGGAGACGAAATATGGGTAAACTACAAAAGCGCCGCATATAGATGGCACTCAATATGACTTGTTTTCATATTTCATTTTTCTCAACAACATGTATGATAAACTGAACAAATTTTCAACACTATTTTATTGTGTTTGGCGCAATGAAGACATATAATTTTTATCTGGTACAGATCGATGGCATATGAACAGGCGCAAACAATGTCACAGAATTTCGCACTCATGTTGCCATGTAATCGAGACTTATTTAGTCTCATAATCGAAAACAGCCTTTCACTCACATCTGTTGACCGAAATAGTTTTTCACGTTTGTAACATCGTTCTGGAGACATTGGTACCCTTCCTGCAGAAAACAACGTACACATTCAGGACAGTTTTAATGTAAAAGAATTTGTCTTTTAAACTGGATTTACATTGCTGGTCAATCAGTTCCATCTGCACTTGCACAGGAGCTCTTTTGTCTGACCTACCCTTCCAATTCTTTACGGCCATAATGAATTCTTCAAACCTCGTGTTTTCTTTAATGTCAGGGAGCTTTGAGGAATGGACGGTGGTTTTTTTCAGAATTTGTCCATTCCAAAATGGAATTTTCGTTTTAAATGTACCCCCATCAAGTGAGAAATAAGTTGTTTCCTATCTTGCAATTTCTTACTGTGGGCAGTGTGCAATCAAGTCCACTTACAATGCGAGGTCAGTATACTCCATCCTGAACGTTCTGATTTTCGCTTTTTTTCCTTTTTTCTTCATAAATTCAACAACAGCGGGTTTTCAATCGAAAAATCAATTCTTGCATGCTCTTTCACTAAACCAACGTACTTTGCAGTAATATATAAAGTCCCCATACCCTCCGTTCAATTCCATCAAAAACTGTTGCAACACACAGTGGAATAACGCGCGCGACTTCAGAAAACTTATTATTATTCGTATCACCAGTTTCATCGTGGCTGCAAATTTAGCACGAAGTTCTTCTTGATGTACATAACAATGAATCCTGTCTGTTGATCTTTGTAATTTTTTCTCTTTCATCATCAACTAAGTTTTTAAATTCTTTCAGCATGGTGTTGTAATGTCATCCCACAGGAAACTTGCAGTACCCGTCGATTATGCGACTACATAATATATATTGAGAATTGTCATCCTCCTCTTCTGTCATTCCTGTTCATTTACAGAGGCTTTGTGCAAACAGCCACTGGACCTCTCAACTCTCTTTATACCACGAACAAACAGCGAAGGGCAGGCAGTGCTGAGACTACGATTCTGTCGAACTGAAGAATGCAGTGCTGACCGATGCAGTGCTAAATGAAATACGATACTGCAGTGCCTGTGTTGTTACGAAGTACGATGCACTTCAGACATACACACAAAGAGGAACGATTCAATGTTCCTTTGGACATGCATGCATGTTCGAAGCAACATTGCATCGTTATTCTTAACAACACAGGCACTGCAATTTCGTATTTATATGCCGATACTGGACAGCGACATTCAATTAAAATGCCCTCTGTAATGTTTCTGGCTTATTCAGCCATCATATTAGGCTCCAGGAAGCTATTCCCAGGACAGTGGAGATGCAAGAAGCAGAGAGATGATGCAATGTGAGATGAGGTACCGGTGACAGATGTTAGATTCGGTACCATTCCCGTGAGAAAGACCGCGAGCATGATGCTGCTGCTCTATGATTGGCTGCTGTGTTCGGCGGTAGGGCGCCAAAACGTTAAACTTTAGTTGCTATTATTAATTAAACCTGTCATCCAAATTACTTCATTTTTTTAAATAAACATCTCTCAACAGCCAGCTATCAATCAGTCATTTCAAAATTATTAAAATCAAAGTATTACTAAAACAAAAGACTGACCATATTACTGCCGATGCACTTCGGTGGCGTTCGGGTCACGCCTTGCTGGCTTGGCGCGCGAAGTGTCTCGGACAGTCCGGCTCTCCAGTTCTGACTGTTCCGGTAGACAGACGTGTTGTCTGTTATAGCAGTATTTGTTTCATGCAATTTTATTTACCGTCGCTAGGTACAGACATGTTGTCTGTAATAGTAGTATTGGATTAATGTGATTTTAATCTCCAGTTCTGACGGTTCCAGTAGACAGACATGTTGTCTGTGGCAGGATATATTTCATGTTATTTTAGGCAGATATAATGACTGTGGAAAGATATGTTCAATACGTTGTGATCAAGAATAGTTTATCGTGTCTATATCAATAAAAACGCGAGTGGCATCCCAAATGAGTTATAGTTTATTCGTAGCAGCAGTTCCTCGCAAAGTTAATTTCAGAAAAAGAATCGACGACCTGCGTGCTGTTTTCTGCGCTGGGGACATCATCATCATGAACACAGCAGGTTAGTGAAGTGTACAAGAACTTATGTATTCCACACAGGGCAGTGGAAACAACTAGGCACCTCACGTGTGACTGCATGCACAGACAAATATGCTTAGTGACATGTCATCTGCAGTAATGCAGAGGAGGTAAAGAAGGATGAAAGTATTAACACTATCTCACTTTTATTCCTTTTTTCTTGCCGTACCTCCCCTGTATGGGAATTACATAATGTGTGTACATGTACAGTCCTGATGGAAGAACGACGACACATGGAACATTGAGTCGGGCTGTGAGACATGATGATGATTGTTATGTGGGACGCTCAACTGTGCTGACATCAGCGCCCAAACAAAGTCCCAATTTTTACAAAGTCCAATTTGTTACACAGTCCAGGCTAACCACTGTCACGAATGATGATGAAATGATGATGACAACAGAAACACCCAGTTCCCGGGCATAGAAAATCCCCAACCCGGCCGCGAATAAAACCCAGAATCCCTTGATCCAGAGACAGCAATGCTAGCCACTGGACCACGAGCTGCGGACAAGAGCTGTGAGACATGTGCAGAGAGCCACAGTGGTTAAGGTGACCATTCACATGAAGTGGGAAATGTGGGTTCGAGTCCCGGTCCGGCACAAATTTTCATTGTCGTCATTCACTTGTACAGCTGTTTGTTGCTCGTATTCATAACTGCAAATATATTTCATGCTAAAGGATATGTACTGAATATTTCTGAGAAGAACCGGGCCAAGCTGAGACAGGCCGAAGCTCAGGGGGGACTCGCACAGCACATGTTCAAATGCAGTTTTGTGCACTGTGACTGACGTTGATCTAGATCTAAATCATATAGGAGTGGTCTGGAACTTCGAAAAGAGTAACATCTGTAGTCATAACACGTCAAGCACCTGACTCTCTAACATGGAAAAATAACGGCTGATTCTTTTGCTGCATGTCTCAAGCCTTTCGGCGTTCGTTCCTTCAGCGACTTAGAAGTCAGTTTCCCTGCTTTTATATTCAAGAAGCTTTTAAGCTGGTCTAACAAGGCTGACTGCACCTCCTTCCAAAACTTACCACAACAGAAAAATTTGAGGTCAAAAGCAGGAATCGATGTGAGACCTCAGCATTATGAGCCAGAAACTTTAACCACTGGACCACACGAGTATTGGGACAAGGCCAATCTGCATTGTTGCCAGATGTATCCAAGATGGCAGGGATGATGTCATCCGAGATGGCAGTGTTTAGACATGGAAACAGCACATGACATCATCCAAGATGTCGGCTGTGACGTCATTAAAGATGGCGGATTTTTGCGGCAAGTTTGAATTTTGGCTGGAAAGTGCCACGCCCCCCTACCCCAGAAATATGGCAGCACGTTCAAATTCCAACAGGATAATGCATCACACTACAGTTATCTCTACTAAGCAAAGAAAATTGCGCGAATATAGCTCACTTGGCCTACCTTCGCTAACCAAAGCCACCCAACCCCCTCTTCCTCCTATGAGTTGGCGCCAAGTTTGAATTTTGACGATCGACAAATGTCACTTGGGGTTTCACTGCTAAGCTAAGAAAATGGCGCGAACGAAAGGACACTTGTACTAACCTCAGTCGCTCGACCGCCACCTCCTCATAAGGTTCATGGGAAAAAAGGACTTGGGAATAAGTCTTTATTTAAACAATTTCATGCAGGTGTGTTCACCATGAGGTCTGGACTCCACCTGACTTATTACACATCGCCACTGCAAGAGGGCCCTACTGTGACGTCAGGTGATGATGCAAGTACAGTTATCCAATATGGCATCAAACAGTGTGTTCACCACAAGGTCTGGAACTACTACTCAGTACCACCAGCAGAGGGCGCTGTTGTCCACTTCGTGATGTAATTCAAGATGGTGGGGGAAATGGCGGGAAAACGACTCTGAACACAAGCTTTTATTTTGCAGGCAGTGTCTCCACCATGAGATCTAGTCTCCAATTGACATAGTGCACAATACTGCCACCAGTGGGTGCCATCATCCATCCTGTGACGTAATCCAAGGTGGTTGGGGGCAAATGGCGGGAAAACGACTCTGGACACAAGTCTTTATTTTGCAGGGAGCCTCTCCACCACTTGATCTAGAGTCCAACTGACCTAGTGCACAGTATTGCCACCAGATGCTGTGTCTTGCCTCATGTGATGTAACCCAAGATGGTAGTCTGGAGGGGGGAAATGGAGCGAAAATGACTCAGCCTGCTCTGGGCTGCTGTATAGAGTAAGGAAGGAGTGCACTCTATTTATTTTGAAATAATTTAATTAGGGATGGAGTATATTTATCACACTGACACAAAACACACGCTCTGACATGCTTGGGGCCATCTCACACAGCGGACAGACCTGTAAACTACTTCTAAATAACGCTCTCCAGACACACAAACAACTCCTAATTTACCGAAATAATTTCAGTACACACTTGCAGACTTCTCCTAAACAGTGCAGCACAGTGATGTGTAGACATGTTCAGTAATTGTAAACTGTCCAAATAATGCATAGCACAGCCTACAGATTCGCAAAATAATGTAATCAGCACGTGCAAACACCCTCCTCCACCTCCTGTCCAGCAGAGTGCACAGGAAACCCCAACAAAGTGACGCGACCATTAGCTGTCAAGCCACGCACAGGCCCCTGCTCGGGTCCCGCAAGCATGAGGTGGCGACATTTCATTCATACTTGTTACCTGAGAAATTCCTATCTAAATAAGTGTTCACCTAGACACCACGGCCAACATGAACATGCGGGAGGGCAGCCGCGTGCCGCTGCCGAATGCAGGTGCAAGTTGCCTGCCTCTGTTTTCGGTTATACAGTCACGGTTATACTGACATCACAGAATTCCAAGGCCTGCTCACACGAGACACCTCCGAGTAGCACATGTCTTTACCGCTGATGACAGAATAGCACAGGGCGCATTGCTCCTAGCATGACACGACACACGCGTTTAACCATACCAAACTACCCAACGTGGCTATAGCCTCGCCGCAAAATGTCAGCGTGGCGACTCGCAATCTAAGATGTTCTCAATGTTATTGTTACGTCATATGGCCTTGCAAAAAAAATATGACCCAAGTCTACCTCTCGGGAATTGTATAGTGTCCCAGAAAGAGTTAACCTTGCTTTCTAGATCTCTCAGCTTGTATGCACGGAAATTCGTACCCTAACAGACTCTGTTTACGAAAATTACATCGAATGCACTCATCCCAGCGCTCCTAACGTGATACCCTTCCTTCTCTCAACATACACAAACGTTCCCTCCGCTACGTAGAGCACAAACGATGTGAATGAATCGAGCATTCTGATTGGCTCTTATCGAATTTACCCGCCGAATTACTGATCCCGCCGTTATCGAAACACCATCCACCTTTTCTTTCTGGGGTTTTCAGAGGTAAAATTATTTTGTACAGACCGCTAAATTGCATTGACAGTTAAACCCGCAAAGTTGTCTACAGATTATCAACTAAATACGAGAATCATAAGAATATTGGAAGCCAGGAAGATATTTACCAGCATAACCACAATTAAATATTATGACTGCTGCTACAGTCTGACACCGATCAATGTACAGTTAATGTCTCCTGTATACAACTGTGCTTCCGGCACGAATCTCAATACCTATAGCGCATATAATTTTCCACGTAAGAAATCTCTCTCATACCCTAGCCGTTATCGATCTATCTATACGTCCCTCACGATAGGACACACAGTCATCTTCTCTAGTCATGGCATAACGTAAACAATAATAACTTTACAATGCTATATATACACATTTTACAAAACATAAGCCACAGTAACTTTACAATACAATATACACACATTGTACACAAACGGTGCAGTTATCTTTTATATCTGTACAGCACCTGGAAAAATTATGGTATGCCTACACTCACACCGACTATATGTCACGATGCTCCTCAGTTCTAGGGAAGCACAGTCAGCCTTTTCTTTCTTTCTACAGACGCTACATTCAGTGGTAATAAACTATTTTACACTCATCACCATATTGCACTGACAACTAAACCTCCCAAAGTGCAATACATATCGTTAAATACGGGAAGACTTACTCATTTACGCTGTTATTCCACCGAGGACAGGAGCTTCAATATTAGTCTGTAAAACCGATCTCCAACCAGGGAATATATCACCGCCTACCGTGTCGATGTAGTAAACATACAATTCATATCCCCCGCCATACAAAACCATCCCTATTACATCATTCGTACATATACCCTGAAGACAGACAGCACTGTATATATACTCCTCTTAGCACTAGGGCAAATAAATAAAGGCACTAAATGTGCAGAAGCAGTCAACTGAACAATTTACATGGGAGGGAATAACAGTCCAGCGCAAATGCACCTCCATAGACAATCTTCTCAAATTTCCACATGATCACAAAATCAACCCAACACATACTAAGTATTAGTTCGCTACTCGGTCGTCTAGAGGATGGTAAAGTTAACTCAGATACATTCCTTCACTCAACAGGCCTATGCATTTGGATGGTTGCTGTCGTTAACGGGAAAGGAGAATCATTCCCACCACAGGCTATCCATAAACGGAATCATTCCAGAAAACCACTCACATATATGTTTTATCATTATACTTACAATCAAATGTTACGATCTCGGTCTCAATTGAATGGCATTCGACAATGAGCGAAGTATCAGAAATACACACTGTTGTCGGCAGTGGCTCTGGATATAGAAATATCACTACCTATCTTATGACCTGACATACTCTTCCCTTTGCTACCACAGTATTCAAAGACAAATGCATACCCTCTGTACGACAGGACTTAGTCATTTCCTTTCCACAAACACGTACTTTATAAAACCTGATGCTCAAATGCGAACATATGACGCATGCCTTACTACTAAGTATAATACTCCGTCAATTACTGAGTGCCTACGATACGAAATATTAATGACCGAAAATCAAATTTGGGTGTGCATGCCTCTTAGGTTTTTCTTGCAAGTCCTACCTCTGTGTACCAGAAAGAGAGACGTTAAAGAAAGATGTTAAAGAAAAAACAGATCGCAGCAACTAGAGGTACATCATGACCTCTGAATGAGGTGGGTTTTTTTCCGGACAAATACCGTGACAGTGATCTTACAAATGTGTATTATCTGCCCACGATGCAACTTTGTGATAAAATTACTGAACTTTGAAAGTGATTCAGCTAAAGAACGTGGTATGTAACAGTATTTGCGACTCCCTCACACCGCCCCAACTAGATAATTCTATAGTATTTGTAGCACATTCTCTCTTGATACCAGATCAGAGGTGCATATACACAGACATACAGAAAACAGAGCAAATGCTCTCCGAATGTGGAGGTGACTGCATACAGTCGAGTACAGTGCTATATTATGCCTCCCGATCAGTGCATCTGGGATAGGTGTTGGCAGTTGTGCTACATTTACAAGCAACTTTAGAACACAGAACAAGCGGTTATGTCATGATCGCATGGACAGATCTGACATAAAATCGATAGAATTGCGAAATAATGATGGGGGAATAGGTATAAATTGATTGAATATACACTGAAATGCAGGGAAATTGAGGAAGTACATGCATATCTTCTGATTCGCGCCGAACAGTTTGTACATGGGAATAAGTATGTCGACATCGAAATGAAGGGAATCAGGGAGGCAGTCAATTTTTTCCCGTTGAGGCAGCATTATACTGTACGTCTATTTAGGTACCAGTGATACACGCGAGTTGACTACTGTATTTGATGCTTTCAGGAGGACAGAGAACCATTCACCTCTAAACTTACTTGTATCTGCGCTAAATGATAACAGAGAGTGGACTGGGTGATCGACTGAGACAGTGCTGCAACTAGGTACGATTTAATGGTTGACTGACTCATTCTAGAGAAGGAGAAGTTGGTACAGGTCAATTTTTTTTCCAGTGTTCTGTCCGGATGCATCAGTCGCGTGACATAGCCTGTATTCTACTCGTATACAGCCATGTGTTCTGTATGTGTTTTAAAGCACTGTCTACTTGCTATCGTTAACGGTAAACCTGTCGGTCATCAGAGGACTTTCATCTCATGCGTGATTAAATTTGACACATTCCTCTAAACGAACTTTCATTTGTGTGATCCCCCCTATCGCATCTTGGGTGTAAAATCGAGACTTCAGCGTCATAACTAGGTTAGGGGTAGTAGCTTGTGAGGCGCTGCAATCCCTGTATATACATTTGCCCGATAGATGTGCTGTTTAAAGAGTTTGGGATGGAATGACTTGTAATTTTCACATGTTGGACGCTGCTGCTATGCGTTTATCTGTTTTCTTGTAGGAAGCATGCCCCGCTACTAACGATAGTTTTATACAGGCCTGACGCAGGCATAGTATAATTTCTGAACCGTGATTGGACGTGAAGAGTGGACACTATACGTCTCCGCGAAGCTATATTGTGCTCGTATCACACAGAGCACGTGTTTTATGGAAGTTTTTTCTTTTTCGTTTTACGGTTCGATAAGCTAGTTCATCGTAGAGAAACTGGGAAGAAGGATGTGTGTCATGCACTTGAAATATATTTCTCACAATGGAATATTAACAATGCTACATTCTATACGACTGACAGGCCGGAAATGCAGGCGATCTAATATTATAGGCCCGTTTTAAGTACAGAACGGTGTAGCCTTAGGAGTGCATGTGTTTATGTTCTCTTTCTTACCAATACCTTGCAGGTGCCGATCCTAGACTCTAGAACAATACTTTAGAGTTGTTAGCTTGGTTGATTTACGTAAAAATGCGTCGAACTCCATCCATCTAGAGCTCGACTGCGTATAAAAATCATTCCTTTCTTGTTCTTCTTAACTGTCTATTATTACATCACGGCACTTTGGAATCTGTTACTATACATCGATAAGGAGTGCTAATCTCCTCGACATGGTCGCATCTCGAGAAATCTAGTGCACTTGGACATGTTAGGAATCGGAAAGCTCCATTCATTCACGAGACGTGGAGTGTAGCAGTCTTCTTCTTCTGAGCGGTTGCAGATTAATTCAGTAACAGTGCTGCAGGGCAGGTTGGTCAATGACAGTGTGAGAATGGTCTTTCACTCTCTAATTTTACCTAGACAGCGCCAATGCTCTGCGACTCCCATAAGCAGAGAGATGGATCGTAAATTAAGCACTATGCTCGAGGTGTCAGAAATATGTTGAGCGCTGTCTGGTATGCTTTGATGATTTATGTGTTCGAGAGTTAACACTGAATGAACGTACTGAGCAGTCATCTATGCATGTTTGCAATAATACTCGCCAAGTAGAGATGGGGTGGTTTAGCAATGATACTGAAACTGGAGAGACATGCTGCCACATCATTGGCCAGTGTTGGTGTTACTGTGAAATTGCTAAAACTCTTCGCGCTATCAACTGTGTTGCTTATTATTACAGTACATCGGCGGTGTCTTTTCCATCCCATGCGTGCTCTGGTGCACTATTGGTTACCACATAATGATTGACTGATAACGTGTGTTTGAGTTGGGGGATGAGTTTTGTTTATGAGTGACAACTTCTGCGAGTTGCTAGCAGTGAAACAGTGATCGCGTACATGAGTGCAATATGAGAAATCGGTCGAAAGGGAATGCCAAGAAATCAGCTATTCCATCAGTGTGAGAGATGAGTCTAAATGTAGAACTCGTGAATCACCTTTGGACTGTAGTTTGGAAACCTATGCCAACGCTGTAAAACTCTCTCAGTTTGCTTATGTTGTAACTGTCTTTTATTTAAAATCAACCGATGTGTGGTATGTTATGCTCTCTGCCATAAGAATATGATTTACACCATGCAACATCTAGTTTCCTGCGAAAGGCCATGGATCAGAACTTCTTAATGTCAGTTTAGAACCTGACACAAGCCTCGAAGTCGTGGCAGAAAAACGAAATGTTTGGCATTGTACAAAAGCGTGTTAGAAAACAGCGTTTGAAGCAGGAGCAGAGGAAGCATCTCATGCAGTTTAGTATGCTCCATAGGATATGATCATTCGCTTAGAGTATAGATGATCAAACTTTAAAGTAGCCTCTGCCATGTCTGTGTATTTAATAGGATCATGTGATACAGGAAGCAGCAGTAGTAGCAGCAGTTTGATATGTAAATTCGGTGAGGGATGGTGTATACGGTTAGGAATACTTTGATAGCTGCACGCTACACCATTCTGGGAAGTATTGGGAAATCTGCTTCTCTTCTCTACGATGGAGGCCTACCGCAGCTTTGCGTCATTGCGCCCACATGGGTCTCTAGGTGACTTCTAATTCGTATGAGCTTTTATAGTTCATAATTTTTCCCTGTTGGGGGGGGGTAGACAATAACTATGATATGTTGGGCTGACTGATTTGAATGGACGCGGAGCTGTAGTACTTGTATATAGTTTGAGGATGTACCACATTGCGCACATTTCCGCCAAATGGTCAAACCACGGTCCTGCTGCAGTAATTCAGGTCGTTCTGTTTCTACACGGGTTACAGAAGGTGTTGGATATGTCTTTCTCCGACTTCTGCTCAGTTCTGACTTAAATTGGACCGATCACATGTGGAAAGCAGTAGAAATGGGATCAGTTGCAAGATGCATAGGGAGTGACTAAAACCATGATGTAATTTTACTGTAGCAGCTAGGCTCAGGAAACGTGACTCGTTTCGAGATATGGGAGTGCGAGCAATATGATTCACTTGTGGGTATGATCCGATGGAAGTATGTGCTTGAATAGAGAGACCTGATTCCAAATCATTGACATCATTTCTAGCGGATAGTGTCACACTAGAGATCTGAGAAGTTAGTGGACATTTTTCTTCTTACGACCTCAATCGACACACCATCTACTACTACTGTTTGTGTACCTTCTCTATCAGTCATCGCCTATAACTCAGTCGATATGGCCGGCCGGAGTGGCCGAGCGGTTAAAGTCGCTACAGTCTGGAACCACATGACCGCTACGGTCGCAGGTTCAAATCCTGCCTCAGGCATGGATGTGTGTGATGTCCTTAGGTTAGTTAGGTTTAAGTAGTTCTAAGTTCTAGGGGACTTATGACCACAGCAGTTGAGTCCCATAGTGCTCAGAGCCATTTGAACCATTTTTCAGTCGATATACCGCAGAACCTCTGATCTGGTATTGAGAGAGAATGCGCTACAAATACTATAGAGTTATCTAGTTGGGGCGGTGTGAGGGAGTCGCAAATACTGATTACATACCATATTCCTTAGCCAAATCACTTTCAAAGTATAGTATTATGGAGTAAATACATGTGTTCTTGTAATCCCCATAGAAAAGCGAGCAAACAAGGAAGCATAAAGAGTAACACGTTTGTGGCGAGACGAAACGATCCCGAATTTGTAAAACAGTTCTGAGGTGCTGGGGGCATACGTCGGGCATAGATGCCCTGGTGCTGAGAGGACGATATATATCGTGCTGTCCGTCTTTGGAGTATATGTACGAATAATCTAAAAGGGATGATTTTGTGTCGTGGAGGATATGAATTGTATGTTTACTACGTCGACACAATAGGTGGTGATACATTACCTGGTTGGAGATCAGTTTCGCACACTAATATTGAGCTCCTGTCCTCAGTGGGATAACAGTGTAAATGAGTAAGAGTCTTCCCGTATTTGACGATGTGTATGGCAGTTTGGGAGGTTTAGTTGTAGGTGCAGTATTATGATCAGTGTAAAATAGTTTATTACTGCTGAATGTCACGTCTATTGAAAGAAAGAAAAGGCTGACTGTGATTCCCTAGGACTGGGGAGTATCATGGCATATAGCCGGTGTGAGTGTAGGCATACCTTAATTTTTTTCAGATGCTGTACGGATATAAAAGATAACTGCACTGTTTGTGTAAAATGTGTATGTATTGTATTGTAAAATTACTGTGACTTACGTTTTGTAAAATGTGTACATATTGCATTGTAAAGTTATTATTGTTTACGTTATGACAAGACCTGAGAGGATGACTGTGTGTCCTATCATAGCATCCATCATAAAATCCTTAAAATCTAAGTATTTCAGTGGGTATGATAACATATGAACAAAGTTAATCTAAGAGTGCTCATGGGAGTTGAGATCTACCTTAAATTATTTGTGTAATCAATCTCTTATCAGTGGAAAATTTCCAGACTACCTAAAATATGCTGAAGTTAAGCCTCTTTACAAGAAGGGGGATAAAGAGATACCATCAAAATATCGACCAATTTCACTTCTGCTGGTTTTATCAAAAATATTTGAAAAGGTTGTGCTCAAGCGTCTCCTTAAATACCTAACTGCAAATAATATATTGTCCAAGTCACAATTTGCATTTCTTAAGGGTTCTGACATAGAGAAAGCTATTTACACTTACAGTGAGCATGTACTTAAATACATTAGACAATAAATTACAGGCTACTGGCATTTTCTGTGACATGTCAAAAGTTTTTGACTGTTTGAATCACAACATTCCCTTAAGTAAATTAGAATATTATGGTGTCACTGGCAATGCTGCAAAATGCTTTGAGCCTTATCTATCTAACAGGAAACAAAGGGTTGTTGTTGTTGTTGTTGTTGTGGTCTTCAGTCCTGAGACTGGTTTGATGCAGCTCTCCAGTAAAGCTGCATGCCCTCGGGAAAAATTACGGCTGTAGTTTCCCCTTGCTTTCAGCCGTTCGCAGTACCAGCACAGCAAGGCCGTTTTGGTTATTGTTACAAGGCCAGATCAGTCAATCATCCAGACTGTTGCCCTTGCAACTACTGAAAAGGCTGCTGCCCCTCTTCAGGAACCACACGTTTGTCTGGCCTCTCAACAGATACCCCTCCGTTGTGGTTGCACCTACGGTACGGCTATCTGTATCGCTGAGGCACGCAAGCCTCCCCACCAACGGCAAGGTCCATGGTTCATGGTTACGAAATACCTGTGCAGTAAGCAGTCAGTCTTCATCTGACTGGGAATTAATCACATGTGGTGTTCCTGAAGGTTGCATTTCGGGTCCATAACTTGTGTACATTAATGACCTCTCGTCTGTTACATTGCCAGATGCTAAGTTTGTTTTGTTTGCAGCTGATATAAACATTGCAATAATTAGCAAGTCAAGAACAGATTCAGAAATTGCTGCTAATCAAATTTGCACTGACATTAATAAGTGGTTTAAAGCTAATTCACTGTCATTAAACTTTGAGAAGGTCCACTATATGCAGTTCAGAACCTGTAAGATATTTCCTTCTAGCATGAGTATAACATATGAAGACATGCAGATCAAAGAGGTTGACAGTGTTAAACTTCTGGGATTACAACTCAATAATAAATCCAGTTGGGAAGGGCGTACCACAGAATTGCTTAAGCGCCTAAACAAGTCTGTATTTGCCATGAGAATGATGTCAGATGTAGGGGATATAAACTAAAAGAAACTTGCATACTTTGCTTACTTTCATTCTATTATGTTGTTGTTATTGTTGTTGTTGTTATGGTGGTGGTGGTCTTCGGTCCAGAGACTGGTATGATGCAGCTCTTCATGCTACCCCAATCTGTGCAAGCTTCTTCATCTCGAAGTACCTACTGCAGCCTACATCCTTCTGAATCTGCTTAGTGTATTCATCTCTTGGTCTCCCTCTACGATTTTTACCCTCCACACTGCCCTCCAATACTAAATTGGTGATCCCTTGATGCCTCAGAACATGTCCTACTAACCGACCCCTTCTTCTAGTAAAGTTGTGCCACAAATTCCTCTTCTCCCCAATTCTATTCAATACTTTATCATTAGTTATGTGATCTACCCATCTAATCTTCAGCATTCTTCTGTAGCACCACATTTCAAAAGCTTCTATTCTCTTCTTGCCCAAACTATTTATCGTCCATGTTTCACTTCCATACATGGCTACACTCCATACAAATACTTTCAGAAATGACTTCCTGATACTCGATGTTAACAAATTTCTCTTCCTCAGAAATGCTGTCCTTGCCATTGCCAGTCTACATTTTATATCCTCTCTACTTCGACCATCATCAGTTATTTTACTCCCTAAATAGCAAAACTCCTTTACTCCCTTAAGTATCTCATTTCCTAATCTAATCCCCTCAGCATCACCCGACGTAATTCGACTACATTCCATTATCCTTGTTTTGCTTTTGTTGATGTTCATCTTATGCCCTCCTTTCAAGACACTGTCCATTCCGTTCAACTGCTCTTCCAAGTCCTTTGCTGTCTCTGACAGAATTACAATGTCATCAGCGAACCTCAAAGTTTTTATTTCTTCTCCATGAATTTTAATACCTACTCCAAACTTTTCTTTTGTTTCCTTTACTGCTTGCTCAATATATAGATTGAATAGCATCGGGGAGAGGCTACAACCCTGTCTCACTCCCTTCCCAACCACTGCTTCCCTTTCATGTCCCTCGACTCTTATAACTGCCATCTGCTTTCTGTACAAATTGTAAATAGCCTTTCGCTCCCTGTATTTTACCCCTGTTACCTTGAGAATTTGAAAGAGAGTATTCCAGTCAACATTGTCAAAAGCTTTCTCTAAGTCTACAAATGCTAGAAATGTAGGTTTGCCTTTCCTTAATCTATCTTCTAAGATAAGTTGTAGGATCAATACTGCCTCACGTGTTCCAATATTTCTACGGAATCCAAACTGATCTTCCCCGAGGTCTGCTTCTACCAGTTTTTCCATTCGTCTGTAAAGAATTTGAGTTATTATTTTGCAGTCGTGACTTATTAAATTAAGAGTTCGGAAAGATTCACATCTGTCAACACCTACATTCTTTGGGATTGGAATTATTATATTCTTCTTGAAGTCTGAGGATATTTCGCCTGTCTCATACGTCTTGCTCACCAGATGGTAGAGTTTTGTTAGGGCTGGCTCTTCCAAGGCTGTGAGTGGTTCTAATGGAATGTTGTCTACTGCTGAGGCCTTGTTCCGACTTAGGTCTTTCAGTGCTCCATCAAACTCTTCACGCAGTATCATATCTCCCATTTCATCTTCATCTACATCCTCTTCAATTTCCATAATATTGTCCTCAAGTACATCGCCCTTGTATAGACACTCTATACAGTCCTTCCACCTTTCTGCTTTGCCTTCTTTGCTTAGAACTTGGTTTCCATCTGAGCTCTTGATATTCATACATGTGGTTCTCTTTTCTCCAAAGGTCTCTCTACTTTTCTAGTAGGCAGTATCTATCTTACCATAATGAGATATGCCTCTACATCCTTACATTTGTCCTCTAGTCATCATTGCTTAGCCATTTTGCCCTTCCTGTCGATCTCATTTTTGAGAAGTTTGTATTCCTCTTTGCCTGTTTCATTTACTGCATTTTTATATTTTCTCCTTTCATTAATTAAATTCAATATATCTTCTTTTACCCAAGGATTTCTTCTACCACTCGTCTTTTTACCTACTTGATCCTCTGCTGCCTTCATTATTTCATCCCTGAAAGCTACCCATTCTTCTTCTACTGTATTTCTTTCCTCCATTCCTGTCAATCATTCCCTAATGCTTTCCCCATGAAACTCTCTACAACCTCTGGTTCTGCCAGTTTATCCAGGTCCCATCTCCTTAAATTCCCAGCTTTTGCAGTTCCTTCAGTTTTAATCTACAGTTCATAACCAACAGATTGTGGTCAGAATCCACATCTGCCCCTGGAAATGTCTTACAATTTAAAACCTGGTTCCTAAATCTATGTCTTACCATTACATAATCAATCTGAAACCTTCCAGTATCTCCAGGCCTCTTCCATGTATACAGTCTTTTTTCATGATTCTTGAATCAAGTGTTACCTACGATTAAGTTATGCTCTGTGCACAATTCTAACAGGTGGGTTCCTCTTTCATTTCTTAAACCATTCTGTTATGTCATATTGGATCATATTATGGGGAGCTCATCAAACCGAGCAAAAGTTTTTATGGAGCATAAGTGTGTGATAATAAGAATTTGTGGTGTAAAGTCATGAACATCTTGTAGGAACCTGTTCAAGGAACTTTGTATTCTAACCAGTGCTTCTCAGTATATCTATTCCTTAATGAATTTTTTTGCAAGTAACACATCTCCATTTCCAACCAATAGCTTAGTACATAATATCAATACTAGGAATAGATTAGATTAGATTAGATTTACTTTCATTCCAATTGATCCGTAGTGAGGAGGTCCTCCAGGATGTGGAACATGTCAGAAAAACAACAATTCATGACAAATATTTACAACTAAAACAAATAAGCTAATGTACCATTCCACAGGTCCCAAGTGGAATGATCATCATTTTTTAATGAACACTATATGAAAGTCATTTTACACATAATAATGCACTGAATTTAAAATAATTTTTTTATTTATTTATAGGGTAATAAACATGTAATACAACTACTATAATACTTATTTACAATGAACACATTACTGCACTGAAATGGTGCAGAAGTTAGATTGTACTTACACACACACATTTACAATGAACACATTACTGCACTGAAATTGCGCAGAAGTTATATTGTACTTATACATATATACACAGAAATCAATTGGTTTTACTGACACTCACATACACACACATATCCATCCGCACATACACAGACACAAGCAGACCTTTGTAAGCAGACATATGAGTGTATACCTGTCCTTTTTTCCCCCCCTAAGGTAAGTCTTTCCGCTCCCGGGATTGGAATGACTCCTTACCCTCTCCCTTAAAACCCACATCCTTTTGTCTTTCCCTCTCCTTCCCTCTTTCCTGATGAAGCAACCTTTGGTTGCGAAAGCTAGAATTTTGTGTGTATGTTTGTGTTTGTTTGTGTGTCTATCGACCTGCCAGTGCTTTTGTTTGGTAAGTCTCATTATCTTTGTTTTTAGATATATTTTTCCCACGTGGAATGTTTCCCGAGAACCACCATAACTGATACAGTAGTGAAATACCTCAACAAGAATGGAATACTGGGACAACTAGAAGGTGAAGAACTGCACACACTGGGCAACAAAAAAGCTTTCAAAGTAGGCATTCCATTTGAAGATCTACAAATCACACAAGAACCAGAATTCTGGCCTGAAAACATAAAAGTATGCAGATTTTGTTTTCCAAGATGATCAATGGAAGAGGGAGCAGAGCTCAACTAAACTAAGAAGAAAACCAGAAGAACAAGAAATAAAAGCAGTCTTGTGGAATAGAGAGGGAATAAAAAGTGCTCTTAACCTAACACCAACAGACATTCTGCAAAACTTGGATCTTGCAATTCTAACAGAAACCTTCCTGATAGACAGCTGGTAACATAAAGATTTCTACAATTTTCACCTAATGGCAAAGAAGGGAGAAAGAGGATGACCCATGGGAGGAATATCTATCCTACTGAAACCTTGGATGACCCCCCATCAAAAAAATCATAAAACAAGAAAATAGTATGCTAGTAGAAGCATCAGACATTAATATAATTGCAGCCTATTTCCAACCACACACAAATTCTGTAGAAATAATTGACAAAATAGTCACACACATCAAACAATGCGACAGCAAACCACCATTATTGCAGGCGATCTCAACTGCAGAATAGACATGGAAAACTATAAAACAAGACTAGTCATTGAAACCCTAGAAGAAGATGGTTTCACCCTACTGAATGATAGACAGATACCTACATATATATGCCACAATGGGAACATCAATATCGCATTAACAAGAGGAGAAACAAAAGGAAGTATTCAACCAATATGGCATGACTTCATCACTCCTATATGAAAGCACATTCCAATGAAGATAAAAATAAATAATGCCATGTCACCACCAGCAAGAAAGACCCACCAAATCACACAAAGAAAAATAGATAAAGAAAAATTAACAAACCAGCAAGTACAAATAACACAAATAGAAACTTTAATTGAGGAAGGAGACCTTGAAAAAGCAACAGACAAAATAGAAGTCCTCCTAAAAAATTCAGTGATACAAACAAACAGAAAAAGAAGGACAGCAAAAAGATGATTTGATGCTGAATGTTACACCAAAAGGAACACTATCCTAAAAACGCTCCACAGATTAAGAAACCAACACAGCAAGGAAAGATGCAAGCTATATACAAGAGAGAGGAAAATCTACAAAAAACTAATAGAAGAGAAGAGAAAAGAATACATAGAAAGAGAGGCAAAAAGAGAAGCAGATGAAGCAGAGAAAAACCCATACATAGCACCAAGACCAAGAAGACTGGCTCATACACCAAATGTAGACATGAAGGAATAGGAAGACCACTTCAGTAAGATACTGAATGAACAAGGAATCAAAACACCCTCAAAGAAAGAGAAACAACCTCAAACAAAGGAAAAAGACAATGTACGGGAACCTCTAAATGACGAAGATGTAAAAGAAGTAACAAAAACACTGAAGAACAAGAAAACAGCAGGACCTAATAATATATATAATAAACACATAGAAGATGCAAAAGAGGCTCTCCAACAT
Organism: Schistocerca piceifrons; assembly: GCF_021461385.2. NCBI lineage: Eukaryota > Metazoa > Arthropoda > Insecta > Orthoptera > Acrididae > Schistocerca > Schistocerca piceifrons. The sequence continues at coordinate 598,428,653 of NC_060149.1, read as the reverse complement.
GTATGGATCAAACTATTCAACGAATGCCTGGGACTTGGAAGAATTCCAACCCAATGGAGACACTCGATAATAAAAGGTCTCTACAAAGGTAGAGGAGACCCAATGGACACAAACAAATACAGAGGCATAGCCCTGGAAAATACCCAGTTCAAGATGTTCTCAAAGATAATTACACAAAAAATCAAAGCCTGTGTGGACAGTCACCTCCCAGAATGACAAATGGGCTTCAGATCTAGAAGATCAACACTTAACGGCAGTCAGGCTTCTTCTAAACAACTTCAACGAAGCGCTACAAAAGAAACAAATGTTCTACACAGTGTTCATAGACTTTACCAAAGCCTTTGACCTACTGGAAAGAGATCTCATAGTCCGAAAACTGGGAAACACAATGGGAGAAAATAGCATATGTCCAAGAATAATCAAGTCAACACTCGAATACAACTTAATCATAATATCAGACACCCTCCCTTTTTCGAACCTCATTCTGCAATCGAACGGAGTCATACAGGGTGACCCAATGATCCATTTGCTGTACATTCTTGCCACTGAAGAAGTACTGCAAATTGGAGAAAATGAAGAAGATGTATACATATATGCGCACGCTGACAACATAGCTGTAGGATCAACAATTATACAGAAGCTCCAGAAAATCATTGAGAAAATAGATAAATGATGCAGTGAACACAAACTACACATAAACATAACAAAGACAGAAATGGTGATTTTCAGTCAACAAGGCAAAACACACAAGAAAGCGGAAATCAACATCAGAGGACAAAAAATAAAAATCTCATCAGACTTTAATTTCCTAGGGGGACATTGCAACCAACAGCCAAATGCTTCACAAAACATACAACAGAACGTGCAGCCCAAGCAATAATAGCAGTACAGGACATCAAAAACATCTGCCTACTCAGTCTAGAAACAACCATGAAATTATTCAACGCAAAAATCTTGCCAATCCTTGCCTATGGGATGGAGGTTATATGGGACCACCCGACAGAAAAAAATCTGGAAGCACTAGAAAAGGTAAAATCGACTTATCTAAAAAGAGCACTAGGTCTCTCAAAGACAACAAGATCTAGACTAGTGTACCTGCTAGTGAGAGAGACATTCCTAATTGAAGACATCAAACTTTGAGATATGATGCTACACACCAGGGCTTCCAGAAATCAACTGAAGATCATGGAGGATAAACAAGAAAGAGTATGGGCAGAGTTCTATGGCACCGTAGCATGACAAACCACTCATGGACAGCACCAAACTTTGAACTGCGACATATTGTAACTAGATTATCTATACATGGCTTTCATCATCTAATCTGCAAAAACAAAACTTATCGTGACCCAATATGTATGTGTGAAATGTGTAATGAAGCATGTGAACAACATCACATAGAATTGTGCAGTAAAAGAGTGAAATCTATAAATGAATATGCAAAAATGTAAAATGTAAATGTAAAATGTTAAGCAAACTAACTGTATATGGCTATTTGGCTGCAGTTTTATTAAATAAATATGTTCTGTAATAGATTTGTTCTTTAGAATTTGATACATATATGCCATGAGACTAAATGAGTATATCCTTTTACAATTTTGAAATGGGACAATGCCATTAAATATCTAGTAATAAATTTTCTTATCTTAGAATACTATTAGTATTAAATATTATTATTATTCGTATGTACTCTGCAGAGAATAATGAAATTTGTCATGAACTCTTTTTGGGTAAAGTCCAGGGTATTGTGGTAAATTGAGTGAAGACTCGTTTTATTCATATGTACTGTAAAAATTAGGAATAGTATCGTAGTATATCTGTGTATATCGCATTAGTTCATTTTTTCATTGCATTTAGCTCTGTTTATTAAAGTTTCATATGTGAACACTTTTTAATCCACTCTGATGTAAACCTTGTGTACTTAGGTAAACACTGTATACTTATTTTTTCAATATAGATAGGCAAAAGATATACTATGTGATGTGAGTGAGGTACTGAACAATATACTTAGTACACAAAACAATGTTTCAGGATTTGATGTGAGAGCTAGACAGGAAGTTACCTATCCACTGGAGCATGTGATGAAAAATCTAGGTAGAAAACTGGAAGATGTGGGTGGGTCCACTCCCACACTCCTGCATGGCTACACCCTTGCTGCTCCACTCGACATACAAGGGATCATAGGTGATGGGTAATGTACTCGAGCATCTGTCAACTACATCAGTGTTGTGACAGAAATTTGTAAATTGTTAGCCAAGAAATTATCCTATATGATGAATTTGTGGAACTATTTGTTAAAGTAGTCACTGCTATGGACAGTGTTATTTCATGTAAATGTATGATTTTTCAAGTGGGGGATTAACATCCCAATACATTATGTAGCTTTAATAATGCTGTGTGAAAACTTAAGAAGTTCAAAAGTGCATTCTTTAAACCATGTTGTAAATAATTATCAGAATCTGATACAATTAATCACTATTAGTTCAGTAGTCATACTTTTCAATGAATTTTCTTATCTCAACACCCAGTATGTATTTTTGTTCATCTACTGTAAATGAATCTTCTAGGCTTCTATGTGTGAAGGTTATTTTGTATGAACAGTTAGCAAATAGTGTAGAAGACATTTACGAGTATAGACTGTATAACAAGATGTGTACATTTCTCATTTCACACATTGATTTTGGTCCTCAATCTACTTGATTATGTCATCATTCAAAGTGAACTTACTGATATGTGATTGGGAACTTTATTTATTTTGTTGTGTCGAAACATTTCTGCTGCTGTATACCCAGCGTGGTTTGGATTCATGAGTCAGTCCCCACATCGTAAGCTTAGGTCCTAATATTTTTTCATTATTTTATTTTTTCATTATTTTATTATCTGTACGTACTCTGGTTTATGTAGCTGATTGCTTTTGTGCTATACTCCCACTCATGATTGAGTATATTCTTCTGGTTTGTACGCATCGTTGTGAATTTTTGAGTCGGCTCACGTACACTTAGGCTCTGAATTTTTTCCTTCCCTTTTGATGATTTTGAAGGTGTGACTTTATAGATGTAAACTTGCAATTTATAAGTCTAGTAATTTACATTCTCTCTGCAATTATTTCTATAGTTTAGTGTTGTAATGTTATAGTTTTGACTTTGTATCATTTGCCTTGTGACAGAATGTTCCACAGATCTTAAAATCTGAATACTATGTCCTCAGATATGTATAAATTGTGACTTCTATGGTAGATATTTTTCTTACGTTTTCTGTAATATGTTATGTATCAGGTACCCCATACCTCTATATTCTATCTTTTGGCATCATTTTGTACACCATTTGGCAAACCTTATAGTAGGTCACAAAATATTGTAAACACATTATTTCCATATAGTGTGAGGGGGATATTGTAAAGGGACATCCTCCTCCAGCATTACATGTCCTCAACAGTAGTAGTCAATACCAGTAATATTTTTCAAATTTTGCAAAGGTCAATATCATCTCAGCCATTTTTCTGAAAAATTTCATATAATTTTATACACAATATGTTATATTTCAAGTTAAAATCTATGAAAAGGAATTACTTTATTTTTGTTGTTACAATCAATATGTATTACCTCTGAATGTACAGTTACAATTGTTTATTTTGTTTTTTTGTTTGTTTTTGTTTTTTTAGAAACATTTGAGATTACAAAATATTTGGCACACTTAAAATTTCTATTATTAATTATGCAATCTAGTACTGTTTATTATGTTTACTACTGGAATCATTTATAAAATAATAATCGAAACTAATAGAAATTCATTTATCAAGAAAAACAGTAGACCATTTGGAATATTGTTATTACCACAGAGTGAAGTAGTAGTAAGCATACCTCTGATGTGATTGGATGTATTTCTGTATTTTGGGCAAACAATGTAATTAGAACTTCTGTAAATATGAAAATTCACAAGAAAATGTGATATAGTAAAATGTGACAATAAATTAAAGTAAAAGCAAAAATTATTTAGATCAATTGAACCATGAGAACCTAAAATGTGAAAATTTCAGCTTGAAGAATCAGGCTCCTAGACATGAAGAACTGGAGCCAACTGCGCAAGAAAAGATAATCAAGAAGTATATTGTAAATTGTACTCCTCTTGAATTTTCTGAAAAGACTTTACCATAGTGGATAGTAGCAACAACAAAAAAGGAGGAGGTGGATTACAGCTGCCAGCTTTAAATGAAAACCATGGCACAGATGGGCTGGCACAGTAGGTGTGTCTTGTGGCAGCACTCACAGCAGTGACAGCAACACCTGCAGATGCAGGGGTGTTGGTCATGGATGAGTGACCTGTTGAGTTTTAGACAGACTTAGGGGTAATGATCAGCCTAATTTACTTGGACACTTACAGGGTCTTGGGTTACGTTGTTAGTGGTTAATTCACAGTTAGCACAGAATATCTTTGAGCTACACTACTTCTGTTTTTCACTTCCTAATCATTTATGAAGTCAATTTAGTAACCCAAACAGTTCCCTTTCAAGATATGGACTCTATTACAGTTGTACAGTCAGCTGTTTGAGAATACCTTTGGTCAGGCAGAACATTTTGCTGCACAGGTCTTCCTTTAGCCATCACAAATAACTAAATGTTGTCACCCCCACCCTACTCCCGTCACCATGGGTAACAAGGTTAAAGCTGAGCTGCAGCACTGGCAGCAAGTCATTATTTCATCCAGTCAGTGAGCCATCCCTTTGGTGATGATATAGAAGCCAAACAGAACTGTGTGCTGTTGCAGCAATTTGAAGCAGATAGTCAATGCAAAATGTATTGCAGATTCATATCCCATTCTGTATCTGAAGGAGATGTTTGCAAAGTTGTCAGCGGGTTAGTTTCTTCCTGCATCAACCTGTGCAACACATACCTGCAGTTGCCACTGGACAATGTTTTTCAGCATTTCTTAGCACCCAACAGTGCCTTCGGACTTCACTAGTTTAATCACTTGCCCTTTGGGCTTTTGTTGCCTCAGAAATTTATCAAAGATATTTGGAGCACTTGATTAAGGACATACCTTGTTTTGTCAGGTACCTTGATGAAATTTGGGTCATGGGCTCCACATGAGACGATGACTTGCAGAATCTGCAAGCAATCTTGCATTGCCTTCTGGAGAACTGCTTTCTTTTGCAAACTAGAAAAATTTAGTATTTTTCCCCAAAAGTGCTTTTTTTTTGGGACATGTGCTTAGCAAAGATGGCCTTGGCCATGCAGACAAGCAAGTCACAGCCATCGTCAACCTACCAGAACCCAAGAACCTGACAGAGCTCCAGTACTTTACAGGGCAAGATTTATTCTTATGCTACATTCACTCCCCGGACTATGTACATCTACCATCATCTTAACTGATTTCACCAAAAGGGAGCCGAATTTATATTGTCTGTCAAGAGGCATTAGTTCCTACAGCAGTGTTTGTGCTCCAATCCTTGTTTGGCTCCTTTTACACCATGTAAACCATTAACCCTGACCACTGACACATCCCAGTATGGCATAGGTGTGGTCCTGTGACATCAAAACCCAAATGGCACTGAGTAGCTCCTCACTGATGCATAGAAGATGCTTTCAGCACCACACCATAACAGTTCACTGATGGAAAGGGAGGTGCTGCCTACCATTTTGTGCATTAAAAATTTTTATGTTTTTCTATGTGGAGCAAATTTCCTACTCATCACCAATCACATACTTATGATTTAATTATCAGGCTCTTGTTTTATGCTACCAGAGAGGATTGCCCACCTATTGCAGAGCCAGGCACTCTTTCTCAGAATTACTGCTATGACATTCATTAGCAGTCTAAAATCCAGGATGCTATCGCAATTGCAGGTGTGAGCCAGCCTGGAGTCTGTTCAACAGGAGGCTCTCATTTTCACATTGGATGATACCTTGCAGCAGACACTGCAGAATTTTGCTTTAATGGCACTGTACATTGTGGCCAACACAGCCACTGATCTGCTTTTTCAGAAAATTGTTTCAGCAGTCCAGACAGGGTGGGCTGAGCACACTACTTTGGGAGTGGGTTTGGTGTGGTGTATGTTACCCCTACTATGTGCCCCACTACAAGTTGTCACTGAGGAGCAAAGCTGCAAAGCTATTATGTGGTCATCCCTCTCACACAGAATCCTCACATATTCCAGCTGCTGCATGCATTGCAATGCAGAATGTCTCGTATGAAGGCTTTGGCATGGCAGCATGTCTGCTAGCCATGTGTCAACTGGCCGTGTAATTGAACATCTCATGGGGGCTTGCATGACCTGTTCACAGAACCAGACTGTGCAGCCACATCTGTTGTCCCCTTGGCTGATCCCAGAGCTTCCTTGGGACAGGGTGCACACCAAAATTGCTAGCCCCTTTATGGGAAGCATGTGCTTGTTCATAGTGGATGCATGGTCCAATTTCCTATATGTTGCCAAACCCTCTTCCACAACTTTGATGGCAACTGTTTACACATTGCCAGTCATTTTTGCTGTCAATGGTTCATCCAGAACCTTGTGTCTGATAACAGTTGGCAATTTGTGTCATGGGACTTTGAGAATTTTTGCAATCACGCTGGTATACTGCATCTGACTATTGACCCATTTCATCCGGCTTCTAAATCAGAGGTAGAGCACGTCATGCAAACTTTTAATACCCAGATGAAGAAGTCTTGTGTGCCTCATCCCATGATGATGTGCTGTCTAGTTTTCTAACTATACACTGGGCAAAGCTGATTAATGGATACAATCCAATAGAATATGTGCATGGGCACTAGCCTCATGGTCTCTTAGATTTTATAAGATGCATGAGACATGAATGATAACATTATTTGTACTTTATTCTGACCAGTTTCAGTCATAAACTATGTTCATGGCCCTATATAATACACAAAACAAAAATCATATCAAAATGCAGAAAGGAAATTACCTAAAAGGTCACAAGATAATTTCCAATTATAACAACAGAGAAATTACTAAATTGAAAAATTAATCTGTAGCCAACATTACACATAAAAACTAAAAGTATCATTCATTTTGAACATTACAAGTATGATATCTGTGTGAAAAGCAACTAAATGAAGAGAATCAACAGGAGAGATACACTGGCATTACAAGGCCAGAACTCATGTTAAACAATTCAAAGATCAAGGACTACCAAGGTATTACATTCATGTCTAAGATGAAGATAATGTTAATCATACATCTAGTGACAAAATTGTATTCCAACCCAATAGTTTTAAGAAGACAAAGTAATCAACATTTAAAATTACATTACATACAGGTTTCTCACATACTCAATATTACTCTACAATAATAACATCCTTGCCATCATAAAGACTAAAGTGTGACATCTTTACAATAAAATATAACAAAGTTATCAGAATAGAACAAAAGTTATCTGAATAGCATAAATAATATGCTGCAAATATCCGATTCATCCTAACATGCATAGTTAAACGGTACTAACTCGATTTACGTGGGTGGAATAACAACTGAGCCACTCGTGGATGACAGGAGACATTGTATTCATGATGTTGTGTTGTAAGCACTACAGAAATTGCTTATAATCCCTATTATTTTATACGTATGTTATATATTTTGTTTGATGGTATGTTATAAGGTACATCACAGCTAATATGCTTATGATGCTGGTTCTCAACTGGTTAACCTCCCTTATGGTCATGTCTTATTATTGATCCTCATGCGATTAATGAATGTGATACTGTCTGATTACCTTAGACGAAGGTATATTCAGTTTCTGATTAAGTGACAAATAGGATGACTGAGGTCACTTAACTTTTTGTTGATCTAAGAGTATGTCTTCTACTTTCTGGCTTTGTATATTATGTGATCAAAAGTATCCGGACACCTGGTTGAAAATGACTTACAAGCTCATGGCACCCTCCATCAGCAACGCTGGAATTCAATATGGTGTTGGCCCACCCTTAGCCTTGATGACAGCTTCCACTCTCACAGGCATAAGTTCAGTCAGGTGCTGGAAGATTTCTTGGGGAATGGCAGCCCATTCTTCATGGAGTGCAGCACTGAGGAGAGGTATTGATATCGGTCGGTGAGGCCTGGCATGAAGTCGGCGTTCCAAAACATCTCAAAGTGTTCTATAGGATTCAGGTCAGAACTCTGTGCAGGCCAGTCCATTACAGGGATGTTATTGTCGTGTAACCACCCCACCACAGTCTGTGCATTATAACAAGGTGCTCGATCATGTTGAAAGGTGCAATCGTCATCCCCAAATTCCTCTACAACAGTCGGAAGCAAGAAGGTGCTTAAAACATAAATGTAGGCCTGTGCTGTGATAGTGCCACGAAAAACAGCAAGGGGTGCAAGCCCCCTCCACGAAAAACATAACCACACCATAACACCCCCGCCCCAAATTTTACTGTTGGCACTACATACACAGCCAGATGACGTTCACTGGGCATTCGCAATACCCACCTCCTGCCATTGAATCACCACATTGTGCACCGTGGCTCATCACCCCACACAATGTTTTTACACTGTTCAATTCTCCAATGCTCACCCTCTTTACACCAAGTGAGGTGTCATTTGGCATTTACCGGCGTGATGTGTGGCGTATGGGCAGCCGCTTGACCATGAAATCCAAGTTTTCTCACCTCCCATCCAACTGTCGTACTATTTGCAGTGGATCCTGATGCAGTCTGGAATACCTGTGTGATGGTCTTGATAGATGTCAGTTTATTACACATTACGATCCTCTTCAAATGTCGGCGGTCTCTGTCAGTCAGCAGATGAGGTCAGCCTGTAGGCTTTTGTGCTGTACAGGTCCCTTCCCATTTCCACTTCACTATCACATCGGAAACAGTGGATCTAGGGATGTTTAGGAGTGTTGAAATCTCGCTTACAGATGTATGACACAAGTGACCCCCAATCGTCTGACCACGTTCAAAGTCTGTGAATTCCACAGAGTGCCCCATTCTGCTCTCTTATGATGTCTAATGACTACTGAGGTTGTTGATATGGAGTACCTGCAGTAGGTGGCAGGACAATGCATCTAATATGAAAAACATATGTTTTTGGGGGTGTCCAGATACTTTTGATCACATTGTGCAGGTCAGCATGAATTGATTAATTATACTATGTGACTGCCCTACATTCACTGACTATATTTTGCTAATACACTGAAGCACCACAGAAACTAGTATAGGGATGCATATTTAAATACAGAGATATGTAAATAGGCAGAATATGCCGCTGCAGTTTTCAATGCCTGTATAAGAGAACAAGTGTCTGGCACAGTTGTTACATTGTTTACTGCTGCGACAATGGCAGGTTATCAAGATTTAAGTGAGTTTGAACATTGTGTTGTAGTTGGCGCACTGGCACACAGCATCTCCAATGTGGCAATGAAGTGCAGATTTTCCTGTATGACCATTTCACGAGTGTACTGTGAATATTAGGAATCTGGTAAACCATCAAATCTCTGACATTGCTACGGCTGCAAAAAGATCCTGCAAGATCAGGACCAATGGCGACTGAAGAGAAACATTCAATGTGACAGAAGTGCAGCCCTTCCACAAATTGCTGCAGATTTCAATGCTGGGCCATCAACAAGTGTCAACATACGAACCATTCAACGAAACATCATCGATATGGGCTTTCAGAGTTGAAGGCCCACTCTTGTACCCTTGGTGACTGCACAACACAAAGCTTTACACCTCACCTGGACCCATCAACACCAACATTGGACTGTTGATGACTGAAAACATGTTGCCTGGTTGGACAAGTCTCATTTCAAATTGTATCAAGCAAATGGAAGTGTACGGGTATGGAGACAACCTCATGAATCCATGGACCCTGCATGTCAGCAGGGGACTGTTCAGGCTGGTGGAACCTCTGTAATGGTGTGAGGCATGTGCAGCTGGAGTGATATGGGACCTCTGATACATCTAGATACGACTCCTAACAGTTGACATGTATGTAAGCAACCTATCTAATAACTGCATCCATTCATGTCCATTGTGTATTTTGACAGACTTTGGCATTTCCAACTGGACAATGCGGCACCCCACACCCCACACATCCAGAATGCTACGAAGTTGCTCCAGGAACACTCTTCTGAGTTTAAACACTTTTGTTGGCCACCAAATTCCCTAGGCATGGGCATTATTGATGCCTTGCAACATGCTGTTCAGAAGAGATCTCCACCTCCTCGTATTCTTATGGATTTATGGACAGCTCTGCATGATTCATGATATCAATTCCCTCTAGCACTACTTCAGACTTTAGTCGAGTCCATGCCATGTCATGTTGTGACACTTCGGCATAGTTATGGGGGCACTACATGATATTAGGCAGGTGTAGCAGTTTATCTGGCTCTTCAGTGTATTTCTATGTTTTCCTTTAGCAGTGCGTATTTGTTCTTCGTTTTTGTACATTTCTGGTAACAAATGGCATTGTTAGTATGGCACTCTTGACACAACTATTATGACAATTGTTTGTAACCTTCAAATATCTTTTTATGTTTATGGTAATGTATACTCTTTGTTAAATTGGTATGCTATTAGTATATCACTTCTGAAGGATTATGATCCCATTTATGACATGAGTTACCCACCTAATGGGTTATACTTATTCTTACTGTTCCACATCATTGTGACTACAATAATTTCTGATTACCTTCAATCAATATGTTTCACATACTGAGTTTAATAGTTATTGTGTCACTGGACAGTACTTTTTTCCAAAAAAGATCTTTAAATTGAGTTAAACCTTTTCAGTTGTGTATGTTAGCATGAACTGGATATTTACAGTATGGTGTTTACCCCATTCTGACAACATTGTTATGTTTTATTGTAAAGATGCCATGATGATGACAAAGAATATTATTACAGTAGAGTAATGAAGTATGTAAAAAAGTTAAGTAATGTAGTTTTTAATGTTTATTATTTTGTCTTTCTGAAAAATGTTTGGTTGGAGTACAATTTTGTTATGAGATGTATGATTAATGTCATCTTCATCTTAGATACGAATGTAATTTCATCTTAGTCCTTGATCTTTGAACTGTTTACTATGAGTTCTGGCCCTGTAATTAGATTAGATTAGATTTACTTTATTCCAATTGATCCGTATTGAGGAGGTCCTCCAGCATGTGGAATATGTCAGAAAAACAACAATACATGACAAATATTTACAACTAAAACGAATAAGCTAATGTACCATTCCACAGGTCCCAAGTGGAATGATCGTCATTTTTTAATGAACAATATATGAAAGTCATTTTACAAATACTAATGCACTGAATTTAAAATAAAAAAGTTTTTTATTTATTTATAAGGTAATAAACATGTAATACAACTACTATAATACTTATTTACAATGAACACATTACTGCACTGAAATTGTGCAGAAGTTATATTGTACTTATACATATATACACAGAAATCAATTGGTTTTACTGAGAAATTCATCAATGGAGTAGAAGGAGTTGGCCACCAATAAATCCTTTAGGCTTCTCTTAAACTGAATTTCATAGGTTGTTAAGCTTTTTATGGCTGCTGGCAAGTTATTGAAAATGTGTGTTCCTGAATTATGCACAGCTTTTTGTACAAGACTAAGTGACTTTAAATCCTTGTGAAGATTATTCTTGTTTCTAGTATTGATTCCATGAATTGAGCTGTTGGTTTGAAAAAGTGATATATTTTTAATGACAAATTTCATTAAGGAATAAATATATTGGGAAGCAGTAGTTAGTATACCTAGTTCCCTAAACAGGCTTCTGCAGGATGTTCTTGAGTTCACACCACATATAACTCTTACTGCATATTTTTGTGCCCGGAAAACTTTAGCTTGGCTTGATGAATTACCCCAAAAAATAATACCATATGACATTATTGAGTGGAAGTAAGCGTAGTATGCCAGCTTTTTCATTTTTATATCACCTATGTCTGACAAAATTCGCATTGCAAACAGAGATTTGTTAAGACACTTCAGCAGTTCTGTGGCGTGCTCCTCCCAGTTGAATTTATTATCAAGCTGTAATCCCAAGAATTTAACACTGTCCACTTCTTCTATCTTCTTGTCATTGTATGTTAGACATATACTCGTGGGACATCCCTTACAAGTTCTGAACTGCATGTAGTGTGTTTTTTCAAAGTTTAGTGACAAAGAATTGGCTAGGAACCAGTGATTAATGTCCACAAATATTTTATTGGCTGATCTTTCTGAGACTAAACTTGATTTGCTATTTATTGCAATGTTTGTACCATTGGCAAACAAAACAAACTTGGCATCTGGTAATGTTACTGATGAAAGGTCATTGATATACACAAGAAAAAGTAAGGGCCCCAAAATGGAACCATGTGGGACCCCACATGTAATTAGTTCCCAGTTGGATGATGCCTGATAGCTTGATACATGTCTCTTTCCTAATAACACCCTTTTTTTTCCTGCCAGAGATATAAGATTTGAACCATTTTTCAGCATTTCCTGTTACACTATAATACTCTAATTTACTTAAAAGGATATTGTGATTTACACAGTCAAATGCCTTTGACAGATCACAAAATATACCAGTTGCCTGCAATTTTGTGTCTAATGAATTAAGCACATTTTCACTGTAAGTGTAGATAGCGTTCTCAATACCAGAACCTTTTAGAAATCCAAACTGTGACTTTGACAGTATGTTATTTGAGATAAGATGGTTATAAAGCCGACTGTACATTACTGTTTCGAAAATTTTTGAGAATGCTGGCAACAGTGAAATTGGACGGAAATTTGATGCTATTTCTTTATCTCCCTTCTTAAACAGTGGCTTAACTTCAGCATATTTCAGCCAGTCAGGAAATATTCCACTGATAAATGACTGGTTACACAGATAGCTTAATATGTTACTTAGCTCAGAATCACGTTCTTTAATTAACTTTGTTCATATTTCATCATACCCACTAGATGTTTCTGATTTTAAAGATTTTATGATGGACATTATTTCTGTTGGGATAGTGAAAGTCAAATTCATATTATGGAAGTTGCTTGAAATTTCTGGTCTGAGGTATTCCATAGCAGCATCTACCAAACCTGCCAACCCCATCTTTTCAGTAACAGTTATAAAATGTTTATTAAAAAGTTCTGCAACACTATACACATCTGTCACCAATATATCATTTACTCTTAATGCTATTTGTTCCTCTTCATGTCTGGTTCTACCAGTCTCCTCCTTCACTATATCCCATATTGTCTTTATTTTGTTATCTGATATGACTATCTTTTCCTTGTAATATATTTGCTTTGACATCCGTATTACAGTCTTTAATATTTTGCAGTATTTCTTGTAATGTGCTATAGCATCAACATCGGAACTGTTTCGGATTGACAGATACAGTTTTCTTTTTGTTTTACAAGATACCCCTATTCCTTGAGTAATCCACGGCTTTTTTGTAGACTTTGCTCTAACCTTGGTAAGTTTTGGGGGAAAACAGTGTTCGAATAAGGTAAGCAGTTTATTAGCAAAAGTGTTATATATTTCATTCATGCCATGAGCACAGTAAACATCAGTCTAGTGAATGTCTCTGAGGAGTGTCCTAAAATAATCAATTTTTGGCTTATTGATTACCCTCTTAAGCTCAGATTTAACAGATTTTATATCCTGTTCAGTATTAATGCCAGTATATGTCTCATGTTGGTTGTCTTCAGTTAGTTGCTCTTCATACAAATATACTTATGAAGTTCAAAATGAATGATACTTTTGGTTTTGGTGTGTAATGTTGGCTGCGTATTAATTTTTCAATGAAAGTTACCTTTCTGTTGTCACATTTTAAATAATCTTGTGACATTGTAAGTCATTTTCCTCTGGATTTTGAATGATTTTTGATTTTGTTTCACGCAGGACCATGAATGTAGTTTGTGACCAAAATCAGTCAGAATAAAGTATAAAGTTAGTGTTTGTGTGTCATGCAATTTATAAAGTATTTACAACATGTTCACTGCTTTAACAAGATCTCTTAGATTTTCTGCACCACAAGTCAAATGCCTCAGATCATCACAGGCCATCACATATCACTTGGGGAGCTGCTGTTTTGGCCTCATCTTTCAGTCTGCAGCAGAATTGGCTGCCATGAATTGTGGTGGGCCATAAATATCAGCATCTGCATATGATGGATGTCAGTCTGGAGCAGCTAACCCATTATTCTAATCAGCTGCACCTGTGACCTGTTGGATCCACAATGCCACCATCTCTGCAGCAGTCAGGCAACAGGGGTCAGCCATGGTATTTTCCCAGTAGGAGGCTTCCAATGGCGGTAGCATGCACATCTGCTACCAGCCCCACCACACTCTCTGCTGTCCTCCTTTCACCCCATAAAACTGGGTACCTGCAGTTTCCTGATGCAGAGCCAATGGACTTGCAACCAGTGCCCTCTTTTCCCCACTAGCCCATGGATGAGTCCTCACACCCAGCTGATGCCAACAGGCCAGTGATTATGCCACCCTCCATAATTTACTGTCATACTGGCAGAACCAGTCAATTGGCATTGCCTACTCTGACGGTCCCACTGCTGTGAACTCTTGCTCCTTCTCCAGTTTTGCAACAGAGGTTGTGGCAGAAACATGGCCATTTTCAGATCTACTTGGCCTGTTCAGGTGGAAGGGATTTAGTATCCCTGCCAGTGGAGACAAAGATGGATGAAGGAGGAGGAGATTCGTGTTTAATGTCCTGTCAACAATGAGATCATTAGAGATGGAGTGCAAGCTCAGAATGAGGAAGGAAATCAATCGTGCCCTTTCAGGGGAACAATCCTGGAATTGCCTGAAACAATTTAGGGAAATCACGGAAAACCTAAATCACGATGGCTGGACGCAGATTTGAACCATCATCCTCCTGAATGTGAGTCCACTGTGCTACCCTCTGCCCTACCCTGCCCAGTAAATATGGATGGAGATGAGCTGGTGAGAGTCTCCCAGAAGAATAGTGTCAAGCTATCATGGAGCATTGTATGTGCAGAACCACTGATCCATGTGTTTACTTGTCAGAGGTGGTAGGCTGGGCCCATCCCATCAGCCAACTCAGACTTAGCCTTCACACCATGCTATGCTCTTAGTGCCATGTGATAACAGCTCAGTCATTCACACTGGTCGTGTTTCGTGCTTTCCTCCATGCCCATCTCTATGTAGCAGTTGAACTCTCTGCTCCTCATAGACTGACCCGCATGTTGAGTTTGTTTTCCGCTCTGGGATCCAACTCCCTGGCTTCTGTAGTCACGCCAGAGCCACTGTCAGGTGGAGTAGCTACATTTGCAATTACAGGTTGATTTCACAACCTTGTTATGCCAGGCAGATACAAAGACAATAAATAATAATATTTTTATATCAAAATTCTATTTTATGAAATTGTTAACTCCATAAATAACTCTCCCTCCTACATAGCAGAAAAACAAATCATTATTGACCGGAAGCATGCAGAATTTGCTAGTTTCTTCAGTTCATAAACTCCATACAGTTGGAAACATATTACACAAATTTAGGCAAACTGAGATGCTCTATTAAGTTAAGCATGTAGGTTTTACATTCCACTTTCTTATCATTAACAACTCTTTCAGTAAATAAAATATTACTATTACAAACCCTCATTTAGTTTCCAGCATGTTATTAAATCAAAACACTAAGAAAGGGACTGAAAAACAATTACAAAAATGATGAATAATATTATGATACCAGTATGTGAACTATATTCTGAGGAAGTAATTTATTTGCAGCAGGGCCAGTGTCCAACTCACATATCAGCCGTGTTGCAAACATTATTTACTGAATAGAATAAGACTGCTCTTCTCTAGTGAACTTCTCATGTTCCAGACTTCATCTCTACTGAGAACAGATGAGTAATTCCAAAATGGACAATGCACCTAGACTGGCCTAACCTGGTGCCAACAATCTAAGATGGCCACCCTGGCTCCATGAAGAGAGGGAAATACAAAATGATCCATTTACTGTCGATCTGATAAATTTCTTTCCTCGCAGAGTCCGTATAATCATTGAAGTTGAAGTCCTTTGCATGAGATAGTTAGTAGTGAAGAAACCATATGCTGTGACCTTTTGAAGAGCCAAGGTATCCTAATAATAACAACTCTATTAATTTCATGTTTTATACAGGTGAAATAAATTAATGCAAAAAAAAAAAAAAGTGTAATATGGGATTCCAATGAAACACTCGTCATCCAGTCACCTTCCAGTCTGTTGGCTAACCCTCTGGCTACTCCATCATCATTCAGGTAGTCCTTGCCGCTATTATGCCCTTGACTTTACCTCATCAAGTAAATGCCATTTCCAGGTCTGTCATTTGAAGAAGTAGGTAATGCAGAGTTCTTGAGGATCATTCATACTGAGTATGAAGAAAGTGTAAACTCTTTGAATCATAAATACATTTGAAAGCATTATCTACTTCATGAGGAGTACTTCCCATTCTGTAATGTGATTTGCTCATATATACGATGACAAATAGTTCAAACTGCAACTTTGACAAATTCTTATGCTCTCAAGTTTCCATAGACAACACCATTATCTTGACAGGGTATTTTGTTTCACGGCTTTTTTGTTTTAAAAAGCTGTAAAGGAGATAGAAATACAAGTACATCCACTTTATCTTTAGCTAAGAAATTACATACACCATCCTTTTTAATGAGATCATAGCCTCACAAAATGGGGACATTCATCATATTTTAAAACATGCACAGACATGTCCCACCTGTCTAAGAAGTTTCATTTCCTCCATATGTATTCTCAGTATGTTTTATTATGAAGTTTAGATGAGTTACATGGAAGAAGGTGATGGGGCAGGGTAGTTGCACTATGACTAGTTGGTTCATTTTCACATGCATCTACTCATACATTCATTATAGTACACCATTGCCAAGGTATCTGCAAGTCAGCTGTTTCATCTTTGATTTCTTCTTAATATTTCCTTCTTAAGATGCTCCTTCTGGGGTAAGATGGAGCAGTTACTGTCAATGATGGTTCTGTTATCACTTTTTGCTATGAGGCAGGTGAAATTTGAGAAACATTGACATATACCATTCTTCGACTTCAACTTCAGCATAAAATAACCACTCACAGACAGCAGGTGGCAGCACTAGCAGTGGATGGTAAAGAAAGCATGTCAGGAGGATGCAGAAAACAGTGCAGTCATTGTCATAATGTGGAAATGGAGTGATTTATCTGACATCCAAAAGAGCATTATCATTGACTTCCAGGCCAAGGATGGAAACATCTTAGATGTGGAGGTGGCCCTGCCTGTGGCTATCAACAATGTAGGGTGCAGTCATCTGCAAGTTGTGACCCACATCAGCACCAACAACGTCTGTTGCATGGGTTCAGAGACCATCCACAGTTCATACGGACAGCTGGTGGAGGTGGCGAAAGGTACTGGCCTTGTGTGCGGGGTGCAAGCAGAGCTTGCAGTTTGCAACATTGTTCCCAGAGTTGATTGGGGTCTGTTGGTTTGGAGCCAAGTAGAGAGTCTCAGCCAAGGCTTCATTGACTCACTGATTGTCTTGGCTGCATATTTCTAGACCTGTGTTATCGGGTGGGGATTTGTAGGACACCCCTTGATAGGTCAGGGGTGCACTACACAAAGGAAGCAGCTACTGGGCTAGCAGAGTACTTGTGGAATGCACATGAGGGTTCTTTTGGCTAAGCAGTAATTTGAGATACTCTCATGAACATTCGCCAGTTGGTACATAGCAAGGGAAGTTAGACTGCATTCAGAGTAAAGACACATTGACAGTGAAAATTTTATCAGTAAATTGTTCAAGTATTTGTAATGAAGTTCCTGAATTTACTGCCATCCAGGAAAGTTTTCATGCTAAAATTATTCTTGGGACTGAGAGCTAGCTGAAACCCAAAGTCAAAAGCTCTGAGATATTTAGCAAGTCATGGAACATATATCGGAAAGGTAGATTAGAGGTCATAGGATGGGGAGTGTTCATTGCAGTTTAACAAAAATATTGTCTCTATTGAGGTCAAAGCTGAATGTGATAGTGAAGTTATCTCGTCACATATAACAAGTGTAGGTGAAACATAGTTAACTGTTGGACGCTTTTACCAGCCACCTGATTCCACTGTGACAGTTCTAGGGTCATTCAAAGAAATTCTACTGTCAATAGTGTGTAAATGCCCACATCATCCAATACTAATTGGAGGCTACTTCAACCTACTGACTACAGAATGAGATGTCTACGGGTTCATCGCTGGAGGTACAGACAGACCGTCATGCGAAGCACTTTTGAACATGCATTCTGAAAACTGGCTTGAGCAGCTAGCTTGGCAGCCCACATGCAATGGAAATATCTTATAATATGTAGATACAAATAGGCTAGCCCTTATCAACAATGTCAGCATATAAAAGGAGATTAGTGATCATGGCATCATTATAGCAACTATGATTACAAAAGTTAATAAACCAATCAAGAAGACTACAAGACTGTTTCTGCTAGAAAGAGCTGATAAGCAGTTGTTAGCATCTCACTTCGACAGTGAACTGACATCACTTAGTTCCAATAAGATGGACATAGAGGAATTATGGGCAAAGTTTAAGCAGATTGTAAATAGTGTCCTGGAGGGATAGGTGCCTAGTAAGTGTATTAAGGATGCAAAAGACCCACCTTGGTTTAATAAAAAAAATTGGAAAATGCTGAGCAAGCACTTTCTTTTTATTTATTTATTTACATGTCAAGTTCTGTAGGACCAAATTGAGGAGCAAATTGCCAAGGTCATGGAACATGTCAGTACATGAAATTACAGCATAAAAGTAATAACAGATAAAATTAAATGTTTATGAACCCGAAAAAAGTCAATCCATAAGCTTAAGTAAATGCTATCAACAATACAAGAATCAGCTTAATTTTTAATGCAACTCCTTGACAGAATAGAAGGAGTGACCCATGAGGAAACTCTTCAGTTTTGATTTGAAAGCACGGGGATTACTGCTAAGATTTTTGAATTCGAGTGGCATCTTATTGAAAATGGATGTATCAGCATACTGCACACCTCTCTTCACAAGAGTTAAGGAAGTCCGATCCAAATGCAGGTTTGATTTCTGCCGAGTATTAACTGAGTAAAAGCATTTCAAAAGAGAATGTACAAATGACAACAAGCAAAGGTTAGAAGAGATTCACGCATCCGTGAAAAGATTTATGTGCAAAGCATACAACAACTACCACTATCATACCTCAGCAAAAGATCAGGCAGAGAACCCGAGGGTGCTATGTAAAATTGCTACAGGGGTCTGAGTTTCTGTCCAGTGCCTGATGTTGCAGTTGAAGATAGCAAAACAAAACTTGAAGATTTAAATTTCACGTCCAAGAAATTGTTCATGCAGGAAGAAATTGTTCATGCAGGTCAACCATACAAACATACCATCATTTGACCATCAAACAGACACCCATATGAACGCATAGTAATAAGCATTCTTGGCATAGAGAAACAACTGAAAGATCTGAAAGCAAGTAAGTCACCAGGTCCAGATGGAATCCCAGTTCAACTTTACAAAGAGTATTCTACAGCATTGGCCCCTTACATAGCTTGCATTTATTGCAGATCTCTTGCCCAGTGCAAAGTCCCAAGCCACTGGAAAAAAGCCCAGGTGACTACTATATAAAAGAAGGCTAAAAGAATGGATCCACAAAATTACAGACCAATATTTCTAATTTCAGTTTGCTGTAGAATCCTTGAACTCATTCTCAGTTCAAATACAATAAATTTTCTTGAGACTGAGGGGCTTATGTCCATGAATCAGCATGGTTTTAGAAAGCATAATGTGTGTGAAACTCACCTTTCCCTTTCATCATAAGATGGACTGCAAACTATGGGTGAAGGACAACAGGCAGATTCCATATTTCCAGATTTCCAGAAAGCATTTGACACGGTGCCCCATTGCAGGCTCTTAATGAAGGTATGAGCATATGGAATAGGTTCACAGATATATGAGTGGCTTGAAGACTTCTTAAGTTATAGAACACAGTACATTGTCCTCGATGGTGAGTGTTGATTACAGACCAAGATATCATCAGGAGTGCCCGCAGGAAGTGTGATAGGATTGCAGTTGTTCTCTATATACATAAATGATTTGGTAGACAGGGTGAGCAGTAATCTGTAGTTGTTTGCTGTGGTGTATGGTAAGGTGTCTGAGGAGGATACAAAATGGCTTCGACAGAATTTCTAGTTGATGTGATGAATGGTAGCTAGCTCTAAATGCAGAAAAATTTAAGTTAATGTGGATGAGTGGCTAAAACAAACCCATAATTTTCAGATAAAGCATTAGTAGTGTCCTGCTTGACATGGTCATGTTATTTAAATACCTGAGTGTAACATTGCAAAGCGATATGTGATGGAACAAGCGTGCGAAGACTGTGGTAGGGAAGGTGAATAGTTGACTTCAGTTTAATGGAAGGATTTAGGAGGGTGTGGTCCATTTGTACAGGACCACATATAGGACACTGGTGTGACCGATTCTTGAGTACTGCTCAAGTGTTTGGGATCCATACCAGGTCAGAGTAAGAGAAGACAATGAAACAATTCAGAGGTGGGTTGCTAGATTTGTTACCACTGGGTTCAAACAACATGTAAGTGTTACAGAGATGCTTCAGGAACTTAAATGGGAATCCATGGATGGAAGGAAATGTTCTTTTTGAGGAGCACTATTGACAAAGTTTAGAGAACTGGCATCTAAAGGTGACCGCAAAATGATTCTACTGTCACCAACTTACATTTTGCATAAGGACCATGAAGATATAAGAAATTAGGGCTCACACTGAGGCAAATAGGCAGCCTTTTTTCATTTGCCCTATTTGTGAGTGGAACAGGAAAGGAAATCAGCAGTAGTGGTACAGGGTGTCGTGTGCCACACGTTGTATGGTTGCTTGTGGAGTACATAGATGTAGATGTTGACCTGTCTTCTCTGGTTACTTTAACCTGTGGTCAAAGTGAACTTGTCGCTGTATAAATACACATGAAACTTCTAAATTGCATATATTATTGTCTATACCTCTTTTACTACTTGTGAGTAATTACATTGTGTTTCACTGAGAATCTTTGATGTGAATGATGATGGTTGCTATGCACCATCTGGATTTATGTGTGAAATACCCTTAACTGTTCAATATTGTGATTTATCTTCTGTCACAATCAAGGATGTTCCAGATGTAGTGTGCTAAACAAGGTTCTAAGCAGAATTTCCCCAAGTGTATCTGGAAAGTCTGCTTGTATAATGATGAATGGTCAAATTTTACACCTTTGGGCTTAATAAATGAACAGGTGTTAATGTGTCCACAGACTTTCAAATAAATTTTCTTACAAATGGTCATTATTCTGTAACATTTCCAGGACAAGGAAGCTGATAAACTGCTGCTACAAGCTTTTTTAAGTGATTCAGTGCTGCAAACACTTAGCCCATGCCATAAGTAAATGACTTCTTTTAGAAGAGTTCATATTTGTTGATTGTACTTTGAGCCTGTCTGGTCTTGATATTGATTTGTTTGTATTAGTAACTGAGAATATACAATTGCCTTAAAGTTGACACAATGTCTTAAAAACTCATTGAGGTTTTTATTTGTAATTATCACCAGTACTGTGCCCAACTACTGAAAATTATTAGTTACTGGACTCTCTGTTTCATTCATTTTTCAAAATGTTAACTATCTGGCTCTATGATATTTAGATGCTTCTGTTGGTTTTAAGTTAATATGGGCTTCAAAACTATTAGCTCATCCTTGACCTGCCATAAACAGTGTGAGAAATTCAGTGTACAAGCTGTTTAAGGTTTTGAAAGGTGTATCTTGTGAAATTTACTGTATCTCAAATTGTAAACCCCAAAATAGAAAAAGTGCCATCCCTAAATTTACTTATTACTACCAGTATTGCCACCATTAAGTTTGTGCACAATACTTGTTTGTACATTGCTTCAATAACAAACATATGTTTGATTGGAACCTTCTGCTTGCTAAATGAAATCATATGTAGCTTTCTGGTATCAAAAGAAGAGGGCATAATTTGAGGATGTATTCAGGAAATGCCACAGTGCAGCCAATGGAGTCTCCTGTTTAGTACCACCCATATATATTGCAATTAGTCAAAAACTAATATATAATAAGGCATAGAAATAAACAGTCAGGGGCACAGGACATGCTGCAACATTATGATAAGAGTGGCTGTTTTCCTTATATGGCCCTTGCTGGCTTGGAAGCAGCAGCAAATACTGACAATTCTGATTCTGACAATAGTGACTCTTGGTGAGCATTCTCCTGAAATTATAACTTTTTTTTGCAACTGAGTACCTGATGCTTTTGCTAGACCATGTGCCTTAAATATTTTCAGCATTTCTTCCAGCGATGGGCCTGTTAACTAACACCTGTTAAAGTCAAGTATGTTTTGAACTCCTACATCACATATTAATAAGTCAGCAAATGGCACTTCACAGTTCTGACATTTGAACTCATATTTAATGATTTTGTTTGCTCATGATAAAAATTAGTTTCAGCTGATTTGTAATTTGCACAACCATTGTACACATAAACAATTTTCATGTAGATTTTACACCTTTTTGTCTAGGGTTCTGAGTGGAGTCATGTACATAGGTATAAAAGCCTTAAACATGTTCTCATCAAAAATAAAACAAAAAAAGTCAAATACATATCAATTCAAAAAAATTTAAATGTACCCACTCAGCAAATCGTACAAATCATATGATCATCTAACTTCAAGGACTGAACATTTCTGTTACGTAGTGAGTAGCACTGTTCATTGCAAAGCTGCATGACAACTAGTAGTATATTGTAACGAGGCCTTTGTTGTAATAGTTGAAGATCACTTTGTCTTTGAAAAATACTAATGTAATCAAGTAAATATTAAAATAACAACAGAATATAAACAGTAGCTGTTTAACATAATGAGGGAAGTAGCAGCTTATTTAAAAGTAGTGACATTCCTCCTCATTTATTAGGTTATATTTAACTGTTGTAAATGCAATACAGTGATAGTTTATTGTTAATAAAGCGTACAGATCAATTTTCTAAGACTTGCTTCTCTATCTATTAATGTGTATCTGGACTCATACCACATTCCTGATTGTTATCTGTCTTCATGGAGTCTACCTAATATGATGGATGGATGGATGGATGGATGGATGGATTGGATGAATGGATATATAGATTTATGTATGTTTGAATGTATGTATGTAAGTATGGATGGATGGATAAATAAGAAAATATACTGTGAGACATTGACAGTCAGAAGATGAAAGGAGAGAATATAGGCCGTCTGAATTGTCACAGATTCACTGTAAATTGAAGCAGTGAGGAAACTGAGAGATGTTACTCTAGGACAAGTAAGATGTTACATCAGGTGAATCCTAAATTCTAGAGTTCTGGCAGAAAAGGAAAACTTGGTATTGTTATTCACTACTCGTAAGTTGCTGGCTGTCTTGAAGAATTCAAGGGAGTAAAAATAACATAGGAATGGTATGTCAGAAAACTAAGATAACTGATTTTCAGTTCCCAAGTGAATGTCAACACCACCACAACACAAAGTTGCAGCAAGTATCAGATATTTTATGTTGAGGACTCTGCTTCTTATTCCTCAAAGCAAGTTATTATTAATGAATGTCACATGTTGAAATAGATGATTTCCCCCCCCCCCCCCCCCCCCTCACACACACACACACACACACACACACACACACACACACACACACACACACACACACACAGAGAGAGAGAGAGAGAGAGAGAGAGAGAGCAAATAATGATCTTGTTCCCAAAGATTTCTAAGATTATTACCTTAGGTTGCAGTACATACTGGAATGTGGATCCACAGCTGGGTCATCGGTGTATCGCCAAGTGCCACCAACTGTTGTAGACTGCTCAAAAACCACTATGTTGAAGCCATGAACGGCACTCAAAAGTCTTGCTGCACACAGACCAGCAGCCCCAGCTCCCACGATGCACACAGACTGCATCTGAATAATAAAACTAATGAACAGTTGTGTAAACATCAATTTAACAAAATGTGCTGCCTCCTAAAAATTCTCAGTACTTCAATGATGTGCTGTGAACTATTTAAACATTGTGTTGTGGTGCATGCGTGTGTGTGTGTGTGTGTGTGTGTGTGTGTGTGTGTGTGTGTGTGTGTGTGTGTGAATTCTTAAGGGACCAAACTGCTGAGGTCTTCGGTCCCTGGACTTACACACTACTTAAACTAACTTAGACTAAATTATGAAGAACAACACAAACACCCACGCCTGAGGGAGGACTCAAACCTCCAGCAGGAGGGGCCGCACACAGAACAGTGTTTTGTACAGCTGTGATTGCATTACATCAGAGGTAATTGAACTCAAATGTGGGCAGACAGTTGGTGCTCATATGGTGGGCGCTTCCTTAACCAAGAGAGATTAAGTGTTTGGTGTTTCAAGAGGCATTGCATTACAGATTTGTGCCACACACAGGGGAAACAGAAAAGCATCATGCACTCATTCATAGCATGGATGAAAGTGTGTGTTGAGTAATCATGACAGATGGTCTTTGAAAATGATTGTGATGAAAAATGAGATGATGTCAGCTCCAGAAGTCACAGCAGAACTAAATTTTGCACTCACGAACACTGTCAGCACCAAAACAAAACAAGCTGGGAATTGCAGTGCGAGTTGGAATCCCAAAACCATTCATCAGTTATCCAAATGCCTACAGCAGTGAAGTTTGGTGCCATAAAACCTGGACTAAGGAGCAATGAAAGAAAGCCATTTGGTCAGATGAGTCTTGCTTCACACCATTTCCAACTTCTGGCTGAGTCTATGTCCCAGGAGTAAAACCTGGCAGGGGTTTTCAACCCCGCAACAACCTAAAAGTTTCTGTTTATGCTCAATCTATCATTGGCATCTACTCTTTTCCGTCAGGACAAGTTGTTGGCCAGACTTTACAGGGACCAGATTTTCTCTAAAACTGATGTATCTGAAGCCTATTTACATTTCTGTTGGCTGAGGATTCAAAAAGGCCTCTTGTGATTAACATGCTCGTTGGGTCGTACCAATATCAGTGGTTCCCGCTCAGTGTGGCTAGCATCTGTGCAATTTTTCAGTATTTCCTAGAAGAACTGACAATGAACATTCTGGGGTGCATCAACTATCTCAATGACATCATCATGACAGGTGCACCCATGGAAGAGCATTTAAGCAACTTACTCTCTTTGTTCACGGTCTTACCTACTGAAGAACTGAAGTGCATCTTCGCCAAGCCCACTTTTTTCAGCCATCCATTGTGTATTTGGACCTTTACGTCATCATGTCATCACTGTCACAGCTCTGCCTTGCCCTTACAATGTCTGAGAACTCCAAGTGTTTTTAGGGAAAATTACCTACCATCACAAATTTATAACAGGTCAGGCCCTTTTGGCCCATACCCTCCACAAGTTGCTCCACAATAATGGTGCTTTTCTGTGCTCACTGGCCTGCAAGCACACATTTACACATCTGAAATCCAAATTACATTCTTCTCCTTGTTTGGCTACCTTCCATCTTGTCACCACCTGGTCTAGTCTTGGCTACAAATGCCTCTAAGTATGGGCTCAGGGTTGTCCCTACACATCACTATGGCGATAGTTCCAAATGTTTGTATCTTACGCATAAAAAATGTTACACTCTGCTGAAGAGCACTACTGCCAAGTTAGAAAGGAAGTGTTTGCTATCGTCTATGCCTTCAAAAAGAGTCATGTGTTCTTGTATGGATCTAAGTTCCACCGCATTACTCACCACAAGCCCTTGGTTTCATTTTTTAATCCTCTCCTGCACTGGGTATTGTTTCTGTCTCACTAGAACTATGAAATAAATTTTTCCCCTATGATTTCTCCTACTGCACAGCATGCCAACACCAATTTGATGTCCCGGCTTCTGATGGGACCAGATCATTCTTTTGATCAGGATGAGCTCCTTCGTTTTCACTTGAGGCACAACATACTATGGAAGGGTTTCCTGTTATGGGCTCCAGGATCACATCTGTTGATCAGGTTTTGCATCAGGTTGTTCAGAATGGTTGGTGAGGGAGGCATCCAGGGAGTGCTTCTGATCCTTTACATAATCTGTCAGCACTTTTCAGTATTTGATGGTGGTGGACTCTTAGCTGTGGATGGGCTGTCATCCAGGATTGTGATTGCAGCCACACTACAGTGGGAGGTGCTTGGGGATCTCTCATGCCAAGTCATTGGCTCATCAACATGTGTTTTGGTGTGGCATTGACAGTGACCTGGTTTCTCCATGCTAAATTTTTCCCCTATGATTTCTCCTACTGCACAGCATGCCAACACCAATTTGATGTCCCGGCTTCTGATGGGACCAGATCATTCTTTTGATCAGGATGAGCTCCTTTGTTTTCACTTGAGGCACAACATACTATGGAAGGGTTTCCTGTTATGGGCTCCTGGATCACATCTGTTGATCAGGTTATGCATCAGGTTGTTCAGAATGGTTGGTGCAGCATCATGGATGACACTCTGTCTATAGCCTGCACCACAGTGTCCTGGGAAGGCATCCATGTTGATTTCATGGTTCCCTTCCTAAATTCTTACTGGTTGTTGGTTGTTGATGCTTTCTTGCAGTTTCTGTACATTATACATTGTCCTCCCATGTCAGCTGCAGCTACGATTCAGGCCCTCTCCAAAATTTTTCTATTGAAGGATTGCCTTATGACTTGTGATGGACAACAGTCCACAGTTTGTGACTCAGATCTTCCATTATTTCCGTTCTCATCAAGGCATTCATCATGTCACTGCTCCTCTGTTCCACTCCCAACCTAAAGGAGAGGCGGAATGGCTCTTCTGCAAGTTCAATGTTCAAATGAAGAAGTATGACATGGACTATTCTGAGGAAGATGCCTTGAAGTGCTTTTTGAATTCCCTCAGGGATTGCAGTCTGGCCGAAATGCTCCTTGGTCACAAGCTATGTACTCTCCTGCTTCTGCTCAGGCTGTCCCATCAACATCAGTTGGCGCAGCCCTCAGTGCTGATCAGTCCTGGTTCTGCGGTCTAGCCTTGGGGGTTGAGCCACCAAATATGATTCCTGCTACAGTATACAGCTGCTGAGGTCACCACTTCTGTATGGTGCACACTAGTCAAGGGCTGGTGGTGCACCATCACAATCAGCAGTGATCCAGACATGGAGATGCTACCACCATGCGTATCATTGGTCCTCCTTTATGGTACTTTGTGGAAGGGAGGGGGGGGGGGGGGGGCAGTGGAGGCTGGAGGGGAGGGGGGCAATTCCTGATGCACATGTCTGCAACTGTGTCACATCTACATCTACATGGATACTCTGCAAATCACATTTAAGTGCCCGACAGAGGATTCATCGAACCACCTTCACAATTCTCTATTATTCCAATCTCGTACTCCTTTGCACCAGTTCTGCCCCCCGCCCCCCTTACTGATACTTAAGAACCAGAAATATCACCAAGCCACATTCCACATTCAAGAACAAAGGATCTAAGAGCATATACTTTCACATCCATAATTCTGGATGCAGGGCCACCCATAGGTTTTGTGGGCCCCTAGATAACGGTTTTTGAGAGCTCTCCAAGCCGCCTCAGCCCATAGGAGTTAATTATCACAAATATTGATTCTCCTTATGTTGTTTTACATTTAATCAGTAAATAAATGCTGCCTGTACAATGCATTGTCAATAATTTCTTTATCAACTGAATGTACCAAATCTGAACAGATACAAATATTAGTACACACAATAATAACAGCTACTAAACGAAAAATACCTAACATTTAGTGATAAACCTCTGCAGCATACTTCATTATCTTGATTTAAAAAGCCTGGCTGAAATTCTCAGTGTCAGCTGAACAATTATAGACAACTGTAGGTGGAACACTGAATCTTCTATTCTTGCAGTTGATGAAGTTATCCACCACATCACCTAATCTCATTTTAGAAACAAGTTTATGTTCTATTGATAACAGTGCCAGATGATTTAGTTGGCCTATAATGATTTTTAATCAATGCTAATTTACTTAATGCTCTCTCACATAAAGCAACAGTCACTGGTAGGGTACTGAAAATCCTGAGTGCAACACAGAGTTCAGGAAACTTCAACTTATAAATTTCATTTATAAGAAGAGATGAAAGCCCTTTGTTTTTCTGTTGTCTTTGTCAAATCCAGAAAAGTAGCTACACTCACTCACTTAAAATTCACATTTTTTTGATAGCATTATCACTCAGACCATCAGGAAAAGTTCTAATTAATTTCTTTAACATGTCACCATCATCTTAAGTTGTATTTATTCTGAGAATGGCTTCACAGTTTGCACAAATGTATCTCATTTCCTCATATCCACAATCCACCTGAGAACAATCATGTCTATAATTATGTCATAAACCACTTTTTAAAATTGTTGTTCTTCAGTTTCTTGTGGGAGTGTGGCAGCTCCTCCTCTACTATCCTATGAGATTCATCAAAGAAAACCTTCCTTTCTGTTCCTCTCTCTTTTTGAAAAAGATGCCTGAATCCCAATTTCAGAATCCATTTTTTTAGCTCTGCTTAAGAATTCAGGCCGGAGATTTCTTACACCCTTACCTATGGCAATCAAAAAAGCTTTAATATTTCTCATTTCAGTGTCAAGGGAAAAAACTTTTGACTGTAGAATCAAACTTTTTACATTTATAAGGTCTAAAATGGAAGTTAAGGTGGGGAGATAGTTTTCCATCAGTTATAGACACAGGCTATACAAGCAAGGACCAGAATTAAGATGGCAGCAGAAGACAACATTCCTATTACCATGAACCTGCAGTGGTACCTGAATCCCAATTTCAGAATCCATTTTTTTAGCTCTGCTTAAGAACTCAGGCCGGAGAGTTCTTACACCCTTACCTATGGCAATCAAAAAAGCTTTAATATTTCTCATTTCAGTGTCAAGGGAAAAACTTTTGACTGTAGAATCAAACTTCTTACATTTATAAGGTCTAAAATGTCCCTCTAAAATCTGTTTCAAACTTGGAAAAATAATTGATCAGCACAGAACTTGATGCACCATTTCACAATGGTGGTTTGTAACAGACTTGCTGCCCCATACACATTCTCCCATCTCCAATTAATGTCTACCAATGTTTGTCCTTTGGCAACCAAGAAAGGAATAACAGCATGTTGGTTCTGTCTGAATGCATTTGGCAATAACACCACCATAGTTCATGTTTCAACAGTTACCACATGCATGTCAGAAAGACACAAATGTCACACTAATCCAATACCTACAAGTTGGTGCTTATATATCCACAATGGAGTCATGCTACTTTGCATACACACTGCAGCAATGGCCTCAAATGGAAACTTTTTTATTGCCCCTTACATTTTCCTCTTTATTGAAAAAACATACCAAAAAATTGAAATATTCTGTTTGGTCTTAGACACATCTGGAGTAGTGTCACTGACAAATGAGGGGGGAAAAAAGATGAAAAAAATAACAGAGCTGTCTGACTTTCTTCTAACTTTTCCTCTGATATTTATCCTCACACAAAGATAAAAGCTCATTCTGTGCTCTCTGAGATAAATAATGCACTATCTTTTCATGTTTCTCAGAACACTTTTAGCATAAATTGTCTATTCTCTTAAGAATGGGTCATATTTAGCCAATAACCGAATTAACCCCATGAAGGTACCACTATCTGGCTCTCATAACTGGTGGCTATTTCCCATACAAGACTAATTTCATGATGCTAAAATGATACTAATATCTAAAATTCTTTTTAACAGTTTACATAAAAAGTCTCTTTCTTTCAGCAATATTTTCTGGAAAGTAGGATGCACACTGTTACCTACTAGGCTTTGCTAAAAACATCATCATGCCAAATAATTATTTTTATGCAACAAACTATTCTCCTGATAGGAAATAGTAGAGTATAGATCTTTCCAAGTTGTTTTCATGAAGTCAAATCCTTTATCTAGTTTAGCTAACCTACAAGAGGCATCCAGTAAGTAATGCAACACAGTTTTTTTTCATCCAATTTCAGTTGAAATTAGCCCCTATGGTTTCATGAAGTTTTTATATGTGGCAGCGCTATACATAACCTTCAAAATAGGGTCTGTAACAGAAGTGCATTCCAAGCAGAAAGTTGTCATTGAATTTTTTTAGCAGAAAACCGGAGCAGTGGTCCATGGAAATCTTCATTTTGTCCAAAGCTACGTTGGACATCTTCGGAGGTGCTCCTGGTTGTGCTGAGTCTTGCCAACTGACGGGTCAGACATCAAAGAACAGCCTAAATACCGTAGCAAGTGGGTGTGGTCTGGATTTCATGTGATAACAGAGATAAACCTTGTCAAGGATAAAATATAACTATTGATCATAGTATGTCCAGAATAAAAACTTCTCATTGATTCTGTAGCGCCACTGTCCATATATTGCTGAGTTTCATAGCTGCTTCTTTTCTGTTAAAATTATCCCCACGTTTCTAAACTTCGATGGCTTCTCTATATAGCCGTGGATAATAGTTCATCATTGTACATAAAACTTCAGTTTCCGAAAATTTCACTACGTGGTCACCCGACTGAAGAGCATGTTCCGCCCTGGCTGACTTGTCTGTTTTCCCTACTCGGCAAAGATTTTTATGTTCCTTCAGCTGTGTATTCACACTTCTCTTTCAAGTTCCAATGTCAACCCTACCACTTGCAGACAGAGGGGGACATTTATCTTTAACGGAACGATGTGCTTCGCCTATTTTCTTAGTTGGTCTGAACATAGGTCGAATGTTATGTTTCCTTAAAATCTTGTCAATTTGATGAAGGGTACAGAAACCATGATCTTCCATCGCTGTGTCCTATCACTGTCCTTAGGCCTCCTGTTATTCAGTCGCAAAACTCTATCAATTTCCTTACTAGAGTACCCATTCTTCTCAAAAGCCTGCTTTAGATGTTTTAACTCAGTGTCCAGGTATTCTGGCGCACAAATACTTTTGGCTCTGTCCACTAGACTTTTAATTACACCTCTTTTCTGTTGTGGACGATTCAGTGTATATATGGTAGGGTCTACATTGGAACTACAGAGAGAAGTATGAATACACGGTTGAAGGAACATAAATGTCTTTGCCAACTAGGGAAAACAGATAAGTCAGATGTTGCACAACATACTCTTTAGTTGGGTGGTCACGTAGTGAAATTTTCAAAAACTGAAGTTTTATGTACTATGATGAACTATTATCCATGGCTATACAAAGAAGCCATCAAAATATAGAAACATGGGGATAATTTTAAAAGAAAAGAAGAAGCTATGAAACTCAGTAGTGGCGCTACAGAATCGATGAGAAGTTGTTATCCTTGACATACTATGATCGATAGTTATATTTTAGCCTTGACAAGGTTTATCTCTGCTATCACGCAAAATCCAGACCACGCCCACTTGCCATGGTATTTCTTCGATGTCTGACTCATCAGTCAGCAAGACTCAGCATAACCAGGACCACCTCTGAAGATGTCCAATGTACCTTTGGATGAAACATCAGGGATAGAAGAGTTCCATGGACCACGGTCATGCAACCCAGAAGAATTCTTGGCAGCTGGAACATCCAGTCGTGAAAGCCTTCATTGTATGAGAAAACCAGAGTATCATATATATTCACAGCCATAGATCTGGGAGTGAACAAAAGCACGGCGAGTCTTTGGATGAGGCATCTGTCAACATTGCACCAAGGTCATGCAAACCTGGCCAATCTCCCACATGCCAGCTCGCCACAGACAGCTGTGACTCCCGCAGTATTGGAATGTGCAGATACTCTCATTCAAGGTGATCAACAGATCACAGTCAAACGCCTCACTGCTCAACTGAACATCTCTGTTACTAGTACTGACACACTCATCCACCAGTTGGGGTACTCAAAAATGTGTGCCCACTGGGTTTCTCGCTGCTTAATGGAAGATCATAAAGACCAATGAAAGACCACATATGCAGAATTGCTTGCAGGTTATGAGCCTGATTGTGACAATTTCTTGTCAAACATCATCACTGGTGATGAAACGTGGGTTCATGACTTCGAACTGGAAACAAATCGGCAATACATGGTGTGGTGCCACATCACCTATCCTCTAAAGAAAAAGTTCAAAGCCATTGCTCTCAGCCAGTAAAGTCATGGTGATAATCTTCTGGGACTCTGAAGTGGTTATTCTGTTTGATGTCCTACCTTATGGTGCAATGTTCAACTCTGAAGTATATTGTGCTACCCTCAGGAAATTGAAGAAAGGACTTTAGTGTGTTCATTACCACAAACATGCAAATGAACTCCTCCTCCATGATAATCCAAGGTCTCACACAAGTCAGCGAACTTGAGAGTTCACAAAACTTCATTGAACTATTCTTCCTCATCCACTCTACAGCCCAGATCTCGCACCTTCAGACTTCCATTTGTTTGGTCCAATGAAGGCTGCACTCCACAGGAAGCAGTACATGGATGATGGAGAACTTATTGATGCAGCATGACTTTGGCTCCAACATCGACCAGTAGAGCAGTACCTTGAGGGCATACCAGATCTACCAGTAAAGTGGCATAAGGCTCTCACATTGAACAGAGATTATGTTGAAAAATAGGGTTTTGTAAACAAAAGAGTGGGGAATAACATGGTGTACTGGAATCCCGAATAAAACCAATCTGTTTTCAGAAAAAAGATGTGTGAATGTGCCTCATAGCTTGATAGGATTTTTGGCATTGTTCTGAAAAAATAAGCATGACCAACAGAAAAGTTTTTCTGGCTGTCATTACACACTAATTAATCTCCTTTTACATCAAATTTGCTCTGGATACCAAAATATCTGTGTAAGATCCAAACAAACATCACTCACAGACAAAATCATTAAAATCATAGAGATCAACTGCCAAAGCATTTGCAGCAAAATTCCAGTGTTTAATGCATCAGGTTGTGCTATACATAGAGGCTGTTACCCACATAGTTGACTGTATGTGGGGTGCACAAAAGCATTTTTTTAGATTAAGTGCCCCTCAGTCTGGTCCAGATAATGCTCCTGTACGGGATACCGAAGTATCTGAGTAAGATCCAAACAAACATCCCTCACAGACAAAAGCATTAAAATCATAGAGATCAACTGCCAAAGCAGTAGCAACAAAAGCCAGTGTTTAATGCACACCAAAAAAGCAGAAATGCTCACACAATACTAGGAATGGAAAGCTGGTTAGAACCTGAAATTTCTAGCAGTAAGATTTTGCTGGAAAATTGAAGCACATATAAAAAAAATGGGCTAATGGAAAATGGAGGTGATGTATTTGTTGTAGCAGATAAAAAACTCTGGTCGACTGAGATTGAAACTGAAGCTTAACGGGAGACAGTTTGGGCAGGACTCTGTATCAAAGGTGGGCATATACTGGTATTGTCCAGAGATTGCAGTGGCACACCGAAGTTGGCAATGCAAATCGATACCACAGATATTACTGAGGGCTTGCTGCAATCCACAACAGCCAACAGGAGGCACTCCAGAAGACATACCCTCCCTCTCAGTATAGCAGCACCCTTGCACTGAAGTCAGCGTAGTGTCAAGCATGCAAGCGCTCTGCCAGTTCAAAACCTCAGCTACAGCAGTCATCATCTAGAACAGTGACAAAATGGCTCTGAGCACTATGGGACTCAACTGCTGTGGTCATTAGTCCCCTAGAACTTAGAACTACTTAAACCTAACTAATCTAAGGACATCACACACACCCATGCCCGAGGCAGGATTCGAACCTGCGACCGTAGCAGCAGCGCGGCTCCGGAGCAGTGACAGTTAAAGTTTCTGATGAAATGTAATTTTGCAAATGTTGCATTTTTTTTACTGCAAGAGAACAGTTCACTGATCTGTACATCAGGTGATGCTTTCATAGTCAATGATAGTTGTAAATTATCCAGCAATCTTGTGGCAAAGAACCGTGTCAAAGTTAAGTAAATCTTTTATTCATCAATGTAATGAAGTGAGCTAATATTTCGTTTGTTCTAGTTTGATGAGCATTCTCCCAGAGCAATCAAAGAACTCACAGTTATGGCCAGATGAAAGTAGTTTCATCAGTTCACAACAAATGGCAATGATAATTTGGGCTTAATCTGCTCCATCTTCCTGCCTGTGTGTGAGTTGTGCATATTTTTATTGTTGTCCCTATTGTACTCTCTTGTATCTGTGTGGGTACTAGTTTTCAACATGTTTGAGATGTCACAGGATATGTCTTTAACCAAACTTGCACAGTTTCAGGCATGGCAGATAGAAAGCCTGCTGCTCACTGTTCGACAACTGACACCCTTAGTACAGAAAGAAGCATCACTGTTGTTAGTAACTGTTCCAAAATTCTGTCCATACCACAGCCAAGATGAAGAATAGTCAGACTACAAGGAACAATTAGAGGTGTACTTCATCGCCTACAAAGTAACAGGTATGGAGTGATGGAGTGCAATGCTTACTTATTGTCCACCATTTGGTCCCATGGTTTATCAACTCTGAGTGAAACTGTGAGCCGAAACTGTTCCTGCGTAAGTCATACACAATGAAAAAAATGAAATGGTTGTGTGGCGTTGCTGGCCGGGAGGCCCCATCTGGGGAAGTTTGGCTGCAGGACTGAAAGTTTTATTTCAGGTGATGCCACATTGGGTGACTTGCATATCGGTGGTGATGAGATGATGAGGACAACACAGTACCCAATCCATAAGTGGAGAAATTCTCGAACCTGGCCGGGAATCGAACCCGGACCTGCTGCATGGTACAAAAGCTTAACTAAGCAGGTGGACATTCACATACAATGATCTTGTGAAACTGCAAGATGAGTATTATGCCTGCTGCACTGTTTAAATCTTTTCTTCTGAAGCAGCAGCCTGCTCAGACAATTAGTGGATAGAGGAACTCGGAGGTCTTACCAGACACTTCAAGTTTAAGTGCTCATGTGGAATTAATTATAGTGACATCATGTTACATGGTGCTATTACTCAGAATGTGTTAGACACATTCATTTGCACTGCAATTCTCAAACTATCAGACCCTGATTTAAAAACATTTCTGTTCATAATCGAATTCAAATAAAATGCGGACTCAACTGAGGTTGATTCTGAGCCTCCACATATTTCTTTTGTTCGTAGTGCATCAGACATTGAGTCTCATGTACAGAATAATGTTGAAGTAATTAAGAATAGTGATAAGACAAACAGTAAGCACAGCAGAAGTAAAAACTTTCAGTCTCATAGTAGATAACAAGTGTTACAAAACTCTGGGAGAAAATTGTATTCTTGTATTCTCAGTGTTTTTCACTGCGTGATCAGAAAGATTGTGTTGTAATGCTAGTTGCTTTCATTGTGGATGTGAAGGTCACATTCAAATTGTATGTTTATGAAGCAGGCAGGGCAAGGCCGACAGCCACCGTTGTGGTAATGAGTGGTGGCCACAGCTTCACTATCAGCAAGTGTTCACAGTGCAGGTGACACCTTTCACTAAGGCATGAGCCAAACCAAGCACTTCTGCATCACACAATTCTTCCACTGCAATACACAGCTGAGTGAACAAACGTTTTGTTCATTTAAAAGTGGAACATAAGACAATTAAGTTGCAGTTGGACACTGGTGCTTCTGTTTCCCTGAGAAATAAAAACACACGACAGAATCCATAGCCCACTGCTACAGCAGTCTACTTCTATTTTGTCTGCCTACAACGGACAAGAAATTCCAATCCCTGGCTTGTGTAGTTCACCATAAACTTTCTAGAGAGTGACAAAGTGTGTTTCTTTTCATTTACTCAAGTCTAAAAATAGTGCAAACATATTGGGTTACATTTATTCGATTTTTTCAACTTATGCACTAAAAATGATGTGTGGCTCACACTAATGTTTCTGACTTGTGTAGTAAGTACAAGGAACTCTTTGAACCAGGTAAATGAAGGGAAAAATGCTTTGAAGTGCACATCACTGTGAAGGACAATGCACAGCCATGATTTTTTCACATAAGACCTGTTTCCTATTCATTACGTGAGCAAGTTGGTCATGAATTGCAAACATGCATGGCAATGGGGTTGTCCAATCAATTTCAGCTAGGTAATGGACAGCACCCTTGATTATTGTGAAAAAGCCTTCAGATGGTTTATCTTTGTGTGGTGATTTTAAGGCAACAGTAAACCCACAAACTGTCATGGATTCTTTTCCTCTTCCATGTCTGGAGGAACTGATGGAGAGACTGGGACAGGGCAGGCATTTTTCAAAAACAGATTTGCGAGAGGCATATGTACAGTTACTGCTGGACGAACAGTCCAAGCAATACTTTGTGATAAACACTCACTCAGGTTTGTTTCAGTTTTGAAGATTATCATCTGGAAGTGTTCCAGCTCCTGCACTTTTTCAGAGGTTCCTGGAACAGTTAATAGCAAAAGTCCCTTCTCATAGTAACTGTCTGGACGTTACTCCTGCTAAACATTTACCAAATTTACACTATTTGTGTCAAGTTCTTTCTGCTGCTGGCTTAAAGTGCAACAAGGAAAAGTGCTCCTTCTTCCAGGAAGAACTGAATTATTTAGGTCATATAATAAATGCACAGGGTACACACCCAGTACATTGTCCTTGGCTTCTGCCAGCACCCCATAACATTAAGGAGCCCCAATAACTCAAGGCAAAGCTCACCTATTACACAAAAATTATTCCTAATATTGTTCAAATTGCTGCTCTGCTTAACCAGCTGCACCAGAAAAATGTTCCTTTTGTGTTGTCCAAGGAATGCCAGTCTGCATTTCAACAATCGAAAGTGGCACTGTTATGTTATAGATGTTTGATTCACTTAATTGCTTTTGCCTCAAAAACTCTTAGCAAAGTGCAGTGTAGCTAAAGTCAACTTGCAAAAGAGGCACTTGCTGTCATCTATGGTATTACAAAACTTCACCAGACGTTCAATCTGCTGGCATATCATCAGCCTCTGATGGTCTTGTTCAATTCTGCCAAGCCTGTCCCACCTTGGACAGCACAAAAACTGCAGTCTGAGCTCTGATATTGTCTAATTATCAGTATGAGTTGTCGTACAGAACCACTGCATGCCATTCAAGGTTGATGTGTTGTGTTCATTACTGGTCAGTACTGACACAGCATTTGATTCGTATGAGGAATCATGTTTTCAAATTGATTCTCAGGATACTGAAGGTCTTCAGAATTTTCCTGTCGACATTTGGTGTGGTGCAATGGCAACTGGTTCTGACAGAGCTCTTCAAATTCTTTTGCAATACATGTGCCATGGGTGGCCACACTGTTTGAAAGAAATTCCCTGCCCAGTGGTGCTATACGATTTTTCACACCTTCACACACTTTTCACATGATCAGGTGTTCTGCTATTGCATATGCAGAATCATGACACATGGGTTGTGATTCACCCATCCCTACAGCAGGAAGTTCTTTCTTTATTGCACAAAGGTCATTGTGGCACAGTTCACACGAATCAACTCGCGTACCATCATTGTACATGGCAGGGCATGGATGCTCAGATTCAGCTAATGACCACTTGTTGAGAAGTTTGTGCAGAAAATACGTCAGCTCTGTTGCAACTCTATTTTGAGTGGCCACATCTGTATGGACTGTGGCAGCACATTCATATATTTTGTGGATCAATTCTGGAACATGTGATGGTTGTTATTGTTCACGTCATGTAAGGCGGCGGCTCGATTTTCAGCCATTCTGCACATACCCCTCCACTAGCCACTGGTAGCCAATAATATACATTCCCTTTCCGAGTGGCTAACAGAGAGTTACAGCGAGAGTGTGAGACTCTCGCTCCTACATGCTGCACTGTTGCCACACTTCGCAACAACCAAATTTTTCAGTCAACTGTCAGTTTTCTTTTTTTTGTTTGTTTCCTTTTTTTTCTTGCAGCAGTATAGCTGTGTATGTGTAGATGTAAAAGTTTAAGTGTGATTAAAAGTAAAGTCAGGTGACGGCAATAAATGTGAAGTGCTTCACAACCAGGCAAGGGGCATTATTTACCGTATTTATAACTTCTTCAAATGTGAATTTGAAAGCAGATTTCTTTCTGTTGATATCTGAAAACACATGAGCAGACTCCAGAACCATGTGGTGTCAGCAAGAGAACTGTAAACGAAAGTGTCAGAGCTGTAGGAACCATAGAAAAAGTTGGTTTTGTGTCGCCTTGAAAGTATCAAAATCGCAAGGAACCTGTAACATAAATGGATAGTTTTAACGACGACTTAAAAAAGTGCTCCATGTGAATGATGAATGGCCAACATCACAAAAACATGTTACAGTTATGCAGGCTTCAATGGTAAGAGCTTTGTCAATGTGAAGAATTTTAAAGGACGTTGGTCCCAGATATGTTAAGAAGAGAGTCTTTAGTTCAAAGAAGTGCCATAGGTGCAGCACAAACTATATCCCACATAAGGATTCACAATACAAGAGAAGGAGGTAGTTCAATAGTGTATTACCGTGATGAAACATGGGTCAGTTGGAATCATTCCAGGAAGATCTGCTGGAAAATGAGTACTGGCAGTTTTAAAGTTCTCATAGGAATTGGTCCTCATATAATTATTCTGCATGCTGACTCTTCTTCTGGTTTTGTTTCTGGGAATAAACTTGTATTTATGTGTAAGAAAAACAGCAGTGACTACCATTCGGAAATGGACGCTGTCAGTTTCGTGACGTGATTCACAATTCTTGTCATACCTTTACTTCGAAGTCGGTCATTGCCAGTTATAATTCAACTGTTACAGAGTAAACACCAGAAAAGTGGATTTTTTTCCCTGGCTTAAAAATAAAAATATTAAGCAAATATAACCCAGACTAGTGCCGATCTCCTACAGCTTGTTAATTTATACAAGTCACCTGACAGGACATACAAACTTTACTACCTTGCATGTGAATGGGGTCACATAGTTTTGCATTTACCCTCACATCACTGCCAGTGTAGCCCCATGGAATTAAGCTGGGCAGAGGGTTTTAAGGCTATGACATACATTGAATCGTTTGTGCACGAGGCAATAGATGACATCCCAACTTTAGTGTGGGCACAGTCTGTGCAGATGCTAAAGAGCTTCAGAAAGAAGAAGTTGACAGGGAAGTGATGATGGATATAAGCTTTGAACCTATGATTGTAAATTTACAATCAGATTACTCGGAAACAGACTCATATAGAAGTGACGTGGTATTACAATGTAGACTTTTGGTTTTAATATTTATTATTCCCCTCATAGATCTGAACGTATTATACAACGTACCATAGGCAAACAAGCCTGACATTGATTGAAATTGTTTTTAATATTTATCATTCCCCTCATAGAGTTGAACATACAATACAATATACCGTAGACAAACAAGCCTGACTGTTGTCCGCAGCAATGCAGTTCGGCAACATGGACTTTGTTTGCCCCCTCTCTGCTGCCATGCATGCATAGTTCTCATCCCCCCCCATGCCTCCTTTCTGCTCCACCTCTATGCATGGAAGTGCTGTCCTAGGTGACATGGCCTTTAGTGGTAGGTAAGTTTCCTTTTGTTGTCCCCATGACATTCACCACTACTGCAGGTACAGTATTGGCTTTGTCTTCTATTTTTTGTCTTTAAGGTCTTCCTGAGGTCATTATCTCTGATAATGGACCACAAATCACATCAGTTGATTTCCAACTGTTCTGTGCCACCAGTGGCACACACAGCACCATTTCACTCACAGTCTAATGGTGAAGCTGAATGGTTTGTCCAAAAGTTCAAAGGTCATATGGAGAAACTTTGTTGCCCCCACACATGGGAGCAGGTACTGAAAATTTTTCTGTCCTCTTACCACTCTTTGCCACATGACGGGAAGTTGCCGTCAGAACTGTTACACAGCTGTAAATGCTGTATCCTGTCACATCTCCTGCAGATGCTACAGAAACAAGTCACTCCACAATGTCAGACAAAGTTTCAGCCGTAGAATGAAGTATTTTAGAAAGTCTTTGGCATGCAACAGCATTGGAAGTGTGGAGTCATTACCAAAGATATTGGACATTTGTCTTATGCTGTCCATGGGTCTGCTGGGCTACTGTGGAGCCAACAAAACCAACTGTGCCATGCATACGAGTATGACAGTCATTCTCCCACAGAATCTTTGTCTGAAGACTCAGCACATTGCTGGGATCCTCATTTGCAACTGCAGCTGTCTCTGTGCCAGTCATGGCTGGCACCTTTCATGGTGGTACCCATGGAGATCGACACGCCGCCGCCACTGACGGCACCAGTGCCAGCTCCAGCCCAACTGCCCATACCAATGCCCAGGGACATGACATCCCTAGAATGTCATCCACACCACCTCAGGACATCCCCTCA
Organism: Schistocerca piceifrons; assembly: GCF_021461385.2. NCBI lineage: Eukaryota > Metazoa > Arthropoda > Insecta > Orthoptera > Acrididae > Schistocerca > Schistocerca piceifrons. Next base: position 598,388,376 of record NC_060149.1, on the reverse strand, counting down.
CTGTCCAGCCGACCACAATGCTTGTGTTTCAGGATGCAGGCGTGCACCCTGCATCTGATGTTCCAGGATTCCTGCACACTAGATACCGGGGTATGAGCAGAGAGCCACCATCAGCCATAGTTACCCCTCCCTGCCCCTCATCACCTGCACCCCCATGCAGGTGGTTTGGGGGGGGGAGGAGGGGGAGGGGGAGGGGGAGGGGGAGGGGGAGGGGAAGGAGGAGGAGGAGGAGGAGGAGGAGGAATGTGGTATCATCTAGAGATCGCAGTGCCACACCAAAGTTGGCAACGCAAATTGATACTGCAGACATTAGTGAGGGTTCACCGCAATCTGCAACAACCTATGGGAAACACTTCCAAAGATACTCCTTCTCTCTCAGTATAGCAGCACCTTCACGCTGAGGTCAAGAGCAACTGTGTCAAAGTCAAGTAAATCTTTCATTAATATCTGTAATAAAGTGAACTAATATTCCATGTTTTCTAGTTTGATGAGACTTTTCCCACAGCAATCAAAGAACCACAGTCACAGCAAGAAGAAAATACTTTTTCCAGGCCACAACAATAAATATATAATTGGATCTTTCTATCAACCACCATACTCACCCCCACGTGTAACCCAAAACTGCACAGAAAATCTCAATTGGCTGTTACACAAGTTTTCCAATCATACTGTCATCATCAAGGCAGACTTTTTATCATACAACAATCAACTGGGATAACTACAGTTTTGTAAAGTGGTGGGCAATGATGTCTCTTCGTGGTTGTCCACAATGGTGGTGGTGGTGGTTAGTGTTTAACGTCCCGTCGACAACGAGGTCATTAGAGACGGAGCGCAAGCTCGGGTTAGGGAAGGATTGGGAAGGAAATCAGCTGTGCCCTTTCAAAGGAACCATCCCGGCATTTGCCTGAAATGATTTAGGGAAATCACGGAAAACCTAAATCAGGATGGCTGGAGACGGGATTGAACCATCGTCCTCCCGAATGTGAGTCCAGTGTGCTAACCACTGCGCCACCTCGCTCGGTGGCCACAATGAAACTGATATCAGTGATCAAGGAGATGTTGTAGTAGCAATGATTACCAAAGTGCAAAGATCAACTAAAAGAAGTAGAACAATTTAAATGTTCTGAAAACTATATAACAAAGCAGTAGTGTCATATCCCTTTGTGAAACTTGGAATGTATAGCTCTGGAAAGGAGCATATAGAACATGTGTGGTTCAAGTTTAAAAGTATAGTTGCCTATGGACTGGACAGATGTGTACCTAGTAGACACATATCATGGGAGGGACGATATACAGGTACTGTAAAGCAACTTCTAAATAAACAGAGACTACTACATAGTAGGTGTAAAACAAAGCATAGGACTAATGATCCAGAGATACTGAATGGAACACATTTGGCTCCCAAAATGTCCATGCATTAATCCTTCAATTACTACCTTTGCAGGATCTTCCCAGAATTCCTCTCAAAAAACCCACAGAAATCCTGACCATACTTATGGCTATTATTGGTACCAAAGTTAATGTCTAGACACTCATGGACAAGACAGAAAATGTAATTGGGGGTAGCAAAGCAAAAACAGAAATACTAAATTCCATTTTCAAATGTTCCTTTACAAAGGAAAATTATTAATATTATTCCAGTTTAATTTTCACATCACTGCAAAAATGAGTAATATAGATATTACTGTCAGTGGTGTTGAGAAACCGCTGTAATAACTAAAACTGAACAAAGCTCCAGTGCCCAATGGTATTCTGATGAATTAGCCTCTCTTTTTATCATAATCTACCATAGATCCTATAAGTAAAACACCATGCTCAGTGGTTGGAAGAAAGCACAGGTCAGACTCACCTATATGAAGGGTAGCAGAAGAGATCTGCAAAACTACCATCCAGTCTCTCTGACATCATTTGTAGCAGAATATTAAAAAAAAATATTCTGAGTTCAAATATAATGAGGTATCTCAAGCAGAATTCCTTCCTCTATGCCAATGAACACAGATTCAGAAAACATTGGTTATGCAAAACCCAAGTCTTGCGTTTCTCACATGACACTGTGAAACCTAGTGACCGAGGCAGTCAGGAAAATGCAGTATTTCTTGACTTTTGAATAGCATGTGATTCAGTACCACACCTGCACTTATTACTGAAAATCTGGTAATATGGGGTATCAAATGAAATTTATGACTACATTGAGGACTTTTTAGTCAAGGAAGACATAGCATGTTATTTTGGATCGAGAGTCCTTGACAGATGTAGAAGTAACTTCAGGTGCATGGCTGGTTTAAGGCTACCATAAGAACCACCATCATGGGGAGTCCCAAGCTTGATAGAGCCCTGCCATAATGTGTCAAAATCTGTCCTTACTTAACCTATAGTCTGGTTTCCTGTTAAAAAAAAAAATAAACAAATTCTTCAAATTTAGAATGTTAATAGGCTCCATTCAGACTAGTTCCACTGTCAAGCGCACCTTCATTGTTCATTCTAATTTTCCTTGAACAGGATAGCTTTGATGAATACCATGGTAGACATTCTCCATGTGAGCCTACGACAGTACAGATTTCCATTCTCTCCCAATCAGCCACCAGCTTGTGGAAAAATACCAGAAATATTTGATATCATCAACCAGTGGTGTACAGCTTTTTGTCTACAATGCTGTGTAAAGTGTGGTGTGAAGGCTGAGATTGACAGGTAGCCTGCAGTGACAGCCCCCAACCCTTATGGCTGTCTTGTGGTTTAGCATTACCACTGCCAATCCATGGACTGGATGTGGTGTCACCGCCAGACACCCCACTTGCTAGGTGGTAACCTTTAAATCGGCTGCGGTCCGTTAGTATACGTCGGACCCGCGTGTCGGCACTATCAGTGATTGCAGACTGAGCGCCACCACACGGCAGGTCTAGAGAGACTTCCTAGCACTCGCCCCAGTTGGACAACCGACTTTGTTAGCGATGGTTCACTGACAAAATACGCTCTCATTTGCCGAGACGATAGTTAGCATAGCCTTCAGCTACGTCATTTGCTATGACCTAGCAAGGCGCCATTACCAGTTACTATTGATACTGAATCATGTACCGTCAAGAGCGACGTTCATCATTAATGGATTAAAATTAAGTATTCCACCAGCTACATCTGTTTTTCTAAAGTCTTAATTCTTTGTCCTGTTCCAGACCTTGCGCCAGCCTGCGTGAGCTAAAATGCGTGCCTTTCGGCTTCCTCTAGTACCTGGTGTTGGCTCTCCTGCCAACCCACAACATTGGCAATGAGGCAACACCGCGTTCGTAACTATACTGCCCTGATTTACTTGTGTAATGGCTTCGCCACCATCTCCAGATGTACTGTCCGAATTTTATTGCTTACAGAATCAGCAGACGCAGGCCTAACTGGATGCCCTTGGACAGCTCGTCCAGGGTCAACGTGCAATGCAAAACGATGCGGGCAGCCGCTGCTCCACCGCTAACGCAGCCACAACATGCAGTTGCACCAACTTTTCGTCCTTTTGATGCTGCAATGGAAAGTTGGACGGAGTGGTCATGCCAATTTGGATTCCATCTCGCCGCCTACAGAATTCAAGGTAACGAGCGGCAGCCTTTTTTATTGTCCTCCATCGGGGTGCACACGTACCGTGTGATAGTCAAATTATTTCCCCGATGCGACGTAGCAACTCTGTCCTACGACGAAATTTTGTCTGCATTAGATGCATATTTCAAAGAAGCAGTCAATGTAGTTGCCAAACAGTATACCTTCTTTCGTACAAAATGTACGGCAGGTAAGACTAATCGGGAGTGGGTTGCAACCTTGCAAGGCCTTACTAGGGATTGTGCTTTGGAGTGTCAATGTGTACTCCCTTATTCAGATACTATGGTGTGTGATGCAATTGCACAGAACGTTTCTGATGTTCGTATAAGGAAACAGATTTTGAAACTAGTCAGTCCCTCCCTTCAACAAGTGATGGACATATTGGATCGGCAGGACACACTTGACTTTGCTCAGGAATCATTTGAAACTTCACCACCCGTGTGTCAGGTTAACCGGCCCGCTGGGCGAGCTGCACGGAACAGTAAACAGTCCTCGCGCCCGGCCGCGCCGCTGCCGACAGGCTCTCAGTCACGTGTACCGCGCCGGCAAGTAAATGCAGTGCTAAAATCGTACCCGTGGTGTGCTACTAGACATTCGCGTGAGAATTGCCCGTCACGCCAAGCTATTTGCTTTTTCTGTAATAAAAAAGGACATGTTCAAAGTGTTTGCCAGAAAAAGCTCAGATCGGAAGCTCAAAACCATTCCAGGCCCTTTGCTTTGCGCCGGAATCGGAATCGAACCAAGGATACTCAGGCTAGAGACACTTCGCCCATGGAAATTCATATAGTTCATGCCACTCCGCCCAGTGCCACTCTCTCTAACAGTGACTGTGTTTGTCCCACAAATAGTGTGCGTCGACATCGCCGGAACTCCCGTCAAGTCGCAAGTGATTTTGTACCAGTGTCAGTTCATGCTGCACGAGACGGTCGCTCTTGTCGTCAGCAGGACAGTAAACTTTTTGTGGACTTGGACATTAATGGCAAAGTGATACCAGGGCTGCAGTTTCACTGATCAATCAGGACACTTACAAACTGCTGGGCACACCTCCATTGCGTGCCGCAACTGTTAAGTTAACTAGCTATTCGGCTCACAAGATCCCTGTGTTAGGACAGTGCAGCCTTCTTGCAACATACAAGGGACAAAAAAAACTTGTGTCATTTTACGTCCTTCGTTCTTCTTCTGCAGTGAACTTGTTTGGTTTCGATTTGTTTCAGTTGTTTAACTTGTCTCTAGTAAATCGGGTCCAATCAGTGAACCAGACTGTGTCTTCAGACCGTGTTTCTCGTCTATGTGACGAATTTGCAGACATTTTTGCACTGGGCCTCGGTTGCGCTAAGAACTATAAAGCACATTTGGAACTGAAAGTAAACGTGCAACCGAAATTTTTCAGAGCGCGCAATGTTCCCCACGCATTGCGTGATGAGGTCGCAAAAACATTACACGATTTGGAATCACAAGGTGTAATTGAACGTGTGCAGGATTCTTTCTGGGAATCACCCTTAGTAATTTTGCCAAAACCTTCGGGAAAATTGAGACTTTGTGTGGACTTCAAGGCAACAGTGAATCCACAACTAGTGACTGCAACTTTTCCTTTACCCCGCCCGGAAGATCTTTTTGACAAACTGTGCCTGGGTAAATATTTTTCGAAGTTGGACCTCGCAGATGCGTACTTGCAAATACTGGTGGACGAAGAATCCCAGCGTGTTTTGGTGGTTAACACACATCTTGGTTTGTATCGATTCAAACGATTTCCATTCGGGTGTGCATCCACCCCTGCATTGTTTCAGCAATATCTACAAACTGTTTGTGCGTTGGTCCCTACTGCAGCAAACTATCTGGACGATATTGTGATCTCCGGAAAGACGGAAGAAGAACATTTAGCCAATCTCAGAACATTATTTCAGGTCTTGTGACAAAATGGTCTTCGCTTGCGGAAGGACAAATGTGTGTTTTTTGCTCGTGACTTACCCTATCTGGGACATGTACTCAATGCCCAAGGCATACATCCCAGTCCAGAGCACCTCTGTGCCATACAAGACTTGCCTTTGCCGCAGAATTTGAAGCAGTTACAGAGTGTGCTGGGAAAAATAAATTACCATAACAAATATGTTCCACAGGCCCCTTCCATTTCAGCTCCGCTTCATCGCTTACACCGTAAAGGTGTTCCGTTCGTCTGGACGACGGAATGCGAACGCGCCTTTCACCAGTTGAAATCGGCGTTGCTTTCCAATACTTGCCTTATGCCATTCGATCCCCAGAAGCCCCTTTTGTTGATGGTGGATGCATCGGATTTTGGGATTGGTGCTGTGCTTGTGCACAAAGATGGTTCGCACGATCGCCCTATTGCCTTTGCGTCCAAATTGCTCTCGTCTGTGCAAAGAAATTATTCACAGATCAAGAAAGAAGTATTGGCTCTCGTATTTGGTGTTACAAAGTTTCATGATTTCTTGTATGGTCGTCACTTTACCATCATCACAGACCACAAACCTTTGACATTGCTTTTTCATCCGACCAAGCCTGTACCTCCACGTACAGCGCAGAAATTCATTCGCTGGTCTATTTTCCTCTTGCAGTATCACTACGATATCTTGTATCGGTCCACTGCTAAGCACGGGAACGCCGATGCGTTGTCCAGTTTGCCTGTTGCTGAGGATAGAGCATTCGATTCCTCCGAACTTGCTTGCATGTTCATTGATTCGGAAACCGATGACGTGGTCGAATCATTTCCGATTGATTTTCGTCATGTAGCTACAGTCACAGCTGCTGACCCTGTCCTTACTACCGTTCTGCATTTCATTGCTACGCAATGGCCCTTGTCAAAGTCACGGATTGGGGATCCGTTGGTTCGCCGATTTTTTGCTCACAAGGAGAGACTTTTTGTACAACGTGGTGTTTTGCTGTTGCGTTCTAATAATGATCAGTCCAGGGTCGTGGTCCCACATTCGTTACAGTCCTCTGTCTTACAGCCTCTCCACCAAGGACATTGGGGTATAGTGAGAACGAAACAACTTCCTCGTCAGCACTGTACTTGGTTCGGAATCGATGCCGCGATTACGAATATGTGCTCTTCTTGCATGGTGTGTGCCGAACAACAATCACCACCACTGCAGAAATTCTTTGCATGGCCAAAAGCCACTTCCCCTTGGCAACGCTTACACATCAATTTTTCTGGTCCATTCTGGAATGCTCGATGGTTGGTTGTGGTAAATTCATTCAGTAATTTTCCTTTTTTTGTCCGGATGTCTTCCACGTCATTATCTGCCACCATCCAAGCGTTATCCGCTATCTTTTGCATTGAAGGTCTTCCACAGACTATTGTTTCCGACAATTGCCCACAATTCATGTCCGCAGAATTTCAGTCATTCTGCAAGGCCAATGGTATTCAACATCTGACGTCCGCACCGTTTTTGCCAGTCAAACGGTGCCGCTGAATGATTGGTCAGGACTTTCAAGTCACAGATGTTGAAGTTGAAAGAGTCGCATTCTCGGGAGGACGCGTTATTGCTCTTTTTGTCCTCGTATTGCTCTCAGCCCCGAGATGGTCGCTCGCCGGCTGAGTTGCTTCACGGTCGCCCTCATCGCACCTTGATGTCTTTGCTACATCCGCCGCATCAGGTTCCTGAGAGTATATATACTGAGAAGCTACTGTGAATATCCCTAGATCCTTAAATAAATGTCTGCAGGATGATCTTGGGTGGACTCCAGCTATTATTCTGATTACACGCTTCTGTGCAATAAATACTTTATTCCTCAGTGATGAATTACCCCAAAATATGATGCCATATGAAAGCAATGAGTGAAAATAGGTGTAGTAAGCTATTTTACTAAGATGTTTATCACCAAAATTTGCAATGACCCTTATTGCATAAGTAGCTGAACTCAAACGTTTCAGCAGATCATCAATGTGTTTCTTCCAATTTAATCTCTCATCAATGGACATACCTAAAAATTTGGAATATTCTACCTTAGCTATATGCTTCTGATTAAGGTCTATATTTATTAATGGCGTCATACCATTCACTGTACGGAACTGTATGTACTGTGTCTTATCAAAATTCAGTGAGAATCCGTTTACAAGGAACCACTTAGTAATTTTCTGAAAGACAGTATTGACAATTTCATCAGTTAATTCTTGTTTCTCAGGTGTGATTACTATACTTGTATCATCAGCAAAGAGAACTAACTTTGCCTCTTCATGAATATAGAATGGCAAGTCATTAATATATAATAAGAACAACAAAGGACCCAAGACTGACCCTTGTGGAACCCCATTCTTGATAGTTCCCCAGTTTGAGGAATGTGCTGATCTTTGCATGTTACGAGAACTACTTATTTCAACTTTCTGCACTCTTCCAGTTAGGTACGAATTAAACCATTTGTGCACTGTCCCACTCATGCCACAATACTTGAGCTTGTCTAGCAGAATTTCATGATTTACACAATCAAAAGCCTTTGAGAGATCACAAAAAATCCCAATGGGAGGTGTTCGGTTATTCAGATCATTCAAAATTTGACTGGTGAAAGCATATATAGCATTTTCTGTTGAAAAACCTTTCTGGAAACCAAACTGACATTTTGTTAGTACTTCATTTTTACAGATATGTGAAGCTACTCTTGAATACATTACTTTCTCAAAAATTTTGGATAAAGCTGTTAGAAGGGAGATTGGACGGTAATTGTTGACATCAGATCTATCCCCCTTTTTATGCAAAGGTATAACAATAGCATATTTCAGTCTATCAGGGAAAATGCCCTGTTCCAGAGAGCTATCACACAGGTGGCTGAGAATCTTACTTATCTGTTGAGAACAAGCTTTTAGTATTTTTCTGGAAATGCCATGAATTCCATGTGAGTTTTTGCTTTTAAGCAAGTTTATTATTTTCCTAATTTCAGAGGGAGAAGTGGGTGAGATTTCAATTGTATCAAATTGCATAGGTATGGCCTCTTCCATTAACAGCCTAGCATCTTCTAAAGAACACCTGGATCCTACTATATCCACAACATTTAGAAAATGATTATTAAAAATATTTTCAACTTCTGACTTTTTGTTCGTAAAGTTTTCATTCAGTTTGATGGTAATACTGTCTTCCTCTGCTCTTGGTTGACCTGTTTCTCTTTTAATAATATTCCAAATTGTTTTAAGTTTATTATCAGAGTTGCTGATTTCAGACATGATACACATACTCCTGGATTTTTTAATAACTTTTCTTAATATAACACAGTAGTTTTTATAATTTTTGATAGTTTCTGGGTCACTACTCTTTCTTGCTGTCAGATACATTTCCCTTTTCCGGTTACAAGATATTTTTATACCCTTAGTAAGCCATGGTTTGTTACAAGGTTTCTTACGAGTATATTTAACTATTTTCTTGGGGAAGCAGTTTTCAAATATTTCTGGTACTGTTGTACATATTTTAATGCATGCATCTAACACAGCAAAGCCAACTGACAATCTTACCAGGGCAGCAGCCCTGTCACATTCCCATAAAAATAAAAAAATAAAAAATAAATAAAAAAGAGAGATGATATAGCATTTGCACAACTCAAACTTTAGCACATTACACTCTATATTTAAAAAAAATTATTAAATTAAAATGTGTTTTTACCAACAACTCCTACGCCCATGTGAAGTCACAGGTAAGCTATCATACACTGAGGTGACAAATGTCTCCGCGCATAGCAAAACACACTTATACAGAAGGTATGAAAGAGTGGTGCATTGGCAGAGCTGTCATTTTTGCTCAGGTTATTCATATGAAAAGGTTTCTGCTGTGATTATCGCCACACAATGGGAACTAACAGACTTTGAATGTGGAATGCTAGTTGGAGCTAGATACATAGGTCATTTCATTTCGGAAATTGTTACGGAATTCAGTATTCTGAAATCCACAGTGTCAAGAGTGTGCTGGGAATACAAAATTTCAGGCATTACCTCGCACCATGGACAATGCAGTGGCCAACGGCCTTCACTTAATGACTGAGAGCAGTGGCATTTGCGTAATTGTCAGTGTTAACAGACATGCAACATTGCATTGAATAACTGCAGAAGAAATCAATGTGGGATGTACAACGAACATATCCATTAGGACAGTGCAGTGAAATATGGTGCTAATGTGCTATGGTAGCAGATGACCGACACATGACGTCATCTGCAGTGCATTTCCTGTGCTCATGACCATATCGGGTTGGGTCCTTGACAGCTGGAAAACATGACCGGGTCAGGTGAGTCCCAGTTTCATTTGTTAAGAGCTGATGGTAGGGTTCAAGGATGGTGCAGACCCCATGAAGCCGTGGACCCAAGTTGTCAACAAGGCACTGTGCTAGCTGCTGATGGCTCCATAATGGTGTGAGCTGTGTTAACATGGAGTTGACTGGAGTCCTCTGGTCCAACTGAACTGATCATTGACTTTAAATGGTTATGTTTGGCTACTTGGAGACTATATGCAGCCATTCATAGACTTCATGTTCCCAAACTCTGATGGAATTTTTATGGATGACAATGCGGCATGTCACTGGGCCACAGTTGTTCCTGATTGGTTTCATAAAAATTCCACCCAGACTGCCTGACATGAATCTCATCAAACATTTATGGGCCATAATTGAGAGTTCAGTTTGTGCACAAAATCCTGCTCCAGCAACATTTTCACAATTATGGACAGCTATAGTGGCAGAATGGCTCAATATTTCTGTAGGGGACTTCTAGTGACACAATGAGTCCATGCCACTGGGCAGTAGGAGGTCTGACATGATATTAGGAGGTATCCCATGACTTTTGTCACCTCAGTGTATATAATCATAAAAATCATATACACAAAGTGTAAATAAAAGCACATTCTTGAAAAAAAAAGAAAAGAAATAAGAAAAGAAAAGGGGAGGGCGGGGGAATGGAGTGCAAAATCAGACTTCACAGGGACCCCAAAATTCCTTAAACGGTCCATGTCGAAGTGTACCATAGTGAAACGTTTTGTGATACTTGCTACTAATGTTCTATATTCATGACCTTTCAGACAATATAAATACTTATCTCAAACTTTTTGCTGATGAACCAGTCATCTATAACAAAGGAGTATCTGAAAAAAGCTGCACAGATATGCAGCGAGATCTTGACAAAATTTCAAAGTGGTGCACAGATGGTAACTTGCTTTAGGTGTTCAGAAATGTAAAACTGCATACTTCAAAAAATGTAACAATGTAGTATCCAACTTCTACAATAACAATGAGACACAAATGTAATGTCAACTCATACAAATACCTGGGTATAACCGTTTATAGAGATATGAAATTGTATACCAGATAGGTTTCATTATAGGGAAAGCAAGTGGTAGACTTCAGTACATTGGTAGTAAACTAGTAAAAATGTAATCAGTCTACAAACAGGATTGCTTACAAAATACTCATGCTACCTACCCTATAATATTTATGAGATATGTTGGACTCATACAAAATAGGACTAACAGTACACATACAAAGAACATCAGTATGAATGGCCACAGGTTTATTCAAACTATGGGAGAGCATCACAAAGGAGCAGTAAAAACTGACCTGGTAGACACTTGCAGATTGATATTAACTATTCCACAGGAGTTTACTTAAAAGTTTCAAGAACCAGCTTTAAAAGAAGAATCCAGGAATATAGTACAACCTCTGTGTATCCCTTCCAACAGTTTTCAAAGACGAAATTAGACTAATTACAGCGCACACAGAGGTGTTTATACATTCTTCCTGCACATCATATGTGAATGGTACAGTAACCACACAAGTCTTGGCCTCACTACTAGGCAGTGAGGACACCTGCTACAACCCTGTTTTTCTGTCAGATGATTACAGGTGGTTCTCCAGTCTCAGTACAGAGATGGTGTATGGGGCTTCCCCTAAAGGCTCCCGTTGCTAGTCTAATGCTTTTGTGGTGAACAGAGTACAAGGGCTTTATGGTTAGGATGGTCCTACAGAATCATATACTGTACAGCAATAGTCCAGATGTAACCAAACAAAGGTTTTGTAAAATATGAAAAGGGAGGATATTTCTGTCCCTTAGTATCTAATACAGGCACTTTAAGAAGAGAGTTCTTGCCCAGGGATGCTTCAGATGTGGCAACCTAGTGAGTTTCTTGTCATAGCTGAGGTCTAGGAACTTTTTGATTCTTTGACACTAAGAATAGTATCCAGTTTGGATTGTTAAAAACATGAAGTATTTTATTAAAATTGACAAAAATACTTTTATATGAAAATCTGAGGTCTGTGATTTCAGCTCATAATTCTAGATTTCTGAATGCTAGTTGCAGGTGTCAAGCAATCATCCTTGAGACAAAAGGATGAACAAAAGATTGCAAAATTGTCCACAAAAAGAGAGCACTAGATACAGATCCTGATAGTGGACACAATATTTTTAATGGCTGCTGCAAAAAGGGTAACACTTAACATGGTCCCCTGAGATATACTATTCTCCTGGGTCTATTCCATCTACATGATATGTACATGACTACTCTGCAATGCAAACTTAAGTGCCTGACAAAGGGTTCATTGAACCACCTTCAAGCTATTTCTCTACTACTCCACTGTCAAACAGTTTGTGGGAAAAAGAAACACTTAAATTTTTCCATGCAAGCTCCCATTTCTCCATATGTATGGCTTATAATGAGTGATTAATATCACTAGGCCACAAGCTCTACATACACTAGGGGTCAAGAAGTGAAGACATTCCTCTTGTCAAATGATCTTCAGTACAGGGAATATTAGACATTATGTACTGCAAATGGACCATTCTCAGCTATTGACCTGTCACTTTGCTTTCCTGCACTAGCTAAAACTGCCCTTTGGGAAGCGCCAGAGGACTTGTATTCCAGGGACCACTTTCCCATTTGCATTTACCTGCCAGACACATCAGCACCTGTCATCAAGCCATCTAAAGAATGTTGAAGAGAGCCAGCTACATGGTTTACAGCAATCTGGCTATATCTGAGCACCAGTCTGAGACATGTAGAACTTGTCACTTTCCTGAAGTCATTCGTTGAACCTGGCAGGCAGCCAGTCCCTTGATGGAGCAGAGAATGTCACTTAACTATCAGTGACAAAAGGGCAGCACTGCTAAAGTTCCATCTTAATCCATCTACTTACAATCTTGCAGCCCTTCACATTGCTCAGAAAAAAGCTTGCTGTATTACCAGAGGAAGCAAAATGCAGTTCTGAATTCTTCTTAAGATTCCTTAAATGTTTTGCACCACCAAAAAAACTCATGGTAATTGATGAGAAGGATCAATAGGAACACATGCCAGGACTATGATATGTTGCTGCATTTCAATATTAAGTCCAATAGTTATCTTCTCCTGTCTTTCAAGATAATGTAGTCTGAGTGGCAACACAATGGTCCTTGGAGGGAAGCAATCATGATCCCCCTCCTGAGACTCAGGAAAGACCACACCAGTCCAAATAGTTATTGCAGTGTAGCACTGACCAGCTCTATAGAGGAGGCATTAGACTGAGTGGTCAAAAGCTGCTTAGTATAAACTCTCAAAGTCTGAATGCTTCTCAATTGAATCCAGTGTGGTTTCTGTCAGTATTACTCTACACACTAACTGTTGAATGGGGCATCAAGAATTTTCTTCCAATTTTAATGCAATGCTTCATTTCTGGGTGCTATTTTAGGTTCAGAATTGGCAATAGACCCCCAGAGTGACATACTCTCTGCTGTTCTTAATCTATATAAATGATTGTGGAGACAATTTGAGTAACATTCTTAGATTGTTTGCAGATGATGCTGTCATATACCATCTAGCAACGTCATTAAAAGATCAAAAACAATTGCAAAATGATTTAAACAAGTTACCCGTATGATGCAAAAAGTGAGGACTGACTCTAAATAATGAAAAGTGTATGATCATCTGCATGAGTACTAAAAGGAATTCATTAAATTTTGTTTACATGATAAACCATACAAATTTAAAGGCGGTCATTTTAACTAAATGCCTAGGAATTGCAATTATGAGCATCTCAAACTGGATCAATCACATAGAACAATGTTGCAGGAAAGGCAAACCAAATACTGTGTTTTATTGACAGAAAACTTAGGAGATGCAACAGGTCTATCACAGAGAACCTTTGCTATGTTTGTTTGTCCTCTGTTAGAGTACTGCAGTGCAGTATGGGATCCTTACTAGGTAGGATTGACAGAGGACATAAAAAAAGTTCAAAGAAAATCAGCTCATTTTGTACTATCACAAAACAGCGGAGAGTGTGTCATGGATTTGATATGCAAGTTGGGGTCACAATCATTAAAACAAAAGCGTTTTTCATTGCAGCAAGATCTTTTCACGAAATTTCAATGTCCAGTGTTCCCCTCCGAGTGTGAAAATATTTGGTTCCTTTAAAAGGGTGTGGCTGATTTCCTTCCCCATCCTTGACACAATCTGAGCTCGTGCTCGTCTCTAATCACCTCGATGTTGACAGGATGTTCAGCCCTTCCTTCCTTTTCTTCTGTGATGTGCATACAATGTCATATCAGTGTATTCTTTATGCAATATTGAAAACTTTGATTTAAAAGTGAATTTATATATCCTAGGGACCATTCAAGTTATTAACCAGAGACTTGAATAGTGCTATCTTATTGTAAAAACAGACGTAATGTCTGATGGGATACCGCAATCACTGGTTGGACAACGTTGCTTATAATCCTTCTTGATTGCAAAAATGTTTATTCACATGGCCAGTTTTGGTTCCTCTAGAACCATCTTCAGATCTGAAACAATAATGATGCTAATTTACTATTTCACAAATGCAAACCTTTTTCATCCTACCCAATCAACATCAAATGTTCCAGAACGTACCTGCAATTTCGATTACAGGAGTAACCTGTCCACACACAGCAACCTTCACATGCTGTGTCACATAAAACTGGTTGGCAGAATGCACATCATTTATATTAATTATAAAACTATTACCGACAGGTGGCATCTGGCACATTTGTTACATTACATATGCAGATACGGTATTAAGTATACATAGGGCAGACTGGAAGGAACTTTGAAATCAGATTCAGGTAGCACACCTACTCTCAAAACAAAACAGCATTTGGGGCACATATGGCTGCCTTAAAGCACTCAGTCACAAACGTTGAACAAAATTTAGACATCCTACATAGAGCTCATAAGGGATGGTTTCTTAACATTTTGAAAGAAGTTGAAATATACACCCACAAAAAGAAAGATCCAGATTTAATCCTTAAAGAGCAAAGCAAGTTTAATCGTAACACCTATTTTAGTATTTATGACAACTTACTGAGATGATCACTGTTGTGTATAGAGAAGTCCAAGCTGGAGGATGAGAGATGGTGCACGATGAAAAAGCTGGAAGATGCGTGCAGCGCCTAACGTCATTGACAGGGCCCTCCTGCATGGCCCTCTTACCCACGGTGATGGACATCAGACGACTAAACAGCACGTGGCACGACACCGAAATAGTGGGAACCATGGAAGCAGACCATGGAGGAAAACAAGTCTACACCAGTGCCATGGATATAGAAATGCCCTTTGTTTTACATCATACAAAAATGATAATTTTATTGTGTATTTTAATTTTGACAAGTACAGATTTTAACCTCGATGTCTACAGATTTTAATTAAGTATTTTTAGAGATAAAAGTAAATTACAAAAATCTACTTAATACAGTATGTGCAATGTAATTTACAAATGTACCAGACGCCACCTGTCAGTAATAGTTTTATAATTAATATAAATGATGTGCATTCTGCCAACCAATTTTATGTGATGCAGCATGTGAAGGTTGCTGTGTGTGGATGGGTTACTCTTGTAATCAAAATTGCAGGTACGTTCTGGTACATTTGATGCTGATCAGATAGGATAAAAAGGGTTTTCATTTATGAAATAATGAATTAGTCTCATTATCATTTCAGATCTGAAGATGGTTCTAGAGGAACCAAAACTGGTCATGTGAATAAACATTTTTGCAATCAACAAGGATTATAAGTAACATTGTACAACCAGTGATTGCGGTATCCCATCAGACATTATGTCTGTTTTTACAATAAGATAGCACTATTCAAGGCTCTGGTTAATAACTTGAATGGTCCCTAGGATATATAAATTCACTTTTAAATCAAAGTTTTCAATATTGCATAAAGAATACACTGATGTGACATTTTATGCACATCACAGACGAAAAGGAAGGAAGGGCTGAACATCCTGTCAACATTGAGGTCATTAGAGACAAGCACAAGCTCAGATTGTGTCAAGGATGGGGAAGGAAATAAGCCACACCCTTTTAAAGGAACCATCCCAGAATTTGCCTGGAGCAATTTAGGAAAATCACCAAAATCTAAACTGGGCTGGCTGGATGCGGAATTGAACTGTTGTCATCCCGAATGTGAGTCCAGTGTGCTAATCACTGCGTCACTTCACTCAGTACATCAGAGAATAGATTTAGCTGAAAACCTTGCTGTCAAATAGTCAAAACACAGATTTTAACAACAAAAGCAACATGTGTGCTATTGCAAATATATCAAAACATTCATATTTGTTCCAAGTTATTGTTACTTGACAATAAACAGTTTCCATGCTACAGGAATAACTGGTATAGTAAATGGGGAATGTACATGAAAAATTGATCTTAAAACTTTAATGAAATAAGTATGTATGAATGTGTGTATAATGTTGTTTAATCATTTACTGGCATCATGTAAAACAGCCAGTATTTATACTGAGGAAGTAGTATCATTACTTTTGTTCTTTGGATGGATTCTATTGATGGGTTTGGATTAGAGATGGGCAAAGTCATTCATCCTTGGAAACTAGTTCACTGGTGATTGCTCTTTTTTGGGAACTGTTCATTTTTACTCGTTCACTGTTCATTGTGCTTGGTATGTCGTTCTTATGAAAAACTGAAAATTAGTAGCATAGGTGACTGAAGATGGAAGGCGCCAAGAGGGGGACTTGCCTCCCCCCTGGAGTACAGAGTTTTTATTCATAACAGAATTCTCACACACTTGTAATTTTCCCAGTTCTGCAAAACATCTCATTTAGCCAACTGTAGCGTTATGTGGCTGATCGCAGTGAAATAATATAAGGTGGTGCATGAAAAACCAGCCTCAAGTACAGACTGCTCACCAATTATGCACAATTTGTTGACCACTATGAGCAGAATAAACAAACATGTACTAATTAGGCAGTGAAGAAATAACAAATAAGCTAATCTAAACATCTTTGAAACAACAGATGATGATTGGTAAGCGACAATGAGCAGTCTAGTACTCGAAGCCGATTTTTCATGTGCGACCCTGTGTCACTGAAATAATATTGTAGGAGTTATCATATTCTCTTCACAAAATGTGACACCATACACTCGATTACAAAGCAGGGCTTCATTTGGTTGTAAGTCAGTCTGCCTTCCATAAGAACAAACATGCTCTTTTACCTTGGATCCAAAAATGACAGAAAATGGCCACTCGTGTGTGCCGTGCCGATGTCCTATGCATGTGTATAACAAAAAAAAATCTTGCATTTTTACAAGTATTTCTTCTGCAGGTTATCGAAATAGTGAAGTAAGCTAATACGCCATTTTGTTACCAGAAAAGATGTATGTATTACATACCACATAATTTTTATGTACTTTATGTAATTATAAAATACATTTTAACTAGCAGTCGTGGACGCTGAATAGAATACAAAGAGAACCAGAAGTTCAGAGTTCAAAAAAGGTTTGAAACAGATCTAGAATTGGCGTGCGAAGCGAACGAAATGAACACCAACTCGATACTGAACTAACTATGAGCAGTTGAGAGTGGAACTACGACGAGTGGCCACACGAAGGAGACCGAGGAGACCGAGGAGACTGAGGAGACCGAGACCGAGACCGAGACCGAGACATACGGGAACGGAACCGAGGCTGGAATGAGGCCGACCAATGTGCCATTCGTGAACTAGACCAACCGTTTCCCATTCCCGGGAACTGTAAGTAGAAAGCCGCAACCAAGGCCGACACAGATGGGAACGGGACTGAGGCTGGAATGAGACCGGCTGATGTGCCTTTGCGGGAACGAGACTGACCGTTTCCCATTCCCAGGAGCTATAAATAGAAAGCCGTGACTGAAGTGAACTGTGAAAGACCATTCCTTAGAATTTGTTCCTTGCTCATTCTGTTAATGTTGGTGAACCATTCCCTTGGACCCGTTAGTTCGTGAACAACCCATCTCTAGTTTGGATAGATTATATTGAAGGATTTAAAAGACCAAATTTCTATGTCATTAGTCCCTCCATCCTTGAGTGTCAATAAAATTTTTCAAAAAGGAACAAGATGGACAGCCAAAATGACCATTAGTATGATTGTCTTGAATAGTTAAAGTATAGGGAGAGGACATCATCAGCTATAAAAGAAAGGTACAGTACCATAAGGTGATGGAAGTATGCCAGCCAAAAACAACCAAAACGGCTCCACCAGGGAATGTCTATGGTGAGAGATATACCCTCTGTGATTTACAGGCAGGCCCTTGATCATTATAAAAGAGTGGTGCAATAATCAGTTAAATAAAATGGTAGGCTAAATAAGGTAATAATTTTATATTAAAAAAATGCGCAACATATAAGTATAAAAGATTAAAAAGGTCAAGTTAATCTAAACCACGAGCCAGGGGCATCCAGACACCCTCTAGGGGCTGAGACTGCAGTAGGTGACAGCCAGCCATCCCCACCCAGAAGCCAATAAGCCCATGTTGCCTGACCTTTAAATAACATTATACAAGTTACAAAAAATGGTTCAAATGGCTCTGAGGACTATGGGACTTAACTTCTAAGGTCATCAGTCCCCTAGAACTTAGAACTACTTAAACCTAACTAACCTAAGGACATCACACACATCCATGCCCGAGGCAGGATTTGAACCTGCGACCGTAGCGGTCGTGCGGTTCCAGACTGTAGCGCCTAGAACCGCTCGACCACCCCTACAAGTTACATAGTGAGAAAAAGTGTAAAACTAGATTTGCAGTTTAGAGGTAATCCTCTAAAACTGTGGGTAATGAGTCAGCTAGCTTCAGGGGTTGTCCCATTACAGTAATGGCATGGTACTCTATTAAAATGTGACTCACTGATAAAGGAGTATAACTGTCTTAAGGTAACAGGCTTATTTAAGAATACATTCATGGGATGGTCTAGTGTGGCCAATGAGGAGTTGGCAAAGAATTGTAGATTCTCTAAAGAACAACCTGCATGGAGACATGCAACTGTAGAATCTTTTAAAGTGAGTAGCTTGTTAGTAGCAGGTAAGCATGTCATTCTCTGCTCCATGGTGCTAGTAGTTGCTGGGATAGGATCTTCCATAAGTCAGGAACTTATATTTTTTATTGTAGAGTGTACTTTTTTGGTAACTTCCTTAACCAAAAGATCTTTGAGTTTGTTTCCCAAGTTTTCAAAGGAGCTAGGAGTACACAAAAATGTGATTGGCTTTCCAATATTTTGGAGCTCAAACACGATTTATTGTTAGGGGTTGGAGTGAGTTTTGGCTTAAAAATTGCCCAATCACTACAAATTAGCCACTTGGGCAGGTACTGTTATATCTAAGAGCTTGCATAATAGCAACTAATTCTACAGTAAAGACACTACATTCCTGTGGTGGGGAATTTTGAAACACTATAAAACAGATGGGTTTGTTATGTTGTTTGGCCTACAGGTCAGACCTAGGTGAAGTTGTGGGTAAGGGACCCTCCAGAAGGTGTTCATGAGAATGATCATGAGAGAAACCTCAGATAGGCCAAATGTAGTTCAGATGATGATGATGATGTTTGGATTGTGGGTCGCTCAACTCCGCAGTTATCAGTGCCCGTACAAATTCCCAAACTTTTCTCAGTCCAATCTTGCCACATGCATGAATGATGATGAAATGATGAGGACAACACAAACACCCAGTCATCTCGAGGCAGGTGAAAAATCCCTGACCCCGCCGGGAATCGAACCCGGGACCCTGTGCTTGGTAAACGAGAACGAGACTACGAGCTGTGGACTGTAGTTCAGAGAAGACGGAATGAAGATGGGACAACATCGAGACAACGGACCAAGGTAGTTCTTATGGAGATTGCATTCCTGTATCTGTGAAAAGAATATCATGTTTTATATGGTCTGGGATACTATGTACATTGTCAGCAAAGTCAAGTAATAGTTGGAGACCTCAAATATGTAAGATCAGTATCCACACCTCTGTCGTGATGCTATCTACAAGGCTCTTTTACAACATGCTGGTTGCGAGTTTGATCCCACAGTGATAAACCGGATCTCAAAGGGTTAACGACAGTGGGTTTGCCAACCCATAATCAGGCTTCCCTAGTCCAAGCATGGTAGTAATTATGCGAACTGTGCTGCATGCAATGTGGCATAGCAGTTAGCATTGTTGGCTGGCATACTGCAGATGGCCAGTTCAGAGCCAACCACTGGAATTATTTGTTATTTAATATTTCCCATTAGTGGAAGGTTCTCAAAGTATGTTTGTAATGTTTGAGTATTCTGTAATATTTGATGACTGTATACATAGCAGCAAGCTTCATCTATCTGTACATTGGTGTTACAATAAATGTGCTTCCAGTGCTGTGTTGTATTTCATGGATGACACTGCTTTTGTATCTGGACTTGATTGTGGTTAAGAGGTGACACTGTTTGGTGGAGATGCTGGGTACTGCAAAACATTCACATCATTGTGGCCCTAATAAGGCAATGTAAAGGACCATTGTCTAAACAAATAGAAACCAGAAAACAAACTGTGCATAATTCCCAAGGTCTATACATTCAGGAAACCAATGGATTCCACAACAGCAATAAGTCAGCTGCATATCAGGCACTCATCAGTGTTGTACATGGATGCAGGTCAGGACCCGATGAAATGGCTGAAAGGATTCAACTAAGTTGCCAAATACAACAGGTGAGATGACATGATGTGTTTGGCAAAAGTCTCTTTGTGTGGACAGGCCAGCTGTGGATTGAAAATAATAAAGAAAAGCTCCTCATCCGAAGCGAATTCCAATCCAAACTGTAGAAAACATTTGGTGACAATCAGCAGGCATTCTGCCCAGTGTAAGAACAATGTCATGCGGAAATGATATATAAAAAATGTTTTAGCCCTACGAACATTGTGAATCCAAATATGACAAAAGCCAATAACATCTCAGAACTTGATGAAAGGAATTGCAGAAGACAAGTGTCAAGCTCTTCTGGTAAAGGATGTCACAACAACTCGGGAATTCATCATGTGGTGCCAGCACATTGAGGAAATGGAAAAGAAAGTAATCAGATAAAAGAAGTATCAGTGACTCCCATTTGGGGTCCCTATGTCAACTGTGGAAGACAACCACGATCTCACCTCCCTCACTTACCAGATAGTAAGCAAAGAAATTCAGAAGTTTATGGTAGCCATAACTGTCATACTGAGTTAGCACGAGATAGCAGCCATGAATGTTTACCCCATATGTCGGGAGGTAAGAGAGACTGATGGAGAACAGTTGTATTGATCTTTAACTCAAATCTCCACCACCATTAGAAAGCGCCATGAAGAACAGACTCGGCCATCAACTAATGTGCCAGCCATCAAATGATGACCCAGCATCTGACCAACTGGGTACAACCAATGCCTCCACCAAGCGTAACACCCTGCAGAAGAAGAGACATTTGGAGGCTGGAGGACAACATGCCATTACATCCTTACTGTGGATGTCCTTGATACTATATGCTATTACAGATAAAGAAGATGAGTTTTAGATCACTACTCCAATGCAAGACACCAACCACCATAGCAAACTTATTAATGCCAGTCACCTGCAGACGATTATAGCTGACTTGTGGGATGAAGCCAGTCACCACTTCTTGGATGAGGTTGCCTGCCAATAAGCTGTAGCTGTTCCCTGACACTGTACAGAGCTTATATGAATGTTTGGTGTCTGTTCTCTTGGACATGTTCAAAAGAGGAGTCAATGGGCAGGAACTACAGATAGGTGGCACTCACTGAGAATGTGGGTCGGCCATAAGGCATGCTAAGATATTCCACACAGTTGCAATAATGGTGTCTCCTGGATGGTGCAGCAGTTAACACACTTGCGTGATAAGCAGGAGATCCTGGGTTCAAATCCCAGTTTGGTACACATTTTCACTCATTGTCACTGATTCCGCGTGATGTCTCACTGCAGCTGACAGCAGTGATCTCCTTCAATTTACCATACAAAGGTACCAGCCACTCACTTAACTGCTGAATTCAGGAAAACTAAGCAAGTTGACCATCTGAGGCTGTCACATACGAAAATCCTCCTTGGATGGCAGTTACCAAAATGTCAGCAAATCTCTCTGATGTCATCATCAGTGGTCAACAGGTCTGGGCACTAGTCAATTCATAGCCTTATTTTTCTGTAATGTTGAATTATTATTGTCACAAGCTCAAGAAGACTATGTTCTGTGATACAAAAACAATTCCGCTGAAGGCCACAAATGGGAAATACGTCTAGATGACAGGAATACATATCGCAAGAATAACTTTCACTGACAGAACACGACCCTTTGAATTTCTTATTTTAGCAGATTACAGTCACAATTTTATTCTCAGATGGGACTTATTGCAGGCACACAAGTTTTCATAGGCTGGGAAGATCAGAGCTCCAGACTGATGAAGATATTCCAACAAGCCACACATAACAAAGACTGCTCTGGACTATCATTTGCCATTTAAGACACTGTTATCCCATTGACATCGACAAGAGGATTTCCAGTCATCAATCTAGATGTTCAGCTAAATTGTGAAGCTTTTTTCAATTACAATAAGCTACTCAGGATCAAGAAATAAATCTACATACCAGCAACACTCATATGCATTATATGTAACCAAGGTGAACTCTGGATCACTAATTATCATGAGCAGCCACAACTCATCTCCAAAGGTATGTGCACAGGATCAGCCAAACCAGTCCAGGATGGCCATCTTAGTGCTATCCATTAAGAATTGTGCTCCTCTACCCCAAAGGATGATGCAGTGGAGGACCCTACTATTAATATGCCAATGGGATCTGCCTTCACCACGGAACCGCATCATCGAGTGTTACCCATTATTTGCCAATTTTTGGATTGTTTCACATTGGAAGTGGAGAAAAGACAGACCAAGTGGCCTATGATAAAACACTGTACCAACACTGTGGATCAACCACCAATTAGCCAGTGCACATACAGAACATCATCAACTGGATAATCCAGGACAAAGGGGATAAGATGCTGCAAGATCATATAATTTAACCTTAAGAGAGAGACTTGGTCTTTTCCTGTGGTCTTTGTGGAGAAGGAGTCTGGCATAAGGCATTTCTGCATTGAATACCAATGAGTGAACAAAATCATGAAGAAAGATTGCTACATCCTGATGACACTCTAGAGCACTTGAAAGGAGCAAAGTATTTCTCATCTACGGATCTGCAGACAGGCTACTGTCAAATCAAGGCTGATGAGGCTGACCAGGAGACAACTGCCTTCATAACTCCTGATGGCCTCTACAGATTCAGAATTATGCCATTTGGACTGTGTAATGCTCCAGCCACCTTGAAACATATGATTGACAACTTGCTTTGACATCTTACATGGTAGCATCATTGCTATCTGAATGACACGGTCTTTTTTATGGCATTTGAGGAACATCTAAGCTACCTGATAACCATGCTGAAGTGTGTTCAGACTACGAGCCTTCTCCTAAATCTGTGAAAGTTCCTCTTTGTTGCCCATCCCAGTCCACAGAACATACAAACAGTCACATATTTCCCGACTCCTCAACACATCTGTGATGTGAGAAGTTTTCTCCAAAAGTGCTCATAGTACTGGCAACTCATAAGGAACTTCTGTATCAAGACACATTCCTTAAAAGAATTACTGTGAGGAGATGCCAAATTTGCCTGGAACAAAGCACAAGAAAGATGTTTCCTTTTTCTTACAGAGTTGCTTAAATCCTCTGCAGTGCTGGGATTCTGTGACAAACATGCTGAGACAGGACTCCACACTGATGTTAATGTTGTCAAACAGGTGCATTTTTAGTACAAATTCATAAAGGTGCCGAAAAGGTGACAGCTTATGCTTGCAGAGTACTCTGTAAGTCCGAGATGAACTACTCTACAGCCAAGAAAGAGCACCCTGAAGTAGTTTGAGCCATCAATAGGATCGACTGCATTTCTTTAGCAAACCATTCACCATTGTGACAGATCACCTTTTTATGATGGCTGAATAGCCTGAAGGATTCATTGGGTCGACTGACAAGATGAGGGCTGAGGCCCAAGGTCATAGTGGTATACAAAAGTGGACACAAACACGATGATACTGGCTGCCTTTCAAGGAACCCTCTGATAGAACAGAGTAGCATGGATGAAATCCTGGTCAAAACTGTATTAAATGACACTGCTACTGAACAGAAGGAGATCCAGCACTGCTGAAAACCGTAGAAGTCTTGAAGGAGGAGGACCTGATTAAAGGAGAATTTCATTCAATGAATGGAACAGTGTATAAGAGGAACTGTGATTGAAGGTAGTGGAAATGTTTGCTTGTTTTCTATGGCCAGCTATCCTGAAGTATTTCAATAATGCTTCAACATGTGGGCAGCTGGCATTTGTGAAGACTATAGACAGAATATGCAGGTAGCCCTGGCCAGGTGACCACTGATTTGTTAAACCAGGCACAGATATGTTCTGAAATATATTTCTAAATAATATATTACTGAATTTAAATAATCAGAAGTGATTCATATAATGCCTGTCAACATTTTTCAAACAGTTAATACGGATTGATGTTTTTTGAACACTTAGTAGCTAGTCTTAGGGCTGCACCTGAAATGCCCATTAGCTCTATATGGTAGAGGCTTGGGGTGAGGCTTCTACAGAGTACAGCACTTACAGGTCACCTGAAGGCTCCACTAGCAAGATTTACACGTTCCACTGCTTACATCAAAAGGGAACCAACAGACCGGCTGAAACTTCACTGTCAAATCCCTGTCTCTGCATATCTCTTGTATGTTTTCATGTGTCTTTTATTGACACTTAGTATTAATGCTTTGATAGTGTTTTAGACAGTGGTTTTCTTTCCATCATTGACAGTTCTCTCTACTGCAGGAATAAATTTGTAAATGTGTCACTAGAGAACAGTAGAATACGGTAACATTTAAAGCCCCGAGTAAAGAAAGTAGCAACAACCTTTCATCTCTGGACTGTCAACAGTTAAACTCTGCCACTGGTCAGCTGAACTTCATATGGTAAAAGGTAGCCATTTTGGACCCAAGTAGTACATGAGAGTTAGTGGGAGA
The DNA here is from genome assembly GCF_021461385.2 of Schistocerca piceifrons. Lineage (NCBI taxonomy): Eukaryota > Metazoa > Arthropoda > Insecta > Orthoptera > Acrididae > Schistocerca > Schistocerca piceifrons. Next base: position 598,363,505 of record NC_060149.1, on the reverse strand, counting down.
ACTCATCTAATTAATGATTATCTTAGTATACACTGATGAGCCAAAACATTATGACTACCTGCCTAATGGCTAGTTGTCCATCTTTGGAACAAAATACATCACTGGTTCTAAATAGCAGGAATCCGACAGTTAGTTGATAAGTTTGTGGAGGTATGTGGCATTAGATGTCTATACACAGGTCATGTAATTCAAGTAAATAACAGGCCACTGATTTGTGCACATGATGGCACCCAATAGTGACCCAGATGGGTTTCATAGGATTTACATCAGGTGAATTTGGTCACTGAAACATTAATGTGAGTTCACTATAATGCTCCTCAAGCCACTGTAGCATGTTTCTGGCTCAAAGACTTGGAAAATTAAACTGCTGAAAGACAACATTGCCGTCGGGGAAGACATCAAGCATGAAGGGATGCAGGTTGTTCACAGCTGTCAGCTTGTCTTCAGTTACTAGCACAGATGCCATGCAGGCACAGGAGGATGTTCCCCATAGGATAATACTGCTCCCTACCAGCCTGTGTCTGTGGCATGCTGCACATTTTGAGCTGCCATTCACCTCGATGGTGATGTTTAGAGAGATGGCCAGTGACCTAGTATAGCAAAAATGAGATTCACCCAAAGAGCTGCCACATTTCCATTGATCAACTGTCAAATCCTGATGGTCTTGTGCCTGCTGGAATTATAATTAATGATGTCATTGGGTCAACATGTGAACACACAGTAGTGGTCTGCTGCAGAGTTCCACATTCAACAATGACCAATGAACAGCGTGCTCTGAAACATTTGAGTGTGCACCAGCATTGTAATCTTTTGGCAGAGATGCTACAGATCACCATCTATCCTAATTTGCAGAGCACACAAGCCTCTGAATACCGTGTTCTGTGAAGAGTCGTGGACATCCAACCATTTAGTGACTAGTGGTAGTTTCACTGTCCTCCTTCCTCTTTCCATAGATGCTTGAGACAGTAGCTTGAGGACATTCTATCAGCTTCACTATTTTAGAGATACTGCTTACATCAAAAGCAGTCAAAGTCACTTATCTCAGTGGATTTCCCCCATTTGCTGTCCATGTCATTGCTAGGATGATCCCCCCATCCATGTCTGCTCTGCTTACATACTTTTGTTATCACGTCACGTGCCTGCAATGCCACCAGGCTGCATCCAGCATCACAGTGGACAGTGGTCATAATGTTTTGGCTTATCAGTGTATAAAACTTAGAGACTAATTTGGTATTAAACTAAGAGCCTAACAAAATGTGTCAAATTTTCTGTCAACAAGGTTACTGGAGTGCCATGCAGAAATTTCTATTCAAAAGCAGAGAGTGTTAGTGCATTTTTCTGAATTCCATAAGGTGAAAGAAATATGGAAAGATGCAAAATATGGCTGCATCAAATTGGAAGGAAAGATACATTTCCACAAGTGTCTCCTAGACTATGTTAAATAAATGAATATTTCTCTCATTGTGAATTACATTAGAATAGATTTGATTTACTTCCATTCCAACTGATCCATAGTGAGAAGGTCCTCCAGGATGTAGAACATGTCAGGAAAACAATAATATATGACAAATATTTACAATTAAAACAAATAAGCTAATGTACCTTCCACAGGTCCCAACTGGAATGATCATCTTTTTATTTTATTTTTTTTTATTTTATTTTATTTTTTTTATTTTTTTTTTTACACACACACAAACTCAGTTGGTTCTACTGAGAAATTAATCAATGGAGTAGAAGGAGTTGGCTACCAATAAATCCTTTAGGTTTCTCTTAAACTTAATTTCATAGCTTTCTATGGCTGCTGGCAAATTATTGAAAATGTGTGTTCCTGAATATGCACACCTTTTCGTACAAGAGTAAGTGACTTTATATTCTTGTGAAGATTATTCTTATTTCTAGTATTGATTCCATGAATTGATCTGTTGATTTGAAAAAGTGATATATTTTTAATGACAAATTTCATTAAGGAATAAATATATTGGGAAGCAGTAGTTAGTATCTCTAGTTCCCTAAACAGGCCTCTGCAGGATGTTCTTGAGTTTACACCACATATAACTCTTATCACACATTTTTGTGCCTCGAAAACTTTGGCTTGGCTTGATGAATTACCCCAAAAAAAATTCCATATGACATTATGGAGTAAAAGTAAGCATAGTATGCCAGCTTTTTCATTTTTATATCCCCTATGCCTGACAGAACTCACATTGCACACAGAGATTTGTTTACACACTTCAGCAGTTCTGTGGTGTGCTCCTCCCAGTTGAATTTATTATCAAGCTGTAATCCCAAGAATTTAACACTGTCCACTTCTTCTATCTGCTTGTCATCATACATTAGGCACATAATGAGGACTGAATGGGGGTGCCTCCACTTAATGTCAGTCTTGCATCTGCAAGGCTACACCAGCCACTGCTACTTCACTAAGATGGCACACAACTACCCCTGTGTATTTGCACTGCCACAAGTCAAGCACCATGGTGCATGCTATGGTGAGGTAGCAACTACTTCCTGAGAGACTATGCATCCCACTGAGCCACCATCACCATCCTCTGCGCAAGTGTCTTACAGAATAAAGAATATTGTAATGGTACATATTTGTTAGGAAATCAAAAGCAATAATGGATCATGTAGCATAAAAATGGCTGTTAGGCTTGAAATATCAATCAAGCAGATTAATGCGTTGGGCACTGAAGCTTAGTGAGTTTGATTTTGGGGTAATGCATCGACCGGGCAACAAGTGTGGGAATGCAGATGGCCTCACTATGAAGGTTGGTGTGTTGTGAAGGGTAGGTCACAGTGTTGCAGATTGGAAGAAAGTGCAAGCACCTGACAAAGACTGTCAGCATTGTGTGTGACAGAGTGCTATGCAAGAAAACAAAACTTGGACGTTGTGCTGTGGTTCATTCACACTGCACAAGGAAGTATAAAGACAGGCACATTACAAGTGTTAGCAGGCCATGGGGGTCGAAGAACCATGGGATGGCATGTGGCTGAACAGTACTGGTGGTGTAATCAGGAGCTGAAACAGTATGCGAAGAACTCTGTACTGCATGCACAGTGGTCTGAACTGAGCCATTGGAACCTTCCACTGCAAATATTACTTGAGGCTAGTAAGCAATTTCAAATTATTGGTAAGGGCTTCCTAGGTCCTTTTAAGCAAATGCTAGCAGGGAATCACTATGTACTAACAATAATAGGTTACTTTTCATACTACATGGAAATGGCAACTATCCCAAATCAGCAAGCTGACACAGTGGCTCAGGCCACGGTAAATAACTGTTGACCTTTGGTGCTCGATAGATGTTAATTATTAATCAGGGCACCAATTTTACGTCAGAGTTAATAAAGCAACTTTGCCATTTATTGTGTATTCCTAAGTTAAGAACAAATGTGTTACATTCACAAGCAAACAGGAGAACAGAGAGAGTTCATCAGGCAATAGGGAATATGTTCAGCCATTACGTAAATAGTCATCATAACAATTGGGCCATGCTGTTGTCGACATATAATTCTAAGCTTCACTAAAGTATGGGTCCACCATTGTAGGAGGTAATATAAGGCCAAAGAATGCTATCACCACTAGAGGTAGAGAAGTTCAAAGTAGGGAAGAATGGACACTTGGTAATGTTACAGAAAATACAGAGTCAAGTACAATGAGGAAACACAAAGGCACTGGAACATCAAGAGCAGATGGGGTGTTGGAGTGTTATGTTGCCCGAATAGTTGGTTGGGTGGTTGGTTGGTTGTTTGAGGTTAAAGGGACCAAACAGCAAGGTCATCAGTCCCTTGTTTCAAATAGACTCCATTCTGCTAACGGGACATCTCAGTATAGTCAGAAAAATAAAACGGATAAAGGGGAAACGTAAAAGGGCAGTCACGTTGTCATTAGTAAAAACAAATGAGGGAAGTTGGCAAGAGAACGAACCCAACACTATGCTGAAACAGCATAGGCAAGACCACCTGTGACTTTAAAGGTACAACTGCTATAATGCAGAAAGTACGTATGGGAATAGAAAAACTAACCAAGCCTTAAAAAGAAGGGGTAAAAACAGAGTAAAAGGGAAAGAAAAGAGGATTCCGGTCAGGGAGGTGAATCGGGAATCTCTGAACACTGCCTGCCCGAATAGTGGGTGAGACAGTGGATAATGTTAATAAGCCCCTACACCTCAAGGAGAAAGACAAAAAATTTCTTCACTCATTATCAAGACCCATATCAACTGATTGATATGACTTCACCAGTGAATGTGAAGCTACAACTTTCTACTTGTACTAATGTCATCCATGTTGGGTATATGTATCCATCCCTTTCAGGATAGGTTTAACTATTTACTGTCATTACTGGTGACAGTCACTCAACCCCCACCCCCCCCCCCCCCCCCCCCCCAAAAAAAAAGAAGAAGAAGGAAGAGGTAGGAAAGGGAAGGCAACACACAAAATAAAGCAGATCGCTCCTGTGCAATCTACTAGTTCATTGCCATATGTGTTACAACCTGGCGTTAAGCCAATGCATAGGGGAAGAGAGAGTACATTAAAAATGTTTGGCATTTTATTTGGTTTTTCTTAATCTCATGTTGTACACCATGGTAATGAGAATACCTGACTGAATAATGTACCAATGATGAAGTTTTTTTTATATGAGTGTTTTTCTTGAGAGGGTACCAGTGTCTTGGAGCATTTCCATACTATTGTATGGTGCCAGACTGAGGGGCAGGAGAAGTTTTCAGATAACTAATTTGGAGGTTATAATGTGATGACGGACTTCATTCTTGTGATACATTAACAGTTCATTGGAGGATATTATTTGGACTGTTATTTCAGTTTATGTGCGTTTTTTCGGTTTTTTTTTTTTTTTTTTTTTTTTTTTTTTTTTTTTTTTTTTTTTTTTTTTTAATCTGGGGATTTGTTTTCACACTGCAGTGAACTTAAGGGAGGAGGAGATGAAAATAGTTTAAGCAAAGTATGGCTAGGAGTATTCTCAGGTTGCAGATTTTGATACAGAATTGGGAGAGGAAGAAACTGACAGTTGGTACATATTGCAGCATTACAGAGGTCATCATGGTTAAAACTGTAACTGGGATGTGTGAGACAGAATTGTATTTTGGGGGGGGGGGGGGGGGAGATGTGGAAGGATGACCATGACACATTCTCACAACACAACCTCATTTTCAGAAGATACAACCACACTTGGTATACTCAGTATACAGGGCAGTCTTAGCTATCACCACTTGCTACAATCAGGGGCATCCAAAGGAGACAGAATGCTTAGAACCAAGGACAGTGAGACACTACTGGGCAATACAAAGTGTTAAAGTGTGATATCTCAAGACTGACACTTCAACTTCTGGCAACAATAATGGGGGCATGGCTTTGAATCTAATGTATTCACTGCTGTACTTGCCCGTTTATACTCTAGAAATAATGCCAGCTAAGAATCTGACCTTCCTGAATAATACCCTGAATCCCACTATGCTCCATTCTCTTGATGAGCTTATAGCCACATCGAAGGGGTGCATTAGTGTGGAACAGATGTTACAACATATTCAGCGATACCACAGCAGGTACCACTGCAGGTTCATGGTAATAGGAATGTTGTCTTCTGCTGCCATCTTGATTCTGGTCCTTGCTTGTATAGCCTGTGTCTATAACTGATGGAAAACTATCTCCCCACCTTAACTTCCAGTCGATTAGATACTGACCAAGTGTGTCACCCCTAAGTTTTGAGCAGTTATGGGTGTACCATGTGACAGAGTAAATGAAGAAGAAAAAGACAGTCAGTGTGGAAATTGTAGAGAAGATGAAAGAGAATGTGAATATTACTACATAATTTTAAGTTATTCACAGGTCTAACAAAGCCTGGATTTAACAATATTATGAAAAGGGTGGTGGGAGGGAGGGAGGGAGAGAGGGAGGGAGGGAGGGAGGGAGGGAGGAGAGAGGGAGAGAGGGAGGGAGAGAGGGAGGGAGAGAGGGAGAGAGGGAGGGAGGGAGGGAGGGAGGGAGGGAGGGGAGGGAGGGGAGGGAGGGAGGGAGGGATTAGGATAGATATGGGGGGGGGGGGAGGGGGAGAGTGTCGTATTCAGGAAATCTAACTGTATAGTTGCCTTCTTCAACAGGGTCATGTAATCAATATTTGAATGACGCCTCCAAATTCTTGCTGAAAGTGCTTAAGAAACAGCCTAGATTCTATGATGCAGATAAGGTTGAGGTGGACAATCAACTCTCAGATCTTTCCCAAGCAGCTGTTGAAGACAAGACTATGACAGCTATATGGGAATTTCTAATCCTTCTCTGACTTAAGGAGGACAGTTAAAACAACTTCTTTCCATGAGTCAGGAATCTGTTCTGTTTGTCATATACAGTTAAAATGTCAAGGCCTTCCTTAACTTTCCAAGTCACCTGTTACAACATGCTATAATAATTTTTATTGTTATCTAGGGCCATGTCACATGCTGCCGGTAATTCTGAAGCCAGCACCAACATAGAGATGGAAGTAGTTGTAAACATAATCATCAATGGATATGAAGTCCTAATTACCCTTTTCTGTTGTCACCCAGTAATGAATAAGGCGAATCTTGGCTGGCAATGACGACAACTTGAACAAAGTTCTCCTCCATATATTTGATTAATGCAGGGAGACAAAAATAAGCAGTGTTCTTAGCCCAATGTTGCCCATGCCAAAACTGAATTTATTGTGCGGTTTCACTCCCTGTGTTTCTAATTAAGTCAACTGGTACCCTTAAGAAGTAGTAGGAGACCCTTTAGTAGTTCCTTGTTAGACACAATTTCTTCAAGCTCTAATGACCTGAATATTCGGTGTCTTTTGCCTTCCAGAGCTTTGTGTTGGAAGACTGGATGGGATGGGGTGGGGTGTCATCCTGTTCACCACATGGTCTACACTTACGGGCTTCTTCCTATATACCCACTGTGTGTAGGCATTTCTTAAAGTTTCCATTGCTAGTCGTAAGTCCTACCACAAGTTTAATCTGTTTCCTGATCTAGTTCAAAAATACAGACCTTCTCTCAAAACTTGGCTTCGGGATCATTAGCTTGCCACGTTTTTGTTTTTGGATCATATTCCAATATGCTACACGCTGCTTCCTGATCCAGCTACAGAGTTTTAATTTTACCTTAGTGATGGTTAGAATAGGTTCCAGTCCAATAAGTGGAGTCACCATGCCTGTCCTGGCCAATCTATCAGCTTGTTCATAGTCACTAATTCCTGAGTGATCGATCGGGTACCCACAGCAGGTTTACCCTACAGCTCTCACTTAGTCTCCCAGGGCCTTCATGGCAGTCTGCAATGAACTTTGATCTCACTGCAGGGGCTGAGAGAGATTTCACAGCTGCTTGGTTGTCTGAATAAATGTAGATACTACTGTCCTTGTAGCACATACACAAATTCCCTTGCGCACACTCTGATGGCAGATAATTTCCTCATGTAGTACTGAGGCCAGCATCCCTAGAGAGAATGCTATTTTTTAGTATAGGCTGCAACCCGTATACTCTGGCCTCAGCACCTCCATCTGTTTATGAGCCATAGGAATCCAGACTGTCTCCTTAAACAGTATCGTGTTCTGTTCTTTCAATGCTCCCTTCTTCCAATTGTTGCATTGATAGGTTATTGAAGCACCTGGAAGTTACTGTATGGTCAGCCAGCACTTCCTCAACCATTCCTAAATTTACCATACTCACAATATTGGCTTGAGATTCCGGGTATCCTACGGGAATCCAGTTAGTTCCAGTTTTTAACCTGTATGCCCCTGCCTCAAATGTAACCTAGAGGTGTAATGGGGGCATATTCTGCCTGTTACGGCTAAGCAGGCCAATCTCTGTACCTTGCCAAGCTCCTTAGCAGCCACCATACTGTAACCCAATAAACAATCATAGGTCTACTCCCCCATGGTTTGCACATCTCTATTGCTGGTGAGGAGATTCTCACTCTTCATTACAGCATTACTGTGTCATCTCTCATTTCTCTCTGAAATGCTCCTAATGACTTCTTATATATGGGCTGGTTTAGTGGAGCACTTGATAAAGTTCACTAACTGTTTCCACAATATCTTGTTGCACTTCTAAATTACACAATGACTTTTTGCCTCAATTTGGTATCCATGCCTGCTGATAATGCCATGGCAATGGGAGGACCTAGAACCAGTGGTAATGGAAGCCAGCGAACCGGTTTTGACAGCCACTGACGGGGCATGTGTGTACTGTGTGTACTGGAAAGAGCCCCTCGTTTCTGAGCTGTGAGGTTAAGGTGGCCACAGACTCATGTCGTGTGTGTGTGTGTGTGTGTGTGTGTGTGTGTGTGTGTGTGTGTGTGTGTGCGCGCGCTAGCTTAGAAGCCTGACCTGTCATTAATCTGCCACACACTAACGTTTGTATGTCTACGAATAGCTCTTTCTCAGTTTGCTATCTTGTCATATTACATGCACTGCTGACATTCTGGCTTGCATTTGGTTTCTACTCTGTTAGCTCTTTGGACATTTGAACTCTCACTGTTGGCAGCATGGTATGACTTGGATACAGTAAAGTGATGATGAGTGTCTCTCACGTGTGCATCGGTCACGTTGCATCATCTTTGGTGATCAGTTTATGGAATTATGGCACCAGCAGCAGCAACTACATCCATAACCTGTTGATCTTCTGAAAGTTTTGCAACCCAAGAAGAACCACAGCAAACAGGTTACCACTGACCCCCAGCCCCCCCCCCCCCCCCCCCCCCCCCCCAGCTTTTGGACTTTCTGATGTAGGTAGAGAGAAGTGGGACAACTACCTGAAAATGATTCTTGCTCTGCTGTAGGGTAAGAAAAATTCCTGATTCTGTAGATATGAGTAGGCTCCCCCTTTGTTCTAATTCCTTCTTTATAATTTGGTGCTAAAGCTTAGTTCTCACATGGACCACACTTTGTTGAAACTTGATGAATTGTGTTCAGTGTTGGGTGCACCTTTTCAGTGTAAATCACACATTGTGGTAGCACCTTAACATAAATCAACAACAAAAGCATGTTAACAAGTCATGTGCAGAATGAATAGTGGAGTTACAAATTTTATCTAGATATTTTAAGTTTTGATTGTAGTCAGTGTGGTGTATCTTATGCAGATTCCATTGTCAGTGATGTAATTATTCGATGAGCTGCTGCTAAATCATTTCAAGCGAAAGCCTTAGAGTCGTCTGATCCATCACTAGCTGATGAGGCACAGTTAGCATGGTCATATGAGCTGTCTTCAGTGGCCTAGGAAGCCTTTGCACATGAGTGTCACATGGCGTAAATGGACTGCAGTTGTTCCAGTAATACCTTGTCAGACAAAACAGTAGGGTCTTGTTCCCTAGCTTGAGACATGTTTGTGTCATCCTTAGTTGCTAAAAGGCTTTCTCACTCCCACCTTGTTAAAGCAATTTAATAAGGAAGATAACAAGAATCAGTTTCCTCCACCACTGGACTGGCCTGCACACAAAAGGCATAGTGGCCATCACAATTCCTGGTCCAGTACAGCAGACAGTAATGGCTGCGCTACCTCAGCATTCGGTAGTTTCTTCAGCCAGAGTCAGGTAGAGCAAGGGATTTTCTGGCCCACGTTCAGCTTAAGCCATCTGCAACTCTTAAGTTTCATTTGTTATGCAAGAAGTCGTTAAAATTGAATTACACAGGACTACAGGAAACTAAGGGTTATTTTGACTGTAGCATTGAGTCAAGAGGTGGTTGAAAAAACCCAGTGGAGCAATTCAATTGTGTGGTGATTTTAAATCCACAATTAACACCCACAGTGAGGTGGAAATGTACCTATTCCTTCACACCAAGGAGTTACTGGACACTATTTTTCAAAGACCAGTTTGTAAGATGCCTATCTGCAGTTGCTCCTTGATGCTGAGTCACAGCAGTTACTCATCATTAATACTCTGTCTGGTCTCTAAAAGTTTACCAGGTTACCTTTTGGTGTTGTGTCAGCCCCAGTAATTTTTAGGTGTTTTATTGGGCAGAATGTTTGAAATGCGCAACTTATCTGAATGATTTGTTGCAGGTGTCACCAGGGAAGAACATTTCCAAAACTTACAGGAAGTGTTTGCAGGAACTGGAGGACAGTGATCTGCACTGTAAATTTTAAAAATATACGTTTTTGATCCGTGTGTCCAAATATTTAGAGCATTTCTTAAGTAATGAGGGCATTAAACCTCTTGATGACCATGTCGCAACTATATGTTGCCAGTCCCTTGGAACCTGAAGGACTCAGCAGTCGTTAGTTGAGAATGAAAACAACAACAACATATTCATACCAAATGCTTCAGAGGGTTCAAATTCTCTCAACCAGCTTCATAAGAAAGGTGTGACATATGTTTGGTCAGATGCTTTTCATAGAGCTTTCATGTATCTGAAACATTGTTAATGCGCTGCTCCTTGCCCTGCTACCTGTAACCCAAAGAAAATCTTAATACTGGCTGCTGACACATCACAGTATGGGTTGGTTGGTTGATTCGGGGAGGGGACCTAACAGTGAGGTCATCGGTCCCATCGGATTAGGGAAGGAAGTCGGTCATGCCCTTTGAAAGGAACCATCCCGGCATTTGCCTGGAGCGATTTAGGGAAATCAAGGAAAACCTAAATCAGGATGGCCGGACATGAGTTTGAACCATCGTCTTCCTGAATGCAAGTCCAGTGTGCCAACCAGTACGCCACCTCGGTTGGCCACAGTGTGGGATTGGTACTGTACTGTCCCACAGAAATCCAGATGGATCAGAACAACTGACTGTTTACATACCTAAAACCCTCTCAATCATCCAAAAGAATTACTCCTACAGAGAGAAAGAGGTTCTGGGAATAGTCTATGGTGTTAAAATGTTTTGTGTTTTTCTATAAGGCTCCAAATTCCACTTAGTCATGAATCATAAACCATTGGTGTCGTCGTTTAATCCTAAGGCCAGACTCCCTGACAAGACAGCTCAGAGACTGGAGCATCATGCATTATTTCTTAGCAATTAATTAGGAGACGAGGTACTGGCAGAAGTAAAGCTGTGAGTACCAAGCGTGAGTCGTGCTTCGGTAGCTCAGTTGGTAGAGCACTTGCCCGCGAAAGGCAAAGGTCCCGAGTTCGAGTCTCGGTCGGGCACACAGTTTTAATCTGCCAGGAAGTTTAATATTATGATATCCATTTTTGGCCCACTGCACAGTGTGTGAATGTTGATGTGCTGTCCAGGTTGCCCATAAGTCCCAATACAGAGTTTGACAGAGGGTGGCCTGCACCTTCCTAAGGATGCCCATCCTGATTTTCAACCTTATTTCAGTAAGAAAAAGTGGTTCGAGGTACCTAAGGGAATGTTGCTGCTTACAACACAGGGTGACAACTGCCGCATTGTAGTTCTGCCTTCACTCCATCCACATATCCTCCAGTTGCTGCATTCTTCCCACTAGTGGATGTCTCGTTTGAAGGTGTTAGCTGAATGGCATATATTTTGGCCTGCAATAAACAGCCATATCGAGCGTGCAGTGAGGCAGTGTTGTGCCTGTTTGAAGATCCAAGTACCACCCCCCCCTCTCCCCCCCCTGGACCCAAAATTTTTGCTGTGGCCTCAACTGCCTCAGCCATGGGATAGAGTACACGTGGATTTCGTTGGTCCTCTTATTGGGGAAATGTAGCTGATACTGGTGGATGCCATGTACAACTTCCCCTCTACAGCATTGATGTCCACCACAAGAAAGATCCACCTACATGGTGCTCATAACTATATTTGCAATGGAGGGTGTACCAGCCACATTGGTCTCTGATAATAGCCCCCAGTTTACGGCATTAGAGTTTCAGGTGTTCTTTGGCCACAATGGTATGCAGCATCTGACCACCATTCCCTTCCATCCAGCACCCAACTTGCAGGTGGAGTAGATGATCAGGACATTAAAGACCTGAATGGGGAAGGTTGTACAAACTATGCTGGAAGAGGAAGCTCTTTGACATTTCTTAGCCACGTACCACACCTCCTGGTAAATGGGCATAGTCTGGTGGAAATCCTGCATGGATGATGCCCCAGTACATTGTTGGATCTCTTGCACCCTCCAATACCAGCAGCCACTTTTTACATCCCATTTCTAGAAGGGTGTGTTGGCTTGAGTCTGCAGATTTGGGCATTAGCTGGGGGTGGACAGAAGGGGTATAGTCCAGCACAGGGATTGGCAACTTTTTGAGGTTGCGGTCAGAGACAATTAGTGCATGAAACACAGGAACCAATTATGGTCACAACATGAGCATACCCAGTCACCACCTCAGGAGCCAGCTCCAAGGGCCTCAAACTGTATGGGCGAAATTAGTATTTCCCCCTCCCCCTCCAGACATTTAAGGCATAGACCTTGGCACTTACGCCCTTATGTGACCATTAAGGGGGGGGGATTTTGCATCCATGCTTGCCAATAATGCCATAGCAACACATGTTGCAGAACCAGTGGCCAGTGAACTGGTTATGGCAGCTGTCAACATGGCACACCTGTGTCATGTGTACTGGAAAGAGCCTCTGATTTCAGAGGTACAAAGTTAAAGTGGTTGCCGACTCACGTCAGTTGTGTGTTTGCTAACTTCGAAGCCTAACCTGCAGATATTCTGCCACATTTAGACATTTGCGAGTTTTGGGACCTCTCTTTCACAGTTGGCTTTCTTCTCACATTTCATTCATTGCTAGCATTCTGGCTTCTGTTTGGTTTAGTTCTTCAGATGTTAGAACTCTCTCTGTTGACAACATGATATGGCCCAGATACAGTACTGAACACTAAAAAGGCTGTGAGATTCACATAAGGTGGTCTGCACTGGAACCTTCACACATCCATAAGCCTTTATCCAGTTGTGAAATGGCATTTATAACTTCCTGCTGTCCCAGTACCTCTGGTGAGAATGCATCAGATGCATAGTGGATTATTTTGGTGGTGTGACCTACACAGCTTCGGACACAGTCTCTATGTCAAAACAGCTGGTGACGCTGCCACCAGTTTGCCTTACTGAACCGCAACTGGGCTGTTTTATTTTGGATGTATCTAGATTGGGAAGTGGTCACTGGAGCACAGATCATCATCCATTTCCCACTGATCATTGCACGAGAAGGCTTGGGGCACAATGCCGAATAGACGGCACGAACAGTAACATTTGAGTGCTGAAAAGTCTTGTTGTATAGAGGTGCATTAGGGAGCAAGTATAGAGCGCTAGAGCATGTATGAGGACCCTATATGATAGAAGCACTACTGCAGCAACTGCTTGCAAGCTGTTGAGGAGGGAAGACTGGAGATGTGGTATACACAACTGAAGAATATCGCTAAACCTTCTTTGGCCTTCTCCTCACCGAGGTTGCCTTTCCTGTAGAATCTGTGACACCAAAGACCAGGGGGCACTGGTGATTTTCTGAGTAGTCTCTGGAGGGACAGACTCTGGCCTCATCTGTGCCAAGAGATATGGTTCCTCCAGGTGCATCCTGGTACCAGTGATATTCTATTGGAATATGGAAGCCCTTTATCAATGAAGTAGTTATACTAACACTCCTGCTTCTTGCTGCCAATACTGGAACTGTACAATCTTCGGAGGTTTGGACAGGGGCTGGTTGTTTTCCTCCAGCTGGCTTCATACTCTCTGCTTCTGTAGATGAGCTGTCTTCAGTTTTGTCTGACAGCACTACTGATGTATGGTCAAAGGGCTTTGGACTTTTGTTTTTTTTAGTTTCTGAGTGTTAGTTCACCAGTTTCCTTTCTGTAGGAACACTGGTGTACTGAATTCTTTGGTACACTGCTCACAAGACTTTTTAAATTTATTTTTCTTTCACCAGCCCCATGCTCCTCCAATCACACCCAGTGAGGGCATTGGCAGAGGATGACCTAGTAGTCAGTCAGTCAGTTCCGATTGGCCAATTAGGGCCAGAACACAGAGCTTTGCTTTTGACGGTCTGAGGACAACAACAGGTTCAGACTATTACAGAATGATAGGTTAGCCCAAGTAATAAACAGGGGTGTGGTTTTCTTTTCATAGTGAATCGCATATGTGCAATATGGTAGACCTGCAATGACAAACAGCATACAAGGAAATTTTGGTCATTTCATTTGTTTATTATGAATAGAAGAGTTTAAACTCAGAAGTTTTAGTGCATACTGATCACAGCAAAAAGGAAATTGTAGGACAGAGGGTGTTTCAGGGAAGTTCCAGAAAATTAAATGCAATGTCATATTGTTCACAGTATACTTGTTCCAGACACCAAAATAAAAGGGCACATATGCTACTTGAAGAATTGTGAGATATTTCTCAGCAGTGAGGCATCAACTAGCTGCTCTTCTTTGTAAGTTTCTAGTGAAGGTATGACTATAAACACAGTGTTAACCACTTTCTAGGAGTCAATTTTTTTAATATGTGATTTAGGGATAAAATTTGTTCAGTCTGTCACCATACAAATAGTAACAATCCATTGTATTGGTTTTTCTTTATAGTATCCTTATGTAATTACTTCCTTACTTATTACACTCTGCTCTAGTTTTAAATACACAAACACATTGAGTGCACTAGGCCGCCGACACACACAGTACGCGTTCATGCCCGATGCTGTGGGCCCACTGATGGCCCCCCACTTCACTGTTTTTATTGCAGTATATAGTTTTTTTCCACACCAAGAACAGATATACTGTACTAAACAGAGTAAAGATTGTAGCCACCAGTGGTAACATGATGATAGTGCTGCTGTGTCCACTGGTGGCCTCATGGAAGTCAACTGGCTAAGTGCAGAATGCTGTCAGACACACACATATTTTGGCTTTAGTTTAATCAGTGTTAACAACAATGTAAACCACAGATGCCTGATGCTCTAGCATTTATTTTACATACAAAAAAAACATTGTGTCAAATAAAACACAGCTTTAAGAAGCGACTCATTTTAGTAGCATATCAAGTATTCAGACATTTAGGCTTTTCTCTTCATAGTTCCTGTGGCCCAAATCTAGTGTTAAATTTGAACAGTTGTATCTGGAAACCTAAAAAAGTGTTCTGGTATAAAAACAAATTGACAGTATGTGAGTATGAATTACTGCAAAAGTATAAAAATACAGAAAAGGCTACAAATCTGAAATTGTGACTTATTTATATAAAAGACACAGAAAGCTTAAAAATGACTACATATTGTGTCATACCAAGATCCACTGTAAATAGATGCCTTCTTTCTTCTGCAAAAATACTGTTAGAGCATTTGTTTATTTATTCTTCACTTTCAAGGTCTCCACTGCCAATATTTTCTCCGGGCTCCTAGAAGTAGCTCCATCTTATACGTTTTATTTGTAATACATCTGTTTTTAATGTGGGTTCCTAAGATGTTCCATAAATTTTCAACATATGTATATCTGGAAACTAGAGTGTTGTGAAGTGTTTTGTAGTGTTGTACAGGAACCACCTTATAGAATTTGTGGTAGTATTCTTAGCATCATTGCCCTGTTGGACAATAATACTGTTTTCATCTACAGACACATTCAAGAAGCCATCATATGATGGGTGGTTCAAAGTACTTCACAGGGCCATGTTATCTCAGATGGAGAGTCACCAGCATATGTAAAAGTAACTTTAACTGTGTCCCAGGATAGTGTGTTGGAACTCTTGCTATTTGTGTTGAATATTCATTACCTTGCATGGAATATAAATAGAAACCTCAAACTTTTCACACATGCTGCAGTTATTTATAATGAAGTACTGTCTGAAGAAAGGTGAACAAATATTCAGTCAGAAGGATGGATGGATGGATGACTAGCTTGATGGGGTTAAAGGGACCAAACTACAAGATCATCAGTCCCTCAATGCTTTGTGTGTCTTGCTTATAAGTTTATAAAATCTCAGAAAAGAGAATGACAATGATGAAACAGTAAAGCAATGAAAGATGTAAAAGGATAAGAATTAAAAAGGTGGAAAGAGCAGGAGCCAGGTCAGACCACCAGGCAAGAGCAGCCATGGGCCCTCTGGGTTGGAGCAGGCAATGAGGGCACGCCCTCCAGTTCTTCAAGTGGCCATTGAGGCTAATGTGCCCTATGTCACAGAGGAGTAGAAACCACTTTCATGAGTAAAATGTAAAATCAGACCAAGTGATATAGTGCTGTCTCCTAGTACCAGAGGTAGCATGTCAGCATGTTTACAGTTTCGCCATAAGGTGGCCAAATTAAGGCAATCCAGTAGGATGTGGGACACCACCAGACAGGCACTGCACCGACAGTGGGGTGGATCCTCATTTCAGAGGATGCAGCCATGTGTCAGTCAAGTGTAGCCAATGTGAAGCCGACAGAGAACATTAGATTCCCTGCAAGAAGCACAAATGGAAGACAGCCATACGGTCGTGGTTCCCTTTATGGTTCGGAGTTTATTCGGAGGAACCAGAGCATAACAATCCATGTTCCAAGCCTCCAACAGTTGACGATGTAGGTGAGCGAATGTTTGATTGCAGTATCCTCATCTCCAAAAGTTCGCATCCTGGAAGCCAACTGGTCATCATATTTGTTCCCTGGGATCCCAACATGACCTTGGGTCCAGACAAAGATGGCTGACTGTCCAGCTTGTGGAGGTCACAAAGGAAATTCAGGATTGTCACAACCAAAGGATGTAGAGGGTAGCACTGGTTGATAGCCTGAAGACCACTCAGGGGGTCACTGCTGATTAAGAATTTCACACCTGTGTAAGAACCAGCATGGCTGAGGGCTTGATAAATCCCCATCAATTCTGCAGGGAATACACTGCATCTGTTAAGCAAACAGTGTAGTTTACTGCATCCTGCATTGTGTGTAGGCAAAACTGGTTTGTCTATCAATCATACAGCCATTGGTGTATATTGGTTCTGAACCCAGAAATGCATCCAGCATGGCCAAGAACAGGCAGTGAAAAACCACGGGATCAACAGTCTTTCGGTCCAAAGGATACACAGAGACGGATCTGATGATGGAGCGCATACCATGGGAGCGTACATGATTGCAACCTAATAAGAAGTGACATAAGGGGTAGCTGGAGTTCAAAGCAGCGACACTATATGTGAACTGCAATCACGATCCCAGCCTTGGGCCTCTGTCATGTGAAGTGGATCTTCCTACCAGGAAAATGGACACCATAGTTCAGATGCTTAGATGAGCAGCAGTTTTTGTCATCTGACCAGCAGGTGGAGGATGGAGGAGAAGGATGAGTAGGTTGTTCACAGGGCTGGCACAAAAGACATCTGTTGCAACTCAGACCCTACAATGGTGTATCAGGTCCACCATTAGCAATGCTGAAGGTGATGCTGAGTGATATGCCAGACTCCCGTAATGAAGACAGGTGAAGGTCAAAGCTTTGTACAGCTGCAAGAGTGTAGAGTGGTCTGCACCCCAGCTGGTGTTACCAAGGCAGCAATGAGTATTAATGTGTGACCAGAATGTTTGCGTAAGTTGCTGAAGATGTAGGTTGGTTGGTTGGTTGTTTGAGGTTAAAGGGACCAAACAGCAAGGTCATCAGTCCCTTGTTTCAAATAGACTCCATTCTGCTAACGGGACATCTCAGAAAAGTCAGAACAATAAAACGGAAAAAGGGGAAACGTAAAAGGGCAGTCACGTTGTCATTAGTAAAAACAAATGAGGGAAGTTGGCAAGAGAACGAACCCAACACTATGCTGAAGCAGCATAGGCAAGACCACCTGTGACTTAAAAGGTACAACTGCTATAATGCAGAAAGTACGTATGGGAATAGAAAAACTAACCAAGCCTTAAAAAGAAGGGGTAAAAACAGAGTTAAAGGGGAAGAAAAGAGGATTCCGGTCAGGGAGGTGAATCGGGAATCTCTGAACACTGCCTACAGTGGGAGACACCCAAACACTCACCGCCCTGCCCCAACACCAGAAGGAGATTAAAAACTTTAAAACTGAGAATAAAAACCACTCTCCCGGAGGAAACCTAGAACCAGAGAGACCATCCGGGAATCGTCAGCCAACATCAAAGGTAAAGTGTGGGGGAGTCTGTACTTAGCACGCAGAGCCAAAAGAAGGGGCATTCAACCAAAATGTGGGCCACTGACTGGAAGGCTCCACAACCACATAGCGGGGGTGGCTCATCACGCAAAAGGAAACCATGGGTCAGCCTGGTATGGCCAATGCGGAGACGACACAGTGTGGTCGAGTCCTTGCGGGAGAGGCGAAAGGAAGAACGCCATGGGCCTGGATTCACCTTAATTGCACGAAGTTTATTAGACAGTGGAGTAGCCTCCCAAGAATTGGCCCATGACTGTGCAAAGTGGGATTTGATGTGAAGCCGTAAATCCGCTGCAGGAGGGGTTACAGAAAACGGGGGGTAAGTAACTGCTCCCCCAGCCAAACGATCAGCGAGCTCATTACCCGGGATACCCACGTGGCCCGGGACCCATAGGAAGTCAATGGAACAAGCAGCACGGTGAAGATCAGCGAGATGGTCATGGATGGCAGAGACCAAGGGATGGCGCGAAAAACACCGGTCAATAGCAAGAAGGCCACTCATCAAGTCCGTACATAACAAAACGCGGTTGTGTTGGGATTGTTTAATAAAGGTAAGAGCCCGGGAAATTGCCATCAATTCCGCAGTAAACACCCCACATGAGGGTGGCAGCAGATGATTTTCCGTTCCAACAAAGGACGTGAAGGCATACCCAACATGATCAGCAGATTTAGAGCCATCAGTGTAAAAAACAACAGCATCCCGAAACTCCCATAAAATGTGGCGGAAAAAGGAACGGAACACCACCGGGGGGATGGAATCTTTCGGACCGCGGCGGAGATCCATCCGAATTCGAGGCCGAGGAACTAACCAAGGAGGGGTGGAGGGGAGGGAGCGAGGAAGACAGGACAAAGAAGGAAGCTGAAAATCACGGTTAAGAGACGCAAGGCACAGCCCAACCGGTAAACCCGCCCGAGGGCGGGAGTCGGGCGGGCGACGTCCATGGTCTGGGAATAGGATAGAATAGGAAGGATGAGTGGGAGAAGAATGGATAGTAAGGGCATAAGACACCAGAAGCTGGGACCGCCGAACAGAAAGGGGGGGGGGGGGATCCCAGCTTCAACCAGGAGACTATCAACAGGGCTAGTAGGGAAGGCACCGGCGGCCAAACGGATACCACGATGGTGGACTGGATCCAGCAAGTGCAGTGTGGAAGGAGCAGCTGAACCATAAACTTGACAACCATAGTCCAAACGTGACAGAACTAGAGCACGATAAAGACGGAGGAGGAGGGAACAGTCCGCACCCCAAGAGGAGTGGGCAAGGAAGCGAAGGATATTGAGTTTACGGAAGCATCCTACCTTCAGGAGTCTGATATGGGGCAGCCAAGTGAGCTTGTTGTCAAAAAGAAGACCCAGGAAACGAAACTGTGGAACCACAGGCAATCTTTGTGCAGCGAGATAGAGCTCTGGATCAGGGTGGACCGTAGTACGGCGACAGAAGTGGACCACACGCGATTTTAAAGGAGAGAATTGAAACCCGTGTGAGAGCGTCCATGCAGAGGCACGCCGCATAGCCACCTGGAGCTGCCGTTCTGCAGATGGCATTGAGGAGGAACTAACCCAAATGCAGAAATCATCCACATACAGGGCAGGGGCGACCAAGGGACCGACAGAGGCCACAAGTCCATCGATAGCAATGAGGAAAAGAAGGACACTCAAGACAGAACCCTGTGGGATGCCCGTTTCCTGGGTCCGTGGAGAACTAAAAGCAGTACCAACTCGAACTCTGAATGACCGACGGATCAGGAACTGGCGGATAAAAATCGGGAGTGGGCCCCGAAGACCCCACTGATGAAGGGTTAGTAAGATGTGATGTGATGGCGCCAGGCCGTGTCATAGGCCTTGCGAAGGTCAAAAAACACTGCAACCAAATGGCGGCGCTGGGAAAAAGCCTGCCGAACTGCGGATTCCAAGCGAAGTAAATGATTGATTGGAGATCGTCCCTCTCGAAAGCCACACTGGTAAGGGGACAATAGATCCCGAGATTCGAGGACCCAAGTGAGCCGACGGGCTACCAGCCGTTCAAGTAACTTACAAACAACATTGGTCAAACTAATTGGCCGATAGCTGTCAACAGATAGGGGGTTCTGACCAGGCTTAAGGACAGGAACCACAATGCTATCCCTCCACTGAGAAGGGAAGTCACCCTGGAGCCAGATACAGTTAAACACCCGAAGAAGATGGTGCCGTTGTGGAGCACTGAGATGTTGAAGCAGCTGGTTATGAATGGAATCTGGGCCAGGGGCCGTATCATGAGAAGAAGATAGAGCAGAAAGAAATTCCCATTCAGTGAAAGGTTCGTTGTAAGATTCTGATTCACAAGTGGTGAAACATAAGGTGACAGCTTCAGCCTGCTGTTTTTGATGAAGGAAAGCAGCTGGATAGGAGGCCGACGCTGATGCCACTGCAAAATGGGTCGCAAGATGTTCTGCGAGAACTAATGGGTCCGTACAAATGCCATCTGGGAGGTGAAGGCCTGGGAGGGTGGACTGCCGATGGCAACCTTGGAGAGAGCGAAGTGTAGCCCATACCTGCGACAGAGGGACAGTGGAACCAAGGGAAGAAACGAATCGTTCCCAACATATCCGCTTGCTCTGTTTGATTAAATAACGGGCTTTAGCGCGAAGGCGCTTAAAGGTAGAAAGGCTGGCTACGGATGGGTGCCTCTTAAAGTGTTGCAAAGCTCGACGGCGATCACGGATGGCAATGGCAATGGCCGTACTCCACCACGGGACTTGCCGACGACAAAATTGTCCAGATGAGCGCAGGACAGCAAAGTTAGCAGCGCGAACAATCGCGTCAGACACATCACGTAGGACGTCATCAATACAACCCGACAAAGAGGGAGAAAACTCGACCTGTGCAGTGTATAGAGGCCAATCGGCACGGTGGAAAGACCAACGAGGTAACCTGTCCATCGGGGAGCGGGAAGGGAGTGTGATAATCAACGGGAAATGGTCACTATCACAAAGGTCGTCGTGTGGCGACCAGTGTAATGAAGGGAGGAGAGAGGGAGAAGAAAGAGAAAGATCAATGGCAGAAAAGGTACCATGACCAGCACTGAAATGAGTAGGGGAGCCATCATTAAGAAGGCACAGGTCGTGGTCTGCAATAAATTGGTCTATAAGAAGACCTCGTCTAGATGGAAAGGCACTGCCCCACAAAGGATGATGAGCATTAAAATCCCCAAGGAGGAGGAAGGGAGGAGGAAGTTGCTGAAGAAGGGTGGTTAAGGCAGCAGGTGTAAGAGTGCTGTCAGGAGAGAGATAAAGATTGCAAACTGTGACTGCAGAGTCTAAGTGGACCCTAACAGCAACCGCTTCCAATGTAGTTTGGAGAGGAATCCACGTGCTAGCAATGTCTGTACGGACCAACGTACAAACGCCACCAGAAGCTCGCAAGGGTCCGACCCGATTTCGACAGAAAACACAGAACCCACGGAGGGTCGGTGAGTGAGCATCAGTAAAATGAGATTCCTGGAGAACCACACAAGCTGCTGAGTAGGACGAAAGAAGGGATTTCAATTCCGGAAGGTGACGATAGTAGCCATTACAATTCCATTGGAGAACCACAGAACGATGGTTTAAATGAGGGCTGAACACGCTAAATCCAGTCATACCGCCGGGTCCCCACCCGTCACCGACAAGGAGGGGGCGACATCCATAAACGACAGGTCAGAATCCGGTTGTGAAGTCGGGGAAGGGACCTCCGGTGACACCAGAGGCTCTTTGTCCCGGGACTTATGTTTCTTCTTCTTTTCAGGCTGAGATCGAGGAGGGCTGTGTGGCATTAAGGAGCCAGCTGCAGCAAGATCAGGAACAGAAAGAGACCGGGCGACCTGGGGGCCGAGAGACCGCGGCTCTCGCGGTTGCCGCGCTGCAGCAGACCTTTGACCTGGAAGGTGCCGGGAAGGGGCATCCCGGGAGAGGCGCCCTTGACCGGCAGACGCCGAAGGAGTGGGACACTTCTCCGGCTGGGGAGGGGGAGCAGCGCCCAGAGGAGAAGGTGTGGGAGCTGCAGGGGAGGGGGGGAAGGGGAGGGGTCCGGGATGGGGGTAAGGAAGGGGGAGGAAGGGATGAAGATGTAACCAAGGCGTAACTAGATGTCATGGACACAGGGTGCAATCGTGCATATTTCTTACGGGCCTCTGTGTAGCTTAAACGATCAAGGGACTTATACTCCTGTATCTTTTTTTCTTTCTTATAGACTGGGCAATCTGCTGAACGTGGAGAATGACTACCATGACAATTTACACATACAGGAGGGGGAACACAGGGACTCCCCTCATGGAGTGGACCTCCACAGTCACCACAGAGAGGGTCCTGGGAACAGCGAGAAGGGATCCCATTCTCTTGTACATGTTGGGTACTGTGGGAAGCACCACCTTAAACCCAGACTATACAGTGTGGCAAGAAGTTCAGGGCAAAATTCAAGAGTGGGCCCTGGAGAACCAATTCATGTGGGGTAATGAGAATGTGGTGATGTCATGTCATGTCATGTCATAAGCCTTTTGCAAGTTGAAGAAGACAGCAATAAGTCGCTGACACCTGGCAACAGCTGACCAGACAGCAGACTCCAGGTAGACCAAATTGTCAACAGCAGAACAACCTTGGCAAAAACCAGCCGGTGAAAGAGCCAAAATGTCCCGCGACTCCAGGTACCAACATAGCCACTGGTTCACCATATGTGGAGCAGCTTGCAGAGAACATTAGTGAGATTAATTGGGCAATAGCTGCCCATCTCAAGGGGGTTTGCCCATTTTCAGTATCACGACACTAATTCTTTCTCATCACTGAGATGGAAGTCACCCTTGCCCCAGATATAGCTGAAAATGGCAAGGACATGATGCTGTCAATCCACCAATAAGTGTTTGAGTATTTGACTGTGCATGTGGTCTGTCTCTGGAGATGTGTCGGCGCAAAGGGGTAGGGTTCTTCCCACTCACTGAGCAGAACATTTTATGGCTCCATGTGACATGTAGTGAAAAGTAAGTGAATTCTCTCCCTCTGCTGTTTGAGGATACAAAATGCAGGCTGATAATTCTCAGACAAAGCAAAATGTTCAGTGACAGTGCCTGGATCAGTACAGACAACACCTTTCAGAGAGATACTAGGTACACCTGTGGGAGACTGGTGTCCACAGAGTCATTGAATCTTTGCCCAACTCTGTAAGGAAGGGATACACAACCCAATGGTAGTGACATTACATTCCCAGCATTCTTGTTTCTGTAGTTTTACGAGGTGGTGGAACCAGGTATGGAGTCATTTAAAGGCAATGAAGTGCTCCATGGAAGGATGTGACTTACGACATTGGAGAGCCCATCTGCAATCTCTAATAGCCATGATGATTTTGGGATCCATCAAGGTACTGTCTTCTGAAGGGGAGGTACCAAGGAATAGGGGACTGCTGGGAAATAAGGGACCGCTAAGTCAGCTGCCAGTAGAATGTCTGTAGTTGTGCTCTCGACTGCTGCATTGTTACCTCCATGGGGTGGGGTGCTAAGGGCAATGGCACCCCGGGCAACTTTGTTGAGAGCCTATCTGAGAGGACAGCAAGTGACACCATGGACTCTCCAATGGAAAGAGGGGAGAAGACCTTGGCTGCAAATGGAAAGATCAGTGGCCATATAAGACCCATATGCCACACTGAAGTAAGTGGAAACACCAGTGTTCAAGAGGTGAAGTTTAATCCCTGCAAGTCTGCATATGAGTTTTAGACAGCATAACCAAGGCCAGTGGCCGTAGTTCCACCTCACAAACAGTTTTGGGCATTGAAGTCACCCAATATTAGGAAGGGGAGGGGGGGGGGGGGGGCTGAGAAAACAGTGGAGACAATGCATTCTGGGACATCTGATCATCTGAAGGGAGATACATATTACAGATGGTAAATTCCAAAGATGGCCTCACATGAACAGCCACAGCCTCCATAGTCATAATGTATGGCATGTGTTCCCTGTAGACTAACCCCAGAACATACATGCAAACACCACCTGATACTCTCTCATAGCCAGCATAATTCTTCAAATAGCCCCAATGGCCATAGAGAGTAGGTTTCCACATTGCTGGGAACTAAGTTCCCTGGAGGGCAATGCAAAAGGAAGGGGAAATGCATAAGAGCTTTTTGTAGCTCAGCCAGCTGGCTGAAAAAAATACTAAAGTTCCTTTGGAGGATCATACTATCAGTATACCATGAGGGCTAAAAGGGACCGAGGAGGCAGGTCATGCCTCAAGGCCACCAGCTGTCACCAGTTGCAAGGATATAGCCTCAACACACCTTGGTTCAGAACCAGATTCTGGGACAGACAAGGAATGTGAAGTCCAATGACACTCAAGCTGCGGCACCTCCTTCCATTGGTTGCAGAGCAGCAGATTCCTGAGAAGGGAGTGTCCAAAGGGCAAGAGATGCCAGAGGAGGGAGCTGCTGCTGTGGCTGTGGGTTGCTGACAAATCTCTGGCAGATGACAAGTTGACACATCCCAATGAGGGTGTGGGGGAAGCAATAGGAGGGCAGCCCCCACCCATTGGGGGAGTACTGTAGTTAAGCGGCCCCCAAGGGCCCGGCATAGAAGACACCGGGGCAATGGTACTTTTGCTAGAGAGGATAATGAAGTCATAGCTGTAGCATATGTCATCATCATACATGTAGGATGTAGACAATCATATTTCTTATTGGCCTCCAGATATGTGAGTCAATCAATCCCAAGAAAGCTTACTTACAAAGTTTCAAGAACCAGCTTTAAATATCAATCTACGAATATACTACAACTTCCTACACATCACTACCATAGCGAACATGAGGGCATGTTTAAATCAATTACGTTACACATAGACACAGCCATCCCTCCCATACTCCATTCATGAATGGAATGAGAATAAACCAAAATAATTGGTACAATGGATAGTACCCTTTGTCATGCACTTCACATTAGTTTGCAACAGTTTGGATGCAGATGGATCACTGTTTCCAATCCAAAGATACTTTTTCATATTTGTGCCTTCAATATAACTATATGTAATTTTGTCCATTATTCCCTCAACGAAATACAAGTCAAGTTAGTCATTCTGTGTGTGTCCCACTCACCTAGTGGTAATGTAGACACTTTCTTTAACAAATGAACTGAAGTTCTGGAAAGAGCCTCCATCCCCAAAACTAACATAACATTTGAAGACATGAATATCAATACAAGTGTTAAGGAGTGAAATTAGTAATAACTTTCTAAGCATTTTTGAGCACTTTTACTTCTTTTAGGGCTCTGGGAAATCAAACCTGGGATAAAGTGTATATGGAAAAAAATGTACATTCGAAGTTCTCTAAATTCAGCACACTGTTTACATTAATTTTTGAGGAGACGTTTGGAAAAGTAGCCATTTCTACAGTAGCATCTAAAGAAAACAGAAGGATAACTGTGAATATTAGAATGTGTTCCCAGACAGTTAAATGCCCCAGTCTTTGTGAAAGCACTACTCTGTTCCATAGATACTAGATTACTATCACAGATATAAAGAGATATACGAAGGGCTTCAGCTTGCTGCAAAAAAACTATTCTACGACAAAATAATATAAAAGCAAAGTGGTATGGGAAGTTGTAAAACAATAAACAGAAAAAGGCAGACACTAGTATAACAACATACAAAGGAAAGATGGTGGTAGAATAATAGATCATCCTCAGGAATTAGCAAATTCTGTAACTGATTGTTTCTCTGGTAATGGAGTGGCGTTGCAATAAAACTTCTTTAAACACACATATCACCCACAATGACATACACAGCAAGCACAACGATGTTTCCCACAACAAAGTATGAAGCCAGGAAGACAATACAGAAATTAAAAAGTCAGTCAGTAGGCTTAGATGAAGTTCCAGGCTCTGCTCTGAAGGTGTGCACAGAGAGCATACAAGATAATAAATGAGTAAACAAACAAAAATACTGGCTTATCACTTCCATATAGGTAATGGCATATTAGCCAATTTAAACCATCACATAAGGAGACACACCTAGCAGCAGAACCTTCTCACAACCGCTCTTGCATATGTGGGAAAGAAATTGAAGTTGCATTTGGATTAGCATTCCTTGACTATAGATTTTGTAAAAACATGGTACACAATGTGAAAGGCATCTACAATCCTAAATGTCATGTTATTCACAGAGAAAAGGCAAACTAAATTATCCCTGAAGTCATGTGGGTTTCCAGTTTCCTGCCAAATACCTAACTCTGAACAACAGCCAAGGACACACACTGTGCACAAAGAGCTTTATGCACTTTGCTCTACATGTCTCTCTTATAGGTCATCAAAGGGCTGCTTTTTTAATTTCATTTACTGTAGAGCTCAACTCTGAAATATTCATTACCGTAACTTTTTTTCACCGCAAATATATGTACTATCTTTTGTGCATCATAGCATAAATCACTCTGCAAGGCAATAGAAAATATTTAAAATTAAGATAACATTTTTGTTCCAAGATAACATCATCTGAGTAATATCCAAAGGAAAAAGAGTCAGAACTGATTTCTTCAGCTTGACAACGCAGACTTCACCTGAGTTTAACTTGCCAGTTACCGCCTTGAGCGGGAATGTTCTACAACAAATTTGACAGTGAATACAGTAATAAAATGCAAATGCTCTCGTATGTTGCTCTATTTGCAAAACATTTTGGTTTTTTTTCCTTTTTATTTAATACATCTACAGCCCACTAACCAGTTTCTTCCTTCTAAACTTTACTGTATCTCTCTATACAGGCTTGCACATCTTATAAAAGTCATTTGCAAGTGTTTAGACCTGTGTAATGAACACAACTTCCTCGTATAGTTCATCGCAAGCGTAAATGCCCAAAACATGCTCACGCTCTTTTCTACGACAAAGCTAGAGTGCTGTGCAAATGCCAAAAAAGGGTCCTGGTGTCAGGTTAACCTGTGGCGTCGCCTTATGTTAATGTTAGGGCCATATTTAAACGCACTTTGCCAAATTTTTGAGCACTTTTTATCATAAAACTGAAACTGCAAGGTAAATTCGGGAAACGTATGTTACGGAATTTACACCTCTCTGACGAGCATCCTGATGCATATTATGCACATATAAAGTATATCAACTGTGAAAAATACAATCGGGGTGGATTATGTCCACCGTGCAACTCTCACCCGTGCACGAGATACTTTAACTTTGGGCTAAAACCGATTTCACAAGATTCGTTCTTTATAATTTACGTTTGTTTTCTCCACTGGACACCACAAATACATAATAAAGAACGTGTTCCAAAAGAGGTGTCATCAAACGTTTCACACATATTTGATTAGTAATGTTTCATTTGTCGATTAGCAGTCAAACTTACATCTCTTACGCCACAAATGTCTTGCACGAACGCGATGCCACATTACCTCTAAGCAAATTCTGGACCATATTTCACTCCAATGAAATTATTTATTTTGCTAAAAATGAATAAGGATCTAACGACGTACATGCCAACTAGTGTTATCAAATTGTCTTTCAATAAAGCACAAACTTTCGTCGCAACTTAAGATTAGTGAAGTCACGTAACATCTAGGTTAATAAAACATTCAAGTCACAATACTAGTAACAAACTGGAAACAACTTAAAATAATGAACGCTGTTTAGAAACACATTCTTTAAAGTGCATCGTTCAAATTAAATTTATTACCTTCTGCAACAGTGCGAATATTCCTACAGAGATACACGGAATATATGCGTTGGGTTACGCTACTGGTCGAAATTAACTCTCTTATCGCTAAATACTCTCAAGGCTGTCATCAAAACAAACTATGAATACATAACAGCTGTTTGCACTTTCTCGCTAACGGTAAGCTCTAATCACACACCTGACAGGGAATTGATAGAAACGATTGTCTCGTACTGTATACTCAACTAACGATTTACTTTACACATCGTTGAATGAAAAGTTTTACCCTGATAACAGGGTGTAAGTGTTAAATTGTGGTCGAACTTTATTAGGAACTGAACAGCGGTGGTTCATCGAAGTTAATCATATGACAGATGGTGACACACAATCAGTGAATATTATGGTGAACGAAGTTTTCTGTCATCTCATTAAACTCGTACACGTATGTACCGAAAATTTCCTCTCCGACGCCCCCACAATCCCACACTAACACACTCAAGCGTTATGTCTTAAACTCAACAGCTGATGCAAAAGTGGCACCTTTCGGATGTCATCTGCTGTATCGAAGCACCGAAAATTCCGAGAGCTGTCATCGACTTTCGTGAAGGAAGTTGTGAATTGCCCTGCCGGTCTTATGAACAGAAAAGAGAAAGTTCTCCGGTGAAGCTTCTCAAACCAAAAGAAATTCTTTGAGAAAGTTCCAACTTTCGTATGAATAAAAATTTGAAAGTATATTCTCTGACAAGGGCGTTATTACTACCTCCCCTCCTCATTAGCCGTGGGTTTTACGACACGATAAAAGCATTCAACAAAACTTGTTAAGTGAGTTTATAGTGGAGGACGTCAAATCGTACATCAATTACTTAAGAATGGATGAGCAAACAGTTCCGTATGTGCTCAATGAAGTGTATCCTCATATCACAAAGCACAATATTCACTTAACAACTGCTACGTCTGCAGAAGACGGGCTCACTGTAACACTCCGATTCCTTGCTACAGGAGAGGGTTGGATTAGGTTAGGTCTCCAGTCTTCTTAACCTATTTTTGTATTCAGCGTGCCTCACGTTGTAAAGCGCCACATCAGCTCCAAACATCTCTATTAATTTTGTAGTTGTCGTCACACATAAAAACACTATAGACGACAGAATGCTGCAGCGATGCTAGCGCTCCATGTGGTAACATATCACATTGCATTGAACAGAAGACAAGCGACTTCTTTGATCAAATCTACAGTGAGGCCCTAGATTTGATCAAATATTGGACGGTATTTGACAAAGTTCCCTATTACACCATCAAATTTCTTTGACAAAGATTTTTGACAAAGAAATTTGATAGTGTAATACCGGACTAACTGTAGAATCGGCCATAAATATTAATAGTAGAGGTGGCAAAAAATAACGTAACTGATAGAAATAACCGGTTACTGAAAAGTAACGGTTACTGCGATAACCGTTCCTCTGATACAGGCAGTTATTTCAATAACTGTCTAATGTCAACAGTGCCTCGCGCCATCTGTTGACCGAAGATCGTACTACGCTTTCCCGTCAACAAATCGGAGATCTGGCTAGGAACTAAGGAGAGGGTAGACCATTTGGAAGGCGTTCTATAGGCCATGGGAATAACTGTGAGACTGCGCGCCATCTGTTGATAAGAACTGTGTACTATATCGTGCGCCTTCGTTACTTTTAGCAGAAACAATTAAATAAAGTTAATGTCCAAGCGGTGGCTGTTAGGAGCTGCAGTACAGGCATTAACAAGTACGGTCGTTCCCTTAAACCACCGCCTCATGTGTCAATTTAGCTTGGACGGGTTGTATAAAGAGAGGTACCATAAGGAATTCGAGCGACTATGGAAATAACTGTCAGAGATCGGTATTTTCCTCTGGCAGTTATCGTTATTGGCTCACAGTTCTCGCTCTCTGGCAGTTATCGGGCTACCATTACAGGTAACCTGGAAGTTGGTAACGGAATAACTGTGTGTCTGTGTTCCTGATACAGTGACTCCAGTCTTAGACCCCGGTGATATTACAGAGACGATAGTTACTGGAGCGAACAAATATTTACGTACTTCTTCGGAAATAGCCGCTGGCCATCGCGAATGACAAATAACATGTCAGAAAGTATAACACAATACAGTGGAATATAATAATTATTATCCTCATCATTTGTCAGGAGATTTTCAAAATATGTGAATATATCACAGTAACTGCTAATATTTACAGAATTGGTACACTGACAGAATAAAACACAGTTACGTACTTTTAATAAATTTATCGTACACAGAATACCCGATCTTGACTGTTGCAACCAAGTGCTGTCAAAACTGAAATATAGCAGAATTTTTACCTAAGCTGGTCTATCAGTCTCTGTCACGATATTCATCTACAGAGTAGAAGGAGGGGTCAATGGAAGCGTCTGATTCCACCCGTCTGCTTCGACGTAAAGGTCTTGTGGTGTGTGAATGTCATTATGGCACGGTATTTATGAGTTGGTTTTTGTGTGTGTGAGTGTGTGGGGGGGGGGGGCTGTCGATCTAGGTTGCAGTGCCGGAATTTGCTGGTGGTAATTATTATTTTTTTTTTATAGCTGTGATGTTTTGTGTATTTATGAAGTATTGAATGTGATTTAATTTATGTAGGGATGATTGATTTGTGGACTTTTGGGATTGTGGTTTTATTTTTCGCAGTTGTAGGTGTTCGTTTTTTGGCATCAGTAGCTGTGGTGGACCTATATAGGTCACCGGAAATGACCGATTCCCATTTTCATAGTTGTGTGTGTTGATGTTTTAATATCGTCATCTGAGGTTGACCTATATAGGTCAAGGGAAATGTCCGATTCCAATTTTCGTACTTTTAGTTGTGGGTATTGGTGTTTTGGTATGGTCACCTATAGTTGACCTATATTGTTCAAGGGAATTGTCCGATTCCTGTAGATTTTTGTTGGTGTAGCAGAATGCTGTTTTTCTTTTTGTTCTTCAGTTTGTGTTTTTTTTTACTAGCTTGTCCTCATCTTAAAACCCCCAACTTCCCGCAGTTGTCCCGTTGGTTTGATTGTATTTTTGGTGGGAAATGTTATTGTATTATTTATATGTATCTTCGTGTTTGTTGCCATGTGTATGTAGTGACGTCATAGACACACTTAAAATAGCCATTTCCGGCATATTGATGACGAGTGGACTCAGACACTTCTGTATCAAATAGACTTTCAAACACACTGTAAACCGTGCCTTATCTGAAACCAAGTTTTTAATGGTTGCTGACTTGCTGGCAGTTTATCGAAAATGCATGTTCCTGAATATTAGACCCCTTTTGGACCAAGGTAAGTAATTTTAGGTCTTTATGTAGATTGCTGTTCCCATTTCTAGTACTGATATTATGTATTAAACTATTGGTTGGAAATACTTGTAACAAATTTCATTAAGGAATAAATATACTAGGAAGCAGTGGTTAGAATAAAAAGTTCCTTGAACAGGTTCCTACACGATGTTCTTGAATTGATACCACAAACGATTTTTATTACACGCTTTTACATGCGAAAAACTTTTGCTACGTTTGATAAGTTACCACAGAATATGCTCCCTTATGAAATAATAGAATGAAAAAATGTGGTATGCCCTTCCCAACTGAATTTATTATCGAGTTGTTGTCCCAGAAATGTAACACTGTCAACCTTTTCGATCTGCATGTCTTCATATGTTATAAACATGCTGTCGCTGGAGAAATCGAGCAGTTTCCAAATCTGACATAAAGCTTGGATTAGGCATACTCACACTTTCCCCAGTAGCACTAGCTTTTACAGCACAGGAGTAAACGAATCTGTCACATTACGTATATTTTTTGTTGTATTACAAGGCTGTACACTTTATTCTATTATGTGAGCAGCACAAGAAATTAAGCTTCGAATTTAACCTACAGTACTCAGTTTTCATATTACTTCATACTTAAAAACGCACGTTGTTAACATTTTACTTAAACAGTGCTTTGGCGAAGTTCCGCGTACTCTCTGTCGCAGCTGCGAAGATAATATTTCTAATAGCGACCGATAACCTACAAACATATAATATGAAACACTAATAATCGTTCTAACATCAACTAAAATGTACCCGGAGTTAATAAGCTAAGGTTATGACACGATTCATACGACATTCCTGCTATTTCACACTACTCGCAGTTATACTGGTAACTAAACTGATGGATTCCAACTATGTTGTTATTTAACTGTGGGAGTATTCGGTATTCGCTAGCGAAAAATAACTTGGCAGTTATTAATAACGGTTAACGATAACGGTTACTCCAGAATAACCATTTTTTTTTTTTTACTTTATTGTTATTTTAAGCCTGTACAACAGGCAGGCTGTCAGCAGCACACTATGCTGCTCTTCAGCCATAGAATAGACAATGGGCAAAAACAGTGAGAAGACACATAAGTGACAGAACGGTGGGCAATAAAACAGGAGACACACATAGAGACAAACACGGAGCCGTTCACACTCGTCGATAATCCACACTGCGAACTGATGAGACGACACACAAACACTGAAGATGACGACGGCACTGGTGAAATGATGGAGTGTGACGGTGAACACTGAGCACTAAACACGACAGCACACACGAAACACTGATGGCGGTGATCTCTGGCGCGCGAATGTCCACTTAGCGTGTGCGAGTCCGGGGACCTGCCAAGAGAGGAGGAGGAGGAAGGGGAGTGGGAGAGCGAGATGGGAGAGCAGAGATGCCACGGGCAGGGGAGATAGGGGAGGAGGGAAAAAGGGGGAGGGGAAGCCCGGGGGAAGAGGGGTGGAGGGAGGGGATGGGGGAAAAGGAAAAAGAAGGGAAGGGAGGGAGGGTGCCAAAAGGAAAGGACACCGGAAGGGGGGGGTGGGTCAGGGTCAAAGTTGATAGGAGGGGTAGATGGAGGGGACGAGGACATCATCAGGGAGGGGGAGCTGGCGGAAGCCACCTTGGGAGAGGGTAAGGAGGGTGGAGAGATGGAGACCGGGTGGGATGTGGGAATACAGGCGCGGCAGCGGGCGTGGGTGGGGGAGGATCGGGGACACGAGCGGGTGAGGAGGATCAAGTTTACGGGAGGTGTACAGGATCCGTACCCTTTCAAGGAAAAGGAGGAGGTGGGGGAAGGGGATGAGATCATACAGGATCCGCGTGGGGGAGGGGAGACGGATGCGATAGGCAAGGCGGAGAGCATGGCGTTCAAGGATTTGCAGGGATTGATAAAAGGTAGGGGGGGCGGAGATCCAGGCTGGATGGGCGTAACAAAGGATAGGGCGGATGAGGGATTTATAGGTGTGGAGGATTGTGGAGGGGTCCAGACCCCACGTACGGCCGGAAAGGAGCTTGAGGAGACGGAGGCGGGAACGTGCCTTGGCTTGGATTGTCCGGAGATGGGGAGTCCAGGAGAGGCGACGGTCGAGGGTGACGCCAAGGTACTTAAGGGTGGGAGTGAGGGCGATAGGATGGCCATAGACGGTGAGATAGAAATCAAGGAGGCGGAAGGAGGGGGTGGTTTTGCCTACAATGATCGCCTGGGTTTTGGAGGGATCAGAATAACCGTTTGGCCCACCTCTAATTAATAGGTTGTGGATATACTCCATGCCAGAGAGTCTCTAAAGTGCAGTCACCCAATGAGGATGGAGGCACCACCAACCAATGAAAACGTTCGGCGCGAATCGACCTGAAATTGATTTCTAACGTTTATTAAACATTTATGTGACAGTAAATGATTTGAGGCGTAAAAGAAAAATTCACCACGAATCGGGTGGGAGCTGCGAAACAGGGGGGTGAAACTCATATAGGGATTTCCGGTAACACGACGTTGGTTTGGTCCCAGGCCACTTGGAGCGCTGCAAGTTTAGCAATTTGTAGTCTCGTGTTCCTATTGGATGACGTAGTCTTCCATAATTGTTTTGGTATCGTAGTAACGTGATCGTGATGTTTCGTTTATGTTGCAGTGTAAGTATGTTGCTGTTATTCTGCTTAATTTTTGGATGCGTTCGTAATATTTGATGGTGTGATGATTCAGTATTTACTTTTTTACTTTTGTTTCATATAAAACACGAGGTTGTATCATCACATTAAGTTCTGTGGACTCTTGTATATTTGTTCCTACAAAGAAATACAATTTCCGTTGCTCAGTTTACTTAAAGAGTAAGTATATTTCTTATTTCTGTTAATATTTCCTTGTATTTCATAGAGAATCCCATGCTAGCAGCTTTTGACATAGTTTGTATTCAAGTTTCCGAATCCGGGTCGACAGAAGCGTCCGATCCCACGCGTCGGCTTTGACCCGTGACGTAAGGGTGTTGTCGTGTGTGACGTCATGACGGCGCGGAGTTTGGTTTGAGTGTGGCTGTCTCCAGTTTTGTTTTATCTTATTTTATTTACTTTTCTGATCTGTTCGTTCTATCTCGTGAGATTTTTTTAAAATTTAAAAACACTTATTACTTATTTTAATTATCTGTTTCCTCGAATTTCTGTTTTAGTTTATTATATTTATCGTTCTGATCTTTTCGTTCTCTCCCGTGAGATTTTTTTTTAAAAAGACAAAAAACACCAGTCAGCTACTGAAGCATCTTTATCTTCTATGGGTTGCATGGGTTACGACCCCTGGGGAGGTGGGTGGGTATTCATGCATGGCTGTCTTCACTTACACGTTGTAGCTACGCAAGGCGTCTAAATTTGTTTATATTTAGTTTGTCCCCCACCCAAAACACCCCATTTCCCGCGCTTGTCCCGTTAGTGTCATTAGGCTTCTTGTGGAAAGCGTGTGTGTTTGTTTTTGTTTCCGCCATATTTATGACGTCATGGGTCAAAGCAGACGGGTGGGATCGGACGCTTCCGTATTTCCCCGAATCCTGTAATGGAATGTAATTCTGGCTTTGATTCATCTTCCTTTTTGCCACGAAGTACTCTTAGTGACATAATAAGTATCATTTATTGTGCCGTTTACTACATACCAAATATTGGACGTGTTACAATTGATTCGTAATGGCTTGAGTGTGTTCTATTTCCCGTTTTCGACAGTAAATATTCTGTACAGTACGTAACACTTTTCGCGTCAGTTTCACTTTTCGTAAAAACTCTTTTCTATTATTTGCTTTATCATTGCTCGCGTAATAACGCGTATACGAAAAGAGCCGCGAAATACCTTTTAGTAATGCTGTGCCATGAATTTCTTTATAATCATTAATTTTCAACAAAACAGAATATATTGGATTCTTATTGTTCTGTATCTGGCTTTCTATTAAAGGAACATTTTCCGTTACTGTAACTCACTATAAAAGTCAGCATATCTTCCCTACTTTATCGTTATTGAAAATGAAAATTACTTTGTTATGAAATACTGATGTTACAGTTCACGAAGATTGTTCAACATCAAAATTTTGCAGTGGATTTTTGTTAAGAGTAAAACACCAATAATTACCACGACCAGCACAAGAACATGAGACTATTGTCGGAGAAAAATACGTTTTTACTATAAGGTTTGCCAGACCAGAACTAAGCACAGCAAAATTCCTATTGTGTTACGAAGGTAAATTATCTTTTTTGTACTATTAGCAATATATTATCAGCAGCCCGCGTCAACCTGCAAAACACATCATAAAATCTGCTGCGCTGCTCTGCAAGTCCGGAAGCTGAAAAAGATGATTTTATTTCACTATTACCTTCCCACTTCTTTGCGGTTTGATCGATGTCTTTTAATGCAGTTTGAATGTGCCGCGGCAGCGGCTCGTTCGTTCGTAGCGCAGCTCTGCACCACGGATAATATTTAAATAACTGAAAATTTCTTAAAAGGATGGGATAATATACCAAGCAAGCCACTAGAAATAATAATGCAAGGTTTCATTAAATAACTCTATTCAAAACATTAAAATATGTTAACTAATACACACCTTTTACAATGATTACGTAATGTCGTACATCTGTTGACCATGACAAAAGAAGACTACATTAGCATTTACTGCAACGTCACAGGCTATCTTACTCGTACAACTCCAAGAAGAAGACAGAGAAATTAATGTTCGTTCTGTATTATTTATACTAGTGGTATTTTTTCATCTTTGTATGATATTTATCGTCTGTGCGGTTTCAGTACTCGCCGTCACAGATATCATCTAAAATAAATAATAATAAAAAAATACATAATTCCATACGATAACAAAACATGATACACAATATTTTCTCTTTCTACAAACTATGTCTTTTGCTAATAGACGTTACACACTCTATCCAGGTAAAAAGTGTTTGTTGCTGTTGTATCGACATAGGTTGTGTTCTCATTTGTTTCGAAGTCTGACAAAGCAGGTCCTTCAAGCAGTTGAACATTTACACGTATTATTGTGGCAATATCCAATGCAGTAGAAATCTTCTCGCACTTTAATGCTCAACACAATGTAATACAGAATTACAGCTGTAACTGTTACTGATAATGTACAGTTGAATTTGGTATCACCATGGTATCTAGATGCTGAAATATACTGAAATGGTACAATAAGCAGTGTTTCTACCACCTGATAGCACTGTTTAACGAAGTAGTGTTGAATATAGAATATAGTGCAACTACGCCCACGCAGTTATATATAGAGTGATGTGCATATCCGTAGTAGAAATGAGAATTTGTTTCGTTTTTTCACTATTTTGTAGCAATAACACATCATATTACAAGCCATGATAGCAGTTATCAATACTTCAGTACAGGATAGCTGCATTTAGACATAAGCTAATATGATTTTTGATAGTGAAATTAATTTCACATTGAGTTTTCTTTAACATTAATCAATGTAAACCATACCTGATATTTTTTCTCGTTCCTAACTTTTGGTTTGAATAACATTTCAGACACATGAGGATGGATCATACAGGAAGAGAAGAACCCAGTTTGAGATTGAAATTGAAATAGTCATGCAAGTTTCCTGGATGCAGGAGTAGTTATTATGTAAACATAAATTCCAAACACAAGAATAAACATTTCTATAAATTTCCAGCTGCATCAAAAAGTGAGACTTTAAAGAAGTGGAAATTGATCTGTAATACAGATGAAGGTGTCAACTGTAGTTATTATTATGTGTGTGAGGATCATTTTTATGAAGCAGATTTTGTGATCTTTACTAGACACAGGCTAAATCCTGGTGTTATACCAAAGCACATGGAATTGGTGTTGTATCATCCTCCCCCCACCCATCTGTGTTACACTGGTGGTGGTGGTGGCAGTTTCACCACATCGGGTGCAAATATAAGTGTGCACGAGACAGGTCACAATGCAAAATCTACAGTAATACAACGAAGCAGTCCCCATTTACAGAGCACAGATGATGGTGAGTACAGCTTTTTATCCTCACCTGTTTATGATGGTGAAAGTAGTGCAGGTGTAATGGGATCTGGCGTTTCTAAACGTGATTTAACTCCAAGAAAACACAAAATGTATAAATTGCATAGAATTACAGTTTCCAGAGTGTGTAAATTGAGAAAACAGCTACAGAATGAGAGGAATAAATTGAAAATTCTAAAAGAGTTGTATGATGACAGGAAATTTCAGTTAATTGAAGAAGAGTTGAATGATGTGACTAAAACTTTTATTAATAGTCAGTTAAGAAATGCCAATATGCAGCCCACAGCAGTACGGTGGTCTATACAAGATAAGGCATTTGCTTTATCTATTTATAAGCGTAGTCCACGGTTGTACAGATATTTGGCCACATACTTCTCCCTTCCATCTGTCAGGCTGCTCAAGGGAGTGCTCTCCCACATACCATTTGATACAGGACTTAATCCAGCTTTATTAAACTTTTTAGCAAGGGAAGTAAGTAATATGCATGAAAAGACAAGTATTGTGCCCTACTTTTTGATGAAATGTCTCTGGATGATGGTATGTACTATGATGCACACAAACAGCTAATCTATGGGTATCAGGACTTGGGTCATTTAGGACGTTCACCTGTAGCTGCTAGTCAAGCATTGGTTTTTATGCTGAAAGGCATGCACAGAACTTGGAAACAAGTTCTAGCATATTACTTTACTGCAACCACTTTCCACTACACCCATTTGAAATCACTCATTGTTCACATCATAAGTGAACTACAGAATATTGGGTTCAAAGTGGTTTGTACTGTATGTGACCAGAATGCAACAAACCAAAAGGCCCTTAAGCAACTGTGTGACGCAAATTTGTTGAAGCCTAGTGTATTTCATTTTGTCGTCAATAATCAACCAATTGTTACCAATTATGATGTACCACATCTGCTCAAAAACACTAGAAATGCTTTGATAGACAATAAATTTGAACCTCACAAAGCAGCAAAGTTTGAGTACATCAGTACAGTGTTCTTTTTGGATAAAAAAAAAGGTTCAAAACTCTGCCCAAATTAAAAGCACAACACTTTAACTTTTCTGATTCCCATGTCAAAACGAAGGTAAAAGTTGCTGCTGCACAAATGAGCCATACTGTTGCAGCTGCAATTGAAACATATGTTTCTACTCACACATTACCATCTGAAGCTATACACACAGCTGAGTTTGTGGGAAAGGTAGATAATCTCTTTGATTCACTCAACAGTAATGAGCAATATCCCAGGGATGGAAAACAATTTAAGTGTGCTTTATCAGAAAATTCGCCACATTTAGAAATGTGGTATAACATATTGAGGGAAATAGGCAGCTGGCAAATAATAGATTTAAAAACGGGAAGAAACAAGACTAATATGTATAGCTTAATAAAAGGTTGGCAGATTACATTACAGTCTATTATTTTCTTGTGGAAGACCTTGGAAGTGGTTGGCTTTAAGTACTTAAATTTGAAGGCGTTCAATCAAGATGCTTTAGAAAATTTCTTTTGTTGTATAAGACAACATGGTATTGCTAATACAAACCCAACTTGTTTTCAGTTTGTACAAGTTCTGAAGACTTGCGTTGTCAAACGTATGACTTTGCCTTTCAAAGCCATGAGTGTAAGTAACTGTGAAAATGATGATTACACTCCCTTGAGCAGTTTGTGTCACTTTTTGACAGCTAGTGGTAGGAGTGAACATTTAAGTGAATGTGAGATGAAAGACACTGATACACCTGAGTAAATCTATTCTTACTCAGATGGTATCATCGAGTCTATAGAAGATCAACAATCCTTAGCCTATGTAAGCAGGATATGTACTAAAAGCCATAGATGTACCAGATGATTGTGAAACATGTAATACCAGTCTCTACTCCTCTGTTGTGACTGAAAATCATTTGTTTACCTCATTTAAAGAGAATAGTGAGGAGCATTCTCATTTGAAATATGCAAGTGAAAGAGTCGTGATTTTACTAAGGGCACTCCATGATCAGCTGTATGATTATCTAAATAGTCATGGTCACACAACAAAACTACATGATAATTTTAAAAAAAAACATTTGTTCTGTCTCATACAACAATTTGTAATAAACATGACATTGAAGAGAGACTTCTGAAGACAAGTATTCCATTTACACTCCTGGAAATGGAAAAAAGAACACATTGACACCGGTGTGTCAGACCCACCATACTTGCTCCGGACACTGCGAGAGGGCTGTACAAGCAATGATCACACGCACGGCACAGCGGACACACCAGGAACCGCGGTGTTGGCCGTCGAATGGCGCTAGCTGTGCAGCATTTGTGCACCGCCGCCGTCAGTGTCAGCCAGTTTGCCGTGGCATACGGAGCTCCATCGCAGTCTTTAACACTGGTAGCATGCCGCGACAGCGTGGACGTGAACCGTATGTGCAGTTGACGGACTTTGAGCGGGGGCGTATAGTGGGCATGCGGGAGGCCGGGTGGACGTACCGCCGAATTGCTCAACACGTGGGGCGTGAGGTCTCCACAGTACATCGATGTTGTCGCCAGTGGTCGGCGGAAGGTGCACGTGCCCGTCGACCTGGGACCGGACCACAGCGACGCACGGATGCACGCCAAGACCGTAGGATCCTACGCAGTGCCATAGGGGACTGCACCGCCACTTCCCAGCAAATTAGGGACACTGTTGCTCCTGGGGTATCGGCGAGGACCATTCGCAACCGTCTCCATGAAGCTGGGCTATGGTCCCGCACACCGTTAGGCCGTATTCCGCTCACGCCCCAACATCGTGCAGCCCGCATCCAGTGGTGTCGCGACAGGCGTGAATGGAGGGACGAATGGAGACGTGTCGTCTTCAGCGATGAGAGTCGCTTCTGCCTTGGTGCCAATGATGGTCGTATGCATGTTTGGCGCCGTGCAGGTGAGCGCCACAATCAGGACTGCATACGACCGAGGCACACAGGGCCAACACCCGGCATCATGGTGTGGGGAGCGATCTCCTACACTGGCCGTACACCACTGGTGATCGTCGAGGGGACACTGAATAGTGCACGGTACATCCAAACCGTCATCGAACCCATCGTTCTACCATTCCTAGACCGGCAAGGGAACTTGCTGTTCCAACAGGACAATGCACGTCCGCATGTATCCCGTGCCACCCAACGTGCTCTAGAAGGTGTAAGTCAACTACCCTGGGCAGCAAGATCTCCGGATCTGTCCCCCATTGAGCATGTTTGGGACTGGATGAAGCGTCGTCTCACGCGGTCTGCACGTCCAGCACGAACGTTGGTCCAACTGAGGCGCCAGGTGGAAATGGCATGGCAAGCCGTTCCACAGGACTACATCCAGCATCTCTACGTTCGTCTCCATGGGAGAATAGCAGCCTGCATTGCTGCGAAAGGTGGATATACACTGTACTAGTGCCGACATTGCGCATGCTCTGTTGCCTGTGTCTATGTGCCTGTGGTTCTGTCAGTGTGATCATGTGATGTATCTGACCCCAGGAATGTGTCAATAAAGTTTCCCCTTCCTGGGACAATGAATTCACGGTGTTCTTATTTCAATTTCCGGGAGTATGTGAAAGAAAAGAAATTTACAAACAAGAGGAAATTGTGTATGCAACAACTTAAAAAGAAGTTCAAATCATGTTAAAAGACTTTGCATTTTGTTTATTATGTGTACAATGAGAGTAAGCTCCCTATACATATACAAATGTTCTTGTATCAAAATCATGCCTTTGACTTGTTATGACAAAATCTGGTAATTCAGCAGGCACATAACTTAACGCTTTCTAGATGTGGTGATTGGATTCTAAAAGTATAATGAATAAAGTGTTGTCAAGGGGAATTTGTGTTCATTTTCAGTAATGTACCAAACAGTGTTTTCAAAGAGGAAGTAAATAAATAAAAATGTTAAAAATAAATGTTGTACCAGTGTCTTCTTTCATTATTTAAACATGATGGGTGTTGCCAAAATAACAACCAAGATAGGGAAGAAAGAAAAAAAGTTGTGTTGCAGTTCATTTTCTTTGTATGTCTCATTGGCAAAAACATTTTGGCTACATTCATGGAGTGTCTACCTGCTCTGCTCCCAATTTGTTTTTCAGTTTTGTAAAGCAATATTTTGTGTGTTTCATAAATTTATTTGAACTGTGCAGAAGTTCAATTTCAGATGACTGAATATCCATAAATAACAATCAACACAAAAAATAATAAATCGGATTTTGTAGACTTTACAGTACATCCTTGGTTTGTAGCACAGATTTTTTTGTAAATGACCTCTTGGTTATCCATTAGCTGTGTTGTTATTTATTTGTGTAACCTACTATTCCACTTTCGATCATGCGAGTGTGCTTTAGGATATGTGGAAACGTAAAAATCATTTATATATGCATGCAATGTCAGATTATTTTTGTCTGCCACGTGCTAAAGCTCATTTATTTCCACATGATAATGGCCACACGGCTTAAATCGCAATATTGAGTTTTACAAAAAAATTTCACAGTCAAAAGGTGACGTCGTAATTTACGAAAATTTTCACAATGTAAACTGCAGCTACGAGTAGTTAATGTTTGTTTTTGATTGTGATTTCTTTTATATATTACTTTGCAAGATCTCAAAAACCTTTATTACTGCACTATGCGTCCCACATTCAAAGATTAAATGAAAAATATTGTCCTCTAATTCGCGTATTTAGAAATAAACATAAGAGATTTTCGCGCCATATTTTTTTCGTATTGAAGTTCACAGCAAGGCCACAAGTAGCGCTGGTGTCGTTCTGTGTTTCCGTACAGTGTTGCCAATTTAGCGACTTTGTCGCTAGAAATGGCGACTTTTGCCTTGTCTTAGCGACAAAAATTATTTAGCGACTTATCTGGCGACTTTTGGACTACTAAAGACTTTTGAAGTACAAATCAAAACTATTTTGGGCCAGTATTTTCATTAACAAAACTGAGATTTTGACTATAGAGTGGGTACTACACTGACTTTGTTCTAGATTTAAGTTAAATTAAGCTCTTAGCAGATCATGTAGCATTGTTCCACATTTAGTAAACCTGAATGTGGGAATTGCCTACAGAGTAAGAAAACCCTGACTATAGAACAATACAATAATCATTACATACTAGCCTGTTATCATCGATAGCATGTAGATCTATAGTTCTTCAACTTTTGAACTCCTTTTATTTTTCAAATTGACAAAAAACATACGTAATATTAAGCATAATAAAATACATTTCTGTCCAGCAACCTCAAATTTTTCGAAATGTTAACTAGCAGTGAAATTATTACCACATGCACAGTGGTAACGCAAGAACAATTCGGTGGGGGTACCTCAGACATTATTACATTTTCAACAATGAACAATAGGACTGATATCGAGTTACCGAGTGAGTAGATTGTTTCATGACTTCTAGTTCGCCTGAGTTTTGATATATTTTCAGTGATTATAAATTGATGAAACTTATGTTGTGGTGACTTACATATTGGATGTACTGCAGAAGAAGAAGCAGTACGCTCAGAAATATCAGGATGCGTGGGAAGCAGAACCTGAATTCAATGGGTGGCTGAAGCCAGAGTTGGAGACTTATCCAAGGCAAGATGTCAAGTATGTGCAACAGAGATTTATGCTAAATTGTGTGATATTAGAAAGCATTCGAAAACTATTAAGCATAAACAAAAAATTGATGAAAAAAAAAACACAAACCACCTTATCTGCGAAATTGTTCCGAAAACTACAGTTGGAATAGCAAGCAGAGTGGAAGGCGCCTTTTCTTTATTTATTGCTGAACATTCTTCTATTTTAGCTGTAGATCATTTAGGAATACTGTGCAAGAAGGTGTTTTCCGCTGATGAGGGCGCTAAAAACATGCAATTACATCGTACGAAGTGCACTAACATTATAACTGAAGTTTTGGCTCCATATTTTACACAATCATTGGTTGAAGATACAGGTAACCAAAAATACAGTGTACTAATAGATAATTCCACAGATGTATCAATATCTAAAATGCTAGGTATCGTTATACGGTACTATAGTGTAAACAAACAAACCATTAGACCAGCATTTTTCAAACTCTCTGTAGTAGAAACTGGAGATGCAAGAAATCTGGCTGCTGTTCTTGTGAATTCTTTGATAGATCTCAAACTTCCAATCGCTAATACAGGAGGAATTGGCACAGATAATGCAATGGTTGGAATAAACAATTGGCTTTTCGAACAACTCAAGAGAGAATATGTTTTGAAGCATTTGGTATTGATCCGTTGCATTTCTCACTCTCTTCAGGTTGCTGTTTCGCACGCCTCAGTGAATAACATACCTAGAAACATAGTTTCTTGCACGGAAAAGCTACAATTGGTTCTCCATTTCACCCAAAAGACAAGAGGAATATGAAAAGGTTTATGAGACAATAAATAGTGGAAAACAGCCACTACAAATTTTGAAGGTCTGTGCAACACGTTGGCTTTCAATTGAACCAGCAATAAGAAGAATTCTGGAACACTGGGGAGAACTAAGGCTAC
This sequence comes from Schistocerca piceifrons, assembly GCF_021461385.2. NCBI lineage: Eukaryota > Metazoa > Arthropoda > Insecta > Orthoptera > Acrididae > Schistocerca > Schistocerca piceifrons. The sequence goes on along the minus strand of NC_060149.1, from coordinate 598,320,070 downwards.
ATTTTTCACTTGCCATGGTTCAAGACAATTGTTACACTGCCGATCTTTTGTACAAGATGTATTATGACAACTCAAATCATCTTTACATGTTTTACCTTAAACATGCTTTAAAAGACGTACAAATAGCAATAAAAGCTTTTGAAGAAGAAGACAATGACCCCACTAAATTACTACATACACTTGTATTTCTCATGCAGTCGCTCGGATAAAGCATAGTTTTTCCAACTGTTGATTTGTTGACAAAACCAGTTCCAAGCGAATGTATGAACGCAAATCCGAACCTTGGCTTTATGTTTGAACAGAAATTGTCTGAGTCAAGTTTGTCTGAAGAAAGTGAAGTGTATTTGAAGAAAAGATGCATTCAGTTTAGTCTGAAACTCACAAAACAAATTCGACAAAGACTGCCAAGTAACGTTATGATCCTGAAAAAAATGTCAATGCTGAATGTTGAAGAAACACTAAAAGTGAATAAAAATAATGCTGTAGCGGATGTAGCCAAAGAATTAGGTTTTAGTGGCGATTTCATAGACTGTATGCTGCAAGAATGGCATAATATCAACTTCATTAGGTGGAATAACACTGCTAACACTGTTCGATTTTGGATTGAGGTTTTGCAGTATAAAAATGCCGCAGGTGAGAATCCTTTTTCTTTGATTTCACAACTAGCAATGAGTGTTCTATGCCTACCGCATTCAAATGCAGAAGTGAAAAGAGTATTCAGTTCTATGAACATTATAAAAACTAAACAACATAACAGATTATCGTTAAAGGCAATTAATGCTTTGATCATATTGAGAGACCAGTTGAAGAAACAAAATAAAGATTGTGCATCTTTTGACATACTGTCAGACGTACAAAAGTTACTCTTTTGCGACAAAACCAGTCGAACTGCAACATCATCTTTTGAGCAATGTTCAACCCTCTACATCAACAACAGTTCTGTCAGAGCATGAAACAGAAGAGTTATTCGATCTTCTGAGTGACGACGATGAATAGCTCACATACGGGTATGTATATATTTTGTAACCTAATTTGAGTTCTTGCTTTCTTTTGTTACAAATAGTTGTATATTTCCAGTGTATTTGACTACTGTGATTGAAACAACAATTTATGTGTTGCGTCAATTATGATAACATGTTTAATTAAACGTTAGTGTATTTTATATGTGTGTTGTTGCAAGCGATGCGTCATTTAATTAAGACAATATAGCAATTACGTATGAGACAATTTTTATTAATATTTTATTACTCCCCCCCCCTCCCCACTGGCTTATTACACCATTCAAATTTTCAGTACAACTCTAGTAAAATCAGTTTTAGCGACTTTCTAGCGACTTTTGATGTTGAATCTAGCGACTCAGGTTTTTTAGAGTTGGCAACACTGTTTCCGTATAATAATGTGGTATTTGCACTTCTACTATATTGGTGTTCTGTGCTGCGAAATCCACAGCTCGCGTCAGTTCGGCAAGCCGTGTAACTTAGTGTGCTACCTTCTTCTATTCCCACAAAGCCATGATTCTTCATGACCTGTAATATTTCGCGTTTGTTAGGTTATGTAGTAATGTTGAATTCATTAAATCTGTTGAGTTGAAGTGCATACCAGGTGAAAATTAACGTCTGTGGCAGCGGGAACATTGTGAATCAGTGAGAAACGAAATGTAACAATATTATGAAAAGGAAAGTTGCTACTCACCATATAACGGAGATGCTGAGTGTGAGATGGCACATTACATTTTTATTGGTCCTTTTGATCATTTGTTGTACAAGGTATACATTATGATATTGGACAAGTCATTGTGATTTACAATACATGTTTTAAATCATACAAGAATATTTCACATTCGGGAGGACGACGGTTCAATCCTGCATCCGGCGATCCTTGATTTAAGTTTTCCGTGATTTCCCTAAATTGCTCCAGGCAAATGCCGGGATGGTTCCTCTGAAAGGGCACAGCCGACTTCCTTCCCTGTCCTTCCTGATCTGACGAGACTGATGACCTCGCAGTTTTGTCTCTTCCCACAAACAACCAAACCCAACCCCAAGAATATTTACATTGATTTAGGCTTAATATTATCAAAACTGAAGGTTCAGCTACCATACATTATATTTAACCCAAGTAATTCAATGCATTTTTTAGTATTTGGGAATAAATTTTTATGTTTCAAGATATTCATCTATACTATAATAACATTTTTGCAATAAATACTTATGGACGGCAGTTCTAAATTTTGAAGTGTCATTTATTGTTTTAATGTTTGTAGGTAGCTTATTGTATAGTCTGTTTCCTGTTTGTAGTGGTCCATTCTCTTTTAGTGTTGTGTGTGCATGTTGAACATGTATGTCCTGCTTTCTCCTTGGGTTATATAAGTGGATACTCTGGGTAGTTGATACAGGATTGTTGCTATTTTCTAAGATTTTCCTTACAAATATGATTACTTGTAAAATGTACAGACAACGAAAATAGTGCCACTATATAAATTTTCTGCCGAAAGCAGATATAGTGACAAAATGGTTCAAATGGCTCTGAGCACTATGGGACTTAACATCTGTGATCATCAGTCCCATAGAACTTAGAACTACTTAAACCTAACTAACCTAAGGACATTACACACATCCATGCCCGAGGCAGGATTCGAACCTGCGACCGTAGCAGTTGCGCAGTTCCGGACTGTGCGCCTAGAACCGCTAGACCACTGCGGCCGGCATATAGTGACAGTTTTCTTTGTTGTGCCTATCTGCGACTCAGCATCTCCATTATATGGTGAGTAGCAACTTCCTTTTCATAATATATAGTCCGTGAGACGAGTGATTGGTACTGACAGTTCCGGCGGGCAGACGGCGCTGTTGCCGAACGTGGCTCACAGCACGTGGCGCCCTGTCTGCTACACGCATTCTCTAGCAGCAGAAATAAAAGCGAGACAAAATACAAGTCGTATTGGTACGCGTGAATTTATTTAAAGTTGATGCTTGAAATATATTAACTCGAAAACTGATAAGAGCTATTTAGTACAAGTATCTAAGATGCTGAAAGATAATAAAGTTATTTGTTAAACTTCACAACTGAAATGAAAACTATTTTCGCAAGTTGTTGAACATTAGCAGTTTTGGTTTCCATTGTTAAGTATTAGCATTATTAATTTGTTCTACTACAAGCTACAGAATAATTGGTCAGTGTATTAAGAGTTATAATCGAAGAAAGTACTCACAATATGATGATCTGGTGGTAGATCGATAGCAAACTCCCTCCTTACATTCCTGAATACGTTGTAGTTACTGTAATGGAAAAACACCACTCACAGCACTGTCAGAATCTGATTCGACATTGTCTTCCTCAGCACTACTCCAACTATCACTGCTCTCTCCCAGATGTATAATTAAATTTTCGATGCATTCTTCCACAACCCCTTCGGTTTTGGCCGCCTCTCTGATGGCACTTGCAGTGCTGTTTACAATTTTAGCCCACGTCTCGCTTGTCACTTTATTGATAGCCGCTGGAAGGAGAGTTTCCACTTCAGAGATCGTGAATTTTTTATTGTTTGCAGCAATGTAATTTTTTATCTGCGCCCACACTCCTTCAGTTGCATTGAAGTGACAGTGGTATGGAGGAAGCCGAACGATTTCATGCCCGTGCCTTTTAGCAATCTCGTCAATTACATATGTTGGAAATTGGGGTTTCTTTTGTGCCACAATTTCGAGTAGTTCCGCCTTCGTTAAATCTTCTCTGAAATCTACTTATCGCCGTTTCAACTACTGAATGATATCGTCTTTTTTTTGTTGCCAAGGTTGGTGCCTTATCGTGAACAACGGAATGATAAGGCGCATTGTTCATAACAATCACTGATGGACTTGTCAGATTCGTCATAAGCGATGTCTCGAACCATTCTTGAAATACTACACTCTTCATTTCTTCATGGTAATCTCCCGTCTTTCTTGACCAAAACATTTTCAAGCAGTTTGGCACAAAACCTTTCGATGTTCCTGCATGTAAGACAATAATACGCCCTCCTTTGCCAACAGGCACTGCCATTGTCCCCTCGGGCGTTCCATCATTCCAGCCTCGACGTAAAGAATGGCTGGCATTGACCCAAGTTTCATCTAACCACACTATACTTTCGAATTCCACACCCATGATCCTGCGCAGAAATCTGCACCGCCATGCAACTACATCTGTCCTTTCCATTAATATTTTGCATCTGTTAAACAGTGAATAGCTGAAGCCTATGTCTTTCAATACTGTACGCAATGAAAATTTGCTCCCTTTAAAAAGATCATCTTTCTGAAGCGACACCTGTAATTTAGATAGAGTGGGATGTTCCCTTCTCTTATAATAGCTGTATATATGACGACGAATAGCGTCTTTCTGAAAATCGTCCAAACCTGTCACCTGCTTATTTCTCGGTCGCTTCTTTCCTGGTGTGTGCAGCTTTGTTGTGCCACTCTCGTCACAATCTACACTATACTGTTCTTTCCCTATCTTTACAACAGTGTTCTTACTTATTTTCAATGCTGCTGCAGTTCTCTTCACAACCTGAACAACAGGAATTAAGGGCCCACCTTTGTCCTTTTCTTTCTCAAAGTAATCCCTCACAGAGCACACGAATTCACGGGCCTGGGTGTGTAGCGTACTTTTCTTCCTCTGTTTCACTTCTTGTGTTGGGCTGGTACTACCCGCCGCACTAGACATTGTTTACAACGATACAAACAAAGAAACACTAAAAACAACAAAAACGAAATAAACTGCGAATTCAACTTCAGACAAATGACGAACGACCGCACCACCTGCATGCAAGACACTGATAAGTTTCATAAGCGCGCGCGACCGGGTTTCAGAGCGGCAACGTGGCCCTTGCTACCCCCTCAAAGTCAGGCCGTCATTGGCTGCCTGCCTGCAGTCGCTAGGCAACGGAAAGACGCTACCGAGCTGTCAATACTAAAGACTCGTCTCCCAGACTATAGTTACATTCCATCCTGGATTTTCCATTGTTTGAGAAACGAAATGAATATTCATACGCTAACAAAACCAAGATTCTCCATGAAATTTAATATTTTGTGTGTATAGGGCTAATTTGATTTTGTATTGTGTAAGTCATTAAAACCTTCGATAAAGCGTGGTTGCAATGTAACATGTATTGTGTTACTTAACCCCTACTGAAATTTTAAATAAAAAAAAACGTGGATTGACAAGCCTGCTACATTAACTATACATTACCGATGTAAATACAACTGGTGGTGAAATGTGTGTTGTTGTTAGTGCTAGAAATTACCAAGTATTTAGATAAATAATATCAATTTATTACTTACCACAATTATCATAAAGACAAGACAGACAGGAAACCAACAGAGTGAAAATCTCATAAAAAAAGAGAAAATAAGTCAAAGCATAATTATTGAATTGTGATTACTCCAACACCCCCCTCAATTTAATAATTTCACTGAGTATGTGCAAATTTCACTATTTCTATCTGTGAACAGCCTATAGAGTTGTACACTCATAGTTGCTTTTTTTTTATTTTTGTTTAAAAGTCTGACACTTCTTCCTCAGAGCTATTGTATTGAATATTTCAGATGACCATCGTTGTGTGACTCATGTATGAAACTGGGTAGCAGCCACATGTTACAGTTGTCTGTGTTCCCACTTCTGTAATAGACATATGCATATCTGATTATCTTCAGAAATATTTGGAGTTTTCATAAATATTTTAAATTCTTTGAGGTTCTTCAACTGCAGGGTGTCTGTTGTAGCTGTTGCCAAAGCATTGTATTCTGCTTCTATTGAATATAGTGAAACCCAAGTGTCTCTCCTTTTAGCCCAACAAACAGTACTTCCAAAAACTTTTTGTATGTGTGCTGTTATAGATCTCTTGTCCTCTTCACTTCCCCAATCAGAATTAACATAGCAGAGGAGAACATTTGAATTTCCCTTTCTGTAACAGACCAGCATCAAATGTTCCTGTAATATACCAGAGAATTCGTTCCAAACTTTTCCAGTGGAATTCTGTTGGGTTATTTTGATGTCTATTGGAATAGTTGACTGATGCTCTTATGTCTGGTCTTGTAACTATGATTACACACCTCAAACAACGTATTAATTCTGTGTGTGGTTTATTTCCAACTGTGTCACCACAAGAATCTTCATTGGTTTTGACATCTGCTGGTGTTTTATAGAGTTTACAGTGCTCTGTGTTGAATCTTTTCAATAAATTTTCAAGATTAGCATGTTGACTGAGAAAGATTTTGTCATTGGTCCTCTGATATTTATTACAAAGAATAATTTTGGTTTTCTAGCTTCTTGCATTCAAAAGTTTGGTTTTAAATTTTCTTTTATTATTACCAGAAATTAGAATATCATCTACACATAGTAGCAAAAAAGTATTATAATTATCGGTGCATTCACCATGGAGACCTCTATCAACTTTGGAATGATAAAACCCAGTTTCCTTCATCAAATTGTCAAATGTTATGTTCAAAGTTCATGGTGCCCACTTTTACTGAGTTTTCATACAAATCCCTTCTGTATTTTTACACCTTCAGCAACTGTCATACAAATTTCTTCAGTTGGTTCTCCATGGAAGAATGCATTTTGTTCATCCATTTGTCCCATAAGCAAATCATGTTCATTCACCACACTAAGAAAAGTTCTCAATATTGTGAGTCGAGTAACTGGAGCTTATGTCTCCTCATAGTCGCATCCTTTTACCTTAGTACAACCTTTAATGACTAAACCTATCTATCAGTATTCCCAGGTGCATCTCTTTTTGCTTTGAGCACCCACTTACTGTCAATGGCTCTTTTGTTTGGCTGAAGTGGTGCGCAAGCCCAAGTTGTATTAGATGACTGAGAGACCAGTTCTTCCTTTATTGCTTTTGTCAATTTTTTTTATCGTGCTGACCATTCACATCTTCAAAATTCTGAGGTAAGCTTTCCACAAATGCTTCTGCATTCAAGGCTAACACTGCATAATACCCCAAATAGCTAGGTTTTTTATTCTATTACTTTTCCAGGGAAGCTTTGCTCTCTTCACTTCTTCTTAAGTAATGGACTCGGAGTTATTTTTAACAGTTTGTTCACTTTCCTCAAAGTTAGTTTCATTCTGATGTCCCTGATCTTCTGCTACGTTCTGTGTCATGTTGTCCATTTGAACAGTCTTCTTCAAGATCCGGTCATCACTACTTTCACCTTGAAACACAAACTTATCATCCTCAAAAATTACACCTCTTCCAAGTACAATCTTGTGTTGATTGTACAGCCTAATCTGATTTCTTGGGACAGTATCCAGTCCCCCCAAGGGGCTCCACAACTCTTTTGTGGATACGTGCGTAGCAAGCATGGGACCCTGAGCTGGTGTGGCCCTCTTTCCTTTCTGGGCTGCATACCTTCCTTTTCCACATCCTTCCCCATCCCCCATCATCCCCCCCCCCCCACCTTCGCCTCTTCCCTTCCCTTTCTCCCTCTCTGGGAGTATGTTTAGTGCCTACGCCTGGAGACGGACGCTTGACACTGTAAAACAGTCTCTCTTCTTCGCTTTCTCTGCTGGCAAGTCTCTGTCCTTCCTTTGTTCTTCTGTTTTTCTTACCTCTTCTCTTTACCCTCTTCTCCCCTGTGGCGTTTGAGACCTCTCTTCTTTCCTTTCCTTTCCTTTCCTTTCCTTTCCTTTCCTTTCCTTTCCTTTCCTTTTCTTTGTTCCTCCCTTTCTCTTTTTTCCTCCCTGTGCGTGTCTGAAGGCCGACCCATGCATTCCCATGCGTAGCCAGTGACAAGGTAACGCGTAATTCCCCACCCCGGGTAGATGGGTAGGACATGTACGTACCCCCTGGTAATGGCCAGGCCCAGGGAGGGGTGTTTACCTGAGCTGTTACCTTCCGAAAGTGTCGATTGGTCCCTCCCTCCGTTTCTCGGGAGGTGTGACCTGAGGTGTGAACAATCACCTAAGGCAGGAGTGCCCCACAAGGAAGGAGTGCGCCATTGGAGACGCCGGTAATCGTGGGGGATACTTCCGCAATGGTTTCCTCATCATCTACTATGTCTGCTCACAAGCGATAGTTAAATGAGCACCTTGTTGTTAGAAGCAGTCAGTGCCCTCCAGGTGCAAACATTGCTGCGAACTTCACTGCTACACACCTTCCCTGTCCGGGTGGAAGTGCACCGCACTTTAAATTCATCACACGGTGTGGTTTATACACGCTCCCTCGACGGATTGTCCGACGAGGAAATTCAACTCTACCTGTCTGACCAGGCCGTAACGGCTGTTCATAGACTCATGACAAGGGTTGACAAGGACTTGGTTCCAACCTGTTCTGTCTTCTTGACATTTGGCAGAGTTAAACTTCCATTGAACATAAAAGCGGGCTATGAGATAATTTCCGTTCACCTTTACATCCCAAACCCTAGGCGTTGCTATCAGTGTCAACGGTTCAATTGTACCAGCCAGTCATGTTCCAATCTGGTCAAATGCGTTATGTGTGGCAAGGATGCCCATGAGGGTGCTTGTCCACCTCCATCCCCTCGTTGCATCAGCTTATGGGTGACCACGCTGCTTCCTCTAGAGATTGTCCCATTTTCAAAGACGAACGGCTCATTCAGGAAATCAGAGTGAAGGAAAAGGTGTCGACCTTTGCTACTCGAAAGTTATTCGCCAGTCGAAAGCCCACTGTGCCTCACGCAGGTAAATACAGCACTGTCCTTGCCTCTCCTCGGCCTACAAAGGAGGCAGCCATGCAGACTTGTGATCTCACCGTTAGTGCCACGGTCGTCAGATCGGCCAGCGCAAAGATCGTCCGTTCAACCTCCCCACTATCACCTGCTCACTCTATGGCTCACCCTTCATCGGGTTCTGCTAAATCACGAGCCCCAAAATCAGACACCCGGACTTCCAAAAAAGAGCCTATTCGTGAAGATTTTTTTACGTGCTCTGACTTCATAACCATCGATTCCTCCCTCATCTCAACATCCTGTTTTCAAGAAGGCCACAGTGTGTCTCACCTAAAGCACCACCTGGCGGTAACCACCCTCGGCCGTCTTCTGTGTCGCCAAGGCACACTGCTGGCGGCCGATCAACCGGCCGATTGCTGGTGGCAGGAGCTGCTCCCGAGCAACCTATGGATCAGGATCTTCTGCCTTTGGCTGAATGCCGTTCCATGCTGTCGGCCGCCAGCTCTGAGCAGTCGTTGAGTTGAGGGCAACCTTGGTCACATTCTTCCCTTTTCTGTCCACCATGTGCCCATTATCCATTGGAATATCTGCGACATTCGAGCCAATCGGGATGAATTGTCGATCCTCGTATGATCCTACTCGCCGGTCATCTTCTGTCTTCGGGAAACAAAGCTATGTCCCCACGATCGCTTTGTTTTCCCTCATTTTCAGTCAGTCCGATTTGATCTCCCCTCTGTTGATGGCACTCCAGCACATGGAGGACTCATGATTCTTCTCCACAATACTGTCCATTATCACCCAATTCCCTTAAACAGTTCCTTCCAAGCTGTTGCTGTCCGTCTTTCTCTTTCTGGATACACCTTGTCTCTTTGTACTGTGTACATTCCATCGTCCACACCAATGGCAAGAGCTGATCTCCTTCATCTTCTTGTTGAGCTCCCCCCCCCCCCCTCCCCCAATTTGCTGGTTGGGGACTTCAATGCCCACCATCCACTTTGGGGATCTCCGCGTCCTTGTCCACGCGGCTCACTATTGATAGTCATCTTCCACCAAGCGCATCTTGTTTGCCTCAATACTGGGGACCCTGCATATTTGTCTGCCTCCACAAAAAATTTCTCTCATTTGGACATTTCAGTCGGTACTGTTCTGCTAGCTCAGCGCTTTGAATGGTTTGCTCTTGCTGATACACACTCGAGTGACCACATTCCATGTGTCCTTAGATTGCAGCCACAACTGCCATATATGTGCCCGAGACGCTGGAAGTTTGCCCAAGCCGATTGGACACTTTTTTCATCTCTAGCGACATTCGATGACCGTCGCTTTCCTAGCATTGATGATGAGGTCACTCATATTACAGAAGTTGTTATTACAGCTGCGGACCATTCAATACCTCACACCTCCGATTTTCCCCTGCGCCCCGCAGTTCCTTGGTGGTATGAGGCATGCCGTGACGCAATATGTGCTCTTCGCATTTTCCACCACCATCCTACCTTGGCCAACTGTATCTGCTATATGCAGTTCCACGCGCGATGCTGTCGCGTCATCTGCGATAGCAAGAAGGCAAGCTGGGACTTCTTTACTAGCTCATTTAACACCTTCATAACACCTTCACTCCCTCCTTGGAAATTTGGAGCTAGATTTGACGGTTCTCTGACGAGCCTACTTTCTCCCCGGTCTCTGGGCTCACTGTCGCACATGATACCTTAGAGGACCCCGTCGCAATTTCTAACTCATTGGGTCACCACTTTGCTGAGATTTCGAGCTCTTCAAATTACCCGCCAGCTTTTCTCCAGAAGAAACTTGCAGCGGAAGTGCGACCTCTTGCTTTCTCCTCTCAAAATCGCGAAAACTATAATACTGTTTTCTCCATGCTTGACCTCCAACATGCACTCTCTTCTTCTCGCTCTTCCGCCCCAGGACCGGCTGGTATCCACATCCAAATGTTGCTGCATTTATCATACCATAGTCTGCGCTACCTCCTTCCCCTTTATAATCGAATTTGGACCGACAGTAATTTTCACAGAAGATGGTGAGAAGCTATCGTCATTCCTGTTTCGAAACCTGGAAAGGACAAACATCTCCCCTCTAGCTATTGCCCTATTTCTCTCACCAGTAGTTTATGAAAGGTTTTGGAGCATATGGTGAATTCCCGTTTAGCCTGGTGGCTGGAGTCCCAAAGTCTTTTAACACCTGCCCAATGTGGTTTCCGAAAACATCGTCCTGCCATTGACCATCTTGCTCTCTCCACTTATATCATGAACAATTCTTTCAGGAAACGCCAAACAGTAGCAATATTTTTTGATCTGGAGTGAGCATATGATACCTGTTGGAGGACAGGCATCCTCTGCACACTGTTCTCGGGCTTTCAAGGTTGGCTTCCCCTTTTTCTTCATGAATTTATGGCAGAGCGCACATTTAAAGTGCGGGTGAACACTACTTTCTCCCAAGAAAACGGGGTACCCCAGGGCTCTGTGCTAAGTGTTGTACTGTTTGCCATTGCCATAAATCCAATTATGGATTGTCTCGTTCCTGATGTCTCGGGCTCCCTCTTTGTGGGTAATTTTGCGATCTACTACAGATCTTAACGGACTAGCCTTCTTGAATGACATCTTCAAGGATTACTCGTTTGCCACCACTCTTGGAGCATCAAAACAGGCTTCCGCCTTTCTCCCAGTAAGACCGTTTGTGTCAATTTTTGGTGTTGTACAGAGTTTCTTCTGCCTTCCTTACATCTAGGCCCTGTCAACCTTCCGTTTGTGGACATCGCTAAATTCTTGGGTCTTACGTTTGACAGAAAACTGTGCTGGTCCTCCCACGTTTCCTATCTTTTGGCTTTCGACACCCTCCGTGTCCTGAATAGTACCTCCTGGGGAGCAGACTGAGTGGTCCTTCACTGCCTCTATCGCACCTTAGTGCGCTCGAAATTGGACTATGGAAGCATAGTTTACTCCTCTGCTCAGCCATCTATTCTTCGACGTCTCGACTCTGTCCACCACCGTGGATTACGTTTAGCATCTGGAGCTTTGTACACCAGCCCGGTGGAAAGCCTTTATGCTGAGACTGCTGAACCTCCGCTGTCCACTCGGAAAGCTGTCCTGCTGAGTCGTTATGCTAGCCATTTGTCTTCCATGCCTGCTAATCCGGCCCATGACAATTTTTTCAACGCCTTCGTGGATTAGGGTATGCAGGCCGCCCTTCCTCTCTACTACCACCAGGAGTCCGCTTCTGTCAACTGCTACATTCTCTTTCCTTCCACTTTCCTAAAACTTTCCTGACAACTTGGGGTACAGCACCGCCTTGGCTCCATCCCCGGACCTGCTTGCTCCGTGACCTTTGCCAGTTTCCCAAGGATGGTACCCCTTCTCTTGTTTATTGTCGGGCATTTGCTGCTCTATGTGCACAAATGAAAGATGACACATTTATTTACACTGATGGCTCAAAAACATCATTTGGTGTTGGGAGTGCCTATATTGTTGGCGACACCCCTAATCTATTTTGGCTTCCCGACCAGTGTTCGGTTTTTACTGCGGAGATTTATGCTGTTCTCCAGGCTGTCCAATGCATCCGTCGCCATCAGCAGATACAGTATATTATATGCTCAGTCTCCAAGTTCTCTACCCTGTCCACCTTCTGGTCCACCAGATTCAGGACTGCCTCCACTTGCTTGGCGTCTCTGTGGCATTCCTCTGGATCCCAGGGCATGTTGGTCTCTGTGGAAACGAGGCGGCCGATATAGTGGCCAAGGCTGCAGTCTCTCTTCTTCAGCCTGCTGTTCGCATGGTTCCCTTCGCCTATCTACGGGGTGTTTTATTTTGTGGTGTTGCTCTTTTATGGCACGCACATTGGTCGACACTTTCCAATAATAAATTGCGGGACGTGAAAGCTCTTCCCTGTGCTTGGACCTCTTCCTCCTGAACTCGTCGTCGGGAGGAGGTAATTTTAACTAGACTCCGGATAGGGCACTGTCTTTTTAGCCATTGACATCTTTTAAGTGGCGATCCTCCCCCGCTTTGTCCCCACTGCTCTCAACTGTGGACAGTGAGACACCTTTTACTTGAGTGCCCCTATTTTATTCTGTTACGCGCCCGTCTACTGCTGTTGCCTGATATATCTTCCATTTTAGCAGATGACACGCGCCCAGCCGATCGCGTTCTTGAGTTAATTAGTGTCAGTGAGATGACGTCAGTCATTTGAGGCTCTTTTTGGGGAGAAACAACCCCCCTTCTATTGTGGGTTTTTAAGCTTTCCTTCTGTTTTTAGTTTCCCCACTTTTTTTGAGTTTCGCTCCCATTGCTGCTGGTTTCCAGTTTGGGTTTTTTACCTTTTCCTTAGTCACAGACCAGACGCTAATGACCGTAGCAGTTTTGCACCCTAAAAGCCATAACAAGAAAAAGTATCCAATCATGACATATTTTAATGTGCAAGTATGCAACACACCCAAACACGTGTTCCTTAAAATTTTGCTTCCTTCCATACCATAGCATTACTGGAATTTCTCCATCTAAAGATGAACTAGGACTACAATTAATGATAAAACAGCTGACAGTGCCACCTTTGAACAAAATTGTGTTCCATGTTTGCATCCAAGAATAATACAACAAACCTTTTCAATTGTAAAATGATTTAGTTGTTTTGTCACTCCATTTAGCTGAGGTGTGTACCTTAAACTCGAATTGCACTACCTTTTTTTCAAAGAATTTTATCATTTCATTTGGAATGTATTCACAACTTTAGTTGCATCTAAATCCGTTTGTTTTCATGTTAAAATCTGCAGTGGCCATTCCATATATAATGAAGCACTTCAGACTTCGATTGAAGAGCATAAACTGCTGTAAAATGAGTATAATTATCAGTATAAGTAACTATATATTTCTTTCCATCAAGAGAAACAGGCGTTATAGGACCAAGCACATTACTATGTATCACTTAAAGTGGTTGTGTCACTGAATAAGTGGTAATCATGTTTGTTTATCCTCTATCCAGATCATTTATTTACAGGTTCAGATAACTGTACTTTGTCCAGTCCCTCTGCTAGATAATGAAATTTCTTCATATTTTTGAAGTTCAAATGCCCTAAGCATTAATGGCACAAGTCTACATCACTGTCATAAACACAAGTACTGCATGTATAACTCCTAGTATGTTTGAATGAAACGGTATAGATGCTCGAATCTTTTCTGTGAGCTACAGTTATAACTTTATCACATTATTGAACTGAACCCACTGAATTTTCTAAAACATTGCAGTCTCCAGTAATTTAGAGTTCACACACTGAAATTAATTGTTTAGTAAACCTGACACTACAAGAACTGCTTTTATCTTTGAAATTTCTTTCAACAGACAATTCTTGGAACATCAACTTTTGCTCAAAGTATCACTTATTCTGCTTGTAGAACAGAAGTAGTATTTCATAATAAGCCCTTTACAATACTAAATATATACAGAGGACCTTCATGAAACGTTGACCTCTTAAAAAAAAAAAAAAAATAAAAAAATAAATCAGGAAGTTCTGTTGTCCCATCTCTTAGTAAAAAACAAGGAAATTGTGTTTTTTTGGTGATTTTAATGTGGATTTATTGAAAAGCTCTATCAGTGGACGATTATTGCAATCAGTAACACTGCCATTCAATTTAATGCCTACTGTGAACTTTGCAATTATGGTATGTAAGTACTCTGAGATTGCTATTGATAATATCTTTGTTGACAAATCTAGGAAAAAAGTCATATCACAAAACCAACAGTAAATGTGCTGTGTGATCATGATATGTAGCATCTTGTGTTAAATGTTGAAACTAGTCAGGATATAAAATCCACTAAATCTGAGTACAGGAGGGTGATAAATCAGTCAAAAATTGGGAATTTTAGGAGATTGCTCAAAGACATGAACTGGATAGATAATTACAATACTTCTGATTCAAATGGAAAATACAAAGCATTAATTAATAAAGTTACTTCCTCTTTTGACAAATGTTTTCTTGTATAGCTAACTCAAATCAAACAAGTCTAAAAATAAACTGTGAATTACACTAGGAATAAAGATATCATATGGGACAAAAGGAGACTGTATATAGGAACAACTCTTATGGTAGCATTGTAATGCATTGCAAAGAACACTGCAAAATATTGAAGCAAGTAATCCAGAAATCAAAGTAGCTTTATTAAGAGAAAAAGATAATTACATCAGGCAACCAAATAAAAACAGTTTGGGATATAGTGAAGACAGAAACAGGGGTGCCAAGAACGAGGAGGAACAGATGTGTCTCAAAATAAATGAGACATTGGAAACAAGTGCATGTAGCCTTGCAAACCTTTTAAACAAGTACTTTGTTTCTGTCACTGACAGCTTGGGGTCGTCAGGTATGGTAAACAGTGCAATGGAGTATCTGAGACCAGTCTTTACAAATAACTTCAGTAAAATGGAAATGACACGTCTCCCAAAGAAGTAGCATCCAGCATAAAATCCTTAAAATCTAAGTATTATAGTGGTCATGATAACATATAACAAAATTAATCAGAGTGTCCTCATGCAAGTTGAATTCTGTTGTAAGTTATTTATTTAATCACTCTCTTATCAGCAGAACATTTCCAGATTGGCTAAAATATGCAGAAATTAAGCTTTTTTTTTACAAGAGGGATAAAGAGATACCATTAAACTATTGACCAATTTCACTTTTGCCAGCCTTTTCAAAAAATATTTGAAAAGGTTCCGTTAAAGTGTCTCCTTAAGCATCTGACTGCAAATAGTATATTGTCCAAGTCAAAGTTTGGGTTTCTTAAGCGCTCTGATTAGAGAAAGCTATTTACACATACAGTGAGAATGTACTTAATTCATTAGATAAATAATTAGAGGCTACTGGCATTTTCTGCAACATATCAAAAGTCTTTGACTGTGTGAATCATAGAAGTAAATTAGAATATTATGGTGTCACTGGCAGTGCTGCAAAATAGTTAGTCTCATCTAACAAACAGGAAACAAAGGGTGTCATTGTGAAATATCTGTGCAGTAAGCAATCAGTCTCCATCTGGTTGGGAATTAATTACAGGTGGTGTTTCTCAAGGTTCCATCTTATGTCCATTGCTTTTTCTTGTGTACATTAATGACCTCTCTAATCAAATTTTGACTGACATTAATAAATGGTTTAAAGCTAATTCACTGTCATTAAACTTTGAAAAGACCTACTAGATGCAGTTCAGAACCTGCAAGAGATTTCCTTCCAGCATGCTTATAAACATATGAAGACATGCAGATTGAAGAGGCTGACAGTGTTAAATTTCTATGAATACAACTCAATAATAAATTCAGTTGGGAAGGGCATACGACAGAATTGCTCAAGTGCCTAATCAAGTCTTTATTTGCAGTGAGAATGATGTCAGATGTAGGAGATATAGAAAGACTTGCACACTTTGCCATTTTTCATTCTATTATGTCATACGCGATCATATTCTGGGGTAACTCATCAAACCAAGCAAAAGTTTTTAGTGTGCAAAAGCATGTAATAAGAATCATTTGTGGTATAAATTCAAGAACATCATGTAGAAATTTGTTCAAGGAACTTTGTTCTCTAATCATTGTTTCTCAGTGTATTTATTCCTTAATGAAAATTACTGTAAGTAATAGATCTCTCTTTCCAACAAATAGCACAAAATGTAGTATCAGTACTAGGAATAAGAACAATCTACATAAAGACCTAAAAATCACTTACCTTGGTCCAAAAATGTGTCCAATATTCAAGAACACACATTTTTAATAAATTGCCAGCAACCATTAAAAACTTGGTTTCAGATAAAGCACAGATTAAACAGAGTTTGAAAGACGTTTTGATAGGCTAGTCCTTCTACTCTATAGATGAATATCTTAACAGTGACTGGTAGTCCAGCTAAAGAAAAAAGTCTGTCAGATTCAGTTTTTGGCAGCAGTTGGTCACAGCAGTCAAGATTAGGTATTCTGTGTATGATAAATTTATTAAAAGTGCATAACTATGTTTCATTCTGACAGTGTATTAATTCTGTAAATATTAGCAGTTCCAGTTTACTGTAATATATTCACCTGTTTTGACGATCTCCTCACAAACTATCAGGGTAGTGAGTATTATGTTCAAATGTTTTATGTTATACTTTTTGACATGTTCCACACCCATCTGAATCATCTCAATTTTTGGGTCTATCTAATCTAATCTAATCAAACCTTTCTGGCAAACAAAAATGAATCTGTTTTGTCAAAATTTATTGTTATTGAATTTTCCAGTTCCTTCACATTTATCAAATGAATAGGTACATTAACTAAATGTTCTATTGTCGCTGAATCTAGAAACCACTCTACTTTGACATCTGGAAAACTTCCCATAACAGCTGAGAAAGAAAAATTATTTTCACTTCCATCTTTTTCTTGTACAGTTTTCACTACATCCACAGAACTGTTACTTTTATGCTTTTGTGACAATGTAACTTGTGTTGTGCCCTAATATGACTCGGTTTCCCACTTCTGTAACAAATATATTTAGCCCGAGCTTTGGTTGCATTGTACAAACCTTGATACATGGTTGTTGCTTGATACTTTCTTTCTCCTTGCTGTTGACAAAAACAATTTGTTTAATGATCTTTTATTACTTTTAGAATTATTACATTTTGCTTCTTTGTCTAATGGTCTACCCTTAAAAAAACTGATTTTTCAATTGCTGTCTTGACAAAGTTTCCATACTTTTTATTGTGGAGACTTGTTGGTAACAAATGGCACATTATATCAGTTTCTTCAATATTAGCATCTGATGCTTTCAAATCGTATATTAACTTATAAACTTCAAAAAATAGTTTTCAGTGGTACCGTCATCTGCGTTAACTCTGTTATCAACAGTGTGTTTTTTTTTCCCTTCATTAAAGTTGATGAGCCATAATACCTCACTGCTTAAAAGTTTGAGTTAATGAATTCCACAAGTCATAGGCAGCTTCCCTGTCCATGACGTATTCCAAATAACTGTCTGAAATTCTTTGAATTATTTGTAAATTATACTTCTTACTGTTTTTCTAAGTTCTCCCAAAAGAACTTGCTTCTGTGCATGTTGTTCAGGTTTGTTTTCTTGAGCAGACTCTACCATTTCTATGTGGGGCTTTTCCATAAAACTCAATAATTCCAGCTCACTGAAAAGTGTTTCAGTCTTAAATTTCCAGTTACTGAAGTTTATGCCATCAAACAATGGTATTTGGTACTTCTCCACCTCCTGTGCCATGAATGTGAATAATGTGTTGAATTAATTAACTAGTTTCTCCACCTTTATTTGCTGTACTGTAAAACATGGTACCTGGAGCCATAAGAAATTACCAGGTATTTAAATAAATAATATCAATTTATTACTAATTACGGTTACAGCCACAGTACAGCTGTGAAGTCAAGATACTGGCAGATGGGAAAAATAGAGAAAAGTGCATATAAAAATGTAGCAATACATTAAAAAAATGATGTAGATCTTTGGGCAATGGTGGATTTACTTATGTAGTTTTGTGTTTCCTTGCTAAAGTTGTGGGACATTTCCATCTCCTATTATTTGTATACCTGGTTGTCGCGTTGTAGTGATCCGTACTGCTCTTGATGTATATTAACTCTGTTCAGTAACAGAATTTCTATCCTTGACTGTAGTGTGCAAAACAATAAGTGTCTTTGAGAGATTACAGTTGAGGAATGTAAGAGTTTAGATTCTAGTTTTTCCTGGTTTATGTGCATAAATGGCTTCTACGATACTAACTAAGTAAAGGCAATAGTCACTAAGCGAGACACTGTATTGATTGTACGTTAAAAAAAATGACAAGTAGGCTTATAATCTCCACAATCTGTACCATTCTGCTTCATATCTGCTTTATCTTTGTTGTGTCATGTTATCTTCTTTAGAATAGCCAAAGCTTTTGAAGTGTGTGGATTACTGTCTTTTATGGATTACACTCTGTCACCTCTTCTGAAGTTAAATGTAGGGAAAGAAAAATAAAAATTAATTTTTCAGTACTTGGGCGACCGTCAGTTTTGGTCAGTGCTTTTGTGTTGCCTTCTTGAAACCCCTGACCTTGTTCCTGCTTGTGGCACACAAGGCAGTCACTTTCATGTTTCAGTCTAGGTGTACAAATGTAAAGCTCATCTAGGACCTACATACTACAAAAATATCTATAGTTCAAAAGATTTTTACATGAGATATTTTTTATGTATACCTGTGCACCATGAATCAGGTTGTCTAGAGATGAGTAATTGCCAGTCTTCTGTTTTTGTTTTTGGAGTCAGGTTCTAGTAACCTGTAATTGGTTGCACGTTTAGATAGCAGACAATACTAACAATTATCACATGTTGATGGCAAGTGCAAGTAGAGGAGAGAGACAGACAGGGTGTGTGCTTTAAAATACTTGAGGTCAGTGTATTTTCTATTGGAAGTGAGGCACCACTTGATAGCAGATTCATGTGTGTCAGAATGTGCATGCAGCCACAAGAGTTCATGCAGTTGTAGGCTCTCATCGGTTTGCCATTGTGTTTGGTTGATTCCATGTGGCTCCATTGCAAAGATCATGTAATGTTTAGTTATTTTAGCCAGTTGCAATATAAATATTGCTAATCACAGGTCATGTATTGCACCAAAAGTCAGAAATTTACAACATACAGTATTTCACTGTCTGAAGATGCTGCCATTTAGAAATGCTTTAGAAGCAACAATGAACCTCTTCCAGATGCCATAAGCCTGATGGCTGTTGTTTTAGACCATAAAGGATGAATTCAACATGTTTGATGTTTAATTTGGTCATAGGGTTCTTTTGAAAGTCCACTGCTACTTAAATGAAAGTGTTAATAGATTGCAGTATAGGGTTTTGCTTACAGCTCATAGCATAATTATGTCTGTGTTGCAGGAACATAAACTTTAAATTGAAGGCAATTTATGCAGACACGATTTGCCCTGATTATGTAACTCCAGTTTGAAAGGGAATACTAGTTAGTTTCAGGTTCCATGGATCATTTTGCTCTCTTGGCTAAACCTGATGTCAAGATTTGTTCCAGACATGGTTGGTAGAGAACTTGATCTTGAGATTCTTACACATTAATTCCCATAGGATAAAGCATATGTCATAAATTTTTGGGTAGCAATTACTGTATCCTTCACCTCACAAATATCTGAGAAGGCATTTTAAATTCTTTTCTTTTCACAGGAATACAATTACAGATAATTGGGTTTTCAAATTTTGTAATGGTATAGACTTAGTAAAATCCTTCTAATGTAACATACTGATTAGTAGTGCAGATACTAATGGCAGCAGCAAATATTCTGAACTGTTGGTAGTGTTAGAGTAATGGCCAGTTTCAGAAAATTATCTTACAGTACAATAAAGCACGGAAAAATGTAGCTTTTACCCATTATGCTTGTTAGTCTATTCTACAGTCAGACAAACCATTATACGCTGTTGCTCATAAAATAAATCTGAAATTGTGTGGGTTGGCAAATCCAAAGTAAATGGAACTATTCACAGTAATTGTATAGATGTTCTTGCTGCATGTCAAAAACCAATCCGTACAAACGTATACAAGAAGGCCTTCACATCAGAAAATTGAAAGTGTCTCCAGAGGTTCAAAGGATGAAAATAGAAAGTATTTTGTTCCTGGGAGTGAGCCTCCCATATGGAAGCTACAGAAATGTAATAGGTGAACAAAGGGATACAATTAAATTATGATGCACTAAACAAATTATTTACCCAAGATTTCTTGTAATAACGCCACTGAAACAGTGTCTTGTGTCTAGTTCCTTCTGCAAGATTGCCCAGAGCTCTATTCATCTTTTACTTTCATCTTATCCCAACAGTATTTTCTCCAAGTAGTAAGCCAAATGCGTACAAAGTTGTTCGGAAATTTCTGGATGTTTCAATTGTCTGCTTACATATTACACCTTTCAGGCTTGCACCCATAAGGGTGTTTTATCCTCATTGTTGTTTTTACAAATAGGGAGCAATGTGTGTATTAACCTTACTGAAATGCCCCCATGTGTTCCAGAGGTATGATTACGTTGTGACAGTGCCCTTGGAATCTCTGTGATCAATATCTTGTAGAGTATGTGTAATCTGTTGTGCAAATGATGTACACTACACAGATTTCCAAGTAACATGGCTTTTATTCATATTTATCACCACCAAACAACACTACGATGGTCAGATTGGATTGCACATCGACTGTTGATATTCTAGTAGATATCCCAGTTTCCTATTACACAGTACCACAGTGGCAAATACAACCACTGTCTGAAGTTATAGTCTGTTTAGAGACAATATTTCCAGTACACAGAGGTTGTAAAGCATATAAAAGTTACATGCACTTGGGATTTGAAACAGTTACTGTGATGATTGAACATCAAGTACATAACATGATACCAGTTTAAAGTACAACACATTCATTGGTTCAAAAGAATTAACAGTCATCGCTTGATAAAATTAAGTCAGATAATCCACCCACACACGCTGGTCATATTTATACTGCATAATAGTTTTCACAGATTTGTTCAGTGTGAACTTTGCGAATACTGACTATTTATATGAAAGCCAACATGGAATCTGTGAAAACACTGTAGAGACAAAATGACAAAATCAATTTTGAACGCTACTCGAACTAATCACAGTTTATTTGAAATCTTGCATGTGTGTGGCAGTAATGCTAGCAGGTCCCAGACCCTTACGACATATACTATGTGATCAAAAGTATCCAGACACCCCGAAAAACATATGTTTTTCATATTAGCTGCATTGTGCTGCCACCTACTGCCAGGTAATCCACATCAGTGACCTCGGTAGTCATTACACATCGTGAGAGAGCAGAGTGGGGTGTTCCGCGGAACTCGCGGACTTTGAAAGTGGTCAGGTGATTGGGTGTCACTTGTGTCATATGTCTGTATGTGAAATTTCCACACTTGTAAACATCCCTAGGTCCACTGTTTCTGATGTGACAGTGAAGTGGAAACGTGAAGTGACACGTAAAGCACAAAAGCATACAGGCCGACATAGTCTGTTGACTGGCAGAGACCACCGACAGTTGAAGAGGGTCTTAATGTGTAATAGGCAGTCATCTATCCAGAACATCACACAGGAATTCCAAACTGCATCAAGATCCACTGCAAGTACTATGACAGTTAGGCAGGAAGTGAGAAAACTTGGATTTCCTTGTCAAGTGGCTGCTCATAAGCCACACATCACGCTGGTAAATGCCTAACAACACCTCGCTTGGTATAAGGAGCATAAACATTGGACGATTGAGTGGAGAAACGTTGTGTGGAGTGATGAATCATGGTCCACAATGTGGCAATCAGATGGCAGGGTGTGGGTGTGGCGAATTCCCAGTGAATTTCATCTGCCAGCTTGTGTAGTGCCAACAGTAAAATTCAGAGGCAGTGGTGTTATGGTGTGGTCGTGTTTCTCATGGAGGGGGCTTACACCCCTTGTTCTTTTGCATGACACTATCACAGCACATACCTACATTGATGTTTTAAGCACATCCTTGCATCCCACTGTTGAAGAGCAATTTGGGGATGGCGATTGCATCTTTCAATATGATCGAGCACCTGTTCATAATGCGCGGCCTGTGGCGGAGTGGTTACATGACAATAAAATCCCTGTAATGGATTGGCCTGCACAGAGACTTGACCTGAAACCTACAGAACACCTCTGGCATGTTTTGGAACGCCGACTTCATGCCAGGCCTCACCGACTGACATCGATACCTCTCCTCAGTGCAGCACTCCGTGAAGAATGGGCTGCCATTCCCCAAAAAACCTTCCAGCACCTGACTGACTGTATGCCTGCAAGACTGGTAGCTGTCATCAAGGCAAAGCGTGGGCCAACACCATACTGAATTCCAGCATTACCGAAGGAGGGCACCACAAACTTGTAAGTCATTTTCAGCCAGGTGTCCGGATACTTTTGATCACATTGTGTGGATGTTGCTCATTTACTTGTTCGACTGGGACTGATAGTTTTGGATTGGGGACTGGCCTTATAAAGACTGCCTTAAGAATATATTTTGATTTTATAATCTACATAATCATTTGGAGAATGGCCAGATTGTTCTGTCACTCAATATGGACTACAAATATTAACAGTGATGATGTTTATGAAATATGTGGTGGTCTACGGAATTAGGAAAGTTAATGAAACTATTTCATGCCTCCATGTTGGGAATATCCCATTTAAGAGTACATGCACCATATTGAAAATTATGATAAATTATGGAAAAATATTTGTTGTTGACTTAATCAATTAGTAAAATATGTTATCTTGTGCATAGAAATTGGGCCAACAAAGTGCAATGGTAGAGGTCTGAATCTAAGAAGCATAGAGATAACATCCATAATGGAAAATGTAACTGCCTCTAAAAAATATTGTTAATCATTTCACATGTTAATTAGCTTCACAAAAATTGAAATATGGAAACGAAAAATTGGAATGCTACTCCATCTAATGAGCTGTGTCACTAAGTCAATACATAAACAAATACAAGCTCATACGACTATTGCCAAATCGAACTGTAGTAAATTTTCCATTATTCATATCTCTCAACTTACAGATTTTCCAATAAAATCAGATGCGTCTTTGGAAACAGTACACTTACAATAATGCTTTGAATAATTAAGTGGCAAAAAGCTTAGTGAAGATTTTGAAATGCCTGACCAGCTACCACATACATATGTTACTTATCAATTGTATGAAAACTGAAAAATAAGTAAAAGAAAATATTAATTATTGGTAGAGTGCAATAAAAACAGAGGGCATATTCTAACATGCTCTCTTTTTTTTTCAACAGGGCATCTTATTTCGACATTGACTTCAGCCTTTAAGGGTTACTTACCTTCAAAGTATTTGTCTCTCAATATAAAGATGCATGCAACAAATCTAATAGGAACTGCACATACAAAGGTTTAAGAGAAACAAACTCTGGAAACTCCAATGAGAAAATGTTTTTATTTGATGAATTCCATCACATCTTTTATATAATTACTAGCCTTTTCACCATAGCTTTGCTCCCACATGCGTTCAACACCTATGTTGTACACATGTCAATTTCAAGCCCCGCCCATCTGTCCAACTCTTTTTTTTTTTCCCCCACTATCTTTCTGAGTGGGTGATTTGCATTGGTTACTTGTTATAATCTGTTATTGGTAATACACTGAACAGCCAAAGAACTGATACACCTGTTTAATATCATGTAGGGCCCCCATGAGCATGCAGAAGTGCCGCAACACAACGTGGCGTGGATTCGACTAATGTCTGAAGTAGTGCTGGATTGGAATTGACACCATGAATCCTGCAGGGCTGTCCGTAAATCTGTAAGAGTTTCAGATGGAGTAGATCTCTTCTGAACAGCACATTGTAAGGCATCCCAGATGTGCTCAATGTTCATGTCTGGTGAGTTTGGTGACCAGCGGAACTGTTCAGACTCGGAACAGTATTCCTGGAGCCACTCTGTTGCAATTCTGGGCATGTGGGGTGTCTCATTATTCTGCTGCAATTGCCCAAGTCCATCGGAATTCACCGTAGACATGGATGGAGGCAGGTGATCAGACAGGATGCTTACGTATGTGTCACCTGTCAGAGTTGTATCTAGACATATCAGGGGTCCCATATCATTCAAACTGCACACGCTTCACACCGTTACAGAGCCTCCACCAGCTTGAACAGTCCCTGCTGTCATGCAGGGTCCATGAATTCTTGAGGTTATCTCCATATGAGTACACGTCCAACAGCTCGATACAATTTGAAATGAGACTCGTATGACCAGCAACATGTTTCCAGTCATGAACAGTCCAGTGTCAGTACTGACAGGGCCAGGTGAGGTGTAAAGCTTTGCGTCATGCAGTCGTCAAGGGTACATGAGTGAGCGTTCACCTCTGAAAGCCCACATCAATGATGTTTCATTGAATGGTTTGCACGCAGACACTGGTTGATGGCCCAGCATTGAAATCTGCAGCAATTTGCAGAAGAGTTGCACTTCTGTCACTTTGAAGAAGTCTCTTCAGTCATTGTTGATCCTGCAAGAACGGGCCTTTTTTCCAGTCGCAGCGATGTCAGAGATTTGATGTGTTAGTGGATTCCTGATATTCATGGTACATTTGTGAAATGGTCATATGGGAAAATCCCCACTTCATTGCTAACTTGGAGGTTCTGTGTCCCATTGCTCTTGCACCGATTATAACAGCACATTCAAACTCACTTAAATCTTGATAACCTGCCAATGTAGCAGAAGTAACTCATCTAACAACTATGCCAGACACTTGTTGTTCTATATAGGCATTGCCGATAACAGCACTGTATTCTACCTGTTTACATGTCTCTGTATTTGAATACGCATGCCTTTAGCAGTTTCTTTGGCACTTCAGTGAAATTTCATGTGACCTGTGTCTGTAGTGAAGCATACAGACAATGTTACTCCAGTGAAATGTAGACCACAGTGCAGACATTACAAACTAATGAAAGAGATATTAACATATGAAAGATGACATATGTAGGTATGTCAACCCTAATGAGGGAAGTAGTATGCAGTACACACATTAGAAGGAAAATTTATTTAGAACAAATCATATGTTACTCAAATTAATTGAAAAATGAGTACATGATAAGGGAACTGCTCACTTTATCCTTAAGGCAAATGACGAAAGACATAAATTAAACTTTATGTTTAAGTTAAAATGAGTCGTTGCAGTTGGTGTTAACATAGACATTAATGTCTCACTGTACTGGAACTATGCTTAATAAATTCAGAAATCCAGCCATCAGCAGTGAATTCAGGTAATTCTCTTACCATAAGACTAAAAAATATAATTAAATGTATTACAGTAGAAGTTAAATTTAATATATGTAATGAAACAGAAGTGAAGACTATCTCTTATCATATGTCAATGAGCGACTATATTTGGTGTTTCAAGTATAAAATATCCATCGAAACACAATCCTCAATATAATAACTACTACAGATAATACCACAGAGCACTGGAGACACTAGTATAATATGTGAAATTAATATGAGTAAATTCATCAAAAATTTGTACAAGCTGAAGAGATGTGAATGTCCATGAAGAAATTATAAATGATTTATATGAACCAATGAGAAATTAATTTATTATAAGAAGTTTTGTTTCACTCAGTACTTATGACTGAGACAACAAAATTTAGTGGAAATGAACTATGGAAACTTGTCAAGATTTCAAAAATAAGTAAGTATTAACTGACATCCAAAGTTTGCTGTGGCTATTCCAGGTTAATGTCAATCTGATAAAAATGTAGCTGATACCACATAAAGTATCCCAAAAAATGTATATGCAAGACATCTTGTAATGGGTAACAGAATATAATTCTACAACACTGACTGTAAAAGAAATATGCAAAATGATATTACTCTATTTTTACAGAGCTGAAAGCATCTATTGTAAAAGGATTTAACAGAACACTTAAAGAGTTAATGTGGAACAGATTTGCTCCTTAGTGTAATTGTAAACAGAAAAATTAATTTTTGAGTTAGTTGATGGTATAAGAACAGCAAGTAGAGAACCACAAAAATGAATATTATGGATGTAAATAAGAGCAATGAGAGAGAAATATATCCAGTTTTTATAACTATCCCACCAAAAAAAAATTAATATCAAATTGATGAAGAAGTGACCATAATTTGAAAAAAGTTTTTGAAAAAGGACGTGTGGTGAATTTGTGGGCATAAATATTTAAAATAACTAATGTCATGTCTAATTCATTTATATAAACAAATTGAAATACACAGAAATAATATTTTATGAATATGAATTACAGGAAACAAGGCATCCTGATGTTTATCTCATTGAACACATAGGGAAAAATAAATATTATATAGTATGACATAAATTGTTACCATTTGCTGATTCTCACACTAGTTGATAAAAAATAATGTACTTTTATACAAGATAATATTTTATAACAGATTTTTTTCATGTTTCATCATTTGTTCTGTAGGATATACATTACTGAAAAATTTAAGTCTTAATATTGTTTGTAGTTTGGCTGTGTATCTAAAAGTATATGAAATCTTTTTTGAAGGCATCTTCTTTGCAATCTAATCTAGTGATCACATAAAAACTCATTGTAAAATAATCTTATAAGGATAAGGAAATATCTTAGTTGAACGATTCATTGTACAGAATAGTTGCTAACATTCTCAAATATGTTACTTTTCCCCTAGAATACTATGATCTGCATTTTTCCACTAAATTTTCAATTTAATTTGTAATTTTATTGATATGTTATTGTAGTTAGTAGTTCAAATTATCTATTTCATTATTTTTATTTTATTAATACTTTAGTTCATATTTATTTTACTTTTTAGTTTGAACTCAATATAATACATGCTGATACTACTTCATAAACACAATCATTGAAACTGTTGACAAATGCCCTTTTAGAATTCTTAACCAGATAATAGATACTGTTTCACTTATAAAAGGGTTTGGTCTCTTCCCTCAAACAACCCAACCCAACTTATAAAAGGTGTGTGAGGATAACAATTTTCAGATAGTCGGATCTTGAGTTAATTGAAATTTTCAAACACTTAGTATAGTTTTCTTTTGCATTGTCTATATTAACATTCTTAGGAGAAACATGTCCCAAAATCTTAATAACCTGATAGCACAGAACCAAAAGTAAATTACATTAGCACCAATCATAAAAAAACTTATTTTCAGTAGTGGGAAATCTTGTTTTTGAACAAATGAACTGTTGTATCACTTTAAATATGAAAATATCATATAATACATGATTTATCCTCTTTATTTATATCAATTTATTAAATAGACTTATAGGTTCTCTATTATTAAAATATTGAACTACAGCTCTAGTTATTTATCAAATTGATTTTCAGAATTAACTGGGTCCTAGAAAAAGATTCATCATAACTAAAGTCATTAAGTTTAGTAATCGAAAATTCATGTTCTTTTTTTGTAAATTTTTTAATACATTCGTGTCTAAAGACATTTTTTTCATTTCAGTACATCCATTGCATCTTTAATATGAATACCCTGATTAATATTTAGAAAAGCTGCAATTTTAGTTATAAAATATTTGTATGTGGTATAGTCTTCATACTTTCCCTTATTGAAAATTAATTTTCAGAGAATCATAATCAAATGACATTCTAATTCTTTCAACAGTTTATAGAAATAGTTCGCCTCTCTTAAATACTATATTACTCTTCAAAA
Source organism: Schistocerca piceifrons (assembly GCF_021461385.2). NCBI lineage: Eukaryota > Metazoa > Arthropoda > Insecta > Orthoptera > Acrididae > Schistocerca > Schistocerca piceifrons. The sequence continues at coordinate 598,292,208 of NC_060149.1, read as the reverse complement.
GGGTTCACACCTATAACACCAATCTTTTATCTTAATAAATTTTCCAATGCTCAACACTATTCTATCAACCTCATATACTAGATAATGTACCTCTTCATCAAAATTATTTATTTGCTGTAAATGTCTCATATTTATTTACTGGATAATCAACCTTTACTGTCAATAATTCATCATGTTTATTCTCCAGTTTATGTCTTTTTTTATGTACATATAAAAATGTTTCTTATAAACACAAATTGATATTCCTAAATTTATTCCAAATTCCTTTAAATGTTTCAATCCTTTACACTTAAGACAAATTTTAAATCCATCTCCTGTGACACCTGTCCTGTTTGCCTTATATTACGTTTCTAAAATCTGGATTCAAACAACTCTTTCAAGGTGATATTGGTTTCCTCTTTTTCTCCAATTTTTTAAAATTTACTACAACTTTCAAAATCATCTTCATTTGCTCTATTTGACACATATAACCCCTACTGATCATCAGGTTTTTTAACTTCCATATTCACACCTTTCTTACAAACAGGTGTTATTTTTCTAATTTTAGACTTTTTGCATTTAATACAACTGTTAAACTCATATGATAAATTTTTTATTTTCTTCAGATTATATTTTTCTTCAGCACATTTTTCTAGCTTTTCACAAAATTGCTGTTAAATTTTCATATCCTTAGATTTAGCATAAGTTATCATCATTCACATTTATTAACAGAAAAAAGCAATCAAAATAAGACTTAAACAGTCTTATCCTTATGTTTATACAAGTTTAAACACAGGTTCTAACTTAAAACTAAATTAAGTCTATTTAAAACTAATAATATCTATTTAATAAACTGCTGATAAATAAGAATCTCTTCCTTGAAACTTCCTGGCAGATTAAAACTGTGTGCCCGACCGAGACTCGAACTCGGGACCTTTGCCTTTCGCGGGCAAGTGCTCTACCAACTGAGCTACCGAAGCACGACTCACGACCGGTACTCACAGCTTTACTTCTGCCAGTACCTCGTCTCCTACCTTCCAAACTTTACAGAAGCTCTCCTGCGAACCTTGCAGAACTAGCACTCCTGAAAGAAAGGATATTGCGGAGACATGGCTTAGCCACAGCCTGGGGGATGTTTCCAGAATGAGATTTTCACTCTGCAGCGGAGTGTGCGCTGATATGAAACTTCCTGGCAGATTAAAACTGTGTGCCCGACCGAGACTCGAACTCGGGACCTTTGCCTTTCGCGGGCAAGTGCTCTACCAACTGAGCTACCGAAGCACGACTCACGACCGGTACTCACAGCTTTACTTCTGCCAGTACCTCGTCTCCTACCTTCCAAACTTTACAGAAGCTCTCCTGCGAACCTTGCAGAACTAGCACTCCTGAAAGAAAGGATATTGCGGAGACATGGCTTAGCCACAGCCTGGGGGATGTTTCCAGAATGAGATTTTCACTCTGCAGCGGAGTGTGCGCTGATATGAAACTTCCTGGCAGATTAAAACTGTGTGCCCGACCGAGACTCGAACTCGGGACCTTTGCCTTTCGCGGGCAAGTGCTCTACCAACTGAGCTACCGAAGCACGACTCACGACCGGTACTCACAGCTTTACTTCTGCCAGTACCTCGTCTCCTACCTTCCAAACTTTACAGAAGCTCTCCTGCGAACCTTGCAGAACTAGCACTCCTGAAAGAAAGGATATTGCGGAGACATGGCTTAGCCACAGCCTGGGGGATGTTTCCAGAATGAGATTTTCACTCTGCAGCGGAGTGTGCGCTGATATGAAACTTCCTGGCAGATTAAAACTGTGTGCCCGACCGAGACTCGAACTCGGGACCTTTGCCTTTCGCGGGCAAGTGCTCTACCAACTGAGCTACCGAAGCACGACTCACGACCGGTACTCACAGCTTTACTTCTGCCAGTACCTCGTCTCCTACCTTCCAAACTTTACAGAAGCTCTCCTGCGAACCTTGCAGAACTAGCACTCCTGAAAGAAAGGATATTGCGGAGACATGGCTTAGCCACAGCCTGGGGGATGTTTCCAGAATGAGATTTTCACTCTGCAGCGGAGTGTGCGCTGATATGAAACTTCCTGGCAGATTAAAACTGTGTGCCCGACCGAGACTCGAACTCGGGACCTTTGCCTTTCGCGGGCAAGTGCTCTACCAACTGAGCTACCGAAGCACGACTCACGACCGGTACTCACAGCTTTACTTCTGCCAGTACCTCGTCTCCTACCTTCCAAACTTTACAGAAGCTCTCCTGCGAACCTTGCAGAACTAGCACTCCTGAAAGAAAGGATATTGCGGAGACATGGCTTAGCCACAGCCTGGGGGATGTTTCCAGAATGAGATTTTCACTCTGCAGCGGAGTGTGCGCTGATATGAAACTTCCTGGCAGATTAAAACTGTGTGCCCGACCGAGACTCGAACTCGGGACCTTTGCCTTTCGCGGGCAAGTGCTCTACCAACTGAGCTACCGAAGCACGACTCACGACCGGTACTCACAGCTTTACTTCTGCCAGTACCTCGTCTCCTACCTTCCAAACTTTACAGAAGCTCTCCTGCGAACCTTGCAGAACTAGCACTCCTGAAAGAAAGGATATTGCGGAGACATGGCTTAGCCACAGCCTGGGGGATGTTTCCAGAATGAGATTTTCACTCTGCAGCGGAGTGTGCGCTGATATGAAACTTCCTGGCAGATTAAAACTGTGTGCCCGACCGAGACTCGAACTCGGGACCTTTGCCTTTCGCGGGCAAGTGCTCTACCAACTGAGCTACCGAAGCACGACTCACGACCGGTACTCACAGCTTTACTTCTGCCAGTACCTCGTCTCCTACCTTCCAAACTTTACAGAAGCTCTCCTGCGAACCTTGCAGAACTAGCACTCCTGAAAGAAAGGATATTGCGGAGACATGGCTTAGCCACAGCCTGGGGGATGTTTCCAGAATGAGATTTTCACTCTGCAGCGGAGTGTGCGCTGATATGAAACTTCCTGGCAGATTAAAACTGTGTGCCCGACCGAGACTCGAACTCGGGACCTTTGCCTTTCGCGGGCAAGTGCTCTACCAACTGAGCTACCGAAGCACGACTCACGACCGGTACTCACAGCTTTACTTCTGCCAGTACCTCGTCTCCTACCTTCCAAACTTTACAGAAGCTCTCCTGCGAACCTTGCAGAACTAGCACTCCTGAAAGAAAGGATATTGCGGAGACATGGCTTAGCCACAGCCTGGGGGATGTTTCCAGAATGAGATTTTCACTCTGCAGCGGAGTGTGCGCTGATATGAAACTTCCTGGCAGATTAAAACTGTGTGCCCGACCGAGACTCGAACTCGGGACCTTTGCCTTTCGCGGGCAAGTGCTCTACCAACTGAGCTACCGAAGCACGACTCACGACCGGTACTCACAGCTTTACTTCTGCCAGTACCTCGTCTCCTACCTTCCAAACTTTACAGAAGCTCTCCTGCGAACAAATTGTACATAATGCAACAAATTTAATAATTTTTTGACCTAGTTTGTTATCAATGATGTAAAACAATTGTTCCATCCTCTAATTCATCCTCTTAGGGGTCGATTCTTTTTTTGCTTTCTAAAGTAGCCCATGTTCTACCCCAGGGTTCAAGCTTCATCCACACCAAATTTTACTGAAATTGATTCTACAGTTTAGTCATGATTCTACAGAAGAGAGAGTTACTTTCACATTTATAATACGAGAATGCATGAGAGAGAATACCTACAAAAACTAAAAGATCAAGCTCGCTTACCTGGGAATTTGAGTGCAGCACATAGTTACTACAAATTAAGTTATCAGTTACCTGACTTTGTATGCAGATATTTAGTCAACTTTGATTTATCTATATTAATGGGCTAGGATACAATAAAGGAAAAAACTCATTTAATAGCCACTACTGAAGAAAAATATATTAGTTTTGTCAAAGCACAGACAACATTAAAAATTAAATTACTAGTCACTTTTTCAAGTCACTGAGAATTAAATTCCTTGACACTTTTAGATTTATGGCTTCATCTCTAGATAAATTATCACATACGTCACAGAAATCTAAAATGAGGAAAGGAGAAAATGGATGCAGTTTTAAGGAAAAGTGTTTAGCCCTATGATTGTATGGATAAGTGTAATAGGTCTGACAAAAGTCAACTACCCCCCCCCCCCCCCCAAATTTATATAGTAAACTTAACAAAAGTGACATAAGTGATTAAGGTTATGAACATTATAAACTGATATGAGAAAAATGTAATATAAATACAGGAAAACCTGTTTTGTACCTAGAACTAATGTTCTGTTATCTGCCAATTAATTTCATATCATTAAGAGAACGTGTAGTTTTGATCCGTCTTGATATGATACAGCTCCTGGATTAAGTTTGGACACATTCCTTAATATTATTAAACAAATGTTATATATTTTATATGATTAGTATATGGTACTGGATTGTAAATGGAGATGAAATTCGATAATATTATAAGATATGCATAAAAATCAATAATCTGTCTATGGAGGAATGTGGCAGAGATAAAGAATCAAAACAGAAGTCAGCGTAGAATAACCAAAAGGATTACATGATTAACATGAAGATCTTCCACTTGTCTAGAAAATAAAACAATTTTCAGTGTAAATGAAACTAAACTGTTTGCAACAGTGTGTAATTAAAATAAATTTTTAGTACATTATAGCAGCTTAAAACAGCATTTAAACTTGCGTTTAAGTTAACAAAGATCCATAGATTTTAACCAATATAATTGATTAAAGAAATGCAGAAATTTGAATATGCAGATGAAAACAGTCTACAAGTAATATTGATAACAATTTCTACAAACTGATGAGTGATGCAGTATTTTGAAAAACTATAGAAAAAATAGGAAACAGACCGAGTATAAAATTGGTATCCGATTCCAAAAAAATGTGAAAAATGTATTGTTAAACCTAATTTTGATAACTGAACAATTTTTTAAGAGAAATCTAGCACAGATACATATGCAAAGGGCAGGAATTGAGTTTCATAAACCAATATTTGTGGCTAGCTTTACTAAAAGAATTAATGTATGAATTACATTATAATATTATGAAACCAAAATATGACAGTATGACTGAGGTAGACAGCTACAGTAGATTTACAAAAACTGAAAATTTGTACTAAGAAAGAAAAATATGGTGTAGATATTTGATATTAGTGAATACCCAGAAGAGATAAAACATTTTACAAGAAAATAAAACCATTTCACAAAAAATGGAAGATGAGTCTGATGAAAAAATTATAAACAAGATATAGGAGTATACACATGAAACTGTTGAAAAATAAAATAAAAAGTTTGATGATGTAAAGAGATCTATTGTAAAGAGGACAATAATGTTTGAACATTATAGGAGATCTTTTTGTTTAGTAATAAAGAGGGGTAGGGAATGTTAGAACATAGCAGCAGACATGTGGTCCAGTGAGGGAACACTTTGGCCAGAGCTACAGCTCTACCACAGCAACAACCTTTGACCCATTTTGTTGCTAGTTGCTGCTGCACATGCACAGAGTTGGATGTGTGTGAATTTTGCAATAAAGTGTAGATTATTGGAATTTGTGGTCTCCATTATTCTATGTGGAGTATCCTCACATGTGTCAGCTCTGCACTGGTGACTCTGCATCAGATGGCACTATCGGCTATGAAGTATTTCATGTTCTTGGACTCATCTTGGTTGCAGCAACAATGGAGCCTTCATGCAACCTTAGGGCTGAAGCAATTACAGGACTATGATGTATACAGTGTTGAGTTCATTTCTCCACTGCAACAGAGACGACTCTTGCCTTCATTATACATGAAAGTGAAATTTTCTTGTGCGGTGTCAGTGATGTCAATGATGACCCTCACATACCTGACCTTTGTGCCAGTTACTGACCTCCTGGGTGATTTCGGTTATGAATACCACACTTACATACACAAGAAAGACACCTTTCAACAAGCTGTCATGGACAGAATGGACTAATGTCACTCGATTGTGTTGCACCTACCACATCGGCTATGATTCTGCTGAGTTCATTCACATTGCCAACTCTGTTCATCACATTACTGTGCCATATTGGCAACTATGCTGATTTCATGATTGATGCTATTTTGTTACCCCCTGCCTACCAACAAACTTGACATGGTGAAGACAGTGCTGATCCAGCATCTCACCTAAAGGCCAGAACAACAGTTGCATCAGATTATTTACAATGAATGTTTGGACACGAGGGTACTTTTGTGATTCCTTATACGTTTCTGAACTTTGCTTGATATAACACTCATGCCAGATTGCATTCTATGGGCACTGTGGATTGAAAAGTTGCTTCCCTAATTACAGCTAGCAATGATTTCGCATGAAAACAAGCCATTAGAGAAGAAATTAATTTTGGCAAACAGACTTCAAGTGCAGTTACAACAGTGAAAATTCCTAGATTGATCGTACAACAATGACCAGCCTTGCCTCAGTTGGCAACCATACTATGATGTAGCAACAGGTTGCCAAACAATGCCGAGCACAGTCATGATCAAGAATGATGTCACTCCCGCCCCCTCAGGCACTGACCTTCAGCTGGTCAAAATAGAGAGACCATCAGCAGGCAGCAACATTCCACATGCTGCCAAACAACCGCCACCATGCCTCTGCCGGTTTCACATGCATTTTGATGACAAAACTTGCAATAGCACTGCACCCTGTGCCTACTCACCAAGAAGAGTGATCATTGCACCAGTTCAAGTCACTAAACATGTGAGCTGACCTTGTTGCACACTGTCTTGTGCAGCAGACTCCACATCCTGGACTGCACTTACAATGAATATTTTCTTATTGACATGGGGTCTGAAGTCTGTGATCTACCACTGAAAGAAAAAAACTTTATACACCATTCAAATCGATACAGCAAATAATTCAAACACTACAGTGTATGGAACCATGCCTCAGACCTTGGACTTCAGCTTAGAAGACACATTCCCTTCAAAATTTTTCATTGTTGATGTCAGCAAACCAGTAATAGAGGCTGACTTTCTAAGACTTTTTCATCCCTGTCCCAATTTGGCTCATGGAATTCTTCTACACCACAGTTGTGGAATTTCTGTGACTAGAATTATTGGCACACCACTGTCACTCATGCAACCAATGACTACAGACCTCAGCTCGCAAATGGTTAATTCTGTTGACCCATACAAGCACTATCAACAGATACTACAAGAATTCTTGTCATCTGCTCTGAAATTACAATGATCTACTCAGCAATACTTTGACATACAGAAGGAAACAGTTCACCTGCGTGAAGAGAACCATGTTATATGTGACAAATTAAATGCTGCACATATACACTTAGAACAACTTATTCAGTCCAGCCCACATAAGGTGCATAGGTAGCTCTGAACTGACAATTACTGGGCACTAAACTTCTGCGCAATACTGGACAGTAATCCTCTCATCAATGAGGACTTAACTCATTATTTGACAGGCACCTCAGTGTACAGTGTATTGCTTTGTAAAAAAAAAATGTTCATATGAACCCAGAAGACATTTAAAATACAGGTATGATCACCAATTTCAGACTCTGTGAATTTATTGATTTGTCATATGGACTTAAAATATGCAACTAAGTTACAGCAAAGGTGTATAGAAAATTCAATTTTCATGTTTCCCTTCTGCTACGCTTGCTTGGCTGACACATTAGTTTTCTCTGCTTCCCAAAAGGAACACAACAATGATCTCAAACTAGTTTTTCCTTATTTCCAGCCAATCAGAATACAGTATTAAACAGTCCAAGTTAGCAGAAATTGCCATATTACATTAGTGGAAAACTGAAAACCATATCCTCCTCTTCATATCTCCAAGCAATCACAGGGCAGTACTCCTTATCTCCAGCCAATCATGCTGTGGTATTAAAAATTCATGATGATGAAAATACCCCAACTGTGTTAATATGAACTCCTCCTCTCCTTATATAGAAACAGGGTCCAGTTTTGCACTTTACAGACTCACCTTCCTCTCCTCTTTCCAACCAATCAGTGTGTGCAATTAAAATGGTGTCAAATTACATTATTTATGTACAGGCCAATTGTGTACTTCACAATCTCCCTCCTCTTTATTTCCAACCAGCCATATGGCACACTATTAGAAATCCAAGATGACAGAAACAGACCAATTGTATGCTTTATACCTCCTCCTCCTCCTCCTCCTCCTCCTCCTCCTCCTCCTCCTTTTCTCTTTTTCCAACCAATCAGAACAAAGTATTGGAAAATGACATCTGATTTGTAGTAAATATTACATAACCACAACTTGAAAGACTTGTTATTTCCTTAAAAGTGAAAGATATCCATTATTTACAGTTTAAAAATGTGTCAAGTACATTACTTATTTACAAACCAATTGAGTGCATTATAAACCCACCTCCTCCAGTTTCCAGCACAGTATTAATGATCCAAGTTGATGAAAATAGATCAACTGTGTGCTTTACACCACAGGCTCCTTTCTAATAAACGCTAACAGTAAACCCTAAATGCATAAATGTAACCCCTAATCTCTATAGGGTAAATGCTAAAAGTTTAACATTAAATGCTAAATAGTAAACACCAAACAGTAAATGCTTAAAGGTAAAGGGTAAATGCTAATGGTAAATGCCTAGCATGTAATGCATTACGTCTGTTTATTACTGGTCATCATTGGTCACTGACCATCTCTGATCACAGCAAGTATAATAACGGATCTCTATGAAAATTTATGATGGTGTCAAGTTACATCATTTCTGTGAAAGTCAAAGATGATTGTGTGTATAAGCACACATCTGGCATAATACTAAGTGATTCCAAGATCAAAAAGTTATGGATCATTTACACACATATAGATCTTCACATTTCTTACACCAAAAGTACTGTGCACACATGATGTCCAGTAATCATTTCTTGTCTCAGATAAAACTGTATCAGAATTACCTTATTATTTAAGCATATTACTGAGGAATAAAAGGAGAAACAAACAATTTATAATAATTTTATTACACAAAAATTTTCACAGGCAACTATTACATTTTATACTGTCACACACAGTGGAAGTATTCAAATTTCATGAGCATTCTGCATTGTCGTCTGCATTTTTTACTGCATTGTCTATTGCAAACAGTAATTTCTTACAATTTGAGTAGATATTTGGAACATCTCCATCAGACAACCAACATTTCATTGCTGCATCTGCATTAATGAATTCGAAATGGCACTGAATACCATTTTGCAGGCAAATTGTGTACATTATGAATAATATATCTTTCGTGCTGTTATCTGCCAGCTTCTTGTACTGGAACAGAAACAGTTCTGTGTAGTAAATACACTTGTACATATTCTACTCTTCAAAAAACAACATGGTGTTCAGAATTGGTAAAGTACTCTATCTGAAGAAATTGTATTATCAATTTGATGACTTCTATAAAAGCTTTCGGATCACCAGTGGCCTTGTATGTGAGAACTAAATGTTTTTGCGCATAAAACAACCATCTTCTTTTAGAGATCTGATACTGTGTTAACATCTTCCACACTTTATCACTGTTGGTGAAGTCGAGTTTAGCATAACTGATGGTTGTGAGTCTTGATAGTAGAAACATGTTGCAGTCCTCCAGATGAACCAGCACCATTGTTCCATATCTGGTGATGGTGCATTTTGCCATTAGTATCAGATGATGCCTCTCTTTTTCCAACACTGAGAGTCTTACAATGCATGCTGGGTTCCATAGACTCTTCAGGTTCTGTAACATGGAATCCTTGCTCTCATGTATTACAGCAGACGTTGTGTCTCCAAATGTTCAGTGTCAACTGATAGCTTCTGAATGAGTTTTCTCAAGCTTTTATAGTATGCCTCCCTACTGAATTAGCAGGAACTTCTTATCTTGTGTGCTGAATCAGGGATTGTGCATAAACATTTCTGGAAACACCTATTTTGCACAAAACAGATAACCCTAAGTGAAGTGAGACACTTGCATGTCGAGAGAGAGAGAGAGAGAGAGAGAGAGAGAGAGAGAGAGAGAGAGAAGAAAAGGTTTATCACACTTAGCTGTTTCTTCTGTTGACTACAATGCTCTATAGAACCATATGAGATGTTCGGCATTAAAAAATTATTCCAATACAAACCACGTCCATATTTATTTGCTTTATCCAGAGAGGATGATCACAATGTAAATACCGAAGACAAGAACTCATATCCCGGCAACAGCAGTAGGCATGGCGGTGTCCTTGAAAGTGAGGCAAGATTACGTGCATCTGTTATTTTGTATAGTGTCAAATAGTGAGTGCTTCTTTTTTCCTTCACTCCATATACTCGCTATTACTTACTCTAAATATTTTAAAATTCTTCTACAGAAACCTGCATGCTGTTTGATCCATAAATGAATAATTAGGTGGACTTTTCTGAATTGAGTCTTTAATTCTAGTATTTTTGTCTGAAATCGTAAACTTTTATACAATAATCAATGTTTTGTGAAGTTGTTCTTCAGTAGACATTATTTCATTATCGTGAATTATTGCCCACTGCTTTCAAAGCCAGCAAAACAACTAATAGCTCTGCCAATTTATTGGTGTCAGTATGTGCTGGTGATTTGTTGGAGACAATATTGCAACTGTGAATGTATCAGCTTCTTCTTCTTCTACTTCAGTGCAATCTTTATCTTCCTCATTGTAGTCCTCTCTTCTTCATCACCTTCTGCTTTCATAATACATTGCTTTTAATGTCTTCATCTGTCTCACTTCAGCGTGTGCGCCTCAGTCTCTAAGTGGCTACTTTTTGCAACATGTAGTTGCTGAATGGACACTGAGCGAGCAAAAACTGCTAGTACAGATCACTTACCTTATACTATTGATTATACACAACATTAAGGTAAGCATTACTTTTTTGCATCACATAGTTGTTGTTGTTGAGTGAAACCAAGGCATGGTCCCTATTTTCTTTATGTTTCAGATTGGCAGCAAATAGACTGCAAAAGGCAGTTGTTGCAGGTTTATTGATCCAAAAAGCTGCTGAGAAATTCAAAATTCATGCTGACACACTGCGAGACATACTGAAGAGTGGAAATGAATTGGACTCGAAGCCAAGTGCTACTCTGAATTGTATAGTCATCGAATAAAACCACATGGTAGTGCTCAAAAAAAAAAAAAAGGTTCAAATGGCTCTGAGCACTATGGGGCTTAACTTCTGGTGTCATTAGTCCCCTAGAACTTATAAATACTTAAACCGAACTAACCTAAGGACATCACACACATCCATGTCCGAGGCAGGATTCGAATCTGCGACCGTAGCAGTCGCACGGTTCCAGACTGTGGAGCCTAGAACTGCTCGGCCACTCCGGCCGGCAGTGCTCATCCTGTAGAATTTTATCTTATCCATTTTATTTTCCAGATGGGTACAAAATGGATTACTGAAGATTTGAGCACTACAAAACAAGCAGTTTCTGCTGGTTTATCAATTAGAAGGCAGCTAAAATGTTTAAAATACCACATGGCACACTGTAGTACAGATTAAAGAGTGGAAATGAATCAGACCCAAAGGGAAGCTCTACTTTTGCGTTACATGGTTGTTGAATAAAACCATGTGATGGTCATCCTGTTATGTTTCAAGTGGGTAGAAACTGGGCTGTAGAAGATTTAGAAATGATGAAGTAGGTTGTTGCTGCAGGTTTATGGAACAATAAGACTGTTTTGATTATGGTCTGACGTTCATAATGGCTTTCAAAAATACATAAGTCAGTGACTGGGAAACTGCACACAGAGACATTCCATTTGTTAAAAAATGCCTGTAAAAAGTTAATTTTGCAGGTTTGGAAACAGTCCACATATGTATTGATCTGGATTGAACAACACACTTTGTTGTATGGAAAAAGATGGTGAGAGATCGTATCTGCTTCTGCAGAAGAAGTAAAAATATTAGCCAAATTACTGAACCAGTTTTATGCCAACAGTGCATAGTATGAGCTGAGCAAGCAAGCACAGTAATGATCTGCAAGAGAGAAAACTGTAGCTTTTCCGTCACAAGGCCGCAGCCGGTGCTGAGAGGGCTTGGAATTTATAATTTTAGAAATTAGAATGTATTCACCTTCGAATATTTTACATGTTATTGGTGTAATTATTTACAGATGTAGCTAAGAGACATAGCTACATAAAAATTTCATGATATTTACTTTGTTGACACATTGTTATGTATAATGTGAATATTATAATTATATGTAGGAATCTTGTGATGAGTGATTTATTACAACTTAGTATGATAATAGTTAGTACTTTAAGTCACTTAAATCTGATTCCTCATACTCCTTTGTGGAGTAGTGTGCTTCCTTCTTAAACCACTTTGCTAGAACAATTTTAAATTTGCTATAGGAAACAGAATGGGCAACTTTTGGCAGTCTAATGAAAAACCTGGGGCGTAGATATTTGTTGCTGTTGTGAATCTTAGCTAGCCTACTGTAGGGTATATGAATTCTTTGTCCAGTTCTTGTGTTGTATTGATGTACAGACATCCTAAGGTTAAAATTATTTAAATTCTCTTTAATAATGAGAAGTCAACCATACATATAGAGGCTAGGGCCTGTCATAATATTGTGCTCTTTGAAGTGTTCTTTACAAGATTCTCTTTGAGTAAGTGCTGCTATACATCTGATATCCGTTTTTTTGCCCATTGAGCTGGGGCAGTTACCATAACAGTTTGATTATTTTTTGATCTTCAGTGGAGACACTTAAATTGAACACAATGTCTTCAGTTTCATTGTTATTAATTTGCAAATAATATGCCTGGAACCAGTTAGTGTATTGGTCCATTGCTATATCTACATTACGTTGCTGCTCCTCTAGATCATCAACTTGCGTGATTAGAGATGTATCCTCTCAATATTATACCACGTGACATGGCAAGAATGAGGGTAAGTCATTTATATATACAATGAACAGGAATGGACCCACTTCTGAGCCCTGTGGAACACCTTTTGTAACAGGTAATGAACCTGATTTTTGCTTACTTATAGTTACCATCTGCTCTTTGTTGCTTAGGTGTGACTCAATAACCTGAAGAGCATTTTCTCCAACTCCATAGTACTCGAGCTTTTCGTTAAGTGTAGTATAGGGGGCAGTATCAAAAGCTTTCCTCAAAAGTAGAAGAGTTGCACAAGTTGGTTTTTGTTAGTTTTAAAAGAATCATATGTTTTTGTGATGATAATTTCAGCTGTTTTGACAGTGGAAAAATAAGATCTGAAATCATATTGTGAGATTATTTTACTTGAAGTGCTGGTTCATCTGTTTGTGCACACAATATTCTATAATTTTTTATGTGATTGGTATGAGTGAGATGGGACAATAGTTATCAGGAGATGCTTTGTCACATCTCTTATGGATAAGTGTTACAATAGCCATTTTTAGACAATCTGGGAAGATTCTTTCATGTGGCATTTGTTTGATGGTGGTGGTCAGTGGCAGTAGAAATTCTTTCTTTACATTTTTTATTACATAATTTGAAATTCTGTAGAAATCTTCTGCTTTTGAGTTGCTAAGTTTTGTAATTACTTCACTAGCCTGTCTGTAGGATACACAAAACCAGTGGAACTTGGTTATGTTGCTTAATACCTGAAGCTGGGAACGAAACTACAGCTTTGTTTGCATCTTCAGTGAAATTTATATGTGAGCCAGAACTGGTAAAGTATGCATGTAAGGTGGTTGGTTGACTTGGAATGTTGTTGTGCTTATTTTCAGAGCTTCTCTGTGTGTTGATAAATTTCCATGCTGCTTTACACTTACTTGTCAAATCAAGTACGTAATTGTCATGGGCTTTCCTCTTGGCTGCTCTAATTTCTGAAATATACACCCTTCTTGCTGCTCTCTAAGTTTCCTTCTTAGTTTGACTCTGTTCCAGTCTGTCATAGTGCACCATCATTTCTTCCCTAAGTCGTCGTATGTGTGACATGTACCAGTTTCTCAGTTCTTTTAGTTTATTACACCAGTTCTGCTTTGTGTGTTTTTTGTGATATTTTGGACATCATGAGTCAGAATTTTCTAGTAATTATTGTAAAAATTTCTTTTTTGATTCATTGACTGAGATATCATTAGCGAGTACTATATTCCATTTTATATGAGTAAAATTGGTTGTTAAATGATTCAGTTTACGTTCATTGATTGGTCTGATCACTCTTCCTGGTTCAGTTGAAGACCTGTCCAGTCTGTTGTTTAGAGGGTGCCTAAGCCATAGCCCTGCGTGATATCATATCTCAAGATTTAAAGTACTAAATTCAGTTTTATTTGGCTCAAAGTTGCAGATTATATTATCTAAGCATGCATTGAGTCTGATGGGTTTGTCACTTACACTGTAGAAGTTGAGTGAACTTGATGTGTGTAATAGGTGCTTCACATGTTTTGTCTTACACCTAATGTCTATGATAATATCACTAAATATCTGAACTCAGCAATTTTTATATTTTACAAGTATTATTATCAGTTTTTTGACCACGCATGTTTACTTATTTTGGGCATAGAAGTGCCAGGCTTTATGAATGCACTTGCATTTAGTGGGGGCAGTTAATTGAGAAGATAAACAAATCCATGGCCATGCCATCTGCCATTACAGTTACTTTTTTCCTCTCTTTGTGATTCTTACTGCTTTTAGATCATACGCTTGTATATCTATTATCAACAACACATACATTTTTTGGAAACAGTACATTCACTGTTTTTGCCATTTGCAACAAAGTCTAGCACTTCGGATTTATTTGAACGTAAGATATCATGTTCCAGGGATATGACTGTGCCATATCTTTTAGGAAACACAAAAACAGACTTTGTTTTGAGAATGCATTTTGTTCAAATCTGTTGATGCCAGTAGATCATCACTCATGCCGATACTTCATTGTTTTGATCATGTAACTGTTTTTGAAGGTTTTTAATTATTTTACTTTTTAGTTGTAAGTCTAGTTTGTGTTGTTCGTGGTTTCTGTGATGCACAATTCACATTGTCATGTTGTTGTTTCATCCAGGCATTTAAGGTTGATTCCTGTACATTTTTCATGCAGCCAGATGTTGCACTGTGTACAATTCAGTCCTTTCAACACTTTTTTGACACTTCCTATACTTATTACTATGTAAAACATCATTTATATCACACACATTTACGTTTTCAGTTTTAATGGACACCATTTTAATAACTTACATTGCACCTAAGACAAGTGCACTACCACATTAATTATCATGACACACTCATCAAACAAATATTTTTACCACCATTTCTTTTTTGTATGCAAAGTTCTGTTGTGGAGAAGTGAGGTCTGTTGGCTTAATCTATTTTTCTCTCCAGCACACACATCTACAAAAGGAGAGAGGTTGTTTTTCCAGGAATATCTCGAGGAGGAGTCCTCTTTCCTTGGTAAATGTGTGTTATAAACAAGATAAGAAGAAACTTCCAGAATAATGTCTGCTAATCATATTTTTTATGCTGATTGCAAGGAGGCATACTATAAAACCTGAAGAAAAAAAATTGCTTTGAAGCTATCGTTTAGTGCAGAGCTCTTGGAGAATTAACATCATAGTCTCTGTCTTTGTAAAAGATGTTAATACTACAGGTACTGCTGTAACACATGAAATCAGGGATTCCATGTTACAGAATTTCAAATGTCTGTGGAGTGCAATATGCACCATAAGACTGTCAACATTGGAAAAAGAGTGGTGCCATCCAATACTGAGTAAAAAACACACCATATAACATGGGAGAAAAAATAACATGGATACAATCAACTTTGGAAAGATTGATGCACAATTGTTCATGTATCTAAAAACACCAGTTCCTATTCACAAAGTATCACATAGTGGAAGATGTTAATACAGTATCAGATCTTTAAAAGGAGTCTGTCATTTTATTTGCAAGAGTGTTTAGCTCTCACATACAAAGCCATTTGTCATCTAAAAGCTTTTACAGGCATCAGTGAGCAAATAATACAGTCACTTCAGAGAGAATTCTTTACTGATTCTGAACACTATGTTGCTTTTTGTAGTGTACAAATGGTACGAATGTATTTTCTACACAGAATTGTTTCTGTTTGAGTATGAGAATCTGGTAGGTAGCTGGATTAAAGATACATATTCATTATTTACACAGTTTGTATGCAAAATGTTATTCAGTTTCATTAATGCAGATGCAACAGTAATATCTTGGTTGTGCAATGGAGTTGTTTCAAATATGTACTCAAATTAGAAGAGACTATTGGCTGCAGTAGACAGTGCTGTATAAAGCATGGAGGATGATGTAGGATGTGCATTAAATTCACATATTTCAAATGTGTATGACAGTTGTTGTTGTTGTGGTCTTCAGTCCTGAGACTGGTTTGATGCAGCTCTCCATGCTACTCTATCCTGTGCAAGCTTTTTCATCTCCCCGTACCTACTGCAACCTACATCCTTATGAATCTGCTTAGTGTATTCATCTCTTGATCTCCTTCTACGATTTTTACCCTCCACGCTGCCCTCCAATACTAAATTGGTGATCCCTTGATGCCTCAGAACATGTCCTACCAACCGATCCCTTCTTCTGGTCAAGTTGTGCCACAAACATCTCTTCTCCCCAATCCATTCAATACTTCCTCATTAGTTATGTGATCTACCCATCTAATCTTCAGCATTCTTCTGTAGCACCACATTTCGAAAGCTTCTATTCTCTTCTTGTCCCCAACGAAAATTTTTATATAATGAAATTATTGTACAAAGATATTCAAAATGGTATAGTCACTTTGAAGTGATTGAAAAAAAAATGTTTGCACTGAGGTAAGGTATTATATGAATGGAAACAGCAACTCAAGTAGTTTCTTTTGTTATAGTGACCTACAGGAACAGGGCTACTAGACAAGCAGAGAAGGTATTTGGCATGATTAAGTTATACAAGTGTAAGAGTGAGTCTGCAACAGGATATCAGTGCAAAACCATTTTCGCAAATGTTTCTCATCATGTGTAATGGTTTGGAGCAGCTGAACTGTATACGGTTTCATTTGCAGGCATTTCCTCAACACTCTCCAAACAGTTGGCTTTGGAATTCCCAGGTCATGACTGGCACAAGACATTTACTTTTGTGGACTTCTGAGGAATGTTTCCATGAACTGTTCAAACAGTTCCTGAGACGTCAATCTGATTTTTTTTAAAAAAGACTCCCTGTTTCCTTAAAGTTATATTCTCACTCATAAATGGATTGTCTGGTAGGTACAGCCTTACTGTTTAGTGTTTGCCATTTAGCATTAAGCTTTTAGCATTTACCACATAGTGATTAGCATTTACTATTATGTGTTTAGTGCTTGCTTTTAGCATTTACTAGAAGGGAGCCTGTGGTGTAAAGCACACAGTTGGTCTAGTTCCATCAACTTGGATTTTTAATATTGTGCTGGAATGTGGAGGGGGTAGGTGTATATTGCATACAATTCCCTGCATGTAAATAATGTAATTTTACACCATTTTATATGCTGTAAATAATAAAAATCTTTGAGTTTAAAGGAAGTAGAGTTTTTCAGATTGACTTTTAAGGAAATAATGTGTATCTTTGACATTCAAGGAGATAATGAGACTTTCAAGTTGTGGTTATGTAATATTTACTACATATCTGACACCATTTTCTAATAATATGCTCTGATTGGCTGGGAAAAGAGGAGAGGGAGGAGGGGGTATATAACACACAATTGGTCTGATTTCATCATCTTGGATTTTTAATACTGTGCTATTTGAGTGGTTAAAAAAGAGGAGGGAGATTATAAAGTAAACAATTAGTCTGTACATAAATAAAGTAAACTGACACAATTTTAATAGTACACACTGATTACTTGGGAAAGGGAGAGGGAGGAGGGCACATAAAGCACAAAGTGATCAATGAAGGATGATATCACTGATGATGTCATGAGTCCAAGGTCATCAGTGACACCATGCATGACCTTGAAAAAGCAGTCAATAACTAAGTTCAAAGTCAGACAGCATGTCTGTAAGTATTCTAGGTGGCCCAGAGTCACTATACCCTTACTACCAACAAGCATTAAAAAAAATTAGAGACTGCCTCTCTCAGGTTACAATCCTGGCTCATTTATTACCCACTGCCCAACTGGTGATCATCTTGGATGTGAGTAATTTTGAAATTGGTAGATAATATCTGGCACACAACTACTTTCTTTTTCAAAAAGTTGACAGACTCACAGCCTTTGACAGAGATCTGTTAGGTCTGTTTTTGGTGTACAAAGCAATACCATACTTCAGAGATGACATTGAGGACAGACATTTGAGAGTCTATGTTGATCATTGTTCATTAGCTGATTCTAGTTGAAACACTGTGAAAAAACACATGGTGCTTCTGCCATTTGGACTTCATCATGCAATTCATAACAGATGTCCAACATCTACAGGGCACGAACAATGTTATGGTTGATTTCCTTTCATAGAGAAATGCTCTCGAAACAGATACTGACATTGAATAACTTGCAACAGTGCAGCTAGAGGATGCACAGTTATATGAACTCCTATATGACAACTCAACTGAATTGTGCATTGAATGCCATGACTTCATTGGCTCTTCAAAACATGTTCTATACAAAGTCTCCCATAACCACCTTTGTCCATTGGTAATGCTCACCGAGAGATGAGCCAATTTTGATAAATCCTATGGGCATTCATGCCCTGAGACTCATCCAACAACAAAGCTTGTTACACACTGCTTTGTCTAGCCAAATGTCATCAAATGTCAAGGAAGACTGCAAATCTTGAATGTAAGTGTGCACTGCCCACCAGTGGTCCAAAATAGGGTGGCATGCACAACCATGAACTGAGGGCCAGTTTCAGCATGTCCACTTAGACCACACTCCCCGATTCAAATGGTTAACATTTATGCTTTCAGCAACTGAGAGCGGTAACACACTGGGTTGAAGTTTTCGGGGCATCACTGCTGAAACCACTGTAAAAGCATTTGTCAACCTATGGATTTCTGGTTTCAGTTGCCCTGCCACAACAACAACAGACCAAGACAGTCAATTTAAATCACCACCTTTTATTGAACTCTGTCATTTTCGCAGTGTCCAGTGACTTTGAAAATCACCGTACCACCCAAAAAGTAATGGTCTTGTATAATGATGGCAACAAAATCTAAAAACTGCTATCTTGGAAATGGACAAACACCTTGCCATGAGTTCTTTTAGCTGTGCATAAGGCATATAGAGAAGATCTTGGTGGATCCCTCATGGAATTCCTTTACAGAGAAATTCTCACCCTTTCAGCAGATTTCATGGGACCATCACCATTGCCTACAGACAGTTACCACAGTTTGCCCTCAAAGTTAAACAACATATTCCACACATAATGATATATCACCCCTGCAGGCTCATGGATCCTAGAAAATTTTTGACCACATAATTCTGCATGATGATACTGCCTGACCAGCATTACACCCATGCAACTGAGGACTTCACACAGTTATGAGATGGGCTGTCTGTACCTTTGACATTTTGCTGCATGGCAAACTGACTACTGCTACGGTCAGCAGATTTAAACTGGTGTGGACGCCACTCAACATACCTAGAAGTACCAATAGCCACATAGATGATATTCTGCATATTAACGTGGATGACAGTGAAATTATAGCATGAATGGTCATGTGTCAGTTCTGAACCGAGGAGCTCTCATTCAGACTAACCAATGACCTACCTGTGGTGTACGGAGAACAAGGTGAGCAATGTGTCCATGATGGAACACCGCCAGAGAGCATGCTTCTGACAATACAGACTTTTGTCAAATGTTTTTCAGCAGGTGGGTGTCTCACTGTCTCAGCTCTCCAAAAACTTGCTCAGCCCCAGTTTCCACCACCAGAGCAACACACAGACAGTACTTTCACACTGTCTTCTCTCTGTAACTTCAGCCTCCACCACTTGCCATCTCTAATCTTCACTCTTGTTTTGCACAACCTCATTGGCTTCTACCTTACCTCACACAGTACAATTTTTCTGACTGTTACCAATAACTCATGCTCCACTGTCCAGTGCAGTGAGAAACGGTCCACACCTGTGTGAAGTTGAGCAGGAACACTGTTCCACCCCTTATGACCTGCACATCATGGGGAGAGGGTGGGGCAGTCTTCGTGGCAACCTATCAGCAGTCGTGCAACACACTTAGGAATCTCTTTGGTCAGTGGTACAGATCTACCACAGTGCTGTGTGGATGTGTGTTTTGATGTGCCTACATCTGGCAAAAAAATGTAGATCATTTGTATTTGTGGTGTCCATTATTTTATGTAGAGCATTCTCACCTATATCTGCTCTACAAGAAAAATTAATTTGAAAAGGAGTGAAAAGTGTGTGGCTTATAAGGGCTCTAAATCCATTTGATAATAATATAATTGTTTTAGAAAATAAGAGACGCATTGGTTTGTGGCCATTTTTCCAAGACTTAACAAACTTCAGTCATTTTTGGCTGACAAAAAAAGTGAAGCACCCAGAAGGAGAGGAGGAAATCAAATGAAACTTCATGGGTTGAGAGAGAATGTGATGTTATTTCAGTGATTACAGCCTGGAGTCAAATTTACAAAGAACATAGCAGTGTGGGCCCAATTATCAACATGACGTTGCATCCTGTCAGGCCTGGATGCGTGCACTGGTTTGGTTCAGAAGGATGTCATAAAGCAGTTATAGCCTCTGTTGAGGCAAGCTGATAATAACTTTCTAAATTTTCTCTGATATCCTGGATACTGGCACAGGGATGGATGTGATATTCGAGCTGGTGTCTCATATTTTCTGATGAAGACAGATTGGCGAATACTGCCAGCTACTAGAGTTCCTCAAAATCAAGCAGACTGTTCATAAAGATGTGTGCCATGTGTGTATGAGTATTGCCCTGTTGAAAAAATGGCACCACAGTACTGGTGCATGAGAGGTAACACATACTATATTTAATGGACTATAATTTTTAATAAGTTTAAAAAAATAACATTTTTACATATTATTACTGGATGCAAAGCCAAACTAAAAAAAATTCTTAGTTTATAAAGCCGAACTGACCTCTTAAATCTCTGAAAATTGTCATCTGAACTTTCTTCTTCCTCTTTTTCTTCCTCCTCCTCCTCCTCCTCCTCCTCATCATCATCATCATCATTATCATTGTCCTCTTCATATATAAGATGGTCTTACTGCCACACTCCTTGAAAGATTTAACAATAATGTCTTCTCTCACTATAGATCATGACTGTTTATCCACTGACACACTTGTTTGATTGTAGGTCATTTTAAAGCTCCCTTTGGTGTGAATTCATGTTGGATTTCATCTATCATCCATTTGTTCCATTCC
The DNA here is from genome assembly GCF_021461385.2 of Schistocerca piceifrons. NCBI lineage: Eukaryota > Metazoa > Arthropoda > Insecta > Orthoptera > Acrididae > Schistocerca > Schistocerca piceifrons. Next base: position 598,270,905 of record NC_060149.1, on the reverse strand, counting down.
TCCCTCATATGCACTTTAAATGGTTTATTTATTGAGACATCAAGAAGTGGCAGTTGCGAAGTAAGTCGTGCAGGAATAACAGTGAGCTCTGTATTTCCCAGACACAATCTCTCTTTCGCAGAATTTTCCAAGTGAATACTACACTGATCTATCACAAGAAGAGAACTCTTCTTCAATAAAACACCTTCCCTTCTCTGCAAAACTCTGTTAATCCATAATTTCATGCCAGTCTTGTCCATCCAACCCTTGTCATGCATGTGAATAACATCATCTGACAGTATTTCAGAAGGTTTCGGCAGTGTTCTGCACACAACAGTGTAGTTCATTTTTTCATGTCCATTTATATTTATAGTTACAGTTTTAGCCCCTTTCATGGCAACAATTCTGATACTCAGCACATCAGATGTCAGACGTTTTGTCCATATTTGCTGTTTGGCTTGTTCCACACTGGTTTTCTTCCAGTGTTGAATAATAAAGCGATGGAAAGATAATATCTTCTCTTCATATTCTTGTGACATTTTGGTTTGCATGCTAAGTCCGTGATGCTTCATAAACCTGTAACACCAACCAACTCTGCCCTTAAAGTTTGTCAAGTTCCACTGTGGTGCTAGTTTTCGAGCATGTATTTGTATCATTTTTGTATTATTCCAATGCCATTTTTATGGTGACCTTGAATCCATTTCAATACATGATGTTCTAGTTTTGGCCATTTTGCATTCAGTCCTCTATTTGCACATTTAGTCTTCCTTATTTTTTCAGTTCTTCTTTACTAGCCCAAAAATCACAAATGGTATTTTCTGTTGCTGGAGGGCCAAAATGCTGCTCAGCTCCTGTGTTTCCATGTTCTTATACGTATGCTATTACTTCCAATTTATACCCCGCATCATATGAATACCTTTTATTTTTCTCCATTATGAAACCAGCCACTAAAAAAAGTATAATACTGTTACAAATCACTTTCAGTTCAAGTTTACTGGTACCATAGATTGCAATGACACATCGTAGGTTAGACAGTGTTCTAGGTTTTTGATGGGGGGCCGGGAGAGAGACAGTGTTTGTAACCTTGTGCATCCCCACAACTCATATTTGTCACATTGGTGCACTGCTTCTACCAGTTGAATCCAATATTGCCAGATAGAAATAGGTTACCTGCAGCATCAAATTTTATATTAATTTCTAGTATAAGACACATCTGAATTTTGGAGGCAATTTTTTGAAGAAAAAACGTGTCCTATAGTCCAAAAAGTACAGTAAGCATGTGGGATGTCTGACGCGCGCGCGCGCGTGTGTGTGTGTGTGTGTGTGTGTGTGTGTGTGTGTGTGTTGACTGTGTCTTCTGCATGCTTCACTTTGTGAGTCATGGAGTGTATTTTAAACACTTGTTTGTACATAGTTCACTGCCACTCTGTCACCTTAATATTCACAATTTCTTTTCACTGTGTCCCCAATTGCAAAATTTCCTCTGTTGGGGCCACAAATGTATCTTTACTGACCTGGAGCTGCACCTCAGGTATTTCATAAGACACCTTTTTTGGTTAGCTACCCACTATTAACGGACTTGATCAACATTTATTAAATAAAGTACACAACATTGCCACAACTGATTATTAAGCTCTTCATATTTATTGACACAATTTTCCTGTTTTTGATGGTCAGGTTTATAACATGCAGGAGCCTGAATGTTTGTTACAGATCAGTAAGCTATGCCAGCTATCAAAATATGAGGGTTGTCCACAAAGTAAGTCCCATTTGGTTATATAAAACAATGGTGTACAGATACAGAAAAAATATTTATTGTACAAAAATCTAAAACTGTTAAACTACTTTTCTACATAGCTTTTGAAATTTTGTATGTGCGTATCATAGTGTGACACAAGTTTTTGTATGCCTTCTTTATAGAAGGTTGCCACCTGTGTATTCAACTATGTGGTAACATGTTCTTTCAGGTAGTCACCATCGTTGAAATGTTGACCACCAAGGACAGATTTTAGGTGATTTGTGGAACTTCTATAGCAAAAGCACTAAGTGTGAACTTACTGTTGTGCTTAATCTTCTCTTCAATTGTGTGAACCAGTTCATCAGTAACCACAGACGGGTGTCTGCTACATTCTTCATTGTGCACTTTATCACAACCTTCATTGAACAGTCTGACCGATCTTCTAACCATTGAATCACTCATAGCATTTTGTCCATAAACCTCACAGATTTGCCTGTGAATATCCTTTGGTTTAACTTCCTTTGCATTTAGAAAAGAAATCACAGGTCTGATTTCACACACGGTGGCATTTTCAAGTACGGCTGACATTATAAAGAAGCACTACAAAGCACACGTCAGCAGCAGCGTGTCTTTTCCTTGAGTCAGAGTAACTGCTGCGTGCACTTGGAACTGCGATCATAGCACTGCCACGGATAGAAATAGAAATGAAACTTACTTTGTGGACGACCCTCATATCATGTAGTTCACTGGAGGCAGGCTAACACATTACTTTGTAAGACTCTGATAGAAATAGTAGATTCACATGTTAACAGTTCAGCACTAATGAACTGAATAGTTATCATTTCAGTTGCCTTTTGCAGACACAGTAACTTTTCACTATGCTAACTAACCACAGACTGCCTCAAGAACTGTGACTGCAACTGTTTTTGGTCGTGTGTAATACACAAAGTTACAATTTATTTAAATACAGAACTATTTCATTTCAGATATCGATATAAAAATCAGTGAATTAAAAGGAACAAAGAACCAATAGCAAATGACATAGGTATGTTTAAGTAAAAGCAGTATAACTAGAAAACTGCTGAATTGTTGGTACTACATTATGAGGGTGATTTCAATGTAAACAGGGATCCCTTGAGACAATCAAAAAGTTCGTATCAAGTGAAATTTCCTAACTCAATTAATTAAGAAACTAACAAGTAATTTTACTGAAAATTTGCATTTTTGGTACAAAATAAATCATGGCTATAAGTTTGTGGTACTGAATTTTGGAAATAGTTACATTTGAAGAGTCAAACGTTGTTGAACACTGAAAGATTGAATACAAATAGATTTTGACATATAAAAGTTTTTGGGAAAAGTAAAATGTTGGTTGGAGAGAGGAAAATGAGGGCTTTCTAATGAGCTATAGCAATTTAGAAACCAACTTCTTGTTCATTAAAAATTTCACTGCTACTTGGTTTGCATGTAAAGCAAATCATGAATATTTATTTAAATTAAACAGACTCATGTTGACTTACTATACTACTGCTGTCAGATTGCACAGTGAATAATTAAATTTTGGGAAGCCTTACCTGAATAAGAAGTCTGATATTTTGAGTAACTATTGTATTGAGCTGATGTCATCCAACAATCTTCACAATTTTAAACTCATATCTGAACCAAAACAAATTGAAATAGGTGTTCCACAAGGCAGCATTCTGGGCCCATTGTTATTTCTAATTTATATCAATTATATACAGACTCCAGACAGCTCAGCCAAAATTCTACTATTTGCAGATGACACAAGTATCATAATTAGTGATATAAAAGAATCATTGTGTACTACAGCAGAAAAAATGCTCTCGTACATACAGTCATGGTTTTATTCAAATAAACTGACATTAAATACAAAGAAAACAAACTGTATACAGTATGGAAGCAAGTGTCAAGGGGAAAATATGTGCCTTATGCTGGATAGCAAACAAATAGAAAAAGTGTACAACTCCAAATTTCTGGGAATGCGAATTGACCAAGATTTAAACTGGAATGAACACAGTGTATATCTTACTCAGAAACTTAGCTCAGCATGTTTTGCCTTAAGAATAATATCCAAGGTATGAAGCAAGGAATGTATTAGAGCAGTGTACTTTAGTTATTTCCAATCAGTTGCAAGCTATGGCATAAGTTTTTGGGGAAAAACCAGGTCAAGACTAAATGACATTTTTATTATGCAAAAAAGAGCTATTCGTATCATGACACACAGCCCACCACAAACTCACTGTAGACCCTTATTCAGACAACTAAAGATACTGACAATACCATTGATATATATTTTTAAATGCCTGGAAATGATCAGTAAAAATAACTGCGATCTCCAAACCAACTCAAGCTACCATGATCACAATACAAGGCATTTTAAAGACTTCCACATTCCCTATGTAGCAAAAACTAGAAGTCAGAAACATGTTAGCCATTTAGGAATAAAGCTTTTAAATGCACTTCCATCTCAAATTAAAGAATTGAAAAGGAAAAATAATTTCAAGTGTGAAGTAAAAAAAATACTTGATGGAAAAATGCTACTACAGTGTAAATAAATACCTGTCTCAGACTGTGGATTGAAACCTGTACTTATTTTTTTAAAAAATTAAACTAATTTAATTATGTTTTCAACTTTGTAATTATGGTACTTATGAAAAATCTGTTAAATATCTGTAATACGTTTTGTGTATAAGGAGTAGTTCATGATCTATAATTGTTTATCATGAGCACGTACTTTTGTTTTTGTCTAATAAGTTCTTGTACACTACTTATGTACTATGTGTATGTAGTTTGTTTTGCTGTTTGTATATGTTTGTCCATTTATTATGTGTATGTGTTGTTATGTGTTACTTGTAATCAAATGACAAGTCCTATATCACATGTGTGATGTATTGGTTGCTAAATAAATAAATATTATGTATTATAACAAAATGCGATTAGCCAAGGAAAAAATAATACTGATTTTAACAAATTCCTGTTCTTCAGGAAACACTTTCCATGCCATTATCAGTATACATTTCATATCATCTCCATTTTGTCCATCATTAGTTATTTTGCTGCCCAAATTGCTGAACTCATTTATTACTTTTAGTATCTCATTTCCTAATCTAATTCCCTCAGCACCACATGATTTAAATTAACTGCATTCCATTGTCTTGTTTTGCTTTTGTTGATGTCCATCTGGTATCCTCATTGCAAGACACTGTCCATTCTCTTCAACTGCTCATACAACTCATTTCATATCTCTGACAGAATTTCAATGTCATCAGCAAGCCTCAAAGTTTTTACTTCTTCTTGCTGAACTTTAATTCCATCTCAGATTTTTCTTTGGTTTCATTTACTGCTTGCTCATTGTACAAATTGAGTAACATCAGGAATAGGCTAAAACCATGTCTGAACTAACTTCTCAACCACTGCTTCCCTTTAATGCCCCTCTACTGTTACAAGAGGCATCTGGTTTCTGTATAAGTTGTATGTAACCTTTCACTCCCTGTATTTTACCCCTGCTGCCTTCAGAATTTCAGTGTTTGCAACATTGTCAAAAACTTTCTCTAAACCTACAACAGCTATAAATGTGTGTTTACCATTCCTTAAACTATCTTCTAAGATAAACCAGTGTTGCCTCGATTGTTTCTACTTTTTTAAACTGGTCTCCCCTGAGGTCAACTTCTACCATTTTTTTCCATTTTTCTGTAACTGATAGTTTGGTAATATCATACCTATCTGTGTTAACTCACTGGGCTACCCCATAGATGTCAAGCACCAGCAGATGTCTACAGTGTCGGCCATCATTGCACAACTGGCACGTAGATGTAACAGTCACTCTGTGTCCACTATTGTGAAGTGTGGCCACCAGGGGGAGACACCACGGGCAAGTGGTCACACACGGTAGCTGTGCAGACACGTGTGTGTGTGTGTGTGTGTGTGTGTGTGTGTGTGTGTGTGTGTGTGTGTGTTATTCACAATAATTTGCTTTGTACCATTTACTTTAGAAATGTATAACTGTCATTGGTTCCTGAAAAAGTTATGCCACATTTTCATAGGCCTAACTTATGATGATGAGGATTTGTATGACAGTATTTTCCCTATAATTTACAAAAATGTAACACATTTATTCCATTAAATCTCATATGTTTCCTTTTCAAGAAATGTAATGTACTTAATGATCTGTTGTAATTGGCATTATGTTCTGACTGTGCTGAATGTCTTCCAGGTTTTTTTTTTTTTTTTTTAGTTATCTAGGTAGCTATTTGCAGTATCTATTGTATGAGCCAGGATGATGAAACATAACAAGTTGGAGCAGCTCCACTTGCCATAATCCTACAGCATAAATATTTTTTCTTTTCTATTTTAAATATATAAATTATGTACTTCTAATATATGAAAACTCTAGATCCTTACACAAACTGTATATTTTTCAAAACTTCACTATTCAGTATATAATTTACCCTCTGCTGATAACAGTAGACAGTAGTTCAGATAGACACTGTTTATGGAGAAATATTCTAAATTTAGGATTCACTAACACCATGTACACTTCAACATTCAAGCCCGCTAATAATTATCTGTTTTAGTATTGACAGAACTTATTTAAAAGCCCTTATATGCCTCATTCAAATAAACATTTTACCTTCCTGAAACTAAGCACCACATTTCAAAAGTTATTACTATTCAGATTTTTTGATTTCTAGAATGGTTGAATCTTAAAATACAACCCTTTCAAAATTTCAAGATTATTGTCTTCCAGCCCAAAATTTTCTGGTACCAAAAACATATACTTTTGCTAAAATAACATTTTAGCTTATAAACAAATTCAGTTAGAAAATTAGTGATTCCAGAAGATTCATTCCAGGGTTTTCTAGAGCCAGGCACATGCCACAACTTCTGCCCCATGAAATAGAACTGTTATTTGTACCAATTGAAGGACATCCATTCAATTTTTAAAGTAAACAGTACTCATGGAAATGCATTTATGTGTAGTTCACTTTTTCTGTCTCTTATGTTCATATCTAAAATGTAATAGCTTTATATTTTAACAACATTTGTCATATGCACATCTTTAAATAGGCATCCTGTACAAAGCTAGGATCAGTCATGATTGAGCAGTTAATGTGTGGAGTCACTATGTTAGTCACTAAGCAATTATGTTATGTTTACATTGAGTTATGATGTGCACTTGCTTATTAATCATTAATCTGTATAATTATGAAAGGTTATTTCTTTACTTTTTTGGGCTAATAATCATAGCCTATATAGGTTACTTTTCGGTGTTGTAAAGTATATATAATACATTAGAAGGAAGCTGATCATCATTTGTTCAAAAACAATACATTTGAATGAAATTAAGAGTAAAGTTTACCGTGTTGTGATGTGTCATTTAATAGCTGTTCAAAGCATCTGGTAATCCTGTAAATGACAGCAAGAGCAGACAAGCTACAAGACTTCTGTGGCATCCAAATGCAGGCAGTAAGTTCGCACTATGACACACACTGTTTCACTACTGCACCATTCAGGCATCACTGATGCATGTGCAGAGCTTGCAGTTACAGAGGGTTGACAGGACTTACCAGTCCCCAGCTCATGAAAAATGAGCTCACCAAATTAGTGCCAAGCTAATGAAGACTGAGCTCCCTGAGGTGTTCACAATTTAGAACCGCCAAGGGGCATGGGTCGTTTTATTGAAAATAACACATATGTGGCAAGCATTGCACCCTAGGTGGCAAAACATATTACAAGGATTAGCATCCCAGAAAGAAGTATTAAGGAAATGCTGAGATGTACAAAGCAGCTATTAATCCTAATGAGAACTAGTGGTATCAGAAGAAAAATTACTCAGTGTAACCTATAGACTGCCAATCAGATGCCACAGAGTGAAAACTTTTCTTGAAATTCTGAAAGTCTCAGTTTTTTAGATGCACATCCATTGGCTTTAGGTTTCACTGGAATCCCTCTTTACCATTCTAGTGATTTACAATATGCCACCCATTAGACCGTACAAAGTGGTTGATCCTCTGTGTCGCAGTATAATATTTATAGACATAGACTTTCATTGCATTTTTGATGTCTTTCTTGCAGCAGATGATGAAACTTACATTACCCCAAATCTTCAGTGTATCCCACTTTGCACATATCATTGTAGTTGCTACAAAAAATGAGTTTTTCTGTACAGGAACTTATGTTTCACTGGCAGAAACATAGAGTTAAAATTGTGAACAGGTGTATTGTAAAACTGATCCATTAATAAAAAGTTATTTATCGAATATGTTTTAGTAATTGAAAATTTCAGATAGATTGAGACTCGGCCATGATTTTTTTGCTTTTTGACTATACATCAGTTTAACTTAGGAAATCTGTGTATGTCTTCAGGCCAGACTCAAACTTTTGTTCTCATTAATGTTTCACTCATGATTTTTGAGCACTAATACCAAAGACTCACTCTGGCACAAGGAATGTGTATCAAATGAATGAATGAAATGAAATGAACAGGTCAGTGAAGATAAAAGCAATGCAGATCCAGTGACATAAAATTATCTCACTAGAAACCTTTCAGATATGCTAAACCCACTGTGTATTGAAAATGTTGTGATAAATGAAAATTCACGGAGGACCACTACTCAACTCCTGATTTCCTGCTATTCACAACCTACAATCCTAAGCATTAAGCTATATGAGCATGCCTTTGGACACTGTCATTTTCTTATATTTGGTTCACTTCATATACATCACTCATGGTATGGTAAGCCGTGGTCCCCTGTCAGTATTACCCTAGTAGCGGTATTCCCACATATTCTGTGCAAGAACCTGTAATATTGATTTTCTGAAACATCAGTGACAATAAAAGTTTGAATCAGGCCTAGAGGTGTGCTCTGATAGCCTAATAACTAAGGTGACGGCAAACAAAAAGCAAGAAATCCACAGTCAAGAAGAGTCACTGTTTAGCAAAAATTTTCAGCTGTCACAATACATTCATTACACTGCAGGTTCAGCCTACTTGAACAGTTTTCATGCATACCATTTCATGTCAGACTGAAGGTGACAATTAACAGAAATTAACTCTGTTACTGGTGCTCTTTGCAGTTAGAAACATCACTCAAAACACCATGTTTTACAAGATGTTAACTATAGAACAGATTTAGATCTGGAGAATGAGGAGGCCAGTCAGCTACCCTATAACCAACAGAATTTCATGTTACTGTTATAGAAACATGAGTGGTGTGTGATCTTGCATTGTTCTGCATGAAATAACTGTAAGTCTTTTTGTTAGGTGTTAGTTTTCTAAAAAATGATGCAATATAATGTTCACATACCTATCAGAAGTTATAGATTCATGGAAAAAGATTTGTCCAATAATTTGTCTTGCACTAATTACACACCAAACTCCTGTTTTCACTTGATGCAGAGTGAAATGGTACGTCCTCACAATGGTTAGGAGAAATTTTAAAAATAGATATGGCCCTGTGCACACATCCTGTTGTGACATTAGGAGCAGGCATGGCTGAGCTGGGCACGTGTTTTGACAGCTGAGAAGGTGGGTTGGCAGAGCTCAGCAACCTGTAAACTATAGATATAGTTCAGAGAAGCTGGTGGTGGTGGAAGTATGTATGCAGATGGTCCAGGTTGTTAAGCAACCATTGAAGTTAAGCATGTTGTCCTCAGCTGTATGTTGTGCCACTGGGTGTTCAGTTTCGTTCTTGGCAGTAGCTCAGTGGTGGCCATTCATCCTGGTGGAAAGCTGGTTGGTAGTCATCCCATTGTAAAAAATAACTATGCAGGTGGGAGGCATCCTTACAACAAATGCTCTGTTCCCATAATCGTGCTGGCCTCAATCTCAGGGAACCCACAGTCTTCACACCCTCTGTCAAAAAGTTTCCCCTTCCTCTATCCTGTCACCCCCTCCAAATTCACATCCACATGTTTCCTTCAGTGTGCGTCACTCCTTGCCGATTCCTTCAATTGTGCATTACATGCCTATCCCATACACCTGCCACCCCTCCCTCCCCCGCATTCCTAGCTGGAAAGCCGACTGCCTATCTCCAAGCCACTAGCCACATACCTCCAGTTCCTTTTCCTGCCTCCTGTCTTCAGCCCCTGTACCCACACAACCTGACACTATCCCCATCACAACGAGTCCAAAGGCATGGCCTGCATCTCAGTAGGAAAGGGTAAATTGGTGGGGAGGAGTGCTGAAACTCATGAGTGTACCTCTTTTTTAGGCTAAGATCTGTGTCCAATGATTAAACATTGAATGAAATTAAGCGTAATGAGAAGATCAGACAGCAAAGTACTGGAGAAGTTAAAATATCACAAGATTCTTGTAAAAGTAAAGTGAAAAATAATGAAACTTCCTGGCAGATTAAAACCGTGTGGCGGGCCGAGACTCGAACTCGGGACCTTTGCCTTTCGCAGGCAAGTGCTTTACCAACTGAGCTACCCAAGCATGACTCACGCCCCGTCCTCACAGCTTTAATTCTGCCGGTACCTTGTCTCCTACCTTCCAAACTTCACAGAAGCTCTCCAGCGAACCTTGCAGAACTAGCACTCCTGGAAGAAAGGATATTGCGGAGGCATGGCTTAGACACAGCCTGGGGGATGTTTCTAGAATGAAATTTTCACTCTACAGTGGAGAATATGTTAGTATATTGCATCAGAATATCAGGATTAAAAACCAAATTAAATGAGCTTCTTGTTTGTTAAGAAAATTTAGAAACTGAGGGTGGAATAAATGTACTATGCCTTTGTGAACATCATATAGTCACAGATATAGAAAAGATAATCATAGGTGGGTATAAGCTTTTAGCACTTGCAAGTAGAAACACTATGGAGAGAGGCTGAGTGGCCATATATGTTAAAATTTATCAGAGTGTGAAAAATTTAGGAACAAAAATTTTGTGTACAGCAACACAGAATCGTGCCTGTGAGCTTAAACTAAATGATGGTAATTTTATAAACTGTAGCTGTGTATAGATCCCCACTGGGAAATTTTCAGCTATTTTTGAAGAACTCTGATTCTTTGGTGTGCTATCTGTCAGAGGGAAGCACATTATTGTTCGTCAGGATTTTAATATCTCTTTTTTAGGCTAAGATCAGTGTCCAATGATTAAACATTGAATGAAATTAAGCGTAATGAGAAGATCAGACAGTGAAGTACTGGAGAAGTTAAAATATCACAAGATTCTTGTAAAAGTACAGTGAAAAATAATGTTAGTATATTGCATCAGAATATCAGGATTAAAAACCAAAGTAGATCAGCGTCTTGTTTGTTAAGAAAATTTAGAAACTTAGGGTGGAATAAATGTACTATGCCTTTGTGAACATCATATAGTCACAGATATGGAAAAGATAATTATAGGTGGATATAAGCTTTCAGCACTTGCCAGTAGACACACTACAGAGAGAGGATGAGTGGCCATATACTGGGTGTTACAAAAAGGTACGGCCAAACTTTCAGGAAACATTCCTCGCACACAAATAAAGAAAAGATGTTATGTGGACATGTGTATGGAAACGCTTAATTTCCATGTTAGAGCTCATTTTAGTTTCGTCCACCTACGCTGAATGGAGCACGTTATTGTGATTTCATATGGGATTCTGTACCTGTGCTGCTAGAACATGTGCCTTTACAAGTACAACACATGTGGTTCATGCACAATGGAACTCCTGCACATTTCAGACGAAGTGTTCGTATGCTTCTCATCAACAGATTCGGTGACCGATGGATTGGTAGAGGCGGACCAATTCCATGGCCTCCACGCTCTCCTGACCTCAACCCTCTTGACTTTCATTTATGGGGGCATTTGAAAGCTCTTGTCTACGCAACCCTGGTACCAAATGTAGGGACTCTTCATGCTCGTATTGTGGACAGCTATGATACAATACGCCATTCTCCACGGCTGCATCAGCGCATCAGGGATTCCATGCGACGGAGGGTGGATGCATGTATCCTCGCTAACGGAGGACATTTGCTGTAACAAAGTGTTTGAAGTCACGCTGGTACATTCTGTTGCTGTGTGTTTCCATTCAATGATTAATGTGATCTGTAGAGAGGTAATAAAATGAGGTCTAACATGGAAAGTAAGCGTTTCCGGGCATATGTCCGCATAACATATTTTCTTTCTTTGTGTGTGAGGAATGTTTCCTGAAAGTTTGGCCGTACCTGTTTGTAACACCCTGTATGTTAAAATTTATCGTAGTGTGAAAAATTTAGGAACAAAAATGTTGTGTACAGCAACACATAGAATCATGTGCCTGTGAGCTTAAACTAAATAGTGGTAATTTTATAAACTGTATCTGTGTATAGATCCCCACTGGGAAATTTTCAGCTATTTTTGAAGAACTCAGATTCTTTGGTGTGCTATCTGTCAGAGGGAAGCACATTATTGTTTGTCAGGATTTTAATATAGATATTCTGAAAGACTCTGATAGAAAGAATGACTTGAGTATTACTTGATTGTTTCAATTTGACATCATTTAATGGTTTTCCTACCTGGGTAGAACAGGAAAGCAGCACACTGATAGATAAATATTTTATAGACCAAGATAAATTCAATCAAATAAAAACTTTTACTGTTAAGAATGGTATTTCTGATCATGATGCACAGCTAGTTACAATAGATGACGTATCTCCAAACAGTAACTGAAAAAAGTCCTCCAAAACAGTACATTCAACTAACAATTGCAGATTTTAGGGAAAGCATGCAGCAGTTAGACTGAGATGAGGTGCACAGGGAATCTGATGCTAATTTAAAATTTAGCCTATTTTGTGATTCCTTTGTGAGTATATTTGAAAAGTTTCCTTAAGAAGACAGTGGAACATAATTGTAAGAAACCATCTTAAAATCCATCTTGTAAACAGAAAAGGGAAATGTATCTTACAGCTAGAAGGAGTAATGTTCCACAAACAGTCAAACATTATAAAGACTACTGCTCTGTCTTAAGAAAAGTTGTTATAAAGCCCAGAAATACATGCATGATGTCTGAGATTAGCCCCTCTGGTAATTATAAGAGAATGTGGAATATTGTTAAAAGGGAAACAGGGTAACCAAGAGCACAGGAACACTGTATTTCTATCAAGCTGCATGAAAATTTTGTTAACAAAAAGCAAGGTGTAGAAAATATTTTTAATAATCATTTTTCAAGTGAGAGGATTCAGATGTTCATTAGAAAATGCAGGGCTGTATATGGAAGAGGCAATACCTATGCAATTGGAAACAATTGTAGTTCAACCCAACTCTCCTACTGAAATCAGGACAATAATAAACTCATTAAAATGGTTTCAGTTTGATTTTGTGCACAACTCTGTGAGCAGGTGCTACTGGTGCACAAGTCTGGAGAGGCTGCTGATTCAACCCACAATGTATAGCAATGAAAACAATCAATTTTCGACAGTATAATGTAATTGGCTGCATAAAAAATCTATTCACCAAGCAGCGGCAGAACACACATAAAACTTGTGCCTTCTCATTTTGTATGGAAATCTACCCCTTTTCCTAGATCTCCCTGTTCAACCCTTTTGCCTGAAGGAGGAGCCACTGGCTCCAAAAGCTTGCCTAATTATGATCTCCTTTTGTGTGTGTTTTCTGCTATTGCTTGGCAAGTAGACATTTTATCTATCCAATTACATTAAACCCACAATGTATGTTGCATTCGTGAAGAGAGTGTGTTGGAATGTCAGTTAGCAATGTTGTAAAATATTTTTTTTGCTTTTATTGTTATAATAAGTCATTCTGGCACAATATTTACAGATAGAGTTTTGAACTTTCTAAGCAAATGTGACACAACCTAATGACACTGTTTCAAGTACACCATGTTGTTAAAATGGTCTATAAACACACACTGTCAGTATGAACCAGTCAAATACGTTCCATTTTGTGTGCAGCTTATTATCTCAATTTAATTGGATTATGTGCTGTGGAAAGCTGCTTTGGAGCTATCTATCTTTGGGCTTATGAAAGTTTTTCTTTTTTCTTGGTATTTCCTATTGGTTGCATTTCAATATTTTTTTCAAAACAGATATATTGCTACAACTCTACAGTTCAAAATACTCAAATAGTTTGCTATATGGAGGCTGTAACATGATTTTTTAAAAGACTCTGCTGTTTAGCAATAAATAGTGAATACAGTAGGTTAAAATGATGTGAAATGGAAAAATTGAAAAACAGATGTATAAGAACAACTAGCACTCCTGCAGCTGATGGTCTATTTTTTTAATTAACAGTATGTCACTTATTACAGAATAAACAATGTTTCTAATGGTGCATCAAATCATGTGTTTGATATCGAGTACAACTATACCAGGTATAACGAAGCAGACGGAAACTTTCTATGTACCGGTATACAAAAGATTCATAGGCAGCAAAAAAATATAGCAATTTTCACTCATGTGCTCCATTAAACTGGCTCAGTGTCTATTGTACTAGTGAGCTTGACAGAAAGCTAGATGAATTTGAGTTCTGCTGATCCACCATGTACATAGGACAATGGCCGGACAGATATTTACCAAAAAAAAAAATCACCAGACAGACTTATGTTTTCAGTAGTTATTATTTTATTTAGACATCCTGTTTTGGCATCTTCAGGCCCCTGCATCTTAAAACCAATGAGCGTACATATAGTGTACAACAAGGTATACCACAGCAGACATTATAGAAAATGAAGCATAATAATAAGTTCCTAGAACCTACAAATGCATATGCAGTGTTAAGAAGAGTACCAGTGCGCACAAAGAACAGCAAAGCACAACATAAACACGTTCTGGTTAGCATCAAACCTATTTTGACACCAGAGGTATAACAGAATTTTCCAAACATTACAACAATCCAAAAAATAGACAATATACAAAGTCAGAAGCACAAGCGAATAAAGCTGGTCTAGTTTTCTCACTTTTTCTTTAGTTTTTTTGTATAAAAACATACATATTTCTCATAGGTGACAGACATCCTAGTACTTGGGGAAACCTAGCAACATTGAAATTAAAACGACATGATATAACCTATGGAGAATGCAACACACACACACACACACACACACACACACACACACACACACACACACACACACAGATATATATATGACTGGAAGCTCCAGCAGCTAGGACACTTGTGATATATCCAAATCAGTTGTCACAGCATCAAAAAATGCCACCAGAGGTAAAACCTAATGGCAGGCATATTATTAAGTGAACAAGGGCAAGCAAAGAACTTGTGAGGATTATTCATAAAATGCCTAGAGGGCATAATTTTATATATCAAATCAAAAAATAGAGAGAAACAAGTTGGTGTCCCTTAAGCTTCATTTAATCGGTGGGAAAATGTTAGGGTGGAACAAACAAGCACCCCAAATACTGTATTAACCAAGGAGAGTTCTACAAAAATCCCAGTTGGCTACGTAATTACAATTCCCTTGGGAATAAAGATATCGTGCTATCAATCTATTTATAGATGGCGAAACCCAGCCAAACAGGAAATAACACAGAGGAAACTGTATTGCAAAAGGTAGTGAGGGGACAGAAAAGGTCAAAAGCAAGCTGATTGTGAAAACCAACAAGACTACAAAGTATAAGCCCACTAATTAACGAACATACTGGTGCAAAAAGGAGCAGTATTAGTGAGTGAGAAAGGAGTTGTTATATGACTTCATACTGTAAACCAATCACAGAATGAAACAATACTAAACCAAAGCCATTTAAATAATGAGGAAAACCAAGTCACTATAACAACGTAATAGTACAAGCTTACATATGCCAGGAGTCTCGAGCCATACAGGAACATTTGTGACCGACTAAAAGTAGCACATAACATACTCAAAAATTACAGGTCAGTGTCAATCACAAATCCATGAAAATCATAAATTCATGTAATATGGTAAGAACACCATCATGAAATTCCCCATATGTTGTATGGTGAAGTAAAGGTAACAAAGCTAAAACTGTACTATATCAGCCAAATGTAACTCATGAGATGCAGTCAACAAACACTGAATATCCCACAAGTGACACAGGGAATATGTCAATTTGGGACTAAAAATGCAACAGGTTAAAAATAATATGCAAATGAACTGATTACAACAAATCAAACCATATAGAAACACAACCACCTCACCATCCTACATCTCAAGAATACATCACTGTCATAAGAAAAACTGAATCTTAGATGTGTATAAGCTCACAAAAGACCAAAATATGGTCAATAATAAAAATGTGTGACATACCAAAAGTATGGAGTGTTGTGAAGCAAGATTTAGAGAGTTCCAGAAACATCAAAGATGTATGAAATGAATAAGTACTCCTGACAAGGGGACCTACCAGGTGAACCACCGCATTACCATCATAGTAACATAGTACATACAAACTAAGAGTTGAAGACAAAAAAGACTAAAGATAGACATATATGTAGAATATTGCAAACACAATGGTCAAAGCATAAGAACTTGAGTAAATAGGAAAGTATACAAATATGGGTAAACTAAGATAACATCTATGACACAAGGAAATACAAAAATATTTCAAAAAATACAATAAACTAAACTAGACTAAAACCCATAAACAACACAAAGTGTCCAGACACTGAAAATCTCCCGAACTAGTGTGAAAAATTGAACCTAAAAGTGTAGTATGCCAAATTTGTCATGGGTTATTACAGTGAAATGGAACAGGTAGCATAATATCAAGGACAGAAATCGCCCCAGGGGAACTACATAATATAATATGTAGGTAATAAGCTACATATGCCACTCCCAAAAAAGATTATACTAGGGTGAATCTGTTGTAAAGCATAGTATCAGTAAATATGAGTCATCAAGGAAAGTAATAATGGAAGCCCAACCAGTGACAGCTAGCCCTTGTACTCCCAAACAAAATAGTAAAAATCACCATGCCCTATCAAAAGTCAAGTCAGTCATTACAAGCTATTACATGACAAACACTTGTGTAAGTGAATTACCCTTAGAATAATGATAGGAACACTATTTTACATGAACCAAAAATGTAAAACAGGAACATGAAGACATAACCTTAACTCCTCAACCATTGCACACACACCATGTTAAAAGAAACTACACGACCATTATTATCACATGACACTTCCGAAAAAGCATCCTTGTGAGGAGAAGTGTACGATTGTAAAATAAGTAGTATACATGACATTATTTACAATAAAATAAATGGGGAATCTACATTGGTAAAAATACAGTAACCCCTCTACAACAAGACCATTGTCATATAACACTTAAAAATGAAACTGAACCTCTGACATGAAGTGTACAATTGTAAGATAAGTAAGATAGCGTGACTTAATTGCAATACACCAGTGGGGGAACATAGGTACGAAGTTAATAAAATAACGACTCTATACCGTTGATCATACCAACGACCGCATCAAAACAAGAATCTACTCACCTATGCAGTCCATGTATAGAGAATCTGATACATTGATGCTTGCATAACTGGAGAAATGAAACCAATACCTGGGGTCCATGAATTCTAAAATGAAAATGGAAACAGTGAAGCCTTAAGTAGAAAGTCAAGATGAACATCAAAATCATACATACTAAATGCCAGCTTATTTTTGACTACTTTCTCAGACTGCAGGTGTGCTCAGTTTTTGTCAAGTCTTCGAAGTACACACTCCACAAAAAAGTGAAGAAGAATTACTTGATCTGCTGAATGGAATGAACAGTCTAATAAGTACAGAATATAGATTGAGAGTAAATAGATGAAACTAATGAGAAGTAGCAGAAATGAGAACAGTATGAAATTTAACATCAGGATTGATGGTCAGGAAGAAGACGAAGTTAATTAATTCTACTATCTAGGGAGCAAAAGAACCAATGACAGATGGAGTAAGGAGGACATCAAAAGCAGACTAGCATGGGCAAAAAGGGCATTCTTGACCAAGAGACATCTGCTAGTATCAAACAAAGGCCCTAATTTGTGGAAACAAATGTACGTTTGGAGCACAGCATTGTATGGTAGTGAAACATGGACAGTGGGACAACCAGAAGAGAAGAGAATTGAAGCATTTCAGATGTGGTGCTACAGATGAATGTTGAAACTTAGATGGACTGACAAGGTAGAAGAGGTTCTGCACAGAATCGGAGAGGAAAGGAATATGTGGAAAACAACGACAAGGAGGAGGGAAAGAATGATAGGACATCTGTTAAGTCATCAGGGAATTATGTTCATGGTACTGGAGGGAGCTGTAGAGGGCAAACACTGTAGAGGAAGACAGAGTTTGGAATACATCCAGCAAATAATTTGGGACATTGGTTTCAAGTGCTATTCTGGGTTGAAGAGGTTGGCATAGGAGAGGAATTCGTCGCAGGCTGCATCAAACCAGTCAGAAGACTGATAACCAAAAAAAATTATCTTACGATTGAATACTTCTTGTTACTGGGGTGATTTCCTCTCTTAAGTGTTATATGAATGGTCTCATTGTAGAGGGTTTACTATATTTTTCCTGATGTATTTCTTCACTTGTTTTATTGTAAATAATATTATGTATAGTACTTATCTTACAATTGTATGCTTCTCCTTACAGGTATGATTTCATTTGGAAGTGTCACATGATAAAAATGGTTGGGTAGTTTCTTTTAAAATGGTTTGTACAATGATTGAGCAGTTAAAGTTGAGTCTTCTTGTTCCTTTTTTACTTTTTTCGTGTAAAACAATCATTTTGCCATAGCTTGATGATCATTTATTTTGACAATTTGATTTCAATAATGGTAGCTCACTTGAGTGTTTCTTTTATTGTATAGTTCAACCAGTATAGTATGGTGCATTTAGAAATAGAGGACATCCTTCGAAATATAGGACAGCCTATTTTGAAATGTACAAGACCTGAGATTGTACTATGTGGTCATGTCTTTTTACATTTACTGATAAACATATACCCTCTAGGCATTTTATGAGTAATCCTTGCAAGTTTCTTGCTTACTGTTATTCTCTTAAGAATTTGTCAGCTGTTGGATTTTGCTTCTTGTTGTGTTTTTTGATACTGTGACAACTAATTCTGATATATAAGAAGTGATGATGACACTTGGGTGATAGATAGGCACACTATTGTGTACTTCACAGGTTATATCATGAAGTTATAATCTGAGTGAGGACATGTTTTCCTAAGAGCTAGGGCGTTTCTTGCCTATTAGAAATTTGAATGTTTTTATACAAAAAATAAAATAATAAAATAAGAAAAGAAAGAGGGGAAAAACTGGACACGCTTTCCTCATTCATGTTTCTGATTTTGTATGTTGTATATTTTCTTGTTTTTGTAATGTTTGGCATGTTCTATTATAAGTCTCTGATGTCAAAATAAGTTTGATGCTAACCGGTATATGTACATGTTCTGCTTTGTTGTGCTTTGTGTGAAAGCTACTCCTGTTAAGGCTGCATATTGCATTTTGTAGGTTTTAAGGACTTTTATTATTATGCTTCATTATCTATAATGTCTACTGCAGTGTACCTTGATGTATACTATGTGTGTACTAGTTGTTTTTAACATGCATGGGCCTGAAGATGGCATTTATGAGAAGCCAAAACTGTTTGTCTGAATAAAATAACAACTTCTGTAAACATACAGCTGTTTGTTGATTTTTCTTTGGTAGTGATGTATGTGAGTATTATGTAGGAATTTTATGGTGTAGCATTTCTAATCTAATTTAGATCCAAGCCAAACACAAACATGTGTAGTAATAAATGGCCGACATCTGGAATATAAAACTCATACAGAAATGTAAGACAGCAATTGACTTACAGGAAAAATACTAACAGCATGCTATTCTGTAACTGTTTCAAACAATGTAGAAAAATCTGAAGAAGTTCACTGCTGAAGTTAAGAAAATGTGCAATTGGCAGTTTGTAATTAACTGAAGTAAAAAGTTAAAGGCCTGCAAAATCATTAATGAGACAGCTGGTAAGAAAGACAAGAGTAAATCCGTAAATTGCATTGTGAATGAAGATGGTGTTAGTTCTTATTATGAACAGTTATGTGGAATATTCAACAATCATTTCATTAACGTCAGTGACAATCTCCCTTCCTTTATCATTCGTTACACACCTAGTCATTGCTCAGACACATTGCTGTTTCCATGATAATGTCTTCTTCATTCAATCAAACCTAGTGACATTTGTAGTATTGTAACACAGAAACTGAGCAAATAACTCAGTGGTTGGGATAATACTGCTGATTTCCTTCTAAAACAAGTCTGACATCATGTGGCTGATCCCATGTCAGATATAAGAATCTACTCTCTGTTAACAGATCATTATCTTAAAATTTTCAAAGCTGCAAAAGTAGTTTAAAATATTTGAGAGTAATGATGTTAATAATTATAGGTCCATTTCTGTCCAATCAAGCACATCCAAGTTATCAATGATCCAGTATGTGATGACATTATAGCCTCTCAAACCAGGAGCCCAAGCATCTGCACTGGCGATAACTTGACCATATGCTCACCAGCTGCATTATTGCAAGGAAAGTGTATTGCTCTACCATCTATTTACTGCTCTGTCATCTAAATGCAGTGATATCTGTGCTAATTCACTGATAAGGTCTTTCTTGTGAAGTGAGAGAGTTGGAAGAAGTCAGGAACTACAAGCTGTTCCCACAGAGAGAAAAAAAAATGTGTTCAGGGTATGTGAAAATACTTAAAAGACTACTAAATATTTCAGTGCACAATACATTTAATGTTTATGAAGCCACTGAAAAGGTGAAGAAAAACACACATTCCTTTAAAATATACCACACTGAAAGTTCATTTTAAGTGATTATCTATTTTTCAAACATAATAAAGGATTGTTGTTAATAGTTTCCTATAAGTTTGTTAATTTTTGACAAATAATTCCTGCACTAGAGTGGTAAAAATATGTACTGTGCCCCAATACAAGCCAACTACATAAGCTACTGCCAGTAGTCTAGGTGGCAGCACAGCTGCTTGGTGGGAAGTTATTGGCTTATTTATTACAGAGTCTCCATCAGTTTGGTATTCGAGAAAAGATATTGATAAATGAGATTTTGTATTCATTTTAAGTTAATTCTATAGTACACTCAGTGACAGAAAACATACAACAAATGTATTCCTTGATCTCATAAAGGCATGGGTTAATTTTTGAGAAATTATGGCAGTACTGAATTAGGGGAAAATACAATTATTGGTTCAGGTAATGTCTTTCGCTTGGAGTCCAAAAAGTTATAATCGTCTAAAAACTATGGTAGTGAAATTTTGTTTGTTGTACTTGGCAATAATCTGCTCCTAAACATTCATAAAGATTTGCCAGTAATGTTTGTTGATGATACAAACATATTGTTTTCAAATCAATGTTCTCATCAACTGAATCTGATTGCTGATACAAACTACATGTTGGTAAACTGGTTATTTATTTGTATATTTAACTTATTACAAATGCTGTGAATCCTTGCTGTAATGAATCACAAGGATGTGAAATGAATCAGGTTTACATCTTTATGGAAATGAAAATGAAGTCCCATGCTTCTTGACAGAGTGTAGGGGAATGATGTAGGAGACCCGCACCCCTGTACTACGCAAGGTACTAATGGAGGTAGTTTGCCATTGCCTTCCTCCTACCATTATGGGGATGACTGATGATGATAATGACGACACAACAACACCCAGTCATCTCGGGGCAGGTGAAAATCGCAGACCCTGCCGGGAATCAAACCCGGGAACCTGTGCTCGGGAAGCAAGAACGCTAATGTGAGACCACAAGTGCAGACTTAAATCTTTATAGAGGTACAATAAACATATGTACAATAACAAAAATGCAGCAGATTGGTGAATAAGCATGAAGCTTAAAGTAAAATTAATAAGACGTAGTTCAGGTGATTGTGACATAAAATACTGAAAATAATGGAAGGTTCAAGAAAAGAATATTTATATGCTGACCATCTAAAATGAGAAAGATGAATTATCACTACCACATTACAAATAGAAAGTCTCAAAACATAAATACAATGAAAAACACACATTTACAGAAACAATCACTGATTTATCTACAGGCTCTCATCATGAGAGTAGATGGATCTGTCAGTATGGTATTTTCATAATTTATATTTCAAACTTGGCAAGACACCAATTCGGACTTTGAAATCTGATGGAGCAGAATTGAAACCTTTTGTGGTAGAATAATGAACACATTTTTGTACAAGACTTGAATGTTTTTGATCCACTTGTAAATCAGCTTTAGACTTTGTAACGTGATCATGGTATGCACTATTAGATGGAAAAAGAGAATGATTGCTAGAAACAAAAATCATCAAAGAAAAAGAAAGTACTTAGTTATGGTGCTGAATATTTGCAAATTCTGGAACAGGTTTCTGCAAGAATCTCTTGGATGAACACCACTCATGATTCTAACTTCTATCTCTTGTACAATAAAGATTTTTTTGGCTACAGGCTGATTACCTGAAAAGGGACTGAGTGAAAATAGCCAAAATAAGCAGCTTCGATATCACTAGTAGGAGTAATTACATGCAGGACATAGGATGAAGACCTAGAAAATGTGGAGACCTATTTCGTTTGCCATAAATTAGAATGCCCAGGAACTTCGAAAATTCACAATGTAACATGTTCTGGTTATTGCCATTCAAGTGGATTACTTCGTTTTCTTTGGAGATGCCTGAAATTGCATATGCTCAGTTTTTTCAATGTTAAGTGTGATCTACTGGACTGAAACCAGTGAAAGACGTCTACAAGTACAACATACCATTATTTTCTATTTCACTGATTGCTTGGCTTTCACACAGAACAGTAGTGTCATCAGCAAAAAGAGCGAATTTGCTCTCAGTGTTTGTACCAAGTGGTAGATCATTAATAAAGAAAAGAAGCAGTAAAGTATCCAAAATGGATCCTTGATGAGTCCACAGTTTAAAGTGCCTCAGTCATTTGAAACAGAACAGTCATCAATACCAATACAAATCACTTTCTACTTTCTACTGTGTAGATATGATTCAATCCACCTACTGGTGCTACCAATTAAGCCATAAAAAATCAGTCTTCATTAAGAGAATATTGTGGTCAACACAGTCCAAGGCTTTTGACAAATCACAGAAAATTCCAGTAGGTGACATTTGAAGCTTGTAAGCATGTTGCAAGGCAGGTTGTACTAAGAAATGATTGTTAAGAAAAAAATCTGATATGTTGCACCACTTCCAAGTTAATTAGCATTGAAGTTAACCAATTGGGGCTTTGGGCACACAAATTCCACCAGCCCACCAGAGACAGCAACTCCAAATGTGTTCTTCATTTGGTTTCCTGAAACCAAAGAAGAGATTTATACAAAAATTGGACACAGGATGGTAGTAAGGATCAAACCTGAGCCAAACGCTGAGCAGTCTCGTGAACTATCATCTATGCTATTCGAACAAATAACACCAATTTATCTGATGATCTGCTTGAATTTGCATGTGCAGTGGCTTGATTGGCTAGCTTCAATGCTAGTTAAATCAGAAACATCATAATTAAGTCATTGATGTTTCCTGACTGGGTGCTTTTATTACTGCTGCAGGCCTCAGCACATTTGCTATGTGATTTCTGTAGCTGTTGGCTCCTGTACTTTTTGCCTCAGTAGCTGCCCATATTTGGTTGCTGTTATGTTCACTTTTAGCAATGGTGAATGGTCTGTTTATACTTCTGTGCAGGGTAGGTTTGTGTACAGCAGGAGTTTGTAATTCACTTTCTTGCATTTTGGAGCCTTTTCAGCAGCTTGAAGTGAGGTCTTGGGATCTGTACACAGAATGATCACTGTTCACTAAAAGTACAATTTTTGACTTAAGAGAGATTTTGCCTTTCCATTTAAGAGCATGTCATGGCTTGTGTAATGTTCTCTGGCTATATTATCTGTTGCAAGAAAGTGTGTGCTGGAAAAGGCCTGGCAGATTTTCCTACATAACTTATTTGCTTTCTTTATTTCTGTATTTTTATATGGAAAACAGCTGTTGAGGTTTACGTTTACTAACACTCTTTATTCCGTATTCACTGGATACACAAATGGTGAACAAGAAGTATAGAATCACACAGTCCAAGAGTAGTCTGTATCCGAGGCAGTAGTTGTCATCACAAGGCAGCCAGCATAATATGCGGGTTGTACAGAGCACCAATGAGAGCTGCCATTCCTGACTGAGCAACCATTTACGAGGGCTGTTCAGAAAGTACGGACGTTTTGGCATTTTAAAAAAAACAAAAAAATAAAAAAAAAAACCCCTAATTAAAAGAAATACATTTTATTATATACATCTGAAAGGACGACTGACATACCACTTTTCCACATAGTCACCAAACACATTGCGGCACTTATCATAGCGGCAGAAAAGCTTTGAAAGACGTTCGACATAAAATTCTGCCACCTGAGACTTCAGCCAGTGAGTCGCGCCCGCCTGGAGTTCCACGTCATCATCAAAGTGCTGCATTGCAAGCCAGTTCTTCATCTTGGGAAACAAGTGGGAGTCACTTGGTGCAAGATCAAGGCTGTAGGGCAGATGAGGGAAAATTTCCCATTTGAATGAGTTAAGGAGTTCTTTAGAACGGTTTGCTGTGTGAGGTCTGGCATTGTCGTGCAAAAACAATATTTTGGACATGACCTTTCCTTGGAGTTTCTTTTGAACTGCTCTTCTAAGGCTGTGCAAAGTTTGACAGTACCGGGCAGAATTTATGGTTGCTCCACGTTTGAGAAAATCAATAAGAAGCACACCTTGCCTATCCCAAAACACTCTCACCATCAACTTCCTTGCTGACAAGGTTTGCAAACATTTTCTTGGTTTTTAGAGGGACCTTCTCTGCCCCCACTCCATGGACTGTAATTTTGTCTTGCAATTGACATGTTTCACCCAAGTCCCATCACCGGTTATGATTCAATCCAGTAATGAATCACCATGTTTGTGGTAGGCCTCCAGAAATATCAATGTTGCCCCCATTTGCTGTTCTTTATGGTGGTCTGTAAGTCCATGAAACTTGTGGAAAAGAAAGCAAAAGCTCCGTTATTGTGAAGCGATGATTTTCATGAATTGTTTCACCAACTTTAGCGACAAGATTGTCAGTCACAATGCTCGGCGGGCATCCACTGTTCTCTTCATCATGAATGTTGGTTTGGCCATTTTTAAACTGAATGCACCATTTCTGGACAGAACATTCACTCATTACATTGTTTCCATACACTTCACACAGTTCACGATAAACTTGTATAGGTTTTAGATTTTTTGCCAACAAAAACCATGTTACAGACTGCACCTCACAACTGGTGGGATTTTCAATTACAGTGCACATTTCAAATTCGAATATCGAAAAAACCAGACATGCAGAGGTGTTCCCACTGTCACGGATTGATGCCGGCTGAGCTGCCGAGCACGCACATACCATAATATATATGATCAGTGCTTGCCTAGTGGCAGCAGACGGAACCATTCCCTACTTTCTGAATAGCCCTCATATATCAGGGACATCAGCTGTATGATCCCACTAGAAGTCGCAGCAATCACCTTGAGGGCATAGGTTCTTTCTGGTGTTTGTCTTGAAGTGGCCACTCACAGCTTGCAGTGCCATCGGTTGTGCAGGCAACAAGTATGTATTGATTTTGGACAGTTGAATAATTCCACCATGATGTCCAAGTCAGTTACATTAACAATTTATATTTATATTTTATATTTATATACTTGTTCCATAGATCTGTACATGTGAGCAAGTCACTCAGATGTGGAACATGTCAATGTACATAATAAAATACATAGAATAAAGACATTGTTATAGTATTAATAACAGTGCACAAAAGTCACTTATTAGCTTAAAAACTAGTCAACATAAATGTGAAGATAGCAGTTTCACATTTAGGGCATTATTGCATCTATTTTAACCTTGAACAGTAATCAAAACTCCCCACTTTGGGTTTAAAAGTGACCCAAAAATGGAAATGAGAAAAACAGGAATTTTTACATTAGGGCATTATTACATTAGTTTAACAGTAAACAGTGTCAAAAAAATTAAAAACATCTTTCCAATCTGGGTTTTACCTATTTCTCTGAAAGAATTCCTCTAGTGAATAAAGTGAGGTCTCAAGTAAATAATTTCTCAAGCTACGTTTAAATACTGATGTACTACTCCTTATACTTTTGATGCTGTTGGGTAGGGAATTGAAAATTTTCGTTCCAGCGTACTTTACCCCTTCTGAATAAGTGTCAAGTTCTTTAACTCACAGTGGAAATCCTCTTTTCTTCTGGTGTTATGTTCATGATGTAGGCAATTCGTTTCATACAGAGTGGGGTTATTTATTATGAAGCACATTTGTGAATATATGTACTGAGATGTTGCTGTCAGTATTTCAAGTCGTTTAAAAAGATTTCGACATGAGGTTCGTGGGGGTACACCACAAATGATTCTTATTGCTCTTTTTTGTGCTGTGAGGATTTTCTTTGCGGCAGGTGTATTGCCCCAGAAGATGATGCCATAACACATGACTGAATGAAAATAGCCAAAGTAAGCTGACTTTGAGATGGTAATGTCATTGAAGCGTGACAAAATTCGTAAAGCAAATGTTGCCGACGTCAGCCGTTTTAGTGTTTGTAGAACGTGATGTTCCCAATTCAGCCTACTGTCCACGTATACGCCTAGGAATTTTGATAAGTACACTTGCTTTATCATCTGATCATTCTGTGTGATAACTATTTCTTTTGGGTTTTAGTGGGTTGTCTGGAATTGGATAAAATTGGTTTTTTCAGGTTTATTGAAAGGGAGTTAATACTAAACCAACCCAGAACTTCTTTAAGGATATCATTGACCTCGGATTCTAAGTCAGTAGCTGACACATTATCCACCACAATGCTCGTATCATCAGCGAACATTGTAAATTTACACTTCTTATTGATGGATAAAGGCAGGTCATTAACATATATGAGGAACAGCAAGGGCCCAAGCACTGATCCCTGTGGTACTCCATGCAGCACAATTCCCCACTCAGAGTCCACTGTATATTGTGATACACTATCTGAAACATCTAGAATAATCTTCTGTTTCCTATTTTCGAGGTACAATATTAACCAGTTCCCTACAGGTCCTGTAATTCCATAATGACAAGAAGGGTCATATCTTTCAGGAAAGCCTGTACCACTTGCTTGATGTTTACAGCGACCACACAGTGTCTCATGTAAACAATGGGTGGGTTTATTGAGTTAAATGCATACAAGCTGCTAGTGAATAAGGAACAAAACTGTTAACATGAACTCTCACTCATCATAAAAGTTATCAATACTAATAGACAACGTCAGGATTGAAAATGTGCATATACACCAACAAGTAACCCAAAAATTCAGGGGAGTGTGGATAGACAACACTTTACAGTGGAACAAACTTAAAGAGACGTTATTAAACTGACTGAACACTTTGTGCTAAGCTGTTAGTATTCTCAGTGAAGTCCCTGTCATAGAAACAGTAAAATGAACCTACTTTGCACTTGAATGTTTGGTAATCCCATACTGCATCCCATTTTAGTGCACCTCTCACAAAAATATATTCATGATGAGGAAGTGAATAATGAAAATAATGACACAATTCCTTCTCTTTTCTACTTGACATCTCTTTAAGGAATTCAGCGTCTTCCTAGTGTCATGTATCTACATTTCCACATTAAAAAAAAAAGTAAAGATGAATGTTATCATCATTAAACCTAACATTACAGTGATGTTCTTGTGGTTGATCAAAGGCTGTACAGAGGACACAGCAGTGGCATGCCTGCCTGCAACTTCATGTGTCTTCTTTACAGAAAGCAGCAGTCTGTCTTTTCCTACATTTTTCATTTACTAATGTGGTGATCTAGAGTAATTGGCATTTATGTGTATAATGTATTGTATTGTAATTTTTTACCTAACATGCCTGAAGGCTGCATGTAATAAAAAATATTGCAAGAGTAATGACATACTATTGACAAAGACCGTCTTGTATTACTGAATAATGCAAAAAGGTATTTATGTTTTGCTAGCTTTAGTGTATACATCATTCATGTGTTTCGTCACATACCTAAGTGTGACAACACACCATAGAATGAGCAAAATATGGTGGTGTGTGTAGAAACTGATGCAATAATGTGTTAGCTTAAGATTTCACCAGTTTTAGAAGACTTTACGGGACATTGGGCATCAAACATTCATCTTCATAACCCTGGGTTTTGAGGACATTGTTGAAACTTCATTCATTCATTTATTCACACAGCGTATTCCATAAACTCCATCATGGAGGGCCTTCAGGGTGTTGAATGAGTCAGTTTATACATCATGGCAGTTTTCTGAGCATAGTGGAGTTAATTCAAGGGCATAGCAGCATGTGCATGGTTCAAGAGCCAACAACGGCATTTTTCAGTGTGAAGAGCAAAACTATGTTGTATATTACAAGTTATCTGGGCAAATTGTGCCTACATCAGAGAACACTGTACAACAGGAATCAACTGAATGAGGTATGGCAGTTGTTAAGACATTGACCTCATACTTGGGGGGATAGAGCTTCCTCTGTCTGGCCTTACTGATTTAGGTTTTCTAAATCATTTCAGGAAATTGCTGGGCTGATTCTCTAACAAGGCCATGGTTGACCGCCTCTCCTGTCATCATAGAAGCAGACTTGTATTCTCTGTGTGTACGTATATTTTGGAGCTATTTTTTTCATTGTGTTATGGCGACAAATTCTTTATGATTGCATGGTGATCCCTGGATGAATAAATAAATAAATAAATAGACAGACAGAAACAACCACTGCTCACTAATTCAGTAATGTATAACATTAACAAAATATGACTAGTGCTAGGCTACCCAAACTTGATAATTATGGTAATTACTTTTAAATTAATTTATGTATGATCCCAATGAAAAAACATCCACTGCTTCTCCTCTTATACTACTCAGTTGCTGTTATTATATAATTACTGCAAACAAATCTTCTATGTCAGTTTCCACAGAACTCTACTGGGCATATCGAGATCTATCCAATACAAATATCAGAGTTACACGGAATTTAAATTCTTGAGTCTAAGTATTCTGGTGAATTGTAGGAATGGCTAACGAGGTATCCCTTTACTTTGTTTTTAAATGTTTTGTTGGGATGTTCAGTTTCCTGCCTGCAGTCCACTGGCGTTGTAGACTTTTGTTTCAGAATATAAAATGCCATTTTGAACCCTAGAAAGTAATACATAATCTATAAAAGAATTATTTCTAATGCTAGTATTGTGATTGTGAATTACTGAGTTCATCCTAAATTCACTCTTCTTATTAAACATAAATCCCATTAGGGTGTATATGTATTGGCATGTAGGTGTAAGAATCCCTAGGTTCCTGAAAATGGTCTGCAAGATGTTTGGTTATCAATTTACTCATTATGACATTTATTTATTTATTTTTCATATTTAATCATTAAAACTGCAATCAGTGTCATCTTTTATATACATACATACTTACATATACAGTTACATAAATAATATAAATGGTGTAAAACATATTTTAGATCAGTAGTGTCTATAAAGATACAAAATTGTCTATTGTACTGCACATGATATGTTCAGTATTCACACACATAAATTTAATCTATGTGAAATTATACTAGTACTTTAGGCACATTTTGCTCTCTTCTGCTGTATAAAATGATCACAGGGCTGAGTTTTTTGATCATGGTGGCGAGGGTTGGCAGATGACGAAGGGGTTAGCGCTGATGAGGAGAGGAGGATGTAAGGAAAGGGGTGAGGGATGCATGGGGGCAAAAACATGATGCAGGGAAGGCGCCGGAGGAGATCAGTATGGAAAGTGGGAGACGAGGACTTGATGAGAACAGAGTCTCTGCGAGGGATAAGTTGGGTAATGGGTGCACTGAGGATGTATTTTCGGATTTCAAGGGTGAGGGTGCAGGCATCTAGGAATTTCGGATCAGGTTTGGCAAGGACAAAGGAATACAGGGTGGGGGCTGGGGAGGCAGGAGGAGGGGTGGTTACCGTGACGGGAGCAGAGAGGAGTGAAGTAGGCAGTGGTTTTTTGGAGGAGGGGGTGGAGGTGAGGTCGCCTCTTGGGTGCTTGGGAGGTTTTCTGGTGGGTGTGGCCTGGGAGGAAGGATGAGGGACTGGATGGATGGGGAGATGGTAGCAGGCAGGCCCCTCTTGTGAGGTGGCGGCACTGGGTATGGGGGTAGGGCGCTCTGTGGTGGCGAATGTGGCACGGTGGGTGGTTACTCGGGTGGGGGAAGCAGTAGTAGTTGTAGTGGAATGGGTGGGGAGGGGTGGAAAGTTGTCTCGGAGGGCGACAGCAGTGGGAGGGGTGGGCAGGAGCTGGGGATGGAGCAACATACAGGTGGGGATACAGGGATGAGAAGGAGATAGAAGGGGAGGAGACTGTGAGTAGGAGAGGTGGATGAGGCGGGTTAAGCCCAGAGGAAGCACTCAATGAGGCTTCAATGGGGGCAGGGGAAGGGGGGTGTAGATGATAGTGGTAGTGAGGGTGTCCACAATTGAAGGTGGCATTCACTGGCGACATGAGTCACTGAAGTCCAAAAGGAACTTAAACAGGGGCCAGGGGCTGGAAGCGGTCGTGGCGGCAGTGTGCACCGAGGGGGGGGGGGGGAGGGGCAGGTGCGACGAACACCGCATGGCAGCGGCAGGGGCAGAGGCAGAGGCAGGGGCAGGGGCCGCTTCCAAAGTGACGATTATATCCTGAGTGTAGCCCAGGCAGCATAATTTCTCGACTTGGAACTGAGGAGATCCAACCCCTGAATCGCTACCATACCAGAAGATTAGTTATTTATAGATACATGAATACCTACAGTGACTGAGTGTGGAAATATTTCAATGAGCTATGTTGGCTTTGCGGCTCTGTGGCCCTAGATTATCTTGGCTTTGTCAATTTACTGTACCTTGCAATATTCATCTACGGTATATCGATGGTTTGATAAACTGAATCAGAAAAGAATTGTACGAAGAGTCTCCTAAAACAACTCAATGGTCATCCTTCAGCTACCGTTTCTCCATTTCTATGGCAGCACATACAAAAATCGCTTTGCCAACTGCCAATAAAGTTGATGGTGTGAGAATCACTGCAGTATACTGAAGGTTTGAAGCACTAGTGTTGTCAGTAAATATTTAACGTTTGCTGGCCCCTTGATGATTATCTCTCTCATTAACTCATTTTACCGCTCTGTTTTATGTCATACCAACATTGATAATTTGTCGTAAGATGCAAAACGCGATCGAAAATAGTTAATGAAAACCAACTCTAACCCAACCTTCCTCCTGCCTCCTCCTCAGGGCTCCCTCTCCTCCCCCTCCCTTCTCCTGAGTGGCTTTCCTCCTCCTACAGCCCCTCCCTCTCCCGTGCTCCCCTTCAGTATCTCTGCACTCTCTCCTGCCTTATCTTCCCTCTTCATCTCCCGTCCTGTCCGTCTCCTGTCTCTTGGTGCGCCCCCTCCCCCTTTCCTCTTCCTACCGCCCCCATCCCCCTTCCCACTTTTTTCCGCCTCTCAGATCTCCAGTCCTTCGGCAGGTCCCTACCAGCGGTTTTTTTTTTGAGTGTTCCCTCGTTTCCAGTAGTTTTGTTTTTTAAGTGCCTCGCTCTGTGATTTTTATACTGTGGCCGACTTTTAGCTTGTGTTTGACTCCTGTAATTTTAAGTGCGCAACGAATTGCCCAGCTGTATTCTTTTAACTTTCTGTCGACTTTTTAACTGTCCCCCCTGTGCATGTATATCTTAACTCTCATCATCTCCATTTGCTGTGTTTTTTATGTCCCCCTTTTATCACTCCCTTTTTTTGTAAGCGTTCCCCTTTCATGTATGTTGTAAAACCGTTTGGCTGAAGAGCGGTGGGAAAAAAGGGTTAATGAAATCTTTCGGGTCCATGAGTATGATTTTAACTGCAACACACCCATCCTTTTGGGTGTCTGACATCTTAACTTTGTAAAATCGCGTTGCCTATCACAAACTAGTATTGTCAATAAATATCGAATGTGTGCAGGCTCCATTTTGGAGCAGTCATATTGGGGTTAAAGTAGACGACAACGTGTAACATCGTTAACAGAGATAGCGCTGATGAGGAGAGGAGGATGTAAGGCAGTAAGATCGTATTGTGGGTACCAATAGCTTTTACTGTGAAATTGCATTGTTATGTTTGCTAAGAAATCATGGACATCATACTAAGTCGATACTGGTAATTTAGTTGGAAAAAAGTCGCAAACTTCCTCGTTTTATGTAAAATTTCGTCAACAGTATCCACACCACCGAGGTGTGACTGTCACGTTTGATAGTACAGCACCGGTATAAACCATTGTCGGTAAGGTACACGTTACCAGTTCAACTTTTACGTCGAGAAATTTGCTTGCGTTTTTACGAGAGGGGAAATTTACGGGGGATTAGTATGTGTATATTCCGCAGTTGTAACTGTGGCATGTAAAAATTTAGAATATTAGTAATAAAGAAAGACGTCTTTAGCAATCCCTTTTTACAAATACGAGCACCTTTGATGTAAACAGTGGAAACATACTGGCAACAACAGCTCTCTCTATAGGCGTAGCATTCCAATACTTTTTCTAACTTGTGATAACATCGCTGAATGAGTGGGAGACGGGGAAAGATAACTTACGAAATTGAAGGTCCACATACAGACTTTTAGAGAACTCAGAACAAACGACATGGCCAATGCAACAACCAAAGGATTTTCTTTTCCGTAAATAATCCATTGGTTTTACTTTCAGCCAAAAACTTCCAACAATCTGCCATTTCAATAATTAGCGTCATTTATTGAAACCGCGTCGTTTTTCTCCATTGTGACGCAGAAGACTGAAATTTGTTCCAAAAGTGCCTATAACTAGCCCTTCACGCTTACACAGATACTGGAAATTAGATATGTCTTGTGTATTTCATTTGGCAATAGCTGTGAGTAGACTAACCTGTTATATGTTGCAGTGTGTTCTGTAGTCAGTTGTGTCGATGACGTGTCTGGACAAGCTTCAGTATTATATTTTTATATATATTTATAACTGCACACGCCATTTGACGTTAGCATATAAGCATATGTACATTACAGGTGATAATGACTGTATCGTCGAAATCGGCCAGTAGTGACAAATTAAACATTTTTTCAGATAAGACAGTTCTAGCTGAATCATGATCTCTTTTAATGGAAAAGGGTGAGTCTGAAATAACACTCACGCCGTAGATATAAGAATTAAGGGAGATAGTACCTTGGATAGGTAAGTCGGCAAATTGCTGTTCTGAAGAAGGACTTTCATCGGATTTCAAGTGCATTTCTTGCAAAGAGAGTTATTAAATGTATTAGATTGTCACCAGATTTGCATATATGGATTCATCTAACATGTTTACGTCAACTACATTCGATTGAGGCATCGTGTAATTGTACTAAGGCAGTCTCCGATATTGAGGAATCCGTTGTAGATGCAATTCATACGAGCTTTCGGCGGCAGAAAGGTATGTGCAAAACCTTGAATACGAACTAAAAACGCTCAGTGCTGTGGATAATTCTGCGAGCAGTCGTGTGAAGGAGAAATATGTTACGCCTAAGAAAAGTGTTCATATTACACTGTGCAATGCAAAATCTACCTCTCAACGAAAAACAGTTACGGTATTCTGAATCGTTAAGAGAGTAAGTTGATGAACAGTGGTGGATTAAACGTAGCAGGAACAAAAGAGAACTCTTTTAGAAAAAAGATCACATTCGATTGTAAAGAAACGAAAACAGATCACTCAAGGAACCTAAAATGTTTGTTTTGACAGATAATCATGGTAAGGGTGTCGTAGAAATTCTACGAAACACGCAACCAGACGCAGAAAAAAAAAGGCTCTGAGCACTATGGGACTCAACTGCTGTGGTCATAAGTCCCCTTGAACTTAGAACTACTTAAACCTAACTAACCTAAGGACATCACACACATCCAAGCCCGAGGCAGGATTCGAACCTGCGACCGTAGCGGTCGTGCGGTTCCAGACTGTAGCGCCTTTAACCGCTCGGCCACTCCGGCCGGCAGACTCAGAAAAAACCGGTGTTATTAAACCAAGTGCAATTCTCAGTGAAGTTTTAAGATCTTGGGAAGAAAACAGTAATGCCTGGCAGTAACAGTGTCGTAACTTGTGGGAGGCAGTGATAACTTGGTTTATCACAACGAAAGCCAGCGTACAACTAGAAAACTGAAGGACCAGTAATTAAATTACCGCTCGTAAACTTTTATATGGTTAGTCTTCCACAGAGACACGACTTATTAGAAAATTCATGTTAAACATTGAGTTAACAGCGACAAACAAGAAGTCTGAGAAAATATGTAGAAGACTACGAGATCAACGTCCAGCAGACGCTGACCATAAGCACGAAGCTAGAATTTTCAGTGACAACACATGACATAAACCCTACGATAAAATATTAAGCCAATGCTTGGCCCAAAACAAATATGAGAAAGTTTCAAAGTTCCAAATTAAATTCAAATATGGTTGTATTTCATCAGAATGTGCAGTCATTGCCAAATAAAGTAGCTGATATTCAAGTACTATTAGAAAATGAATAAAAAATACATCTTTATTATGTCTGTCAGAACACTGGCTCGACGAGGAAAAACTTCAGACGGTGGGTTTTTCAAATTATTCACTATGTGGTCATTTTTGTCGAAAGACTTGTAAATATAGTGGATGTTTTATTTATGTACAAAAAATTTACATTTTGAAACAACATATTTCCCCGAAGAAACAATTAAAGATAGAGATACTGGGATTTCAGGTTTTGAAATATTCGATACGAGAACAGTTGTAAATTGTTTGTACAGAGCACCATTTGATGACATCAACAATTCCCTAAAAAGGTTAGAATCACTGCCTAAGAGACAAATGCATAGAAACAAAAGAGTAATTCTATGTGATGATTTCAATATAGATTTTGCAAAAGAATCAAAAAGAAAAAAAAAAAACAGGTTTACTGAGCCTCCTGTCAACCTTCAATTTACAAGCTACCAGAGAAACTCAACATGTGTCACGAAAACATCAGCCTCAACAACTGACCAGATATTCATTAACGTGCAAATGAACTGTCTAACAGAAACATTGGACACGGGGTTTGAGGACCTCTTAGTACAAAAACATAGTCTTCACTTAGAAAATCAACTTAACTCAGGGAACTGTTTAATAAACACCAGTAGATTCTGCAGTGACGAGAAGGTAAATTACTTTCACCAGTGCTTGATCAAAGAAAACTGGGAAGAAATATACAAATTTTCAAGTACTGATGAAAAATTCTATAGCTTCAATGGCAACTTTACTTGCGACTTTGATCTCTGTTTCGCCCTTGAAAAGAAGAAAATACAAAAAAGAAATGTAAAAAATAATTGGATTATCAATGCAATACAAATATCTGCAAACAAAAAAGGGTTACTACACGAAATGCCCTAACAGAACCCATATGTAGCGTTTGATCTGTATTTCATATCCTACATGCGAATCCTCAGCAGGTTCATAAAATGCAAACAACTATAGCAAATGACACATAAATTAAAATTCTGAAAATAAAATAAAAGCCATGTGGAGTATTGTAAGAAGGAAAACAGTAGCAGAACATCCAGAATTCCAAAATGTTAACCTCTCAGGAAGGTCTGCTGTATTATCAGACCCCAGAAAATTTGCAAATAAATTTAATTCATACTTTACTCAGGTGCATAAAACCTCAGACAGCAAAACTCGCAGTTTGCAATAATGAATCAGTTCAGATTTAAGTCAAATGATAAGACTATTTCCTGTAACTGATAGAGAGAAAGGAAATGCTAGACGGGATTAAGGAACTCAAATCAAAACACTCCTTTGCTATAGACAATGTACTTGACTTTATTGTAAAGAAATGTTTCTTTCATAGTCAGGCCTCTAGGTGATATCTGAAACTATTCACTCTCAGACAGTGCATTCCCAGTTCCTCCATCCCCTCCCCCCCCCCCCCCCCAAAAGCAATCATCTACTGCGTAGTAGGAGTTATCATTCAGAAACTCTTTCAATTTGTTTTTAAGCGGTGGTTGTCTATCTGTCAGACTTTTAAGGCTGTTTGGTAAATGACCAAAGTCATTTGTGGCAACGTAAGTCACCTCTTTCTCTGTCAAAGTCAGATTTAACCCAGAAGAGTGAAGATCATACTTTCTTCTACTGTTGTACCTATGCACATTTGCTATTCCTTTTGAAATGGGATAGGTTATTAATAAGAAATTTCGTAAGTGAATGTATCTATTGTGAAGGTACTGTGAATATCCCTAGTTCATTAAATAAATACATACAAGGTGATCTTGGGTGGGCTCCAGCTACTATTCTGATTACACGCTTTTGTGCCATGAATAAATTTCCTGTTAATGACGAATTACCAAAAACAGGATGCCATATGACAGCAGTGAATGAAAACAGGCATAGTAGGCTAATGCACTGATATATTTATCACCAAAATTTCCAACAACCCAAATAGCGTAAGAAGCTGGACTCAAACGTTTCAGCAGATCATCAAAGTGTTTCTTCCATTTAAATTTCTCATCAGTGCACACACCCAGAAATTTTAAATATTCTGCATTAGCAACAGACTTCTGTTCAGAGTCTACATTTGTCAAAGGTGTTCTGCCATTTACTTTACAGAACAGTGTAACTGTGTTTCCTCAAAATTTAGTGAGAGTTCATTAGTTGAGAATCACTTAACAATTTTCTGAAAGACACTATTTCCGATTTCCTTGGGTAACACTGGTTTGTTTGGCGTAGCAGCTGTACTTGTATCATCAGCAAAAAGAACGAGCTTTGCATCTTCGTGAATATAGAATGGTAAACTGTTAATATATATTAAGAACAATATTCCAGTTTTACAAATATGTGAAGCTACTATTGAGTAAATGACTTTTTCAAGAATTTTGGATGTAGCTCCCGGAAGTGAGACTGGGTGGTAGTTGTTAAGATCAGACCTGGTCCCCTTTTAAGCAATGTCTTAACAATGGCATATTTCAGTCTGCCTGGAAAAATGCCCTCTTTCAGTGAGCTCCTACATATGTGGCTGGGAAGCTTTTAGTACTCTGTTGGAAATGCCATCAATTCCATGAGAACTTTTACTTTTGAGTGAATTTATTATTTTCATAATTTCACGAGGAGAGGTGGATTGAATTTCGATTTTTTCAAATTACATAGGTATTGCCTCTTCCATACACAACCTTGCATTTTCTAATGAACATCTGAATCATCTTTTCTCTACAACACTTAAATAATGATTATTAAAATATTTTCTACTTCTTGTTTTTTGTTAACAGATTCTTCATGGAGTCCTATGGAAATACCGTCTTCTTGTGCTCTTGGTTACCTTGTTCCACTTTTAACAATATTCCACATTATTTTATTATTATTAAAAGTGCTAATGTGAGACATAATGCACACAATTTTGGACTTTTTAATAGCTTTCTTTAATAGAATGCAGTACTTTTTATAATGTTTTACTGTTTCTGTATCATTACTCCCCATAGATATAAGATACACTTTCCGTTTCTGTTTACAAGATATTTTTATCCCTTTAGTGAGCCACAACTTTGTAATGGTTTCTTACAGTCTTCTTAGAGAAACTGTTTCCAAATATGCTCACAAAGATATCACAAATGGTTAAATTTTAAACTGGCATCGGGTTCCCTGTACATGTCATCCCAGTCTAGCTGTTGCAAGCTTTTTCTAAAATTTGCAATTGTTAAATTGTTAACTGAGTATACTGTTTTAGGGGACTGTTTTGTATTACTATGTTGAGCTATACCATATACTGCAACTGCCTGTGCATCATGATCAGGAAGACCATTCTTAACAGGAAGAGTTTTATTTGATGTATCCAACTATACCCCCTTATCACTCCTATCTGGATTAACCCTTCCAACATAACAATTAGCACAGAGCATAATAATCATATGGCTATTCACAAAAAAGAATTGAAAATTCTAAAAATGAGTAATTTGTTGCCAAGTCGCAACATTGGCTTGTTAGATTATCTCAAATGTAAACATTTTAGTAAAATATATAATGCATAGACAGCTGCTGTGTCACTATCTGTACAGCAAAGGAAAGCAAGTATAAAATCACCTCCCTTGTGGTACACGTAAAAGCAGATTTAAGTAAATTAACATTACTGTGAAACATTCTTCTGTAGATACGAATATTTATGGACATAATTAGAATCGTAAAACTGCGCAACGTCTTATTTATACTTTAGGCCCATTAGATTACTGTCTGCTTTTAAAATGAGTATATCATCTTAGAACATGAAGATTGAAAAAGTAAATCATTCGACACTTCTCGATTATCTGTAGTATATGTATTTTATAGACAAACATGAACTTGGGATCTGTGAATTATCTTAAATGAGCAAGAAAATCTAATGGCACAGCATTTTCTCTAAAACGAACTGTTGAAAGCGACGTTTGGTCGATGTCATCTTCTCGAAAATGTTGAGGACGTATAGAGCTCCATTTAGGCGCTCGCCAGTTATTTCTCCTCACAGCATTCTGCCACAGAGCTTACCGGTCTACATCTTTTACAAATATGAAACTGTACAACAAAACAATAAGCTACAGTTCAAGCAGTGTGCGATTTGCCCTTTTACCAGTGGGAGGCGGAGGAAGTATATACAGTATATGAGGTGTAGAGGGAACCTGATGCTAATTTAAAATGTAACCTATTCCGTGATACTTTTGTTGAGTATCTTTGAAAATTGTTTCCCTAAGAAGACAGTGAAAGATAACTGTAAAAACTATTTTGGAAAGCAATATAAAAAACTGCTTTGAAGATTTGGATTTCCTCTCGGGTGCAGCTATGAAGTTTTTCATTGCTGTAAGTTCATTTTATAGCTCAATTTACGTACGTTTTGTATAATTTTATGCCATTTTATCCATATTTTAGCTCATTTAGCGATAATTTTCCAAGTAAATTTGGTCACAAGAACGCTGACCCTTTTTCATGTTCGTAAACTAAACGAATTCTCACTAGGGGCAGCTGAACCCACTGTACACCCATTGTGTGCCCCCCCCCCCTCCCCCCCTTGAGCGTTTTGTGCAGTTTTTGGATGGATGTTGAGCCATAATGGTGACGTGCATTGTGTGTCAAAACATTCCCCCTTCTGTGAAAGAACTCGTGAAAGCCGTCGAAATTATTCCTGTATCTTAGGATGATTGTACTTATTATTTCAATAAATGTACCTTCATGCATTGTTTCGATGCAGAAAACTTTGCAGCAAGTCTCAGTACCATAATACCCCTGGTAAACTATCTGACAAACCCCCTCGAATTTTCAGGAGCAGTTCTATTCATCTCATCTGTCCAACTAAACTCTGTAAGTTATTATGACAAGTGTATACTGTAATATGATTTTGTGGATGAGCTTTATCTATAATGTGTTTTTAAGATACACCAAGAAGGAAATCACAAGTAACAAGCCTATTTATTATGTATATATAATTGGTTCAAATGGCTCTGAGCACTAGGGGACTTAACATCTGAGGTCATCAGTCCCCTAGAACTTAGAACTGCTTATACCTAACTAACCTAAGGACATCACACACATCCATGCCCGAGGCAGGATTCGAACCTGCGACCGTAGCGGTCACGCGGTTCCAGACTAAAGCACCTAGAACCGCTCGGTCACAGCGACCGGCCATATAATTGGCGATTACCTTCCTGATATATCTCAAAAGCACATTATAGGTAAAGCTCGTTTATCGAAAGTATAAGTACATTCATTCGTAGATACATAAATCATTCCGACTGCTGTCACAAGTTCTTTTACAGAAGGGGGAATGTGCTGAAATGCAATGCACATCACCATTAGAGCTCAACAGCCTTCCAAAACCTGCAGACGACACTCAGGGGAGCCTGTAAGTGGTGTGCAGTGGAGGCTGTTGCCCCTAGTAAGAATTCATTTAGTTTACAAATATGAAAAATGATCAGGATTCTTATTACCAAATTTACTTGGAAAGTTATCACTAAAATGACCTGAAAATATCGATAAAATGGCGTAAAATGATATAAAATATGCGCAAAGTGAGCCATAAAATGAACTAGGGCCTTGGAAAACTTTATAGCTGGATCCGAGAAGAAATCCAAATCTTTAAAGTGGTTTTTTTATATTGCCTCCCAAAGAAGGAAAAAATTTCGTACGAAAAGTTTGGAATTTGTTACATTCGTTGCAAGATGATTATTTGAATGTGCGCTTTTCCTCCAACGCTGGTACTATCATTTAAATTCGCGACAAGTAATTTGTTTCCAGCAATTCAAGAGCATAGCCACTTCCATTTTTTGTTTTGGTTTAAGAACTGAAGAATTTCTGTTTTGCATAAAGAAGGATAATACTTGCAGAACTTTTAGGGCCTCATAAACCGCAACCAATTCCATTATTAGCAGTCCTTGAAATTTAGATCTCTCACGAGTTGACCGGGAACCAGCATGCCTCAGTTTTCCAGAAAGGTGGACAAGAGAATTGTGACTTTCAAGAGGAGCTAGAACAGCATTAAATGACGCAGCAACACAACGTACATGAAAAACACGGCCTTGTTTAAATAGCCGAGAGGATAATTCTTGTGGAACACCTTGTGGTAGTCTCTGATTCTTAGGACTCTGAGAAGACACAAAGTATAAGGAATCTAAAAAAGTCAGTGTATGGTACACATCAGCCACATCGTTCACAACATCACAGACAGCTAGTTCCATTTTGTGGTTCATACAGGGCACGGAATTAAACCATTAAAATTTTGTAGTTCGATTACTGCGGGATATGATTTAAATGATAATTTCTGTGTAACTGTTACATATGCAGCTCTAAGCATCAGTTATGATTACTATTTCTTGATATTGCTTTCCCCACAACTTTTCGCATAACTAACGCATTTTTCTGCCCTTTGCTTTTCTTTGATATGTGTGATTCCTAAGCAGTTCATATGTGATTTGCTCTTTGCATGATCACCGGTTTTATCATTTAGTTTTTTGGTATTAGTATCGGAAACATCAGCTAAAAACGCGTTGTCGATACGCACATGTTCCATGCTTTCCACCATAAGTTCACAAGCTTATGAATACACTGTGCATATTGCCAAGATTTTGGCATTTACATACAGCCACGGCATAGTCTTTTGCCAGCTATATAAACGTGGCAAAGCAACACAATTTCCACTGGGATTTCAGGCCTACTTTGTGACTTCTCACAGTTCTCAGTCCCTGAAGATTCACTATCTTTCTGTTTGTTAGCACCATCATTACCGTCTTTTTTTTAGATTCGCCATCTTTTAGCGCCATTTGCGGACGTTTCCGGTAATGCACTACTCTTTAAGGAATGACGAAATTTTACTTTGTTTGAAAGAGACGCAGAATTTTCGTAGTTCTTATAGGCCTACACGCACTCAACTCACTAATAATGCGACTTGCATTGCAAGCTTGCAAGTAACGATGTCTGAGCTTAGATTAAAAAAAAGTATTAATACTTTGTATGTACTCCTCCATAAATTTAAATTAAATATTAAGCGTTACATATCCAGCGAGCAGGCAATGAACATCCCTTGTTGGGATGGGTAATTTAAAATCAGAATCAGAGGCTGGCATTGTTTAACGCGGGGGGAGGGGGAGGGGGGGGGGGAAATCCCCCCATCCTCCCTGCAAATCGCACACTGAGTTCAAGTACGGAAACACCACAAATTTGTTTGTAATAATAAATGTTGCAGAATTGCACGTTAGCGAGACAATCTACACGTGGAATGTTATTCCCTTAGATTTCGTGTCACAATCGGAACGATTCTTGCATCCAAAAACAACACACGTCACCACTGTGGCTCAGCACCCTTCCAAAAACTATAGACAACCCTGCCCCTAGTAAGAATTCATTTAGTTTACAAATATGAAAGAGGGCCAGGACTTTTATGATCTAATTTAGTTGGAAAATTATCACTAAAATGACCTGAAAATATCGACAAAATGGCGTAAAAATGATATAAAACGTAAGTAAAGTGGGCTATAAAATGAATTAGAGCAATGCAGGACTCCATAGGAAGTTGGAACCGAAATTGCAAATACACTGCGCAATTCAGCTGTAGGGTCACTTTTTCGAAACCCTGTAATTGTCTGAGATTGCGGCGCATATGTTCGAAATTTGACTCAAAGGTGCCTTCAACATCTCACTCTAATGATTCAAAACCACGCCGCCCTGCGACGTGACCCTCGGGTTCGGCGACGCTTCAAGCAGCGAGGTGTCGACACGTGCGAAAGAATGACGAGAGTTCAGAAGTTCGTTCGACGTGTCTTTTTTCTTTTTTTTTTTCATCGTCAGTCCACTGACTGCTTTGATGCGGTCCGCCACGAAGTCCTCTCCTATGCCAGAATCTTCATCTCACAGTAGCTCTTGCAACGTACGCCCT
The DNA here is from genome assembly GCF_021461385.2 of Schistocerca piceifrons. Classification (NCBI taxonomy): domain Eukaryota; kingdom Metazoa; phylum Arthropoda; class Insecta; order Orthoptera; family Acrididae; genus Schistocerca; species Schistocerca piceifrons. The sequence continues at coordinate 598,228,784 of NC_060149.1, read as the reverse complement.
CAATTATTTTCTGGATGTATTCCAATCTCTGTCTTCTTCTAGAGTTTTTGCCCTCTACAGCTCCCTCTAGTAGCGTGAACGTAATTCCCTGATGTCTTAACAGATGTCCTATCATTCTTTCCCTCCTCCTTGTCAGTGTTTTCCACATATTCCTTTCCTCTCCGATTCTGCGCAGAACCTCCTCATTCCTTACCTTGTCAGTCCACCTAATTTTCAACATTCGTCTGTAGCACCACATCTCAAATGCTTCGATTCTCTTCTGTTCCGGTTTTCCCACAGTCCATGTTTCACATTATTCTTGTCAGAAAATTGGATGCATGAGCTGTTAAGCTGATTGTGCGATAATTCTCGCACTAGTCAGCTCTTGCAGTCTTTGGAATAGTGCGGATGATATTTTTCCGAAAGTCGGACGGAATGTTGCCAGACTCATGCATTCTACACATCAACGTGAATAGTCGTTTTGTTGCTACGCCTCCAATGACTAGAAATTCTGATTGAATGTTATATTTCCCTCCTGCCTTATTTGTTCTTCAGTCCTCTAAAGCTCTTTTGAATTCTGATTCTAATACTGGATCTCCTATCTCTTCTAAGTCGTCTCCAGTTTCTTCTCGTATCATGTTAGACTAATCTTCCCCCTCATAGAGGCCTTCAATGTACCCTTCCCACCTATCCGCTCTCTCCCCTGCACTTAACAGCGGAATTCCCATTGCACTCTTAATGTTACCAGCCTTGCTTTTTATTTCACCAAAGGTTGTTTTGATATTCCTATATTCTGAGTCAGTCCTTCCGACAACCATTTCTTTTTCAATTTCTTCACATTTTTCATGTAGCGACTTCATCTTGGCTTCTGTGCACTTCCTGTTTATTTCATTCCTCAGTGACTTGTATTTCTGTATTCCTGAATCTCCCTGAACATTTTTGTACTACCTTCTTTCATCAATTAGGTGAAATATTTCTTCTGTTACCTATGGTTTCTTCGCAGTTACCTTCTTTGTATCTATATTTCTGTATTCCTGAATCTCCCTGAACATTTTTGTACTACCTTCTTTCATCAATTAGGTGAAATATTTCTTCTGTTACCTATGGTTTCTTCGCAGTTACCTTCTTTGTATCTATATTTCTGTATTCCTGAATCTCCCTGAACATTTTTGTACTACCTTCTTTCATCAATTAGGTGAAGTATTTCTTCTGTTACCCATGGTTTCTTCGCAGTTACCTTCTTTGTATCTATATTTCTGTATTCCTGAATCTCCCTGAACATTTTTGTACTACCTTCTTTCATCAATTAGGTGAAGTATTTCTTCTGTTACCCACGGTTTCTTCGCAGTTACCTTCTTTGTACCTATATTTTTCTTTCCAACTTCTGTGACTGCCCTTTTTAGAGATGTCCATTCCTCTTCAACTCTACTCCCTACTGAGCTATTCCTCATTCCTGTATCTATAGCCTTAGAGAACTTGAAGCGTATTTCGTCATTCCTTAGTACCTCCCTATCCCAGTTCTTTGCGTATTGATTCTTCCTGAGTAACCTCTTAAACTTCAGCCTACTCTTCATCACTACTACATTGTAATCTGAGTCTATATCTGCTCCTGGGCACGCCTTACAATCCAGTATTTGATTTCGGAATCTCTGTCTGACCATGATGTAATCTAACTGAAATCTTTCCGTATTACCATGTAAGGTGGTTTAATGAGGTCACATTGACTCCAACTTTCGCCACAATTCTGATCAATGCCACTGTGGACGTGTCACACGATGGGAAGGTCGTCGCATCCCGTCTTACCCACATTTCACCCCTTCTTTTGACGCCTCTGTGACGGAGGTTAGAACCGCGACGCCCAACGTTGAAAGCACACAGTTATCTTAAGGGTGGCCGAGGAAAACATTTCAGACATGCTGCCACTCAGAATCGACACATAAAGGCATCAAACGGGGGCGTAAAGTGTGTCGCTGAAACCAACCCTCTCCAGCGACAGTTCACTGTACAGTGAGCAACAGAAGGAGACCTTGAGAACTTTTGACATTGCTGACACTCCTCCAGACGATTCATCCCATCGCTAAGGACATCGTGGGCCCGCAACCCCGTTGAACGTGATCGCACACGTTTGGAGTGTATTACTCATACTTCTAGGCGTCTCCAGGGAGGCTACGCTACTGATCTCCAGCCCCTGCTAATGGGCATACCGCACCCCAGGGGTGTCAGACAGTTGCCCGCCTGCAGGCTCCGTCATGAGTTGTTTCTACACAGGTACATTTTTAAAGTGCTCATCAAAGGTGCACAGGCTACAGCAAGTGAGTTGCTGAACTGGGGGATCTTAGTGAGATACTTTACCATTTGTCACATATGTCAATGTCGCACTCACATCTGCTTAGTTCAGCCACATTTGTGCTTAGAATCATTGAAAATCTTGAGGAGAGACAAATCAGTTGGTTGACACATTTTGCATATTTTCGTTCAATAATGTCATATGAAATAATATTCTGAGATAACTCATCTTTATTCGGGCAAAACACGCTGATGTGGTGCTCACCCAAGATCATCTTGTAGACATCTGTTTAAGGGGTTGGGGATTCTGAATACTGCTTCACAGTATATTTATTCCCACATGAAGTTTATTTTAAATAGTGCACTACACTTCAAAAGGAACAATTATGTACATAATTACAATACTAGAAAGAAACATGTCTTCCATTACTCCAAATTAAAGTCGTCTTTGGCACAAAAAGGGGTGCACAACACTGCAACAAAAATTTTCGATCACTTACCCAGTGATATAAAACGTCTGGCAGACAGCAGACAAAAATTTGATAATAAACTGAGGAAATTTCTCCGGACAGCTCTTTCTATTCCGTAGAAGAATTTCGTTACTTTAATGCGTAAAAGGTGGTGGGTATCAGTTACTAACTCATATCTGTATAATTTTTTTCTTTTTATAAAAAAAACTCTTAGAAATGTTCAAAATGTAAAAGTACGTAAAAATTAATTTGCGATGTCGATGTTAAATGACTCGTTCCACATCGTTACGATCTATCGTGCAAAATGATCCATGGAACATGTAACTAACTAAGTAACCAGATAAAGTCTTGATATTTATTCATACGTTCATCAAAATCTCACCAAAGGTACTGTTATACTCAAAAGTATTCTAAAGCCATAAACTGAGTTCTGCCTGATTTGCGTGCAGCCGACATGACCGAAATTTCTTGCAGGTCCTCTGATCTCTTTTCGGTACATTCATTTGACTATACAAAATAATTATTACAAGAGACTACTAGAGAAGACTGCACTCTATGGCTATAAATTTAGATGAGAATTAATACCACATTAATGACAATATCCGAAAACACTTTGTTAGAGATGAGACAGTCTTTAACGCTTGTAAACTTAAATTTATTACAACAAACGACATTTGAAAGTGACATTTCTTGGTTTCAATTTGAAATCAGGCAACAAAAATTTTTGTACTGATTTGTGACTAGGGAATCCTGTCGAACAACTTTTGTTCCAGTTGACTTACAACGAAATATCTTAAATATGCCAGAATGAGATTTTCACTCTTCAGCGGAGTGTGCGCTGATATGAAACTTCCTGGCAGATTAAAACTATGTGCCCGACCGAGACTCGAACTCAGGACCTTTGCCTTTCGCGGGCAAGTGCTCTACCGTCTGAGCTACCGAAGCACGACTCACGCCCGGTACTCACAGCTTTACTTCTGCCAGTACCTCGTCTCCTACCTTTCAAACTTTACAGAAGCTCTCCTGCGACAGGACATGTTTCAACCTGAAATGATATGATAAAAATTCTGTGTCTGACTGGGAGTCGAATTAGGCACCTATAGTTATGTTGATAACGCAGTAAGAGAGAGTTATAATTATTTTTCACCTGTAGTTTGGTGTGCTCATGCTACATCTTGAAATGACACGATAAAGATTTTTGTGCCATCTCAGGATTCTAACCCAGGTCAAATCCTGCGAAAGGGAAGATCTGAGTTCGAATACCAGCCCAGCACCAATATTTTCAACATCTCAAGCTCCAATACAATAAGAAATAAGTGCCCATGGACCGTAAATTGATTGTTTCATTAATAAAATAAAATTAATAAATTACACTACTGGCCATTAAATTTGCTACAGCAAGAAGAAATGCAGATGATAAACGGGTATTCCTTGGGCAAATATATGATACTAGAACTGACATGTGATTGCGTTTTCACGCAATTTGGGTGCACAGATCCTGAGAAATCAGTACCCAGAACAACCACCTCTGGCCGTAATAACGGCCTTGATACGCCTGGGCATTGAGTCAAACAGAGCTTGGATGGCGTGTATAGGTACAGCTGCCCATGCAGCTTCAACACGATACCACAGTTCATTGAGTAGTGACTGGCATATTGTGACGAGCCAGTTGCTCGGCCACCATTGACCAAACGTTTTCAATTGGTGAGAGATCTGGAGAATATGCTGGCTAGGGCAGCAGTCGAACATTTTCTATATCGAGAACGGTCAGTACAAGACCTGCAACATGCGGTCGTGCATTATCTTGCTGAAATGTAGGGATCGAATGAAGTGTAGAGCCACGGGTCCTAACACATCTGAAATGTAGCGTCCGCTGTTCAAAGTGCCGTCAGTGCGAACAAGAGGTGACCGAGGCGTGTAACCAATGGCACCCCATACCATCACGCCGGGTGATACGCCAGTATGGCGATGACGAATACACGCTTCCAATGTGCGTTCACCTCGATGTCGCCAAACACTGATGCGACCATCATGATGCTGTAAACAGAACCTGGAGTCATCCGAAAAAACGACGTTTTGCCATTCGTGCACCCAGGTTCGTCGTTGAGTACACCATCGCAGGCGCTCCTATATGTGATGCAGCGTCAAGGGTAACCGCAGCCATTGTCTCCGAGCTGATAGTCCATGCTTCTGCAAACGTCGTCGAACTGTTCGTGCAGATGGTTGTTGTCTTGCAAAGGTCCCCATCTGTTGACTCAGGGATCGAGACGTGGCTGCACGATCCGTTACAGCCATGCGGATAGGATGCCTGTCATCTCGACTGCTAGTGATACGAGGTCGTTTGGATCCAGCACGGCGTTCCGTATTACCCTCCTGAACCCACCGACTCCATATTCTGCTAACAGTCATTGGATCTCGACCAACGCGAGCAGCGATGTCGCGATACGATAAACCGCAATCGCTATAGGCTACAATCGGAACTTTGTCAAAGTCGGAAACGTGATGGTACGCATTTCTCCTCCTTACACGAGGCATCACAACAACGTTTCACGAGACAACGCCGGTCAACTGGTGTTTGTGTTTGAGAAATCGGTTGGAAACTTTCCTCATGTCAGCACGTTGTAGGTGTCGCCACCGGCGCCAACCTTGTGTGAATGCTCTGAAAAGCTAATCATTTGCATATCTCAGCATCTTCTTCCTCTCGGTTAAATTTCGCGTCTGTAGCGCGTCATCTTCGTGGTGTATCAATTTTAATGGCAAGTAGTGTAATAAAACAAAATTTCTGTTGTACGAAAGTTAACTGGTGACAGAGCTTCTACTTGCTGCGACTTCCGCCCCTCTCATGGCCCCAAGTACAATGACTCTTCTCCAGACGGTAGCAAAGGGACATCATGTCTAATGTGGGTTTGGAACCACGTTGCCCCCATAAGTGGTTCAATTGGCGTCAGGGAAGGTGAAGAGGGTCTGTTTGCGCCCGTTAGAAATGGTTGTAGGAAGTGTTAGTCGAAGTGTAGGAAGGTGGAATCATTCCAACGGTACACTGAACTACACAAATGCCTGGCTCATGATTTTGTCGTAGCGAAAGATGTTCCACGCTGGATGAGAATTCTGACTCCGTGTAAGTGGACTACAGTCTGTTCAAACCATACTTTTCCTTGTTCATGTCGCATCAATATTCACCAGCTGACTCGGCTACCCAGTGCGTGCTTTCGACTTCATTTTGTAATCACTGAAATAAAATCAGATAACTGCCAGCTGTACGAACTAACAACAGGATAGGAGATTGGATCTAAGAGCTAACGCATCTTCCCCTTCACAAAGCTGCCACGTTAGTGTGCCGATACTGCCTGTGCTATGCTCTCAGTGCCATAGTGACTGACAACAAAGATAATCTGACATGTAAAATGGGAGATTAGTATGTATGTATGGAATAACTCTGTTTGGAATCAAATAGTAAATTTAATCACCCAATGTTACACCTTAAGTGAGAATCATTCAGATAATTTATTGGAAGTGACAAGAAAATATAAAGTGAATACAGAAGGATAATATTCTCAACCATTCAAGAAAGTAAATCGATGGTCACATAGTTACCAAGCATTTGTTACAGTGTTGCCAATTCTAGAACAGAATAGCTACAGGAAGAACAGGTCGGCCCCTCCCGGCGGAGGTTCGAGTCCTCCCTCGGGCATGGATGTGTGTGTGTTGTTCTTAACATAAGTTAGTTTAAGTAGTGTGTAAGTCTAGGGACCGATGACCTTAGCGGTTTGGACCCTTAGAAATTCACACAAATTTGAATGTGAAGAACAGGTTTACTCAGTGTGTGTCTTGGGATGGTTAGCACTTAAGAAGCTCACGCTTTGGAGCCACGGTGGCACTGACTGCCACCACATTAACCAGGAACTGAAATACCTAAAGTATAAGCCAATGAGTTTTATTGCCATTTCTGGAAACTAAATTTGGGGTCTAAAGCACAGTTACGAATAATATTCAGCTGCATCGACTACAACGTGAACGTCAAAAATAAAGAACAGGGGGACTTCCAGGGACGGCCCTCTGCTTCAGCAACTATTGTAACTACTTTTGTTTTTATGAGTTAAGTGCATTCGTGTCTAAAAAGCTTATCCGCAAGAAGCGATCTGCCTTTTTAGCATCACCAGTCACGATTGGCATAATGAGTAAATAACATTCTTTTTAATATTATACACTTAAAAACAGGTTTCCTTAAGAGTGCTTTCGTTGGCAGCTAAAAACACAAATGAGAAGCCAACATGATCATGATAACAAAATGTGAGCATCCACAGCGACATTTCATGTACTACAAACTGCATATAGTTTCAAATCAGGAAAGCAGACTGTGCAAGAAAATCTTGTGCTGTGACCGAAAAATAGGACTCAAAAAGCCCTGAAGACAATGAAACAAGCGAATCAGTGCACCGCAAGTTCGATTCCAGCTTGTGATAACATGAAAGAAGAAGCCGTTGTGATGAGAATGTGGAAGAAAGAGCACAAAACGTTAACAGTTATATCTCGAATATATCATCTTTAAGTGAAACTGTCATTCACTCTATAAAAGCCAAAGGAAGGAAAAATATCATCATCTCATATTGATTACAGCATAACTGCTGGCGATGCTTAGTCAATAAAAGCGAAAAGCGCCTGGTGAACGAGCTCTTTACTTTTCAGGCAATTTAAGACAGAGAGAAACAAAAGTAACAGGAAAACGTTCTCCCAGACGAGATTGGAGTAGAAGTTTTATTCAGCTTCTCGCAGTTGACGCATTTCCCACGTAGTTTGTCTCCTTATTGTTTCACACTGACGTTGCCTCTAGGCTATCAGAACATTCATATGAGAATTATGGCAGTGTAATTGTTAGAACAAACTGCTACTTTAAATACTACGCAACTGCAGCCGAATGCGACTCGGTGGACAATGGTAAACGGAATTTCATTTCACCATGGGCACTCTTGGTAACGCTTAATAACACTTTAAAGGTTGCCATACATCAATTTGTCCCCTTATACTATTGTTCATCGGCTCTTGCTTAATTAAAAAAATTGAGGCTCACATAAACAGTGACAAGTTGACGTGGAGGACAGAGACTTGACGTTTCACATCGTACAGAGCAATGTTCTCTAGTGGTGTCTCGTAGTAATTTTGGTCAAATGTTTGAGCAGAGCGAAAACAGGACTCCCTATGAATTACACAACGGGTTTTTGTCCGAATTTTCATAGCCAAAAGAAGAGTGGGAAATGGACAAATGGGGTATTGAACTGACCAGGGTGAGGTCTACTTCTATGAAAAAAAAAAGAATTTATTTGCTTGAATGTGAGCAGGGATATTAAGAAAAGGTTAATTAGTTATTTGACAGAAAAATTTTGTCCGAATTTTCATAGCAAAACTAAGACTGGGAAACAAACAAATAGGGTATAAAATCGACCAGTGTGAAGCGTAGTTTTGCAAAAAGATATTTAATTCCTTTGAAGTAATTTAGAAACTTGTAATTATTGGTTTGAGGGAAAATTACAGAATGAATTTTTGTCAGAATTTTCAGAGGCAAAGGAAGAATGGGCAATCGACAGATGGGGCAAAAACTTGACCAGCGTGAAGTCTAGCATGGCAAAAAAAATTAATTGCATGAACGGAATGAGGGTAATTACGAAAACGTAATTAGCAATTGACAAGAAGTTGAAATATTTCACGAACAGCTGCTGCTAGCTATGTAGGTGAAGTGTCAAACAGTTGATCTTTTTAATGGCTAGCTCTTCTGCGAGTAAAAAGTTGCATGGGTGTGGTATTTAACGGTCAAGATGGTTTCCTTCAAATAGGTCACTAAATTCAGGACATTTCGAGAATAAAAAAATGACGCTAGGAATGTAAATGTAAATAAGAAAATGCTTTCTAAAAAAAAAAAAAAACCTTGAAAACTGAGGAAAATTGAAAACATATCGGTCAAATGTTTTGTGAAATCATTTGTCTAAAAATAAGAAATAAAACAGATTAGACAAACATGATTCTATAGTCCGTTTTATTTCTTACTTTTAGACAAATAATTTCACGAAATATTCGAGAGACATTTTTTAAGTTCTTTTTATCTATTACGAATCGACTATACCGAAAAAAGATTGGAAAGGAAGTTACATTACCTGCGTTGCATACAAATCAGGCGGAATGGAGGTCTCGGCATTAGGATGCTTTGGTACATGATAGGACTAGTGATGTAGCAAATCTTCATATTAGAGGCCGGCACCGTCGCTACGTGGCATTAGGTAGCAGGAAGCACATGGGCGCCTGATATGTTCACGCAGACCTAGACCGTAAAACTTCCTTAGACAGTAATGATATAAATGATTAATAACTGCATTCCTCGTAACTGCAGGCTAACTCATCACAGAGCCATTTCCAGACTAAATGCTAGGAAGCAGGTAGTCAGATGCACAATAAATTATCACCGTGGTTGCAGTATTCCATACATAAATTGACCTTCTGTCAGATGTGAATGAGATCTCATTGGTTTCTATTATTCACCGAGCTGGCTGGCGCAGTGGTTAGCACACTGGACTCGCATTTGGTGAACGCCAGGGTGGTTCCTCCGAAAGGGCACAGCCGCTTTCTTTTCTCCATCCTTCCCTAATCCAAGCTTGTGTTCTTTCTGTAATGACCTCGTTGTCGACGGGACGTTAAACACTAATCTCTTCCTCCTCCTCTGTTATTCTATCCCAATGATAAATGGTCCGTATTGTAAAATTTCGGCCAAATGATTGTCAAAAGGCTGCTGGGGTTTAAGACGTGCTTTTTGCATCCACTGTCATAACAGATAAAAAGTTTTCTGAGGTGCTTCCTGAGTTATGGCGACTCTTTAGCTTCATTGATTACTGTGATGTTCCTTTTTAGTTTTTGGTGACTAGTACCGCTGAAAACTCGTTTTCGTCCATTATTATTCTTTGCTGATAATCTTCTATCACTGACTGCGTACGATGGGTCACCATAGACACTATTGCTCTAGCTGCCACTAACACCTGCGAGTAATACACCAAAAAGGCGGCGTCATATTGTGATATTATGAATAACTCCGTTTGCCTTGCATAGTGCAGCAACCCGATGTGGCATGGATTCAAAAAATTGTTCAAATGGCTCTGAGCACTATGGGACTTAACTTATGAGGTTATCAGTCCCCTAGAACTTAGGCCGGCCGGTGTGGCCGTGCGGTTAAAGGCGCTTCAGTCTGGAACCGCGTGACCGCTACGGTCGCAGGTTCGAATCCTGCCTCGGGCATGGATGTGTGTGATGTCCTTAGGTTAGATAGGTTTAATTAGTTCTAAGTTCTAGGCGACTGATGACCTCAGAAGTTAAGTCGCATAGTGCTCAGAGCCATTTGAACCATTTGAACCCTAGAACTTAGAACTTCTTAAACCTAACTAACCTAAGGACGTCACACACATCGCCACTCCGGCCGGCGTTTGCGTAGAGTTGTCGGTGGTATCAGACAAGCAACACTGCGTGAAATAACGACAGAAATCAATGTGGGATGCACAATTAACTCATCTTTTATGACAATGTATCGAAATTTGTCGTTAATGGGCTATGGCAGTAGACGACCGACGTGAGTGCCTTTACTAGCAGACGAAATATCTTGCAGCGTTTCTCCTGGGCTCGTGACCATATCGGTTGGAATCTAGACAACTGGAAAACAGTGGCCAGATCAGATAAGTCCCGATTTCAGTTCGTAATAGCTGATGATAGGGTTCGAGTATGGCGCATATCCCACGTAGCTGTGGACCCAAGTTTACGTCTACATCTACATGGTTACTCTGCAATTCACACTTAAGTGCCTGGCAGAGGGATCATCGAACCATTTTCATACTATTTCTCTACCATTCCACTCTCGAATGGCGAGTGGGAAAAGGGAACGCCTAAATCTTTCCGTTCGAGTTCTGATTTCTCTTATTTTATTATGATGATCATTTCTCCCTACGTAGGTGGGTGTCAACAAAATATTTTCGCATTCAGAATAGAAATTTCGTAAATAGATCTCGCCGCAAAGAAAACCGCTTTTGTTTCAGTGACTGCCACCCCAACTCGCGTATCATATTAGTGACACTCTCATTCCTATTGCGCCATAACACGAAACGGGCTGCCCTTCTTTGCACTTTTTCGATGTCCTCCGTCAATCCTACCTGGCAATGAACCCACACCGTGCAGCAATATTCCAGCAGAGGACGGGCAAGTGTAATGTAGGCTGTTTCTTTAGTGGGTTTGTCGCATCTTCTAAGTGTTCTGCCAACAAAGCGCACTCTTTGTTTCGGCTTCCCCACAATATTGTCTACGTGGTCTTTCCAATTTAAGTTGCTCTTAATTGTAGTTCCTAGGTATTTAGTCGAATTGACAGCCCTTAAATTTGTGCGATTTATAGTATACCCAAAATTTATCGGATTTCTTTTAGTACCCATATGGATGACCTCACATTTTTCTTTGTTTAGTGCTCATTCCTACCATACAGAAATTCTCTCTAGATCATTTTGTAATTGGAATTGTGATGATTTTACTAGACGGTAAATTACAGCATCATCTGCAAACAATCTAAGGGGCCTGCTCAGATTATCACGTAGATCATTTATGTAAATCAGGAACAGCAGAGGGCCTATGACACTACCTTGCGGAACGCTAGATATCACTTCTGTTCTACTCGATGATTTACCGTCTATCACGAACTGTGACCTCTTCGAGAGGAAATCACGAATCCAGTCACACAACTGAGACGATACTCCATATGCACGCAATTTGATTAATAGTCGCTTGTGAGGAACGGTATCAAAAGCCTTCTGGAAATCTAGGAACATGGAATCGATCTGAGATCCCTTGTCGACAGAGCACTCATTACTTCATGGGAATAAACAGCTAGCTGTGTTGCACAAGAACGATATTTTCTGGATCCGTGTTGGTTATGTATCAATAAGCCATTTTCTTCAAGGTGATTCATAATGTTCGAGTACAGCATATGCTCCAGAATCCTACTGCAAATTGAAGTCAGTGATATGGGTCTGTAACTCAATGGGTTACTCCTATTTCCTTTCTTGAATACTGGTGCGGCCTGTGCTACTTTACAGTCTTTAGGAACAGACCTTTCGTCATGTGAGCGGTTGTATATGATTGCTAAGAAAGGCAACAAGCCACTGTGCAAACTGGTGGTGGCTCCATAATGATGTAGGCTGTGTTTACAGGCAACGGACAGGGTCCTCTGGTGGAGCTGAGCAAACTGAGACCATTTGCAGCCATTCATGCACTTCATGTTTCCAACAGCGATGGAATTTTTGTGGATGACAATGCGCCATATCACTGGGCCACAGTCGTTCGCAGTTGGTTTCTGGACAATGCGAGCGAATGATTGGGCCACCCAGTTCGCCCACCACGAATCCCCTCGAACATTTGTGGGACATAATCGAGGGGTCAGTTCGTGCACAAAATCCTGCACCGGCAACACCTACCCAATTACGGACGGCTATAGCGGCAGCATGGCTCAGTATTTCTGCAGGGGACTCCCAACAGCTTGTTGAGTCCATGCTACATCGCGTTGCCCTACTGTGCCGGGCAAAAGGAGGTCCGACGCGATGTTGGGAGGTATCCCACGACCTTTTTCACCTCAGTGCATACTTTGTGTACGCGATACTACCGCCATATGTAAAAGTGCATGTCGTTATCCTGTGACTTTTGTCACCTCAGTGTAGATGTTGATACGCTGCCCGTGCAGTGGATTTCTTTACTTGCGACAAGTTCATTCACCGAAACAACTTGATGTTGACGGGATTATTGTCAATGAAAATAACGTGTGGATTACTCATACTTCGCAAAAATGACAGAAGTCGCTGAGGCCGTTCTATTACTACACCTCTGTATCTGGAGACATTAACAGCGGATTTCAGACACGAACGAAGACGTGAATTCCGTAGACCGATTCCATATGATACTTCCATCCCAATTATCCTTCCACTGTCTAGTCCCTTTAGCCTACGGTCGTGTCTACAACGGCTGCCATATTCCCTCCAGACGAATATATGGTGAAGTGTGTCTGGGAGAGGGTAGTTAAATTTCCATCACTGTAGTAGTCGATATTATTGTTTATCAGAGGTTTCGATACTAACTTTTATCTGAATTATACGATATATGTGATCATATAAATGCAATTATTTCGTTCAGCCTGTGTTATTACTGATAAAAACATTTCTTTTGAGCTGTAGTCAAGTGTAACAAATACATTTAACGTATAATATTGAAGGTTCGTTATCATATCATTTATTTTAAACTGAAGAAAGTAATTTAAAGCAAAAGAGGAATTATTGATACACTCCTGGAAATGGAAAAAAGAACACATTGACACCGGTGTGTCAGACCCACCATACTTGCTCCGGACACTGCGAGAGGGCTGTACAAGCAATGATCACACGCACGGCACAGCGGACACACCAGGAACCGCGGTGTTGGCCGTCGAATGGCGCTAGCTGCGCAGCATTTGTGCACCGCCGCCGTCAGTGTCAGCCAGTTTGCCGTGGCATACGGAGCTCCATCGCAGTCTTTAACACTGGTAGCATGCCGCGACAGCGTGGACGTGAACCGTATGTGCAGTTGACGGACTTTGAGCGAGGGCGTATAGTGGGCATGCGGGAGGCCGGGTGGACGTACCGCCGAATTGCTCAACACGTGGGGCGTGAGGTCTCCACAGTACATCGATGTTGTCGCCAGTGGTCGGCGGAAGGTGCACGTGCCCGTCGACCTGGGACCGGACCGCAGCGACGCACGGATGCAGGCCAAGACCGTAGGATCCTACGCAGTGCCGTAGGGGACCGCACCGCCACTTCCCAGCAAATTAGGGACACTGTTGCTCCTGGGGTATCGGCGAGGACCATTCGCAACCGTCTCCATGAAGCTGGGCTACGGTCCCGCACACCGTTAGGCCGTCTTCCGCTCACGCCCCAACATCGTGCAGCCCGCCTCCAGTGGTGTCGCGACAGGCGTGAATGGAGGGACGAATGGAGACGTGTCGTCTTCAGCGATGAGAGTCGCTTCTGCCTTGGTGCCAATGATGGTCGTATGCGTGTTTGGCGCCGTGCAGGTGAGCGCCACAATCAGGACTGCATACGACCGAGGCACACAGGGCCAACACCTGGCATAATGGTGTGGGGAGCGATCTCCTACACTGGCCGTACACCACTGGTGATCGTCGAGGGGACACTGAATAGTGCACGGTACATCCAAACCGTCATCGAACCCATCGTTCTACCATTCCTAGACCGGCAAGGGAACTTGCTGTTCCAACAGGACAATGCACGTCCGCATGTATCCCGTGCCACCCAACGTGCTCTAGAAGGTGTAAGTCAACTACCCTGGCCAGCAAGATCTCCGGATCTGTCCCCCATTGAGCATGTTTGGGACTGGATGAAGCGTCGTCTCACGCGGTCTGCACGTCCAGCACGAATGCTGGTCCAACTGAGGCGCCAGGTGGAAATGGCATGGCAAGCCGTTCCACAGGACTACATCCAGCATCTCTACGATCGTCTCCATGGGAGAATAGCAGCCTGCATTGCTGCGAAAGGTGGATATACACTGTACTAGTGCCGACATTGTGCATGCTCTGTTGCCTGTGTCTATGTGCCTGTGGTTCTGTCAGTGTGATCATGTGATGTATCTGACCCCAGGAATGTGTCAATAAAGTTTCCCCTTCCTGGGACAATGAATTCACGGTGTTCTTATTTCAATTTCCAGGAGTGCACAAATAGCACTTTACACTGTCCGGCCAAAATGTTACGAGACTAATTTTATTCCAGGCGTGTAAGCGACTTCAGCGCAGTAACTACTTTGGCAATTTGAACTAACAACTGTAAACAACAGATGTGTCTTCCATCAGTGAGCAGTGATCAGGCAGCGTTAAATAGTGGACATGCGGCCGTAATGTATCAGTGTTGTATCACAAATTGCAATGGGACGACGAAATAAACATGTCTACATCAACTGTTCGAGACATTCTTCAGAATGTTTTGAATAAGAGAAAAGTGTGTATCAAGTTTGTACCACATATCTTGATTCCCGAACGAAAACAGCGACCCGCGGACGCGTGCCGCATCTTTACTGAAATGAAAAACGCGTATAATTCTTTTCCGGCAAAAACTTATTACGAGTGACTAGAACTGGTGTTGTTAATACGAATCTATCACAAAACGACAAAGAATAGAACGGGTCTTTGTTGGTTGTCCAAGGGCGAAGAAGGTGCGGATGTGAAGCGCGAGCTGAACAGCATCCCAAAGAAATACTTTTCTGTCAGTTTCACGTGGATTTATGAACTTTCCGTGTCTTGTACTCAAGGGGGGGGGGGGCACTATGTAGGCTACATGAAGCATTGAAACCACCATCTTGATTTTCTCCATTTTTTAAAAATCCAGTCTCGAAACTTTTATGCTGTCTGTTAAATACCATATTGTAATTAATACGTTTCAGAAAGTGTCTGAATTTTATTAAAGACGTTTCAGATTAACAGCTTTATTATTCAGTATTTAGTTATCAGTCTTCCGATTGTGATTGTGTAGTTAGTTTTAGTAAAAAGATTTTATTTATAGAAATATGACGAAATTATGACATCTACAAAGTATACCTTGCCTAAAATTTTTACACAGGTGAAAGTTATTTGTAATAGGCTTGACTTCCTTCAGCTGACACTTCCTTTTCTCCACTTTTAAACGAACAATTTTCTTCTTTAAAAAAATAATTTGTTTGTAAAGTTATTGATGATAAAAACGTTAGCATTCAAAAATATTCTTTTGCAAAATTGAATAAGATTTTTATAATAAATACTACACTCATGTAACACTAATTCTCATGTTTCTGAAAATGAATACTTCTGTAAAAACTAATATGCTACTTATAACATTATTGTAATTAAAAAAGTTTCTGTTTCCGTGAAAATGCCAATTGTGATAGTCTGTGTTTAGCTTTTGCCGTGTAAAATACTATGTCAGTCGTTCTGTGATTAACTTACTATATGAAATATACTGTGCTACTCACTCGTGATGTTTGTCGTTTGTTTCTCTTGTCTGTAGAAGCTGCGTCGTGAAAAGCTGATCTGACGTTTGTAAATGACGAAAAAGACGAATCGACACATAGTAAACTCGAGCGGAAAGCAGGAGAAAAAGATAAGTAATACATATTATGATTTTAATTATTTCTAGTCAATGATAATTGAGTAGTGTAAGAATGCTGAATATTTATACTTAAAATGCGCTTACTCTGTATGATGTTAGGCTTTGTTGCATAATGAATGGGTTGGAATATTAGAGTGGAAAGAATCATTCTGAAGACTGGTGCGTGATTCGTGTGTTAGGAATACCTCCCTCCAGTCCTTCGTAGTCCAGTCTCTAGTCTCCCAGATTCATAATACATGGACCGGCCATTTCAGCTATGTGAGGAGTACTCGAACTGGTACAGTACCTATATGCACAGCTTGTATGGAATCTGCAAGATGTCTGGAAGCCGTGAGCTCTGAAGACACATGGTGCACTTATGAGATACCGGTCCTTTGTCTAACTGCTAGCGGTTACTGTATCTTGATCTTGTACTAACCTGGAATGAGTACTCCCTTTCGTGCTAGAACCGTCACCAAAACCTTGAAGTGACATTGTACTGAAACTCTACGGGTTTAATGGACTACTTTCCGCTACCCGTTGATCACATGTTTTTTCGACGCACAAAGTACTCCGTTCCTCCTCACATAACCCAAATAAGGTTTATGTAGGAACCTTTTTTACCGTGACTTATCACCTTTATTCTTCCACGTCCTATTTTTGTGATTATTCCGAAATTTCAGTAGTAGTGCAGCAGCCCATTCTTGTTCTTCTCCCTGCAATATCATGCCGTTTTCTGACCATTCCAGAAATATAGGACGTTTTAGAGGCAGGATTTTGACCCTGCAAACTTGCTACTTGCATTTTTTTTAAAAAAATAAATACATTATCAAGTGAGCAGCTCGGTATAAAAGATTGGTTCGTCATTTTGTTGCACGTAATGCATATCGACAAATTTGTTTTCAGTGTGAATCAACTATCAAGCCTTTAGATGATTATTATATTAGTCTAGATCACCTTGTAACGTAGAACAGCTTCCTCCACGAGAAGTCAGAGAGCAAATTACTGCCCCTACTCTTCAAACTTGTTGTGATCTTTTTGAACGACAGACAATTGTTTTAATAGGTGTTTATAAAATCTGTATTACACGGTCGGAACGCCTCCGTGTATA
Source organism: Schistocerca piceifrons (assembly GCF_021461385.2). NCBI lineage: Eukaryota > Metazoa > Arthropoda > Insecta > Orthoptera > Acrididae > Schistocerca > Schistocerca piceifrons. Next base: position 598,211,772 of record NC_060149.1, on the reverse strand, counting down.
TTGCGAGTCAGTGAAAATCCTCTCAATATTTTCACAGACGTCTCCACAAACAATGTGCCACAGCGCCCAGGATTTGATGGTGTAGATGTATTCTATGCGTAGAGGCTGGGAAATGAAAGCTAAGTGTCGCTACACCTAGCTGAGTAATCATGATTGCACGCTTTTCAGAACTAATAAGTGAAGCATACACACAACGAGGCATCGATTTTGTCCTTCTTTCGCATGGTTGTAGTACATACATGTACTATGTGATCAAAAGTAGCCGGACATCCCAATGTAATGTGGAACTGATCAGTAGATGCCATGAGAGGCGGTCCCGCCAGTATAAAAGAAGGTGGGGAATAGTGTATTATTTCTAGAGGAACATTAACAGCGGAATGTGTCGGCTAGGAGAGGTCAGTGACTTCGAGCGTGGCCTAGTCATTGGGTATCACATGAGTAACAAATCCGTCAGGGACATTTCAACTCTTTAGAGTGCTCAAGTCGACTGTGGATGATGTGACTGCGAAGTGGAAAAAACGCAAAGGAACAGCCACAGCCAAACCAAGGCCAGGCAGACCTCATGTACTGACGAGCAGGGACTGTCGAGCATTGCGTATGGTAGCTGTAAAAAATTGCATGAAATAAGCGGAAGGAATCACTCGTGACTTCCAAAATGCTACGAGCAGCTTAGCTAGCACGGTGACATGCGTACAGGGAGCTAAAGAGAAGGGTACAACTTTAGAGCAGCTCATGTTAGTCACACATTTCAGTGATCAACGCTAAGCGATGCGTTAGGAGCGAACACACGCGATTAGCAGTGACGAATCACGCGATACCCTGTGACAATCCGATGGAAGGGTTTGGGTTTGGCGAATACTAGGAGAACGTTACCTTACATCACATGTAGTAGCAAAAGTAAAGAACGGAGGAGGCTGTGTTAAGGTACGACGGTGTTTTTTGTGGGTGGGAATTTTTTCCCTTATTGAGCTTAGGACAATGCTAAACACGGAGGTATATGAATACATTTTACAGCATTATGTCCTGAATACTGTAGATGAACAGTTCGGAGATGATGGCAGTTTATATGTCCCCTGTGTCCCGTCATGAAGCAGCATCTGGGGCAATACTATTCGAGAAATGGACTGCCCTGTTCAAAGTCTCGACCTAAACCCAACAGAAAACGTTTGGAATGGGTTAGAACGCCGACTTCGCTCCAGATCCCAGCGTCCAAAATTACTGTCTCCTCTGGTTTCGGCTCTTGAGGAACAATGGACTGCTATTCCCTCACAGACATTCAGACACCTAGTTGGAAGTGGACCCAACTGAGTTCATGGAGACATAAAGTCGAAGGGTGGACATACCCCCTTGTTAATATCCAGTAGTAGTTGCCCTGGTACTTTTGACCAGATAGTGTAGATGCAACAAAGGCTGTTCTAATACAATGGGATTCTCATTCGTTTTCGAGAAATAAAGGTTGAAAGTTGAACGAGACTGTTGAATATCATACACTAGCAAACATTTCTAGCTATCGTACAGTGTATAAGCGCTCACGACTCTATAGTTACAGTAGTTACATATTTGTAAGAGTACACGTTCACTTGATATACCACCTGGTTAATAGAGGTTGTTGCGTCATATGGAGTACTGAAGGTTTCTTGTTCTAGAACTGTGGTCAAACGTGCTACAACTGCATAATTTGGTGCCCAAAAACGGACAACACACAAGCATTTGTGGAGAACTACTCAGCTGTGTATTTAATATCGCTTTCTTCTATGCTTCACGGATTTAGTGTGTCTGCTCCTTTATCTTCATTAAATTTTATGACCTTGAATGAAATATTTGAGTGAGTGCCATCACTTGCTAACCATGTAGATTTTTTGTATAAGTTTCGTGTCTGTTTCGAAAGTAAGTGTTGAATGCTGTATAGTGTGCAACGAAATTAGTTCTCTGCTACAGGGTGTTTCAGATAAGGTGTTTTTCTCTGTAGCTTACAACACAAGAAGTGAGGGGAGTGTATCTTTAGATAGGTAAACGTAAGAAACGTCATTCTTTCTGCGGACTTATGAGCATTGTTTATTTGTCATTTTTACTGATTAAACAGTGTTTCTGGGTGATACATTGTATAGTGAATAACTGAGCAAAATAATTTTTTGTCTTGTCTCACAACACTTATTTTCGTACGACCCACTTTTCGGATTGCGTTCCCATTTTCAAGAACACAAATGATTCAGTTTTTTTCCGGAGTGTTACGACGACGGGTTATAATTTTTTAAGTAGACCATTACTTTTTCTGTCATGTGGTTGATGGATTTAAACCAACTATGGACAAATAAATTTAAATCAAATTTCTTCAAATTTTAGTTACGGACCTATTAGTAGAAACATTTATAGTTTTAGAGTTGTATACAACGCGTTGCGCATGATTGATTTCGGACGGAAGTGTTCTTAATTTAAGTGAGGCGTTCAAACGAATGCTCGCCACCGCAGCTGAGTGGTCAACACATCTGACTGCCATGTGGAGGACTTGGGTTCAATTTCCGGAACTAACAGTGATTTTTCCTATGCGAGTGGGCTAGAACTGGATCCATTCAGCCTCGAGATTTCAATTGAGGAGCTAATTGAATGAGGAGCCGAGAAAGCCCCTCCGTACCGCATCCAGATGACGTCATTGGACGAGGACATTGGGCCGTCACCCCTGACTGACCCATCTGAGACCAGAACGGTGGAGCTACGTTTAAAGACGTGTCCCTTTCCCCAAGTGCACAGCTGAATGCGCCTGCTAAAGGGCCTGTGGACGAGATGTAAAACTGCTGGTGCTACGGAGCGCCCACTCTCCCAGAACCGGCCGACCGTGCGTCGCGGAAGCTTGTGAGGAACACAAAGCGTCGAGCACTTCGCAGTTCTAAGAACTGGCGCTCTGTACTGCGACGGAATGCCGAGACCGGCTAGTTGCACTGCCGTTTCCTTCGCGCGATAAGTAACTTAACGGCCAGATACCTGGAAAGGATCGATAAGGAGGTAGCCAATATTCCCTGTTCAAAGAAATCCTACCAGTCTTACTACACCCATACTTCAACACAAACGCAGCGTGGTCCTGTTGCGTTATAATTCTCGCATTGTTCGTCTAAAAGTTTCATTTTCAAACCCATATCACTAACATCGGTTCTCTACTCATATCCAAGTTACACTATCTTCGCCACAGTCTCATTCCACAGAAGTATTTTACACAGACTTTACTGTCAAAACTGCAGTTGACCAACGTCAGCGTCTTCAACAACGTGAACACCACGACGGTCACCAATGAAGTCATCATTACAACATCGTGGTCATCTAACTCTGTCAGCTATATTTTATTATCTTTTGGCGTTTTAATACCAGTTTTTTAATTAGATTAATGTGTCTGGATGAAGAACTGACACTAGAGCCAGGCCGCCTCCCATGATACAATGAAAGACAGTACTGGAGAGAAAAGGATGTGCATAACGCGCTGCATGATCTCTCTCTTCTGCGTGTACTTGGATATATATTTTTATGTGAAATAACTTGAAAATTATTGTAATTGTTACTGATATGTCCGTTTAGGATCTGTAAAGATTATAGCGCCACAGAAATAAAGAAATTATCGTTTATCACAAAGTCTCCTTTTTCAAGAATAGTTCAGCAACTGATCATTGCCAAGAGCTCTCTTTTTTATTCTAACTTACAAGTATGGAGCTGACAAACAGACGATAAAAATATTGAAAGTGCTGGCATAGAATTCAAAAGTAACAGAAAATTGGGCAAATTACTGGTGAGGCAGATCTACTAAATGTTGTAATAGTGTAGTTGATTGTCTTTGATGATAGAATACTACATATTTATGCATGTAGCTCTCTACGTTAACAACCAAGACGTATTAATAACAGAGATTTTGAATAGTAGTTCAGCTGTATGTTAAAGTTGAAACAATGTTCTCGTAAATTGTCTGTAACTTCTGAAGAGTGCGATAAATCAGATACACAAAAAAATGCCAGAGTTAGTTATTTGGTTATGTGTTTCATAGATGATTTGAATAATACTTTTATTGAAACGACGTAAAACGAGTCGGTTTAGAGGATATGTATAAATTTTTAGCGTCTGAATTAATGAACAAATAATGTTTTTTTTTTAACTCATGCAACTATACTTAAAAGTATGATCCTACAGTCACCTTTCACCACCATTCATCCAGGCTTACAACTTGGAAAACATGCAACACTCATCACCAGCATCATGCTAATGGACAATCACTGATGTGTGATAACTTTTAGAAACATGTTCTCACTGTAAGGAACTCGTCCTTGTATTATCAGTGTCTTCAAATACTACTGCGCCTAGAAAATGTTCGGCGAATGAATTGTAAATTTTTGAAGTTTAGTTCCAGCCGCGGCCAGGCAATAGAGGCCAGCTCAGCTGGTGTGTTAATCAAATAAGTCACTGGGCGGTATTTTTAACCTCCAAACGCGAGTCCAGTGTTGTCACAGACGTGAATTCCGTGTTTGAACCTCGAGAAAAAACAACAGCCTAGGAGTGAAAGTTTGCCAGACATTTACCTCGAAGAAGCTTATATTCAGTATCTCTTGGGAGGGGAAAGGTGTTCTACTGATTCAATTTACTGATCGTGGCACAAAAACCAAAGAGTGCAGTGAAACGGTAAAAAATTTAAGAAAAGAAATTCTAAACAAACCAGACCCCTCGGTATTAAAAAAAAAACGGGAACTCTTGACAAGATTCAAAGAAGAGTTACTTGACTGTCTTTTGTAGAAACCAAATATGGCTTCCAGTGATAAATATGGTTTTCCTAATATAAAAAGGAGCAATGTGCGCAATTGAAGAGGAGCTTCAAAATGTCTTCGAATCTTGTTAAACGACACTAGCGTCAGAGTTCTGCAATGAGGGTGTTCAGATTCTTGACCGACGCTTAAAGTCGCGGGAAATCATGTTGAGAAGTTGTTTAAGACTGTAATTTTAACCCTGTAAACTGGAATACTACGGTGGATTACTTTATTTCCGCGTCGTTCTTCTTTTAAATATTTCTAAGAGGTTGTAGCACTTTGTTATTTGTGATTACGACTAATCTTTGGGATGTAGAGAACTATCCACAAGCAGGCGCAAACTTGTTTGAAGTGTTTTTTTTTTCTTTCTTCTCTTGAAAGAGTACACCTCCATTCGACTGTATATTACTGTAATTTTCTTCTGCACAATCTAGATATCGGCTTTCACTACGGCATGAAAGCCAAACTCTAGATTGTAACGACGAAAAATACAGTAATATACAGTCAAATGGCAGTGTATCCTTTCAAAAATACCACACGTCGGAGGCTCAGCTTTTTATTTGTCTGAAGTGGTTGTGTTTTTCACTAGCGGATTTGTTTGGACATCACATACCCCAGTATGGTGCAATTTTAAGTATTTCCTTACACGTAAGCATTTTTATGTGGCTTTATATCGGTATAAAACTGTCCTGGTGTTTCGACAGTATCCAGACTTGTGTGTTTTTTTTTAAATTCTGGCGCTACGTTTTAAAAATGTCAGCTATCAACAGATGTCTCATGTGACAGTCATTGTGACTACACTCACACAAAACACTCCTATCAACGAATAAGCAAGTTAGACTCCGGGGAGATGAGAGAAAATCGATGAAATAGGCTTGCTGAGCCGATAGTTCTGATAATTTTGAAGTGAGAAGTTGCTAACTGTATATGATATTATGTGTGGCGGCGTATGTAGAGAAATATCAGCACGTAACTAATGCCACATCAGGTTAGGAAAGTCTGTCTGTATATTAATTTCAATTAACAAAACTTATTTGTTGATGATGGAAAGTTGTCGATGTCGTCGATGTGTAAGCAAGTTTAGATTTTAAATGGCGGTGAAGACACAGATCGTCAGCGACACAGAACATGCTACACTCGAGCATAAACAAAACGTTCTAGATTATCGAAGGCAGTCATGTCGTCATGAAGTGAAGGAGGTGGCAGCTACGCTAAGATACTCTTTAGCTAGAAGAATTTAAATACGCCTATATCCGTTACAGAACCGTATTGTCATATAACCTTTCTAGAACACAAGACTATTTCAAACGATTGCCTCCTCCACTCCTCCACTCGTTTTAATTCTCCAGTAATAATTCGCATTTTTTATGAGGCGGTTCATGAAGATGGTTCCCAACTTTGAAGGGTCCATATCATGTGCAAGTTTCTGTTACTATCAAATGTCCCTCATCTGCTCTGAAACCTGCCGTGAGAAATTTTGCAATACATCACTTTTCAGCGACTTTAATCTGTCCATCCACGATATCGAGAGCTCTACCGTGTCTCTTGTCAATTAAATACTTTCCCCTCGTACTGAGACACCATTCAGTGAAGACACTAACGACCAGAATACATACTACCATGTAAGGAATTACAACGTTTGTTAAGCTTACAAACATACCCATTTTCTTCGACTTCTCGAGCATAATTCATAGCAACGGTTTTGTTTTTGTGGAAAATTTTAGTTTCTATTCTGTGTTTTTAATATAACAGATATTATACCATATATACCCTCTTAGCTGGGTTATGTTTAACTTTTGGACACTAATGTACCACCTTTTTTGTCAAGTAATACACTTTCGTTCAGATATTCAGAATAATGATTCATCGTTTACAAACTGTAGACAGTACATTATGCACTCTAAAATTTGTAATTAGTAGTAAGGGATACATATGAAAAATTATAGACCAGTTGTGACTAATAGAGTATCTAAATATTCGCCTCAGATTCGCCCATAGAGTGTAGATATTAGTTTCCTTGACTTACTGACAATGATTGTCCCATGCTCGTCTTATAACCCAATATAATTCTAAGAAATGTATAGCGTATTAAAGAGGATGGTCAATTCACTTTTTATAGGAGAGTCGTTATTAACGAATTTATAATTGCTTTCACCTGAAACGATTTTGAGATCAAAGGAGTAATAGTATCGAAAGGATTAAGTAAGCATTTATCTAAACATTATCTCAGAAGAATGAAATTTCCCCTTATACCACTTTGATAATTAGAACCATCCCATTTAACTAATTAATCACCATGGAACGACATATAGTCTCACTATTCCAGCGCAGTCTTTGAAAGTGCACTGTGTTCGTTGGAGTAACAGTACAATGTGTCTGTGTTTTATTTTACCGGTGTTATGGAGGGTAACCCACTAAGATACTGGAACAAAAGAAATCTTTTCATCAAGGAGAAATTACCAGTTTAAAAATATTCCAATGAAATTCATATTGAGGGCTTCAGGTTTCTTTTTGCCTTCAGGCTCTTCAGATGAAAAAGAAAATTATACAGCTGTATTGTTATACCTCAGATTATTGGCACTGGTATAATATGTTGTATAGGCATTTCATATACAATAAAAAAATTGACCCACTTATGATGCAAAAATTTTATCAGAAACCGGTGCAGTTTAATCATCATCTCTATTGTGTGTAACATATTGTGTAGTAGTAACGATTTGCAATTAAAAAGAAGGAATGTTTATGAAACACTATTTAAGTTAATTTTATCTTGTGTGTAATAGCTACAACATTCTATCAGAATGCTTGAACTTATTGCAATGTTAGTTCCTTTATAATACATATGGTCTAAATATGGGTCTAGTACAGATCAATGTAAAACGTTTTAGCTGTAGACCACTGTCAAGCTGGCAGCCCATTTTACTGACATAATTTAGAGTGAAGTTTATTCTGGAATGAGCAATGGACACGACAAAGTGTTTTGTTGGCGTTAATCCTAGGGCGCTGCCTCAGATTCCCCCACCCTGTACCTTCTTCCACCATTGCTTTCTCCCACTACCACCTGTGCCCCCACTTCACGACTCTACCTCCAGTCCACGCAGAGCGCAGTTGACCTACAGTTTCAGTAAGGTCTCCGTGAACAGTGCAGCTTGTCTTAGCTATTCGAAGAATATCTCAGTGCTTTTTTCGCTTTCTTGGCGGTTTCGTAGTATCAGTTGGCTCGCTCCACGGTGCGTTATGTCGTCGCAAGCTGCTGATGAACTAGAACTAAACGGGATTATGTGCTACTTCCCTTGGCTTCCATACTATCGTAGGTATCAGATTGGGTTTGATATAATTGTTAACGCCCCTGATGCACAACAGGATTCTTCCTTGGCGGGTGAATCTCAGCGCTTGATACACGTTCGACTGTGCTTTCCAGATGGTTTTATCTGTGAGCCTGCACACTTCGGTGGAGTACCAAATCCCTCTTTTTTCAGAGCTGGGGCGCCACACTTCTACCCTCCACACCCTCATTTCCATCCACCGATGTACCCAGTTTACCCACATGCAACGCCACCCTTTCATCATCATGTGTCAATGGGCTCTCAGGGACCTATGCTGTGGCAAGAACAACGTGATGCTCGTGTGATTGTATATGTCGTAAATGGTGAGCCTGGGGAATTTATGACAATTGACGATGCACCATGCGAAGTCATTAAACAGTGCGAGCAGTGTAGAGAGTTTCACAGGAATCCAGAACAAATTCACAAGAAGAAATCTCAAGGTGTTCGTAAACGCAAACCTTCAAACCAGCCGCACAAAGAGTCACGACGTCCATGTCAGCTTCCATCAACCTCAGGAACCACAGGCCAAAGTGACACATGGTATGCTGCACCATTCACAGCCAGCGAAACTGTCGCCACAGACACAAGTGAGTATAATATAATGCTTATGAACCTCTTCAGTTAACAATTTAAGCATATTTGCACAACGTATTAATTGCGAATGTTTTTGCAATACTTCCTGTCATTGTGTTGCTTTATCCATGGGTAGCACTAAATTAGGCCTACTGCCCAATTGCAAAATGTCGCTGCTAAAAATCTGAGAATGGTGAATACTCTGTTACCAATAAGATGTGAAGTAATTCTGTTATGTAATTACTACGAACCTTTCGTAATCACTAATAAAATTACTACTTTTATAGCACATGATAAGGTATCTAAGTCTGATTTAGTATTTTTGTCTAGGCAACATGTACAGTATGAAGTTTACTTGAGTGTGATGCGTATTCAACATTCACACACTTACAGTTTGAAGATACTAAAGAAAAGTAAAATTCCTGAAGAATACAATCATGTCTAGTATAGGTGGCGCGTTAAGCCGGGTCCATATTGGAAGCACTAACACGTAGTACAGAAAGGCGCTGAGCAGCGCAGAACTGCACGGAATGGAGCAGAGTGTTGGTAGGTGCGCAGCGATGTTCCAGTGTGCACGCGTGAGCTTCAATAACGATGGAATACGAGAAATGACGTCCAAACAGAGCCGCGCACAAGTGAACTATTTCCTTTAACGTACCGACACTGCATGGAACCTGTTCGTTGTTCTGCAGGGCGACGCAGTTTGACATCCACAATGGACGTACCTCTTTTAATGGTTTTGCGCGGCGCGACGTGGCCAGAGTGGACACTGCATTATTCTGCACATACTGGAGGAAATACCAGAATTTGACTTTTTCTCTGCAGATTCCCGTTTTAAGTCCCTCCATTTCAACGTTGTATATTCAACATCAATTCTTATTTTTTTATACTCATTCAGCTCTAGTTTTCTACATTGTGCAGAAATTATAACGATATGAATTTGTACTGATAACTAGTGAGAAGGAACCACCTATATTTAATTACGATATTTGTTCGATTTCATAATTGTCTGCTATGTATATCAACTATTATTTTACCTAACACTTAATAGGCAAGTTCTGTTAAAGACAATATGAAAATATACAGGGTGTAAATTTTAAGTTGACAAACCAGAATAACTCGAAAAATAAGCTTCACACGAAAAAATGTATAGAATCCAAAGTTGATATTTTTCGAGGGGGCACCTGCTGGTGCTAAAATTAACCCGCCACCACAGCCCCCTGGGGATGGGGCGGGAGGCAACTTTAAAATTTCAAATGGGAACCCCCATTTTTTATTGCAGAATCAGATTCTACATAAAAAACTACATACATTTTGTCTTAAACATTTGTTTTTATTCTTGGTAGTTGGTGCAGTAATTCAAGAAAATCCATGTTCTCTTTAGGTTCATGAGTGAGTTAGTTTTTTAGTTAGTGGGTTCACTCGTTAGTAAGTAGGATGTTTGGTTAGTTAGTCAGCTTCATGGACACGAAGCAAACAAAACTTGTCCAAATCTGCAGAAAAAATTAATATTTGGGTCAACATTTGTAAAACTCTAACTCCTCTCTCTCAAACCCCACCCTGTGAGGAGAGAGGGAGAGTTTTAGTTTTAGCGAATCAAAATTTATGAAGTAAATAAGTATTTTTTACTTATCTGTAACCATTTTCCACGCAAAAATGAGAACATGGATTCTCTTGAATTACAGTGTTAACTACCAAGAATCAAAACAAATGTTTAAGACAAAATGTACGTAATTTTTTTATGGGGAATCTGATTCTGCAATAAAAAAATGGGGGTTCCCCATTTGAAATTTTAAAGTTGCCTCGCACCCCACTGCTAGTGGGCTGGGGTGGCAGGCTAATTTTAACGCCAGCAGGTGTCCCCCTCAAAAATAATCAACTTTGGATTCTACACATTTATTCATGGGATCTTATTTTTCGAGTTATTCTGGTTTGTCAACTTAAGATTTACACACTGTATAGCAAATTACTTGCTGTCACTTATTTAGTGGTACCCAGTTTAACACTGGTCTACTACTAATGGACTTGTACCCATTAGGAGTCTTAATTGTCAAGTTTCAAGGGTCAGTTATATAATATGAAACTGCAAACAACTTAACAGCATTCCAGAGCATAGAGCATCTGAGAGATACTAGTTTACTTGTAATTTATTTCTCATTCTGTTAATTATAAACTTCTTTAATTGTATGTAATCTTACTAGTTGTGCAGTACTAAAGTGCAGTAGTTGTCAGTAAGTTACCTGTAGCAAATTTTTGTTATCAGTCTGTAAAATCTTTTACCTTTGATAAGCAGTTCAGAGAGTAATGATGGATTTTCTTGCAATAATGACAATAACTGGCAGACTTCACTTATCTATCAATACTTGTATGAATTTTACCATGTGCTCTAATGGTGTGATAAGCACAGTTTGCAACAGGTGGCTTTCCACAGCGTATCCCTAAAGAGTGTTATTATTAATATATTTTACTGAATTCATTACTATATGCTATTCATTAGAATGGCTGTGCTGTACAGATGTCCTGTCTTTTTTTTTTCAGCAAAACATCTGCAAACTCTAGATGAGCGTAAATTGTCTCAGCAAATGGGAGAGGAACATCAGCATGAGCCACATGATGACGTGCAAGGAATACAAGACAAAACTGATACTGTCACATCAGTTTCCAGCCAGTCTACTGCTTCCACCATCACTAAGGAAAAGGATTGTTTTGGTTTGGATGGTCAGAATAATGATGGAAATATGGTTCAGGACTTTGAAAACCTCAGCACAGATCCTGATGTCAATAATGGCAACTAGATGGGTGACTAGGCTTCTCACAGTTTTACTGTATGCAAATTTAGCAACTTGGTGAATCCTGTCACACATCCTGAATTCAAGTCTATGTATTAATTAGAACATGTGTTATGAGATCAGAGGATTCTATATTGTAGTAACAAAGCACATACATATGCAGTAATGATAGGTTTTTGCTTTAGAAAAATGTTCATATTGGATACAATGTATAAGAAATGTAGGTTGTCAAGGTAATCATAAGGTGGTTGGTTATTAATTCCAAAAGAGATGGAGTGCACAACATTGATGTGGCCACTGTGTACTTTTGCATTTGGTGACAGAGACCATGACAACAGCAGCTGTGTGATGAAGATGCCAAATTATTAAATAAAGTTCAAGTCATATTTATGTATGAAGTCACATATTGTAGTCATTATAAAACATGGCAAATTATTGCCAGATACTAACTTTGATATGTCTTCTGTATGTGACAGATAGTGTTAAAATTCTGGTAGATCTTTCTATCCATATTTTTAAAAAATATTTCACCTTCCTGGCAACAGCCATAGTTATGGTTACCTAGAAAATGTAGTAAAAATAGCTCTCATTCTATATGAATAACTGTATTACAAATTATTACTAATAAACATATTACTCCCATATATTTTTTTAATCATATTTGTGTATGGTCTGTCATATACATCAACACAACAATGCACTGCTTCCCATATAATTGTAAATGGTTATATTACATGATGTTTACAGGTTTGTGAAATTTATTTGCATTTGTGACAGGGCGTTTCCTGACTGATGGCACTAGAAAATGCCTTTAATACATATTGCCAAAATATGCCTTTAGAAGAGGTAACATTATTTCTCACAATGGTGACAGCTGGAATCTTTTTGTCCACAAGCATATATTGTTTGTCTCAAGTTTTCAACAGCTGTAGTCTTAAATTTTTTATGCATATATGTACTTTTGGATCTTTAAACATAAAATATCTACACTTTTGCTATAAAGAGAGTTTTGTACTACAGGGATTGATTTAAAGGTTTTCAGAAGATGATAAAATGTCTCCCAAGTAGTAAAAGTGCTCAGCTATGTGGGAGTAATGAGCCATGTACTACCAGTGTCAACTATTTGTTTGTTAATACTACTTGTGGCATTTTACACTAATGTACACCAATCATTGAGTATAAAAGATCTGTGGTGGGAGAGAATAAGGAGTTTACCATGGTAATTGGTGATTCCTATTGTATAGCGATCTTTTGACAGTGGTTGTACGAATTTTCACCGATGTGTACACATGATTTAGAAATGAGTAGTTCACACATTTCAATCAATGAATAAAAGTGTAAGTAAAATAAATGTCATGTCCAACAGTAAACATATGAAACACAACTGCTATGTTAATAGAATTTTCAACAAAATACATAACTGTTTGATGGATAAGTGTAATATAGAAACTTATATTGTAACTGTAACAGCAGTCAGTTTTTTTTATTGTGGAATCACTTTAGTTAGAGAATGACAGCAAAAATGTAATTTGTAAGAAGATCAGATATTTTTGTCGAAGCAGAATGTTGTTATTGTGTGATTGACATTTGGGTGTTGGCAATAACACTTTGCTGGCATAGCTGCGTAGTTTCTGCACTACAGTTTGATATGGTTTCATGAAATATCAAGTTATTGATGGTTAAAAGTGATGTGTAGAATTTTTGTGGGTATGAAGTGAAAAAAGGATGTCAAAGATATTTTTTTATACAAAGTGTGTCGAATGAACATTTAGCCTCTTGATAATGTACTGTGTCACATATAATTGTTAATTACATCCTATTATGTTGTAATGCAGCATACTGAAAAATGTCTGGTTAAATGAAAATAAATTTGTGGAGAATATGTTTTTCAAAGAATGTATTATGTACGTACTACAAGTCCTAGAATGCATGACTAAAGGAATTGGATAAAAAAACACCTCCAGTTGATAATGGTGCTTTACAACTCTATTGCTCCAAGTATACTGACAAATCTTAAAATGTGAAATTCTTTTATCATCCACATAAATAAACTAGTGAACCTTCATATATTTATGAAAATGCTTATGGAATTTGCACATTTATCTTTAGATTATTTTTTCTACTCAGTTTTTATAGTAATATAATATCATCTGTATATTTCTCAGTAATTAAAGAATCTATACCATGAACCAACCAAGCTCTTTGTGTGACTATTTTCATTTTGGTTTGTGGGCAGTTAGTAAGAAATGACATATGTAAATAAAAGCTGAAAGACCTTTACAGCATATGCTGAAGGCAACACAGAGCACATTTATAATGACACTAATATTCTGGGTTCACATAATAGCTGTACTTCTAGTTTAGTAGAGCAATATGTACTAATATATCCTAATGAGAATATTCTGCATATTATTTATTTTGTTGTGAACAAAAGTTAATGTTTGTGCTACTGTGAAGAAAGCATTAGAATTTTTTGAAGTATTAAGCAACGTGTTATCTAAGAACGTTTCTTATGTAACAAAAAAGGAGATAAAATTTTTGATAGATGGCTATGTCAGAGAAAATAGCTGATATTTATATATATAAAATTTACAGTTGTGCATCCACATTGGCAGTATGCAGTGCCATGCTGCATTGCTGCTGCATATAAAGTTCCACTCACATTGTGGTGAATTGCTTCTCACACACATGCCTCCTTGAAGTTATTCAAATGCAGTTCTCAGCCAGAAAAAGCTACAGGAAAAACAGTTGTACACGTCATAACCATAAGTTACACTGAAATTTATTTTTTCAGTGGAACTTTATTAATAGTTAAATGAAAGTATTTATGTGCATAAAATTTCACTGCATTACGGTAAGCTTGCATACACCAGTTACTATCCAAGCCTTACACTAAGTTGTACAAAGTCTGAGAAGTCCACATACACACATCTTTCATAACCATTGTCAGTTTACAGTAATTATTAATTATCCTTCACCAAAAGTTTAGAAATGGGTTGTTCCTCTGAGAAAATCTCATTCAAATGTTGCAATAATTGGTCTCACATAACAAAATGTTCACATTTGCGAGTAAGCAACATGCCACACTGAATTAGTTATTTAAAATGTCACCAAAAGTTCTGAATTTCATACCGTACGTTACATCAAACTTCCTTCCACACTTTACAGTACTTCTCAAACATTTTGGTACCAAAATGTCACATTATTAGTAATTTTCATTGGAGCACATACAAATAGGTCTGATCATTGTGAGATCCAAGCCCAGATTCTACTCTTCTCTCTACACACGAGAAGTTTCTAGTTCGCAAAATACAAGAGAATATACTCATTTCTGATTGGCAGAGAAATAGTACAGCCAATTGGAAAGCAGCATCAACCCCACTCAATACCGTGCATATATACAGGACCAATCAAACTTAGTCACTGAAAAAGAAGAGTAAATTAACATAAACAAATTTTGAAAATCCACAAATATCAAATTAACTTCCTCCTCAACAAAACTGAGTTACTGAAATCATAATACCATTTCCCCAGAACCATAAACTGACAAATAGTTTATAACAAATTCCCCAGTATGAATGACTAGCACACACATCATCCTTGAACATTCGTCATGAGACAAATTAGTTCAATGTATAGCATAAAACCTTTACGAGGAACATTATTTCACATTCACAGCTTCATTCACTCTTATAACTAAACACAATTACAATAGCAATTAATAAACACCGGTCGGGGTGGCTGAGCAGTTCTATGCGCTACAGTCTGGAACCTCGTGATGGCTAGGGTCGCAGGTTCGAATCCTGCCCCAGGCATGGATGTGTGTGATGTCCTTAGGTTAGTTAGGTTTAAGTAGTTCTAAGTTTTAGGGGACTGATGACCTCAGCAGTTAAGTCCCATAGTGCTCAGAGCTATTTGATCCAATTAATAAACAATTAGAAAATTAAACAAAAAGAGCTGTAAATAAAACTGACAGTATTTAGACTGCAGCTCAAACAGTGTCTGTCAACTAGTAACCTCTACCAGATCACATAGAAACTACGTACACTTGGACATATGATGCCACCTGTCTTGCCCGTGACTGATTCTGCATGCCTGTTCACCACTTCGTATGATCTCAATGGGCATGATGTAAGGTGATATGCCTGAAGTACATACTTAATGTGTGTATATACTGAAGTAATTTTAAATGATGTAATTATCATGAAGAAAGTATGCAATTTTCTTATACTGGTAGTAGCTAAAATTCAGTACTACATCTGAAAAAGAAATCTTTTTATTAATTGGCTCATAGCAGCAAACAGTTATACCAATATATTAGACTACTAATGCCAAAAATAATTTATTGCATAAGGTTATCTCTTTTGTCACAGAACATTCACAGTTCTTGTTCTTTTTTGATCTTCATGAATTGGGTGCTGAAGATAAATTGGGATAGTATATATCTAAAATACTCTATTGTTTTGGCAGCAAGAAAACAACTTTTACACCTCAGTTTTAAAGTAGTATTAAAATTTTGCTGTTTTATTAATTTTTACAGTTTTTTATTTAAATTCTTTCTGGTTTATCTCTGTCATATTTATCATATCAACAATTTTTGAATGAGTATCTGGCAGTAATACATGCTAAACTCCAATTTTTTGATGAATAGACACCTGCAAGTCACTACCATGCTTGAAACTACATAGGCTTCTTTACATCATTGAGAACAAAATAACAATTTTTTACTGCAGTACAAGATACAACACAAATATCTAGCATATGAAACCCATAAACTCCACAAAAACTTTGTCCTTTGTAAAATATAGTCCAGCCCACAAAAAATTCCACACCCTACAACAATTCACATTTTTATAGTGCTTTTAATCAGTACATCAAGAATATCATTTGTCAATGCCCTAATAACAAATTAAGCTCAGATGTTACTGCTATAATCCCTTTTTTACTAAAATACCTCCTTCCTAAAGGTATTCAACTATTACATAAGACTTCAACAATTCTCAGGAAAAAAACCTAAAACTCTATTCACCTCAGAAGGTTAACTGATAACATAAAACAACAGGAAGAAAAATAAAAAGAACACAGCTGTATCATGTAAAATCAAAGAACAAGAACACTGTAGTTGTTATTCCAAAAGTAATAATATATTTTATGAAGATATTTGGGTTTATTTAGAAAGTTAAGAAATTCTGATTTATGATCAAATGTATCTATATCAAATCCTATTAATTGTTAAAGCAAAAAAAAAAAAAAAAAGAGGACCAAAGAAAGGGCAATCACCGGGATTTATACCTGAGGTCTTTTCTACAGCTATAGTTTGTTCTCACATTACACAACAGTAATACACATGTTAAAATAAATTCTAAGAATATTTACAGTGTGTTAGATAAATGAGAATTATAGCTTTAAAGGTAATACCATTAACTCTGTAAGACTGTAACTCTAATATTTGTGCAAGTATTTTACAAATGTACATTATCATCTTTATGATTGCTAATTTTATTTCCTGGTGTTAGTTTGGTACAGATTTTACGAAATTTAAATAACTTTATCTGTAACCATAAAGGGGAATGTCAAATAATGCTCATATTAAATTGCTTACAACTAATCCTAAACCTTTCTACAACCCAAACATTGGGGTTACACTCATCTTGTATGAGATGTTCCTGGGGGGAGGGGGGGGGGGACACCCTAGGTTTGGTGTGGGGCAGCAGTGGGGTGAGTGGACTGCTGTAGCCTGTTGTGGGATTGTGTATCACTGAGGTCTACGGTGGGGACAATGCCTCGTCATCGTTTCTAGGTCCCTGGTTCCATACAATACAGTGCAATCCTTAAACTGTGTTATTTAAAGCATATCAGAAAATATGAAATTCGTCCATGTGGACAAATCACAGCAAAAGTTCCTCCAGGCTATTACAAAGAATATTATTGATACCATTGGGAAAAATGTACTTTTATCAGACTATATCACAAAAGTTGTTTTTTCATCTTCAAATAATGTACTTGGCATTATCGAGATCCTGTACACATATTTCTTATTTCTAATAATGAAAACACAACATTTAGTGTCAAATACATATGTGAACAACTGGTAAAATTAATTAATGTATGACTAATTGTAAGGAACTAGCGTGGGTCCTCCACATGACAGTCGAACATGCTGACTGCTCATCTACAGTAGTCTAAAGGATCACAAGGCAACATGTTATTTAACGCATTATCATTTTATTCCCACTCGTACAACTACTCACAAAAACAAGTTTATTTATTTTTTAAATTTTTTTAGTGGTTACCAGTTTTTATGTAGAAATTCGTCAGTGGAATAGAAGAATTTTTCCAGGAGAAGTGATTTTAAATTAGATTTAAAGCTTGCTTCACTGACTTTCAGACTTTTATTTTATAGGGCAAATGATCAAAAATTTTTGTTGCTGCATATTGGACTCCTCTCTGAGCCACTGACAGCATTAACTATGGGAAATTAAAGTCTTTTTCCCTGTAGTGTTGCAGGTATGTACATAACTCTTCTTCTCAAATTGTGATGGATTATTTAAGACGAATTTAATTAGTGAAAATATGTTTTGTAACAGCACAGCTAAAATGCCTAGTCCTTAAAGAGATGCCTATATGACATCCGTTCGTGAACACCCACACATTACTCCTTCCGCTCGCTTTTTTTTTTCAGTCAATACTGTCTTTCAAAGTGATTTGTTGCCTCAGAAAAATATTCTGTATTACATTTTTGATTGGGAAATATACAAAATACGCCAGGAGACAGATACATTAGTTAACAATATTAGCAATTATGTGAAGAGAAAAACAAGATGAAACTAACTGTCTGAGAAGCTCAGTAATATGCTTCTTCCAGTTCAAGTTTTCATCAGTATGTATATCCAAAAATTTGAAGCATTCTACCCTACTTACGGACTCTTGCTCATGTGCTACATGAATTGATGGTATGACTCTATTAGTTGTACAGCACTGAATGTAGTGCATTTTTATTTTTCAAAATTTAGGGAGAGGTCATTTTCTGAGAACCACTTAATAATTTTTCGGAAATATGGTTTACTAATTCTTCTGTTGCTTTCACTCTAATGAGATTTATTATAACACTAATATCGTTTGCAAAAAGTACTAATTTTGCTTGTCGACTGCTAGTGGAAGGTCCTTCACTTATAAAAGGAATGTAAGTGGACCCAAAACTGAACCCTGTGGGACTCCCTTTGTGATTTTTACTTCAATCTCTAAAATTTTCTACCTTTACTGCATTGTTTGAATTATTTAGCACAACCCACTGCATTCTGTTTGTCAATTATGATGCAAACCAGCTATGTGTAAAGCCATCAATTCCGTAATGCTTGAGTTTTTTTAAGAGAGTATCATGAGCTACATAATGGAGGGCCTTGGAGCGATCACAAAGAATACCAACAAGTGATATATTATTATTTACGGCTTGCACTATTTGGTGAGTGAATGTATAAATGGTATTTGCACTTGAGCAACATTTCTGGAATCCAAACTGTGATACGCTAAGTAAACTGATCCCACGTAAGTGTGTGACTACTCTTGAGTACATTACTTTTTCGAATATTTTGGAAAAAGATGTCAGTTTGCAAACTTGATGATAACTGTTTAAGTCTGACTTGTCACCTTTCTTATACATGACAGAATGATGTCCTGCTTATAAACAATGAGAACTAGGAAATGGACGTCAATAGAATAAAATAGACACCTGACGAGTATTCAAACCATAGCCCTATGGTGGATATGGGTCTGATGTCCCAGCGGTCTTTGCAATGAGCTGCGATGGCTGATATGGTAGTGTTGAATGACACAGATTCCTCTGTGCATTCTGATGCGCTGCACACTGTGACAATGTTACCAGCTCCTTGTTTTCATAATGTGTTTTCAAAATGCATCCGATCTGATTTTGCTATATAAACTTCTGTCTTGTAACTGGATGAGGACCCGCATGCTGACTTCCAAGTGCAGCGTTTTTTCTTCACCCTGTAAATTAACCTCTTTGTAGATGTATACAGTCATGTTTAAAACTGGCAATCAGCTGTTTAGTGCTCGGCTCTATCTGGGCTCAAAAGCGTGTTCTGCAGCCCCAAAGACCGCACTTCAGCTCATTGTTCATAAGTGGTGGACGGAGAACTTTGTGGGGGCAGCAGGTTTCTGCTATCCTGAACGTAGGAGCGACGCTCTTCCATGTGTCCACCAGAGCCTCCATTTCCCCTCCTCTTCTTGAATCTCGCCAAAGCACAGCTCATCTGCGTCCCCTGTCGTTCCGTCAACATTATAATATTTGTTGTGTTATTGATCTCTGTGAGCAGTTATATTTCTGAAACTGCAATAAGAAGAAGAACGCAGTCAGCAACAATAGGCAGGATTTGTTGTAGTCAAATTAACAATACAGTGAACAGGTTTTACAACATGTCACATGGAAGGATTCCATATGCAGAGAAATTTGCGGGGGTAGCAGGTTCTTACTATTCTGAGCGTAGAGAAAGAGACTACTACGCTACACTTGTCCGTCCTCTTTTGGAGTACTGCTGCACGGTGTGGGATCCTTACCAGATTGGATTAACAGAGTTAATCGAGAAAGTTCAAAGAAGAGCAGTACGTTTTGTATTATCGCGAAATAGGGCCGACAGCGTGACGGACATGATAGAGGCGTTTTTCGTTGCGGCGGCGGAATCTTCAGACGAAATTTCAATCACCAACTTTCTCCTCCGGATGCAAAAATATTTTGTTGCCGCCGACCTCCAAAGAGAGAAACGATCATCATAACAAAATAATGGAAATAAGAGCTCACACTAAAAGACATAGGTGTTCGTTTTTTCCGCGCGCTGTTCAAGAGTGGAATAATAGAGAATTATTATGCTTCGATGAACCCTCTGCCAAGCTTTTAAGTGTGACTTGCAGAGTATCCATGTAGATGTAGATGTAGGAGCAACGCTTTGCAATGTATCCGCCAGACTCGCCACTTCCTCTTCTGTCCTTAAATCTCGCCAAATCGCAGCTCACCTTCCTTCCTTGTCGTTTCGTCAACGTGACACATAAGTAGCACATTTTGAATCTAATTCATATCTACACTATTCTGTAACATTATAATATCTGTTGTGTTATTGATCTCTGTGAGCCGCTATATTTCTGAAACTGCAATAACATGAAGAATATAGAATGAGATTTTCACTCTGCAGCGGAGTGTGCGCTGATATGAAACTTCCTGGCAGATTAAAACTGTGTGCTGGACCGAGACTCGAACTCGGGCCTTTGCCTTTTGCTGGCAAGTGCTCTACCAACTGAGATACCCAAGCACAACCCACAATATAGAACAACCCACAATATAGAATGAGATTTTCACTCTGCAGCGGAGTGTGAGCTGATATGAAACTTCCTGGCAGATTAAAACTGTGTGCCTGACCGAGACTCGAACTCGGGCCTCTGCCTTTTGCTGGCAAGTGCTCTACCAACTGAGCTACCCAAGCACAACCAACGCGCGTCCTCACAGATTTATTTCTGCCAGTACCTTGTCTCCTACCTTCCAAACTTTACAGAAGATCTACTGCGAACCTTGCAGAACTAGCACTCCTAAAAGAAAGGATATTGCGTAGACATGGCTTAGCCACAGCCTAGGGGATGTTTCCAGAATGAGAGCTTCTGTAAAGTTTGGAAGGTAGGAGACAAGGTACTGGCAGAAGTAAATCTGTCGGGACGGGGCGTGAGTCGTGCTTGGGTAGCTGAGTTGGCGAGTCTGCGTTCGGCAGGGCAGCAGTGCGCACCGCGCTCGGCCGTCCACGCCGCTGCGCGCGCGGAGTGTTTTGTTTGCTTCCTCGTCACAGCGCTTCTCAGTCCAACAAGCTCTAATGGCCAACTCTTACAGGGAGAACACTCTTAAGTTCACCTTCTCAAATGAATACGCACGACCCAAAGCACTGGCCGTCGAACGCTTCCTACGCGAAGACGTGAAGATCCCCCGTGACGAACTCATCGGCATACACCTATCGATCATTAGCAGCGCCGTTTATGTTAAGATGACTTCCGACGCTGCCTGCAACGAGATTATTCAAAGGACGCGACATGGACTAAAATTTCGGCACTGCGACGGAAACGTCGGGCCTGTGGATGTCGACCATGATGGACTTGGCCTTCGGACGATCCGTGTCTTCGAACTGCCCTTCGAGGTGAATGAAGATGAAGTCATCGCGGCGCTAAGTCCAGAGCCACGTAGCCGAGACATGGGCACAGTTTACGACGTATCCGGTGCTTAATGGTGTGAGACAAGTCCGAATCGATCTCAAACGGCACGTTCCATCGTATATTTCTATCAGCGGCTGCCGTGCGGTGGTCATTTACGACGGACAACCTCGAACATGTTCCGGTTGTGGAAAAGAAGGCCACGTCCGTAATGAATGCCTGCAACGCCGCCTCACACAACTAAGGCCCGACGATACGAACACCGACAGAACCACGACCACCCTTCCAGTCACCTATGCGGCGACACTGCACGTCCAACTCTCACAAGACGCCGTCCATGAGCGTCTGTCTGGTCCGATACACCCGGAGGCGTCCCAGCACCTTGACACCGGCGATGCCGCCAGTGAACATGACCAACAGCCGGACACACCCACGCTAGAAGATCACAAGGATACCAATGAGAGTGTTCTGGAGAATGGCGACCGCATCATAGCACCCGCGGCTTTTGTACCGGAACGACGTGAATCTCTTCCTTCCTCAGACACCGAAACTCATTACCGAAAGCAGAAGTCGCCCAAACGACGAAAAAAACGCCGCAAGACATCAGAATCTACCATTGAGCCCCCTCCGCAGGACGAAGAGATAGCACATCACTCTGACGGAGAACACGATAACACTTTCTCCTCTGCCAGGGAGACGCGTCATCCACAAGACGATGAACCGTCCAACAGAGATCGTGCGCAAGCTCCGCGCCCAGAAGCCATGGAACACAGCACGCCTGTTGTCACCGACGCAATTGAGTCGACTCGGCCAGCGCTGCCACCTCTCGCCGATGTCAAACCTGTCGGACATTTTTCATGGGCGGATGACACGGATTTCCCACCTCCATCTGATGCGGAAATGAGATCTGTTTCTCCGTTAGACCAACACTAAAATGGGGGAAGTTTCTACGGCGGCTCCTGCGACTTCTATAGACTTCCAGCATCCACCACAACAATCTTCACCAGCTACGAACCTGTCGGCAGCACGGATCTCCCATCAGGCGTACCGAATAGCTACTATCAATACTAATAATATCGGCTCTCACGCCAAACTTCAACTGCTCCGTGACACGCTAAGAGCAGCGGATATCGACATCGCGCTGTTACAAGAACTGAGGACAGCAACTTGGACTGGGTGTTATGGATATGAGGCGTACGCCGCCCCTGCAGCTATGGAACACACAGGCGCAGCCATCCTCCTCCGAGAAGTGATTGCGGTTTCCGATGTCGCATACCTCCCAACAGTGCGAGGGGTGGCCATAATAGTTGAAGGACTCAAAATCATAAATCTCTACGCCCCATCGGGCACTGATAAACGGAGGGATCACTCCCAGTTCTACGCAAAAGATATCACGCCTTTATTCCTCGGCCGATACGATCATCTCATCGTAGGTGGAGATTTCAACTGTGTTCTCGAGCGCAGAGACCAATACCCCTATTTCACCACATGTCTGGAACTTCGCTTCCTCGTCCGCCGCCTTCGTCTCCTCGACACTTGGCGAGTGGTACACGGCGACCGCCCGGGGTATACACACATCACGAGCCACTCCGCAAGCCGACTTGATAGAATATACATCTCTAACGCTCTAAAATCAGTTCTCCTCGACGCGGAACGTTGGCCGTCTGCCTTTTCGGACCATGACATCTACATCTGTACCATGAACCTACGTCGACAATCTATATGGCGCAGTGCAGGACCTTGGAAACTGAATGTCGCGCTACTGCGGGACCCTGAATGTCGACAACAGGTCACCGACACGTGGCACACCTGTGTTCAACGCATTATGCGTTACGAGACCACACTGCAGTGGTGGTTGCTGTGCGCCAAACCGGCCATCCGACGCACATTGACACACTATGGCAGAGCCAAAGCCAGGTGGAATCATCATACAACTGATTTCTACTATAGCGCTCTTAGCGCTCTACGTGAACTCATGGATCATCCTCCATCCCCGGATCGTCTAAAAGAAGCTCAACGCATCAAGGCAAAGATTTTAACCTTGACCAGATGCCGTCTAGAGGGAGCCATTGTACGAGCACGCAGCCAAGATAGGATTAACGGTGAAGTACCTTCTATGCATCATATTGTTCAAAATGTTCGTCGACGCCGACAGGCTTTAATGACAACTTTAGACTTACCTGATGGACGACGGCTGACTTCGCAAGCTACCATTGCGGATGCATTCACAACGCACTACAGACTTTTCTATCAAGAAGTACCTGCCGGTGCAGAGGCCATTGCTGAGGTTGCCCAGGAGACACTTGGTACTCTAAACGCAGCAGCTGCAACCCTCCTGACTTCTGAAGTGACCACCGACGACGTCCAAGGCGCTGTGGCCAAAGGGTCTCTGAATCGATCTCCCGGCCCGGATGGTTTACCTCTCGAATTTTACAGAACCTTCCAAGATTTGATGATGCTACGATGGAGGGACATGTACCGGGAACTTTTGTCCGGCGCGGCGAACCCGCCACCAATGTTCATGGAAGGCTTGCGTGTACCAGTCCCGAAACCCGCAGGAGGAACACGACTCGACAGTTATCGGCCGATCACGTTACTCAATTCCGACTTCAAGATTTTCACACGCCTTCTAGCAGTGCCACTCAAACATGTCTTACGAGACATTGTTTCCCACGAACAAACATCCTTAGGCGGCGATCGTCATATACAGACAGCCCTCAGTGAATATCGAGATGTGATCGCTGTGGCAACACACTCGCGACTGCCAGGTGCTTTAATCTCCATCGACTTCAAACAAGCGTTTGACCGCGTCAATCATGCATTCCTCAACGCAGTGATGGACCGAATGGCAATTCCCCCGACGTTCACGCAAGTGATTATGCGGCTCCTTCGTGGAGCAACGTCCATACTTCTCGTCAACGGCAGACTTACAGAACCTATACGGATTGAACGCTCAGTACGGCAGGGTTGCCCTTTGTCGACGGTGCTTTATGCCATTGCGATGGAACCACTCATTTGCGGATTACGGCGACGTTTGACAGGTATTCCACTCCGGGATCATATGTTCCGCTGCCGAGCTTACGCGGACGACTTGGCCCTCGTCGTCCGTTCAGCGGCCGACGTACAAGCTGCGATGCAGTGGATTACCCGTTACAGTGCAGGGGCAGGGAGCGCTATAAACGTGGCAAAATCATGCGCCATGAAGATCGGCCGCGGCCTTCCCGCAGACAGCGTAGTTCTATTTCAACTGGTGGACACCCTTCGTTGTCTCGGATTGGTGTACACGCGAGACATTCGCCGCGCCTCGGAGATCAGTTTTCGGGCGCTGCTGCAACGCATCCGGGCCAACATACAAAATCACATACTACGCCCGCTGAATATGTGCCAGAGAGTCACCTTCGTCAATACCCATCTGACAGCCCGGATACCCCATATAGCGCAGATTCTGCCCATCACTGCGACAATGGCGGCCAGATTACAGGCGGCTTTCGGCTATATCATTTGTTCTGGACACATCTTCAAAGTCCAGTATGAAGCTCTCACATTACCGAAGCGGGATGGTGGCCTCGATCTGGTTAATGTGCGAGCCAGGACTACGGCACTTTACACCAATACTATGCTCCGGTTATGGAAAAGCGAAAATGCTAGTTTTACTGGAATGTTGACCACCGAGCTCGCACCTGTTTCGAGACGCCCACCGACGTCTTTGGCACAAATTCCACCTCCGATGTCACGTATCGGCCGTTTCTTTTTGGAGTACAGATACATAAGCACCGAGCTCCCCAGGACCAGGAAGACGACCACCCGCGACATCTACCGCCTTCTCCGGAAGTCTCCACCCTGCAACCCCGTCGAAACACGTCACCCCCAGGTTTCATGGCCTACAGTTTGGAAAACGATACACCAACCATATCACACCACTGATACCACCTCTATGTGGTACCTTCTCGTCAACGGCAAGTATACCACAAGACAGAAACTGCATCGCATCGCACTGGTGGACTCACCCCTGTGCCTCAAGTGCAATGTCGAAGATACAGATTTACATCGTTTTGAGTGTGGGCCAGCAGCAGCTGTCTGGACCCTCGTACAGAAGATTGTGGCTTTCTACCTCCGAGTACCACCACATCACGTTTCTCCTACCATGATGATAAATCCCGACACGACCTACTTTCCATCGGCTAAGTGGCACGCCATCACATGGATCAGTGGCATGGCTGTCAACTACCTCTTCCGGGACGACATCGTCGATCCGGCGGACTTTTGGACACGCCTCAAAGTACATCACCACACCCTTCGCCGACATCGACACTATCGGGCCACTTTCGCGAACTATTTACAGAGTATTTTCACCAACCCGCCTCAAAGCTGGAATCTCAACGAACAGTGCCAGCCAAGACTGGACGATCCCACGTTCCCCTTCAATGGTCAATGATAGAATGCATTTTGTTCTGATGGCGCGGCAAAGTGGAGCATGGCGCGGAAAGTATTCCTATTTTATTTAGCTTCTCTTTTCTCCTCCGCTTCTAAATTTTTTTTCTCCTTCCACATGTTTATCCTTTTCACACATAGCTCTCTATCTGCAGCCTATTTGTTTTCTTTCTCCTGTGCTCCCAAATAAAAAAAAAAGAGGTTGCTGCTGATGGTGAGACTGTATACTCATTTCTGTTAACAAAAAAATAAAAATAAAAATAAAAAAGGATAACACAAAAGAAGGCTTTTGCGGAAATATAGTTACCTTTTTATGTTTTACGTTTTTCAAAGGATATTGTATTATTTCATGAAGAACGTCGTCTTTTATTTTCATACACAAGAGGTATTTATTTGTTTTCTTCATACCTGCAAAAAAAAGCCAAAAAAAAGTGGCAAGCGAGCGAGACTCGCCCGTTACTATAAATATTAAAAAAAAAACAAAAAATAAATAAAAAAGAAAAAAATTAAAAAAAGCTTGGTAGAGCACTGGTCCCCGAAAGGCAAAGGCCCGAGTTCGAGTCTCGGTCCAGCACACAGTTTTAATCGGCCAGGAAATTTCATGAAGAATGTAGTCAGAAACAGTAGGCAGGCGTTTTCTCTTATTTGTTGTAGTCAGGTTACCAATTCTGTGACCAGTCATTACAGTATGTCACATGGAAGTGTCCCATACGCAGTTGTGAGTTTGAAGATGTGAGTTCTCAGCTGCCTACAGTATGCATTTAATATGTGTTATAATTCAGTGCAGAGGTTAAGGAAAGCAATTTATCTTCCCAGTTGCTTGAAGGTAAGTTTGGAACATGGACCTAGGATGACTGACGTGAGATATCAAGTTTGTCAAGGAAACTAAGAAATAAGATTTTTCAGACAAGACATTTAAAGGGAAGAAACTGGACATGTAGTTGTGATATTACAAACAAATTGTACTAATTTCTCTCGTTTGTTGTTTGCAAAAGAGAATGCTGGATGTGAAACGACTTGGACGCTAAGAGGCGTTGGCGATCTCGGTCGGACATTTATCGCAGAAGAAACGTGACCGCATAGCTAGAGCGCCATCTTTGAGGGAAGCACGATATTAGACCACAGCTGGACAGCGCTTATAGGCAGTCAGTTGAAAGACCCGATAATGAGATTCGTAAAAATCGATACAAACACTCTGAAATTGTGGACTGTATTAAATTTTGTGGTGCTTCTGAGCTCGTGCTCTGTGGACACGATGAACGCCGTGATACATCCAGTGTTGCCAACTCTGTCACATGTGTTCCGTCCAATCAACTATCAAAATCTGTTAGAAATAGGCCAGAAAAAATATTTGTATAAGGAACATTCTTTCTGCTAAATACGGTATATTAAAGGTATTGTGTTCTTTTACTTGCATAATAATTTTTTCTTCGAAGTACTGAACATTAACATTTCCATATCATGATACTATTTTTCCAATGTATAAAACATGAGTTTTGAATGGAACCATACACTACATGTGAAAAACAGGTATTTTAGGGTCATCCACTACTTACTCCTCGAATTGTGTTAATGTTAAGACGCCACTACCGTTGCTGTAGACTTGGATAGTGATCTATGAAACAAACAGTATTTATTTTGTTAAGTGGTGTTTTATAGAAAACTCGTAACATATATAAATTTCTGCAGTTATTCAATTATTTCGAATTTTACCTACTTTTTTCAAAACTGCATCTTCAAATTGAAAGTTGTGATAGCACGTCCCAAGCCGCCGAAGGCCGGTACAAATCGTCTGAAGAGAATTGAGCATGGCGTTGCCCATCCTGACCGTATAAAAAGTTTTCGCAATATTCATTTCAGTAAAGCACCTCTCTACTTTTTCATTTGACCAAGGCAGCACTAGAAGTACCTTAGCCAATTTGCGTAGTTCACCAAAAGGCTTCTCTTTACCTGCATCCTCGTATTTTGACACTTCAGACCAAAATCCAGTTGTGCCTGTCGCATTCCCTCACTCCACAAAGTAAATTTTCCGCCACTGCATTTCTACGTGAGACAGAATGGCTGGCTATTTCCAAAGCTAATTATGTGATACTGTCCTTTGCTCGTCTTAAACAATTTTCTGGTACTATAGACGATACCTTGCGTAGAACTTCAACGCTCTTCGGGAGACAGTACTGGAGCTTATTGACAATGCGTACAATAAAGTTAATGTACATTTTATGAATTTACATTGCGGTATCCACAATCATTCTGCTGCTGGTAGGCAAAATTCCTACTTGCTTTTCTAAAGCGGAACCGAAATGTTGCTTGGCGTGAAGAAAATTCTTAACATTTACAAAAAGCAAATCTTCTTGATACCCTTTTACGATTATCAATTGTACAAATGTTCTGATTAAAATAGGAGATCTTGTAGCAGCTTGGTGAGGTCGACAGACTACGGTACACTCTCGCAAAATTGGTCGTAGAAATTTGAAAAGCAATTTGTTGTTATTATCTTTATACATTTTATATGGCGTCTGGGCTATACAGCACATTTCATTCACTGAGGCTTTCCTGAAGTTCTCTGTTAGAGCCTAAGAGACTCCCACTCATTACGCACTCGTTCACAGACAGGTTCAATTGAGATTCGACGTGTTCCGGCCATTTGTAGTATCTTAAAGCGATCCTCATCATAAAGTGTATTATGAGATCATTGTAGGCCATTTGCTTTATCGAGGAGCGGTGGAACCGCGTGTTTCCGAAAAAAAATAAAATGGATTCCAAATGGGCTGGAAACTCTTCTTCACAGGAACGAGCAAGGGCCAACTGCGTGGAGCGACAAGAACTTGGTATGAGGATTAGGTGTGTAATATCTCGCTGAAGGGGAGCACAAACTCCGTTGTCTTTGCCGACCATAACAGATACGTGATCTGTGCATTTTCTGCAAATTCAGTTCAAAGTTAGCTAATATAGCTTTCACAACTTTAATAATTGTTTTGGCATCACCTGAGTCGATCTTTAACAGTTTAAAACATGTTGAAACTACAGACTCTTTGTTTTCTGAGAGCACACAATATAAACACCAAGCTGTCTCGTAATAGCAATGTCGGTGTTCCTGTACACACGTATGTATCACCGACACCATTTTTCAACAAAACTTTAAAGTGAAGATATATAAAATTTTTTATCACTTCACTGCATTTTGTGCCATTTATTTTCAGATCACTTATTTGCAAACACCATTTGTTCAGCTCGTTGAAATAATCAACGCCCTGTGTAGTACAGTGCATACAAATATAGTCAATCCAGTCTAGGCTATAGCTGTTTTGACTGATGGAACTCTGGGCACAAAATTCAATTTAGAATGTCTAGTCTCTGTCACATGCTTGTAGGATTTTAAATGATCTCTCTCTCGAATACTTTCAGTTGAGAAAGCATTGACAAAAAGATATGGCACTTTTATTTTATTTGTCGGCAACTTTTGAATCCAGTTTTTCACTTTTCATCTTTTAACCATTCTTCTCTAAATTGTTACGTATATGGAGGTTTTGTCCGGGATTTTTTAATAAAACGTACACGCGTCTAAAAAAACTGAACTCTTATTCAAAGCGAAAAGAGTTAAATAATTGTTCTGAAAACGTTAGAGACTGCTGTCAGTGTATTGTTGACGACAGGAATCGCTGTAATAGCACTGCAGACTGTACTGTAGCAAGTGCGATTGTTTATTCGAACAATCCACTGTGAACCACGTCAGGCATCATGCAGTAGGCAGTAAGAATCGGAATACTGATTGTTAGACAATGTATTATTCTAGAAGTCCATCTGGAATATTATTTCCATTATTAACAAAATGGAATTTCTTGTTCGAACGTTAACATTTTAATAGCAACACGAGTTAAATTAATAAAATAAAATAATTTATTTGTGTTTCGTTTATTTTGTATAGCAATACGAAAAATATACCAGATTTTTGACTGTCTGCTGAGAAGAATATTTTACGGCTTTCAGAAATACATAACTGCCAGAATCAACCAAAAATCGGCTGAGATGGTGACAGTGGATTCATCAGATACAGGAGTTTTCTGCAGTCTTATAAATTTCACCGTGTAAATTGATGTTGCGCTCAGTGACCACCTGTCGACGGCTATTTTACAAAGTCTCTTTGAAAAATATTCAGAATGATTTACTTTCTTGTGTGTTGGAGGTTTATCCTGACCGAGTAACAAAGGATTGCTGCTGCTGATTTTGTGTCAGTTAATGGAGATGAGACAACTTATATTTCAACAATTTCACAGTTTGTCGTGGTTATCAAATAAGTTTTGTGTGGAGGTTGAGCTGCAGAAAAGTTTTCACTTTCCTCTCTCCTTATGAACATGACGCGAAAACATTAGCAGAATCGTTCAAAGAAACTTTACTGGATATTGTGGATAATTCAGATAATAAAGTTATTTCTCAGAGTTACGATGGTGCTGCTGCTATGTGTGATTTTTGTTCGGTTGTACAGACTCTTCTAAAAGATGTTTGAAACATGTCTATTTTGTTCATTATTATACCCATAAGTTGAAACGGATTTTAGCCCGAGCAACGAGTCTAAATATGAACGTTAGAATTTTTTCGCTGACCTTAGTGAGATTCCCAGTTTTTTTATAGTTCTTCACAGTGATCAGCGGTGTTAACTGGCATACTGAACAGGAAAGTCCTTTATGTTGTCAACAAGACAAGGAATTTTAAATCAAGAACTGAGCAAGTTGTCTACGAAAATAGAGATTTGCTTGTTGAATGTTTGGAGCAAATGAAGCTTAAATCTCGGCAAACTATTACAATTACCCAAGCAGGAGGGCTCTGCATGAAATTAGAGTGCCCAGCATTTAAATTTTCATTGTCTGTATTCAGACATATTGTACAGTCAATTACAAAAACGAACACTTGACGCACTGCTGTATAACAAGGGTAGGACATTCCAAGGAGCCTTACAGGACATCCAAGGTAGAATCATTGACACGATTCCCATCTTGACAGACTTGCTGTATCATGCGAAGAGACAAAGACAGAAAAACGAAATTCCAAAACTGTTGCTGCAAAAGAAGTCTGCGATACAATTAATTATCACTCATATTGCTGAATGCGTTCACTTCACAGGACATTTCAACGCTACAACTTCATTTAATTCTGAAAAGTGTGTTTCGTACGCAAGTCAGTTTCCTCAGACGCTGCTGCAGGGGTTTTGTAAAATATATCCCTCCCTTCAATGCAATAAGCCGAGAACGGAGCTTCAGATACTATACACGAGCAACGAGGTTATAACTGTCACGGGTGCTGTTCCACTTCCGCTCTTCCTGCTCGAAAATAATTTGCAAGAGCCATTTAGTGAAACGATGAAACTCTTGAAAATGATTACTATCATACCGATGACAACGTCTGAGGTGGAGCGATATTTATCAACCCTGAATAGAATAAAGATCTTTGTGCGAAGTATTAAGACCGCGTCCTACGCAAGGGTGCGCACAGAAACAAAACGGGCTACCTGCGCAGGGAGGCCTAGTGCGAGGGCTTGACCCGACGCGAAAAATATCCCCTTGTTATGCAGTGGCAGCCGGATGACGGTTCCGCCCGGCGCGGATCCGTGTCTGCCGGCGAGCCGGAATGAATGAGGCATTCTTTGCCCGCTTCCGGCGTGTCGGTTGGCGACAAGCTACGCTAGCAGAATCGAGGCGCACGCCCTGCAATATTTCTAGAACGATTTTACAGAAACTAATCGGTAAAAAAGGAGTTTTCACGTGACTTATAGCTCCATATGTCATCCTCATAGTAAAGTGCCCATCATCTCGCTAACGGTCATACTCTGCCCGAAATTCGAAAATGTTCGCAATGAAAAATACGGGTCGCTACGGTTTTGCCTTTGGTGCATGTTACACCATATGTCGCTCCGAGTGAAATTTAGCTAAGGTATTGAATTTTTCTTTAGACTTGGGAGGAGGTCTCCATCTGTCTCCAATCTCGAGAAAATGGAATTTATGAAGCACGCACACACTACCGACCACACGCGTTCGAGAATGAAATATTCATAACATACCTCATACCTCCTAAAGTGTTCGAGATAGGTGTTGTGACTTGGCAAGACAGCCAAGCCACTAAGAGGTGAAGCCGAAAGGCACGCGTTTAAGCTCACGCAGGCTGGCGTGAGGTCTGGAACAGTTAAAGGAGGTGAGACTAGTAAAAAAGGTACGTGGCTTCTGGAATACTTAACTTTAATCCATAATTGGTGAACATCGCTCTTGATGATACATGAATTACAAGATCAATAGCAATTGATAATGGCGCCTTGCTAGGTCGTAGCAAATGACGTATCTGAAGGCTATGCTAACTATCGTCTCTGCAATTGAGAGCGT
Source organism: Schistocerca piceifrons (assembly GCF_021461385.2). Taxonomy (NCBI): domain Eukaryota; kingdom Metazoa; phylum Arthropoda; class Insecta; order Orthoptera; family Acrididae; genus Schistocerca; species Schistocerca piceifrons. Next base: position 598,179,310 of record NC_060149.1, on the reverse strand, counting down.
AATTTGTCAGTGAACCATCGCTAGCAAAGTCGGCTGTACAACTGGGGTGAGTGCTAGGAAGTCTCTCTAGACCTGCCGTGTGGCGGCGCTCGGTCTGCAATCACTGACAGTGGCGACACGCGGGTCCGACGTATACTAACGGACCGCGGCCGATTTAAAGGCTACCACCTAGCAAGTGTGGTGTCTGGCGGTGACACCACAATAGGAGTACAAGATCTTGGCACGTAATACAATGCGAACAGGAGAGTATTTTGCTATATGGTTAACATACGGAACTTTCTTATCACAGGCGATACACACTACTGGCCATTAAAATTGCTACATCACGAAGATAACGTGCTATAGGCGCGAAATTTAATCGACAGGAATAAGGTGCTGTGATATGCAAATGATTAGCTTTCCAGATCATTCACACAAGGTTGGCGCCGGTGGCGACACCTACAACGTGCTGACATAAGGAAAGTTTCCAACCGATTTCTCATACACAAACAGCAGTTGACCGGCGTTGCATGGTGAAACGTTGTTGTGATGCCTCGTGTAAGGAGGAGAAATGCGTACCATCACGTTTCCGACTTTGATAAAGGTCGGATTGTAGCCTATCGCGATTGCGGTTTATCGTATCGCGACATTGCTGCTCGCGTTGGTCAAGATCCAATGACTGTTAGCAGAATACGGAATCTGTGGGTTCAGGAGAGTAATCCCAACGGCCTCGTATCACTAGCAGTGGAGATGAAAGGCATCTTATCCGCATGGCTGTAACGGATCGTGCAACCATCTCGATCCCTGAGTCAACAGATGGGGACGTTTGCAAGACAACAACCATCTGCACGAACAGTTCGACGACGTTTGCAGCAGCATGGACTATCAGCTGGGAGACCAAGGCAGCGGTTACCCTTGACGCTGCATCACAGGCAGGAGCACCTGCGATGGTGTACTCAACGACGAATCTGGGTGCACGAATGGCAAAACGTCGTTTTTTGGGATGACTCCAGGTTCTGTTTACAGCATCATGATGGTCTCATCCGTGTTTGACGACATCGCGGCGAATGCACATTGGAAGCGTGTATTCGTCATCGCCATACTGGCGTATCACCCGGCGTGATGGTATGGGGTGCCATTGGTTACACGTCTCGGTCACCTCTTGTTGCATTGACGGCACTTTGAACAGTGGACGTTACATTTCAGATGTGTTACGACCCGTGGCTCTACCCTTCATTCGATCCCTGCGAAACCCTACATTTCAGCAGGATAATACACGACCGCATGTTGCAGGTCCTGTACAGGCCGTTCTGGATACAGAAAATGTTCGACTGCTGCCCTGGCCAGCACATTCTCCAGATATCTCACCAGTTGAAAACGTTTGTTCAATGGTGGCCGAGCAACTGGCTCGTCACGATACGCCAGTCACTACTCTTCATGAACTGTGGTATCGTGTTGAAGTTGCATGGGCAGCTGTACCTATAAACGCCAGCCAAGCTCTGTTTGACTCAATGCCCAGACGTATCAAGGCCGTTATTTACGGCCAACGGTGGTTGTTCTGGGTACTGATTTCTCAGGATCTATGCACCCAAATTACATGAAAATGTAAACACATGTCAATTCTACTATAATATATTTGTCCAATGAATACCCGTTTATCATATGCATTTCTTCTTGGTGTGGCAATTTTAATGGCCAGTAGTGTATAAAGCTACAAGTAAAGTATTTTTTTGGATGAACAGTTTCTGCAAAATCGTGTGAGAAAGCGTAGAGAGCGCTCGTCGTTCCATCCGTAGTAGCACACCTGCACCTTGACTAGCAGGCTAACCAGCGTTCTCTGTGTGCACCCGTAGGCACGTATGGCTGTGCGTGGCACCGCGTTCTGTAGGCACGCAGACTTCCGGCTTTCTTTGTGTTCTTACACTTCAGAAGCGACCGACAGCGAGTGACGCGTGAAACGCGACACTCCAACGACAAGCTGCAGCATCGGGCGATACGCTCGGGTGTCCTGCGTGCGAACGACTGTCTCCCGCTACAAGACGGCTACTAGAGCCTACCGGCTGCTTCTGTAAAACGGCGCCCCTAAACCGTACAATACTGTAGTTCTAAAGTAAGGCAGATAAATAAGATTTACGCCGGAAAATAAGGCGATAAAGGAGAGTAGTGAATGAAATATACGAAGGGAGAACCTTGGGGAAGAATTTCATAATTTATATCATCAGCTACAAAAATCAGCAGGCAAATTCTTCGAATATACGTGGACGAGCAGAGAGACGTTTAACTACCTCATCAATAAATTAAAAACAAATGTTTCTTACATGAACAAAAACTTTCAACAGCCGGTAAGTCCAGAAAATGACTGACTGCCGTAAATACAGAAGAATGAGTGATGTTCGACAGGAGGTGTCCGTGTTGTAGCAGTAGCGTCGTAGGCTGGCATTTGGGATCGTTATTTCGTCCTGGCTGCGGCTCTGACTACTACTCATATGTCAACTGTCTCGGCTTCAATCTCGTCGCCAACTTTTAAGGTCTTGCCAAAGTACTTTAACTGTATACATACCTATCCCAGTATATCACACACAGTAAATTCCTAATAAAACACAATGAACAACCGTGAAATTTTACTGATATTTGATTGTTGGGAACCCAGTTCATCAGCAATCAATGCTAAGGCCAAACGTTTCAGTTAACCTAAATAGTCTGCATAAGTGAAGCGTTCAAAATGTTTGAAAAGAAAGGCTAACGTTTTGTGAAATTATTTGTCTAAAAGTCTGTCACGGTCACCGAACACTCACTTCGTCCACATTGTGACTTACTTAACCATGTTTTCTTTTTTTTTTTCGTGTATTCGGTAGGGATCTTGGATACAGTGCCTCTTGAAATTCCAAATTCTTCAGCGACCTTGGTTATGGCAGCACTCACCATACGCGCACCAACAATTTGCCCACATCTGAATCCACTTACACTTAGCCCCGAAATAATGCACACACAGCTACGCAGGACACTGTTCTGACCCTGACCGATACTTGCACCACACTGAGGACATTACACAGGCGCTCTTCGTGGTCAAATACGACAGTGAAACCAGCAGGCGTGGAGCCCAAGTCGGTTAGGTACGTACATCACCTCATTTTCTTAAGTTATTTGGATTAACGGTAAAGTATCTGTGGGAACAGTTTATGATGCTTTTTTCTTAAAAACTGACGATATAACAGGATGTACGGTGTCTATTCCACCACATGCTGATAATATGTAGCTATCCGTTTTGAAACAAATACATTTTTCGTAATATTCTCAAGAACAAATCTATACTGAAATAAGGGCGTCTACTATGCCCTGTGTCAGCACCATTTTAGAGTATTGCAAATCGTACCGCTTTTCCTTATATTCTTGCCATTAACAAATGTTCTATTAAAACTACAATCTTCGAAATATTCCTAGATCATCATACTTTGGCAACTATCCAACAGTGTACTAATCTATCGTTATTTTTTCTGTCGCAATAAACTCATTCATAACAACGAAACTGGCTTTTCCTATGACTTCTGCATGTCAGCAAAGAACCTCCATGTATTAAAAATTTCATTTGCACTCAGTGGTAGCTCCAAAGGCCTGCGACACCGTACAGTAGATTTTGGGAGAGGCAGTTTGATGACGATGATGTTTGGTTTGTGGGGCGCTCAACTGCGTGATCATCAGCATCCGTAAAAACACCCAATATTTACTCAGTCCAATTTTTACACAATCCAATCTAGCCGTTGTCACGAATGATGATAAGGATGATGAAATGATCGGGACAACACAAACACTCAGTCTCCAGGCAGTGAAAATCCCCAACCCGGCCGGGAATCGTACCTGGGACCTCGTGATCCAGAGGCAGGAACACTAGCCATTAGACCACGAGCTGCGGAAGGGAGAGGCAGTGTATATCTGCTCCCATACACGGGGTGTCCCAGGAGGAATGGTGAGTATCCTGGAATATGATAGGAACGATCATTCAAAAACAAAGTTTGGTTATCATGGGCTCTAAAAAGCATACCTTACGAGCTATGAGCACTTATTCATCTTCGATACTGTGAAACAAATCTAGCACTTATTCATCTTCAATACTGTGAAACAAATCTCTTCTACCGCAATCTCATAGTATTCCATATTTTGAGAGGTGGTGGTATGGTCCGAAACAAGAAAAAATGTCTCGTAAACATGGGCTCTAAAGTGCATAGCGTAAGAGCTATGAGCACTTGTTGATTATCGCTACTGCGATACACTTCTCTCTACTGAAAAAGTGCTCACAGTTCTTAAGGTAAGAATTTTAGAACTCAAGTTTAATAGACAATTTTTTCTTGGTTTTGTCGATACTATTTCCTTTTAAGATATGGAAACCAAAGAGTTTGCAGTAATAGACCTTTGTTTCACACTATCAAAGATGAAGAAGTGCTCATTGCTCTTCAAGTATGTGTTTTAGAGAACACATTTACTAGTCTTTCTTGCTTCCAATAATTGTTCTTGTCATATCCCCGAATATTGAACATTCCTCCTGGGACACCCTGTAGACAGCATACATATGCATATTGCAGTTATTTTTAGTAACAAATCCAGTTCTTGCACTTTGGTGCAAATTATAGTGCTAGAGCCTCTTGGTGACATGTAGACTGGATTTACGGCCACTCACCTGCTACACGTAAGTCAGCTTGTCAGTTCTTAGAACATCCATAGCTTTTTTTACCCAGACGATGCTAGTGTGTATAGTAATATGTGTAACACACGCATACCATCTTTTTAAGGTGTGTAGTGTAGCGTACATCCGAAAGTTCACCCACGTCCACACTCCTTTCACAAGGAAAGGACCATTGTACGCATTTCATGAGACATGCGTGCGAGTAAGTATTATATCACCCTCTATATATTTATAAATTATAGAGTGCAACAATCAGTCGTCCTTGTTTTGTAGGTTTCATTTGGCAAATCCATATTTCGGCTAGTGCCTAGCCATTATCAATGCACTATTTTCTAGTCTCGATACATGTCAGTTCCCTGCTGTTCGGGCGTCAGTCACAGTTCTTTGAGTCAAAAAACTGTGACTCACTCTCGAACAACAGGTTACTGACATGTATCGAGACTAGAAAATAGTGCATTGATAATGGCTAGGCACTAGCCGAAATCTGGATTTGCCGAATGAAACCTACAAAAGAAGGACGACTGATTGCTGCGCTCTATAATTTATAAATAATGTCACAGTCGTTGAGTGCACCAACTTTCCTAATGCAAGGTAACCTGACCCTCAAAATACTCCTCGGATTTCCAGCAGTAAAACTGTCTTGCAGCCACCATAGCATAGGAATCTGTTTAGCTTCTTGCTACGACTGTACAAATGCATGTGTACTGCTCTATGTTGAATTTTCTTTTAACCCTGCCTGACAAGGGCCTCATGCTGACAAACAATACAGAAAATATGCTTGAATAAATGTTTTTTGCAAGCCACTTTTCTTTTCTGGATAAATTACAGTGCCACATGTGGCCATTTTCCATTATCTTGGTCACTGTCTTACTCCTAAGTAATATGTAGTTGTTACTACTTCCACCAAAAGTGTACTCCGACAGTAATGGACCTTTTCGCCCATTTATATGCAACAGCTACATTTATATGTGTCCAGTCCCTGTAGCAATCATCTACTCTCCATCCTGACCCCCCCCCCCCCCCCCCCCCCGCGTACTACAATTCAGTACAGCCTCCTGTCATTGCTACCTCCTGCTTCTAAACAAGTAGATAGGCTAATTAGCCATGACCTTAAGCAGATTTAAAATATTATCTGCACAGGTCTAAATAAAAAAAGACAATTGACCCATTTAGATTCCAACACTCGTCCCTTGCGTTCGTAAACCGTCAGCCTATGTACTTACCACTTTTTTTCCTACAGCCTGCTGTAACGCCACCTCTCTACCTACTTTTTTTTGCCTTGGACCAATATTCTCGTCTAACTAAGTTTGATCTCCAAAAATAAAAGAAACAAAAATGAAATCCACCCCTACTTGGCACCGCCACTTTACCTCTACGATAAAAAAAGAAATGAACCATCCCTCTTCAGGCGTTGTCGCTAACTATTCCCAAAAGTTCTCCCAAGGAGTAGGATCTATAACTTTTTTGTTTATTTTTGTAATTACAACATTAGAATTAGTAAATGTGTACAAATGAAAATACTGTAAAACAAAATGTTTCAACAAAAATGTGATTCAAAGTATTAAGTAAAATAGCTATGTATATTGCTTGCCTACACCAGCGAAAAGAATCTTTCTTCAGGGAAAGGTGCTCCTGGAATTTTCTTGTCCACCGCCACTAGTGTTTTCTAAGTCCGTCAATACCGTCTAAAATATCTACAACAAACTCATACTGCATTGCTAATGCCTCAACTAACGCAGAGTACACTCAGCCATTGGAACAAAACGCTTGTCGCTGTAGTAATTCTACCGACGTAGAGTTCTTATATTTCAACCGTTTGTATGTGCTCGAATACTGATTTTCAAAAGAAATGATACGATGGGTTAAGTTGCAATGAATGTCGACATATGTTGTATCCTAACTGTTATATTGCTTCCATTTGACGATGAAAACACCGAGCTGAAGTTCCACAGATCGCTAGAGATGTGGACACCGGCACTTCTGAACTTGGCCACGCGCAATGCTCTGTTCATGGACTCTACATTATTCGGTCAGGGAAATCTTTTTGCCTATCATTCTACACTTTGAATTAAATCATTATGAATGAGAAGAGATAATTAGGTGAACACAAAGGCTATAAGATAAGTGCGCTCTCAGTTTCTCTTCAAACTCAGCCAAATAAATGAATTAAATCCATGTAATTGCCTCTATTATTGGAGTTACAGCTTTCCCTGTGTTCTCGAAATGATAGTGCTTGTTGTCCTAAAAAGGAAGAGGCTTCTGTCAATCCCTTACGTATTTCTCAGTTCTATTTCAATGCTTCATTGTGCTTTAAAATGCTTGCACGTTTTAATCAATCCTACTTTTACTAACTGTGCACAAGGCTAGTCATGCATGTATACGAGGATCAGATTTCTCATGCCTTGAAATTGCAGTGGGCAGATCATTAAGGTCTGAATAACCACGATCTTTACTTGTTAAAAGACATTTTTTATACACCATGAGCTGCACTAGAAATGTTTTATTTGTGAAAATCGGTTTTCAGGTTTACAGCTCAACATCAGTAGCATTTAATACAGACGAACAAAACTGTATGTGCATCGATTTCTACAAAATGATTACTGTACATACGGGTATATAGCAGTAGTTGAAATCTGCTTAAATTATGCACTTCTATAGCAATGACAAGTTTGTCAGTTAATACGACAGGACCTGAAATATGTCCTATAACTTAGTACGCAGTTTGTGCAACAAACATGGCAAATAGAAGTGTTTACACAGTGTTTCACTGCCATATACCCAAATTGTTTTGTTGTAATTATTAGGAAAAATGTTCGTATGAAATTTCTGGTCCCTTCTGTGTCTTGAAATGGCTAAGACAGTGGGTTGGTCGCCATTTTTAAGAAGTTCTAACTTTTCGCTGAATGGCCGTGAGTGGAAAAATTTATTAGAAACACCATATCATGACTCTTGCAGTCACTCATTTTGAGAAACTGCTGGATAAAATATTATTTGGGCATATTAAACACAGTGAATTCATCCGTCACTAAACTAACTAATCCACGCTGAATTTAGTGTAGCAGAAGAGAAAAAGCTCTGAACGCAATCTTCCTATTGCACGCATCTACCACGTTTCGTACTAGCATGGTGTGACGTCACAAACGGCCAAATGGGAATCGAGAGTCGAGGCTACCACAGCGCCTTGCTTATCCGTTTGAAGAACTATTACAAGGAAGCGTCTCCACAAGCGCCCCACCTTTTGTGCAGCACAGAAACGAGCGGTCAGTTCAAAGGAAAGAATATAATAGCTATTAAATTATGGTTTAATTATTACGACTGGAATTATATATTTGTGACTTAACGACTCATATATTTAATAGGGCATTCAATGCATGCTTTGCATTCATGTAGGATCCGTCCCTGAGTTACATCTATATTTGACAGTGTCATGTTGAAAAATTGTTTCTTACGCTTTGATTCAAATAACACTTTCGTAATGCTAGCGTTTAGTACATCTAGACCGCCCCCTACAGGGTTCAACAAAAACATCTATTCAGTAGTTTTAAACAGCACGTTAAAAATCATGCTCTTTAGTGGAGAAAGATGAAACTGCTCCCACTAGACGCGTATCAGAGCATACTACAAAATGGTTACTGATAACTTTGTTCGCTCCTAGGCCTGTGATCTGACATAAGAAATTTGTTATCTGCCTTTACAACTGGAGCTCGTTCACGTTGAACGGTCTTATCGTTGTTTACAATAAAATTACAGTACCATTGGTAGTCTTCCTTCACGAGCGCGCGGGGGCGCGCGCGTGCACTCACACACACAAAAATCGCGGCTCATTGTTAGATAGTCACACATATCCACAAGCTAATTGTCATGTACAAAAAGCCATTGCAATAGTCTACGCTAGTGGTCCATTTTAATGTCTAGTTGATATCTACTTCTACATGACTGCTCTGCAATTCACACTGAAGTACTTGTCAGAGAGTTCATCGAAGCACTTTTACACTACTTCTCTACCGTTCCACTCTCTAACAATTTTCAGGAAAAACGAAGACTTAAAATCTTTCCATGTGAGCTCTGATTTTTCTTATTATATTACAATGATCATTACTCCCTATGTAGATGAGTGAAAACAAAATATTTTTGCATCTAAAGCATGTTAGACGTGGAAATTCCGTGAAAGGATCTGGTCACAACGACGAATGCATTTCTTTTAGTGATTATCACCCAAACTCGCGTGTCATATCCACGACACTCTCTCCCAAGTTCCTCAATAGTACAAAACAAGCTACCCATTTTTGAACTTTTACGATGTCCTCCCTCAATCCTATATGATACGGATCCGACACCTTTCAGCTATACTCCAGAAGAGGACGGACAAGTGTTGTGTAAGAGTCTCTTTAGCTGATATGTTGCGTTTTGTAAGAGTTCTGCCAATAAATCGTAGTCTTTGATTTGCTTTCCCCATAACATTATCTATGTGATCGTCCCAATTTTAAGTTATTCGCAATTGTAATCCTGAAGTATGTAGCTGAATTTGCGGTCTTTAGATTCTTTTGATTTATCGTGTAATGGAAATTTAGAGGATTCCTTTTACTACTCATATGGGTGACTTCACACTTTTTGTTATTTAGAGTCAATTGCCACTTTTTGCACCGTACAGATCTCTCGTCCAAATAATTTTCAGTTGGTTTCGCTCATCTGATAACTTTACGGGATGATAAAAGACAGCGTCATCTGCAAACAATCTAAAATGTCTGTTCAGATTGTCTCCTAAATCTTCGTTTTATATCAGGAACAGAAGAGGGCCTTAACACTTCCTTTGGTAACGCCAGATATTACTTCTCTTTTACTGGGTGGCATAACGTCAGTTGCTACGAACCATTACCATTCTGAGAAAAATCACGAATCCAGTCGCACAATTGGGGCGATACCGCATAGGACATAATTTCATTAGAAGTCTCTTGTGAGCAACGGTGTCAATATCTGAAAATCTGTAAATACGGAATCAGTTTGACCTCCCCTTGTAGCGTCGCAAGTTGTTCCGGGAGAACGTTTAGGATAGCTTGCTGTATCTAACTTCGGGGTCTGACATCTAGCGGCGTAACCGAGAGACACATGAGCATCTGTCACTCCCTGCCGTGGGAAAGCAATTCAAGGTATCTTACTGGACGCGTACACTCACCACCTGTTGTTGTAATGGTCTTCAGTCATAAGAACCTAAATAAATGATATTAAACATTATTCAGTCATTTTCAAAATCGGTACACTACCATTTGTTATTCAAGAGAAGTCTGTATAAATGGCTTACCGTCAGTTGCTACGAACCATGACCATTCTGAGAAAAATCACGAATCCAGTCGCATAATTGGGGCGATACTGCATAGGACCTAATTTCATTAGAAGTCTCTTGTGAGAAACGGTGTCGATATCTGAAAACCTATAAATACGGAATCAGTTTGACCTCCCCTTGTAGCGTCGCAAGTTGTTCCGAGCGAACGTTTGTTTTTGGATAGCTTGCTGTATCTAACTTCGGGGTCTGACATCTAGCGGCGTAACCGAGAGACACATGAGCATTTGTCACTTCCTGCCGTGGGAAAGCAATTCAAGGTATCTTACTGGACGCGTACACTCACCACCTGTTGTTGTAATGGTCTTCAGTCATAAGAACCTAAATAAATGATATTAAACATTATTCAGTCATTTTCAAAATCGGTACACTACATTTGTTATTCAAGAGAAGAGTGTATAAAAATTTCAACATTCTAAGTATCATAGATTCGGAGATTTAAAAAATGACTAAAAAGTAAAAAACTGACACTTAGGGAACTAAATTGATTTAGGAAATATGATAGTTTATCTTTTTGTATAATTGGAAGACATAAACCGAATTCTCAGAGTGCAGAATTAATTAATTGAGATTTTCATATTAAAACTTTAATTATTTTTCGTTTTCGTAATATAAAAATCAGACGAAGTTATTATTTGCGTCTAATACGGTTGTGAGAGTAAATGTGAGTAAATGAGAGTGTGTATGTGGGACATTCGTTTAATTTGAATGTTGCATTATACACCGTCTTAAGTAACCTGCAAGAGTTACACAGACCTGTCGTGGGAAAATGATCCTAGGGCAGGGCTTTACAACATACGTGCGGAGCAAGCTGTGAGCAGCAAGGCGCGAGCACGGAGCAGCGCGAGCACGCTACCCCCACTACCGGATCAGAGCGTAGAGTGGGGAGAGTCACGTGGGACACTCAACAGCTGCCGCCAGTCAATGTAAATCCGCGGCCACCTGCAGGGATATCACTCACGAATTATTACTGCGACAAATGAAACAAATAAAGGAGAATGTACATGTGCCACATAATTTTATTAGCTTAGTGTATGCCTCTACATTCGTATTAATTTGTGAACTGTTACACAATAAAAGGTGTCACTGAAGTGTGGGATTCTCTGTTGTCTTGTACTTTTTGCCCTTTACAATTGCGTCTATGTTTGGAGTAATTGTTCTTGTGCATTGTAGGCGCAGCGTGCAGTTTAAATTTCGATCAGACAATGCGTTTCTCAGGCGCGTCTTGTTACATTTCATTGCAGAGAACAGTTGTTCACAAACTTACGTGGAACTGAACATTGATATTATTGTAGCCGCCAGTTTGTGCAAACGAGGAAATCTATCCTGAGGGAAGTGTCTGTAGAATTCCAAAATGTTTTTCTTGTTCTGAAATTTGTCTCTGTATTCTCTGTCACACTGCAGGTCAATAATTTCTAGTTGCAGCTCAGGACGAATCTCTTCAATATTCGCTGAATATGAAGAGGAGAACAGATCAAAATCACTGTCTAGTGCTGTCAGATCTTGAAAGCATTGATCAAATTCTTCCATAAGGGCAACTAAACTATGTGAATAACATTCACAGTCTTTGTGAACATCTTCCATTGATGATAATTTAGGAAAATGAGCTAGATTTCCTGTTTCCAGCTGACTCACCCAAAGGGTCAATTTCATTTTCAAAGCTCGTATTCGATCTATGAAATGGGTAATTAGCAGATCTTTACCTTGTAGTGAAATGTTCAAAGCATTCAGATGGCTAGTTAAATCTGCTAAGAATGTGAGATCACATTTCCATGAAGGCTCTTTCAATTCAGGAACACACATGTTATTTATTTCCATGAACATATTCATCTGATCTAATAGGCAAAAAAATCGATTTAATAATTCGCCACGACTAAGCCAGCGGACCTCGGTAATAAGGTAGGCTACCATACTGGCTTTCTACATCCTCAAGAAAGCTTTTAAATTGCCTGTGTTGTAGCCCATGCTTCCTTATATAACTGGTTGTACGAACAACAACACTCATCACATTTTTTAGAGTGATACTCTTTGCACATAAGTTTTCCTGGTGGATCACACAGTGAACGCCCCTTACTTCATTCGGCATGGTCAGTTTTTGCATTTTCTCCTTCAACAGCGCAACGAAACCTAATTTTTTTCCCTGTCATCGCTGGTGCACCGTCTGTAGACACTGAAACTGAAGAATTCCACGACAACCCTATATTTTCAACACTTTCTTCAACACTACTTAAAATATCACCTCCGGTTGTAGTGTTCTTCATGGCTACTACATCGAGGAGCTCCTCCCTCACCTGAAGATCTCTATTAACACCTCTAATAAATATGGCAAGCTGCGCTGTTCCAGTGATATCAACACTTTCGTCCAGAGCTAGAGAATACGCCATAAAATCTTTACAGATATTTTCAAGCTGGCTCTGGACGTCGTCTGCCATGTCCTCTATGCGACGCATAATGGTCATGTTAGATAATGGCACAATCCGAAATTGTTCAACTTGAGATGGACACAAATGTTCCGTTGCAACTACCAAACATTCTTTTATTAAATCGCCATCAGTGAAGGGGCGCAGGGATTTTGCTAAAAGCAAAGCAATTTTGTAACTCACTCTGAGAGCTGCCTCAGTTGATTTTTCTTCGTCGTACAGATCTTCTTCGGATAGCTTCCTTTTAAGTTTAATAACTTCCTGTGCACGATCTGGTCCATCACATTTTCCACTTCCGTAGTCTTTCGCGTGGTACGACATATAACGTCGCTGCAAATTAAATTTCCTAAAAGAATTCAACGTTTTGTGACATACTAAACATTTTGCAACACCATCTTTTTCTGTAAACAGATACAATTCCTCCCAATGGGGGTTGAACTGCGAAAGCATGGTTGGGGCTACACAACGGCGACTTGACATGATTCTTAACCAGCAAAGTGACTGTTAGATCTGATCGTAGTACTTTCAACATTACATAGTCGGCGCGAATTCAATAGGCACGCTGAGGCCCTATTCAAACGTGCGTGCACATTTCCCCACCCTCCCCTCCCTCCCTACTCAGCGACCTTGCACCTGCTCGCGAGCACGTGCCTGAGCAGGCGCGAGTACTCGCGCTCAAAACCAGCCAGTTGTTAAGCCCTGTCCTAGGGGATTTACTCTCTTTGCTGACGACGTATGTCTAGGTGTGATTGCTATTGTAACAGAGCAGCCAGAAAGTCAGCTGGAGTAAAATCAGTATCTAAAGAATATTTCCAGAATTATTGTCTTTTCGTTTTCGTTTATTCAACATTACTTTAATATTTGCATGCCAGATTGACGCAAATGCGTCTGTGTATAAGGATTGGTGCAGGCCAGTTTTTGGCGTGAGTATGATGATGAGTGAGCATTCCGATTGGCAGCGAGTATGGTCAGCCAATTTAGAATTGAGACGGTTCCCTCTCGTTACCTGATAGATATGCTGGGAGTGAGTCTGGAAGAAGAAAGTCACTCGCTAGTTTTGAACTCGGACGGTCAAGTTATTAGTGCCTGTCAAAATAATGTGTAAGATGAAGAATTTCTTAGTGTTTTAGATACTGGTGAGCTAAGTCGATAGCAGTTGCTATTAATGAGTAAGGGTCGAAGAAGTTTTGAGTAAATTAATTGAAGTTATTTCAGAAAGTGATAAAGGAGAATCAGAAGAAGGCGAAGAAGGAAGTGGTGTGGAAATTTCTGACAATACTTTCGAAGGGGTTGCAGAATCAGAGGAAAATTATGGTGAGAAGTAGGAGGAGTATTTTAAGTTGTCAGTAGTGGACAGACTTGTGAAAGCTGCCACCACTAATAATAATCAAAAGGAGAACCCAGTAAATGTAAGTATGATTTCCACAAGGGCGGCAGGATTCGACTGACATGAAGTGGCGCAGGATTTGTTAGAGGAGCCTGAGACTGTAATCAGGAGAGAGTATGTAGGACAACCGATTACTGAAGTAATGATGTTTGAAAAAAAAGTTTCTTGTCTAATTGATACCGGTTCGGAAGTGTGTGCTGTATTTCAGAATTTGGTAAATGCTCTCACAAATAATAACGAAGTAGTTATAATGCCAGTGAGTGGTCTAAACATTATTGTAGCTACTGGAAAAACTAATAAAGTGGTTAAACAAGAAGTCCTATTACTCATAACTGTAAGTGGGATAGAAATAAAACAGAATTTTCTAGTTATAAATGGACTCAGTGTGGAAATGTTGGTGGGTGCCGACTGCTTGCATAAATATGAAGGATGGGTAAATTTTGGGTCCAATGATGTAATTATAAAAATAAGTGGAAAATCTGTAGTTATTCCATTCATTGAAAAGAGTCAGAGTGTATACGAAGATTCCATTCGTTGGAAAAAGACAGAGTATAAACGAAGAACAAAGTGACATTCCAATACGATACTGTAGGACGGCTACATTGATCGAAGGCTATAATGAATATGGTGAAAGAAAAGAAGTGGATCCTTCTGAGCTAGAGAGTGTCGGAATTAGGATCGAGGAGAAATTAGAGGAACTTACAGAATTAACTGAAATACAAAAGGACGATTTAAGACAAATTTTGAATAAACATTGTGAGGTATTTTCAGATCAGCCTGGATTCGTTCGAAATTACGAATGCTACTTAACCGTGAAAGAAGATGCACATTTTTTCAAAAAAACCATTCGCTGTTTCAGAAGTGCATAAGGAAGCCGTTCGAGACTTAATACAGAAAATGCTCTTTTGGGGGATAATTGAAAAGGCTGTTAGTGCATACAATAGCCCATTGGTTGCAGTACCGGCACCTAAGAAGGACGGCTCAATTAGGCTGATTTTAGACGCTAGGGCGTTGAATAAGATTGTTTTACCAGAGAGTGACAGGCCAGAAAACATTGAAGAACTATTACAGAAGTTTAAAGGGGCTAAATTTTTTACTTCTATGGATGTTACGTGTGGATACTGGAATCTACCTCTCGATAAGGAATCCAGAAAGTCTACAGCGTTCCTGTTTGAAGGACGATGTCACCAGTATAAGGTTGTGCCTTTTGGATTAAATATCAGTGTTTGTGCATTTGGCGATGAGTTATTGAGGCGAATCACTGTTTACATGGACGATGTGTTGATTTCGACCCCCACTTGGGAAGAGCACTGTTTGTTGTTAGACAATGTGTTAAATGCTATTAAAACGGGGGGGGGGGGGGGATGAAATTGAAGTTAGATAAGACGGAATTTGTCAAAAAAGAGATTAAATTCCTGGGACATATAGTAAGTGGAGAAGGAATTATGCCCGATCCAAGTAAAATAAATGCTATTAGGGACTATGCAGCACCGACCACACGTAAGGAACTAAAACGAATGTTCGGTTTGTTTGGATTTTATCGCAAAATTGTGGCAAGGCAATTATTTAATCCTCGTTTAAGGGAATTGTTGAAGAAAAATGTTCCCTGTAAGTGGACCCCTGAATGTCAAACCGCTTTTGAAAATCTTAAAGAAGCACTAGTGAACAGCCAGATTTTGAATCATCCTGACTTTACAAAACCTTTTTGTTTAGGATCAGATGCCTGTGGTTACGGTTTGGGGGTAGAATTGTTCCAGACTGAGATGGTTAGAGAAGAACAGGTCCACAAAACGATCGTATTTGCAAGTCGATCGTTACAACAAGCGGAGAAAAATTACAGCATCTACGAACTGGAAGCTTCAGCGGTTATTTTCGGCTTGCAAAAGTTTGAGCAATACCTGTTAGGACATAAAGTGTTGATTTTTACGGACCATAGTGCTATAGCGTATTTAAATACTTGTCAGCTCAAACATGGTAGACTCGGGAGGTGGTCTATGTATTTGCAACAATTTAACTATGAGATGCAGTATATAAAGGGTGCTGAAAACGTAGTGGCAGATGCGCTGTCCAGATGTGTATAGAATAAAGAGCAGCGGGCGGCTCCTGTAACGAACGGGGATAGTGATGAGATATTGATCGCAGTATATCAACTCCAGGAAGACGTACCGATTAAACGCATCTGTAAGAACCTTAGACGAGAACAAAATCAGGATGATAATCTTAAATTGGAGAAAAGTAGAATAGGTCACCGCGATTTTCCTAAGCTGGCAAAATATTTCCAAGTTTACAAAGATATTCTTTTTAGGAGGAGAAGGAACACTGACGAAGATTGGCGTATTTGTTCCCCTGAACAACACGTGAATTTTTGAATATGGGCATTACGGAGCACGTAAATGCATTGCCAAGCTAAGTGAAGTTGTAATATTTGACAACATGTGGCACAGAGTGCAGAAGAGGCTGCAAAACTGTGACTGGTGTCAAAAGGTACGAGCTAGTAATAGAATTATACAAGGACAGATGTACTCTGTGAAACCCCAAAACAAACTAGATTTAGTAGCAATAGATCTTTTCGCCCGCTACCACTTTCAATAGGAGGTTGTGAGCATGTGTTCGTACTGGTAGATGGATTTACTAAATATGTGAAATTTCATCGTTTTAAGAAGACTAACTCTAAGGTAATTGTAAGTAAACCAGAGAAAGACTATTTTCTCAACATTGGGGTGCCAAAAGCTATTTTGTCAGATAATGGTCCACAGTTTATATTTAAGCGTTTTGAAGAATGTTTTAAGTAAAAAACCATAGAGCACATCAAAATTTCGGTCCCTTTTCCCACAGGGAAACATGTGTGAAAGAATCATGAAAGAACTTAACTTTCTCTGTAGGACATACTGTCATAAGAAGCACTCAGCATGGAATAATTATTTGGGGTACTTTGAGGAAGTAATTAATAATTTGAAACACGAAGCCACAGGTTTTTCTCTAGTAGAATTAATGAGAGGAATTAGACCTAACAACATCCTATTTGATTTAGTAGAATTCCCTAAAATCACAGAATTAGCTATGGAAGAAAAGAAGAAGGTAGCTCGATCAAATATTAGAAAAAAGGCGTTGGAAAGAAAAAGGAGATATGATGCGAGGGCTAGTCCCATGAGCTTTCAGATTGGTGATCTGGTGCTAGTAAAGACTAAGGAAAAATCTAAGAAACTTACGGCTGAAACTAAAAAATTTACAGACGAGTATGTAGGACCCTTTAGAGTTATAGAGAAACCGCCTGCTAATACCTATAGACTGGAGTATGTGAAGTCACATAAACTTTCTGGATTGAGAAACATTATTGATTTAAAGAGATACATTCAGAAAGAAGTCTAAAACCGCAGTACTACACCGGCTTACTACCCTTTTCTCCGTCGTATCTTTTTCCTCTAGGACCGTGCGTCTTGCACGTTGCGGTTAGCGCACGCAGAGTGCCCAGCTGATCGGTTTAATCCTTCAATTTTCGTTTTCATAAACCGATCGCCTATCTATCTCGCTAATCTATGAGTCCTCGCTTCCCACCTTTGGGAGTGTCGTAGGCACACTTTTCTATCTATCCATTGCAATTCTTTATATTGCCACTCAGCATTACCAACGGTTACGGACCTGTTGAGTGATGTGAACATTGCAGCAACAATGCTTCCCTCTTTTTTGCCTGGCGTGAGAAAGAAGCAGAACCGCTTTCTAGCACTGTTTCTTGGCTAAATCATTAACAGCGTCCTTAGGTGGTCTTCCCACTGTTCCGCAGGCCCTTGTATGGAGCCATGACAATACCATCTAGTTACCGACTTGTTGATGGTAAAAGTGGCGACTGTGTCAACAATGCTCCTCACTCTTATCCTTGGCGTAGGTGACTCTTTGTCTTGCCACTCAGCGCTACCAACGGGTTATGGACTTGTTGAGCGATGTGAACACTGCGGCAACAATTCTTCTCCCTCCTATCCTAGGCGTAGGTGATCAGCAGAGCGGTTCTTCAACCAAACAGCACAAACTTACATTGACACATTAATTCTAATAGTGGACTAAGGTAGTGACCACACCTAACATAAAGAGAAATGAGATGATTTGAAAGTTACAGAGAGGTGGACTAGAGTGTATTTAGTACTGTCAGTAATGAATGTTTTCTTGAATATAGTGAATGTGATGTGTTGGAGAGCCACATAAGTTGGCATGAGTTAGGCTTAATGTTTTCTGTAAGGACCTGTTATATACTCCTGGAAATGGAAAAAAGAACACATTGACACCGGTGTGTCAGACCCACCATACTTGCTCCGGACACTGCGAGAGGGCTGTACAAGCAATGATCACACGCACGGCACAGCGGACACACCAGGAACCGCGGTGTTGGCCGCCGAATGGCGCTAGCTGCGCAGCATTTGTGCACCGCCGCCGTCAGTGTCAGCCAGTTTTCCGTGGCATACGGAGCTCCAGCGCAGTCTTTAACACTGGTAGCATGCCGCGACAGCGTGGACGTGAACCGTATGTGCAGTTGACGGACTTTGAGCGAGGGCGTATAGTGGGCATGCGGGAGGCCGGGTGGACGTACCGCCGAATTGCTCAACACGTGGGGCGTGAGGTCTCCACAGTACATCGATGTTGTCGCCAGTGGTCGGCGGAAGGTGCACGTGCCCGTCGACCTGGGACCGGACCGCAGCGACGCACGGATGCACGCCAAGACCGTAGGATCCTACGCAGTGCCGTAGGGGACCGCACCGCCACTTCCCAGCAAATTAGGGACACTGTTGCTCTTGGGGTATCGGCGAGGACCATTCGCAACCGTCTCCATGAAGCTGGGCTACGGTCCCGCACACCGTTAGGCCGTCTTCCGCTCACGCCCCAACATTGTGCAGCCCACCTCCAGTGGTGTCGCGACAGGCGTGAATGGAGGGACGAATGGAGACGTGTCGTCTTCAGCGATGAGAGTCGCTTCTGCCTTGGTGCCAATGATGGCCGTATGCGTGTTTGGCGCCGTGCAGGTGAGCGCCACAATCAGGACTGCATACGACCGAGGCACACAGGGCCAACACCCGGCATCATGGTGTGGGGAGCGATCTCCTACACTGGCCGTACACCACTGGTGATCGTCGAGGGGACACTGAATAGTGCACGGTACATCCAAACCGTCATCGAACCCATCGTTCTAGCATTCCTAGACCGGCAAGGGAACTTGCTGTTCCAACAGGACAATGCACGTCCGCATGTATCCTGTGCCACCCAACGTGCTCTAGAAGGTGTAAGTCAACTACCCTGGCCAGCAAGATCTCCGGATCTGTCCCCCACTGAGCATGTTTGGGACTGGATGAAGCGTCGTCTCACGCGGCCTGCACGTCCAGCACGAACGCTGGTCCAACTGAGGCGCCAGGTGGAAATGGCATGGCAAGCCGTTCCACAGGACTACATCCAGCATCTCTACGATCGTCTCCATGGGAGAATAGCAGCCTGCATTGCTGCGAAAGGTGGATATACACTGTACTAGTGCCGACATTGTGCATGCTCTGTTGCCTGTGTCTATGTGCCTGTGGTTCTGTCAGTGTGATCATGTGATGTATCTGACCCCAGGAATGTGTCAATAAAGTTTCTCCTTCCTGGGACAATGAATTCACGGTGTTCTTATTTCAATTTCCAGGAGTGTATATAAAACTGTGATCATGAGATGATGAAGAACCACAGTAACTGACTGGTGTTAGAGATACTCTGAGAGCCACAAAAGTTGGCTGGAGTTAGCTTCAGTTATGTGTAATGAAGAGCCGCAGTAATTGGCTAGTGTTTTCAGTACTTTACTATAAGGACTTCTTGTATTTTTCTTGAATAATGTGTACGAGAAGTACAGAGCCACAGAGGTGGCGTGAGTTATTTTCAAATTTCTTATACAAGGATTCTTGGCAGTATTTGTCAATAATTTATATACTTTATAAAAGGTGTGTCTAAGGTGTATTGCTAAAGCCACAGAAGCTGGCGTAAAGGATTTTCAGTCTGTTACCACAATATGTGAGGACTTTGCTGAAGGCACAGAGGATGGCAAGGATATTTTTCAGAGATTTTTATGAGGACCTTTATCTAGAATCGATGTTCTTTGTAAATAGAATTATGTAAGATGTGAGTAATATTTCAGTGATTTTATAAAATTGTTTTTCTATTTTTGTAAGATGTATATACAAGGAGATGCAGGACTGCAGGAGGTGGACTGAATGATTTTCAGTGCTCAATAATTTTGTGTTTTTTTACGTAATGTGTAATGATGTTTTTCAGAGCCGCAGATGGTGGCGGAGATAACTCTGCAGGCTATTTTATGATGTTATATTTTGTTCTTTGTGTACAATAGCTTATTTGTGTGAAGGCAAGCTGTAAATTTGGTTTTCTGAATGAGAGTTAAGAAAGAGTGTTTTTTGGGAGTCAGCAGAATTTGTAACAGTAACTTGGTTAATGATTAAAACAGATTTTGGAAAAAGATTTCAGTAGTAGTGCCAATAGTGGGTACTGTTGATTATTTGAGGGACAGTTAATGCACTTCGTACTGAGATGATTAATACTGAATTTAACTACTGTATATAACATGCTGAGTTTTGATGAACTATGAATTTATCTGAGAAAAAAGCTTTGCATATATGAGAGAAGTAAATTTAAAATGAACAATAGAATTTTCGAGAATTCTTTTATGGAGTTCTTTGTTTTTGAATTTGAGAGCAGCAGTTGCTGACTTAAGTACATATATGTGTTAGGTTAGGATGTAGATATTAAGCATGGATACTTAAACGTACTGTATTTTGCAGGTATGGGAAAAACTGTACCGAACCTGATACAAGACTGAGAGAGAACTCCAATCTGTAACTAAGAGCCGGAATTATGTAGCCCAGTGACGAGACATGATGTGACCCATATGTAAGTGTTGATTAGAAGTGATCTGAACCCATTTTATTCATCGGAGACAGCTATGAGAACTCCAATGTGTTGTCAGAGAAATGTTAGGTAAAAAGACGACCTCCATATCGAAGTGAATATATTCTGTTAGTGTTCAGGAAAGGATACTCTACACAGAACCTAAATTGTATTTTAGTACATTTTTGAATTTTGTTAAAGTGACTTAATAAAACTACTATTTTTGCTTGAAGTCAAAGTGATAGATTAAGAACTTTGTTCAGGGAATATTGTAATTTCAAGAAAAGTTAAATGTAAATATATTGCTAATTTAATTTTGAGAAAAATATGATTTTGGAGAAAGATGGAAATTTTCTGTAGATTTATTTGATTGTATGCTATTCAGTCCTAGCCTTTGATATTCGATGTAATTGTATATACTACTGTCATGAAGTTTAGACGTTTGGTTAATTGAGAAAAACAAAGTTTGATTAGCAGTTTCGAGGTACTTAAAGATTCAATTTTTGGACGCAGTAAGAACCATAAAATGTAATTAAAAGAAATTTTAAGTTTTTAGGCGGTGTGTACCGTCGCAAGTTGTTCCGAGCGAACTTTTGTTTTAGGATAACTTGTATCTAACTTCGGGGGCTGACATCTAGCGGCGTAACCGAAAGGCACATGAGCATCTGTCAATCCCTGCCGTGGGAAAGCTATTCAAGGTTTCTTACTGGACGCGTACATTCACCACCTATAAGAACCTAAATAAATTATATTAAATATTATTCAATCATTTTCAAAATCGGTACACTACCGTTTGTTATCAAATTTGAGACGGTTCCTGCTCGGTACCTGATACTTATACTGGGAGTGAGGCTGGAAGAAGAGAGTCGCTTGCTAGCTATGAACGCGGACGGTCATGTTACTAGTCCCAATCAAAATAATGTGTAAGATGAAGAATTTCTTACAGGGGAACCTCCCCATCGCACCCCCCTCAGATTTAGTAATAAGTTGGCACAGTGGATAGGCCATGAAAAACTGAACACAGATCAATCGCGAACACAGGAAGAAGTTGTGTGGAACTATGATAAAAATATGCAAAACATAGAAATTGAGTAGTCCATGTGCAAGATAGGCAACATCTAGGATAGTGTGAGCTCAGCATCGCCGTGGTCCCGTGGTTAGAGTGGACAGCTGCGGAATGAGAGGTCCTTGGTTCAAGTCTTCCTTCGAGTGAAAATTTTATTCTTTATTTTCAGATAATTATTATCTGTTCGTCTTTTGGGAGTGATTATCACATTCAAAAGAAAACCTAAATCGGCCAAGGTAGAAGAATCTTTTACCCATTCGCCAAGTGTACAAGTTAGGTGGGTCGACAACATATTCCCGTCATGTGACGCACATGCCGTCACCAGTGTCGCATGGAATATATCAGGCGTGTTTTCCTGTGGAGGAATCGGTTGACCTATGACCTTGCGATCAAATGTTTTCGGTTCCCATTGGAGAGGCACGTCCTTTCGTCTAATAATCACAAAGTTTTGCGGTGCGGTCGCAAAACACAGACACTAAACTTATTACAGTGAACAGAGACGTCAATGAACGAACGGATAGATCATAACTTTGCGAAAATATTGAAAAGTAAACTTTTCACTCGAGGGAAGACTTGAACCAAGGATCTCTCGTTCCGCAGCTGCTCACGCTAACCACGGGACCACGGCGCTCCTGAGCTCTCACTATCCTAGATGTTGCCTGTCCTGCACATGGACTACTCAGTTTGTATATTTTGCTTATTTTTTTCATAGTTCCATACAACTTCTTCCTGTTTTCTCGATTGATCTGTGTTCAGTTTTTCAAGGCCTATCCACTGCGCCAACTTATAACTAAATCTGAGGGGGGTGCGATGGGGAGGTTCCCTTGTTAGTGTTTTCGATATTGGTGAGCTAAGTCGATAGCAGTTGCTGTTGAGGACTGCTTGGCGAAATGTCAGACATTTTGACAAAATCTGTTGGACAGAAACATTGGCCTTCATAATATCTGGGTGGCATGTTGCAGTATTCAACCACTGACTATTTTTGGCGAGTAGTTTCTTTTTTAGAAATCCACAAGAAGAACCGAATGTAATAACTCAAATTAGTGGTAAAGTTAATGACTGTGGAAACATTATTTAATTCGTTTCGTGTTTGGACAAATTTCTGGCTGCAGTGCGAGTGATATACACTCCTGGAAATGGAAAAAAGAACACATTGACACCGGTGTGTCAGACCCACCATACTTGCTCCGGACACTGCGAGAGGGCTGTACAAGCAATGATCACACGCACGGCACAGCGGACACACCAGGAACCGCGGTGTTGGCCGTCGAATGGCGCTAGCTGCGCAGCATTTGTGCACCGCCGCCGTCAGTGTCAGCCAGTTTGCCGTGGCATACGGAGCTCCATCGCAGTCTTTAACACTGGTAGCATGCCGCGACAGCGTGGACGTGAACCGTATGTGCAGTTGACGGACTTTGGGCGAGGGCGTATAGTGGGCATGCGGGAGGCCGGGTGGACTTACCGCCGAATTGCTCAACACGTGGGGCGTGAGGTCTCCACAGTACATCGATGTTGTCGCCAGTGGTCGGCGGAAGGTGCACGTGCCCGTTGACCTGGGACCGGACCGCAGCGACGCACGGATGCACGCCAAGACCGTAGGATCCTACGCAGTGCCGTAGGGGACCGCACCGCCACTTCCCAGCAAATTAGGGACACTGTTGCTCCTGGGGTATCGGCGAGGACCATTCGCAACCGTCTCCATGAAGCTGGGCTACGGTCCCGCACACCGTTAGGCCGTCTTCCGCTCACGCCCCAACATCGTGCAGCCCGCCTCCAGTGGTGTCGCGACAGGCGTGACTGGAGGGACAAATGGAGACGTGTCGTCTTCAGCGATGAGAGTCGCTTCTGCCTTGGTGCCAATGATGGTCGTATGCGTGTTTGGCGCCGTGCAGGTGAGCGCCACAATCAGGACTGCATACGACCGAGGCACACAGGGCCAACACCCGGCATCATGGTGTGGGGAGCGATCTCCTACACTGGCCGTACACCACTGGTGATCTTCGAGGGGACACTGAATAGTGCACGGTACATCCAAACCGTCATCGAACCCATCGTTCTACCATTCCTAGACCGGCAAGGGAACTTGCTGTTCCAACAGGACAATGCACGTCCGCATGTATCCCGTGCCACCCAACGTGCTCTAGAAGGTGTAAGTCAACTACCCTGGCCAGCAAGATCTCCGGATCTGTCCCCCATTGAGCATGTTTGGGACTGGATGAAGCGTCGTCTCACGCGGTCTGCACGTCCAGCACGAACGCTGGTCCAACTGAGGCGCCAGGTGGAAATGGCATGGCAAGCCATTCCACAGGACTACATCCAGCATCTCTACGATCGTCTCCATGGGAGAATAGCAGCCTGCATTGCTGCGAAAGGTGGATATACACTGTACTAGTGCCGACATTGTGCATGCTCTGTTGCCTGTGTCTATGTGCCTGTGGTTCTGTCAGTGTGATCATGTGATGTATCTGACCCCAGGAATGTGTCAATAAAGTTCCCCTTCCTGGGACAATGAATTCACGGTGTTCTTATTTCAATTTCCAGGAGTGTATGTGCATGAGTTGTGAACTGGAAGAAAATAGCCAATAATTTAAATGTGGACTGAATAGTACCTTTTTTTTATTGACTATCAAGGACAAAATAAACATTTTTGTGTGAAATTTCGGATATTATTTTCCAGAAGCCAATCGATTTTCTTACTGTCCGTTAAAAAGTGGATTACAGTTTTTCTACAGAACTTACTTTCATCACTAGAGTTGCGTGGCCTCAGTAATTGTGAGACATCGAACAGACGCTGTTGTGAGGTTGGTGAATTTTAATTTGCAGCCTGCACAGTGACAACGACGTAACGAGAGAAAAAAAAAAAAACTAACCCTGCCCTGGCTCACTCTGTCGATAGCATTCCTTACTTCATGAGAATAAAGGGCTAGTTGTATTTCGCAAAACCAATATTTTTTGAATTCGTGTTGGTTATTTGTCAATAAGTCCTTTTTCCAGGTAACTCATAATGTTCGAACACAGTGTATTTTCCAAAATCCTACTGCAAGTCGACATTAGTGATATGATTCATCGGATTACTTCCATTTCCTTTCTTGGGTACTGGTGCGACTTGTGCAACTTTCCAGTCTTTAGGTACAGATCTTCCGACGAGCGGGCCGTTGTGTATGATTGCTAAGTATGGACCTATTGTATGAGTGTACTCCGAAAGGAACCTGACTGCTATACAATCTGGACCGGAGGCCCTGGCTTTATTAAGCGATTTAAGTTGCTTCGCTACACCGAGGGTATCTTCTTCTGAGTTACTCGTATTGGCAGCTGATTTTGATTCGAACTCTTGTCTTCTATGGTGAAGGAATTTCGGAAATTGGTGTTCAGTAACTCCGCTATAGTTGCACTGCCGTAGGTAACATTACCATTCCAGTCACGAAGTGAAGGTGTTGATTGTCTCTGGTCGCTGGTGTACTTGACATACGACCAGAATCTGTTTGGATTTTCCGACAAATTTCGAAACGCAGTTCAATTGTGGAAAGTATTAAAACCATCTCGCATTGAAGTTCGCTCTAAATTTCGAGCTTATGTAAAACTTCGCGAATCTTGAGGATTTCCAGGATCGTTAAATTTGTTATGCCTTTTACGTTGCTTTTGCAACAGTGTTCTGATCTGTATTGTGTAGCATGGGGTCAGTTCCGTCTCTTATTAATTTATTTGGCATAAATCTCTCCATTGCTGTTGATATTATGTCTCTGAATCTAAGCTACATGTGGTCTGTACTCTCATAATTAGTTCAGAAGGAATGGAAGCTGTCTCTTATGAAAGTGTCAAGCGAATTTTTATCTGCTTTTTTAAATAAATGCATATTTGGTTTATTTTTGGTGGGTTTGCATGTTACGAAATTCAGTCTCGTTACAACGACCTTGTGGTCACTAATCCCTGTATTGGTCATAAAGCTAACTTTTGGCTCTTCGTTATTTGTTGCTGGGAGGTCGAGTAAGTTTTCGCAACATGTAAACTTCGAGTGGGCTCCTGAACTAATTGGAAATAATTTTGGAGAATGCATTTAGTATGATTTCGGACGATTTCTAAGCCTAACACCGACTTTAACATGTATTTTCGTCAGCATATCGAGTGTAGAAAGAAGTCACCATCAAGTATAACGGTATGACTGGTGTGTCTATTTAAAATGAAATTCAAGTCAACTTAAACTATTCAGCAACTGTATCACGTGAGTCGGGAGATCGGTAAATGAACCAACTACAACCTCTACCGATGCCAACTCACAGCAACTATTTACTTCAATTTCGCGACAACATATATTACTTCTAACAGCCACAAACACGCCACTATCAGCTATATTTAACCTATCCATACAGGACACCGTTAAGTCCTTTGAAAAATTTCGGATGAACTTATCTCCGGCTTTACACATGTTTCAGTACCTGTAATGATCTGTGCTTCAGTGCTTTCTATTAGCGCCTGGAGCTCTGGCTCTTTCACACAGCTTCAACAGTTTACTACTGTAATACCTATGGTTTCCACGTCAGCCTTTGTTCCGTGTTGGACTTGCAGCCTTTGAGGCTGAAATTCTTTTTGTTCTTTCCCGTGACCCTGTAACCTAAAAATCCTCCCTGTTCATTCAACACAGCCAATTTTGCTTTTTTTTAAATTTCTTATATTTGCTCCAAATTGTTTCCATTACCGCCGTACCAATTCTTCTAATACGCCTCTTGATGCAGTACTATTGTTCCCTTGTATGGGAAATGGTACTTTCATCATGGCACAATGTCTCCAGAAAGTCTAGCCTTCCATCTACTAAAGTACTTATATGTGACGTCATCCTTTTCTTAAATATAGTGCTTACATTGAAAACAGAGTATCAGATATTTTTTTTCCATCCAGTACACCCCGATTCAGAATCGACTCACTACTAGCTTATTGGAGTTACCGTGCCATTTCCGGAATGCTACATCCATATCGCAAAGCACTTGATACTAGGTGATATGGAACTGAGTAGTACAGGTGTTAACAATAGTATTCCACTGCGAAAAATTATGATATTTTTAACCCTGTGGAAGACTGCAAACGTCGACAAACCGCGGTGTTGTATGTCAGCTCACGTTTTGAAAATAAAATCACGATTACTTAATTCAGGTCAGTGTTTTTCGAAGGAAACGTTTGGATCATGGTGGACTCATAGCGTCCTTTTGAGTGTATGTAATTATACACTGATGTGACGAAAGACATTGCATCCCTCCGAGTCCGCAGCTCGTGGTCGTGCGGTAGCGTCCTCTCTTCCCGCGACCGGGATCCCGGGTTCGATTCCCGGCGGGGCCAGGGATTTTCTCTGTCTCGTGATGACTGGGTGTTGTGTGATGTCCTTAGGTTAGTTAGGTTTAAGTATTTATAAGTTATAGGGGGCTGATGACCATAGATGTTCAGTCCCATAGTGCTCAGAGCCATAGTGCTCAGAGCCATCCCTCCGAATATCGTGTCGGACATCTTTCTACCCGGCGTAGTACAGCAGTTCAGAGTGGCATGGACTCAACAAGTCGCTGGAAGTCCCCTGCAGAAATACTGAGCCATGCTGCCTCTATAGCCCTTCATAACTGCGAAAGTGTTTCCGGTGCAGAATTTTGTGCACGAATTGATCTCCCGATTTTGTCCCATAAATGTTTGATGGGATTCAAGTAGGTAGCCAAATCATTCACTCGAATTGTCCAGAATGTTCTTCAAACCTATCTCAAACAACTGTGGTCCAGTGACACGGCGCATTGTCATCCATAAGAATTTCGTCGTTGTTTGGCGGTAAGTGGTCTCTAAGTAGCCGAAAATATCCATTTACTGTCAGTGATTTTGGACCAGAGGACACAGTCCATTTCCACGTACACACAGCTCACACCATTATAGAGCCACCACCAACTTTCACAGTGCGTTGTTGACAATTGGATACATGGCTTCGTGGGGTATGCGTCACACTCGAACCCTACCAGCGGCTCTTACCAACTAAAATTGGGACTCATCCGACCAGGCCACAGTTTTCCAGTCGCCTAGAGTCCAACTGATATGGTTACGAACCAAGGAGAGGCGCTGCAGGCGATGTCGTATCTGTTAGCAAAGGCACTGGCGTCGGCCAGCTACTACCAAAGCCCATTAACAGAACATTTCGATGCACTGTCCGAACGAATACGTTCATCGTGTGTCCCACATTGACTGCTACGATTATTGTAAGCAGTGTTGCTTCTCCCTGAGGATTGACAAACGTAAGCAGACGCTGCTGCTCTCGATCATTAAGTGAAGTCCATCGGCCACTGCATTGTCGGTGGTGAGATATAATGCCTCAAATGTGGTATTCTCGGCACATTCTTGACGTGTGGATCTCGGAATATTGAATTCCCTAACGATTTCCGAAACGGAAAGTCCCATGCGTCTAGCTCTAACTACCATTCTGCGTTCCACCTCTGTTAATTCCCGTCGTGCGGCCTTAACCACACAGGGAACTTTTTCACATGAGTCACCTGAGTAAAAATGACAGCTCCGCCAATCTATCTTGTACAGGCCATACCACCGCCATCTGTATACAGTATTTTTCTGCTAACTATACTGCAGGATACGAATGATGTAGTATTCCTATATCGCAAGGCACCTTTAAAAGATGATAAAGAACTGTGTAGTACAGGCTCGAATGCCTTAACAGTAGCATTTCATGAGGAATAAAATGGGGTGTTTTTTTCTTTTAGCCTCATGGAAGAACATTTACGATGACAAACGACGGTGTCATGTGGCAATTCTACGTTTTGAAACTAAAATCACAATTCCTTAATGCCGGTCAGATTTTTTTGAAGAATGTGTTAAGGTCATGGTGTAATCATAGCTATCATATTTAGAGCGCACATAAGTGTGATTGACACAGGAAACAAAGAATGACTGTATTTTAACGATAGTGTTTTATTGCCCACAATGAATATTAACAATGTTAAAAAAATATATCATAAAGTAGTAGCATTTCCTACAAAATCGCAGTTTTCGTTAAAATGCCCTTATTGTAGCTGAAAAAGGTCATCAACACACAGCACACTAGGAAAGGAGAGGCCCATATTTATTGCAAGCAGCAATATGTCTGCATGGAAGAAATAGCACTCTCATTTCTTCCCTGAAGCAGATTTCATACAGGCGAAAATGGTCAAAACCTCTCACAGTCGCATGGCATTCTGATACTGGTTTCAGGAAAAAACTGTGTCATTTTTCAGAATTTTTGATGGAGGGAAGATTGAATTTTGGCAGGAAGATGGGTCAATTGGGTTACCTCCACTAACCTAACCTTCCAGAAAAAATTGGCAGGAAATTCAAATTCCAGCAGGATAATGCGTCACACAACGGAAATGGTGGGAAAATAGACCAATTGGGCTACGTCCACTAACCTAATCCCCCACCCCCTAGAAAATAGCGGGAAGTTCAAACTCCAACAGGATAATGTCTCGAAAACTGTACTTGCCTTTATTATTATCTATTATCACTGACTATCATTTATTATTATTTATTATCATTTATTATTATTATAATTTATACCATGCACATGTGTTCACTACGAGGTCTGGAGTCGAACTGTGTTAGTTCATACCCCTGCCACCACAGAGCGCTGCTGTGACGTTATTCAAAATGGTGGATTTTGGCGGGGGAAAATAGGCCAACTGGGCTACCTCCACTAACCTAACCCCCAGAAAATTGGCGTGAAATTTAAATTTTGGCGGGAAAATAGGTCAATTGTGCTATGTCCACTAACCTAACCCCTACCCCCTAGAAAATGGCGACAAGTTCGAATGCCAACATGACAATGCACCACACCACTGTTATTTCTACTAAGAAAGGAAAATCGCAGGAA
This sequence comes from Schistocerca piceifrons, assembly GCF_021461385.2. NCBI lineage: Eukaryota > Metazoa > Arthropoda > Insecta > Orthoptera > Acrididae > Schistocerca > Schistocerca piceifrons. Next base: position 598,149,660 of record NC_060149.1, on the reverse strand, counting down.
AATAGCACACTTGGCCTACCTCCACTAACCTAAGTCACCCGACCGCCACCATTTGTTACGAACTGGCACCAACTTTAAATTTTTTGCCGTAAACAAAATTCAATTCCCATATGTCTACTAAGCTAACAAAATGGCGCGAAAGAACCTCAGTCACCAGACTGCCACCACCTCCTAAGGATTTGTGGGAAAAGGACGTGGACATAAGACTTTATTTAAACAATTCCATGCAGGTGTGTTCACCACAAGGTCAGGACTCCAACTGACTTAGTACATATCATCGCCACCAGAGAGTGCCGCCTTGACGTCATCCTAGATGGCGTCCGTGACGTCGATCAAGATGGCTGCACCCAGTGCATCCACGACGTAGTGTAAGATTATACACTTGGCCTACCTCCACTAACCTAACCCCCTCCCCAAGAAAAATGGCGCGAAGTTCAAATTCCAGCATGATAATGGCAGGAAAACTGGACTTGTCTTTATTATTATTTAAACAATATCATGCAGGTCTGTTCACCACTAGGTCAGGACTCCAATTGGCTTAGTTCAAATCGTCGCCAGCAGAGGAGGCTACCCCTGGTGGCGCCGCCAGCCTGCGAGCGAGCGGGCGCCTCACCCCACCTCACAGCCATCGGAAGCGGTCCGCGTGCTCCAGCACCCGCTCCGATTGTGTGGGTCCAGTGGCGTAAACATGTTTTACTCGTTCGAACCTGTCCATTCTGACGTCACAACGGTAGGTTGTCAGTTCACCACGTGTATTCGGCCCTCCCACACGTTTCGCGCCAAAATTGTTCACCCGAGAGTGGAATCTTCCCCAACATCACACAACCGCCGGTCCACCACATGGCTTGCTCGACAAAGAACGCTCTCGCTAAGTTAACTGGCACAAGATCGTCTGCTCTCTCTCTCTCTCACTCTCGCATGCGCGAGTTATAACAGGACACGCGCCGTGTATCATATATGTATCATATATGTTTCATATATGTATGAAAAACGTGTTCAACTACCTACTTTCAACTACTTTTCAAGGACCAGACCGCCACCTATTCCTAGCAACCGTCGCCGAGTGCGAAATCTACCAGTAAACAAAGCTCACTTGCGTTTTCGCTACCAACGTACGAAAATTGTTGCAAACGAAGCTCACAACCAGCACCACTAACCTAAGTCGCCAGACCGCTATCTCTTCCTAGGGGCAGGTGGTAAAAGGACTCAGCCCGCACTAGGCTGATGGAGGGAGGAAGGAGTGTACTTTATTTATTTTCGAGCAATTTATTTAGGGATGTAATACATTTACCACAGAACATACGCTCTGACATGTCCCACAGCATACAGACCTGCAAACTACTCCTACATAACTCATCTATAAGGCTCTACACACACTCTTGCTAATTGTAAACCGCCAAAAATAATGCATTGCACAGCCTACAGACATGCGAACCACTCCTAAATCTACGTCCATATAGCCAAACAACTCGTAAAATGTCAAAAATAATAATCCATCTAAACGACTCTGCTTGCTAATTGTCAGCTGTCGAAATCATACACCAGCCTTTATTTAAATAATTAGAGGCAGCACCACCACCAAGTGTATTCGCCACTGAGTCCATAGCCCAACTGACTTAGTTCATATCGATGCCGCTAGAGGACGCTGTAGTGACGCAAGTACCGTAATCTAAGATGGCGCCACCTAGTGTGTTCACCACGAGGTCTAGTACCCAGTATCAACAGCAGAGAACGCAATCGTCATTTTCGTGACGTAAACCAAGATGGTGAGGGTAAACGAATCACTCTGCCCTGCTCTGCAGGGGGGAGTAATGATTGACAGCACTCTATTTATTTTTAAAACAACTTATTTAACCATACAGTATATCTATCACACTATCACAAAACACCCACCCAGATGTGTCCCGGGCCATGTTGCACAGCCCACAGACTCGCACCCAACTCATAATTTCATTGCAGACAATAGCAAACTGCTCCTAAATAATTCTTCACACTGATGTGTAGATACGCTCATTACTCGTGAAGTATCCAAATAACGCATAGCAGAGCCTACAGATCCGCTCGCAAAATAATGCAGCAGATGTGTGCACACACCCTCCACCCCACCCGGTCCACAGGATCGCGAAGTCACGCATCCGTCAGATGTCAGACTGCGCAAAGCCCCTGCTTGGCTTGCGCAAGCATGAGTTGGTGGCACCCCTTTCATACGTAACACAAGAGAAATTCCTATCCGCTAGATACCAATGACCACGCGATCGCACACTCAGCCGATGGAACCGTCAACTGTCAAACCATGCACAGGCCCCCCGCCCCCGTCCCACGAGCGGACCCATCTCATTCATACTTCATTTCTCCGAAATTCCTATCCAAATACGTCTTCACCTAGACGCCTATCGGAAGGGGGAGACGACGTATTTACAGAGCGCAAACGCTACAATCTCATTCGCGACCATTTGCGGTCGACGCGCCTGTGAGCCGTCAAAGCAAACACAGACGTCTGTCCAGGACCGCGATCCATGACAACCCCAAACCGCGGCCGCCGAACGCAGGTGAAAGTCTGCTCTATGCGGTCAGCGTTATATCAACGTAGCATAATTCCAAAGCACAGCCTCCATATGCTAGACACATCATAGCAGCACATGTCTTTACCACTTATGACACAATAGCACACTGCGCATTGCTCCTGCCACGACATTACACAGCCTTTTGACTAAACATAACTACACATCCCTGCTCTCGCCTCGTAGCTTGACTAGCCATCTAAAACCTTCTCAATATTATTCTTAGTTTACAACGTTTTTTATTTATTTTTTATTTTTGAAAATAAGATCTAATTTACTTCCACCACTGCATCTAACCTCATACCCTTCCCACCCTCAACATATGCAAACGTCCTCAACCCTATCTTGACGCTCATATATCACCCCACAAACCATGTCCATCAATCAATCTACCAATCTCATTCCCTCTTTTCGTATTACAGACGTCACTTCTGTCTAAACACCAATCATCTCATCTTTCTCGCACTTTCAACAGTAAAACTAATTTTACACACATCCCTAAATACTAAACGCAATTAAAGTCCCAAACTTTTATACAGACCATCAAACACGTACCACACTCACAACAATATTCAAAGCCTGGAGCATATTTACCACGTGCAACATGAATTAAATATTATTACCATTGCCGCAACATTCTGCCAGCGCTCAATTTAGACCTAATTTCCGCTCTTAACTGTTGTCACTAGTGGTCGAATATCACTATCTATAGATCGCATAAATTTCCACATAAGAAAATCTTGTGCAATTATCTATGTCCTCAAGCTACACCCCCCTCATGATAGCATACAAACTCGTCTTCTCTAGTCATTATGCTACGTAAGCAAAACAACTTTTATCAGCCACATGTCTCAATTGCTATCCCCGATAATGAATACCTGACCAGCATGTGTAATGCCCGTGAAGACATCATCGACATGGGCTTGTGTTCTGTAAACATCATCACAATTGATTGAACAACAAGGAAAACGCGAATTCGCTCGTCCTCGATGTTCTAATGCCTCACTCCTTCCATCATGCATTACACTTCATCCATTCAACATACACATTCATTCGCGCCGCCGTTCAGAGACTCCTATTTCCAAACACATAACATCGATCAAGAACTATCACTTGCTCTTATCTAATAACTCATCTATCAGGTGTGGGAACAAGGTCACCCTTTTCTTTCTTTCTTTCTTTCTTTCTTTCAACAGACGCCATTTTCAACAGCAGACAGCTATTTTTACATTGATAGCTAAATTGCGCCATCAACTTAACATCACCAATTGCCATACATATCTTCAAATACCTAATCATTCTTACTCAATTACACAGCGTTCCCGCTGAGGACATGAGCTTCAATATTACAGTTTTTAATCCAATAACCACCAAAACAACTACTAAATGCTCAAACTATATTTCATGTATAACGCTCACAACTCGTCGAGAAGAAAAATTCAATCAGTGAAGACTCTTTTCATATAGAAATCGCTTACGAACTACCATCAAATCCAACTATCACATATCCCATTGCACCTTACAAAGCGAGCGGCCGATCGCCGGCGGCGGCATGTCAAAGCCACATATCTGTTCATCTAAATATCCGTCCACTCACCCTCAGGACCATCATGCTGAAGTGGACTATCTCTATACCTGCTCTCCAGCAATTGTCTAACGACATACAGTGTACAAATGGATTCCTGAATAGCCCAGATCTCTTTGTTCCTCTGCATCTCCAACGGGACATGTAAACTGTGTCTTCCCCAGCCAGCGAACCCGGTGTCATTCACGCTTCGCTAACAATTTTTCCACTCACAAATCTTAAACACTCGCATAGATAAAAGTCTATCCACTCCTGCCAAAATTCACTTAATAATAAAAAAGCATTCTCCCTGTCTAAGCATAGATGAGTATGCATTTAGAACAAACAGACAAACATAATTCCAAGCAAAGTCATACAGAAGATAAAAAAAGTCCTCAATTTCCGTTACCCAACATCTTTGTAGCTGTCCTAATGATACAGTCGTAGATTAATCGCGTCATCCACTCGCTTATTCCTTCGACACATGCTTTCACAGAACTTGTTCAACTTACAGAATTTTTCTGGTAAGAGTTCTCCATAGTTTTTTTCTCACTGCTTTTTATTCTACCTCTTCATTACGTAACTTTTATATTTCCCTAATCTCATCGTCATGCAGTAGCCTGACATGTAGATGCTCTCAATTTATTGTTTAGTCATCTTCCACAGTTCACATTTGACTGCCGTATAATGCTGCCCACCTGTTGTATCGGCTCCTGACGCCTAATTCCTTGCCACAAATGGAGGCCATGTACTCACACAGCACACACAGGCTTCGCCGCGGATACAGCGTGGGCAACAACCGTAATGCAGACCAATTGCTTCCATAGCGTACGCAAGCTCCCAACAGGAGTGGCGCCATGGGCGGGTCATGCCACTAGCCACCAGCACATCCCATGCCGTCACATCCGCTAACCGACGTTTCAACTGGGAGCTCATCACACCTTTGGTCTTCTGTGTGTCAGCGTCAAGATCAAGAGCTGTACGCATCATCAGAAGCTAAAACGAACTTTTGAAAACGTTATTTGGTTTTCTCTCTGGTGACCGTATGGTGTTACGTACACTGAGGTAACAAAAGTCATGGGATAGCGATATGCACATACACAGATGGAGAGATGGCGGTAGTATCACGTACACAAGGTGTAAAAGTGCAGTTTATTAGCGGAGTTGTCATTTTGTACTCAAGTGATTCATAGGAAAAGGTTTCCGACGTGATTATGGCCGGACAACGGGAATTAACAGACGCTGTACGCAGAATAGTAGTTGGAGCTAGAAGCATGGGACATCCTATTTCGGAAATAGTTAGGGAACTCAATATACCGAGATCCACATGTCAGGAGTGTACCGATAATACCACATTTCAGGCATTACCTCTTATCACACACAACGCAGTGGCCATTGGCCTCCACTTAACAACCGAAAGTAGAGGTGTTTACGTAGAATTGCCAGAATTAACAGACAAGCGACACTACGTATCCGTTAGGAAACTGCGGCGAAATTTGCCATTAAGGGCTATGGCAGCAGACGACCGACGCGAATGCCTTTGTGAACAGAACGATATCGTCTGCAGTGACTCTCTTGGGCTCGTGACGATATCGGTTGGACCCTACACGACCGGAAAACCGTGGCCGGGTCAGGTGAGTCCCAATACCAGTTGGTAAGAGCTGATTGTAGGGTTCAAGTATGGTGCAGACTCCACGAAGCCATGGACCCTAATTGTCCACAAGGCACTGTGGAAGCTAGTGGTGGCTCCATAATGGTGTTTACATGGAAGGGACAGGGCCCTCTGGTCAAACTGAATTGATAGTTGACAGGACAACACTTATGTACGGCTATAGAGGCAGCATAGCTCAATATTTCTGCAGGGAACTTCCAACGACTTCCTGAGTCTATGTCATGTCATGTTGCAAGGTATGTGCTAAGGTCTGATCAGGGTAGCTCCAGAAAATAGTCGGTAGTTGCCAACTGCAAGGTGGAACGAGTATAATATCTTTGAGTAGGAGGTTCTTTGATGGTTAAGAGAGCCGGGCGCGCGCAGTAAAAAACCGAGAGTCGAAGGTAGGTGCCTGGAGGAAGCAGACATGTGCAGACAGCTTTAAGGGAGGAGTTGCAGGTAGGTGCCCGGAGGAAGCAGACGTGTGGTGACAGCGTTTAGGTAGGTCAGTGCCCCTTACAAAACTTTAGCACGTAAATGAGAGAAGATATATAACCATTTCAAATTGGTTTTTGTTAGATAATGTTCAGAGTTAGGATTTGTATGTCCAACGTTTGACGCAGTAAGCGTTTTGTAAAATTTTTTGTAAGAGTGATTCGTACTACGAAAATGTTTGAAATGGTAGGTTTTGTGTATGACTTAAAATTTTAACAATGTGTAAACTGAGATCAACATTGTGTTTAAATCTAACAGCCTGAATCATAATCCACATCCTTCACTTTTATTGAATATGAAAATGAGCAGTAAACTACAGTTACCCACCAATGAAAGAACCAAGTAAACATCAGGGCCAAAAGTTAATTTTCCAGTACCATCTTACTTCCATTGCACAAACGGCATTATTCTCTTAAACTTGATTGCTGAGTCGAATACATGTTGCATTTCTGGCAAAATTGAGGAGTACAAGAAACAAGTTCACAGACGCAGTCAGATGCAGGTTTGCTGAATAATTAATTGAGAACAATCTTATCACTGATACTTTCACAGAATAAAAGGATACAATTTTGGTTAGATACTTTCAATATTCCTGCACATATTAGGACGTATCCCATGACTTTCGTCATCTGGTGGTCCACTTAACCCCCCCCCCCCCCAACCCATTCCCATCACCCCAGCCCCTCTGACAAAGGTCAGGTGACATATGTATAAAATGGCGGGAATCCAGGTTTTTGCAGGAAATTAAAAAAAAATAGCTCAATTGCGCTAGCGTGTTTCTTGTGGAAGGAGGGTGTTTGGCCCAAGTATGAATTGGGGGGAAATTCAAAATGGAGTATTGTAATGCTTGCTGACTTGTAATACTGGCAGCGGCTCTATGATGTCACAGTCTGAGACTTTGGATACGAGCACCAGCCTAATTATCACGTCATAATGCAAGATGTTTAACCAGGAATATAAGATGGTGACCAGGGCATATTGACCAAGACTTGAGATACTGGCACTGGCTGTATGATGTCACAATCCAGCTCAGACCTGTTGGATTATTTACAACAGTGTGGAATTCTCACCTAGATTTGAGATACTGACTCAGTCCTACTACAAGCTACTATTATTCACTGAGAGGTGTATGATCACTGCATTCTCTTAAGTTGGAATGTGTCCTTATTTAAGCAATCACCGGTGAGGACTCCCTGCCCCCACGCCTCCTCGCTGATGCTGTCGCCTCCGCTGCCGTCCCCGCGGTCAGCGGACATCGCGCCGCCTGCGGGAGCACAGCCAGTCCGGCCCACAACCACTGGACACAGCGCCTCAATACACTGGGGCAGCTGCACCGCTTCGGCTGAATGAATGGTTCGCACCATTACCGCAGCCCTGCTGTGGCATTACCGTTGCGCAGCCAGTCACAGAAGAGTTGTCACCCGCCTGAGGACAGTCAGGAAACTCTACAACTGACATGGCGCATGACGTTACACTGATGGCGTCGTTCTTAACACCACGCCACTGGCCGTGCACGTTGGTCACCAGCCCCTACCACGTGAAGCTACCCCGCGCTCTAGCTGTGGCGTAACGTCATTCCACTCGCATTGACGACCACTGCTATGTTCTAGAGACACCCCCACTATACTGCGCAGATCAGGCCGCTTGAGCAACCTGACAAGTATTCATGTGATTGGAAAGTCTGACGTGTTGTAATCTGTCAGCTCGACTTAGGTTTCGAGACAGAGGATATTCATATAAACCTGCTAGGTATTGCCACATACTTGCACCATGCAGTCTGTTTTTAGGCAGTAACTAGCTTGCTATATATGTAGTCGATATGATTTTCTCTTCCGCAATACTCAATCAACAGGAATTTCAGCGCTATTTGTAGCAGACCTATACAGAAATTTTACTTCTCTGGAATCCAAACAAATATTCCACATCACTGACAAATTCTAGCGACAGCGCAGCAAGAAAATTCGTCCTGAACACTGAAATGTGCTGATCAAAGACTATATTGATTCAAAGCTAGTAGAACTCAGTCAGCGAATAAAGAAGCTTGGAGATGGAAATCGTACATTAATAGCATTTCTGTTAGACCCTCATCCACCTAAAATGTCATTGAAGTCATGTAACTGGTGCAGAGTGACCAGTTTAGTCATTGATCCCACACGGACTTATGGTAACATGTCATTTCAATACATGCACAGAATTTTCTTTCCTAGCAAAGATCCAACACTGCATTGCGAAATAAATATATATACAATCGAAAAGTAATGATTTCAGTTTTCAATGAGCGATCGGCGGGTTAAAATGACCGTAATGAAACCTCAGGCTCCACCTAACAGTCAACATCAGGTAAGCATCATCAGTGTTCTTGTGTATATTAACAGGCATAGTGTACTGTGGGTCTGTGACTTAACTCGTTTTATTCCTCCATTTTCAGACGATGTTATGGAGTATCCTCTAACGAAAACGTCTCAGAAGGAGCACATATTCATTTTCAGTACGCATTTCATCCTAAGTTCAAGTCGCTGTACACCTCTTAACGTTGGAGTGCTGTTTCATCATGAATTTAGTCCCTCAACGATTTTCGAAAATCCATGTTATTGTGGCAAAATACAAGACTTGAAGCGCTCAACAAAAGTATCAAGGAGGCAAATACTTATCCTCAAAACATTCTGAGGTTAATCAACGAATTAACTGCAAGGGTTTATCTAATTATAAAGAAGATAAGCAAGTTAACTGCACAGCTGAAAAGAAAACAAATGGAATTGTTTATAAGCGGAACACTGTTCCCAGGTCTGCTTAGTATATAACAACACACCGACAAAACATAAAGTTATTGAAGCACGTAAGGCTATTCAAGAGAAAATTCAATTGCTGATGTTTGGACGTTTGGGAAGGGATCAATCACTCAAAGACACAATTAGGACTGTAACAGAAAATCTTGAGTGGTTTTTTACAGTTAAAGAAAAGGGAGAAGAAGAAGATGCTATTGATGATTTCATTAAACATTACAGCGACAGTTGCATAGACAGAACTTATGGTGTAGGCAGGGAAAACTATATGTGCTGGGTACCCAACCTATAAGTTTAACCAAGAATGCAATATAGATTGGAGCCAAAGAATTCGAAATAACTTCAGATTTACTGAATCAAATATTTTTAAAACTTCAAAACTAGACCGCTATTCACCAAAAGATGTTGAAAATTATGCTCAGATATTACATATGATGGAGGTATATTAAAAAACCAGTGAAGTAGGGGTGAAATGTACTAACAGCTTGAAATACAAAACCATTATTAAATATTCGTTAGCAGACATTCCTGGCATTGCAATTATGCACATTCAGATTAAGAATGTTAGCAACAGCTAGCCAAAATACATCCATTACGACGACCCCAAAGAAATAGTTGAATGATTATGCTTGCTCGCAGCATCGCCTGCAGCTGGAAATACAGCACATTCGAATGGAATTATTTCATTAATTTCCGAGGTTAGAGTAAGAGATATCGTTGAATAATAATCATGGAGAAAATTGTTCAAGAACTTCATAAACTGGCATGCAGGAATTTCCCGTGTAGACAGGTTTTAAGTCGAGTTTTGAAGGACTTATGGCAGGCAGATCTTGTAGGTATGAGACAATATTAATGGGAGAGTAATGGTTTTAAATAATTGCAGTTGCCATTGATACATACTCGTAATTTTCTTCCGTTCTACTGTAAAAACAAAGACAGAGAAGGCTATTGCACGTGTGTTTGAAGAATTGTTAGAGACAGGAACCAACTGCACTCCACACAATCTACAAACAGATCATGGTTGTGAGTTCTATAATATGTGTTTCAAGATGATAATGGAAGGTATGGAATACACCCATACTCGACGTTATTTCAGATAAAACCATGTGTTGTGGAGTGTTTTAACTGAACTATGAAAGGAAAAATGTGGATGCATTTTAACCTTTGTAGTTCTCCCCAGTGGGCTGATACCCTCCCACAAATCATCAACATGTGTAACTGATCTGTCCACTGGGCAAAACAAGCCAAGTCAACTGGTGTAGGTGATAATGAGATTCTAAATAATGTTCACAGTCGTATTAAAATGGTAGGTCCACTCAAACAGAAATTTAATATAGGTGGTTTCCTATGTATTTCAAAACACAAGACAATATTTAAGAAATCAAACCTCCCAAAATGGACAATCGTGATATGTACAGTTTCCAAGGAGCAACATATAAATCCAAGAACTTACTTCTTAAAAGACAGCTGCAGTAGTGAAACTGTTGGTAGTTTTTACACAAAAGAATTAGAGGAGCAGTGAGCCAGACGTCTTCCTCGTAGAATGTGTCGTAAGGCATCAGGAGAAAAATGCTCTTGCTAAATGGTTAGGATTCCCTTTAGTGCATAGCAGTTGGGTGGATGATACCAATTTGCTATACAACAAGGAAAAAAAACCTCAGACAGCATAGTAGCATAACATGCATGATAGGAAACATATCAGCATAGGTAGTGGTATCTTTGATAATCCGCCAGTTGAGCTTCATATCCCTACATATAACTTCTGTGAACCTGGAGCTAAGCTTGCCCAATAACTTGTACATGGTGACAAACGGATCAGTCTTTTAGGCAAGGTCCGCAGAGTTTATGACATAAACTAAATGACAAATATGGATCTACATGGATGTCATGCTGCATATAGAATATTAACTGACAAAGTCCAGGAAATATGTTTGAGAAGCGATATAGTTAATGGTCAGTGTATTGCCCCACTTTTCGTAGATAAAGCAATGCATACAAAACTTAATTTGAGTATGGGGTTAAATTTCAGTCAGGTTATGAAAGCCGCACACTCCCCGCTGAAGAACAAGAAGAATGAGAAGAAGGGTAAATTGGGGTGTTCGAAAAACGTATTCAGTTATCGTTGGCTGTAGCTAAAAGAACCTCAAAACGAAAGCTGGTTAAAACACCGAGATTCCTACCACTACCAAGCACGTCATTTGAATTTCTTCCATTCTTAATTCCTGCCTTGCGTGAGGTCAAAAATCGGTAGTTGGCTCCCTGGCCAGTGGTGTGGAAGCTATGGCCAGAACAGTGAAAAACGTGGAAAACGCACAACAGCAACTTGACCGAGACAAAAGGTATAATACATTTATCGAATCTGTGACTATTGGGAATGGACTACACGATCCGAATATACAAATTAAAATGGTGCAGTCCGGGTGAGTTTTGAACTCACGACTCTACATGCAATAGTTTAGTATCATAGCCACTACACCAAATTGCTACTCAGTTTCTTTGGTGACAATATAATGAATATGAATTCTAAATTTAGATGCTATGGAAGGTCTTGGAACTCAGTGGCCTTTTACATGTTGGCCACATTCTTTTGAATGTTCTGTAGAGTTCCAAAATGCTGTTTTAAGACTTTTTCAATTTTGGGAAAAGAAAAAATGTCGCAAGGGCTCAGGTTAGGTGAATAGGGGGCTGTGAAAAAATAGGAATGATTTTTATGGTCAAAAATTCTGTGAGGGAAGTGGCCATGTGACATGGAGTGCTTTCACGATGCAGTGTCCACTTAAACACTTGCTTGACAGTTTGTCCTTACAAGACGGTTGTTGATGTTGAAGGTCTCCCTGGGCGTGGTTCATCTTCAACATGTTCTCGGCCTTCCAAAAACGAGTTCTGCCAGCGAAACATTTATGTTGTTACTAAAGGTCTGTTTCAACCTCTCACCGGTCACACTAGCGGGTTCCCCAAGTTTAACACAAAACTTAATGTCATATTGTAGTTCTAAATTCAATTGTTCCATTTTCGTAACACACAACAAAAATACAACTTCACTGATGGCGCTCTCAGAAATAACGTAATGGCTGTACAGAGTTGAAACTAGAACTGAACATCTGGAAGGAACGAACACACTGGTCTACACAAGCAGAGCAACACAGCGTTGCCAGATCGCTCGCAGTGTTGTCAATCTCATTACTTTTCTCACACACCTCATATGCATATACCTGTACGAAATGAATCCTGCCTACTCCTACCCTGTGCCAGGGAATTCGAGGGATGCTATGTTGAAAAGACACATTTCAGCATTGGACTCGTGGCTGATGTTGACATGCTGTTGTTTTTCGAACGTGGGATTTGTGGCGGACTTTGTCAATGTGTCCATAGGCACCCCAAGGCAAACAACAGGTGAATACATGTATGTAGATTTAAGCAACTCATATTGGGAAGCCATGCAACAATCTCTACTTGTTGAAGAGTATTGGTGGCTATCTCATAAGGAATGCACCAGATTGGGTAAAAAGATCAAAATATGCAGGCAGATTCTGAAACGGAGTACATTTTAGAGTTGGATTTAATGTAGCCTATAAGTTTACGTGACACACACAGTGATTTGCCACTGTGGCAAAAGCGCCAAGTTCCAGAAAATGAGGAAAATCGTCCCCACCCCAAGCTGATGACAACGCTGGAGCGTAAAACCAGGTATTCACAGTAATCTCCATCAATGTCTCAAGTTGAGGTTGCAACTGAGTAGAGTCTTCCACGCTATTTCCTTCAAGCAGCCTCTCTGGCTGAAGGAACACATTGATTTAAATACCGAAAAGAGTGCTCTCACGACGTGCGCAGTTGAGAAAGACTTTACAAACATATGAACAATGCAGTTTTCAGAAAAACCATACAAAATGCCAGAGGACACTGTGAAATTCACTTAGTTACCAGTTGAAAGGGATGTTTTGGCTCAGAAGATTATATTGCCAGGCCAAATTTTAAATGAGCCACAATCTTCAACAAAGATTTCGTTGCTCTGGTGCTGACTAACGTTTCGGTAGATTTCACAAAACCTGTTTATGACGATATTGGACCTGTTGAAATTCCATGTTTATCAGTTCCCGTTCACTTTAGTGAAAACTCACATTGAAAACCCAAAGCTACTTTATATGCATACTGACAGCTTCTTCTGTGGGTTGAAGTGTCGTGATCCGTATGAAGTAATGAAGCGCTGTCATAGTGCATTTGATGTGTCCGGTTATGGGCCAGTAACAGAGGCCAATGGTGGAAAAACCTTTTTGTTGAAAATACCTTATTCTTATTTTTTTAGGGTGGGAAATCCAAATATGATACTTAAAAAACTGTATCACCCACCATTTCTTCACATTTTACAGTTAAATTTATTAAATTAAGCTATTTTTTAAAGAACTGAACAACTTTTACATAGAATGAGATTTTCACTCTGCAGCGGAGTGTGCGCTGATATGAAACTTCCTGGCAGATTAAAACTGTGTGCCCGACCGAGACTCGAACTCGGGATCTTTGCCTTTCGCGGGCAAGTGCTCTACCATTTGAGCTACCGATGCACGACTCACACCCTGTCTCACAGCTTTACTTCTGCCAGTATCTCGTCTCCTACCTTCCAAACTTTACAGAAGCTCTCCTGCGAACCTTGCAGAACTAGCACCCCTGAAAGAAAGGATATCAAGGTTCGCAGGAGAGGTTCTGTAAAGTTTGGAAGGTAGAAGACGAGATACTGGCAGAAGTAAAGCTGTGAGACCGGGCGTGAGTCGTGCTTCGGTAGCTCAGGGGGTCTGTGACCGATGTCGCCTTCCTTCCATCAGCTCGGGGCATGGCACTCACTGCCATGGGGACACGCATCATTAATGTCCACGCTCCCTCAGGCACCGACCGACGGCATGAAAGAGCCCAGTTTTATTCCGAGGAAATCGCTCCCCTGTTTTTAGGGCGCTATGACCATTGCCTTCTAGGAGGTGATTTTAATTGCGTTCTGCACCCTAAAGATCAGATTCCCCACTATACTACATGGCAGGAGCTACGTATGGTGGTGCGTGACCTCCTGCTTCACGATACCTGGGAAGTTCAACACGACGACCTTTCTGGCCATACCTTTCTTACAAGTCATTCCGCAAGCCGACTAGACAGGATATATGTCTCACAAACTCTTAGATCTGCGATACGGGGCGCCGAACGATGGCCGCTGGCGTTTTCCGACCATTGCGCTTACATCTGTACGGTCCTCCTTCCGCCACAATCAGTATGGCGCAGCCGTGCGCCATGGAAACTCAATACCTCACACTTGCATGACCCGGCGTGTCGCCAACAAGTCACTGAAACGTGGACAGCCTGCGAACGACGCCTTCCCCGCCACCACTCGACATTGACATGGTGGTTGGACTGTGCCAAGCCGGCGATCCGGAGGACACTGATGAGATACGGGAAGGACATGAACGACTGGCATCACACCACTGTTGACTTCTATTACGCGACTCTCCGAGATCTGGATGCTCAACCGCCAACCCCGGACAACCAGTTGGAACGGCAAAGAACTAAGGCGAAGATAATTGCGCTGGCTCGCCGGAAACTGCAAGGGGTCGTGATACGGACGCGGTGCCACTATCACGCTGATTTAGAAATTCCATCCATGCATGATATAGTGTCCGACAAATGAAGGCGTCGTCGGCAGATCATCAGCACTCTGACCACGCCTCATGGAACGCAGGTGACCACTCAGAATGACATCGTCCACGCATTCGTCGAGCACTACCGTCGTACTTATAGTGATAAAGACGCTGAAACTGCAGCAGACGACTCCATTTTGCATTACGTCACGCGCACCCTCCCCCACACGGAGGCGGATGCTTTGACAGTGCCGGTCACGCTAGACGAAGTCAACCACGCCATCGCCAAGGGTGCAGTCAACAGATCGCCCGGCTTTGACGGCTTACCGATTGAGTTTTACCGTACCTTTCGGGACCTCATGGCACCACGGTGGACGACTATGTACCAAGAACTGATGACATCTGACCAAGCAATCCCACCCGACTTTGCTGAGGGCATCTTTATACCGGTCCACAAACCAGCCCGAGGTTCGATGGTCACGAGTTACAGACCGCTCACCCTACTCAATGCCGATTACAAGTTTTTCTTGCGCTTACTGGCAATGTGGCTCCCAACTACACTCCCTCATATCCTCTCGCCAGAGCAAACGACGCCTGGCGGACAGGTTAACATACAGACTGCCACAGGGGAATGCCGCGACTTAATTGCGATGGCGGCGGCCTGCAGACTCCGGGCAGCGGTCGTCGCTATAGACTTAGACAGCGCCTTCGTTAAAGTGCGTCATCGTTTCCTGTTTTCGGTGGCAGCCCGAATGGGCATCCCCCCTCCGTTTCTCGATGTCATCCGGCGTCTTTACGACAGTGCCAGTTCACGTGACCAAGTCAATGGACGTTTAGAAGGGCCGGTACCTATCTGCCGTTCGATACGGCAGGGGTGCCCCCTCTCTACCCTCCTGTATGCCATTGCCCTTGAGCCCCTTATTGGTGGCTTGACGACCAAGCTCTCTGGCCTCACCCTGCGCCAACACACTTTTCGCTGTCGGGCATATGCTGATGACCTCCTCCTCCTCATTCGCTCCGGCTCTGAGATTCGGGAAGTCCTCGAATTGATTACCCGTTATGGGGCTGTCGCTGGCAGTGCCATGAATGTCGCCAAATCTTCTGTAATGCACATTGGACGAGGCCTCCAGGAAGGTGAAGTTGCACCCCTGCCGCTTGTGCGGACTTTCCGGTACCTGGGCATTACCTTTACCCCCACGGTAACACGCACAGCGGCAACGAATTTCCGTCGCCTGTTACACGTCATCCGCAACGACGTCCGCCAGAACCTCTTGCGCCGCCAGGACACACTTCAACGGGTTGAGTTTATTAATCTTTATGTGGCATCAAAATTGGTTCACATCGCGCAAGTTCTCCCTCTGTCTGGCGTGAGGTCAGTCGCTTGACGGCGCGTTTCGGCGCGGGCCCGCCCGTTGCCGGCGCGCCGTAAGGCACGGAGGCTCGCACTGGGGCGTATCGCTTTCCAGTCGGGCGTGCCGCGGCAGTCCTCACTCGGGGAAGTGAAGCGTCTCTTACAGCCTCTCCTTCCCAAGTGGCTCTTTCCGCCTTCCCGTGGTGCCAGACGTCAAGCTCGGCATTCTGCCTTGCGTCAAAAGGGAGAGCTGCGACCCAACCCGATGCGAAAGCGAAGGGTGCGTGGCACAGGGGGAGCTGTGTCGAGGGACCGAACACCAGTCCCTTTTCTGTTCGCAGGGCACAGACCAGCAGGTGCTCTGCATGCCGGCGACCTCGTTTGTCGGCGTGGGATCGCGGCGCGAGTCGGCAAGGGTGCTTCGCCGCGCCCCTGGGTAACCGGGGCGTGTTCTGCCAAACCCAGGAGGTGGTGACATCGCCTGGGCTAGGTTAGATGGGCCCAGACCGCCGAACGACTGGGAGACCGACCCACCACCTGAGTAGGAGTGGGTCCCTGGCCTTCTGGTGGAAACTCGGGCTAGTAGGCGGCGAAGGGCGAGGGGTGCATCCGCCTCTCCGGAGTGCAGGGTGCACTTGCCGAGGAGCGTCGAGTGAAATCGTCGACGACGAGGCCTTCGACGGGGACCAGTGCGCTGGCAACGGCGCGCTGAACCCTGCAGCTCTGGAGTGCGCTTGACCTAGGGGCGAGGTCGGTGGGCGAGCTGCAAGAGTCCCCCCCCATGCCAGAGGAGCCGGTCCGGGGCAAGAGACGGGCTCCCAACCCCTTTTTTCGCTTGTCAACAACATGGCTGAGACAGAGACAAGCGATTCATGCGCGCCTTCGAGGGCTTCTTTGCTTACTGTTCCCTCCCCATCAGGGGGCACGGGGCAGATCGAGGAAAGCATTAGTGAGAGGCATGCCAGGATTACACAATACCTGGAAGCCAATGTAAAAAATGGAAAGATAAGCCAGGCTGCGATCATGACCCTAAAAAATGAACTCGCCTCCTGGGCTATCGCCCATGCGAAGCTCGAGGGGCGAGTTGAAGAATTACAGAAGGAAAACGAAAGGCTGCGCAAGCAGCCAACAAAATCATGGGCTAATGTAGTCGCTCAAACGGCACCTAAGAGCCAGTCCACAAGAGATACCATAGTAAAAGTGTCACAAAGACCGGATACTGCTGTCTTTTTGAGACCACTGCCCGGTCAAGACACTAAGAAAGTACAGGAAATTTTTACAACAACGATCAATCCTGCTAAAGATAAAATAAAAATAAATAAAGTAAAAGCTACAAAGAATGTGGTAATAGTCGATGTGGCAACGGAGGATGACCGGAATAAGATACTAAACAACCAGAAACTATGTAAAGCAGTAAAATGTGAGCCACCAAGAAAGAGAAATCCTCTTGTTATTATGTATGACATACCAGTAACATTTGATAATAATGAACTCCAGGAAACAATACGAAATCAGAATTTTGATGATATGAGTACTGATGAATTTAAAAACGAATTCAAACTTAAATTTAAAACGGGGCCAAGAGACAAAGACGTTGTACATCATGTAGCAGAAGTCTCTGGCCAAATGTGGAAGAGATTAACCTCAATGGGTAGAATCTACATTGGCTTTCACGCCATCAATGTGCGGGACTTTTTGGTGGTACCTCGCTGCCATAATTGCGGCGATCTTGACCATGTGCATAAATATTGTGAAAGGAAGTCGGCTTGCTCCAGGTGTGGAGAAGAAAATCACATTAGAAAAAACTGCACAAAATCTGCAATATGCATCCCCTGCATGAGAAGAGGTAAAAAGACCTGTAATGCCTCTGGTCGCAACTGCCCAACGTACAGGATGCTGGAGCAGAGGCTAATATCAAGAACCGACTATGGCTGAGTCAACTACGGCACCCAGGATGCCTAAAAGAAAATCCCCATGCAAGAGGAGAAGGGACGCGGCAAGAGCAGCCCAGTTCAAACAGTTCCTTGCAACACTTGCAGAAGGAAGAGATGGTAGGAAGAGAATGAAGGATGCGTGTGTCCAAACGGATCCACAAGAACAAGCGGCAGCTCCCTCTCCCTACTGCTGGGGATCACGAACGCCAGGAAATCAGGCAACTCAAGTCAGGCGTCCTGTAGCGGTGGGCCGACCAGCATTCGTTCAGGGGAGTCCTGTACTGGAATTGCCGGTGCAGGTCAACACAATTACAAGTTCAAATACACAAATAACCAACAACACCAACGCTAGTACTGATTCGAGACAACCAACAGCTGTGAGAACAGTGGTTGATCCGATCAGAATATACCCTAATCTTGAACATTCTTTACAATTATCCCGCCTGGAGGAGCCGGCTGTCCTGACCACTGCACTGCGACATCTAGTGCGGGTAGGACATAGGTACGGGCGTAAGGTCACCTTCTCGGTCATGGAGGCTGTTGATAGGGTACAACTAAAGACTATGAATCTCCCCACCGACTTTGGCGCCCTGCGTGACCTAGTAAAGAAGGTGTTTGAGAGAAGGAATGAGACCTTCAACTTAGATGAAATATACAGTCAGTCTGTCCTATCCAATGGGAGAATAGCCTACGACTGGACGAAAACCTTCCCAGCATCATATGTACACACATATTTCCCATAATTACAGAAATACAGATAGGGCAGCTAAATGCACATAATAGTAGGCTGGTCATGCAGGAGCTTCGAAGAGTGGTGGAGGAGAGGAGCCTTGATGTGCTCTGTTTGCAGGAGCCATACTCTCTTGCGGGGAATATAGCCTTTGCTGCCATGAGCTGGCAAGTGGTTAGTTTCGGAGATGACCCGAAAGCCACCATCATAATAACCAACAAGGCACTGCGAGTAACGGTGCTCTCACATCTTTCGGACGATCACTGCAATGTCATCGAACTTCAGTCACCAATTGGCGTGATATACTTAATAAACATGTATTTTCAATACGGTACAGACATTGACGTTTACCTTGACCAACTCACGCAAGTGGCAACGGTGCTGAGGGGCAGAAAGGCAGTTGTGGTGGCGGACGCGAACGCCAAATCCCCCCTGTGGCACAGTGGCACCCGAGATGAAAGAGGAGGCAAGCTGGAAGAGACTATCATGTCCCTACAACTCCTCATTGCCAATAGACCAGGAAACCCCCCCACCTATACAGGAGGGGGAGGAGATGGAACTAATATCGACATCACGTTGATGACCACCAACATCGCTGCCAATATACAAAACTGGATTGTCACTGATGGAGAAACAACCAGCGATCACAACTTGACCACATTTACAATTTCAGATCGGGAGTGCCACTGGGACATAGGGTGGGAAGTACAACTAAACTATAACAAGACCAATTGGGAGCGCCTCGCAAGAGAGTTTGACACTCCGACATGGCCAGATGATGACGAAGATATCGACAAACACGCCGAAGATCTGGTGGGCGCTCTTACCAGGGCAGTCAAGGCTGCCGTACCAACCAGGAGGAGAGCCGTTGCGGCTTCTCCATCACCATGGTCAGCGGAACTGGGGCAGATGCGTCAGTCTGTCAGGAGGGCGAGGAGGTATTACCAGCGAAGTGTCGTCTGGGAAGAAAAACAAACATGGCTACGAACATACAGGGAAGCTAAAGAGCAGTTCCAGAAGGAACTGCGAACTGTCAGACTGGAAAGCTGGAAGAAATATGTGCACAGCCAATTGGCTATGGATCCCTGGGGCACTCCTTACAAAATAGTAAGAGAGAAAATCAGGTCGCCAATGGTGCTCTCCACTATCAGGGACGGGAACCGGATGACTGGATCTTGGCAAGAAACTGCTGAGGTCCTTCTCCACTCCCTCCTCCCTGATGATAAAGAGGAAGAGGACACAGAAGAACAATGCCTAATTAGGCAGGCTATGCAGGCTGACTACGAGAATAACACCATGGTGTACCCTTTTTCAGAAGAGGAAGTGGCAGCCCACATAAAATTACTAAAGAAAGGAAAGGCCCCAGGACCAGACGGCATCATCGCGGAGGTGGTGCAATACCTCGCTCCTCAACTGGTGACACCTTTAGCAAGAATTTACAACGAGGTCCTGCGCCTCAGAACATTCCCCAAAATCTGGAAACAGGCCAATGTTGTAATAATCAAAAAAGGGCGGGACAAAGACCCTAAAGAAGCAAAATCTTACAGACCCATCTGTCTGTTGGACCTGTTAGGCAAATTGCTGGAGAGGTTACTAGCTGATAGACTGACAGCACACCGGATGTTGTGCGGGATGAGCGACAGACAATTCGGTTTTCGGCAGGGGCGATCCGCGTGTGACGCAATTGCCCTCGCATCCGAGGTCTGTGGGTCGTCTCCGCACAAGTACATAGTTGGCATCATGGTGGACATCAGTGGCGCCTTTGATAACCTGTGGTGGCCTTCGCTCTTCTCCTGCTTGCGGGAGAAGGAGTGTCCAGGGCCGCTATACGGCTGTCTTAGGAGCTATTGTATGGAAAGAGAGGTCTGGCTATCGTCCCCTAGCGAGCGAATTGGTAAGAAAATCACGAAGGGGTGTCCACAGGGCTCTGTCCTGGGGCCACTCTTTTGGGATATCAATATGGAGCCTCTCCTGGAGAGCTTGGAAAATAGTGTGGATGTGCTAGAGGCGATAGCTTACGCTGACGACCTCCTTCTGCTGGTTGGCGGCCGAAGTCGCGAGGACCTCGAACCTAAAATTAATAGGACACTAGCAATTCTTACACAGTGGTGCCAAAACACAAAAATGACTATTGCGCCTAGCAAGTCAACATACTTGTTATTAAAAGGCCAATTGGCCAGGAATCCAACGGTAAGAATTGAGGGCTCACCAGTGATTCGGCGTCGAGAGGCCCGATACCTTGGAGTAACAATTGATGAAAGGTGGAACTTTGCCAAACACATCGAAACAGTTACACAAAGATCACTTGAAGCTCTAAATAATCTCATCATGATAGGACACAGTAGGTTTCACCTTCCACCAGAACTCATAAAATTGTACCACAACACCATTCTCGTTTCCATCGTGGGTTACGGATCCGGAGTGTGGGCACACAGGCTCACGAGGGTCGTGCCCGCTATGTCTGTGAGGAGGGTGCAACGTAACATGCTTCTGCGCTCCATTGGAGCGTACAGAACATCTCCAGGAGGGGCACTACTAACACTCATGGGGGTATGTCCCCTGGACATCAAAATCTGGGAACAGGCAGCTTGGTACTGGGTGAAGAGGGGAGATATAGAAAAGACCGAGAGCATCATGGGAGTGCGGATGGGGGACAAGTTTGCAATTAAGAGGAGAGGAGAAGAGCTATGGCAAGAACTTTGGGACACAGAAACAACAGGCCGAAGGACTTACCAGCTGCTCCCCAACATCAAAGAACGCCTCCAACTCTCGCATTTTCAACCAAGCAAGGGACTGGTGCACTTCCTCACAGGGCATGGACCGTATCCGGCATATCTTTGCCGATTCGGGAAAAGGGCTACCCCCTCGTGTGATTGTGGAGCTGAGTGGGGCACTCCGGATCACGTGATCTATGAGTGTCCGGTCTTTGATGACGTAGCCGGGGAATTAAGAAACCAGCTGCCTCACAATAACACGTACCAGCTAATTAGAGACCCTACTACATTCACCATATTAAATCGCCTTGCCAGCGAGGTGTCAGCAAAAGTCCTGCAAGAATACCTTAGTGAAAATATATAAGCCACCAGACATGACATAATTGAAGGCGACCCATCCCATTCCGCCAGGGCGTGGACTGGCCAATCGCCGTGACAGTAGGAATCCGCCATGCCCTGGAACAAGGGGGAGGGAGCGCCAATACCCGAAATTGACAACTGCGCACCGATTGTGACTTAGAACTAATTAACCACTTAGCAGATAGGAGATAGAAGACCCCTACAAGAACCTGCAGCGACTTTCTTAAGGCCAGCCCAGTGCCAGGGGCATGCTCACTGGGGTTAGCTCAGTGGGCACGGCCACACAGTAGGTTTATATTAAAACAACTGGCACGCCTGTAACGCTGCAGGAAGTAGCCCTTAGATTAGTTAGCTAAGAGTAAAACTAGATCCTACCCAACAAGAAACTAACTCCTCATTTCCTGTAGCAAGTAAGTTCACTAACACTAGTAATAGAAGTTAACAATGCTGCTAATATCAATTAAATGTAATGTAGATCTAAGACCCACTAATGTATTAGGTGGTGGGTTACTATGTATGAAATAATTTGAATTTGAATAAAGAAATTTTTTTTTTTTTTTTTTAAAAAAAAAAAAAAAAAAAAAAAGTTCTCCCTCTGCCAACTGCAGTTGGGCGCAACCTTCAGGCGGCTTTTGGCTATTATCTCACGGCTGGTTCAATGTTTAAAGTCCGTTATCAGACACTTACCCTGCCCTCACGGTATGGTGGCGTCGGGTTCGTCAATGTCCGTATGCGAGCTGCAGCCTTGTACATGAATACCATGAGAAAACAGTGGATGGGCCAGGGTACATCTCTAACACGCAGCCTGCTTGAAGTCCTCCTACCTGCTTCCACCTCACCACCGGTGTCTGTCGGCCATATCGTGCCTTATTTGTCCCATATTTCGACCTTCTTCGTCGACTACAGTTACATACATACCAATCTCCCAGATACACGCCCACCTAGGACTAAGGATTTTTACAGCCTGTTGCTGCGCTGTGTTCCCCGGAATGTGATGGAGACCAAACATCCCTCCATCCAGTGGCCCATAGTGTGGACTACCGTCCACCAGCCCTTCCTCCCTACGAACGTCCGGGCACTGTGGTATCACATAACCAGCAGGAAATTTGCCACGAAGCAGCGCCTGCACAACATTGGCTTGTCAGAATCCCCTCTTTGTCTCCTTTGCCAGCAACTGGACACTGATGAACACCGTCTGACATGCGCCTCGTCGCAAGATGTATGGCGCTTCGTGCAGCAAATCATTGCCTGCTATCTCCGGGTGCCACCAGACACAATCGAACCTCGAATGTTTCTATACTCGGAGGACCGACATTTTCCCGCCGCCAAATGTCATGCTATTACGTGGGCCAAAGGATGGGCGATCGCTTATCTCTTTCATGAGGGACCTAAATCCCGCCTCGACTTTTGGACTTATTTACGAACAGCCCATGCAGCTCTCGAATACTCGCCACGTTACCGAACATTATTTGCTAACTATCTTCGAGCGGTCTTTGCTAGACCTCCACAGAGTTGGGGGGTGCCTGGCTCAGAGGGCACCCACCCCTCCTCCCCCGGCGGTGTCTGAGTTTCAACCGCCTACGATCTATTCTACTTCTGACCTCCGCGGATGGGAGAACGCGTCGCAGATTGCGCGGATTTTATGTCTTTTTGCTTTTCCTTTTTCCTTTCTTTTTCTTTAACCAGAATTTATATTTTTTTCTTTTTCGCCGATGTGTTCCCATAATTTCATGATATTAGTGAATCTTACGAAAACACATGCAAATAAATAAATAACAATGCCTTCCACTACTGTTGATTCCTGTGTCTCCTATTTCCCTAAGCACCACAGGCTTGGTGGTGGTGAGGGGGACACTGTGGCCAGGCCTCGGGTTCCGACCCGTGCCCACTATGCCGCCGCGCCCCCACTGTCGCCTCAAAAAAAAAAAAAAAAAAAAAAAAAAGGGGTCAGCACGACGGACTGTCAATCCTAAGGGCCCGGGTTCGATTCCCAGCTGGGTCGGATATTTTCTCTGTTCAGGGACTGGGTGTTGTGTTGTCCTAATAATCAACATCATTTCATCCCCAAATATGTCAAAAAAAAAGAGGTACCCTTGTGCGTTGCAGTGCTCGTACTATATGACATAGCAGTTCGAATCACAGTAGAAGCCGCTGACTACAACCTTAAAAAAAAAAAAAAAATGGTAGAGCACTTGCCCGCGAAAGGCAAAGGTCCCGAGTTCGAGTCTCGGTCAGGCACACAGTTTTAATCTGCCAGGAAGTTTCATATCAGCGCACACTCCGCTGCAGAGTGAAAATCTCATTCTGGAAACATCCCCCAGGCTGTGGCTAAGCCATGTCTCCGCAATATCCTTTCTTCCAGGAGTGCTAGTTCTGCAAGGTTCGCAGGAGAGGTTCTGTAAAGTTTGGAAGGTAGGAGACGAGATACTGGCAGAAGTAAAGCTGTGAGACCGGGCGTGAGTCGTGCTTCGGTAGACCAGATGATAGAGCACTTGCCCGCGAAAGGCAAAGGTCCCGAGTTCGAGTCTCGGTCGGGCACACAGTTTTAATCTGCCAGGAAGTTTCATATCAGCACACACACCGCTGCAGAGTGAAAATCTCATTCTGGAAACATCCCCCAGGCTGTGGCTAAGCCATGTCTCCGCAATATCCTTTCTTTCAGGAGTGCTAGTTCTGCAAGGTTCGCAGGAGAGCTTCTGTAAAGTTTGGAAGGTAGGAGACGAGATACTGGCAGAAGTAAAGCTGTGAGACCGGGCGTGAGTCGTGCTTCGCTAGCTCAGATGGTAGAGCACTTGCCCGCGAAAGGCAAAGGTCCCGAATTCGAGTCTCGGTTGGGCCCACAGTTTTAACCTGCCAGGAAGTTTCAACTTTTATATAGTTCAAAAAATAATTTAAAAAGGAGGTTTAATAAATGCAGACGACATTGTTAGCACTGCTGAAAAACATTTCCTGGCAAAAAAATGTCGAGTCTATTTTTGTGTTAAGAGATGGTGTTTTGTTTACTGTCAACCTAACCTCACTTTCCCATTACCTATACATGTGCTGAGTACAATGTCTAATCGTGGTTGTAAAAACTCTGCTGAAAGTCTTTGTTATATATGTGGTGAATTTGTGATTAAAAAAGACCAAAGAAACATTACACACTTTGTGAAAAAGGTTTATCTATCATATTTTGAATCTAAATTAGGTGATCAAGTGGACGCTGCATAAGGT
The DNA here is from genome assembly GCF_021461385.2 of Schistocerca piceifrons. Lineage (NCBI taxonomy): Eukaryota > Metazoa > Arthropoda > Insecta > Orthoptera > Acrididae > Schistocerca > Schistocerca piceifrons. Next base: position 598,124,689 of record NC_060149.1, on the reverse strand, counting down.
ATGCTATGTGTGCATTGAAGATCTCAGAAAATGGTCTAAAAAGAGGAAAAAGGCTTTAGATTTGCTGTTCCTATGATATGGAGCGAGCCAAGAAATCATTTCGATGATTGTTACTTCTGCAGTTTTGACATTACTGGTCGTAATTAGAAAAACAAGAAGGTAAGTAAGCTACCCTAACCCTCTGTCCACCATCCGACCAGCAGGGTAAACTGCAGATTCGCTGGTTCCTGATCCACAAGATGATTTAAATTCTATTCCAAAAGAAGTATTTCGTAAAGTACGATCTGATTTAGATGAACAAGATGATAACGAATTCCACTGTAATACAGGAAGTCTAGAGCCCAAATTGTTTACTCAGACAGAGCTTAACGATTTGGTTAGGGATCTGGGCTTAACGAAAGAAAAGCTGAATTGCTTGGCTCTAGATTAAAAGAAAGAACTTATTGGCAGCTGGAATCAGCATATACATGCATAGAAAGAGAGAGCAGCAATTTTCCAAGTTTTTTCAACAAGAAGGTGATTTAATGAACTGCTCAAGACAGTCCTAGTCTGATGAATGAGTTTGGTACTGAATACAAAAAGGAAGACTGGAGGGTGTTTATTGATTCATCTAAAACTAGTTTAAAGGCTGTTTTACTACACAATGGTAACATGTATGCATCTATACCTGTTGGATATTTTGTACATATGAGGGAAAGCTATGAAAATCTAGATTTAGTGCTAAATAAAATAGGCTATTCTGCTCATGGCTGGATGATATGTGGCGATCTAAAAGTAACATGCATTCTCCTTGGTCAGCAAGGTGGCTTTACCAAATTACCATGTTTCTTGTGTGAATGGGACAGTAGGCTAGGGATCAACACTGGTGCAGAAGGAGTCTTTAAAATCTGGTGAGAAGAACATTCTATGCAAAAACCTTGTAGATCCAAAAAACGTACTCCTGCCATCTCTACATATAAAGTTAGGCCTAATGAAACAGTTCGTAAAGGCTTTGCCTAAAGATGGACCATATTTTAAGTATCTCTGCCAAAAGCATCCACATCTTTCAGAAGCTAAAAACTAAAAGAAGGCGTCTTTGTCGGACCTGACATTAGAAAATCGGTGTTTGATGTTAACTTTGAATCCACAGTGACCTTAAATGTGAAAGAAGCATGGGTATCATTCAAGCAAGTCGTTACAAAGTTATTAGGACATGAAAAAGACCCAGAATATGTTTCGATTATAGCTAAAATGTTACAGAAGTTTAAAACTTTAGGATGTTTAATGCGCCTGAAAGTTCGCTTTTTGAACAGTCACCGTGATGAGTTCACAGACAATATGGGAGATGTTTGTGAGGAGCAAGGAGAGCTTTTTCACCAGGACGTTAAAGTGATGGAAGAGCGCTACCAAGGCCACTGGAACACCAACATGACAGGGAACTACTGTTGGTCAATTCACTGAGAACTTCAGCAAGCGACTCATCATAGAAAACGCTACACAAGATGCTTCAAAGAAAAAAGAGAAAGAAAATACCAACCAGTTACATCTGACAAGTGAATCCTCTATTAACACATATCATTGTTTTAAGTAGGTTTCTGTAAATACAAACCATGCTTATATTGTAACAAAGCATTTCATTAATTTCCCCATTTACTGTATAGCATAAGATTTTTATACTATATAATAAAAAGCATATTGCTCAAAAACTGTGGGTGGTACACAAAAACCAAGGCTAGATATGGATTCAGCTTATAAAAATCTGTTAAGATCAGCTATCAAAGTAAAAAAGGTAAAAAAAATTTTTCGTTGGCCTGAGTAATCTTTATGGCATAACAACTGCTAACAATAATGTTATTGATCTCACCGAAAACGAGGTGAATGGGTCATCGATTGTGGAGTTTGTAGCTCTCCACTCGAAAACGTATGCAGATTATGCAGACACAGGTGCAACCCTTAGAGGGGGTAAGCGTGTGCAGTGTGTGGCATCAGTGGCTTTCACAAATGAAGATTAATTGTAGGGTCTGCACAGTTATGTTGGCAGTGCTCCGCCCCCATACCACACATATTATGACAGTTCAGTATTCAATCGTGAAGGCATGAGGTGGACTCTGTATTGCAGCTGAGAACTGGTCTGTTTCGGTATGACAACAGGTGAATCTATCTTTTATACTGATGGGATCGAAGCCTGACTATAAGCAGACTATTCACTTGGATGACAGTGTGTATGTGTTGCATATATGGTGAAAGAATGTGTGTGAGATGTGGAATAGCATGACTCACTTGTCACGTGTATGTAGGTGTATGTGTATCCGTGTGTGTGTGTATGAGTACTTTGCTTTTTGTATACCACAAGTGCTAGGTCAGGCTATGTGAGTGAATCAGTTTTTTGGACGCCATTTGTGCGAGATATATCGTTTTCTGTACAACATGTGTGCAAATCATGTTTTCTGCACACCATGTGTATATTATCTGTACAGTCAGTAAAGTTTCACTGCTTCTGGCTATAGCAAAAGAGATCGCATTTAGTTTAATGTTATGTCTCACACGGGTGAGCCATAAATAAATATTTCAAACCAATGCGTAGCTAAAGAATGTATAAGTCTGTCAACTGCGACGTGAGTATTCCAATTATATCAAGTGTGCTCCACGAGTATTCTAAGCTGTTGAAAGAATTTTAAAAAAGTCCATCAATTGCTTGTAAATTGTGAAAGCTGTTTGAAAATGTAACTTGTGAGACATATTTCCTCTAAATTGCGAAGTTCATTTTGTAAATATTGTATACAGTTTTCGTACCTTATTTTCTGTGTATTACAAAAAAAACGTAAGGCATGTAGTTTATGTACCCTGAAAACTATGCATAGCATTCGAATATTTTTTATAAGATAGTATAATGTTTGTAATTAATTATTTTCATCATATTTTTTCCTTTCTGTGTTCAGAACAAACATATTATTATGTGAAACAAATGTTGTAGCCTGCTACATGGGACATATTCCTTTTAAGATAAAAAAACATTATCAGCCTTCTATTTTGATGAATGAATGAACTTCTAGTCATTTAGTTTCTTTCTCTGTACCTTGTCACATGTATATATAATTTTTTGCAATGTACATTTACATCTGCATTGCACGTGTCCTTTCTATAAGAAATTTCAATTTAAGGAAAAACAACTGCATAAAGTGTTCAAATTTGGTACAACGGGCAGAGACATCTGCAATGCACATGTCCTTTCTGCAAGGAGGGATGTATTAAAATAGTTGAAATAGGAACAGCTATACCTAATCGTCCAAGAGATGGATAGAGTAGTGGGCTCTGTGATAGCTCTGTAGAGTAAGTCACATATCAAATGTCGGCTGCCCAGGTGTGCCGCATTCACCGTCTGGTGGCAGCCTGGACTGACTGTGCTCCCAGGGCTGGTGCAATGCAGTATCTCATATCTAGGTCAGAATTCCACGTTGTTATAATCTGAGTAGTCTGAGCTGGATTGACATCACACAGCCAATGCCAGTATCTCGTGTCTGAACCAGTATGCCCTAGTTGCCATCTTGTATTCCAGGTTACACATATTGGATTCTGATGGCATAGTTAGGTTGGTACTCATATTCCAAGATGCAGACTGTGATGTCATAGAGTGAGGGCCAAGTCAGCCAACATGGCAATGCACCATTTTGAATTTGTCGCCAGTTTATACTTACGACAACCACCCTCCTTCAGTAGGAAACACACTAGCACAGTAGGGCTATTTTTTGAATTTCCTGTCAAAATTTTGAATTTCCTGTCAGAATCCGAATTCCTGCTATTTTGTACATAAGTAAATTGGCCTTTGTCAGATGGGGTTGGGGTGAGGACAGATGTGGGTTGGGGTTTGGGAAATCCCATGATTTATGGATGACATCGTCAGTGACACATTTTGTTACTTAAGTCAGCACTACATATCTACTGTTATCATGAACTTAATACTTGTCTCTGCACTGACACTTTAGTTTAGATTAGTCCTATCTGTAGCTACAGGGTCTAAAATATTTCCATTACATGTTGGTTGAAGCACTAGTTGTTGAAGACAGATTTGGAGAGAGAACTTCTTTGCAAGATGTGAGGAATGTAGTAAGTTTTACCTCCTGGATAATAACTTGTTTCAAATTTTTCAAGTATTTTCTTCTTATCTTCAAAAAATCAGCTGTTGATGTAAGTACAACTGTCAGTAAGTTGATGATAAAACTCAATTTTTTCATATTTTGGCTGTATAACTACAGCCAAAATCATGCATCACTTCTTTACACAAATCGAGTATGCTCATTCAAATGTAAATCAGCTTGTTAAATGTGGGTTTAGCTTTATTCAAGTGAAGTGCAGCAAGATTTTGATTGAACGTTGTTCTTCCTTTGTAATTTCTTTTTTAATAAGTTTATCACACTTTTTTTGCATCTGAACTAATTTTATACCCACTCTGTTTCTAATAATTTCCATCGTTTTCTCAAATACTAAGTTATTCAGGAGCTTGATAAATCTTTTTCAAAATCATTTTTTGTTGCAGGCATCATTTTCATATTTAAATGTATGTACTTTTTTATGTAGTCAGATTGTTTAAATACAAAAACTTTATGTATTTTTGCTATCTTCATTCCCAGACATATGTCATTTACGATTTCTATACCGAACTACATAATTATCTTTGTAATTCAATAATTGAATGTTGGTAATAACTTTTTCTTCACGTCCAGTACATTTTTAATTTGAGTATTAAGTTGTAAATCTTTATGTTCAACATGCAGATATTTTGGATGTTATAAATCTTCTTCAGATATAACCAATATTCTGAAATATCATCAGCTTTCATCAGATTGATATATAAATTATTTTCCTACTCAAAATTTACTTTTGGTAAATATTCAATCACAGCCCAGACATATAAATTTTTTGCATCTAAATATGTTAAATAATTGAATTTCTTATTTGAATCATAGTCATTGAAACATTTATTATTTTCTTCAATGTATCATATACAACATTGAGATGTACCACCTACAATACTTTTTTCAACCATTAGTATGTATCATAACCATCATTTTTACCATCACGTCCCAATTTAAACCTAGCACTGCAAATGTCAAAGATTGACCTAAATCATAAACTTTTGTACACGTTTTTCTAAAATTTTCAATAAACATTAGATAATAACAAAATATAAGTTTTCATATGTAAATCATGACATTTATGAAGATATTTTGTATAATATTTTTCCCAAATAATTTTTCAGCTTTATAATCCAGCTTGCTAATATCATTTTCATTTAATTTGTCGCATAAATCTTGTTTTTCTTCTATTTTTACAACTGTCTGTATAATTATAGGGATAAACACATTTATTAATCAGTAAATTTACTAGATTTTCTGTAAAAAATTTCTGGGATTAATTATTTCATATTTTCAGAAATTTGATGGTAATTTTCTATGAACTAAAGAAGCCACTCATTTAAATGCATCAGTTAATTTAATTTTCATAGTTTCTGTCCTATTACCACAAAAATAATATATCTAGCTTCATTCTATGACATTAAATTTCTTTCCTTTTCATCATATCCAAATTCTTATATGAACAGTTGGGCATCATATTCTAAGAGATTATGTAAATAAATATATACAAAAATTACATACTTTTGTTGTAAATCAGATTTATTACACACTGGATTAATGTATTTTCCAGTTAAGTGATCATGGTGATGAATGTTTTTGTTTTTTGTGAATAATGACATGTACATATTGAACTCATTATTGATGTACAATATCTTGTTTTTTTTAATGACAATTCGCTCTTATGTGTTAACCTGGTTCTTCATAACATTCATTCATGTATTCTATGTAATAAAAAAACCACTTGGTTAATTTTTTTGTGTTTCATTTTATACGACTTTTTGTATCAGGTAGAAAACTATTCATTTTTGACAGTAACCTTTCAGAGTCAGCATAACTAACAAACTGAATTTTTTGTGTATATTGATAATTTCTAAAACTTATATCTAAACCTTCTTCTGATAACTCTACTTTTTGGGTATTATGTGAATGTGATCATACAAATTATCCTCATTATTAAAATGTCATAAACACATACTAAAAATAAATTATGGTTCTTTTAGTTCTGAGCTCTGAGCTGAAAGAGTCGAGATAAATGTTAAACCTAACAATAATCTGAGTTATAATCATCTTTAAAACATAATGCATTAATATGATTATTGTTTGTATACTTAGTTATTGTCAATATATTTGCTTGAAATTTTTCATCAGATGAATAAACATTAATAGATACATTAATTTATGTCTCAGTTTTAGAAATATCTTCAAGTACAAGGGGAAAGTTAAATTTCTCAAACTTCTGATCAATATCATGACTGATATTCTTAGATATGTACCCTTTCTGCATTTTTATCTACAGGACATAAGGTGGATTATATAGACCACATAAAACATTTGTGGTCATTATTTTCAACATTAACACAAACTTTATTATTTTTTATTTTTCTGGTAATTTAACATAAGATGAACCTATTAATGCAATATATTTATTAATTGCTTATTGTAATCCAATAATTAGATCTAGACTCCAAGCAGAGCCCCAGCAACGAATTCAGACATCTGTGATCGAATTTTTTCCCATTTTTATAAAATTTAATAAAATCTTTTTCATTCATACTTGTATAATTATGAGTTTGAAATTTAACTTTCGTTGTTTTTGCAGTGTTTATTAATCAAAGAAAATATAAAATGTACTTCCAATCCATTATGTCAATTTAAATTTTTTCACTACCTTCAAAATTTTTTATTTTGATGCACTCAAAACGAAATTCGGACCAAGCAACTTAAGACTGTTCATTATGTGATCAGTTTGGAGTCCATTTTCAGATGCTTTATGAACTGGATATTGATTAACTGTTTTTCTATTTTTTAGTTCTGCATGTAGTATTTGAAATATGAAATATTTCTTTCAATTGTTTGGTTTAATTATTTTTAAAAATATCATAATTTTTAGAAATTTCGTCATAATTTTCAATTTGAAAATATGGTAATTGTTTCCAAATATTTATCCTCATACCATGATGACTAGTTCTTAAAGCTATTAAATCATCTTTTTTTAAATTTACTATATGCAGTAAATTTATTTCTTTTAGAGACATCACAAAGGTAAATAATTGTCAACTGTCTCACCATTTATAAGAGAACAAATTTTATTAGAAAAATAAGAAATTAGAATTATGAATTTATTAAGAGTCATTAAAAATTAATTGTGTACAAGATAAAAGTACATATTGTTGAGTTCATGTTGACGATTTCTTAACATCACCAGTTTTTCTATTTTTGATGATCTAGAATACAGTTTTCAAATTTACTGAATTATCTGTCTTTATGTGATGGATTTAGGTAAAAACCATCAAAATCTTGAATTAATTGACACTTGATAAATTTCTTTGTTAGCTCTGAAGAATTTGAACTAAACCCTGATAATTCTATATATAATTTTTTGTTACATTCCCAAATATAACTTTTATATTTGTGTGTATGTTTGTCTTTAGCTAATGGATTTGATTAAAACAATGAAAACATTTAATTTCTTGGAAATTAATACTTTTGTTTTTTTATCACACTCAATTTATTCACAGTTATCCATCCATAGTAATATAATTGAATGTTCATCAATCGAAAGAGCTTTGAAATTGCGCTTGTAATAAGATGTTGAAATAAATTTTTCATATATGCAAAGACGTCGTTTACTGTTATACAGTTTCGTATAATCTTCATCTAAACATTTTATATATTATCCTATAACCTAGTTGTATGCTTTTGTAAATTAAAATTATCAATTGATTTCTCAATTTTTCATATTTTACACTTCTTAGTTTTAATTATATCTGTTTAACAGAAAAAAATCATAATATAGAAGAACTATATAGTAGTAACTTATTCCAGTTTCAATATTGTATTTTTAATGCTTTTATTATATTTAGAATTAATTCAGATGATTCCCTACAATTTATAACAAACAATGATAAATCAGTTTTGTGTGCTCTTATTTTTTTAAAATTCATTATACTGATAGAATGTACTATCTTTAAAAAAATACAATATTCCATTAACATGCAGAATTAGTTCCTGCAGGCAATCCAGAACAATCTCTCCTATGTACTTTACGCTTAAAAACATATTAATTGAATTCTGTGTAGAATAAATAAATAAAGAAATGAATAAATGAGTATATATATATATATATATATATAAGTTTTCTTTCTTAATATGTGTTGACTATATCATTTAATACAGGATTTGGAAGAAATCCTGTGTAAGATAGGGGGAATGCATATGGATATCAGCAGATCAACTGTAATGTGTATATATATATATATATATATATATATATATATATATATATATATATATATATATATATATATATAATGTTATGAACAAATAAAAGAACTTCAGCACTTGGTCTCTGATATACAGAAGATATAGCTCGAAAATATTGTGATAAAAATATTAACTGTGATTGAAAGTTTTTTATTAGCAACCATCCACATCCATTTCTGATAAAAATACATACAAAATTACATTCACAAATTTTAGGTGATCAATATTCTTAATTTGACATAATGCTTCAACTGGTTCAGCTTGTGTATATGTGATTGTGTTGGTTGTATAGGTGTTTTACAATATATATTTCGAACAGCATCATTGTCATCTTCATATAATTAAATTTGTTCCATTTTAATATGGATAAATTATTCATCCTAAAGCATCTGTATGTTTTTGACCTAATGAGTGACCGATCTCATGTTCTAATATTTCAGGAAGGTTTGTTTGATTTTTTGGTGTACTAATATCAGTCTCCAAGTACCATATCACATTGTGATTGAAAGGTATTTCTGTTGAATTTGGATATCTATAACTCCCTACCCATCAAGATTCAACTATCCTACAGGGGGATCAGCTTTGATCAAGAAAACCATTCTTCATCCACGGAACTAAATAGTCGCAGTTCAACATAACCAAACCATCATGGCAGGGGTGTGGACTCTCATCATAGATGGAGTAAGGTCCATCTCGAAAATGCGATTGTGGAATAGCCTGGCAAACTGTTCGCCCTATTGCTACAGGACATCCCATTAGGCATAGTATGGAATTTTCCACGATTTTCTTATGGCAACGAATGGCGCAACTGATTATATTAACAATATAAATGCCTGTAATTCTTCATGCTTTCCCTGCGATCTGTTGACATCTTGGATATTCGGGAATCCAGCCGGATGTTCGCGTCGTTCTCGCACGATATTTCAACAGCGTGCCTCGCTGTCTTCTTCAGGTGCTACCTGAGACTGAGACAGGTAGCACCTGAAGAAGACAGCGAGGCACGCTGTTGAAATATCGTGCGAGGACGACGCGAACATCCGGCTGGATTCCCGAATATCCAAGATGTCAATATAAATGCCTGTTTGAAAATTACATTTGTTATTTTTTGTGTTGTACACTGAGGCGACAAAAGTCATTGGACAGCGATATGCACATATACAGATTGCGGTAGTATCATGTAAACGAGGAATAGAAGGACAGTGCTTTGGCGGAGCTGTCATTTGTACTCAGGTGATCCATGTGAATAGGTTTCCGACATGGTTATGGCCACACGACGAGAATTAACAGATGTGGAACGTGGAGCTAGTGGGAGCTAGACGCATGGGACATTCTCTTTCGCAAATCGTTAGGGACTTCAATCCTATGAGATCCACTGTGTCAAGAATGGGCCAAGAATACCAAATTTCGGGTATTACCTCTCACCACGGACAATGCAGTGACCACAGCCTTCATTTAAGGACCGAAAACAGCGACGTTTGCGTACAGCTGTCAGTGCTAACAGACAAGCAGCACTGCGTGAAGTAATCGCAGAAATCAATGTGCGACGTACCACGAACGCATCCGTTAGGACAGTGCATCGAAATCTTGCATTAATGGGCTATGGCAAGAGACGAGTGCCTTCCCTAACAACACATTGCCTGCAGCACATTTCCTGGGCTCGTGACAATATCGGCTGAAGTGTAGAGGAGTGATGAACCATGTCCTCGTCAGATGAGTCCCGAATTCGGTTCGTATGAGCTGATGGTAGGGTTCGAGTGGGGCACAGATCGCACGAAGCCGTGGATCCAAGTTGTAAATAATGCCCTGTGCAAGCTGGTGGTGGCTCCATAATGGCGCGGACTGTGTTTACATGGAATGTACTGGTTTCTCTGGTTCAACTGAACCGATCATCGACTGGAAGAGGTATCGTTTGGCTACTTGGAGACTGTTTGCTGCTATTTATGGATTTCATATTCCCAAACAATGATGGAATTCTTACGGATGTCAAGCGCCATGTCACCGAGTCACAACTGTACACTGTTGGCTAGAGGAATATTCTGGACAGTTCGAGAGAATGATTTGGCCACTTAGGTAGCCCGACGTGGATCCCATCGAACATTTATGGGACATAATCGAGATGTCAATTCGTGCACAAAATCCTGCACCACCAACACTTTCGCAATTATAGTGGGCTATGGAGGCAGCATGACCCAATATTTCGGCGGCGACATCCAACGACTTGTTGAGTCCATGCTAGGTCGAATTGCTGCACAACGCCAGGGGAAAAGAGGTCCAAAACGATGCAGGGAACTGTCCCCTGACTTTTGTCTCAGTATATTCACATTGTACTTAGAAAATATACGCTAAATAAGGTACACGATTTCCCTGTAGCATTTACAGACTGTCGGACGTTACTTTTCTGAAATATCTCGTAAAATAATGCATTCTCGTGTACCATTGACATTTCAAACCCCTACCACTGTTTCGATAAGTCAGCCAGTGGAAGAGGGTTTTGTGCAGTTTATACACAGACATTAGTGTTAGTCACGTTCCATTGGTTTATAATTTCGTTCTGCATTAGTTGTTGCTACCTAGAGAGGAAGAGCAATGTAAGACACTCGACACGTATTGAGGAAGACAGTGATTCTAATCCCCATCCAGTAATCGAATTTTGGGTTTTCCGAGATATTCCTAAATCTCTTACAGAGATGATTTCCTACCCAATCCTTCCTAAATTCGAGCCTGTACTTAGTCTGTATGACTTCGTCGTCGATGGAACGTTAAACTCTCATCTTCCTTCCTTGTTTCTAGAAAAACACGATCTGCGCTGAAAGGCATCGCGCCCGAAAAATGAACGGAAGAGAAAACAGAAGGAAGATAAGGTCATAGTGAATTCTGGTTGCTCTTTGTTTTATAACGGTAGGGCCCTGAACAGTATTTAGACGCTGAGAAAACGGCTGGAGGTGGCGGTTGCCTCTGTCATCTGAGCCGGCGAGTGGCGTCTGCGGCTGCGACTGCTCGCCGTCGTTATCGGAGCCACCGTCTAATGAATGCGCCTGTAATTGACACCCGCAACGCCGCGCCGCCGGGTATCTCATTAAAGTCGTGGCAGCCCACCTCTTGTTTTGCGCCCTAGTCCCAGTAACGGCTTCAGTGTCTCTGGGGAACTAGGAAATTGCCAGCTGTGTTTCAGACACCTGCATACCCGCATTCGTGTCCGACGCCACAGTTTACGAATTAATTACCCGTCTTCTGACGCAATTGCTCGCGAAATTCGGATCTGTTACAGTTGCGTTGGAGAATTTCTGGTGTGAGACGGGCGCCATAGAGATGGACAGTCAGTGTTGGAGTGAATGGCATAAATTATTCAGCCTTTCTACTGCTTAGAGGTGCGACGTGTTGCAATGGAGAAGTATTCAGCGCCTCATTGACGCTGGAGACATCTGCAGCTATACTCGACGAACTACTGTGAAGTGTGTAATGGAGTATACCTTTTATCGTGCCATATATTAAGAATTTTACCTATCCTACTCACGGATGGAGTGCAGGAAGAATCCCTCCGTGCAAGGTGTATGTGACAAATTTTATTTTCACGATCTTGCACAATCAAGACAATAACGAGATACGTGGTCGTTGGAAAGAATACAGAGAAAAACTGTACGATGACAAGGACTACAGTCCAATTGAAGACATCAATGAGTGTGAAAGGCGAGTGGAAGGCCCTCCAATCATGAGACATGACTTAAATTACTTATATTGAGAAAAAAGGGATGATTTGTGATAACACATAAGAGAAGCTGGACTTCTTCGCCAAGATCGCTAATAATAACCTTCATTTTCGATAACCGGTTTTGATAAACAATATTACCATCTGCAGATATGGAAACCATTTATCCAGTGTGACTATATAGAACAATTGTAATATGCCGGATCAGATACAATATTAAAGAAAAAACCAGGGAAACGACATACCTCGACAGATAGGTTGTTGCATATATCTTAAAATAGCAGTAAAACTACTCTTTGTTATGAATAGATAGGTATGTAGCAGGCTAGCTGTGTAAACTTTTGTTACATCCAAAGTAATGACAGAGTATTCAAATGATAACATAGCAACAAGTTTTCTTATAAAAAGAGTAAAGTATAATTATCAGCTAGGTTTACACAAAGTCATTTGGATAACCTGGGATTCTTCCATGTCATTTAAGTAACGGGGTGCGTAAGTTGTAGTTACAGCCAAAAAGTAACAACAATGTACTCAACTAGTAACATAGCAAAAATGAAAATAAAAATGAAAAGAATTGCTTTGGATGTACCTACAGCTTACTGCTACTATAATGACAATGTAGAAGGGGAGATTGTATTTTTTACCCCTGCATTTTTAAGACCTGTAAAATTAAAAAAAAAATTTAATATCTTTGTACATGATTTGGTGGTTTTTGAACATTGTTAAAGCCTGTGTTAAGTTATCTATTGTATATGTGTTTGCAGTAACTGTTCCAAATACAAATTCTACTTGTATCTAGGTCCATTGAGTAATTAACTCTATATGAACAATTTTTTAGTATCTGCCTTAATTATCAGTTGGCAATAATTTTGTAAACATGTTTATAGATTTATTTTCATCCCTGTTTTAGCTAGCACACTGTAATAATGTAATCACATAAATAATTTTAAATAAGAAATACATGTTACACTACCAATACTTGCTGGTCCAACTGTCAATTCCTATTCTTTATTCGACACCCCTTCCCAGTCCGGCGGCGTCCTGGCTGCAATGATGTACTCTGTTGTGAGTTACAGCTGTATGTGGTGAATAACTGTATTTATAGTTATTTTACTTTTGACATGCTGGTGCATCAGTCTTCAAGTCTCTTATGTACCTACCAATTCATGAGAAATAGTACTTTTGCTGCTATTTTAAGAAATATAGAAAAACCTGTCTGTCAAGGAATACAGTTTTTCAGGGTTTCTCTTCTACATTGTACCTGATCTTGTATATTACAATTGCTTCATATATAATCACACAGTATAAAAACGTTCCAGATCTGAACATGGTAATACTGAATACCAAACCAAGTTATCAAGAACAAAGGTTATTGTTAGTGAGCTTGGGAAAGAAGTTTGTCTTCTCTAATGGACATGGGATATGAATTTGAACGTGCCATTTGGTGACTAAAAGAAGGAAAGCAACTGATGTTGAAGATATTTCAGCAGAATTGCAGAAAAAATTAGGTAACAATATTAAAGGTCAATTATTCAGAGTAATAAATGGCTGCTATGAAAGAGGAATTATGCTGGAAGACTCCACACATAGCAGAACCAGTACCATACCTAAAATATTAGTAGAAGTCAACTGCACCAATTACAGTGTACTATCAATGTTTCAATGTTATTGGATGCCTCCAAAATAATTATTAATATAGTTAAAAGCAGGGGAAAAGGAAAAGTAGATAAGTACACATGGTGTTCAGAGATTCCAGTTAGAAACTTGTAGGACTTGTAGAGTGGAATGAGTATATTACATTTTGAATAGGAACCCATGCCCAGAAACGCCATCTAACGAAATTACAGAGCTCAAAGTTATAGGCGTAGGCACATGTAAGTATATGTATATACAGGGTGATTCAGTGATAATGTTACAAACTTTTTAGGTTGGTGGAGAAGGGTAAATGTATCAGATTGAAGTAAGGGTCCCTCTACCAGGAGCGAATGAGCCGAAAGTTATAAGCGAACACCGTTCTGTTACCTCTGATAGTGGAATACATGTACTGGTACTGTCGTTGCTAAGGTTGTAGGGTGGACAACTTTCAGCGGTGGTAGTATGGGCCAAAAAAAGAAAAAAAACTCTAGTAAACACGGGCACTAAAGTGCGTTGCTTAAGAGCTATGAGCTCTTGTTCAGTAGAGGAGATGGGCTTCACATTAGCGAAGATGAACTAGTGGTCATAGGTATTTATTTTGTGCTGGTGTTTACTGGACTTCTTTCCTTGTTTTGGTCCATACTACCACCTCTGAGATTCCCACCGTCTAATCTTAGCAACAACAGTACCAGAACATTGTCAGAGGTATCAGAACGGATTTCGCTTCAAACTTTCTATTATAACTTCCTTTGCACGATGTGTGGTTCTTTAATGGATACAGCAGCAAGCAACAGATGCTGTTCATGAACAGATAATTCAGATATTAACTTTTTCTACATCTAATATCAAATAGTAAAAAAAATACATAACTTTCTTGATGTGGTCGCAGCATCAGTCGCTAACAGTAGCTTGGAATATAGAAATATATTCTGAGAGAAAAGACATATCAATCTTTCACTCTTCAATACAATGTCTGTTCAGAACATGTCAAGCCCTGGCCACTATGAAAGTCTGTAAATGTTATTCAACTGGCAGTCAGTCAAGACACACGAAAGGGCCAATCCATGAGTGTTTGAACTTAATTAGCCCTGCCGCTGGAGTTCCGGAGAGGGGATGCCTGCATCTCATTGGCAGCAGGGTAATCGTTCGTGGCAGCGCCCTCGTGCTGTGGTGGCCGTTATAGGGATCGCGGTGGCGTAAATGGCGGCGCGCTTGTCTGGAAGTGCGTCGGCCCGGATTGCGGCTGATACCACACCCCTCCCAGGCTACATTGGAAGGTACCAGAAGAGACCTTGTCACGGATAGTAAAGAAGCTGGTTACTTGGCTGGGGCAGAGCAGATCAACCCGGGTCCCGAGGTCACATCTTACAAACTCCAGGGAAACTGTCCCAGAAAATCAGGTGGAGGATGCATCCTGTGGCACAGGTAGGAGCGTGGATGGCGCTGCAGGGGATGCGGCTACAAGCCGACGGTGACGGCGTCGATGTCCATGGGAGAGGCGACCTACAGCGTTGGTGTCAACGGCGCCGCTGCTGGACAGGCGGAGACTCTTTAAAAAATGAAATAATAAACTTACTGTTTACGTTGAATGAATGTCTGATCTGTTGAATGAGTACTGAACTCGAATTTTCGTGTTGTGTGTAGTAAGTGCAGGTGGTATGCATACTCTATGATATTGTTAGCAAAATTTTACACGATTTGATTGGCCAATGAAACTCCCAATATCAATTAAAAAATACAGTCACTGCAAAATACATTCAGCCCCATAGGCACTGAATCATCTGACCCTGTTCAAAACTGATAACGTTCGTCCCTGTGCACATAACAAATAAATTAAACTATCTTAACTATAGAGCAGCAACAGTGGAAAGCGATATATTCTGATCTCTCATAAAAAACCATAAATGCTAGCTACAGGCTCAGCAGTGTGCAATGCTGGCCATAATAACATGAAATCCACATGACATTCTTTTGGGTGATAAACGACAACATTTAAGAAAATCCAACTTCTTTAAAAAATGTATAACCTGGACAGGGAGGCTGTACTGATTGCGGTGAATTACTAACTCAGATCATTTTTTTAGCAAAATTATATTGCAAGTTAAGTTTGACATTTCAAAAACATCTGGTATTTGAATATACATTACTCACAACTGATTCACAAACAGTGAGTAAACAGCAAATATTACCTAGCCTCACTAAACCAGTATAAATGCAAATCATCAAATTACATAAAGCTCTGCTAACAAATCTTAGAAGAATAAAAAAATGAAGCAGCTAACTAGCCTTTTTATCAAAACAGTTTACGTACAGTCTGGGGTTACTCAACAATTACAAATAATCAGCCAACTCATCTATACCAATGCACTGGCACAAACACAAATCATAATTATTTAACATCTTTACCTTGGTTGCATGAAGACTTCTGCTTCCATGTTCAACAATATTGCCATACCTAAATTAATCTAACTCTTGATGGCTTCACGCAGCACACCACAAAAACTGTCTACTCCATTGTCTTTCCATCACAGATAGCTACCTACAACTGAACGCCAAGCGCTCTCTTACTCCAACACTAGCAGTATGTCTGGGTCTGTGGTCTTACACAGCCAGTGATATAAAGCCTATCAAAGACATACATCGTATATAAAATCATATTCGGTTGCCACAAACAAATGTGCCCCAGTATACTCCTTTCACAACTCTCCATCTGGGTTTAATAAATTTGCCACATATTTGGAAGTATCTTGTACATCAAGTGTGTGGTAAATTTATCTAACTGTATAATATAATAAAATGGGGAAGAATTGACAGTGCACAGGTAGACTAATATAAATCATAACCTGGTTATATTATGAGTAAATTATCTCATAAACAAGGTTGCTAACAAATAAATCATGTAAAGCAGAATCAGTACACAATACTAATCGTCAAGATAATGGTATAGGATTGGGCAAGAGAAAGGAAGAGTCATGGCTGAAGTCTATGAGCATGTTGAAATGACTCCATCATAGTCCATTTCTTTTTGTTTTGTGCAGCTTCAACAACTTAGTAGTGGCCAATGTGGATTGCATTCAGTGTACCATGACATCTGAACTCCGTTTTATGTTCCTCAGTCATGTGCATAGATACAAGAGGTACTCAGCAACAAATTACCAAGAACCATAGTTGGTAATTATCACAATGTTAGTAGTGTTATGACCAGCATCATCACTGCTCTTCATAGAGCAGATTCTTCTGAAATCCAAAGACGTATATAATCACTTACCTTGAAGTATGAATATCAGTAGTAAATTGCTCGAATACCATGAACAGAGACAGGGGACTGGACAATGGAAGGTATGAGAAAGTAGCATACGTAAGGTAGTGAAACATGACCATTTCTATCTATGTCAACATCGAGTAATCTACCTGATCAGGAAAATTTCAGTATCCTAATAAAAATAACAGACTGATTGAAGTAACAATGCTTTACATCGAAGTGAATAGGCAAAATTGAAAGTGAATTCTGAATAAGACAAAATCAATAAGTGTGGCTTCAGGCTGGCTATTAGATATATAATAAACTAACATGACCGAGAACATCACTGGTTCTTAATATTATACTGTGGCTCTCAGTGGCCTTGTATATGCAATATTGTGACATAATTACTTAAGAAAATCTAACAGTAAAATCAAGAACTGAATGGCTCCAGGTGGCCTTGTACTTAGAATACGAGAAAATCTTAACAACTAAAACAATTGTAGG
The DNA here is from genome assembly GCF_021461385.2 of Schistocerca piceifrons. Lineage (NCBI taxonomy): Eukaryota > Metazoa > Arthropoda > Insecta > Orthoptera > Acrididae > Schistocerca > Schistocerca piceifrons. Next base: position 598,107,225 of record NC_060149.1, on the reverse strand, counting down.
GAAAATACTAACCAGAGGCTACTAGTGGCCTTTCTGGATACTTAAATGCTGATCTTAGTGCTTATAAAATGTTTGGGACTCCAAGTGGCCTAGTACATGAAGTACATGCAAATCTTAATACCTAAAACAATTGAATAGAAAATATCAATCAGAGGCTCCAAGTGGCCTTTTTGGGTACATAAATTCTGAGTTTAGTAGCTAAAGAAATGTTACAGAAATTATGTTTGTGACTCAAAGTGACCTAGTTTTACATGAAGTAAATGCTGACTAAATGCTGAACTTAATCACTGAAAATGTGGCAGAAAACATATTTATGACTCAAGGTGGCCTAGTTTTACGTAGTATAATCATCAAAGTTGAGAAAGTATCCTAAAATATCATTACCTATAACTTTATGTGGCACTCAGAGGCCTATGCATAATTCATAATGAGAATATATTATCTGACATGACTTTTACAAGGAAAAGTGCATAAGTAGCAGTATTATATAAAAGTACGGCTTATTATGGACTATATGAGTACATATTAGACAAACAGAATCATAGAATCAAAGTATAGTATCATGTGAGTAAAGACACAAAATTTGTAGGTTGTGTAGCACACTTGGGGCTTCATAAAGCTGTCTGTTAAATGACCTGTATCTCTAACAATCAGCATATCTACAGTGAAGGATATGGGAACTACTGATAAGGGCAGTGGACTTTATCTGTAAAGAAAATGATTAACAGTCAATCGTCATTCATCTTGAGTCAAGAACTGTTATGGCCAAAGCAAAGAAAAAATGTAATTATGGTATATGCAAGCACAATGACAGGAGTACTAAGTGCAATACAGCTTAGTGACTAGGTAAATTTAACATATTACAGTAAATCATGAGATAAATATTCAAAGATGCGAATGGATTGCAGAAATAGTTGAACCAGGAAATTTAGTCATTAACCTGGAGAAAAAAGGCAGTCAAGCATGCTATCATAAGGAGGTAGCATCATATGCAGTCTCATAAGGAATGGTGACAAAAAATGTTTTTAGGAGTAAAGTTCCTGTGACAGTCTGCCACAAACACCTCCAATTATTTGGTACAAGATAAAGACAGATTTTCCTAAAAAGCACACAATATACACAAAATACCTACGGTAAACTCCCGTTTATCCAAAATGATGGCGACGGTGACCGTTTCTGAGAAACCGAAGTCCCGCTGTTTTCACGCGTGAAACACCCCGAATTGCGTCAATACCGCGAAATACGATCGTAAAACGTGTAGGTTACGTAGAATGTTATTGATATGATTGTGAATAAGCCAGCATGTTTTTGACTGAAAAAATAGTGTCGATGTGTTGAAAAGGCGCCAAAGTATGATTGAAAACTCAAAGTTTTGAAATGCTGAATAACAATGCTCGTTTATTTAGCGTTGTTACAGAAAAAAATCGCCTTATTTGGCATCAGGAAAAACCACGAGTTTCAATTTTATCACCTACTCTTCTGAATATAAAATGAACTACTGTACAAAATTATGAAACAAATCTAGAGATTACTCAAAGGAACGAAAAGTTTGTCTAGAGGAACTTTAAAGTAAAAAAAAAAAAAAACAAAAAACTTTTAACTTACAGATGTTGAAATTCTAGGACGCTTCATGAGAATTAATTTTTTGGTAAAAAAGTCTGTAATGGTTTTTTGTTATTTGGCTTGAGAAACATTTGTTGAGGCAATATATCTCGAACGTTGGAAACAATAAGTTTATACCGAAACCTATTGTTTCCAACGTTCGAGATACATTGCCTCAACAAAAAGTCGCTTCCTCCCATTGGCTGATGTACTCCAGGGCGATTTTGATCGCTTCGTAACAGACTTTATCAGGAACCTTTTTCTTTGCTTCGTCATTAGAGACATATTCTTATGACGCTTCCTCATTGGTCGCAATTTGGGCGATTTCTTCCTCAGTCAGATCAAAACAGTCGTATTCCATCCACTCTTCAACGTCTTCGAAGCCCACGTCTTCACAACCCGGTTACTTCTCGAGTAAATTCGCCAAAATTACGTTATATTCATCTGTTTCTGGCACGTCAGCTTGAGTGTCGGTGTTGCCTCCTTCTTCCCACCACTGACGAGTTGCCTTATGATCTAAGAGTTTTTCCAAGACCTAAGGAGAGAAATTGAAGGAATTTGATTCCAAGCTTCAGCAATCCAATGAATGAAACTTAAAACATCGTTTTTTTTAAGAGATTGCACAAAATCTTCTTTAGCATCAATCACGTCGATTAAGTATTCCAGCAACTTGCGTCTGTAACGTTTTTCCATCGCCTGAAGAACACCTTGGTCCATCGGTTGACATGGAGACGTGACGTTTCGTGAGGGAAACACAACTTTGAAATCCCCTTCTTGTAGATCATCTGGTTGAGAAGGAGCGTTGTCCAATTTTCGAGGAAGCCCATTTACCTCCATGTATTTTTCTGCAGCTGGAGCAAACTCTGCCTGGAACCACTCTTTGAAGATGGCACTGTTCATCCATGCCTTGTTAGACTGATTCGTGTACCACAATGGCAAAGGTTTATCAGCTGGTTGCCGTCTAAATGCTGTTGATGCTTTGGATTTGCCAATTAAAGTCAGGCACAGTTTATGATTGCCAGTGGCATTGCTGTATGTGAGGACAGTAACGCTTTCCTTGCTTTTTTTTAATATCTGGATACCGTTTTCTCTTGTTTAGAGGCAAGGGTTTTTGGGTAATTTGTAATTGAACCTGGTATCATCACAGTAATAGTGTTGATCACCAGTAGAACCTCCTTTGTCGATAACTGTGTGCAGTTTCTTCTTTAAATCAGAGATAGCGGCTTCATCACCAAATAATGATTCGCCGCTGTTAGGAATTTCACGAATGCCATGCCATTTCTTGAACCGATCCAGCCAGCCATCACTTCCGAGGAATTCTTGCTCATTTCCTTCAATCAGTTCATGAAAAGTCATTGCTTTTGGACGATGTAGAGGACTTGACACTGGCACACCTTTGGCGCTTATTTGTTCATGGCACAAAAATTAGGCCTCTTCTAACTGAGGATGTGCACTTTTTCTCATGGGTTTTCGAGATTTCACTGCGCTGCCTGACACTTTGATAGAACAAAATTTTTCAATTTCTGATCGATTTGTCTTCCGATCAGTAACAGTATTCCTACAGATGTTCAAATCGGCCACAAATTTCGTGGGTGGCTCACCACCATCAATTCTCTGCAAAGCGCAAAGCTTTTGTTCCAACGAGATCACAGTCTTATTTCGTTTCGCGCCCTTAGTCACTTTCAGCATTTTTTTTCCAATACTCGACTGATTTTTTTTTGGTTTGCCACTCTCTCTATCTCGGGAATTTTCAAAGCATGTAGTGCGACCACGAAACGTTAAATCGAGAACACACAGATGCATGACTTGACAACACTCGACTTTTGAAACCAGACTGTGGCAGCCATCCAATGAAAACATTCGATACATCTATCCCCTCTCCCACATAGCACATTGCCCACATAGCAACACAACATTGCATTGTACGTTCACTGTTCAATTGTTAAACTCTCGCCTTCGTCTGATGTACCGACACCTCACTGTCGGATTCGATAGGGCTATGTCGCGCTGCATGGAGCAATACCGTACGTTCTGTACTTCCAAGGAGTTCCAATAGGTGGCAATGGGACGAAACTTCAACAAACACACGTTAAAATTGACGATACTCGGACTTTTGACATGTGCCAGTGCACAGATTAGCAGTACACTGCCGAAAAACGCCAGCAAATGCATGGCTCCAGGCGCAGACTAGTTGAAACTTGTGAACTGCCAGTCTAGGTAGGCAAAACCGTAGCTGCATGAAGTGTTAGACAGCGCCAATGTGAGCCACGAATATTGGAAAAATTTGTTCAGATAAAGAGGATTTCGGATAAACGCGATTCCGATAGACGGGTGTTTACTGTATTACTATTATACACTATCCTTATAGAAAAATCACCAATATATTAATATAATCTTCATTATTGGAGTGCAACTCAGGGCATGAACACTCAGTAAATAATGTAACAATACTCTTATACCTAACTCAATATGCAGAATAAAATCCTAATCCTAAATATTTATAGGCAAACTGCCTAATTTACCCAGTACACCAATAGAAAATGGTCATAAAAGCTTGCCAGGAAACAGAAGTAGATACATTTTGTATGTTCTGGCACACTAACGCAATGTTAAAATAAATTCTGTATTTTATATATAAAACAATTGACTTTTAAAAATTAAATTAATAATTAAGTATATTTAATTAAATCAACCGATTTTACTAATGTTAACTAAATACCTTTAAACAATACAGTAAAACAACTAAATAAAATAAACAAATGATTTCTAACTTCATTATTTAATTTACTACGTGATTGTAGCACAATAATCTGTATTAAATAATAAAAGTAGGTTATTTTTACAAAAATCACATTGTGAAGATAAGTACATTAATTAAAATGTATAAGTTAATAAATGTAAATTATTTTAAAAAACACATTGTGAACACTATAGTATGAAATTCATTATTTCTATTATTAATTATTTTCATTCATTTAGATACCAATTTCATTTGTCCTTTTTTAATTATGTCTAAATCACAATAATCAATTAATTTAGAAAATCTATATGGTAAAATAACTTTAAAATCATTGTAAAGTTGTAGACAAAGTTGTTCTCGAAATCTAGTATTTAGATATCCACAGTTTGCAATATTATATAAAACATTTATCTCTAGCTCATTTACTTTTCTAATTTATTTAGAAATACCCAAATTATTTATACAGAATTTTTTTGTTAGTTCTACAAAAGTAAATTTGTAGTTTATATAAAACGTATTTTTAAAAAATTGTAATTTTTAATTTAAATCTAAATGATTCATTGAAAGTTATTTTTTATAAATATAACAAAAAATATTTCTTGTAAATGGAGAACAAAAAAGAAATGCATGCTACAGAAAAATATATTTATGAAATAATTGAGCTTTTGAAAAAGATGTTGATTTCCTATTTGTTAAAGTCATGAAAATATAATCAACTTGTAAAAACAAATTGCAATCAAATTTTTCATACAAGCGCTATTACATCTCTTAAAAAAAATTATGTAACTATTTATTTAGAGGAAACACTCTCCTAGTAAATTTGTTTGTCCTTTGATTTATCGTGATCTGTTACTGACTTTTAGTGGAGTTAGTTTTTACTTGTAGCTTTCAAAAAATACAAAAGAGATATAATAAGCAAAATAATGAATTTCGTAGGTTGCCAATTACGTATTATATCTGGTTTTATCGAGCGCCAGGCTCCCTACAAATTACTGTAAATGCAATAGCGTAGTATTACTCAGCTCCAGTTCACTATCACAGAAAATAGACAAGTTTTAATAAAATTATTTCACTGGATTCCTTCAATTAATCTCACTGAATATTTTATCATAATTTCTTCCGCTCCGACTATCAAACATTGTGCTGTGAAAAAATATTTTTAAATGTACTGCGTAATGGCGGCTAATTGTTAACAGTCACAGATCACTGTTACTCTCTCCGCAGCAGCTGGAAACATGCTAAATAATTTTCATTAAATATTCTTTTCATAAGATAAATGTGGCGTAGGTTCTTGAAATAACACACAGAGATCACTTTATACTAATATAATCTTACTAGGACACAGTTTACACCATTAAATATCTGCAATTATGTTACGACAGAAACAAATGCCAGCGCAGCACAATAGCTTGTGTACCTTTTTCCAGACAACACCAGAATGAACAGAACAAAACTGACTAGACAGAAGAATGAGCATTCCATTGTATTTTATACTCTTACAAAGATAATCACATTATAATCTCACATAATAAAAATAATGTCTTTTCTGCATTTATCGATCTATATTGTATATTTTTACAGTTAGTGTTATTACCTTTCGCCGATAAATCACTGTTTGCAATTCATTTCGAGTCACACACAGTTATTTTTATGTATGTTTCACCTCAATAATGGTGAATATTGCAAAAAGGGACACTACAGCGGGTATTCATAAATGGTTAAGGGAAAAAGAAAATTGTCCACTTTGTAGAAGTATTATTAAAAATAAAGAACCGACATTAGAAGATATATAACTACATTTGATTCTTTACCAGTAACTACAAGATCTTTTGATCCTTTGTTTGATAGAATTCAACAATTTAGAAATCTGTACTATGAAACTGTTGATGATTCAGATGATTCTTGATTTTAAAATACTTTGTATTAATAATCTAAAATTTTATTTAAAAAATTATAATAATTTACTTTTTCACAAATGTAATAAATATATTTTATATATAAATGTTGCAAGTTCAACAAGAACCTTCTGTGAAAACTAAATATTGCAATACAGAGAAATCAATTGATTATTTTACTTCACAAAAATACACAAAATGTGGTTATAGAACTATATGTAGACCATGTATAAATACATATCATCCAAAAATTACAATTAAAAATCGAATTCCCTGTGTATGTGGAAAAAGTGTTACTAAATATTATTTCAAAGAAGATTTCCAACGATATCAAAGTGAAGAACATCCAAAAATATTATTAACAATGGATAACGAAGAACAATCTACATCTGCAATTAATAATGAAGAAGTTGTAACTGGAGAAAAAACTACATGTACAAAGAAATGTAAAAGTTGACAAGAGATTAAAGAATTAAATTGTTTTTATATAAATCCTATTAACAAAGATAAACATAATAATAAATGTAAGAAATGTACTTTAGAATATATTAAGAATAAGAAAGCTAAAGAAGAAGCATCTTGAACTTTATGATATAATTATCTATTCAATAATAGTAATTCTTATTGATTAATTAAATAAATCATTAAAACTAATTGTTTGGAAACTAATTTATTGTTAATAATTGACCTTTAAATTAAACAGTAAACTTAATATTTTTATTTTTAACTATGATTAATCAATGTTTAAAACTAATTATAAAAATAAATAATAAAATAATACTGTTTTTGATTTATTATCTATTAATAACAATCCTAATCCATATATTAAGTAATTATCAATTTATTAAAAAATATTTCTTACAAATTTATGGAAACTTATATTGCTGATCAACTAGAACAATTCACTGTTGATAAAATTCATAAAATTTGCTAAATAAGTAGTTTACAAGAATATGTAAATTTAAATAAAGCTGATTTAATTACATTTATTATTACAAATATTAAAAATTTTGTTAAAATAACATACCAGAATTAAGTGAAAATAACACAAATATTGTAAAAAATACAATAATAAATCTGAAGTAACTGAAAATTACAATAAATCTGAAGTAAGGGAAAATTATAAAAACTATATAACTGAAGTATGTAATTATTAAAATGTTTTATTTATATAAATTTTTCAGTATACATGGAAACTTTTTACAAAAATCAAATGAAAAACAACGATTTCCGTATAAATAAACTACAAACATTGAATAAAATAAACCATAAAATTACTAAAATAAAAGTACAAGATGTTCAGTTTCAAAATTTGAAGGAAATTTTAAATACTTATTTAAAAAATAATTGATAGTTAAACAAAATAGTAAACTAATTCTTTTAAAAAACTAATTGTTTATAATCTAATAGATTGTTAAACTAAATTGTAAACTATTTCATTTAAACCTAACTGATCCTGAAACTAAATAGTAAACTAATTCTTTATAAAATTACATTTCTATATTTATCCAACTGTAATGTGAATTATTGAAACCTAACCATTTAACGTAAGCCTGAATACCTTTCTCTCTTAAAACCTTTTCAACAAATTATAGATATGGATGTTTCGTATTCTGTAGTTCTTGTTCATAAAAATTTCCTTTTATTTCTCTTAATTTATTTGTAATTGGATTAGAATAAAAAACCTTCTATTTCAAAAATTTCTGTTGACCAATTGGCTGTATAATCTTTTTAAAAATATTTTTAAATTTACTAATTCTAACTTTATCACCTTTTTGAAATTCAGGTTCTTCATTAGATACAATGTTGCTTTTTTTAAATTTTTTCATGAACTTCTATTGCTTTAATTTTTATTGTAGATTGTTTTGTATAACTGTATTAATCAATTACATTTTATCTAAATTTAACCATTTATATTTTCGTTGCAAAGCAAATTTTTTCCACAACTTTTCTTTAAGTGATCTGTTAAATTGTTGAACAAAAGATGTTTTTAATTCTGAAAAAGCTGAATAATGATTAATGTTGTATTATTTTCAATTAATTCTTGAAAAACTCCGACATGAATTTCTTTTCTATTATCTGGTTGTAAATTATTTTGTTTTCTAACTATTAGAATTTTTTGAAAAGATTCAACTACATTCTTACTTGTTTTATGTTTAATAGGAACTGGAAATACAAATTTTGAAAAAAAATTATTGCTAATAAATATTTATATCTTTGGTTTATTTTTGAAATTCCTTTTAAATTAGGAGATTCCATATCAACTAGATCAGCTTGCCTTAAATCGTCTATGCCAAGTGAAACAAAATTTCTTCTTTTAAAATTTTTTTCTAATTTGTTTATGTAATTAATTAATTATATTTTCACGAATATTATTTACACCTTCACCATTTACAATTTTTTTACAAATGTACTCTTACATTTACAAATTTTTCAAATTTCTTTATCTTCCATGTTTAGTTGTTACTCTCTGTGGCTTACATGTTTCTGTAAATTGTTTACACTTTATACAGTAAATGTGATGTGAAGTATGATTTCCATTTATGTACATAAAAATTTATGTAGGTAAAAAATTTAATAAAGTTAGAATATAAATAAATGTAACAATTTCATATCCTCCATTTCTTCTAGATCTTCACTTTTCTTCTTATGTGTCCCTTTATGAAATTGTGATTCTAATGTATTAAGTTTACTAACTAATGAGTCAATTATTGGTCATATATAAAGGTGAATTTTTTGCATTTCAATTGTTTTATCGTTTTGTTCTTCAACGATAATTTCGATAATACCATTTAATTGCTTTAAATCTGGAAGAAAGTTGTTATATTCTTCTTTATTATTATAGTTATTAAACTGTGTTAAAATGCTGCATATTCTGGTTTCATAACAAAATTTGATAGTTTATTATCAAAATAATATTTGTTAACTACAACGTTTGCATCAATTGGATCGTACACATTAACTAATCTTCTATTTTTAGAACCAACATTAGCCTTAGTTAGTTAAAAATTGCTTTACATTCACCTTGAAAATGTTTAATTGCATTCCTTATCTTTAATTTTTGTAACAACAGTAATAGCTGACGTTGCAAGTAAATTTCCACTAACTTTGTTTTCTTTTTGTCTTTTTTGAACATCTGTTAAAAATGGTTCAATTTATTTAATTGTGCTTAATTTAACTTTAATTTAATTGATTTTGGTTTAGTTTTGCCACTAGGTAGTAAAGTGTAATCAACTGTAAAATTATTCATTTATATACTGAAATATTTACTAAAGATTTTTTAAATTGTTTAAAATTTCAATAAATTTTTTTTATATAGTTTAAAAATGTATAAGAGTTTTTAAGTCCATTAAAGATGTATAAAGTCTTTTTATATAGTTTAAAAAATTAATAATGATTCTTTTATTTAGTTTAAAAATGTCTAACGGTTTTATATATTTTAATAATGTATATAGATTTTGTATGTAGTTTAAAATGTATAAATATTTTTAAATATAATTTAAAATTTTTTCAAGGTTTTTTTATAATTCTCAACCATTTTCATCAATATTAACATTTATATGCATACCTAATTTTCTTTTTCCATACTTTATTCCACTAAAAGCTGTTTGTGTAGTGTTGCAGCTGGCACCGTTGCTCCTTTAACAATTCCAGAGCCGGATCCCAGGCTCTGCTTAGCTGCTGCCCTGTGTCACAGTTCATAAGATCGTCAGCCATTTTAATTTCTATCGGTTCTCTTATATCACTGTCCCAAAATCTGGGTGTGTGTGCTAGAATCTTGGTATCCTCATACTTCATGGCATAATCTAGTTCTAGACAGTGTTCAGCAATGGCTGACTTAGTCACCTGTTTTAATGTAGTGTGCCTCTGATGTTCTTTGCACCTGATCTCCACAGTTCTTGTCGTCTGGCCAATGTAGGACATGCCACATTGACAAGGTATATTGTAAATCCCTGGTTTTCGTAACCCCAGGTCCTATTTAACACTCCCCAGCAGTCCCCTGATCTTGTTGGATGGACAGAAAACACACTTGATATTGTGTTTACGGAGGATCCTACTGATTCTGGCAGAAATAGAGCCAGCATAGGGCAGATATGCCACCTCCTTTGCTTCATCTTGGTCTTCTTCAGGAACCTGTGGTATAGTGGCTGGTTGGAGTGCCCTCTCAATTTGTCTGTCCATGTATCCACTCTTGGAGAAAACTGTTTTGAGACGTTCCATCTCTATAGGTAGATTCTCTTGGTCTGACAGGGCCCGTGCTCTGTGGACCAAAGTCTCTTACAACGTCTTGATTCCCTAGAATATAATCCTCAAATACAGCAACTGAATTATCTTCACATTCATCTAAAGGAATAAATTCTTCATTATTTTCAATAAAACTAACAACATGTTCATTAATTTTATCTTGATTTTTTTACATTGTTTTGTAAAATCTTGATATTTGGTTTGTTCTAAACTTTTTGAATAAACATGAAAATGTATAATTTTATTTCAGTTTAACCATAGTGCAGCTAAAATATAATTATCTATCAGTAATGTTTTTCCACGACCACTTGGTCTAATTATTGCTCATGATGTAGAATTTGGTAAAAATGTACCATGTTTGTTTTTTGAATTATCTCTTTTCTTCGTTTATTAATAATTATTTCATTTCTTCTATTGTTTCATTTATTAATGATTTTTACATTTATTAATAATTTTTCATTTATATATATATTTTCAGTAGTAAATGAGTAGATTGTTTCAACTTTGTGATAAATCTTCTATACTCAGAAAAAGATAAACTGTTCCAATACCTAATAATTATACTAATGTTTTGTTGGTTGGTTTTTATTCAACTTTTTTGTCACCAAATATAACAACAAAAAATAACAAACTTTCACGTGATGGAGAAATAATAGAAATTTCTGTAGGTTAATATAGTTTTAAAATTTTAAAATAATTTACATATTTAAAAAACTCAATATAAACATTAAAGTAGATGAAATTTTAAACAGAATTTTTATTGAAAGGGATGTAAAATTATATATGGATATATAAGATAGTATTGGAAATTTACTTGGCTTTAATAATGAGAGCTGTAGCTAAGGATATTCCTAAAATAATTCCTTTTGAATTAATTAATAAAAATTTTAGTCTTGCTGATGGAATGAATATATGTAAAACATAATGATCATTTTCATAAAGAAATTATTATTATTAATTCATTTAAACATAATACAGAATTTGTTAAACCAATAATTTATGAAACATATTATCCTGTTAATGTTCCTATTTTTAATACAATTAAAGATTTAGAAGTTACTATAACTAATGAAAATGATAATTTAATTCACTTTATTGGTGCTACTGTAACAGTTATTCTAAAAATATCTTAATAATTTTTTTCCTTAATAAATCATGAATAAAACTGAAAGTTATCAGTTTTGTCCATTTCCTGTTAATGAAAAAACTGAAAATAATTTAAATTTTCTTAATAAAGATACAGCAAAATGAAGCAAATATTGGTGATGGTTGGCTACATCCTAATCAAGCACAATTATACACGAATTTTACTATTATTGGAAATGATGGTACAGATTTTCCAACTTATGATGGAAAATAAATTAAACAAATTAATTGATAATTATGCAACTAAATTATTTGACTTTATAACAATAAAAAAGGAAACAATATATTATTTAGAATTAAATATTCCTTTATTTCATCAACAGGTTTACTACATTTAACTTTATGTGTTACTGACAAAATAAGTTTAGAAGGACATATTCTTAACACAGGAAAATCAAATAATAAAACAAATGAAGTACTTTATCCATTGTCATTACTATGTTGATTTTTTCAAGATTATAAAGAAATTATGTTTAATGGAATCTTAACTGTAAATTTTACATGTATTTCATCTTCTGGAGATGAAATTTTATGTTGGTTTGATAAAAATGATCTAGTGTTTAAATAAAAGATACTCTTCCAAAAGAAAGTAAAATTATTCTAGAATCTATGGAAATTCATTTACCAGTTGATAAATATGAACCAAATATGAATATGAACAATGTGAGAATATTTTTAAGAAACCTAAAATTCCTATTTCCTTTTATGAACTTCAAACAGAAGAAATTGCTGGTTTACCTAGTAAAAATAGTTTTGAACTAGATATAACAAATTACTATAATTCTATAGAATTTCATATGCCATATTTCCTTTTTGTTGTATTTCAGACTAATCTGAAAAATAATCAGTTAGTTGATTCATCATTATTTGGTCATGTTAAACTACAAAATATATATTTAAGAAATAGTAAAAATAAAGTTTTTCCTCAAGAAATGCGTAAAATTAATCCACCAAATAATTTTCTAAAACCATATAATGCATTTCTTGATTCTAAAAAAAATTGCTTTAGAAAAATCAGATATTGATAGTAATCCATTTAGTTTTATAACTAATCATCCAATTAATGTAATAAATATGACGTGTAGGAAAATGTTATAACTACACAAAAAACAAATATGAAACTTTGTGCTACTTTTAATGATAAAATTCCAAATGGTACACTTGCTTATGTAATTATGTATGGTAAAAAGAAACTTACATATGATGCACAACATAGATTACGTACTGAAAATTTTTAATTATTTATATTTTCTTTCTTATAAGTAAATGAAGAACTTAAAAAAATTATAAAAGTGTTAACTTCATGCTTATATACATTTTTGAAACATTTTAAGAAAGACACACTCAATGCCCCGTGGTCTACGGGTTGCGTCTTTGATTCATAATCAAAACGCCTTTGGTCCCGGGTTCAATCCCCGCCACTACCTAAATTTTGATAAATAATCAGCATTGGCGGCTGAAGACATCCAGCATAAGAAGTCAGCATCATTCTGCCAACGGCCTTGTCAAAGAGGGCGGAGGAGCGGATAGAGGTTCAGGGCACTCTCTCGTCCTAGGGGTGGGAAATTGACCCTAAAGGCGGAAGAATCAGCAATGATCAACGACATGAGGATGCAGAAGGCAATGGAAACCACTGCATTAAAGACATGTAACGTGTATCCACAGGACATGTGGCCTGTAATTGAAGAAGTGTCATGATGATCTCTCCATTGGCAAAAGATTCTGGAATAGTCCCCCGTTCGGATCTCTGGGAGGGGACTGCCAAGGGGGAGGTTACCATGAGAAAAAGGTTGAATAATCTACGAAAGGATAACGTTCTACGAGTCGGGGCGTGGAATGTCAGAAACTTGAACGCGGTAGGGAAACTAGAAAATCTGAAAAGGGAAATGCAAAGGCTCAATCTAGATATAGTAGGGAGTGAAGTGAAGTGGAAGGAAGACAAGGATTTCTGGTCCAATGAGTATCGGGTAATATCAACAGCAGCAGAAAATGGTATAACGGGCATAGGATTCGTTATGAATAGGAAGGTAGGGCAGAGGGTGTGTTACTGTGAACAGTTCAGTGTTCTAATCAGAATCGACAGCAGACCAACACCGACAACGATAGTTCAGGTATACATGCCGACGTCGCAAGCTGAAGATGAACAGATAGAGAAAGTGTATGAGGATATTGAAAGGGTAATGCAGTATGTAAAGGGGGACGAAAATCTAATAGTCATGGGCGACTGGAATGCAGTTGTAGGGGAAGGAGTAGAAGAAAAGATTACAGGAGAATATGGGCTTTGGACAAGGAATGAAAGAGGAGAAAGACTAATTGAGTTCTGTAACAAGTTTCAGCTAGTAAAAGCGAATACCCTGTTCAAAAATCACAAGAGGAGTAGGCATACTTGGAAAAGGCCGGGAAGATTTCAATTAGATTACATCATGTTCAGACAGAGACTCTGAAATCAGATACTGGATTGTAAGGTGTACCCAAGAGCAGATATAGACTCAGATCACAATATAGTAGTGATGAAGAGTAGGCTGAAGTTCAAGACATTAGTCAGGAAGAATCAATACACAAAGAAGTGGGATACGGAAGTACTAAGGAATGACGAGATACGTTTGAAGTTCGCTAACGCTATAGATACAGCAATAAGGAATAGTGCAGTAGGCAGTACAGTTGAAGAGGAATGGACATCTCTAAAAAGGGCCATCACAGAAGTTGGGAAGGAAAACATACGTACAAAGAAGGTAGCTGCGAAGAAACCATGGGTAACAGAAGAAATACTTCAGTTGATTGATGAAAGGAGGAAGTACAAACATGTTCCGGGAAAATCAGGAATACGGAAATACAAGTCGCTGAGGAATGAAATAAATAGGAAGTGCAGGGAAGCTAAGATGAAATGGCTGCAGGAAAAATGTGAAGACATCGAAAAAGATATGATTGTCGGAAGGACAGACTCAGCATACAGGAAAGTCAAAACAACCTTTGGTGACATTAAAAGCAACGTTGGTAACATTAAGAGTGCAACGGGAATTCCACTGTTAAATGCAGAGGAGAAAGCAGATAGGTGGAAAGAATACATTGAAAGCCTCTATGAGGGTGAAGATTTGTCTGATGTGATAGAAGAAGAAACAGGAGTCGATTTAGAAGAGATAGGGGATCCAGTATTAGAATCGGAATTTAAAAGAGCTTTGGAGGACTTATGGTCAAATAAGGCAGAAGGGATAGATAACATTCCATCAGAATTTCTAAAATCATTGGGGGAAGTGGCAACAAAACGACTATTCACATTGGTGTGTAGAATATATGAATCTGGCGATATACCATCTGACTTTTGGAAAAGCATCATCCACAAAATTCCGAAGACGGCAAGAGCTGACAAGTGCGAGAATTATCGCACAATCAGCTTAACAGCTCATGCATCGAAGCTGCTTACAAGAATAATATACAGAAGAATGGAAAAGAAAATTGAGAATGCGCTAGGTGATGATCAGTTTGGTTTTAGGAAAAGTAAAGGGACGAGAGAGGCAATTTTGACGTTACAGCTGATAATGGAAGCAAGGCTAAAGAAAAATCAAGACACTTTCATTGGATCTGTCGACCTGGAAAAAGCGTTCGACAATATAAAATGGTGCAAGCTGTTCGAGATTCTGAAAAAAGTAGGGGTAAGCTATAGGGAGAGACGGGTCATATACAATATGTACAACAACCAAGAGGGAATAATAATAGTGGACGATCAAGAACAAAGTGCTCGTATTAAGAAGGGTGTAAGACAAGGCTGTAGCCTTTCGCCCCTACTCTTCAATCTGTACATCGAGGAAGCAATGATGGAAATAAAAGAAAGGTTCAGGAGTGGAATTAAAATACAAAGTGAAAGGATATCAGTGATACGATTCACTGATGACATTGCTATCCTGAGTGAAAGTGAAGAAGATTTAAATGATCTGCTGAATGGAATGTACAGTCTAATGATTACACAGTATGGTTTGAGAGTAAATCGGAGAAAGACGAAGGTAATGAGAAGTAGTAGAAATGAGAACAGCGAGAAACTTAACATCAGGATTGATGGTCACGAAGTCAATGAAGTTAAGGAATTCTGCTGCCTAGGCAGTAAAATAACCAATGACGGACGGAGCAAGGAGGACGTCAAAAGCAGACTCACTATGGCAGAAAAGACATTTCTGGCCAAGAGAAGTCTACTAATATCAAATACCGGCCTTAATTTGAGGAAGAAATTTCTGAGGATGTACGTCTGTAGTACAGCATTGTATGGTAGTGAAACATGGACTGTGGGAAAACCGGAACAGAAGAGAATCGAAGCATTAGAGATGTGGTGCTATAGATGAATGTCGAAAATTAGGTGGACTGATAAGGTAAGGAATGAGGAGGTTCTACGCAGAATCGGAGAGGAAAGGAATATGTGGAAAACACTGATAAGGAGAAGGGACAGGATGATAGGACATCTGCTAAGACATGAGGGAATGACTTCCATGGTACTAGAGGGAGCTGTATAGGGCAAAAACTGTAGAGGAAGACAGAGATTGGAATACGTCAAGCAAATAATTGAGGACATAGGTTGCAAGTGCTACTCTGAGATGAAGAGGTAAGCACAGGAAAGGAATTCGTGGCGGGCCACATCAAACCAGTCAGTAGACTGACGACCGAAAAAAAAGAAAGACAGAAAAAATAAAAGCTGAAAATTTTAATGTAATTTACTTTTGTTAACTAATACATTTTAATTAATTGACTTATCTTCATCATGTGATGTTTTAAAATAATGTTTTTTTATTAACTATTACCTTTTATTAGTGTACTTATGCCCACAATGTGAATTTTTAAAAATAACTGACTTTTATTAACTAATACATATTATTGTGCTACAATCATGTAGTAAATTGAATAATGAAGTTAGAAATCAGTTGTTTATTGGCTTTAGTTATGTTATTGTAAAAATAGGTATGTAGTTAACGTTAATAAAATCGGATGATTCAATTAAATGTACTTAATTTTTTATTTAAGTTTTAAAAATGGGTTTTTTTATATATAAAACACAGAATTTATTTTAACATTGCATTAGTGCACCAGAACATACAAAATGTATCTTCTACAGCATGAGAAGCATTATTGGTGTTTAATATTGCGTGTAAGTTGCTTGTATTGTACTTTCTGTGTACTGCATTTCCTCCACTTCCATGTGCTTCTATTTATTAGCATATTGTCTCTTTTGGATACAGTGAGACTTTGGTACATTGGTTCTGCAAAATATAGAAAATGAATGAGTAAATGCAATGGACATGAGTTACAGGGTACATCGATTTCTTAAATCTACGTAGGTGAAAGCAAGTAAACTAGTGGCATCATCAAGTACAAGAGATATACAGCAAATTGGAGCACAAGACTGGGCACAAATGAAACATGGCTACATTATAGAATGCAAAGAGTGAATAACCTAACGAATGTAATAATAATTCATCAGACAATAGCAAAAATGTCAGTAGTAATACTATCTTGCATAGGGTGTAGAATAGTGGCAAAGTGGAGTAGCATAGCATCATAAAAAAGATACATTTCACGGTATCAGGAAAGACAAAATAGCATCAGAAATAAATGAACAGAAGATATATATATAGGCTATATACAAAAGGGACACAAGTTCTTATTACACAAAAAAATGTTTGAGTTACAGTTTGCAGCAGTCAGACCACCCAAAGGATGTGATCCGCTGGACACATATCAAAATAAATGTTGTCTCGTTCGGTTGTTGTTTTCATGCACAAGCGTACGAAACCAGAAAACTGTGCAAGGCCTAAGCTTCTGGTAAGAGAACCGACCTGCAAGATTCTCCCAGCTGGGCACATCGGCACCTAATAAAATGCTGAATAATCAAGGAATCCTGAAAAAAAGGCACCAACAGAATTTGTATAAGCATAGGAAATGTGTCAGTAAACGGTCTGATGTGTTTTACAGTTATGTAGACTCGCATGTAGAACTACAATAAGCATAAGTTGTGATGTGCTGGTAATGCAAATAACGACTTCTGCAAGACAAATGCCAAATATACGAACTGAACAGTGTTTATACACTCCTGGAAATTGAAATAAGAACACCGTGAATTCATTGTCCCAGGAAGGGGAAACTTTATTGACACATTCCTGGGGTCAGATACATCACATGATCACACTGACAGAACCACAGGCACATAGACACAGGCAACAGAGCACGCACAATGTCGGCACTAGTATAGTGTATATCCACCTTTCGCAGCAATGCAGGCTGCTATTCTCCCATGGAGACGATCGTAGAGATGCTGGATGTAGTCCTGTGGAACGGCTTGCCATGCCATTTCCACCTGGCGCCTCAGTTGGACCAGCGTTCGTGCTGGACGTGCAGACCGCGTGAGACGACGCTTCATCCAGTCCCAAACATGCTCAATGGGGGACAGATCCGGAGATCTTGCTGGCCAGGGTAGTTGACTTACACCTTCTAGAGAACGTTGGGTGGCACGGGATACATGCGGACGTGCATTGTCCTGTTGGAACAGCAAGTTCCCTTGCCGGTCTGGGAATGGTAGAACGATGGGTTCGATGACGGTTTGGATGTACCGTGCACTATTCAGTGTCCCCTCGACGATCACCAGTGGTGTACGGCCAGTGTAGGAGATCGCTCCCCACACCATGATGCCGGGTGTTGGTCCTGTGTGCCTCGGTCGTATGCAGTCCTGATTGTGGCGCTCATCTGCACGGCGCCAAACACGCATACGACCATCATTGGCACCAAGGCAGAAGCGACTCTCATCGCTGAAGACGAAACGTCTCCATTCGTCCCTCCATTCACGTCTGTCGCGACACCACTGGAGGCGGGCTGCACGATGTTGGGGCGTAAGCGGAAGACGGCCTAACGGTGTGCGGGACCGTAGCCCAGCTTCATGGAGACGGTTGCGAATGGTCCTCGCCGATACCCCAGGAGCAACAGTGTCCCTAATTTGCTGGGAAGTGGCGGTGCGGTCCCCTACGGCACTGCGTAGGATCCTACGGTCTTGGCGTGCATCCGTGCGTCCCTGCGGTCCGGTCCCACGTTGACGGGCACGTGCACCTTCCGCCGACCACTGGCGACAACATTGATGTACTGTGGAGACCTCACGCCCCACGTGTTGAGCAATTCGGCGGTACGTCCACCCGGCCTCCCGCATGCCCACTATACGCCCTCGCTCAAAGTCCGTCAACTGCACATACGGTTCACGTCCACGCTGTCGCGGCATGCTACCAGTGTTAAAGACTGCGATGGAGCTCCGTATGCCACGGAAAACTGGCTGACACTGACGGCGGCGGTGCACAAATGCTGCGCAGCTAGCGCCATTCGACGGCCAACATCGCGGTTCCTGGTGTGTCCGCTGTGCCGTGCGTGTGATCATTGCTTGTACAGCCCTCTCGCAGTGTCCGGAGCAAGTATGGTGGGTCTGACACACCGATGTCAATGTGTTCTTTTTTCCATTTCCAGGAGTGTATATATATATATATATATATATATATATATATATTCAAGTAGTAGTGTGAGTCTGTAGAATGAAAGTGGTCGAACTACATTGGTACATATCTGTAGCGTAAATACATAGAAATTTCGTAGAAAAAAATGCTGTAAAAGTTTCTTTTAAAATTATTGCTGCTGAAATAAGCGTGCGTCTAATTTCGTTCAGAATCGCAGCCGTATTCTTGGCGCTAAAACTAACCTTATTGGTATTTCAGTAATTTGTCGTTATTGCTGTACGATGGAAACTGAAATTCAGTACATATCATTCAGGTGTTGCATAGCCACAAAAGATGTAAAAAATGGGGAAATTCAGCGCATCAGTGTCAAAATCGCTTGTAACGTCGCAGTTCGGGAAAGCAAAATTACATAAACAGTAATTTATGTGATGGTAGAATCTGCTATGTTGTATTTACATAGCCCAATATAATTGATCCAGCTCTGTGATTGGATTGGCATTATGTTTTTGAGATGAATGTAGATGTGCTTAGTTTTGGAAATCGATGTCATCAAATAAATATGCTTACGTTTTGGTGCTGGCGGTATTTAGCCCTAGTTACGTTATTGTTGACTGATTTACTGCTGCTATATTTTCTTCCCCTTGTGTAGTCCGTTGCGAAAATAATTTGGAACTGTTTCTGGCATTATCTTGACGGGCTCTCTTGTTAGATAGAACTGATTGACTGTAGATAATAAACTCCTGTGCACACAATATGGTATCTGCATATGTACTGGTTTTCTGAATATGCTTCCTATGACGTTGCTGTCTTGGCTTAGACTTTTCTGTAGTGGTGCTGAAAATATTATTCTGAGCGGTTACACAGATTTTATCTGAAATATCATAAATGTTGCTTGACAGTGTAAGCTCAACCTTGCAAGAAGATGATTTTTTTTATGAAAGCTACTGTCAGTTGTAGTGCTCTAACGAAATCAGAGTGAACATATTGTTCATTAAAATTAGACATGGGCTGTTGAAATAAATTCGAACTATTGTGATCATCATTCTTACGGGCATCAGACTGGACTGGTTTAACGTCACTCATAAAACTCAGTTTGCTCAAAATGACATCAGCATCCGTGCTGGAATTCTGAATGTGACTTCCACGAAGTTTCTGTGTTTTATTTTCTATAGTAAAGGACATCATATTCTTGTAGCTGTTAATTTTGCGTTCTGATTGTAGGTTTCATGATTATACATAGCTGATTTGAAAGAGATAAACGGAATAGTGATATACTGCGTGGTTTTACAGCAATCCGTAGCAATAGTAGATCGAACAGACGTGTTGTTAGAAAAATTTTGTTTCTCAGAATGGGCTGCTAAGAATGTCAGTGGTCTGTGAGGGGTATATGTAGTTTGCGTTTGCGCAGTATTAGTTGCACTATTCAGAGATTCAGTGTAAGGGAAATCGTCTTGTTCTTCCAAAAATTTAGCGTTGTGATGCAGGGACAGTCTAATATTTCTGGTATGCGTCACGGAAGGAAACAAACGCTGTTCTTTGTTGAGACTGAATGTGGCGTCTGGCGTTTTATTGTTTGCATCATTAATACGAGTGAAATAGACGTTATTTGTTGAGGTTTGATTTTGCTGTATGAATCTGGTTTGCAAATCGATCGGTGGGAAATAGCATTTATCAGCACTATGGTTGACTGAAGCAGAAGTGCTCGCACACGATGAAGCGGAAAGCTGTGGTCTGAACGGAAGGTTTTCATGACAAAAGGCGGTGTTGTGTGTACCATTTTTGGGTTGACAGAAAACGTCTCTACTGTTAGTGTCATCATGCTTAATATGGGGATTGATAAGTTCACTATTAACTGTTTCAGACTGCGTGGGTGGCTCAACGGAGCGGTCATGTGCGTCACTCCAGACGGTATTGTCATTAGTATCACTGAGATGTGATGAAATTTCAGACATAGGAAACTTAGCTTTGTTACCAGATTTGGTCGGCACAATGGGTTCATTAATGTTTTCCGAGATCATCAAACTGCTGTCGCTGATGGTAGCTCTGTACTGTCGATGGGATTTTCAATAGGATGTGAGGCACTAGACGTGGCAACGTCTGTAACGGAATTTATACTAGCATCAACATCGTTTCTAATACTAGTGAGCGATTGCTATTTTCCTTCTTGTCTTTGTACTGCTAAAGACTATAAAAACTGATTGTTTGCCTCTGTGCGTTTATGGAGAAAGTTTTTAATCGCTTTTCTAAAGTCTCAGTGTGAACTTTAAGACGTGTGTCTAACCGTGTGCCTCGTTGATCTGTTCTTTCGTTAACTAATTGTATTTCATCTGTAAGCTTTTTATATGTTTTACTACATTCATGTCTTAAATCATTAATGTCATGTCTCACATGTTTGTTGCTGTCTGCAAATTGCCTGGCTATGGCTTCAATTTTATCGCAAAGACGTTTGTCACTGGCCTTAATGTCTGTATCTACCTGTTTGAAATGATTATCAGTCGTTTCTGTGTACGATTTAAGCTCGTCACGTATAGTGGAAAATTGTTCATTGAACTGAGTAGTGCTGTCAAAGTTGTATTTCTTGCATGATAGAAAATAAGTCATCATTTTTATTAAATCGTTCATTGAAGTAAGTGGTGGTGTCAACTTGTTTTTCTCGTATGATGGAAAATTTTTCATTGAACATGTGCATCAGATTTTGAAACATCGCTTCCATATTGCTTTGAATTGAAGCGACGGGTGTCACCTGTGTTGTGCTTTGTGGTGTGGAGACATCATCTATATCCATGGACGTCTCGTTTGTTGCGTTATCTGCATAATTAGCGTTTACGGAATATGACAAATTTTTAAAAACAGATTGAGTACTTTTCACTACTGTGTCCTCTGACATACTGTTGGTGGCATTCTGATTGACTGTACAAGAATGGGGAAGTTCATTGACCTGATTCGGTAAAGAATCGTGTTCTGACATCTGCGTGTTAGCATAGTGTCTTCCGCTATGCCGGAATCGACAGTCTGAGCAGATGGTAAATTAGGTGAAATCATACTGTCGGTAAACTGTACATTCGTCTGGGTAGCGGAACTCACGTTTTCTATGGTATTTTGCAACTGTTGCACCGCAGAGTGGTTACTGTCATCCTCAACAATGTTGTCAATAATAGAAAAATCGTTTATTTCGGTATCTCTAATTGCCAGATTACCCGCCGGAACCTTGACACTTTTGCGCGGCATATTATAAAATATAGAGTTAAAAAACCAAAGACAAAAATTTAACACTCAACTCAATGGAAAAAAAAGAAAGAAAACAAAGCAAGGCGGAGCATAAGAATGCCGATGAACTATGGAAGAAAATTTCTGCAAGTTAGTTGATTGCGTTGAGCCAAAAAATATCTAACTACTGTTACTGCTACAGGGTGGTTGAGAGAACAGTATATATATTTTAGTATTAACGATTTCACATAGCGAACGACTAGCAGAGCTGTTGCCAAGTGTAACTTTCTTTAAAAAATGAAATAATAAACTTCACGATTACGTTGAATGAGTGTCTGATCTATTGAATGAGTACTGAACTCGAATTGTCGTGCTGCGTGTTATAAGTGCAAGTGGTGTGCTTTCTCTGTGTTATTGTTAGCAACACTTTACACGAATTTATTGGGCAATGCAACTCCCAATTCCAATAAAGAAATACACTGAGCCCCTTAGGCACTGAATCATCTAGCCCTGTTCAAAACTGATAACTTTCGTCCCTATTCGTATAACAAATAAATTAAATTGTCTTACTTATAGAGCAGCAACGATGGAAAGCGATATATTCTGGTCTCTCATAAAAAAATATAAATGCTAGCTACAGGCTCAGCAGTGTGCAATGCTGACCATAATACTTTGAAATGCGCATGAAATTCTTTTGGCTGGTAAACGAGAACATTTAAGAAAATCCAACTTCTTTAAAAAATATATGACCTGCACGGGAGGCGGTACTGATTGTGGTGAATTACTAACACCTCAGAAGCATTACAAAAAATGAAATATCTAACTAGTCTTTTCATCAAAACAGTTTCGTCGCGCGGAGTAGCCGTGCGGTCTACGGCGCCTTGTCACGGTTAGCGCGGCCCCCTCTGTCGGAGGTTCTAGTCTTCCCTTGGGCATTGGTGTGTGTGTGTGTTGTCCTTGGTGTAAGTTAGCTTAAGTTTGATTAAGTAGTGTGTAAGCCTAGGGACCGATGACCTCAGCGGTTTAGTCCCATAGGGCTTACCACAAATTTTTCAAAAGAGTTTACGTATACTCTGGGGTTACTCAACAATTATAAATTATCTGCCAAATTATCTATACTAACGCGCTGGCAAAAACAAAAATCATAATAATTTAACCCCTTTCCTTGATTGCATGAAGACTTCTGCTTCCATGTTCAACAATGTTGCCATACCTAAATTAATCTAACTCTTGGTGGCTTCACACAACACACCACAAAAACAGCCTACTCCATGGTCTTTCCCTTACAGACACCTACCTACAACTGCACGCTAAGCGCTCTCTTACTGCAACACTAGCAGTATCTCTGGGTCTACGATCTTACATAGCCAGCGATATAAACTTTGTAAAAGACATACATCGTTTATAAAATCATATCCGTATGCCACATACAAATGCGCCCCAGTATACTCCTTCCAAGTGAAACGGCCGAGGATGGAGGCACCCGCTCGGTAAGCTGCGTAGGAGGCTGCGTCGCGGCGGCCAGGCGTCGTGCAGTGAAGAAATCTGAAACAGTTTGATCTACGGCCGGATCACAGAATTGCGCTGCCGTGAATAGTATATAACGCTCTGCCAGCTGACCTGATAACAACGCCGGATTCCCATAAATGTGGCATGAAAGCTGAAGCTGGACGAGAGAGGTATGGATGAAACAAATTCAGCAAGGTGCGATGGCGTCGCCCATACAAACGTACTGCCGGCTAAGCGTCAGGAGCAGCAAAGTACGATATGAACTGAAAAACATCAGTAAGACGTCTTCATGTGAATGTGAAGCTCATGGGTTTGACATCTGCGTCTTGAACCTTCGAACGTAACGTTCGGCCTCTCCGTTAGGCTGCCCTGACATGCTGTATTCCATTGTGTTTGCAAAATTGTGCAAATTCCTTGGAAGCAAACGAATTTCCATTGCCAGAAACAATTGTTTGTGGCAAGCCTTCGAGAGAAAATACAGAAGCGAGCGCTTTGATAGTGCTGACGGCATTTGTAGAATGCATTGGGATAACAAAAGCGTATTTGCTGTAGGCATCGACGATAAATAACCAAAATGCTTGCCAAAAGGAGCCAGCCAAGTCTATATGGTGGAATTGCCTATACATCAAAATGTGGCCAGGAGAAAAATTTCTGGTGCGGAGCGACCTGATTGTCCACGGAAGGGCGACATTGTGCTGTCACATGTTCTATTTGCCTATCTAAGCCAGCCCACATGCAATGTTGGCGTGGCAGCTGCTTAGGGCGAGCTGTTCCCCAATGACCTCTACGTAGAAGATTTAACACTTGCTGTTACAACGAGGCGGGGATTAACACTCCTATCTGTTCGTTAGGCGTCTTAAGCAGAATCACATCACACAGAAGAGATAAACTTTGAAATTAAAAATTTTCTCAGCGAATTAGATGTGATTTGTACTTGCACTCTTCAAGGTGCCATCACCCATTTCAAAACACGAGTGCGCTTAAAATCCTTGTACACAGGGCCCATATACAGTGTCGAATGCAGATAATTCACCTAAGAGCTTGCGCATTTGAGGACAGTGTTCAGAGACAAAGGATACTTGACGCGACAGATTGGCAGGGCATTCTCAGCTAAAACCAAGAACCGGGAAGTGGATGAAGAGATGAACACTCCAGGACAGTCGCTAGCTTTTCGTCCCTTCGTTGGAAATAGTTTCTTCAAGATAGCAAGGGTCCTTAGTAATTTTCAGGTGAAAGTGATCTTGCGCGCACCGTAGAAGATTTGGGACCTGCTGGGATCAGTGAAGGATAAATTGTTATTGCGGAAGGCGGGAACTTACGAAATACCTTGCCGGTGTGGTATGGCCTATATAGGACAACAAACACGCACAGTGGAAGAACTTTGCATATAACATAAACGTTTCACCCGCCTTCTACAACCCAGCAAGTCTGCAGTTGCGGAACATTATATCTCCAATGGACATTCAATACAGTATGACAAAGCATTAATTTTTGCCACAGCAACATCTTTTTGGGACTCCATTAAAAAGAATCTGTTGAAATACGCAAGGCGGAAAATCTAATTAACTGTGACAGCGGTTACCAGATGGATCATACGTGGAATCCCGTAATCTGCGAGATTTGCTCTAGGCGAAGACGCCAGAATACCCCAAGACTGCGGCGAGCGGCTGCACCGAAGACAGCTGATCCTTGCAGTTCCACCAGCGAGGGCGCTGCCGCTGGGTGGTGTGGACCTTCTGTCACCGTGACTCCGACAACTGCGCAGCAATACTATCAGCGCGCTGTACAGGGTGAAGCGAAATTCGCGCACTCGGGCTTCGCAGCGCGACTCCCCACTTGCCAGTGATAAGAAAATGTCTGTCACAAAACTGCGTCCAGCGAGTACATCCGGCAGAAAAGTACGTTAAAGAGTGGCAATCTGGCAACACTGTAACCACATGCATGGTAACTACCACTGTCAGTACTTACAAGTCGTGCTCTACAGTTGGTGCAGTGGATAGAGGCCTGGGCTATCATGCAGCAGATCATTGGTTCGGTCCTGGGTTGAGGTACATGTTTTTTATTTGGTAAATGTAGCGCACGTGGTACGGTACCTGGCATCTTATTCGTCAGCAGCGATTGCAGCGGGTTTTCTAGAAAACATCTGCGCTTACATACCACAGTCGTAGAAATGGAGGATTGGTCAGCTTTGAAAGATGCCCTTGCCACTTCGTGGGTGTGAATTTATGTGCACCGCTTCATCTGCCAGATGCAAAACCTGTTTTCTTTGCACCCTCCTCCAGCGGTCCCAAGGATTAGTGTCAACGATTGTTTTTGCCTCGCTACATTTCGTTAGGTCCTTACGTTACCAGTAGGACTAGTAACGTGCTTAGGGAATAATGTCCAAACACGGTTACTATTTGTATGTGTTATCACCATGGTCCCACTAATTATACCTTTCAACATTGAGTCTGGTTACCGCATGCTGTTTGGTACGTATTTCGATGAATTATTATCATTGTTATTATTATTATTGTTGTTCTATCGATGGGATTGTGGAAACATCACGTCTATTACCATTAGGGAAACAGTGTAATTCGAAATTGAACATTTCACAATTAGCGGTATTGGGATGAATCATGCAGAGCAATATGTGTCAGAGGGGTAATGCGCTTTAGGTGGAACAGCGCACAGGACTGACAGCGTGTTTATACTGTATGCGTTGTCCACCAGGCAGGGACTAGTTGCGAGTGGAGTAATGCGCCCGTGACAGACTCCAATAGATTGGACGTGGAGGTCCAGTTGCGTGGCCGCCGCATCACCTGACTTAAATCCCTGGAGGAGCACATGTACTTTATTCCGCCGACAAATGTGAAAAATTGGTACCACGTGTTCATGCTACTCTTGTTACTGTGGACCCAGCTTTGCTGCGAAGAGTCCAGCGCTGTATGATCCGGCGGGTTGCGCAGTGTTTAGACAGGCAGGGAGGTCGCTCTGTGCATCTGTTGTTCTGATTACAACGTATTCTGTTGTGAAGGTCATGCAGTCATTAATATGGATATTTTTATTGTCACTAGTTGCTACTGTGCTATATCTTAGTGCTCATATTACATGTAGTATAAAGGACAAGTACTGTGCTATCGTCTTTAGCATCTCGAAATTGGTATTGTTTTTGTAGTTATTCTGTCATGTGACAGGCATTTATTTCAACTGTCTATTTCTTATTTGTCTAACCACGTATTTGTTATGTTCAGCGTTACAAAATGCCGTAAATTTAGGATACATGTGACCTAAGAAGCGGTGTATATTGCAGTATGAAAGTTCAGAATGAAATTAGCAAATTAAAAAAAAAAAAAAATGCGCCCCATCCAGAATCAGACCCCCGACTTCCTGCATGCTAACCCAAAAATCTGTCCACTGCACCAACTCTACAGCACACGCAAATTGTGGTGATAGAGGTAGTTACCATACATGTGGTTACAGTGTTGCCAGATTGTCACTCTTTAACATATTTTTTCTGCCAGATGTACTCTCCAGAAGAAATTTTGTGGGAGACATTTGTTTATCGCTAACATGCGAGGATTCGCACTGCAAAGCCCGAGTGCCCGAATTTGGCTTCACCCTGTATAAGGCAGAGCGGAGAACGTCTTCGTTAGTCTTTCTCACCTGAAGATGACTGGTAGGTGTCCAGTTGAAACATCGCGGAGTGAAGCTTACGACTACTGGCTGCAGTTCCAAAATCTCTTCGAACAAGAGATTTATTTATTTCTCGTTCAGCTACAGGCAAAGCGTGATACACTTACAAACATCAACATAAAAATTTAAATTAACATTAACAACGATTTACAATAAAATGTTCAGGGTTTCCAGCCACGAAAGTGCTTGGTCACTTATCACATGTATGTCCATCAGATTTCCTCCCTTAAGTCCGTGTACGTCGCACTCAACTATATGCTGCATGGTTTGACTCTCTCCGCACTCACAATTGGGGTCCTGGGAGAAACCCCACTTTTTCAACAAATATTCGCACCGACCAACACCTGTCCGCAGACGATTTAGAGTTACCCACACTCTACGTTGGAGTTGGAAGCCTGGAACTCGTTGAGATGGGTCCTCAATAAGGAAACTGTTATTCACTTTGCTTTCCTGCCATTGCTGTTTCCACAGGTTATCGATATCAATCTGTTGTTTGAGTTCTTTCCAGAAGGGATTTCTTGACATCAATCTGTCGGGGGGAGGAGGTAGGTCCCTGAACTTTTCTTTGTACCTCTGGATTGCTCTTTCACGTCTAATCGAGGGTGGTTCGATATTGGCAAGGACGGGCAGCCAAGGTTTCGGGGTGGGTCTTACTGTTCCTGTTATGAGCCTCATTGTCTCGTTAAGTTGCACATCAATATATCTGACATGCCTACTGCGGGCCCAGACGGGTGCGCAATATTCCGCTGCACTATACAGAAGTGCCAGTGCTGATGTGCGTAGAGTTTCAGTGGAACATCCCCAGGTTGTTCCTGCCAGTTTCATTATGATGTTGTTTCTTGTTTTCATTTTTTGGGCGACTTCGTATAGGTGGATCTTATATGTGAGAGTGCGATCTAGCTTAACACCCAGATATTTTGGCGTTCTATCGTTTTTCAACAATTTACCTTTTATTTGCACTTTTAGCTCACGGTTTGCATCTTTGTTACACAAGTGCATTATTGATGCCACGGATTTAGTCGGATTTACTTTGAGGTGCCAGTTGTCATAATATTGTTGTAGTCGTTCCAGATCCCTGTTTAAAATTTCTTCCAGTTCTTCGAAAGTGTTGGCGTGAGCCGCGATAGCGATGTCATCTGCATACATAAAAGAACGAGATTCCAGGTTTGGGATGTCCGCTATGTATAAATTGAAAAGGCATGGAGCCAGCACAGACCCTTGGGGGAGACCATTTTGTAGTGTCCTGTAGCTGCTTGTTTTCCCATTCAGAGATACCTTGAATCTCCTGTTTATCAACATATTTCTGACTAGATCTATGATCTTCTTGCATTTCACGACTTTTGACAGTTTATACAGTATCCCTTTTGTCCATACGGTGTCGTATGCTGAGGTGAGATCTAATAATACCATGCCCGTTTTCTTTTTGTTTTGGTAACCTCTTTCAATGAAAGTGGTTAGGGCGAGAACTTGGTCGCAACAGTCTCTTCCTTTTCGAAAACCACCTTGCTCTGGGGGAAGAGCAGCTTCTATTTTACTTTCTATTCTGCCTAGGATGACTCGTTCAAACAGCTTGTAAGTGGTGCACAATAAAGATATCGGTCTATAATCTTTAGCATTCTCTCCTGTTTTCCCTGGTTTCTGGATGGCTATGACTTGTGCGTTTTTCCATTGCTTTGGTAACCGGCTGGTATCTATGATATTAGAGAAAAGAGAAGACAGCCATACTCTTCCCTTTGGCCCGAGGTTCTTCAAGAATTCTGGAAGAAGGCCGTCACAGCCAGCTGCTTTACCAGGTGACATTTTCTTTAGTGCTATATTTATCTCTTCTTGTGTTACCCAGTTCGCTAAACCTGCTTCCTCCTCGCTTGCATCTAGCTCTTCGTTCATCAGTTGGTGCAGTTCTTTTTTCTTC
This sequence comes from Schistocerca piceifrons, assembly GCF_021461385.2. NCBI lineage: Eukaryota > Metazoa > Arthropoda > Insecta > Orthoptera > Acrididae > Schistocerca > Schistocerca piceifrons. The sequence goes on along the minus strand of NC_060149.1, from coordinate 598,077,825 downwards.
GAGGCGGAGGCATGGATTCTGGATGTTTGTAGTATAGAAGAGCATATCTTGTTAGGGGTCATTTTATTATTGATGTTCCGTCCCTTGAATTGTGCTCCGCCAAGTTTCCTCAGTAGACTCCAGCTCTTCTGTGAGGAGTGCGTAAAGTCCATTTGTTCCATCCGCTTTTGCCATCTCTGTTTGCGTTCCTCGTCCATAGCTCTTATGAGCTGTTCTCCTAGTTCTGGATTCTCTGTTTTGTTATATTCATCGAGTAGTTGTTCGCACTCCTTTGTCCAGCATGGGATGTATTCTTTCCGCGCTCCTCTTGGTATTGAGTTATGTGCCGCTTTGATAATTAACTTCGTAAATCTGTCGTAATTTTCTGGAATTGGGGGAATTCTGTTTACATTATTTTCAATGGTATCTTTAAACTTAACCCAGTTAGCCTTCCTGAGGTTCCAGCGGGCTATAGGGGGGCTCTTTATTACTGGTATTTGGATCCCAAGGTCTATAATAACTGGTCTGTGTTGGCTCCGAGAAATACGGCTCAGTACAGTTCTCTTGGACGGAAGTGCTATTCCAGTTTCTCCAGATGAGACAAAACAAAGATCGGGCGTAGATGTTGTGCCCCACGCTCCTGAACAGAAGGTGGGGGTATCTTTTGCATCGTATATTAATGTATAATTATTTATATCTGCCCAGTCTGCCAGCATGAGTCCTTCTTTGTCGCAAGACTGATAGCCCCATCTGGGGTGGTGGGAGTTAAAATCGCCAATTATGACTGCAGGGTGTTGTGGGTTAGGTAAAACAGGTTGTTCCCATTTTTCTGAAGGTGGCTTGTACACGTTATACACAGTCATATCGTTTAGTTTGATTCCCACGGCAAATTCGTGGTGCATAGTTTCCTCAATATTATCAACTAGTTCTTTCTTGATCAGTGTTGCAATACCGTGTTTATTATGGGCTTTATAGCCCACAATTTCATAGCCTGGTATTAGAAGTCTCGAGATATTTTCTTCTAATAGATGTGTTTCCTGCAAGGTCAGCACATCAATTTTTTCTTCTGTTAGTAGCTTTGTGAGGATGTCTCCTTTTGTCCTCGTGTATCCTTCTATGTTAACTTGGCATATACGTATTCGTCCACGCACTTGGCTCCGGGGGGGAAACTGAGGCATTTGTCTCGCTCTCTTGCGTAACTTCGCCTGTGAGGGCCGGGAGGTATTACTACGTCCGGCCGCCGTTTGGTGGTGACATTTGCTTCTCGTGTCGCAGCTCGTTCTGAGCATTTCGATTTTCTTCTCGCAATGCGATCGTTGTGCTGCACGATACTGGGGGGGTAGGCCACGTCGAGGCTGTCACCATCTACCCCAAGAGATAAATAATTGTGGTGCACAAAGTGTGCTGGCGTAAGCTGTCGCCAGCATATCGCTCGGCAAAGGTAAATAGCGAAGATCGATTAACAGGCCCTGGATCAAGTGCGCCTGTCACGAGAGAGGCCAGAGACACACCCACAAGCAACATGCCACGAACACCCTCTCGACCGCATGTATTTAGGCCGCCGCCGCTGACCGCAGGGCCTCACTCACTCAATTCCCCAGTTTTACGTCTGTCAGTTTACTCGCGGAGCGGTTAGTTCGTCACAGGCTACGACAATACATAGTGACCAGATTAGTGGCTATAGTCTGGCGAGTACTTTACATCAGTCTGCAAGAGGACTATTGCTGATGAGCTTGTGCCACAAAACAATGACTTTATTCAGTTTAAGTAAATGTTTCCAGTTCATGTAAATAAAGAACTGTATTAAACCACGTGTTCATTTGTGTTGCAGAAAGAGGATACCGGCCACGCATAACAACATCCTCTCCCTTGCATTCTTTGCCGCACAAGACTCTACACAAAGTGTCTTTGTACTAAGGGATCGACAAAACATTTCTGAGAGCATGGCCAATCTTTGCGAATGTAACTGTGTAGCAATCGTACTCATTGATCATGCTCCGTGGCTTGTGCGATCATTCGTGAATCAGTAGGAAAAGAATACAGTGCTTGCGAATCAGAAGAGTCTTTTGGAAGTGTGTGGTATTCGTATTGGACGTATGTCTGTGCGTTTTATGCGTCTTCGCTTGTTTGATTTTTGAGCAGGAGCAGGCACAGAATATGAAGTGAAATGACATTGATTTCCATCCATTCCTGCTTTCCATTTTTCCTGGGTGAAATAGGAGGGATTTCTAGTCCTTTGCTGTCAGACCGGTTTTGTATGTCCACTGCAATAATAAAAATTGCATTTGGCTTGTCTGAAGAAGCAGTTCTTCCAGTTATGAGTGACATAGCATTTCACACATCATTCAACGTTGCGCGGAAGTGGGGCAGTGTAATTAGCGTTGCCCCAGCGTGGCGAACGCTGTAGTGTAGGTAGTGTGTCTGGCGTCGCTTATGCTGTGCACACTTGCGAGTGCAGGGGCTGGGACTGAGGCTGAGGCACGGGTTGTTTGTCTCAAGCGAAGCGATAACTGGTAGACAGAAATCTTGCTCTGCTAAATTCTGAACTTCACGTATGTGTAGCTTTAAGCACGTCACTGAGCCTAGGGTTGTGTTGGTTTAGAATTTCGGTTGTCAATCTGCGATCTAATAGATTCTTCTGAATAATAGTATCACGAAGCATTTCATCCTGATAAGTTGCACCACAGACGCAATTTAATTTACAGTCTCTAGTCATTCCCTGTAATTACGCAATCCATTCTTTTTAGGACTGATCACTAAGACGCTCTGTGCAGAAAAAATTATACCGTGCAGCAGCGATGTGTATTGACTCTAAAAACAGTCGTCTAACCTTACAATTATGCCCTCGTAGGGCTGGGTCTGGGACTCACTGAGGGGAAACAATTTCACTGGGAGGCAGCAAGCGCACACAACAAAACATGAAAAGAAAAATACAGGACGTGATTCACCTTCGACTTTGTAGGCGTCGAAATTCACTGTTTTATGTATTCCCTCAACGTTTTCTTCGTCTCACTAGACTGTCGGAAGGGCAGAGGCAGCTGCTGAATGCCTTCTTTAGCATCTGGCGCCCTTTGCTGCTGGGATGCTTGTGTTTGCATGATGCAAGAAAGTGCTGACAGTAGATCTGTTATTTGTTGACTCTGAAACTGAACAAGAGATGTTAGACGCTGCTCAGCACTTAGATGTTGCTCTCCCTGTTTCTCCATGATTCCTTATATACCTCAACTTAAATTTTTCTGCTTGTGTATTTAACACACACAAAAAAAATCAGTAGAAAGAAAAAAAGTAATGCTCTGGAGTCCAAAGCTCCTTGTTCCACTTGCCTTTCGTTCCATTTGTCTGATGAAGGTATGTTACCATCCCGACTTGGCTTGTATTAATTCCACAGAAATGTCTTGATCACTAAAAACGTTATTTATGACGCGTTTCAGGTAATCATCAGATAACCGTGGCAAAATTTACACAAAAGACGAATTGAAAAAGCTAATATACACACATCAAAAAAAGTTTTGGATCACGCTGGTTCCCAGAACTCCTGAAGAAAGACGTTTGCTGTAGTTATTGTATCACAGACACAGTCCCTTTGACTATTCAGCGACGTCATTAAACCCGCCCAAAGATGTAAACAACCATGCATGAGCAGCGCCTATTGGACGGAGGGGGTCCGGTCAATACCGCGGTTCGATCGCGTCCGCATTGTTACTTTGTGCCAGGAAGGGCTCTCAACAAGGGAAGTATCCAGGCGTCTCGGAGTGAACCAAAGCGGTGTTGTTCGGACATGGAAAAGACACAGAGAGTCAGGAACTGTCGATGACATACCTAGCTCAGGCCGCCCAAGGACCGCTACCAACAGATTGTGGCTCTGAGGAACCCTGACAGCAATGCCACCATGTTGAATAATGCTTTTCGTGCAGCCACAGGACGTCATGTTACGACTCAAACTGTGCTCAATAGGCTGCATGTTGCGCAACTTCACTGCAACGCGGAACAGACGGGCCCACCAACATGCCGAATGGACCGATCAGGATTGGCATCACGTTCTCTTCACCGATAAATGTCACATATACCGTTTACCAGACAATCGTCGGAGACGTGCTTGAAGGCAACCCGGTCAGGCTGAACGCCTTAGACACACTGTCCAGCGAGTGCAGCAAGGTAGAGGTTCCCTGCTGTTTTGGGGTGGCATTATATGGGGCCGACGTTCACCGCTGGTGGTCATGAAAGGCGCCGTAGCGGCTGTACGATACGTGAATGCCATCCACTGACCGATAGCGCAACCATATCGGCAGCATATTGGTGAGGCATTCGTCTTCATGGACGACAATTCGCGCCCCAATCGTGCACGTCTTGTGAATGACTTCCTTCAGGATAACGACATCGCTCGACTACAGTGGTCAGCATGTTCTCCAGACATGAACCCTATCGAACATGCCTGGGATGGATTGAAAAGGGCTGTTTCTGGACGACGTGACCCACCAACCACTCTGAGGAATCTACGTCGTTGAGGAGTGGGACAATCGGGACCAACAGTGCCTTGATGAACTTGTCGATAGTACGCCACGACGAATACAGGTATGCATCAATGCAAGAGACGTGCTACTGTGTATTAGACGTACCGGTGTGTACAGCAGTCTGGACAACCACCTCTGAGTGTCTTGCTGTATGGTGGTACAACATGCAATGTGTGGTTTTCGTGAACAATAAAAGGGCGGAAATGATGTTTATCTTGATTTCTGTTCCAATTTTCTGTACAGGTTCCGGAACCCTCGGAACTGACGTGATGCAAAACTTGTTTTGATGTGTGTGTAATAAATATAAGATATTAAGTTGGTCAGATATTAATTTAGTCTACATAAGGAATGTACTAAGTACAGGTACTTACAACATGTTAGGAAAGCTCATAAAAGTCAGCAATAGAAGAAAAACGTACGATTTCAGTTGCAGCTGCCATTAGGTGTATTTACAAATGATGTTATTTGGAGACATCGCCTGTCAGACTAAAGACAGGCTCGAGGACAGTATTGTATCGACTTGGCACCACATGGCGTTTATGTCAAAGATCGAAGACATAGCATTTATAATACACAAGACGACGTAAATATTCCTACCACATTACATCTGGCCTCCCTTTCTTTAAAATAAGTGTCATATCATCGGTATGTTGCTTTATTTTTTTTTTCATCGACGATATGATGCTTATTGTAAAAAAGGAAATAACAACCGATGTCATGTGCTAGGGATATTTACGTTGTCTTGCGTACTATAAAACCTATATCTTGGTTTGTCTCGATCTTTGACATCAACGCCAAATGAATATAATATGGTGCTCGTGTCTGCTGTCTTCAGTCTAACACGCGATGTCTCCAAATAACATCTTTTGCAAATACGCCTAACGGCTGTTGAACATGGGATTGTACGTTTTTCTTGTATTGGTCACTTGTATGAGCTTTTCTAAGCATGTCGTAAGTACATGTATGTAGTATTTACTTTCGTTCCTGATGCTATATTATATATTAGCTTTCCTAATTTGTCTCTTGTCTAAAATTTTCCTCGGTTATCTGATGATGATTGCTCGAAACGCGTCAAAAATGAAGATTTTGGTTCTCATGACATTTTCATGGAATGAATGCATGCTCCTTTCCTTTTGCTCAGCATCAGGCTGTTATAACTTTCTTTGCACACTGTGTCATTCTTTACTGAACACAACAGCGAGGAACAGATGTTGTTCATGAACAGAGAATTCAGATATTAATTTAGTCTACACTGAATATCAGATAGTAAAAAAGAAATACATAACATTGTTGCTGTAGTGGCATATATATATAACAAAGATTTATAAATCTGTCGCTCTTCTGTACAATGTCTGTTCAGAAGATGTCGAGCCCTGACCACTATAAAAGTCTGTAAATGCTATTCAACTGGCAAACACACTGAATGGGCCAGTTCATGAATGTTCGAACTGAAGTACCCTCACCGCTGGGGTTCCAGAGAAGGGATGCTTGCGTCTCATTGTCAGCGGCATAATCGTTCGAGGCAGCGCCAACATGCAGCGGTGGCGGCTGTACGAAATGCGGCGGCGTATATGGCAGTGCGCGTATTTGAAAGTGCGCCCGTCCGGTTTGTGGCCGACACCGCACTTTCAACTCGTTTGTTTCCGGTACAGGGACCCTTACCTCACACTGATACTTTTATCCTTCTCCATCGTCCTAGAAAGTTTATAACATTGTCACGGAATCACCCTATATATATACAAACATTTACAGACTCTCTCGCCTGTAACTTTGACGTTCTGTAGCATCATTGGATGGCGTTTCTAGACACGGGTTCCTGTTTAAAATATCATGTGCTGACTCCTCTCTACAAGTCCTAGAAGTTCGTAACGGAAATTTCCGAAAAAAATATTTTATAGCTAAGTGTTATTAGTTATGAGGAAGTTCTGTCTCGCTGAATGCAGTCCGTCTCTTTTATCGCACCACCACATTGTGAAGCAACCCGCTGCGGTATCGGTTGCCTGGTTTACGTAACTGTAAGATCCACCGTCGTCCTGGGGCTATAAAATGTATTTCGTTGCGATCGCAGCCCGCATTAGTCGGATTCCACGGTGCCTGGGGCCTTCACGGTTGGATCACAGTTCCCTACCCGCTTCGGCATTCAGACTCCAACACGGAGACACTAGCAGTCGGAAATTCTTTTATAGGACCTGCTCATGATTTACATAGACGTGCATCCGTTTTGGTTTCTGATCCTTATTGAATGTAGTACCTTACATCTCGATGTAACCATTTTAGTTTCTGATCCTTATTGAATGTAGTACCTTACATCTCTGTGTATCCATTTTAGTTTCTGATCCTTATTGAATGTAGTACCTTACATCTCCCTGCATAATTCGCAAACCATCGTGCTGCATCTGCATTTACATCTACATACTTTCTTCGCAAAACACCTGGAGTTGCGTGGTGGAAGGAATTTTGTAGTACTACTAGTCATTTCCTTTCCCGCTCTACTCGCAAATAGAGCCAGTGAAATACGACTATCAATATGCATCTGTACAAGCTCTAATTTCTCTTATCTTATTTTCGTGCTCCTCATGAGAAATGTACAGTCGCGCTCAAAAGTATCCGAACTACCTGAATTGCATTTCGCCTGGTTCAAAATGATTCAAATGGCTCTGAGCACTATGGGACTTAACATCTATGGTCATCAGTCCCCTAGAACTTAGAACTACTTAAACCTAACTAACCTAAGGACATCACACAACACCCAGTCATCACGAGGCAGAGAAAATCCCTGACCCCGCCGAGAATCGAACCCGGGAACCCGGGCGCGGGAAGCGAGAAGGCTACCGCACGACCACGAGCTGCCATTTCGCCTGATTCTTATGCAACCCACATAACGCAGCTGTCGCGCAGGTCCTCTAATCCATCCTTGGTACAGTCGTTTGTCTATTGAAAATGGTTCCAACTAGTCACAACTATAAAACACTGCTCTGTATCGCAATAACTCAAGATGTAAAATAATACTACGATACTAGAAATATCAGGGAACACCTTATCACAGATAAGACTGTCCTTAAGGCTTGTAAGCTCACATTTATTGCAATAAATGACATACCTGAAATGTTACCACTCTCATTATTACGTCAGATAGGTAATGCCCGTAGTAACTTCGTCGTATTCATGATTTCCTTTTCAAAGTAACATACCGTACTTGTTATTTAACACAAAATGGCATTAAAAATTTAAGTTATTCACGAGCACCTAGTTGAGAATATGTATGAACTTCAAATGACACGACGAACCGTCTCGTTCTGCATATGGATTCCAACCCAGGTCACGCAGACTGTGACGTATCGGATTTTCTCGGCAGTAGCTAGATGTTTTAACTGAAATGACGAGACGAAACATTAATTTTTTCCTTCCCAGTACTCCAACCCGGCACCTATCGTTTTTATATTCTAGAGAAAACTAACGTTAAATGTGGGTTTGTTACACCAGCAGTGACATGTTAGCATGTTTGAACCAGAAATAATATGACGAAGCGTTCAGTGCTGACTGGGAATCGAACCCCACACATATAATTTCTACACACAAACATACGTCAGCTACCGAATTTTTCTCCACCAGCAGTTCTGAATAACATCCTTGAACATACAGTGATCTCCGAAATAGTTATACGTCTCACTGGGAGTAAAAAAGTCAGATATCGTTAGTGTTGCTAACGAATGAAAATGCATTAAAAATCAAAATTATTATCCACCAGCAGATAGGTGTTCTCATGCTAGAGCTTGATAATTTATAATGAAAACCTTAGTACTGAGCCAGTATCCGAACCCATTTACGCGCAGTGTGTGGAGATGTTGAGGAATCTGCTGTTTTGAACAAACAACAAATTGTGGTCGAGCTGTACTGTCACGCAGGGATCAAATTCCGCGTTAAGCGCAGTCTGAGTTGCATTCCCAGTTCAGAACCTATTTTATCGGCATTCAGAAGCTCAAATAAAAGATGGAATAAGTGTACTGTGACCCTACATAGCGTTTGTTTCGTCACTAGAAAGAAATAACTAGTATAAGAAAGGATACTAGTGATAGAGTTTCTACATGTCCCCACTCCTGACTTTATTGTGGTTCAACCTAACGTCTACTTGGTAGGGAAGGAATATCATGTTCAATGTGAATTTCAGACCACAATGCCATTATACCTTCTTCACTTGTAGTAGCCAGAAGCGCATAGAATCTGTCTCTCCCTATCAAAAAACATCAGTAGAAGTTGGTATCGAACCTAGACCGTCAGTACATGAACCTATCGTCAATCCCACAGACCACCAAATCGCCTGCTCCGTGTCTTGTTTCTTTTCTGTCATAACGCAGATGCGGCACACTCGATGAGAATTCTGACACACAGGCTCCCTGTAGTGGTTTGCTGCATGTTCAGTACATTCATTTACTTGGTTGACCGAATCGCCATGAACTAGCTGCCTCGGCTACCTACCCAATGCATACATGCGACTGTCTTTTGTAATCACCGAAATAAAATCACGTAACTGCCAACTACACAGAACTCCCGACAGTGTAGGATGCAGAAATTTAAATAGGAAGTGTTACTTTCCACTTGAGCTATCCTATTGCTCTATCTGTTTGTTGAAAACGTCGTGCAGTGCAAAGAAAAGCTGTAGCTGTCTGTCTCTCAGAAGTCTAGATCCGGCTGTATGCATTATCTCACAGCACTGTGGAAATCCGAAGTTACAGAGGAATTGTTGTTGACTTCTGGAGGTGCTGTAACTATGTGTTAGCTGGTAAACTGGTGGAAAGCGTTGTGCATTGTATATAAGACGTCGTGAGCTCGTGTAAATTCACTGCTACATTTTTTATAATGCAGTTCTGCTGTCTGCTGGAGTTATCAATCTAATGGAACTTTGAACATAATTCCCTTAGGTTTGACAGACGGCCAGGCAGCAGATGCATCTCGAAGCATTTGTATTATGTATGGGGAGAGCGCATCATGGCAAAATAGTCAGAAAAGTATTTTCTACATTAGCTGTCGTGTGGTAGTGGCATTTTATTCTTATTCAAACCTTATTTGACAGCTTTAACTCAGAACAAGTTTTCTACGCGCATGTAACCAATAGACTGTATGTGCACTGTCAGACTGTTATAGATAACATCAGAGAATCCGCATATATCATTGCTGATTAATTTCTCTCTCGTGTTTGGTATTGTTTTTAACAACACTAAAAGAAACCTTAAGAAAATTGTGCACTGTATTATAAGAAATGAAATAAAACTACCCACGATAACGTTTCGACGAAAGTCTGTTTTAATAAAACTGAGTATCTGTACCCAAGCATGCCTCTATGGGCAAGAATTTGTAAGATACTACTCACTTAGATTTCGATTGTGTCTGTGTTTAATTGGTATGCTGTGTCATTCTCAACAGGTATGCAAATGTGGAATTTAATAAGTAAAGGTATGTATTCCTAGAAACCCAAAATTTGCTTGTCAGCAGCGGAAAGAATCGTTACCTATTATGCGTATTGTAAGTTTTTCACCATTGCACTATGAGCTGAAAGTATTTTCTTGCGATTTGCTTATCAGTTCATTTCATTCATACTTATCACCCTGGCATGTGAGTCTTAAGTGAAGAACAATATTGAATTTCGTATCGTTGACGGTCGATTCGAATTTCTTCATAGACGCTTGTATTGTGAAGCAGCTTGGCAGTCAGAAAGCCGAGATCTATGACCATTAACACTACTTACTGAGTCGAGCTGCCAAAAGGATTTGATGTGTGAAGGCTTTCGTTACAGAATTTTTTCTGTAAATTCGCAGCTCCGTAAAATAGACCACAAATAAAAAAGCTCGCACACGCTGGCTCCTGCCACGGCTAGAACTGACGACTCCTGGAACCGGTGCAACATGAGACACGGGCGGTACCACGGGGCTACGGACGCACTGCTGCCAGCACCACACTCTCATCATGGTATTAGTCGCTCAGCTTCATAACGCATCGTGAACGATGATAAAAGTTGTCACTTATGTGAAGAATAGCATTTCTGTAGCCAAAAAATTGAATTTTCTGTCTCAGTGTCTTAGTTTACATGAGGATTATATAGCACGAGTCGTTGAAATGGAAAGGGAATATCAAGTGAATTTAGCGAGTCAATTCAGTACCATACGCGGGAGTGATTGCACAGGCACAGTGTTGCCAAATGTTTGTGACGATGTTGCCAATTCTCAGCTGTGCTAGGAACAGCTCTGTAGCGTTATTCGAGGAGAATCCCGTGCTCGTGACATAGGAGGATACGGACAGGAGGCGCGGCGTTTGTTTAATATGCAGCGTTTTCTCCTACCAGTTGTGTCAAACATTCAGGTGTGTCATCTTCCATCACGATTACAGTTTGCCACAAAATATACGAATAAAACACTTACCTTCTTACTAAATGACAAAAGATTATTTCAGTAGAATAAAAAGTCTTTAGAAATCAACTTTGCCTACCTGTCACGAAAAGTAACATAACAAACGCTTTGCACCTCGAAATCGATTGCATCTATGTGCAGTCTTGTGATCATACAAGAAGAATTTCATGAACTGCACGATAATGTAGAAGAATTTTGGTGCGAATAGAAGCTGTAAGAAACAAAATTAACTAATTATTCTGTACCACGTAATAATCAATTCATTTGAAATTTCAGAAGAGAAGAAACTAAAAATTATGACCATTGAGACAGAAACTAAAGTGCAGATGTGGGCACTGTGCAGATCTGCGCTTTTTCATCTTCAGATCTATACAAATAGTGTATACTAACCAGCGTATTCATTGCTTTCATAATGTTTCCCTCTTGTTTAGTCTTCTAATGATGAACTGCATCCACACCCATGAGTTTGATTGTTTCTTTGTATCCTTCCATCTACTATCTTCGTGTGTTATTGTTCGGTGTTCGAAAAGCAAAATGTTATGCCTGCTCCTACGGGGTATTAAAACGAGGTCGCAAGAAGGCTAGCGAATTATAATCAAAATACAGTGAAACGCCTGTTTGTCTGTCGTCATGGTGTTAAGTCGACAGAAATAGTTGGGTGTTATTGCCTGCATCACTGGAACCCCGTTGTCATCTTCTCGTATTGAGATTTTCATATTACCCTGAAACAAGAATCCGAGATAAATGTGTATATTCTCCGTGACGAAACACCCCACATTCCATTCATCGTGATCCATTCGTTACGTGCATCGGCCGCAATGAGTGATAGGAAAGCTGTTGTGAGGTGACGAATAACAATAACAATGGTAGTACGGTGTTCTTACCACTTTGTTACTGAATTCTGTTCTGGTTGTTTGTAGTGAGAAAAGAAAGAACCCTGTAGCCATACATATCGCTAGTACAACGAGATATTACCTGTCAACTATCCTTGCTTTACATCACGAGACGCACATGGCGTCACTGAGTCGATATTTGAAATACGTTTCTGTTTTCTCTCTCTTTTTATTTTTCTTCTTATTTTTTGAGGAAAGCATCGAGAAGCGCGAATAATAAGCAAGTAGGCATATAACCTGTTTACAGTTATTTTCATTGGCATACGTAATGCAAAAATATAACTTTTAAGTGTATTATTGCGTAATTCCAGTTATTGACAGTTTATTCGTGAGCTTGCTCTCATTCAGTGGGGTGAAACCTATCACAAAAGCAAGCAAAACACAAATACTTCTTGCACCATGCGCAACACACAAACGAAATCTCGCTGCACTGACGTGCTGTCCGATATATTGCACGGAAAACATATCTGATTCATGTTGCTAAATACAGCCCTATCAGATATCAATTTGGATGCGTACCAAGTGTTTAAAAGTATATCTTGAAATACGCAGAAAGGGACATAGAGGTATTCGACTGAAACATAGCCATGACCATGATTGTAACTGGGGTCGACAGCATCGTCGTCTACCATCTTAACAATTCGATCGGTGACAGTGCTCGGCCGGTTACTTACGTTTACTGGTATCAAAGCTACAGCATTAAAACACAAAAATGTTAACAACCCGAAGATCATTAACTTTGGAACCCATAGTAAAGTAAAGCAGTCATCAGTCGAAAGAGTGGTTTGAACACCACAGTGCTTTAATAGGCACTGCCTTGTGTGAGGTGGTATGCCGTTGCTTTCCTCCGACCTTTGAGTTGACTTACCTAGCCAGTTAATAGGGGAACCCGCAGTTTAACGTGGCTTTCGGACCACAACGCAACTCGACATTTTTCACATCAAAAAACACTGCCCGAAGGGAAATGAGTGTGAAATGACACTTAAAAATCGGGACACTGTGGTTTCTACTTGGCATTAAAATCAGGATCTCTCGTTTGTGCCTGCGTTGGCACTTGCGTGTCCCTTAGGAGACCTTACCTTTGGGATTACCCTCGTATACGTGTGTGTAAACGCCTTCCAATGCCTACTCAAGGAAGACAAGGATACACAGTCTCGCTTCAATATTACAAATACGTCTCAGTTTGTGGATGAACGCAGACTTAGAATGATAATCATTATGAATATTTAGCAGTACTGTACCCACTGGTGTTAAACTCGTTTTCAACCAGTGATTCCCACAGCTACAGGAACACTACTTGTGATATCTCTTAGACAAAATACTTACGCAGTGGTATCAGACGAAAAGATCAACCTGACACAAACTGTGGGAAGTTACCAGAATGAGATTTTCACTCTGCAGCGGAGTGTGCGCTCATATGAAACTTCCTGGCAGATTAAAACTGTGTGCCGGACCGAGACTCGAACTCGGGACCTTTGCCTTTTGCGGGCAAGGCAAAGGTAAAGGTCCCGAGTTCGAGTCTCGGTCCGGCACACAGTTTTAATCTGCCTGGAAGTTTCATATCAGCGTACAATCCGCTGCAGAGTGAAAATCTCATTCTGGAAACATCCCCCAGGCTGTGGCTAAGCCATGTCTCCGCAGTATCCGTTCTTTCAGGAGTGCTAGTTCTGCAAGGTTCGCAGGAGAGCTTCTGTAAAGTTTGGAAGGTAGGAGACGAGGTACTAGCAGAAGTAAAGCTGTGAGGACAGGGCGTTGGTAGAGCACTTGCCCGTAAAAGGCAAAGGTCCCGAGTTCGAGTCTCGGTCCAGCACACAGTTTTAATCTGCCAGGAAGTTTGTGGGAAGTTAGTTTTACAACCTTCGTACCTGGATAAAGAGCTTTTCCTATTTGAGATATCTGTGAACGTTGCTGTATAAGACAATTTAAGAAGAAACTAAATTCCTTCAGCTACGTCAATGTTTAAAGAAATAGTCTTAACGGCACTAAATCGTGGTTTGTGAATCTTACTCTGCCGCGTTTCTCTGGTTAGAAGGCAAAAAGCTTACTGACAAATTTCACAGAAGGAAAAGGGGGACGAAATTTCTCCCACTGGAAGGTCATGTTGTTTTATTTAAATGATTACAAGATCAGGTAAAACGAACAGTGAGGTTGTCAGTATAAGCACATTACTGTTGTCAATTAGATGTTGCACCGCCCAGAGCCTGTAATGATAAAGTGCCCGTTTAGGTCAGGCATATTGTATACAGAAGTGGAAGAGAGAGCACTACTAAATTCTACATTCCGTATGCATTGCATACGCACAGGAATTACTGTTACAGTGTACTTATAGAGCCCAACGAGTGAATTGCATATTTTCCGGTGAGAAAGAGCACTGGCAAACAGTCTTCGCTACATTAGGTTACTTAAACTGGTGTCACTCTGAGCTAGAATTTATGGTCAGCGGCTGAGTGTAGGGACAATGAGTCGGATGCGGGTTTTGCAACTGTGAAATACTTTCCTACATTATAGAAGCGAATATTAAATTTGAACTAATATTGCGAAAATTATGGACTTGGATAGCTTAGAATGAAAATCTTTCTGTTTATTGCAAAGGAAAACAATTGATTTTCTAAAACATTCTCTGTCACACAATTTGAAACAGGTCACGTCGAACAAATCATATGGAAGAACTGACAGCGACGTATATCGGAAGGCAATAGGATCCCTTGGTTTTTGGTTTGACAGTATTCGACAGCCATTTCTAGGCGCAAGTAAATGAAGAAAGGCAGAGCGTTTTTGTTATCAAGTAACGTCTTCATCAATTACTTTAGTTTTAATGTGATCTACAAGTAATTGCTGATGTTTGATATTAACATGAAAAGGATTCCGTAGACAGGGAAAGAACCTGTTCTTGGGCAACTACTTCTATAATGACCAAAAGGCTTTAATGATTTTAAGCACATGTGTTGCAGCATCGGTATGAAGAAAACGATAGTAATAATGACAGTAATAATCGAATTATCCGGTAACTTCACACTTCACAGTGGATTATCTCGAACTAGGTAATTTCCTGAATTAGTGAAAATTTCAATATGGCTTCACATCGAGGCTATGATGCCCAGAAGAGTCTTTAGATTCTGCTGACATGAGAATAGCATAATCTCCACTCCAGAAGCTTCTTCTACTTAACCATTTAATAGACTCCCATTTTCTTTCCACCGTAACTAATTTTGTAAGCTAAGCACGTCATCCGTTACAGCACACTCCTGGGGCTGGGAAATGTGGCCACAATGGTCTGGTGGAACGAACTATCACAAGTGCAACGCGGGGGTTCAGGCATTTACTTTTAAGAGGCACAAACAGATTTACTTTACCTCTGGTAACCCCAAGAGAAAGATGTTATAATCCAGCATCCTCATTAAACATCACGTTCCTTCATTCCCAACTGGGCAGAGCCGGTTTACGTTGGGAAATGACATAGGTGGAAGTCATGGTAATAAGAAATACTGTCGCCAGTAAACTTACATTAGAAAATTTCATTTTATTTGATGAACCGATAGCCATTTAAAGGAAAAGGGCTCTTATTTTACTTGTACTTGATTGAACTAGAGACGTTGAAAATTTTGGTGCTTGACTGTGATTCGAATTCTTGTCTCCTCTATCGAGGATCTGAATCTCTCGGAACAGTATAGTTAAATCATTTTGTTCCTTTTCCCAAGACTGCAGTCTTCTCTAGGTCTCCTCCAAAGGTAAGTATGTGGGTCTGAATTCTGATGCAGTACAAAAATATTCATAATTTCATTTCAAGCCCTATCACGTGCACACCGGCCTGCTGGTGAAAATTAACGTGCATTTTTAATGTCTGTTCATGTGTTGCCAACAATTTCTGGTCAAACACGCACACATCTTACTGTTGGTAAGTAAGCAATTGATACTTAAGCTATATTCGTGGACGATAAAGAACGATAGGAGTGCGATTCGTTTGTCGCTCAGGCACAAAAATTTGTGTCCTTATTTTAGATTCAAACACCCAGCAGCTGGTAAGAAAAACCGACACGTAACATTTGATTTTACTTAGTTAACAATCCGATTACGTGTTGGGTTCGTACCTCTGTCACAGAACTTCACATCATGCGCTTCATCGTTAAATGGATATACACTTTGTTACTTGTGAATTGAGGTATATCAGACATCTTTCGTGCTTAGTTAACAGGGATGAAAGGGCCTTGATAGGAGTCCCGGTTTATTACAAAAACTGTCGTCTTTTATTGTCAAGTTTAGATTTGGTTATTGATATTGGCGAAAATTTCGGTAATTCATGACTCTTAACGACTAGTCAGCAATATGATATGATTAGATTAGATTAACATTCTCTTTTTATTTTTGTTTGTTTGTTGTGCTCGACTATCGGCGAGGCACGAAAACGTCCGTGAACGAGTTTCTTCGTTTTGAGTACAGTTACGAAAGAAATATAAAAACAACTATGAGAGTTACTGATTTATGATGCTTAGTTAGCAGTCAGTTCTGAGTGTTATTAGTAACTACGCTCCAGTCCCTAAACCTAGTTACAGAAATGCGAATCAGACGAATTACGTATTCCACGCCGTAGCAGCCGCGTCTTTGAGAGGCCAGCTATGGTTACTTCCCAGCCCGCTGTAGGATCACATCGGTTCGTCTTCTTCCTGCAAGTACTGTAACTGAGATTTGGCAACAAGGCAAGGTATATTTGGCAACTCTGTGATCGACGATTACTTCATGGTGTGCACGGAATTAAGCCTCAAAGTTCATTTGATTTTTCCTGTCATTTCCATTGAATAATCTGAGTTATTATAGCTTGAGGTGTAACAGAAGATTGTAAATTTATGGTTTTCAGCCTAGGAAAGTAGTTGCACGTGGAAATCGCAACTAATCTCGTCCTTTAAATAGCGGTTTACGGTTCAAATGGCTCTGAGCACTATGGGACTTAATATCTGTGGTCATCAGTCCCCTAGAACTTAAAACTACTTAAACCTAACTAACCTAAGGACATCACACACATCCATGCCCGAGGCAGAATTCGAACCTGCGACCGTAGCGGTCACGCGGTTCCAGACTGAAGCGCCTAGAACCGCACGGCCACACCGGCCGGCTAGCGGTTTACGGGTTCTAGCCCAATTGGCCTTGTAACAAGTAGGCATCACATATACCTCTTCGCTAGCTCGGTAGTGGCGTGCTGACCTGTGGAAAACCGTCCATTATGGTTCCCGGTTCCAGTCTCGCTAACAAACATTTTTATCCCTACTGTGAAAGAGCTACAAGGAGTCAGATCAAACATCGATAAGCAATTCGCAAGAAAAAAATTTAGGTCATAGTGCAATGGTGAAAAACTTACAATGCTATACAACAGGTAATGCCTCTTTCCGCTGCTGACAAGCAAATTTTGGGTTTCTAGGAACAGATAACGTTATTTATGAATTGCCACATTTGCACACCTGTTGAGAATGACATAGCATACCAATTAAACACAGACCCAATCGAAATCTAAGTGAGTAGTATTCTACAAATACGTGCCGATAGAGGCACGCTTGGGTACAGATACTCAGTTTTATTAAAACAGACTTTCGTCGTAAGGTTATCGTGGGTAGTTTTGTTTCATTTCTTATAATACAGTGCACAATTTTCGTAAGGTTTCTTTTAGTGTTGTTAAAACAATACTAAACATGAGAGAGAAATTAATCAGCAATGATATATGCGGATTCTCTGATGTTATCTATAACAGTCTGACAGTGCACACACAGTTTATTGATTACATGCACGCAGAAAACTTGTTCTGATATAAGCTGTCAAATAAGGTTTGAATAAGAATAAAATGCCACTACCACACGACAGCTAATGTAGAAAATACTTTCCTGACTATTTTGGCACGATGCACTCTCCCCATGCATAATACAAATGCTTTGAGATGCATCTGCTGCCTGGCCATCTATCAAACATGTAAAGAACAAAATGTCACAGAAGTTAGCCCTTTTTCCACATGCGACTATTTTGGGTTGAGAAGTGAAGGGAATTATGTTCAAAGCTCCATTAGATTGATAACTCCAGCAGACAGCAGAATTGCGTTATAAAAAATGTAGCAGTGAATGTACACGAACTCACGCCATCTTATCTACAATGCACAACACCCTCCACCAGGCTAACAGCTAACACATAGTTACAGCACCTCCAGAAGTCAACAACAATTCCTCTAGAACTTCGGATTTCCACAGTGCTGTGAGGTAATGCATGCGGCTGGATCTAGACTTCTGAGACACAGACAGTTACAGCTTTTCTTTGCACTGCACGACGTTTTCAACAAACGGATAGGGCAATAGGACAGCTCCAGTGGAAAGTAACACTTCCTATTTAAATTTCTGCATCCAACACTGTTGGCAGTTCTGTGTAGGTGGCAGTTACGTGATTTTATTTCGGTTACTACAAAATAGAGTCGAAAGTATGCACTGGGTAGCCGAGGTAGCTAGTTCATGGCGATTCGGTCAACCAAGTAAATGAATGTAGTGAACGAGCTGCAAACCACTACAGGGAGCCTTTGTGTCAGAATTCTCATCGAGTGTGCCACATATGCGTTATGACAGAAAAAAAACAAGCAGCGGATTTGGTGGTCTGTTGAATTGATGATAGGTTCATATACTGATGGTCTAGGTTCGATTCTAACTTCTGGCGATGTTTTTTGATAGGGAGAGACAGATTCTATTCGCTTCTGGCTACTACAAGTGAAGAAGGGTTGGGTTGGGTTGTTTGGGGAAGGAGACCAGACAGCGAAGTCATCGGTCTCATCGGATTAGGGAAGGATGGGGAAGGAAGTCGGCCGTGCCCTTTAGAAGGAACCATCCCGGCATTTGCCTGGAGCGATTTAGAGAAATCACGGAAAACCTAAATCAGGATGGACGGACTCGGGATCGAACCGTCGTCCTCCCGAATGCGAGTCCAGTGTCTAACCACTGCGCCACCTCGCTCGGTCCAAGTGAAGAAGGTATAGTGGCATTGTGGTCTCAAATTCACATTAAACATGATATTCCCTCTCTACCAGGTAGACGTTAGGTTGAACCACAATAAAGTCAGCCGTGGCGACATGTAGAAACTCTGTCACCAGTATCCTTTCTAGTGACGAAACAAACGCTATGTGGGATCACAGGACTCTTCTTCCATCTTTTATTTGAACTTCTGTATGACGCTAAAACAGATTCTGAACTGGGAATGCAACTCAGGCCGCCCTTAATGCGGAATTTCATCCCTGCGTGATAATACAGCTCGACTACAATTTGTTGTTTGTTCAAAACTGCAGATTCCTCAACATCTCCACACACTGCGCGTGAATGAGTTCGAATCCTGGCCCGGCAGTAAGGTTTTCATTATGAATTATCAAGCTCTAGCATGAGAACACCTATCTGCTAGTGGATAATAATTTTGATTTTTAATGCATTTTCATTTGTTGTCAACACTAACGATATCTGACGTTTTTGACTCCCAGTGAGACGTATAACTATTTCGGAGATCACTGTAAGTTCAAGGATGTTATTCCGAGCTGCTGGTGGCGAAAAATTCGATAGCTGACGTCTGTTTGTGTGTAGAAACGATATGTGTGGGGTTCGATTCCCATTCAGCACTGAACGCTTCGTCATATTATTTCTAGTTCAAACATGCTAACATGTCGCTGCTGGTTGGTTTAACGTTGGTTTTCTCTAGAATATAAGAACGATAGGTGCCGGGTTGGAGTGCTGGGAAGGAAAAAATTGATGTATCGTCTCGTCATTTCAGTTAAAATATCTAGCTACTGCCGAGAAAATCAGGTATGCCACAGTCGATTGTGCTTCGGTAACAATCCGATTAGGTTCTGGGTTCGAATCCCTGTCCAACACAAAGTTTTACCTCACGGCATTTCAAGTAAGTTACTTGTGAAGAAGCAATATTTAACATCTCTCGTAGTTCGTTAACAGGGACAATAGTTGCTGGGTAGGAACTCGCGTCCATGAAAAATGTTTACGTTATGTAATTTAAAGTTGATATTTGCTACCTGATACTGTCTAAAATCGAGGTTTATCACTCTGTGTATGCCTAGTTAGGAATGACTGTTAGTTTTCGTTAGTCACGAAATCTTAGTCTACGTGACCTGGGTTTGAATCCATATGCAGAACGAGACGGTTCTTCGTGTCATTTGTAGTTCATACATATTCTCAACTAGGTGCTCGTGAATAACTTAAATTTTTAATGCCATTTTGTGTTAAATAACAAGTACGGTATGTTACTTTGAAGAGGAAATCATGAATACGACGAAGTTACTACGTGCATTACCTATCTGACGTAACAATGAGAGTGGTAACATTTCAGGTATGTCATTTATTGCAATAAATGTGAGCTTACAAGCCTTAAAGACAGTCTTATCTGTGATAAGGTGTTCCCTGATATTTCTAGTATCGTGGTATTACTTTAAATCTTGAATTATTGCGATACAGGGCAGCGTTTTCTAGTGGTGATTTGTTGCAACCATTTTCAGTAGTCAAACGACAGTACCAAGGAGCGATTAGAGGACCTGCTAGACAGCTGCGTTATGTGGGTTGCATGCGAATCAGGCGAAATGCACTTTGGGTCGTTCGGATACTTTTGAGCATGACTGTACGTTGGCGGGAGTGGAATCTTTCTGCAGTTAGCTTCAAATGCCGGTTCTTTAATTTTCTCAGTACTGTTTCTCAAAAAGAACATCACCTTCCCATTTGTGTTCCCGAAGCAATTTTTTTTCTCTGCGATTGTAGCCTGCATGAAGTATGACGGAGGATGCGTAGCATAGCAGCATCA
This sequence comes from Schistocerca piceifrons, assembly GCF_021461385.2. Lineage (NCBI taxonomy): Eukaryota > Metazoa > Arthropoda > Insecta > Orthoptera > Acrididae > Schistocerca > Schistocerca piceifrons. The sequence continues at coordinate 598,057,233 of NC_060149.1, read as the reverse complement.
TTTTGTACCTTCCTGTTCCTGTCGCTGATGGTACGCGGGAAGAAAACTCTTCGGTACCATTCTGCATCGTTTTCAATTTCTCTAGTTACACGAGATATACAGGGTGCCCCTAAAGTTCGTTAACATTCAAATGGTTCAAATTGCTCTGAGCACTATGGGATTTAGCTTCTGTGGTCATCAGTCCCCTGGAACTTAGAACTACTTAAACCTACCTAATCTAAGGACATCACACACATCCATGCCCGAGGCAGGATTCGAACCTGCGACCGTAGCAGTCGCGCGGTTCCGGACTGAGCGCCTAGAACCGCTTGGCCACCGCGGCCGGCCGTTAACATTCGAAAATCAATTCTTCAAGTAAAAATATAGGCAGAGCGGTAAAAACTGACACAAATGTTTGAAATGACATAGGGTTTTATCGAAACAAAAAAGTGTACAAAATAACCAACAGACGGCGCTTCATGTGGTACGAAAGAAATAATTAGCATAAGGCCGTCACTCTTCAACTATACCTGTGGACAATGTTGTGAACAACACTGTACAGCAAACCGGTAGGTACGCTGAAGAACTGCCGTCATATATTCTGACTTTTCTGACTTTGTGACACGGACTCTTGTACTGCAAAATTCCATTGCTATCGGATAAGACATTACGTACGAAAGGATGCAGGTGGTTTGCAATAACCTTCACGTAGTCCGGAACTCTCATAGTGCCTACCACAGGTCCGATGGAAGCTCAGATGAATATCCCCTTGGCATAATACTGACCTCATCGGCCTGCTTCCGTGGCAGCGATACGTGTGTCGAGTAGCCATTCGCCTGGATGACTGTATATCCAGACATGACCATAGACCTGGTGTAACAATAAACGTGATTCATCCAATCAGGTGACACGTTCCTGCACCAGAATTTTACCCTGTCGTTAGGTCTGCCACAGGGTGCTGCCTGTCGGGCAGAAAGAGCAAGCCTCCGACCTCGACGTTCTGTGATGGAGCGTGGACGTCCAGCACCTTGTAGCTTACTCGTGGTTTCACTATCCAACTACTTTCCATAGACGCTCACGACAGTAGTAAGGGAACAGCCCGGCAGTTTTGGCGTTTTCGAGCTGCTCATTCACGGCAATAGACATAACAATCGCTTCTTTGTCAAAGTTGCTTAAGCTAATGAATTTCGCTATTTGCGGCCCATATCGTCACCTCTACTCCTTACTTCCGTTAGCGCGTAAAGTGAAAACAACACTATCAGGCGGCAGCCAGCCCCGTAGTCCGCAGTGCTCATACTGTTTTGACTCATCTGTGTATGCTACCAACGTGACTCATGCAACAGTTGATGATACAATTTCATATTTATAAAAGAATGGAAGAAAAGCTATTCGGAAGATCTGATGTACAAGCTCAGAATGTAAAATACTGAAAAGCAGGAGCCTATAAAAAAAGACACACACACACACACACACACACACACACACACACACATACACACACACACACACTCACACACACACACGTATTTAGTTGAGGGAACTGCAGAGTCCTCAGTGGAATGTAGCTGCGGTAAGAATCCTCCATAGAGTAGTTAAGAGATGGAGTGCCTGAATACCTCCACAAGCATCAAAACACAACATTTCAGTAGCTGGTTTGGTTTCTGCTGCACAAGTAAGAAAAGACAGTCTTGCTTTTGAGAATATAGCAATCTCTTCAACGCAAATGCGATAGATATCTTTCTGTCACTTGGAACCTGTCTTTCCGGTACGCGATGCCACTCAGTTTTCAAAACTGAGTTGACCTTTCCACCATAACTAAGTTCTAGCAGAGTAATTTGGCGGCATAAATGGAAGAACGTTTCCGGATAGGCTTCTTTTATTAATTGTGGAATCTTCAGTCGTCAGATGATTTGTAAGTATTTAAGACGACAAAGTTGCCATTATCAACACATCACCGAGTTTGAAAGAGGTCGTGTAACAGGGCTATGAGGAGCTAGATGTTCCTTCTGTGATATTGCAGAAAGACTAGGCTGGAATGTAGCCACTGCGCATGACTGCTGGCAGCGGTGGTCGCGAGAATGTATGGTCGCCAGAAGACCCGGTTTCGGACGACCAACTGGCATTACCGAGAGGGAAAAACACTCGTATTTGGCGTATGGCTCCAGAACGTCGTACTGCATCTGCAGGAGCAATTTGAGCAGCAGTTGGCACCACAGTGACACAGCGCACTGTTACAAATCGGTTACTTCAAGGATAGCTCCGAGTCAGATGTGCTGTTGCGTACATTCTACTGACCCAAAAATACCGCCATTCGCGACTTCGGTGCTGTCAAGCGAGAACACATTGGAGGGCAGGGTGGAAGTCTATTGTGTTTTACGATAAAAGCTGGTACTACCTCGATGCTAGTGATGGCCGTTGTTGGTTAGAAGGAGACCAGGTGAGTACCTGCAACCAATCTGTATTCATGCTAGACATGGTGCATCTACACCTGGAGTTATGGTCTGAGGAGCGATTTCGTATGACAGCAGGAGCACTCTCTTGCCTGTCCCACGCACCTTGACAAAAAAATGTACGTTTGTCTGGACATTCGACCTGCTGTGCTGCCATTCGTGAATAGTATTGTAGAGGATGTTTTCCAACAGGCTAACGCCCTCCATATGCGTCCATGTGTTGACCGGCCAAGTGCAACAGGCATGGAACTCCATCCCACATCCGGAACCTGTACCGCACAATGCATGCACGTTTGCATGCTTGCATTCAACATTCCGCCGGTTACGCCAGTTATTAATGCACCAGCATTTAACTTTTGGAATGGTTTACCTTGCGCTTACATTAGCCTGTAAACTTGCAATGTTAATCACTTAAATATGTTACCTAGGAAACTGTAGTCCCGAATGTCATTACTGTACAGTAATAGTTTTCCGGTGTTGCGTTTTTTTTCGTCAGTGCATTTACGTGGAAAAGGTATACTTTATGAAGTTTCCGATGCTTGCAAACACTTTTGCAATTTAAGAGTGTTTTGTATAACCTATTTCGTGATAAATCGGTGTTTGTGATTTATAGTTACTGTGGGCAAGCAATATATCGAGTCATTATCAAACTCATAAAATGATACAGAACCAGAAAGCTTAAATAAAATTATTTGTTTACAATTTTGTAAAATAATTTACTAGGCATAAATTGTTTACTGTTCTGTAAAATATTGCACCAGGCATAATGCAACAACTCTCAGGCAGGGGATGAATTGGTTACCATTCAAAAGCCGCTGGAAATCGCACTGACTGCTTTCAAGCGACTGGAAACTTCTTCGAATGAGTGTGAAGGGGGGCTAGCAAGAGTTGTATACCACAGGTGCCAAAAGTATCTCAACCACTATACTCTCCTGTGGACATTGCCTCTCCTACAGGAAATACAAGCGTCATCAATATCCTGGACTGTGAGTAGCATGTCAATGTCGGGTCTAGGCGTCCTGTACAGGGTTAGACAGGGACCAAGGAGGACTCAGGGTGCTGTACCGATCAATTTAACAAACAAATTCGTGGTGCTGTCCTTCACTGAAACTGAAATTAAGCCAATTGGACTCGCTTCGCCTCTTTTGGGGAATCTCTTTGTCCTATATCAAGGGCAAACACAGAAGGGTAGGGTCTAATAATCTTCAGCAATTCAAATGTATGGTGAATAATGATACCCCTTAAGGAAATGGCAACAAAGGATGGGAAGCAACACCAGGTACAATCAGCGTGTGTGCCTGAAGGCCTCATTCAGTATGTTGAAGAGGCAATTCAAATGGTTCAGGTGGCTCTAAGCACTACGAGACTTAACATCTGAGGTCATCATTCCCCCAGACTTAGAACTATTTAAACCTAACTAACCTAAGGACATCACACACATCCATGCCCGAGGCAGGATTCGAACCTGTGACCGTAGCAGCAGCGTGGTTCCGGACTGAAGCCCCTAGAAACGCTCGGCCACAGCGGCTGGTGAAGAGGCAATTCCTTCAGCCATTGAGTGAATATGTTGCAACCACCTACAGGTTGTGACATACTTTCTAACAAATGATGTCTGTCGTCTGGGCTCCGACGTAACGCTTGGATCATTCCAGCGATTAGTAGAGAGGGTTGAGAATACTAGCCTTGCTCATGGAGTTTCAACGAAGCTCACAATCTGCAGCATTTTCCCCAAAACGTACCATGGTCTCCTTATTTGTAGGCGAGTGGAAGGTTTGAACTAGAGACTCCAAGGGTTCTGTGACATACTAGGTTGTGACCTCCTAGAATTGGGCCTTAGGGCTGATAGTTGTAGACCCCCCAAAATAGGTCAGGTTCCCACCATACACAAGAGGCAGATACGCAGGTAGCTGACTGTGTGTGGGGTGCACACAAAGAAGGGTTTATTAGATTAGGCAACTCTCTATGCAGCCCAATGACGATAGTTGTACGAGACTACGAAATATCAGTGTAAGATCAAAATAAATGCCTCCCAGAGATGAGAGTATCAAAATCCTGGTGGTTAAATGCCAAAGCATTCTTAACAAAGTGCCAGAGTTCGAAGCATTCCTATAAACGCTGAAGCGTTCATGATACCAGGCATGAAAATCTGGTTAAAACCTGAAGCTGATAGTAGTGGAAAATTAGGCGAATACCGAAAGGATAGAGAAATTGGAAATTAGGGTGGTGTATTTGTGGTAGTAGACAAGAAGCTCAAATCTATTGAGGGTGAAGTTCAAGCTCTGGCATACGACTTTTTACACAGCGGTAAGGAGAGGTCGGCTAGAGAGTGGTGCAGCAAGACTTCATACACAACAGTAAGGAGAGGTGGGCTACATAGAAGTAGAGCAACTGCCTTCATAGGAAAGCTGGATGGGAGCAGAAATGATTAACGAGAAAGTTAATATAGTAAAAAGAAGATTTACATAACTTATATTTCTCCAAATGTCTGAACACTCATGACAAATTATTCAGAAACATACAGAATCCAGCTACCACAACGTCAAGAAGGGCGAAGCACGAACTCAAGTGTCATAGGAGAGGCAGAGGGCACTCACAGTACAGAGCTGTTGGAGGTGTGGCTCAGCAAACACACATCGCTGGGTCTGTGGGACTGTTGTCAGCATTAGATGGAAACTTGTCATCTTTTACTAACTTGGATACAACATGGTGTGGTATCACTACACAATACTGCAGAAGTTGCACTGACTCAGTACCAAGGGTGGGCAAAAATTTGTAATAGTGTCCTTTTACAGACCGTCTGATTCTCCTCCTGGCGTAGTAGAAAGTTAAGAGAAAACCTCTGTTTGCATGTACAATAGTCCCATAATGATACTATAATCACTGAAGTAGACTTTAATCATCCAACGATCAATTGGGATGACTGTAGTTTTGTTGCTGTTGGGCATGACAAGTCATCCTGTCAAATATTACTTAATGTCTTCTCTGTAAACTACCTGCAACAGGTAGCTCAGAATCTCACACATGATGGAAATATGAGATCTAATAGTAACAAACTGACCTGACCTCTTTGAGAAAGTCCTCATTGAAACTGTTATCGGTGACAATGAGGCAGTAATGGCAACAATGAATACCAAAACACAAAGGGAAACTAAAACAAGTGGAAAGAGTTATATGTTCAGCAATCTAGACAGAGACACCATACAGATGTATCTCAATGAGGAACTTGAAACTTTAGCTCAGGTCAGGAGGATATAGAGGAACTGTGGCTCAGGTTTGAAGGAATGGTTAACCATGCACTGGATGGTTATCTAAACAGTAGGGTAGTTCATAATAATATATATCATCAATAGTATACAGCCACTGTAAAGAAACTTCTAAATAAACTGAGCTTTGCTCATAAAAAATTTAAAACAAAGCATAGGGTTATAGATAAAGAGATGCCGAAAGAAATGTACTTGACAGTAGTAGATGAAAAATGGGGTCTCTGCCCGACTTTACGAAAAATCAGGTAAATCATTAATTTTTTACTGAATATTTTTTAATAGTTGTAATCAGTGCAGTGATCAGAAAAATTGTGAAATTCAACTGAATTTGAAAATACCTAATAATCAGTAAACTATAAATTTTAATTGAACAGTATAAAGAAAAAAGTCCTACATACAAAAAATTACAATTTTTAGATTAAAAAATTGCTGAAAAACAAAGGAATAAATTTTTAATTTTTTTAATATTTAGTAATTCTACATCCACAGGACACACTTAATACTATAGCCTTCAAAAAATTTAAGTTCCTGGGGCTGCACACATGTCTAATATTAAATACTATATAAAAATTAATTCTAACTAATTTATATTTTATAAAAGAACATTAAAAAATACAAATGCAGTTCTCATTTTTGAAAATCAAATAAAGATGTTGCCTTATAAATGAGAGAGCAGTTAGAAAAATTCACTGTGGTTAAACATTTTTTGACTATTGAAAGATAAATAGTTTAAGAAAATATTATAAGTTAAGAAAAGAGAAGTTAATTAATTTTATAATTAAACATACTACCACTCCGAGAAAAATCAAGCTAACAATTTGGAGTCAGTAAACTTATTCTATTATTGGAAATAGTGATGAAATTTTTAAAACTGATGAAGTTAAACTATTAAAAGAAAAATTTCCTTTTTCCAATAATATATATTTGTAAAAATAAAAAACAGAAAAACAGTTAATCAGTGTTCAGTTAGAAAAGAAAATGTAAATAGATTACAAACTATAAATTTCGAAGATACTATTAACCCATTTGAGCATGATTATTTCTTAAATGCATCAAAGCAAAAAATTATGGAAAGAGTGAAAGAAAATTTAAAATTATATAATTTATTGAAAATAACACTTCATTGTGAGTACAGAATATAGACCAATTATGCAATATGGGCAGCAAACAAAACACTACATGATTACCACAGGAAAAGATTTCATTAATAAATAGCAAAAATGTCTAATTATCAAGCTTATGAATCAGGCAGGACATTAAATACAAGTATTGGTGTACAATTAGCAATTAATAAATATAGTTTGTTAAGAGGATCATTTATACTTGTTTCTCAGAGAAATAAAACAAAAATAGACTTGTATTAATGTAAAAATATTGGTTACAACGTTTTTATAGTCTATAGCTTCAGTACTAAATCCTGTACATCGACAAAACTGTAAAACTCCTGTCAGAACAAGTAATTATAAAAATTTTGCTATAGAGCTTACAGAAAAAAATGTTTCGTTTCCTGTTGCAGTTGATGATATTTCAAAAACTGAGACTATAGTTATTACATCTATTAATGTTTATTATTTTGATGAAAAGGTTCAAGTATTTCTATTAAAAATTAGAAAATTTAAGAAAAAACATATGCATTTCTTATAGTTTAAAGAAGAAAATAACTCACACTATTGTTGGATAAAAGATTTAGCTGGGCTTCTTTAACCTCAGTTATCAGAGCATGAAGAATGAAAATTTAATTATGATTTGCCTTTACTACATTTCAGTATTGAAGAAAAATTAAATGACCAAGGAAAAAATTAAATAATAAACCATTAAAAGTAGACCTACCAGAGAAAGGCTCATACATAAGTTTTAAAATTGACAACATATTCAAAAAGTTCCTTTTATTTTATACACAGATTTTGAAACTTTGTTATGAAAATTAATTAAAGAATACTCTGAATCAACAGCATGTGATGGTAACTAATGGTTTCTATAGAGAAAAATTAGAAGATATATATAAACAAAGCAATGAACAAATGTGTAAAATTGAATTGTAATCAAAATTAAATAACCAACCATATGCTGCAAAGTAACAGAAAAATGAAACCAGTGTTTTTGTTATTATTCTAAATATATAAATGGACACTATAAAACCCCATAGCGTATAGCAGACCAAACTCTCATAAAAATTTATAGAAATTATGGAAAAAGAGGTTGAGGAAATTGGCAGAATTTTTCTGAAGAAGAAGAAATGAAAGCTTTAATTTCTGACAGACAACCGAGACATAATAAATGTAAAATTTGTCTTTGTGTGGAAAACATTATATAAATCATATAAAACAGTTGTCATCATTATCATTTAATATGGAAAAATGTAAATCCATTATGTAATATTGTAATTTGAAACTTAAGCACCTATTTTTGTACCAGTTAATTTACATGATTTATCAGGATATAGTTATGAATCATTTCAGAAACATCTTGGTCACAATGAAAATTAAACAGATTTAATGCCAAATAATGAAGTTAGATATATTAGTTTTAGCAAAAAAAACAGAACAGTCAAAAATTCAATCAGTGACACATTTACATTTATGGCTTCATAACTTTTCATGAACTTTCTTTAAATTTAAAAAAAAAGAAAACATATTAAAAATTTTTGCCATAAGATCTAGCAAATTTTGTGTTTATGAAATGTGTTGATCTTTATCTTTATATAGGTAGTTGGGAAAGATTTGAAGAAAATGAACATCCATCAAAACAAGAAATTTATAATAAATCAAATGAATGCAATATTAGTGAAGAAGACTGTAAACAGCCTAAACTAATTTGGCAAAAATTTAATATAAATAACTTATGTCAATATCATAATTTACATTTAAAAACTGACGTTTTATTATTAGCTGATGTTTCTGAAATTATTAGAAATATTTGTATAAAAATTTATGATTTAGTTCTTTGTTGGCACTTTACTCTCCAGGCTATTTTTCGTTGCAATGTTGAAACGACTGGACAACCTCTTGATTTCTTACATAGTTATTGTATGATATTAATGGTTGAAAAAGGCATAAGAGGAGGCATGTCGCAATATTGTAAAAGGTATGTCAAAGCAAATAACAAATGACTGAAAATTATTATAAAACTATCATTTTTTTGATATACTTGGATTGCAAATAATTTATAAGATTATGCTAGGGGTCAACCTTCCAAAAATATGTCAGGGACTAAAGAAAAAACGATTAACTACTTCAGATAACAAATATAATTACATTATCTATCACAAAAAACTTAAACAATAATTATCTCTATGGATGTAATTAACAAAAATACACAAAGTTTCAGCAATGTGATTTGTTCAAATAGTATGTAGATTTAAATACAGAAGTGACAACTAAAGCAAAAAAATGGTTTTCAAAAAGATTTTTATGAGTTAAGGTGTAATTCAGTATTCAGGAAGCGACAGGGAAAGTAATAAAAAGGCAATGTATAAAATTAGTGTCATATTCAGATATATTTTATAAACTTATAGCGAAACGTTATTTTAAAAATAAAACAACTTACAGTGAAAATTTATTTGCTATATATATGAATAACACTTAAACTTTGTCAAATGAACCAATTTATATTGGAATGTGTATTCTTGATTTATCGAAAGAACTAGTGTATTATTTTCACTATAAAATTGTGAAACCAAAACATGGAGAAAATATTGAACTTTGTTGTCAAGATACTGGTAGTTGTATTTATAATACAAAATCTGATGATTTCTATGAAGATATGAAAAAAATGATTGATAAATTTGATACTAGTGATTATTCAGCAATTAACATTTACAACACTCATCAAGTTAATAAAAAGGACTAGGAAAAATGAAAGATGAATGTAATGGAAAAATAATATCAGAATTTTGTGGTGTGAGAGCAAAATCGTTTGCTTATAAAGTTGATTACAAGGAAGAGAAAAAATCTAAAAGAGTTAAAAAAATGTTGTTGAAATTAAAATAATTTTACAAGACTATAAAGTTTGTTTGTTGAACAATAAGGTACAACATAGAACTTTGTGTTTAATATGAAGCTTTAAACACGAAATTTATACTGGCAACATTAATAAAAATCCATAAGTTCACACAATAAAAAAAGTATCCTTAACCAAATAAAATAGATACATTATCATACGGACTTTAAAAAATAGTTAATTAGCTGACACTGATAAAATTTTCATAGAAATTTTTGATAATAGAATAAATATATGGAATTAATAATATTATTATAAATTTTCTTATTTTTGTTATATTCTAGAAAAAATTTTTTTACATTTGCGTGAATATTTGTCCTTAGGCGTTGGATTCTTATCAAAACAAACTGACAGTTCAATTTCTACATTTAAACATTTTTTAAAAATTTAGGTTTTCATCATTTTTTGAATATAGGTTTTCATTATTTTTAATTGATAGTAATATTTTTGAGTGTTCTTCAGTCAGAATTCGCTTTAAATGGTCTTTTTAATAATGTTTAGAAACAGGAAACAAGGAAGTAGGTTTTTATTAAATAATTTTTGTGATATCCATATAAAAATTTCTACATATTGTTCTATAGCTATATTTTGAACATTTCTGTGAAGTAAAATTACCAACTGATTTGTTAACACCTCAATTTTTATAATCTTAGCTTCCATTAACTAAAAAAAACTTAATAGGCAAAAATAGTAATTAAAAATGTCATTAAAAATTTCCTGACAAGTGTACAAACAAATCAAAGACAAGAAACTTGTATGTAATGGTAAAACATTACTTATTTTAGGTGATTAAAATAAAAAGTCTTGGTTTCATGCAAATCAAATTGCTGATGTTGTATGACATGAATGCCCTCTTATTATTCATGTTATAAAGGAATATTTTAAAAGATGGGAAAATTTCAGTAGTATTAAAAAACTGCTACCTAAATCTGTGCAAAAATCAAATAACTTTATCAGTGAGCCATTTATATACAGTTTAGTTCTGATACATTTGGTAGAAGATTTAAGATATTGGTTTTATGAAGATGTTTTACCATCTATAAGAAAACAAAGGGAGTATAAAATTAGAAACGAAATAATAAATTCATACAGATACCAAATAGAACAAAACATTATGCAATATAAATAAAAATACAAAACTAATGAAACTGGGGGAGAGACAAATAGAAAATTTAGAGGCAAGGTTATATTTCTTCAGAGATAACAAACAAAAAAATGTTGAAGTAAAAAGAACTTCACCACACATGCTTATTTGAACAAATAATGAAGAAACAAGGCCAACATACATGTTGAATTGTGTGAGAAGACTCATATAGGTTTGGTAAAAAGACTTTTGAATTTATTTTGTAAATAGAAAGAATTCAAAAAGCAAGATCGGTTAAATACTGTTTACTGGGTAACCAGTTTCAACACATCATCGGATCTGAATGTAGATTAACATTTATAAACGATTTGTATATAACGATACATGAGGTAGACCAGCCAATGTAAAATTTTGTTTTGGAACTCCATCATAATCATTTATAGGTCAGTTCATGTTTACAGCCTTCTCTCACAAAATCAAAAATAAACCTTATTAACCTTAAAGGTCTCAACCAATTTCTTATTAAGTTGTTTGAGTATATTTTCTATTATTTGATCTATTTTTCTATTTTTAATCTGTTTTTCTAATCCATGTTTATTAACTTTTCATTCAAATTTCTATTTTTTTCCTTATTCTTCGTATTTTATTTGTACTTTTTGTCAAAATTCCATTTATTAAACTTAAAATATCATTAAATTTGTAATTATCTGTGGTGTCAGCTCCAATAATAGAGAAGCTCATACAGAGTTGATTATGATGAGGATGAACCCAATCATCTCCAATATTTATATTAATCTCTGTGTTCTTGTTGAGAAGATTAGGTTATTTTTAGTCTTCTCATTCACAAGTAATGAGTAAAATGATTAGTTTTCCATCTCATTCATTTATGAAGCACAAAAATTTATTACTTAATTTTGTCAAATGGCTTTACAGTAGTACCACTGGAGTCAATTGGATTATCATTTTCTTTAGTTACACTTATTTCCAAGTCCTCAATTTTATTGTGAACTCGAATAAATACAGGATAATTTGGTTCATGAATTAGTGACCTCACAACTTTGTATTGGGTCTGAATGAAGAAATAATATTAGTTTCTTGATGAAAGTGATCAGTATGCTCCACAAATACTCCAACTGCTCTATTGAAATTTGTGTTGATTAATTAGAATGGAATAATTTTAGGAACATCGTTAGCAATAGTCTTTTCAATAGCAAGAAGAGTCCAAGTAAGATTCCAATACTATCATATGCAGTATATCACCACTTTCAGTAATAACTCTATTTAAAATTTCATTTTCTCTTGGCTTTTTTCAATGAACAAATTTTTGTAATCTTCTAAAAGTATAATGACCAACAGGAATTTCTATTGTCTCTCCATCAAAATATAATTAATTATTTTAAAATGTAATATTTGGAGTTAAAATTGTATATAAACCAAGTAGTGCAACATTGCTATAAAAGTTTTGGGTTGGTAGAGTCTATTTTTTGAGAACTTAGTTTTTTGAGGACTTAGTTAAAGAAAACTGATTGGGAACCAAAAATAAGAATTCCAGAGAAGAAATAAAAAAGAAGTGTTTTAGGCTCTTATGTAATTCTGTTCACTGTGCAACAGTAGGGCCAAGTGGATGGGAAGAAACAACATTTAAGATTGACAGTTACATTCTAGCTCCAGGTTGGTTAAATTGTAAAGAAATCAGTCATTCATATGTTTACTCTAAAAGTTTGCATCAGCCAAAATATCAATAATTTATAAAAATTTACTAGAACACTGGAGATAAAAATAATCAGAAAAATGTAACATTTATTGACAATAATGAAGAAATTATACTCCTAGATGACTGATGACTACAAATATTTCAGTAGAGGCAAATATAAAGAAATAGCCTTTTTCATTTAGCTGTGAAATATTCGAATATTCCGAAACAACTAAGGAGAGATAATCTTAATTTTGTAGGTATTTTTAGACAAGATGAAACAAATTTAAATAATCTATGTGATAAATCTGTTGTTGGTGATTTAAAGTTTTATGATTTTGTATTTTGGAACAATCAGTTTTGACTTTTGCAATAGATGTGACTAGAAATTCCAATGAAGTTAAATACAGAAATCAAATTAAAGTTTGTTCATATCATCATACATTAAAAATAATTTGTTAATGTTTATTGTCTACAGTAAATCTTTGCAAAATATGACCCAGAAATTGTTACAAAATTTAGACAAAATAGAAAGAAAAAGGAGGAATTAAAAGAAAAATTTAAAACTGGAAAGAAGAACCAAGAACAGAATATGAAAAATATAAAAAAGGTGATCAATGAATTATGATGCAACAGAACAAGTAAAACAAGAAATTTAAGGGTTAAGGTACAATGCACTGAAAGCTGTTGATGAAAACAAGGAAGCTTAAAATAGGATGGTTCCTTCTCACCAATACTTAGAAGGATTTAATGATACATCACCATTCAAAAAATATGGTTATACATTAATTGAAAATGAAATACTGGATGCACTAAATAAATATGAAGAGACAAAAGAACAAAAAACAAAAGATGTTGGACAAACATTAAAAATGAACAGGAGATGAAGATTGTTGGAATATATCAACAACAGTGAAGATAAAGTTTTCAGATTGAGATCTGTCCATTATTTTAAATATGTTGGTTCTTTGCCAGTTCAAATCAATGGAGATGAATCAACTACTGATGAAAAAACATGTGATGCTAGAGATGGACTAATGAATATTTTAACTAGAAAAAGATTACTATTAGTGATATGGGCACAAAACTTGATATTACTGATTAACCAAATTATGCAGATATTTTGTTCCATTCTGGACAGTATATCCTGATAAGGAACCTAATAAAATTAAATCAAGTAAAGATTTTAAAACCAACAATTTGATAAAAGAAATTGGTGATGTCTACTTTGCAAAATTAAAACAAGTAGAATCAAGTACAAATTCTTCAATATCAGATGAGAAAAAGTGAAAGTTTGTACAAAATATACAGGAGATCAGTTTTGGATGAATGATGTTCGAGATTTAATCGATAAATTATCAGTAATTCTTGGAGACAGATCAGCAGGAAAATAGTATCATAATGAAAAAGTAGTAACAACAAAAATGTTAGGAAATAAATTTAATGATTTCATAATCAGCAGTCAAAAGGAAATTCCATACTTGAGTAGAGTTTTGTATAATCTACCCCATGCAATTTGTAAATCTGAAAAACATGGGAATGGATTAGTAAATTGGGCTTCAAATAACTGGCCAGTGCCACAGGTGCATCTACTAGGATTTATGTACTGTAGACCATTCAGCAAACTAGATGAAAGGCTATTGTGTGGTGATAAGGGTGCAAATCTCTTAGATGAAGCATGCAAAAAACATGACATTGCATACACAGATAATAAAGATTTAGAATCTAGACACCAAGCTGACAAAGAAGTTCAATTAGCTGCAAAAGAGAGAATGTGAGAATGAATGCTAAAGATGTTTCACTTGTTGAAAAATTCGTTGCGACAACAAATAATGAAAAAACTTACGAATATTATACAGATCTCCACTCCCTGTTCATTGACTTTAAAAACAAACTTTCAGTTGTATTAATAGACCAGCATTGTATAAACGGTGGCATCAGTAATTCGGCAGGTGAATTCGATATGAACCAATCATATTCCCCATTCATTCACAAGACATCCTTTGTGCTGGGATATGAGTCTCTACATAGCAGTGAGAACGTTTGTGTACGTTGAAAGCAGGAAGGGTAACACTTGATGGACGGTGTGCCACATTAGAACCATCAGGAGGAATGCATTCGGTGTTATTCTGCGCTATTTTCGTAAACAGATTCTGTTAGGACAAGAATTTCCATGCAGACAAGCTGAGACATCATAAAAGCTCCTAAAAAAACGACCGTTAACTATTTCTGAGACACTATACAATTTCCGAGAGGTCGACTTGGCTCTTAGTTTACATAGGCATGTGATGTCAGTACAACATTGACATTACAGGTATAGCGTCAGCAACGGTAAACAACATGCTGTCCAAATGCGTTTCGCGTATGGGGTCGGTGTGAGCGAGCCTTGGAGTTCTGTGGCAAGGTGGACAGGGCTGCGTGCTGTACCTCACTTGATCGGCGAGAACGTGACGGCGGAGGAGGAGACGCTGCGAAATCGGCCGCTGCGAGCAGCCTTGTTGCTGCATCCCTAACGCGCAAGACTGACGGAGGGCGACACATGGACGCCAGAACGATGCTGTGGCTACCGCGTCTGGGGTAGTGTTGGGGCCAGTGGCTGCAGCCGTAGCGACGTCGGGGGCGGCGGCGGCGGCGGCGGAGTCGGGCGCCGACTGGCGGGATGTGTTTTTTATTACCGATCTTTCGATTAAACTGTATTCCATCTATTTTACCTACCAATAGGATGCTGTGAATTAAATGATACTATCCCATACACGTGAAAAATATATATTTAATTAGTTTGCATATATTTTTAATATCAACGTGTTGTTAGTTGTACAATAGTTAAGGGGAGGGTGTGCGTGAGTGGGTGACATGGAACAGAACAGCAGGTTAAGTGCAGAACACCAGGTTAATTTGTAAAATTTTTATGTAAAACGCAGTACAATAGTTTAAGGAGATGAGTGACAAAGAAGAATGCGCCAGAAACGGCGTTCAAAAGCATGTGAAATTCGAAAAGTGTACCAGAGAATGGTGGGAGGACGTAACTAATTACTTAATTTGGTAAGAAAGGCGGTAGAATAGTTTAATGAAATGGGGGGTGACATGTAAAATCACTTAACAGAACAATAGGTTAAGTGCCGACAAAGGGTCAAACATTAGGTTAACCCTAGAATACATGGCGCTGAAAACACACATGAATGCATATGCAGGGCCTCCAAGGCCCTGCTCTAATTTAAAATTTTTCTCTTTTCATATACTCATTCTTTGGAGTTAAATTTATTTCTGCCAATTTTAATGTCATATTGAAAGATTCCTAAGATACAGTAACAGGATCTGGTGGGACTGATTAACGTTTTATTAATTAAAAAAACTCTAAGAGTGAATTTTTTTAGTTACATCCATTTACATACAACATATACAAATAATTTTATTTATTCACTTGTAAGTTGCAGTTTACATTTTATATTTATTACAACCAATATCTTCAATTAAGACACACTCATTATTCACAATATTATGTATATAGACAATATTTTGACAAAAAGTTATTATTCATTGTTCACATAAAATTGTATTTTTCTGTGTTTTCAACATGTGACAAACAAGAAGAACAAAGAACGCCACTATGTTCCTTACAAATGTTGGTTTTACACTTAATGCATGTCATAGCACTTTTCCTGTGTTTATTGTATGGACAATAATTGCATCTTCTTCTTTTTCCTGAAACAGGTAGTTGGTTCTGCAATATGACATCTTTTTGAACACCACATCTTAGCATGGCATCAACGATTTTTTTTGGAAGATTACGGATCTGAATACGAAGTTCCATTAGTGGTCTTAGGAACAAACGCCTTTTATCACTTCTTCCACTATGGTATGTCAGATATTGGGTGGAAAATATAATTTCACTTTTCATTGCTGTGACATCCATCACATGCATCCGTAATGCAAATGGCCATCTTTTTGTTTGTCTCTTGCAAGTGTAATAACGAACTTTCTGGTCCATTTGATCTACTCCACCCTTCGTAGTGTTATAGAACTTTATTATATCTGGTTTCTTTTTTGCATGAGTTTCATCAATGTTTCTGTCGTGATGCATTGTGCTAATGAGAACTACAGACTTTTTCTTTTTGGGAACATATCTCACCATTGTAATGTCACCTCTAAATGTAAACAAAGAGGAATGAATCGCTCTTGAGGCAGATGGTTTCATCTCATTGGGAATTTCTGGTTTATTTTGTTTGATTGTTCCCACCAATGCAATTTGCTTATGGAGCATCTCTTCTGCCAGGTGAACACTAGTAAAGAAATTGTCAACAGTAATATTTTTTGGTGATCATCCAATGCTTTTAGCAAGCTCTTTCACCACATTCAATCCAAGATTTTTCTGAGTAGGTTCATGGGGCTTCCTTCCTGTGTAAACAATTCCGTCTAAAGCAGATGCAGATGTAGCATCACATAACCAAAATATTTTTATGCCATACTTGGCTAGTTTAGAGGGCATATACTGGGTGAAGCTGCATCTTCCATGGAATGGGACTAGCTGTTCGTCAACTGTGAGCGAATCATTGGGAATCACTCTATTTCTATACTTGTCAAGAAATAGTTCCCATACATAGTGAACAGCTGCAAGTTTGTCATCTGCAGATTGAGCTTCACGGGTACGCCTGTCACCAAATCTAATCATTCTCCTTATATCCTCGAGTCTATTTACTGACATGGTGGCCTTATATGTAGGATTTGCCTTTTCATCCAAGAACAATTCTCTAATAGGGACATCCCAACTCTTCTCCACACCAGAAAACAGTAAAAGACCAAGAAAACCTCCCATTTCAGCAAGCGAAACGTTTTTCCACGTTTTACCATGTAAAGCAGCCACTCTTCTGCCTTCAATATTTGTGCAGTTGATTATTTCCTCTAGTATTTCCTTGGAGATGAAATGGTCCCAGGCATCCTTAGGTTTACAGGTTTTCAAACCACGGGCTGGACCAGATGCCTTCTTTACGATATTATGGACAGGTGTACAAAAAGTGGCAGGAGCATCTAATTTCCAAATCATTCCATTCCGACTAATGTAGGTGTATTCTTCTATACCTTTTCGTGGTGGTTCTTCCTTTTCAGACTCTGATGAAGTAATATTATCGGAAGGACTGTCATCTGATTCAATATTCACATCTGCAGGTTCATTGGCTGATTCTTCACTGCTTGCATCTTCAAAATTATTTCCTTCCTCGCAAGAATCATCTTCTTCAAATCACTGAGCCACAACACTTTCAAAATTAGCTGCATTTGCACGTACTGACTCTCTTGCTTTGCGTGTAGAAGCCATAGCAAAAGCCGTGTCTCTCGAACAGCAGCTTATGCAGCACTAAACGAGTCATATTCGTAACAATATGGGCCTTGCAGCAACAAACAAACTACAGTAACAATGAGGCTGACAAGAGCAGCACAGGACAACAATACTATGCAATAATAAAACATTTGATAGCAAAAAGATCAATAATACACCTACATCGCCAATATGTGAAAGTAGTTTGTATTATTTTTTGGTTATACTATTACTACTACAGCTACTGCTGCTGTTGGCACTCCTGTTGCTGGAAATACCACTACAATTATTGTTGAATTAATAACTGCTCCCAAACAAATGTTGAAAACAATATAGGTTAAAGAACATTTATGAATGTGTGAGGGATTCTGAAGCCCTGCTTATGCATTCACGGAGTATGGGTAAACGTATTGAATTATACAAAAAACTTAAAAAGTTATCTCGTTCAGACTTGATAGGAGGAATGTCACAATGTTAGTGAAAGAGTACTGGAAAGCAGTTTGAAATCAAAGAAAAAATTACAGAATTTAAAAGAAAATGAAGACATACAAGGGCCTCGGAGGCCCTGTATATGCATCCTAGGGTTAAGACACCTAGAATACAGTTTCAAACATCAGGTTGTGTAACATGTTTGCTCCATGTAACTACTTCTTACAAGATGATTCAAATGGCTCTGAGCACTATGGGACTTAACTGCTAAGGTCATCAGTCCCCTAGAACTTAGACCTACTTAATTCTAACTAACCTAAGGACATCACACACATCCATGCCCGAGGCAGGATTCGAACCTGCGAGCGTAGCGGTCGCGAGGTTCCAGACTGTACCGTCTAGAACCGCTCGGCCACCTCGGCCGGCTTTCTTACAAGACCTACATATTTCCAGACAGCAGTGAATGATGAGCAAGAGAAAACCAACCCCCACAAACAGATTTTTTAATAAATAAACAATATACCCTTGAATTTCCTGTTATGAGATCCTTTCTCTCCTCCACCAGACCGCCATCGTGGATTACATCACGGAGCGGACGACAGCGCCCTATTGTGGCAGTACTGTGTACTAGATCTGGACCTTGTGGTTAACGCACTGAATGGAGGTACTGGCTCTAATTGTTTAAATAAATAGTGCATGCAAAATAAAGACTTATGTCCAGCACGGGTCAAGTCCTCTACCCGCCATAGGAAGAGGTGGCGGTTGTATGGCTTAGGTTAGTGGAGGTAGCCCATGTGATCTATCTTCCTGCCATTTTCTTAGGTTAATAGAGGTTGCATTGTCCTGCTGGAATTTGAACTTCCCGCTAGGCCGGGCATGGCAGGGGGGCATGGCACTTTCCCACCAGAGAGGTTAATTAAGTGATCAATTTAATTAAGTAGTCAATCAATTGGTAAGAGTGAGAGGGGGGCCTATTCCAATAACTCAGACCTGAAAGTGTACCTGTAGCAGTGAGAGGGGAGGGAGGTTGGGTGATGGGGGTTGGGGGAGGGAAACAATAGAATAAGTGACTGTCAATTAAAAGGAAATGGGGGTGACATGGAGAACCACTTAAGTGAACAATGTGTGAAGCACCTGTCCATCGAAAGAGAACAATAGGTTAAGTACCTGTCAATCAACGTAGATCAATAGGTTTGCCCCTGAGTGCATACCTGCCCCTGATGTAGGCAACCCACACTAACAAAATGGACTGAAACATAGCTTTTCGCACTATTTACGCTGGTCATTAATGTACCAGGATTTCACATTTGCAGTGACATTATCTTGTGCTTACATTAGCCTATGATCTTGCAATTTTAGTCACTTAAGTATGTTACTTAGACAAAACGTTCCCAAAATTCATTACTCTACATTAATTACTTTTTGATGTTGCGATTTTTTCCTTTAATGTACTTAGAAAAACAGTTTAGTGTCACCACAAGTGTGTTGCTTCACAACACTAGCTGAATTAATTTTCTCTTGCTGTCAGAGCTAGCAGTCTAACCGTGATATCTTAGAAAAATTGAAGAAAAAAAAACAAGAATATGAACTGAGAACTCAATATCTCTATGAACATAAAAAGAAAGAAATCATAATACCGGCATGATCTCAAAGAAATTATTAATAATTTCAAAGGCGACACCCGTGAGGTAAACACGACAGGAAAAGAAAGAGGTATACAAATAGTTGCTTGACGCACATGTTATAGGAAGTGGTTAGCAGAAGCTAAAACATTGAAATGAAACCCTCTCTCCTTAAACAACTGAAATTTCTGTCATCGATAGCTCGCATTGCAGTATGGTCTCACCGTGTCTGCATTGAATCTGCTCCATTTCACCGTACGTTGTTGCCGCAAGCGCCAGTGCTGTTTGGCGTGGAGCACGCTGTTGCCGATGTGGCCTCAGGATGCACCCATCTTCTTAGACGCGATGGCGACAAATCTACTCAAGTCGCGAGAACTGCAAAATTAAACTATGAAGACTTGGCATAACGCCAAAAACCAAATCTGCTTATCAAAGTTGCGACATCGGCCCACAGTCTCCCACCAACAGTTTAGATTCAAGAAAGACAATCAGAAACGTGCTTTCGTATCCGGAAAATGCCTGAAACGTTGTTTTCACGGCAAGGCAAGTATTCTGGGATTTCTTATGAATTTAGGTATTTTTCGAACTGTTCTTCTCATGGTAAACTAAACGGTAAATTTTCTCAGGCGCAGCTGTGGCAACATATCAGAACTAGCTGAGAAACCCAGCGTTGCCTGAATACTTATTGATGCCAGTCTTCTGTTAGTCCCTCTACTCCTTTCCCTCACCCTGTTCATCTCTTCTTGCCCCTCTCTCTGTCCATGTCCTCCTTCCCCCTTTCTCTACCCATCTACTCCTCCACCTTTCTCTACCCATCCTCTCTCTCCTCCCATCCCCTCTCTATTTATTCACCTCTCATCCACACTCTATCCATCTCCCCTTTCCCTGACCTAAACCTATACTCCTCCCTCTCTTCATCATCTCATCTCCACCACCCTCATCCCTGTGTTCACCTCCTCCACTCCCCATTTTCCACCCACCTCCCCTTGCCTCTCTCTCTGTTCATCTCCTCATTCACCTACCTGTCAATCTGCTCCTACCCCATCTGTCCGTCTGCTCGTTCCCCCTCCATAATCTCCTGCTTCCTCTTCTAATTCCATCTCCTCCTCTTCCTTTCCCTCTTCATCTCCTCCCATATCGTTTCCATATCCATCTTCTCCTCTCCAGTCTCTCTTTTCATCTCTTTCTTTGTCCATTTTAGGTCTCCTCTGCTGTTTATCTTCTCATAGCCCATCTCTCTGCCTGTCTCTTCCTCCCCCTGTCTCTGCCCATCTCCTCATCTCTCCTTTCTCTGTTCATCTGCTGCTCTCTCCTCTCTCTGTCCATTTCCTCCTATCATACCCCTGTTCATCTTCTCCTCCTCCAATTTGTGCCTATCTCCTTCTTTCTCTTCACTGTCTGCCCATTTCCTCATCCTCCCTTCTCTCTCCACGTTAGCACCCTCACCCTCACAGGAGGCTGGTGGTTCTTACCACCACAGGATTTCGTTCCAGTTTCTGACACATGTACCAAATTTGACTGAAATCGTTCCAGGGGTTCAGAATTAGATTTTTACCTGCGACTTTGTTCTTATGTAGACATGTTAAATATATTTCACATATATTTAACATATTTCACGCGTAATTGTGCACATATTTCACCTTCATGTCTAGCGAATTTCGCCCTGCAGTCTCGTTTTCACGCCGCTTAATGCTTATGACGTCGTATCTCCTGAACTATCTGCTATAGGATGATATATTTTGCAGGTACATCCAGTGGTGTATGTACCTAAGGTCAGTGAAATGTGTTGTGAATAGAGTTGGTAGCAAAGAGGGAACAAATTAAAACCTCAGGCATGATGCGGTAGTTTCTCTAGCGTCTCAGTATTTATGACGCCGTATGTTGTGAACCTGTGTTGTACAACGGTACATTTTTCTAGGTACTTTGAGCGGTAGCTGCCCGGGGTGGCTGAGCGGTTCTAGGCGCTACAGTCTGGAACCGCGCGACCGCTACGGTCGCAGGTTCGAATCCTGCCACGGGCATGGATGTGTGTGATGTCCTTAGGTTAGTTAGGTTTAAGTAGTTCTAAGTTCTAGGGGACTGGTGACCTCAGAAGTCCCATAGTGCTCAGAGCCATTTGAACCAACTTTGAGTGGTATATGTGGATACCGTCTGAGAAGTGTGTTGCGAATGGAGTTAGTAGTAAAGAAGTAATAAATTAAAACGTCACGCATGATGTGGCAGTTTCTCATGCCGCTCAGTGTTTATGACGTTATATCTCCTAACTATGTGTTGTAAAATGATTTATTTTCATAGGTACATTCAGCGGCGTAAGTGGATGCTGCCTACGAAATGTGTTGCGAGTGGAGTTTGTAGCAAAGATATAATAAATAAAAACGTCACACACAATGTGGCATTTTTTCATGCTTGTCAGTATTTGACATCGTATCTCCTGAACTATGTGCTGCATCTCCACCCCTTTGATAGGTGGGTGGTTCTTACTCCCACAGTGAATCTTTCAAGACGGTAAATGATAATGTGTACCAAGTTTGTACAAAATAGTTTAATGTTTTAGGAGGCGTGTGGAACATACATATGTACATACATGCATACTGTTAGATGATCCATGGATTGCCACCTGTGGAGAGTGAAATGAGACGTCAGAAGAGAGTAGATTTGTTTAATTAACTTCTTTATTCCAGGCCTCAGCTGTAGTACATCATTAACAACTTGGTGGAGGCGTCCAGTTGCTTCTCATGCGAAACAGTAGATGTCCAGCATCTCTGACAGTGCAAAGAACGGGGCCGATCGTGGCGTCGCTCGAAAGCAGCTGGTAGTGACGTCTCTGGCTGTAACCGTAATGCCAGCGCAGCATCACACCTGACAATACCACGGAAGCGGCCGTGGCCTCCCTCCAATGAGTGGGCTGCTCTCTGCTCGGGCAGTGGCTGCTCTCGTGACTAAGGGCAGCCAGTCCCATCCAGCGTTCGAACAGTGGGCCCCATACTTAATTCTGGGAGGTCGCTCTGGGTGTCACAGGATCATTGTGTAGGCTGTGATACTAAGACGAGAATATTTTAGTACACGAATGGCTGAGTACTGATACACTCCAGACTACGTTCGTTTAGGGCTTAAGGCACGTACGCTAACCACCTCTGTGGTGTCAAGTGAGGAAAGGCTTACGTCCTTGCGCTATTTTATTGCGGCATTGGCTGTTGCGATATCGCGTCCAGATGACTCTGCTTCACAGTGCCTGTCGGCCGTGTTTTACTTCACTACACATAAAACTCTTGTCTACCTGCGGCTGGCTCTGTTACAACCCATTTCCACTCTGGCTTACTTTTTACCACAAGAAAGCTGATACGTTACATTGCCATCCTTTTTACCGAGATTCGGTCCCTCAGGTCGACTAGACTAGATTATCCTGTACACTAGAGTTGCTGGCGACTTACCCATTTGACCCCGTTTCGCCTCTTAACCCTATCACTTAATCTTACACATTTCTACAGAGCCCTTCGCTCAGACTCCATGGAATGTATTTCGTTACTAGGCTTGTTGCACAGTAACTTCTAAGTTTCTGTTCCAAATTTGCAAGCTAAAATCGATCAGTTATCCTTAATACTACCCCTTCTGCTGCTTTTATGCTAGGGGTATCAAGTCCACTGGAATCTGTATGACGGCTGGGTCTGAAGTCAGTCTAGTGCTTCGTCTTCTACATACGAAAACGAGGACTATACTTAGCTGTACAGAGCGTCGCTGTGGTGCTTGGTATGACAATAGCCAATGTTGCCTCTTTCTGGTATTGCTTTTCCCGATAACAATTTACATGCTGTAATAAGGTTTCCAGGGAGACTCGTCCGTCCTGATGATTCAGAAGTGTGTTTATAGACTGCATCAATTCTGGGCGTATAGATTGATTTACGCTGGTTAGATTTGCAGCAGGTAGCACTTGCATGGTCTACTATGGCTAATGCAAACGAAGCTGCGAAATATTCAGGCGAGTTATCCCTGAAATCGCGCTGAACGGATGGAAAGTAGGCACCATTATCTCACACGCTGTTCCATTCAATAACAAACCAATCCAGTTTAATTCTAGCCACTTTGTTGACGTAAATTTCCCCTGCTCGAAACAACTAGGCGCTACTACCATCTTGTCAAAGGTAGAGTACAACCAATGCGCCGCTACCTGCTGAAAGTACAATTACGACTCGATCACTTCTGTATTACATTCTCTTACCTCCTTTTGTCCCATTAGCAATTTCAGCAGTCCTGCCGCTCTCTTATTACCATATCCAGACAGATTGTGATATCCCCACTGTAGCATTTTTGTAACTGTGCTCCCTCAGTTTCTACATTTCTTCCCTTGTCTTTTGCAATTAATAATAGTCTCGGCGCTTTTACTCTTACATATTCCTTCAATGCCCCCCGCTTGATAGGATAGGCATGAACTACACTCCTGGAAATGGAAAAAAGAACACATTGACACCGGTGTGTCAGACCCACCATACTTGCTCCGGACACTGCGAGAGGGCTGTACAAGCAATGATCACACGCACGGCACAGCGGACACACCAGGAACCGCGGTGTTGGCCGTCGAATGGCGCTAGCTGCGCAGCATTTGTGCACCGCCGCCGTCAGTGTCAGCCAGTTTGCCGTGGCATACGGAGCTCCATCGCAGTCTTTAACACTGGTAGCATGCCGCGACAGCGTGGACGTGAACCGTATGTGCAGTTGACGGACTTTGAGCGAGGGCGTGTAGTGGGCATACGGGAGGCCGGGTGGACGTACCGCCGAATTGCTCAACACGTGGGGCGTGAGGTCTCCACAGTACATCGATGTTGTCGCCAGTGGTCGGCGGAAGGTGCACGTGCCCGTCGACCTGGGATCGGACCGCAGCGACGCACGGATGCACGCCAAGACCGTAGGATCCTACGCAGTGCCGTAGGGGACCGCACCGCCACTTCCCAGCAGATTAGGGACACTGTTGCTCCTGGGGTATCGGCGAGGACCATTCGCAACCGTCTCCATGAAGCTGGGCTACGGTCCCGCACACCGTTAGGCCGTCTTCCGCTCACGCCCCAACATCGTGCAGCCCGCCTCCAGTGGTGTCGCGACAGGCGTGAATGGAGGGACGAATGGAGACGTGTCGTCTTCAGTGATGAGAGTCGCTTCTGCCTTGGTGCCAATGATGGTCGTATGCCTGTTTGGCGCCGTGCAGGTGAGCGCCACAATCAGGACTGCATACGACCGAGGCACACAGGGCCAACACCCGGCATCGTGGTGTGGGGAGCGATCTCCTACACTGGCCGTACACCACTGGTGGTCGTCGAGGGGACACTGAATAGTGCACGGTACATCCAAACCGTCATCGAACCCATCGTTCTACCATTCCTAGACCGGCAAGGGAACTTGCTGTTCCAACAGGACAATGCACGTCCGCATGTATCCCGTGCCACCCAACGTGCTCTAGAAGGTGTAAGTCAACTACCCTGGCCAGAAAGATCTCCGGATCTGTCCCCCATTGAGCATGTTTGGGACTGGATGAAGCGTCGTCTCACGCGGTCTGCACGTCCAGCACGAACGCTGGTCCAACTGAGGCGCCAGGTGGAAATGGCATGGCAAGCCGTTCCACAGGACTACATCCAGCATCTCTACGATCGTCTCCATGGGAGAATAGCAGCCTGCATTGCTGCGGAAGGTGGATATACACTGTACTAGTGCCAACATTGTGCATGCTCTGTTGCCTGTGTCTATGTGCCTGTGGTTCTGTCAGTGTGATCATGTGATGTATCTGACCCCAGGAATGTGTCAATAAAGTTTCCCCTTCCTGGGACAATGAATTCACGGTGTTCTTATTTCAATTTCCAGGAGTGTATATAGCTTGTTTCAATGCTACTGATACAGAAACGGAAATGTAAGCTTTCGATTCATGAGTTATCACCGATACTGTGGCTACCTCGAAGTAACACACAAGCTTTTGTGCTCGGATTCTAAAACCAACCCCCGCTCTGGCGGTAGTTTCTTCTGTACATTCCTTAGAACCTCCAAATACGGCTCTGGTGACAACAAGTTTACCCCTAGCTGACCTCTTACAGCCTGCCGCATAGCCTCCTGTAGTTCTGTTCCTTTCCCTCGTGCTTCCCAAACAGTATTTTCTACAGACTGTTATCATTTTGTCATTACTACTTCCCTGTCTAAGACTTGTACTTCGGTTTGTATTTTCCTAATACTCTGATTAACTGTATCTCCTGTAGCTCTGGCATAATGCATTACTTCTCCAGTCAGCTGTCGTAGTAGTAATGTGTTATTCAATACGTCCACCTCTAAATTTGCAATTTGCTCATGCGCCAATGACTCATGGTTTTGTTCCCTTTTGTGTCGTTCACCCTTCGAATGTCTTCCTCATTCGCAGTGCCATATACTGTTTTCATACGCCGAGCTACAGCGTCGATCCAACCCCTCTTCCTTCGTGTATGTGGAGTAACCCGCAGTACCTGGTTCATCTTACTCCCTAATTTCTCGTACGCTCCATGTACTCTCTCATATACCCCAGCACTTCCTTGGAGTATTCCGTGCCTTTCCGTTCCCTGACGGAACTTGTCGAATGCTTCTTCCAATCTTCTCACCTTGTTACACATTTCCCGTGCGTTGAATACCACCTGTATCACCAAGAGATGGCTGGTGATTACTACGTCTTCCTGCTTGGTGAACAGTACGCTTCAACCCCGACAAAGATCAATAGTCTCGCTATAAATCTCATCATTTCGCCTTCTCTGCACCTCATTTACAGGCAGGAATACCTATCACTTTTCTCCCGCTTAGATTCACTGCTGCTCTGCAGCTGCTTATACTAATTACGTTAAATCTATATCTAGCCTAAAAAGTATTAAATGACTATCTCCTAGACCTTAATACATATGGGTTCCCCATTACCGTTTCATTGACAAACTCTTGTTTATGTTCCGATACATGTTTCCTCGCTCTCCCTTTCCAGTCCACGTGCTGTATCCCTGGAATAATTTCCGGACTCCCTTGAAAAGGTTTCCACCACCCCATATGCACAACTGTTGTTCTTGTCAGCAATTGAATCTTGACATTTATTGGCGATGTAGTTTCTACCACTTGGTATGACCTCAGATATTTTTCAAAAAAACTTCTTTGTCTTTCCCTGCGGCATATACAAAGTTGATAGCATCACCCAGTGGCAAGCCTTATACTGTGATATTGTAGCCATATGGCCAACTACTTTGAGAGAGGACAAGTTACTCTTTTACCTATTTTTCGTATACAGGAAATTATTAAAGATTTTGTTACAACCAGACGTACCTTGAGCGAGACTCTAGAAAGTTAATGGCCTGAGCAGATGTTGATGGAGCCTGGTAGGACGATAAAAGCATGAGGTATTTTTATGTCTCTTAGTGTGTAGAAACGGCATGTTGGGAGTTGAAAGCAATTGGCGGCGAGCCCATCCCTCAGTCAATCTTGCGAGACAGGCCCACAGCCGTACAGGGCAGACAGGGCAGCCCTCGTTGAGACAAGTCTCCTGCAGAACAATGCCGAGCTACCTGTCATGGTGCCAGCCGAACCCAGGGCTGGGGGCGACGGTCTGAAGGAACACGTCTACACAGTGGGGTCGTAAACTGGGCATTGTGCACAGAGCCACACATAATAAAAATTCACCTGTTTTCATGGTCGCCGATACTGCAAATAGGCCTGTGAAGCACTTCCATCGGTCGCCTCGGTAGTATAAGAAACTCTGGCGTCTGAGAAACGTTTAGAGATAGAATCATTATTATACCTATGGCTGGGACTAACAAGCTAGAAGGAACAGGCGATTTAGATAAAGATCTTTAAGATTGTATTTGTTCGCTTGTTGCCATTGGAAGTGACATGACTTAGGAGAAAATCATCTTCCCCTTCCGTGAAAACTTAAAATAGCCAGTAATTAGCCGTTTCCTTTCTTCCTGGAGACACAGGTTTCGTAACTCTTGCCCTGGTTCGAGATGAGTTTGTGCTGTCATGTGGGAGGGGAGATTTAGCGCCTCTAGAGCCCTGTAATTGGCTCAAGACGGGGTGAAGGCAGTGTCGTTCGTGCACTTTGCAGGAAAACGGAATTCTTTTTCTGAAGAGGTGCGAGACACTCGGGTGCTGGACTTTGGTCTGGTAAGAGCACATGCTCTGGCATGTATGGTTGGTGCTTGGGACCTGTCCTGCGACTGACTTCATTTGCGAGTAGTTTAGACTGAGGAGCCTGTGGTGAAGTTGTTACTGTACCGACAGTGTGCGCGCGGGCTGTTCTTCCCGTGTGGCACATTGAAGTGTGAATGTATAGTACGAGAGGACTTACTGTCCTCCCCTTGTTTCCACTCACAATAACTAGACGGAACAAGTTGTCTGTTATAATTGTTTATTACATTAAACGTTACAAATTGCACAGGCAGCGCGCCAACTGCGGCTCCTGGCTTAGCTGGAAGACATACACGCCCGTCCGCTACGGGGTCTCGCAGCTACCTGCTTGGCCGTTACAACGGCTAATCCTACCTGCGCACACAAAGGACCTGGGGGGTCCACTTCCGCACATAGGTTGCAAATGCTTCCGACAGGGAGCAGACTATACTGGACAGTCTGACCTGGCCAGTCTGAAGCTGCCACTAGATGGCAGTTGGAGTGAGTAGCAGAGTCCAAACATACGCGGGCTCTTCTTCCCGTGGTGGCACATTGGAGTGTGAATGTATAGTGCGAGAGGACTTACTGTCCTCCCCTTGTTTCCACTCACAATAACTAGACGGAACAAGTAGTCTGGTATAATTGTTTATTACATTAAACGTTACAACTTGCACAGGCAGCGCGCCAACTGCGGCTCCTGGCTTAGCTGGAAGACATACACGCCCGTCCGCTACGGGGTCTCGCAGCTACCTGCTTGGCCGTTACAACGGCTAATCCTACCTGCGCACACAAAGGACCTGGGGGGTCCACTTCCGCACATAGGTTGCAAATGCTTCCGACAGGGAGCAGACTATACTGGACAGTCTGACCTGGCCAGTCTGAAGCTGCCACTAGATGGCAGTTGGAGTGAGTAGCAGAGTCCAAACAGACAGTGTGACTTCAAACGTTGTGGACTACTCGTTTGCTGAGGGGACACTTATTCGTTTTTGGTTTACCAGTCTTGACGTTTGGTATGCTTGTGTGCTCTGTCATATTGTTGTTGTTGTTGTGGTCTTCAGTCCTGAGACTGGTTTGATGCAGCTCTCCATGCTACTCTATCCTGTGCAAGCTTCTTCATCTCCCAGTACCTACTGCAGCCTACATTCTTCTGAATCTGCTTAGTGTATTCGTCTCTAGGTCTCCTTCTATGATTTTTACCCTCCACGCTGCCCTCCAGTACTAAATTGGTGATCCCTTGATGCCTCAGAACATGTCCTACCAACCGATCCCTTCTTCTGGTCAAGTTGTCCCTCAAACTCCTCTTCTCCCCAATTCTATTCAATACCTGGATAAGCTGAAAGAACCAGAGGTTGTACAGGGTTTCAGGGAGAGCATAAGGGAACAATTGACAGGAATGGGGGAAAGAAGTACAGTAGAAGAAGAATGGGCAGCTCTGAGGGATGAAGTAGTGAAGGCAGCAGAGGATCAAGTAGGTAAAAAGACGAGGGCTAGTAGAACTCCTTGGGCAACAGAAGAAATATTGAACTCAGTTGATAAAAGGAGAAAATATAAAAATGCAGTAAATGAAGCAGGCAAAAAGGAATACAGACGTCTCGAAAAGGAGATCGACAGGAAGTGCAAAATGGCTAAACAGGGATGGCTAGAGGACAAATGTAAGGATGTAGAGGCTTATCTCACTAGGGGTAAGATAGATACTGCCTACAGGAAAATTAAAGAGACCTTTGGAGATAAGAGAACGACTTGTATGAATATCAAGAGCTCAGATGGAAACCCAGTTCTAAGCAAAGAAGGGAAAGCAGAAAGGTGGAAGGAGTATATAGAGGGTCTATACAAGGGCGATGTACTTGAGGACAATATTATGGAAATGGAAGAGGATGTAGATGAAGATGAAATGGGAGATATGATACTGCGTGAAGAGTTTGACAGAGCACTGAAAGACCTGAGTCGAAACAAGGCCCCCGGAGTAGACAATATTCCATTGGAACTACTGACGGCCGTGGGAGAGCCAGTCCTGACAAAACTCTACCATCTGGTGAGCAAGATGTATGAAACAGGCGAAATACCCTCAGACTTCGAGAAGAATATAATAATTCCAATCCCAAAGAAAGGAGGTGTTGACAGATGTGAAAATTACCGAACTATCAGCTTAATAAGTCACAGCTGCAAAATACTAACACGAATTCTTTACAGACGAATGGAAAAACTAGTAGGAGCCAACCTCGGGGAAGATCAGTTTGGATTCCGTAGAAACACTGGAACACGTGAGGCAATACTGACCTTACGTCTTATCTTAGAAGAAAGATTAAGGAAAGGCAAACCTACGTTTCTAGCATTTGTAGACTTAGAGAAAGCTTTTGACAATGTTGACTGGAATACTCTCTTTCAAATTCTAAAGGTGGCAGGGGTAAAATACAGGGAGCGAAAGGCTATTTACAATTTGTACAGAAACCAGATGGCAGTTATAAGAGTCGAGGGACATGAAAGGGAAGCAGTGGTTGGGAAGGGAGTAAGACAGGGCTGTAGCCTCTCCCCGATGTTGTTCAATCTGTATATTGAGCAAGCAGTAAAGGAAAGAAAAGAAAAATTCGGAGTAGGTATTAAAATTCATGGAGAAGAAATAAAAACTTTGAGGTTCGCCGATGACATTGTAATTCTGTCAGAGACAGCAAAGGACTTGGAAGAGCAGTTGAATGGAATGGACAGTGTCTTGAAAGGAGGATATAAGATGAACATCAACAAAAGCAAAACAAGGATAATGGAATGTAGTCTAATTAAGTCGGGTGATGCTGAGGGAATTAGATTAGGAAATGAGGCACTTAAAGTAGTAAAGGAGTTTTGCTATTTGGGGAGAAAAATAACTGATGATGGTCGAAGTAGAGAAGATAAAAAATGTAGACTGGCAATGGCAAGGAAAGCGTTTCTGAGAAAGAGAAATTTGTTAACATCGAGTATAGATTTAAGTGTCAGGAAGTCGTTTCTGAAAGTATTTGTACGGAGTGTAGCCATGTATGGAAGTGGAACATGGACGATGAATAGTTTGGACAAGAAGAGAATAGAAGCTTTTGAAATGTGGTGCTACAGAAGAATGCTGAAGATTAGAAGATTAGATGGGTAGATCACATAACTAATGATGAAGTATTGAATAGAATTGGGGAGAAGAGGAGTATGTGGCACAACTTGACAAAAAGAAGGGACCGGTTAGTAGGACATGTTCTGAGGCATCGAGGGATCACAAATTTAGCATTGGAGGGCAGCGTGGAGGGTAAAAACCGTAGAGGTAGACCAAGAGATGAATACACTAAGCAGATTCAGAAGGATGTAGGCTGCAGTAGGTACTGGGAGATGAAGAAGCTTGCACAGGATAGAGTAGCATGGAGAGCTGCATCAAACCAGTCTCAGGACTGAAGACCACAACAACAAACACCTCCTCATTAGTTATGTGATCTACCCATCTAATCTTCAGCATTCTCCTGTAGCACCACATTTTGAAAGCTTCTATTCTCTTCTTGTCCAAACTATTTATCGTCCATGTTTCACTTCCATACATGGCTACACTCAATACAAATACTTTTAGAAACGACTTCCTGACGTTTAAATCTATACTCGATGTTAACAAATTTCTCTTCTTCAGAAACGCTTTCCTTGCCATTGCCAGTCTACATTTTATATCCTCTCTACTTCGACCATCATCAGTTATTTTGCTTCCCAAATAGCAAAACTCCTTTACTACTTTAAGTGTCTCATATCCTAATCTAATTCCCTCAGCATCACCCGACTTAATTCGACTACATTCCATTATCCTTGTTTTGCTTTTATTGATGTTCATCTTATACCCTCCTTTCAAGACACTGTCCATTCCGTTCAACTGCTCTTCCAAGTTCTTTGATGTCTCTGACAGAATTACAATGTCGTCGGCGAACCTCAAAGTTTTTATTTCTTCTCCATGGATTTTAATACCTACTCCGAACCTTTCTTTTGTTTCCTTTACTGCTTGCTCAACATACAGGTTGAATAGCATCGGGGAGAGGCTACATCCCTGTCTCACTCCCTTCCCAACCACTGCTTCCCTTTCATGTCCCTCGACTCTTATAACTGCCATCTGGTTTCTGTACAAATTGTAAATAGCCTTTCGCTCCCTGTATTTTACCCCTGCCACCTTCAGAATTTGAAAGAGAGTCTTCCAGTCAACATTGTCAAAGGCTTTCTCTAAGTCTTCAAATGTTAGAACATAGGTTTGCCTTTCCTTAATCTTTCTTCTAAGATAAGTCGTAAGGTCAGTATTGGCTCACGTGTTCTGTCATATAAGCGAGCCAAATTGGTCCTTGGTACGACCAGCGAACGAGTGTGTCTCACACGGAAATCTACTGTGATTTCAGGGCTCTACTAGAGAATAAATTGCGATCCGTCTGCGTGATCGCTAGACCATGAGATCTTTGCATTTCTTTCTTGGCCGCGATCGATTCACAGGTGCCGCCTCACGTCTCACCTCGACCACACACATCTCGACAGCTGCAAGCTATATCGCTGCACGAAGCAAACAGGGTAATGTACTGCCGCCCCGGCATTGTCAGGGCGTACAGATCTTAATCGCCATTAGCTCTCAGCTGCACCTATATAGTGAAACTACAGTAGATTTGATCAATCAAAGTCTGCTCAGTGTCAGATCAATTCAGATTGCGTTATCCACATTTTTAGGGCCAGAGTACTTGACTCACTTCTGCCGCTCAGGATCCTTGTCCATTGTTCTCTTAAGCCATCTGTTAGTTGTTTACGGTATTCAGTCAATAACTTGTTTAGCATAATTTATGTCTGGGTTAGTGAAATAAATGTTGTTAGTAAATTTTACTTCATACTCAATCATTTATATAGCTCTCACTGGTTTAACTTACAACTTCTTCCTGTTTCTTCAGTGCTCGTGTACTTCCCTAATTACTCTGTCAAATTACTTAACAGACTATCCAGTCTTCCGTTTCTTCATTTTCAACATATCGAATGGAGATAGCATTTTACGACTATACGCTACTTCATATGGCGATAATCCTGTAATCATATGCGGTTTTGAGTTGTAGGTGGAGAAGACATACTTCAAATGTGAGTTAATGTGGTATGCCATTATCTTCCCGATTGTCCTACTCACTCTTTCAGCTTTTCCATTGGCTTGTGGATGGAAACGATTCGTCCTTCACTACTTCATATTCAATAACTTACACAATTCCTTGAACAGATCTGACATGAAGCTATTTCCCTGACCAGATACTATTACTTCAGGCGCTCCAGACGTCGGTATCCACCTTATTCACAAATGATTTGTGTCACTGCTGCTGCCTGTTGATTTGACATCCCGACCATTTCTACGCATCTTGAAAAATGATCTATGGTTGTGAGTAGGTACTTATTCCCTGCAGATGTTTTATTGAATGGACCTAAAACATCAGTCTGCATAAATTCGAATAGTGCTAATGTTTCAAGTAACCTTTGTAATGGTAATCTTGTTCGACTGTGCACACTGTATGCACTTCCGCACATACTGGTTTACGTCCGTCTGCCTGTTCCTCCACCGGCACCTTTACGCTACTCTTTTGTTGGTATAGCAGCGATC
Organism: Schistocerca piceifrons; assembly: GCF_021461385.2. NCBI lineage: Eukaryota > Metazoa > Arthropoda > Insecta > Orthoptera > Acrididae > Schistocerca > Schistocerca piceifrons. The sequence continues at coordinate 598,023,659 of NC_060149.1, read as the reverse complement.
TACATGACCCTCTAATATGTGATTGTGAGCTTCTTGTAGCACTGTATTTCTTAGTTTCGCTGGTACCTCTACCCTGGGTCCCAACTTGGTTTCTCTGCATAGCAACCCATCCTGTATACAAAACTACGACTGCTTAAAATACTGGTAACATTTGTCATTCGCTCACTGTGCAGTTTGCCATTGCTCATGCTCTTTATCCCCAATGTATAATACTGCTACTTTTCTACTCAAGCCATCTGCATTTCAGTGCTTTCTGCATGACTTCGAAATCAAATTTACTTGGCCTTACTGCCCATTTCGTCAACCTGCTAGAAGGATCCTACAGTCCAAACAACCATTTTACTGCCACATGATCTGTTATTACCATAAACATTTTACCGTACAGATAAGATTTGAAATATGTGATTCCATAAATAAGGCTTAACATCTTTTTCTCCGTTGTGGCGTAATTTCTTTGTGCAGAGTTTAGTTGTCTTGGTGCATAAGCTATCGGATGTTCTATGCCCTCTACCTCTTGTGACAACACACAGCCAGGTGCATGGTTTGTGATAAAACAAATTCTCTATTAATATCCGGAAACACCAATATCGGACTCGATGTTAAGGCTCCTTTTAGCTCCTCAAAAGCTTGCTGATAGTCTTCTGACTATACAAATTTAGTATCCTTTTTTAACAAATGTGTCTACAGTCTAGCAATACCCGCAAATTCTTTTGAGAACCGGCGGTAGTATTTCACGACTCCTAAGAACAGTTGCAACTTCTTTACGTATTCTTGTATAGGAAATTCACATACAACTCTAATTTAGCTTAGGTCTGTCTTAACCCCATCTTTACTTATGATATGACCTAGGTATGCTACCTCTTCCATCACAAAATTACACTTTTCTGTACTCAATGTTGACTTCGCTGCATTTAGCCTTAGGAACACTTCCCTTAATAGTTACATGTGCTGTTACATATCGCTCAAATAGACGATTATGTCGTCGAGATACACTGAGCATTGCCTTGGTTGTAAACCTCTGAGTGCTCCATATAACAATCTCTGAAACATTGCAATTGCATTTTTTATTCCGAATGGCTCTCTTCTGAATTGGTAGTGTTCCCAGAGTGAAGGAAACGCTATTTTGTGTCGATCCTGTGGTGCAACTTCCATCTGGTGATAACCACTCTTCAAATCCATTGTTGAAAAAAATTTGCTTTGCCCTAAACAGTCCAAGTCTTCTGTGATGTTTGACATAGTGTAAGCGTATATTATGGTTTTCGCATTTAGATGTCTGTAATCACAACAAAACCGAAATTTTCGTGTCTATCCACTGATTTTTTTTTTTTGGCAGATCATGTGCTACATCCAGAAATATTATTCAGGATGGATCCATCCGCAGGAAGTCTGGGACAATGGTTAGGGTACATCCGTCTGTGCAAAAATTTCCGGTTTAAAGTTCAGTGTGGATCCACCCATCTACAATCTGAGGCATCATCCAAAGGCTGTTTCTGACAGCGCTGCATTCTGGATCCAGTATGCAGTACATCCAGGAATATTGTTTGGGGAGGGTCCACTTGTGTAAAGTCCAGGATAGTGATTGGGGGGATCCAACTGCACAAAAAAATCTTGAATAAAGTTTGGTGTGGATCTACCCATGTATGATCTGAGGCACCATCAGAAAGGTGGATCTGCCAGCATTATGTCCAGGAGTATTGTTTGAACTGGATCCAGCATGTGATACATCCAGGAATATTGTTTTGGGAGGATTCACCTGTGCAGAGTCTGGGGTAATGGTTGGAGGAATCCATCTGCACAATAATCCTTGGATAATGTTTGGTATGGATCGACGAACGTATAATTCAGTGGAAAGTCCCTATAGGGTGGACACTTCTACATTAGGTATGATGCTGCTGACGCCACCACTTCTAGGCCCTGGTGGAGGGGTTGGGAGGTAGGATGGAATATCCCACAGGGACACCAACATCGAGAGTAGGAGGGCAGGGTGGGGGAGCCCCAGGGAAGCCAACACCTGAAACAGAGTAACTGTGTGTGTGTCTTTCTTTGTTTACGACAGAATAACATAAACACACTGATCCTACAGGAATCCTGTGTGTGTTATCTATTTTAGCGTTGGCTTTGGCACTTAATGTTGACATCTGGAGTAATAAGTATACTTTGTAGATAGCCTGGCAGGTTTGAGACTCAGTATGAAAGCCAGATAGTATAAAAGAGAGAGCAAGCCGCACCTGGTTATGTAAGCAATAAGCGCATATATATACTTGTACATTTACATATGGAAAACAGCAAAAAAAGGAGCAAATGTGTGAAATATCAAAAATTCGGTAAAATTTGAATACACCATGGTCATACAGATTATCTGTAGTTATACTTGGAAATTAGCCAATTTTTTTCTGACACAAGCACTAGATCAAAGTTCCCGGAGATCTCTTGGATACTTCCATAGAAAGCTAGAAGGAAAAGAGCAGTATTAGAATGACAGCACCATCTGCTACCAAATTGACAAAGAGCTGATCTCAAGATAGAAAGAGTGAGCCTGTCGCAGAATCCTGGGGAAAAAAATGTGGATTTTGTTACGCACATAAAGGGAGAAAGAGACATGGCACCATAGACAAACTTAGAAATAAAGAAAGGTCATTATACAGATGGGGTAATCAGTAGAGACGGTCTTGACGAGTAGATATAAGAGAAGAAATGACACAACATCTGATTTAATACAATACATTCCCAGAGGTTTTTTTGCTAGTGTTAAGAATATGGAAAATTCTAGTTACAGTAAGTATGAGAAAGCAAAGAACAATTATATATCTCTAGAGGACCTGACTATCTTACTGTCAGACACATGGAATGGATTATACCTTCCTAATGCATAAAGGAGACAATGTGTGTTGAGCAGACTTGGAGCATTAAAGTTGTCCCATATGTAGTCCTAACGTCGTTCTCCAATTTGTCTACTGGGGAAGCAATACTTACATGATACGTTTGCGGTTACTGGTAGACTGTATTTCTAGGTGCATATTTTTTGTAGATCTGTGCTACACCCACAGTTTCCTTAATTGGAAGCATCAGAACTTTACTATGATTTCACCCAATCTAGCCATGTTGTGATGGTGGCTTAGCAGGTAGTTTATCTTTCGCATTGTGGTATACTTTATACATACACTAACTTTGGCTGGAAATCACTAGTGGTTACAAAATTTGCTATGATATCATTAATAGGACATGATGTCATTACTTCTACCTACATGTTCGTTTTTAACACATACACTATGAAATCACAAACACACTAGTAATTTGGACCCCTGCTGCAGTGTGATATGCTGAGAGCATCATGACGTTGATGCCATGCAGCATGATGTGATGTAGATATGACATGGGGGCTGTGGAATGTTACTCACATAAGTGGAAAAATTTTGGAATAGTACGAAGAAATGTGGAAAATACGTAAATTGTGGAAAATGCAGAGAAAACACGTAAGTGGGTGAAAAATACATAAAATTTGGAGGAATGAGAGTAGATACTCATCTGCGTGGGTGTATTTTCTGCTCGTGTCTCAAATGAGGAACTATTAAATTGTTACTAACAAATAGACCACAAGTGATACTACTTACCACAATTTGTTATTAACAAATAGACATCACCTTATCCTCTTTCTATGCTCCACAGATCCACAGTGAACCCCCACCTAGTCAACTACCCCAGTTGTATAAGAGAACATTTACGGAAAAGTACACAAAATTGTGGGAAATATAGAAGAATATGAAAATGGGAGAAAAGTACATAAAATTGGGGAAAATACGAAAAATGTGGAAAATATTGATTATAAAAGAATGAGAGAGTACTTACATATCTGCTAGAGTGACGCCTATGCTGGTGACTCGAATGATTTAATATTAAAATGATATGACAGATATAACTCAGTGATGTCAGTTAACCTAATTTGTTATTAACAAATAGTCACAGCTTAATGATCTCGCTATGCTGCTCAGCTTCAGCGTGAACTCTATCCACTCAAGTGTCCCAGCTATAAAGGATCGTGATAACTGAGAGGATGAGGGGGAGCTCGAATCTAATTGCTCCATGGGGCTTTCCACCATTTTATTGTGCTTCCCATAGGCTGTGAGAAATAGGGACAGGTTTCCCGCAAATTTTACATCACATGCTCACTATCGCTTAACTGTCTAATTCTTGTGGGTTGGTCCCCTGGCTGACCTTGGTCAACTCCTGACGGTTGCCTCAGAAGGGGGGGGGGGGGAGGGGGAGGGGTGGACGAACTGGTGGGTGGCCTTGAATGTAAGTAGACCAAGTGTATAACGTGACACCTGAAGTCCTTATCTTACCTAGAGCTGAGAAACTGCTTATAACTGATGCTGTGCCAGAACCAGCAGCGCTATCCTAGTTATGGGTAGGAGTGGTATACTGTGTATTACTCACAGAATAAATAGGTGTAACTGCTAATTGTCGAAGCAGCAGCTCATGCACCTGTGTAGATCCCCACATAAAGGGGGTAGCTGCGGTACCCAAAATTCACGATAGAGGTTCATTCGTTTTGTTGTGATGTAGTCAAACGTTTAGGAAAACTTTTAGTAATTCAGTTTCAGAACAAAAGCGAGTCTGATGGACTCGTGATCACTCATGGTGTCCATGCACAAGAAAAAAATTTTGCCTTTCAAGAAGTTGCATGAGGCACGAGTAATAATTATGAGTAAACGCGTTGTTAAATAAGCGCTTGTAAAGTATGTATCTGGAACTGTAATCGGATCCTAGCCAAGGTTCGACATACGTTACGTACCAAGAATAATGGAGATGTAACACTTGTGAGCAATTTCTGGTTAAGCCACCTCACAAGGACAATTATAAATTTAAAAATAACAGGGTCGCCACCAGTCCAAGTCCTTCCTAACAATTAAGACAAGACCGAATTGGAAATTATCAGTTTTATTAAATTAAGAATTTAATTTTAAGAATGCATTTTTTTCAAAGAAACTAACAAGATGAACAGCATTGTATGTTGTACATCAATGAGCTTGTTTAATTAAATGTGAATTCCTTAATTTTGAGACAGTACACCGTTCACTTGGATTTTTCCTCCCATTTTTGATCATCACAAGGAATCAGATTAACTTGAAAAAAATCAGGGAATAGAATATTAATTAGAAAAGTGGCATCAATGAGAAAGATAAAGGACGCTGAATTTATCATACGTAGCACATATATTTCATGACTGAATTTGATGCACATCCTATGAATACACATGACTGATACCTGAATAAAAAATTTAACTAAATAATTAGCAAGAATGGTATGATAGCGCAATGAAACAGGAAAAACACACAAGAGGGAAGTGGAAAAAAATAATTCAATCATTCCATCTACATACCCCCGAAAGAAACAGTGCAGAGAGATACCTATCACCTTTAGGCTCATGCACTAGCTTGGAAAGAGGTTTTCCGATTCGCAAGGTTTTGTGGAGTAGATATACAACGTAGAAACCGCCCATGCCGCTTACGAACGGCCGAACTTCAGCACGTAATGTAAGAAATTTTAATGGTGGAATATCAGAATGATTTTGCCACCTCGAAATAAAATTAACTCGGCAAGGCAGAAACCCCCTCAACCGTTTCAACTTACACGTGGTCCATTCAGAAATGAACCGTTACAAACACATCCTCTATGCGCACAAAAAACTGATATTTTACTGATATTATAATACATGAAACAATTAAACTGGTAGTATGAAACCTACTGCAGTGCAGTAGTAGACCAGAAGGATCATCGGCTACCAAACACGAGGTACGAAACGAACACAAAGAGACAATAGCATCTCCCACGAATACATAGAAAATAAGAACAATAAAAATCCCACTCGCTCGGAAAACACTATTATTCTCACGTTCACCCTACGTTATACTCACTAGCTTTTCCTAGACATATTCACTGCTAGAAATTCCACACCATGATGTCCGAAAGGAACAAAGCAACTTCCGCACTTTTGCTTTCAACCACCATCTTCGTCGATTTTTTAACAAAATAATATGCCACATTCCGAAAATGCATAACTGCACACGCTTCAGTTAAGTTGAAGTACTTAAATATTCCATGAGTTTAACGTAGGAAAGTTCTAATTCGAGCTAGTTCTCATCAGCAGAAACCTTTTCTAGGAGCTACGAACTGTGCTCACCAACTGCTAGCTGCAGAGCGTCCGTTCTCCACCGGGCTTTGCCTAACTACCGGTGCAGCGGAAGCTACCAGAGGGGTAGGTTTCCGTAACCATCCTGACAGATCATGATTTCCTATGGAACATAAAAAAAATCAAACATAATATCATTTAATAAACTTTAGTTTGATTGCTCAGTCTTTCTGAGAGAGTTAATTAATTAAACCGCAATCAGGCGGTGGACAGAATACGATGCATAGAATCCAATGAGACAAGCGTCTTATGAAACGACTCCGCAGAGACGTTTCACCACACCGAAACCCCCTCCCCACCAAAGGATTGTGCAGGGAACATTATTGCCACGCTATGACGTTACCCAACAAGCTCTTCACCTTCCCAATTTCACAGAAAAAACATATAAATTCAGGCAACCAGTAATTGCAAAAGCCAAGGATAAATACAAGTTATACTAAAACCATTATAGTATGAGTTACGTGTGGTACGCATTTAAAGACTTTAATGTTGACCTCATTCGGTCGGCAATGGAACAACAGTTATATAGAAAGTACCACAACAGAAATGATGTGTTGGTATGATCCAGAATAGTATACACAATAAAACATTTCATCAGTAATCATATTTAATTAATGAAATTTAAAACTTATAGTGAAAGTTAATTGTGGTACTAATTTCCTGAATTAAAAATTGACCTCATTTGGTCAGCAAAAGGGACATTGATTTGGGTACAAAGTATCACAACAGAATGATAATGCACAACATCAAAAGAATATATGACTCACAGACTTAATGTAACATAGTATACATAAAATCATAGTAATAAATATACAAAATACGCAGACAAAATGTTACACAGCATACGAAAATCATAATAATAAACATAGTAGAGTCACGAATACAAGGTTCTGACATGTAACAAAAAAAAACTAGTATGGATAAAATCATTAGACATAAAACGCAACTAAGAAACATGTGAACAACAAAATGATTCCTTTCAACACTACATGAACATTAAAATACCATGTTACAAAAAAAGGAAACAAGGTATCTCGACTAAACAAGGGTGAGTCACCTAACATTACCGCTAGTTTCGTAAACCACATCAAATACTGACGAATCGATTCCACAGACCGAACGTGAGGAGAGGGGCCAGTGTAATTGGTTAATACAAACTATAAAAAAATGCACGGAAGTATGTTTTTTAACACAAACCTACGTTATTTTAAATGGAACCCCGTTAATTTTGTTAGCACATCTGAACATATAAACAAACACGTAATCAGTGCCGTTTGTTACATTGCAAAATGTTAATTACATCCGGAGATATTGTAACCTAAACTTGACGCTTCAGTACCACTCGTCCGCTGTTCGATCGTGTGTATCGGAGAGCACCGAATTACGTAGGGATCCAAAGGGAACGGTGATGGACCTTAGGTACAGAAGAGACTGGAACAGTACATTATGTCCACATGCCAACACCTTTTTATTGGTCTTTTCATTGACGCACATGTACGTTAAAGGAGAATGTGTACCGTGATTGGCCTACAACCCCAGAGGATATGACACAACGTATTGGGGCAGCCTGCGGCGACATTACACCAGATGTACTGCGGCGTGTACGACATTCATTACGCCAGAGATTGCAATTGTGTGTAGCAAATGATGGCCACCACATTGAACATCTATTGGTCTGACATGTCGGGACACACTCTATTCCACTCCGTAATTGAAAACGGAAACCACGTGCGTACGTGTACCTCACCCCTCACGGTAATGTACATGCGCGTCAGTGAAAAAGACCAATAAAAAGGTGTTGGCATGTGGACATAATGTGCTGTTCCAGTCTCTTCTGTACCTAAGGTCCATCACCGTTCCCTTTGGATCCCTACGTAATTCGGTGCTCTCCGATACACACGATCGAACAGCGGACGAGTGGTACTCAAGCGTCAAGTTTAGGTTACAATATCTCCGGATGTAATTAACATTTTACAATGTAACAAACTGCACTGATTACGTGTTTGTTTATATGTTCATATGTGCTAACAAAAGTAACGGGGTTCCATTTAAAAAAACGTAGGTTTGTGTAAAAAAACATATTTCCGTGCATTTTTTTACGGTTTGTATTAACCAATTACACTGGCCCCTCTCCTCACGTTCGGTCTGTAGAATAGATTCGTCAGTATTTGATGTGGTTTACGAAATATATCCAGCGGTAACGTTAGGTGACTCACCCTGTATATATATTGCATCTACACAAATATGTTGACAGGTTAATTAATCTAATCATTACGATATTAAAATTCAGAGACATAAAACGTTACAAAATTCATCATTTGAAATCTATATCCTTTAAAAAAAATCTCGTAAAAATGTAAATCCAATCATTTATAAAGGCATTCTGTCTTTCTTTGATTTGGCCTTTCGAGAATGATGAACATGACAAAAAAATGCTGGAAAATTTGCACATTCGTTCACAAAAACATCACTTTCCACACTGGAAACTGTGCTGCAAAATCACTTTGCTGTATCCTTTTCGACACTTCCAAATCTTTACATTGACGTAGAAATGGAGGCAACGTGTCGACCTAATTCGCAGTGGTGTATCCAACTGTCCATTTTGCTGACGATTTTATTGTTCTCCGTACTCAGAAACATGAGTGAGAACTCGCCCAGCTACTGTCGTCTCTGAGAAATGTCATGAGGCAATTTGTCGACGCAACTTGCACTTGCGACGATTATATCGTCGTCAGTACTCAGAATGTCAAACAAATCTCTTGTGGCTACTACAGTCTCAGTGACGTGGAACAGCCCATACCAGAAAAAGTACCCTAAATCTTTCCTTCCATGCTCATGACTCGATGCTGTTTTGGTCATGTGGATACTCTGGCGGGAGAGAGACACTGACTGGCTCTTCTTTGTGCCACCCTATGCAGAACAGAGCATCGACCAACATGTAGTGCCACCAGAATTGTCTAGCAGCAACTGCTCACAATCTATATCAGGTGACATCGTAGTGGGATGGCACCTCAGCAGCATCCCACAATGCCACGCGAAACTGCGGATCCAACTCTTCTTGTCATGCTCGTTTTTGTGGTTGAGCGACTATTCGTGGTTGTGAGGATGTCCTCGCGCAAGGATGGCGCTAATTGGCTCTTCTGTGCACCATCCTAGGCAGCAGAGGACATCGACCATTCCACGTTGTCTTCGTCCTTCAATAACGCAGGGTGCCCGTGCAACTGTCAGTTCCTCAGGCACACCCTCTTCTGGGTTAGAAATGTAGTTGACCCAGATGCCCACGTGGCTATGGTTTGACAACTGTCCAGACCTTCCCTATCTCCAGTTTCATGGGCGCCTATCATCTGTTGTTTGTGTGCGGCCTCCGACCCATCGGCCTGTGCGTGGTGAGGGAGGGGAAGATACGGGTAGCTGCCCACCCTTCCTTCTGCTGCGGCGATGTCTCATCAGCTCGCCCGAGTTAAAGAGTTTTCCGAGCACCGCTATCTCCCGTCCCCAGGCTTCCAGTGTTAACTGGCCGCGCCGTTCATCAGTGTGCTCCACCCAAACAATTCTGCACTGACAAATTGAACATACAGTAAACTATTTCCATTTCAAACTGCACGATCTCGCATTGTTTCTTAAAAAGCATGATTAAAAGGATAAAACTTAACTGGTCCAGTAAGATTTCATAAAAAAGGCATTTATCTAATTAATATTGGACTCAAAATTTGACCCAAAATTGGCAGTTTATCGAAAATAAAATAGAACGACATAGAACTCTAACTGACTAAATCTTTAATGCTTACTTGCACCAAAGGCAAGAAATTTTAGAAAAAAAAATTTAGAATAAGTATAAAAATTTTATGTTAAAACAATTTTCTTAAATAGATATTCAGTAATCACTATGCAAAATGGTGTCTAGTGTTTGATGCACTGATCTTTTTAAGCACTATTATGTCACAAGAAACAAAGTGAATTACTCAGTGTAGATTATACAGGAGCGTTGTGCTCAGACATCAAAGAAAACTTATTTAGCTAATTCAATAAATATGAAATATTCAAAAGAAATCAATAATCAATGAATAATAAAGAAAATTACAACTGTTATCTCAGGATCTTGTGGATTTACTCCTTCAATTACATCTTTAAAGATAACGATTACATAAATCAGTTTAAATTATGGTACCAGAAAGACTATTCGAGCTCCTTGAAAAGGGATTGTGATGAAATTGTTTGAGTAGGAATAAAGACAGCACAAGGAAAATCAGTTAGTGACATTCCGACAGCTGTTAGCTACTTTTAACTACATCACACATAGAACCAAATGCAAAATCTACTTGTTATCACAACGGAACTCGTCCGCTAATTTAAGGCGTTTGCACTATATGGTCGATACAGAATACCACCACTATCCAGGTTTGTGGTGTGGTATCTCTCTCTCTGGAGTTGGTAACACGAGTTCACGATACCGACTGAAATCATTGACTGGCACCCCCTAATACATACATAAATCTCATACATTATTTCACTGATAAGATTACATACACAAAACCTCACGTTTGAAAAAAAATCATTCTTATTACAACATACAATTATATTAAACTCATTAATTTTGTAAAGCTACTTCATTCATTTACTAATTTACGATTAAGTGCTGATTAGCATACTGGCAAAAAATAAGTTTAAATTCGATACTTCATGTCACCATGATCAGCAGTCTCCTCTTTTCTTAGTACATGCAGAATTACTTGCTGTCACACAACGTGCTTGCAGGAGAGCTACCTTGAATATATACTTCAGATCAAAACATCAAAATATAGATACAGTTACATTTTGTACACAATACCTCTGTATACGTCATTGCTTGACACAACACAACTTAAATAATGTACAAATATCCTACTGGTAAAGATTGCTTAACACAAGTCCATTATTACGTCTCCTCAAAGAAAATACCTCTTCATTAAGCGACAGTAACTCATTCTCGAATACCTCTATTCCAAAAACGGTTTCACATGCGATATGTGGTGCAACCCTTTTGATTTTCGGGTGCGTAGTCCTGTTTCCACAACGTTCGGATGTGGAATACGCGTCACTCGGTAAGATCCACTGAACAGATTGAAAAAATTTTTGCACACCCCTGTCCGCTTATTCGACAACTTGTGGGCCCTCACGAGCACTTTCTGCCCCAGTGCGAATTTTATTTCTCTAGTTCTCCTTTTACTGCTCTCACCCTCGCATCAGCCGCCTTTTTAATGTTCTCCAGTGCTAGGTTTACCACAGCTCTGTGCCATAATTTCAGTTCTGTTGGCCAAGGCACAGTCTCTTTAATCTTATTCGGTGGTTCAGTGTTTTTAAGCACTAGGACAGGGGGCATCTTCGACGAGGCATTGGGCAACTCATTTAGAAGGTCTTGGCAGGTACTTAGGTCCGTATCCCACACCGATGATTGCGACTACAATATAAGCGACACAATTTGTTTATTTCCTTAATCGTTCGCTCACTCGGATTGGAGGCTGCGTGAAATACGGACATAAATATTGGCTTAATTTTCCTTCTCCTTAACAAACGTTTCCAAAGTCTTGATCTGAACTGCGGTCCGTTGTCTGAGATGATGCTCTTCACGGGACCAACTTCTTTTAGGAAGTGGTTAGCAAAGGCTGCCGCCACCGTTCTCCCCGTGGTTCGTCGCAGTGGTGTCAGGCACACGGATTTGTAGGTGAGTTCAACCGCCCCTAACACATACGCATAGCCTCTCTGAGAACGAACGAGAGGCCCTGGGAGGTCGACAGCCTCGAGTTCCCTGAGCCTGCTTGTAACAATGGGATGTAGTGGTGCGGCATATGGCACAGTGGGAGGTTTTGCTCGCTGACAGGGACTACAAACTCTAATGACACGATGAATACGCTTCAGCATGTTATTGAGGTGGCAGGTCTCCCGCAGCTTTTCAAAGCACTTTCGTGCACCAAAGTGGCCGTAGCTCAAGTGCACACGCCGTACCAGTTTGTTCACTAGTTCGTCGGGAATAGCTAATAGCCACCGGGCGTCGTTAACTCCTCGCCTCTTAAACAGAATACCATTCCGCACCAGGTAACGCTGCCGCAGCGCGGCATTGCTCCTGTCATGCCATTTCGATTTTATGTCACACAACAATTCGTCCTTATTCTGCTCGTGACTGATGTCACTCAGCGAGGAATTGGAATGGTTTTCAAATGCAACTCCCTTTATGTACATGATACTAAAATTATTCTCCCTTTACCTTCCTTTGTATGTTTGAGCCCTATCGGAACACATGACAGTGCGTCCGCAATCACATTCATTTCTCCCGGAATGTATTCTATAGTGAACTGATACTCTTGAAGCAATAGGGTCCACCTGCCTAGTCTTCCCTGCCCAATTTTCGCGCTCATTAAAAATTGTAAGCCCCGGTGATCAGTGAAAACTCTCGTCGTTCGGTCGAACAAGCAATAACGAAACTTTTTGAAGGCCCATACGATCGCCAGCGCCTTGAGCTCCGTTACCGAATAACTTCGCTCGCTGCGAGTGAGCACACGGCTGGCGAACGAAATGGTTTTCCATTTCGTGGGTTTGTCTTCTCCACTTGCTTGAAACGCCACCGCCCCCAGACCATTAATCGAGTTGTCCGCAATTAAGCAAAAATCTTGATTCAGGTCGGGATGTGAACGTAGGGGTGTGTTGACTAATGATCCCTTTAAGCTATTAAATTCGTTATCTGCCTGTTGGTCCCGTTTCCAGATAGTGTTTTTACTTGTCAGTGAACACAGACGTGGCGTGGATGATAGCCCCACGTTGATAAATCTTTTGTAAAAATTACAGAGCTCTAAAAATGCCCTCAGTTGTCTTTTTATTGTGGGAGTTGCACATTCGGCTATAGCCGCGATCTTATCTGGGTTGGGGTGGATCCCGTCGGCAGAGACAACACATCCTAAAATGTCCGAATTGTGATTTACCTAGGTTGAAGGTTATCCCAGCCTCTGCAAAGACGTCCAAAAGTCTCTTCAGGATCCAGTTATATTCATTCCAGGACTTTTCAGCGATTAAAATGTCATCGACATATATTGTAACTCATGCTTTTACATAATCGTGTAATATACTGTTCAATCCTCTGATGAACGCAGCATAAGATACGTTTAGCCCGAAGGGAAGGCGGCGGAACTGGTAAAAATTCCCTTAACACAAGAACGCAGTATATTGCCTGCAGGACTGATGGAGGGCTATCTGCCAAAGTTAATCGGAGATCGATCGATGACAATATTTTAACACCATGGAAGCGTTGGAGAAGCTCGTCCAGGCTTTCTGCTCTGTCCGTTTCCGACATTATTACTATATTTATTTGACGGGAGTCTGACGCTAAACGGACAGAATTATCCCGCTTTGGCACCACCAGTAAGGGCGAGTTGTATGAGCCTCGTGTCGTCTCAATAATACCTTGCTCTAGCATCTTTCTTAATTCCTTTTCTACACTCGCCTTGTGCGCAACTGGGATAGGGTACAGCTTCACGAAAAACAGTTTGTGCTCACGTACCCTGAACCTGTAATTAAAGCCCTTTACCGTGCTGGTGCTTCTACAAACACGCTTGTGTGGTTTATGATTATCCGACGCAATGCTTCCAGGTACCCATCCGCATTTCCAGGACAGGCAATCCTCTCATTCAGAATACTGGCAAAAACACCATTTTGCACCATGTGCAAAAACACATTTACTATTCAAAGAAGTGACTAGCACTGGCCCTACTTTCTCCTATCTTTCAGGTAGTATACGAAACCGATGGCGCAAGAACTGAGCTTCCTTTGAGCAGATCCATGAATCGATAAAATTTTACATTTGTTCATATCACGGGAAGAGCTGGTCAGCCAGGCCGTGTGCCTCTGATCAGGAAATGTGGTAGTCAGAGGGAGAAATATCTGAAGAATACGGTGGGTCTGGTAGGACTTCCCATTTCAACGCTTTCAAGTATGTTTTGACGGGTTTTGAGACATGAAATCGGGCATTGTCATGCTGCAAAATCACATTTTCATGTCTATCGCTGTATTGGGGCTGTTACTCTTTCAGTGATCGGCTCAAACGCATCAATTGCTTTCGATAACGTTCTCCTGTGGCTGTTTCCGTCGGTTTCCGTAGCTTCGAAAACGTCTGCCTTTCACTTCCATGCCGGTCTTTGATGACAAAAATCACCGTTCTTGAAGCGTTGAACATTCTCTGCACATTATTTCACTAACAGACCCCTCACCATCGGTCTGACCCAGCATTTCATGTGCCTCAGCAGCAGACATCTTCATGTAAAAGAAGAAAATTAAAACTTACGGTAAATGACGAGAATTGGGTTCCTAGGTTGACATATTCAGTCGAGAATAACTTTATGATGCGACCACAAATTGATATATATTTTGATGGTGTTATGTTTACAAATGCATAAACTTATTGTATGACGTGATTCTTGAGTTTCTCCCGGCGTATTTGATAATCAAAATATCCACGGGTGTACTGCCGGTCTACAGTGTCCGACGGGCACAATATTTCGGCGATCATACATGTCGCCATCATCAGGTGAACTGACGGACTGAGCTCCTGTGAACGTGCCGGTACGGATATCCGTACGCTATGGCTGCTCAGGGGGAACTGGGTTCGGTCGCGGCGGCGACAGATTTAAATATCCTCCGCCCGCGGCGCACTCCCTCCGCCGTCCGCGCCCCGCGCCACGGTCGCGCGGTGGAACAGATTGCGACGGCGTCTGAGATGACGTCGGTGTGATGGCTGTGTCCGCCGTGGTCGTCTCAACTATACGTTTGCTCGATTTACTCTTGATTAACCCAATCGTTGGGTCCCAAACCGTGCTAAGATTATAGCCACAGTCACGGTTTATGAGGCCGTCATTGGTGCGAATTTCGATGGCCTCTCTAACAACGCTGTCCCAGCATCTCGACGTCTGTACCGGAATCCTCGCGCGTTCATACTCCATAGCGTGATTTTCCGACAAACGTGTTCAGCGACCGCCGACTTGCTCGGATACATCAGTCGAGTGTGCCTCTGGTGTTCACGGCATCGATCCTCGACGGTACGCATCGTCTGACCAATATACGACTTGCCACATTGACACAGAGTCTGGTACACGCCGGCCTTCCTCAAACCGAGGTCATCTTTGGCGCTCCCCACCAGTGCACGAGTTTTATTCGGAGGACAACACACAGTTCCGACCCGGTGTTTCTTCAAAATGAGGGCGATTTTCCCCGAGAGTGCGCCTGTATCTGGAATACACGCAGTGCCTACCTCCTCCCTCGTGATTTCATCCATTTCTACAGGTTGTGCTGTAGTGGTTGGGCGGAGAGCACGTTGAATCTGCCACTCTGAGTACCCATTTTTTCGAAATACAGTTCTCAGATGTTCCAATTCCTGGGGTAGACTCTGCGTCAGAGATAGTGCGCGCCCTATGTACTAGAGTTTTAAGTACCCCATTCCTCTGTGAAGGGTGGTGGCAGCTGTCTGCGTGCAAATACAGATCAGTGTGCGTAGTCTTCCGATACACCCGATGACCTAGGGTGCCGTCAGCACTGCGGGCGACAAATACCGAAGCACGTTTCTACTCCGATAATCCATCTTGCAACAATGAACCAACACAAGTCTTTGGCATCCTTACCCGAGAGACTACCTAAGTGGAAAAACAAGACTATGTCTCTCCATAAGCTACCCACGTTTACCTGAAAGGATTTTATTCTGATGGCTCGTCCCGTATTATCTCATTTTGGAAATTTATTGACCTAATATTGTGGGAGGTTCTTGGGTTGTCAGGGAACAAAATATGAGCTCTAAATGTCAAAAATATGTATAATTACGGCCATTTCCTCTAAATATGACAATAATATGCTCAAACGCCAAAAATATGCACATACACGCATTTTAAATTTGAATTTAAAGTAGCCTAGTACCTCCCAAATATCGTAATTCGTAAAGATACAACACCAAGTACCGTAAAAAATGATATGCAAAATCCGAATTCTATTTATCATTAAGAGGGAAAAATTAAGAATATATCAATAATAAATTAATATAAGGCTCTTGGTCGTGCGTAGCAGACAGTTTTACAGTTACATAAAATTTACGAAGCAGTAAACAAATTAACGTTCCATAACATAACTCTGACAAACAGGCGCTTAAAATAACAGCGGACAAAAGCTTTCCCACTCGCAGAACGACGACAGCCAGGCCGGATACGTTCCGGACCGCGTACTCAAACTGGTTTACATAAACCGGCTCTTCGCTCGGCTCTAAATGCAAAACAGAGCAGTGGAATTTGACAGGAATTAGCATCCGCCCATTCTCGGATATATTCTACCACTCTGAGCATTCAGAGTGGGTCGCTTCTAACTCACCATCTACAGCGGAAACTAAAATCGAGAATATAACTCTCTACATTTACAGTGCAGCCAATAACCCCAAAGAGGAAGAAAAATGATAAATCAAATCACGTTCAATACGAGGTCTTTATGTCTCATCCACACAGATGTACATAAGTCACGAAAAAAATCGCAAGGAAACACTATCTTAATGAGTTGTATGTCATATGTATTGAAATGTGTTATGAATGCAGAACACGTGAAGATATATAATTAAACATTTCCAGACAAAGTATTTATGTGAGAATTTTAGACACATTTGAAATATACAAAATGCATTTCTGAGTTTCGTATCTCAGAAGCAGTGACAAAATTTACTCAATCATTTATTTTGTGTGCTATAATTAGGGTCTTTAGGCACTCCCTCATACCGCAGTAGATATTCTTCGAGACTATCTTTAGAGTTATCATTGGAGAGTGTATAGAACGTGACTTATACATCATCAGAACAATAAAAATAGTTATAATATTGATCAGAGTGGTTGTAATAACGTCAGTCTGACTGATAAATGTTGAGTAGACGTCCAATAACCTTTTTTTTTTTCAAGTGACAAACGTGATATAATAACAATGAGGCATGACAGTAGTGCCAAAAAATAAAATCTAGAGTAGAAGATAACTCGTTCTAGCAAGAGCGGCAAACAGTAAGGGCAAGTTAAGTGAAGAGACAATATTATAACAATAACAAAATAAGTAATTAGAAAGAGATGGGGAAAACTATGAGTATATTTACAGTGTGGGCAAGATAGTGATTCACTGTTATCTTGGTGGAAGTCAGATCGGATATATTGATCGAGAAACAAAGCCAATGATAAGGAAAAAAGTTTCTGTCTACTACTGAATGCAATGTGCTTTTAGACAGGACATAGGTTAATGTGTGGTTTGGTACACAGAGATGTGGATGAAACAGAAAAGGAGAAGGATTTCATTTATGCATAGTAATTGCCAGGATGATGAATACATTACATCTAAAACTGCATTTAAGGAACTATGATAGGTGTTTGTTATGTTAAGAGAGGAACTGTGGTGTGGTCTGACAAAGATATCAATGAAGAAAACAGAGTATGTTGAAAATCCCTTCTCCTATACAGTCGAATCCACCCTAACTCACATGATGAAAACAACGAAATTTTACGCAAATATCTCGTAAAAGCATTCGTGACAAGCGGAGTCGACATACATAGGAACTGTAAAAGCCCCTATGAGCTGTACAAAACATGCAACGATATGTGTTGAGGTACAAAAAGTGCCCACACTACGTTAGGCTACTCACTTGGGCATTCAGTCATGCAACTACGAATTTTGGGAACAAGACAATCAGTTCAGAAAGAGCAGAATCGGAATGGAGATAACGCCAAGGATGAAAGCGGAACCTCACTAGTAGAGGATCAATGAGAGAATGAGCCCACAAGTTGCTGATATCAGAATCAGCATTTGCCAAATTCTGACATCATCACTTCTGGACAACTGGACCAAGTCCATGACATCATCGTATCACTGCCCTGTCAAGACTATACCTCAACCCAGACCAACATCCCATTCCTCCACCACTGGAAAACCCTCTCAGTGTGACAGCAGCCTGATTAATTTCAAAAATGGTTCAAATGGCTCTGAGCACTATGGGGCTCAACTTCTGAGGTTATTAGTCCCCTAGAACTTAGAACTAGTTAAACCTAACTAACCTAAGGACATCACACACATCCATGCCTGAGGCAGGATTCGAACCTGCGACCGTAGCGGTCTCGCGGTTCCAGACCGCAGCGCCGAGAACCGCACGGCCACTTCGGCCGGCTCCTGATTAATTTGCATTCAGTGCTGTCTACACAGTTTACCATGAGCTGTGGTGCAACGTATGTGCTCGGATGTCATCATAGTGCTAGGCAATTATACAGGGGCACTGGGACCCTGGGGCACTAACATTACAGCGAATGAGGTGCAATTTCAGCATTCCCCGTCCCCCTCCCCCTTCCCCCTCCCGCTGGGCCGCCATCGTTCGCTGTCTGTACTTTGTCCAGTATGAAATGCCACTAGCAGCAATCGGCCAGACAGAGGAGGTCTAACAGAATTCGTCAATTCTTTCAGTATGGCAAAACCTATGAATTTGCATGTGCACAGCACAGCACTCCACTAGAGGGTAGAAGATAACATTTTACTGCTTCCATGCATGACTTAAAGAACTTCTGCATGTGTATTCCCACTGACCTATTGTGATAGTTTGATAATTTTATGACATTCTCTGTACACATCACATACGAGAGTCATGGAATAAGTAATGCCCCACATTTTTTAAAAAGCCATTGACATACGTAGACAAACGTCCATATTCGTGATTCACATTTGATGTTTGTTCTGTGCGCCAGTGAAGTTTCGAACCGTTCTGGCAGGTGGCAGAGCCGTAGTACAGCGTCAAAATGGCGTCTACATACGACTCACGTTACAAGCAGCGTGTTGTATTGAATTCCTGTGTGCAGAAAAACATCCATACAGATTCGTGTGCAGTGTATGGCGATGCTGCAGTTGAAAGGAGTACAGTTGGGCGATGGGTAAAGAAAGTTACAGCCCCAGGAAATGGAGAAACAGAGCTCTATGATCAGCCACGCTCGGGACGTCCTGTCGCAGCCACTGCTCCAGACATGTTGAATCGTGCGGATGCCATGACTGATGCCGACCGGCGCATCACAACAGGACAATTAGCTCTAAAATTGTCGGTCAGCATTGGAAGTGCGTCTGCAATGGCCGAGACTCTCTGATATTCAAAGACAAGATTCAAAGAGGGGCCATTTCATCTGAACTATTGGAGCGTCTTGAGACCGACGGAGAGGCCTTTCTGTCACGGATCGCTACGAGGCATGAAAGCTGGGTGCACCACTTTGCGCCGGAAACAAAAAGGCAGTCCTTGGAGTGGCATAATCCTCATTCAAGATAAAAGAAGAAATTCAAGACAACCCCCTCTGCCGGAAAAGTCATGGTCACAGTCTTCTGGAATTGTGGTGGCGTCATTCTAGTGGATGTGATGCCAAGAGGGTCAACCATCAATTCAGAGGCATACGTGAAGACTCTGAATAAACTCTAGAACCGGTTCCGACATGTTCGATCGGATCCAGAAGAAATCTTGTTCCTACACGATAATGCAGGCCCACACACAAGTCTGAGAACGACGGAACACATCGCCAAATCGGGCTGGACATCATTGCGTCATCCACCCTACAGCCCAGACCTGGCACCCTCGGACTTCCATCTCTTTGGGCAGCTTAAAGATTCTCTACGATGAACACACTTTGAAGATGATGAGACTGTCAGTCATGCAGTGAAAACATGGCTACACCTACAGGACAAGAGCTTTACCAGCAGGGAATACATGGTCTTCCCCAACGTTGGAGTACGGCCATAGAACGTGATGGTGACTACGTAGAAAAATAGGGCATGGATAAGACGTATATTGTCAGCAAACTCTGACTCTTAACAATAAATATGTTCTGAGAAAAAAAAATGGAGCATTACTTATTGAACGACCCTCGTATTTAATGTATTTATGCAGGATGTAAAAATTTTCTTTTCATATTGGAAGTAGCTTCTCTTTTTCGAATTTGATTTTATGTTCTTCCTTTATAGCAGTTGTCTTCGCCATATATTCCAGTTTTTCGTTTCTTGACTTCGATGTCCTCCAACACACCGCCATCACTGACACCGAGGCAGAACCAGCTATAATCACAAAATACTCGTGCAACAGACCTCCACCTCGCCCTCCAGGCTGAGGCTTGAATTGTGTAGAAGTACATACATTACAGGTAACGAGGACCGATAATTAAATATGCTTCGTATGATTGTAGTTTTAATTATTTTAACAAGACAGTCGATTACACCAACAACCAAAACATCGATACAGACAGTTGTATTGCAGACACTCACTTGATGGAATTCTATGTTGTTCTGCTGGATGATTGTCTATTTATCATAAGCAAATTACATTTCAAATTCAGTATTTGATGTAGAAGGTGACCCAAAAGTCCGTAACATTTGTAAATTAAGTTCCTCATGAAACAATGTAGGTCAAGAGGCAAAAATTGACACACATGCTAGAAATGACAAGGAATTTTGTTGGAAAAAAGCGCAAAATGTCCAACAGCTGGCGCTTCATTAGTTTTGATTTTTAGCGTAGATGATGTTCTTTATAACAAATGCACAACATGTTGGCTGGTATTCATCGACAATACCTGTAGTCAATGGCCAGTGTTGTGAATTACACTGTGCAAATTATCAGTAGTGATGGTGAGAAACTGCAGTCGGATGTCGTCTTTTAGCATCCCTGATGAGATCGGACGACCGTGGTAGACTTGAGACTTCAGGTAACCCCGCAACCAGTAATCACACAGACTGAGTCTGGTGACCTGAAAGGCCAAGAATGACAACAGTGGTAGATCAGCACGTGATCCTCGCCAAACGATTTGCGCAAGAGATCTTTCTTATATGTAGAAATATGCGGTGGAATGCCATCCTGCACGAAAGTCGTATCTTCCAACAGGTGTTTATCACACGGGCTAATGATGATGTGAGTCTGTAATATATCGGCATACATTGCACCCATAATGGTGACAGATTGAAAAGCAAAAGCCCACATCTCCTCGAAGGAAAAGAGTCTGATCATGGGTGGTATGGTAAATCCACAACACACTCTGACTCTCACGGCACGCGAAGGGGTTTCTACAACAGTTTTGACATTAACACAGCATATCTGAACTGCAGCAAATTTACGTGTATAATCTTATCTGCTGTAACGTTAGGGCAGTAAGCTAACACATCGAAAAGTGATATCATTGTCATATGACCAGCTTATAAGCTCTTAATGGGTAATACAATAAGCCTGCTCAACACATTGACTCCTTTAGGTATTTACATCTTTGCCAGCAAGGCAGTCAGTTCTCTGAAGATGTATAGTTATTCTTTGAATTCCCATATTTACTAACATGGAGACAATAACTCTTACTAGATTTCGTCCTTATTCTTAACACGAAGAAAGAAAACCACTGTGAAGGTAGTCCTTTTGCCAGTCATAGTAACTGCGTATTATAAATATGTTTTCCATTGTCATCATCTCATACAGTCTTAACTCAATAGCAAGCTTGTAAATCAATTTCCACACAGACGAACTTAAAGATCTACATGGAAATTCATCAAAGAATAGCCAGTCACCAATTCATTCCAGCTAATAACAAATGGTCCGTTATAAACTGACGGTCTTCTGCAACATATACGGGTGAACCAAAAAGCTGTCAATTTTTGAAAATACACTAATTCACGGATAATGTAGGTGGAGGGTTAAAGCTTGACACACATGCGTGAAATGATACGGGGTTTTATTGAAACCAAAAACTAGTGCTAAAAGTGCCCAACAAATGGCGCGTCAGTGACATTGCTGTTCCGCGCCATCTGCTGGCCAGTTTTTGCACTCGTTTTTGGTTTCAATAAAACCCCATATCATTTCAGGCATGTGTGTCAAGCTTTAACAGTCCACCTACATCATCCATTGTTGTATTTTCATAAGTTAACAGACTTTTGAGTCACCCTGTATATGCTGCAGAAGACTGTCATTTTTTAAGGGACCATTTGTGAACAGCTGGAATTAAGTAATGACCAGCTATTCTTTGATGAATTTCCGTATAGAACTTTAAGTTCGTCTATGTGGTAATCGATTCACAAGCTATGTTACTGGTTTCGGATACTTTTTACCGAAGTAAGACTGTGTAAGATGATGACACTGGGAAACATATTTATTGTATGCAGTTACTATGGCTGGCAAAAGCACCACCTTCCCAGTGGTCTTCTTTCTTAGTTTCAAGAATAAGGACAAAATCTAGTTAGAGTCATTGTCTCCAATGTTAGTAATTATGGGAATCCAAAGAATAGCTATACATCTCTAGAGAACTGACTGCCTTACTAGCAAAGATGTAAATACCTAAAGGAGTCAATGTATAGAGCAGGCTTATTGTATTACCCATTAAGAGCTTATAAGCTGGTCATATGACAATGATATCACTTTTCGATGTGTTAGCTTAGTGCTCTAACGTTACAACAGATAAGATTATACACGTAAATTTGCTGCAGTTCAGTTATGCTGTGTTAGTGTCAAAGTTCAGTCACAAAAATACCCACAATTACCTATCAAGTTAGATCTAACCTATTATTTTTATTATTTTCAGATGCGTAACACTTTTCAGATTTTTTGTTG
Organism: Schistocerca piceifrons; assembly: GCF_021461385.2. Taxonomy (NCBI): domain Eukaryota; kingdom Metazoa; phylum Arthropoda; class Insecta; order Orthoptera; family Acrididae; genus Schistocerca; species Schistocerca piceifrons. Next base: position 598,000,848 of record NC_060149.1, on the reverse strand, counting down.
TTGTTACGGTATTTGTTCCTCAGCCTGCGCCACATACCTGATTGAAATAATAGATATAGGATATAATTATCAAGATAAAATATGATGGAAGCCTATTTTATAGTGGGAATGGTAATCCAGTCCAGAGTTTACAGATACATATGTCCAAATAGCTGTCACATTGACACACTAGCTGATTCTGCAAATATGTCACAGATTCTTCGTGTTTTATGTGGATTGTGAGTCAGCGCCATCACAACAATATACTATGAACTACCAGTCTGCATTTTGCGTTAGTTAGTTGAATCTACAGTATGCATGTGACATCTCCATGCACAGAGCTGTGATGCCTCAGACTTTGATTTTAATGAGTGAACGACGTCTTTTGTTGTTTACACAGTAATATGACTAAAATAAATCCACTGTTTGTTTGCTGCTAACCACGTGTAGGACACTGTGGAAATGCATGCTAGTCACATTGCATAGCCACGAATAGCATCTGTGCAATGTCCTCAAATGTTCATTGTGTGCATTATGTTGGAGCTATATTTCAGGAGGCAGCATACTGATGGTTTTCGATTCTCATCTAATACTTGTAGTTTATACGATTTGCATACTGCTCAATTGGAACGACAGTCCACTGAATCAAGATGTGTGCTGGTCAAGTATGGTATCTGATATATGTTGTCAAATCTAGTGACATATCTTTGGGCATGTGGCACAGATGAAGAGAGAGGTGGGGGACACAGCACCTCACAAAATGCCCTTGTTATAGAGCAGGGCGGCTGTTTATTATTGTTATTATTATTTCAGTATTATGGTTACAAAAGATGAATAGTAAAATTATGTTTTCCTTACACATTTGGGCGGCCATCTACTGTGGGTAGGTCAGCTGGCAGTTTTTGGCAGGCAGGGGGATTATGACGTCAACAACGCGTGTCCTATGCGTTTGATTGGGGAGGGGTGTCACGTGACAATTCGAATCACGTTGCAGGCACTTGGACCTTTGTTGCTCTAGGTACCATTGTACTGTGCAAGGCAGTAAAAGACATAAAGACAGGTGGTGGTCATTCTTTGTAGCGCTTACATACAACGCATCAACTCATTGGTGAGTAGTAAATGTTTTTCTTTCTTCATGGAAGACGTAATAGTGGAAGCAGTGCCCCTAAATTGTGTTAAAGGTAGTCACGCAATAACTCAAAAGGAGATGTGTTTTTAACGTCATACAGCTAATTCTTCCAATTTTTAATGCTTGCATTTTGGTGTATGCCACCACTTTTTACGGCTGGTTCCACTTGACAAGGGTGACATGTGGACATGCACCCACAGTGAAATTGTACAATATCTTCTTTGTATGGATAGGTTAAATACTGTAGTTATAATTAGAAGTTTAAAACACAAGCAATGATCGACCATATAGTGCAAGGTGTGATACGACAGTGTCTCGATTTCCTAATTAACTAATTAAAACTGTAGACAGGTAGTTAATAGTTTCCGTTTGATACACTTTTTCTTTCTGTTAACACCTACAAACTCCAAACTATCATTGTTTAACGATCTTGTGGCGAAAAAAATGTTTCTCCCGCTGCATTAATGTAACACTTAAGCGGTGATACAGGCGTTGGTTTATGATAGGTAAAAAAAAAAAAAAAAAAAAAGACCGGTCCCCGTCTCATCCTCAGCTCAGCCCATAGGCGTCACTGGATGCGGATATGGAGGGGGTGTGGTCAGCACAGCGCTCTCCCTGCCGTATGTCAGTTTCCGAGACCGGAGCCGCTACTTCTCAATCACGTAGCTCCTCAGTTTGCCGCACAAGGGCTGAGTGCACCCCGCTTGCCAACAGCGCTTGGAAGACTGGATGGTCACCCATCCAAGTGCTAGCCCAGGTAGCATACAGAATATTCGCTCTGACCAGCTATCTCTTGCAAAAGTACTTAGTCAATACTTGTAACAACCACCGACACAGCAGAAATGCATGTGTGTTGGGACAGCAAAAATGTAATGCGCCTAATCGAGATATTATCTAAAAAATACTCTAACATACCTCATCGCTAACGTTTATTGACAGTACCCAAATATTTAATCTAATTGCGTTACACAGTCTCAGTATTTGTGGAGTGTTTACTCACAAACACACGCGCGCGCGCACACTCACACACACACACACACACACACACACACACACACATATGCACACACACACACACACACACACACACACACACACACACACACACACACACACACACATCCTGTGAAGTCAGAGCAACTTACGTTACTACTTAAAACCATTTCTTGTTTCAGAATATGCTATGACGTTACACACACTGCAGTGTCAAACTGTCTGACTTCGCCATTTTTTTAAACTCTGTTTCTCACTGCAGCACATATGGACACCATAGATTCAGCAGTCATTAAGGCACAGCACTCGAATATTTGATGTAAATGCACATCCGCAAGAACGGACATATTTACACATTTTTCAATTCATTATTTGGATGGTGCATCTGCATTCTACAATTTTACTAATTTCCAATTTGGCGGCCTACCAAACTGCCAATTTTATAGCCAACTTTACCAATGTCGAATTTGACATCCTACTATATTGCCAGTTTTACTAATTTCCTATTTGGCTTCCTACCACATTGCCAGTTTCTCAACCAGTTTTACCAACTTTCGATTTGATATCCTACCAAACTGCTAATTTTACAGCTGATTTTACCAGTTTGATGTTTGGTGTCCGACCAATTTACCAGTTACTCAGCCAGTTCACAAATTTCTAGATTTGATCTCCAATCAATTTGCCAATTGTTCAGTCAGTGCTACGAATTTCTTGCCAACTTAAAAACGCCATACAGCTATCAATTACAAGACTCTTTTGCAAAAGGTCAGCTGCTAGCACTTTATAAACCGCAAGGCGAGTGTGTGTGCTGTTGTTGGTTGACAGGCTTAAAGAAAAAAATTTTGGACTTATTTATTTATATACACACAAACACACACACTCAATTTACAACCGACAATGACAGTAATAGCTGGTCACTGTCATTCTATTTTCCTTCTAATTGTTTGGCAGTCCACATAAACTGTCATGTCTTTATGTACAAGGGTGCTGGTGTGACTAGGGTTACTGTAGGCCATGGAGCACCTTGGTGTCCTGGTTCAGCAGTTCATTCAGCAATAGATTAGGAGATCTCTGGGCTGTAGACGGTTGCTGTTGTTGTACCACTGTATGGTCGAACGATAACAGGTGTAATATGTCGCGAAGGTATTCTGAGGACGGTGGCTGCCATTGCTGAGGCAATAGTATGTTGCACGACATATCTTCGTACAAGTAGCGCACCAGAACATGGTATGTAACAATAATAACAAAACCTAAGTATAAACACATTAAATATATAGTACAAACAGAGAATATCTTAAGCGTTACTAATTTATCAGAGTAGGACAGCATGTATGTAAAATGAACATGTAATAATTTTCCAAGTCATGCATGGAAGCAGTATAATCTTAGCTGTTACACTCTCGCCGCGTTAATGTGCTGTGACGCGAGCACGCAAATGGGTGCGTTTTGCTAATAAAAACCATATTGTTATAGCAAAAAGAATTGACAAATACTGACTATCAGACTTCTTCTGTCCGGCTGGTGGCTGCTGGAGGCGTTTCATACTGGAAAAAGTACAGACAGGAAACGATGGTGCTCACGCAGTCGGTGCTGAACTTGCACGTCATCTGCAGGAACGTCAGTGCTCTGGAGCTGTGGGGCTCCAACGCAATTGGCTGACAGCATCATGACGTCGACGTAAATACGTAACACCGCAATTTGAGGGGAATTATTGAAACAGTACTGCATGCAAATCAATTAGACGACCCGGAGGGAGGGTATGGGCGGGTGCATGGGTGGCGGGTGTGGCCTTCAGAGTGACAAGATGACTCATGGCGTCGGTGCAGTTTTGTGCATACAATGATGTCAGAATTCGAGAAATGTTGATGGTGATGTTAGCAACTTTCAGGTTCCTTGTCTACTTCACCCTCCACTCCCACTCACCAACGAAAATTTTGAAATGAGTTTTTTACTGTTCACATTGGATAACTGTTGTAATGATCATGAACTTGAAATGTGCAAGGTGTTTATAAAGATATGTACTGCACGAAAGATACTGAATAATTTTAAAACAAAATAGTCGCCAATCGATCTAAACAAAACATACAAGACTAATCACTCGTTTCAGAGGTGTACATATCAAAAATTTCACTGTGTACTTAATTTGGATTTCACTGAGTAACAATCTGTAATAATTTTGAAAATACTCAGAGTAATAATGCGTACTGTATTTACCAAATATTTCAGAAAGTTGCACTTGGTAATTCATTGACGTTGCATTGCGCAAATACGTATTTTCACAGTTTTAATCTTTACTAATGTAGCCACACCGTTTAGTTTCTATTTATATTATTGTTTTAAAACACTTCGCAGCACAAAATGATGAAGTAACACTGGAACGCTCTACACCAAGCGAGAAACAGACACTGATACAGTGTGACGATATAAGAAATAAAAGGTATAAAATATAGATGATGAAAACTATTCAGAAATCAAAAGTGAAATAAGTTCTAACGATTTTGATTTATTGATGCAGAGGACTGAAAGCATCTTACTTTTGAAAACTAAAGCGAGACATTTTTGTTCTGCAAATAACATGGTTGGAAAGTCACTGGGATTTACAATACAAATTCAGATTATGTAAGTGTTGACTCGGGCGGTGACGGCGTCGTCCAATTCGGAATCTCACGCAGAGCTTTGGTGCAATTCAATATTCTGTGCTGTAGCATATAAGCTGATATAGCCGCATGTTAAATATCACAATTCGCTGCAGTCCCACACGTACAAAATCTGAAAAATAATGATGATTATCATCGCCTCCACTCGCGAGAGCAGCTCGTCCATGGTTCTGACAGTAGCAGCAGGAGTGAAAAAGTTCTGCAGCGTACAGTTCACGCTAGAGTGCTCATTTTCCAGTGGCATTGTATCAGAGAAACCGTACTACAGACTTTTCACAATGCTGCATACATTGCTTTACAGTATCCTAGTGACTGTGTAGAACATATTTTATTTAAACACTTTTAAAATATGCATAATGTACGACTGCAACTTAGTAAGTAAGGGCTATATTTTTTTTTCTGCTCCACAGGTTGACAGCACTGACTCAACAATGACAACCATTAACCTCACTGTTGTCTTCGTGCTTTAGCTGTGTTGGTTCAATGAGTAGCTCCTAATGATTTCAGAGCACTTTATTATGCTTGCCCCGTTCTCTGCATTTACCTACGAAGAAACGACTGAAGTTGCGGAGATAACTCGCATACTGCAGTTGTAGTAAGATGATTCTAGATGATCTCCGTGCTGGAAATTATATCGCGCTTTTGAAATCAGTTCACGGTTCAGCATTTGAAATCGGCTATGGGTATTTAAACTATCGTCAAGTGTTGTGCTCGTTGGATACAGCGTCACTGACAGACAAACACAAACATGGAAGTTTGGAAATGTCAAAATGACATTTAAGGTATTTTGATGAGGAAAGAGAAGACTTCCTTAATAGTATGCGACCATTTATGAGATGTGTGCCTCGCATTACTAAGTGGCACAGCATGTGGAATCAACCCTCTATGCCAACGGCGGGGAGTTCAAAAGCAAAATTTCTCTAGAAAATTTGATGGTGTCAGTGTTTTTGGATATTGAAAGTTCACTGCTCTTTCATTATACTCCTAAAGATCAGATGATGAATACTATGAACTGATACGATATCTGAAACCCAAAACCAAAATGTAGATGTAGAGGAAGGTTTCAGAAGTGTGATTTTCCTTCAGGGTAATGGCTGTCGTCATGTATCTGAGACAACCATCCAGTTCTTTCAGAATCTTGGTTTTGAACTGCTTGAGCATTCACCGTACAGTTCTGACCTGATTCCTAATGATTTTCTTCCCTTTGTTCCAATGAAGCAGGATTTATGTGAATCCAAGTTTTCGTCGGATGCTGAGGTTGTGAAGACTGTGTAAGAGAGGATGCACAAGATGCCATAAAGCCTAATACACGGAAAATTACGAAGACTGTCAGTAAACTGACTAAGTCCATAGAAATCGAAGGAAATTATATATATAAATACGTTTTTTTTAAACATTTTCCTTTACTTTTTGTCTTGCCCTCGTAATGTTACTAAACTTTTTTTCTGAAATGGATTTCTTGATAATAAATCAGATACCCAAATGTTGCTACACATTTGGGCATAGAAAATGCTATTATTCTCGCGAAACTGCTATCAGCATCTGCAGAATCGGTGAAGGACTGCCAGTAACAAGAAGGCTGCTACGAACATACTCCATAAGATTCTGATTGAGTGGGCAAACTGGAAACTACACGCAATGAAAAGTTATCGAGAATGATCTTCATATGTTACGTAAATTGGATAAGGAACACCAAATGGACTTACATTAAGATTCGAAATTTCCATTCATGGCACAGTACCTGGTAACATATTACTAAATGATAAGCTAGAAGGTAACATTATTAATTTCTTCAGAGACAATGTTGAACGCTTATTTTATTGAAAATATCATCTTTAACAATAAAAAAGTGTCCTTACCAAGTTATCATATTAGCTAATATCTGCAATGACATAGATGCATCTAGTTGAAAAAGCTTTAATTTTCACTGTATATTACTATGTTAGCAGCTGGAACTAGTTTTTCTTAGCAGTTGAGGCTCTTCAGAGTGATTTAAATATCTGTATGAGAAAGTTGTAAGCTGTGATGTGTTTGTCACTATATTTTGTGTGCCAACGAAAATGTAAGTAAAGGCACTAATGAAATGATCGAAACCCGAAAGTCACTTTATGTACACACTAAAATATATTTATCTTTCTGTACACGATTGTATTTCAGTACATAAACTCGCTGACAAACACAACAAACAAACCTGATCTCACTTCATATCAATGTAATGTGCTGACGTACCGTAAGGTGGGGTAACATCGGACGAAATTTTCATATTCTTTAAGGTAGCTTCGTGAAGAACATTAAATTCTGGCGACAAAAAGTGCGAGGTATTTTGGATGACGTTGGAGAATAATATGGTCAGAGAACTATAGTCAAAAATATTTTTGAATTAGTCAGAATCTAAGAAATAAAACTGTCATTGTGTCGTAACCTATGATGCGCTAACCTTACAAATTAGACACGATGAAAAATTCAGTTCTCTATTAATTGGTTAATCAGCAAGTTTCTGACACGAAAATTACGCCAGACTCATGTCAGCGGAATGTGAAGATGCTTTTAGCCATCACAGTCTCGATATGAAACCATTTTCTATTTCAAGAAATTTCTTAGATCGAGAAATAACATTCAAGAGCAGGAAATTACCAAATACTTCGATTATTATTGTCATTATCGCAATTTAACCTCTTCAGGCTGCTGCTACTACAGTGTGCTTGAAGGAATCATTTAATGCTTCTTCGTCATTTTTAGATGCAGTGGCCCAAATACAGGTAAAATATTTAGTTCGTCAAATGTTTGCGGAGTTCCGTGGCAACAGGACATTCCTTTTCCTGGAGATTACTACTGTGAAGTACTGGAGGACGTAATGCTTCCATCTGTTCGTCAGAGCTTTCCCTGAGGCAGAATAATTTTCCAACATGACCGCGTTCTTGCCCATACAGCGGCCTGTGTAGAACACTAGTTTCAAATAAACGGAGACGTTGAGCAGCACGTGTTGGCGGAGGTGGAGAAGACCAGCACCGACAGCCAAGGCAGCACTGTCTGGAACAGTTCATGACGCACGGGAAGAACTGTCACAGGGTAACAGATTCATCCGGAAACTTGGTGCCTTATGCCCCGGCGAGTAAATGCGGTTGTAGAGGAAGACGGAAACTTGATACGGTACTGAATTATTGTATTTTTAGGGAGAAATTAATAATGGCAAATGAACGTTCTGTTCTCCCTCGAAGAAGAGGAAAATACGTTTGTCTTAACAAACTAGGCTGCCTATTTCACTCTTTTCCGTTGTTAAACAGAATCTTGTTGTTAAATTATTTCACGACATTTGATCAAAGAGACTGACACAAACTTGAAACTAATTTTTTGTCACATGGAACATGACGTCTGTGCCGCTGAAGGCATCTTGTGTTCTCTTTATTTACATGCAGGGAGAGTGCGAATACTGACGAAAGCACAAAATGCGATGCAGAAATCACAGTATATAAAGAAAAAGTGGTGCAAGACCGGCGGTGTAGACGTAATATCTCGAAATTATGCAGATTTACTAATTCTCGTTGTTTCTTGAACTAATAGTTCTTACCATCAATTGAAACTCATGGAAGGGACAGGATTCGAAAAGCCTATTTGCAGACTACGCCATTCTGCCAATCGCTTACGCCACGTTTACGAAATGGTGTGATATGATCTGTATTGTCGCTTCTCTTCCATGAAAAAGAAATGATATACTGAGTGAAAGCGGCGCAGTGTTTCTTCGATGGAAATGCAGACAATCCATCTGACTTTGAATTCCAGACAGTGATGTGGAAGTTACTCATATAACAATTGTTCGTGCAGAAAATGGCTTGACAATCTTTGAAGCATATATTATATCGGAGTGACTGAAACGTGTCAGTATATGTATTTGATTTATACGCTTACGTATCTATCTTACGATGTACGTTTGATGTAATCGAATAAAACTATTCGTTTCGGTCACAGTAGTGAAGTGATTTAAGTGTATCTCACACTAATCAAAATGTATATTTACAAGGAAAATTTATCTCTTCTGATGCAGATATAAAAAAGAAGATATGAAAAACCGTGCATTTCTGATATTCAATACATTTTCCACCTCCAGCTTAACCGCAGTATGTTCACTGCTTCCGTGACGTTTGTCTCGGGTCATGATTTCCTAAATGACAAACAACACACAAATTACTGTCATTAATGGTCCCTTACACTCCTCTCTGAGCCTTTCTTGTGAAATAACTCAGTGTTTCCAAAACACACACTACTGCTCAATCCTACAATGTATTGAATGGAGATTGTGAGATGGCTTATGATGTAGAGCTTGTTTTAAGATTTAATCGCTGAATTTCCCTCTGGCCATTTGCAGATCGAACAAGGAAAATGAGAAAAAGACTTACAAACTACAGCGCTTCTACAGCGAAATCTGAGCGACTTGTATACCAACCAGCACAATGAAAATCGATCGTGCTACCACTAAGCCAATATGACAGTGCTGTGTTATACCTTTTTTCATTATGACTGTATTTCCTATAGTAGATTACTCAGAACGTGACATTTAGAGCAATCTTAGCTTAGGTGCGAACCGACAAAATATGGGTTCAAACAATGAACTTTAATTGCTCAGTGTCCCATCTTAAATTGAAACCATTTATAATATTTCATCAAGGTGACACGAAAGCACAGTATTAGACATAAAATCTGACCTCCAGCAGGCCGCCTCATAGACGAAGCCTGAGTCGCTCACACAAGGCAACCAATATTCGCAGCCGCCACTCAGAATTCCTGCCACATCCACGTCCTGATAACACTGTAGGGTACAGAAGTGAATGGGGAATGTTCTGTCAGTCTTCTCGAGGTTTTACGGAAGCATTTCTGCTCGTGGTGCACTGGTAAGCTTCGTGCTCTGCAAATGTAAAGTCACGCGTTCGAGTCCACTTCATTCCCTAGTTTCTTGAAATAGCGTGCTGGACATGTGATGAAGTTATCACTGTAATGGAACCTTAAGCATAATTCGTTCATTTTCTAATCCACCAACAATAGCAAAAAGTTCCAGAAACGTTTCTGCCAAACAGCTCGTGGCTGCATAAGGACCAGAGCAGTTTACACTCGAGAGTTTCCTTGCCCCTCAGCAGCTACCAGCCACCGGCCATACGCCTCCCATCGCCAACGTCAGACGCCTTCGGCTAGGTGAGTGCAGCCCGGCGCTATGAGTGTATTTATCAACGGTCATTTTGTTTTGTGAATTTCTCTTATTTATCTCGGAGTTACGATTTTGATTTTGCATGGATGAAACGTATGAACATTGTTCAAGTGTGATAAAATATAATTGCAAGTGGAAAAAGTCCTAGCGTTCGCAGCATATTGTTCGCTTTGGGTTAGGTAGACGCAACTTTGGACCTTTGTATTATATGTAGGGAGAGTGGTTTTGGGAAAAACACGCTCGGAAAAGACTTTTTTGCTTCGAGAAACATCGTTCTGGCGTGATTGATTTTGCACATTCAGGAAGCCTTGATAGCAGCCGTATGTGACGGAGTGCGACCGTTTACTCGACGTGGGACATTTGCATTCAATAGGCAATGTTCAGATGTCGGAAGCAGTAGTACTCCATGCTCTAATTTAAAACAACAAAAATCAGAGGGGTGACTATTAAAGCATTTGTGCTTAATCATTATCAGTTGGTTCACTGAGAACCCCAATGCAGTATTGCTACTGGTTCCTAGTTATGATGCCTTTATATTAACTTCTTAAGAAGAATTAATGGCTGAGCCCTAACAAAAGACATATACTCGGGCAAAAGGCTGTGTGACTATACCATTTTCCTTATAGTTACTCAGAAAGGGTTTTGTGCATTACGTAAGCCTCCCCAGGGGAGAGTATATCGCACTGGTATTTTTTGCCAACAACTAAGACATGTATCGGTCGCAATGTAAAAAATACAGCCTACAAAACTTCACACGTGTTGATATTACAAGAAATACACTCTACCAACTGCACTAACAAAACTATCCAGGAGTTCGTATCGTCATCCATCAGCACTTATTCTTCTGATCTCAGATGCTTATCTTTCAAGCTCCCTATCGAAAAACAGTCAAGGAAATTCCTCTCTGGACGAAAATGCACTTCACACGTCGTTCGATGACATTTTTAACTCAGATACAGTAGCTAGGCGTGGAATCGGTAAACTGCCTCAGCATTGTCAGACTGTTTTAGATAATGCCAGAGAATATCATGTTGTCGATTAATTTCTCTCTTACGGTACGTTTGCTATTGTGGTCAATAAAATAGTGGATAACGCCATTAAATTATGCACTGAACTAACACAAATGAAATGCAGATTACCACAATATGCTTATGATGAAAGTATTTGAATGAAACATACGGCATCTGTAACAGGTGTGTGCCTATATCAGCACGAATTAGTAAGATACTACTCATTCTAGACTTCGAAACGGTCTGTGTTTACATGCTATCCTGTGTCACAATGAAGTAATATGTAATTGTGACATTTCATAAATAAAATAAATAAAATTTCCTTATTGATTTTCGATGTGACTGCTTGTAGCTCTGTCATGAAACGGCTAAAAATGTATCCTTCAGCGAGTCTAAAACCGGGAACCACTGCAGTCCCCCCTCCCCCCTCCAGGCAACGTCGTTACCTCCTAGGTAGTGGAATACTGCAGCGTTGTGCTCTCCCTTATTGCTCCAGTTCTGGCTACGACCGATAATTGCAATTTCCACGTCGAGTGACTTTCCTGAACTCAAAACCATAAATTGGTAACTTTATTTCACATCATACGTGCAAATCACCCAGTTTGTTTAAGGGAAATCATACGAATATATCCAATGAATTTTGTTGGATAATTCTGTGTCATCCAGGAAGTAGCTCGTCGGTCACAGGGTTGCCAAACATTTCCTGCGTTGTTGCCAAGATTCAGTCATACGTCTATCAGGAAATACCAGCCTTGAGCAGTCTAAACGTTCAAAAAAATGTGTGTGAAATCTTATGGGACTTAATTGCTAAGGTCACCAGTCCCTAAGCTTACACACTACTTAACCTAAATTATCCTAAGGACAAACACACACACCCATGCCCGAGGGAGGACACGAACCTCTGCCGGGACCAGCCGCTAAATGTTCAAATGTGTGTGAATTCCTATGGGACCAAGCTGCTGAGGTCATCGGTCCCTAGACTTACACACTACTTAAACTAACTTATGCAGAGAACAACACACACACCCTTGCCCGAGGGAGGACTCGAACCTCCGGCAGGAGGGGTCGCGCAATTGAGCGGTCTAGGAAGTGACTACAGTTCGTGTCTCAAAGGCTTGGCGCCCGGGTTCGAAATACCTAACGTAAATGTCAATGGGTCTTATTTGCGTTTTTGTAACTGGGTTAGTTACTACAGCGTCATCACTAATAATACTCAATGCGTCAACTGCAGACTAAACAACACAAATCATTAATGTCACAATTATTTGTGTTTTTCTGTTTTAAGTGTACTGAAACTAAAAAGGTTATCACCAGTCATGTATCATGTTTTTAGAACATCTCCAGTAGTTATATTGTAAATGTTATAAGTAGGCAACACATCTTTTTTATAATAACACTTGGAAACTATTTTTCTTGAGATCGATGTCGAAGGTGTTATCCACGAAATACAAATAAACAAATGAAGTTACAACAAAACATCATCAATTACAAAAGTAACATTCTCAGGGAGACCTCGCAAGCTACTAATAACATGAAGTTCTAAATCAAGAGACCGTAAGAAACGACAGAAAATGCAGGCTCAAAATTACGTTGAGAATTAATCTAGTGAATGTATGGAGTGCAACTTCGATTCCAACTTCTGCTAATGCAAAAGGAGAAGCAGTTACTATCAGAAAATGAGAGAAAGAACACAAAACGCCGAGAGCAATGTCTAGAATAAGTCATCCTCGAGTAAAACTGTCATTCGGTCCTTAAATACTAACAGAAAGATACTTACGGTGTATTCGTTGTGATTAAAATATATCAGCTGTTGATGCTTCGTCAGTAACAGTGAAAAACGCCTATGTTGAAGAGTTTTTCAGCTGCAGTATGCTTTAGGCACAGAGAACCCGAAATAACAACAGGTTCACCAAGTTGAGCGTGGTACTGAGATTCTATGCAGCGCTTGGGCGCAGTCTTACTAATTTAGCAGTCAATGTTTTAATATTAACGACGCCTCTGGCCTAACACAGTAGTCACATGCGAATTATCGACTTTTCTCGCAGCGGCACAGATGGGCAGACGGTTCTTGCAGAGACTATCCATATGCTGCTGAATCATAGCACCCATATACCACTGCAGCAGATTATAGGCCATACTTAATTTCTACCTGTGAAAGAATTGCTCAATAGTGTGTGAGTAGCATCACCGCCCGATAGTGTGTGAGTAGCATCATCGCGACCAACCCCCATGCTACACACAACACAGTCCTAGTACGTTCCAGTTAATCGCCGCAAAATGCACTGTTCTCGCATATTTCTGCCAACGACTTAATTTCTATCTCAGGACTGTCATCCCTCTACCATGACTATAAACGCTATCCTCTACCGCACCATTGCTCACGCTCATTCTCTCTCCTCCCACTCGCCACACCCACTGTGTATGTCTCATACAGTATAACACCAAACGCAGATTTAGACCTAAATTAACCAACTTTTTATCAGCTTTTCTGACTGAGTGTTCTGACGTTGCTCTGAACAGAAATAATTAAGGTAATTACGAGTATTCTATATGGTGATCATCCAATGTTTCTTTACGTCCAAGTCTGTTATTCGAAAAACAGTGACGATAGGCTACAGAGAAACACCTATGAATTAATAAACAATAATCAGTGAAATGTGTCATACTCCATCAGTCAACTGACGATTATGAAAAATTTCGTTTTGACCTACACGGTACTGCAGTACAAAGTTAAGGGTCTCGTAAAAATCTGTTACTTAAATTCATTGCGGTCCTTATAAATTGAGATATTGGGGGAGGATAAAGTCTGATTTTAAATATACAGTCACAGCGGGATTTGAGCCTACGGTTACAGCTTCAGTGGCACTCAGCTACTGAGGAATCAAAACCCTGAAGTACATTCTGTCATTGGTGTAGTACAGACTAGGGCAGAGAGAAGCAGCTTAATTATTTTTTGTTTTGTGTTTAATTCAATATATTGCAACGATTTTCAAGCATGTTTAGCTCATCATCAGAAGTTTATGCATACAGAAAACTGTTACATAAAGGTAAATTATCTTAATCTAACTTAGCATAATACTGTTCTCTTCAGTTGTAGTGTTTGGGGATGTCGGTGGGGGATCAGTGAGTGGCCAGAAATCAATGTCCGTTTTTTTTCTGTTAGTGTGGAGTTTTATACCGTTGTGATTGACACCGTAGCCTATGTGGGAAACAGTTTTGCAGCAGGTATTCTCGTGCGGTATCGTGACATTTTTTGTATATCTGTTGCTCACTTACGATTTAGGCTTCCAAAACTTTGTTTTTGGTACTCTGGAGCAGCTGTGTCGCAACATTACACAGCTTAATCCGACACTGACTTGGAGGTAATTCTTCCACAGAATCATGGTTCCTAAACATAGCAAGAGTGATAACAATTAATGAAGAAAAAAGCAGGTTTCCCACAGAATTCTGCGCGTTCATTGATTGAAACTGTATCCGCATGTCGGATGGAGAAATGGAACCAGTTTCATGTCATTAGACATCAGAAAATTAACCAGGGATCATGTCCACCCTCTTTTGATCCCAAGTAAAAAAGAACCTTCTCGCAAAGTAAAATGAGGCGACAACGACATTTACGCCATACACACACACATACACAGACACACACACACACGCAAACTAAGAAGCTCTTTGCACTTGATAGTAGTGCACAAGGAAATAATTTTTATAAGAAGCATATAATTCGTTTCTTCCTCTCATATCATATCACTTGTTCCAGCACGAAGTGAGAAAATAAACATTTTTAGGATTCTTAAGCGTAATGCGACACCAGATCGGAAGTGTCACAAAAATCGAAGTCTCTTCCCTTTCTTGCATTACTACCGCTCACAGACCCTTACTGAAGGACTTATGGACATTAGGTTTTGCAGCAGAATCAGTCTTGTGTTGTATTACTAATTACGGTGTGGGGAACATGTAGGAAAGGAAAGTGGCCACTACAGCAAAGAAGATCTTTGTGTATGTCAGCATTCAGCACTGACTGACAGCTGCCAGTACCATTTAGAGAATTGATGCAGTGGGGATTACCATTATCAGAGCAGTCCGGACATCTTTTAGTAAGTCATCATGAGATGGACTGAAAGTCAAATTAACGCCTCTTTCCGGGTCATATTCAACCCATAATGGAGTATTAGTTAAGGTAGTCGCATGTTGCAACAATTACACTTTCATAATTTCCATATGAATATTCTGATGGCCGAAAGGACCGATTAGTGTGTGAAACTGTCAGGCACTAATTAAGGTCAAACAGCAAGAACTTGAGGCATATTGAAAATGCAAATTCTCGTTCAAAAGGCGCCTTACGCTTTTCTTAGCAAAGCATCGGCAGCAATTATATTGTAATCATCACTAGTAGATGATAGTAGCAATAGTATGATCAGAATGGTATGAGCGCTCAGAGTATGTTGTGGTGTAGACGGTCCAACTGTTCTGGACGACGTTAGTGGTTGTGCACTTATCTAACGCTGCCGACCTAAGTAAAGCTGGCGTGGTGTCTTTGTCGCTTTTTGTGACCAATAATTCTGATTAAGTTCTGCTTACATCATCCTGCTCCACAAACTAGCATACACTATGCACTGATGTAAGACTATGAACATCTGTCTTGATATGCTTACTCATGTTACCCTCAAGAATAAGCAATTAACGAAGCCAAAAACTCGTAATATTAGCAGGGAAACATTAGTAAATCTGCTCAATCTAATATACGTAACAGCTATTTCATCAGCGCCAAGTAGGTCATTCTTCTGATAAATATATAAATTTTGCAGATATTTGCTTAACGGGTAAACGTCTGCTATGCAACTGAAATGACAGCCACTACACAGGTTCTGTGTGTTACACTTAGTCGAGTAATTAGCTTGCTGCAATATTACTGCCACTGTTATGAAATATACAGACCATTAGTTACATGAATAAATAGGCGCTTCACAGTGGGTCACATGTACTTGACATGGATAGGGTCATCGCATAATAATGACTAAGTAAAGGATACCGTTAAGCCCCGTTACGCAGACAGCAAAATAAAAGTTTGCAAGTCACTATTATTTTGTCAGAAAACAGTTATGTATAAAATGCTATCCGAAAAATGTTTGTCTACTCAGTGACACTCGACGGACTTCCGGGACTGGAACTAAATTATCCTGCTCAGTTCACTAAATATTTACTTGTAACTTTGATGAAATATCTGCACAGCCCGTGCGTAATAAGTAAATGGATTGGAAACTTTAAGTTTAGGACTGAAAGGTTATTTAACGGGAAAACTACAATGTCTCTCGTCAGTTACACTGTGGACAACCTGATTCCATTTTCATTAATTGTTGCCACTCTTGCTAAGTACAGGAACCATGATTCTGTGGAATAATTACTCCAAATCAGTGTCAGATTAAGCATTGTAATGTTACGACACAGCTGCTCCAGAGTATCAAAAATAAAGTTTGGCTTGTCTAAATCGTAAGTGAGCAACAGACATACAAAAAGTGTCTCACGATACCGCACCACAATACCTGCTGCAAAACTATCTGTTTCCCACAAAGGCTACGGTGTCAATTACAACGGCGTAGAGCTCCACGCTAGCAGAAGACACCACTGGACATTGATTTCTGGCCATTCATTAACTACTCCCCACCCACACCCCCAAATACCACAATACCCGCTCCAGCAGCTAACAGTGAACAGAACAGTTTTATGCTAAGATATATTAAGATAATTTACCTTTATGCAACAGTTTTCTGTATGCTTAAGCTTCTGATGATGAGTTAAACATGCTTGAAAATCTTTGCAATATGTAGAATTAAACACAAAACAAAGAATAATTAAGCTGCTTCTCTCTGCCCTAGTCTGTACTACCCTAGTGAGAGAATGTTCTTCAGGTTCTTGATTCCTCAGGAGCTGACTGCCACTGAAGCTGTAACCATAGGCTCAAATCTTGCTGGGACTGTCTATTTAAAATCAGACTTTTTCCTCCTTCTGTATCTCAACTGATAAGGATCGAAATGAATTTAAGTAACAGATTCCTACGAGACCCTTAATTTTGTGCTGCAGTAACGTGTAGGTCAAAACGAAATTTTTCATAATCGTCAGTTGACTGATGGAATATGTCATAGTTCACTGATTATTATTTATCAATTCATAGGTGCTACTCTGTCGCTTATTATCGCAATTTTTCGAATAATATTTCTGGAAGAATGGAAACATTGGATGGTCACATATAGAATACTCGTAATTACCTTAAGTATTTCTCTCCAGAGAAACGCCAGAATACTCAGTCAGAAAAGCTGATAAAAAGCTGGTTAATTTAGGTCTAAATCTGCATTTAGTGTTATACTTTATGAGATATCCACAGTGGTAGGAGAGATTGAACATGAACGATGGTGTGGTAGACCATAATCTTGTTTATAGTCTTGTTTGTAGTCTTGGTAGACCATGATCGTGTTTCTAGTCTTGTTTATAGTCTTGGTAGAATAATATAATAGATTTAATAGAATCAATTATATACGATGGATGGAACTTTATTAGTGGCAAGTATTTATTTACAGCTCGTACAAAATGGATACGTGTTTCAAAGTTTTACTGACCTTCAAAGTAGTCACCAGCATTGTGTATAACACGTTGCCCGCGTTGTGGAAGTCGTAGGACACTCTTAGCAGTGCCAGTTGTGTTGACAGTTCGAGCGCCGCGGTCTATTGCCTGACGAATTTGTAGCAGTTTTAAAGCGAATGCCGTGAAAGCTTTCCTTCAGTTTAGAAATCGAGTTGAAGTCACGAGGGCTTAAGTCAGGGGAGTGCAGTATGTGGTGTAGCACTTAGTAGCCCTATCAGTCAATCAGTAACAGCGTACACTGTATGTGCTTGAGCATTGTCCTGCAAAATGATGGTCAGGTCCTGCAGAAAGTGTCATCAGTTCTGTCTCTAAGATGGTCGTCGGTTGTGTTCCAAAAATGAACAGCATAGAGACAGAAGTGATGATAATTGCTGCAGGACTCGACCATCATTTTGCAGGACAATGCTCAAGCACGTACAGTGCAAGATTTTACTGATTTGTTTGACTGATGGGGCTGCTAAGTGCTTTATCACCTACTGCACTACCCTGACTTAAGCCCTCGTGTGTTCTACTCGATTTCTAAACTGAAGGAAACACTTCACGGCATTCGCGTCAGAACTGCTACAAATTCGTCGGGCAATAGACCGCGCCGCTCGAACTGTCAACGCAACTGGGACTGCTAAGAGTGTCCTACGACTTCCACACCGCTGACAACGTGTTATACACAACGCTGGTGACTACTTTGAAGGTCAGTAAAACTTTGAAACATGTATCTATTTTGTACGAGCTGTAAATAAATAGTTGCAACTATTAATGTTCCAACACTCGTATACTTCATTGTTGTTCAAAATCAGAGCATGGAGAACTATTGCTCCGGACTTCTGAAAGTTGTCTGTGGAATACAAATGTCTGATGTCGCTTAAATGGTCGCACTCCGTCACATAATTCTGTTACCAAGTCTTCCTGAACGTGCAGAATCGTTCATGCCAGAGCGATATTCATGAAGCTAGCAAGTCTTTTTCTGACGTGTTTTGGCCAAAAGCACTCCCCCTATATACAATACAAAGATGCATAGCTGCCGCTGTTGCTTTCATCACTTTACCAAACACAAAGCGAATAATACGTGGCGAATGTTAGGAATTTTCCACTTGCAATTATATTTCATCACACTTGAACAGTGTTCATATGTTTCAGCCATGCAAAGTCCAAATCGTAACAGCGAGATAAATAAGAGAACTTCAAAAAACAAAGTGATCGTTGATAAATACACTCATAGCGCCGGGCTACGTTCTTCTACCTGGAAGCGTCTGACGTTGGCAGTGGGAGGCGTGTGGCCGGTAGCTGGTAGCTGCTGAGGGGCGAGGAAAGTCTCGAGGGTAAACTGCTCTTATCTTGATGCCGCCACGAGGGGTTTGGCAGAAAAGTTTATGGAACTTTTTGCTATTGCAGGTGGATTAGAAAATGATAAGAATTAAGCTTAAGGTTCCATTAGAGTGATAAATTCATCTGATGTCCAGTATGCGATTTAAAGAAACTAGCGAATGGAGTGGATTCGAACGCGCGACTTTACATTTACAGGAGCCGAAGCTTAGCGCTACACCACGAGCAGATACGTTTCAGTTACACCTCTGGAAGACTGACAGAGCATCCCCCATACACTTCTGTATCCTACAGTGTTGCCAGGGCGTGGATGTGGCCGGACTTGGAATTCTGAGAGGTTTCTGGGAATTATGGCTGCCTTAAGTGAATGATTCAGATTTCGTCTCTGAGGCGGCCGACTGGCGGACAGATTTTATGTCTAATACTGTACTTACTTGTCACCTTGAAGAAATATTCTAAATGGCTTCAGTTTAACATGGGACAATGAGTAAGTAAAATTTATTGTTTGAACCCATATTCTGTCGGTTCGCACCTAACCTAAGATTGCTCTCTAATGTCACGTTCTGAGTAATCTACATTAGGAAATATGGACGTAATGAAAAAGGTGTACCGCAGCACTGTCATGTTGGCTTATTGGTAGCACGATCTATTTTCACTGAGCTGGTTGTTATACAAGTCTTTAAGATCATGCTGTAGAGACACTGTGGTTTGTAAGCTTTTTTTCTCATTTTCTTTATTCGATCTGCAGATGGCCAGGAGGAAATTCAGTGACTAAATCATAAAACAAGCTGCATCATAAGCCATCTCACAACCTCCATTCAATACATTGTAGGATTGAGCAGAAGTGTCTGTTTTTGAAATACTGAGTTATTTCACAAGAAAGGCTCAGAGAAGACTGTAAGGGACCGGTAATGACCGTAATTTGTATGTTGTTTGTCATTTAGGAAATCATCACCTGAGACAAACTTTACGGAAGCAATGAACATACTGAGGTAAAGCTGGAAGTGAGAAATACATTGAATATCGAACTGCTCGCTTTTCCATATCTTACTTTTTGTATCTGCATCAGAAGAGATAAATTTTCCTTGTAAATATACATTTTGATTACTGTGTGATATACTTGAATGATTTCTCAACTGTGACTGAAACAAACAGTTTTCTTTCTTTACATCAAACGTCCATTGTGAGATAGATACGATAAGAGTATAATTCAGCTACATTTTCTGATGTTTTCAAACATTTAGATAGAATATATGTTTCAAAGATTCTCAAGCCATTTTCTGCACGAGATATTATCAAATGAGTAACTTCGCCATCACTGTGTCTAAATTTTGTGACCCTTGCATCAGCAACTACTAAGTTCTCACGCTCTCAAACTCAGGGCATGTCCAAAATCAAGCAAATCTAGTAGAATAGTTACTGTGTCACATTCAGCTAGCTCATTTTCGTCGTTCATGGAATTTAAAGGCAGATGGGCTGTCTGAATTTCCGTCGAAGACGCACTTGCTGCTTTCACTCGGTCTATCATTTCTTTTTCGTGGAAAAAGTATGACATTACAGGCGTTATTATACCACTTCATAAGCATAGCGTACGCTATTGGTAGAATGGCGTAGTGGTTTGGCGATCAGTTTGTAATATGAAGCCGACCGAAGTGGCCGTGCGGTTCTAGGCGCTACAGTCTGGAGCCGAGCGACCGCTACGGTCGCAAGTTCGAATCCTGCCTCGGGCATGGATGTGTGTTATGTCCTTAGGTTAATTAGGTTTAATTAGTTCTAAGTTCTAGGCGACTGATGACCTCAGAAGTTAAGTCGCATAGTGCTCAGAGCCATTTGAACCATTTTGGTAATATGAAACTAGGGGTTTCAAATCCTGTCACTTCCGTGAATTTTAGTTGGTGGTAAGAGTCATTACATCAGGATGAGAATGAGAATTGTTACGTATGCATAACTTTATAGTATTACGTCCATACCGCCGATTTTGAATCACTTTTTTCTTTATATAGTGTGATTTCTGCTTGGCATAAAAAGAAAATGATATCTGTTTTGTGCACTCTACAGTATGCTGTTCCTCGACTTAAATACAAAATACTTTTACTTTGATACCTTCGTCAGCACTGACGTCATGCGCCAAGTGACAAAAAAATCTAATTTCTTGTTTGTCTCAGGCTGTTTGATCAAATGTCGTAAAATAATGTAAAGTCAAGCGTCTAGTGATCGACTGAAAATACGCAGCCTAGATTTTACGTAAAATTTGCTCCCCTCTCTTTTTTCTTTCCCTTTTCTTTTTTAAATAGGACAGACGAATTTCCTCCACTCAGAGGGAGACCAAAAGGTTTTAGCCGCCGGGGAATAGAGGCACCAAGTTTCCGGATGAATGTGTTATTCTGTGACAACTCTCCTCATTCGTTGTGAACTGCTTTGGACAACACTGTCTTGGTTGTCGTTGCTAGTGCTCTACACCGAATAAATTTCTTCACCTCCGCCCATATGTGCACTATGGGATCGAGGTCTGCTCCTTTGGGAGGCCAGTCCAACACTTCAACATCTCTGTTCATTTGAAACAAGTGTTCTACATAGTTCGCTGTACAGGCAACGAGCGTTCATGTTGGAAGATTATTCTGCCTCCAGAAATTCTTTAACGAACAGAAGGAAACATTACATTCTCCAGTACATCGCAGTAGTAATGACTAGAAAAAGTTGCCACAGAACAATGCAACCATTTGATGCGAACTAAATATTTCCGTGCATTTGGACCACTGCTTCTAAAAATGACCAAGAAGCATTAAATGTTTCCTTCAAGCATAAATGTAGCAGCTGCAGAATAAAGTGGTTAATAGCGATAATGGCACTAATAATCGAAGTATTTGGTAACTTCAGACTCTTGATGGCATTTCTCGATCCAAGAATTTCTTGAAATAGTACACATTTCAGAATGACTTCATATCGAGGTTATGACGGCCAAAAGCAACTATACATCCTGTTGACGTGAGACTACCACAATTTCCGTGTCAGATGGCTGCTAATAATGAACCATAGCAGAGGTGGAAGCCGCGGCAAACAGAAGCGCTGTCGACAGTGAGCTTCCACACACTGGAAACTTTATTTTATTTCATGAGCCAATGGTCATTTAAGGTCACAGGACTCTCAGGAATTCTGATCTCCTCTTTCGTGGTATTTGATCAACATGGAACGATGTAGTTCGATCTTTTCTTTGTTTTCCCCAAGGTGGTTAACTTCCCTTGGTCTCCAAGGAAGGTACATGTATCGGTTCGAATCCTGGTCGAGCACAAAAATATCCATGGTATAATTTCAAGCCCTACCGTTTGCACATCGATCTACTAGCGATAAATTCATTTTAATCTCTCTTCATGTGTTGTCAACAATAACGATAGGTGGCGTTATTTCTAGTCAAACATGCACTAACCTCATTACTGGTGAACAAACAGTTCGTGGATAGAAAACAATAGCGGTACCGGCCGGTTTCGATTCCCGGTCAGGCAATGAATTTGTATCCTGGTTTCAAATTCAGACTTCTCGCTGCTGGTGAAAAAGTATTTGATATTTAACATCTGATTTTACTTAGTTAACAATCTGATTACGTGCTGGGTTCGAGTCCCCATCACCAAACTTACAACATGGCACTTTGGTTTAAACAGGTGCAAACTTAGCCACGCGCAATTATACTAAACGTTTTTTGTGGGTAATTAACAGAGAAATAAGGATCTTGACAGGCTTCCAGGAAGAGCACAAAAATTTTCAGGTTCATAATTGCTAACTGGTACTGGTGAAAGCTGCGATATTTCTCAACTCTTTATGCCTACTCATCAATGACGAACGTTGAAATGATCGAGTCTTGGTCAGGCACGAAAGCTTTGCTTAGTCACAGAGATTATAAGTGTTTGGTTTCAATACAGATCCAGAACAAGAAAGATCGTCATGTCTGTTAATCGCATTGCTTTTAACTGGCTATTTCAGCATCCAGTTTACGACAAACCACTCGTATCTGGAACGATGTTTCACAGGTGTGGGATACCTTCTAACGAATAAAAATACTTCGAACTGTCACAGAACTTCAGGAGTCCAATTATCGTCTCAAAATCTCTTGTTCAAAAAAATATTTAATTTTTCCTAAAGATTGCTGGAGTGATACATGTGACGGAATTAGTTAACTCAAATTCAAACGAGTGTGGTAGTGATTTTGAAGTGTCACTTACTGTTATAAAATTGAATTTACGAGGGTTAAGGACAGTCTCATCATTAATGATGCATATCCTAGTTTTTACAACATCGTGATGTTAATTTACATCTGGACTAATTACATTAAAGAATAGTTTTCTCTAGTGATCTCTTGTGGTACCCATTTTGTATAGTCAAACGACTCTACTGCATTGAGATTGGAGGGCCTGCAAGTCCGCTTCGTTATGTGGACTGTATGCAGATCATGCGAAACGCAGTTCACGTCGTTCAGTACTTTTGGGTATGATAATACATACAGGGTGTTACAAAAAGGTACGGCCAAACTTTCAGGAAAGATTCCTCACACACAAGTAAAGAAAAGATGTTATGTGGACATGTGTCCGGAAACGCTTAATTTCCATGTTAGAGATCATTTCAGTTTCGTCCACCTACGCTCAATGGAGCACGTTATCATGATTTCATACGGGATACTCTACCCGTGCTGCTAGAACATGCGCCTTTACAAGTACAACACAACATATGGTTCATGCCCGATGGAGCTCCTGCACATTTCAGTCGAAGTGGTAGTACGCTTCTCAACAACAGATTCGGTGACCGATGGATTGGTAGAGGCGGAGTAATTCCATGGCCTCCACGCTCTCCTGACCTCAACCCTCTTGACTTTCTTTTATGGGGGCATTTGAAAGCTCTTGTCTACGCAACCCCGGTACCAAATGTAGAGACTCTTCGTGTTCGTATTGCGGACGGCTGTGATACGATACGCCATTCTCCAGGGCTGCATCAGCGCATCAGGGATTCCATGCGACGGAGGATGGATGCATGTATCCTCGCTAACGGAGGACATTTTGAACATTTTCTGTAACAAAGTGTTTGAAGTCACGCTAGTAAGTTCTGTTGCTGTGTGTTTCCATTCCATGATTAATGTGATTTGAAGAGAAGTAATAAAATGAGCTCTAACATGGAAAGTAAGCGTTTTCGGACACATGTCCACATAACATATTTTCTTTCTTTGTGTGTGAGGAATGTTTCCTGAAAGTTTGGCCGTACCTTTTTGTAACACCATGTATAATTGGAATGCACCTGATGATAGACCCCGAAACGTGTCGTAGTAATTAAATAACGACAAAAACTGACTGAAGCAAGGGGCGGGATTTGCATGCGAAAATGCAGGAAACTGGCAGTGTGTAGTTATGCCCCTCCTACCATAGATCGTGACTGAGCGATGGAAATCGAACGGAAACCACCACTAGTATACATGACACTGATCAATACTTATCAAATATTCGACCTATGTGATTGACCGATTTCATATCTCTACAAAGTGTAACACTCAGGCATTTGTATGAACTGGCCGATTGTGACTGCGTTTTGTTGGTATTGTAGTCGTAGGATACCACCTTTTTTAGTTTTGTGAGATGCACAGTTTTAAATACACTGACGAAAAAAAAATCGCATCACCAGAAAATAATTAATGTAGAGCTATGAAATTTCGGGAATACCTTTGTCTTGGTAACATATTTAAGTTATTAACATTGCAAGATCGTGGGTTAGTGTACATGTGAGTCAAGCTATTGCAAATGTGAAATGGTGGTACATTAATAACCTGTGTAACCCGCCTGAATGTTGAATGCAAGCAGAATATGTGCATGCATTGTGTTGCATAAGTGACGGATGTCGGTTTGTGGGATGGAGTTCCATGCCTGTTGCACTTGGTCGGTCAATACAGGGACGGTTAATGTTGTTTGTGGATGACATTGGAGTGTCGTCCAATGATGTCCCAGATTTGGTGATCGAGCAGGCCGAGGTAACATGTCGACGCCCTGTACATCATGTCAGGTTACAACAGCGGTATGTGAGCTTTATCGTGTTGGAAAGCATCCCCTGGATTACTGTCCATGAATGGCAGCACAACAGATCGAATCACCACATTGACGGAAAAATTTGTAGTCAAGTTGCGTGGGATAACCGCGACAGTGCTCCTGCTGCCTTATGAACTCGCACCACAAACAGTAATTCCAGGTGTAGGTCCAGCGTGTCTAGCACACAGATAGGTTGGTTGCTTGCGCTCGTCTGGCCTCCTAACCAATACACGGAAATCAGTGGCACCCAGGCAGAACCAGATTTCATCAGAAAACGCAAACAGACCTCCACCCTGCTCTTCAATGAATTCTCGTTTGACACTACTAGTCACAGATGGCCGTGGTTTGGGATCAGTGGAATTGACGCAATAGGGCCTCTGACTCTGAGCTGTGCTTAAAGTAACCGATTTTTAACAGTTCGTTGTGTCACTGTGTGCTAACTGCTGCTCAAATGGCTGCTGTGGATGCAATACGATGCACCAGAGCCATACGCGGAACACAATGACTCTCCTATTGGCAGTGCCACCTGGCCGTCTGGAGCCTGGTCTCCTTGCAACCATACACTCTCGTGACCACCGCTGCCAGCAATCGTACGCGGTGACTACATTCCAGCCAAGTTTTTCTGTAGTATCGTAGAATAAACATCCAGCTTCTCGTAGCCCGATTACATGACCTCACTGAAGTTCAAGTGTGTGTGAAATCTTATGGGACTTAACTGCGAAGGTCATCAGTCCCTAAGCTTACACACTGCTTAACCTAAATTATTCTAAGGACAAACACACACACCCATGCCAGAGGGAGGACTCGAACCTCCGCTGGGACCAGCCGCACAGTCCATGACTGCAGCGCCTGAGACCGCTCGGCTAATCCCGCGCGGCATCTCACTCAAACTCAGTGAGATGTTGACAATGGTGTCTTCCATGTTTTAAAGGCTTTGTTGACTAACATCAACACGCCATGTCCAATCTTAAAGGTAACTAACGCTTACGACGGTTAAAGCGTGTATTAAAAGCAAATTCGGTTTTCATGCTCATATTAGTGCTACTAGAGCTACTCTTATGCGACTGACGCGAAATCTTACTAGACATCATATTTCGGATGTAGAAACATGCCTACCAACTTCCATTTATGTCGTAAAGCTCCTTCTTGATGCTGCGAATTTTTTCCCTCAGTATATTTTAGCATTTAAAGCAAGTTAACATTTTTACACCACTTCGAAATTTCATCACGATGTTTTTTCCAACTTTTATCAGAGATTACTGTTAATATTATCTGCAATGTCGTTAATATACAACATGAACAGTAAAGGTCCCAACATGCATCCCAGAGACACTCGAAGTTACTTCTACATCTGCCAGTTGTGACGGGTTCCTTATTTAGAGGAGTATTTTTTTCAAATTTTACGTTTATTGAAACTCAGATAGCCTATGTCAGTTCGCTGCATTAATCAGTGCTACAGAATAAGTCGGGAGTGAGCAGGAAGCCGGTTCCCACACAGGAAGAGACAGCAGCCACACCATGTGGCACGATACGATATTGCAGTGCCTGTGTTATTCCGAATTATGATGCAAAGTTCCTCCATTTCTACGCCCTTCATCTCCTTTCCCAAGGTGGCTTCCGACGACTCCTCCTCCCAAATGATGCCCTCTCTCCCTCCATTAATCCCTCCTATCAACTCTGATCCCCACCTCCCATTCCTTCCTCTGTCCTCTCCCCGGGCTCTCTCTTTGCCCCCTTCCATCCGGTTTTTCCTGTGTCTACCCTCTCTCTGCCTCCCTTCTCTCCCTCGAGTCCTATTTGCTCTCCCCTCCACTGACTTGCCCACTCCTTCTTGCGTCCTCCCAGCCCCCCTTTTCTATGTCACCTCCCTCCATTGGCTTCCCCTTTTTTCTTTTCCTCTCCTCCCTCCATTTTCCCCCTCATATGACATAGGTCTGGGTCCTTCCCCCCCCCCCCCCCCCGGTCTGCCACCATGTCGCCTCTACGGTGCCGTTTTCCGTGAGTGTTCAGTATTGCAAACAGCCACCATACTGTATCTAGTTGTGTTTTTTATGTTGTGCAAACAGAAACCAGACTGTCGCCGTGTTTTTTTAATTGTGCCTGTCTGTTTAATGTGTATCTTCATCCGCATCGTCACTGCAGTGTTTGTGTTACCTCTATCTTATACATCCGCGGTCAGGCTGCCTGCTGAGCCCACTCTCAATCAGTTGGCATCGGCCTCGACTCCACTCGACAACGCCATGGACGTTTCGCCTGTCTCACCTACATTACTGCCGGAGGCAGTAGCAACAGATGATGATCGTTAACAGACGAAAGCCGTCCGTTCCGACCCCATGGTTGTTGATCATGGAGCCGTCTGGACACATGTCGGACGACAGCCGCCCTCCACCTGACACGGAACAGCATGTTACCAAGCAATGGTGGCAGAGGGAATGGAAGATACAACTTTGTACCCCTTCTGACCACTGCCTCCATCGGATGTGTGCACAGGATAACGACCCTCCTACTAATGATGCGCTGTTCTCTGACGTACTGCCACCTGGCGACGACGTCTTTCCTCACCTCTGTCTCCATCCAGCATCAACCTACCGACACCGAACTTCCCGCCTGCGTCTAATACGGTTGCTTCCCTTTCTCTGTCTGACGCTTCCTGTGGGTACATCTCTGATAGTGTTCCACTGAACCAGTCAGGTGAGACGTCTCCAGTGCAGCCGATGTCGTTGCTGAGGATGGACGTTCTGGAGGGCTATAGAGTGATGAACTCCCCTTGGTGGGGTCGGATCCTTCCTCACGACAGTGATGTGCCCTCCCAGAGGGCCTAACTGGGAGCTCCCTGTGCTTCCCACATCTTTGGTTCGTCCGTCCTCTTGGCGATGGACATTTCGCCCCCTATGGGCTTCGTTGTGGATGGAAATTTGTCAGGACTTTGTATCATCTCTGGTGAAGATCCCAAACAGTTTCCTCGATGGTATCCTGTTTCCCATCCACAAGTCTTGGGGTACCTCATGGATATGAGATTACCGCCCCTTGATGTTGCTCAACAGCGACACAAAGATCTTTATCCAGCTGTCCACTGCATGGATTAAATGGGCGGCCTGGTGCGTTGTTTCCCCTGATCAATACTCTTTGGGAAGCGCCAATTACATTTGCACTGTCCTCAGTCGCTATCGGGACATAACTGCTCTTCCTGACGCTCGTCATATGTCAGGACTTCTGGCAGCTCAGTCAGGTGTTCAAGTGGTGAGTCACGACTACCTGAAAGGGGTGCTCCGCAATATGGGCTACCCTGATATTACCATAGACATCGTAATGCTTCTCCTTCATAGAGCTACATCCCGTGCACAATGAGCATCTTGCTCTCCGCATCTTGATTTGCTATACAGTGTGTCAAGACTGCCCGCTCTCTTCACTGTTGTATGCTTTCGCTATGGAACCATCATTCTGCGGCATCGGTTAACGCAGTGGCACCATTGTGCTGTGTGCCTTATCACCCTATTACTGCAGGCCCTTGCATCATACACACTCTCTGAGCACCTATCCAGTTTTTGGACGCCTTTCTTTTATTTCCGCCAATTTATCTTCGAACTGAGCCACCTCCATTCTACGATACTGACAACGCACTTGATACCCATGATGGTGGTCTTGTAGCTTTCTTCAGCAGCACAGATCACCAAATGTGGTTGAGGGGAAGCATCACCAAGTCGACTGGCGTGCCATTTGGCGATCGGTGTGTGTTCATGATCTTGACACTGATGTCCAGTCTGTATGATGCCTTACTGTCAATGGGAAGCGAGCACACCAGTCACGCCTTCATGAGATTCAGGTCTTGGACATCATGTTGTGTGTCGCCTGTGATGTTTTGGACACAGACGAGCATCGCCTAGTGTGCAGTTCTTGGTGCAACAGATGCTGACCCTAATTACCCGTACGACTCCTCATCAGATACCTACTCAACTACTCCTCTTTCTGGTCACAGGATACTTCCCGCAAGCGAGGATGAACTGTGTGAAGTGGATTTGTTGACACGCATTTCACTAATTGTTTGCTGATGGCAAGAAAAATATCTTTGATTTTTGACACTTCCTTAATGAACACCTTAAGTGGAATGACCACATAAAACAGTTAGTGGGGAAAGTAGACACAAGACTCAGATTCATTGGAAGAATCTTAAGGAAATGTAACTCATCCATGAAGGAAGTGGCTTATAAGGTGTTTCTTCACCTGTTTCTTGAGTATTGTTCATCTATCTGCGATCCCCATCAGGTAAGACTGATAGAGGAGATAGAGAAGATCCAACAAGGAGCAGTGCATTTCGGTACGGGATCGTTTAGCTGGCGAGAGAACGTTACGGAGATGCTAAATAAACTCCAGTGCCAGGCGTTACAAGAGAGACATTGTACATCACGGAGAGATTTACTACTGAAATTTCGGGACAGTACTTTTCAGGAGGAGTCAGACAACATATTACTTCCCACCCCATGCATCTGACATATTGACTGCAAGGAGAAAATTCGAGAAATTGGAGCCGATACAGAGGCTTACCGACAATCATTCTTCCCACACACTATTCGCGAGTGGAACAGGGTTGGAGGTATCAGATAGTGGTACCAAAAGTATCCTCCATCACATTCCATTAGGTGGCTTGCAGAGTTGATGTACATGTAGATTAAGCAGTTGTCTGCAATCTCAAAGACTGACAACTTTCTCCAATTTCCTCTGTACTGTCTTTCTTAACCCTTCACAGAATTGGGGTGTTCCTGCAATGAGGAGTTCAGCTACGCCTTTCCGCTCTTAGAACCGGTTATTCTCTGTTCAGCAGAATGTTCTTCTCCACAAAACTATGCAAAAGTGGTCTCATCAAATCTGGCAATTCCCACTCCCTACTCCTCACAACGCTGTTTTCTAGCATTTGCGGTGGCATTAATAATAATTAAAAACAGGAAATAAATAAATCATTTCTTGGTTCCTTGGCAGAGGGAATGGGACATGGTGGCCAGGCCTCAATTTGTGACCCCTGCCAACTTTCCCTCACTCCTCGCTTTGCACGCCAGGACGGTAAGATTCCTTTAAAAAATGGTTACATAAACACTGGCGATAAGAGGGATTTCCGGATTCGAGTCCCGGTCCAGCACAAATTTCATTGTCATCATCCATTCTACAGCTGATTGTTGTCGATATTTGCAGTTGCGAATGTATTTTAATGTATATGGCGCGATGGTAATTGACGAAATGGGAGAAGGAAACTCGAGCCTTGAAAGCAGATATTACCTAACAGTGAAGATGTAGGGAAACCAACAGCATTCTGGCACAAAGCTCCGATTTTATTTAATTAAATATTAGTGATTAAAGTCCTCTTTAGATGTAACTGGTATCAGGAGGAGTGCTACCACGCTGTCAGAACTTACCAAATTTGTGACAGGAATAATTTCACAATACTAAGTTAATATTTTACAGTATTTGCAAATAAACACACCTTGATGGCATCCAGGGACTTACTTCATATAAACCACCTACCTGCACCAGTAATTAGAATCAGTAGATACATTTTGAATGTTCTGGTGCACTAAGGCAATTTTAAAATAAATTCTGCTGCGTTTAATTAGTAAAACAACTGATTTAAAAAATTAATTAATTAAACAAATCTTATAACATTAATTAAACACCTTCTTTTTACAATAATACAACTAAATGCAATAAACAACTGAGTTCTTACTTTATTTATTGAATTTACAACACGATTTGTAGCACAATAACTAGAATTAGTTAGAAAGTAAGTTCTTCTTAAAAATTTAGAATGTGAACATTAATAATAATTAAAATGTATTAGATAACAAGTACATTATTTAAAAAAATCACATGTTGAAGATAACTAATTAATTAAAATAAGTTAGTTAACTAAGTACATTATTTTAAAAAAGCATGTTGTGAACGTAAGTAAATTAATTAAAATGTATTAGTGAACAAAGTACATTATTTTAAAGAATCAAATTGAGAAGGTAAGTAAATAAATAAAAATATAATATTTAACAAAAGTAATTAATTAAAATGTACTATTTAACAAAAAGTACATTGTTTTAAAAAATTTCACATTGTAAACTCTGTATCATGAAATTCAGTATTTTTCTATTTTTAAGTTTATTCATCCCTTTATATTTCAACTTCACTTGTCCTTTTTTAATTATTTCAAAATCATAACCATCAATTAATTTAGAAAATGTAATGGTAAAATGACTTTAAAATCGTTATTGAGTTCTAGACATAGTTGTTCTCCATATCTAGTATTTAAATAATCACAGTTTGTAATATATAATAAAACATTTATCTCTAGCTCATTTACTATTTTAATTTCGTTTGAAATACTAATATTGTTGAGGTTCTTGATTAAAGTAGTTTCCATTTATATAGAAAAACTTTTTATTAGTTTCACAAAAATAAATTTTTAGTTTCTATTCAACATATTTAAAAAAATGGTTATTTTGAACTTATAGCTAAGGATTAATTGAAAATTACTCGTTTTTAATTTAATAAAAGTTATTTCTTATAAATGGAAACCTAAACGAAATGCATAATAAACTAAAAGTAGCTTATGTACTAATTGAGTTATGTGAAGATTATATTGATTGTCCTATTGGTTCAAGTAATGAAAATAATAATCAATTTGTTAAAACAAATTGAAATTATAGTTTTCATGAAGAATGTATTGATAAATGGTTAAAAGAAAAAATGTCTACTTTGTAGAACTATTATTAAAAATAAAGCAACAGAAAAAATGGAAATAATTGATATTTATGCTATATTTGATGCTCAAGATAAAGCAGCTATCTTGGATCTATTGATGGTTGAAGTTGTTTAATAACGTTTTCAGTTTTTTTATAAATTATAAAAGTTACAAAAATTATAATAATTTACCTTTTCATAAACCTAATAAATTTTTTATATATAAATGGAGCAAGTTCAACAAGAATCTTCAGTCAAATCAGAATATTGTAAATATTGTAATACAGAGAAATCAATTGATAATTTTACTTTACAAAAATATACAAAAGATGGTTATCGAACAATATGTAGGCAATGGATAAATAAATATCAAATAAAAAATTACAATAAAAATCGACATCCTTGTGTATGTGGAAAGAGTGTTGATAAATTATTATTTTAAGGAACATTTACGACGAAATCCAAATGAAGAACATTCAAAAAGCTTATTAACAATGAATAATAAAGAAAAATCTACATTTACAATGAATAATGATGATTTTGTAACTGAAGTAACATCTACATCTACAAAAAATGCAAAAATTGTCAAGAAATTAAAGGTTTAAATTGTTTTTACATAAATCCTGGACAAAAAGATAAAATTAATAATGAATGTGAGACATTAACTTTAGAATATATTAGAAAAAAAGCTTTCACTTTATGATTAATTATTTATTAAATAATAATCCTAAATGATTAGTTCAATAAATAATTAAAACTAGTTGAATGTTAAACTAAAATAGTAAACTAATTGATTGTTAAACTAAATAGTAAACTAATTAATTGGTAAACTAAATAGTAAACTAATTCTTTTAAAAAGCTAATTGTTTAAGAGCTAATTGATTGTTAAACTAAATAACAAACTAATTCTTTTATAATCCTAATTGTTTAAAAACTAATTGTTTGGTAAACTAAATAAGAAACAAATTCTCTTTTTATTAACAATCTATTGAATAGTAATCTTTATCCATTTGTTAAATAATTATCTATTTGTTAAAAATTTTTTTAAGAAGCTAATGAATTTTGCAAGTCTTTGTGAATTTTGTAGAATAAATAATTTACGAGGAAATTTAAATTTACATAAAGCCGATTTAATTAGATTTATTATTATAAATAGTTTAATTATTGCTAGTAATTATAAACATGAGGTAAGTGAAAATTACAAAGACTGAAAAAAAATTATACACTTGAAGTAGGTGAAATCATACAAATATTGTTAAAAATTAAACACGTGAAGTAAGTGAAAAATCATAAAAATATTGTTACAAATTATATAACTGAAGTAAGTAAAAATTATACAAATATTGTTAAAATTTATATCCCTGATGTAAGTGAAAAACATACAAATATTGTCAAAAATTATATGCCTAAGTCTGCTTCAGCTGTCACTGAAGTAAGTTATAATGTTTGGAGAAAATTATCATATTATAAATTTATGACATTATTCTAACTAAAGAAGATAAACCATTAAACAAGTATTTCCATTTTCTACAAATATATGTATAAAACTTAATTTAATAGATAAAAAAAAATTAAAGATTGCTCAGGTAAAAAAACATTTGAAAACAGATAATCTATAAATTTTGAATATAGTATAGATATACTTGATCCTAATCATTTCTTAACTGCAGTGAAAACCAAAGTTTTAAAATTCTTAATTTATATTGTGAATATAAATTACAAACAAATGAAATAAATGAAAAACACTCATGAAACTATACTATTTTCACAGAAAAAGATTGTAGTAAAAAATTTAAACAAGGTAGATGAGATATTTTAGAAAAAATATCTAATTTTCAAGCACAAGGCTCAGGACGAACATTAAATAGAATTATTGGTTAGCAACCAGCAATTAATAAATACATTCCACTAAAAGGCATATACATTGCTTATCAACTACAACAACTTTCTGTTGCAAGTCTTTGTGAATTTTGT
Organism: Schistocerca piceifrons; assembly: GCF_021461385.2. Classification (NCBI taxonomy): domain Eukaryota; kingdom Metazoa; phylum Arthropoda; class Insecta; order Orthoptera; family Acrididae; genus Schistocerca; species Schistocerca piceifrons. The sequence continues at coordinate 597,967,180 of NC_060149.1, read as the reverse complement.
AGAATAAATAATGTACAAGGATATTTAAATTTACGTAAAGCTGATTTAATTAGATTTATTATTCGATATAGTTAAATTATTGCTATAAATTATAGATGTGAAGTAAGTCAAAATTACGAATATTGTTAAAAATTATACTCTTGAAGTAAATGAAAATCATACATATATTGAAAAATTATACACCTAAAGTATGTGAAAATCATACAAATATTGTTAAAAATTACATACTCATAAGTGAAAATTTTCACCAATTTATACCAATTTTGTAGGAATTTATAATTGATTTACATAAAATAATAAAAAACAATGTAAAAATAATGACGAAAAACGTTTCTTATGGTGTAACCATTACATAAGGATACTGAAAGAATAACAAACTATAAAAATTTTGATTTTGTAAAAAACTAAAAAATATGGAATGTCCTGTATTACTTGACCATATTACAAAAATAGAAAATATAATTAATGTTTCTATTTATGCTTATTCATTTGTTGATGATGAAAATATCTAGTGTATCCATTAAAAATTACAAATTTTACAAAAGAATAACATGTATAACTACTTCAATTCAAGAAACACAATAATTCACACTATTCTTACATAAAAAATTTATCAAGACTTTAATCAAGTCAAATAACCAAGCATACTGAAATAAAATTTATTTGTGATTTATGTTTACTACATTACAATAGTAAAGAAAAATTAGATGACCATACACCTAACCAATATAAGTTGTAATTCCAAATAAATGACTATGACTGTTTTTTATTCTGTTATTGAAGAAATGAAGCCACTTACATTTGAAGAAAGCAAAATTTATAATAAATCTAAATTTTGCACATTGTTTAAATAACACTTTACAAAAGTAATGATAACGATCATAATCATGATCATCTAACTGGAAAATATATTGCTGCATCATGCAACGATTGTAGTTCAAAACAACAACAATGTGATTTTGTACCTATTTATTTACATAATTTAACTGGTTATGTTTCTTATTTTTTTGTAAAAGAACTTGGTTATGATAATAATGAAATAGAATTAATACCAAACAATGAAAACCAATACATTAGTTTTGGTAAACATACAAAAAATTTAAAAATGAGATTCGTTGATACATTTAAATTTATGGCTTCTGTACTTTTTAATCTTTCAACAAATTTGAAGAAAAAAATATGAAAAAGAATTTTTTCTCCAGAGTTATTTAATTTAGTAATTATAAAAGGTGTTTATCCATATGATTATATGAATTCTCGGAAAAAAGTTAAAAACACAGTAACAACAAAAGAGAAGTTTACAATAAAATAAATGCAAACAGTTTTGGGGATGAATTGAATATAAAATATCTTGGCGAATATAATGACTTGAATCTTAAAACCGATGTATTATTCAAAATATTGTTATTCAAAATTTTAGAAAAACATGTATATAAACGTATAATCTAGATCAGTATCAATAAAAGGTGATCTTTCTTTTTATATTTCTCATATACTGTTCTTGATTGCTTTTTCCAAAGCTTAAATTCTTCTTTTAGTTCTCCATATTTCTTTCAATTTTGTTTAGCTCCTTTAACAACCTTTTTGTCATACTTTGGAACCATTTATTAAAGAAGAAAAAACATTAATTATGTTTATGTTTTTGTTAAATGTTAAATCTTTAATGTTTATGTTTATATTTATATTAATGCTTATGTTTATTTTTGTGTTTATATTTATGTTTATATTTATATTTATATTAATAATTATGTTTATGAATGGGTTTATATTTGTGTTTATGTTTGTGTTTATGTTTGTTTAAGTTTATGTGTAATGTTTAATGTCTTTGTTTAATGTTTATGTTGTTAAGAAATGTTGTATTTTATTTCTGAACTTCCTTCATTTGGTTTTCTATTTATATCTATTGTTAAAAACCAAAATTCATCATTCCAACATATACTACACATTTTTCAAAAGTACCAAACTTAAAATCTCCACCAATAAACTCATGGTAAATATGATTTAAATTTGTATCGTCTTGTATAAAAATATTTAAAAAATTTAAACTGTTGCTAACCAAGTATTTTTGTATTTTTGAACAGGACTGAGCTAAGTAAAAGCAATCTATCCCTTTGTGCCTACCTCTAGTAAAATATTCTCTTACAGTATCTTGATTTTCCAATATAAAGTATTCAAATACAACAACTGAATTATCTTCATATTCATCTAATGGAATAATTTCTTCATTATTTTAAATACAACTGACAAGTTTTTCAATTATTTCATCTTAAATTTTTTTACATAGTTTTATAAATTCTTGATGTTTTGGTTGTTCTAAACTTTTTAAAGAAACAATATAAGTATTTCATTTTATTCCAATTTAACCATCCTGTAGCTAAAATATAATTATCAATCATTAATGTTGTTTTTCTACAACAACTTGGTCCAATTACTGCACACGTTATTGAATTTGGTAAAACTTTACCATTTTTTTTAACTTATTTTCTGGAATTCTTAGTTTTCATTCCGAATCTGTTTCAATAATTGAATATAATTTTTTCATTTATTGACAATTTTTTCATTTATTAATCAGTTTTTTATTTATTAATTTTTTGAATTATTAATAATTTTTCATTTATTAATAATTTTTTCATTCGTAAATAAGCGGATTATTTCAAGTGAGTGATAAATCAAGTTCGATTAACTGTTCCAATACCTTATAATTATAATAATGTTTCATTAGTTGGTTTTTATTCAATTTTTTTAACAGCAAATTTAATACAAAAAATAATAAACTTTTTTGTTATGGAGAAGCAATAGACATTCTGTAGGTCAATATAGTTTTAAGAATTTAAACAATTTATACAATTGAGAAAAATCAAATTATACAATAAAGCATATGAAATTTTAAGCAAAATTGTTATTGAAAGTGATGTAAAATTTAATATGGATATGAAAGATTGTATTGGTAGTTTACTTGGTTATAATAATCGTATTGTTCAAGCTAATGAAAAAACTGTTGCCAAAAGTGTTCCTAATATAATTCCTTTTGAATTAATCAATTTAAATTTTAATTTTGCTGATGGAATGTATATAAAACATAATAATCACTTTCATAAACAACCTAATATTATTGTTTCATTGAAACATAATGCAGAGTTTGGCAGACCAATAATTTATAAGCTAAATTATCCCATAAATATTCATATTTTTAATACAATTCAAGATTTAGAAGTTACTTTAGCTGATGAAAATCATAATTTAATTGACTTTAATGGTGCTAATATAACAACTATTTAATAAATATAATATCTAATTTTTTCCTTAGTAAATAATGAATAGAAAAGTTATAAGTTTTATACATTTCCTGCAAATGAAAAAACTAAAAATAATTTAAATGTTCCTAACAGAGATACAGAAATTGAAATAAATATTGTTGATGATTGGCTGCATCCAAAACATGCACAAAATATAAATGAATTTTAGTATTATTGGAAATGATGGGTTGGATTATCCAATTCGTGATGAAAAATCAAACAAAAAATTAATTGATAGTTATGTAACTAAATTGTTTGACCTTATAACAATAAAAAAGGATCTAATATGTTATCTACAATCGAAGATCCTTTTATTTAATCAAAAGTTTTACTACATCTGTTACTGACAAAATAAGTTTGGAAGGACATATTAGTAAAAGAAATGAAGTACTTTTTTCATTATCAATGCTTGAAGGTTTTTTTAAAGGTTTGAAATAAATTATGTTTGAAGGAATCTTAACTGTAATGTTTACAAGTATTTCAAGTTCAGGAGATGCAATTTTACATTGGTATGATAAAACTGATGCTGGTGTTGAAATAAAAAAAATAATTATAGTATCTATGGAAATTTGAGTACCTGGTGATAAATATGAATCAAATTATGAACTTGAACAATGTGAAAATATTTTAAAAATTCTAAAATTCCTATTTCTTTTTATGAACTTCAAACAGAAGAAGTTACTGGATTATCTGGCAAAAACTATTTTGAACTAGATATAACAAATTATTGTAACTCTATAGAATTTGATATGCCATATTTTGTTTATGTTGTATTTCAGACAAACCTAAAATAATCAACTTGTTGTTTCATCATTATTTGATCATGTTAAACTACAGAATGTATATTTAAAAATTGAAAAAATGAAGTTTTTGCTCAAGAAATGTGACACAGTTATCCACCAAATAATTTTGTAACAGGATATGATGCATTTCTTGATGTTAAAAGCATTACCTACCTGAAATTAGATATTGATATTAATTCGTTTAGTTTTATAACTAATTATGCAATTTATGTAATTAATATGACTTGTAGAAATAATGTTATAACTACAAAAATACAAATATGAAACTTTGTGCCACTTTTAATGATAAAATTCCAAATGATACACTAGCTTATATAATTATGTATGGGAAAAAGAATCTTACTTATTAATGCACAACATAGATTACTTACAGAAAAATTTTAATTATTGATATTTGCTTCTTTATCAATGAATGAAAAAACATCATGCTTATATACATTTCTGTAACATATTAAGAAAGATAGAGAAAATAAAAACTAAAAATGTTAATTATTATTTACTTTTGATAAATAATACATTTTAATTAATTTACTTACATTCACAATGTGATTTTTAAAAAAATAGTGTACTTTGTTAACTCATACATTTTAATTAATTTACTTACAGTCACAATATTTTTTTAAATAATGTACTTTGTTAACTAACACATTTTAAATAATTTACTATTTTCACAATGTGTTTTTTTTTAAATGTAATTTGTTCATTAATATATTTTAATTATTTAGTTACATTCACGGTGTAAATTTTTAAAAATAAGTTAAATTTTTTAACGAATTCATGTTATTGTGCTACAAATCATGTTGTAAATTAATTAAATAAAGTTAGAAGTCATTTGCTTATTGTATTTAGTTGTATTATTGAAAAAAATAGGTATTTAGTTAAAGTTATATAATCGGTTTAATTAACTAAATGTACTCAATTTTTAAAAATCAATTGTTTTACTTATAACATAGAGAATTTATTTTAAAATTGCGTTAGTGCGCCAGTACATACAAAATGCATCTACTAGAATCACAGGTCGCCTGCTTGTATCTTCTGAAAGATCGAATGCGCTATCAGATCTGCATTTGAGGACATCATCTACGAGAGTTCCATAGAGCACATGGAGGAGGAAATCATACTCACCGATCCACTAAATAAATTCAGGAAAGGATCAACTTAACTTGCACAGCCTTTGGTGGGAAGGCATGACACGTACATCATGTACAGTGAGGTGACAAAAGACATCAGACAGCGATATGCACATATACAGATGGCGTTAGTAAAGCATACACAAGGTATGACAGGCCAGTTCATTGTAGGAGCCATCATTTGTACTCAGGTGAGTCATGTGAAAAGATTTCCGTCGTGACTGTGGTTGCACAATGGGAAATAAGAGACATGAAACGTGAAATGGTACTTGGAGCTAGATGCATACGGCATACCATTTAGGAAACCGTTAGGAATTCGATACACCGAAATCCACAGTGTCAAGGGTCTGCTGAGAATACTAAAGTTGAAGCATTATCTCTAACCACGGACAATGCAGTGGCCGACGGCATTCACTTAACGACCGAGAGCAGCAGCATTTGCCTAGAGTTGTCAGTGCTAACAGACAAGCAACACTGCTTGAAATAACCGCAGAAATCTATGTGGGATGAACGAGGAATGTATCCGTTATGGCAGTGCAGTGACGCGAGTGCCTTTCCTAGCAGCACGACATGTCCTGCAGAGCCACTCCTAGGCTCAAGACCATATCGGTTGGACCCTAGACGACTGGAAAACTATGGACAGCTTAGATGAGTCCCAATTTCAGTTGGTAAGAGCTGATGGAAGGGTTCGAATGTGGTGGAGACCACACAAAGCGATGGAACCAAGTTGTCAACAAGGCGCTGTGCAAGCTAGTGGTGGCAGTATAATAGTGTGGGCTGTATGTACATGGAATGGACTGGGTCCTCTGGTTACTTTCGGCTACTTGGAGACTATTTGCAGCTATTCATGGGCTTCATGTTCCCAAACAGCGATGCAGTTTTTATGGATGACACTGCGCCATGTCAGAAGGCTGCAATTATTCGCTGTTGATTTGAAGAACATTCTTGACGATTCAGACGAATGATTTAGCGACCCAGATCGCCCAACATGAATCCCATCGAACATTTATGGGACCTAATCGTGAGGTAAATTTCGTGCACAAAGTTCTGCACCAGGAATTATGGACGGCTGTAGAGGCAGTGTCACTAAATGTTTCTGCTGTGTACTTCCAACGATTTATGGAGTTCATGCCACGTCGGTTTACTGCACTACACCAGGTAAAAGGAGGTCTGACGCCATATCTGGAGATGTCCCATGACTTTTGACATCTCAGTGTATACTATTTTCCACGGAATCGTTGCTGAACTGAGAAACTTTTGTGTTGGTTGAAATACACGAACGGGGTTTGTATATGACACCTCTATCTTGGGGATAGCCCTGTATTAGAAAAACTCGCTTTGTGAATAGCGGTGCACATCACCATGTGCATGGACTATTTCGTCGAAGTTAGTGTGTTGTGGAAAGAACTTGCGATTTGAAATTAAGTACATCGAAAGGAAAAGCAGTAAGTGAACTGTGGACTGTGGTAACAGAGTCGAGTTAAAATTGTGCATGTCGCAGAGGGCGAAAAGTGTGTCTCGAAAACAAATAAGTTTGTAATAGTGAAAAGTTAAGCTGCATCCGTGGATTACGAATATTTTGAGGGTGAAACGTAATGAACAATCATCAGCAAGACGTCATGAGAAAGAAGAAAGAAGACAGCTGCATCGCTCTGCACAGGGAGAGCCCGCGAGAACCAGACTGTCACTGCAGCAGAGGGACTCGTCAAGGCGCACATGCAGAGGTCTGTAGTTCGACGCCTTGGGGCGGCGTCGAAATATTCTTTAAGCAGCTACGTTGTGATAAGGGTGCCGAAACTTACATAAAGTTCACATCGGCTATAAGAGGACGTGCAGAATAAGTTAGTAATATGGAAGGGTAAGATACTTAGTAGTGGTTTTCAGTCGAGAAATCAGAATGAGTGACTTAGTAAAACATGCTGAGCTGAATATGGCCAAAGAAAATGTAAAATTTGATGAAGCACTAGTGACTTAAACTCTACCACAGAGTCGAGTGAAAATATGGAGAGTAGAATGCATGCTCTAACGGTGAATGTGTACCTCTACAGGGAGTAAAGATTGTAGGTACTGTTGGTGGAAAGAGGAAATTTGTAAAGGATAAAGTGTTACTCGAAGTGAGAATCCAGGGGCTAACATTGGGGGTTAGTGCCACTGTGCTACCAGATCTTTGTATTGCCTTAGACCATGCGACTGTTGGAGCTTTCGAAAAAGGCAGTATGACTATGATGGTAAACGGGACGAAAAGTGAGATCACGTTTGATAATTGTGTTAGTTCTGTTGAAAGGCACAGGGAGATGCTACCTGATTACAAGCCTGACTGTTTTCAATTGGAAATAGATCCCAAAGAAATTACTATGCAGGACAGAAGTAAGAAGTAAAGCAAGGTTGAAACAGAAATGGCAGATGATGATAAAAGGACTAAAGCAGGTAACATTACTGAAATGGACCAAAATAGGAAGAGAGAGCAAGAAACTTGCTGATGAAGTACAAAGCAGTGTTTTACAGCAATCCTGGATTAATGAGAGGAGAGCCTTATGAATTTAAAATTAAACCACAGCAGCCGTTCAAGCTGAGAGCTTATGGGATGCTGTTAGCAAAAATGAATTCTATAGAGAGAGATATTCAAAGAAAGTTGAGTTTGCAACTTACAGAGAGGTCGGCGAGTTAATACTGCAACCCTTTGGTGTATGTGATAAAATAGGATGGAATGGTGAGGGTGCCATTAGATTTATGGTTATTAAATAGCTGAATGGTCAGCGTGACGTACTGCCGTCCTAAGGGGCCCGAGTTAGATTCACAGCTGGGTCGGCGATTTTCTCCCCTCAGGGACTGGGTGTTGTGTTGTATTCATCATCATTTCATCCCCATCCGGCGCGCAGGCCGCCCAATGTGGCGTCGACTGTAATAAGACCTGCAACAAGGCGACCGGACCTACCCCGTAAGGGACCTCACGGCCAATGACGCCAAATGCTCATTTCCATTTTTTTACAGTTATTAAATGAATTAACTGAACCCCAGGATGACTGGCTGAAAATACTGGAGGAACGACTGTAGAAATTTGGAGGATTCAGCAAACTGTCTGGTCTTGATTTGACGGCTCACCATTGGTAGATTGAGGTGTAAGAAAAGTGCAGACAATACGACGTTTAAATGTACAGAGGCAGAAGTTCAATTCAAGGGACTGCCATTCAGACTAAATATATCTGTGGCGGCATTCTACAATTGCTGGATGCCATACTACATGAACAGCTATCGGCTAAGATCAGTGTTTATGTGGACGACATACTGAACGCTGCTAGTGATTGGCAAGAGCAAAATATGAATTTAGAAGAGAATAGGAAGTTGGCATTAGAGAAATTGGTAGACCATGGAAACTGCCGAAAGGTTAAGTATGACAAGAAAGCCATACCAAAACAATCTGTAGGGGCAGACATGGTGCTAATCAGGACTCATGAGGAATCACCGGTAACTGATGATGAGATAAAAGAATTTGATGAAATTTTTGAAGGTCCGTACGTAGTACGCAGAGTACCACATCCAAAGGGAATAGAGGTATCATATTCTGACTCACGGTCAGTAAAAGGCGTAAATAACATAGCTGATGCTAAAAAATACCTCAGCAACTATGGGCAGCTGTTTGTCTGTGACTGGCATGAATAATAGGTACTGGAAAAAAACCTGTTTTGTAAATAAAGAGAGACTGACTAAAATGGCATGTAAAACTGTATGTATGTAGTACTGTAATGAGATTTTATTGGTCAAAGGCCACTGCACACATAGTTTTTCTATAAATTTTGGCAACGTACGTGCGGTTGCATTGATGTAACGGCCGCGCTAACGATGCACCGAGAGGGGTGTGACATCTAGTGAGGCATTTAAAGAGGCACCAGCTAGATGGTTGGCCTGATACTAATGACCTCTCTTTCATGCGGCAGCTCACTGGCAAGACCGTCACGAGTAAGTGTGCCACAGTGATACATGCAGGGGTGCGTCACCAGATGCAATGTTGGTAAACATAAACTACGGATAGTCTTCACGTTAATGGGACTTAGTAAACGTATATTTTACAAATAATAATTTGTCTTATAATAGTATTTGCTCTAGTGTAAATTAGTTTAAAGGGAGAATACTATTTCATAATTAAAGGAAGAGACTCACTAAGTAATTATTTGGGATGTTGAAAAAAGATTTGTATGCCATTTCTGGCATGGAAAAATAAGAAATTACTATTATGCAGACATGAAGAAAACTGGAAAATCCTATTATTATACTGCATCTAAAATATATATTTTACTTATACCTATAATAAAATACTTAATGCCTGCTAGTATGAGAAATATGGAGCCATAATAACACAATGACTGGAGCTGGAGGTAAAACTAAAACACCAGTCAATAACGAAACAGGCGCAGTCGGATGCTGTGTAAGGATGGCAGCTCATAATGGAACACAACGTGAACACTTCACCAGGTGGAACAACTAGAGTATTGTGGTGTAAATGAGAAATAATGTCTCATAGTTGTGTGCCATAAAAGTGGCAGATGGCCAAGTGCTGCTATAAAGTAAAAGCGAATACATATCCCATGTGTAGTCTCGTTGAGCATACTGAAGTCATCAATTTTTGGGTTTATACTTATATTGTGATGAAATTTTTAAAAATTCTCCTGTAGATTTTTATTGAACAGTAACCAAATCCAGAAAATGAGATTAAAAAGATTAATTTTATGTAAATTAATGTAACGCAAAACCGTCTTACTGGTGATGACCATCAAAGAACTCTGTTTAAGGGAAGGTTTTCAAACCTTGTATTTCATGTTTGGAAACTTGTATTTAAAATATATCCTTACTTATATTACTTTGCACCAATTGTTTAACTTTTTTCCTTTTTTTTTAAAGTGGTGGGTATAGAAATTATGAGAGCATGGGAAATGAAATGAGAATATTGTGCAGATAGTAAGAAACTGAAAATCATTATGCTTCTGATACTTATTTAAAACTGTAAATTCTATTTGTTTTTGGTATGTGTCCAACGAGATCATCTAAAGAAATAGAGAAAAGTTAGTTTAGAATGGCTGTCCTTATATCTCTTATGAAACTTGAAAAGAAAAAAAATGTTAAATTTACTGTAAAGGAAAGAAGCAAAGGCCAGAACGTACAGGCTACTCCTTAAGGGCAGCAATATCATGACTTTATTACTTTCAGAATTGAAATACGGTTTCAAAAAACGCCAATTTTGAAAAGAAAACATCGAAGGGAATGTGTAAGGTGTGCCTTATTTTGAAGGGTATTTATTTTCCCAAATTCAGATGGTTCAAATGGCTCTAAGCGCTTAACATCTGAGGTCATCAGTCACCTAGACTTAGAGCTACTTAAACCTAACTAACCTAAGGACAGCACACATATCCATGCCCGAGGCAGGATTCGAACCTGCGACCGTAGCAGCAGCGCGGTTCAGCACTGAAGCGCCTAGAACCACTCGGCCACAGCGGAACGCTATTTTCTCAAATTTTACGTTTTTTGAAACTCGGCAGACAGCCAAAGTCAGTTCGCTGTGTTAAGCAGTGATGCAGAATAAGCCGGCAGTGAGTTAGTAGCCGGTTCCAATGGAAGCAAAGGTAGCGACCGGACCATATGGCACGATAGTCAGTCACGAAAGTAGAGAGGGGAACGCGAGCTTTGAGAACAAATGTTACTCAGCAGTAAAGATGTAGGGGAATTACTAGTGTTACTTCATTAAATATTAATTGTTATAGGTCTCTTTTGACATAACTCATACCAGAAGGAGCCTATGAGTCAACGGGGCTTCACTACAATAATAACGCAATGCAGTAAACCTGTAAGCTCAATAAACAAATGAATATTGTTAAGTTACAAAATATTTACGAAGAGCTACGATGTGTTACCATGTAAGCAAGTGAGCACACCAACATCGCCAGTCAGCGATAGGATGTACTCTGAGCCTGTTCATACGTGAGAGTCGGCGATAGAATGTATCCAAATAATATTCATATATAATATCTGTCTTTGCCATGTTCTTGGAACTTGTTGACCTTGTGACAGGAATCGTTTCATAATACTCAACTGCTACCATTTTATGGGGTTTACAAATAAATCCCAAGACTTATTTCGTTGAAACTAGCTACCCACACCACTGATCAGAATCACAGGTCGCCTTCTTGCATCTTCTGAAGAACTGAATGCACAACCAGAGCTGCTTTCGGGGATATCATCTACAAGAGCTTGACAAAGTACAGGTAAGAGGAAATCACTAAAGTAATCCAAGAAAGGGTCATCTTCACTAGCACAGTCTCCAGTGGGAATGCCTGACCAATATACTGCAAGCCACCTACACCACTCTCTACGCAATAGCAGTGGAACAGAGAAACTTGTGTGGAGGTTCAAATATACGAGGGGAGTCTGCACGATGACTCTCCATCTAAAGTAACTTCCTACGTTCATTCTCCCAAAAAATACTCAATCCAACCACAAATTCCACTTGATACCCCATACGATAATTCTGTTGTTAATAAACGTAATTTTCGTATTGATTCAAATGTTTTTAAGAATTCCAGGAATACTACATGTGCCTGACTGCCTTGATGCATGGATTTCAGGAGGTCATGCGAGAAAAGCGCAAGTTGTATATCACACGAGCGATGTTTTCCGAATTGATGCTGGATGGCATGGAGGAGGTCATTCTATTCGAGATAATTCATTACCTTTGAGATCAGAGTATAAGATTCTAGAACAAATGGATGCGAAGAATACTGGACAGTAGTTTTCTTGATCACTGATGATATCCTTCTTGTAGATGGTGTAACCTATACTTCCTTCCAATTACTGGCACTGTCTTTTATTGGAGGTGTCTATGTAAGATTATAGTTAACATAGGGGCTAACTCATCCACGAAGTCGTTATAGAGTCTCGTAAGTATTCCACCAGGCCCTGGAGCTTTATTTAGTTTCTGCGATTTAAGTTATTTCTTGTAACATTACGCGTATGTAGGGGAGCTAATCGGCCACCTCTAATGATACTCAAAAGAGATAAATTTGTTGTTCGGCTGAACGCTAGTGGGCCCAGGTCTCAGGGCGGGCCGCGGCAGTTCCGGCTTCCGGCTAGGTGACCGATTTGAGCGCGTCCAGGTACAAACGCTAGCAGGAAAGAGACGGATGTGGGTAAATTCCAGTACAGGGAATTTTGGCGACGAGCAGTCGCTTAGGAGGACAGACAATGCTGCAAGAAACGGCGGAATGTCAGAGAATTTTAAAGATAGCTAAGTTATAGCTCTTTGAAATTCGACAGTAACACAGAGTAAATTATTAGTGCAAATCTGAACACTTCTGCCATCTCAGATAAATGAGACGCATCCAGTGATACAACAATATTTAAGTATGTTTTGAACTACAGAAGCAAATTTTTCACAGTGCATAAAAATTTACATACTGAACCTCTGAATTGACAACTCTTAATCGCTTCATGCTATTTCAACAAGCGATATCACAGATGATAGAACTGCACGGTAGCTGTCATCCCTGAAAGCGACTCATCTGGATCTATTTTGCATTTTGCTTATGACGTCTTTTAAACTTTTGTTGTTACGCAAATGTTTATCAGAACATCGTATTCTCCACATTTACACAGCAAATGAGTACTTGCATACTAATTTAATGAATAGTTTACAATTTTGCCTGTAACTTTATTTAAATGATGATTGCAAGTGCTATTAAAAATTGTGCTAATTTAGTGGACACCACGATTGAAAAGAGAACCAAAATACGATTCTATCAGGAAGGCATAAATAACTGTTTAAACAGTATTTAAGGACAATCTGTTGTCGTTTATCGTGAGCAAACTTGTGCAAGAATGCTGGCTTATTTATTTATGAACCAAATTGATCTGGCTGTTGCCGAATATTTATGACATTTCTTTATTTAAATATTGTTTTAATATATTAGTTTAGTCTGGGAAGTGGTTAACTTGAATCAGATCATGCCTGTAGAGCTTAAGGACGATGTATTTTTGGTGGGGATGGCCTTCTCCCAATGGAAATGCAGATAGTAGCCGAACACTATGGGAGTTAAGTGGAGACTGGGATTTCTGGAGTGAAGATCTCAAGGGAGCGATTCGGGACGCTTTTATACGAGTTCTGAAAGGAGACAGACTTGCTTGTGGTAAGAAGTGGTATTCAGTTCTGGAGGTGCCGCTACCGTACTTCTGAAGGGACTTAATATTTCGAGAAGTCTGAATGTGTTCCAGAGTAGGTTTTTGTTTCCGCTTGATTTACGGATCTGAGAACAGACAGAATATGAGTTATTTTTCTTTGTATCATGTGTGTCAGTTTGTGAAACATCATGGCGAACTGTGAACTGTTTTGAGCTGGTGAAATTTCATGTATTGTGATCATGAAATGCACTTAGATTTCACAAGTCTTTGATGACTATCTAGTTTGGAGATTTTGCTACCATTCTCATAACGTTCTCAACGTAACTTTACTGAATTTAATAAGAGTATTTTTGTCTGTATTTCAACTGAATATCGTAGGAACAAATCCCGTTTATTTCAGATGTCATTCCTTGAGTAAAAATGATTAAACATAGTTCTCTGTCATCTATATCAATTACAGACGTTGGAGTAGAAACCTTGTTATTAAATTATTCATTTAATTTTTATTTTGTATTTCTGTGTATTTTATTAAATCGCAATTCTAGCCATTGCACAGATTATTAGACTGCAGGATCACAGCTGAAGGTTATTAGTTGCAGCGAATTTTCTGCGGGGCGTGAAAACAGATGTGTGTGGTTGGACCCTAAGACAACATCGAGCTATTCTATTTTAAACAGAGCTGTGCATAGCCCAAGTATCCAAAGTACAAGTAAACACGGGTAAGGACGCAACTGGTTTGCTCGTATGGACTGCTGTTTAGTAGAGCAACTATTCAGCAGTAACCATTAGGTACAGTCGCATTCTCAGCACCACTGCCGGTAATATCTGTAATTCTCATCTCCGCAATGGTGCGAGAATTAAATTGGAGCAATATCCCTGATTTTAATTGGTAAATGAACATTGGAAAACTACTTCAGCGTTTCTGCTTTTGATTTGCTATCCTAAATAATTTCAGTCACTGTCTCGTCCTAGAGTGTCTGGACACACAACCTTTGTATGTAAGCAGAATTTTTTCGGGTTTTGTAATATCCTTCGATAATATTCTTCTACGGCAATTGTTGAAGGCCTCACACACTGGCCTGTTGACAAACAAACGCATCTCATTCAGCATCTACCCATCTCTAGCACTATGTTTTATTTTACATATATTATGCAGTAATGTGTGTTACTTCAGAAGTTTCTTTACGGTGAGTATATATCGTGGTTAATCCCTCCCACCATGAATCCTTGTACTAGGAAAGTATCTATAAAGTGCATGGTGAACTATTTTTCTAAACAGGAGTCACCGTTTTTCTACGTGCGTCTGTCGAGAGTTCCTATTGAGATACGAGTTCCTATTGAGATACGACACTACTCCCTCTTTACATACACACGTCAAAAAAAGTTTTGCATCACCCCGGTCCCCAGAACTCCTGAAGACAGACGTTGACTGTGGATATTGTACCACAGACAAAGTCCCTTTCACTGTTCAGAGATGTCACTAAACCCACCCAAAGATGTAAACCACCATGCATGAGAAGCGCCTATAAGACGGAGGGGGTCCGAGAGCTGATAAGTTCCAGTCATTCCACCAGGAAGGAGGTACACGGCTCTTGTTGTCTGTAGTTCAACCATGCCTAGACGGTCATACCGTGGTTCGATCGCGTCCGCATTGTTACTTTGTGACAGTAAGGTCTCTAAATAAGGGAAGTGTCGTCTCGGATTGAACTAAAGCGATATTGTTCAGACATGGAGGAGATACAGAGAGACAGGAACTGTCGATGACATGACTCGCTCAGGCCGCCCAAGGTCTACTACTGCAGTGGATGACCGCTGCCTACGCATTATGGTTCGGAGTAACCCTGAAAGTAACGCCACCATGTTGAATAATGCTTTTCGTGCAGCCACAGGACGTTGTTTTACGACTCAAACTGTGCGCAGTAGCCGGTTGGTGTGGCCGAGCGGTTCTAGGCGCTTCAGTCTGGAAGCGCGCAACCGCTACGGTCGCAGGTTCGAATCCTGCCTCGGGCATGGATGTGTGTGATGTCCTTAGGTTTGTTAGGTTTAAGTAGTTCAAAGTTCTAGGGGACTGACGACCTCAGATGTTGTCCCATAGTGCTCAGAGCCATTTGAACCATTTTGTGCGCAGTAGGCTGCATGATGCGCAATTTCACTCCCGACATCCATGGCGAGGTCTACCTTTGCAACCACGAGACCATGCAGCGCGGTACAGATGGGCCCAACAACATGCCGAATGGACCGCTCTCTTCACCGATAAGTGTTGCATATGCCTTCAACCAGACAATCGTCGGAGACGTGTTTGGAGGCAACCCGGTCGGGCTGAACTTCTTAGATACACTGTCCAGTGAGTGCATCAAGGTGGAGGTTCCTTGCCGTTTTGGGGTGGCATTATGTGGGGCCGACGTAAGCCGCTGGTGGTCATGGAAGGCGCCGTAATGGCTGTACGATACGTGAATGCCATCCTCCGACCGATAGTACAACCATATCGGCAGCATATTGGCGAGGCATTCGTCTTTATGGACAACAGTTCGCACCCCATCGTGCACATCTTGTGAATGACTTCCTTCAGGATAACGATATTGCTCGACTTGAGTGGGCAGAATATTCTCCAGATATGAACCGTATCGAACATGTCGGGGATAGATTGAAAAGGGCTGTTTTTGGACGACATGGCCCACCAACCACTCAGAGGGATGTACGCCGAATCGCCAATGAGGAGTGGGACAATCTCTATCAACAATGCCTTGATGAACTTGTGGATAGTACGCCACGAAGAATACAGGCTCACATCAATGCAAGAGGACGTACTATTGGGTAGTAGAGGTACGGGTGTGTAGAGCAATCTGGACCACCACCACTGAAGGTCTTGCTGTATGGTGGAATAACATGGAATGTGTGGTTTTCATGAACAATAAAAAGGGCGCAAATGGTGTTTATGTTGATCTCTGTTCCAATTTTCTGTACAGGTTCCCGAACTCTCGGAACCGAGGTGATACAAAACTTTTTTTTATGTGTGTAGTTCACTGAAAATAATAATTCTACCTGTTTCAGTTACCCGTTGCGGTGTGGTAATCACTGTTGATACAGCTGTCTGAGCCGGCCGAAGTGGCCGTGCGGTTCTAGGCGCTGCAGTCTGGAACCACGAGACCGCTACGGTCGCAGGTTCGAATCCTGCTTTGGGCATGGATGTGTCTGATGTCCTTAGGTTAGTTAGGTTTAACTAGTTCTAAGTTTTAGGGGTCTAATGACCTCAGAAGTTGACTCCCATAGTGCTCAGAGCCATTTGAACCACAGCTGTCTGATGGGCAGTGATACCAGTTTGAGTGTGGATGAAGGATAAAATTGGACGTGTTTTGCATACCATGGCGCGTTTTCATGCTATCCAGTGTATACGAGTGGGTTGCTGTTGGTAACTGGAAATATTAACTTTAACATTTTTTTAAGGTCCCCAACATGTCTGTGACAGCACATCTGCACTGCTCACCGGTAAGTGCTTTTTGCTCAGCTCAATACAGTAGGCAGTTCTCGGTCATCCGTAACTGGTAGACCCTTCCTACATGTAATACGGTGGACTCATTAGGCTAACCTTCCTTGTAGCTTTGCTGTGTGAGACAACTATAACATCTGTGTAGAATTGTCCATTCTGGAATTTCACAACACACTCAAAGCAAGTGTTTATTCTGGTAAAACGTCTCGTAGACAAAACTTTCCGACAGAAGGCTATAACTCTGTCCAGCACTTAGATTTCATACCTGGGAAGTCTTCCCCTTACTTAAAACAGATCCAGGCGCAATTCTGTAATCTCTCAAAACTTAAAATTACCAGACAAGTTCTGCATCACAAAACAAACCAGACAGTACTACATCAAACTCTCTCCAGTCACTCATAGCCTTCATTGCAGCTTGAGCAAACAGTTCACAATCTATGAGTAGTTGCAGTTTACACATGGGACGGCATTCCTGCAGTCAAAAAATTAAATTTACTCTTTGTGGTATCTTATACTAGAGTTATTTAGGATATATAATCGATGTGATAAGAGACTATCAACGAAATTTAGGTGGATAACCAACTCCATGCTCTGATATAAATCGAAATTCCCAAAAATCATTAATATTTTCTCAAGATATTGCATATTTTCTGCTACACTATGGGCAGACAACATGAGCTGGCAAGCAAAGTCTGCATAGTTCGACACTATGCATACACTATGATCACACATCAAACTACGAGAATGTCAACATACTAAAATATACGGTCCAATCGCATTAATGTGACCACCACCTATACTCACGTCGACGTGCAGTTATCGATGTATGAGCTCAACAGCGAAGATTACAATTTCAGTTTGTCTTGGTTAACTCTAGTTAACCTCTGCACCTTATGCAAGGTGCAAGTGTCGCAAGATACTTTATATCAGGAAGTTTATATGGCGATCTGATGCTGGACAAGGATCGAAAAGAGTCGTTGGTGAGTGTAGAAGGAACGATATTCTGAATCTTGAACGAACATAGTAAAAAAAAATTACTACAATGATCACTGTGTCTTATTCACATCTTTACTTCTTAATTTTCCTTCTTCTTTTTCTCGACATTTACTGCTATTGTTCATCTGACTTCTGGGAATTCTACGCACAAGAGGATGCCTGCGTTAAACTACATGTACCCTGTTTCGTCCGCAGCAAAATTCCATCTGACAGGCGTTGTTTTGTCTGCAGTTGACATGATTCCAGACGACGAGGAGTACGACCACGGGCCAGTAACTTCACATGCAAAACAGGGGCTGACGTGGCCTTGTATACGGAACACAAGGAAAACATGAGCCGCGCGCATAACAGGCAAAACAACAGTGTGCGTGTTTCTAAACCGATAGTATCTACCACCAGAGAACAGCAAAACTGTTACATCGTTACTTTTTTTGTCGACGGTATATTGAAAATTTTTTTGATTGGTTACGTTATACCTCGAACGCAAAATGAAGAAACAAGAATGGTTGCCAAGTCCATTAAATTTCACAACTGTGATAAAGTGATGCTGCAAGAAAAAACCTATTGCTAATTTCCTCATCTTATTCTGGACAACCACAAATCAAATTTAATTTTCACTTGTTTTTAAATGAATGAAAAAAAATATTTTTTGTATCGGTAGTTCTCCGTTAGGTTGCGGTTCCAGTGTCATTATTACATCCTTCCCGGTAGTAGATTTCGGTTTTGGGATTCCAGAATATCCACAAATTTAATTGTAGCCTAACCGTAACTTAAATTTATTATTTACATTTAGTTACGAACTTTGTACGAATCATGAGAAGTGTTCAAGAAAAGAGCAAAGGTAGGTTTCGTGAACGAAGCACGTCAGCAGCAGAAGGTTTCTAAGTAACCTTTGAAGTTCACACAGAAGCAATAAGTCAAACAACACTTAGCATGTCAGTATGACTATTCGATTCAGGACATGGAATGAAAGAGTTTAGCGATCAACTAAAGTGCTGCGAAAGTTTGATACATCAAAAAGACAGAGCTGACTCTTCATGATGGCGATAACATAATGAAAGAAATTACCATTAGCTAGTTTCTGACTGAAATCTTCAACAAACCATCTGTCAGCGTGATCACTGGGCACGGCGCACAAGCTCGTACTGGAAAGGAAAGGGAAGGAAGTTGGCTATTTCAAAGCAACCATCTACTTCAGCATCTATACACATACTCCGCGAGGCACCAAATGATGCAAGGCGGAAGGTACCTAGTAACACTACCAGTTATTCCCTTTCCTGTTGCTTCACAATTGGTAATGACTGTATATAGGTCTCCGTATGATCCCCAATTTCTCTCATTTTATTTTCGAGGCCTTTAGGTGTAAAGTACTTTGGCGGCAGTAAGATCATTCCGCCGTCAGTCGCAAATGCCGAGTCTTTAAATTTTCTCCAGTATGCTCCACGAAAGGCACGTGCCTCCCCTCCAGGGATGCATCTGAGTCCACGAAGCATCTCCGTAATACTCGTGTGATAATCGAACCTAAGCCGTGAGGAGTGACCGCGTGGTTTGAGGCGCCATGTAACAGATTGCGCGCCCCTTCCATCGGAGGTTCGAGTCCTCCCTCGAGCATTGGTGTGTGTGTTGTCCTTACCGTAAGTCAGTATAAGTAGTGTGTAAGCCTAGGGACCGATGAACGCAGCAGTTTGGTCCCTATGAAATTCACACACATTTTTAAAAATGGAACCTACTGGTAACAAATCTAGCAGCATGCCTCTGAACCGCTTCGATGTTTTCCTTTAGTCCGATCTGGTGGGGCCCAAATACTCGAACACCACTCAAGAATGGGCTACACTAGTAGATGAGCTACATTTTCCCAGAATTCTCCCAGTAAACTGAAGTTAACCAGTCGCCTTTCCTATTACCAACTTCACGTCCTCGTTGCATTTCATGTCGCTTTGCAACGCTGCGTCTTGATATGTTATCGACATGACTGATCAAGCAACACACATCTAATACTATATCCGAACATTACAGATTGTTTTTCGTACGCATCTGCTTTAACTTACATTTTTCTACATTTAGAGCAAGCTGCCATTCATCGCACCAAATAAAAATTTTGTCTCAGTCGTCCTGTTTCTTCCTACAGGGACTCAACAACAGTTTCCCGTTGATTACAGTGTCATGAGCAAACGGTTGTAGATTGCTGCTCACCCTGCACGTCACATCCTTTATGTATGTAGAGAACAAGCTAGGACCTATAGTGCAGAACAAGATAGGACCTATGACACTTCCCTGGGACACTCCTGACGATGCCCCTGTGGCTGATGAACACTCACCGTCCAAGACAAGGTGCTGGATTCTATCATTTAAGCAGTCTTCGAGCCACTCTCATGTCTGGAAAATAATTCTGTATGCTCGAACTTCCGTTAACAGTCTGCAATGGGGCACTGCGTCAAACGCTTTCCGCTTATGTAAGAATATGGAATCTGCCTGCTGCCCTTTACCCATGGTTCGCAGGATATCATGCCCGGGAAGGACAAGCTGAGTTTTGTACGAGCAATGCATTCTTAAGTCGTGCTGATTTGTGAACGGAAGCTTTTCTGTCTCAAGGAAATTTCTTGTATTGGAATACAGAATATGCTCGGGAATTCTGCCGTAAACTGTCCCCACGTATGCCTTTAGTGATGTAGGAAAACTATGGAAACTTTAATCTGGATGGACGATCGGACATTTGAAGTGCCTGTAACGCGCCGACTGGCGGTACTCAAGATCGAACTCACAACGACAATGGATCGTACTGTATCAACGTCGCTATGCGTACTCTCCTAAGCACTTTCATTTCTTCCCCAAACTTCCTTTGTCCAGGTGAAAGTTGCTCCAAATAGTGCTTTAAGTTTTCATCCATTTTGCTATACTATAAAAAAACCAAAATACGTCAACAATTATCCTTCCAAGAAACTTAACACTCCCTACACCGCAGTTTTCCGTACATATAACAATATGTCCAACAGGTCTTATGGGTACTCCGAACACACAACAATGATCACTACCACCGAAGAATAAAATTTCAATAAAAAAAGGTACTCAAACTTTAGGCTTTACTACCCCCTCCAGCTCGGTGCTGCGCTTGTATCGACGTCTCGGCTGAAGCAAAGGTGGTCTGCAGAGTCGGCTTGGCTGTAGCGACTATATCGCTACAGCGATGCCTCGGCTAAAGCGATGTCTCGGCTAAAGAGGTGTCTCGGCTGAAGAGATGTCAGCACTGCGGCGATGGTTCAGCAGCAGCGACGACGGGATTAGGTTTCCGCTCGACTCAGCTGAATCTGGTTAGCGAACCTGTACAGAATTTAATCCGTCTCCTAGCAACGGAACCCTCCTCAAAGTAATTTTTAACAACGCAACGACGTGCGACGAACAAACTTCCGTCATCCAGCATCCTCTCGCTATGTCTTGCTATTCAGGATGGCCTCATACTAGGCACATCCTCCGCCCAGGGTCGCCACGGACTGTAACGCGCCGACTGGCGATACTCAAGATCGAACTCACAACGACAACGGATCGTACTGTACCAGCGTCGCTATGCCGCTGATGGATGGCATCCTGCCGCGCAAAATTACTTGAGCGAACCAATCTACCACTACAGCATCAATTTGGTACAGTTTTAATTTTACAGTCGATGTTATGACTGTGGATTTCTATTAGTTTTCAGAAGATTCGAGTCGTAGTGGAGAGCTTGGCAAATACTCGAAGTCTAGCTCGTACCGTAGTTGCACTCTTGAAAGACAAATTGAAGACAGATCAACCCTCGGTGCAGCAATCATAACCATTGACTTGACGGCAGACTCAAATGTCGAATAATAATAAACAGCATCTTTACTATACACAACGTCGTAATCGTACAGTGACACTATTACACCACGAATAGACACGCTAAAATATCCCAATCACACTGACAAACAATATCGAGCAGCAATTACTAGACAGACAGATTTCCATAACAACTCCCGTTATCGTACTATCGGACAAAACGAAACACCGAACCACTTTAAATACAATACATGTTAATATTATGTAAAGCAAAATGTTACCTCTAGCTTGCAATTGTTCTCACACACAGCAAAATTCTCACAACGCGGCACACTATCTCTGGAAAAGTCTCGTAATCTTTTAATTACTTAAAATATTTATATCCAATATATCGTCGTGTTACGACCAATTTACTTTAAGTTGCTTTCAACGATTTCTATAAGAATTAAGATAATTGATGCTATCATTAAATCTCTTTCTGTTTAGTCCAGCGTTGCTATGTAAATATTACGACGTAACGTACTCCACAGATTTACCAAGTTATAAGTATAATCGCTGACTTTTCCGTGATAACTTTCGACAACTTCAATTCTAATTGAAGTTACTTAGGACACTCTTTCCATGAATGAAATCGTTTTAACCGTTTAGAATATCTGCCCTCTGCATATTTAGCATGGATCAACTCAATTAAAGAACTATCGAAGCCTCGCGGGTTTAGCCGAGCGGTCTGAGGCGCTGCAGTCATGGACTGTGCGGCTGATCCCGGCGGAGGTTTGAGTCCTCCCTCGGGCATGGGTGTGTGTGTGTGTGTTTTTTTTGTCCTTAGGATAATTTAGGTTAAGTAGTGTGTAAGCTTAGGGACTCATGACCTTAGCGGTTAAGTCCCAAAAGATTTCACACACATTTGAAAATTTTTTTGAACTTTTTGATCAGGAAGAACTTACAAATACCATCGTAAAATTGTGTCATGCAAAGCGTTATTAATATCTCTGAAACTAAACTTTTGCTTTTCTCACAAAATATAGCTACACATAACAGCTACTAACTGATCACACTTAAAGGTTCCTTTTAACCCAAGAAAACTGGTATTTATTGGGTCTAGGTATCACAATAAAATTTAATTCACGTAAGTGAGCGAGTGCCAGCAAAGACTAAGACACCCCACAAAAACGGAAATTCAAAAAACAAAAATCCTATGCGCCACCGACTCTTTAACCCTAACCTTAAGTAACAATTTACCACAATTGGCTGGCTCTGACACTATGGGACTTAACTTCTAAGGTCATCAGTCCCCTAGAACTTAGAACTACTTAAACCTAACTAACCCAAGGACATCACACACATCCATGCCCAAGGCAGGATTCGAACCTGCGACCGTAACGGTCGCGCGGTTCCAGACTGTAGCACCTACAACCGCTCAGCCACTCCGGCCGGCTAACACAATTCTGGCTGGCTCTGAGCACTATGGGACTTAACATCTATGGTCATCAGTCCCCTAGAACTTAGAACTACTTAAACCTAACTAACCTAAGGACATCACACAACACCCAGCCATCACGACGCAGAGAAAATCCCTGATCCCGCCGGGAATCGAACAACACAATTCTGAGCCTCTTCAAGCGTTAGCAAAACGCTACCCTCTAAGTTACCTAAATTGAAATAGGACACTCGTCACTTTGAATAATAAAGTTTTCGTTTGGTTGCGTGTTGCTTGTAAATGGTTCCTTTTATTCTCGTCGTTTATCAACTCAACTACTGGTGCGATCTATCATATTACAGTGAAACAGTTCGAATCTATACAAGCCAATTCTAGGTCCGCTGTGTGATAGTGGTATTTAAACGACAACAATAAAATGTGTTCGAGGATTTCCCTTCTCGACACACACCAATCACTACCAAACCACTCCAACAAAGCAGCTTACAACTCAATTACCTCTGGGCGAGCCGCGACCACTAATCATACACCACGGACAGGATATCGGTTCCAACGATTCCCAAAAACTCATCAACTGCAAATCTCCTTCTCTCTAACCCGGGTCACGCTGTATCTATCACCGCAAACTACTCCTCACTACCGAACTGTCCACCGGACGACAATAAATCGATCACCCTAGCACATAAATTCGCATAAACCCGTGTCTCATCCGCGACTATTTATAAAATCACACAGAGCCTAAGCACATTCCGTAGCTCAGCTTTGGGAGGAAACTACCGTCACAGCCATGTATATGAACAGGGTCTAAAATACAAAGTATCCACGCTGATTCCGTGAACTGCACCAAAATAAGATACTGGTTCTACCAGCAAAACTTCTTTCCCTCTCTCAAACCTTAAACACCAACTGCGGTGCATCAATGCAAAACGCAATGGGTCGGTATCCTATCCGACCTAGACGTACCATACCCCGATATATCAACTTAGTCGGTAAGAGGTCTACTCGGGAACTAACTACCTTCTTACGTCATACAATAGGAACCATTTACACGAACAAACACGCAGCGCCACGCCAACTTTTGACAATTAATTAATTATTCATTGATGATGTCGGTTCCTTACGACAGCGGCCGGCTGTTGCGCGTCGATCAAAGCATCTCTGGATTCAGCGATGGTGAGTTGTTGCGTCGCTGAAGTCGCGCACGCTTACCACCTGTTTTTTTCGTCGACGCTCTCGGATCATCTATAACATGTTTTGTCACCCTTAATACATCGTACACGTATATTTATAGTAATCACCAGGTGTTATTAGCCATTTATCTGGTCGGATGCTCATCAGTTGTATAGGCGAACGTAACCCTTGCGTTTTGACACAGCACATGCCGTCCTTCCGAATGCTAGCCTAGTAACGGAGTGAGATGTAGCTGAAAGCGTGAAAAAGAACGTTGACTATACTATGGCGGGAAAAGAGATACCAATAAGCATCAAACCGCCAATGCTATTGCTGGTTACTGACAAAACCCAATGTCTATTAAAGACAGTGGTCTCACGGAAGCTAAATTTTTTGTTGACTAGGCCAAAAATAATATGAAAACATTATTGTGTTGAAATTCACAATTGACGACTCTAGCGTGAGTCGGTCATTCCTGAAAGTACACAAAGGTTTACAATTTATTTACGAGGTCTGGAGTACGTAAAAGATGAAGAGAAGCCGACAGTCGTGCTCTGGCATGACTATGTTAACATATCTGAGATTTTTATGATAAAGGTGTTCATTACATTAGCAAGGATAAATATGTAAACCAACAATAGGCTGCGTCATTTGTAAAATCGTTCGTGAGCATTAATATCAAAAGTCAACAATATGTTTATTTTCGTGTATAGACAGGTTGCAGAAATCGAAATAGTTGATACCGACCAGTAAGAGGTATGGAACTGTTTGTTACCACGCAGACGGTTTTCTCTTAACACAACTTCCGCATATGTCACTAATGGACGCATAATCATTTGTACAGTATAGTGAGTGCTGTTATTACGGTAGCTGGTTTTATGTGGAGGGAGGTTCCATACATACACTGTGTTCTGAAATGAAATGTGTGGGGAGGGAGTCCCGTCGCGTAGACCGGTCGCCTGGTGCAAGTCTTCTTGGTTGACACCACCTCAGCGTCTAGCGTGTCGATGAGGATGATATGATGTGAAGACAACACAACACCCAGTGCCCGAGCGAAGAAAATCTCCGACCCGGTCGTGAATCGAACCCAGGCTCCTCGCATGGCATTCTTCCGCACTGACCACTCAGCTATGGACGCGGACGCCATCTGATGAAAAGTGTCCGGACACTGCTATGTAATGCAGGACTGACCGCTAGATGTCACGGGAGGAGCACCAGGCAGTATAAAAAGAGGCAGGGAGTACTGTTTCATCATCCCGACACCTGCAAGAGCAGAATGCATAGAGGACCACGCGAAACTCATGCAGCTCTGCGAAACCGAGAAGTAGCACTGCTTCACGCAGAGCACTGAACAGCTGAAGCGCTGAAGATCGTCTTTTGCCACCT
Organism: Schistocerca piceifrons; assembly: GCF_021461385.2. Taxonomy (NCBI): domain Eukaryota; kingdom Metazoa; phylum Arthropoda; class Insecta; order Orthoptera; family Acrididae; genus Schistocerca; species Schistocerca piceifrons. The sequence continues at coordinate 597,941,525 of NC_060149.1, read as the reverse complement.
ACCGCTGAAGATAGAACCGGCGTTCCTACAGCGGCAGCTGGAGGAAATCGGCTTCCAGACCCTCCACGTCGGCCTGATGCCATCGCCCAGGACCCACAGGGATATGCCCTTGTTCCTAGTGGTATTGGTTGACAACCGGAAAATTTTTCAAGTTGACAACATTGCCGACTTCTCCTTAAAAGTCGAACCACTCCGTGCGAAAGGCAGGCGAGCTCAGTGCTTCAACTGCCAGCACATGGATCACGTGTCAAACTATTGCAGGATGCCTGAGCGCTGCTGCAAATCCGCGGAGGAGCACCAGTCGCGGGACTGCCCGAAGAAGAAAGAAGACCGGCCGAGGTGCTGCAACTGCAGCGGGGTCACGTCGCCTGCTATCGCAGATGTGCCGCATTCAAGCGCGGGAAGCGCGCCAGCCGCGTAAACCCGAGTCGCAACTTTGCGGACGTCGCTAAGGGGAAGCCGGCCGCCCCCTCCGAGAAGCCAGAGCCGCTCGCAGGGGAGGCCGCACCGGCACCGCAGCCGTCTCAGCTGCCTTCGCCGGCGGCGCCGCCTGCATTCGGGGAGGACGGCTTGCCGGCGCCCGCGGCTGCGAGGAGGGTTGCCGCCCGCGCAGGGCGTTCCCAGCATGCCACTCCGCTGCCGACTACGGGCAACCGCCGGGAGAAGCCAGCCTTAAAATGGATAACGACCATATTTATGGGTTAACCATTTGCACGTTCAACGCTAGGGGCCTCCACCCACAGCAGGGCGAATTTCGCCAATTCCTACGGGCCGAGGTGGTCGACATCTGCTTTGCACAGGAGACCGTCCTCAAACCCGGGGTCGACGTGCGAGCAGCAAATTTTTGCTGCTACTGAGATGACAGTGCCACCCACGGGGGCGGCACTGCCATCTACGTGAAGAACTCACTGCGCTACCACCGGGTCGAACTGCCGGCGCTCAATGTGCTGCAGGCCACAGGAAAGGTTTTGAACACCACCGCCGGAAAGATTCTTTTCGTGTCGGTGTACCGGCATCCTGGCAGACCGCTAGACGAAGCCGACTTCGAGGCCCTACTGTCACTGGAGGGGCGAGCTTTCATTGCCGGGGATTTCAATGCGAAACACACCGAATGGAACTCGCGAACTGTCGGCCGCAGCGGGCGTCGCCTCTCCCGCGCTGTTCACCGCAACGGCGCGATCGCCGTGCGGCCGTTTGACCCCACTATCTTCCCTCTACGGGGACAACTGGACGTGCTCGATATTGCTCTTCTCAAGGGCATCGGGCAATTCGCGACCGCCGAGACGCGAAATGCCCTGTCCTCCGACCACGTACCGATCATTTTTGGCCTCGACGTGGTCGGAGCTTCTCTTCCAGAGAGCCGTCCGAGCTATCGCAGACTGGACGCCGAGCGCTTTCGGACGAAAGCCTTCGAACTGCGCGAGGACGCGCCAAATCACGCAGAGGTCGGGCAGACGTCGCCCTAGCATTCTTCACCCGAAGAATACTCTGAGCAGCAGATGAAGCCACGCCGAGACATCGCCAAGGGGCACGAGACTTCTCGGGACAGCTACCGTGCCCTATTCAGGACGCGATCACCGAGTAGAACCGACTGTTTCGTGAATGGCAGCTGACTCGCGAACCAGACGCGAAGAGCCGCTTAAACCGCATGAGACGGGAAATGAAGGCAGCAGTCGACCAACACCGGAATCAGAAATGGGCAGACCTTGTGTCTACCCTCAATCCTGAAGATCGTAGTGTATGGAGGGTGGTAAAATCCTTCCTACGCCGGCGACAGCGAATACCGCTCTTACAGGTCGGGAACGACTTCGCCAGCGACCCGGACGCGAAAGGCAGAGCTCTGACTGACGCATTCGCAGCGAACTTCACACCGGTGGCCGACGTCATCGACGCGGATCACATACGGCGGGTCCACGAGCAACTACAAACCTTCCGCGCCGCAAGGGAAGAAGACGACGTTATCGAGCCGATAACGGAAAAAAGTTGCTATACAGCTTCACATGCTGAACCCAAGAAGGCTGGAGGCAGCGATGGCGTCACAAACCTCCTGCTGAAGAACCTTCCGCCGGGATTACACCGGCAACTTGACGATGTTTTCAACGAGATCCTCCTATCAGGTGTGGAAACACGCGGAGCTTGTGGCCGTTCTGAAATCCGGCAAGGACCCACGCCAGGCATTCAGCTACCGACCCATCAGCCTGCTCCCGTCCCTCTCGGACGTTTTCGAGAGGGTGTACGCGAGTAGACTGATGCGGCACGTCACCCAGGAGGACATCATCCCGGACGAGCAGTTTGGGTTTCGAGAAGAACATGCCACTTCCCACCAGCTCCTGCGGGCGGTAGAACCGGCGATGAGGGCACTGGAAACAAGGGAATACGTTGGGGCAATGTTCCTCGATGTCTCCCCAGCTTTTGACCCGGTGTGGCACGACGGTCTCGAGTTCAAACTTTTTGAACAAAGGCTACCGACGTCCCACATGACGCTGCTGCGATCGTGCCGGTCTGAAAGAATCTTCCACGTGAGGGCCGACGACGGTACGTCCACAGACCGTCAGATACGTGCAGGAGTGCCGCAGGGGTCGGTACTCTGCCCCTCGCTGTACTCCCTGTACACTGCCGACGCCCCGAAAGTGGCAGGAGTTGAACTGGCGCTGTACGCCGATGATACAGCCCTGTTCACTCGCAGCATGAATGCCCAAGTGTTGAGAAACCGCCTCCAACGCGGGTGCGACGTCTTGGGCTCATGGGCAACAAAATGACGGCTGAAATTCAACACCACGAAGAGCCAGGCAGCTGTCTTCACCCGAAGACTTCTGCCGCCAGGGCTTACGCCAGTCGAAATCCTGGGAGAAACTATCCCATGGAGTGGGACGACGAAATACTTAGGGGTCACGCTAGACCGCAGGCTCACCTGGAAGGGACAGACGATTCATCGTGGGGGTAGTGAATAAGGAAGTAAGACTTATTATAAAATTATGTGATCAAAAAGCAAGGCAGGAAAGTAAAACAAGTTATCTATGTGCTGGCTATTATGCTGGAGTATCTGTACAATCTGTTACAACAATTCTAATAGGGTAATTTCCACAGACGTGAAGCATTTTGCATCTGATAAAAAGCATCTAACATTTAAAGTTCATAAGTTTCCCTGTGGCTACTTGGATATGGGTGTAATATGAGACATTATTACTACATGCATGTGAACATGAGATTTCCACTGCAAGACAGGAACAGTCGAGAAACTCTCACAAATGGCAATGGCTCATCATGGCGAGAAAAAGCATTTCAATGGTTGCATACACAGTATCAGCATCGATAAACTAATTATGCAACAGTCCAAACAAATGAAGAAGTGGTCTCTTTTATTCTGAAAGAATGAGTATCCTGAAAGAGTCCGGTGATCTGGTACCTTTTATTTGCTGAAATGTATTTCTGACGAAGGCAGACCTACATTCATGACTATGGTTTTCGAACGACGTGAGCCCTTCTCCTCACATGGCACACGTGGCTGTCTTCCGCATTCTTGTCGCTCTTATTGTTCTCGCCTGCTGACGGTACACTGACCATCGTGTTGTGCAGTGGATGAATAGTTTACTTTTTACAATGGCAGAAGAAAAGTTAATAGAGGCTGTGAGAGAACGCAGAGAGCTTTATGATAAGTTTTGCGTTGGGGTTGAAAATAAAATATCTAGATACGTGGGTGCAACATTTTAATAATTCCTTAAACAAAGAAAATGAATGTCAGTGTTCATTACTTAGCACAAAAATACTGCCAGTTTTTGTTCATTTGCTATCGGCTGCTGTGCATTACATCCATTTGAGTAAAAAAAAAAAAATGATTCAAATGGCTCTGAGCACTATGCGACTTTAGTTCAGTCGCCTAGAACTAATTAAACCTAACTAACCTAAGGACATCACACACGTCCATGCCCGAGGCAGGATTCGAACCTGCGACCGTAGCGGTCGCTTGGTTCCAGACTGTAGTGGCTAGAACCGCACTGCCACTCCGGCCGGCTCCATTTGAGTCAATGGTATACTGTATGATTCCATGTACTTCAGGAAAACGTCTTTCTACTCATTCTAAACCAATTTTTAAAATTAGTATCACTCGTCTTAGTCGTGGTTTAGAACTTTCCACATCTCTTCCTTTCAAACGCAATACGTTTATTTGATAATTTCAGTTTTTTATTAATTAATGATTGAAGCAACACTTCATCTTCGCATTAGTGTTCGAACCTGATTCGGAACCCAAGTCTAACAATAATAACTCTTTTATTCGCGAATCATACATTGTCAGTTTGGTAAGCAGTAGGTGAGTAACCGGGATCTGGCATGTGCGCGTCACCCTAGCTTAAGAGCATACTCGTCATACGGGTTTCAGTGTACTCAGGTCCGCACGACACGTGTAGGACGGGAACGTCGCGTGGTAAAATCATGTGTCCTCACACGTGCTATACGTGTCTCAGTTTGCACTTGAACACCGTAAGACGCATCTTCCCAGTCTAGCTCGCGCTCTAATCGTGGTGACTCGACACACAGCCTCTGCTAGTACTGTGTATGTTTGAACTTGAACTCATTCATGGACTTGTACTAATCAGTGATGTGGACCTATCACTGGAAACCAAGTTAAGTAAAAAAGTTTATCAAACACTACTTGTGAATTTCATTCTTGTGGTCTCTGTCAGAGTATCCACCAACTCCTTGACATCCACCTGGGGACGATCAAACAATAATGAAAAAGATGATCCAGTACATCTAGGGGTATTTTGAAGGTTAGTAATTTGTGTCTCCGAATTATATTCCAGTTTGAAAGATCGATTAGGTACCAGTGCAGTTCTCAAACGTATTTCTAAGATCATTCAGAATGCGATACTTGATTGCTTGCTACAAATGAGATAAGAGCAGCAACTAGAAAAGCTTCCATTATCATGGCTGCTGAGGCAACGCATGTTTTGGAACACACTCAAGTAGTTCTTGTTCCACAGTACGTATTGAATGGAGATACATGTGTGCCTTTTTGGGTATTTTATATTCCCGAATATCAAACTGAAGATGTCGTATCAAAATGTACTTTAGAGTAATAGAGAATAGTCGTTCGAGGAAATGGACAAAGACTGGTAGCTTAGAGATTTGATGGTGTTGATGTCATGAATGGCAAAAAAGCAGGCGTCGAAGAAAAATCAAAGCAGTTTATAGTAATACACATTTCAGTCACTGTTACGTACATCAGCTTAATTTTATAATGAGAAATACAGCAAGCAGAACATGCAAAGTAAGAATATATTTCTCTATCATTCTGGCTATTACAACGTTCTTAAAAGATCACTGCAGTGTATGTGTCCATTTTCAAAAAGCATATGGACGTCAGCATTCCACGTCCCTTGTCTACCAGGTGGAAACTCAACTTACGGACCGCAAACAGAGCACAGGAAAATTTATAACCTTTAGAAAACGGTCTTACTGAAATTCAGCGAAAGTCAAATGTAGATCAAAGTACTGGAGAAGAAACAGTAATTTTAAAATACCTGTTAATGGTAATTTGGTTTCCGTTGGAGCTGTTTATAAGAATGTGCCTCTTCTTCAAATAATTTACAATAAATCGCAGTCTAGAGAAATTAGTGTGTTTAATGTTAATGATCATACAACAGTATTCAAAACTGCTATTTTAGAATTAATAAACTGAAAATACTGTGACAATTCTTCAAAGACAGTCATACTATAAGTTAAGGAAATGTGTGACCGTATGCGTGTTGATACATTGAAACGCCAAAGAAAATGGTATAGGCATGCTTATTCAAATACAGAGGTATATAAACAGGCAGAATATGGCACTGCGGTCAGCAACGCCCATATAAGACAATAAGTGTCTGGCGCAGTTGTTAGATCGGTTACTGCTGCTCCAATGGAAGATTATCAAGATTTAAGTGAGTTTTAACATGGTTTTATAGTCGACGCAAGAGCGAAGGGACCCAGCATGTACGAGGTAGCGATGAAGCGGGAATTTTCTCGTACGACCATTTCACGAGTGTATCGTGAATATCAGAAATCCGGTAAAACATCAAATCTCCGACATCAATGCGGCCGGAAAAAGATCCTGCAAGAACGGGACCAACGACGACTGAAAGGAATCTTTCAACGTGACAGAAGTGCGACCCTTCTGCAAATTGCTGCAGATTTCAATGCTGGGCCATCAGCAAGTGTCAGCGTGCGAACCATTCAACGAAACATCATCGATATGGGCTTTCGGAGCCGAAGGCCTACTCTTGTACCTTTGATGACTGCGTAACACAAAGCCTTACGCCTCGCCTGCGCCCGTCAATACCGACATTTGACTGTTGATGTCAGGAAACATGTTGCCTGGTCGGACGAGTCTCGTTTCAGATTGTATTGAGCGGAACGGATGGACGTGTACGGGTCTAAAGATAACCTTATGAATCCATGCACCCTGTATGTCAGCAGTGGACTGTTCAAGCTGGTGGAGGATTTTAATGGTGTGGGGCGTGTGCAGTTGAAGTGATATGGAAACCCTGCTACGCCTAGATAAGACTCTGACAGGTGACACGTAGGTAAGCATCCTGTCTGATCACCTGCATCCATTCATGTCCATTGTGCATCCGACGAACTTGGGCAATTCCAGCAGGACAATGCGGCACCCCACACGTCCAGATTTGCTACAGAGTGGCTCCAAGAACATTTTTCTGAGTTTGAACACTTCCGCTGGCCACCATACTCTCCAGACATGAGAGACATGAGCATTATTGAGGTTATCTGGGATGCCTTGCAACGTGCTGTTCAGAAGAGACCTCCACCCCGTCGCACTCTTGCGGATTTATGGACAGCGCTGAGCGCTGCCGGATTCATGGTGTCAATTCCCTCTGAATTACTTCAGACGTTAGTCGACTCCATGCCAAGTCGTGTTGCGGCACTTGTGCGTGCTCGGGGGGGGGGGGGGGGGTGCCTACACGATATTAGTGTATTAGGTAGGTGCACCAGTTTCTTGGCTCTTCAGTGTATTATGTCTAGTTATTTTTCCTGTGACATAGTAGCTGCTAAATTCTTCAACAAGAAATGCTCCGCTAACTTTAAGAATGAGCGACCTAAACATTAGATATTACTGACAACTGAACATACTACATGGTTGGCAAAGAAAAGCTTGAAACTGAGCTAAGAGTTTAGTTTAGGACTCATATGCATTAATATTGCAAATTAACGGAGCTGCTGAAATTTATCTGGGAAAAAATCTAGACGGTGTTCTTAGTGAAATTATGAAACTGATAAAAATCTTCTTGGTAGTCTCCATACCTAAATCAGAGGCAGAACGAAGTATGCTTGTAATGCCTTCAGTGGAGGAAAATTTCCTCAGATGTCATGCTGTGATCAAGAAGAAAATTATTGATTTTTTTTACGCCAGTTAAAACAAGAATGAATTTCTTTTCAAATGAATAGATGAAGTTTGATTTCTAACCATTTAGCTTAAAGCAACTAAAAAATATTTGACTTTGTTCTTTTAGGATTTTTGCAAGTTTATGAATAAATTTTCTGTTTATACGTCTTCCTTTTCTTTTACACAAATTTAAAATAAAAGCTGAAACTTCTCTGGAGCAAGACCCAAGTTAATTTTGGCTACGAGCCGCCATTGGTCTCCACACACCACGCCGCAATGACGATGCTGTATGCTGACCCGAGATGTTATTCTATGTCACCGGCCTCTTCTGACCTTGGTGGCATCTCGACGGCGCGCGAAAACTCTAGTCGTCAGAATCAACCCCACAAAAATAAAAGGTGGCGTCTCTGGCGGCGACTGCTACGAGAATGCCGTTTAGGAAGGCGGCCCCGGCGGTCACATCAGCAGTAGTCTTGTAGCGCGTGGCTGCATCAGGTGTTCTTTGGTGGCTCCCAGGAGCAGGCTGAAGACAGCCTCGAGTAGTCTCCAGTCGGAGCGGCGGTTCTAGGAGCGACCCACTGACTAGCGATGGAGACGGCGGTTAGTTGTAAGCGAGACTGGGTCGCCCACATTAGGCCAACGGCTGCCGTGGAGTAGTTCTCATCGTAGGAAGCACTGCCAGACAGTCACTGGTATGTCCGGGTGGCTTTATTTATGAAAAATCTGCCCGGCTTTGTAGTGACTCGGTCAAGCCTCTGAAATCGTATGGGACTGAGGTAACCCGCGTCAGCGTGACATGAGATAACACCATTCAGCCACTACGACGGGCTGGTGTCTTGCAACAAGCCTCTTCAGCAGTATTCTGGCTCTGACAGCGGAATTTCACAAGTAACATGGTAGTCCGCCTAGCCATGACTTGCGCAGTTTGCTAGGAAGGGCGTTGACACAACACTTTCACAACACCACGTTTTAAAAGCTTCCATTCTCTTTTCCTCTGAAGTGCTAATTGTCCGTGTTTCATTTTCGTGAAAGGCTACTATTCAGAAAAATACCTTCAGAAAAGACTACTTCCTAGTACCAAAATTATATGAGAGGTTTGCAAGTACCTCTTTTTCAGAAATGATTTTCCTGCTATAAACATTTAACAATTTGTATCGTCCCTGCTTCTGTCAGCATCAGTTAGTTTCCTGTCCATATAGAAAAACTCATCAGCTACTTTTATGGTTACATTTCCTAGTCTAATTCCCTCGAAATTGTCTGATTTAATTTGCCTATATTTTATTACCCTTTACTTACATTTGTTTATGATCAACTTACAACTTGTGTTCAAGACACTATCCATTCCGTCCAACTCTTCTTCTACGTCCTTTTGCGTCTCTGACAGAATTATAATGTCATCATGAAACCTCCAAGCTTTTATTTCATTTTAATGAAACTTCAATTCTATTTTATATTCTCTCCTTGGTTTTATTTAGTGGTTGTTTAGTGCACAGAGTGAATAACGTTTGGGATAGGCTACAAACCCTCCAGAGTCTCTGCCTTGCTCATACCCCTCGACTCTGATGACTGCAGTCTAGTTTCTGTACACGTTGTAAACAATCTTTCGTTTTCTGCATTTTACCTCTGTTACCTTCATAATTGCAAAGAATTTATTCCAGTCACTATCGTCGAACGCTTTCTCTAAATTGGCATATGCTATAAAAATAGGTTTGCCTTTCTGCAAATTGTCTTGTAAAATAAGACGCAAGATCAGTATCACCTCGCGTGTTCCAGTATTTCTCCGGAACCCAAACTGATCTGCCCCGTAGTTAGCTTTTAACAGTTTTTCCACTCTTCTACAAATAATCGGTATCGGTATTTTACAATCACGATTTATTGAACTGAAAGATCGGTAAAATTCACATCAGTCTGCACCGCCTTTCCTGGGACTGTAATTATTATATTCTTTCTCAAGTCTGTGAGCATATCGCCTATGTCATATAGGTCTATCTTGCACACCAGGCATCTCAATAACTCTGAGGATATAGCGTCTACTCCAGAGTACTAGTTTCGACTTAGGCCTTTCAGGGTTCTGTCAAGTTTTTCTCGATGTATCATATATCCCATCTCGTTCTCATCTAATTGATCTTCTCTTTCTACAATTTTGCCTTTACGTTCATTTCCCTAGCACAGCCCTTCCATAAATCTGTTCCACATTTCAGCTTCCTCCTTTTTCTTAGTATTGGCTTGTCATCTGAGCTCTTCATATTCGTTTATGTGGTACTGCTTCCTCCCAAGATATCTTTAATTTTCAAATAGATAGCATCTATCGTTCTCCTAGTTACGCATGCTTCTACAGGCTTGCAGTTGTCTTCTAATCATTTTGCACTTCCTGTCAATCTCATTCTGTAGAGGTCTGTATTCCATTTCAAATGCTTAATTTGTCGCATTTTTATATATTCTCCATTCGTCAATTAAACTCGATACCTCCGTTGTTATCAAAGCATTTCTACTAGGTCTTTTCTTTTTACCTATTTGATCCTTTACTGCCTTCACTGTTTCATCTCTCTAAGCTATCCATTTGTCTTCTATTGTATTTCATTCCCTTGCTTCAGTCAGTTGTTGCCTCATGCTCCCTCTTGAACACTCAACAACCTCTGGTTCTTTCTACATATCCACATCTCATGTTCTTAATTTCTTACTTTTATAAAAAATTTCTTCCGTTTTAATCTGCAGTTCATAGCTAATAATTTACGGTCAGAGTCCACATCTGCCCCCGGAAACATCTTACACTTGACAATCTGGATGCGAAATCTGCCTTACCATTATAAAATCAACCTGAAACCATCCAGTACCAGCAGATACATAACCTTCTCAAATTATGTTATCCCGTAGATTTTCCCGGCATCTTATATGATTATGCTCTTCACGAGTATGCTGCCGGTTATGATCATCTTCAGTAGACGATATTTCGGCGATCCATCTGTCTTTGACACTATCTCTGTCGAAATTATGTGGAACGATTTAGTTCATTGGCTGTACGTATATGATTTGTAAGGTGACTAGACATTATTGCAGGAGTAGTGGGGCTCAAATGGCTGTCTGGCCATCCAGAGTTATGTTTTCTATTTCTTAAGGAGTTGGCGAGAGGATGCCTTGAAGAATTCATGGCCTATTACCTTTCCAGTACTTGTTCACTTGCAGCTTGAGACCCGTCTGTAGTGTTCTCAACGTCGACGGAAGGTTAAATCCTAATCTTTCTTCCTTACCTAATAATACTAACAGAGAATATAAATAAAGTGAAACTCTACTTAATAAATGTGGAGCGTGTCGGACACAAGTGCCTTGTTGGAGTTTACTGTATGGCAGCAACAAATGACCTTTACTTTCTAAAGGCTAACAGAAAATTGCCATTGTCATCTGAATATTTATCAGCACTGTTCCCATTCGTATCTATTTGTCTGTGTCTCTTGCTACCTGACCGTTGTTCGACACACGAAATGTTACGAGAAATAAACAGAGCACACGTTCACCTGAGTGTATATTGTCGCTGCCATACTTTCTGTGCACAAAGCCTACAACTTTGTCTCTGATCGTTATCCGGGTTTGCGCTCACTAACTGCCCGTTCTGAATCGTAATGCTCTAGTGAAATGTTCTCTCCTTTAAAGGTGTAAGAGAAATTTATAGAAACTATTATTTTTGTATATGTCATACATGAACTTGTTTACCCTAGGTGGACTTTATGTATCATACAACATATATTCTCAGAAACAAATTATGTAGTACCTACAGACATTCTTAGATACATTAGTTGTTTTATGCTCTCGTTGCCCACCACAGTCCTACTTTCTGGCTGTACATTGTAACCTACACTTGTTACTATGAAGATGAAAAAGTTGAATAAATGTATTTACTGCAAAGACCGATTTTGGTTACTAGGCCATACTCCCCCCCATGAACCATGGACCTTGCCGTTGGTGGGGAGGCTTGCGTGCCTCAGCGATACAGATGGCCGTACCGTAGGTGCAACCACAACGGAGGGGTATCTGTTGAGAGGCCAGACAAACGTGTGGTTCCTGAAGAGGGGCAGCAGCCTTTTCAGTAGTTGCAAGGGCAACAGTCTGGATGATTGACTGATCTGGCCTTGTAACAATAACCAAAACGGCCTTGCTGTGCTGGTACTGCGAACGGCTGAAAGCAAGGGGAAACTACAGCCGTAATTTTTCCCGAGGGCATGCAGCTTTACTGTATGATTACATGATGATGGCGTCCTCTTGGGTAAAATATTCCGGAGGTAAAATAGTCCCCCATTCGGATCTCCGGGCGGGGACTACTCAAGAGGATGTCGTTATCAGGAGAAAGAAAACTGGCGTTCTACGGATCGGAGCGTGGAATGTCAGATCCCTTAATCGGGCAGGTAGGTTAGAAAATTTAAAAAGGGAAATGGATAGGTTGAAGTTAGATATAGTGGGAATTAGTGAAGTTCGGTGGCAGGAGGAACAAGACTTCTGGTCAGGTGACTACAGGGTTATAAACACAAAATCAAATAGGGGTAATGCAGGAGTAGGTTTAATAATGAACAGGAAAATAGGAATGCGAGTAAGCTACTACAAACAGCATAGTGAACGCATTATTGTGGCCAAGATAGATACGAAGCCCACGCCTACTACAGTAGTACATGTTTATATGCCAACTAGCTCTGCAGATGACGAAGAAATTGAAGAAATGTATGATGAAATAAAAGAAATTATTCAGATTGTGAAGGGAGACGAAAATTTAATAGTCATGGGTGACTGGAATTCGAGTGTAGGAAAAGGGAGAGAAGGAAACATAGTAGGTGAATATGGATTGGAGGACAGAAATGAAAGAGGAAGCCGCCTGGTCGAATTTTGCACAGAGCACAACATAATCATAACTAACACTTGGTTTAAGAATCATGAAAGAAGGTTGTATACATGGAAGAACCCTGGAGATACTAAAAGGTATCAGATAGATTATATAATGGTAAGACAGAGATTTAGGAACCAGGTTTTAAATTGTAAGACATTTCCAGGGGCAGATGTGGACTCTGACCACAATCTATTGGTTATGACCTGTAGATTAAAACTGAAGAAACTGCAAAAAGGTGGGAATTTAAGGAGATGGGACCTGGATAAACTAAAAGAACCAGAGGTTGTACAGAGATTCAGGGAGAGCATAAGGGAGCAATTGACAGGAATGGGGGAAACAAATACAGAAGAAGAAGAATGGGTAGCTTTGAGGGATGAAGTAGTGAAGGCAGCAGAGGATCAAGTAGGTAAAAAGACGAGGGCTAGTAGAAATCCTTGGGTAACAGAAGAAATATTGAATTTAATTGATGAAAGGAGAAAATATAAAAATGCAGTAAGTGAAACAGGCAAAAAGGAATACAAACGTCTCAAAAATGAGATCGACAGGAAGTGCAAAATGGCTAAACAGGGATGGCTAGAGGACAAATGTAAGGATGTAGAGGCCTATCTCACTAGGGGTAAGATAGATACTGCCTACAGGAAAATTAAAGAGACCTTTGGAGATAAGAGAACGACTTGTATGAATATCAAGAGCTCAGATGGAAACCCAGTTCTAAGCAAAGAAGGGAAAGCAGAAAGGTGGAAGGAGTATATAGAGGGTCTATACAAGGGCGATGTACTTGAGGACAATATTATGGAAATGGAAGAGGATGTAGATGAAGATGAAATGGGAGATATGATACTGCGTGAAGAGTTTGACAGAGCACTGAAAGACCTGAGTCGAAACAAGGCCCCCGGAGTAGACAATATTCCATTGGAACTACTGACGGCCGTGGGAGAGCCAGTCCTGACAAAACTCTACCATCTGGTGAGCAAGATGTATGAAATAGGCGAAATACCCTCAGACTTCAAGAAGAATGTAATAATTCCAATCCCAAAGAAAGGAGGTGTTGACAGATGTGAAAATTACCGAACTATCAGCTTAATAAGTCACAGCTGCAAAATACTAACACGAATTCTTTACAGACGAATGGAAAAACTAGTAGGAGCCAACCTCGGGGAAGATCAGTTTGGATTCCGTAGAAACACTGGAACACGTGAGGCAATACTGACCTTACGACTTATCTTAGAAGAAAGATTAAGGAAAGGCAAACCTACGTTTCTAGCATTTGTAGACTTAGAGAAAGCTTTTGACAATGTTGACTGGAATACTCTCTTTCAAATTCTAAAGGTGGCAGGGGTAAAATACAGGGAGCGAAAGGCTATTTACAATTTGTACAGAAACCAGATGGCAGTTATAAGAGTCGAGGGACATGAAAGGGAAGCAGTGGTTGGGAAGGGAGTAAGACAGGGCTGTAGCCTCTCCCCGATGTTGTTCAATCTGTATATTGAGCAAGCAGTAAAGGAAAGAAAAGAAAAATTCGGAGTAGGTATTAAAATTCATGGAGAAGAAATAAAAACTTTGAGGTTCGCCGATGACATTGTAATTCTGTCAGAGACAGCAAAGGACTTGGAAGAGCAGTTGAATGGAATGGACAGTGTCTTGAAAGGAGGATATAAGATGAACATCAACAAAAGCAAAACAAGGATAATGGAATGTAGTCTAATTAAGTCGGGTGATGTTGAGGGAATTAGATTAGGAAATGAGGCACTTAAAGTAGTAAAGGAGTTTTGCTATTTGGGGAGCAAAATAACTGATGATGGTCGAAGTAGAGAGGATATAAAATGTAGGCTGGCAATGGCAAGGAAAGCGTTTCTGAAGAAGAGAAATTTGTTAACATCCAGTATTGATTTAAGTGTCAGGAAGTCATTTCTGAAAGTATTTGTATGGAGTGTAGCCATGTATGGAAGTGAAACATGGACGATAAATAGTTTGGACAAGAAGAGAATAGAAGCTTTCGAAATGTGGTGCTACAGAAGAATGCTGAAGATTAGATGGGTAGATCACATAACTAATGAGGAAGTATTGAATAGGATTGGGGAGAAGAGAAGTTTGTGGCACAACTTGACCAGAAGAAGGGATCGGTTGGTAGGACATGTTCTGAGGCATCAAGGGATCACCAATTTAGTATTGGAGGGCAGCGTGGAGGGTAAAAATCGTAGAGGGAGACCAAGAGATGAATACACTAAGCAGATTCAGAAGGATGTAGGTTGCAGTAGGTACTGGGAGATGAAAAAGCTTGCACAGGATAGAGTAGCATGGAGAGCTGCATCAAACCAGTCTCAGGACTGAAGACCACAACAACAACAACAGGCCATACTCAAGTGTTCTCCAAGTACGAGTATTTCACCATATGTAGTATATTATTACTAAAAAACCCATTTTAACATAAAAGTTTTCTGGTTATGGTGCTGCACCATATCGTAAAATTACTGTCACCGAATCAAACCTACGTTTCGGCCACGGTTGCAGTGACCTTACCATTGGTCTACATGTTTTATTCACCACGTGTTATTTTATGGTATGACGCGACAATATACCCAGCGAAGCGTTAAAATTATGTGACTGTGGCCGCGGAAGGCTACGTCCAGTTTCCCTTTTGTACTAGGAGTAGCTTCAAGTACCTCACTGAAATGAAGACGGTGTACTGGATAACTTGTCGGCTCGCTACCTGCATAATAGTTTAGGTTCTCTCGATCCCTCCTATTTTTCGAAATCAGCTTCAAAAATGGTTCAAATGGCTCTGAGCACTATGGGACTCAACTGCTAAGGTCATCAGTCCCCTAGAACTTAGAACTAGTTAAACCTAACTAACCTAAGGACATCACAAACATCCATGCCCGAGGCAGGATTCGAACCTGCGAAAATCAGCTTCAGATCTGCAGGTAAATGGTTGAGTTATGGAGACTATTATGTTAGTTCTTAGTACTGTCTTGCTCAGAAGTATCCGAACGATCTTCATTGTATTACTCCTGATTTGCATGCAACCCACATAACGTAGATTTCTTACGGGTCCTCTACTGTTTTCCGTACAATCGTTTGCCTGTACAAAATTGTTACCTTAAGTGACAGCCTGAGAATAGTGCTTCGAATGGCAATCAGTCCGGCTGTAAATTGATACTTCGACAGTGCAAATTTCAGCAAACACGCTTGTGAACTCTTATTTATTACAGTATTTGTTAATTTCCGGAAAACATTTGACACGGTGCCCCACTGTAGACTGTTTACTAAAGTCCGTGCTTACGGAACGTTGTCCTGGACGGCGAGTGTTCCTCAGAGACAAAAGTTTCGTCATGAGTGCCCCTGGGAAGTGTAATATGACTGCTCTTGTTCTCTGTATGCATAAGTGACCTGACGGATATACGGTTGCAGTAGTCTGCGACTGTTTGCAAGCAAAATTGTAGTGTACGGGAACGTGCCCTCATTGAGTGACTGTAGAAGGTTGCTGGATGAGCTGGAAACAATTTCTATTTGTTGTGATGAACTTCATCACGTAGAAAAAATGTAAGTTATTACAGATGAGCAATAAAGAGTTCTTTAATGCTCAAATACGCTATTAGTGGTGTGCTAATTGGTACTAACATAGACTATATGAGAGGCGTTCGGTAAGAAATGAATCAAATATTTTTCCTCGGCCAATTTAGTTTAAAAATATGCGGAATCTTTTGTGGGACATCGTGTAATATTTCCTCTTCAGCCCCTACAGTTTCATGGAGTTTCGATAGGTGGCGGCGCTATACATAAGTTTCAAAATGGCTTCTCTAACGGAGAGGTGTTCCAAGCAGAGAGCTGTCATTTAGCTTCTTTTGGTGGAAAAGTAGAGGATCGCAGATATTCATATGCACTTGCAGAATGTCTACGGGGAGGTGGCAATCACCAAAAGCACGATGCATCGTTGGGCGAGGCGTCTATCATCATAGCAACAAGGTTGCGCAAACCTGTCTGGCCTCCCGCATACGGGCCTGCCGCACACAGCTGTGACTCCTGCAATGTTGTAACGCGCGGATACT
Source organism: Schistocerca piceifrons (assembly GCF_021461385.2). NCBI lineage: Eukaryota > Metazoa > Arthropoda > Insecta > Orthoptera > Acrididae > Schistocerca > Schistocerca piceifrons. The sequence goes on along the minus strand of NC_060149.1, from coordinate 597,925,225 downwards.
CTCATTCGACGTGATCTACGGATGACGAACACCTCGCTGCACAACTAGATGTACCGTTGGTAGTGCTGACACGCCCGTCGGCCAGTTGGGGTACTTAAAGGTTCCTCGCAGCCTAACAGAAGACCACAAAGAGTAATGAAGGGCCATCTGTGCGGAACTGCTTCCACGTCAGGGGAGGTTGTTGATGCAGTAAGACGTTGGCTCCACTGTTTATCGACTTTATGTCAATTCAGGCTCTTTTTTTTCAGGTAGCTAATGTCGCTGAAGATACAGTGTCTTATGCCAAAAAAGTCCAAAAACAACAGCTACTTAAGGAGAGCTGTTTTTAAAAGATAGAACCGAACATGATATCATTAACAGTCAGGCGTAAGAAATTTCACAAATTCGTACAGCTACACCTAACAGTTATCATTCCTAAATAATGGGTGTTCCTGGACAAGATATTTGACCGCTGAAAACATTCTGTTTTATTTAGTTGTTATTTTACTCAGCTTTCTGTTAGAGACCCAGTGAAAAATTACTTGGCTACAGAACAGTATCGAACCCGAGATAATAGAATATGAGTTAGTTTTCGTGTAAGTTACGTTTTTAATAGACACAAGTTCCTTTTAAATACATATTTTTTTAAATATTACATTTCTTATTCTTTTGCTCTCTGTCTACATACTTGAAGAGAAATAAATTCGAGGGTACTTTTTTCCCTCTATTGCTACCCCATTGCTTCCTCACAAAAATATGTAAAAGATTTCTAATATTTAATTACCTTTAATTTCTCCTCATAACTCTGTTTCTATCTCTCTCTTTCCCTTACACGCTTGTCTCACTTGCCTGTCTTTCAATCCTCCCAAAAGTAATTAACAAATCAAGCAGTTTTCGTTGTCGGTATAGTTTTTCTTGTAATGTCACATGCTACCTTACTCTTTTTTTAACTTTAACCCCTATAATTCCTCCCAAAACCCACGAATCAGTTTTCTTTTAAATCCCCAAATCTTCGATCTGAAAATATCCTTGCATTCTTTCTTTTCTCTCTTAGTTTACTTTTCTATAAAATCAAGTTTTCTCGCATTTCAATCTTTTATTTTGCACTTCTACAATCCTCCATCCTCCATGCTACCTCAGTCTCTATTTCCCTTCTTTCTCTCTCTCTCTCCCTCTCATGCCCTCATGCAGACACAGACACGAATACACGCATAATCACTGACATCACTGACGCAAACCCGAGCGCACACACACACACACACACACACACACACACACACACACACACACACACACACACACACACACACAGATCTTAGCACCCAGAGAGTCGCAAGACGCAGTGGCTAATGTCAGTAGCATATTAGTTTTTCCAGACAGCTATTTGGGGTCTATGGAGATTGGAAAAGCTATATTTCGAGTACCAAATCAATATAAGAACTATAATTTATGTCCCTGTGTCTGGACGTGGACATTCACCAGCAATTTCTGATTCCTGAAGTTGTGTTGTGATTAAGTGCAGAAGTGCGAAATATTACGGCGGTAACTCTCAGTAGTGCCACATAAATTGTAGTTACACCACTCATTAGCGAAAATATATTGTTTTTAAAATACCTCAGGAAAAACTAGCAACACATGAAACCGACGAGTCGGTTGTTGCCTCTCGTGTGGGACAGAAGAGAGGTGTTAGCGGCCAAACAAATGCAGATTTATTTCTATAGTATATCATTTCACCAAAAATGACATATTGGATACATAGGGATTGGCCAAACTCATTTCGGGTATGGAAAGACTACAATAATACACTACTGGCAATTAAAATTGCTACACCACGAAGATGACGTGCTACAGGCGCGAAATTTAACCTACAGGAAGAAGATGCTGTGATATGCAAATGATTAGCTTTTCAGAGCATTCACAAAAGGTTGGCGCCCGTGGCGACACCTACAACGTGCTGACATTAGGAAAGTTTCCAACAGATTTCTCATACACAAACAGCAGTTGACCAGCGTTGCTTGGTGAAACGTTGTTGTGATGCCTCGTGTAAGGAGGAGAAATGCGTACCATCACGATTCCGAGTTTGATAAAGGTCGGATTGTAGCCTATCGCGATTACGGTTTATCGTATCGCGACATTGCTGCTCGCGTTGGTCGAGATCCAATGACTGGTAGCAGAATATGGACTCGGTGGGTTCAGGAGGGTAATATGGAACGCCGTGCTGGATCCCAACGACCTCGTATCACTAGCAGTCGAGATGACAGGCATCTTATCCGCATGGCTGTAACGGATCGTGCAGCCACGTCTCGATCCCTGAGTCAACAGATGGGGACGTTTTGAAGACAACAACCATCTGCACGAACAGTTAGACGACGTTTGCAGCAGCATGGACTGTCAGCTCGGAGACCATGGCTGCGGTTACCCTTGACGCTGAATCACAGACAGGAGCGCCTGCGATGGTGTACTCAACGACGAACCTGGGTCCACAAATGGCGAAATGTCATTTTTTCGGATGAATCCAGGTTCTGTTTACAGCATCATGATGGTCGCATCCGTGTTTGGCGACATCGCGGTGAATGCACATTGGAAGCGTGTATTCAGCATCGCCATACTGGCGTATCACCCGGCGTGATGGTATGGGGTGTCATTGGTTACACGTCTCGGTCACCTCTTGTTCGCATTGACGGCATTTTGAACAGTGGACGTTACATTTCAGATGTGTTACGACCCGTGGCTCTACCCTTCATTCGATCCCTGCGAAACCCTGCATTTCAGCAGGATAATGCATGACCGCATGTTGCAGGTCCTGTACGGGCCTTTCTGGATACAGAAAATGTTCGACTTCTGCCCTAGCCAGCACATTCTCCAGATCTCTCACCAATTGAAAACGTCTGGTCAATGGTGGCCGAGCAACTGGCTCGTCACAATACGCCAGTCACTACTCTTGATGAACTGTGGTATTGTGTTGAAGCTACATGGGCAGCTGTACCTGTACACGCCATCCAAGCTCTGTTTGACTCAATGCCCAGGCGTATCAAGGCCGTTGTTACGGCCAGAGGTATTTGTTCTGGGTACCGATTTCTCAGGATCTATGCACCCAGTTTGCGTGAAAATGTAATCACATGGCAGTTCTAGCATAATATATTTGTCCAATGAATACCCGTTTATCATCTGCATTTCTTCTTGGAGTAGCAATTTTAATGGCCAGTAGTGTAGTTTCTGTTTCTACATGTGGGCGTGGATATCTGTAGGTCGGCGTTGATATTTAGCAGACAAGGGCTTGACTTTACGGTGGGAGTTTCAGTTCCGGTTAGTCATCAGCAGTTTTATTCTTCAAAGTATAGTGTATGGAGACAAAAAAAGTTTGTGTAACTATCCGAAGTCAGCTTTGTAGAGCAAATAACTAGCGACGAAGTTAATGGTCATTATGACGCTCGTCAAGTGGGAATAAACAGAGTTAATTTATCTCACTTGCTTTTTTGTTCTATTGAAATTTCTGATCACACTGCACGATGCGATCATGGGGTTAAGCGATGATGTTTCTCCTTCATTTTTCGATTACCCAGTGACGTTTCATGTTTGTCCATGGTGATTTCATCTGCGAGATGGCTATTTCTCACGCCTATTGGTCGTTCTGGTTTTGTACTAGTTGCCTACCCAAAGATTTTTAGTTAAAAAAGAGTTGGTAAGCAATAATATACGCAGACAAGGAAATGTGCTCAAAAGCTATCTTTAATCCGTTATTAAACACGTGCAGTAGTGTACCGGATTTATGGCTGGTTTGGGACATGTTAAACGCATCAGGGGCTGAGATCAAACCCTGAGCGCTGCCTTATTTTGCAAACTGCACATAACGTAGCAGTCTGTTCTCGCAACAGCTCTTTGCTTATTCTCAGATAAATATTGTGCTAGGCTAGATAAGTCGTTAATATGAAACCATCAAGCAGTAAATTAAAAAACTGCACTGGCAGTGAGGCATTGCTTCGCAAATGTGCCAGTTGCACAGGTAGGTGAGCCATTAATTGATATTTCCATCTCTCTCTGTCATAAGCGTGCCTCAAACTGAACAGCTTATTCATAAGACGATTTTCACAATTATGAACAAAGCATCAGCAATGATATGTTGTAAACATTGAGGGCAGAAGTTACTCTTCTTCTGATTGCTACAGACTGAATGACACTTTTACTTTACAATGAAATATTAAAAAATCCAGGGTTAGCGCATTGTGTCCCTTTTTACACTCCCTGCTTTAATTTTTATATGCCTTTGGGTCGAGTTTTTGGTAATGGCCTATTTTATTCGTACAGTTCCACGTCAATGATGTGGTAATATAAATATAATATAATGTTATACACAATTATAATACATAGCTATAATTATAATAGTAAAGATAATAATAGTAATATAATTACTCGTAGCTTACAGAATGGATGTTGATGTTCTGCAATCAGTGCTCTATCGTTGTCTCCTCTGATTTGAAAGTAGTTCCAATGACGGTGTTCTCAAGAAAGGCTATTAAAGTCAAAATATGCGTTAAGTACGCATAATGGTTACAGTACAACGACCGTCCACGCTTCAAAAAAATGAACCACATCTATTGAATGAGTTTTAGAGTTTCCAGGACGCTTAAGAAAGAAAAACAATAATAATTCTGACAGCTACTTATTTATGCTTTTCAGTTTGTAGTTGCTGCCTCTGATTGTTATGAATTTCTACGCTCTAGCCCCTAAGCCTAGCTACAGAAATGAGAGTAAAATTAATTGGCTTATACTTTTGCTGTTTCGGTTCAAAAATGGTTCAAATGGCTCTGAGCACTATGGGACTAAACATCTGAGGTCATCAGTCCCCTAGAATTTAGAACTACTTAAATCTAACTAACCTAAGGACATCACACACATCTATGCCCGAGGCAGGATTCGAACCTGCTGTTTCGGTCCTGGGTCAATGTGGCGATGCATCTTTGAGAGGCCAGCTACGCTCCTCAGGCCAAAGACTGCTCAGGTCAATCATCGAATGTACAAACGTATTTTTCCTGTGGATAATATCTACATTCACAACTACATGGATACTCTGCAAGTGCCTGGCATAGGGTTCACCGAATCACTTTCACAATAATTCTCTATTATTCCACTCTTGAACAGCGCGCGGAAAGAAGGAACACTTACATCTTTCCGTGTGAGCTATTATTTCCCTTTTTTTTATAATGATGATCGTTTCTCCCTATGTAGGTCGGCGTCCTCAAAATATTTTCGTATTCGGAGGAGAAAGTCGGTGATTGAAATTTTGTGAGGAGATCTCGCCGCAACGAGAAACGTCATTGTTTTAATGATGTCCACCACAACTCCTGTATCATGTTCGTGACACTCTGTCCCCTATTTCTCCACAATACAAAAGGGGCCGCTCTTCTTTGAACTTTCTCGATGTACTCCGTCAGTCCTTTCTGGTAAGGATCCCACACCACGCAGCAGTACTCCAACAGATGACGGACAACCGTAGTGTTGGCGGTCTCTTTAGTAGATTTATTACATCTTCTAAGTGTTCTGTGAATAAAACGCAGTCTTTGGTTCACCTTACTCACAATATTATCTATGTGTTCATTCTAATTCAAGTTGTTCATAATTGTAGTTCCTAGGTGTTTAGTTGAATTTACGGCCTTTAGATTTGATTGATGTATCGTGTAACCGCAGATCCCTTTTAGCAGTCGTGTGGATGACCTCACACTTTTCATTATTTAGGGTCAATTACCAATTTTCGTGCCATACAGATATCTTTTCTAAATCGTTTTGCGATTTGTTTTGATCTTTTGATGACTTCACTAGACGATAAACGGCAGCATCCTCTGGGAACAACCTAAGACCGGTACTTAGATTGTCTCCCAAATCGTTTATATAGATAAAGGAACAGCAGAGGGCCTATAACGCCAGAAATAACTTAGTTTTACTTGATGACTTTCCGTCAAATACTAACTGCGATTTCTCTGATAGGAAATCACGAATCCAGTCGCATAACTGAGACGATATTCTGTATGCACGCAATTTGATTACAAGCCGCTTGTGAAGTACAATGTCAATAGCCCTGTGGAAATATAGAAATACGGAATAAAGTTAAAATCCCTTGTCAATAGCACTCAACACTTCGTGTGAATAAAGAGCTAGTTGTGTTTCACAAATCGATGCTTTCTAAATCCATTTTCATTGTCTGTAGACAGACCGTTCTCCTCGAGGTAATACATAAAGTTCGAACACAATGTGTGTTCCAGTCCCCTGCTGCGTATCGAAGATAATGATATGGACTACTCTTATTGCCTTTCTTGAACATTAATGTGACCTATACAACTCCAGTCTTTGGGTACGGATCTTTCATCGAGAGAGCGATTGTATTCGATTGATAAGTATGGAGCTATTGCACCAGCGTACTCTGAACGGAACCTAATTGATATACTGTCTGGACCGGAAGACTCACCGCTAGCATAATTTAAATACGAGCAGTATCTCTTTGGACTTTCTGCCAGGTTTAGAGACAAAGTTTCATTGTGGAAACTATTATAAGCATCTCCCATTGAAGTCCGCTCTAAACTTCTTGCATGGTAAAAGGTTTCCTAGCCACAGACAAAACCTGGAACCTGTTTGTCAGACTAACTAGGGAGGCGTTCCGTTGTCGTCGTCGTCGTCGTCGTCACCCTCGTCACCGGGAATTCTTTCGCCACCAGCAGCGCTCAGAGGCGGCCTCCCAGTCGACCACGAGTGAGGGGTCAACCTCAGTGCGAGCAGTAACTGGGCTGTCCACTGGTGCGGACCGATCTGCGGACTCATGGGATCCCCAAGGCCGGCCCACAACAGTGATGCCCAGCCTCAAGCTGTGTAAACGAAGCCATCACAGCCTGGAGATGTGAGCAAAGTGTCACCAACTTGGCTCGCGACCGCACACAATAATCTCAGTCCTGACAGTCCATGTCCACACCAAAGAATGTGAAAAATTACATGCACAAACAAAGGACTATCGACATACTATAGACACTGACAAGAACGCAAGAACTGTGTCTAACAAATTAGATTAACACTCAGAGCTTCAAAAACTAAATTACTAAAGCACTCAGGTGAGATTAAGCAATTCGATCTTGAATAGGAATTTGTAATATGTCACAAAATCGGTTTACTTGCACACACAAACGAAAACGCGAGAGCTGAGTCTGTTAAATATTAAATTAACATGCAGAAATTCAAGAAACTAAACTACAAAAGCACACAGGTAAATTACATAACTCGCTCCTGTTTAGGAACTCGTGAAAGTCACAAAATCACACTTCCCTGTTGCTGCTCGTGTCTCGGCTGGCTGCTGCTGCCTAACTCATCGCATAACATGTCTACTAACTCCGGGACCCTATTAGAGCGCCACAGAATTACCCAGCTAAATTCCCTTGCTGTTTGCTTGTCAGTTCCATTAAATAATCTGAGTGATCCTCACAATAGATGCGACATTAGGTTCTCAAATCTATGGTTTTAAGTCCAGGAATGTCGTTCCACGGAGGAAATACAGCTAATCTCGTCTCTTACCTGGAAAACTATCTTTAATATCCATCACTAACGCAATGACAGACCAGAGAACACAGTTGTTGCCCAATGATAATGTGACTGCCATCTGAATCGGTCAGCTGTGGATTCCAAGTTGGCTGGAGGGTTAGTGTAATGTATCTGCGCTTTTCCTCTCATTTAAACTGGCGACCGGAAATGGGGCAATGAAATCCTAACAAAACCTGTGCATTGTAAGTCTTCTGAGAAACTTGATTCAGTACACTTTAAATCGGAAGGATAACTTAAGAAAGTCCTGAATTACACACTTGTTAATGCCAGCATTTTCTCCTTCATCCAACAAAATTTAAACTTTTTTTGAACCCATAATTTGATTACACTTAGGTGACAGCACTCATGTAATAGCGATACGCACATATAAAAATTGAGGTAGTTTTGCGTATGCTAGGTACAAAACAGTGCATTGACGTAACTGTCATTTGAACTCATGTGACTCGTCTGGAAGGGTTTCCGACATGATTATAACCACACGACGGGAATTAACAGATTCTGAACGCAGAATGCTTGTTGGATCTAAGCGCGTAGGATATTCCATTTCGCAAATCGTTAGGGAACTCAGTATACAGAGATCTACAGTGGCAAGAGTGTGCCGTGAATACCAAATTTCAGGCATTACCTCTCATCACGGACAACGCAGTTCATGGACTTCGTGTTCCTAAAAAATGATGAAATTTTTGTGGATGCCAATGTGCCATGTCACTGGGCCATAATTGTTCACAGTTGGTTTGGAGAACATTTGGCCACCCCTTGAACATTTATGGAACATAATCGAGAGGTCAGTTCGTACACAAAATCCTGCACTGGCAAGTCTTTCGCAATTATTGACGGCTATAGAGACAGCAAGGCTCAATATTTCTACAATAGATTTCCAACGACTTTTTTAGTCCATGCCACGTCGAGCTGCTGCACTATGCCGGGAAATAGGGCGTCCGACACGATATTATGAAGTATCCCATGTCTTTAGTCACCTCAGTGTAAATCTCAGTGGCATTAAACAATTTGGTATGGAGGTCGACAATTTAATTTCGCCTGTAACAAACTCGAGACTTTGTTATGGAAACGATAAACAATGGATCCAGCCGCTCACCCTGATCTGAACCCCCAGCCTGTGGAAGGAACGTAAATTACGTTCTTGGACATAATCTGATGTTGTGTCATGCGAATATCATTCTCTGCTTAGGCTAAACAATCTGATAGAGAGAGGCAGCTAAATGCTTAACGGAAGATAAACGAAATCGTTTTGTTTTACCCCATAAAGTGTTCGGCATATCCCGAACTAGTTAAAACCCATGGAGGCTATTGTTAAGGTAGAATACTGCAGTCGAGATAAATATTGGGAACATAAATCTATTTCGTCACATTATTGCTCATCAGCTCTTGCACAACTGAAAAATTGTCGCTCGTATATGTATATAACACAAGTATGTGACTAATTGACATCGGGACTAGTAACCCCACAGTTGAAATCGCCGTGGAAGAACTTGACAGAGTCATTAAGTAGTCGACAGATGCTAAAGCAACGGTTTTAGATAATATAAGAATGGAACAGAGTAACAAGTCAGGCACCAAAGGAAGTTCATTGCGTCTATTAGTTGATTTGTCCCTAAGTGACGAATTCCTTCCGCTACTCATAGTCACTATGACGAGCGTCAACGCAGTCCTCGTACGATAAGGTGTGCAGTCTCACTACATGAAGCAGTTATGCTATTACGGATCAACACCCAACACATGCGTATTACCGAAATGCTTTAGACAATAGTTACCAGTCTCGTCTTGACTCTCCAGGTGAGGAACAGCTCTCCAAAAATAGATGTTGTGGTTGGATTCCTTTTTTTTTGTTTGTTTGGTAGGAGACACCGTATCTTCCGCGACATTAACGACCTGAAAAAAAGTGCTTCAATTACAGTGAAACCGACCTGCAATAAGCCCAGTTAGATCGTTAGTCTCACACCCAGTTTCATAATTTGGGTAAATTTCACGGTCTTTTACTTTCTAGTGAATTCATACAAACGCTAAGTAAAATGGAAACATTTAGTTTTTAACTCTGCAACATTTTTTATCGCGTTGTGTATTGTGTATTGTGTACTGAACCAGGGACCTAGAAACGACGGAGAGGCTTCGCCCCGCGGTAGCCCTAAGTAGTTCACAACCCCACAACAGGCCACAGCAGTCCACCCACCCCACCGCCGCCCCACACCTAACCCAGGGTTATTGTGCCGTTCGGCCCCCAGTGGACACCCCCGGGAACGTCTCATACCACACGAGTGTAACTCCAAATGTTTGAGTGGTAGAGTAATTATGGTGTACATGTACGTGAAGACAGTGTTTGTGCAGCAATCGCCGACATAGTGTAATTGAGGAGGAATAAGGGGAACCAGTCCGCATTCGCCGAAGCAGATGGAAAACCGCCTTAAAAACCATCCACAGGCTGTCTGGCACACCGGACCGCGACACTAATCAGCTGTGCGGATTCGTGCCGGGGACCTGCACGCCTTCCCGCTCGGGAAGCAGCGCGTTACACCGCGGCGCTATCCGGGCGGGCTTTTATCGCCATACTATTTCTTTTAATCTATTGTGAATGCTAGCATTCTCATGTGATTAATAATTACAAATGAAAGAGGTTACTTTTACTTAAAAATTCTTGATTCACTATTTGTTATTAACATTTCAATTTGGTAATGAATATAGAAATCAGTTGAAAGTAAAAATAGAACGTCGCGTCCATGAATTGAACATGCCACCTCGAAATTTCAAGATGAGTATACTAGGTGTTTTGTTTTTCGTTATTATTGTTACAGATAAAGGGCTACACATCAATGTTAAGCTTGCACAACTGGTCCCTGGTGTTAAGAAAACAAAAACAGTACATTGCATAGTAATGAAAAATAGAAATAGACGGCTTTCCCTGCACAACAAACAAAAAGGCATCACACACAGAGCCATATGCTATTAGTTATAAGGTGATCGTCTTGTCTTGCAGATGAAGTCCGGTACGTCGTCCTGAAGAATAATACCATATGTCCCTATCACAGTTCTTGTGCTGAGAATTAGACATTCACTATGAAGCTACCTTCTCATGCCCGGCACACCCCATCTGTGGGGAGGTTCCAAGAACACACTGCCCAAAAATTGGCATAGTACTGCCTACAGCACGGGTGGTGCTGAAGACGAATAAAACGTTCCTGTAAAATTGTTCAAAAATCAAGAATTCCCTTATCACTGTCGTGGACCAGACAAGACATTACTATTCCTTCGATCCATGTCACAGCATTAGTCTTAGTGTGAGGAAAAATGTATCACCCGGGCATTAAAGGGACTGTGTGTCCACTGCATTTGGGTCTGGGCAGTGCGAAGAGGTAGGTCAAGCATTTGTCTTATCGACTGCCACATCTCACCAGAAGATTCGCATTCCATGCGATCTGCATCATTGTCTGGCAGACGACACTGTCGACAAAGTGGAGAGTCGACGACATTAATGGTATGGAGCCATTGCCCCGTCATATGTTTTTGGTTGACCACGAGATATCAGGTCGTCCGGGCGTTCGAGATGAGAAGAGGGAGGTCTAGTGCACGCCAGACCTCAGGCTAAACTATCATAGGTTGACAGCGTTCCATCACATTACGGTTATGTCCGCTTATCATCAGACGGTAAACATAACGCACCGTAGGGTTCCCCGGTACGTGAGAGACCGGCGTGAATGGGAGCACCAGTGCATGGCTAATAAATACTATAGAGGCCTTGAGCACTACATTACATACGGTTTGTGTGTCTCATGTGAGACGTCGTCAGATCTTTCGAATTACTTTTGGCAATATAAAATTCATTTTGTTATAAGAAATACTCGATTTATGAACTAGAATGGATAGCATATTGCTCGAAAGCAGTTCAGGCTCCTTCATCCGCAAAGTACACTCAGTACACATAATTGTGGCGTAATTGCAGCATCGCGACACCTTTTTACCAACTATACAGCCATTTTACAGTTTTTCCGGCTTTGACATCCTACCAAATTGTCGATACCATCAATGCTCAGGTTTTGGTGCCATTTGACAAATATTTTTTGCAGACTATGCTATGATGTCATTATTTTATTCTGACAAAGTATCTTACACTGCTTCTCAGTACAATGTCTGGTACCCTCACTACAGAACAGAGGCCTTGAATTGAGAGTAACAGCACATGGTCAATAAACACTACTGGTAGTCTAGAGCACTAAATTACTTATGAACGAATTTGTTACATTAAGATGGTGTGTGTAACACTTGTGTAACATCATCAGATAGTATGGATACTTTGAGGCAAACAAAATTTATTTGTTATGATAAATATCCGAGCACTGAGCAAGTATGGTGTTGACGCAGAGTTACGCTGGTATGTGTGTCGCATGTCAGACACCTATGTTACACCAATGTGAAGCATGTGACACTGTCACATAGTTCGGATACTATTGAGCAAATAATTACTTTGTTACAACAAGTCTCCTGCGAACTGAGCTAGAGTAGACAGCATATTGCTCGAAATCAGTGGGAATCTCTGAAGTTGCATGCCATTGGCTGATGGAATGATGATGTCCAAGAGTGATGGCGCTGGGGATCCCACAGGGAGGGCTGTACGTTGCCGGATGCAATAATGCTGATGTCAGGATTCTTGGAATCAGTGTGGTGCATGTGATCAGGTGCAATGATGGCAAGATTCTGGGAACGGCCTTGATGATAAGGAAGTGCTGAGGCTGATGTCAGGATTCCCAGAATCAATGTGGTAGGTATGGGCAGATTCGATGATGCCAGTATTCTGGGAAAAGCCTTCGTGATAAGTGCCGATGCTAATGTCAGGATTCTTGAAATGGCTGTAGTGGAATTGGCCTGATACGATGATGGCAGGATTCCAAAAATGACCTCTAGGTCGGGTTCAGGGCTACTTAGCTTGCCCACTAACTCACCATTGGTTCCTTTGAACAGCCACAGCCGATTTCGTCCCCTGACCTTGAAACAGCCCAAGATTCTGCTCCGTCTCTAATGATCTCGTTGTCGACAGGACTTTAAAACTTAATTTTCCTTCCTACCATCGAAGTTAGCCACAAATTTTTCACACATTTTTCTTGAATCAGAAATATCTAATAAAATTATTCAGCTATTACTGAAAATTTAACGGCCTAGGGTTTCATTATATGTATTAGTTTAATGTCTCTTTTATATTGTCATGTGTCTTGGGTGTAAGAGTAAATCAGAAGTTTTCATATAGTCCACCGTATCTACAGTAGTTTAGAAATACAGGGAGAACCAGACCTCCACTGGCATAATTTGGGTGGTTGTTCATGGATGATTTCTAATTATTTTCCTATAAGGGACCGGTGGTCTCCAACGGCTCGTTACAGAGTAATAATTTGCACGGTGCACTCAGATTAATGTGACCACCTTTTAAACGCCGTAATAGCCACCTTCTGCAGCGCAGACGTGCAGGAAGAGAGACGGTGACGTTCTGAAAGTCACCGGAAGAGATGTGGAGCCGTGTTGACCCCAGTCCCGGCCAGCTGCGCTATGTTTCTCGCGAACAGCGCGATCTAGGTGATCTCACAGATTATCGATTGGGTTTAAATACGCGGCGTCTGGTGGGCACGGGAGTACGATAAACTCTTCCAGGTGCTCTTCAAACGACGCACGTACACTGTGAGCTGTGTGACACGTTGCATTCTCCTGCTGGTAGATGCCTTTTGTCAAGAAAAACATAAACTGCTTGTGGTGGTGGATATGGTCCTCAAAGGTAGATGCATACTTGTATTGATCCAGTGTGCCTTCCAGAATGGAGAAATCACCCAGGGAATGCCACGAAAACATTCCCTGGCCATACTGCTCCTTATTCCGTCCTGGACCTTTCCGATGATTGTTGGAACGCAGTACATTCCAACGGCTATCTGTCGGAAGGCGCATAAAACGTGAGGTATCTGAGAAGGCCACCTGTCGCCACTTAGTGGACGTTCAGTTGGGGTTTTGTCCTGCAAATTCCAGCCTTCGTCACTGATGAGCAGCTGTCAGTATACAGGGTGAAGCGAAACTCGCGCACTCGGGCTTCGCAGCGCGACTACTCACATGCCACCGATTAAAAAATGTCTCTCACAAAATTTCTTCCGGCGCGTACATGTGGCAGAAAAATGACGTTAAAGAGTGGCAATCTGGCAACACTGTAACCACATGTATAGTAACTACCTCTGTCATCACATATTAGTTGTGCATACAGTGGGTGCAGTGGATAGAATTTTGGGTTAGCATGCAGGAGGTCGATGGTTCGATCCTGGGTTGGGGTGCATTTTCTTTATTTGCTAATTTCATTCTGATATTTCGTGCTGTAATATACACAGTTTCTTAGGTCACATGCAACCTATATTTCCAACATTTTGTAACGCTGAACATAACAAATATGTAGTTCGACAAATTAGAAATAGTTGAAACAAATTACCTGTCATAGGACAGAATAGCTATAAAAACAATAGCAATTTCGAGATGCTAAAGATGTTACCACTGTACAATAACACAACATCTACTTGTCATTTATACTAGATGTAGTATGAGCGCTCAGATGTTGCACATTAGGAACCAGTGACAATAATAATGTCCATATTGATGACTGCATTACCTTCACAACAGAATACGTTGTCCTCAGAACAACAGATGCTCAAAGCAACCTCCCTGTACGTCCAAACAATGTGCAACCCGCCGGATCATACAGCTCTGGACCCTTCACAGCAAAGCTGTGTCCACAGTAACAAGAGCAGCATGAACACTCGCTACCAATTCTTCCACATTCGTCGGCGGACTAGAGTACATGTGCTCCTTCAGATGTCCCCACAGGAGGAAATCCAGGGGATTTAGGTCAGGTGAAAGTGGCAGCCATAAAACTGGACCTCCACGTCTGAGCCATTTCCCTGGAACTGTTCTGTCCACATACTGTCGCACATTAATTACAGAGTGTGGAAGTGCACTATCATGTAGAAATCATATCCTCTGCCGAATATGTAGAGGACCATCTTCCAGCGCTTCAGGCAAATAGTTTGAGAGGAATGCATGATACCTTCACGCAGTCAACCGGTCAGGGAAAATGTAAGAGCCAAACAACTGTTGCCCAATATTCCGGCCCAGACGTTGATACCATAGTGAACTTGACATCCACGGTCGCGGGTGATGTGTGGGTTAACCTCACACCAATGTTGGGCACTGTGCATATTGAAGACTCTCACACGAGTGAATTCTTATTCATCCGACCATATTATGGTGTTCACGTAGTTATTGTTGGCTTCCTGTTGTTATTGGAATCACTCACAGAATCGCACCCGCTGATGGCGATCTGCAAGATGCAGGTTTTGCTTGAAAGTATAATGATAGGGGCGCAGCCCATGCTTGTGCAGCACGTTAACGACCATGCGTAGCGAGGCTACGTGTACTTCGCTGAGGTTCTTGGTGTATGTCCTCCAGAATAGCTTCCTCAATAGCTGGAGTACGGCGAGTCCGTGGTCGACCTCTGTCACGCAATTGTGGAAGGAGAGAACCTGACTCCCGAAGGTGCAGCCCCAGATGACGAAACACATTTTTATCTGAATGGCAACGACGAGGATACCTAGCAGTATATTCACCAGCGGCAACACTAGCCCGGTTATCAGATGCACCAAGGATCAGAAGCATATTCACATATTCATCGTTTGTGTATGCCATACGTCTGCACTGGTTTAGAGATTTACAGTGAGAAAATTCGACACATGTAAACATGTATACTGGAGTCTGTCACGGGCGCGTAAATCCTCTCGCAACTAGTCCCTGTCTGGTCGACAGCGCATACAGTATAAACACATCCCCAGTCCTGCGCACTGTTCCACCTAAGACACATTACCCCTCTGACAGATATTGTTCTGCGTGATTCATCACGACACCACTAATTGTGAAATGTTCGGTTTCGAAATATATTGTTTCCCTAACGCTAATAGAGGTGATGTTTCCACAATCCCATCGATAGAATAATGATAATAATAATAATAATAATAATAATAATAATAACTAAAAGAAAAATATAGACAAAGACTAACAAAAATACTGAAAACAGAATTGACAGCAAGAAACAAGACAAAAGCTATAAATACTTATGCTATACCAATATTGACCTACTCATTTGGAGTAGTGAAATGGAGTAACACAGACCTAGAAGCACTCAATACACTTACACGATCACAATGCCACAAATATAGAATACATCACATACATTCAGCAACAGAAAGATTTACATTAAGCAGAAAGGAAGGAGGAAGGGGATTTATCGACATAAAAAACCACCTACATTATGGACAGGTAGACAATTTAAGAAAATTCTTTATAGAACGAGCAGAAAATAGCAAAATACACAAAGCAATCACTCATATAAATACATCGGCTACACCATTGCAATTTCATAACCACTTCTACAACCCTTTGGATCACATAACATCAACAGATACAAAGAAAGTAAATTGGAAAAAGAAAACACTACATGGTAAGCACCCGTATCATCTAACACAGCCACACATCGATCAAGACGCATCCAACTCATGGCTAAGAAAAGGCAATATATACAGTGAGACGGAAGGATTCATGATTGCAATGCAGGATCAAACAATAAACACCAGATATTACAGCAAGCATATTATTAAAGATCCCAATACCACAACAGATAAATGCAGACTTTGCAAACAACAAATAGAAACAGTAGACCACATCACAAGCGGTTGTACAATACTAGCAAGTACAGAATACCCGAAGACATGACAATGTAGCAAAAATAATACATCAACAGCTTGCCATACAACATAAACTAATAAAACAACACGTTCCCACATACAAGTATGCACCACAAAATGAACTGGAGAATGATGAATACAAATTATACTGGAACAGAACCATTATAACAGATAAAACAACACCACATAACAAACCTGACATCATACTCACCAATAAAAAGAAGAAATTAACACAACTAATCGAAATATCCATACCCAATACAACAAATATACAGAAGAAAATAGGAGAAAAAATTGAAAAATACATCCAACTGGCTGAGGAAGTCAAAGACATGTGGCATCAGGATAAAGTTGACATCATACCAATTATACTATCAACTACAGGAGTCATACCACACAGTATCCACCAGCACATCAACGCAATACAGCTACATCCAAACATATACATACAACTACAGAAATCTGTAATTATTGATACATGTTCAATTAATGTTGAAAGGCGTAATTAGTGGGACCATGGTGATAACACATACAAATAGTAACCGAGTTTGAACATTATTCGCAAAGCACGTTGCTAGTCCTACTGGTAATGTAAGGCCCTAACGAAATGCAATGGACCTGAACGAGGCAAGAATAATAGTTGGTACTAATCTATGGGACCATTGGAGGAGTGTACAAAGAAAATGGGTTTCGCATCTAGTAGATGAAGTGGTGCGAATAAATTCATCCCCAAGACCAAGCTTCTGTCAAAGCTGACCAATCTACCATTTGTACGATTGTAGTACGTAAGCACAAATTTTTTCTAGAGGACCCGCTGCAATCGAGGTTGACAGTTAGGATGCCTGACACAGTATCACCTGTACTACATTTATCAAATTAAAAACATATGTCTGAACCCAGAATCGAACCATTGACCTCCTGCATGCTAACCCAAAACTGTATCCACTGCACCGACTGTGCAGCACGATTAACAACTGCTGTCAGAGTTGGTTACCATACATGTGGTTACAGTGTTACAAGATTACCACACTCTAATGCCCTTTTTCTGCTGTATATACGCGCAGGACGAAATTTTGTGAGAGACATTTTTTATTGTTATCATGTGAGGAGTCGCGTTGCGAAGCCCGAGTGCGCGAATTTCGCTTCACCCTGTATATGCATGAACCAGGCCCCTGCTGCGAAGTTCTATACGCTGCAACGTTCGCTAAACGGTCGTTGAGGGGACGCTGTTGGAATCCTCTTAGTTCATCTGGGCGATCAGTTGCTCAACAGTTGCAAGTGTATCCCAATACATATCTCCGAGCCATCATTCATCACCGTCATCTATGGCCCGTGGGGCACCACATGCCCCACAGTTGCCACAGCGCCGGCTTTGGATAGCGCCATTTCGCCTTGCACGGTATACTTTAACCACGGCGGCACCTGAACAATTTGCAGATCTACCCGTTTGCAAATGCTTCCACCCTTGACCCTGATGCCAATAATCATGCTCTTTCAGAGATCAGACAAATTGCTCTGTTTCCGCATTACGACAACGACTGCTCTGTTCTCCGCCTACGCGCGACAGGCTTTATACACCCTCCACTGTTAGTGCTTCCACCTGCCGTCTGTAAATGATTATTGCACGTTGACATCGAACATAGCCAGTGGTCACATTAATGTGACTGGACTGTGTAATTATGAACTATTCTGTTTGTAACCCCTGTAACCTTCGTTTCTGTGATAATAGCTTCACAACAATTAATAAATCTGTGGTATGGAATTGCCAAAATGTATACACAAAACATCCATGCACAGATGCAAAAGTACTCCGATGAAATCACCGTCGCTGCGGGAATAGACAAGTGCAGCCTCACTACGCTGGTCTCCCAAGGCGCATATTAGCCAACTCTTCGGCAGTAAACTTTATCCGTGGTGCTGTGAACTGTATTAAGGTATAACTAAGACTGCTGGAGACGAACCAGAGACAGAACCGAGCAGTGCTGATCGCAAGATTCAGGGCAAAGAGTACAGTTGGCATTTCTGTTGAGAACAGCAAGAGCACCCAGAGAATGAAAGAAGTTTCTTTCCAAACAAAAGACACATACACTGTTTAGATACAAAGCTAATTCTTGGCAAGAAACCTAACAGGCTGCAAAGCTCTGTAACGAGCCGCCGGAGAGCGTAGGCCACTTATACCAAATTTCTCAGAAGGTGCCCCTGAACAACCACTGAAAGTTTGCCGTTGGAGTTCTGGTTTATCCTGTATGTGCTGGCTGAAGCTTGTCATACGGTTCAGTCAAACGTATTGTTCGAAACAACGCACTTCATGTAATATTATAATTGGACAGCGACTATGTAAAAACCAGTCGTCACGGAACACGACGGATTAAGTTTCAATGCAGTTACGCGAAAAGCAGTTTCAAAGAATATTTTAAATAAACAAACTTTGTCTCTTTCAAGGACACGGCCCTTTATGAAGTTGATAACATCAGCATTTTCACCGCTTACCTGTCAAATTCTTAGGCTGAGCATTTTTCATCTCAAAGCTGCAGAACCATTTTTTATAACTGAGATAAGAACTGGCCCAACTGTAGGTGTATAATAATTATGTATAATAATCATGTGTTATTTATGGTTGTTCAAAGCGGAAAAATACGTAAAGACTTATTATAGGTTAAGCATACACTTTAGAGACTTTGACACGTCAAGCCACAATATTCGGAAGCGGCAGCAGTCGAACAAGGGAGGCCGGTACGTGTTTCGTCATTGTTCACTTTTCTGCCCGACGTGAGAAGCATAGACCAATGACCGAAGAATCCGTCGCCGGCCTAGAAACTTCGCGACATTGCTGAAAAATGGTTGTTCAAAGCGGAAAAATACGTAAAGACTTATTATAGGTTAAGCATACACTTTAGAGACTTTGACACGTCAAGCCACAATATTCGGAAGCGGCAGCAGTCGAACAAGGGAGGCCGGTACGTGTTTCGTCATTGTTCACTTTTCTGCCCGACGTGAGAAGCATAGACCAATGACCGAAGAATCCGTCGCCGGCCTAGAAACTTCGCGACATTGCTGAAAACACCGAAGAAACATCTCCGACAAGCGGGCATGAACGGTTCCTTTGAGGGGAGAAAGAAGACACGAAGAAACGTCGCCGGGACGGACAACGACTTAGCCACTACGCTGCTCGACGGAAGAAGATGTCGGTTACGCGCCAATATGTCAACGCAGAAGATGCCATTCCAGATGTTACCAGAAATAAGTTCGTATGGTACTTACTCAGATGGCTGGTGAGGACGAAGGAACTTCGGCCTCACCAGATGGGTCACATGTGAACCTAGAGGTTGAACCCCGCCAGAAGACGTCTAACTTGAGGGTCGCTGCTTTGATCCCGGGACGGAGCACTCCGTGCCACGCCGTAGCCACTTCTTAATAACGCAACGAGCGAATTCACAGGGAGAAGACGGCGCCGCCGCCACGGTGGGTCACGATCGCGTTACTGAGGGAAGAATATGAAGCCTGGCGCGCAGCTGCAACACGAGCCGTCGCCTATCAGCGGTCACTGGAATCTGCACGCTACGACTGCGCCGCTCCGCCGCCGCGAGGAATGGAGCGATTTAAAATACATTGTATTAATCTGTTTGTTTAAAGCGTCTTACGTCTCAATAAATGACTGTTAGTGGATCCACCTATGTTTCACTCACACCTCACCCTCTGAGCCGAGGAAAGAGCCCGTTCCACCGCCCACAAAGCGTCGCTTTCCCATCCATCATCCCTGACAAAATAGTGACCTTTGCTCCCCTCTGTCACTGACGCCCAATTTCTAGTGCCACTAAACCCCGACCCGCTACACAATACACTTTTGCAAATGCTGCCAGTGATTTTGTGTTATATTTCAAATTTGTCGGTAGTTCCAAAACGACAGTTATTTGTTTTCTACTTTAAGCATTTGGTTCTAAGTATTTTCTTTCGCGCAGCTATTCCACTTTAGGAAAGACGAAGTTAGTGAAACAAGCAGTAGCTTCCTATGTGTGAATCACTACGAAATATCTTCTCTCATTACAAAACTTGGCTAAACGTGTATGTACTGTTACAAAACTTAATCCGTCCAAAGCTTCTATATAAATCGTTCGTGAAGTAGCAACAGATGGGAACATTCCTTTTGCTATAGCATTCGAGAGAAGGATGTTGTAATTTGAGGTTCTCGGAGTTTAAGCGTAACAACACTTGAACGATCGAAGTTCAACATCGCTTAAACTCAAGAATCATTGCGACATTAACACATTAGACAAGGTATTGCAGTTAAACTTCACTAGTAAAGTTTTTGTTAAACAGCATGAAAAAAGAAGAGGGATTATATGAAATATTCAGATTTTAGTTATTACAAATACATTGATAAGTTTACAACAACCTCACAACTAAAGTTTTTGGTAAACAGCATGAAGAAAGAGGAAGAATTAAATGCAAAATTCAGATTTCCGTTATTACAGATACACTTATAAGTTTGCAACAAACATAGCGTCTTTTCCAAACATGAAAATCAAAAAAGAAAAATGTTGATCTCCCTACGGAAAACTAAAAGGAACAATAAATAATTTAGACTCTTTACAGCTGAAAAATGTAGGTTCCAGACACCATCTTAAGATGGTTCAAACTAAGCCATCCCCCAGCTCAAGATGACTATTTGATGGTTTCCAACTCGTAGTAGTTCCACCATTTTAAATTCGGCCTTTTATCACAAAATCATGGTGCGAACGGTAGTCGTTTACCATCTCTAAAAGTTATCAGAAGATTACAGCGAATTGCAAAATGATTTCGACATGATGTTTGTATGGTGCGAAGAGCTCCAATTGCTGCTAAACGACGAAAAGTGTGAGGTCCTCCACATGTGTAATGAAAAAGTCATTAAATTTTGGCTACGCAATAAATCAAAAAAATTTAAAAGATTGTCAATTCAGCTAAATAACTATGGGTAACGATCTCGAACACGTTAAACTGGAACCATCACATAGAAATTGTTTTGAAAAAGGCGAACCAAAGACTTTTTGTTATGGCAGAACGCTTAGAAGATCCAACAAATCTTTTAATGAGACAGCA
Organism: Schistocerca piceifrons; assembly: GCF_021461385.2. Lineage (NCBI taxonomy): Eukaryota > Metazoa > Arthropoda > Insecta > Orthoptera > Acrididae > Schistocerca > Schistocerca piceifrons. Next base: position 597,903,824 of record NC_060149.1, on the reverse strand, counting down.
TATACAACGCTTGCCCGTCCTCTTAAGGCAGTGATATGGGATTCTTATTAGATAATATTGACGTTTTATATCCTAAAGATCAAATAAGGGCAGCTCGTTTTGTATTATCGTAAAATAGAGCGTCATGGATATGATACGCGAGTTGGTGTGGTAGTCGTTAAAGCAAAGGGGTTTTTCGCTGCGACGAGATCTCTCACAAAACTTTAATCACCAACAAAATATGAGAAATAAGACCTCACACGGAATCATTTAAATGTTCATTGATCCCATGTGCTATTCGAGAGTCGAAAGTCGAGAAATAATCTGAAAGTGAATCTACGAATCCTCTGCCGATCTCTTAAACACTCAAGAGATTGCGGATTAGTCATGGTGATGTAGATTTAGTCTTCCGCAATATCTGTACGTTAACCGTGCTCTCCATGTGGGCACCAACGCTCGTTCGAGGCAAAATTATTATTAGTACTTCCTCTCTCATCATATTATGACCACGTTCAAAAATAACGGTAGTATTCCCTTAGAAAATAATTAGCTGGTATATAAATGCTATAATTACATAGTCAGGATACAATTTTCGAACAAGATTCCAAAAATTGCTGATGCAGTATAACACTGTTCATTCGAATGTACACTACTGGCCATTAAAATTGCTACACCAAGAAGAAATGCAGATGACAAATGGATATTCATTGGACAAATATATTATACTAGAACTGACAATGTGATTACACTTTCACGCAGTTTGGGTGCATAGATCCTGAGAAATCAGTACCCAGAACAACCACCTCTGGCCGTAATAACAGCCTTGATACGCCTGGGCATTGAGTCAAACAGAACTTGGATGGCGTGTACAGGTACAGCTGTAAGTAGGCTGTTTATGTTTTCTTATTGGCAACGTTACGTAGCGCTCAATATGAAAATCACTGGCTGTGCTGTGTGCAGTCTGTCGCTAGTTTGCATTGTTGTCTGCCATTGTAGTGTTGGGCAGCGGCAGCTGGATGTGAACAGCGCGTAGCGTTGCGCAGTTGGAGGTGAGCCGCCAGCAGTGGTGGATGTGGGGAGAGAGATGGCGGAGTTTTGTAATTTTTCATGAACTGATATATTTATATAGGATGATATCAAGGTAAATACATTGTTTGTTCTCTATTAATATCTTTCATTTGCTAACTATCCCTATCAGTAGTTAGTGCCTTCAGTAGTTTGAATCTTTTATTTAGCTGGCAGTAGTGGCGCTCGCTGTATTGCAGTAGCTTGAGCAGCGAAGATTTTTGTGAGGTAAGTGATTTGTGAAAGGTATAGTTTAATGTTTGTCAGGGCCATTCTTTAGTAGGAAATTTTGAAAGTCAGATTGCGTTGCGCTAAAAATATTGTGTGTCAGGTTAAGCACAGTCCTGTATAATTGTTAAAAGGGGACGTTTCATATGGCGAAAATTTTTTGTGGGGAGCATGGGGGCTATGTAAGTAGGCTGTTTATGTTTTCTTATTGGCAACGTTACGTAGCGCTCAATATGAAAATCACTGGCTGTGCTGTGTGCAGTCTGTCGCTAGTTTGCATTGTTGTCTGCCATTGTAGTGTTGGGCAGCGGCAGCTGGATGTGAACAGCGCGTAGCGTTGCGCAGTTGGAGGTGAGCCGCCAGCAGTGGTGGATGTGGGGAGAGAGATGGCGGAGTTTTGTAATTTTTCATGAACTGATATATTTATATAGGATGATATCAAGGTAAATACATTGTTTGTTCTCTATTAATATCTTTCATTTGCTAACTATCCCTATCAGTAGTTAGTGCCTTCAGTAGTTTGAATCTTTTATTTAGCTGGCAGTAGTGGCGCTCGCTGTATTGCAGAAGCTTGAGCAGCGAAGATTTTTGTGAGGTAAGTGATTTGTGAAAGGTATAGTTTAATGTTTGTCAGCGCCATTCTTTAGTAGGAAATTCTGAAAGTCAGATTGCGTTGCGCTAAAAATATTGTGTGTCAGGTTAAGCACAGTCCTGTATAATTGTTAAAAGGGGACGTTTCACAGCTGCCCATGCAGCTTCAACACGATACCACAGTTCATCAAGAGTAGTGACTGGCGTATTGTGACGATCCAGTTGCTCGGCCACCATTGACCAGACGTTTTCAGTTGGTGAGAGATCTGGAGGATGTGCTGGCCAGGGCAGCAGTCGAACATTTTCTGTATCCAGAAAGGCCCGTACAGGACCTGCAACATGCGGTCGTGCATTATCCTGTAGGGTTTCGCAGGGATCGAATGAAGGGTAGAGCCACGGGTCGTAACACATCTGAAATGTAACGTCCACTGTTCAAAATGCCGTCAATGCGAACAAGAGGTGACCGAGACGTGTAACCAATGACACCCCATACCATCACGCCGGGTGACACGCCAGTATGGCGATGAGGAATACACGCTTCCAATGTGCGTTCACCGCGATGTCGCCAAACACGGATGCGACTATCATGATGCTGTAAACAGGATCTGGATTCATCCGAAAAAACGACGTTTTGCCATTCGTGCACCCAGGTTCGTCGTTGAGTACACCATCGCAGGCGCTCCTGTCTGTGATGCAGCGTCAAGGCTAACCGCAGCCATGGTCTCCGAGCTGATAGTCCATGCTGCTGCAAACGTCGTCGAACTGTTCGTGCAGATGGTTGTTGTCTTGTAAACGTCCCCATCTGTTGACTCAGGGATCGAGACGTAGCTGAAAGATCCGTTACAGCCATGCAGATAAGATGCCTGTCATCTCGACTGCTAGTGATACGAGGCCGTTGGGATCCAGCACGGCGCTCCATATTACCCACCTGAACCCACCGATTCCATATTCTGCTAACAGTCATTGGATCTCTACCAACGCGAGCAGCAATGTCGCGATACGAGAAACCGCAATCGCCATAGGCTACAATCCGACCTTTATCAAACTCGGAATCGTGACGGTACGCATTTCTCCCCCTTACACGAGGCATCACAACAACGTTTCACCAGGCAACGCCGGTCAACTGCTGTTTGTGTATGAGAAATCGGTTGGACACTTTCCTCATGTCAGCACGTTGTAGGTGTCGCCACCGGCGCCAGCCTTGTGTGAATGCTCTGAAAAGCTAATCATTTGCATATCACAGCATATTCTTCCTGTCGGTTAAATTTCGTGTCTCTAGCACGTCATCTTCGTGGTGTAGCAATTTTAATGGCCAGTAATGTAATTAATACAAGTAGTAACACACGTAAAGTATACTTTCCAATTACATTAAAAATATTTATATAGAACTTGGTTGTAGAAGAATAGACAATGTCAGATATGCACCAGTGTTTTCAAAAGATGAAAAAAATCGTACTGACTTAATCTTGATTCACTAAACTTTAAAAATCAGCTCCCGCATGGTTTATTCGTAGTACAAAGCGGAATTAAACACAGAGGACTATTTCATTTCTAATTCACGATGACTACTACATAATTCTTTAATCCGATTTTCAAACAAGTCTGCGCATTAGGTCACCTTCTGCTGTTAAGTGAGGACTGTGCCTAGCTCTCAGCTTACAGTGGATAATTAGCACGTTTCTTGTATGCAGTGCGGGCATCGTATCGACTGCTGCATTCTGCAGTTAGTGGACATTCTGGCACAGGTAACTGGTGATAGCATTATCGGAAATGTGATAACCAAGGCCTGCCTAAAGCCCTCTCTTAAGCTCCTGTTCTATATTCAAACACAGAGCCAACAGGTTCTCTATAAAAGCAAGGAATTGAGGTAATCGAGTGATTTTACATAATTGGTCACTCCCCACTGAAGTTAGGATATCTTTTCAGTAATAGTTTCAAATGTCAGCCGTCTTAATTATATGAGTGCAGACAGCCACTTGTCGCGATTTATATCCTACGCTGTAAATTTTGTTTTGATGAAGCTTTGATGAAGCTTTCCTAAAATTTCTTTAGATGAAAACTTTCCATTATTACGACACCAAACACAGTAGGAGTAATTTCCATTAATGTAAATGTATAAGACCGTATTGATTTAAATTTGGTGGTTAAGTATGAATTTCTGAAGGCGCAAAACACAAAAATGATAATCATCATCTATTTTTACTGTAAAAACATGCAGAAAATCGTAGTTTCTGCTTTTGTATAAATCCTTCAAGCTTTCAATAAACTGCATTACAGTGTTTTGGCGTAATGGCTTCTGTTAACTCGTATATGATGTTCTACTTTTCGTCTGGCGCACAGATTTGTTTGTATCCTTACGATAATAAATCTATGTTTAAAGTGATGTCATTGTTAACATATAACAATAATGAAGTAGCTATGTTTTCACGTATGTTCACCCTGACACACGTTATCCGTACTTATAAAGTCTCGTATGCTTTCTGAAGATAACCACAGTGTTTAATAACAATAAGGGTATGAACTAATTTCCCACGGTTCAGCTGAGTGTGTGCAGTTTCGAATCTAACTGAAGGAGTAAAACTGTGTGGCGTATCGGGACTTGAACTGCAACCCTGTCTTTCTCGAGCAGTGCTTTTACTGACTGAGTTAGTCAGGTGCTGTCCGAGACATACCTAAACAATTTACAATGACAATGGAATGTTCCCAGGTATAAATAAACGATACTGATGAAACTTGACGGTTATGTGAAAGGGTCAAAATAACGCATTATTTATTTTGCAGTTGTTGCGCAAATTCACTTTTAAGAAGCAATACACACCCCAAAACGTAATTTGGCGAATTAGATTTTTGAGAGAATATCTTCAAAACCATGCAAATTTGAAGAGTGTATTTCATATAAAGGTTAAAATTTAATTAATGTTGTTGACAATTCTATAATCAACTATTATAATAATTTGAAATTTTTCAAAATGCCCTACCAAAATTTAATTAATTATGCAGAAAGAAAGAAGCTATAGCACAACATCCATCCATGTGCAATAAAATGGGTTTGTGAAATACCATTTCTGGAAAAATTTGTAAACAATGAACTGTAGGAGTATTGTAAACATATGTAATTAAAATATCTATTTGTTCCTTATTGTTCCAATTCTTTGTGTTACTTACTCGCGTTTTATGTTTGAAATTGTTACTAGACGTTTTAAATTAATGTTTTTGGTGTTTTCAGTTTACTATTTCATATATGTGTATTTTGTTTGTAGAAAATAGTAAATAACTCGTTGTTATGATACAGAATTATTACAGTATCGATAATCTGTAAATAAATGCTTAAAACACCACACTATGCACATAAAATAAATATAACTTCTGCCGGCGGTTCTAGGCGCTTCAGTCTGGAACGCCACGATCGCTACGGTCGCAGTTTCGAATCCTGCCTCGGGCATGGATGTGTGTGATGTCCTTAGGTTAGTTAGGTTTAAGTAGTTCTGAGTTCTAGGGGACTGAAGACCTCAGATGTCAAGTCCCATAGTGCTCAGAGCCATTTGAAATGAAACTTCTTCATATAATACAAACGGCAGACAGCACAAAACAAAATTAAGCATGGTTCTCAAATTGTGGCAGGCAATCCTCTAAATATTCTGATTTGTACCAGGCATATTTCAGTATAATGGGAAACCTCAGAGCAGGGAATTTGTTGTGTACTAGTGAATGGAGCTGGATTACATTGTTTCTCAAGAGGATATTGACATCAGTCAGTAGTACTAGATGTGAAAATCATCACACAAAATTTGAAAGGTAGCAAGTCCTTTGGGCTCATCTTTCGTTCACTTTAATGGCGTAATTATGGCACTTATATCTAATTATGAAGACACTGTGACCAATATGATGCTTAAGAAACAAAATTGACAGTGGTTGGCTACTGAGTTAATTGGTACCTAAATGCACAGAGCAATTTGAGGTGACGGGACTCACAAGGAAACCCTTCAGTATGAGGTCGCAAAAGGCCAATGAGGTTTATGGCATTCGAATACCCACATGTCGTCTACCATGCAATCACAATATTGGCTGATAACGGAAACAGGGTGGCGGGACTGGAAGTATCCAATGGCAAGCACAGCATGAGACTACGGAGCGAAGTTGAACTGCTTAGGCGACGAGCAACTCATAACAGCGTTACAGTGCCAGTGGTGTTGATACAAAGCAGAGGAATTCGAACGTTGGATAAAGCAAACGTCGCATTATATCCACAGTACGAAGCGGCGAAATTGGCATTTCATCAGAAAGGAACCCAAGGAATTTCGCAGAGTGAAAAATAAGTTACAGATGAAACACTAGCGCTTCTACAAGACAAGTCACTGGTGTCTCATACGCTCGGCTGTGCAGGCAATGTACAGGAGAAGTGCAGTGATGACGATGCGTATTTAACAAGTGCAAACGATACTGAAACAGGTGTTGAGACATGCATCTTTGTCGGACAGGGAACTACAAGTGCCGTCTCGAGAGAAACGTGGTAAATCACATTCGTTGTCCAAGGAGCGGGTGCTCAACATAATTACTTACACGGAAGATCATCCCCAGCATAGTAAAAAAAAAAAGAACAGATTTCATACAAGTCCGCAGCAATATGACCGTGTAGTGCATAAAGAGAACTACGGATATTCAAGGGAGAGCAAGGAGCACGTGTTACAAAAACTGATGTTTGCGCGCTTCAAGGATGCTCGACACATTTTACAGGATGAGCATGATAGTGACCTACTACGTTGTGCACATCAAATAGCACGTAACATACAGTAGACTACAGTAATCTCAAGGGAAGCGTTGGATGTTTCATAACTTCAAACAGTGCTACAAAATTGGAAGACGTAAGCTAATGAAATTTCAAACAAAGCGTCAACTTGACGATGCACAGCCAGCTGGGGAATCGGCCCCAAAATTTGCAGATGAGATAAACAAACTTATCCAATCGCTCAGTAACGAATTTGTTTACAACTCCGACCAATGAGGATTTGGAAAGTAAATGCAAATAAAAGGAACCCTGCAAATTACAGGTCCCAACATAGTTGTATCAAGATCAACTAACATCAGTACCTTAAGGCATTAGTATTCAATATACCGACTGTTATTCTGGATGCTAAATTGGCTGAAAGTCACATATTTTGCTGTGAGAAGTTGGAGGTGCTCTGCTCCCTACAATTCATTCTCGTTTGCTTGATGTTGCAAGGGCTGTATGCAATATTTACGTCACAGCAAGCAAGAATTGGAATATGGCCTTAAGAAAAATACAACTGTGGAAGTAGCACTGTTTTTGGCCAATAGCTAATGAAAATATCTTGGTTTTGTTTGATTCCTGGTCCGTGTGTATAAATCATATTCCTTTAGAGCAGATTATCTGTGCTGAAAAGTGAGTGATACAGCAATTTATACCACCTGGAACCACTGGACAAATTATATTCCTTTAGAGCAGATTATCTGTGCTGAAAAGTGAGTGATACAGCAATTTATACATCCTGGAACCACTGGACAAATTCAGCCGTGCTCTATAAAACATATATATCTGCATCTACGCCTTAAAAAACAAACAGAATCATGATAAGCTCCACAATAGACTGTTTTGCATTCGGTTACATACCATCGCATTCAACAAGTTCTCACTACCCCTTTACACCAATATGTTTCCATATACATTCTTTAAGAACGGATACCCAGCTGAACTTCCTGCACGGTTTGTAACTCCCACAGCGTTCGCCTTCGGTCTTAACGATGCGAACCTTTATGAGCACTGTGACGTGCCGATTTCCATTCGGTGTTCATGATGCGAGTTAATGGTTTGTTGTGGACATTTCTTGAATGTCGACGACGTCCATTTTGTGAAGTGTAATACATACATCCAGTTTAAGGGCATCCGGAAGGTGAAAAATGTCAGAAATACCGATTTTTTGTTTTTTGCATATTAAAATTTTACTGAGTTTTCTGATTAATTTGCTTCAAGAATCACGTATCTACCTTAATTCTAAGTCTTTTAACATAAATAAATAAAAAGGGTCCGCGCTGCTCTTTGTCGGCGTTTCCCGACCCGTTTGATATTTTTCGTTTTTTTGTCAGAGAAAGATTTTTACATTTTTTGTAGATCCCTATATTTCCTTCGGCGATGAAATTTAGCGAAGTGTGGATTCTGTGCAGAGGTTGGCAGCTCGGACAGAAAATAAGACAGTTGTGTAGTCGTGCACAAAACGAGCGAGACCTCTCGCCTTTTCGCTATGCTGATCCACACAGCTTTAATGTCTGCTACACAGCATAACAGGCAAGACGACGAAGTGCTACCAACATACTATGCACAGGTGTGAAATCGAAAAACTATCCGAACTTTGTCAGACTGTTTTCAATCATGTGTAATACTATATTAATGCTGATTAGTGCGTTAAACACAACACGTAAATATAACATAGAAATGAAAGAAGAAACGGTAATTAGTATGAAGTGTACAAATAAAAATGAATTTCAGATTACCGAGATAACATAACTGTTTTAGTAAGACAAAGTACCCCAGATCGTTACGAATTAGCAAAATATTAGGCGTATTCGGCCGCGAAACGGTCTGTGTCAACGTACAGACCAGTGATACTGGGTTACCGTTGCTTACCTACCATGAAAGTGTGCAAATTTAGCAATGCGTGAAGATTCATAACTCAAATCTGTTAAAAATCATTCAGTGCCACACTTAAGTCAATTAAATTACTCACAGATGCGGAAAAAGTAGACGGTAACAAGCATAAAATTCTACAAGAGTTTCATATTGACATCCACAGGGCGCCGGTACAGAACAAAGGTAGCAATATAACGCATTGGAGGCGCGAGAATTTCTTAAAATTGGTTTACTGGTAGTCTATCTGCCTCCACTGATATTAGAACCGAAAACAAAGCAGACCTCTCTTGCAGTAGCAAACACCTTTCACTACGCTAGCAGACAACCCAGCCAAACAGCCCTCTATTATTACCCCAGACATGAATTTCGCAACGAAAATGGCAAAATGATCTGCAGTTTCTGTTGCATAGAGCTTTCTGTACTCAAAAATATGAATCTTCTACCTTTATGTCACTGCTTATGAGACAATCATTCTGGATGTTTATCGAAATAACAAAATGCTGTTATTAGCGAGTAAATTTAGTAGAATAATTCTGCACGACCCCAGTAAATAAACGGCGACATAGCTGCCAAACGTATTCTACAATGTTTCGAATTCTCCATTAGACTCACCACAGCCAGAAAACGTCCATTAGCCTAAGTGTTCCTTAAGATAGCTAGCAATGGGAACGCTCGCACTTCTAAAACGCGGTGGCATTAATACTGGGATCTGAATTACCACGTGTATAGGCAAATGGATTTTATTTACATTCCATTAAACGTGATTTGGATCGAAAGCGATGCTACGATTATTATGCTGATGTATCGACTGCAACTAGAACATTTCGAATAAAGAGCAGGGGGAATTATTTATGTAGACCTCATCTTCAGTAACTGTCGTAGCTATTTTCATTGTTAGGATTTCGTCACCTGAATCGGTAAAAATGGAACACTACTATTCTCACTTTCTTGACCGTCTATCTGCCTACCCAACCCTTAAAATCCGTTCACCTCGAGTACAGGTAGACATAAGAAGGGGAAACGTATCACGCTTCCTGCGGTATACGGTCCCTTGGTGGTGTAAAAAAAGTGAGCTTCTGTGTCAACGCAATCTAATAATACGTTGTTTCTGTAAAGAAATTTACGCGTAACGTCAAAATGTTTCTCTAAGAACTATGCGACTAAACTGCTTAGGTCATCAGTCCCCTAGACCCAGAACTACTTAAACCTACCTAACCTAACACAGATCCAAGCAGCCGCGCGGTTTGCGATATGACCCCGTTGAACGCACGATTAACCCGCGCCGGCAAGCTGTTAATATTATCTGGTGTTGTTAAAAAGTTATTCACTTCCGGTGAATGATTTTCTGCGCAGCTCATTTAAGATAGAATAACTAAAATATATTTGATGTTACGGAGGCGGAAGGACACCTAATTCATTTCCCCTTCTCTTTATTTATGATGTTAAATTCGCAATCTGAGTATACGTACTATCCATACCCACACTTTAGCGCCAAGTCACAGTCACAGATATGCGAATACATCGCATTATCTTATACTTGTATTTAGTTTCCCACGAAGTGGTGGCAGACGATTCTGTGGCGTCTTCGAAGCGCGAGCTTCGCCAGTGCTAGCTATCTCAGCACATCAGCTGAGCGAACGTTTTCTTCCTGCTGCTAGTTTAATGGAAAATGGCAACACCGTAGAATACGTTCGACAGCTGTGTGACCATCGATTTACGTTCTTGAGTGGTTCATAATTATGTTAGTAAATCCACTCGATATTTGTATGTCATTTAAATTACATGTGCTCCATGATTCGCACTGAAGACGTAGGAAATGAATGTTATTTGGTCCAGGAAGTACGTTTCAACAGAAATTGCTGCTTACATTGACATTTATGATACGAATTAGTCGTCTTGTCCATCGCATGGACAACGAGGATGCTTTGTTTTACTACAGTTGTTTCTTAGTTTAGTGGTATTGTGTGTTGGTGGCGTAGCCAGTTTACATACTGCGCATGTAACACACAATTAAAGCGTTGGATTCCTACAGTGATCAGTCTACTTGAAAAACGTTTGTTGTCATCGTAATTTATGTAACTTGCTCTTCGACTTCCAATGTGACAATTTGTGAAAAAATGTTTTACCTTGCTAGTCCTAGTTTCAAACGTTGTCTGGCCGAGAAAACGTAGGCATGAAGGAGTCAGTGAAAGCAATTATTCGCTATTATAGCAAACTTCTGGATCCAATGGAGACTTGAATTCTCTATATTGATTCTGAGAGTTTTATTATTCCTCTTGTAATTTACTGTCTCAGTGTCATCCTTGAGAATAAAATTAACGGCAGTGCGATTAGGTTCCTGATCTATATACTGTGTATTAATATTCTTCTCTGCTACGTAAATTTTAAAGGTTATATTCTTTAAGTAAAACAGAGTATCGGTTTCAGTCTTAGGATCGACGATAAACTTCAGAAATACAATTACAGAATAGTGGCATATCGATTATGGCTGCTCTCCATCAACGATAGTGAAATGATAATTAAATAAATACCCTAAGCTGTCGACGGGTGTTGATATACATCAGAGGGGACAGATGAAAATGTGTGCTCCTACTGGGACCCGAACCCAGGATATCCTGCTTACATGGCAGACGCTCTATCCATCTTTTTTTTTTTTTGGAGGGGGGGGGGTCTCCTTCCTCCCCTTCAACCCATCCTTGCGCTCGCCAATTTCTGCCTTCTCGGCCTGGCTTCTGTGCCATTAAAAGAACATTTAACACAAAGGATGCTTCTTCTGGATCAAGAAAAGAAAACGTGTTGTCACTGCAGTGGAAAGTTCATGGTGCGTTGCCTCTGCAGCGAAGGAAACGTTTCATTCCAGTTGATGATTTTTTTTGTTAACATTTTTAATATACAAAGGATTTTTTTAAATTGTTTGTTTCCACTATTCTTTGCGTGAGACATCTCGGCTTTTTGACGGCACTCAACGCTCGTCTTCTCGAAGGTTGCCTATTATCGTATACCCCAAGCTTGGTCTTGTTTCTTTTTCCCCGTTTGTATGTGATCTCCTATGTCGGCAGTTGTCTTCTTTTAGCACCTGAGTGCCCGATTGCCGGACGCCACACACTGGTTGTGATGTGGGAAAAAAACAAAAAAAACACTGCCATCAACGTTATTAACAGTCGGACGCAGTGCATACATCTACATCGTCGTTTCTTGTTCGTTTTTTTTTTTCATCGTCTTTGTCGTTCATAGTGTCTTTATTCTCAATGCTGGTATATAGTTCGCGAACTTTTGTCTGTATTTCGCATCCCTCATCAGAAGTTGTGCTTGTGTGGCTAGATATACTCTGTAGCCCCGGTAAGATGGCGCATCTTCGGCTTGAATTAGGTAATGCAGAGTATGTCCTGTCAGCCATGTCCACATATTTTTCTTCGTGATGGGGTAGTAAGTGCCATCAGGTTGTAACACCGATGTGATGGAGATTGTCTGTCTAGCTGTCCTGCAGATAGAGGCAAGTTTCATTCTGGACCATTCCCAGACCAATTTATTTTCTCCGCAGACGCATCTGTGTTGCAAGTTGTCTATGAGGGCACACTCCCTACATCTGTTAGTTGTCGACAATCGTATTCTGTGTAATTTTTCTTTCGTAGGTATGGTCTCATTAACTACTTTATACCACGTTGATCTGATATTTGTTCCGAGCACTTTGTTGTGGATGTTCTTCCAGATTTGAGCCCAATCCCGTAGGGGATATTTCGTTTCCATGCGGTTTACTCTTCCACTAGTATTCATTATCCGGTATAGTTGGGCGGTTGTAAGGTCCTGTAGTGGTGCGCTCAGTTTCGCTCGGAGGTAACTAACTTCGAGCAGAAACATCCTGATGTGGTTGGCTTTGTAGTGGGTTTCCCCGAGGTTTACCGGTATTGCCATATTAGTAGGTGTATACATCCGTAGGGCCATATGGAGTGCGCTGTCTGGGTAGTCTTGAAACAGCTGAATAGTTCTCCGTATAAGAAGAGTCTTGCATTTAATTTCAACATCTATTGGCCCTAGGCCCCCTTTCGCTGGTGGGAGAGTAATAACATTAATTCCCACTTTGAATATTTCGCCTCTCCAAATATACCAACCAATTGCCGTCATTATTTGCTTGGAAATGCTGTTGACCACAGGGATTGTCTGCCGTACATACCATATTTTCGAAAGTATCATTTTATTGATAAACTGTACTCTTTGTATGAGGTCCTGTTCTCTGCCTTCATTTTGCTGGAGACAATCTCTCGTCATAGCCAGAAGCTCTTGCCAGTTGTCCGTAGTAGTTTTCAGAGGGCAGCGACTCATTCGTATTCCCAACAGCTTGATACTCTCGTGTACTACATATGGACAGTTGTCATCGATTCTAAACCCTCTGCCGATCGGCATTAGTTTAGTCTTTCGATAGTTGAGCTTTGAGCATGGGGCTCGTTCATACTCCCGTACACTATTAGTGACTTCTTGCAGGTCTCGCGCCGAACGTACGATGACACTTGCGTCATCCGCGTATGCCACACATTTTACAGTCGTCGAACACAGGGTTAAGCCCTCAAGAGTACAGTTCAACAAACGGACAAGTGGCTCAATGGAAATGATAAAAAGAGGCATTGACATGGGGCACCCTTGTCGTACAGATCGCTCAATAGTTATTTGCCGGGAGAGTTGCCCATTGATGACGATCCTAGAGCAAGCAGAGGTGTACATATTTTTGACCATCGTAATAAAACCGTCACCAAAACGTAAATGGTTCATAATTTGAGAAAGGTAGCTGTGCGAGATCCTGTCAAAGGCTTTGCATTGATCTAGAGCTAAAATTGCAGTCTCCGGTTGGGTAATGGCACTAAAGGAGATGATCTCCCTATAATCTGCGAGACTTTTAAAGATCGTTCGACCAGGGACGGCTGCTGTCTGGCTATCATGTATGATTTTATGTAAAACATGTTTAATTCTCGGTGCTAGAACGCGGGCCACAATTTTGTAATCGGAGTTGAGGAGGGAAATAGGACGAAATTTATTGACATCATCTGGTGGGTATTCTTTGGGGACGAGTACAATTAGACTATCACTGAGTCCTGCTGGTAGTTGCCGACCCGCTTTAATTTCATTACATATGTTCAGAAAGCAATGTTCGAATAAGCACCAGAATTGTTTGTAGAATTCAATGGGTAGTCCATCTTCCCCGGGCGATTTAGTACCCTGAGCCTTCTTCAAATCCTCCCGAAGTTCTTCCACAGTGACATCACTTAGTAATAGTTGTCTGTCCGTCTCATCGAGGTAGTTTTTCAGGGTCGTAATTGCAGCGTCATTCGTGGGCTCTGACATGTACAGTCGTCGATAATAGTCGGTTATATATTCCTTTATCTCATTCTGTGTTGTGGTGACACTGCCATCTTCTGTTTTTAATCTGTGAATCAATTTCTGTCTTGCGCGGCGTTTCTCTTTCGCAAGATGGAAGGAGGATGGGCTTTCGTCATAGGTGCTGTTACCATCTCGAGAACGCATTTTAATTCCTTCCAGTTGTCTTCGTTTCAATAGTGTTGGCTTCGCCTTAATCCTTTTGATCTGTACAAAGTTCTCCTGTGTGAGACGAGGAGCAGAATACAGCTCACGGAGACATGGAAAATAAAATTCGAAAAGCTCTTTCTGCTGCCGGCTCCTTTCATAGCTGTAACCTTTCAAGCAATTAATAAGTTTGGGCTTTGCGCAGCGGCACCACCACAGCGTGACCGACGGGAAAGTTCGTTGGCGCCGTGAGCAGAGATCCCATACTTCCTGCACCCGTTCTCTTAAACCTTGATCATTGAGTATTGAAACATTCAGCTTCCAACCTGCTCTGCCACGGTACGTTCCCTGCCGTACCATTCGGATTGTACAGTGATATGCCTCGTGGTCGGAGAAGTACAACAGCCACGTCTCCGTTGCAGAGATCTTGTCCCGCAGGCGTTTTCCTACATACATTCTGTTTATTCGGCTGGCAGTTTGAGCGGTAAAGTACGTAAAACACTGTCGGTCCCCGTTCAGGATTTCCCAGGTGTCTTCTAGGTCCATCAATCGGACACTTTCGGCAAGTGTCGCACAACCGTTAAAATTCGGCCATTGGTCTTTAGGCTTTAAAACACAATTAAAATCCCCGCCGACGACCACGTCCTCCTCATTCCTCCGTAAAAGATACAATAAGTCAGTAGCGTACAAATGTGCTCTGGCAGCTCTATTTTGATTCCCCGAGGGAGCATAGATGTTTATCAATCGAACTCCATTAATAAGGCACGAGATTCCTCTGCCAGACTCTAGTCTTTCCACGTCCGACAATAATACCCTCTTTGAATAACAGAGCTGTGCCTGAGGAGCTATCTGGGATGGTATTTGTCAGTACATCATACCGAGGAAAGTCAGGTAGGAAATGGTGAGCCACCTCTTGCAGCATCGCGATGTCTGCATCACAGCTATACAAATAATCGCGGAGACTGTGTATCTTCTGCTCTGAAGTTATTTTGTTTATGTTTACAGTGACTATCTTATAGTCCAGAAAGGAGGCATGAAGTTCTCTATCTTAAAAGTCGCTGACCAGTCAGCACAAGCATGATGTCGGCGAGGAGATTAATACGTATCCGAATCATCATCTTTCATCAGGTTCGTTGAAAGCTGTCGTGTCACAAGTAATTCCGCTCTCCCGGCTGGCACAGCCTCCTTTGGTGGTTCAGACGTGGGCAGTCCTCGATCCACCGACATATCCTCGATATCATCAGCCCAGCTGCCCGCATTTGACATGTCCATCTTCTGATCTGAGCCATTTCCCGTTGGACACTGTTCTTTTCGCCCCACTCTCAGAAGCTGCTGAGAGACCCGATCCTCGTCTGTTGCAACGTGATTTCCAACCCCAGAGTTCGGCTTGGTCACTGTTATCGTCTGGTCGTGGCCACTCGATTGCTTCGCATCTGTCCTGCCAAGAGTAGCGTCCGTTAATTCGCGGGCAATTTGCGCACCTTTCTCGCGCAGCAGTGGAGCTGTTTTCTCAGCATCCTTGTGAGCGATCCGTCGCTTTTTGTGTTTTTTAGGAGAAACGTCAGCCCTTTCATTTGCCACAGTCACTGAGGAAGAGCTGCAAATTTGTAATCCGGTGTTGTCGTCGCTTCCCATTGATTTAGAATCGCCGGCCGCGGTGGTCTAGCGGTTCTGGCGCTGCAGTCCGGAACCGCGGGACTGCTACGGTCGCAGGTTCGAATCCTGCCTCGGGCATGGGTGTGTGTGGTGTTCTTAGGTTAGTTAGGTTTAAGTAGTTCTAAGTTCTAGGGGACTTATGACCTAAGATGTTGAGTCCCATAGTGCTCAGAGCCATTTGATTTAGAATCCGCTCCTTTGTCGGTGCGTGGATCATTCTCAACATCTTGGGTTTTCTCGCTAACTTGGGCGCTAACCAAACACGTAGCCTCCGGATCGTTCAGTTTGATCGTCACGTCGGGGGTGGTGTCAGCGTTGCCCTCTGGGGTGGCAGTCTCCATTGGTGTCTGGTCAGCTTCGGTGGTGTTGACAGTTGTGTCCATGTGAGTGACCTCCGTCGCTGCCATGGTCAAACGGACTGCCGTCACATAAGCTAGAGGCATTGATGACATCTTGTTTCTAGGAACACTTTCGCCTGGTGGCAACTGTGTCACTCGTCTCTGTACGCATTTTGCGCGAACATGATCAGTTGCACCACACCCAGAGTAAGTGCGTGGCTGCCCATCGTATATAACAATGGCCCTGTATCCACAGATCGTAATATATGATGGAATGTGTTTCTCCAGTTCTATTTTCACCTGCCGAACACGGTTCAAGACAGGAACTTTGAAGGACATCCACTTTTTGATAACTGCATTTATTTCGTTGGCAGGAACTTCAAAAGGTAGTTCGAAAATTCTAACTGTGCGGACACTAAATCCTGCACGACATACCTGAACTTCGCCAATATTACCATCGCTGTAAGTAAATTTAAGGCTACCACCGCATGACTGAACAATCTGATCGCAAATTTCAGCAGTTTTAAACTTTATGTGCGCAGTACTGCTAACGATCGAAAGATGCACACCAATTATTTCATCAAAAGATCGTTTCAAAACATTCTCAATCCATTCTTCGAGTTCGTAAGCTTTAGGCCGTGCATATTTCGGATCGAAACTTAATTTCAAAGTATCTTTTCGTGCTAGTTCATTCATAGTCAATTTGTGACACTTTTCACACAGTACCCCTTAGCTGTGTACGCTACAATAGCGTCAACTCACCGTAAACAGCGCTCAGCCGGCAGCAGCAGAGACGTAAACACCAGCGCGCGTCCGCTCGCCACGGCCGCCGAGGGCCGACTGGCCCATCTGAGCCACCGAAGGCACAGACGATAGTGCGAATGCAGGAATTTGTCCCTTGCACGCTCCCCGTGAGACCCACATTCCCAACTTAATCTCCACACACTACATTCGTAGTGCCCATGCTCAATACACTCATTACTCGCGGCAGACAATGTTACCGAGTCCCGTAAGAGTTCGGGCAATGCGTATGCATCCGGACAGAAGAAGAAGGTCAATGGCCGGTAGCCTTAACTATATTAAGATGGTATCTGTTCTTTCGGACATGTCCGAAAGGACAGATACCATCTTCATATCAACAATAGTTGTTACCCATAGTTTTGTATTTGCTATTTGACCGTTGTCACCCTTTATAGACCAACCTGAACTTTCTGCAATGCCGTTTTTGACTTGCTTCTTAATATGTCCTATAACTACAGATTTGTTGAAAACATTAACAGTTAAATACGCTATTCCACAAATTAAAAATTTCCAGTTATTCTTTATATCTTGAAACTACCGTTCACTTTAACCGAAGAAAAGGTACATAATAATAAAATGAAATCATAGATTAGAATCTCAAAGCATACTGTGACTGGTTAAAATGAAATGAACTAGAAATCATCTTCTTGTCTAAAACACGTTACTGTTCCAGAGAACTTCGGCACCTCTCAAAATATTTTACACCACTGATGTTTAGCCACATGTGGACAAATAGTGCGTTTCATGAAGCAGCACTGTTTAGCCGTCACAAAATGAAGTCTAAAAAATGAGTAAATAAAACTATTCTTCGACTGTTGCTTCGAATCGCATATACCAAACGCCGTCTGCTGCGACGACGACTCCAAGTCTATTGGGTATTTGATTTTTCTCTTCTTTTTCGGTCCTCCTTACCTCTCCTTCTAGCCTTCTAGCCCAACCTTCGCTGTCCAATTACATCTTCATCGGCGAGCTTCTCCGCAATGTTTTTCGCTTGTGCTGAATTGCTTTTTACCCTTCTTGCATATACACGTGTGTCATGTATTTTTTAGAGACTGCATGAATGTGTAACGTGAGTATTTCTTTGCTTAGCAAATTGAATATTACATATCTTGTTCTGAATTAATTTGTTTGTCCAGCTTCCACTACTGAGTTTTCTTAAAATGCGCCTGTAAAAAAAAAAAAAAAAAAAAAAAAAAAAAAAAAAAAAAAAAAAAAAAAAAAAAACCTTGAAATATCTGTTGCAGCTGATTAGTTAAGGGCTAAAAATATAAACACCTCTGCTGATGCTGCTTAGTAACGCGTATAACCTCCTTCGGCTTCCAAAACGGCTCTAAGTCTGTTGGGCATTGAGCCCACAACTCTAGCCACATAACTAGGAGATTGAAGTAACACATTCCAAGCGTCATGAACCACATCAGAAAGCTGTCGGCGAGTCGACGGTGACTGTCCCTTTTCCTGTATTACTCTGACCATTTCTGCCCAAATATTGTCAATGGGATTCATGTCAGCTCCTCGAGGTGGCAATTCCATCACAATAATATTACTCTGTTCGTCGAACCACCTGTTAACCACAAGTGCCATATGAATAGGCGAGCGATCTTGTTGGAAAATGACCTGATCATCATCAAATCTTGCCGTCACAGAAGGCAACATCACGTTCTCCAGATTGATATGTAATTGCGCGCATAGAGTTTTCCTTCCACTTCCCACAGCGGCCCACACCCTTCGCCCGATATCCATGCCCATACCATTACCGACTCCCTGCCATTTCTTCGGCAACTGTAAATATATTTTGGATTATACATCGCACCTTTTGGCCGGTAAACAAGTCCTTTTCCGGTTGATGCCGCAGAGAAAACTTTTTCATTCGTGAAAATCATTCGCCTCCAAAACTGGAGAGGTTTGTCGACATTTTCAGCAGCAAAAGCAAGGCGGGCTTCTTTGTGGAAAACAGTCAATGTCTCTTTCACAGCAGCGCTTCTTGCTCTCAGTCCACCTTCCCTCAGACGACGAGTGACGGTCTCACTGCTAATATTGAGACCCAAAGTCTGCTGAATTTGTCGTGCGTTGACAAATGGGTGGTTCTCACTGAAACGGCGTGTCTGCCGATCCTGTGCTGCTGTTGTTTTGCGCCGACGGCCATGAGGCCTTCCATTCAGGTTAGCACCCCCTTCCTTTCGTTTAATCCACCTGGTTACAGTCGACTTGTGAAGACCCATAGTTCTTGCTATATAGCTATATGAAAACCCCTCTGCATGGAGTGCTATTATAGCGCCCTTGTGTGCCTCAGCCAGATGTACCATTTAGTGTTGACTGAATGATTCGTCGAGGTTAATATCTGCTGCGAAAACAGCGCTAGTAGGAAACAGACTCCACCACTGCAGCCACATCGCAAGTATGTGTAACACGGAAATCGATGGCGTAAACGAGAGATCACAAGCCCCTACCCGTGTCATTACATAGTGGAGCAACTAAGAATCTGTAATTTTTCTCAGAAGGGACGGGTCCACTCTTGCCATGTCTTATCCTGCTAAATATTACACGAAATGAAATGTTTACGTCTTGCATATACGGCAGGCTTAACGCGAGAAATATTTCTGAAATATCTGAGGCAACCTGAAGAACACTCCGTGAATTTTAGTTTAGAAGGTTGCCTTATAAGAAGAAAAACGTGTTTATCCTCGCTCGCCGAGCGTAAGAAGCAACTCCACTAATGAGGTGAACTTGTCAGGTGCCATACGCCGATTGTCTGGAAACTTTGCTCAGTGAAGGAGAGGAAAAAATAAGCGAACATGTGTTTCGGCTTATCTGTAGACACTGGACCGTTTCCGAGAAAACGACGGTCAAGGTTATTAACGCGCTGTTGCTATATTGTAGATGCCTTTTGCGCCCGAGAATGCAATTGAAGCGTTGGTTCAGTGGCTACCGTCGTTCCTTCTTAACTCTGATTCCCGAGTTCGAGACCTTATTGGTTTTTTTGTCATTCTATTTTCCTACCTCTCTATCAGAATTATCTACGAATGTTTTTTTTTCCAATTTATGTTGAAATAATGTTGTCGTTATTCGTCAATTAACTTTCTGTGTAATTAATGAATTAAAAAAATAAACGAATTAGAAAATAATGTTAAATATGTTTGAATCTCATTAAAACCTGTAAGGCTGCAAGGACATTCACAAATATTTCACATCATTTTCTCGTTCGTTTATTTTGTTTAACTTCTTTCATTACACAGTACATTAATTGACGAATAACGACAACACTGTTTCAACATAAATTGTAATAAACATTCGTAGATAATTCAGAGAATGAGGGAAAAAAGGTACAACCGGATTTGTAACTCGCAGCGCAAAGTTGTGATTTCGTAACGGTAGCTGCTGAGCCACCGCTTCGACTGAATCCTTACACGCTGAAAGGTATCTACACTATAGCAACAGCGCATTGAAAACTTTGACCGTCGTTTTCTGAGAAGAGGTAGAGTATATGCAGATAAGCCGAGACACGTGTTCGACTATTTTGTCCCGTCTTTCACTGAGCGGAGTTTCAGCAATATCGGGGTATGACACTTGGCGCCCCACGTAAGTGTCGTGCGTTGCGATTCAGTAGAAGGAATATGTCCACTTTCCTCGGCTACTCATTGACATGTTTGGAAACTATATTAGAACAAATAAACCCTCGGTGACAAATATTAAGTCAAAATTGACCAGGTTTCGATGCTACTATGAGCGTCGTCTTCAGATTTAGACTAACTGTTCTAAAAAAGTTTAGATATATAATACATTAATAAAATTAAAGTTTGTACTGACTGGGAAAGATGCAGTAATTACAAGTCACATATTAAAAAAGATCTGAGCCGGAAAGGCGACGTCATGAATAGTTGTGAGATGGAGAGCCGCTAAGGGCTGCTCGTACTGTGAACAAGGGTTGCAACAAGACAGGTGCCCACTTTAGAAAGTGTGGGCAAGTAAGCATGGTGTTGCTACGAGCGCCATCTAGTAGCCGCAGAAACAACTAGGCTACTGTACATTCAAAATTAGACACATGAAATTGTGATGCAGCTAATTCAGGCATAACGTAAGCACTAGTAATAATAGGATGAAGTTACATATTTATCTGCTTTAAATAGAGATACATTTTGTAACGTAAAAAACGTTAGTTATTACATGACGTACAAGAAAACGGCAAAGATGTGACAGGAAAACAACATTTCGGTAAACTGCATGAGGAAATCTGAATCAAAGATCAAGCAATGGCTTTGTCTTAGAGGAATTGGAGATTTTCAAACCTCTCTCGTCATGACGGTCTCATTCTCAACGAACAGCTGCAGCTGCGAAATAAAAACTTTCTCTACTGTATAAAGCCATTGCTTGATCTTTGATTCAGATTTCCTCATGCAGTTTACCGAAATGTTGTTTTCCTATCACATCTTTGCTGTTTTCTTATATGTCATAACTAACGTTTTTTACGTTACAAAATGTATCTCTATTTAAAGCAGATAAATATGTAACTTCATCCTATTATTATTAGTGCTTACTTTATGCCTGAATCAGCTGCATCACAATTTCATGTGTCTAATTTTGAATGTACAGTAGCCTAGTTGTATCTTCGGCTACTAGATGGCGCTCGTAGCAACACCATGTTTACTTGCCCACACTTTCTAAAGTGGGAGCCTCAGTCTTGTTGCAACCCTTGTTCACAGTACGAGCAGCCCTTAGCGGCTCGCCATCTCACAACTATTCATGACGTCTCCTTTCCGGCTTAGATCTTTTTTAATATGTGCCTTGTAGTTACTGCATCTTTTCCAGTCTGTACAAACTTTAATTTTATTAATGTATTATATACCTAATATGTTTTAGAACAGTTAGTCTAATTCTGAAGACGACGCTCGAGGGCTTATTTGTTCTAATATAATTCTGACACGGTCACTGAACCTTAGTAGCTATGTTCAATGTTTGGAAACTCTCGTTCTTGTAGTAGCAGTTTGCATAATGAGGGCTGGTTTTCCTGATAACGATCTACTAATGGACTTTGCTCCTAAATTACGTTATTGTGTAGTACACCTACTGCAACGACTTGAACCGGAAATGTTTGTTTATTTGGATAGTCCGCTTCTTGGTTGCCATATTTCGCTATAATATTTTCCTTTGTTTCAAGACGGCAAGTTTAGATGACCACTGCAACTTGGCAACATCAGTAACAATTTGATACTTTGACACAGTTACGTGTAGTGTACGAGGAGTGTACTCTGTTGAATGAGGAATACATTAAACACGAAAGCTGCGTCGAGTAACAATAATTAACTTTCGGTTACATGACAAAAAACAAGTCGAAATACTGTCAGTTCATCCCAGTACCCAGTAAAACGTAAACTGGAACGATCGCAAACATACTTCTATGGGGAAGGCAAACGAAAGACTGCGTTTTATTGGCCGCACACTAAGAATACGTAACAGGTCTACTGAAAACACTGCCTACACTACGTTCGTCCGTCCACTGCTATAGTATTCCTGCGCGGTATGGGGTCCTTGACAGACGTGGTTGATGGTGCACGCCAAAAACGTCCAAGGAACGGTAGCACGATTTGCAATGTCACGAAATAGGGGAGAGAGAGTCCCAGATTTGATAAGCGAGTTGGGGTGACATTCATGAAAACAAAAGCGTTTTTCGGTTTTGCGAGATCTTTTCACGGAATTTCAATAACCAACATGTGCTGTGAATGCCAAAACATTATTTCCTCGGGAACTTACACAGGAAGAAATGACCATAGTAATAATGTAATTCAGGGCTCGTAAGAAAAGATTTAAGTGGTCCTTTTTCCCGCACGCTGTTAAAGAGTGGGACGGTGGAGAAATAGTCCGGAGGTGGTTCAATGAACCCTCTGCCAGGCACGTAAGTCTGGATTGCAAAAAATGCTGTAGATGGCGTCATGTAGATGTAACAACGAAATTATGGTGTAATTGCTACATGTAAGTTACATTTGATTTGAACATCGAAGTTGTTTGCTATTTATTTTTGTTCATTATTTTCAGCCATAGACAAACACCTAAGTGCGTTAAATTGATACTGAAATAAAGTGTCATGGATGGACCAGTGACAATAAATTCTTAACTACTTGTTATGGTACTGCAGTATCTGCCAGCGTCTTCAGAAGTGGATATCGCATACGACGTTCCTAGGGTGTTTATAAGTGGATATTGCAGGAAACATGGAACAAAATTTGAATGTATCTTCTTAAAAGTTCCGTGATCAAACGATCTGAGTTGCTGGCGAATACAGTTTATCCCCACCAGACAGTATATATTATCATTATAAATGAGGTGAAAAGCCGGCCGAAGTGGCCGTGCGATTCTAGGCGGTATAGTCTGGAGCCGCGAGACCGCTACATACGCAGGTTCGAATCCTGCCCGGGGCTTGGATGTGTGTGATGTCCTTAGGTTAGTTAGGTTTAAGTAGTTTTAAGTTCTAGGGGACTGATGACCTCAGCAGTTGAGTCCCATAGTGCTCAGAGCCATTTGAACCATTTGAACCATGAGGTGAAAAGGGTTTCACCGGGTGCGGTGGCCGAGCGGTTCTAGGCGCTTCAGTCGCGATCGCGCGGCTGCTTCAGTCGCAGATTGCAATCCTACCTCGGACATGGATGTGTGTGATGTCCTTAGGTTTGGTATGTTTAAGTAGTTCTAGGTCTAGGGGACTGATGACGTAAGCAGTTTGCACGCATAGTTCTTAGAGCCATTTCTTGACCTTTCGCGTAAATTTTCTTTACATGAACGGCCGTATTTCTAGACTGCTTTGACAGAAGCTCACTTTTTTTACACCACCAAGGGACCGTATACTGCAGGAAATGCGATACATTTCCCCTTCTTATGTCTACCCGTACTCGAGGTGAACGGATTTTAAGGGTTGGGTAGGCAGATAGACGGTCAAGAAAGTGAGACTAGTAGTGTTCCATTTTTACCGATTCAGGTGACGAAATCCTAACAATGAAAATAGCTACGACAGATACTGAAGATGAGGTCCACATAAATAATTCCCCCTGCTCTTTATTCGAAATGTTCTAGTTGCAGTCGATACATCAGCATATTACTCGTAGCTACGCTTTCGATCAAAACCACGTGTAAAGGAATGCAAATAAAATCCATTGGTAATTCAGATCCCAGTATTAATGCCACCGCGTTTTAGAAGTGCGAGCATTCCCATTGCTAACTAGCTTAAGAAACACCTAGGCTAATGAGCGTTTTCTGACTGTGGCGAGTCTAATGGAGAATTCGAAACATTGTAGAATACGTTTGGCAGCTATGTCGCCATTTATTTCCTGGGGTGGTGCAGAATTATCCTACTAAATTTACTCGCTAATAACAGCATTTTGTTATATCGATAAACATCCAGAATGATTGTCTCATAAGCAGTGACATAAAGGTAGAAGATTCATATTTTTGAGTACAGAAAGCTCTATGCAACAGAAACTGCAGATCATTTTGCCATTTTCGTTGCGAAATTCATGTCTGGGGTAATAATAGAGGGCTGTTTGGCTGGGTTATCTGCTAGCGTAGTGAAAGGTGTTTGCTACTGCAAGAGAGGTCTGCTTTGTTTTCGGTTCTAATCTCAATGGCGGCAGATAAACTACCAGTAAACCAATATTAAGAAACTCCCGCGCCTCCAATACGTTATATTGCTACCTTTATTCTGTACCGGCGCCCTGTGAATGTCAATATGAAACTCTTGTAGAATTTCATACCTGTTACTGCCTACTTTTTCCGCTTCTGTGAGTAATTTAATTGACTTAAGTGTGGCACTGAATGATTTTTAACTGATTTGCGTTATGAATCTTCACGCATTGCTAAATTTGCACACTTTCATGGTAGGTCAGCAACGGTAACCCAGTATCACTGGTCTGTACGTTGACACAGACCGTTTCGCGACCGAATGCGCCTAATGTTTTGCTAATTCGTAACGATCTGGGGTACTTTGGCTTACTAAAACAGTTATGTTATCTCGGTAATCTGAAATTAATTTTTATTAGTACAGTTCATACTAATTAGCGTTTCTTCTTTCATTTATATCTTATATTTACGTGTTGTGTTTATCAAACTAATCGCCGGCCGCGGTGGTCTCGCGGTTCTAGGCGCGCAGTCCGGAACCGTGCGCCTGCTACGGTCGCAGGTTCGACTCCTGCCTCGGGCATGGATGTGTGTGATGTCCTTAGGTTAATTAGGTTTAAGTAGTTCTAAGTTCTAGGGGACTGATAACCACAGCAGTTGAGTCCCATAGTGCTCAGAGTCATTTGATTTTCAAACTAATCAGCATTAATATAGTCTGACAAAGTTCGGATAGTTTTTCGATTTCACACCTGTGCGTAGTACGTTGGTAGCACTTCGTCGCCTTGCCTGTTATGCTGTGCAGCAGACATTAAAGCTGTGTGGATCAGCATAATGAAAACGCGAGGGGTCTCGCTCGTTTTGTGCACGACTTCACAACTGTCTTATTTTCTGCCCGAGCTGCCAACCTCTGCACAGAATCCACACAACGCTAAATTCTATCGCTGAAGGCAATATAGGTATCTACAAAAGATGTAAAAATCTTTCTCTGACAAAAGAACGAAAAATATCAAACGGATCGGGAAACGCCCACAAAGAGCAGCGTAGGCCCTTTTTATGTATTTCTTTTAAAAGACTTAGAATTAAGGTAGATACGTGATTCTTGAGCAAATTAATCAGAAAACTCGGTAATATTATAATATGCGGAAACAAAAAATCGGTATTTCTGACATTTTTCACCTTCCGGATGCCCTTAAACTGGATGTATGTATTACACTTCACCAAATGGACGTCGTCGACATTCAAGAAATGTTCACAAGAAACCATTAACTCGCATCATGAACACCGAATGGAAAACAGCACGTCACAGTGCTCATAAAGGTTCGCATCGTTAAGACGAAGGCGAACTCTGTGGGAGTTACAAACCGTGCAGGAAGTTCAGCTGGGTATCCGATCTTAAAGAATGCATATGGAAACATATTGGTGTAAAGGGGTAGTGAGAAATTGTCGAATGCGATGGTATGTAACCGAATGCAAAACAGTCTATTGTGGAGCTTATCATGATTCTGTTTGTTTTTTAAGGCGTAGATGCAGATGTATATGTTTTATAGAGCACGGAAAATACAATCATCGAGAGGCTGAACTTGTCCAGTGGTTCCAGGTGGTATAAATTGCTGTATCACTCACTTTTCAGCACAGATAATCTGCTCTAAAGGAGTATGATTTTTATGCACGGACCAGGAATCAAGCAAAAACAAGTTATTTTCATCAGCTATTGGCCAAAAGCAGTGCTACTTCGACAGTTGTATTTCTCTTAAGGCTGCTGGTCAAGCTTGCCGATGAGGGTATGCTCGGAGGAGGCCACAGTTTGGCTTTGCAATTACATGGCTGCTGCGAACTTCGGAACGCGGACTGGCTTGGCGTGGTATCGATGGCGATACCACATTCCTCACCCCCTAAACCTCCTCCCCACTGTCGTGTGCTGCTGCTGCCGGAAACGATTACTGGGGATAGGGGTGGGGGAGGTGAGGGTGCGGGGCAGGTCTGGGCTGGCGCCTGTGAGGAGGCAGGAGCCGGAACGGAACTTCAGCCGATAACAAGCTCCTGACCGCACCCCGACTTTCGTCTTGTGAATGGCTGGGAATATTAGCTGAAAAAGCAGCAACAGGGTGTCTGTCCACGCCCAATGACGGAGCACCTTCTACTGGCGCCGCGGCGAGATTGACGGCGGTGTGGCCGAGCGGCTCTAGGCGCTTCAGCCTGGAACCGCGCGACCGCTACGGTCGCAGGTTCGAGTCCTGCCTCGGGCATGGATGTGAGTGATGTCCTTCGGTTCGTTAGGTTTAAGTAGTTCTAAGTTCTAGGGGACTGATGAGCTCAGATGTTAAGTCCCATAGTGCTCAGAGCCATTTGAACCAATTTTTAGGGTGACGGAGCTGCGTCGACGTCCATCGCATCCACGTCCGGCGCTGGCTCCGGCGACGTGGGACACGATTGAGGTGAAGGTGGTGGAGGTTGCGGAGACGTAATGGGCATCGACTCTACAAGTGAAAAACCTCCAGCACGATCTCGCAGCCCATAAAAACGAAGCTGAATTTGATGGGGCTGGTGCAGCCAAGTGGTACTCTGTACATCATACAGTGCGCACCCAAAGATTCTGGTGAAAGCCCCACCGCCAGTGCCTGTGGCTTCCAAAAACTCTGAAAATTACGAAAACACGTGCATGAAACTTAGAGCGCTGCGAGGAAGGAGAATGCAACAGATGAAGTTTATTGCTGGGTCAGCCTCCACGCAAGAGCTCCGCCAGTGATTTGTCGTTGCGTGGCTGGGAAAGGTAGGACGCGAGAATGAGTTCCAAAGATTGCTCCCGTGTATGGGAGGTGCGTAACTTTCTAATCTGTTGGTTGAAGGTTATGATTCCATTTCACCACTAGATTGCAGATGGAACGGTGCTGTCGTAACATTTTCCATGACGTTGGCATTACGATACTACCCAAATTCTGCCTATGTGAACCGTCCTCCGTTGCCTGAAACCAGCGTTTCTGGTAAATCTTCGATGCGAAAGATTGACGTCAGAGTTGTGATAGTGCTGGCTGTTGTGCTGGAGTACATGGGCACCACAAACAGATACTTGCTAAATGCGTTGACCAGCAGAAGCTATTGGAAGTCGCTGTAGGAACCTGTAAAGTCGAAATGCAATCTTTGCCAAGGGCGCTGGGATTGGACCATTCGAAAAACTTTTGTGGTGGAGCAGCCTGGTGTTCCGTGCACGACGGACATTGTGAGCTTAATTGTTTCATTTGAGCGTCTATGCCGATCCATATGAAATGACGTCCAGCGAGCTTCTTAGTGTGGACAATGCCCCAACGGTCTTGATGGATAAGGCAGAGAACTTCCTTCTGAAACAACCGTGGCACAGCCACACGGGACTGATCATTCTCTGTATGTAGAAGGGTGACTCCCAACTGGGTCAATAATATGTGCCGATGCTAATCTACCTAATTGTATTACGTGGCCCACTGGTGTGGAGCTACTACAACAGTATGAAGAGATTTGGATCTGCAGTAGTCGCCTGAGTAATCCTTCGGTGGTTGATGGGAAAACCATCAAATGTTTCATTGTTCTGGGCATCAATGTGAACACAATAATATTCTGAGGCGTCGAACGCCGTATCAGTGCTAATGATAGACTAGAATGTCCACAGTAGGGACGGTTTCCAAGTAGGGTAACGTGTTCAGACTGTTTCTACTGTTTTCTAACTGTGTCATGGAGTATGGAAGCGGGATCACCGTACGTCATGCGGAAACTACGTCAAGGCGCCAGTACGTCGCCCATTGGCCGTCGTTTTCTCCCAACTGCTACGAACCTTTTTCTAATGCACTTGTCCTGCCTGGCCGCATATTAGACTCTGCCTATTTTTCCTAAAGTTGGACGAGGAGCTTATTCAACAGCATCCAGAAATCTACAATTTGTCCCATGAGGATTACAATACTGATTTAAAATAAAATATATGGAGAAACATCGGTGAGAAGCATAACAAAACCAGCAAGTAAAAGTTTTGTATTCCTGTTCGTGTTACCTTTTGTTGTATTTGCTGAAGGTAACAGTGACAAAAGTTTTACATTCAGCTGCAGTTCTGCTTATTTGTAGATGATGAACTGAAAGACAAATGAACTCTAATGAGTTCACATTTTATTCGAGCTCCTGCTAGACGCAAAACCACATCTGAGCAGGCTGCAAAGTAGATACAGAAATGAAGACTGGAAGATGAAATGCAGTTTTCAATTCCGTTTCCTCAAAATCGCGTAACTTTTAACAACTTTCGAATTTCGTTAGCTGATGAAGTAAATGGAGAATAAAATGAGGATGCTGAGGTAGGTCCATCCTCAGCGAAGCGCATTATTTCCTCTCCTGCAAGCTCTACAGAATTAAGCCGTGCTGCTAAGATTAAACAGAAGCTAAAGGTCTTCGATCCCGCATGGTAGCGCCGATAACATTCTGGAAACTGCATTGACTGATTTTATGAGCCAGGAGTGAGCCCTGGCAACTACTCAAATGCCAGAGAAGAAAAGAAAATTACCCACATTTGTCGAAGGTATAACTGGTACAATGATCTCGTTTTCCGATCTCGACACCGAACAAATGAAAAAAAAAAAGACATTCAACATTGTTAATGCAACAGAAACTGTAATGCTGAATACTCGAAGGAAAGGAAATTAAAATAGCCATTTGCAACGAAGTTTTCTGTTTCGTTTGAACGATTCATACGAAAAGGTTCAACAGGCTCCAGAGCTGCTCTACGACAGCAAAAATCATGCCGACTTCTGGGTAAAGCAACCAAAAGAATGAATGTAATAATTTTTTTTAATTAAGTGAGTATATAAAGATGAAAAAGTAAAACAGAATAGAAAGTATAACCTGAAAACTTTTTACTTAATTATTTTTTCTGCTTTCATTACTCATTCAACCGAAAATATCAAGCACCTTTTTCAGTTTTAAACTTATTATTGATGAAAAGATAGCAAACGAGCCCGTAGTCGATATCACTTTAAACAGCGCCCCTCTGAAGTTCAGGAAGAAGGGACTGCAAGAAATTCTTGAACTTAGCAAAACTGATTCTAAAATACTTCACCAGCTTCACAGGATCATCAGCGAGCCTATTAAATAACGTGTGGAATTCTCCCTCTTCTCTAGCTTTGAATAGAAGGAGAACACAGTAACAACCATTCTTTCTAGCTCTTGTTTTATCCCTAACAACACTAAATAAGTCCAGAGAGCTACAACAACATCCTTGTCCATTGGCTTCACTGGTGACAGAACACAGCTCGCACGCGGTATGTTGCGTGGGAATGCATACGATGCGACGTGGCAGGATCACAGTCGAAGCATAGATGGAACGCATTGCTCTTTGAGGAAACCGGTCCTTAAAGTGCTTAGCTGTTTGTACACAATTTCATACTGATTAATGGAGAGTACCAGAGACCAACGCTGCAGCTTTTGTACCGTGTGTGAAGGGACGAGCTTGAAAGGCTGAACAATTAGCTAAAAGGCTTGTGGTCCATTCCAAGTAGAAGTTCCTGCCACACAACGATTGGTGGAATTTAGTCACATCATATAAGACAGCAAGAATTACTTTCTCAGTTTGTGAACAGTTTCATGGAGCTTTGGTTTAGAGGTCTGACACGAAGGCAGTTAGCCTGTCTAACGATCCTTTTCTGTGAGAGAGGACAACACCACTCCCATAAGTGGCTGCGTCAACCGCCAGCATAACCAGCTTAGCAGGATCGGAATGTACCAAACAGCGAGCACTCAATGAAGCATCCTTCAGTTTCTGAACTGCAACTTGATACACCCTAGTCCACTCAAACAGAACAATCTTTCGTCAAATACGATGCAATGGAGTTGCAATCTGCACAGCATATGGAATGTTCCGAATGTTGTAAGTGTGTTCACACAACACAGTGTGGAGTTCTCTGGCGTTCTGAAGAGCTACCAGGTTTCAGATGGCAGTTAAGTGTAAATGCAAGGGGTAGATAGTATGTAATAAAGTGGTGGTACATCTTATTATATACAGTCATATCACCAACTATTTTACATTTCATATCAACACCTTTACCACGGACAAAGACACAAATATTATCATCACGAGAGAGTTTACAAGATCTGCGGGTCAGAATACACAATGGTTTATCAATAAAAAAAATTAGTCGATGTTTCACCAACACCACGAACTTGAGACATGGTTACCATGAACGTCCGATAACCGAGAACATCACGAGGGCGTATCTGCTCCAAAGACGTTGCAGTCGACTTAGTAGTAGTATCAATACGAATTATCGCAACAGTCAACCAAAACTGAGCAACAGGATTGTCAGTAATAGAAAGGAGGAGCACTTGCTTTCATTATACCTGAACCCAGAATCTGAGAGCACTTGGTACTACTCCCTGAGACTGGAAAGATATCTGTGGTAGTATGATCCGAAACTACGATGTCGTCCAAATAGTTAGTACAAGAAGGCGCCGTAGCAGTCAGCTGCGATTAGTAACAATGAAAAATTGCAAGTGCGGACACGCTGCCAAAGGGAAACAGCAAAAACTTAAATAACCCCACGTGGGTGTTGATTGTAAAACTCGTTGGGACTGTCCATCCAATTTAAGTTGCAAATAAGCGTCGCGAAGAACAGTCTTGGAAAAGAAACGACCTGCACCACAACTGTTCATGAGTTCATGACACCGAGACAAAGAAAAAGATCAATCACAATCTGTGGACTTACCATTGCCTTGAAATATGTACACAATTGCAATTTTCCTGAGAGTTTCTTCATAATTACAGAAGGGGATGCCATTGACTGCCAGCAGCGGAAGAAAAAACAGGATTGTCTTGCTGAGATAAGATTTCGTGTGCCCCTTGATCTCTGATAGACGGAGGGACGGGCTGTGCTTGGCAAAACCGCTGTTGCACATCGTCTTTGATTATTATGTGTGCCACAAAATTGTTACCTTTGCCTAGGCCACCTCAAAAAAGTCACTAAATTCAGCAGAAAGGTCAGTTACCCTGTCTGTAGGCACAGAGGTATTCGCAGAGAGGATTGGCTTGAATGTACATACCAAACATGTTAAAAGTGTCAATACCGAAAACACTTTCACTCTAATGTGAGCGTAATGTAAACGAGTCAATTTTTATAACGTGCAAAATGTGGCAGGTAGGCTGCAAATACCGAGTACAGTGACTTGAATATGATTGGACAGGGAATGACTCAAGAACCACAAGACAAGGCCAAACAGCCGACAGCATCACAGCGAGTCGCCTGAGAGTAAACAGGTGGTTAACAACAATTAGAGAACGAAAAACAACAAAGACTACTCAGTAGTGGAATAAAAGAGGTATTGCCCCACATTGCATGTTGCATACATCAGAGACAAGTGTACATTCAGGGGCAAACCTATGGCTCCCTTTTGACTGACATTTCCGTCATCTATTGTTCTGCTAAGAGGATTATGACCTCCTTGGGATAATCTGTACTTTTGATTGACAGGTTATTAATCTATTGTTTGGTTAAGTAGTTTTCCATGTCACCCCTACCTCTCTCACCCTCTCGGAAACCCCGCACCACTTCTGACATCAAAGTAACTGACTAATTAATTAAACTGGTTGAAAAAGTTGGCGAGAAATAGCTCAACTGTGTCACTTCCGGTAGTTACGATCTGCTTCAGGTTATTCGGATAGCCCCCGCCCACCACTATATCAATTTGATTGACTAATTAATTAATTCATTAAATCGATATCCCTCAGTTTCCCTCGCCACCATCCCCCTTCTGGAAGTATTCATTGATCGATTGCAGTGTATGGAATATTGTTTAAACAATTTAGACCATGGGTGGAATATTGATTATTTTAAAAAATTAATGGGATGGAAGGTGATGTATGGAATATAGTTCATTTAAAGAATTTTTCAGGAAGTCGATTCCAGTGCGTGGAATATTTAAACATATGCGGCGCTTTTTTCATTCCTATCGCGTAAGGAGACACGTAATTACACCTTCACATATCGCTTAAACATATCTGGAAAACTTTCATTCGTCTCGCCTCCCACGCAGGCTGCCCCGGCGGCGCACCCCAGGGCCCATGACGGCAGTCGGCTGCCTCATCGTGAAAGCCCTTGCAGCAGCGCGCTCTACGCCGGAGGAACACCAGCGGGCTCGCCGCACCGCTGTCGGCTGTCAGCGGATCCACAGCTGCGTAAAGGACCACGCTAATCCTTGAACAAAAGCGTCAGATGGTGGCAACCCTTTGATATTGATACCTGAGAAATTCCTGTCGCTGTCCACCCATCATCTCAAATGGTCTGTCTGCGTGAACCAATCTGTTGGATACCAGCGCTCCTGAGAGACGCCTTCCTTCCAAAGCAAATACCTGACAGGGAATCGAGTCATAAATACTACTGTACTTAATAAATAATTACTTTCTGGCCACATGGAAATGGAAGTGTAATGTGGCTAGAGCCTCCCATCGGTTAGACCGTTTGCCTGGTGCAAGTCTTTAGAGTTGACGCCGTTCGGCGACTTGCGTGTCGATTGGGATGAAATGGTCACACAGATTAAAACTACTTGAAATAAAAAAAGACCGACTCTGAACAGTAGTTTGCGTTATGTTTTTGATGAGAAATTTCATTAAATAGTCAAAACCTATTATTATTTGATGTCACGATTGGAAGCGGAGATGTTTGAAATGATAGGTGGAATTTCAAATTTTGGAGTGAATTTGTACCGTCACGGTTATAGAGTTACTGACCACTACAGGTCTGCTAAGTGTATTTCCTATTTTCTTCTTCTTTTCCTTCAGCGTTTGTCCCGCGTGCCTGTGGGGTCCGCTACATGGGTCCGTTGTCTCCATTTCGCTCTATCACGGGCTGCATCTGCGTGGATTTGACGCATTTAAGGTCTTCATGAATTGTATCAGCCAAACGTCGCTTAGGTCGTCCTTTGGGTCTACTGCCGACGACTTTAAGTGTGTAACCCGTCTTGGCAATAGAGTCATCACCTGACTGTAAAACATGCCCAAACCATCGAAGACGACTCTCAAGCATCTTGTCTTGGATCGGTGCAACACCAAACTGTTTCCTAATGCTGTCATTAGAAACGTGATCTAACTTAATGAGGTCCGCTGTCCACCTTAGCATCTTCGTTTCCATTACACTTAGGCGGCGTTCTATCTCAGATGTAGTCGGCCAGCACTCACAACCATACAAGGCGTCTGGACAGATGACAGGGCGATAGATTTTCGATTGTAAATTGTCTTTCAACCTGCGGTCGGAAGTGACTCCGGTTGTTGTTCGTCACTTCATCCAGGCTGCTTGAGTTCTGGTGTTGACGTCTTCGGTGAGTTGGCAGTCAACGGTGATCGTGGAACCAAGGTACTTAAACTTATTCACACGAGTCAGATCTTCACCATTAATCGTGATGGTTCCCATTTCATGTCTGTCTAATGTCATGTACTCTGTTTTCTTCAAATTAAGGCGCAAACCGTGTTGTGCCACTTGTGACTCCGTTGAGTTAGGCTCTGCAGATCAAGCTTGTTTTCTGCTGCCAGCATCACGTCGTCAGCGTAAAGTAGAGACCATGGTAGTGGTCGGTGTAGATCAGCTGTCACCGTGTCCATTACGAGAATGAACAGAAGTGGTGATAATGCACAGCCTTGATGGACGCCGACTGTGATGGGGAAGTCTGTGGATAGTTCTGAGGTTGTACAGACATAACTTCTCGGCTGTGTGTAAAGTAACTGCACCCATTTAATAAGCTGCTCTGGCACATGCCGTCAAAGTACTAGACAATGAGACTGTGTGACACCCGATCAAAGGCCAGGAATGCTAGATGCAGCGGCTTGGCTTTCTCATGATGTTTCTCGACTAAGAGTCCTGTAGTATGAATTGCATCAGTTGTGCCACAGTTCTTCACAAATCCAGCTTGGTTTCTGGAAATTGTGTGATTTCACGGATCCTTTGGTCCAGAACACGCTCAAAGATTTTCATGGCATGGAATTGGACGGTAGTTGGTGTTCTCACAATGGAACCTCCCGATCGCACCCCCGTCAGATTTAGTTATAAGTTGGCCCAGTGGATAGGCCTTGAAAAACTGAACACAGATCAATCGAGAAAACAGGAAGAAGTTGTGTGGACCTATGAAAAAAATAAGCAAAATATACAAACTGAGTAGTCCATGCGCACGGATAGGCAACATCAAGGACAATGTGAACTCATGAGCGACGTGGTCCCGTGGTTAGCGAGAGCAGCTGTGGAATGAGAGGTCCATGGTTCAAGTCTTCCCTCCACTGGAAATATTACTTATGATCCATCCGTTCGTTCACTGACGTCTCTGTTCACTGTAATAAGTTTAGTGTTTTGCGCCCGCACCGCAAAAGCGTGCTATTGTTATTGAAGTCGCGAGCTGTATTTGCTGGATTCATATGGACCACGGAATACATCTCACGTATTAAATGCACTCTCGTCCACAGTAGCGAACAGTCAACTGCCAGCCAGGGAGCCTCGTTAGCAGGAATACTCTCTCTTCCGTGGGCTGTAGTCGACTGACGTCATGTGTTTCGATCTTTGTATAGGTCTAGCGTCCCCAAACTACGGTGCAGTTACGTCGCATCGGACGGACAGATGGACAGATAATAATTGTCTGAAAATAAAAAAATTGAACTTTTCACTCGAGGGAATATTTGAACCAAGAACCTCTCGTTGCGCAGCTGCTCACGCTACCCACGGGACCACGGCGCTCCTGAGCTCACACTATCCTTGATGTTGCCTATCCCTGCGCACGGACTACTCTGTTTGTATATTTTGCTTAATTTTTCATGGTTCCACAGAACTTCTTCCTGTTTTCTCGATTGATCTGTGTTCAGTTTTTCAAGGCCTATCCGCTGTGCCAACTTATATCTAAATCTGAAGGGGGTGCGATGGGGAGGTTCCCTTGTCAGCGGCATTTCTCTTCTTCTTAAAGATAGGAACGGTGATGCTCTGCTGCCAATCAGTTGGTGCTTGTACCTCATCAATGATCTTGTTGAAGAGTTCCGTTAACCATTCGGCTGCCTTCCGATGATGGGAACACCATAACTCTGCTGGAAGATTATCTGGGCTGGTGGAATTCCCTAGCTTCATTTTACTCAAAGCAGTCTTGACTTCTTTGACTGCAAGTTCTCTTAATGGTCCTTCAACAGCATGGCCAGTTGGTATTGGTGGATGGGGGAACTCTTCTGTTGAGATCTTCTTGAAGTAGCTGCGCCATCGTTCTCTGGCCTTTTCCAGCCAACTAGCAGATTACCCATCTCATCACTGACTCCGTAGAACCGATAAACTTCTCCTGAATTGCGATATCTTGCTTTAGCGAGTCGATACAAGTCCCACTCTCCTCCACGCGTTGCGTACAGATCGGCATAACGTGAGGATTTAGTTCCAGCTACAGCCTGTTTTGCATATCTGCGGGCTGTTTTGAACGCATTCCATCGCTCCGGTGTTTTATCTGCAAGAAACTCATGATACAATCGTTTCTTTGTGTGTACAGCGTCTTTGACGGTGACATTTCCTACACTCCTGGAAATGGAAAAAAGAACACATTGACACCGGTGTGTCAGACCCACCATACTTGCTCCGGACACTGCGAGAGGGCTGTACAAGCAATGATCACACGCACGGCACAGCGGACACACCAGGAACCGCGGTGTTGGCCGTCGAATGGCGCTAGCTGCGCAGCATTTGTGCACCGCCGCCGTCAGTGTCAGCCAGTTTGCCGTGGCATACGGAGCTCCATCGCAGTCTTTAACACTGGTAGCATGCCGCGACAGCGTGGACGTGAACCGTATGTGCAGTTGACGGACTTTGAGCGAGGGCGTATAGTGGGCATGCGGGAGGCCGGGTGGACGTACCGCCGAATTGCTCAACACGTGGGGCGTGAGGTCTCCACAGTACATCGATGTTGTCGCCAGTGGTCGGTGGAAGGTGCACGTGCCCGTCGACCTGGGACCGGACCGCAGCGACGCACGGATGCACGCCAAGACCGTAGGATCCTACGCAGTGCCGTAGGGGACCGCACCGCCACTTCCCAGCAAATTAGGGACACTGTTGCTCCTGGGGTATCGGCGAGGACCATTCGCAACCGTCTCCATGAAGCTGGGCTACGGTCCCGCACACCGTTAGGCCGTCTTCCGCTCACGCCCCAACATCGTGCAGCCCGCCTCCAGTGGTGTCGCGACAGGCGTGAATGGAGGGACGAATGGAGACGTGTCGTCTTCAGCGATGAGAGTCGCTTCTGCCTTGGTGCCAATGATGGTCGTATGCGTGTTTGGCGCCGTGCAGGTGAGCGCCACAATCAGGACTGCATACGACCGAGGCACACAGGGCCAACACCCGGCATCATGGTGTGGGAAGCGATCTCCTACACTGGCCGTACACCACTGGTGATCGTCGAGGGGACACTGAATAGTGCACAGTACATCCAAACCGTCATCGAACCCATCGT
Organism: Schistocerca piceifrons; assembly: GCF_021461385.2. Classification (NCBI taxonomy): domain Eukaryota; kingdom Metazoa; phylum Arthropoda; class Insecta; order Orthoptera; family Acrididae; genus Schistocerca; species Schistocerca piceifrons. Next base: position 597,866,960 of record NC_060149.1, on the reverse strand, counting down.
TCTACCATTCCTAGACCGGCAAGGGAACTTGCTGTTCCAACAGGACAATGCACGTCCACATGTATCCCGTGCCACCCAACGTGCTCTAGAAGGTGTAAGTCAACTACCCTGGCCAGCAAGATCTCCGGATCTGTCCCCGATTGAGCATGTTTGGGACTGGATGAAGCGTCGTCTCACGCGGTCTGCACGTCCAGCACGAACGCTGGTCGAACTGAGGCGCCAGGTGGAAATGGCATGGCAAGCCGTTCCACAGGACTACATCCAGCATCTCTACGATCGTCTCCATGGGAGAATAGCAGCCTGCATTGCTGCGAAAGGTGGATAAACACTGTACTATTGCCGACATTGTGCATGCTCTGTTGCCTGTGTCTATGTGCCTGTGGTTCTGTCAGTGTGATCATGTGATGTATCTGACCCCAGGAATGTGTCAATAAAGTTTCCCCTTCCTGGGACAATGAATTCACGGTGTTCTTATTTCAATTTCCAGGAGTGTATTTTAAAAGTACTATATTAAAAGTATTATAGAATTATTAAGACGACTGGTTCTCTTAGTTACACCAGGATGAAGAGGGAGAGAGGAAAGGATCTACTGCGTGATAGGGTAGTAACAACAATACATACTGCTGCGATGTGTTGAGAAACACGATCCATTCACTGCTAGATGTCAACCAGAGAGAGAGAGGCCCACCAGGACCTGAGTGGTAGGAATTCGAATGCTGTCAATACTCCCTGCGCTAACACCCACCATATTGGGTCTTCTCATAAACCTGCGGGTACATCCTTACAACACACGCAGTCCCGAAGGCGACTCAACACAAACTGAGTATGAGTTTGTAAGGTGGCAGAACAAATGGTCAGATTTGCACCTTACATGAGAGCTTTGTATATCGCAACAAGAAGGTGAATATGACACCTAACGTAATCCGGCAGTTATGAGAACATTTTCCCATCAGTATGTAATGCAAAAAGGGATGACAGTCAATCGACGGTAATTAACACACCGTTCCTATACAATGCATGTCTTTGAGCAGAAGGTGGAACAGGCAATGCGAGTCGTTTTTAGTTTGAAAGCCAGGCGGACAAGGGTGTAGTGAAGGCGCGCTGCAGGGGTTATGATGGAAATCACTTAAAGGGGTGGCAGGAGTAAGGTGATCAACCCCGACCAGGTGATTCAGGAGAGAGGTCCGCGTGTAGCAGCACATGTGCACAAGGGACAGAGAAAAACCTTTAGAAATCTGCGTTTCGGAATTCCAACGGGATACGAAAAAAAACTAGTAACGAATTTCGATCACATGTCCAGCGAGTGCGACACACAGAAAGGTCAATGTACACTACTGGCCATTAAAATTGCTACACCAAGAAGAAATGCAGATGATAAACGCGTATACATCGGACAAATATATTATACTAGAACTGACATGTAATTACATTTTCACGCAATTTGGGTGCATAGATCCTGAGAAATCAGTACCCAGAACAACCACCTCTGGCCGTAATAACAGCCTTGATACGCCTGGCCATTGAGTCAAACAGAGCTAGGATGGCGTGTACAGGTACAGCTGCCCATGCAGCTTCAACACGATACCACAATTCATCAAGAGTAGTGACTGGCGTATTGTGGCGATCCAGTTGCTTGGCCACCATTGACCAGACGTTTTCAGTTGGTGAGAGATATGGAGAATGTGCTGGCCAGGGCAGCAGCCGAAAATTTTCTCTATTCAGAAATGCCCCTCCAGGACCTGCAACATGTGGTCGTGCATTATCCTGCTGAAATGTACGGTTTCGCAGGGATCGAATGAAGGGTAGAGCCACGGGTCGTAACACATCTGAAATGTAACGTCCACTGTTCAAAGTGCCGTCAGTGCGAACAAGTGGTGACCAAGACGTGTAACCAATGGCACCCCATACCATCACGCCGGGTGATATGCCAGTATGGCGATGACGAATACACGCTTCCAATGTGCGTTCACCGCGATGTCGCCAAACACGGATGCGACCATCATGATGCTGTGAACAGAACCTGGATTCATCCGAAAAAAATGACGTTTTGCCATTCGTGCACCCAGGTTCGTCGTTGAGTACACCATCGCAAGCACTCCTGTCTGTGATGCAGCGTCAAGGGTAACCGCAGCCATGGTCTCCGAGCTGATAGTCCCCGCTGCTACCAACGTCGTCGAACTGTTCGTGCAGTTAGTTGTTGTCTTGCAAACGTCCCCATCTGTTGACTCAGGGATCGAGACGTGCAATGCGGATAAGATGCCTGTCACCTCGACTGCTAGTGATACGAGGCCGTTGGGATCCAGCATGGCGTTCCGTATTACCCTCCTGAACCCACCGATTCCATATTCTGCTAACAGTCATTGGGTCTCGACCAACGCAAGCAGCAATGTCGCGATACGATAAACCGCAACCGCGATAGGCTACAATCCGACCTTTATCAAAGTCGGAAACGTGATGGTACGCATTTCTCCTCCTTATACGAGGCATCACAACAACGTTTCACCAGGCAACGCTGGTCAACTGCTGATTGTGTATGAGAAATCAAAAATGGTTCAAATGGCTCTGAGCACTATGGGACATAACATCTGAGGTCATCAGTCCCCTAGAACTAAGAACTACTTAAACCTAACTAACCTAAGGACATCACACCCATCCATGCCCGAGGCAGGATTCGAACCTGCAACCGTAGCGGTCACGCGGTTCCAGACTGAAGTGCCTAGAAACGCTTGGCCACACCGGCCGGCTATGAGAAATTGGTTGGAAACTTTCTTCATGTCAGCACGTTTTAGGTGTCGCCACCTGCGCCAACCTAGTGTGAATGCTCTGAAAAGCTAACCATTTGCATATCACAGCATTTTCTTCCTGTCGGTTAAATTTCGCGTCTGTAGCACGTCACCTTCGTGGTGTAGCAATTGTAATGGGCAGTCGTGTACTTTAGACGTCTAGAATGGACACAAAACGTCCGACTGGCGGAAACGCAGTAGGAAGGAGAAAAATACCGAAGTTTCGATGCAGTTTGGTAGAAAGGACATTGAGATTGGTAGAGAGAGTTTCCACAAAACAAGAGGAATGCTCCTGTTGGTCGAAAACGCCATGAGATGAAGAACGAATGAAGCCAAGGGGTGGAAGAAGTTCTGCCATGAGTAGGGCAAGAGAGAAATTTTCGAGGACTCTTCTCTGAATTGGCGTCAAGTGTAGAACGGAGCACCTATCGCTCTGTATGACTCAGAGAAGAAATTTGTGTGGATACTGCGTTCACAGCGGCTGCAATTCAGCTAGAGATTAGCTGTAGCAACGTTTACCTCCAACAGTGGAGAAACGAACCAGCCAAATTAGTTAATTGTTCTTGCAAGAGCTGAGAAGGCACTATAATATGTACGCTGCTCCAACCATGCACGTGTATATCGCCACATACGAAGACTAGGGCTGAATACATGTTTTCTAGCATAACTAGAAACAGTCCGGCCGGAGTGGCCGAGCGGTTAAAGGCGCTACAGTCTGGAACCGCACGACCGCTACGGTCGCAGGTTCGAATCCTGCCTCGGGCATGGCTGTGTGTGATGTCCTTAGGTTAGTTAGGTTTAAGTAGTTCTACGTTCTAGGGGACTTATGACCACAGCAGTTGAGTCCCATAGTGCTGAGAGCCATTTGAACCATTTGAACTAGAAACATAGGGAAAGTTTCTGCTGGAAAGTTCAGCAATGGCCTGGTTAGTTTTGTAGGAATTTCATTGGGAGAGAGCGGCCTTGCAGTCGGCACCTCGTCGCAGCTTAAGGTAAATATCGCGTGCAGAGGTGTAAACTTCGTTGGTTCACCAGCTTGCGTCCACTGTAAATTCGAGTGGCCTAGGTAATCTTGCGCTCAAATTGGTCACATAATTAACCATCCACTGTAGAATTGATTGTCATACTAAATAGTACCGAACTTTGAACCGGAATCGGACGATTTTCATAGTACTGACCAGTATCATAACGTATGTGTAGGAGCAATTTTGTAAAGAAACTTCCAATTAAACTTTCATATTATTGTGCTTATGATTAATGTTCTTTCAGAGAGGTAATTTTTAATAGTGTTGTGTATAGGACTATTTCACTTTTTGATGTTGGCGAGATGCTTTATCCATTGCGCTGTTTTTGTGTCGTCGAGTTGAAAACTGTGTAAAAGCTGTAATTTTGGTGCTAAAATTTGCGACATTAAACTTGTCATTTCAACTTACACAGTTGTTCTCAATCCTAGAATAAGCACCCACATTACAAATGGCGACCCTGCCAGGACGACAACTGGTTTGCCTGGATGACAATTAGTCAAATTAGTAATAAAAACAAATTTTGAATTCGAAAAAAAAATTTTTCGTGTTGCTTTGTGACGAGGTTACCCAATGCATGTAAATGTATAGTGGACAGAATACAGTAAATGTGTGATCCAAAATGTAGAGAAGTTGTATTAACAAGTAGAATCAAAGTTAATGCGTAGAAGTAGATTCTGCATGACCTTCCTCGCGCGCGCGAAGTTATTCAAGGCGTTGTTGAGTTGGGTTGAAATTCCAGCAACAGTGAACAGTATTGCTAATGTTGTGCACGTAGTCTAAGAAACTTTCTACGATATTTTGGAAACATGTAGGATCGTATAACTTGATGTTGACGGGATTGCAGGCTAGCGCAGTTCGAGAAAGACAGAGGTTAGCTAAACGATCAGAAATGACAGCAGAACGGAGAATATCGCAGATAGGTCAAACTCAAGATCTTGACGGGATAGATATCGATGCAGAACAAAAGGTATCGAGTACAGGTAATGAGACGGAACGTAGTGATTGTGTAGAGGGAATGGTAGTAGTTTCAAGAATGGTATCACAGTCTGAGAGTTCACAAAAACAAGGAAATGACGGATGTAGTGGGTCGGAAATAGAGTCAGAGGAAGAGCAACTTCGTACGTTGAACCGAATATAGTAATTTTGAGCCAAACGGGACAGTTTCCAACAGAAAGAATGTGTGTAAGTGCATCCGAACTGTGCATGGAAGTCGGGGGAACGCCACGTGAAAGACGCGATCGGGGAAATTTTCATCGATTAGTGACAGGTGACGAGGGCGGAGAATCAGATGGTGTGTTCTCATATTGAAGCAACTCACTATGGTCGTAAAGCAGACAAATGCATGGTTAGCAGATTTGATATTTGAAACAAATACGGGGTTAACGAATTTAAAAACTGAAACAAATGCAGGGTTAACGTATTTAAAGACAGCAACAGATGCCGGATTAGCAGATTTGAAAACTGAAACGGCGAATCTAAGGATCGAAACGGCAAAGCTAAAAACAGAGAAAAATGCTGCCTTAAGTAGTCTCCAATTTGAAGCTTACGCTGAGTTCGAGAAAGTCTTCGAAGGTCAGCAAACATTACGAACAGAAGTCAATGAACAGTTTACTGAAATCCGGAGAGAGGAGAGAGACTCGCGCGAGCTCATACAAGCGTTAATGGCTGACCAGAAACAGGTGCATTCTGACGTTGACCAGGTGAAGGATGCAGTGTCTAACGTTAATCGAAGAGTGGATAAGTTAGCACGTAAGATATCTGGTAAGACGTAACAAATCGTGGAAGAGCTCAATGTCAGAAAACGTGTCACACGAGCCGTATTAAAAAGATTCGACATACGCTTTGAGAACATAGTCTCGAAAAATCAGAAACAGTTTGAAGACCTTCGCACAGAATTGAAACAGTGTATCGAGAATAGTACAGAAAGTAGTAATGAGGTGGCTGAATAGGTAGTATCATCCGACATAGTAATGGACAGTAATCCAGAAAGAAGAAAGTCAGTTGTGCAATCTTCCGAAGCAGTAGCGGAAACACAAAAAGTCAAGATATTGCAGTCGTATATCTACAGGAGGTTGCGTCCGTAATTACGGAAGCGAAACAAAAGCAAATAGGAAAGGAACAGTTAACACAGGCAAGGGAATTAGGTGATGTGCGGCTACACCAGACAATGGAGCGAGAAACGGTAAAAGTGCGCATTCCAGCAGAGCGGCAGCCGACCCTCGGAAAGTACGCAGGTGACGCGGGAGCGGAGCAAATTGCGACGACAAATGTACTAATTCCACAATTTCCAAGTGACAGCGCAACAGGTTACAGACCGCAAGTCAATGTGAATTTAATAGAAAGGCCAAACACGGGACCAGTAACGGGAAATGTAAACGAATCTTTCAGTCCGATACACGAGGAGCGGTACGGTGTAGACGGCCGCTGTGGCCGAGCGGTTCTAGGCGCTTCAGTGTGAAACCGCGGGACTGCTACGGTCGCAGGTTCGAATCCTGCCTCGGGCATGGATGTGTGTGATGTCCTTAGGTTAGTTAGGTTTAAGTAGTTCTAAGTTCTAGGGGACTGATGACCTAAGATGTTAAGTCCCATAGTGCTCAGAGCCATTTGAACCATTTTTTTGGGACATAAATATGTCAGCTCAAGACCCAAAGGTGGTTGGAAGAATACAAGAAAATATGACACATTTGAAAGAAACGGGTAACGTGAAGATACAAACGCCGTATAGTGGAAGAGAAAAATTTGACAATGATCACTTTTTGACAGTCAGAAAATTCCAACATTAGAAGGAAAGCGAGAACGGCTTACATCCAAGCACGTTCATAAATCAATTTCAGATCGGTTTACCAGAAGATTGGCCACGTAGCCATAAACTTGACTTCGTTTGTGGGCATATGGACGGCACAATAGCGGAAACCACGTAAAGAGTAGCGGCGAACTGTCATTCATATGAACAATTTAAAACTGCATACTTGGAGCAGTACTGATCCACAGAAACACAAAACAGAATAAAGTATGAATTATTACAGAAAGAGTTGTTCGAAAATTCCGGAGAAAAGAAACCCTTTAGATTTTTCGAGGATATGACAAGGAAAAATCAGTGCTTAGATGATCCATACAGTAATGGGGAACTGATACGGATGCGCACAATGAAGTTACCGTTACGTTATCAGCAGTCCTTGGTTGACAGGGCAGGAGATAATATACAAGCATTTAAAGGAATGTTAAGAGAACTTGCATTCACATTCAGTGAAGATGACGCAAGGAAACAACGTACAACCAGAGAAAACAATAGTACAGGGAAAAACAGATTTTAATAATAATTCCAATGGTAATAACAACGTAGGAAAGAGGTAATGGTTTTGGAAGGAGTGGTAATCGCCCATGGGATAACAATAGTAACTATGGTTTTGGCAACGCACAAAGGGCGAATAACAATTACGGTTTTGGGGACCGCGGAATTATAATGGGGGATTTCGTCCTAGAAACTACAGTGGTGATCCTAGATACAATCCCCGTGCAAACGAAGGCGGAAGATTTAGAGGTTTTGAGCAGCAAAATCCAGGTAATTCAGGTGGAACTGGAATGACCAGAACGCAGAAAGGTTGGGAAAATCAAGCTTCAGCGGGACAAAACATGCGAAATTAACCGGTAGAGGAAGTCGAGGTGAGACCACCAAACACAGGTAAAAGACAAAATTGACGAGATGAACGGTACGAAGACCAGTCACAAGTAATTCTATCAAACAATGAAGTTAATTGTATAATCAAACATGTAAATAGACTTAGTCTTGATAAGCCAGATTTTGGAGTAGGTTTAAGGGGAGGTCGAACACCAGCATGCTGAGATTCGATTGACTGGGAATCGACCGACAATGATGAGGAACAGAAGTCAGAAACGATGAATTTAGGCAGTAGTACAAGAATTGATGATGATGACCAAACTGTAGAAGATGTGGTGTATTTATACGGAAAGGAGAGAGAAATAGTAAAATGGCTCTGAGCACTATGGGACTCAACTGCTGAGGTCATTAGTCCCCTAGAACTTAGAACTAGTTAAACCTAACTAACCTAAGGACATCACAAACATCCATGCCCGAGGCAGGATTCGAACCTGCGACCGTAGCGGTCTTGCGGTTCCAGACTGCAGCGCCTTTAACCGCACGGCCACTTCTGCCGGCGAGAAATAGTATTCCAAGGGCGTAATGTACCAGTGGCAACATCGATAGTGATACCTAAGGCAGATGAAAAATACAGGACAGGGACATATGAAGAAGTAATAGAGGCGTTTAACAAATATTGTGGGCAAATAACTGCATTGCAAAATATTAAGATGGCAGGGGGTAAAAGTATAGATGAAAATAAAGTAATGGTAACAGACTGGTGGGAAAATCAAGCCAAACATATCGACAGATTAACCTATGATTCGATCGAGGAGGAATTAATGCACGAAGATGAAACCAAAGCTCCTCATGAGGTGCAACCGATCGTTCGGATTGAAGTAGGGAGCATACTTGTAGACGCCATTCTTGATACAGGAAGTGAAATGACGGCGATTTCAGAAGAACTCTTTGAGAAATGTAACACTGAACAGGCACTACCAGAACTAAGGACAAAACGTGTTAAAGTCAAAGGACCGATCATGGGTGCGTCTGCGGTGATTAATAGGCAAACGCGGGTAACTTTTTCATGTCAGGGGCATGAATTAGAGGCGAATATGGTAATTGTGCCGAAATTTTCAGTACCCATAATAATAGGAGCCGATTTCATGAGTCAGAAAAGCGTTACGCTTAATATGGACGAAGGGTATATGATGCTCGGAAAGGTGCGTCTTAATTTTGAAGAGAAAATCAGACATGAAGAGATGCCAGGGGATTATAAACCATTAAATATGCAACTGGATATGTATCAATCGGAAGAGGGACATCCACGATATCGGGGGACGAAAGAAACAAGACCTGTAGATGACGAGGTAATGATGGTGATTCATCAAGAGATGTATGATAAGTTGCGACAAGTAAAGGATATTTCAGAAACAGACAAAGCCGAATTAGAAAGAATATTACGACAAAATGCCGAGGTGTTTCTACCAAAACCCGGCGCCATTAAGAACTTTCAGTATGAATTCCAAGTGAAAGAACACACTCTATACCACCTTACACCACTCCATTATGTTACAGAAAACAGGCATTTGCAGAACCACATAAAATGATAGTTGATATTGTTGAAACTTCAACGTACAACAATCCCTTACAAATTGTAGATAAGAAGGATGGGCGTATTAGGATGGTCGTGGATGCAAGACAATTAAATTCCATTATTATTCCTGATAACGATAGCCCAGAAAAATTAGAAGAGCTGTTGCAAAAGTTCTATGGAGTTAAGATTTTTACTTCCCTTGATTTTCGAGCTAGTTTTTGGCTAATAGAACAAACATCTGAATGCAGAAAGCGTACGACCTTTATCGCGTTTGGACGCAGTTATCAATTCAAAAGACTCCCCTTCGGTCTGATCATATCCTCTGCTTCTTTTATAAGAGGTTTAGGAACTGTGTTGGATAAAGAACTACAACAGGGTCTCACCTGTTACGTTGATGACATTTTAGTAGCTGAGCCATCATAGAAACTCCATATTGAGGTACTTGATAAATTGCTAAGGACGTTAAAAGAATATGGAGTAACCGTAAACATAAAGAAACCCAATTTTGGAAATAAAAGGATTGAGTTTTTAGGCCATATTATCACTGAACAAGGGATTGAACCCAACCTTAACAAACTACAAGCGATACAGAACATGGGTACGCCATATAATAGAAATACACTGCGCGGTTTCTTGGGACTCATTAACTTTTATAAAAGATTCATTTGGATAGAATCCCTTGCTACCCCACGTTTATGTGCGTTGACCACTAAAAAGACGACCTGGGTGTGGGATGACCAAGCAGAACAGGAATTCCAATTACTGAAAAGATCACTGGTAGAGGTACCATTTTTAGCGTATCCCGATTTAACGAAAAAATTCTGCATCGCAACTGACAGTGCGAAAACAGGCTTGGGAGTGGTACGCTTTCAACAACATGAGGAAGACGGACGGCGGGTAACAAAAACAATAGCTTTCGCTAGTCGTGTCCTCACAAAATGTGAGAAGAATTATTCGATCACGGAATTAGAAGCATTGGCAGTAGTATGGGGGTTTCGTAGATTTAGATACTTTCTATTTGGGCGAAAGACCAATGAGTTCACAGACCATAAAGCACTAGAATTCCCGTTAAGTGCAAATCTATTGCCCGGGAGACTAGGTCGGTGGATGTTGTTGTTGTAAGAATATGATTTTCAAATCTGTTATGTACCTGGACCTTCAAATGTCATAGCTGATATCCTCTCCCAATTACCGGAAAGGGTTAAAGAAAAAATAAAACAGAATGAGCAATACGGAAGAAGAGCAAGTACTTATGTGTTATCTAAAAAAAATGTGCCCTTTGAGAACTACGTCACTAATTCCTTGAAACTGTTAGGGAGGGAAGAGGAAAAAGACCCAGACTTAGCCAAAGTTAAAAGTAAGTGGAAGAAGAGGGAATCACTGGATATTAGACAATTTTATCTCGTAAGGGAAAATGTATTATTCTATAGACATGACACAAATACAAGTTTATGGGCCGCATGCATACCACAGGAACTGATAGACAAGTACATATGGTAAACTCATTTGAGTAACAGTCATTTTGGACCTAAGAAATGTTTTTTAAAATTAAAAATGGCTTGTCACTTCGCAAATATGGAGCGTAGAATCAGACAGGTTCTAGCTCAATGTAAGAAATGCCAGAGAGCGAAGCAGTAACATTTCAAACGAGACCACCAATGTTCCCTATCATTCCGGAGAAATTGAGACACATAGCAACAACAGATCTCATGGGTCCACTACTCTGTACACAGAAAGGTCACGTATTTATTCTTAATAAGTCATAGAATTAACTTAAAAATACGTGACATTCACACCCTTGAAGAAAGCAACAGGCAGGAGCATAAGCAAAGCGCTGATACGAGATTTCCTTCGACAAGTTGGTCGAGTCGATAAAATGCTATCGGACAATGGACCGCAATATCGTTCAGCACAATGGCAAAGCACTCAGCGACGACATAAAATTAAACCTGTTTACACTTCCAGGTACACACCAAGCGCCAACCTAGCTGAACGAACGATGAAAGATTTATGAACCCTCTCTCGTTTGTACTGTAGTAAGCAGCATAATACCTGGGACAGACATTTGTCGGACTTCCAAGATGTCATAAATGAAATGCCACATAGCAATACATTGTTACACCCAATTACTGTTCATAATAATAAACCAACACTAGATAAAATCCGAGAAATAATTAAATTAACTCCAGTACAGCATCAGCATGTAATAAAATTAGCACTGAGCAATCTGAAAGCTGCTGCGTTAAAGAGAAAGGACCGAGCGCGGACAGAACGGCAAACACACGAGTATTTTTACCAGGACAAAAGGTACTAGTAAAAACACACCGTCTCTCTAGCAAGAGAAAACACCAGAGCCACAAATTCTTTTCGTTACACAAAGACCCCATGAAAGTGAGTAAAGTAGTCGATGGTAACGCTGTCGAATTGATTAACTCAAAGACAGGAAAAACATTAGGTTTGCACCACGTGAGTCATTTAAAGTTATACAAAGGTTAGACAAAAGAGTCCACTCGAGAATTAGCCAGCCAGATGCTGGAAGGTTTCTTGGGGAATGTAATCACTCTGCCACAGGCCGTACATTATGAACAGGTGCTCGATTGTGTTGAAAGATGCAATCGCTATCCCCAAATTGCTCTTCAACAGTGGGAAGCAAGAAGGTGCTTAAAACATCAATGTATGTCTGTGCTATGATAGTGCAACGCAAAACAACAAAGAGTGCAAGCCCCTCCATGAAAAACACGACCATACCATTACACCACCGCCTCCGAATTTTACTGTTGGCACTATACAGGCTCGCAGATGACGTTCACAGGGCATTCTCCGTACCCACATCCTGCCATCGGATCGCCACATTGTGTACCGTGATTCGTCACTCCACACAACGTTTTTACAGTGTTCAATTGTCCAATGTTTAAGCTCCTTACACCAAGCGATGCGTCGTTTGGCATTTACCGGCGTGATGTTTGGTTTATGAGCAGCCGCTCGACCGTGAAATCCAAGTTTTATCACCTCCCGCCTAAATATAATAGTACTTGCAGTGGTTTCTGATGTGGTTTGGACTTCCTGTGTGATGTTCTGCATAGATGTCTGCCTATTACTCATTACGATCCTCTTCAACTGTCGGCGGTTTCTGTCAGTCAACAGACGAGGTCGGCCTGTACGCTTTTGTGCTGTACGTGTTCCTTAACGTTTCCACTTCACTCTCACATCGGAAATAGTGGACCTAGGGATGCTTAAGAGTGTGGAAATCTCGCGTACAGACGTATGACAGAAGTGACACTCTATCATCTGACCACGTTCGAACTCCGTGAGTTCGGCGGAGCGCCCCATTCTGCTCTCTCACGATGTCTAATCACTACCGAGGTCGCTGATATGGAGTACCTGGCAGTAGGTGGCACCACAATGCACCTAATATGAAAAACGTATGTTTTGGGGGGTATCCGGATACATTTGATCACATAGTGTATATTGTCGGCGTAATTACAGATAAATATTACGATTTTTGCTCACCGAGCGATGTACTGGAAATGTCTCTTCTTGACTGCTGTGATTCTGGAAATAATCTCACACTGAAATTTCGATATCAATGGCGGACATAATTTTCCACGTAAAATCTCTCTCATACTCTTACGTTTATCGACGTGTTGAATGTATACCTATCTCATGACAGGACCCACAGTAATTTTCTCTGTACATGCCGGAACGTAACACATAGTTACTTTACACTGCAACATGTACACATTTCAGATAAGCAGTGCAGATATTGCGCAAGAAATTGTGATTTGCCCACACTCACACTGGCTGCATGTCTCAATACTCCTCAGCTCTGTGAAATTATTTGACGATATGTCTTCCAGTAAGCGCTTCCGGAAGGTGCTGCATCCTGCCAAGACTCTCTCAAACAAGTGTTGTTAAGCACAGGCGTCTGGCACTATGTTATAATCAACAGCATTTCTGCGGACGAAAGGGTTGGAAAGACATCACTGACATAGGTTGGTGTACTGTAATCAACATCGCAGTCGATAGTGCGATAAGGAAAACATTAGGATATGCTTAGGGGAACCGACGAGGGGACATTCTGTGTACCCATTTTGTTGGAACTGTATTGCCCCTCCTGATTGTACACTATATCAGATCCAGTTGAACCCTCGCATTTATATATTCTTAAGCCTTTTACTAAATGAATGTGTCACCCCTTACATTCATATATATTCCCCAATGAATTGAAATTACAATTCACCACGACTAGACGTAAGGGGAGGATAGATGTTTGAATACTAGTTTCATTACTTCTCACAAACCTCTGGTGTTACGTCGGAACGTAAGCCACAATACCTTTACGTTCAACCTGTATAACATTTCGGACAGTCATTTATAGGTGTATAACAAAAAAATTATGATACGTCCAGTGTCGCATCAACTGGGTGTCGTTTTCGCACGGCCCAGTAGGAAAAAAGCCTCCCACCATCAGATAATTGTCGATGAATAAAGGGTGTAATTACAATTTAAAAGAAAGACCCAGTGTCTTTTTTATTTTATCGATTTCACCACTTCCACGAAATCTTTCCTTATTTTTGATACTTGTCAACCCAGCCAACACATAGTGGCGTCTTATATATGTTCAGACCGCCAAGGCATTGTTTGTGTCAGCACATTCCATGTATAACTACCGTAGACCCATCTACCATCCTCCAGATTATACTAACATCCCCTGACAAAGAAATAATTGCGAGAGCAATATATACCAGAGTAAGTCCATACGGAGTTATTTTTCGGGGGCAAAGCTAATGGGCGGAGAAACAGCAAAACTGTTCTAGTGTAAGCACATTTTTAAGTTCCTGTTGCTAAGCACCGTACGTGTATATTACTTTGGAGCAGGGGAAGGAGCACCGCGAGACGGATCTGTTCTTGCAGCCGGCAAAATTGAGTTTGTTAGGGAAAAAAAGAGGCTGTTAGGGCACCATACAAAGACTTTGTTTGTTACATGTGCAAGAAACATCGACTTAATGGTAGATACCTGTTCAGGACCTATAACATATGTGCGTAGGAGCTGAATTTTCAGAAAGGAATGCCATGTTACGTACAAACCTCCCATGGGCTTGAATACAAAGAATGCTGTATTCCAAGATTACAATAGACTTCTGTCTGTCCCTTTCAGCGCACCAGCTGTATGTAACTGAATAACAACTACGATCCCATCGTCATTGTTATTTCATTTCAAGAGTGTGCAGCATGTCAGTGAATAAGGTAATGCCGTAATTCTAATAGTGACTTTGAAAAGTGGTAGTGAGTGTATTGTGCAAAGTATGGACATGCTTGAGTTGACAAACTGCCTATTGACTTCTGTCTCGGGTTCTTCGGCCGACGTTCATCTAATGATTTTTCTGACGTTTCGCCAGCACGAGTGGCTGGCATTGTCAAAGCTTCACCCTCCATTGCCGGTGGTGAACTGGAGGCGAGCTCGCGGCCGCAGACTATATGTACCTGGCGCGCCAACGTCCGAGGGCTTCTCCGCGGTCGTTTCCTGTGCGGTTCTCCTCTTGCTACCTGCGACGGTCGTTCGCTGCAGTACGGGCAGCCAGGATCCGTTTACCTTAGGGCTTTCCTCTTTCTTGTTGAAACTGTTCGCGTGTTTTTGGATTTCTACAGCTTCTCTGAACAAGCGCGTGTGATAGTGCTTCTCTACAGCCAGAATTTCCGTGTCGTCGAATTTTATTACGTGGTCGGTCTCATTCAGTGCGTGCTCTGCCAAGTCCGATTTCTTCACCTGCCCCAACCTGCAATGTCGCTTATGCTCTTTGATCCTGGTGTTAATTGATCGGAAAAGTTTATGTCGGAATGACTGGACGATCAATTAACACCAGGATCAAAGAGCATAAGCGACATTGCAGGTTGGGGTAGGTGGAGAAATCGGACTTGGCAGAGCACGCACTGAATTAGACCGACCACGTAATAAAATTCGACGACACGGAAATTCTGGCTGTAGAGAAGCAGTATCACACGAGCTTGTTCAGAGAAGCTGTAGAAATCCAAAAACTCGCGAACAGTTTCAACAAGAAAGAGGAAAGCCCTAAGGTAAACGGATCCTGGCTGACCGTACTGCAGCGAACGACCGTCGCAGGTAGCAAGAGGAGAACCGCACCGGAAACGACCGCAGAGAAGCCCTCGGACGTTGGCGCGCCAGGTACATATAGTCTGCGGCCGCGAGCTCGCCTCCAGTTCACCGCCGGCAATGGAGGGTGAAGCTTTGACAATGCCAGCCATTCGTGCTGGCGAAACGTCAGAAAAATCATTAGATGAACGTCGGCCGAAGAACCCGAGACAGAAGCCAATAGGCAGAGTGTCAACAAGTGGCCACGAAAGCCTTAACAATTTTGTATGCTTGAGTTATCGCTAACTCTCCTTATTCAAGAACAGAACTGTAGACACACACTAGAAAAAAAAAATTTAAAGCTCTTACTTCCTCAATATCTTACGACAGTTAGCCTTGAGTATCACGGTTTCGCTGGGAAAAGAGAATGTTACTGCTTACAACGTGTTTGAGTGGGTGAAATAAAGAAATGTGTGTAATGTTCTCTCGGATATTTTATGAGACTGATTAAGAGTCGTCGCCACATGAACGCTTTTGGTTAGTACATATTCCCTACACAACGTGTAACATTACTTTGTGATATATATCGCAGATTTTATTTTTTACCTGTCGTGCCTGAAAGGGATGAACTCATTTCAAAGTATGAACCCTGCTCTACGCACTATGACTCGAATGCGCGATGCCAGATTGATGGACCACCATCAATGTCACTTATCTCGCTTTAGTTTAAGCTTTGAAGCAACTAATTCTTTGTTTCTCTGAGTCTTTTAGAGTTTAATTTGTTTATATGGTGTTTGATTGTTTTAAGTGAACTCAAATCGCCGAAGAGGAAGTGTTCGTTCCACCAAAAATATTCAGATGAATGGCTCTTCATAAAACGACAAGGGAGACATGAGTATGAAGCAGAATGTCTAATTTGTTAAGTGATATTATTGCAGAAGGCGGAACAGCAGATATTAAGGATCATTTCGCTAATGTAAAGCGCAAATCATACATGCGCTCTTGAAACACTTATAGAAATGGACAGTCACTTCGTTTCAAATTCATTCAAACGGGATCAATTAGTAACAGCAGCGAAATTAGCAACACGCTGCCATTCCGGTAAACATCATTATGTGTTTGAAATCAGTGAACTACAGTCTCACGCTAGGCTCCAAACTTTTCAATGTTTCCGAAGCAGCAAAAAATGTGACTTTGGGCATAACAAAATCAACAGCAACTGTGAAATAATTTTTAGCGCCTGACACTGTCAAACAAATACACTATGTTCTTTCAAAGCACCGTTACTTCTCGTGTAGCTGCAGCTGTTCGCAACTAAAAGCGGAATTTACTCCACTCTTTCACTTTTTCAAGCTTAAGAGAAGTAGCCCGCTTCACTTGATATCTCCTTCTCAAATTACGACTATTTTTTAGTAAATTTGAGAGAAAATGTCCCGATTTGTCAACCCTGGATGCATACAAACGCTAAACGAAGAGTTATCCTGAAATGAGGGCGAGCATTGCATACATTTAACCTTATGCTCGGTTTTGCGGAACAGCAAAAACCCCACAACCAGCAGGACACAGGCAGTGCTCGCAGACCGGCACAGACTTGTCCAGCTGCCTCTGGATCCCGGATTCCCAGATTCGATTGCCGGCCGGGTCCGGGATTTTCTCCGCACTGTGATGGGTGTTTGTGTTGTCCTCATTACATCATCATCATTCGGGAAGTGCCGAGATTGGAAATGGAAAGATTTGGAAGTTGTACGGGTGCTGATGACCACGATGTTGAGCGCCCCACAAACCAACATCAGCGTCACAAACTTGTTCAGCGCGCTCATACCAGCATTCTTCGGCAGGTGGGGTATAAAGCTGGGTTCCTATTAGGTTCCTGGAGAGGTAGTGGGAGGAGGGGGCAGAGGGTATGTATAGGCCACTCCACCTCCAGTCGCTCTCATTCTGTCACACTACCGTAGTGTGTGGTCAAATGTCTTGCTCTTGGCCGCGTATGTTAATTGCGAGTTTGCTCCTTTTTTGCGTGCGTGTTACCAGTTCAGGTGAAAAATGAAGCGTTCAGCAGCATCGGCACGATAGCTAGTGCCAGTGGTGGCAAACGGCAGAGACTATTAGAGTAGGATGCGGAATTACCTGAAAGTAAAGATTCAAATCGGTAACTGTAACTTTTCTCTTCCACTAAGAATTCCGTAGTATTGAATACATTTCTTCTTATTGTTTCAACACATATTCACCAACACAAAATTGTCGATGAAATGAATGACGTGGTGCAACAGCAGAGACAGTGGCAGCAACATTACGTAATATGTTGTTGTTGTTGCTGTAGATGATTTCGAGGATCAAAAACGATAAAACGTTACTTCTTGTCTTTTAACTAAGAATTTCATATTGTTATATATATCCATTAATTTCTTTCTCATCTCTATTGCACCGTGTATACGTAATTAAATTTCATCGTATGTGTAAAATGGTGCATATTCTTTGCTGTAGTTGGTTTCCTGGCAGACGGAGAAGGGGAACGGGGAGGAGTATGTGCTGGAGATATGAAATAACTATCGCAGATTTCATGTATGTGTATATTCTTAAAAATATTTTTGTTTCCTATAGTTTGTGTATGTTTGTTTTCATTATTAGATCATTATGTTGTAGGCGATATCAGTAAGATGAATCGATGGGCCCTCCCCAATTCAGGCGGGGGCGAAATGCCACAGTGGGTGGAGGAGATGAAGAGAGACCTTCGTCGCCATAAGGGGATGAGGGAGATGTCAATGAACCAGAGCGAAATAGGTGATACATGCCTACTTTGCTTACAAAGAATCAGTGTTCTTTCTTTCCTTGTAGCAGCAGCAGCAGCAGGCGATGTCTAGAACGGTTTACTTAATTGTGTTCGTTATTATTTCTATCTTCTACAGCGGGTGCGTCAGGGGAACAACTCCCGCAATATGCTGTGGGTCGATACCGTGGGCGGCGAAGCCTGTAACATCGAGACGGGGTCCTGTGCGGCGCTCTTCGCTAGCAAGGGCGGCTTAAGTCGCCGCGCAGGAAGCCGCCGCCGCCGACCCCACTGCCGGCCCCAGGACCACTGGCGTCCATGGGTGACACTTCCTCTCGCAAGCGTCCGCAGCTCGTGGTCGTGCGGTAGCGTTCTCGCTTCCCGCGCCCGGGTTCCCGGGTTCGATTCCCGGCGGGGTCAGGGATTTTCTCTGCCTCGTGATGACTGGGTGTTGTGTGATGTCCTTAGGTTAGTTAGGTTTAAGTAATTCTAAGTTCTAGAGGACTGATGACCATAGATGTTAAGTCCCATAGTGCCCAGAGCCATTTGAACCATCTTTTTGAACCTCTCGCAAGCGGGTCAAGGTTGCATCAGCAGGACTCCTTGCGCTGGTCCAATTCCGCAGCGTGTCCTCCTCCTCCACCATCCCGTTCTCGCCAATCTCGCGAGGTACGGGACGTACCTCTCAACACATCGCCGCAAGCAGCTTAGTCACCTAGTTGTGGTTATAGTATCGGTAATAGCAAGAATTATGTGGCTGCCGACAGTTTACTCTCCCTTCCATACTCGGTGATTGTAGACGTCTTTGCGGAGCGAATCTCGTTCACAAGGATCGAGATTCCGGCAGGAAGGTACTGCGACCCTGTCCAATTTCTAAGGACGTGATTTCCTGTCGTGGAAATGGAGCTCCTCAAAGTTGTCAATGATCCGTGGTATCTTGCCATTAAAAGCGGTGCAGTGCTGTGCATCGAACTGTCACACCCTCCCACCTCCCCCCCTCCCCCCGCCAAAATTGATTCTGGTACTGAAGAGAAAAGTCTTCATTATCTTTTGGGGGAAAATGGCGTGATAACGCGGAGCACATCAATCGCCGAGTGTATTCGTGAATCAACATTGTGCGCTATAATGTTAGGGGTCAGCTAAAGGACGCAGCCAAATACTAAGGCTGAACGTCTATACACATGTCTATGATCCGGTAAATGGAGGCTCTAGCTATATAGGGTTAACTAAAGATATAGCTAATAAGAAGGCATGCATTAATGTCGAAAATAGAAAGGATGAGGCTTGTTTCTCATGGTCAATCTTGGCTTGTGAGAGAAATTACGATCGTAGGGATCACCCTGAACGTCCCGGTATACCTACAGATATTACCCCTGGAGGGTATAACTTTGAAGGTATCGGGTTTTCCGACAAGATCCAGGACATACCTAAATTTGAGGCGCAGAATACCGAAATATCGGTTCACGTTTATGGCCTGGAGAAGAAAAGCAAGGCAGATGAGTGGGACAAGCATATTGTCGTCGGCCTCCACCATTTCTCAAAATCTGCCGGTGAGCGTAATATGAATGTAAACATGCTACTCTTCTCTAAAGGCGATAATTATCACAATGTTTGGATCAAAGACATGTCCCGACTCCTATTCTCTTAGTTGAGTAACCTCAAGCGTAAAAAGCATATTTGCTTGAGGTGCCTCAATAGCTTTCTCTCAGACAAGTTATTAACAGAGCATCTAGTAGATTGCGCTTCCAAGGCCCCGGTACGTGTTATTATGCCTACTGAGGGAAACAAAATTCATAAAATTTATAAAGGATCACCACCAAGAGCGATGCCCGTTTATAGTGTACGCGACTTTGAATGTCTCCTCGCTCCTCACATACCATCTTCACAGAAAAACACGTACCATATGCGGCAGCGTAACAAACTGTATCGTCCTATGATTCAAGTCTTAACCACTACAGATCTTACGTTCGGCATAATCCGTTGATAAGTCTTACAGCGACAACGTTCCCATGACCACGTCGAAGCAGAATGAAGATTTGTACAATAATGCTGTTATTGTTATATCTATGCGCTGCCGTTACATATAAAACTGGAAACTCATCGTAGGGACCACTGCCATCTTACGTGGATGTTCTGTGGCGCAGCTCACAATACGTGCAATTTGAAGTACCAGCTACCAACGCACATACCCCTTTTCTTCCATAATTTAAGTGGGTATGACCCTCAATTTCTTTTTGAGCACTTAGTTAATTTCGGCTGGGAGAAAAATCAGGTTAGTGTCCTACCTGAAAGCGTCGAGAAATACATTTCATTCTCCAAATGAATGATGCCAAGAACTACACTGCGCTTCCTTGACACGCTACGTTTTACACACGCGCCACTCCAGAAGGTCGTTGAAACTCTACCTTGGGTGGGATATGTGTGGTGGTTAAATGGTTCAAATGGCTCTGAGCACTATTGGACTTAACATCTGAGGTCATAAGTCCCCTAGAACTTAGACCTACTTAAACCTAACTAACCTAAGGACATCACACACATCCATGCCCGAGGCAGGATTCGAACCTGCGACCGTAGGAGTCGCGCGGTTCCGGACTGAAGCGCCTAGAACCTCATGGCCACCGTGGCCGGCTGTGGTGGTTATTTCACCCTAATCAGCCAATTGCTGTTGAGCAGGAGGGCCGGGCCACATAACCAACATTCACAGTTTATAACAACAGCACTTTTATTAACTTTTCTTTGGCCAAATAAAACTTTATCTTTAAAATTCAAAGTCTCTACAAGCACGGGCAACCGCCCTATTCAAACAACATTACTCTTTAACCAAGCATTACGTGACTTGCAAGTTAATTAAATTCTATACACAGTATAGCTCCCAAAAGGAGACTACAATAATGAAAGAAAATTTAACCAATAATGGGTATCACAAAAATTTTTTAACACAAAAGAAAATACCAACAGATACAACCCTTCGTGACACATTTTCAAAACAGGTGACCTCACATAGGCACGGGCAAATTCAAGTAGCAGAAGGGGGCCCACTGAATCCAGACCAGAGGTGGCTATACAGAGAACCTACAGGAAGCGGGCGATCTGGACAGGTTGCTGCACACAGTACACAAATCTTTTATAAAATCCTTTACAGATCCAAATCAGGGCCGCACGATTCGATTCGGGTAATGTGGCCGAGTCCAGTTCCCACACTACAAGCCAGGTTCGGTCTTGCAAACGTGTCAAACACACCACAACCTCTGCGTCGTGCCCGGGCCTGCTCAACCACGCTCGCCTCCGATTCTCGCACGCCACGCGGCTCTCCGGCTGTCCCCTTTCTAGCCCCCACCACGCCTGTAGCGGTCAAAATCCACGTCAAACGGCCGAGGCCAAAGATCACACCATGCCGACCCGATCGATCAGTCGATACGAGCTGGCACGGCTCAACCTCCCCCACTAAAACCCAAAAATTCCCCCCCCCCCGACCTCAGGGGGGGGGGAGGGGAGTTAGGTACTTACGGCTAGATAGCATTTTGGGATACGTGGACCCTTGACACTTTACCCGAAACGAGATCTCGGACCAAGGGGCTGACTGGATTCAAACCTTGGATGACCTGCCGGCCGCGGTGACCGTGCGGTTCTGGCGCTGCAGTCCGGAACCGCGAGGCTGCTACGGTCGCAGGTTCGAATCCTGCCTCGGGCATGGGTATGTGTGGTGTCCTTAGGTTAGTTAGGTTTAAGTAGTTCTAAGTTCTAGGGGACTTATGACCTAAGATGTTGAGTCCCATAGTGCTCAGAGCCATTTGAACCATTTGGATGACCTCACATGGTCCCAGCAATCAAGGGTTAACTTGCCGGAGATGGCTGAGTCGCCGCGACCCCTGCCGCGGAAATTCATCACAAAAACGCGATCGCCAACCTTGACTCGGAATTCACGACGACCTTTACTATAAAGCTGGACCTGTCTCCGGTATGCGAGTTGGATGTTCCTCGTAGCTCTACGCCAATTCCGTCGAATGACTTCCGGTGTTACCTTGTCCGACAAGAGGTCATTGACAGATCATAAATTGGAAAGTGGGGAATTAAGGGGGTAACTCAACATCAAGGAGACAGGTGTCGCCTTCAGAATTTCATGGCGGGTGGAACTGAATGCTAAATTTAGCCACGGACTGGACTCATCCCACCTACGCTGAGAAGCCGCGTGGTAAATTATCAAGGCCCCTTTCAAATTATGATTCACTCTTTCTGCAAAGGAGGGCTGTGGGTAATACGGTATGTTGGTGAGATGTAGAATAGCGTTGTTAAAACAGAAACGCTTAAATTGCCTCGATAGGAATGCGGCGGCATTATCACTAACCAATGACTGAGGAGGACCAAAGCTAGCGAAAATCCTAGATAAATGTCTGATGGTTAAGGCCGTAGTGATGCTACTACTAGGAATTAACGACGAGAACTTAGTAAAGGCGTCCACTAGTATCAGCACATAACGGTTCCCCTGCTTTGTGCGTGGCAGTGGGCCAATATAGTCAATAAATATTTTATACATAGGATTATTCACCCGGCTAGAATACAGTAACCCCTGTTTAGGATTAGAACCGGGATTGGCACGCTTACATTCCTCGCACTCCTCCACTAGTCTGCGCACATCTTTGAGCATCGTCGGCCATGTGAGATGCTGTTTAATCTTTACTAAGGTCTTGTTCATACCCAAATGCCTCCCCCCCCTCCCCCCACCGAGGAACCATGGAAATACACTCCTGGAAATGGAAAAAAGAACACATTGACACCGGTGTGTCAGACCCACCATACTTGCTCCGGACACTGCGAGAGGGCTGTACAAGCAATGATCACACGCACGGCACAGCGGACACACCAGGAACCGCGGTGTTGGCCGTCGAATGGCGCTAGCTGCGCAGCATTTGTGCACCGCCGCCGTCAGTGTCAGCCAGTTTGCCGTGGCATACGGAGCTCCATCGTAGTCTTTAACACTGGTAGCATGCCGCGACAGCGTGGACGTGAACCGTATGTGCAGTTGACGGACTTTGAGCGAGGGCATATAGTGGGCATGCGGGAGGCCGGGTGGACGTACCGCCGAATTGCTCAACACATGGGGCGTGAGGTCTCCACAGTACATCGATGTTGTCGCCAGTGGTCGGCGGAAGGTGCACGTGCCCGTAGACCTGGGACCGGACCGCAGCGACGCACGGATGCACGCCAAGACCGTAGGATCCTACGCAGTGCCGTAGGGGACCGCATCGCCACTTCCCAGCAAATTAGGGACACTGTTGCTCCTGGGGTATCGGCGAGGACCATTCGCAACCGTCTCCATGAAGCTGGGCTACGGTCCCGCACACTGTTAGGCCTTCTTCCGCTCACGCCCCAACATCGTGCAGCCCGCCTCCAGTGGTGTCGCGACAGGCGTGAATGGAGGGACGAATGGAGATGTGTTGTCTTCAGCGATGAGAGTCGCTTCTGCCTTGGTGCCAATGATGGTCGTATGCGAGTTTGGCGCCGTGCAGGTGAGCGCCACAATCAGGACTGCATACTACCGAGGCACACAGGGCCAACACCCGGCATCATGGTGTGGGGAGCGATCTCCTACACTGGCCGTACACCACTGGTGATCGTCGACGGGACACTGAATAGTGCACGGTACATCCAAACCGTCATCGAACCCATCGTTCTACCATTCCTAGACCGGCAAGGGAACTTGCTGTTCCAACAGGACAATGCACGTCCGCATGTATCCCGTGCCACCCAACGTGCTCTAGAAGGTGTAAGTCAACTACCCTGGCCAGCAAGATCTCCGGATCTGTCCCCGATTGAGCATGTTTGGGACTGGATGAAGCGTCGTCTCACGCGGTCTGCACGTCCAGCACGAACGCTGGTCCAACTGAGGCGCCAGGTGGAAATGGCATGGCAAGCCGTTCCACAGGACTACATCCAGCATCTCTACGATCGTCTCCATGGGAGAATAGCAGCCTGCATTGCTGCAAAGGGTGGATATACACTGTACTAGTGCCGACATTGTGCATGCTCTGTTGCCTGTGTCTATGTGCCTGTGGTTCTGTCAGTGTGATCATGTGATGTATCTGACCCCAGGAATGTGTCAATAAAGTTTCCCCTTCCTGGGACAATGAATTCACGGTGTTCTTATTTCAATTTCCAGGAGTGTATTTTAAAATGGCGGGGAGCAATTCCTCGGGCAAACAGATTTGAAAAGACTTTTCACCTTTGGTCTGAGAACACACCACGACTTTACTTAATTGATACCCGGGCACCTGCTCCCCCGAAACAAGCCTTTGCTTCACCGCCTGAATTCGCGGGTCCTGACTTTGCTTGTCCTTCAAATTCCCAAAGAGCTCGGGTACCTCAGTCAACACGACGGAAACCCTTTCAAATTCCGGAAACCCCGGACATGGTTCAAGCTCAACCTGCTGTTCCTGAAATATTCGACTGAGGGCATCAGCGACTTGATTATCCACTCCGCGAATATCCTTCACCGAAAAACAAAAAGCAGAAATTCTCACGGCCCACCTAGCGATACGTCCCGTCTTCCTGGACCTAGCGAGCATCCAACTCAAGGCCTGATTGTCGGTCTCGAGTTGGAAATGTCGGTGCTCCAAGTAAAATTTAAACCTTTCGAGAGCGAACATTGCCGGGGAACCTCCCATTCGTAAACAGAGTACTTAAGTTGTGCAGGAGACAAGGCTCTTGAAGCATAGGTCACAGGACGACGTTCGCCATTATGTTCTTGTATAAGTACGGCCGCTACCACTGTATTCGACGCATCGGTTTGCACAATAAAGGCTTGTTAAAAATGAGGAACAGCCAATACAGTTGGATTACTTAACGCTCCCTTAATGGCGCCCCTTTCTTCCTTAACTTGTTCAAAGGGGCTGCCAATAGGGCATAAGTTTTCTAAAAAAAATTGGCCATCCCGATAAAACGGGCTACTCTCTTTTTATTCTTCGGAGGAAGAAATTTCTGGAGATCACGGGTCCTCAGCTGATCAACTTAACCCCGGTTTTGGAAACTAAATGTCCCAAAAAACGAGATTTCACTCTGGGCCAAGGTTATCTTTGATGGCTTCACCGTCAAACCGGCCTCGCGAAAACGAACGAGGATCTCCTCGATGTGTCTAACATGTTCGGAAAAGGTAGCACTACAGACGACCACATCAACTAAGTAATTATACACTGATTTAAACTTAAGATCCCCTAGAAAGGAATCTAAAAGACGTGATAAGACAGCGGCGGCGGTGGATAAGCCGAAAGCAACGCGTTTAAATTCATATAAATTTCAATCAGTACAGAACGCAGTAACGGGCCTAGAGTCCTCGCCAAGGGGTATCTAATGGTAGGCCTGATTTAAGTCCAACACGATGTAATAGCACGCATTAGCAAATCGGGTGAAACAGTTATGCAAGTCGGGAAGTGGTGCAGGGAACATGGGAGAGGCATACGCTGAGGCAGAAGGTGGAATAACACCATCCCTAAGCATACCGTCAATTAGCTCCCACAAAATTTTCATTTTGGGAGGTGACAGGCGATACGGAGGCTGGCGCACCGGGATGTCATTCGTCAATCGGATTTTATAATGGATTGTCCTCGCCACCCCGAGTCTGTTCGTCAAAATGTCAGGGAAACGCCATGATACCTCTGACAATGCTTCAGCTTTGTCCTTCCCAAAATAACTAAGCTGAAACTGAGAACTATGCTCCACAACACTATTAACGCCCTGAAGGATAAGGCAAGTACACAATCTGATGTCTTTACCCGGACAAAATTTAAAAGATAAGCTCCTATCGACAAAATTGAGAAGCAAACCGTTTCGCTGCATAAAATTGCAGCCGAGGTGGATATTAACAGACAAGCCTTTCACTACTAAAAATTTTACTGGCCATGAAAATCCCTGGATCGTCACACTTCCCCGCAAGGAACCGACCAGAGGTAACACCTGCCCATTGGCAGTACGACATCTCTCCCCGGCCTCTTGCAAGTGGGCGAATTTACGAACAGCTTGCCTATTGACATACCACTCGCAATCCATGAGACACAGACTACTCCCCGAATCTATCAAGGCACAAACAGGTTTATGATTGACGCAGGCGCAAACGAATGGTAAAAAGGGGTTGGTTACCGCCATAATACGATTACACTGCTTGGAACGAGAGGGGGCCGTAAGACGCCCACGCTACTGGCATCAGATCTTTGGACGCTCCCTGCGTTGCAGAGGACACTGGCGCACAAAATGGTTAACGTCACCACAACGAAAACAACCCCTCCCCTTAGGGTGAACCAGTTGCTTACCCTCCTCTGGAAGAGTTTTCTCATTACGCTCCCGCATGGCACCTCCTTTACAATCCCGCTTCTCATCAGCAAAACGTACCCTCTCAATAGTAAACACGAGCACATCCAGTTCGGAAAAGGTAGTGGGTCTCCGCGCAAACATTAATCTTGACCTATCTTCAGGTTTAACACCTTCTAAAATATTGTCAATAACTTCGCCTTCAGTTAACGATAATCCCAGGGCAGCAACCGCCATGCGGGTCTCCTCAATATACCTCTGGAGAGACTCACCTTGGGCCTGAACGCGAAAAAAAAATATTTATTCATTAGATCGCCTTTACTCGCGGTGTTATCTTGTCCTGTATGATTTTTTCCCTTAAATCACGTAACACTCCCTGGTCTGCAAGCACCTCGCTCACTCGGTGGCTCAACGAACCTTTGGTAAGAGGATACATTAACTGAAGAATCACCTGATGCCTGACGTCCAACGCGTCCGCATGTTTTTCAGAATTTACCAACAACCATAAAACTTCTACGACCTGTTCTAATTCATCAATAGACAATACTGAAATACTATGAAACAAATAAGAAATCGGGTTTGGTAACCTTGCAAAGGCTCCAAACATACCATGAGAGTGTGCTAGACTCGCCCTAGAATACCCAAATTCATCGGGATTATTCAACACCTGACTACCTTGTTCGGTCATTGCCTCCACTTCCTTCCATCCCAACCTACTCAGCCTAGTCTGTAACTCCGAAGCTTGAGTAATCAATTGATGTCTATGGATTACTTGTTCAGGAGAAGCCCCGAGCCGACGTAAATCACCCAACCTATTCAGCCAATGGTTAATTTGTGCCAGCACACGGAAAACCTGGGCTCGGGTGGGATTACTGTTTTCCAACAATTCGATATTCTCACACACACCGGAGAGGCCCAGCGCGCAATTAGATAAGGTTAAACCTATCTCGCCGATGGTTTCCGCGGTGAGGCGCAATGGGCAATGTAACACAGCGCGAAGGCGCGCGGCCAGGACGGCAACGCTTCCGTCTCCGCACTCTCCACGAATTCGGAGCTCGTACATAAGATTTTCCTTCCTTAAGCAATTCAAACCCAGGCACCCTCTTGGCTCCATATCATCAGTGCTATTACCCTGAAACATCAAGCTAGTATTACCTTCAGATCTAGAAATACACATTAAAGAAATCAAATAAAACTTAAAATATTCAACTGTGAGTGGTGTTACATAATTGGCCACCGCATGAAACAGAACCACGCTCTGCTACCATTTTGTGGTGGTTAATCCACCCTAATCAGCCAATTGCTGTTGACCGCGAGGGCCGGGCAACATAAGCAACATTCACAATTTATAACAACAACACTTTTATTAACTTTTCTTTGGCCAAATAAAATTTTATCTTTAAAATTCAAAATCCTTACAAGCACGGGCAACCGTCCTATTCAAACAACAACAGTAATCTTTAACCAAGCATTAAGTACAAATAGTTCAAATGGCTCTGAGGACTATGGGACTTAACTTCTCAGGTCATATGTCCCCTAGAACTTAGAACTACTTAAACCTAACTAACCTAAGGACATCACAAAAATCCATGCCCGAGGCAGGATTCGAACCTGCGACTGCGGTTCCAGACTGTAGCGCCTAGAACCGCTCGGCCACTACGGCCGGCAAGCATTAAGTTAATTAAATTCTATACACAGTAAAGTTCCCAAAAGGAGACTACAATAATGAGATAATGTTTAACCAATAATGGATATCACAAAAAAAATTTTTAACACCTAAGAAAATACCAACAGATACACCCCTTCGTGACACATTTTCAAAACAGGTGGCCTCACATAGGCATGGGCAAATTCAAGTAGCAGAAGGGGATAGCACTGGACCCAGACCAGAGGCGGCTAGACCCAGAACCCACATCAAGCGGGCGAACTGGACAGGGTGCCGCACACAGTATACAAATCTTTTATAAAATACTTTACAGATCCAAATCAGAGCCGCACGACTCGATTCGGGTAATGTGGCCGAGTCCAGTTCCCACACTACCAGCCAGGTTCGGTCTTGAAAACGTGTCAAACACACCACAACCTCTGCGTCGTACACCCGGCCTGCTCAACCACGCTCGCCTCCGATTCTCACGCGCCGCGCGGCTCTCCGGCTGTCCCCTTTCTAGCCCCACGCCCGTCGCTGCCAAAAGCCACGTCAAACGGCCGAGCCCAAAGATCACACCATGCCGACCAGATCGATCAATCGATACGAGCCGGCACGACTCAATATGCATACCACTCGAGCTGCATTTCCCGACAGCGAAAAGTTTCAACTTGTGACTAGGAAGGGGAATTTCCCATACGCGTATGCGGATAGTATGGCAAAATACAGGGTGAGTCACTAACTATTGCGACCTAGAATAACTCCGGAAGTATGATAGTAGCTGAAAAGTTTGTGGGACAAATGTTGCATTGGACAACGGGGGCCATAATATGACGTTGGTTTTTTTTGTTGCTAGGTGGGGTAGCGTCAGGGATAAGAAGGTCAACGTCTTTTTTTTAAAATGTGATGCTATAGTTTGGTACTTATATTCTGATAGCTGCTATCGAGACGAATCCAATGATGTGTAACAGTAAGGTCTTTGAAGGTCAACGAAGGTCAAAAAGGTGGCATGAATGTCCATTTACAGATGGTGTTCGAAGTGATGACCATTGGTATCAACATAGTGCTGCAATCTTCTTATCATGGATTGAGTGGTATTCCTTATCACTTCGGCACTTATAAAAAAGTAATAGCATCTTACTTGGCTATGGAACAGGCATAATAATAATTGTTATTATTATTGATCTTTTCAGCTATACAACCAAAACAATACATCTTAATTGACGCTGGTCCATCAACCCGCCATTGCGCATTCGAGTCATAGTGCTTAAAGCAGGGCTCATACTTTGAAATGAATTTATCCCTTCCAGGCACGGCAGGTAGCAAATAGAATCTGTGCAATCTATACAGAGTGGGTCATATGGACAGAGTTCATATGGATATATGCCCTATTGCGAATGGTTCCCGATATATAACATGTTTAATATCACTTTTGTATGTTTTTCTTAAATAACTCGAAACCTGCACACTGCGACGAAAAGTGTCTCAGTACACACTTAAACTAAAATAAATTTGCTACGAGAAAAGGTTCTATTTATTCTTTGTCTAGGACTGAGAGTTTTAGTGGAGAGATCGCGAGAATACTGAAAATCTCGTGCGACGCGCGTGCGATGTAGCTTAGGTACTTTTGTAGGCTAGTTTAGGTACGTTTCCGACTTGATACACCACAATCGTCCTGTATCAAAATGTTCGTCTTAAGGTCCTCTATATTATTGTGGTACGTTGTATACAATGACAATGAATAATACAGAAAATAAACCGAAATGTCCATTAAAAGCGTTCTATTTCGGAAACCATTCGGAATATGGTATATGTCCACTTCAAGTTTTTTTGTTCAGAATCAATAATGCTATCACCCGTCAAAATACGTACCTTTCCTGTTGACCCATCCTATATCACATAGAAATGGGAGAAGTTGTGTAGGGAACATGTACTAATCAAAAACTTAAAAATGTTTCTTGGACTAGAACAGTTTAGCGGTTTCTCCACTCATTTGCTTGGCTCCCGAAAATTAACTCCGAATGGACGTACTCTAGTATGTATTGCTCTCGCAATGATTCCTTTGTTAAGGGATGTTTGTATAATCTGGATGGTGGTAGGTAGGTCTACGGTAGTTATGTATGGAATGCGTTGACACAAACAATGACTTGGCTGTCTGAACATATATAAGACGCCACTATGTGTTGGCTGGGTTTACAGGTATCAAAAATACGAAAAGTGGTGAAATCGATACTATAAAAAAAGACACTAGAGCTTTTTAAAATTGTAATTACATCCTTTATTCTTCGACACATATGTAATGGTAGTTGTGGGGAAGGCGGATAGTCGCCTTCGGTTCATTGGTAGAATTTTGGGAAGATGTGGTTCCTCTGTAAACGAGACCGCTTATAAAACACTAATACCACCTATTCTTGAGTACTGCTCGAGCGTTTGGGATCCCTATCAGGTCGGGTTGAGGGAGGACATAGAAGCAATTCAGAGGTGGGCTGCTAGATTTGTTGCTGCTAGGTTTTATCATCACGCAAGTGTTACGGAAATGCTTCAGGAACTCGGGTGGGAGTCTCTGGAGGAAAGGAGGCGTTCTTTTCGTGAATCGCTACTGAGGAAATTTAGAGAACCAGCAGTTGAGGCTCACTGCAGTACAATTTTACTGCCGCCATCTTATATTTCGCGGAAAGACCACAAAGATAAGAGAGATTAGGGCTCGTACAGAGGCACATAGGCAGTCATTTTCCCTCGTTCTGTTTGGGAGTGGAACAGGGAGAGAAGATGTTAGTTGTGGTACGAGGTACCCTCCGCCACGCACCGTATGGTGGATTGCGGAATATGTATGTAGATGTAGATGTAGATGGCGGAATGCTTTTTTTTCTACTGGGCTTCGCGAAAACGACAGCCAAATGTTATGCAGCTTGAACGTAAAGGTCCTGTGGGGGCTTATGTTCCGACATAACACCAGACATTGGTGGGAAGTAATGAGATTAGCATTGACGTAAAAAAAAGTGTATGTCCAGTCGTGAGGGGCGAATAGATTTGAAGTGCTGAATTGTGATTTTCAATGCATTAAGTAGTATACCCGAAAGTAATGGGTAATACATTCATTTTCTTAACAGCTACACAATATAGCAATGCGAGAGTTCAACTGGACCTGCTGTAGTGTACAAACAGGAGGAGCAATACAGTTCCAATAAAATGGATTCACAGAATGTCCCCTTATCGGCTCCCCTAAGCATATCCAAGCGTTTTCCTTGTTGCACTATCGACTGTGATGTTGATTACAGTACACCAAACTCCTTTCATCCGAGGGGGCGCTGTTGATTTTCACATAGTGCCACACGCTTGTGATTTACAACACTTGTTTGAGAGAGTTTTGGCAGGGTGCAGCATCTTCCGGAAGCGCTGACTGGAGGACTTAAACATCAAATAATTTCCTAGAACTGAAGAGAATCGAGACACGTAGCCGGTGTGAGTGTGGGTAAACCTCAATTTTTTTGGGAGCTGTACACATATAAACGATAACTCCATTGCTTGTATAAAATGTGTACATGTTGCAGTGTAAAGTTACTGTGGCTTATGTTACGGGATGTGCAGAGTAATTGACTGTGTCTCCTGTCGTGAGATAGGTATAGATTCAACCCACCGATAACCATAAGAGTACGAGAGAGATTTAACGTGGAAAATTATGTCCGCTATAGATATTCAAATTTCAACGTGAGATTCGTTCCAGAACCACAGCTGTCGAGTGGAGACATTTCCAGTACATCGCTCGGTGTCAGACTGCAGCAGCAATCGTAATATTTAATTACAATTACACCGATAATATACATGTCTTATTCTCAATATTCTTGTGAGTCTGGAGATGGCCGTAGAAAGCATAGCAGCAAGTAAGCAGATCGGGCCAGAAAAAGTTCCTCAGCAGACGCCTTTGTTCTAGCCTGGGGCTGGTCTATCCTTTGTACACCAGTTCGGAGAGTCTGAAAATGCTTCCGGTCTGCCGTGGCCTATGGCGATTTGACTTGCGGCTCCCCCTGGACGGGTGAATAGCGAACTAGTACCCAGTTTGCGTTGAGTCGCCTTCGGAACTGCGTGTGTTTCTAGTTTACTGTGCGGATTTGTGAGAAGATTCAATATGACGAGTGTTGGCGCTGGGAGTATTGACAGCATTCGACTTCCTACCACTCAGGTTCTCCTGGTGGGCCTCTGTTTGACAGGCGCTCCGCGGCTGCGACCGTGGGCCGCGCTTACGGCGTTAGTTTTCTCCGATCTCTGAGCGTTGGCACTCTACTGCAGCACTGTGCGTGTGGGCGTTCGGAAGGTAAGAGCGTTTTCAGCGCTCTTAGGCATCTAGCAGTGAATGGATCGTGTTTCTCAATACACCGCAGTGGTATGTATTGTTGTTACTACCCTATGACGCAATAGATCCTTTCCTCCCTCCCTTTTGGTCCTGGTGTAGCAGAGAGAACCAGTCATCTTACTAATTCTATAGTACCGTACTTTTAAAATAGGAAATACACTTAGCAGATCTGTAGTGGTCAGTAACTCTATAACCGTGACGGTATAAATTCACGCCGAAATTTGTAATTCCAGCTATCATTTCATACATCACCGCTTCCAATCGTGACATCAATTAATAATAGGTTTTGATTATTTAATGAAATTTCTCATCAAACAACCTAACGCTATTGTTTATGCACGCAAACTGTTGTGCAGCGTCGGTCTTTTTTTATTTCAAGTAGTCTTAAACTGTGTGAAGCAAACTGTTTAAACACCAATATTAACGATTTAATTGATATTTCCAGTGGCACATTTTCTGAAGCAACGTTAGTGTCATCTTCAAAATGTGATATTCTGCACCAGGTTTAAAAACTCCTAAAGCAGTGAAGTGTACCACAAGAAAAGTGCACTTGGAAGTCTGGGGCAGTGAAATAAACCCATGGCAGGATGAAATATCTCATGCTAGTTCCTATGTCATCTGAAAACCAAACAACATCTCTCTCTCTTTCTATCTCTTGTATGCAACGATCTTTTTTTTAAAGTGTAATTCGAGTCAGCCTGCTACTGTTTTTGTGACATCGTCAGTTTGTGAGTGTGAAATAGCTACCGCGTCTGCTTTATATGCTCTACACCAAGATCATTTCATCCCCATCGATACACAAGTCGCAGAATGGTGTCAACTCAAAAGACTTGCGCCAGGCGAACGGTCTACCCGACGGGAGGCCCTAGCCACACGACATTTCCATTTCCATGTGGCCAGAAAGTAATTATTTATTAAGTACAGTAGTATTTAAGAATCGATTCCCTGTCAGGTATTTGCTTTAGAAGGGAGGCGTCTCTCGCGTGTGCTGGTATGCAACAGATTGGTCCACGCATACAGACCACTTGAAATGGTGGGTGGACAGCGACAGGAACTTCTCAGGTACTACTATCAGAGGGTTGCCGCCACCTGATGCTTTGGTTCAAGCGTTAGCGCGGTACTGCACATAACTGTGGAGCTGCTGACAACCGACAGCGGAGCAGCTAGCCCGCTGGTGTTTCTAAGTCCCTCCGGCGCATAAGCCACAGCGCACTGCTGCAAGGGCTTTCATGGTGAGGCAGCCGACTGCCGTCGTAGGCCCTGGGGTGCGCGGCCGGGGCACTGTGCGCGGGTGGAGAGACGCGAGGCAGTTTTTCAAATATGTTTAAGCGATCTGTGACGGTGTAATTACGTGTTTCCTTACACAATCGGAATGAAAAAATCGCCGCATTTGTTTAAATATTCTACACACTGATATAGATTTCCTGACAAATTATTTAAATAAACTATATTCCATACACTACCTTGTGTCCCATTAATTTTTATAAATAAATAATATTCCTCACATTGTCTAAATTATTTAAACAATATTTCATAATCTGCAATCAGTTAATCAATACTTCTAGAAGGAAGGGGGAGGCAAGAGAAATTGAGGGATATCGATTTAATTAATTAATTAATTAGTCAATCAAACTGATGGATTGGTGCGAGGGGGGGGGGGAGGTTTTCGAATAACCTGAAGCAGATCGTGAATACCGAAAGTGACACAACTGAGCTATTTCTCGCCAATTTTTTCAATCAATTTAATTAATTAGTCAATTAATTTGAATCAGAAGTGGTGCTATGTTTGCGAGAGAGTGGGAGGGGCAGGGGTGACATGAAAAACCACATAACCAAACAGTAGGTTAAGGACCTTTCTACCAAGAGGGCGGATTATCCCCATGGTATTACACATACACATCTTCTTAGCAGAACAATAGGTGAAGGACCTATCAATCAAAAGAGAACAATAGG
Organism: Schistocerca piceifrons; assembly: GCF_021461385.2. Lineage (NCBI taxonomy): Eukaryota > Metazoa > Arthropoda > Insecta > Orthoptera > Acrididae > Schistocerca > Schistocerca piceifrons. The sequence goes on along the minus strand of NC_060149.1, from coordinate 597,832,852 downwards.
TTTGCCCTGAATGTATACTTGCCCCTGATGTCGGCAACCCGCGATACCCCCCTTTCTCTACTACTCGGCACGGCAAAATAACAAGGTCAGCAAGCAAACCACGATAGAAACCTAAGACGTAGCGAATTCGGAACCAAGACAGCGATGTGTAGCGAGATCAATACAACAGCGCAGAGAAATCACGGCTGACTGCAGAGCTGCTGCACCGCTGGCTTTAAAGAGCCGCCGCGGGCGCTGATAGACGGGCAGCGTTGCAGCGGCAACAACAGCATCTAATGTAGATTGCAGTAGCGTCATCGAGGTCAATGCTTTGCCGTGGGCTTTCAAACTCGTCTGACCGAGATACCACACCTAGTGCAGGAATGTTATGTCAATAGTAGGCAGAAAAAAATTGTATGTGACTTACATAGTTCGGGCTTACCTAATACTCTGTATGAGATTCTATTCAAACCAATTACGGACACACCAACTATGGGATCTTCATGCATTGACTGATACAGAGTAGAGTGTACACAGTGCTCCTTGGACATGGGTTTCTGCAAAAAGACAGACTGAACAAGTCCGCATTTGCCTGAATGGTACACTTTGCGTCATGCCTGCCACTTACGTGCCGTGAATCACCGAGGACAGGATTTAACCAGACGGGCCTGTTGCCCAGCACACTGGTGTTGTTTATGTCGCTGCTCTAGCTCAGGTTCTGCGAGCCGCGGCGCGCAAGCGAAGGGCACACCCTGTTTACCAATATACTGAACTGTACTAATAGGAAAAAAATGACTTTGAGCACTATGGGACTTAACATCTGTGGTCATCAGTCCCCTAGAACTTACAACTACTTAAACCTAACTAACCTAAGGACATCACACAAACCCATGCCAGAGGCAGGATTCGAATCTGCGACCGTAGCAGTCGCGTGGTCCCGGACTGAGCGCCTAGAACCACTCGGCCACCGCGGCCGGCGCACTAATAGAAGCGGAATCGAAGTCGACCGTGGAACTACAATACGAGTCGTGGTGCTCCACTAATTCCAAAACCTCTTTCAAGCTAGGATCAGGATACTTAAGAATCTCTTCACGTATGCGAGGATCCGACTCTTTTAGAATAATGGCGTCCCTAATAATGGCGTCACTGTAGTAACGTCAAGGCTCATACTTGAATTTGCAGTGCCGAGCAACTGTGTTGCCTACTCAAGAATCTTTAACGTGCGGCTGCCATTTTCATCCGTTCATTATCGTACTGGTCTAGCGCAGCAATTATTTCATTGTAAGCAAAATTTTCGGAGCAAGCGGACGAACAAAAAGAAGAAAAGAGTTTGTAAGCTAATCGGTACACTGAACACCAAACGTTTCAAGAAAATATGGTTGTCTGTCCGTACCTTCAATGTGACACGCCTGGAAGTGTGAGCCGAGCTGTGTGCAGTACTCGAACCATTCCTCTTGTTAAGAATCAAAAGTACGGAACGGCGCTGCAGAAACCGGCGCTACTGGCTATGACGTTGCTACCCGTGGTGAGGGTGTCGCCGCTGCGTAAGCTTGCGTTGCGAGCAATCTATTCACTCATCCCATACGCTGTTGCGTCTGCTGATCCTGCAACTGACTAACCAGAGCTAACGACGGTTCTTGTGAGGCACTGGCTATGATTAGCACACACTCACACACACACACACACACACACACACACACACACACACACAAATATTTTTACTCAAATAGAGCTCAGCCATCAAGTTGTGCTGGAAGAGAGTATCAATGAAAGCCACTAACCAAAGAAGCCTCCGAAATAGCGCAAGAAAGTCGGTCGGGTGCAGAGAGAGAAGCGAGACAACAAACAAAACGATGTCGCCAATGTTCCATATTGACGAGAAGCAGGGCCAAGCAGCAAAAAAGGTAGTTTTTCCTCGTCGCTAGTTGTTTGGTCATACCGTGCTGGATGCTAAGGAGTTGTGGATACTATGACACAGATCACAAGAATGAGATTCACAAGTAATGTCTGATAAATATTGTCTACTTAACGCAGTTTACAGTGACAAGTCTATATCCCTAAACAGTACAAGTCCGTCAGTCATGTTAAGACCACATATACTCTAAAGTAGCAGAGGCTCCGTGTCAAGGCACCACGATTAGACAGCGAGCTAGACTGGGCAGGTGCAACGTGCGGCTTCCTACATGTAGGCTCTATGACGGCTGATTGGCGCATGTCTTGGAGACGGCCGAAGTCACAAGATTTTTCAAAGAATAAACTTCCATTTGACTGTGTGTTACTATATCTATCTTCTGTAGTATATTGATTCGGCTTTTTTTCCCATGATCAAGTACAATGCTAATAATTTTTAGGCCATTATTGCGTCATATACACTACTGGCCATTAAAATTGCTACACCACGAAGATGACGTGCTACAGACGCGAAATTTAACCGGCAGGAAGAAGATGCTGTGCTATGCAAAAGATTAGCTTTTCAGAGCATTCACAAAAGGTCGGCGCCGGTGGCGACACCTACAACGTGCTGACATGAAGAAAGTTTCCAACCGATTTCTCATACAGAAACAGCAGTTGACCGGCGTTGCCTGGTGAAACGTTGTTGTGATGCCTCGTGTAAGGAGGAGAAATGCGTACCATCACGTTTCCGACAGTAATAAAGGTCGGATTGTAGCCTATCGCGATTGCGGTTTATCGTATCGCAACATTGGTGCTCGTGTTGGTCGAGATCCAATGACTGTTAGCAGAATATGGAATCGGTGGGTTCAGGAGGGTAATACGGCACGCCGTGCTTGATCCCAACGGCCTCGTATGACTAGCAGTCGAGATGACAGGCATCTAATCCGCATGGCTGTAACGGATCGTGCAGCCACGTCTCGATCCCTGAGTCAACAGATGGGGACGTTCGCAAGACAACGACAATCTGCACGAACAGTTCGACGACGTTTGCAGCAGCATGGACTATCAGCTCGGAGACCATGGCTGCGGTTACCCTTGACGCTGCATCACAGACAGGAGCGCTTGCGATAGTGTACTCAACGACGAACCTGGGTGCACGAATGACAAAACGTCATTTTTTCGGATGAATCCAGTTTCTGTTTACAGCATCATGATGGTCACATCCGTGTTTGGCGACATCGCGGTGAACGCACATTGGAAGCGAATATTCGTCATCGCCATACTGGCGTATCATCCGGCGTGATGGTATGGGGTGCCATACGTCTCGGTCACCTCTTGTTCGCATTGACGGCACTTTGAACAGTAGACGTTACATTTCAGCAGGATAATGCACGACCACATGTTGCAGGTCCTGTACGGGCCTTTCTGGATACAGAAAATGTTCGACTGCTGCCCTGGCCAGGACATTCTCCAGATCTCTCACCGATTGAAAACGTCTGGTCAATGGTGGCCGAGCAACTGGCTCGTCACAATACGCCAGTCACTACTCTTGATGAACTGTGGTATCGTGTTGAAGCTGCATGGGCAGCTGTACCTGTACGGGCCATCCAAGCTCTGTTTGACTCAATGCCCAGGCGTATCAAGGCCGTTGTTACGGCCAGAGGTGGTCGTTTTGGGTACTGATTTCTCAGGATCTATGCACCCAAATTGCGTGAAAATGTAATCACATGGCAGTTGTAGCATAATATATTTGTCCAATGAATACCCGTTTATCATCTGCATTTCTTCTTGGTGTAGCAATTTTAACGGCCAGTAGTGTATGATAAGGCAGTCACGAGTCTGTTTATTCTTTTTAAAATTATCGCATGACTGCGGCTCAACACCATTGGAAACGTTTTAGTCACAAGGTAGTTGCCAACTTCGGAAGTGGACTGGCTTGGTCTGGTAGCGATGGTCTGGTAGCAAGGGAGTTTCAAAGTTTCCACAAAAGAAAATGCTGTCTATCACTTTGGAAAAAAATTCACAGTTCTCTTTAATTTTTATCTTATCCTCATTAATGATGTCCATATGCCTCACTAAGTTTCTTATTAATATTAACAGTTTCTGAAAGTGACAGTGAAACTACATTATCAATGTGCTGATTTTACGTCTCATGAAAACAGTGTTCAAATGTGTGTGAATTCCTAAGGGACCAAATTAAACTGCTTAGGTTATCGGTCCCTAGACTTACACACTACTTAAGCTAACTAATGCTAAGAACAACATACACACCCATGCCCGAGGAGGATTCGAACCTCCGGCGGGAGGGGCCGCTCAGTCTGTGACATGTCGCCTTAAACCGCGTGGCCGCTCCGCGCGGCACGTCTCATGGTTTTCAGATTTTTCTTTCATTTGTTTATATTACTAAAAATATCTTTTGTCCACGCTACATCGTCTCTAAACAGCAAACATTTTTTCTCCACAGGCGCAGAATCAACTTTTCTATTCTGACCTCTGACAATTAAACCTACAAATATAATTCTTGTTATTGCCTATTTCTGTCTGAGATATTAGAATCTGAGATGCTGAACGACCTCTTTTCTTTACTGTAATCTTCTCATGGAGAGAGAGCTGAGGAAACGTAAGCTCCTGAAGTTCACATACAGTAACAGAAATTATTTCTTGTAGATGCAAAGCTATAGTGAAAGATATCTGTAAAACAAAAGAACCGAAAAAAAGAATCAAATACGCTGACGGGAAAAAACGCAACACCAGAAACGATTAATGTAGAGTAGTGAAATTTTGGGAATTCATCTGTCTAGGTAACATATGTAAGTGATTAACATTGCTAGAGCGCCGTTTATCTAAGCATGAGGTAAACCACTGCAAACCTGAAATGGTGGTACATTAATAACCGGTGTAAACGCCAGAATGTTGAATGCAAGCAAGCAAACGCTGATGCCTTATGTTGTATAGGTGCCAGATGTCAGTTTATGGGCTGCAGTTCCAAGGCTGTGGCAGTTGGTCGGTCAATACAGTGACGGTTAATGCTGTTTGTGGATGATGCTGGAGTTATCGTCCGATGATGTCCCATACGTGCTCAATTGGAGACAGATCTGGTGATGAAGGCCAAGGCAACACGTTGACGCTCTGCAGTATGTGAGAGAGTGTTATCCTATTGCTAAACACCTTATGGAAAGATGTTCATGAATGGCAGCACAGCCGGCCGAAGTGGCAGAGCGTTTCTAGACGCTTCAGTCTGGAACCGCGCGACCGCTACGGTCGCAGGTTCGAATCCTGCCTCAGGCATGGATGTGTGTGATGTCCTTAGGTTAGTTAGGTTTAAGTAGTTGGAAGTTCTAGGGGACTGATGACCTAAGATGTTAAGTCCCATAGTGCTCAGAGCCATTACATTATATGAATGGCAGCACAGCAGGTCTAATCACCAGACTGACGTACTATTTTTCAGTCAGAGTGCGTGGGATAACCAGAATAGTGCTCCTGCCGTCATATGAAATCCCTTCCCGGACTATAACTCCAGGTATACGTCCAGTGTGCTTGCATGCAGACAGACTGGCTGCAGGCCCTCAACTGGCCTCCTTCTAATCAACACATAGCCATCACTGGCGCTGAGGCAGAAAAAACACAGTGGACTCCCACCCTGACTTCCAATGAGCTCTCACTTGAGTGAGACCGCTGAAGTCGTAAATGGCAATGGTCTGGGGTTAGTGGAGTGCACGCTACAGGGCGTCTGGCTCGGAGCTGTCCTTGAAGTAACCGATGTGTAACAGTTCGTTGTGTCACTGTGGTGCCAATTGCTGGTCAGACTGCTGCTGCAGCTGCAGTACGATGCGCCAGAGCCATACGCCGAACACAATGGTCTTCCCTCTCGGTAGCGACACGTGGCCGTCTGAAGGCCAGTCTTCTTGCAACCGCACGTTCTCGTGACCATCGCCGCCAGCAGTCACGTACAGTGGTTACATTGCTGCAAGGGCTTTCTGCAGTATCGCAGAAGGAGCATCCAGTTTCTCGTAAACCTATCACACGACTTCTTCTTGGTGTTGTGATTTATTTTTTCCGTCATTATTGAATGGCTAGAATCAACATAATAATATAATTTCACATTGTATACCCTTGAAGGAAATAGTACACGGTCAAGTACAACACACGCGCAGCAAAAAAAAAGAAATAAACATCCTCCTTCCATCAGCATGCCAGGACGGCTTTGTGGAAGCGACAATCCTCCCTTTAGCCTTGCGGCCTCGCGTGCAGCTCCCGATGTGCGCATGCTCTCAACAGCCGAACACCGTACCACTGGAACTGTGAAGCGCACAGTTCTACATGAAGATTTTTCTATCTTTTTCATAAACTAGGGTATGGCTGTTGACTATGCGCGAGCCGCCACTGGTTTTTCTGCTTTCCAACTGTGTTACGTTTGTCGTGGAACACCGCTGCTGGAGAGCTGGTCTTAGAGTGTGGTTCATGAAACTTCACGCAGGTGTAGATATCAGCTAATTTTGAGGGAACAATAAAGAGACGTATGTGGGTACGAGGCTAGTTGGGTGTATATTACGTAATTTCCTGGCCGCACAGTGCCCCCTGCGTTCGATAGTCACCTGTAATTTGTTTTAAATGTACACGGTCTGGGCGTTACGTCAGAGAATGCAACGAGCGCGCAAGGTTGATGCTCAGGCAAAAAGAGAACAGTGTTATACACACATCAAAAAAGTTTTGCATTACCCTGGTTCCAAGAACTCCTGAAGATAGACGTTGACTGTGGATATTGTGTCACGGACACAGTTCCTTTGACTCTTCAGAGATGTCACTAAACCCGCCCAGAGATGTAAACAACCATGCATGAGTAGCGCCTATTAGACGGAGGGGGTCCGACAACCGATCAGTTCCAATCATTCCACCAGGAAGGAGGTACACGGCTCGTGTTGTCTGTAGTTCAACCATACCTAGACGGTCAATACCGCGGTTCGATCGCGCCCATATTGTTACTTTGTGCCAGGAAGGGCTCTCAACAAGGGAAGTTTTCAGGTATCTCGGAGTGAACCAAAACGACGTTCTAACATGGAAGATATACTCAGAGACATGAACTGTCGATGACATGCCTCGCTCAGGCCGCCCAAGACTACTACTGTGGTGTGTGACCACTACCCACGGATTATGGCTCGGAGGAACCCTGACAGCTGGCCGGAGTGGCCGAGCGGTTCTAGGCGCTACAGTCTGGAACCGCGCGACCGCTACGGTCGTAGGTTCGAATCCTGCCTCGGATATGGATGTGTGTGATGTCCTTAGACTAGTTAGGTTTATGTAGTTATAAGTTCTAGGTGACTGATGACCTAAGTAGTTAAGTCACATAGTGCTCAGAGCCATTTGAAACATTTTTGAACCCTGACAGCAACGCTACCATGTTGAGTAATGCTTTTCGTGTAGCCACAGGACGTCGTGTTACGACTCCAGCTGTGCGCAGTAGGCTGCATGATGTGCAACTTCACTCCAGACGTTCATGGCTAGGTCCATCTTTGCAACCACGACACCGTGCAACGCGGTGCAGATGGGCCCAACAACATGCCGAATGGACCACTCAGGATTGGCATCACGTTCTCTTAACCGGTGAGTGTCGCATATGCCTTTAACCAGACAATCGTCAGAGACGTGTTTCGAGGCAACCCGGTCAGGCTGAACGCCTTAGACACACTGTCCAGCGAGTGCAGCAAGGTGGAGGTTCCCTGATGTTTTGGGGTGACATTATGTGGGGCTGACGTACAACGGTGGGGGTCATGGAATGCGCCGTGACGACTGTACGATACGTGAATGCCATCCTCCGACCGATAGTGCAACCATATCGACATCATATTGGCGAGGCATTCGTCTGCATGGACGAAAATTCGCGCCCCCATCGTGCACATCTTGTGAATGACTTCCTTCATGATAACGACATCGCTCGACTAGAGTGGCCAGCATGTTCTCCAGACATGAACCCTATCGAATATGCCTGGGATAGATTGAAAAGAGCTGTTTATGGACGACGTGACCCACCAACCACTCTGAGGGATCTACGCTGAATCGCCGTTGAGGAGTGGGAGAATCTGGATCAACAGTGCCTTGATGAACTGGTGGATAGCATGCCACGACGAATACAGCCACGCATCAGTGCAAGAGGAAGTGCTACTGGGTATTAGAGGTGCAGGTGCGTACAGCACTCAGTTAAGTATTTTCCCAATTGTCCGCAAACACGGACAATTTGTTCACAGCCGTAAGGGGAATTGTTACATGTGGCCAAATTCCGTTCGACAGGAAACCTGAAAATGTGTGTGATGTAGAATGAGGACCTAGGAAATGCTCAAACATTAGAAGTTTTGAGGAAAGACTTAGTGCAGCGATATAGAAGGCCAAACAATTGTAGATATTATCTTGAGTGGTTAAATGGTGTGTCGCAAAGACGGGGAGAATCCATTTAAATTTTTGTGGTTGGAATAAGGGAACTCAGTGTTAGCAACTGTGAATTAACAGAGAGATATCACAAATAGGGTCATTCTACTAGGAGAGGAAAGGGCGTTAGACTGCTTTTTGTGCGGATTACCACCTTTCGTGTGAAAAAGAGCGCACAGAGTTTCCTAAGGTCTTAGCTGGAGCCATAGGGATGACAACGGCTTTAGAAAAGATAGATATGCGAGTCTGGTACAGAAGAGATATCTTCAGCGCTGACATCACATATTACCGCTGAGGACATTTAGCCACATACGGCGAGATTGCCACAGTGTACAAAATGTGGGAAAGTGGATCATTAGGAACGGAATCATAGGCAGAACAGGGGATAAGACAGGAGGGTACGAAACAGAAATAACCAACCACTAAATGGCAACGGAAGTCACAAAGTCGTAGAGTGGTGTTCCCAGTAAATTTTAGCACTACCGAGACATGTCCAGTGGCTAATTTTTGCTTCGATGGCTCAGTGGATGGAAGAGAATACAAGTTTTTAGTGGACAGAGGTGCCCATGTGTCTGTGGCAAGTTAGGAACTCATGCAAAAGGGACGATTAAAAACTTCCCAATATAGGTTATGTGGAGCAGGTGGTAAAGACATGCTTTCGATGGGTTCAGCGATATGAAATTTTTCGGGGGGTGGGGGCGGACAAGACATTTCCGCGAATGTATGGAAGTTTTTTCGCTAGAGCTTAGGGTTAGATTTCCTATATAAGCATCACGCTAAAACCGACCTTGGGAGACGTATAGTACGCCCAGGCGGAACATTGTTTCAGTTTGGGAAAATTCTGCCGCAATATTTGTCTCTCATGAAAGGTGAACCAGTTAAACTGCGTGAAAGAATACTGAAAAGGGACCTTTGGCCTCGAACGCTCTAAATTGCACGAGACCATGTTTAGAATAACACTCGATCATAAAAACAACAGTGATTTGTGTCATTTTCATGAAAAAGATTGCATTCTACCACAAGTGACGTTTTCATAGAGAGAAGCAAGGTAGGAAGACATCAATACCATATGAGGAAAATTATACGTAAATCAGTGACGTCATGTGTAGCGTTACGTTTTCAGTCCACAGTGCTAAAAAGCCTTTCTTTGAAGTAATTACAATAGCGCAAAACACACGTATCCTACACACCTGATAGTTCTAGTATTAGTCCTCATAATGCAGGTGCGGAATTTCGATGAAGTGGTTAAAGCAAAGTTGACGAGAACAATGTGCACACGACACTAAAGCTTTGTTCTTAGATTCAGAATCACTTTCGCACATTCAAGCAGCCAATATCAAAAGCCACACTAATTGATTTTCAAATGATCATATGGGTATGTCAGTGGCATAACCTATCTTTCGCCAAGCATGTTGCAACGTAGGCGTATACTTTGATGCAGCAAATTGATTGTAAATCACAGAGTGAAGTTTGTCGATGAAATGGCGATCATGAATCTTCAAGTGTGTTTTGGGACACTGTAATCTTACAAAATCAGCAATCCTTACGATGCAGAGCTTATATGGCCGAAAGAAGTAGACATCAGGAGGTTCGCAATATCCTTTTTTGTTCATTTCGGTGGCAATATCTTCAGCATAATATCTGTGTTTGCAAAAGTTGCATCTAGAAGAGTACGATCTTTATGAGATGACCAGGAATCACACAGCAATAGGTTCTTTCACTTGTTACATGTTCACCAAGGAATGGAGTTAGAAAACATTACATTTGTTCTTTAGTCATTTTTCTACTTTTACTTCCCTCCACATGAATGTTTCGTGGGCAGGTTGTTTCAAGTTTCTTTGAAATATCAGGGTCGAAAGTGCCTTTGCCTCTTGAAAACAGAAGTGTAAACTTATTTGTTTGTCTGCCTGCCACTGACAAATCCATATTAATTGTGTAGCTGTGGGTAGAGTAATGCATAGACTGCATAACACTAGCTGTCTTTTTCTCTCCTCTGAGAAACAGTGTTCATGACACGACATATCATACTGAAATTGACTCTGGTCACTGTTCGAAACATCTCCTTCCTCCACACCCTGCTCTATCAGAACCATGTTCACTTACTCCACAAGCCTTTGTGCCTTCTCACATATACTATTATCGCCTTCTGTTCTTACGTATGACAAATGTAGTAATACGCCTGGAAATGCCATATTCAGTCTTAAGATTGTCGATAAAGGAAATCGAAGCTTTGAAATTGTCCTAGACGCTTCTCGTGCCCACATTTGTAGATACCAGTAGTTAACTCTAGATTTATACGACCTTGCTTCATGAAATTGCGATAGTACATGCTGATTCATAGTTTGTAATTGCAACAGTCTGTTTCCTTTGTAACGAGCTCCTGATCGCCTTTTGTTAAACACACAATTTAGAAGTAATCTGCAATTTGATTTACTTTTAATACACCTCCTATAGAAATTGAAGCCACGGTTGTAATAGTCCTCAGAAAAGTTCTCTAGTACGCTGTCACCAACGTCTTTTAATACACTGTGCTTTGACTGTTTGGGTCGAGATAGATCGTAACTATAACTGGACGGTTTCTGCTGCTCTGGAGATGAACGTCGGGTACGGCTTGAACAATCACCTTCAGGTTCAAGATCTTCCTGTGCCCCAAATCAGTATATCTATCCAGCGTAACGTCAGGTATTTCTGTGTCATCCCCTTATATTTCTGAATTATTATGTTATATAATATATCCGTGAACACTCTACCTTCGACTCCGATTTCATTTCCATATTCAGCACGTCGCAACGTTGTCTCTAACATTTGAACCATATTCATAGGATTAATTCTGTTCATGATATCACAGTACAGAATTTACAAAGTTACTCGTACTCGAACACTCCAAGAGACACAGTAGTACTGTAGTTACACGATCCACGCAACCCCAGCACTTGTTAGTGAGGCTACAGCATGCCATTGTCTGATGGCGCTCAGAGAAGTGCGGAGTTTTTCATGGGAATGACACAGACCACTGTTGTTTTTATGATTGAGTGTTGGTCTAAGCATGGTTCCAAGCATTCGAGGTCAAAGATGTCCCTTGCAAGAATCAATTTGCGTGACAGAGTAGCATAATGTAAAGGTAAACTGCTGTGGGTGAGCTTAGAAACGGATTTGTCGGTGAACGTGCGATGGTATTTTGCCTTCCGGAGTATTGTAGTGGTACCACACAACTCAATGCCACACTCCCAATAAACTCTTACAAGTATTGGTCTGCTTTTCACCGCCTTACTGGGAACCGCCCTACCCCACAGTACCCTCTCCTCCTTGATGACCGTTTCTTTCCTGACCACCTCGGTAAGGCCAACCACGTTGCCACATCACCATCTGAACTTATCACTCCCATCACTACACAGACATCAGCCTCACACTCCGCACTAAACGCAACACCGCTCCCGGTCACAACCGCGTTACCTACCGCCATCTAAAACACTGTCTCCCTCCTTCCTTACTGTCCTTGCCACCCTCTACAAGGTAATCTTTGCCACCGGCTTCTACCCCCTATGGGAAACCTCCCGTATCCTGATGTTCTCCAAACCACCCAACAAGCCTCCCTCTGATGCCTCTTACTAATGCCCTATATGCCTCACCTCGGTGTTCAGCAAGCTCTTGGAATCCATTCTTACCTGGCGCATCCATCACCTGCTCCACCGACACCACCTCCTCCCCAACACCCAATGTGGCTTTTGACCTTCCGTGTCTGCCGATGACCAACTCATCTCCTCTCCCTCCAGCTTAACTCCTGTCGCTCCGGCATTTTTGTCGCCCTCGACCTCGAAAAGGACTAGGAGCATGTATGACATCCCAGTCTCCCGTTTAAACTCCAGACCTACACCCTTCCTATGAACTATGTCCGTCTGATTGCCTCCTTCCTCTCCCACCACCTCTCCTATGTAACCATCCGTAACGCCGACTCCCGCACCTTCTACCGCTCTGCGGGTGTAGCCCAGGGCTCTGTCCACTCCCCTCTCCTCTACCTCCTGTACACAGCAGATATGCTCCAACGCCCCCCCCCCTCCACTACATCTCCTGCAGTATGCCGATGACACTGCCTTCCTTACCCTCACTCCTACCCTTCAACGGTCCCAACGCCTTCTTCAGAATCACCTTGGCCTTTTTGCCACATGGTGTAACCAATGGTTCCTGAAAATCAATCCTTCCAAGACCCAGGCAATCATTGTAGGTCGTATCACTCACTCCTTCCAGCTCCTTGAGTTTTCCTTTCCATCTGCACCTTGTAACCTCCCCACAATTCTCTCACATTTAACCTCCCCACAAAATTCATTCACATTTTTGTGTAACCTCAAAACAGAAAATTCCTAAACTTCTCAACAGTAAAAATTAACATAAATAATATTCACGTTTAGTGTAACCTCAAAACAGAAAATATTCCTAAACCTTTCGACAGTAAAAATTATAATTATGTCGTTCACATTCAGTGTATCGTCCCAACAAAAAATATTCAGTAACCTGGTAATAATACAATGTAATTAACCTCTCAATTAAATTGTTGCTCACTTATAAGTTTTCAATAATTGACTGTGAATCTAACCTGGTAAATTTTGGACGTCAGCAGTGCTGCGTCATGGCCCTGAAAGATCATTCTGAATAAAAAGAGAAAAATTCTTACCTCAATGAAGTCGCGGGATAATGCATATATATCTGCTCTTACAATAAATTCTTTTGGCACAGCCCTGTGCAATGCTGGCCGATAGATATGTCATTTATGAAAGGAAGCAACTGATTTTTCTTTTGCAACAATCGGGATGATCATGGATTGAAGAAATCAGTAAATTCTTTAAATTGAAATGAATGGTTGTTAAAAGTTACTTTTTATGAGAAAGATTATTATTACGAGATTTTTAAAACATTTACGTGGCAGTTGAGATAACATTACTACTTATGCGCGAGGCTGCTTTTTACCTTATACAATAATGCTCAGGCTCCGGCATCGCTGCACCGCGACCGGCCCAGCCAACACGATACACCAGACCAGACCAGAGCAGACAGCAGACTAGCAACAACTTACTGCTACAGCTACACAGTTCCTACTGCAGTCAACACTGCTCCCTGGTCAGAGATTCTCTTATACCTTGCATATCGCAGGCAGTGCATGAGCAATACATCGAAATTACATCTGCTCGGACCTCTTACATAACCCTCCTCCACTGGGGGGGGGGGGGGGGGGCAAAAATTTGGCATCGTTGGTGAGTCAACTGGACTTGCCATGAGCAACAAATTTTTCTATAATCTACTTAATTAACTAAGTCTACAGTCACAGAGTATATACATATATTGAAACGCGTATGTATTTAGTACAGCGATGGCGAGGCATGACAGAATCTCTGACCAGAGAGTTATTTATCGTTGGTAGTCTGCGCTTGACCGCGCGAGAGTTCAGTTGCATGTAGGGAGTCGGCAGCTGCAGTTGCGGTCGAGTTGCGAGAGAGTTCAGTTGTACGTAGCGAGTCGCGAGAGCATGTAGTAGCGCGCGAGAGACAGTCGCAGTTGTGTGTGAGGAGTCGGCGGGCGTCGACATGGGCCTCTGGTCAAGATTCAGGACGAGGAATATTTTTTAAATAAGGTAATGAAGCAGCATTGCGCTCATCTGATAATGTAATGCATCTTAAGTGTAATTAATTTGTTCAAGAATCGCGCCAATAATAATTTTGTTTTCAAACCAAGCATTGTAACAAAACAAACGTTCTATTGAAAGAAAATTTCCCATGCATTTCCTAAAAAAAAATACTTAAATTCAAAGAAATTTTGCGATGCATTTCCTCCAAGCTATGGCGAAAAATAAGAGCAGTTGCAATTTTACTGAGGTAAGAACAGGGCCTAAGATCGACATTTCGGTCTATTTGCGTTTTCATTGTCACTGAGATTTCATTTTTTATTGAATTGACTTTCATTTTTGTGGGGAACTTACACATGGCTCAGATTGCTAGTTCTCATTTATTGTCATTAAATCTTGTTTTTGCTGGGAGGTTACACTTAGCGCGATTTTCATTGTAATTTAAATATTGTAATTTGAAAAATTTTTGTGGGGAGGTTACAATATATAAGTGCAGAACATGAAATTAAATAGAGTGCACATGCACTGAGTACAGAACATATCAAGAAATGACAAAATGTATACGCAATGAGTACAAAACATATTAACAAATGATATAAAGTGCACACGCACTGTATATATTTTTTACCATTTTACAAGAACTAGGAAAGGAAAGGGAATGATTGCATCATGGTTGTAGCACAGTAGGTTGCACATAGCTGCACTGAAAGTCCATATCTTTCTACAGAAGCACAACACCAAGTGAGACAATCTGAAGTTCTCTTCCCTGAAGTGTTAATCAGTGTAGCCAAGACACTGAAATGTATTAATATTCAATGTTATCATTTTGGTAGTACATTAGGTACACCAAAGAGTAGGACCATAATAACATCTCCATCGTTCAAGGTGGTGGACAGCATGATGTGTCACCAGCACATTCTTGTAGAATCCATACTCTTTCACCAACGTAGAATTAGTGCAAAAACCAAATATAGTGCTCCATGATCATGAGGATGGACAGGACAAACGGATATTGCAGTAATTTCTGGTAACTAGGTCAGAAGGTGAAGGACATTAAGTCTTATGCTAGTCATCATTGAGAATTACACTAGTCTATCAACCGATCTGAGTAATTGTTGGCACTCATTGCCTAGATACTAAAAATTTCTGTACTATGTATGGAGTATTACAGAACATTATCCATAATTCATCTGATTACAGTAAATATTGGCACTCATTGGCCAATTACAAACCATTTTTATGCATTATTCAGAAGTGATCATTCAAAGCAAGAGTTAATTAATGACATAGTGTTTACATAATTCATCTAATTATAGTAATCATTGGCATTTATTGGCCAGTTAGTAAACATGTAGCAAGTATTGAATATTACAAAATATTTTCATAACTCATCTAATTACGGTAAATAATTGGCACTCATTGGCCAGTTACAAATCATTTTATACATTACTCAGAAGTGATCATTCAAAGCAGGAGGTAATGAGTGTAGCATCAAGCTACTGGTATTCATACACTCCTGGAAATTGAAATAAGAACACCCTGAATTCATTGTCCCAGGAAGGGGAAACTTTATTGACACATTCCTGGGGTCAGATACATCACATGATCACACTGACAGAACCACAGGCACATAGACACAGGCAACAGAGCATGCACAATGTCGGCACTAGTACAGTGTATATCCACCTTTCGCAGCAATGCAGGCTGCTATTCTCCCATGGAGATGATCGTAGAGATGCTGGATGTAGTCCTGTGGAACGGCTTGCCATGCCATTTCCACCTGGCACCTCAGTTGGACCAGCGTTCGTGCTGGACGTGCAGACCGCGTGAGACGACGCTTCATCCAGTCCCAAACATGCTCAATGGGGGACAGATCCGGAGATCTTGCTGGCCAGGGTAGTTGACTTACACCTTCTAGAGCACGTTGGGTGGCACGGGATACATGCGGACGTGCATTGTAATGTTGGAACAGCAAATTCCCTTGCCGGTCTAGGAATGGTAGAACGATGGGTTCGATGACGGTTTGGATGTACCGTGCACTATTCAGTGTCCCCTAGACGATCACCAGTGGTGTACGGCCAGTGTAGGAGATCGCTCCCCACACCATGATGCCGGGTGTTGGCCCTGTGTGCCTCGGTCGTATGCAGTCCTGATTGTGGCGCTCACCTGCACGGCGCCAAACACGCATACGACCATCATTGGCACCAAGGCAGAAGCGACTCTCATCGCTGAAGACGACACGTCTCCATTCGTCCCTCCATTCACGCCTGTCGCGACACCACTGGAGGCGGGCTGCACGATGTTGGGGGGTGAGCAGAAGACGGCCTAACGGTGTGCGGGACCGTAGCCCAGCTTCATTGAGACGGTTGCGAATGGTCCTCGCCGATACCCCAGGAGCAACAGTGTCCCTAATTTGCTGGGAAGTGGCGGTGCGGTCCCCTATGGCACTGCGTAGGATCCTACGGTCTTGGCGTGCATCCGTGCGTCGCTGCGGTCCGGTCCCAGGTCGACGGGCACGTGCACCTTCCACCGACCACTGGCGACAACATCGATGTACTGTGGAGACCTCACGCCCCACGTGTTGAGCAATTCGGCGGTACGTCCACCCGGCCTCCCGCATGCCCACTATACGCCCTCGCTCCAAGTCCGTCAACTGCACATACGGTTCACGTCCACGCTGTCGCGGCATGCTACCAGTGTTAAAGACTGCGATGGAGCTCCGTATGCCACGGCAAACTGGCTGACACTGACGGCGGCGGTGCACAAATGCTGCGCAGCTAGCGCCATTCGACGGCCAACACCGCGGTTCCTGGTGTGTCCGCTGTGCCGTGCGTGTGATCATTGCTTGTACAGCCCTCTCGCAGTGTCCGGAGCAAGTATGGTGGGTCTGACACACCGGTGTCAATGTGTTCTTTTTTCCATTTCCAGGAGTGTATATAATATCATGTAAGTGACATAAGACAAATTTAAAATATAAGAAACAGTGGCATTCATTGGCCAGTTACTAAACATATAGCAAGTATTGAATAATACAAAACACTTTTCATAACCCATCTGATTGCGGTAATTATTGGCACTCATTGGCCAGTTACAAAGTATTCATATAGTTTTATAAAACATTATTCAGTATTATTCAGAAGTCATCATTCAAAATGAGAGGTAATTATTGGCATAGCATTTATAGAGTACAACAAAAATATTATTTACAGAAAATATTGGCATAGCATTTATGCATTATTACAAAATATCATTCAGTATTACTCAGAACTCATCAGTCAAGTGTCATAGGACATATTTAAAATGTAACACACTGTAAATATTACTCAAGGTCTGTGGTCCAATAATACATAGCTATAATGAATTCAATACATCTGAGAAATTTGCATTATATTTAGAACTAGAAATATCTCTTAAACTGGTAGCATTATTTGGGACTGGTAATACATTTTTTGTGCTAGCAATGCATTGCGCTGAGATCGATAATTAATTGCTGGGGCATGAAAGTATTTGCTTTTGACTTATTGCTGGAAATAAGGATTAATAACGTCATTCGTCATGAGTCAGCTGTAGCAAGGTTATGAAACAAGTAGAGTATATGTGATCACATTCATGAATGACATACACAAATGGGTAAAAAAAAATGCAAGTGCTTGAACAGGTTTAATGACTAACTGCTTATAGCACATTAATTTCATGAATAGCTTCTCCTGAAAAAATTACAAAATGGATTATTGAGCTGAAAGAAGAAACGCATATTATCCTGAAAAGTAGTGAACTTCGAATTAACAGGTAATGAAACGTGTACTCAGTATGTATGTACTCTAGCTGTCCTTTCCAAAACATTCAGTCATTATACCATGCGACATAAGACATACTGTCAAAACGAACTGCAACAAATACTTAAATAACTACATAGCATCTCTTAACTAATAGTAAATATATAAACTTCATCATTATTCTCATCTGCAAAGAAAAACTTCATTATTCATATTACCATAACTTCAACACTATCATCAGCTGCAAAGAAAAACCTAATTATTAGCATCTTCTTCATATAACTATTCATAATCATTCATTATCATCTGCAAAAAAGACATTTCATTATTCATTATTCATATTACCATTTACTTCATACAACTATTCATAGTATAGAGTTTCTTATTTCCAGCATATTTCATCACTAAAACTAAGATGTGTAGTTCTGTCTGACAGCTTGCATCAATCGCCTCGTATTCTGAAAGAAAAATAATTAGTTAAGACTGCTATCATTCGATGTGTATAGTATATTCTTGTTAATGCTTGTTCATTCTGATCCATTTACTCTTCATGACAAGGTATTGCATTTTCTTTCGTTCATTCTGAAGGTGAAATTCCCATTTCATAGTAATCCACTGTGGTTTGTTTAAGTTATTTCTTTTACACGTTATTGCTTTCTGAAAATGATGAATAAGGATTAATATCTTGCATTTAAATCATATACTCATTAAATAAAAGCTTGTTTCTAGTGATATAATTAAGCATACAGCATAGCATGACAGAAAACGTATTATGTCAAAAACATAGACAGTTTTCAAGTAAAAAAAAAAATGTACACAGAGTATCATAATGTAGTAGCAAAAAAAAAAAAATGTAAAATAGTCAAGATATTGAGATATCATAAAGAAAAATGTCAAAGTCAACTGCTGTTTGTTATATCTTAAAGATTTCGTAGTGCATACAAACAAAACAGGAAAACAATCATACATACACGAAAAATGGAAAATCTGCACAGTCTGATATGTAACAACAAGAAAAGCGACCTGCTAACCTTACCTTGCCGGGCACTTGCCAAGAAAAAATATGATAATCATCAGTAAGTAATCACATAGATAGAATTGCATAATTGGTCGTAAAATATGTAAGTTTATCTGGAAAAATGTGCACGGTCTGATGTGTAACGACAAGAAAAGCTACCTGCTAACCTTACCTTGCCGGGAACTTGCCAAGAAAAAATATGATAATCATCGGTAAGTAATCACATAGATAGAATTGCATAATTGTTGATATAAAAATCAGGAAATGGCATCAAAGTGTGATAAATCATAAAGTATGTTCATTCAATAAAGGGTTTAATATTGGAGACATGGTGATTGTCCTTGCTTTTTCTGGTTCTCAAAGTTTCCACATGTACTACATTGGGGTGAGGAATGCTGCGAATGCGATATGGACCTGCGTATAGAAGCTCAAATTTACTGCATCTACTATTTCCTCTGTTGGATAAATAGTGTGTACGTACTAATATCTTCTGTCCAACGTGAAAGTCACGGCGTGTACAAACCTGTTTTTGCTGTCTTCTCCGGCGCTCTGCGGTACGTTTGATGTTGTTGAGTGCAATGTCAATTATTTCATGGTGGCGTACTCGACGAGATGTAGGAAAATATACTAATTCTTTAATTTTGTTAGGTGGTTCAACGTTTTTCAATATAACAGTCGGAGATAGCATAGTAGATTCATTTGGTATGGAGTTAATTACATCCTGGAATGACAATATGTGTGTATCCCAATCAACATGTTTTTTATGGCAGTATATTCTACATAGTTTACGAATTTCTTTCATTAGTCGTTCACAAGGGTTCGAAGAAGCGTGATACTTGGATATATAAATCGGAGAAATGTTTCTTGTTCGTAACATATGTGTCCATATAGCAGATCGAAACTGTGGTCCATTGTCGGAAATTACTTTCAATACATGCCCTACATGAAATAGAAAATATATTACAAATGCTTTCGAAACAGATTTAGCAGTAGCTTGCGTAACGGAGTGAAGGTAACAAATTTCGAAGTGAGTTCAACAGCGACAAAGATGTAACAAAAACCTGTATTAGATCTGGGAATCGGACCAAAAATGTCTACAGCGGCCATGTGTCTCAATTTAACGGGTACAATGAGATGTAACGGAGGAATACGTGAAGTCGTGTCTGACTTAGCTTTCTGGCAGAATTTACATGACGCTAAAACTCGTCGTATACGTTTCTCCATGTTGGCAAAATAACAGTTCTGTCTCAGTATAAGAAAACATTTTCTGGCTCCGTAATGTGCGTAACTTAAATGAGTATACCAAATTACTTTGTTAACAGGTTCGTCAGGAATGCATAGTAACCAGTTGTTGCTGTCAGGGTGAGAGCGGCGAAACCGAATGTTATTGCGTACAGTGTAATGGTTTCTGATGGTAACGTTATTCCTATCTTGCCAAATGTGTTTAATTTATTTCCATACGTTGTCTTTACTCTGCTTTTGTGCTATATCTCCTAATGGCGACGAAATGAAATTTTGAAATACAACTTGTTGAATATACATGACGCTAAAATTTGCTTGGCAAAAGTTGGTTGCGATGTCTTGCTGATTGTTGCTGAGAGAACGGGATAGTGCGTCTGCTACAACATTTTGTGTACCCGGGAATGTGAACAATTGTAAAATTAATTTCCTGTAAATAAAGTTTCCATCTGGTTAACCTGTCATGTGTAAATTTTGCTGAAAGTAAAAACTGGATAGCTCTATGATCTGTGTAAACAGTCGTATGTCTTCCATAAAGAAAATGCCTAAATCTCGTAAATGCCCATACAACACATAATGTTTCAAGTTCTGTAACAGAATAATTGCGCTCAGCAGGTGACAGAATGCGACTCGCAAAGGCGATGTTTTCAATTACCGTAGTACCGTCTACTTCAATTTCCTGAAAAACGTGTACGCCTAAAGCGGTGTTAGAACTGTCGGTGGCAATGGAAAAATTTCTAGTAAGATCTGGGTGTGATAAAAGAGCTGCATTCAACAAGGTATGTTTCAAATTAACAAACTAAGACTGTGCTTGGCTATCCCAGGACCAAATAGTGTTTTTAACTGTCAATTGACATAATCTAGGGGTGTCTAAAGCAGAGTAATGAATAAATTTACGTAAAAAGTTAATTAATCCCAGAAAGCTGCGTAATTGTTTCTTCGTCGTAGGTACAGTAATGTCACGCAAAGCTTGAAGTTTTTCCGGGTCACGCACAATGCCTTCTGCTGAAATTACATGTCCAAGAAATTATATAGAAGTTTTGCCAAAGTGCGATTTGCTAAGATTAACTGTGAGTCCTTGTGCACGAAAAGTTTGCAGCAGTTGTTCAAGAATCAGATTGTGTTCAGACCAGTTAGTTTCTGCAATAAGAATGTCGTCTACATACGTTGTGATTCTGTCTTTTATGCAAAAGTGTGTATCGGATGTCGTCAAAACTAATAACATTTTCGTGAACAAGATTCTCTGTGTCAAAAGTATTGCTTGCGTTGCTGGAAGATGCAATCTGTACTGTATCTAGTCAAATTCTTTCTGACGTGCTATTATTTGCGGGAGGATGCTGTGGCATTTCAACTATTTGTACTGTTCTGATATTTCTTCCTGACGTATTACGTTCGGGATGATAGCGACTGTCTGGTTCATTCATGATAATCTGTTGTTGCGGAGGATTTTGCTGCTGGTAAGACCGACTGTTATTAAACGTACGCTGAAAATTGTGCTCATTACTTTTACGTCTGTCATGATAGTCATTTCTATACGGTGCATTGCTATATGAGTTGAAATGGTGTGTTTTCTGTACGTAGTGATTTCCTTATTGCTGTGCGTTGCTATTTGGTGTGGCCGACGCTATACGTATAGGCGGCGAAACATTAAAGCTTGGTTGACCTTGCGGACTACATTGTTGGTTAGGTATGCTAACTGGCTGGTTTTGTTGCTGTTGTAGGGAAAAGCCTCTATTGTTACCAAAATGTGGTTGCTGATAATTTTGACGATTGCTCAAAATGTTGTACATACTGATGATTACAATTTTGTCTGTTATTAAAATTACGCCGGTAGTTGTTATTTCGGGAGTGTCTAAAGAAAACTGTCACTTTCGGTAAAACTTGTCGTATCAGGTTTTCTTTACTCATCCTTAATCCTAGATAGGTCGATATTTGGAGAGCTGTTTTGATAGATATAAAGGATAGTAGAAGAGAAGGCAGCAGTGCAGAAAACTAAAGATGAAATACCACTACTACGGCTCGGTGCCCTGTGCACGCGACGGCACATATTCATCGAAGTGTAATGAATCACCTGAGGTCTCTTACGCGCTGCAAATAAATTTTAGTTTCTGCATTACAGGCAATGCCGGTGAAAATTCAAAAGCAAATTGTTGTATCCAATCCAAGGGGTGAATCTCTGTTCTGTCATTTTTAAAAACTTTCAATTTTCTCACGGATAGAAAGTGCTTGTAATCAAAATGTTCGTCTCCGAATGTCAGAACAGGTACAGGATTGTGTGCTAATCTGTTTGTCTGTGACTATTCGGAATCTAACTCACGTACTCTCTGTAAATTACCTAAATTATACTGGCTGTGTGAGTCTGACAAATGTTCGGAAAGTGGCGTATGCTGTGATGTGTTGAAAGCTGAGATATTTTTCATCTCCGTCAATTCGTGCTGTAAAGATGACAATTTTCTACGTCATGTATTATTAGACGAACCTATCTCACTGATCGCCTGCTGTAAATTTTGGAATTCGGGTGTTTGATTAAGCGAAACTGGTGACGTATCGTCTGATTTGGTGTCATTATTATTTTCAATCTCCGGGCGGGGACTACTCAAGAGGATGTCGTTATCAGGAGAAAGAAAACTGGCGTTCTACGGATCGGAGCGTGGAATGTCAGATCCCTTAATCGGGCAGGTAGGTTAGAAAATTTAAAAAGGGAAATGGATAGGTTGAAGTTAGATATAGTGGGAATTAGTGAAGTTCGGTGGCAGGAGGAACAAGACTTTTGGTCAGGTGAATACAGGGTTATAAATAGAAAATCTAATAGGGGTAATGCAGGAGTAGGTTTAATAACGAATAGAAAAAATAGGAGTGCGGGTACGCTACTACAAACAGCATAGTGAACGCATTATTGTGGCCAAGATAGACACGAAGCCCATGCCTACTACAGTAGTACAAGTTTATATGCCAACTAGCTCTGCAGATGACGAAGAAATTGAAGAAATGTATGATGAAATAAAAGAAATTATTCAGATTGTGAAGGGAGACGAAAATTTAATAGTCATGGGTGACTGGAATTCGAGTGTAGGAAAAGGGAGAGAAGGAAACATAGCAGGTGAATATGGATTGGGGGACAGAAATGAAAGAGGAAGCCGCCTGGTCGAATTTTGCACAGAGCACAACATAATCATAACTAACACTTGGTTTAAGAATCATGAAAGAAGGTTGTATACATGGAAGAACCCTGGAGATACTAAAAGGTATCAGATAGATTATATAATGGTAAGACAGAGATTTAGGAACCAGTTTATAAATTGTAAGACATTTCCAGGGGCAGATGTGGACTCTGACCACAATCTATTGGTTATGACCTGTAGATTAAAACTGAAGAAACTGCAAAAGGGTGGGAATTTAAGGAGATGGGACCTGGATAAACTAAAAGAACCAGAGGTCGTACAGAGATTCAGGGGGAGCATAAGGGAGCAATTGACAGGAAAGGGGGAAATAAATACAGTAGAAGAAGAATGGGTAGCTCTGAGGGATGAAGTAGTGAAGGCAGCAGAGGATCAAGTAGGTAAAAAGACGAGGGCTAGCAGAAATCCTTGGGTAACAGAAGAAATATTGAATTTAATTCATGAAAGGAGAAAATATAAAAATGCAGTAAGTGAAACAGGCAAAAAGGAATACAAACGTATCAAAAATGAGATCGACAGGAAGTGCAAAATGGCTAAGCAGGGATGGTTAGAGGACAAATGTAAGGATGTAGAGGCCTATCTCACTAGGGGTAAGATAGATACCGCCTACAGGAAAATTAAAGAGACCTTTGGAGATAAGAGAACGACTTGTATGAATATCAAGAGCTCAGATGGAAACCCAGTTCTAAGCAAAGAAGGGAAAGCAGAAAGGTGGAATGAGTATATAGAGGGTCTGTACAAGGGCGATGTACTTGAGGACAATATTATGGAAATGGAAGAGGATGTAGATGAAGATGAAATGGGAGATATGATACTGCGTGAAGAGTTTGACAGAGCACTGAAAGACCTGAGTCGAAACAAGGCCCCCGGAGTAGACAATATTCCATTGGAACTACTGACGGCCGTGGGAGAGCCAGTCCTGACAAAACTCTACCATCTGGTGAGCAAGATGTATGAAATAGGCGAAATACCCTCAGACTTCAAGAAGAATATAATAATTCCAATCCCAAAGAAAGGAGGTGTTGACAGATGTGAAAATTACCGAACTATCAGCTTAATAAGTCACAGCTGCAAAATACTAACACGAATTCTTTACAGACGAATGGAAAAACTAGTAGAAGCCAACCTCGGGGAAGATCAGTTTGGATTCCGTAGAAACACTGGAACACGTGAGGCAATACTGACCTTACGACTTATCTTAGAAGAAAGATTAAGGAAAGGCAAACCTACGTTTCTAGCATTTGTAGACTTAGAGAAAGCTTTTGACAATGTTGACTGGAATACTCTCTTTCAAATTCTAAAGGTGGCAGGGGTAAAATACAGGGAGCGAAAGGCTATTTACAATTTGTACAGAAACCAGATGGCAGTTATAAGAGTCGAGGGACATGAAAGGGAAGCAGTGGTTGGGAAGGGAGTAAGACAGGGTTGTAGCCTGTCCCCGATGTTGTTCAATCTGTATATTGAGCAAGCAGTAAAGGAAACAAAAGAAAAATTCGGAGTAGGTATTAAAATTCATGGAGAAGGAATAAAAACTTTGAGGTACGCCGATGACATTGTAATTCTGTCAGAGACAGCCAAGGACTTGGGAGAGCAGTTGAATGGAATGGACAGTGTCTTGAAAGGAGGATATAAGATGAACATCAACAAAAGCAAAACAAGGATAATGGAATGTAGTCTAATTAAGTCGGGTGATGCTGAGGGAATTAGATTAGGAAATGAGGCACTTAAAGTAGTAAAGGAGTTTTGCTATTTGGGGAGCAAAATAACTGATGATGGTCGAAGTAGAGAGGATATAAAATGTAGGCTGGCAATGGCAAGGAAAGCGTTTCTGAAGAAGAGAAATTTGTTAACATCCAGTATTGATTTAAGTGTCAGGAAGTCATTTCTGAAAGTATTCGTATGGAGTGTAGCCATGTATGGAAGTGAAACATGGACGATAAATAGTTTGGACAAGAAGAGAATAGAAGCTTTCGAAATGTGGTGCTACAGAAGAATGCTGAAGATTAGATGGGTAGATCACATAACTAATGAGGAAGTATTGAATAGGATTGGGGAGAAGAGAAGTTTGTGGCACAACTTGACCAGAAGAAGGGATCGGTTGGTAGGACATGTTCTGAGGCATCAAGGGATCACCAATTTAGTATTGGAGGGCAGCGTGGAGGGTAAAAATCGTAGAGGGAGACCAAGAGATGAATACACTAAGCAGATTCAGAGGGATGTAGGTTGCAGTAGGTACTGGGAGATGAAAAAGCTTGCACAGGATAGAGTAGCATGGAGAGCTGCATCAAACCAGTCTCAGGAATGAAGACCACAACAACAACAACATTATTTTCAATAACATCAATACGACTGGCCAATTCATCATATTTTTCAGTCAGTGCCTTTACCTGATCATCGTTTTTAGTATCACAAGCATTAATTTGTTTTTGTATTTTACGTGTGGTTTTGTTCAATTTTTTAACGTCTGCTTTGATGGTATCGAGATCCTGTATTAGTTCCAACTTTTCAAGTCTGTTGGTCATTGTCTGAAAGTCTAATGTGTGTGTGTCTGTTTTTGTTTTAAGATCGGAGATTTCATCATGCAATTCGGTGTTGAACTGTTTGATTTCGTCCGATACTGTAGCAATATTGTTGTCTACGTATGTGTTTGCTTTCGTAAACAATTTATGCTTATCTTCCTGTCTCTGTGCAGTAATTGTTTCCATGACTTGTTGCTTTACTTTATTCTGTTCCTGTATAAATTTACGGTAACGCGTTTCACTATTTTGTAAGTGGCGATTAAAACGTTCGTCAATTTGGCTGTTTTGTTGTTCAAATTTCGTGTCTACTTTCGCATCCAGTGTGCGTGAAAGTTCTGATGACATTAATTTAAACTCGTCGCGTAACTGTGTTGCGTTTTCAGAGCATTGTTTAGCGACTGCACTAAATTCATCTCTAAGTAATTTCGTTGTGGCTGCATGTGTATTACTTAATTCTTGTGCAATACATCTAATTTCTTCACTACTGTTCCTAGCACAAGCCTTAATTTCCTCACGTAATTGTTCTTTAGTATCGTGACATTGCACGGCAACGGCTGTAATCTGTTCACTAAGTTGTTTGTTCTGTTCATTTAGATTGTCGTGTTTTTCATTCAATTGTTTAAGATTTTCATTAAGTTGTTTGAAGTTGTTGTCTTGTTTATCATTCGACTGTTTGGATTTGCTGTCTAGTTTTTCATTTAGTTGTTTGTTCGATTCATTAATTTGTTGTTTGAAATTTTCATTAAGTTCTAGCTATAATGCCATAACTTGATCCATGCCAATATTACCTACTCTATTCTCTGTGCTGTTTGATGGCGTACCTGCAATTGTATCGTTTTGTGTAACAATTTGGTCATTCTGGAATTCTTGAAAAGGTTTCCCAATCGCATGTGCACTGTGGGTCACTACCTCGGAATCAAACAAATCTGACGTATTTTGATTACACTGTTCATCTTCGTGAGAAAGATTTATCTGTTCACTATGCAAATTTTGCAAATGAGGCGTGTCAAACTGGGCAGCGTTCATTGTATCGGAACGTGCCACGTCATCAATTGTTAAATATACTGTGGACATAATTGAATTTGTTTGCCCATAATTAGGATTTAACTCAATACTAGTGATCGGCAGGCACTGATTATCTGTAATTAGACGATTATCACTATTATACTGAGTGTCGCAAGTATTATCGGTCAAATTATTTAAGTCGGCTATTTCACTCATTGCACATCGCGATGTACTGTTAACAGTTTTACGCAGCATTTTTCACAAATCAAAATTAAGCACAAAAATGAAACAAAGACGAAGCAAAAATGGAACAAACACAATTACAACAAAGAGCAATAAACTGACGATGATCTGTGAAAGAAAGAGTGACAAATTAGTAAATGCACTGCGCCAGATGCAAACTACATTTAAGTAAATAAGAGCAGATATATGACTACTTTTCAGAAATTCACAAAGAAATACGATTCTGGCAGGGTCGCCAAGTGTAACCTCCCCACAAAACTCTCTCACATTTAACCTCCCCACAAAATTCATTCACATTTTTGTGTAACCTCAAAACAGAAAATTCCTAAACTTCTCAACAGTAAAAATTAACATAAATAATATTCACGTTTAGTGTAACCTCAAAACAGAAAATATTCCTAAACCTTTCGACAGTAAAAATTATAATTATGTCGTTCACATTGAGTGTAACATCCCAACCAAAAAATATTCAGTAACCTGGTAATAATACAATGTAACTAACCTCTCAATTAAATTGTCGCTCACTTATAACTTTTCAATAATTGACTGTGAATTTAACCTGGTAAATCTTGGATGTCAGCAATGCTGCGTCGTGGCCCTGAAAGATCATTCCGATTGAAAAGAGAAAAATTCTTACCACAATGAAGTCGCGGGATAACGCATATATATCTGCTCTTACAATAAATTCTTTTGGCACAGCCCTGTGCAATGCTGGCCGATAGATTTGTCATTTATGAAAGGAAGCAATTGATTTTTCTTTTGCAACAGTCGGGATGATCATGGATTGAAGAAATCAGTAAATTTTTTAAATTGAAATGAATGGTTGTTGTTGTTGTTGTTGTTGTGGTCTTCAGTCCTGAGACTGGTTTGATGCAAACAACAGAATTGTTGTTAAAAGTTACTTTTTATGAGAAAGATTATTATTACGAGATTTTTAAGACATCTACATGGGAGTTGAGATAACATTACTACATATGCGTGAGGCTACTTTTTACCTTATACAATAATGCTCAGGCTCTGGCATCGCTGCACCAGGACCGGCCCAGCCAACACGATACACCAGACCAGACCAGAGCAGACAGCAGACTAGCAACAACTTACTGCTACAGCTACACAGATCCTACTGCAGTCAACACTGCTCTCTGGTCAGAGATTCTCTTATACCTTGCATATCGCAGGCAGCGCATGAGCAATACATCGAAATTACAACTGCTCAGACCTCTTACAACCTGTCCAGTCTGCCTCTCCCTCGCCTTCACCTACCTTGGCCTCACCATTTACTGTCACCTCACCTGGATCCCTCATCTCCGCTACATCAAATCCAAAGCCCACAACAACCTCTGACTCCTTAAACTCCTCTCTGGCTAGAAATGGGAGTTGAGCCCCTCTACCATCCTCCACACCTAGAAATCCTTAATCTGTCCCATCCTTTGTTATGCCAGTCCTGTCTGTATATCTGCCCCGCCCCCCCGCCAAATTCTATAAGTCCCTCCAGATCCTCGGGTGGCATGCACTCAACCTTGCCTTCTGTATATGCCTCCCGTCCCCCACACGGATCCTATATGACCTGATTCCTTTCCGTCATATGGTCCTTTTCCTAGAACATATCCGTGTCCTCTATACCTCCCGCTGCCTTGATCGCCCTCATCCCATGGTTGCTCCTCTCCTCTGCCACCACCACCAGCTGTTTCGCCTTCACTGTTGTGTCACTCCTACCCTCAACCTTTACACCCTTCATCTCCTTTCCCAAGGTGGCTTCCACCAAATTCCCCTCCCAGATGATGCCCTCTCGCCCTCCATCTATCCCTCCTATCAACTCTGATCCTCACCTCCCTCTCCCTCCCTCTGTCCTTTTCCGTGGCTTCCTCTCCCCCCATCCATCCTGTTCTTCCCCACCAATCCTCTCTTTGACTCCCTTCTCTCCCCTGAGTCCTTTTGCTTTCCCTTCCACTGCCTCCCCCACTCCTTCTCTTGTCTATGTCCTCTTCCTCCATCGGCTCCCCCTTTTTTCCCACTCCTCTCCCCTCATCTGTCCGGATCCTCCCCCTGCCCCCAACTGCTGCCATGTCGCCTATAGTGCTGTTTCCAGTGAACGTTCAGTGTTGTGTGTGCCCTGTCAGTGTTTCGTCAGCCACCATACTATTGCTCATTGTGTTTTTTATCTCATGCGAATAGACACCAGACTTTCGCTGTGTTTTTAATTGTGCCTGTCTGCTTACTGTGTGTCTTCATACGCATCGTCAACGCCTTGTTTTTATATTTTAGATTCCGCAAGTCAGCGTTCTGTCGCCCTTTATATATTGTTTGTTATCTTACCATTGTTTGTGTAACTCTTCTCTCGGCTGTAGAGCAGCGTATTAAGCTGCGTCAGCCCTCCCCCCCCCCCCCTCCGCCCTTCCTCTAGGGGGGGGGGGAGGAATCGATAATGAATAAAGGAACAAAAAATATAGTGGTACGGGACGTAAATAGTGAGTAGGAAGCAGGAACCGAGAAGTTAGCTATGGAGGAGTTATTATTATAACATAAAAATCAGTTTAATCCTCGCGGGTCTTTATCAGCAAGCCCAGTAAGGCAACATAGAATTCTAATTGGAAACAAATCACATGTGGGGGAATGTGATGGAGGAATTCATTAATCAACAAATACGGGATAATATTATTGAGATAAGTACCAGCCAGATGGGTACACTGGTGGCGACTCTGCCAAATAAAAAACGAGGGCACGAAAGCATATCAGTTTTGCTACGACTATAGTGGTATCATATTAGTTATATAATTACGGACACAAATCCAATCCTAAATAGAATGGAAGCCTTGGATACTTTGGGCGGTGTAAGTATTTTCCCACCATGGATCTGCAGACTGCCTGTCATCATCTACAAGTAACAGGCCCTACAGAAAAAGCCATTTACAGTTCCTTGGAGACATTACCAGTATGCCGTTTAGGTTAAAGAATGTGCCAGCCACATTTGAACTTTTGTTTGACAGAGTTTTGAGAGGACTGAAACCAAGGCAGTGCATGGTACCAGGTGCATTCAAGTTCTAAGGCCTCCGATTTTTTTCTAATTAACTACTCACCCGAAATCGATGAAACTGGCGTTACTTCTCGACGTAATCGCCCTGCAGACGTACACATTTTTCACAACGCTGACGCCATGATTCCATGACAGCGGCGAAGGCTTCTTTAGGAGTCTGTTTTGACCACTGGAAAATCGCTGTGGCAATAGCAGCACAGCTGGTGAATGTGCGGCCACAGAGAGTGTCTTTCATTGTTGGAAAAAGCCAAAAGTCACTAGGAGCCAGGTCAGGTGAGTAGGGAGCATCAGGAATCACTTCAAAGTTGTTATCATGAAGAAACTGTTGCGTAACGTTAGCTCGATGTGCGGGTGCGTTGACTTGGTGAAACAGCACACGCGCAGCTCTTCCCGGACGTTTTTGTTGCAGTGCAGGAAGGAATTTGTTCTTCAAAACATTTTCGTTGGATGCATCTGTTACCGTAGTGCCCTTTGGAACGCAATGGGTAAGGATTACGCCCTCGCCGTCCCAGAACATGGACACCATCATTTTTTCAGCACTGGCGGTTACCCGAAATTTTTTGGTGGCGGTGAATCTGTGTGCTTCCATTGAGCTGACTGGCGCTTTGTTTCTGGATTGAAAAATGGTATCCACATCTCATCCATTGTCACAACCGACGAAAAGGAAGTCCCATTCATGCTGTCCGCAGCTCGTGGTCGTGCGGTAGCGTTCTCGCTTCCCACGCCCGGGTTCCCGGGTTCGATTCCCGGCGGGGTCAGGGATTTTCTCTGCCTCGTGATGACTGAGTGTTGTGTGATGTCCTTAGGTTAGTTAGGTTTAAGTAGTTCTAAGTTCTAGGGGACTGATGACCATAGCTGTTAAGTCCCATAGTGCTCAGAGCCATTTGAACCATTTGGAACCATTCATGCTGTCGTTGCGCATCAACATTGCTTGGCAACATGCCACACGGGCAGCCATGTGGTCGTCCGTCAGCATTCGTGGCACCCACCTGGATGACACTTTTCGTATTTTCAGGTCGTCATGCAAGATTGTGTGCACAGAACCCACAGAAATGCCAACTCTGGAGGCGATCTGTTCAACAGTCATTCGGCGATCCCCCAAAACAATTCTCTCCACTTTCTTGATCATGTCGTCAGACCGGCTTGTGCCAGTCTGAGGTTGTTTCATTTTGTTGTCACACGATGTTCTGCCTTCATTAAACTGTCGCACCCACGAACGCACTTTCGACACATCCATAACTCCATCACCACATGTCTCCTTCAACTGTCAATGAATTTCAATTGGATTCACACCATGCAAATTCAGAAAACGAATGATTGCACGCTGTTCAAGTAAGGAAAACGTCGCCATTTTAAGTATTTAAAACAGTTCTCATTCTCATTTTTGTCTTGTACACACTTCCCAAATAAATTATATAATACTTCAGTACTGAATGTATACGAGCAAAGTAAACAAAACTGTTTCTGCACTAGTATTGTTGCAAAAAATTCTTCTAAATATCTCAATTTTACTAGTTTTGAATTTAGGGACGAGTTATGAAAGCTTCATTTAGTGTTTTCCCGGATATGAGTAGTATTATTCTCGTTGAAGAATGTAGTTAGTTGTGAAAGAGACACTTTTTCTGTAACTTCCGAGGACCATGAAGTAGGGCTCTAGTTACCTATACAATCCTGATCACCTTTTTCATATAGAGATATTATGTTTGCTGTTTCCAGTTTGCCGTGTGAAGACACTACTTGATAAAGGCGAATTGCGGCTTATATAAAGGTCGATGGATGCAGGTCCACATTCTTTACACTCAATATATGATCTACTGGTGATTTTCACAGATTGCTACGAACAAGCATGGTTGTGACATTCTGGGACCAACTTTTCGGCTTCCAGCTACTATAGTGATGGCTATGTTACTGGACCTAACGTATGCACTACTGTGCTTGCTGAATAAACTTTTAGGTATATTATCAGCTAAGATCATGTCCTTCCTGAACGATACCTTGGATCCCACCTGACTCAGATCTCTGGACCAGTGCAGAGGGGCTCATTAATGCAGAAAATACTGCAGTGGGTCCGTTAAATCCGTTTCGTAAGTGTTACGAGCATTTCGCGTCTTAACGTGCGAGCAATGTCCGGTTCTCTGTCATTTATGCTCTACCGCGACTACACTCAGCCTCTGGAGAAGGCCCGACTTGTACCTACTTTTCCTTGTATGTTCTGTGTGTTGATCAATCCATGTGGGAGGATGTTCTGAAGTTGCCTCCACATGCCCAAAGTTTGCAGTGTCGAAAGTTTGCACTGCCAACTTATCCTGGTACTGGAAGTCGTAAATCCAGGGCGAGGCTAGGACAGTGCACCCCAAGGGTGTAGTCACCCCTGAGATGAAGGTAGATTTCCTCTCGACTGGCCACTGAATAGACTTTACGATATTGCCCTTCATCTGATTCTCTGTTGCTGGCGTCCAGATTGTAATGATGGGTGGTTTTGCTTTAACTATCCACTGGTAGAGAGGGACGAAGGTATTGGTGTTGCTTAAACTGATTTTAGAGGATCACTAAGTTTTTCTTTCAGCCATAATGCCAGTAAAGATGCTGTGTAATCTCATTTTTATTTGCCATTTTACCTACATATTTATCTGATTTCACATGGTTGATTGAACTTGAGATGTCCACTGGACGTGTCCATTTTGCTATAGAATGTTGTAGAATCCATAGTGTGGTAGGTGGTTGTACATTCCCTCCCCAATATTCCGCTTGTTAATTTGAGAATCGTAATTTTCGGTTATTTTTGAGAAGTTGAAATTGTATTCATCACGGTACCACCTGATCGCTAACTTCACCAAATGTTCAAAGGTTGCTTACGAGAGTAAAGCTATGTTGCCCAAAAGTAAGACTATAATGTGTAGAGTTATAGGAATATATACAAGAGGCAGAAATTTCTATTATTTTACTATTTTTTGATTTGTCTTGGAGTTATATCAAATTTGCCCTCAGTCCACCAATTACAAGCCCCCCACCCCTCCCATTTATTTAATCGTGTCAGAAGCATCGTACATAAAATCAGAATAATTAACACATACATATCAAGTATATAACAAATACAAAAAGAGTATAAAAGTATACAGATGCATAAGTAGGGTCAAGTAATTTTTTATTTTATGAAGCCTTGGACCAGAACCTGGCCACGTCCGGCGCTTCCGGGGTGGCATTCATCATATCCTTCATGGTTCAGGTGCTTGGGCACAGCACACACTGCGTGAGGTGGATGGTGGTTTGAGTGTGTCCACAGTCACACAGCGCCGGTTCATTTGAGAGGTCCCATTTGCGCATATTCTCTTTGGATCGTGTGACACCAGAGCGCAGCCTATTAAGAGATTTCCATGTAGTCCATCCTTCCATATGGCCGGGAGGGAGTTCTTCGTTTGGGACTAACCATTCCCCAACGTGCGCGTTTTCTTCTTGCCACACTGCCAGCCTCACTTGCTGCCGTGTCCCGACAATGTTTTCTGCTGTGTGCAGGAAGGTTTTTCTAGATTTTAGTCGACGGCGTGCTGGCTGGTGTTTGTACAGCGGCTAGGCTGGTGAAGTCAACGCCTTTGTCTTTTCCTTCCTGGCCGCTACTCTCCTTCTAATATCTGGTGGGGCCACGCCTGCCAGGCAGTACAGTTTATCAGTCGGGGTTGGTCTCAGACAGCCTGAGATGATGTGGCAGGATTCATTAAGCGGTATGTCCACTTGCTTGGCGTGGCTAGGATTGTACCACACTGGGCACGCGTACTCCGCTGTTGAATAGCACAAAGCAAGAGCTGTGGTTCTCACTATTCCAGGCTGTGCCCCCCATGTAGTGCCCGTTAGATTGCGCACAATGTTGTTTCTCGCGGCTACTTTGTGTTTAGTGTTCATGCAGTGCTTTTTATAGGTGAATGCTCTATCCAAAGTGACGCCTAAGTATTTTGGTGTTTCGCAATGTTCCAGGGGCACTCCTTCCCAGTTAAGTTGTAGTCTTCTTGCAGATTGTCTATTCTTTAGGTGGAAGACGCAGGTTTGGGTTTTCCCTGGGTTGGGTTTGAGATGGTTCCCCTTATAGTAGGTGGCAAGCTGTTCGAGGGCTTCTGGCAGATTCTGTTCAACAGTTTCAAAGCTGTCTGCTTGAGCGGTAATGGCGCAGTCATCTGCATATCTGAAGCTTTCGGTGCCTTGGGGGAGGGGCTGGTCATTAGTATATATATTAAAAAGTGTTGGGGCCAGTACGCGTCCATGGGGGAGGCCATTTGTCTGTATCCTCCACCGGCTTCTCTGTCCCTGAAAACCCACGAAGAATCTTCGATTCTGGAGTAGGTTTCCAAAAAAAATAAATAAATAAATAAAAATAAAAATAAAAAAATGGTTGAAATGGCTCTGAGCATTATGGGACTTAACTGCTGAAGTCATCAGTCCCCTAGAACTTAGAACTACTTGAACCTAACTAACGGAAGAACATCACACACATCCATGCCCGAGGCAGGATTCGAACCTGCGACCGTAGCGGTCGCGCGGTTCCAGACTGCAGCACGTAGAACCGCTCGGCCACTCTGGCCGGCTAGTAGGCTTCCAATCAGTAAGGTTAGTCTGTAGTCCCTACTCATTACGTATATTTTCCCCAGGAGCAGTCGGTGGTTGACTGTGTCGTAGGCTGCTGATAGGTCTAGGAAGACAGCCCCAGTGATCTTCTTGTTCTCGAACACATCCTCTATGTGTTGCTTTAATTTTAGCACCTGTGACGTGCAGCATTTGCCCTGTCTGAAGCCCACTTGTTGTGGGATCAGGAGGGGCTCGATGGCGTACGCGATTCTATGGGGTATCATCCTTTTCAAAACCTTGTACATATGGCATAGCAGAGATATCGGCCTGTAGTTTTTGGGATTTTCACGTTCTTTGTCTGGTTTTAGGATGGCAATAACTCGCGATTTTCTACAGATTTTTGGAATTTTGCAGGATGTCATGCAGTTGTTCATCATATCGACCAGCCATTTCGATATGATGAACAACTGCATGACATCCTGCAAAATTCCAAAAATCTGGAGAAAATCGCGAATTATTGCCATCCTAAAACAAGGCAAAGAACGTGACAATCCCAAAAACTACAGGCCGATCTCTCTGCTATGCCATATATACAAGGTTTTGGAAAGGATGATACTCCACAGAATCATGGACGCCATTGAGCCCCTCCTGATCCCACAACAAGCAGGCTTCAGAGAGGGCAAATGCTCCCATGATCAAATACTACAACCAAACCACCTTGTTCAAGGTGTAGATCATGAAACACTAAATCAAATTAGTGTTGACTACCTATAAGCATGTGGGATTCTATGTAACTTTCGCATTTTTGAATTTTTTCGAGATAGTGCCGTTTTCGTTTGCCACCACTCCATGTGTAATGAATCCCAACATTTACGACCTTTCTATTCAATCAGTTTAGCAGGCATCTTATGCTGAGTAAAATGATAATCTATATGCATGGGAAATTTCTTTCAGTGCCTGATTTAACGATTTTTTTATTTTTGTCTCTGGTCTCTAGAATAAGAATTAATTGAAAAGTAGTTACAACAATTTTTCTATATGAAGAGGTACACCAGTGATTTGGTTCCTGTTTTTTTTTTTACTGTAGCCTCCCTTCATCCAGAAGCTAGGCTGTGTTAATTTATATATTCTCAATTATCATTTCAATTTATTAATACAAGTGTTCATGTCTGGAGATGCTTATGAGAAGTTTAATTGTAGAATACCGATGCTTATAAAAATAATGTTCTTTCTATACCCCAGGTACGCATAATGACGATATGTACAGAAGTGAATTGTCTTCGTGAATCAATAAACCCACAGTTGATTTCTGAGTCTACTCATATTCTAAAGCATCCCGAATGCTACAAGTTCGTAATACTCATCCAATTCATAAAGTGTTCAAATGCAATACCTAGTAAACTGCCAGTATTAAAAGAGAAAGTAAATGGCTCGAGACAAATTAGTCTATTCCCTAGTCACGTGCCATCCGTACATCAACCTTTCCTTTCCTCATATGCTTATTCGGAAGTTAATCTTTATCATTCTAGATGTCTCTGAGCCGGATGCAGTCGTCCACCCTGTTCCAGAGGAAGCTTCTCGGCCCGCAAGGTCTGGGCATTCACAGAGAGTGGGTTTGCTGGTAGTTGGGAGCTCCAACGTTAAGCGCGTAATGGGGCCCGTTAGGAACATGGCTGCCAAGGAGGTGAAGGAAGCCAGTGTGCACTCCGTGTGCATTCCAGGAGAAGTCATTCCGGATGTGGAAACGGTGCTTCCAGATGTCATGAAGAGTATAGGGTGCAGCCAACTGCAGGTGCTGGCTCATGTCGGTACCAATGACGTGTGTCGCTTTGGATCGGAGCAGATTCTGTCTGGTTTCGGGCGGCTAGCGGAAACGGTAAAGAGTACCAATCTTGCTTCCGAGATTAAGGCGGAGCTCACCATGTGCAGCATCGTCGATAGAACCGACTGTGGCCCTTTGATGCAGAGCCGAGTGGAGGGTCTGAATCAGTGGCCCAGGCGGTTCTGTGACCGTGTAGGCTGCAGATTCCTAGACTTGCGCCATCGGGTGGTGGGTTTCCAGGTTCCACTTAATAGGTCAGGAGTGCACCACTCATAGCAGGCGGCTACACGGGTAGCGGGGGCTGTGTGGAAGGGACTGGGTGGTTTTTTAGGTTAGAGGGTCTCAGGGAACCACAGAAGGGACGTCCGTCTAAAAGTGGACAGATAAAACACAGTAAGGTAGTTGTTGAAACGATTGGTATTGTAGTTGTAAATTGTTGTAGCTGTGTTGGGAAAGAACCAGAGTTCCAAGCCCTAATAGAAAGCACTGAAGCTCAAATAGTTGTAGGTACATAGAGCTGTCTAAAGCTGGAAATAAGTTCAGCCGAGTTTTCAAACGATCTAACAGTGTTCAGAAAGGATAGATTAAATACAGTTGGTGGTGGAGTATTTCTTGCTGTCAGAGGTAATTTGCTTTGTAGTGAAATTGAAGTAGATAGTTAATGTGAAATAGTATGGGTAGAGGTTATACCAAACAATCGGACTAAACTATTAATTGGATCGTTTTACTGACCCCCGCCTCAGAAGACATAGTTGATGAACAGTTCAAAGAAAATTTGAGTCTGATTTCAAATAAGTACCCCGCTCATATAATTATAGTCGGTGGTGACTTCAAACTACCCTCGATATGCTGGAAAAATTATACGTTTAAAGCCGGCGGGAGGCATAAAAGATCATCCGAAATTGTACTGAATGCTTTCTCAGAAAATTGTTTTGAACAATTAGTTCATGAGCCCACTCGACGCGTAAATGGTTGCGAAAGCATACTTGACCTTTATAGCAACAAATAATCCTGAACAAATAGTGAGTGTTGTGACGAATACAGGGATTAGCGACCACATGGCAGTTGTTGCTAGGCTGAGTACCGTAACACCTACAACCATCAGAAAGAAACGCAAAGTATATCTATTTAAAAAAGCTGATGAAAATGCTCTTAACGCCTTTTTAAGAGACAGTCTTCACTCCTTC
Organism: Schistocerca piceifrons; assembly: GCF_021461385.2. Taxonomy (NCBI): domain Eukaryota; kingdom Metazoa; phylum Arthropoda; class Insecta; order Orthoptera; family Acrididae; genus Schistocerca; species Schistocerca piceifrons. The sequence goes on along the minus strand of NC_060149.1, from coordinate 597,795,370 downwards.
CGATCTGATCATGTAAGTGTAGAAAAGTTGTGGAATATTTTCAAAGAGATAGTATCAAAAGCAATTGAGAGATATATACCACATAAATTAATAAGTGAAGGTACTGCTCCCACATGGTACACAAAACGAGTCAGATCGTTGTTGCAGAAGCAACGAAAAAAGCATGCCAAATTTAAAAGAACGCAAAATCCCCAAGATTGGCAAAGTTTTACAGACGTTCGAAATATAGCGCGTACTTCAATGCGAGATGCTTTTAATAATTTCCACAACGAAATTCTGTCTCGAAATCTGGCAGAAAACCCAAAGAGATTCTAGTCATACATAAAGCACACTGGTGGCAAGACGCAATCAATACCTTCACTGCGCGATAAATCCGGTGAAGTCACTGATGACAGTGCCATTAAAGCAGAGTTATTAAACATGGTTTTCCGAAACTCCTTCACCAAAGAAGATGAAGTAAGTATTCCTGAATTCCAATCAAGAACAACTGCCAAGATGAGAAACATAGAAGTAGATGTCCTCGGTGTAACAAAGCAGCTTAAATCACTTAATAAAGGCAAGGCCTCCGGTCCAGATTGTATACCAGTCAGGTTCCTCTCAGAGTATGCTGATAAAATAGCTACATATTTAGCAATCATATACAACCACTCGCTCACAGAAAGACCTGTACCTAAAGACTGGAAAATTGCTCAAGTCACACCAATACCCAAAAAGGGAGGTAGGAGCAATCCGCTGAATTACAGACCTATATCACAAACGTCGATTTGCAGTAGGGTTTTAGAACATATACTGTATTCGAACATTATGAAGTACCTCGAAGAAAATGATTTATTGATATATAGTCAGCATGGCTTCAGAAAATATCGTTGTTGTGAAACACAACTTACTCTTTATACTCATGAAGTAATAAGTGCTATCGACAGGGGATGTCAAATTGATTCCATATTTTTAGATTTTCAGAAGGCTTTCGACACCGTTCCTCACAAGCGTCTTCTAACCAAACTGCGTGCCTACGGAGTATCGCCACAGTTGTGCGACTGGATTCGTGATTTCCTGTCAGAAAGGTCACAGTTCGTAGTAATAGACGGAAAGTCATCGAGTGAAACAGAAGTAATATCCGGCGTTCCCCAAGTAAGTACTCCCTCTATTGTTCCTGATCTATATTAATGACATAGGACACAATCTGAGTAGCCGTCTTAGATTGTTTGCAGATGATGCTGTCATTTACCGTCTTGTAAAGTCATCAGATGATCAAAGTGACTTGCAAAATGATTTAGATAGTATATCTGTATGGTGCGAAAAGTGGCAATGGACCCTGAACAAAGAAAAGTGTGAAGTTATTCACATGAGTACTAAAAATAATGAGCTAAATTTCGCTTACGCGATAAGTCACACAAATCTGAGGGCTGTAAATTCAACTAAATACTTAGTGATTACAGTTACAAATAACCTAAATTGGAACGATCACATAGATAATATTGTGGGTAGAGCAAACCAAAGACTGCGATTCATTGGCAGAACACTTAGAAGGTGCAACAGAGAGACTGCTTACACTACGCTTGTCCGCCCTATTCTGGAGTATTGCTGTGCGGTGTGGAATCCGCATCCGGTGGGACTGACGGATGACATGGAAAAAGTACAAAGAAGGGCAGCTCGTTTTGTATTATCGCGAAATAGGGGAGATAGTCAGAATCCTCTCAATTAACAGTGTTAATGACCAATGGACAATTTCGGCACAGTAACAGAAGAATGCTGAAGATTAAATGAATAGATCAGGTAACTTGTGAAGTGGTACAGAATCGAATTGGGGAAAGTAAATTTATAGTACAACGTGACTGAAAGAAGCAATCAGTTGATAGAATACACCCTCAGGCATCAAGTAATCATCACTTTTGTAATGAAGGGAACTGTGTGTGTGTGTATGTGGAGAGGGGGAAGGGGGGTGGGAATGGTAGAGGGAAATGAAGGGATGAATCCACCAAGAAGGTTAAAATGAATGCAGGCTGCTGCAGTTATTCGGAGATCAAGAAGATCGCGCAAGATAGGCTAGCATGGAGAACTACATAAAAAAATTCTTCGGACTGAAGACCAAAACAACAACAATAATGTTCACGGATACACCAGAAGAGAAAATGACCTTTGGTGCCCATTACTCAACTTGCCAGTGACTTAGAAAGGAGTTCAATGTGCAGCCACAGAACCTTTAATAATTTCAAAGTATCATAATATTTTTGACAGGAAGCTATGCAAATTTTGAATCTAGATGCAAAATTTTCAATCAAAGATGTTATAATGAAGATATTGCCATCGTAAACAACAGAATATTACAAGATTTAGATGTGCCAAACCGCAACTAAAGATACATGACCACTATTTCGTCATCAAAATTTACTCTGCCTGATTTACAATCAGTTTTCTGCACCAAAGTGTATGCCTATGTTGCAGTATGCTTGGTGAAACGTAGGTTATGACACTGACATACCTATATGATCATATCATCATTTCAAAATGTAATTAATGTGGCTTTTGATAATGGACTGCTTGAAAGTGCGAAAGTGATTCTGAATGTAAGAACATAGCTTTAGTCAGGTGTGTTGTTTTCTTCAACTTTGTTTTAATTTCACTATCTTCTTCACCCAAAAAAGGTGCTTATTAAGCATTACTATAAAACTTGTAAAAACGTTAGGTGATGACAGTTCCTTCTATGAACCACCAGTAACGTAGCATCAGATTGAAATGCTAACGCTTTTTACTTTTTTTAGACTTGGAGATATTATTTTAACACTTAAGAACCAAGGTAGAACAATTTTCACTTGGAAAATTATTTGTTTGACAGCCCATTATATCTTACGCTAAGCATGGTTCGGAGATCGAACTATGATATTTACAAGTGTTTCTATCTAGTGGCCACAACAGGCAGTTGCAGCATACTGCAGCAGCTGATTTTATTTGAAGTTTTGTGGAATAGTTGTTGAAGAAAAATGTTCTGTAACGAATTCTACATGATTTCCAATGAAGTTTAGAGATTAGAGACGAAATTACTGATGAGACACGACAGTATTCAAAACAGACAACTTGTTAGTGAAATACGAAAACATATTTTGCAGTATTTTACGCAATGCAGGTGAGGATAAATATTTTTGAATATTCATATCGTCTGGGAACTTTTGAGCCCTGCCAGGACGGCTGCTCTGAGGCTACATTGTGACTGGTTATTTCATTTTAATAGCCACTAAAATATTACAGTGTGAATGGATGGAAGGGAATGGAGATTGGGTTGGGGAAGGGGAAGGGGGAGGCCAAGGGGAAGGGTGAGGGAGGAGGTGGGAAAGAGGAGTGGAGTGGAGGGGAACGCGTGATGTGACTTGGCTTGTCAGTAAGGAAGGTGACGTCCTCAGGTCAAGGTCAAAGGTCATTTACAAAGTGGTGTAGGGATGCGGAAGACCAAAGGTCAAAAGTCATATCGGGTTCTATTAGCACTCTGTCATCCTATTAGCGAACGTCCAGAAATCAACGGCGAATCTGCAACAAAGAATTTAGTACTGGTGCGTTATATTATGCATTACATAGTACTAATTGTTATTTAATGATTGGTTCAAGAATCATGAAAGAAGGTTGCATACTTGGAAGAAGCCTGGAGATATTGACAGGTTTCAGTTAGATTATATAATGGTAAGACAGAGATTTAGGAACCAGGTTTTAAATTGTAAGACACTTCCAGAGGCAGATGTGGACTCTGACAACAATCTATTGGTTATGAACTGTAGATTAAAACAGAAGAAACTACAAAAAGGTGGGAATTTAAGGACATGGTACCTGGATAAACTGAAAGAACCAGAAGTTGTACAGAGCTTCAGGGAGAGCATAAGGGAACAATTGACAGGAATGGGGGAAAGAAATACAATGGAAGAAGAATGGGTAGCTTTGAGGGATGAAGTAGTGAAGGCAGCAGAGGATCAAGTAGGTAAAAAGACGAGGGCTAGTAGAAATCCTTGGGTAACAGAAGAAATATCGAATTTAATTGATGAAAGGAGAAAATATAAAAATGCAGCTAATAAAGCAGGCAAAAAGGAATACAAACGTCTCAAAAATGAGATCGACAGGAAGTGCAAAATGGCTAAGCAGGGATGGCTAGAGGACAAATGTAAGGATGTAGAGGCTTATCTCACTAGGGGAAAGATAGATACCGCCTACAGGAAAATTAAAGAGACCTTCGGAGAAAAGAGAACCACTTGTATAAATATCAAGAGCTCAGATGGAAACCCAGTTCTAAGCAAAGAAGGGAAAGCAGAAAGGTGGAATGAGTATATAGAGGGTCTGTACAAGGGCGATGTACTTGAGGACAATATTATGGAAATGGAAGAGGATGTAGATGAAGATGAAATGGGAGATATCATATTGCGTGAAGAGTTTGACAGAGTACTGAAAGACCTGAGTCGAAACAAGGCCCCGGGAATGGACAACATTCCATTGGAACTACTGACGGCCTTGGGAGAGCCAGTCCTGACAAAACTCTACCATCTGGTGAGCAAGATGTATGAGATAGGCGAAATACCCTCTGACTTCAAGAAGAATATAATCATTCCAATCCCAAAAAAAGCAGGTGTTGATAGATGTGAAAATTACAGAACTATCAGTCTAATAAGTCACGGCTGCAAAATACTAACGCGAATTCCTTACAGAGGAATGGAAAAACTAGTTGAAGCCGACCTCGGTGAAGATCAGTTTGGATTCCGTAGAAAGATTGGAACACGTAAGGCAATACTAACCCTACGACTTATCTTAGAAGCTAGATTAAGGAAAGGCAAACCTGCGTTTCTAGCATTTGTAGACTTAGAGAAAACTTTTGACAATGTCGACTGGAATACTCTCTTTCAAATTCTGAAGGTGGCAGGGGTAAAATACAGGGAGCGAAAGGCTATTTACAATTTGTACAGAAACCAGATGGCAGTTACAAGAGTCAAGGGACATGAAAGGGAAGCAGTGGTTGGGAAGGGAGTGAGACAGGGTTGTAGCCTGTCCCCGATGTTATTTAATCTGTATATTGAGCAAGCAGTGAAGGGAACAAAAGAAAAATTCGGATTAGGTATTAAAATCCATGGAGAAGAAATAAAAACTTTGAGTTTCGCCGATGACATTGTAATTCTGATAGAGACAGCAAAGGACCTGGAGGAGCAGCTGAACGGAATGGATAGTGTCTTAAAAGGAGGATATAAGATGAAAATCAACAAAAGCAAAACGATGATAATGGAATGTAGTCGAATTAAATCGGGTGACGCTGAGGGAATTAGATTAGGAAATGAGACACTTAAAGTTGTAAAGGTGTTTTGCTATTTGGGACGCAAAATAACTGATGATGGTCGAAGTAGAGAGGATATAAAATGTAGGCTGGCAATGGCAAGGAAAGAGTTTCTGAAGAAGAGAAATCTGTTAACATCGAATATAGATTTAAATGTCAGGAAGTCGTTTCTGAAAGTATTTGTATGGAGTTTAGCCATGTATGGAAGTGTTACATGGACGATAAATAGTTTGGACAAGAAGAGAATAGAAGCTTTCGAAATGTGGTGCTATAGAAGAATGCTGAAGATTAGATGGGTAGATCACACAACAAATGAGGAAGTATTGAACAGAATTGGGGAGAAGATAAGTTTGTGACCCAACTTCACTAGAAGAAGGGATTGGTTGGTAGGACATGTTCTGAGGCATCAAGGGATCACCAATTTAGTATTGGAGGGCAGCGTGGAGGGTAAAAATCGTAGAGGGCGACCAAGAGATGACTACACTAAGCAGATTCAGAGGGATGTAGGTTGCAGTAGGTACTGGGAGATCAAGAAGCTTGCACAGGATAGAGTAGCATGGAGAGCTGCATCAAACCAGTCTCAGGACTGAAGACCACAACAACAACATTTGCCAATGCGGATGTACTGATGGACAACGTTATTCTGTTATGCATGTTGTATGACTTCAATTAAGTTGAAGCACAGTGCTCCGTTAGACTTATTCAATACAATGCCAAAATTTTTATCATCTGTTAAGCACGTACAAACAAACAAGAAGATACGTGGATTTACTTATCCAGTTATCCTGACTGACAGCACCATATAACTCACAAACGCTTTATATTCATTTTGCGATGTTCTTTTGTATGAGTCCTTTTGAGAGAGATGAACAACAATGATGGCCGAGGGATGTTCGCACACCACTTCTGAGACAACAGGTTCCACGCGATGTTAAGACCAACCTCAGCACAACCTCGAGGCACGGTGTTCGTCATCTTGAAGTTAGTTAAATGACGGCGCTATGTCCTCTGCAATGTCTGTCTGTCGACTGCAACGAGTGATTCGGCTGCAGCCTCATACATTCAGAAGAGGAAGGAAATCCATGATATGACGTGTGAGCTCTTCGATTGCGTCTCATGGCAACAACTTTGAACATATCTATAACATGAGAGAAATTAATACCATGTAATGTGCACTGTAATGCAGCAGTGCTATTTGATTTATCACGTAAGTATATGCAAAATACAGATAAAAACCATGATAAGACGAGATCAGGGTAGGGGACATGGCATGGTTCAAAGTATCCCACACATTATTAAATGGCTAATGAACCATTGAGAACTACGGCGGCGAATCGGCTGCTAATCATCGACGGCTGCTGGAAAGTCAACGACGGTAAAGATCTGCTGGCTAAAATATTTGAGGTCCGGTCACTCAGTGACAACAAGCCTAAAGTTTTCGAGAGGACGAATCAATAATTTGTCCATGTTAACTATATGGCGATGTTGTAGGCAGGAATTGTGATCAAGATTAAATAAAATTTAAGAAAGTAAGAAATTTCAAACCTTAATTTGTGGATTATCTTACGTTAGCTATAATTAAAACACGTGGCCCTTGTATTTCACTATTAATAATATTGTGCACTAACATGTTGCAGCAGTGTAGCGCAGCTTATTATTCTAATAAATTAACTGTATTTCATCACTTACAGCACAGTTGATTTAACAACCAAGATTCATCTAATGAACACCAAAGAGAAATCGCGTCAATGAAAACCAGCAATGGATGGGAATTTAAAGTGTGATTGGTTTTTATTATCTTCAGAAATTACCTTGGTTTAATTCACTTGCACTCTTTAACCCAACAACAATTACCTGGAACAAGTGAAGTTGCCGACTGGGTGCACAATGGTATATCCGATCTTTGGTTACGTGGCGAATTTTGCACGATTCGACACTGCCTACGCTGCTTTTAAGTTATTTTCAGCGCTTCTGCGGACATTGGCTTGCTCCCAAGAAATGTTGGCGATACAACTAAAACGCTAGGGGCCATTTCTAAGGGAGATGAGGTGACTTGCATCTTCATGGACAACGATAACATAAGCCATCGATGAAAAACGTTGTTAATGAAAATGACATATTTTTGTCGTTATTAGTGTGCTGAAAAGTAATGTGATAAAAAAAGCCTTCTCGCATCTCTCTTACCAATAAGACACAGTATCTGAAAAACAATTCTTCCCTAAGCTACTATAGTGACACATACAAGGAGCGTTGAATATATAATGCAACACATTTTTTTCTCGGCCAATTTCGGTTGTAATCTGCAGAATTTGTTGTGACACATCGTGGAATATTGCCGCTTCAGCCCTTATAGTTTCGTGAAGTTCCGATAGGTGGCGTCGCTATATGTAGCCTTCAAAATGGCGTCTGCAATGGAGGTGCGTTCCAAGCAGCAAATGTGTCATTGAATTTCTTTTGGTGAAAAACCTGAGCGTCACAGAGGTTCACATGTTGCAGAATGTCTTCGGAGACCTTGCAGTGAACAAAAACAAGGTGAGTCGTTGGGCGAGGTGTCTGTCATGATCGCAACAAGGTCCCGCGAACCTGTCCGAGCCCCCGTGTGCTGGCCGGCAGCACAGAGCTGTGACTCCTGCAATGTTGGAACGTGCGGACACTCACATTCGAGATGATCGACGTATCATAATCAAACGCCTATTCGCACAACAGGACATCTCTGTTCGTAGTGCTCACACACTCGCCCACCATTTGGGGTACTCGAAGGTGTCTGCCAGCTGATTTCCTCGCCGCCTAACTAAAGACCATAAAGAGTAACGAAGGACCATCGGCGAGGAATTACTTACGCGTTAGTGAACGTTACTGATGCAGGAAGACGTAAGCTCCAACATCGCCAGGAGAGTGCTTACCATGCGGGCATAAAGATCGCCCCAGTAAGGTGTCGCAAGACCGTCGCATTGGACGGATATTTTGTTGAAAAATAGGGTTTTGTAGCCAAAAGTGTAGGAAAAAAATATGATATACTGCAATTATGAATAAAACCAACCTACTTTGTCTTGCATTATTTATTGAAGTTCCCTCCCCTATTTCCTACGCTATTCCAATTAATTACAATATAAAGATGAAATTTCGATGACAGTTTTGCGCTAGTTAGTATACAGGGTGACCTCTAACATCTAAGACAAAGTTAGAAGCATGTTTTGTGAGTATTTTAGTGCAAAAGACCCTTGGTGTCCGGTGGTTCTTTACAGAGCAGTAATATAATTGTCATTTTTCGGTTAGTTACACGAATTACTTTCACAATAGTGATAAAGTCTCTAATATACCATGAAAGACATGTACAACACAAAAAATAGAGTATTGCAGGACCTCCACATCGATGCAGAAGTACTGTAATGTATACTTCTACATCATATTCCGCAAGCCACCTGTTGGTGTGTGGCGGAGGTTACTTTCGGTACCACTACCTGATCCCTCCAACCCTGTTCCACTCGCAAATGGTGCTTGGGAAGAATGATCGTCGGTAATCCTCTGTACTGGCTCTAATTTCTCTAATTTTCCCCTCGTGGTCAATACGCGAGATGTATGTGGGGGAAGTAATATGTTGTCTGACTTCTCCTGAAAAGTGCTATCCCGAAATTTTAGTAGTAAATCTCTCCGTGATGTACAACGTCTCTCTTGTAACGTCTGCCAGTGGAATTTGTTTAGCATCTCCGTGACGATCTCTCGTCAGCTAAACGATCCCGTGACGAAACGCGCCGCTCTTCGTTGGATCGTCTCTATCTCCTCTATCAGTCCTACCTGATAGGGATCCCAGATAGATGAACAATACTCAAGAACCGGGTGAACAAGCGACTTATAAACTGCTTCTTTCTTGGATGGCCGCGCGAGATTAGCCGAGCGGTCTCAGGCGCTGCAGTCACGGACTGTGCGGTTGGTCACGGCGGAGGTTCGAGTCCTCCATCGGGCATGGGTGTGTGGATGTTTCTCCTTAGGATAATTTAGGTTAACTAGTGTGTAAGCTTAGGGTTCAAATGGTTCAAATGGCTCTGAGGGCATCAGTCGCCTAGAACTTAGAACTAATTAAACCTAACCAACCCAAGGACACCACACACATCCATGCCCGAGGCAGGATTCTAACCTGCAACCGCAGCGTAAGCTTAGGGACTAATGACCTTAGCAGTTAAGTCCCATAAGATTTCACACACATTTCTTGGATGAGATACATTTCCTTAAGATTCTTCCGATGAATCTGAGTCTTGTGTCTGTCCTGGATAGTTACGCCTAGATATTTTACAGCAGACGCTGTCACCAGCTGTTTGTCATCAATAGTGTAGTTGTAGAGTAGCGGATTTCTTTTGTTATGTAAGCGCAATATGTTACATTTATTACATTTATTTACGTTCGAGGTCAACTGCCAGAGTCTGCAACATTAATCAATTCTCTACAGGTCGTTCTGCAAATTCTTACTATCCTCTGGCATTGCTACTTTGGTACAAACAACTGCATCATCTGCGAATATCCTTAAAGAGCATACGACGCTTTCTACAAGATCATTTACATATATTGTGAACTGCAACGGTCCTGTCATACTTCCCTGTGGTACTCCACTTCGGGAAGGGCTTAGCATAGCGTCGCTGAGTCGCTTTTCCATTGCATCCAGTGAACCCATACAAGAGGTGCACATCGGCCAAATTCATGATTGGACGTATCCATACAGCAGTGTATCGCTGCCAACGTACAACTAAAAGTGCAGAGAAAAACCAAAAAGGAGCAAGCAAAAATGCATGCAAGCTTGAGCGCGAAGAGTAAAGTGGACACCAAACAAGATACACGCTGTATACCGTCGACGCTTGCTCTGTTGTGCAAATATTTTCGGTGAAAAATAGATATAAATGTAAATGGAGGTCAGAAATGAAACAAAATGCAATTTCTTTATAACTAGCCACCGGAGACCATGGGTCCTTTAAACAAACATACTTTGAAAATATCACCTACCAACCTCCGAAATCATGTTGGTGGAATTCGAGTTCACTCTGTATGATGTTACTACTATGACAAACTCTTTGGCTCTTCTTCTTTCTCAAGATTGTCACGGCTCCAAAAAAAGGTCCGTTATTGCCTCTATGAAATCAGTTGGGAATAACGAAACCATTTCGGAAAGACTTACCCAGACACTGAAAGGAGGCGTGTTTGTTGGACCTGACATTCTAAAACGATATCCCATTTCGACTTTGCATAAAAAGTGCCGGTGAATAAAACGGAGGCTTGGTTATCATTCAACGCAGTTATTACTACGTTCTTGAGCACCAACATCGTTTATTTACAAAAGGTTGTATTTATGTTGTAGCCAACATGCTCTACGCGTTCAGGAAGTTAAATTGTTTGATGTATCTCAAATTTCACTACGTGAACGCTGGACTTGATTTACTTTCTCTGGAAGTTAGCGTCACTTTATTTTATTTTACACATCTAGTTCAGTGGGATCAAATTGAGGAGCAATTTTCAATTCAAACGAATTATCATCAGAAATGTTTTTAAAATTGAAAATAAGTTTTACAAGAATCCCAAGAAGACGAAAGGCTGTTAAATAACCATTATCGACAACATAACACAGGAATTAGCTTATTTTTTCCAGAAACTCACCAACAGAATAGAAGGACTGAGCCGTGAGGCTATTCTTTACTCTGGACTTGAAAGTGCGAGGATTGCTACTAAGAACTGTTAATTGTTGGGATAGTTTATTGAAAATGGATGCAACGGAATACTGCATGCCTGTCTGCATAAGAGTTGAGGTAGCGCGATCCAGATGCGGATTAGATTTATGTCTAGTATTAACTGAAGGAAAGCTACTAATTGTTGGGAATAAGCTCATCCAGTCAAAAAACGACATTAAAGGACAGATATGTTGAGTGGCCAATGTCAGAATTCCGAGACTCTTGAAGAAGGGTCGACGAGAGATCCAAGAACTTATACCACGTATTGCTATAACTGCCCCTATCAGAGTCAAAGGTACCCTTTGTAAATGGGATGAGTTACCCCAGAATATAGTGCCGTATGTCATAAGAGAATGAACACAAGCAAAACAGACTAATTTTCAAGTTGGGCTGTCACTTATTGAGAATACTGTTCTAATGGTAAAAATATGAGAATTCTGTTTTTACATAAGATGTGGGTACTTTCATCAAACTTCAGAGTTTGGATGGACATTATCGAGGACGCTGAAATATCAATGTGATGGAAGATTACTGCTGATTACTTAACCTAGACGAACGAAAGTAATTAATCAGAAAAAAATTAGTATTAGATGCTTTAGGGAGAAGAGAAAAAGGAAATGTAAGCCAATGGACGCGTCATTCTTATGTAATAAAGAGGTAGATTTATCTTTATACTTCAATAAAACCTTAGTTTGTATCGAAAAATGAAATTAATTTTCATTCGGACTACATGTGTTTTGCGTATTTCGTAGTTTATTGCGATGTCCCATTTTGATGAAACAGTACCTCATCAAAATTGACTGAGATGACATATGGATTCAGTGTCCAAAAACCATAGGAATAAGCTGTTACTGAAAAAAGATAATCAAAAAAATATTTTTTCGTTGACTTTTGTTACAGACATTGTCACTGTAACATGGATATAATTGCCTCGTACCGGAAGGCATTGTGAGTTAAAAATAGCCAGACGCTCGATAAACGCAAAAATAAAGTTCTGTATTAAATTCAGTTCAAGGTGGGTTAATTGTATAGTGTGTTAACTATGTTATGTTGTGATTTAGATATAATGAAGAACTGAATGATGGTTGCAAGCCAGAAACACTCAGTGCAATACGAATCAACCATTAACGGCCACATATACAAACAATCATTTTCTTCATAGTCATGCTCACTCAAGAGCCAATATGACCTGTAGTCTTCACTGCGTTAGGGTCTGCAGCTGCGACGAATTTTTGAAATGATTTCGAGGTGCCTTCAGCTGACATTTTCTTTATTTATGTCGAATATAGACGAATTCCAAGAAAGTAATCTAGTACTGTAATATTTTTCAGTGTGTTGTTTAGTCCCCGTGTGGAATTTTTAATTCCACTAATACATATAGACGCGAAGAGGAACTAATTCATAAGTGTTGCTACGTTGAAATTTCGTTACCTTCGTGCTCTATTACATTTTCATAGGTTTTTTCACGTTTTATCGTATGTTCGTATCGCTATTGGTGGCCTATGGTTTGAACTGTATCTGTCGCCTTCGGGTAGTGCGCCTTAAGTTGAGCCGTTTACACGCTTAGGTTGCTCCATCGATCGCGGAGGTAACTTGACAGCCGTCCAGAAATTCTCTGGCTCCTGTCCCCGTTTCTCAAGGCTGTTCAGAAGCACCAATTCCGCTTACGATCGCAAATATTTCAACGTCTCTTGAGTTTGTACAATTAATATATAGTTTATAAAGATAAGAACCACTTACCCGTACATACAAGGAATACGGAATGTGGTAAACAGAGTTCAGCAAGCAGACTGAACGGTGTGTAATAAGGACGTATATTATCTTCCACACTCTTTACTTTTTATTGTGGACCTTTTTTTTTTTTTAAAGCATTGGAAGACGTCGACGTACACAGCAATTATAAACCCAGATGACACCGCGGTACTCACTAATAACATACGCGAGCATGCTGAAAAGTAATGCCTCCGAAATACTTAGAGCTTTTTAAATAAAACTGACGTTATTAAGATTATACATCCTTGTTCTTATTGTCTACATATTTGCAGCCCACTGCCGCTAGAGGGCTCGAAATTGTAGCGTGTAACTTGGGTGTGTGTAACTTAACTGCGTCACTGCGTTAGAAACAGCGTGCAGTCTCGAATTCGAAGAGTTCGTTCACACATCGAGCACGCTTTCCTTCAGCATGTCAATGCCAGTCCACACACGAACACTTCAACCTCCATACAGTCCCGACTTCGCCCATCTGATTTTCATCTGTTTCCAAAATTTAAAGAACACCTTCGAGGACTTCACTCTGGTAGTGATGAAGCGGTTGAAGCCGAGGTGAGGTTGTGGATCCGTTAACGAAATCAAATATTCTACAGTGGCGGTGTCAACAAACTGGTTTCTCATTGAGGGAAATGTGTTCATTGCCGGGCTGACTAATTTGAGAAAAAAGTATGCAGACATGAGTGTGCTCCCTGCCGTCGTTGGATAAGCAGCTGCAGCTGCAAGTCGTATACTCCTAGCTCACTCATTTGTTACATAGTTTAATTCTTAATTTCTTTGCGTGTTTTTGGTACTTGCATTGTTTAATTCATAAATTTCGGGCGTATTATAGTATTTGAGAGTTGTAGCATCGCGTTTTAGTACCTGAATAGTGTAAAATCGCGTAGTCTCCTTCCGCGCCGAGCAGTGTGTCAGCAGTGCGCAAGTAGCAGCATTACTGCATTTACTAGGCAATCTTGTATTTTAATAACCGTTTAAATTTTGTGTCGATTTGTTTGCGCTCTCTGTAGATTAGTTCAGACGTTCTTTACACAACAGTTTTTAGCATGGATAGGGACTGCAACTGCTGTGTTCGGATGCAGGCTGAGTTGGCATCCCTTCGCTCCCAGCTTCAGGCAGTGTTGGCTTCGGTCACACAGCTTGAGGCTGTTGCCAATGGGCATCACTGTGGGGTTCCGGATGGGGGTTTGTCGGGGACGGCCAGCTCGTCCCACGCATTCCCCTATCGGACTACGACTGTGGTTGCCCGGGATACTGCCCGCATTGAGGCTGATCCCTCACCTGTGGTAGAGTGGGAGGTCGTCTCAAGGTGTGGCAGGGGGCGAAAGACATTCCGGAGGGCTGAACGGAAGGCCTCTCCAGTTTGTCTGACGAACCGGTTTCAGGCTCTGTCTCAGGCTGATACTGATCTTCGGCCTGACATGGCTGCTTGTCCTGTTCCAGAGGTTGCCCCTCAGTCTGCAAGATCCGGGCGGTCGCAGAGGGTGGGCTTACTGGTAGTTGGGAGCTCCAACGTCAGGCGCGTAATGGGGCCCCTTAGGGATATGGCAGCAAGAGAGGGGAAGAAAACCAATGTGCACTCCGTGTGCATACCGGGGGGAGTCATTCCAGATGTGGAAAGGGTCCTTCCGGATGCCATGAAGGTTACAGGGTGCACCCATCTGCAGGTGGTCGCTCATGTCGGCACCAATGATGTGTGTCGCTATGGATCCGAGGAAATCCTCTCTGGCTTCCGGCGGCTATCTGATTTGGTGAAGACTGCCAGTCTCGCTAGCGGGATGAAAGCAGAGCTCACCATCTGCAGCATCGTCAACAGGACTGACTGCGGACCTTTGGTACAGAGCCGAGTGGAGGGTCTGAATCAGAGGCTGAGACGGTTCTGCGACCGTGTGGGCTGCAGATTCCTCGACTTGCGCCATAGGGTGGTGGGGTTTCGGGTTCCGCTGGATAGGTCAGGAGTCCACTACACGCAACAAGCGGCTACACGGGTAGCAGGGGTTGTGTGGCGTGGGCTGGGCGGTTTTTTAGGTTAGATGGCCTTGGGCAAGTACAGAAAGGGCAACAGCCTCAACGGGTGCAGGGCAAAGTCAGGACATGCGGGGACCAAGCAGCAATCGGTATTGTAATTGTTAACTGTCGAAGCTGCGTTGGTAAAGTACCGGAACTTCAAGCGCTGATTGAAAGCACCGAAGCCGAAATCATTATAGGTACAGAAAGCTGGTTGAAGCCAGAGATAAATTCTGCCGAAATTTTTGCAAAGGTACAGACGGTGTTTAGAAAGGATAGATTGCATGCAACTGGTGATGGAGTGTTCGTCGCTGTTAGTAGTAGTTTATCCTGTAGTGAAATAGAAGTGGATAGTTCCTGTGAATTATTATGGGTGGAGGTTACACTCAACATCCGAGCTAGGTTAATAATTGGCTCCTTTTACCGACCTCCCGACTCAGCAGCATTAGTGGCAGAACAACTGAGAGAAAATTTGGAATACATTTCACATAAATTTTCTCAGCATGTTATAGTCTTAGGTGGAGATTTCAATTTACCAGATATAGACTGGGACACTCAAATGCTTAGGACGGGTGGTAGGGACAGAGCATCAAGTGACATTATACTGAGTGCACTATTCGAAAATTACCTCGAGTAATTAAACAGAGAACCGGCTCGTGGAGATAACATCTTGGACCTACTGATAACAAACAGACCCGAACTTTTCGGCTCTGTATGTACAGAACAGGGAATCAGTGATCATAAGGCCGCTGCAGCATCCCTGAATATGGAAGTTAGTAGGAATATAAAAAAGGGAGGAAGGTTTATCTGTTTAGCAAGAGTAATAGAAGGCAGATTTCAGACTACCTAACAGATCAGAACGAAAATTTCTGTTCCGACACTGACAATGTTGAGTGTTTATGGAAAAAGTTCAAGGCAATCGTAAAACGCGTTTTTGACAGGTACGTGCCGAGTAAAACTGTGAGGGACGGGAAAAAACCACCGTGGTTCAACAACAAAGTTAGGAAACTACTGCGAAAGCAAAGAGAGCTTCACTCCAAGTTTAAACGCAGCCAAAACCTCTCAGACAAACAGAAACTAAACGATGTCAAAGTTAGCGCAAGGAGGGCTATGCGTGAAGCGTTCAGTGAATTCGAAAGTAAAATTCTATGTACCGACTTGACAGAAAATCCTAGGAAGTTCTGGTCTTACGTTAAATCAGTAAGTGGCTCGAAACAGCATATCCAGACACTCCGGGATGATGATGGGATTGAAACAGAGGATGACACGCGTAAAGCTGAAATACTAAACACCTTTTTCCAAAGCTGTTTCACAGAGGAAGACCGCACTGCAGTTCCTTCTCTAAATCCTCGCACAAACGAAAAAATGGCTGACATCGAAATAAGTGTCCAAGGAATAGAAAAGCAACTGGAATCACTCAACAGAGGAAAGTCCACTGGACCTGACGGGATACCAATTCGATTCTACACAGAGTACGCGAAAGAACTTGCCCCCCTTCTAACAGCCGTGTACCGCAAGTCTCTAGAGGAACGGAAGGTTCCAAATGATTGGAAAAGAGCACAGGTAGTCCCAGTCTTCAGGAAGGGTCATCGAGCAGATGCGCAAAACTATAGACCTATATCTCTGACGTCGATCTGTTGTAGAATTTTAGAACATGTTTTTTGCTCGAGTATCATGTCGTTTTTGGAAACCCAGAATCTACTATGCAGGAATCAACATGGATTCCGGAAACAGCGATCGTGTGAGACCCTACTCGTTTGTTTGTTCATGAGACCCAGAAAATATTAGATACAGGCTCCCAGGTAGATGCTATTTTTCTTGACTTCCGGAAGGCGTTCGATACAGTTCCGCACTGTCGCCTGATAAACAAAGTAAGAGCCTACGGAATATCAGACCAGCTGTGTGGCTGGATTGAAGGGGTTTTAGCAAACAGAACACAGCATGTTGTTATCAATGGAGAGACGTCTACAGACGTTAAAGTAACCACTGGCGTGCCACAGGGGAGTGTTATGGGACCATTGCTTTTCACAATATATATAAATGACCTAGTAGATAGTGTAGGAAGTCCCATGCGGCTTTTCGCGGATGATGCTGTAGTATACAGAGAAGTTGCAGCATTAGAAAATTGTAGCGAAATGCAGGAAGATCTGCAGCGGATAGGCACTTGGTGCAGGGAGTGGCAACTGACCCTTAACATAGACAAATGTAATGTATTGCGAATACATAGAAAGAAGGATCCTTTATTGTATGATTATATGATAGCGGAACAAACACTGGTAGCAGTTACTTCTGTAAAATATCTGGGAGTATGCGTGCGGAACGATTTGAAGTGGAATGATCATATAAAATTAATTGTTGGTAAGGCGGGTACCAGGTTGAGATTCATTGGGAGAGTCCTTAGAAAATGTAGTCCATCAACAAAGGAGGTGGCTTACAAAACACTCGTTCGACCTATACTTGAGTATTGCTCATCAGTGTGGAATCCGTACCAGATCGGGTTGACGGAGGAGATAGAGAAGATCCAAAGAAGAGCGGCGCGTTTCGTCACAGGGTTATTTGGTAACCGTGATAGCGTTACGGAGATGTTTAACAAACTCAAGTGGCAGACACTGCAAGAGAAGCGCTCTGCATCGCGGTGTAGCTTGCTCGCCAGGTTTCGAGAGGGTGCGTTTCTGGATGAGGTATCGAATATATTGCTTCCCCCTACTTATGCCTCCCGAGGAGCTCACGAATGTAAAATTAGAGAGATTAGAGCGCGCACGGAGGCTTTCAGACAGTCGTTCTTCCCGCGAACTATACGCGACTGGAACAGGAAAGGGAGGTAATGACAGTGGCACGTAAAGTGCCCTCCGCCACACTCCGTTGGGTGGCTTGCGGAGTATAAATGTAGATGTAGATGTAGAAACATCTAGAATGTTAATAACGTTTGTTTTATTTAAAAGTCTTAACAGTTTTCAAGCCGAAAATTCAGAGGCATTACTGTTGAGTACGTCTTCGTGGATCAACTGCTGCTCCCTAAGACTGCAATCCGTGTCTCGAAGTTCCCTGCAACTGAAACCTACCGTATGTTGCCTGAATACTGTGACAGAGTCTTAAGCATCGAATGCCTAGGATGATGGCTAACAAAAATGAGAACAGGATTAAGAATGAAAAGCCATAATTGGGGCTGCAATGGCAGTATTTAAAAAACTCAAACAGCAGACATGTAATGGTGAACATCGAGCTTGGTCATCTTTTTTGTACCTCTGTATAAATGGACACCTAAAATGAGATTACGCAGTTTCGGCTTTCTTATCAGAATGCGACAGGCGTAGCTCTTCAGTCAACTAAAGGCGAGAAAGTAAAAGTAATCTTCCTTTATTTTATTTTTCCTGGTGTCCTGTAATTGTAGTAGTCCAAATGATCCATTCCTAATGTGGTAAATACGCACAGTACGACCGAATTTTGTGTGATTACTTTTCTTTTTGGTAGGTCAGTGGTTTGAAGAGATGTTATAATTGTTACTGGTTAATCAAGTTCCACATATGTTATGTCACTGGAGTCCTGTTCGAATATTGTTTCTATTGCCACAGAAAAGTATGTAATAGTTTTATGAGCTGTAGATTAAAGTACAAAAAGAGGTTACAAAAGTGGGCTGAGTATTTCAGAAGGAGCATTTTAGGTAACGACTGACTGAAGCAAAGGAAAGGAATACAATAGAAGATGAATGCGTAACTTTGAAAGATGAAATAGTGAAGGCAGTAAAGGATTAAATAGGTAAAAAGACCATGCCTGTAGAAATCCTCGGATAATAAAGCAGATATCGAATTTAATTGACGAAAAGAGAAAATAGAAAAATGCAGCATGTGAAGCAGGCAAAATGACGTCTGAAAAATGAGACTGTCTAGAGGACAAGTGTAAAGCTGTAGAAGTATGCATATCTAGGGGAAGGATAGATGCCACCTACAGAAAAATCATGTAGACCTTTGGAGATAAGCGAAACACCTCCACGGATCTCAAGAGCACAGATAATGAGCCAGTAGGAAGCAAGGAAAAGAAACGCAAGAGGTCGAAGGAATGTATAGAAGGGCTGTGCTAGGGCAAGCGGCTCTGAGCACTATAGGACTCAACTGCTGAGGTCATTAGTCCCCTAGAACTTAGAACTAGTTAAACCTAACTAACCTAAGGACATCACACACATCCATGCCCGAAGCAGGATTCGAACCTGCGACCGTAGCGGTATCGCGGTTCCAGACTGAAGCGCCAGAACCGCGCGGCCACTTCGGCCGGCCTAGGGAAAGCGAACAGGAAATAAATGACGATGGGATACTGCGAGAAGACTTTGACAGAGCCTGGAAAGACTTCAGTCGAAACAAATCACCTGGAGTAGGTGACGTACCCTCACAATTATTATATGCTATAGACAGCCAGCCATGACAAAGCTATACCAACTGGTGCGCAAGATATAAGGGACAGGAGAAATAGTCTTATACTTCAAGAAGAATGTAATAATTCCAACTGAGAAGGAGTCAGGTGATGGCAGGTGTGAATACTATCAAGTCATCAATTTAATATCGTTATGGCTGTCCAGCAGGTAATGAAACGAAACACCAAGTGTAGTAGATGAGTTCTGTTATTTGGGTTACAAAATAACCGATGAGTACAGAAGTTGTTGTGCTTGTTTTCAGATGTAAGACTGGTGTGATGCGGTTCTCCATGCTACTCTGCCTCCGCAAGCCTCTTCATCTCGGATAACTGGTGCAACCTACATCAATTTGAGGCTGCTTCCTCTATTCACCTCTTGGTGTTCCACCCATATTTTTACCCTGCACGGTTTCCTCCAATACCAAATTAATGATTCCTTGATGTCTCAGAATGTGGCCGATTAACTGATCCTTCTTTTAGTCAAGTTGCGCCACAAACTTCTTTTCTCACTTCTGATCAGTACCTCCTGATTAGTTACACGGTCTACCCATCTAATATTCAGCATTATTATGTAGCACCACATTTGAAAAGCTTCTATTCTTTTCTTATATAAACTGCTTATCGTCAACGTGTCACCTCCATACAAGGCTAAACTCCAAAGAAATGCCTCCACGAAAGATTTTCTAACACTTGCGTTTATATTCATTGTTAACAACTTTCTCTCGTTCAGAAACAGTTTTCTTGCCACCGCCAGTCTAAATTTTATATTCTCTGCATTTCAGCCTTCATCACTTATTTCACTGCGCAAATGGCCAAACCCATCTTTTAATTTTAGTGTCGCATTTCCTAATCTAATTCCCTCAGCGTCACATAATTTAAGTGCATTCCATTATGCTTGTTTTGCATTTATTATTAGTCATTTTATATCCTTTTTTCAAGACGTTGAACATTCTGTTCAAGTGCTCTTCCCTTCCTTTGTTGTCTCTGACTGGAAAACCTCATTCTCACTGAACTTCGATTCAACCTCAGACAGACATGGGGTCCACTGTCCATGCCTGGGGCAGTTCAGCCATTCAGCCACCATCGCCTGTGCGGGCAAACCCGTTGCTACCTGCCTCGGCTCATGTGAGTAAACTGATGCTGTTGTGAACCGTCTCATTCGCGCTGGGTCTACGGCATGACTCGGCACGCCCCAGCGTGCATAACCAAGAGCAACCGTGCATCCTTTGGACTGCAGTGCGCCGCGTGGTATTAGCTGACCGGTCTAAGGCGCTACAGTCATGGGCTGTGCGGCTGGTCCCGGTAGAGGTTCGAGTTCTCCCTCGGGCATGGGTGTGTGTGTTTGTCCTTAGGATAATTTAGGTTAAGTACTGTGTAAGCTTAGGGACAGATGACCTTAGCAGTTAAATCCCATAAGAGTTCACACACATCACATTTCACACATTTTGACTGCAGTGCAGGCAAACCCCTTGCCACCCGCTGCTGGGGTCAGCGACTGCCGTACCCCTCTTGAAGCTGCCAGGCCGCACCTACCCACAGGTCATGTACAACTTACGTCCTGAGGACGCTGACTTCTTCTAGCATCATCACGACTGCTCTAGTTTATTGAGTAATAAATGAATATATATATATGAATATACAGGGTGAGTCACCTAACATTACCGCTGGATATATTTCGTAAGCCACATCAAATACTGACGAATCGATTCCACAGACCGAACGTGAGGAGAGGGGACAGTGTAATTGGTTAATACAAACCATAAAAAAATGCACGGAAGTATGTTTTTCAACACAAACCTACGTTTTTTTAAATAGAACCCCGTTAGTTTTGTTAGCACATCTGAACATATAAAAAAATACGTAATCAGTGCCGTTTGTTGCATTGTAAAATGTTAATTACATCCGGAGATATTGTAACCTAAATTTGACGCTTGAGTACCACTCCTCCGCTGTTCGATCGTGTGTATCGGAGAGCACCGAATTACGTAGGGATCCAAAGGGAACGGTGATGGATGGACCTTAAGTACAGAAGAGACTGAAACAGCACATTACGTCCACATGCTAACACCTTTTAATTGGTCTTTTTCACTGACGCACATGTACATTATGATGAGGGGTGAGGTACACGTACACACGTGGTTTCCGTTTTCAATTACGGAGTGGAATAGAGTGTGTCCCGACATGTCAGGCCAATAGATGTTCAATGTGGTGGCCATCATTTGCTGCACACAATTGCAATCTCTGGCGTAATGAATGTCGTACACGCCGCAGTACATCTGGTGTAATGTCGCCGCAGGCTGCCACAATACGTTGTTTCATATCCTCTGGGGTTGTAGGTGCATCACGGTACACATTCTCCTTTAACGTACCCCACAGAAAGAAGTCCAGAGGTGTAAGATCAGGAGAACGGGCTGGCCTATTTATGCGTCCTCCACGTCCTATGAAACGCCCGTCGAACATCCTGTCAAGGGTCAGCCTAGTGTGAATTGCGGAATGTGCAGGTGCACCATCATGCTGATACCACATACGTCGACGCGTTTCCAGTGGGACATTCTCGAGCAACGTTGGCAGATCATTCTGTAGAAACGCGATGTATGTTGCAGCTGTTTGGGTCCCTGCAATGAAGTGAGGACCAATGAGGTGGTCGCCAATGATTCCGCACCATACATTTACAGTCCACGGTCGCTGTCGCTCTACCTGTCTCAGCCAGCGAGGATTGTCCACGGACCAGTAATGCATGTTCCGTAGATTCACTGCCCCGTGGTTTGTGAAACCCGCTTCATCGGTAAACAGGTAGAACTGCAACGCATTCTCTGTTAATGCCCATTGACAGAATTGCACTCGATGATTAAAGTCATCACCATGTAATTGCTGATGTAGCGACACATGAAACGGGTGAAAGCGGTGACGGTGCAGTATGCGCATGATATTACTTTGACTCAGTCCACTGCCTCTCACAATGTCCCGTGTACTCATGTGTGGGTTCATGGCAACAGCAGCTAACACACCAACTGCACCCGCTTCTCCTGTGACGGGCCTGTTACGGACCCATTTGCGTGCTACGACCATACCTGTTGCATGCAGTTGGCGGTAGATGTTTTGCAATGTGCGGCACGTTGGATGCTCTCTGTCCGGGTACCGTTCAGCATGCACCCTGCAGGCTTCAGCTGCATTTCGTCGACACTCGCCATAGGTGAGTATCATCTCCGCCTTTTCAGAGTTCGAATACATCATGGTCACAGTTCCTACAACACTACACTATCAGAGACGTCCGGTAATACGGTGTACTACAGTTGGTCTGCGTGCGGAGATGAATGCAGAATAACAATAGCAGCAAGCGCTACATGCGGACACTGCGACAGCTAGACCAAACCACAACAGTGCACTACAGCCACACTCGTAAACACGGTCGTCATCTTAAACATGTCCCTGCAGATGCTGCTCGCCGACCGTGGCCTGTGTTTGTTACAACACGCAACTGAACGTCGGAGGTTTCAAGCGTTAACTTTAGGTTACAATATCTCCGGATGTAATTAACATTTTACAATGCAACAAACGGCACTGATTACGTATTTGTTTATATGTTCAGATGTGCTAACAAAACTAACGTGGTTCCTTTTAAAAAAACCTAGGTTTGTGTTAAAAAACATACTTCCGTGCATTTTTGTATGGTTTGTATTAAACAATTACACTAGCCCCTCTCCTCACGTTCGGTCTGTGGAATCGGTTCGTCAGTATTTGATGTGGTTTACGAAATATATCCAGCGGTAACGTTAGGTGACTCATCCTGTATATATGAAGATGGTATCTCTTCTTTCGGACATGTCCGCAATAACAGATACCATCTTCATATATATATAGTTAAGGCTCACCGGCCATTTGACCATCTTCTTCTGTGCGGATGCGCAAACAGTGCCCGAACTCTTACGCGAATCGGCGGTAAAGCCGCGAGTAATGAGTATGATGGGCAGAGGCCCTATGAATATAGTGCGGGACAATAAGTTGCGAATGTGGGTCTCACGGGAGGCGTGCCAGAGGTAAGTCCCTGCAGTCGCACTATCCTCTGTGTTCTCGGTGGCTCAGATGGAGCCGGCACGGTCGCTCAGAGTGTTCGGCCAGAGAGCTAGTTGGCCTCTGTAATAAAAAAAAAACTGAGTGGAATGATCAACAAACGAACTTGAACGGATGTCATGTGATGTCCACAACGACCAAACACAACTACCAACACCCAAAACAATGAAAAGTCTCGGTCCAAGTTTCGTACTCGATGGTCATTATCGCCGGCACAGTAGCTCAGCGTGTTCGGTCAGAGGGTTTAGCTACCCTCTGTAATAAAAAAAACTGAGAAAAGGGAACAACGAACAACCCGAACGAGTGTCATCGGACGTCCGACACGAACAAATTCAACGAACAATATATAGAACAAAAATGACATAAAAAAAGACGGATAGAGCGTCTGCCATGTAAGCAGGAGATCCCGGGTTTGAGTCCTGGTCGGGGCACACATTTTCAACCGTCCCCGTTGGTTGGTTGGTCGTTTGGGGAAGTAGACCAGACAGCGAGGTCATCGGTCTCATCGGATTATGGAAGGACGGGGAAGGAAGTCGGCCGTGCCCTTTGAAAGGAACCATCCTGGAATTTGCCTGGAGCGATTTAGGGAAATCACGGAAAACCTAAATCAGGATGGCCGGACGCGGGATTGAACCGTCGTCCTCCCTAATGTGAGTCCAGTGTCTAAACCGTCCCTGTTGACTTACATCAACGCCTGTATGCAGCTTGTTGTTGTTGTTGCCTTCAGTCCTGAGACTGGTTTGATGCAGCTCTCCATGCTACTGGGTCCTGTGCAAGCTTCTTCATCTCCCAGTACTTACTGCAACCTACACCCTTCTGAATCTGCTTAGTGTATTCATCTCTTGGTCTCCCTCTACGATTTTTACCCTCCACGCTGCCCTCCAATGCTAAATTTGTGATCCCTTGATGCCTCAGAACATGTCCTACCAACCGGTCCCTTCTTCTTGTCAAGTTGTGCCATAAACTCCTCTTCTCCCAATTCTATTCAATACTTCCTCACTAGATTCGTGATCTACCCATCTAATCTTCAGCAGTCTTCTGTAGCACCACATTTCGAAAGCTTCTATTCTCTTCTTGTCCAAACTATTTATCGTCCATGTTTCACTTCCATACATGGCTACACTCCATACAAATACTTTCAGAAACGACTTCCTGACACTTAAATCTATACTCGATGTTAACAGATTTCTCTTCTTCAGAAACGCTTTCCTTGCCATTGCCAGTCTACATTTTATATCCTCTCTACTTCGACCATCATCAGTTATTTTGCTCCCCAAATAGCAAAATTCCTTTACCACTTTAAGTGTATCATTTCCTAATCTAATTCCCCCAGCATCACCCGACTTAATTCGACTACATTCCATTATCCTCGTTTTGCTTTTGTTGATGTTCATCTTATATCCTCCTTTCAAGAGACTATCCATTCCGTTCAACTGCTCTTCCAAGTCCTTTACTGTCTCTGACAGAATTACAATGTCATCGGCGAACCTCAACGTTTTTATTTCTTCTCCATGGATTTTAATTCCTACTCCGAATTTTTCTTTTGTTTCCATTACTGCTTGCTCAATATACAGATTGAATAACATCGGGGACAGGCTACAACCCTGTCTCACTCCCTTCCCAACCGCTGCTTCCCTTTCATGTCCCTCGACTCTTATAACTGCCATCTGGTTTCTGTACAAATTGTAAATAGCCTTTCGCTCCCTGTATTTTACTCCTATCACCTTTAGAGTTTGAAAGAGAGTATTCTAGTCAACATTGTCAAAAGCTTACTCTAAGTCTACAAATGCTAGAAATGTAGGTTTGCCTTTGCTTAATCTATTTTATAAGATAAGTCGTAGGGTCAGTATTGCCTCACGTGTTCCAACCTTTCTACGGAATCCTAACTGATCTTCGCCGAGGTCGGCTTCTACCAGTTTTTCCATTCGTCTACAAAGAATTGGCGTTAGTATTTTGCAGCTGAGACTTATTTAACTGATAGTTCGGTAATTTTCACATCTGTCGACACCTGCTTTCTTTGGGATTGGAATTATTATATTCTTCTTGAAGTCAGAGGGTATTTCGCCTGTCTCATACATCTTGCTCGCCAGATGGTAGAGGTTTCTCAGGACTGGCTATCCCAAGGCCGTCAGTAGTTCCAATGGAATGTGGTCTACTCCCAGGGCCTTGTTTCGACTCAGGTCTTTCAGTACTCTCTCAAACTCTTCACCCAGTATCGTATCTCCTATTTCATCTACATCTACATCCTATTCCATTTCCATAATGTTGTCCTCAAGTACATCGCCCTTGAACAGACCCTCTATATACTCATTCCACCTTTCTGCTTTCTCTTCTTTGCTTAGAACTGGCTTTCCATTTGAGCTCTTGATATTCATACAAGTGGCTCTCTCTTCTCCAAAGGTCTCTTTAATTTTCCTGTAGGCAGTATCTATCTTTCCCCTAGTGAGATAATCCTCTACATCCTTACATTTGTCCTCTAGCCATCCCTGCTTAGCCATTTTGCACTTCCTGTCGATCTCATTTTTGAGACGTTTGTATTCCCTTTTGCCTGCTTCATTTACTGCGTTTTTATATTTTCTCCTTTCATCAATTAAATTCGATATTTCTTCTGTTACCCAAGGATTTCTACTAGCCCTCGTCTTTTTACCTACTTGATCCTCTGCTGCCTTCACTACTTCATCCCTCAGAGGTACCCATTCTTCTTCTACTGTATTTCCTTCCCGCATTCCTGTCAATTGTTCCCTTATGCTCTCCCTGAAACTCTGTACAACCTCTGGTTTAGTCAGTTTATCCAGGTACCATCTCCTTAAATTCCCACCTTTTCGCAGTTTCTTCAGTTTTAATCTACAGTTCATAACCAATAGATTGTGGTCAGAGTCCACATCTGCCCCTGGAAATGTCTTACAATTTAAAACCTGGTTCCTAAATCTCTGTCTTACCATTATATAATCTACCTGAAACCTGTCAGTATCTCCAGGCTTCTTCCACGTATACAACCTTCTTTTATGATTCTTGAACCAAGTGTTAGCTATGATTAAGTTATGCTCTGTGAAAAATTCTACCAGACGGCTTCCTCTTTCATTTTTCTCCCCCAATACATATTCACCCAGTATGTTTCCTTCTCTTCCTTTTCCTACTCTCGAATTCCAGTCACCCATGACTATTAAATTTTCGTCTCCCTTCACTACCTGAATAATTTCTTTATCTCATCATACATTTCACCAATTTCTTCATCAACTGCAGAGCTAGTTGGCATATAAACTTGTACTACTGTAGTAGGCATGGGCTTCGTGTCTATCTTGGCCACAATAATGCGTTCACTATGCTGTTTGTAGTAGCGTACCCGCAATCCTATTTTTTCTATTCATTATTAAACCTACTCCTGCATTACCCCTATTAGATTTTCTATTTATAACCCTGTATTCACCTGACCAAAAGTCTTGTTCCTCCTGCCACCGAACTTCACTAATTCCCACTATATCTAACCTCAACCTATCCATTTCCCTTTTCAAATTTTCTAACTTACCTGCCCGATTAAGGGATCTGACATTCCACGCTCCGATCCGTAGAACGCCAGTTTCCTTTCTCCTGATAACGACGTCCTCTTCAGTAGTCCCCGCCCGGAGATCCGAATGGGGGACTATTTTACCTCCGGAATATTTTACCCAAGAGGACGCCATCATCATTTAACCATACAGTAAAGCTGCATGCTCTCGGGAAAAATTACTGCTGTAGTTTCCCCTTGCTTTCAGCCGTTCGTAGTACCAGCACAGCAAGGCCGTTTTGGTTAGTGTTGCAAGGTCAGATCAGTCAATCATCCAGACTGTTGCCCCTGCAACTACTGAAAAGGCTGCTGCCCCTCTTCAGGAACCACACGTTTGTCTGGCCTCTCAACAGATACCTCTCCTTTTTGGTTGCACCTACGGTACGGCCATCTGTATCGCTGAGGCACTCAAGCCTCCCCACCAACGGCAAGGTCCATGGTTCATGGGGGTAGGGTATGCAGCTAAGGATATTAATATGATGGTAATAATAAATGAATGTTTGCGAATGATGTTTTCACATTGATACGTCGGACGACTACCAGACATCCAAGCACCGCTCCACTGATACCCTGTTCAGGGTATTGTTCTGCCGGTTTCCTGACGCTAACAACTCAGTTCTACTACCCAACATGCTGTTGGGTTAGTGCACTGACTATTTTTTGTGTTTTCTCTTTCGATTTAACTGCAAGCATCACATTGACTCATTGCACCTCCTACAAGGTTTGTGAAGTGCGCCAAGTAAATTAAGACAGTATTCTGAAGACATGTAAATATTAATGTTAGTATTTGGCTGGTTAGTACGGACAATATGTCTTACCAAGAGCAATGGTTGTGGCTCATTGTCTAGTAGTGTATGCGGTTATAGCCATGTGTAATGGTTCAGGAGATCAAGCTGAGTTTTGTTGAGGAGTATTATGACAGTATTAAGTTCAAGTGTCCTTGTTGTTTGCATATTGTGTGATTGGTAGAGGGTTAAAGTTGTCGTTCTCGATACCACATGCGGCTAGCCTGGAGGGAAGGTTGCAAAATTAAAGGGTGATGTGGCTCAGTTGCAAGCAGGCAATACGTGCATGTCTAACAGCACATTTATGCTGCAAACTCGCTGCTGGCACCTTCCTGCTGGAACAACGCACCTCGCTGCTCGCCAGAAGCCTTGTTACATTTATGCACACATATTTCTTGTTATTGAATTGTCTCCATAGCTCGCAACAAACAATACTGTCTGTGTTTAGACGCCGAGAAACCACTCACAACAAGCAGCTGTCCGAGACGGCACTGTTAGGCTGATCTTGAAGCAGCCACTGGCGCTGATGGTCACAGCTCAAAGCACTAACCAGCTTGGTATCATCACCTGGCGATGATCGTAGCGAGCAGCGCGGTGAGCAGCGATGGTGCAGCTTAAATGGACTGGTAGAGTCTGTGGGCTTGATTCATCGCCACCAGGCCATGTCAGCGAGCAGCGAGGTTGCAGCATAAACTGAACCAAAGGAAATAAAGGTAATAGGACTTGTCAAGACAGGTACGGCGGAGAAAGTGAAAGTTGGAAAAAAGAACATAGCTTTCTGCAGTAGTGTTACTCCAGGGCATGTGGATAAGAGGCAGAAATAATTTGAAGATTGGCTGACTAAAAACGGGCACCAATATATTTCTGTTCCGATAAGGAGAGTTTTGGAGAGGATTGAAAGAAGAGAGAAGGGTAGTACTTGGCGTGGAAGTGTGACGGAAACAGAGAGAAGTTAATAGTGAAAATTAAGTATATGTGGAGAGTACTAATATTGTAGTACTTAAGGATAGTAATGTAGAACTGTCGATTCCAAGATATTGTGAAAATGCGGAATCTGAATCACCTGTAGTGTTAGACGAATTAAATGCATGCTGTACAGAAGTAAATGATTATGTGAGTTGCAACATGGGTATTACAGATTTAGCTGCAATAGTGTTTCTCCATTGGGTAATAATGGGTGTTGTTTCGAAGCCGTGGAGTTTCGGCCAGACCTACAGGAAAGTACTTGAGTCGATTATTTTTGTGTCGTGCAGAGAGGAACTGCAGACTGTAATTCTTTTGTACGTACTGTCGAGGATCCACAGGAAGCTATTCATGATGTTATTTGTGTTGCATATGGTATGAGCAATGAAGTGCTTCAGACGCATTTATTTCGGGAAGATGCAGGTTCATCGCCACCTCTGGTGAGGCCACCTCCTCAGAAGGAGAGATGGTGTAGAAGAAGAAAGATGAAAAATGCTTCTGAGACTACTGGTCACGTTGACGAGGCTTAATCCTCTTAGGAGAGTGCCTGAGGATTGGGAGTTTCACAAAAGTGATGACACTTGTAATGTGTACAGGAATTAAGACGGAGTGTCATTCAAAAACTGATTTTCGGTGGTGCACGGTGGAAGTTGAGGGATAAATATCCCAGCTAGGGGAAACTGTCGGCAGTGACAAATAGCCGTAAGATTCGTCTGTCGTGAAGGAGCAACTAATCAAACTGCAGGCAAAATCGCTAAGGTTCAATTTGCGGGATGTGCTACTGCAAGACGCAAGGAAACGTTACACTGCGTGAAGGATACAGTCTGTGATTAGCGTTACAGTTAGGGAAGTAGGTGGAACTACCTATCAACGTTTCGTGTGTGGCATGTAGTTTACGTATTTTTAGGGGCGTGTTTTCTTGGAGAGCATAAAGGTAAATTTTGTAGCGTGAATAGAGGTCTGAAGAGACAGGAAGGAATTCCAAACATAAAAAAATCAATTGAATAGAACCATTTGCTGTGAAACGACGATTTGTTAAGGATATTTGTCAGGAGGGAAAGAATTTTGCAACATTATTTTTAGTTTGTTGCATGATGGGTCAAGTGAGTAACGTTTATGGGTAAAACCAGGGGAAGTTCAGCGAACTTATAGTTAGACTAGATGGACTGCATTAGCAGTAGCCAATAAAAAAGTTTGGTATAGACGCTGTGAGGAATTTGTTGAGTAAATCTGTGTACTGTTAAGTAGTCATTAGGGGATCAATCGAGAGTAAAGAGTCTGGTAATATCACATTGCTAGTTTGTAAGTCGTAATTCACTGGAATGGTGCTAATCTATGATCATGTTCACAAAAACAGAACACATTGATCGACTAGAGAGAGGACGTTAATATCCACTGGACATGTTCATTAGTATGTTCTGCAGAAATGATTAGCATTTCAACCATGTCGGCCCGCGGGTTCAAGGTCAACATAGACATCGCGGCGCAACACCACCTAGTGGTAAAAGTTGCATGCGACTCTCGTTGTCGGTAAAACCCGAAGGTAATGGATCAGTGTGACTTGAGCAGACGTGCTGGAGGCCTCGCCGACCGTACCGTCAAATCAATGAGTCTGAAAGAGGGTGCATTTCTGGTATGAGACAATATGGTCATCCATCCGGGAAACTGCTGCTCGTGTGGGACGAAGTGTTTCGGCAGTGCAATGGATGTGTGCAAATTGGTTCACGGAAGGCCGTGGGACGCAACGAGATGGGTCAGGTAGCACCACCCAGACCAACCCTCGAGAAGATCGACACCTCATCCGAACGGCATTGCAGGACAGATATGCGTCTGCCTTGACTTTGGCGCAACAGTGTAACACATCGTACACTGTACGGGATGACAGTCCGTCGCCGTTTATTATCGCATGGGTTGTGTGCGCGTCGTCCACTTCCCGCCTACCTTTGACGAATGTGCAGAAACTTGCTAGACGGCAAGTGTGTATGGAAAGACGTCACTGAGGACAGGAGTGGCATCAGATAGTGTTTTCGGAGGAAAACATTTTCTATTTGTTTGAAACTGATGGCCGCATTTTGGTGCGCTGCAGACAGGGTGAGCGGCATCACAGTGACTGCATTCGCACAAGACATACAGCCGCAGCTCATGGCCTTATGGTGTGTGGTGCTATTGGGTACAACAACAAATCACAGTTGATGCGTGTCCAGGGTGCTGTGACCAGTGTGACCTACGTGAATGACATCTAGATCTACATGAACATTTATATAGAATCTCCGCCAGCCATCGTACTGTGCGCTGCGGAGGGTACCATGTACCACTACTAGACATTCGATCTCCTGTTCTACTCGCAGATAGAGCGAGGGACGACTGTCTATATGCCTCTGTATGAGCCCTAATTTCTCGAATCTTATCTTCGCAGTCCTCACCGCAGCGTATGTTGGTGGCAGTAGAATCGATCTGCAGTCAGCTTCAAATGCAGGTTTTCTAAATTTTCGCAATAGCGTTCCTCTAAAAGAACGTCGCCTTCCCTCCAGGAATTCCCATTTCAGTTCCTGTAGCACCCCTGAAATACCAGCATGTTGGTCGAACCTACCGGTAACAAACCTATCAACCGTCCTCTGAATTACCTGGATGTCTTCCTTCAATCCGATCTGGTACGGATTCCAAACACTCGAGCAGTACTCAAGAATAGGTGGCACCAGCGTCCTATATTCGGTCTCCTTTACATATGCCGGCCGCGGTGGCAGAGACGTTCTAGGTGCTTCCGTCCGGAACCGTGCGACTGCTACGGTCGCAGGTTCAAATCCTGCCTCGCTCATGGACGTGTGTGATGTCCTTAGGTTAGTTAGGTTTAAGTAGTTCTAAGTCTAGGGGCCTGATGACCTCAGATGTTAAGTCCCATAGTGCTCAGAGCCATTTGAACCTTTACATGTTTACCACACTCTCCTTATATTCTTCCGATAAACCGAAATCGACCATTTGCCTCCTCTACCACAGTTATCACACGTTCGTTCCATTTCATATCGCTTTGCAACGTCCCGTCCAGATATTTAAACGACTTGAGTGTGTTAAGCAGGACACTACTAATACTGTATCTGAATATTACAGGTTTGTTCTTCCCACCCATCCGCATTAACTTAAATTTTTCCACATTTAGAGTGGCTACCATTTATCAGACCAACTAAAAATTTGGTCCAGGTCGTCTTGTATCTTCCTACAGTTACTCAACTTCGATACTTTATCGTACAACACAGCATCATCGGCAAACAACCGCAGATAGCTGCCCACCATCTCCACCAAATCATTTATGTATATGGAGAACAATAATGGTCCAGTCACACTTCCCTGAGACACTCCTGACGATACCCTTGTCTCTGATAAACACTCGCCGTCAAGAACATTATACTGAGTTCTATTACTTAAGAACTCTTCGGGCCACTCACATATCTATGAACTTACTCCATACTCTCGTACCTTCGTTAACAGCCTGCAATGGGACACCGTGTTAAATGCTTTCCGGAAATCTAGACATAGAATCAATCTTTTGCCCTCCATCCATAGTTCGTAGAATAGAATGTGAAAAAAGAAAAAGCTCTGTTTCGCACGAGCCGTGCTTTCTAAAACCATGCTAATTAGAGGACATAAGCTTTTCAGTCTCAAGAAAGTTTGTTTTGTTCTAACTGAGAATATGTTCAAGGATTCTGCAGAAAACCGAAGTTAGGGATATTGATCTATAATTTTGTGGGTCCGTTCTTTTACCTTTCTTATATACAGGAGCCACCTGCGCTTTTTTCCAGCCTCTTGGAACTTTGTGCTGGGAGAGATTCACGATAAATGCAGACCAGGTAAGGAGTCAACGCCTTTGAGTACACTTTGTAAAACGGAATTAGGATTCCATCCCGACCTGCTGATTTATTTGCTTTCAAAACTTTCAGCTGTTTCTCTACGCCAGGGACACTTACCAGGATTTCTTCCATACGGGAGTCTATCTGACGGTCAAATGACGATATGTTTGTACGATTCTCCTGCATGAACGATTTCTTGAACGCGAAATTTAATACTTCGGCTTTCGTTTTGCTATCTTCGATTGCCACACCAGACTGGTCAACAAGGGACTGAATGGTAACCGCGCCGTCTAAGGCGCCTTGCCACAGTCCGTGCGGCTCCTCCCGTCGGAGGTTCGAATCCCCTCTCGGGCATGGGTGTGTATGTGTTGTCCTTAGCGTAAGTTAGTTTAAGTTAGATTAAGTAGTGTGCAGGCGTAGGGACCGATGACCTCAGCAGTTTGGTCCCATAAGACCTTACCACAAATTTCCAAATTTCTTTGCCCATAATTCCTCTATGCCCATATTACCGGAAACAAGTGATGTCAGTTCACTATCTAAGTGAGATGCAACAGATGCATATCTGCTTTATCTAGCACAAACATTCTCCTAGCCTTCTTGAGTGATCTATAATTTTCGTAAACATAGTTGCTTTAATGACATCATGATCCCCATTTCTGTTCTGACACTGTCGATAAGGTCCGGCCTATTTGTAGCTGCAAGTTCTAAGATATTTCCATTGCGTGTGGGCTGCCGAACTAGCTGCTCGAGACAGTTTTCAGAAAACGTGTTCAAAAATATTTCTCACGACTGTATATCTGTACCCCCCGCAGTGAATCCATAGGCATCCCAGTCTATACTCGGTATGTTAAAGTCGCTTCCAACTAGTATTGCACGATCTTTGTTTTTACGCGCCACTGACCGTAGGCTATCCTTGAATGACTCTAGAACTGTCACAGCGGAATCGGGTGGCTGGTAAAAAGATACAACAATTATCATGGTTTCACA
The DNA here is from genome assembly GCF_021461385.2 of Schistocerca piceifrons. NCBI lineage: Eukaryota > Metazoa > Arthropoda > Insecta > Orthoptera > Acrididae > Schistocerca > Schistocerca piceifrons. The sequence continues at coordinate 597,761,990 of NC_060149.1, read as the reverse complement.
TACTCCTGTTATACGCAACCAGATAACTTTACTGTCACTCTCAACTTCGACCTCAATAGAGACCACATTTTTTTTCAACTGGAATGAATACTCCTATTCCTATGGCCTATAATCTGTCTTTCGGATATACATTCCGCGTCTCACTAAATATCTCTGAGCTTTACACTTCGGGTTTCAGCCAGCTCTCGACCCCAAGAATGAATTGAGCGCAAGAAATTTCCTGGAGGGCAGTAAATTCGAAAATTTTATTACGAGTACTTTGACAGTTAACTGATAAAATTTTGACAGTCTACTCCGAACGTAGTCTGACTTCCCTTGCTGCGTATCGACTGGCGAAAACCCTCATGTGCACTCCACAAGTACTCAGCTACCCGAGTAGCTGCTTCCTTTGTATAATGCACCTCAAGGAGAGCCCTACAAATCCCCACATGATAACGCAGCTCTAGAAATCTGCAGCGAAGACTGTCACAGAGTCGACGAAGCATTTGGCTGAGACCCTCCACTCGGCTCCAAACCAAAGGACCCCAGTCAACTCTGCGAACAATGCTGCAAACTGCGAGCTCTGCTTGCACTTCCCGTGCGAGGTCAGCAGTGTTCATCACCTCCACCAGCCGCCTGTAGGAACTGAGATTGACCTCAGAACCCATGCGACAGGCGTCTTCGGTGCCGACCTGAGCCACAGCTTGCAGTCGACTGCAACCTACAAGCTCGATAGCCGCAGGCAAGGCCGCCTCCACATCTCGTATGACGTCCCCCGGCAGGGAAACCGAGTGCACATTGGCTTTCTTTCTAGCCTTGAACACTATCTGCCTAAGGGGCGCCATAACGCGCCTGAAGTTGTAGCTCCTCATAGGCAGTAAACACTTCTCCGCGTATGCCTGCCCGGATCCAGCTTAAGGACCGGCCTCTTGTCCACTCACAGGGTGAGTGGGTGAGACCAGGCGGCCAGGCTCCACATTGGCCCTCCGCCTCGAGCGAGGCGAACACTTTACCACCTGCCACTCATCCTGATGTGGGGCAGATCCACAGCGTCGGGTACACTAGGAGGTGCCTGGGAATCAGAGCCCGTGAGTAACACAAGTGACATCTCAGATTTCCCACGAGACGCGCCAGTTCCCCACTATCACCACACTACGACTCACCGCAGTCCAGAGCCCATTCAGCTGTTCGCGAACTGCGACCACCTCCTCCTGTGTCGACACACAGCATGCACACATTCTAACTATCCTAGCAAGACTAACTGAAGAAATAAACTATAAAAGCAGATGGAATCCTAGATGTGCAACTTTCTACCCTCCTGATGTGTCACCAATGGACGCTGATACTTTAATGAGCTACGTAGCTCACTGTTCAGTTAGTAACTATTGCTCTACAGACTGAATGAATTTATCCTTACAAAAACTTGATATTAAACCTCTCAAACAGATAAACACGCACGAAATTTAATAAATATACGTGGTGAAAACACAAAAGAAGATAAAAACCTTACTTGATGCTCTCCAGATTTATGTCAGCTGTGGGCTGTTGCCTGAATGACATCCGGAGATACATAGCCATATCATTTCTGATACATAGCCATATCGCCTCTGGACAACACCCCAGACGACATTTTTCAGCAATAAAATGCATGACCACACGTTGGTGCACGAACATGTGCCTTCTTGATGTCACAGGATGTCAGCCTGTTGCCCAGGCTCGCTAGTTCACTAAACTTGAGGCCAATCGAAACTGTGTAGGATATGGTAAAACGATGGGTGCAGCACTGTGACCCAGTGCGAACCAACACAAATGAACCAGGTGAATGCAGTAGTATGGCTATACCACAGAACCTCATTCGCGCCTTATACATGTCAATGTCATCACACATGGAACAAGTAATCAGGGCCTATGGCGGACCATGTGCCCACTTGGCAACGAGAACATGCTGAACTGAGCTGACTGCATTTCCGCAGAACACACTAATGTACATGCCCTGCGAATATGAACGTCCTATCTCTAGTCGTTCAAGGTGTTCTACTTTTTTCTGACCATGATTGTATAAAAAGGAAAAAACCAATGTGCTAATCGTCGGACTGCCATTTAGGCAAATACGAAACCAATGTATCTTGTGTTGGAAGCTGTCTATTTAAGGGAAAAGCTGAATGTGCTATACACAAATATCAGTTTGTCGTGTCCACCTCATTAGCTGAGCTCTCGGTGCTTCTGACTTCCATGCAGCGAGCGTAGGTTAGATTACCGACCGGGTCGGAGATTTTCTCTGCTCGGCGATTGGTATTATGCTGTCCTTATCAATATCGACACGCAAGTCGCCCAGTGTGGTATCGACTGAAAAGATTTGCAACACGGTGGCCGAAATTCTTCAGGCGGGACTACTAACCATAAGAGGCATAAGACAACTTCATTTCATTTCAGTTTGTAGGGTGTATTGAAGTCTTTGCTGAATTACCATGAGCAGAGATCCGAAGGCTGGATTTGCTGAAGAGAGGAGATGTGTAGTGCCACCACTACTTTCTTTAGCATGGCTGCGTAAACACACAGCTGCTGCAACTAATGCAGGATACCATGGAAGCGTGTCATACCAGAGAAGGCCACACACAGTTACATCAGGGGCTACCTGCTAATATGGTAAGTAAGCAATAGGACGATTATCACATGCTGCAACCGAGCAGAGGCATCAGAGGCATAATAGCACTGACGCAGCAGAGAGACAGAGCCACTGCAGTGGTGATGAGGTAGTTTCTTCGCGTCCAAGACATGATTTATTATGGCTTGCAGCCATACAGAAGCCAACGTTGTAGCAAAACAATGATAAATCAAGTTCGTGCAAATACTCGTTATTTTTAGTCTTCCAGTCACAAGTCCTGATGCTGGACCTATGACGGTCTACGAGTCGCCACCACCAGACTCTGCAGCCACCAGCCGTGGCCCTGCTACTTGTGAAAAATCTGATGCTGTGGAATATTCGCCCTCCAAACGACAGGCCAACTGGGGGCCTGCTTCAGCTGCTTCCAGCTTCCTGTCCCTGGTGCCTGCTGTTAGTGCCTGCAACTGTGCAGCTGGTCAGTCAACATTACTCAGGTGGGCAAACTGCTTGCTGCCTGCCTCAACTGACGTGTGCAGACACTGGTGTTGCTGTGAACCATCTCAGCGACACTGGGTCCATCGTGTGATCAGGTGTGCCTCAGTGTGCCTTGTCCAGTGTAGCCTGGAAGCCTGAAGTCTGCAGTGTGGGCAGATGCCTTGCCACCATCTGCTGGGGTCAAGTTCATGCAGAAAGGCTGCCGTCATTCCTGCCAACCACACATCACTTCAAGCTGTCAGGTGGCTCGCTGACAGCCACATCTCCTGTATGCCACATAGAACTAACCTCCAGGGGATTCTGACTTCTCTAAGTATCATCACGACGGTTGTAGTTTATTGAGTGACCAGTGAATGTTCTAACAATGATAATTTCATGTTAATACATCAGACAACTACCAACATCCATGCGCCATTCCACTGCTTCCACACCCAGTGTCGTTTAGTATTGGCTTCCTGACGCTAAGAACTCAGTTCCACCACCCAAAAAGGTTACTGCCCCGTCACGGCCATTATAAACCTGTAAATAACTTTTCACTCCCTGTATTTAACCTCAGCTATCTTCAGAATTTCAAAGAATGTATTTCAGTCAGCATTGTCAGCAGCATTCTCTAAGTCTAAAATTGCAATAGAATAATTTTGTATGTTCTGGATCACTAACTCAATGTTAAAATAAATTCTGTATTTTATGTATAAAACAACCGATTTTTAAAAATTAAATTAAAAATTCGATTTATTTAATTAAATCAACCGAATTTTATTAACATTAACTAAATACCTATTTTTTACATTAACAATACTAAATTCAATAAACAACTGATTTCTAACTTTATTATTTAATTAACTAAGTGACTGTAGCATAATATCATGTATTAGTTAATCAAAGTAAGTTATTTTTTAAAAAATCACATTGTGAAGTTAAGTAAATTAATTAAAATGTATTAGTTAAAAAAGTACATTAATTTCTTAAAAAATCTCATTTGAATGTAAGTAAATTAATTAAAATGTATTGTTGTTGTTGTAGTCTTCAGTCCTGAGACTGGTTTGCTGCAGCTCTCCATGCCAGTAAAGCTGCATGCCCTCGGGAAAAATTACGGCTGTAGTTTCCCCTTGCTTTCAGCCGTTCGCAGTAGCACCACAGCAAGGCCGTTTTGGTTATTGTTAAAATGTTCTAACAATGATAATTTCATGTTAATACATCAGACTGTATTAGTTAATAAAAATACATTATTTCAAAAAATAACATTATGAACTCAATAGCATGAAATTCATTATTTCTATTTTTAAATTTCTTCATTACTTTATATTTAAATTATTTTGTCCCTTACTAATTATTTAAAAATCTAAATCATCAATTAATTTAGAAAATTTATTTGGTAAAATAACTTTGAAATCATTATTAAGTTCTAGACTTATATAAATGAATTAACTAAAATTATACAAATATTGTTAAAATTTATATACCTGAAGAAGTAAGTGAAAATCAAACAAATACTGTTAAAAATTATACACTAGAACATAGTGAAAATTTTTGGAATTAGTTACTATATTATAATATTTATGATGTTTCTCTAACTAAAGAAAATAAACCAGTAAAAAGAATATTTCCATTTTCTACAGATATATTTGAAAAACTGAAACCACGAGATAGAAATATAATTAAAGATTACATAGTTCAAATAGCATTTGAAAATGGATTATAAACTATAAATTTTTAAAACAGTATAGATATATTTGATCCTAATCATTACTTAACTGTATGAAAAACAAAAATTTTTAAAATTGTATAAGACTATTTGAAAGTACATACTGGTTTAAAAATAAATTTCAATTTATATTGTGAATGTAAACTACAAATAAATGAATTAAATGAAAAGGTTCAAGAATTTGGACAACAAACAAGAAACTATACTACTTTAAAGAAAACGATTTTAGTAAAATATTTAAACAAGATAAAAGAGATATTTTGGAAAAATAATTTTGAAGCCCAAGGATCAGGATGGTCATTAAATAGAATTATTGGTTTGCAACCAGCAATTAATAAATATATTTCACTAAAAGGAGCATCTTATATTGCTTTACTTGAAGAAATAAGAAACCAAAAAGCTTGTATTAATGTAAAAAAGTAATGATGAAAAATGTTTTTTATTGTCTATAAAATCAGCTTTGTTTCCTGTAGATACACATATTGTTATTCTTTGAGCATTTTTATCTACAGGAAACAAAACTGATTTTATAGACAGTAAAAACAAATTTCATCAATTCTTTTTTACATTAATACAAGCTTTTTGGTTTCTTATTTCTTCAAGTAAATCAATATAAGATGCTCCTGTAGTGAAATATATATATATATATATATATATATATATATATATATATATATATATATATATATATATATATACATATATATAGTGAACTTGTTTGTGATATACATTTACTACATGTTATTAGTAAAGAAAATTTAGATAATCATACACCAAACTGGTTACCTAAAACTATTATAAGTTGAAATGCCAAGTGAAGAAGAAATTATTTATTTTAAAAATTTTTAATATACACAAAAAGATCCATTCCTTATTTATGCTGATTTTGAGAATGAATAATTGTGAACCAAATCCAGAAAAATCATATACAATGAAATATCAAAAACATGAACCAAGTGGAATTTGTTATTCTATTATATATAAATATCTAAATGGAAATTTTAAAGATCCTATTGTAATTAGAGGAACAAATTGCCATAAAAAATCTATTGAATGTATAAAACAAGAAGTTGAAAAGATTCGAATAATTGATTCTGAAATTGAAGAAATGACATGACTTACATTTGAAGAAAACAAAATACATAATACTTATAAATTATGTACATTTTGTAAATGTTATTATACAAAAAGTAATAAAATAGTTCATTGTCATGATCATCTAACTGGAAAATATATTTCTCCATTGTGGCATAATTGTAATTTAAAACTAAAACAATCTGATTTTGTACCTATTTGTTTACATAATTTATCTGATTATGATTCTCTTCTTTGTTTAAAGATCTAGGTTATGATAAATAAAGAAATAGAACTAATACCAGACAATGAAAACAATTTCATTAGTTTTGGTAAACATTCAAAAAATTTAAAAATGAGATTTGTTGATACATTTAAATTTTTGGATTCTTCACTTGGTAAACATTCAACAAATTTAAAGATAAACGAATAAAAATATTTTAAAAAATTTCTCCAGAATTATTTAATGGATTCTTGGAAAAAATTGAAGAAACTCAATTATCAACAAAAGAAAAATTTTACAATAATTTCAGTGATAGTAACATAACTGATGAAGATTATTAACATGCAAAATTACTTCGGGAAGAATACAATTTAAAGTGTGTTGGTGAATATTAAGATTTGTATCTTAAAACTGATGTATTATTGCTAGGTGATGTTTCCGAAAATTTTAGAAAAAGGTGTATACAAACATATAATCTAGATCCTTCTTGGTATTTTACAGTTCCTAGTTTGTCTTGGGATGCAATGTTAAAAATTACTGCACAAGGAGTTGAATTATTATACGATTATGATATGTTCTAATGGTTGAAAAACGAGTAAGAGGAGGTATTTCACAATGTTGTAAAAGTTATGTAAAAGCAAATAATAAATATTTAAAATTTTAATAATAAAGAAACATAAAACTATATAACATATTTAGATGCAAATAATTTATATGGTTATGCTATGAACCAATATATGGTAACTTTAAATTGGATAAATCAAATAATTTTAACTGTACAAAAAAAAATGTATTTTTAAACAAATGTGAAAATGGTTATATATTTGAAGTAGATTTAGAATATCCAAAAGAATTACATGATTTAAATAAAGGTTTACCATTATCTCCTGAATCGAAACTTGTTCCAGGTACAAATGAAAGTAAATTAGTAACTACTTTAGATAAAGACATAATTGTGTAGTACATTGCAGAAGTTTTAAACAATATTTATCTCTAGCAATGCAACTTACATATGTATGTAAAGTATTAAATTTTAAGCAAACTATTTGGTTAAAGAAGTATACAGATTTAAATACACAGTTAAGAACAAAAGCTACAAATAGTTTGGAAAAATATTTCTAAAAATTACGAACAATTCTGTTTTTGGTTAAACAATGGAGAATATAAGAAATAGACGAGATATAAAATTAGTTTCAAATAGTAAAATATGTGATAAACTTGTAGCTAAACCAAACTTTGAATGTAGAACTGTATTTAATGAAAGTATTGCTGCTATTCGTATGAATAAAACTAAAATAACATTTGATAAACCCCATTCATATTGGATTAAACATACTTGATCTATCTAAAGAACTACTGTATGATTTCCACTATAGAGTTATGAAACCTAAATATGCAGAAAATATTGAATTATGTTGTGAAGGTACTGCTAGTTATATTTATTATATTAAAACTGCAGATTTCTACGATACAAGTGATTATCCAACAGATACTATATATAATATTCGTCGTGTAAACAAAATAGTTGTTGGTAAAATGAAAGCTGAGAGTAATGGAAAAGTAATTGAAGAATTTTGTAGTTTAAGAGCAAAAATGTATGCTTATAAAGTTGGTGAAGATATAGAAAAAATGTAATAGACTTAAGAAATGTGTTGTTAAAAACAAAATAAGTTTAGAAAATTACAAAGATCTTTTGTTTAATAAAATAGAACAATACAGAAAAATTAGTAAAATTAAAACTGAGAAACATGTAAAATGTACAATTCTTACTATTAAAACTTTTTGATAAGCATCAACTATATTTTTAGCTTTTTTATCTTTAATAGGAATAGATAATGCATATATTGAAAAATGTCAATTATTGTTAATAAATATTTATGATCTTTATTTATCTCTGAAATTCCTTTTAAATTTCAGAATACATTTCAAGTAGATCAGCTTGCCATTTATCATCTATACCAACAGAAACAACATTTGTTCTTTTGAAATTCTTTCTAATTGGTTTATTTAATTTATTAATTATAATTTCATGAATATTATTTTTACCTTCAAAATTTTCTACCTTTTCAAAATTTTGTAACAAATTTACTCTTTTTAGATTTAAAAATTATATAAATACCTTCAACTTTGTCTTCCATTTTTAGTTGTTACTCTATGTGGAATAAGTGTTCCTGTAAATTTTTGTACACTTTAAACAATATATGTGGTAGTCCTGTCAAGTATGATTTTCCATTTATATATGAAAAGGTTATATAGATTAAAAAATTTAAATTTAAATTATCTCATCAAATACAATTATATTTTCATCCACAGGAACAGTTTTACCACAATCTTTCAATACTACAGTTATAAAATTTAATTAGTGTACAATATCGCCATTCTTGTAAAAATATTCTTGAAAGTGGTGTAGTTATCTTGATGAATCTGATTAATTTTTTATTAAGTTATCTATTGTTAACATAGTTATTACATTGCGCCAGTATATGTGTGTATTCTGGTTTTGTAACATATTTTTTTTCTAAGTACTACATATTTTGCATTAATTTGATCAATTTCATTAACAAGTCTTCAACTTTTAAAATCAATATTACGTTTACTTATTTTACAAATTCTATTATTACATGGTTTAATTACATTAGTAATGGTTTAATCTCATGGTTTAATTTCATTAGTAGTTTTTAAATCTACCAATGATTGTAATTGTTTAATAATATTTTGAATTTTTTCCAAAATGAATGTAGGTGTATTAACTACTTGTTCATTTTGTTTACTTAGATGTATCTTATTTCTAAAAATGTCCATTTTTTTAATCTAAAATATCATCAGAATTATAATTCTCACAAAGCCATTTTGAAACCAATAAACACAAATGACCACATATTACTTTATCAAAGTTTTGATTTCTTTCTGTATTTTAATATAGTTCCTTTTTTCCTAAATAGTTAAGTAATTGTTTTGGTATGTTACCACCGAACGATTAGAAACAAATTTCTTATCTTTAATCTTAAAATAGCAAATCCAATGAGTAATAGGATTAACAGATGTATCTAAACTTACTATACCACGTTCATTTTTTAATGGTTTCTTAATTTATTCATCAATCAGTCATACATCACTAAAGTTTTTAATTTTTAATTGTTTAGTAAGTTTTTCTATATCAAATTTTCATTAGGATATTTATCAGTGACTTTTTGAAATATTTTTGTTATCTTTATTCAATTACCAACTTTTTTCCATTTCTACATTTTTGTTCCTTTAACTTTTTATCATTTTTCTTTTTGTTTAATACTACATTTGCAATTGCAAATCTTCCAGCTAATAAACCAATAAATATGGTAATGTGGCTAATAACAATATCAAAAATCCACCTTCATTTTGTGTTAATCCTTTTACATCGTTATTTTATGTTAAATATTTAACAATTTTTTAACAACAGGAATAGCTAATGTAACAATTAAATTTCCACTAACTTTCTTTTCTTTTCTTTTTGAACATTTGTTAAATATGTTTAAGTTGCATTTAATTGTTCAGTATTTAATTTGAATTTCATTGAATTTAGTTTAGTTTCACCCATAGGTAGCAAAGTATAATCAATTGTAAAGTTATTCATTTATATAGTTAAAAATTTAATGAAGATTTTTTATATAGTTTAAAAATGTATAAAGATTTTTTTATGATTTTAAAGCTTTTTATAATCCCCATCTATTTTCAACAATATTGAAATTAATACCTAATTTTCTTTTTCCATACATTATTCCTCTAACGCTCTTGCTGCAATTATTTCACCAAATGTAGCATCATTTGCATACATTCTTTCTTTTGTAGCTAATATAAGTTCTTTATTAGCTATATATCTTTTGTGTAAATCTGAATTATCTCTATAACCAATATTGTCTTTTTTAAGAGATTCATCTAATGGATGTATACCTTTATCACCTTTAGCTAATCATTCTTCTAATTTTGTAACAACACCTTAATAATTTTAACCTGGAAGATGCACTTCAGATGGTAATTTGTTAATTAAAGTATTTACTAATCCTTTTCCATATTTATCACTTTTCCAAATTTATGTGACCATTATTTAAAAATCCAATTAAATAATTAATTTCTTTTGGATTATCAATTATAAAATCACTAAATTTATATGTTAACATTTGTGCAATAGTATCTTATCCGGTATGATAATCTATATTTTGATCTAGTTCCTCACCATGAATTATTGCTAATATTTCAATTAAATCTTTAAGATCTTTCATCCTAACATATTCAACTGATTTATCTGTATATTTTTAATTAAAACTTCACAAATTTTTTGTTTTTCAAGAGAATTTTGTTTTGAAAAATCTATAGTTGATTTTCTTCTTATGTCTGGAAAATAATCATCAACAATTGTTTTTATTAAGTAATTATATTTATTACCTCTACTTGCTCTTATTTTATTTGGATTATTATCAGAATCCTGAATTATATAATATATCAGCATAATTTGATAAATCTACACCTCAACATTTTCATTGAAATCATTTATAGTAATTTGTTTTTCTGTTAAAAGTCTCAATAATTCATCTGTACCTTCATATGGTTTTTCACCAATTTTTTAATTTTTCAGCATTATATTCTACAGGTAAGTTACCAACATATTTAAACATACCAATAGGTTTTAAACCAAATATTTTATTTTCATTATGATCAACATATACTTTAACAGTCTTTCCCTAACATTTATCTTTTTAGTTTCATTTACCTTATTAGTTTCTTTTTATTTGTGGTATTTATTAAATTAAGTCTAATTATTGTTTCACTTAATGTAAAATCACGTTATCCAGGAAAATCATCAGACCAATCTGTTAATTTTTTAATTGGTGATAAATTTTCAATAACTTGTATATGATGATATGGAATCTTTGGTTTTTCAGCTTCCCTATTTTCTTCAATTGCTTTTATAACATTATTACTTAAGCCTTGAATTCCTTGTTTTATTTCTCCATAGTATCAATAATAGCTTTCTTTCTATTTTGTTTGGCTTGTTTAACAACTTTCGCATCATACTTTGCAAACATTTATTAATGAATAAAAACCATTAATTATGTTTATGTATATGTTTATGTTAATGTTAATGTCAAACTTAGTTATCGTTAATATTAATGTTAAAGTTATTGTTTAAGGTTTTTATGTAATATTTAAATTTTTCATTTTTTTATGTTGTGTAGAAATGTTTTATATATTTCTAAACTTACCTTCGTTTGATTTTCTATACATATCCAGTCTTAAAAAACCGATTCATCATTACAACATTTACTACACATTTCTTTAAAATTACTAAACTTTAAATTTCCACCAACAAATTTATGATAAATATGACTTAAATCTGTATCATTTTGTCTATAAATATTTATATATTTTAAATCGTCTCCAACTAAGTGTTTTGGTAGCTTTGAATAAGACTTTGCTGATTAAATTCAATCTTTATCTTTGTATCTACCTCTAGTAAAATATTCTGTTACAATATATTGATTTTCTACAATAAAATAATCAACTACAACAACTGAATTATCTTCACATTCATCTAATGGAATAATTACTTTATTATTTCCAATAACACTAACAATGTTTTCAATAATTTTAACTTCAATTTTGTTATATTTTTTAATAAATTCTCAATGATTTGATGTTTCTAAACTTTTTGAATAAACATACAAATGTTTAATTTAGTTCCAATTTAACCATCCTGTAGCTAAAAGATAATAATCAAACATTAATTTTGTTTTCCCGCAACCTCTCACTCCAATTATTGCACACCTTACGTAATTTGGTAAAAGTTTGCGATGTTTGTTTTTAAAATTATGTTCTGGAATTCATAGTTTAGTTTCCCAATCTGTTTTGTACATTTATTAATAATTTTTTCATTTATTTATAATTTTCCGTTTATTTATATTTTATCATTTGTTAATAATTTTTACTTTTAATAATAATTTTTTGTAGAAAAGTAGTGAATTATTTCAAGTTAGTTATTAATCTTCTACACTTAGAAAAAAATTAACTGTTCAAATACGTGATAATTATACTAATGTATCATTAGTTGTTTTTTATTCAATGTTTTTAACACCAAATATTACAACAAAAAATAATAAACTTTATTGTGATGGAAAAAAAATTACTGTAAGGCAATATAGTTTAAAAAATTTAAAGAATTTATACATTAAAAAAAAACAATATACACATTAAAGCAGATGTAATTTTCAACTGATTTGTTATTGAAAGTGATGTAAAATTGTATATAGATATGTCAGGTAGTAATGAAAATTTACTTATTTTTATTATCAAGTTGTTAAAGCTAATTAAAAAGCGGTAGCTAAAGGTTTTCCTAAAATATTTCCTTTTGAATTAATGAATATAAATTTTAATGTTGCTGATGAAATGTATATAAAACATAATAACCATTTTCGTAAAGAAACTAATATTATTGGCTTCATTTAAACATAGTGCAGAGTTTGGTGGATGAATATTTTATGAATCATATTATCCTGTAAGCTTTCCTATTTTTAATACAATTCAAGATTTAGAAGTTACTATAACTGATAAAAATGATAATTTAATTGACTTAAATGGTGCTACTGTAACAGTTATTTTAAAAATATCTTAATAAATTCTTTCCTTAGGAAATCATGAATGAAATTGAAAGTTTGCTGTCAATGAAAGAACTAAAAATAATTTGAATTTTCCTAACAAAGGTACAGAAATTGAAATAAATTTTGGTGATGGTTGGCTTCATCAAAATCATGCACAGTTGTATATGAATTTTAGTATAATTGGAAATAATGGTACAGATTCTTCAACTTATGATGAAAAATAAAAAAAATTAATTGATAATTTTGTAATAAAATTGCTTGACTTTACAAGAACAAAAAGGTAATAATATATTCTCTAGAACTGAACATCCTTTTATTTCATCAACAGTTTTATTACATTTAACTTCATCTGTTACTGAGAAAGAAGTTTAGAAGGACATATTCTTAATACAGGAAAAATAAATAGTAAAAGAAATGAAGTACTTTATCCATTATCATTACTTTTTTAAAGATTATAAAGAAATTGAGTTTGATGGAAACTTAACTGTAGTTTTTGCATGTAGTTCATTTTCTGGAGATGCAGTTTTACATTGGTTTGATAAAAATGATAATGATGTTGAAATAAAAGGTACACTTCCTAAAGAAGAAAAAATTATTATAGAATCTAAGAAAATTCGTGTACCAGTTGTTAAATATGAACCAAATTATGAAGTTGAACAACGTGAAAATATTTTAAAAACTCCTATAATTCCTATTTCTTTTTATAAACTTCAAAAAGAAGAAATTGCTGGTTTATCTAGTAAAATTAGTTTTGAACTAGTTATAACAAATTTATATAACTCTTTTTCTTGTATTTCAATCAAATTGTAAAGTTAATCAATTAATTGGTTTATCATTATTTGATCATGTTAAACGGCAGAATATATATTTTAAAATAGTAGAAATGGAGTTTTTCCTCAGGAACTGTGGAATATTAATCCAAAAGTAATTTTCTAAAAACATATGATGCATTTCTAGATTTTAAAAGTATTACTTTACTAAAATCAGAAATTGATATTAATCCATTCAGTTGTATAACTAATTATCCATTTTATGTAATCAATATAACACTTAGAAAAAAATTTGTAAATAGCCAAAAAACAAATATGAAACTTTGTGAAACTTTTAATGATAAAATTCCAAATGAAACACTTCTTTATATAATTATGTATGGTAAAAAGAATCTTACATATGTTGCACAACATAGATTACTTACCGGAAATTTTTAATTATAAATATTTGCTTCTATATAAATGAATGAAAAATTTAAAAAAATTTATAAAAGTGTTAACTTCATGCTTATATACTTTTCTGAAACATTTTAAGAAAGATAGACAAAATAAAAACTGAAAATTTTAAAATAATTTACCTTAGTTAGCTAATTTACTTTTGTTATTTACTTATGTTCACAATGTGATTTTTTAAAATAATGTACTTTTGTTAACTAATACATTTTAATTAATTTAGTTACATTCACAGTGTGTTTTTTTAAATAACTTACTTTTATTAAATAATACATGTTAGTAAGCTACATTCCTGTAATAAATTAAATAAGTTAGAAATCAGTTGTTTATTGTAGTTAGTTATGTTATTGTAAAAGTAGGTGTTTAGTTTACATTAATGAAATCGGTTGATTTAATTAAATATACTGTATTTTTAATTTAATTTTTAACAATCAATTGTTTTACATATGAAATACAGAATTTATTTTAACATTGAGTTAGTGAGCCAGAACACAGAAAATTATTCTAGTAGTTGCTTAAATGTAGATTAACTTTTCCTTAATCTATCTTTTAAGAGAAGTCATAGGGTCATTAGTGCTTCTTATGTGTATGTGTTTCTCTGGGACCCAAACTGATCTTCCCTGAGGTCGGCTTTTACCACTTTTTCCAATTTTCTGTAAATAGTTCATGTTAGCATTTTGCAAACATGACTTATTAAGCTGATAGCTGGTAATATTCACATCTGGCAGCACCTGCTTTCTTTGGAATCGTGATTATCACATTCTTCTTGATGTCTGAGGGTACATCACCTGAATATACATCTTGCACACCAGGTGGAATAGTTTAGGCACAGCTTGCTCACCCTAGGATATCAATAGTTCTGAGGGAATGTCACTTGCTCCAGGGGCTTTGTTTTGGCCTAGGTCTTTTAGTCCTCTGTCAAATTCTACTCACCATATCATATGTCCCATCTCATTTTCATCTCTACCTCTTCCCTTTCAATAATATTACCTGGAAATTCATTTCCCTTTTGTAGCTACTCCTTCCATCTTTCATCATTCCATTCTTTTCTTAGGGCTGATGTTTCATCTAACCTCATTACATTTATACACCTGCTTCTCTCCTCTTGAAAGAGCTGTTTAATTATCCTACATGATCTATCTATCTTTCCCCTAGTCTTACATGCTTTTATAGCTTTGTCCTCCAGCCATTCTTCATTTTTTAGACGTCTGTATTGCATTTCACCTGGTTCTTCTTTCATCTATAAAATCCAGAATCTCCTGCTATACCCAAGAATTTCTACTAGGCCATCAGTATTTCATTTCGAAAATCTAACCGTCCCTCTTATACTGTATTCCTTTCTCCTGTTTCAATCATTGCCTAATGCTCCCTCTGAAACTCTCTATAATCTCGTAAGCTCTGGTTCCTCATACTTATACACATACCATCTCCTTAGTATCCTACCTATCTGTAAGTTCTTCTGTTTTAAGCTATTAGTTGTAGCCAATAAATTTTGGTCAGAGACCACATTTGTCCTTGGAAATGTCTTACAGCTTAAAATCTGGTTTCGAAATCTCTGTCTTGCCATTGTTATTAGGTTGGTGCGTAAGTTCGTAACGATTTTGTTTTGATTGTTCGTATTCTGGTTGCTATGGTTTTATTTATCGATTGTCATTTTTTATTTGTAGTTCACTGTTGCTATTTGAGTTTACATCTAGTCATTTGGAGATAATGAATGGAGCTGTGTATGCTATAAAACAGAGTGTCAAGTGGAGAAACGGGAACATTTCCGAAATGTTCTTGTGTTTCTCTTCAGTAGAGTGGTGACAGCAGCAGAGGTAGCCAGAAACATTTGCGCTGTGTATGAGGATAATGGCATTGGGCAGGTTACGGCAATAAAATGGTTTTCTCGCTTTCAGGAGGATCATATTGACATTAGTGACGCTCCACGTTCAGGAAGACCTTCGGGTTTCATGAAGATCGTTTAAATGCGTTAATCCGCAATGATCTATGTCAGCGTACACGAGTACTGGCAGATGTGATGAACTGTGATCATTCCACCATCGTGCGATATTTTTATGCAATGAGGAAGGTTAAAAAATCTGGTGTATAGGTACCACAAAGTCACAAAAATCAGTGGGTGGCCATATGTGCATCTCTGCTTGCTCGTCATCGGTTGGCTCGTGAACAACACCGAAAAATCTATCCTGTATCGTTACTGGCGACGAAAAATGGTGTATTTATGCTTATATAAGGAAAAGAAAAGGAATGGCTGAACCCGAACAAAGAAGAAACTCGCTGTAAAAAGACCTGCGCTCATCCACAAAATAAAATATTATGCATCTGGTGGAGCAACGACTGTGTGATGTACTACGAATTACTTCCCCAAGGTGTAACCATCACAGCTAACATTTATTATCAGTAACTGGCACGTCTTGAAGAAGCAGTCCAAGAACTACGACCAGGGGGAGTGTGTGAAGCGATGCTGCTCCGCTATAACGCCCGCCCACATTCTGCTAGACTGACAAAAAATAGTGCGATCTTGCGCCCTTAGACTTTTCACATTTTCCGCTGTCTATCGAGCAACCATCAAGTAACTTCCAATCTCGATGAAAATGCGCTCCGAACATGGATCATCGAGTTCTTTGCCTCAAAACCACATGGTTTATACATTCGAGGAATCGAAAAGTTATCCTAGCGTTGGCAGACTGTTGTAAATAGTGAAACAGACTATATCATTGGCGACTAATATCTCTGTTATGTGTATCTGTTGCGTTCATTAAAGTTATGGAGCAACCCTACGACCTAATGCACCGACCCAGTATAATCAATCTGTAACCTTCCAGTTCTCTTTAGGGAGAGCATTAGGGAACGATTGACAAGTATGGGGGAAAGAAATACAGAAGAAGAAGAATGGGTAGCTTTGAGAGATAAAATAGTGAAGGTAGCAGAGGATCAAGTAGGTAAAAAGACAAGGGCTAATAGAAATCCTTGGGTAACAGAAGAGATATTGAATTAAATTGATGAAAGGAGAAAATATTAAAATGCAATAAATGAAGCAGACAAAAAAGAATACAAACCTCTCAAAAATGAGATTGACAGGAAGTGCAAAATCGTTAAGCAGGGATGGCTAGAGGACAAATGTAAGGATGTAGAGGGGCATATCACTAGGGGTATGATAGATACTGCCTACAGGAAAATCAAAGAGGCCTTTGGAGAAAAGAGAACCACTTGCATGAATATCAAGAGCTCAGATGGAAACCCAGTTCTAAGCAAAGAAGGGAAAGCAGAAAGGTGGAAGGAGCGTATAGAGGGTCTATACAAGGGCGATGTTCTTGAGGACAATATTATGGAAATGGAAGAGCATGTAGATGAAGATGAAATAGGAGATATGATACTGTGTGAAGAGTTTGACAGAGACCTTAGTCGAAATAAGGCCCTGGGAGTAGACAACATTCCATTAGAACTACTGACAGCCTTGGGAGAGCCAGGCCTAACAAAACTCTACCATCTACTGAACAAGATGTATGAGACAGGGGAAATACCTTCAGACTTCAAGAAGAATATAATAATTCCAATCCCAGAGAAAGCAGGTGTTGACAGATGTGAAAATTACCGAACTATCAGTTTAATAAACCACAGCTGCAAAATACTAACACGAATTCTTTACAGACGAATGGAAAAACTAGTAGAAGTCTACCTCGGGGAAGATCACTTTGGATTTCGTAGAAATGTTGGAACACGAGAGGCAATACTGACCCCACGACTTATCTTAGAAAACAGATTAAGGAAAGGCAAACCTACGTTTCCAGCATTTGTAGACTTCGAGAAAGCTTTGGACAATGTTGAATGGAATACTTTCTTTCAAATTCTGAAGGTGTTAGGGGTAAAATACAGGGAGCAAAAGGCTATTTAGGCAACGGCCTTACCGCAGTGGCTACACCGGTTCCTGTGAGATCACCGACGCTAAGCGCTGTCGGGCGTGGTTGGCAATTGGATGGGTGACCATCCAGGCCACCATGCGCTGTTGCCGTTTTTCGGGCTGCACTCAGCCTCGGGATTCCAATTGAGGAGCTACTCGACTGAATAGTAGCTGCTTTGGTCAAGAACACCATCATAACGACCAGGAGAGTGGTGTGCTGACCCCACGTCTCTACTATCCGCATCCTCCTCTGAGGATGACACGGCGGTCGAATGGTCCCGATGGGCCACTTGTGGCCTGTAGATGGAGTGGAAAGGCTATTTACAATTCGTACAGAAACCAGATGGCAGTTATAAGAGTCAAGGGGCATGAAAGGGAAGCAGTGGTTGGGAAGGGAGTGAGACAGGGTTGTAGCATATCCCCGATGGTATTCAATCTGTATATTGAGCAAACAGTAAAGGAAACAAAAGAAAAATTCAGAGTAGGAATTAAAATCCATGGAGAAGAAATAAAAACTTTGAGGTTCGCCGATGACATTGGAATTCTGTCAGAGACAGCAAAGGACCTTGAATTGCAACTGAACGGAAAGGACAGTGTCTTGAAAGGAGGATATAAGATGAACATCAACAAAAGCAAAACGAGGATAATGGAATGTAGTCGAAATAAATGGGGTAATGCTGCAGGAATTAGATTAGGAAGTGAGACGCTTAAAGTAGTAAATGAGTTTTGCTATTTGGGGAGCAAAATAAATGGTGATGGTCGAATTAGAGAGGATATAAAAAGTAGACTGGCAAATGGAAGGAAAGCGTTTCTGAAGAAGATAAATTCGTTAAGAAAGAGCATAGATTTAAGTGTCAGGAAGTCGTTTCTGAAAGTATTTGTATGGAGTGTAACCATGTATGGAAGTGAAACGTGGACGATAAATAGTTTAGACAAGAAGAGAATAGAAGCTTTCGAAATGTGGTGCTACAGAAGAATGCTGAAGATCAGATGGTTAGATCACATAACTGATGAGGAGGTATTGAATAGAATTGGAGAGAAGAGAAATTTGTGTCACAACTTGACTAGAAGAAGGGATCGGTTGCTAGGGCATATTCTGAGGCATCAAGGGATCACCAATTTAACATTGGAGGGCAGCGTGGTTGGTAAAAATCGTAGGGGGAGACCAAGAGATGAATACACTAAACAGATTTAGAAGGATGTAGGTTGCAGTAGGTACTGGAAGATGAAGAAGCTCGCACAGGATAGAGTAGCATGGAGAGCTGCATGAAACCAGTCTCTGGACAGAAGATCACAACAACAACAACCTTCCAGGGTCTCCAGGTCTCTCCCTCGTATTCAGATTTCTTTCATGAATCTTAAACTAAGTGTTAGCAATGATCAACACATGATCTGCTGAAAACTTTACTGGGCAGGTTCCTCTTACATTCCTTTCCCACATACCACATTATCCTTGTCATTTTCCTTCTCTTCCGTTCCTTATTATCGATTTCCAGTACTCCATTACAATTAAGTTTTCTTCTCCCTTAACACTTGCAGCACGGTGCCCGTACGCCATACGGGCGCGGCCGCCCTGACGTTGGCGACGGCGCCCGTATACCGTACGGGCGAGCCTTTATTTGGCTCCGTAAGCGCATTTAGCGCGTCTCCGAAGCAGTTTCGTCAACTAATGTGGAGGTATTTCGTTCTTCTTCCGCAAGAGGCAAGCACTTATCGGCTATCTCACCCTGGGAGTTACCTGCAGTTCATTTACAGGTGTTTACGGTCGTGAAAATATGGCGCAGCTAGTTGACGGAGTCAGAGATCTTAGAATCGTCCATTTCAGATCCTGCATCTCTATAAAGAATATCTGACAAGGCGGATTCGTACTCCCCAGACAAAAGTACAAGTGATGATTCAGGTAAGTATATGTCTCAATTGTTCATAAAGTGAAGAGTTCATTATCGCATTTTGTATTGTGAGTAATGTTCATTACTTCACTTGCATTTAGTACCGTTTAGTACCAATCTTAGCATTATTTTTTTCTATGCAAACAATGGTACAGACCATCAGTCACCATCTGTGGTACCTGGTCGTGTGTGGCTCACTGAGTACAAAGAGCAAGATTGGTCGGAACTAGACGATCAGCCAGCACTGCCGGATTTCCAGAAAGTAGTCGCCGGTGCATCGCATTTTTCAGATGCCACTGAAGAGCTTCGATATTTTAGTTATTTCTTTGATGACGATCTTATTCGGCTCATCAAAAGTGAAACGAATCTGTACGCTGGTAACGTTATTACGACAATGAAACGCAAAGGTAGCCTGAAAACAAACTCTGTTTGGCATAAGTGGTCTGCAGTAAAATTGCAAGAGATTTACTGGTCTCTCAGTATTATTTTGCATATGTCCGTCGTCAAATTGCCGAAAATCAGTGATTATTGGTCAACAGACCCGTTTCCGCAGACAGGATTTGCGAGTAAACTGTTGAGTCGCGATCGATTTTGCGCTCCATTGTCGATGTTACACTTGAATGACAGTGCTACGTTCATTAGCAGAGGCGAAGAAAAGCACGACCCACTTCACAACGTGAGGCCTTTGTTTGATTTCTTTGTGAATAAAAGCAAAATTAGTTTTCGTCCAGGCATGAATCTGACAATAGATGAGGCAATGTGTCCTTTTCCTGGTAGAACAAGCTTCAGAGTATACATGAAAAACAAACCCAATAAATATGGAATAAAATTGTATGCCCTCTGCGATTCATCAACTGGTTATATGCTAAACTGTGATGTATATACAGATTCTGCAGGCAGTGTTGACAATAGTATCCAGGGCCTTGCAAAAAGGTTGTGTTCACAGTGCTTTGGCAAAGGGCATTGCATTTATATGGATAGGTACTACACCAGCCCATCCCTTTTGGACATGTTGTGGGAAAACAAAGCTCTTGGAGTGGGAACTGTAATGAAAAACAGGAAAGGTTTGCGACGAATATTCAGAACACTAAAACTAAAAGAAAAGATAGTTTTGCAAAGGAAACACCATCTCTTGGCAGTGAATTGGAAGTCAAAACGAGATGTTTTTTGTCTTTCCACAAAGCATAAGTCTACCAGCACTAGTATTGCAATGAGGGCCGAAGGTGGAAAAGCAGAAATTGTAAAGCCAGACGTTATTATTGATTACAATAAGAATAAAGCTGGAGTTGACAGAGGAGATCAGTCCTCCAGCTATTATCCGCTTGCCCGGAAAACTTTAAAGTGGTGGTGAAAGCTGTTTTTCCACTTGGTTATGGTGTCAACTGTCAACAGTTTTATTTTACATAAAGAGAACACTAGGAAGAATGTATCCCTAGTAGACTTTATTCACAGAGTGGGGAAGAAATTGGCTGAGAAGGGGGGAAATATTTTTCAGCGAAAAGCCGCTTCATCCTCACAAATTGAGAAGACATTTGCAAGGCACTTTCCAGAGAAGGCCCCACCCACTGCAAAGAAGGTGAATACTACTAGGTATTGCAATGTATGTTCAGACAGGGGGAAGAAAGAGATAGGTAAGCGCATCAGGAAGGAGGGTAGATGGTGGTGCAAGGACTGTGGCGTTGGTCTTTGCGTCCCACAGTGTTTCCCGGATTTTCACACAAAGGCTAACTACATCTGAACTATTAAAATACTCTAGTTTACAAGTACCTGCAGTTAGACAGTCCAGTGATATTTTGTTTTAAATGTAGATACAGTAATAATTGCATTACTCAAGAGAGAGATCATGTAAAACTTTTTTATCCACGATATTTTTGTGTTTTCTTTTTTTAATTATAACACGCATTTGTATTTTATATTGTAAAATAAACTCACATTCATGTAAAGCCCTTACGTTTTCCTTTTAAATGATGCAAGAACCATATTCCTATCATTTTTCTATTCTTTGCAATCTAATTTCAAACATCCATTAAATATGCCAGTTCCCAGCCAAGTGCTGGATGTAAAGAGGGCAGTGTTGAAAGTGTTAAATATTCCAATAACTTCTTTTATCTGTCCTTACAGTGCTTTAATCTCTTCATCTTTGCTGGTGCTCGTTGGCACATAAACTTGTACTACAGCATTAGTTGATGGTTTCGTGTCAGTCTTGGCTATGATAATGCATTCACTATGCTGTTCATAATAGCTTACCTGTCTTCCTATTTTCTTATTCACTATTACACCTACTCCTGCGTTGCCCCTAGGTGCTTTTTTGTTTATAAGCCAGTACACCCCTCACCAGAGATCCTGTTTCTCCTGTAATCGAAAGTCACTTACTCCAACTATATCTAACTTAAATCTACCCATTTTTCTTTTTTAATTTTCCAACATGTGTTTAGGATTAAGGGTTCTAACACTGTACACTCCTACCCGTAAGAACGCCGGTTTTGTTTTTTTCTGATGATGATGTCCTCTTGAATAGTCCGTGAGCGTATTATATCCGAATGGGGATTATTTAGTTCCAGAACATTTCGCCCAAGAAGTCGCCATTATCCTTTAACGACATAGTAGAAGTGCATGCCCTGGGGTAAAATAACGGCTGTAGTTTCCCCTTGCTTTCAGCCGTTCGCAGTACCAGCACAAAAAGGCTGTGTTGATTAATGTTAAAAAGCCAGATCAGTCGATCGTCCACACTGATGTCCTTGCAAGGAGAGTGCTGGCCCTATTCGGAACCACATGTTCGTCTGGCCTCTCCACAGATAACTGTCCGTCGTGGTTGTATCTAAGGTACGATAGTCTGTATCTTTAAGGTACGCAAACCATCCCATCTTGGTACGGTCCGTGGTTCATGGGGAAGATGGCAGAAGTAGAGAGGATATAAAATGTAGATTGACTGTAGCAAGACAAGTATTCCCGGAAAAGAGGAATATTTTAACATCTCATATAAATGATATAGCCATATAACCTTCAATATTGTAGGATTGTGTATTTTAATTATTGTGTATAACACTGTCCGCTGACTAAGGTTTAGTTTAAAATGTAAAAAAAAAGAAACATATTAGTTGCATAACATAAATAAAGAGTGATCAGTTTAACAGTTTCTCAGCCAATGTCAAGACGTCGCAAACTTTAGCATTCTAACCATTTACCTGTAATATTGAATAATTCCATTATTTACTGTGATTAACATTGTCAATTGTGTAAAGTGTAATTTCAATGTTAAGTAACAAGTTTGATACACAACACGCTATGGTTGTACCTTTGCTTATAGTGTTTGATTACCTAAGAACTAGTGTCTCCTTCAGACGGTAGTCTGCTGTTTCCTGACGATGGCCCAATAAGCCGCAAACTAGTTCGAAATAAACAAAAATCAGGAGAGCAAAAATAGTGTACTTGCTATTCAACCTTAAATAAATTTAAGCTTTAGGACATTTTTTCTGAAGGTATTCGTCTGGAGCATGATCTCGTACGGATGAGAAACGTGGACGACAAGCATTTCAGACCACAGGAGAAAGGAATCTTTATCTTTTGAAATGTGGTGCTGCAGAAGAATGCTAAAGGTTAGACGGGTATGTCAAATAACTTATGAGGACGTGTTGAATCCAACTGGGAAAAAGTTTCTGTCACAAGCTGACTAAAAGAAGTGATCTATTGATAGGGCACACCCATAGGCATAAAGGGATCGAGAATTTGGTAATGAAGAAAAGTGTGAGGGGTACGAATTGTAGAGGAAGGTCGAGGCACGAATACAATGAGCCTATTCAAATGGCTGTAGGTTGCAGTAGTTATTCAGAGATGAAGAGGCTTGCACAGGAGAGACTGGTGTTGGGAGATACACAAAAGCAGCTTTCGGACTGAGCACCGTAACGACATATGTGGCAGTGTCGTCTCCCCCTTACGCCGAGCTCTCTTCTAGAGTTGTTCTTTGGCTATACAAACCTGCCGAGTGTTAACACCAAATTATTTCCTAATTTACTCCAGGGATTAGTACCAGCTCTTAACGTTTTGTTCTCAAACGACGACGGTGATGCTCCGTTCAAGTAAACGTAAATGTTAGGCTGCACAAATCACGTCATCCAATCTGTTGTATTTAACTGTTTCGTCATAGGCTGGTCAGAGTCTGCCAAAAACACTACTGGATCCCTGGTGTACAGCAGACTTACCAGCGCTTATATATCCATTGCCATCTCGAAAATTCTGGCCGTAGGACGAATGTGCTCTTTGTCGGCTCTTTCCCTGGAGGCGACGGATATTGCGTAGTCTTATTGCAGCCTGGCGATGCTGAAGCCTGGGCTACCAGGTGCTTCCAACAAACTATGTCACGTAGAACTGAGGACCGTTTTTACAAAACTCACTTTAAATAAAAATAAAATTTTCCGGAAAAACATTTTTTTAATTAACAAGCAAGTTCAGAGGAAAAATTGTTTGCAATGAGCAAATTTCGTACAGTTCTGAATGTGTTTTAGTATAATCTTTGCAGATACTTAAAGCTTTTGTTAGTTTATGAACTCCTGGGAGTGGAAAAACACTTTTATTTTTCAAAACTCTTTTTATGCTCAGACTAGATCAATAATAGCTGAATATTAAATGCCGGTTTTTACATTACAGTTTTAAAATCATATTTCTTTTTCTCTGCTATACAACTTCAAGGGACTCTTCATCCTCATAAATTCTCCGTGAACAGCCATGGTCTCCATACCCCTCACCACTTGCAGAGAGTTTGTCGTTTTAGAAACTTGCGGTATCCTTAGGAATGATTAGGAAACGGATTAGTTTTCCTTACATCCCTCTTCTTTTCTGCACTCACATTGTTTTTCTTTGTAATAGTGGCAGCACGTTTCATGGCGTTGCAAAAAGGAATGTTCTTCTGCAAATCATCCCAACATACTTCTGATCCAGAGAAATATCTTGTTTTAACAGCACATCCAGTCTCACCGTTGGTTTTGCTGTAAGTCACTGCTCGAACATCCATTATTTTTAAAGGTATGATATACTTCAAGATTTCTTTAGAAATCCGTTTGAAGTCATAGGAAAACCAGTCTTCTCCTTACACCAGCACTTTTCCAAACTTCACCAGAGTGTTCCTATATTCACGTAGGTTACGAAATTTGTTCATTCTGCCGATATTCCTTCTCATCTCTACTGAATACACGATTCGATGACACGAAACTATGCCCGCGAATGTGTGTAAGTTCAGAGAACAGTGTAGTGACTATCATAAAATGTACCACGTGAAGAGCATTCCAAAGTTCATGTTGTAGCTGGTGCTCGAGTCTAAAATAGCTCAAGTTTCAATATTCTGTTACCAGTATCTCTAGTCCTTTCTTGCAAATAATGTTGGAAGAAATACTGTTAGTGAGATACGATTTCATCGGCACTTCTTCCAGCTTCTGTTGCACACCAAGTATGGTGAAATAAGTTGTCAGTATCTTATTTTGATCCATGTATCATCACAATCAGTTCATAGAAGCATATTCGTCGTAAGTTAACCACTTCTGCAATGGAGAGTTATGGCAGAGGCTGATTTTGTTGCATGTCTTCAGAGTAGGTGTTCAGGATGCTGTGTAACTTTTTTGCACAGGCTCTGTGCAAGCGCAGGTTAGTGTTACACACTTCATTCATCCATTTGTGCGACTTCTGTTTTCAGTTCAAGAACCTTGCATGTTGAGGAGGTGTCACTGTGAGGACTACCAAAGCTGAGATTGTAATACTTATAGAACACTGTCTTAAATTTTGGCACAGAACAGCTTTCATTGACTGCCTGTCATTGTCTATTGCAAAAATTTTCCCACATTATATTTTCATGTAATGTTGGAGCGATTTTCGTGGTACGGTCTTATGAGACCAAACTGCTGAGATCTTCGGTCACTAAGCTTATACACTGCTTAATCTAACTTAAACTAACTTATGCTAAGGACGACACACACACCCATGCCCGAAGGAGGGCTCGAACCTTCCACGGCGGAAGCTGCGCGGACCGTGACAAGACGCCTATGACCACGCGGCTACCCAGCGCGGCTTGGAACGATTATGACCTATTCAATTTTCCTCTTCTGTAACGACACTGTCTACACCTATACTTCAAAATATGCTCTTCCACTTGTTGGGTCATAGCTATGTCGGCTTGAATTGCCGGTGAGCCACATCTTTATTCAAAATGGCTCTGAGCACTATGGGACTTAACTTCTGAGGTCATCAGTCCCCTAGAAACTTAGAACTACTTAAACCTAACTATCCTAAGGACATCACACATATCCATGCCCAAGGAAGGATTCGAACCTGCGACCGTAGCGGTCGCGCGGTTCCAGACTGTAGCGCCTAGAACCGCTCGGCCAGCCCGGCCGGCACACATCTCTATTCCTGTAGATCAGTTCCCGTTATTTTCTGAGATGTAGCACAAATTGGTACTAGGAATCCATCTCGAATTTTTATCTTATATTTGGTAGACATTGGTTTAGAGGCTTCAGTGCGATCTGCAACATATCTAGCGTCTGCTGAGGTATCGATGTATGTCA
This sequence comes from Schistocerca piceifrons, assembly GCF_021461385.2. Taxonomy (NCBI): domain Eukaryota; kingdom Metazoa; phylum Arthropoda; class Insecta; order Orthoptera; family Acrididae; genus Schistocerca; species Schistocerca piceifrons. Next base: position 597,735,716 of record NC_060149.1, on the reverse strand, counting down.
CGAGGAATGCATCTTTTCTGCTCTTGTTTCCTACAGAATACAACAGGTTATTGAAATATGGTAAGTCAGTAAAAGCGAGCTTGCCTGCATGACAATCTTTCCTTCTATTTTTACTTGCCTCACTGCTTTCACCAGGCCAGCAGTCAATATTAGTGGCAGCATTTTTCTTTGAATATTGAGATGATTTTTCTTGGGAGATGTTTGCTTGTTCCGATTTTCGTCTTTTACGCCCACCAAGTGTTTCACTTTCAGGAATATTATATTCATCATAACCTTTCGAAGCCACTATTTAACAAAAGTCTAGTCTTCTACACTCAAGTTCCAGGAATTGGTGGTAACTGGTAGCCAACTAACATAACAGCTATCATCAACAAACTGAATATGTCCTGAAATCTACCGACTAGCAAAACAATTACTCCAGGAGTGCCATAACACAGTTAGAAAAATACTTGTTCTGATATCTGTCTTACACTAATTAAATTATAAAAAAAACACAGCAACATCTTAACATCTTTGGAAAACTAAGTAGCATAAACGAAGTTTTGAAATGATCGCTACATATGCATAAGGCGAGTTTTGCAGACACGTTCTGTATTTCCTGTACATAATTTGAGAAAGAAGCAAGTACTGCTAAAGATGGGTGCGTAGGCTTGTAGAAGATGCTTAACGGTATGTGTTTCAAAAAAGATTTTTTTTAAAAAAACAGCATAAAGCCTGTTTTAAGAAAACGGTCGTCAATTCGGAATCAAGTATCTGTGACGATAGCAAGGTCGTTACAAACATCACACTGAAAGCACGTACATGAAGCTCATCGAGAACTACAGACGGAGCTGAACTACCTGACTCAGTAAAGAGTGTCCATGTTTATAAATAAACAGAATGCTGTAGTAAATTACAAGACTCCATAAGTAAGACGAAGGTCATTCCAGAAATTACAAATCTTTAATTATTAATCAAAGCAGGAGGTGGGAATCGAACCAGGGTCCTGCACTTCACCAGCCCGTGACTTCTGCCTCTACAACACAGTAAAAGAGGGAAAGAAGTAAAATTATACTACCTGTACTACCTAAATACCAACCGTAGCCTACCTACTTATTTTTATGCCACTCCATTAGCTTTTCTACATCTACATCTACTTGATTACTCTGCAATTCACATTTAAGTGCTTGGCAGAGGGTTCATCGAACCACAATCATACTATCTCCCTACCATTCCACCCCCAAACAGCGCGCTGGAAAAACGAACACCTAAACCTTTCTGTTCGAGCTCTGATTTCTCTTATTTTATTTTGATGATCATTTCTACCTATGTAGGTTGGGCTCAACAAAATATTTTCGCATTCGGAAGAGAAAGTTGGTGACTGAAATTTCGTAAATTGATCTCGCCGCGACGAGAAACGTCGTTTCTTTAATGACTTCCATCCCAACTCGCGTATCATATCTGCCACACTCTCTCCCCTATTACGTGATAATACAAAACGAGCTGCCCTTTTTTGCACCTTTTCGATGTCCTCCGTCAATCCTACATCTACAGTATGTGTGAAATGTCACAGCGACGACCCTGAAGACTCTATTATATGGTTGTAATATTACTCATTTACCATTGTTTTTGGTGTCACCACCTTGAATTCCCACATGCACCCTGAACCCCAATTATTTACCCAGATAATTCATGATACGAGTATCGTGTTCGCCATAAACTGTTCCACACATTTATACTTGCGCTTTAAAAGTCATTCTCTTTCCACCGCCACCCAACCCTCACCCCTTAGGGTCATTAAGACTAGCGGCACCGAAAACTGTAGATACGACACCAACGCTAGTACTTTTCGATTATTTTTAACATTTCACCTATTTGCAACTGTAGCCCTACCCTACTCCTAGGCTCCCTGGCGGGGGGGGGGGGGGGGGGGGGGGTTGCTTGCAACCAGCACTTTGTCGAAGAAAACACATAACATAGGCAGTGATTACACAATAATAACCATAATAACCAATGGAACAATACAGAAAACTTTGGTAGAACTCCCCAGAAATGTTCTGTGAAATCAACATCGGAACAATTATAACGTAGCACATCGTTTAAAAGTCATGGAACCCTCGCGCACCACGGCAAGGAGTAAAGTGCATGTCAGCGCTCCTCACGGCCGACACTCGAACCTCGTTGATTCAATAGGTTCAAATGGCTCTGAGCACTATGGGACTTAACATCTGAGGTCATCAGTCCCCTAGAACTTAGAACTACTTAAACCTAACTAACCTGACGACATCACACACATCCATGGCCGGCCGGGGTGGCCGAGCGGTTCGAGGCGCTACAGTCTGGAACTGCGCGACCGCTACGGTCGCAGGTTCGAATCCTGCCTCGGGCATGGATGTGTGTGATGTCCTTAGGTTAGTTAGGTTTAAGTAATTCTAAGTTCTAGGGGACTGATGACATCAGAAGTTAAGTCTCATAGTGCTCAGAGCCATTTGAACCATTTGAACCACGCCCGAGGCAGGATTCGAACCTGCGACGGTAGCGGTCGCGCGGCTCCAGACTGAAGTGCCTAGAACCGCTCAGCCACTGCGGCCGGCGAAGCTCGTTGACACTTGCGTTCCGTCAGTTGATCGCGGCTCCCAGGCGCGAGACAGCCTTAGTCTCCATCACTTGTTTTTTCCAGGCAGTAAGCTATATTCGTACCAAGTTATGCTGTAACTGCACCAGGCGTTCCAGTGTAAAGTATACTTGTCAGCACTTTCCCATCGCCATCCCCTTAAATCCGAGTACTGAGGGCGCTGCTGCTGTTACTAAATCATATTTGGACCAGGTCTGTTTGAAGTTACTCCAGGAGCTATAGCAGCACACACAAACACACACACACACACACACACACGTTAATTTTTACGTCCGAGGTGATTCAGCTAAGCAGTTCAGCTAAGCAGTCCCCAAACATTTCCGAAACCGTGTAAGATATCGTAATTCTGTCTTTACCTAGATGAATTGTAAGAATATCTTCACTGTTTCCTCGTTTCATAGCCATGTTAAAGACAATGATATCAGTATCACCTTCACTTCTGGAAACAGAATTGTAGTAATTTGTGATACTAGTATCATAGTTTTAAAAGTGACGAATTCTACTGCGTTTCACGCTTGAAACTGTGCATACCAGTTTCAGAGTAATTAAAGATTTATAACTTGGAATCTATGTGGTTTGAACATAAAATCGGTGGACAGAGAATTCAGATATTAATTTGTTATGCATCTGCAATGAAGAACCAAAGAAACTGGTACACCTGCCTAATATCGTGTAGGGCCTCCGTGAGCGCGCGGAACTGTCGCAACACGACGTGATATAGACTCGACTAACGTCTGAAGTAGTGATGAAGAGAACTGACACCATGAAACCTGCAGGGCTGTCCGTAAATCCGTAAGAGTACGAGCGGTTGGAGATCAGTACGTTGCAAGGCGTCCTAGATACGCTCAATAATGTTAATGTCTGCGGTGTGTGGTGGCCAGCAGAAGTGTTTGAACTGAGAAGAGTGTTCGTGGAGCCACTCTGTAGCAATTCTGGACGTGTGGGGTGTCGCATTGTCCTCCTGGAATTGCTCAAGTTGGTCAGAATGCACAATGGACATGAGTGGATGCAGCTTGCAGGATGCTTACGTACGTATCATCTGTCAGAATCGTATCTAGACGTATCAGGGATCCTATATCACTCCAACTAAAACGCCCTACACAATTACAGAGCCTCCACCAGCTTGAACAGTCCTCTGATGACATGCAGGGTTCATGAATTCATGGTTTCATGAGGTTGTCTCCATAACCATGCACGTCAATCCTCTCGATACAATTTGAAACGTGTCTCGTCCGACCAGAAAACATGTTACAAGTCATCAACGGTTCAATGTCGGTGTTTACGGGCCCAGGCGATGCGTAAAACATTGTGTCGTGCAGTCATCAAGGGTACACGAGTGGGCCTTCGGCTCCGAAAGCCCATATCGATGATGTTTCGTTGAACTTGTTGATGGCCTAGAATTGAAATCTGCAGCAATTTGCGGAAGGGTTGCACTTCTGTCAGGTTGAACGACTCTCTTCAGTCGTCGTTGGTTCCGTTCTTGCAGGATCCTTTTTTAGCCGCAGTGATGTCGGATATTTGATGTTTTACCGGATTCCTGATATTCACGGTACACTCGTGAAATGGTCGTAGGGGAAAATCCCCACTTCTTCGCTACCTCGGAGATGCTGTGTCCCATCACTCGTGCACCGACTATAGCACCACGTTCAGACTCACTTAAAATCTTGATAACCTGCCATTGTAGCAGCGTAACCGATCTAACAACTGCTCCAGACACTTGTTGTCTTATATAGGCGATGCCGACCGCAGCCCCATATTCTGCCTGTTTACATATCTCTGTATTTGAGTACGCATGTCTACACTATTTTCTGTGGCGTTTCAGTGTAATATCAAGTAGTAAAAAGAATAGACTCATATTGAGAAAAAAACAGAACACCTTGAGAGACTAGAGATAGGACGATAGTATCTACGAGGCATGTACGCTACTATATTCTGCGGAAGAGATTAGCATTTGAGTCACCTAGGTTCAGCGTGTGTCTTGTTGCCTAGTAGGCACAGGATCCGCCAAGGGCACTGATTACTTGTTCCATGCGTGATGGCACCGACACGTACAAGGTGCTAATGACGTCCCATAGTATAGCCATCCACGCTGTATTCACCTGGTTCAAGAGATCATCTGTTCAAAATAGTTCAAATGGCTCTGAGCACTATGGGACTCAACTGCTGAGGTCATTAGTCCCCTAGAACTGAGAACTAGTTAAACCTAACTAACCTAAGGACATGACAAACATCCATGCCCGAGGCAAGATTCGAACCTGCGACCGTAGCGGTCTTGCGGTTCCAAACTGCAGGGCCTTTAACCGCACGGCCACTTCGGCCGGCGAGATCATCTGTGGTGGTCGGCATTGGGTCACAGCACTGCACCCGTCGTTTCACCATATCCCACACATTTTCGATTGTTAACAAGTCTGTTTATCTGGCGGGCCAGACACTAAGAAGGCACATCTTCGTGCGGCAACTTGTTGTACATTTTCTTGACAAAAAATGACGCCCTTGATGTTGTGGAGAAAGGGTGTGGATACGTGTCGCAGGATCTCATTCACGTAGGTGACACTGGTCACCGTGCCCTGGACACGCACCAACTGTAATTTATGTTTGTAACCAATATCAGCATACATTATAAAGCCTTGAGTTAGCGCTGTATGTCTTGTCCGAATGCAATCACTGTGATGCCTTTCCCCTGCCTGTGGCGAACTAAAATATGGCCATCATTTTCAAACAAACAGAACCTAGATTCGTCCGAAAACGTTATCTCATGCCAGTCCTGTCCGCAGTGACGTCGTTCCATACACCATTGCAATCTAGCATTTTTCTGCACATTTGTCAAAGGTAGATGGAGAAGTGAACGACGCGCACGTACCATATGCCGTAATAAACGGCGACGGACTGTCACCCCTCACTGTGTTCGATGTGTTACACTGTTCCACTGTTGGGCCAGAGCCAACGAGGACGCGGATCTCTCCTGCAATGTCATTCGGATGAGGTTTAGATCTTGTCGGGGGATGGTCTGTGTGCTGCGACCTGCCCCATCTCGTGGTGTTCTACGGCATTCTGACAATCATTCTGCACAAACCCGTTGCACTGCCAAAACATTTAGTCCCACACGAGCAGCAGTTTCCCGGATGGATGACCACATTGTCTCATTCCAATTATGCACCAACGTTCAAAATCACTTGGCTGACTGTACGGTTTGCACATACGTCTGCGAAGCATCCTGCACGTCTCCTCAAGTCACACTGATCCATTACCTTCGGTTTTTAACGACAGCGAGAGCGCCAGGAGCCTTTTACCGGTAGGTGGTGTTGCGCCGCGATTCGATGTTGACCTAGAACACGGAGGCCGACATCGTTCAAATGCTAATCATTCTTGCAGAAGATACTAATGTACATGCCGTATGAATATGAGCGTCCTATCTCTAGTCGTACAAGGTGTTCTGTTTTTTCTGAACGTGAGTATACACACTTTGTGTGCTGTAGCTGTAGCGCCACTTACTAACAGTAGATCTGAATGCTGAAATACATACAAATACAAAGGGTTACAATTCAGTCTCAGTCTTCAATACAAGGACTATTCCATAGATGACGAGCCCTGACAGCTATGAAAGTCTGTAAATGTTACGAAATGGCAGACACACAGAATGAGGTTCTGTGCATCGATGTTTGAACATAAGTAGACCTGCCTCTGCAGCTTCGGAGAGGGGATGCTTGCATATCATCGGCAGCGGCGTAAGGGCTCGTCGCAGCGCCCTCGTGCCGTGGTGGCTGCTGTAGGAAATGCAGCGACGTGACTGACGGCGTGCTTGTTTTAAAGTGCGGCCTACCGCATGGCGTCCGATACCACACAATGAAGCAACCTTTACAAATCGCTGAAATCTCAAAGTAAGGAACATATATTTTTCGGCCCCTGAGAATCTGTAATTCCTCAGGAAGGTTGAGCATCAGAAGCAGAGGAGTGCGAACACTTGGGGCCGTATCATTGTACACTACGTAATTGGTCCTTAATTCACTGAAGTATCTTAACGGCTCATTACACACCTGCAGGTAAGAAAGGGCTACCCAGCTCTTTCCTCGTCACTACGTGAAGGCGTTTGCAGTTCACCGGTGCGATGGACTGATTTCACACCAATGAAATTTTTTTCTGCAGTAAACGTAAATATGAAGTCAATGTTTAAGTTCCACCGACACAAGAGGGTTTAAAGCATCGCATTGTTGCAGCATGTGCAATGATATCGAAGGAAACTCTTCTATCAGTCCAGAAATTCCTGCTCTAGCAATTGCAAACATGTTTTACAATGTGAACACTTAATGACGTAAATGGAATTTCAAGGAAATATTCATGACTACATTCTTTTGTGATTCCCTTTTTCTTTCTGTTGCTGATGTAATTTTGTAATGAAAGTGTGTATCTTGAAATTAAACTCGTAAGTGAAGTTATCACTTGACAATCTTTATACCTCATTTCTCTGTTTTAAACACCCATCAAATATCTGATGGGGACCTTTCCTTTAAGGCTCTGTCAGAAACAAGTGCAGAACGTTTAGCCCAGTGAAGTGGCGAATCATCCTTATATGACAAGTCCTTTGCCTTCCATTACATCGATCAGAACACATGTAGCCAAGTGTGATTATTATCAGTTTTACTTTAAACTTTTCTCCTGAATTCCGCTTTTGTAAACAGGCATACTTCGCAGTGCCAAGGTAGAGCACCCCATTAAACTGACGCAACAGTTCTCTATAACAACAGCAATTTCAGTGTAAGACAGCAGTCGAGTTCATATTCAAAACAGAGTAATTCGAGATTCTAAATACTGTAATTTTTCTGAATCTACTAATCTGATTTTTGTGAGTGAAACGCCATTGAATTCATATCTTTTAGAAATATCTCTACGGTGGGAGCAGTAGAAATTACCGTGCTTATATTTGAAGAAGCCGAACTGGCGACGATTTCTCTGTACTTAATATTGCCATGAAAAGAGAAAACACGCCATTTATTGAGGACTTTTCACAATTTATGTGGATGAAAACACAATTACGATATCTTATACGGTTCAAGAAATAACTAAGGTGAATATCTTATCTGAGACAGCTTGCATATCTGAGTGAGTTTTCTATTCATAGAGAAGGATCACCAGCTGAAGGTACAGAGTATTTGCTGACCAAATAGGTCTTCCTGTTTCTGCGTTGCCTTTGGTTTGATCAATAATTAATATCACAGTTATATGATTAGAAGAACGACTGTCTGAAACTGCTTACTTCTTGAACAGGCAGCCACCCAGCAGACTGCGCGCTTCGTGCAGACCAGGGCGGCCTGTGAGCCGTGCCCTGGCTTGTGTCGCCATGGCACTCAGCCTAGATGTATGGTTCCCTCAGTGCCATGCTGTCTGAGGGCTGGGAGAGCATACACGGGGAAACAGTGAGTGCGCCATACTTAAGAGGCAACGCAGTTGCACTGCATATGACTTGCTTTCGTATTTCATGTTTCTCATCAAAATTGATCACAAACGAAAAAATTTTTCTTGACATAAACTAATTTTTATCTGGTACAAACTGTACGCGTAGGGGGATATGCTGACAGTTTCACAGATTTTAACACTGAGGTTGCCACGTAATCAAGACATACGTAGTTTCATAATCGACAGAAAGTCTTTCACAAACATATATTTGTCAAAATGCTGTAGCACTTTTCCAACCTCATTATGGAGACGTGGAAACTCCACCTGGGGAAAACAATGTAGATGTCAAGGACAGTTTTGATATAAAAGGATTTGTCTTTGAAATCGAAATTATATTGCAGATTAGTCAGTTACGGTTCAACAGCAAATGCACAAGGGCGCTTTCAACTGAAACGGCAAACAGACTCGAAAATAGATGTAAGTTGTGCAGCGCCCTCAAAAAGTTTAGAAAACCGGCCTTTTAATACTTTGAAGGCCACAATGAATTCTTAAAACATTTTCTTTAATGCCAGTGACCTTAAGGAATCGGACTATGTTTGTCAGAAAATGCCCCTTCTTCAACGCGTTTCCCTTTTTATATACGTACCCATTAAATCAAAAATAAGTTGTTCCTCACCTTGCAACGGCTTACTGTGGGCAGTATGCAGTCAAGTCCACTTGGAAAATGAGGTCTGCAATCTATTCCGGATGTTCTAATTTTCGTTCCTGCCCTTCTGCTTCCTTCAGAAATTAAACAATAGTGAAATTTAAATCGAAAAATAGACCCAGGGATGCCCCTTGATTTAACCAGTGTACGTTGCAGTATGTAACCTCCCCACAAAATTTTTTAAAGATGAATGACAATATTATTTAGGGATGCTAATGGACATTGCGCTAATTGTAACCTCGCCCACAATGAGAGGTATTGAAAATGGCAACAAAAATGTGAAATTCGCAATCTGACTCAAATATAAATCCTTCAAAATTAAAGTCTATTCAGTGATAAGAAAATTCAATTAAACCGAAACATCGGTGTTTGGCCCTGTGTAAAACAATCAGAATTAAAGTCTTACCTGAGAATAAATCGATGTCACATATCTGCTCTTGTTGTTGCGCACCGCTTGGACGAACTGCATTGCAAATAATAATATTGCCTTTTTTTTGTGATTCTAGTGAAATTTTTCTTCAAAAGAAGTGGAATGAAATGGGAAGCGCAACGAGATCTTGAGTTCAATAAAAAATTAAATTTTTGAGAAAATGCTTTTGAAATAAAAAATTATTATTGGGGGACTTGTTGGAGAATAATTACAATAAATAAAATTTTTCCTTATCTAATGATTATATTAATTAACAGTATACCTTATTCCTCATCTTGACCAGTGTTGCCGACCGCCTACATCACACAACCGCACTGGGCTGCTACTACTGACCGACCGCTCTGCATGACGACTACAGACTGAGTACTGCTCTCAACTAGACAGAGCTACAGACTCGCAACGACTACTGACAGACTCGCAACGACTACTGACAGACTAAGAACCGCTCGCAACACTCGCGCGGTCAAGCGCATACTCTCTGGTCACAGATGCTACAATGCCTCGCCATCGCTGCTGCGTTACATACGTGTTTCATAACCCTCCACTGGGGGGGCAAAAATTTGGCAGCGATGGTGAGTCATTTGGACTTGCCAATCGCGGCAAAAATTTTTCTTTAATTAACAAAATCCTACAACTTACAGAATATTTAAATGTTGTGCACACGCACTAAGTACAAAATATATCAGACAAAGACAAAATGTGAATACTAAACATAGTAGCAAATCAGAAAAGTATATACAAATTATTTGACAGATAAAGTGCACAGGCACTGAAAAAATTCTTTAGCATATTCAGAACAAATAAACAGACTGGCAAGAATAATTAGATGTAGTACATAAAGTAAATGTTGTGCACACGCACTAAGTACAAAATATATCAGACAAAGACAAAATGTGAGTACAAAACATAGTAGCAAATCAGAAAAGTATATACAAATTATTTGACAGATAACAAAGTGCACAGGCACTGAAAAAATTCTTTAACATATGCAGAACAAATAAACAGACTGGCAAGAATAATTAGATGTAGTACATAAAGTAAATGTTGTGCACACGCACTAAGTACAAAATATATCAGACAAAGACAAAATGTGAGTACAAAACATAGTAGCAAATCAGAAAAGTATATACAAATTATTTGACAGATAACAAAGTGCACAGGCACTGAAAAAATTCTTTAACATATGCAGAACAAATAAACAGACTGGCAAGAATATTATATTGACAAGTGACATAAGTGTATTCGCATTGGAGTTCAGCGAATCGAAAAATGTATAACCTATGAACTATGTGGCAAGAATCAGGATAGGAAAGGGAAGGATTGCATCATGGTTGTAGCACTTTAGATTGCACACAGCTGCTCTGAAAGTCCATATCTTTCCACAGAAGTACAACACCAAGTGACACAACTTGAAGTTCTTTTCCCATCAGAATTTATCAGTGTAGCCAAGACACTGAACTGTCGTAGTAATGTTCCATGTTTTCATTTTGGCAGTACATTACGTACACCAAACAGTGGGACCATAATAATGTCTTCATCGCTCATGGTGGTGGACAGCATGTCGTGTCAACACCACACTCTTACAAGGCACACCAACGTAGAATTAGTGCAAAACCAAATATAGTGCTCCATGATCACTGGGATAAACAGGACAAATGGACATTGCAGTAATTCAGGGTAGTTAGCTCATAAGGTGAAGGACATTAAGTCACATAATATTGTCAATTACAGTAGTAGTGTGCGGCATTCATAGCCCAGTTATTGAACATTTCTGTACCATGTATGTAGTATTACAGAAAAATGTTCATTAATTGTTTTACATAGAATCAGTAATCTTCTTTTCCTAGTTACAAAGCATTATTAAATAATCGCATTCTTTTCCAGTTACAGAGTATAATTAAGAATCATTAGCCTTTTCCTAATTACAGTTAATTAATCATTTGTCATTAATTAATCATTTGTCTAATTACAGTTAATTAATCATTTGTATAATAACAGTTAATTAATCATTTGTCGTTAATTAATCATTTGTCTAATTACAGTTAATTAATCATTTGTCGTTAATTAATCATTTGTCTAATTACAGTTAATTAATTGATCATTTGTCATTTCAATATAGTAAGAATTATTAGCCTTAATTAATTACAAAGCATTATTAAACAGTCACATTCTTTTCTGGTTACAAAGTATCAACATTGGAAACAAGAGCTAATCAATGGCATAATTAATCATAATTCTTCAAGTGACAATTATTGGCACTCAGTGGCCAGCAAGTATTGAATAGAATCATCATTCAGTATTATTCAGGTTATTACGAAGTCATTATTAAAAATCAGTTAATTACAGTCAAATCATTAATAATCACAGGCATTATAAGTGGTATCATTACAACAAACAGTGGCAGTTATTAGCTAGTGACAAAGCATCATTTTGAATATAGTCTCATTAAGAGGTCATTAATCAAGTGACATGCTATTCAGAGTTGATCAGTATTATTCAGAATTATCATAAACTAGTGACATTATGTGGGACTGGTAATACATGTTTTTTGTTAGCAATGCATTGCGTTGGGATCGATAATTAATTGCTGAGGCATAATACTTTTCGCTTTTGACCTATTTCTGCAAATGAGGATAGGTAACGTCATTCGTCATGAGTCAGCTGTAGCAAGATTATGTAACAAGGCAGTACATGTGATCACATTTATAAATGATAAACACAAATGGGTAAAAAATATAAAAATGCAAGTACTAGAACAGGTATAATAAGTAACAGGTTTAGTAGGTGTCATGAAAAACTTCTCCTGGAAAAAATACAAAATGGATTATTGACCTGAAAGAAGAAACGCACACTATGCTGAAAAGTAGTGAACTTCGAATTAATAGGCAGTGAAGTGTGTATAAAAATGTGTTCCATAGCTGTCCTTTCCAAAACTTTCAGTCATCCTACTATGCAATGTAACACCTGCTGTCAAAGCAAACTGCAACAAATACTTAAGTAACTACGTAGCATAAATACATAACTTCAACATTATCTTCATCTGTAAAGAAAAAAAACTTCATTATCCATATCATCATAACTTCACCATTATCATCACCTGTAAAGAAAAACTTCATTATTCATAATACCATTTCCTTCATCATTCTTCATCAGTATTCACTATCATCTGCAAAAAATCACTTCATTACTCATTACATAACTATTCCTTATCTCTAGCATATTTCATCACTAAAACTAAGATGTGTAGTTCAGTCTGACAGCCTGCATCAATCACCTTGTATTCTGAAAGAAAAAATTAGTTAAGACTGCTATTCTTCGATGAGTATAGTATATTCTTGTTAATGTTTGTTAATCCTGATCCATTTACTCTTCCTCATAAAGTTATTGCATCTCCTTTCGTTTATTCCGTAGGTGAAATTCCATTTATGTTAAATTTATTTCTTAGAATCATCATTCCTTTCTGAAATTGATGAACAAAGATTAATGTCCTGCATTTAAATCATATACCCACTAGATAATGACTGGTTTATCGTAACATAATTAACCCTACAGCATAACATGACAGAAAACGTAATATGTCAAAAACATTGACAGTGTTCAAAAACAAAGATATACACAGAATAATACAATGCAGCAGCAAAAAATGTGAAACAGTCACGATGTTGAGATGTCATAAGGCAAAAAATGTCAAAGTCGACTGGTGTGTGTTATATCTTAACTATTTCATAGTCCATACAAACAAAACTGGAGTACAGTCACATACACAAAAAAATGGAAAATGTGCACGGTCTGATGTGTAACGACAAGAAAAGCGACCTGCTAACCTTACCTTGCCGGGCACTTGCCAAGAAAAAACACGATAATCATCAATAAGTAGTCACATAAATATAATTGCAAAAATAGTCATAAATGTGTAAATTCATCTGGAAAAATATGCATGGTCTGATGTGTGACGACAAGAAAAGCGACCTGCTAACCTTACCTTGCCGGGCACTTGCCAAGAAAAAATACGATAATCATCAGTAATTAGTCAGGTGAATTAATTGCATTAGTAAATGGCATCATAGTGTGTTGAATCATACAGTGGTTTCACTCAATAAACGGTTTAATGTTTGATATATGGTGATTGCCTTTCGATTTTCTGGTTCTCAAAGTTTCGACGTGTACAACATTGGGGTGAGGGATGCTGCGAATCCGATATGGACCTGCGTATAGAAGTTCAAATTTACTGCACTTACCTTTTAATTTGCTGGATAAATAGTGTGTACGTACTAATATCTTCTGTCCAACGTGAAAGTCTCGACGTTTACAAACCTGTTTTTGCTGTCTTCTCCGGCGCTCTGCGCACGTTTGATGTTCTTCAGCGCAATGTCAATTATTTCGTGGTGTCGTAGGCGACGACTTTTGGGAAATTCTATTAATTCTTTAATTTTGTTCGGTGGTTCAACGTTTTTCAGTATAACAGTCGGAGATAGCATAGTGGATTCATTTGGAATGGAATTAATTACATCTTGGAATGAGAGTATGTGTGTATCCCAATCAATATGTCTTTTGTGGCAGTATATTCTACACAGTTTACCAATTTCCTTCATTAATCTTTCACAGGGGTTCGAAGAAGCGTGGTACTTGGATATATAGATCGGAGAAATGTTTCTAGCTCGTAACATGCGTGTCCATACGCTACTACGAAATTGTGATCCATTATCAGAAATTACTTTCATTACATGCCCTACATGAGATAGAAAATGTTTTACAAATGCTTTCGAAACAGTTTTAGCAGTAGCTTTGCGTAACGGAGTGAAAGTAACAAATTTTGAAGTGAGCTCAACAGCGACAAATATGTAGCAAAAACCTCTGTTAGTTCTGGGAATCGGACCAAAAATATCTACTGCGGCCATGTGTCTTAATTTAACAGGTATAATGGGATATAAAGGAGGAATATGTGAAATGGTGTCTGATTTAGCTTTCTGGCAAATTTTACAAGACGCTAAAACTCGTCGTATACGTTTCTCCATGTTGGCAAAATAACAGTTCTGTATCAGTATAAGAAAACATTTTCTTGCTCCGTAATGTGCGTAACTTAAATGAGTGTACCAAATTAGTTTGTTAACCAGTTCGTCAGGAATGCATAATAACCAATTGTTGCTGTCAGGATGAGAGCGGCGAAACAGAATGTCATTGCGTACAGTGTAGTGGTTTCTAATCGTAACATTATTTCTATCTTGCCAAAGGTGTTTAATTTCTTTCCACACGTTGTCTTTATTTTGTTCTTGTGCTATGTCCTGTAATGACGATGAAATAAAGTTTTCAAATGCAACTTGCTGAATGTACATGACGCTGAAATTTGTTTTGCAGAAGTTGGTTGCTACGTCTTGCTGATTGTTGCCGAGAGAACGCGATAGTGCGTCTGCTATAACATTTTGCGTGCCGGGAATGTGAACTATTGTAAAATTAAATTCCTGTAAATAAAGTTTCCATCTACTTAACCTGTCGTGAGTGAATTTAGCCGAAAGTAAAAATTGTATTGCTCTGTGGTCTGTGTAAACTGTGGTATGTCTGCCATAAAGAAAGTGCCTAAATCTCATAAAAGCCCATACAACACATAATGTTTCAAGTTCTGTAACGGAATAATTTCGTTCAGCAGGTGACAGAATGCGACTTGCAAATGCGATGTTTTTAATTACTGTAGAGCCATCTTCTTCAATTTCCTGGAAAATATGTACGCCTAAAGCGGTGTTGGAACTGTCAGTGGCAATGGAAAAATTTCTACTAAGATCCGGGTGCGATAAAAGTGGAGCATTCAACAGAGCATGTTTCAGGTTCATGAATTCAGAATGAGCTTGCTTATCCCAAGACCAAATAGTGTTTTTACCCGTTAATTGGCATAGTCTAGGCGTGTCTAAAGCAGAATGGTGAATAAATTTACGAAAAAAGTTAATTAAGCCCAAAAAACTGCGTAATTGTTTCTTCGTCGTAGGAACACTAATGTCACGTAGAGCCTGAAGTTTTTCTGGATCAGGCGTAATGCCTTCTGCTGAAATCACGTGTCCGAGAAATTTTATAGAAGTTTTGCCAAAGTGCGATTTACTAAGATTAACTGTAAGTCCTTGTGCATAAAAGGTTTGTAACAGTTGTTCAAGAATCAGATTGTGTTCAGACCAGTTAGCTTCTGCAATAAGAATGTCGTCTACATACGTCGTGATCCTGTCCTTAAGTTCTGTCGGAAGTATTGTGTTCAAACCGCGAATAAAAGCTGCAGAAGAAATAGTTAAGCCGAACGGTAATTTGCAAAATTGATAACAGTCGCCGAAACAGAGAAAAGCTGTATATTTTCTGCAGTTCGGATGAAGTTGAATTTGCCAAAATCCCGATTTCAAATCTAATGTAGAATAAATAGCTGTACCATGAAATTTCTGTAAAAGTTCCTCTAATGTCTGTGGTCGGTCTGTTTCATTAATAATAATGTCATTAATGTGACGTGAATCAAGTACAAGGCGAAGTGAGCCATCTTTTTTCTTAACAATATGCAGCGGGTTTATGTACGGACTAACTGCTGGTTCAATAATTCCCTGATCAAGCATATCTTGCAGCTCTTTTTTAACCTGTTCTCTGTGAATATATGGAATGGGATAATGCTTTGCTTTAAATGTGTCGTGCGGTTTCACTTGAAATTCATACATAAATCCGGACATAGTACCAGGAATGTTGTCAAAAACTGGAGCTTGCTGTAAAAGAATCTTGTGTAATTGCGTTCGTTCGTCGTCTGTACTTGCACTGCTCTCTTTAACCTTATCAGAAATCAATTGCATAACGTCGTAGTCAGCTTCGTCTGGAGTATTATAGTTATGTACGTACGTATCCGTGAACAATGTGGGATTACAGTCTATGTCACGTGTTGCGGAAATGACCTCTGTGCGGTTAATTGTTTGCTCTTCCGCAGATAGTGAGTGCTGAAATTCTAAAGCAAGTTGTACGTTTTCATCCTTTAACATTAAATAAGAATTCTGAAAATCGATAACTGCGTCGTGTTGTACCAGAAAATTCGTGCCTAAAATAATGTCTGTTGTCAATAAAGGAACAATCCAAAAATTAGAGTGGAAAGTATGACCTCCAATACAAAATGATAAATGTGTCTGTAATTTAACGTCTACACCTTTACTCGACACTGCTCCTTTCACTTTTGTTTTGCCTAATGGTAATGTCGGATAAGTATTCTCTTTGTTGCACTCATTAAAAGTCTCCTCATTTATTACTGATATAGGTGAGCCGGAATCAATTACTGCTGAGAATTTTGATGAACCAATTTTAATTTCGATAACAGGATGTGAAATGGTTTTTTGAATAACTGGTCTTTCCTGTAAAAGAGTGTCTCTGATGTCGTCAAAAGTAATTACATTTTCGTGAACAACATTTTGCGTGTCAAAGGTAGTGCTTGTGTTACTAGAAGATGCGTCCTGTGCAGTATTTAGTAAGATTCTATCTGACGTGTTATTATTATTAGGAGGATTCTGTGGCATTTCGACTATTTGAACTGTTCTATTACTTCTTCCAGGCGTGTTACGCTCTGGATGGTACCTACTGTCGGGTTCATTCATGAGAATATGTTCTTGCGTATGATTTTGCTGTTGGTATGACCGACTGTTGTTAGATGTTCGCTGAAAATTGTCCTCATTATTTTTACGTCTGTCGTAATAGTCATTCCTATACGGTGCATTACGATAGGAATTGAAATACTGTCTTCTTTGTACGTAGTTGTTTCCTTGCTGACGTACGTTACTATTTGTTGGACCAGGGGCTATACGTCCACGCGGCGAAACATTAAAGCCTGGTTGACCTTGTGTATTCCATTGTTGGTTAGGTATGTTAACCGGCTGGTTTTGATGTTGTTGTTGTGAAACACCTCTATTGTTACTAAAGTGTTGTTCCTGTTGCTGAAAATTTTGACGGTATTGATAATTCGAATTTTGCCTGTTATTAAAGTTTTGGTAATTGTCGTTCCTAAAACGTCTGTTATCTTTCCGATTGGAATTACGTCCCTGATCATAATTGTAGTACTGTTGTTGACCTTGGTTGTTACTCAAAAAGTTTTTGTTTACAAAAGAATAATCAGATTGCTGTACTTCCAAGAGCTGTAAAAGATCTCTGAATGCTGAAATGTTTTCTTTTTGCTGGCCCGTTAGAAGTGACACTCGTAATGACCGTGGTAATTTAGAGATGCATAGTTGTATAAGTGCGGATTCACTGTACGGTTCACTTAGGTACTGGTTTTGTTGTACCATATGCTCAAAAAATTGCGTTACACTGGGAAAATTTGAGTTTTCATAGTTTGGCAAACTAATTAGTTGGTCTTTAATTCCGCGCTGTGTCGTCTTCGACCAGTACGCTGACAGAAAAGCATTCTGAAATTCCTCTACCGAGTAACACTGTCTCGCGATCGGTCTCATACGAGTTGCCGGTTCGCCTTCCAAAAAACTGCAAATAAATTCAAGTTTATGTGTTACAGGCCAAGTCGGTGGAAGAGCAAAACTAAACTGTTGAATCCAATCCAGTGGGTGAATCTGCGTTCTATCGTTTTTGAAAACCTTAAACTTTCTCACTGACAGAAAATGTTTGTAGTCGAAGTTATCATCTCTGCATGATGGAACAGGTTCAGGATCGTAAGAGTATCTATTGAACTGTGGTTGTTCGGAATCTAAGTCCCGTACTCTCTGCAGATTACCCAAATTATACGCGCTGCGTGAGTCTGACACATGTTCATAAAGTGGCGTCTGTTGTGTATTATTAACAGAAGTGTTTTTCATTTCTGTTACTTCTTGTTGTAAATTTGACAACTTCCTACGCAACGTGTTGTTAGATGAATCGATCTCATTAATAGTCTGCTGTAAATTTTGAAATTCAGGCGTTTGGATAAATGAAACCGGTGCAGTATCGTCTGATTTATTGTCATTAGCATTTTCGATAACATCAATACGACTGGCCAATTCATCACATTTTTCAGTCAATATTTTAACCTGATCATCGGTTTTAGAATCAGACGCATTAATCTGTTTTTGCAACTTGCGCGTAGTTTCGCTCAGTTTTTTAACATCAGCTTTGATAACATCACAATCCTGTGTTAGATCTAACTGTTCGAATCTATCTGTCACTGTTTGAATATTTACTGTGTGTGTATCTGTTTTTGATTTAAGGTCAGAAATTTCATCCCGTAATTCCGCGTTCAATTGTTCTATGGTATTAATTTTGTCGGACACTGTAGTAATATTATTGTCTACATACGTCTTCGCTTTCGCGAATATTTTACGTTTGTCCTCTTGTCTTTGTGCAGTGATTGTTTCCATGACTTGTCGTTTTACTTTGTTTTGATCCTGAATAAATCTGCGGAAACGCGTATCACTGTTCTGTATGTGCTGATTAAAGCGCTCGTTAATCTGAGTGTTCTGCTGTTTGAATTTCGCGTCTATCTTTGCGTCCATAGTGCGCGAAAGTTCTACCGTCATTGCTCTAAACTCGTCCCGTAATTGTGTAGCTTTTTCAGAGCACTGTTTGGCGACTCCGCTAATTTCGTCTCTGAGTGTATTTGTCGCGGCTGTTTGCGTTTCCCTTAATTCTTGCGCAACAGACTTTATTTCTTCGCTATTTTTTTGTGAACAAGCCTCAATTTCCACGCGCAACTGTTCCTTAGTGTCATGGCACTGCGCGGCAACGGCTGTAATTTGTTCACTAAGTTGTTTGAAATTTTCGTCATTATTGTCAAGTTTTTCATTTAAGTGTTTGTTATCTTCCCTAAGTTGTTTGACCTGTTCATTAAATTGTTGTTTGATATCTTCACTCTGTTGTTGTAGCAATCTTACCATGATTTGTTCAAAGCCAAAGTTAGCGTTTATACTCTCTGTGCTGTTTAGTGGTGGATCTGGAACTTTCACGCTTACTGTAACCATTTGGTTATTCTGAGCAGTCGGATGTACACTGTCAGACATTATTTCGGAATTAAATAAATCCGTCGTACTTTCAGTATCCTGTTCATTTTCATTAGACAAATTTGTCTGTACATTCCTTGGATTTTCTAAATCGGGTGTGTTAAGCTCGGCAGCGCTCATTACTATAGACCGCTCCGCGTCATCAATTGTCGTCAAGTTAACAGACGAGACAATTGAGTTCGTTTGTTCATCATTAAGGTGAAAGTCATCATTAGTGGTTGGAATGCACTGATTGTTAGTGAACGCAGGATTGTCATCATTACACTGCGTGTCATATGTCCTATCGGCAAAGTTGTTTGGGTCGGTAATTTCATTCATAATACCTCGCGATACACTATTCACAGTCTTTCGCGGCATTTTACAATAGTCAAAATTTTTCACAAAACAAATCAACACAGTGCAAAAGCAACACACAAATACAACAAAGCAACAAACTGCCGTTGACCTGTAGAGAGAAAGTCACAATATTATTAACAGCGTTGCGCTAAATCCTAATTATATCTAAGCAAACAAGAGCAGATATCTGACTGTTGTTCAAAAGACTCTCAACGAAATACGATCCTGGACTGGGTGTCGCCAAGTGTAACCTCCCCACAAAATTTTTTAAAGATGAATGACAATATTATTTAGGGATGCTAATGGACATTGCGCTAATTGTAACCTCGCCCACAATGAGAGGTATTGAAAATGGCAACAAAAATGTGAAATTCGCAATCTGACTCAAATATAAATCCTTCAAAATTAAAGTCTATTCAGTGATAAGAAAATTCAATTAAACCGAAACATCGGTGTTTGGCCCTGTGTAAAACAATCAGAATTAAAGTCTTACCTGAGAATAAATCGATGTCACATATCTGCTCTTGTTGTTGCGCACCGCTTGGACGAACTGCATTGCAAATAATAATATTGCCTTTTTTTTGTGATTCTAGTGAAATTTTTCTTCAAAAGAAGTGGAATGAAATGGGAAGCGCAACGAGATCTTGAGTTCAATAAAAAATTAAATTTTTGAGAAAATGCTTTTGAAATAAAAAATTATTATTGGGGGACTTGTTGGAGAATAATTACAATAAATAAAATTTTTCCTTATCTAATGATTATATTAATTAACAGTATACCTTATTCCTCATCTTGACCAGTGTTGCCGACCGCCTACATCACACAACCGCACTGGGCTGCTACTACTGACCGACCGCTCTGCATGACGACTACAGACTGAGTACTGCTCTCAACTAGACAGAGCTACAGACTCGCAACGACTACTGACAGACTCGCAACGACTACTGACAGACTAAGAACCGCTCGCAACACTCGCGCGGTCAAGCGCATACTCTCTGGTCACAGATGCTACAATGCCTCGCCATCGCTGCTGCGTTACATACGTGTTTCAAGTAACATGAAAAGTCTCCAAAATCTTCATCCAATTCCATCAAAAACTATTGTAACTAACAGTGGAATAATGTGCGCTACTTCATAAATTTTCTATTCGTACCACCAATTTCTTTACATGCTCTATGCTTGCAAATTTAGCACAAAGTGTTTCTTGATATACAGAACAACGAATCCAGCCTGTCGATCATTGTAATTTTTTGTTCTTTCATTGTCAACTAAATCTTTAAATTCTTTCTGCATGATACTGTAATGTCGTTTCACAGCAAATACTCAGTGCCTGCCGATTATGCAACTGCATAATAGATACTGAGAATTCTCAACCCTCTCTTTTGTCATTCAAATTCATTTGTAAAGTGCATCACTAGAGTGCCTCTTTTTGTGAAAGGAGCCACTGGACCTGTGAATCCATTCTTACCATGTACATATCGCGATGGGTAAACAGAGCTGTCGCCACTATTCTGCAGAAATGAAGTGAGTTGTGTCAACCAAAAAACTGCAATGAAATGTCGCGCTGCAGCCTGCACTTCCGAGAAGGACCGAACAAAGCTGAGGCAGACCGAGTCTCGGTCCACACGCAGCCCGCACATCTGGCTCGCATGGGGTCTGGCAAACCATGGCCGGCCGTAGTGTAAACAAATCTCGGTGGATGTCTACAATGAAAAGTATATCAGATTACTATGATGACATGCACCAAGTTGCACTGCCGATCAAGCAAGTACGGAGGACTTTTTTTCAGAGTTATAATTCTCCACTCCCTGATTCACTACTGAAAATGATTGTACATTTTACCAACAATGTTCTCGGTTTAGATGAGGTAGCTCCATTAAATCATTATAATGGTTCGTTTTATATAAGAATTAATTAGTTTTATGTTAGTTTTTTGTTGTTTGCAAGCTACAGAGAGAACCGGCAGTCCATTAAATATTGGTTAACGAGAAAAAATCTACTTAACTTGTCGATTCGTTTGAAAATTATCTCTACATCATTTTATTTTCCGTTGAAATCGAAAAATGACAGACTTCATAGATTAGGCTATGGCAGATACTGTTATTGATAGCTCAGGTATTTTACTGTTCAAGGCTAACTAAAAATCAGTATGTGTGTGCTAAGATAAATAGGAACTGGAACTTGACGCTGCGTTGAAGCTTATTTGTAGAAAACGTTAATGGTACAAGAAATTTAAAAGAAACTCTTTGATAAAAGAACTGCTCCAGTGCTTCACGCTTCTCCTTCTCCTCGGTTCTGCACAACCAAAAATTTCGTTGCAACCGAGAATGTATATGTTTCGCTTTCAATTAATACAATGCAGTTTGTAGGAATATGAAACTGAAATACTCTTTTACCATGTGAAATGGCCTGTAATCTTTGATTCCACGAGTAAGGATAATATACAGTGTGTCCCATTTATCTTGACCACCTTAAATAACCGTTGGTCTAGATGCAAGTTACAAAATGTTTCAAGCAAATGTTCTTTAGCCGGCAGGGGGACATCAATGATCATGATTGCCTTCTTTGTAGTTCTGTTTTTCACAAAGATACGAACAGCGGTATGACTTTTTTAAATGGCACCCTGCTTCAAGCATGAAGCGATGCAATCGGTCCGCAGTAATGTTCCCGTAATTCACTGTTGTCATGATGCCTTCGATTACCACCACAGATCCAATGGAATCTCAACTCAATGAACCCTGTAGCATAATTCTACCCTCACCAGCCTGCATCTGTGGCGCGGTGCATGTTCCGTGCAGTCATTCGCCTGGATTACGGCGTGTAAGGATCCAACCATCGACCTGCCGTAACAATAAATGCGATTTATTCGACAGGCGACACATTCCTGGTGAAATCTCAATGATAATGTGCCCTCTGCAATCATAACTGATTATGTCGTTGAGTCAACACAGGAACACGTAGGGATCGTGTGATGTGGAACTCCATGTTCCCCAATGGCCTTTGAACATTTTGCTCCGAAACACTTGTGCCTACACTAGCATTGTACTCTGTTGTCAGTTCTGCCACAGGTCGCTGCCTATCCTGGATTACACGGTGGGGGATCCTCCGACCTCTACGTTTTGTGATGTGGTCGTCTAATACCATACGGCCTACTCGTTATTTTACCATCCTTCAACCACTTTCCATAGGTGCTCACGGGAGTAGTACGCCGACATGTGACCAACTTCGCCGTTTGAGAGGTTCTTGTTTGCAGTCGCAGCGCCACAACAATGTGTCCGTTTCAAAACCGCTTATATCTTTCCGCATTTGAGGCCCGTACCTTCGCTATAATGACTGCCCATTCGTCTCTATTTCGTTTACATTCCTTCCATACTGCGTCACATGTACGCAACACCCCAAGTAGGTGGGCAGTGGTCGTAATGTTCTGTCTCATCACTGTACACTGATCAGCCAGGACATTAGACCATCGGCCTCCTATCGATATAAACCCGTACAGACGATAGAAGTGTCACCCGCCGATGAATAACTGCTGGTCAGACATAAGCAAGGTGCATGTAGTATCAGTGAGCGTGCTGTCCGTGTATAAAATGGGAAACGCGCGCGATCTATCTCAATTTGACCGAGGGCAGGTTGTGATGGCTCACAGGCTCAGCACAAGCGTTTCGGAAACTGCACGACTTGTCGGATGTTCGAGGAGTGCTGTAGTGAGTGTATCCAACACGTAGCGAAACCAACGTGAAACACGCCCAGACGTCATGGGGTTGCACGGCCACCTCTCAATACAGATGTCGGAAGTCGTAGGGTGGGCAGACTGGTAATACAGGAGAGACGGTGAACTGTGGTGGAACTAACATCAGACTTTAATACTGGGCAGAGTACAAATGTGTCTGAACACACAGTGCACCGAACACTCCTAACGGCGGACCTGTGTAGCTGACGACCTATGCGTGTGCCAATATTAGCACCACGACATCGGGAATTACGAGTGAAATGGGCAGGTGACCATCGCACTTGACGTTTGCGCAGTGGTAGAGCGTTGCATGGTTTGATGAATCCCGAAATTTTCTTCATCATGCCGATTGGAGGACGCGAATTCGTCGTCTTCCAGGAAGACAGCTCCTTGACACCCGTATGGCGGGACGGAGATAAGGTGGCGGTGGCTTCATCATGCTCTGGGGAACGTTCAAGTGGGCATCCATGGTTCAAGTGGAGCTCGTGCAAGGTACCTTTATGGCCAAGGATTATTGCACACTGGTTGCAGACCACATCCAACTCTTCATGACGATTATTTTTTCTAATGGCAGCGGCATTTTCCAGCAAGATAATGCGCCATGTCACAAGGCCAGGAGTGTGATGGAGTGGTCTGGGGAACACAGAGGAGAGTTAAACTTGATGTGATGGCTCCCCTACTCGTCAGATCTGATCCCGACCGAACGCATCTGGGATGTGATTCGACGTAGCGTCAGAGCTCATTGTCACTCTCCAAGGAATTTATGGGAATTAAGTGACTTTTATGTGATGATGTGGAGCCAACTCTCTCCAGCGACCTACGAAGGTCTCATTGCTTCTGCGTCACGACGTGTCGCCCCGGCTATTAGGTAGGTGGTCATAATGTTCTGGTTGATCAGTGTATAATATTTGGTAAATTCTGTAAAAAGACGAAGAAAATCTTTTGTAATTATTGCAAGTATTTCGATGTTTTCATTACCAATAGCAAATAGAGGAAGGTAGTTCAGTTTTTTCCAGAAATGCATACTTTTACGTAAAATATACCTCCAATTGATCGATTTTTCTGTATTTACAATACTGAATGAGCAATTTCAGAACAAAAACAAATGCTACATAAAAGTAGTACAATCTGTGTGCAGTGTGTAACTCTGGGTCTTGATGTACAGTCTTGAAGTCCCGATGTGTTGTAGAATCTAGCATTTAATGATGTGTTACGGATTTTTGGTATTATATCTTTAATATTTCAACCACTATTCTTATTTGAAAGGTTCTTTCAGATCACTCAGGAGTTAGCATCAACGTTTAACTCATTTTAATTCAGAAAAAGATCCCCTTTCAGTAGAACATTTTCAGGTCACTAAACAGTATCAAATGGGAAGGCAGTGATCAGTTTCAACGATAGGAGTTTTTTGTTGTTTACTAGAGGTAGCTGTGGGTACATGCTTTTCAGATCAGGATGTTCCAAGAGCCAGTAACGCCTGTTCACTGAATCTGCCACTGTGAATTCCAAGGGAACGAGTTTTGTCTTTCTCCACATATCTCTGTGCTCTACCTCAGATGTTGAAGAGCTTTGTTATATTTTCTTTGTGAGCAGTGTGGGACTTCGGTTTCGAAACGATGCTGCAAACG
Organism: Schistocerca piceifrons; assembly: GCF_021461385.2. Lineage (NCBI taxonomy): Eukaryota > Metazoa > Arthropoda > Insecta > Orthoptera > Acrididae > Schistocerca > Schistocerca piceifrons. The sequence continues at coordinate 597,710,904 of NC_060149.1, read as the reverse complement.
TCGAGTTAAGTAATCAGAATTCCCGTCAACTGTTTTCAGTAATGCTATCCGTGTTGAATACTGCGTGGGAAGTGTAGTCATTTGCATATGAAGAACTTATTTAGATTATTAGGACATTTTTCTGAAATATATTTTAAAACGAGGTATAACTTTGAAAATATCCGACAGCAATTTACCAGGCAACTTAGTCGAATTACATAAACTCTGTGACGTTAGTGACCTCTCAAAATTATGGTTTAAGAAAGGACCTCCATACAATTTCAATTGTAAACCAATTACAGTATTTTATGAAAGCCTTGTTCGTCGTGAATGTGAAAGAATAGTTTTCAGAATATAACCAGTTTAACTGAAGAAGTGTGTTAGAATACCTTATAAAAAGAAGTTGTTTTTTCGTTTAAAGATCTTGCCTTACAGAGCAGCCATTTTCAGGCAAGACAGCTGAAAAGAGCCTACAGCAGGAAGTTTAACTGGGACAGTGATTTTTGGAGTATTTTCCGGATGTCTATTGTGTCTGCTGCCACTATAGGGTGGAAAGGTTGCTGACTTAGTAACTGGGTAGTAATGAACCGGCTATTTACAGACAGAAAGAGCGGTTAACATCACTAGATTGGATACAGGATATAAACTGTTCCCTCAATCGCAGTTTCTTCGATAAAAACTGACCGTTCCTCTTTTTTGTGCATTACCGCATGCTGTGTTATGAGTTCTTGAACACGAAATATATATATATATATATTGCATAATCGGCAGGCACTGAGTATTGGTGATCCCTTGATGCCTCAGAACATGTCCTACCAACCGATCCCTTCTTCTAGTCAAGTTGTACCACAAACTTCTCTTCTCCCCAATCCTATTCAATACTTCCTCATTAGTTATGTGATCTACCCATCACATAACTAATGAGGAAGTATTGAATAGGATTGGGGAGAAGAGAAGTTTGTGGTACAACTTGACTAGAAGAAGGGATCGGTTGGTAGGACATGTTCTGAGGCATCAAGGGATCACCAATTTAGTATTGGAGGGCAGCGTGGAGGGTAAAAATCGTAGAGGGAAACCAAGAGATGAATACACTAAGCAGATTCAGAAGGATGTAGGTTGCGGTAGGTACTGGGAGATGAAGAGGCTTGCACAGGATAGAGTAGCATGGAGAGCTGCATCAAACCAGTCTCAGGACTGAAGACCACAACAACAACAATATATATATATCTTTCCCCTAAATACTAAAAGCTGTTTCCTTGTAATTCAGAAAGGAATACATTCAACAGTGATCTAAGAGAGAAAGTCAGCAAACCAAACAGTACTTCGTAAAGTCACCCACTGAATTTCCGAGTGCAAAGGTACACAGTTTTGCTTGTATTATAAATATGCAGATGTATATGAAAATACGTGTATTTTTTACATTCGACTCATGGAAATATTTTGAATATTAGATTACATGAGCTTGTTCGTGTATAGAGTATAGCAGAAAAGGTTTTTACTCTTATGTGTTACTGCTCTCCTCTCTTTTAGCCATCCGTAAGGCTATACTTGGCAGTGTATCAAAAATATCGCACACTGATGCGGGCAATAAGTCTAACGAATCAAGTTCCCAGAGGAGACTATTTATGGCATTTATTTATAAACAGACTACGAGCAAATTCTGTGAGCGAATCAATTTCTAATATTTGAACTCACTGAATTTTTTCCATGAAGTCAAGAACTACAACAAAAGCTTTGCTGTAGTCGTGAGGTAAAGACTGTTTCTTCGTTCTGTATGAGTGCTTTCATGAGTTGGCAGCTTTAGTTTCTCTACAAACACAGTAAATAATCTCTAATCGTTCGAAGCTGGGGATGGTGATGTTCTGGAGCAAACGCTCTGAACGTCCAACAAACATTTTATTGGTCTTGCTATTTAGATGCAATGCTGACCACCGGTGTCTGTTGCTAAAGACTCATGTGGAAACTATAAAAACTTAGTGATAGTAGTTAACACGTCCAAGGGGTAAATGTGTATGCGATTCAGCAAAAACTCCTGTACATGTTTCTATGCTACTTTTACAACGATGCAATCACCCACAAAGGGCTTGATAACAAAAAATTATGATTCTAGTTCTCGATTCATTAAGTTTCTACGCATGTTATCTGGCTGATAGCAAACGAAAACAGGAAAGTAAGTAACGGGTTTCGCATTTCCTAATTTTGTATACAATTCTACGGCTTCCCGCTTCCAGGTAAACCGCTCGTTAATTTCCTTCTCATTTCCTGGTTTCATAAACGGGAAAAACGAACGATGAAATAAATGTGTTTTAGCTCCTTACAAATGCTTTCCCATTATTAGCATTACTCGGAGTTAATGTCTCGAAATTAAAATGAAATTCGTGTTTTTGTTTCCCGAGAGAGCACTTTGGCCGCAGATTGCTTTTAAACGGCAGCTGAAAGAAGGCGAGACCAATTGTAGCGGAGGAAGGTGGGTATTGTGCAGATAATGACTCGCAGTAAAATACACCAGTGGGCGCCAAAGACTTCCCGCTTCAGTTGGTGAGCAGCGAAGCGGGCTTGTCAGTCAGCAGTTGCGCAGTGGCTCACCCCACCAGTTGCTCTGCTCACTTTCTGCGAAGTAATTAATTTTCTTCATTCTGAGAAGTGCGCTGGCGAAACACAGGGCCATGCTGTCTTTGCTATTTCGGTATCTATAGCTTCTACAAAATGGAACATCATTGCTGTACTGCTTTATTATACACAGGTTCTCTCTGATACGTGGATGACCTTCAAGTGGAAGAACAAGGACGTTCATTGATTAAATGCTACTCGAACACGACTTGCCATTTCATTGAGTAGAGCTTTCAGGCGGGTAAAAAATACCTTAGCGAAGGTTGAGCTGATCCGCTGCGCCTCGTATGTGTTCTGCTTGAGGAACGTTAAATATGATTTTACAGGGTGGGGCAAATAAAAGTGGTTGATTGGTTGATTGATGTGGGGGAAGTGATCAAACAGCGAGGTGATCGGTCCCACTGGATTAGGGAAGGATGGGAAAGGAAGTCGCCCGAGTCTTTTCAAAGGAATCATACCAGCATTTGAAGCGATTTAGGGAAATCACGGAAAGCTTAAATCAGGATAGCCAGACGCAGGTTTGAACCGTCGTCCTCCCAAATGCAAGTCCAGCGTGCTAATCACTGCGCCACCTCGCTCGGTAATAAAAGTGGCCCGGAGAAGAGAGCTCCAAGGTACAAAGAAACTCAGCAGAGGAAAAAAAAACGTGTTACTAACCTGACTATAGCAATTACTGAAACGACCACCATTCATCTCTAGGCACTTTTGGGTCCTGGTCAGAAAGTTGCTCAAAGTGTGTCGAATCTGGACTGCTGGAATTACTGCAGTCTTATCCGAAATGTTCTGCTGCAGTTCTTGAAAACTATGAGGTCTTTTGCGATACACCTTAGCTTTGAGGGATCCCCACACAAAGTAATCGCACACTGACAGATCTGGTGACCTGGCTGTTCAGCTATGGCCGTGACCAGACTGACCTCTGCTAACAACTCTCACAGGCGTGAAGATTGTCTAAATGTGCTCCAACGTTCGGCCGGCTGTGTGGGCAATACCCTGTTGTAAGTAACTGTAGGTCTTTTACTCCTCCGTTAATGCTTCCACAAATTGTTTCAAAACCGTATCCACTCGTCCAGGCCACTGTTATTGTCACCATCCTTGATTTCTTCCAATTCACTGATAATGTAACACTTTCAAAATAAACAGGAAATCAGTCTAATAATCCCAATACGGAAAGATAGCGTACTGAATAACGACTTTCAAATGGTTCAAATGGCTCTGAGCAATATGGGACTTAACAGCTCAGGTCATCAGTCCCCTAGAACTTAGAACTACTTAAACCTAACTAACCTAAGGACATCACATACATCCATGCCCGAGGCAGGATTCGAACCTGCGACCGTAGCGGTCGCGCGGTTCCAGACTGAAGCGCCTAGAACCGCTCGGACAACCCGGCCGGCAATAACGACTTTATTATCTGTGTATCGCTAATATATTTTACTGCGTAGACACAATATCTCTCTTTCTCCGCACTCTCACTTATAGAAAACAAAACAGTTACGTTATGTTTTGTTCGTAAATTCTTCCTTCTGCGTATTTCTTGCAGCGTTCGTCGTGAATACAGTTTCTTCCTATGTGAAATGAGTACCTTTTCATATTATGCAAAATCCGTCACGTTGATATTTAAACTTCTTCTCTTTTACAGAGATTGGACACAATAGTAACGCTCTGCCACAAAGGCAGGTTTTATGTCCGTGTAAAGCTGTATCTCTCCTGGTTGGGAGGTATCAGAGTTAAACAGGTCTCTAGTACAAATGGAGACGTGTCCCTTACGGGACCCCATATGGAAGCTATACTTAACGCCTCTGAAGCCTGACCGAAGAAACTTCACTACGGTTGTTCATACTCAGGTTTGCAGCTCGTTGAATCAGTTTTATGTGGCCTAAAGTTACTTACATGTCCGTTTAGCTCATAATACCACAGAAGAAGGCTGTGCCGATCGGTGGTATGACTCTCCAATAAGTGGCTTATTATTACATTGCGATATGAAAACCTTACGAAACTCAATAAAAAATCCGGATGCCAAAAATGTTATTTGTAAATTTGCAAAATAGATTAATTCCAGCACATTAATGAATTTTGTTAACGTTATTGCCGAAATGGTAAAAACGTAAATATCAAGCCTAACGAAGCTACAGCAAGAAGCGCATCTAGCAGTCGACGGAAACTTTGGCTTGACGCAAAGGTGGCCGAGAAACGTTACATACTTTCGGCAGCCATTCAGCATCAATTGTTTTAAAAATTAATAACTTTACTACACTTTTAACTATCTGGAAAACTATCGATTATATGAAATTTTCTTTCGCTCTATCGTATCGAAAGTTTAAAATCACCTGAAATGTAGATCTTCTTCTTGCTATCAAGTCTTACTCCACAAACAGCTGTCACGTCTAAGATTCCGTCCAGCGCAGATGTGTGCTGGCACCTTCCGTCACTGGTTCGCTCATAAGCGAGAGTGTGCCACGAAGGTGCTCAACGAACTCCAGTGGCAGACGAGACAAGAGAGGCGTTGTGTATCACAGAGAAGATTATTGTTAAACTGCCGAGAGAGAATATCCCAAGAAAAGTCTTGCTGTGTATTAATTCATCATAGATACATCTCGTGAATTGACCACAGTGATAAAATCAGTGAAATCAGGTCTCACGTGGAGACTTGCCCACAGTGGTTCTTCCTTCGTACCTTTCGGTTTTGGGAATGGAACAGGAAAAGGACAGAATGATAGTGCTACCGGAAACACCTTCAAGTGAGCTGTGGTGGATATACGGTATGTAAATGTAACTTGAAACGTCATAAATCATAAACTTCATGTCCAGGTGCCTTAGCAGGGGCACGCTTACGACAGCTATCTATTTATGTTGATCGAAGGGAAGAGAAACCACTCTGCCAAATTAATTTCGAAGAAGAGGTAACTCGTTTTAATAAAGAAGTCCTGTGATAAATGCAACTCCCTGGATGTGGGTAGGAAATGTATGTTGTCCCAGTAATCTATATAAAATTAAAGTTTTCGACTCTCCTGTGGGCGCTCAAGATAACTGAGAAGAAGCTACTTATGATACTTAACACCGCAGAAATAAAATAACTGGATGGCATTATTGGGCAGGGGACCCTGTCTGGGATAATGCAGCGCAGGTGCAAGTCTTTCTAAGTAGTACATCTATAAATATTCTGACGCACTTTGTACTTAAATGCAGTACTGAGTCTTGCGATATTAATGAATTCACGTGCAAATGCTAATGTGGGTTTCCTACATGCTGGACTATGACGTCACAATCCAAGATAGCGACAAGCTTCGCTCCTACTTATCAATATGATGACCATAATCATCATCAACTCACAAACCACAACCTCCTTTCCAATTCCACTTTCCTCATCCCCTCCAGCCAGTCACAGCGTAGTACTTTAGAGGACATTAAAATGAGGGAATCGATCGAAATCTAAGGTGGTGGAACTGCCTCATTTGTGCTAATGGTAAATTTAAGAAACAATTTCCCTAAGAGGGGGACTAGCCCAGTTGTGCTTTGTACAAAACACCCGCTCCTCTCGAGCCAAACTATACCTGGATTTGCGCCTACTTCAAAGCTATGCTTTATTTTTGAAATCTTCACTTCAAGGTCATGGATTGCGTACACTGTGCTTACCTTTGTATTTTGTCAGCCTAGTAGTAAACTGATGCAGCCAAATGCGTATAAATGGTGTCAAATTCGCAGTTACACCGAATTTCTGAAAAAAAGTTGTAAGCTTCCCTTGTATTAGCCTCATGTTGCTAGATATTGCCTCTGAATTGCGTACATAAATACACACACACACACACACACACACACACACACACACACACACACACACACACTACATAATGTTTTACCTGTGTATAGAGATGGGGCCCCTCCACGCCCGCACCAACGTGGTGATCAGACCAAAAGTTCTACTGTCACCTCCGTCAACATGTTAGTTATCTAGTAAGTGGATCACAGGATGCTGGGCTGTGATGTTATCCGTGCGTCTGGGTAAGGCTACGCATTAACACGGTCAATCAGGTGATAGATAGTGGGCGAAACGCGAGTGAGGGTAGCTATTTGAAGAGCAGAGGGAAAAAAGTGCCAAGGCTCGTGCCGTGGGAAAAAAACCTCTGCGACAGTGGGATGGGTAGTAAGAGCAGTAGTGGCTTACTAGCTGCGATAGTTCATGCAAGGTTGGATTTGTTAGTATGGGTATCATGCATCATTACCGGGACAAGCGATGGCGATGTATCCCAGTTGCTGCAGCCGCTACATTCCTGGAACAATCAAGGTCGTTATATAGTAGTGGGAGATCGGCCATAGATCATCTCACTGTGTGGGGGATGTGTGGAGCTTGTCTGCATGCAGTGTACGGTACGGCTTCCCTGCGTGGTGCCAGTTATTCGGCAGTGTGTTCCAGCTGGATATCAAGTAATGGCGTCTGATTAACAGGGGCTCACCTGTACTGTTGTGTTTGCATGTGCTTCGCCATAGATGTTAGATCCTTACAAGTATGTCTTTTGGTCTTTTATGTTTCCGTCTATGGTTGTGGATGTAGTTCCCCAGATTCAGAATAAATGGGTTCTGCGAATGTCTGGAGTTTCTGTATAGTCTTGTGGTGAGTTTGTGGGTTACCTCCGTGAGAGTCTCAAGTCGGTGTTCCCGGTGAAGGTGCGCGATGCGTGTGTATCGTGGAGCATTGCTTATGATTTTAAGTGGTTTGTTTTGTATGAGCTGCAGACGGCGCAGGGGTGTAGGCGCAGCGTACCCCCAGACAGGAGCTGCGTATGTCATCAGAGGTCGAATAAGTGTCATGTACATGGACCTCGACACCCTTCTGTTCAGTATGCTACGCCTATTGAGCATGGGGTAGAGCTGTTTGAGCCTCGCGCTAGCTCGGTTGGTCATGTGTTGTATGTGATCCCCCCAGAGTAATTTCCGGTCCAGCCAGACACAGAGGTATTTGAGTTCCTCACGGAAACGTATTGGGCGTGCATGTAGAGTTATTGGTTTGCAGTATAGGTGTTTGTGCATTTGCTTCTGTCTTCTAGTGAACAGAATGGCTTCGCACTTGTCGACGTTTACTCTAACACGCCATTTCTCCAACCAAGGCTCAGCCACTCTGAGTGCAGTCTGTAAGCGTGACGTAATGTTTGATGGTTTCCAATCTTGCGTGAAGATGGCTGTGTCATCCGCGCAGATTGCCATCGTTGTGTTGTGTGTGGTTGGGAGATCGTTTATGTAGAGGTTAAACAGTAGGGGCCCTAGGATGCTTCCCTGGGGTACTCCCGCGTGTATACCGTGTCGTGTTGATTGTTTTCCCTGCACGTCAGTGTTGAAACTCCTGTCTGTGAGGTATGAGTGTATTAGACGCACCAGCCCGTCAGGGAATCCCGCGTCGCTGAGTTTGCGAATGAGGCCGTTGTGCCATAGACGGTCGTTAGCCTTTTCGATGTCCAGGAACACCGCCACTGTTGCTTTGTTTGTGTTGAAGCCAAGTGTTATATGTTCAACGACCCGTAAAAGTTGTTGTGTTGTGGAGTGGTGATTGCTGAAGCAGAATTGCTCCGGTCTCAGGATGTCATTTGTTATGCGGTGCCTAGTGATGCGTTTGAGAATCACCTTCTCAACAATCTTATTAAGCGAGCTCAGAAGGCTGATGGATCGGTAATTTTGTCTCTGTAGTACTGTACTGCTTTATTATTAAATTTCATCAAGATAATAAGAACATGAGTTTAATCAGAAAGGATTGTGTTAATTCATATCAATTACAATGGTGACAGTGACCTCAAGTTACAATCTAAAATTACAATTAAAATCTAAAATTTATTTTTTCAGGTCTTTACATTATTTACAATCTTGTTCTTCTTCTTGCGTTACGGCCTCTGTAGGACCACGGGTAGCCCCTTCGTGGACTGCATTTTCCTCTTCTTCTCCCAGAACCTCTTCTTTCTTTCTCTTCTTCTCTCCCGCTCTTCTTCCGAGATCCTCAGTATCCTTTTCTCCTGTCGGCTCCACTGGTGACACTCTTATCTTTTCCTGTATTCTTCTCTGTCATTCATCTCCGGCATATTGGTCGGTGTATATTTGTTCCTCCAATTTTCCTTTCCTTCGATCTTGATCCTCGATTCCAACCAGTCCTTCCGATGATCAACAACCCACTTGGTTATTGTCTTTCCCTTTGTTCTCCTATTGTTTCCCAGACTCTCCTCGTCATTCTGTCCATACTCATCCTAATTACATGTCACGCAAACCTTGCCCTTTTGAGTCTGATTTCCCCGGATATTGTTCTCATTTTCCGCTACAGTTCTTTCCTAGGTCTTCGCAACCATCTCTCTCCACCTCTTTTGGGACCCACTATTTTTCTCAGTATTTTTCTCTCTTCTTTCTCTTACAATCATCACCATTTATAGTACACATACGCATCATGGCTTGCTACACATTCAACTACCAAGTTTTGGCTACCTTTCAAGGTCATCCAGCTACCCACTTTCAGCTATATTGGAAGATAGCCAGCAAAAAGACACATGTATACCATTCTAAATAGAAGATTTTTTGACGATTTTTGGAAGAGGACGAATAAAGAAACAAATATTGTTGCACAAAATCTTTATTAATTCTTGCTTATACATTTGCACACAGAAAACAGCTCTTTCTTTATGCGTTAGACGTAGTTTTAATTACATACAGCTTAGTGTTTACGTTATAATTTATATCTAGATCCGAATCCTATAATTCCTTTTCCATCAGTAATTTGGTAAAAACAAAGAAGGTATGTTCTCAAATTTAATACATATATAATTATTTTCCTGTAAACTATGTCTGATATCCCCTTAACAATTATTTATGTTCCTACATGCAATTCTTCTAGTCGAAAGTATTCAGGGATTTTAATTTTCCGTTTTATTTCCTATGTTACACAATTGTTGAAGTACTCAAATGAATGTATGTTAACCTTTGTCATTTAGCTGGTTTTAAACACATCAAATGGATTTTCTGTATTAGATACGTACTGTCCCGTCAACTGCGTTTAAATACAACGACACCATCCTTTTCAAGCAGATCTCAACGGGAGGGGAGGCTTATAAGCATATTTGTTGTGTATCCTTTAGTGCAGTAAACATCTTTGGATCCATTGATTTGTGTGAGTAATCCAACGTATGGCCACTTTTCACTGGTATTGACTGTAAATGCTGATTTCTTGTATTCCATAGTCATACCCAGATTTTTCTATAACGTTTAAAGTAACAGGTAACCTCTGTTTGCTCATCTACAGTGGCTTCTTCTTTTTCCAATTGCGGCTTATATTTTTCCATCATGGCACTTGTTTTTGCTAAATACTCCCGTTTGCATTTTTTTTACTTTGGCTTCTTCCATTTTCAGTTTCCTTTTGCAAACAAATAACACATTAATTGTACTTACAGCAGAAATTTCTGTAATAGGGAATGGTTTAAGTCTATGATATACATTTAGTCGTTTTCTTAAGACCTGTGGAATAACATTACTGATGGTGACCAGTCCCAATTCGCACACCTGTGTTTCAGGATATTGTGTACAACATCCTGGATCGATAAAAATACTTTTCTTCGCCTTCAGTATAACACTTATGTATAACCCTTATGTCGATATTGTTGGAATCCGTGTTAAAAATTTCCACATAGTTTCCAGGAAAACGCAGACCATAATTTATAAACTTTTCTCTATCTTGATTGTCTGGGAGGCATACTTGTTCACCAGTTAATGTTCTTATTGGCCCTGTAGACAAACTGCAGAACATTCTTAAATAGGAGACAACAGTTCTATAAATGTCCGATAATTTACACCACATAAAAGTCACTGACAAGAATGCAGTGGAGCACATTGTATGGTGTTTGTTTGAGTCTCATACACTTAAGCCGTCTTCCACAGGGTCCAAAACACCACCCATTCTGTCGCTGTAAATCATAGCTTCCAGTCCGGTAATACCATTTCCTTTAGCCCAGAAAGTTGTAATAGTCTCTCGTTCACGCATATGAGAACGCTTTATAAGATCAGAAACATGGTTACTAATAACTTTTTTCACTCCCATGCTTGTTATTTGGCACATAAATTTGTTATACACTCCTGGAAATGGAAAAAAGAACACATTGACACCGGTGTGTCAGACCCACCATACTTGCTCCGGACACTGCGAGAGGGCTGTACAAGCAATGATCACACGCACGGCACAGCGGACACACCAGGAACCGCGGTGTTGGCCGTCGAATGGCGCTAGCTGCGCAGCATTTGTGCACCGCCGCCGTCAGTGTCAGCCAGTTTGCCGTGGCATACGGAGCTCCATCGCAGTCTTTAACACTGGTAGCATGCCGCGACAGCGTGGACGTGAACCGTATGTGCAGTTGACGGACTTTGAGCGAGGGCGTATAGTGGGCATGCGGGAGGCCGGGTGGACGTACCGCCGAATTGCTCAACACGTGGGGCGTGAGGTCTCCACAGTACATCGATGTTGTCGCCAGTGGTCGGCGGAAGGTGCACGTGCCCGTCGACCTGGGACCGGACCGCAGCGACGCACGGATGCACGCCAAGACCGTAGGATCCTACGCAGTGCCGTAGGGGACCGCACCGCCACTTCCCAGCAAATTAGGGACACTGTTGCTCCTGGGGTATCGGCGAGGACCATTCGCAACCGTCTCCATGAAGCTGGGCTATGGTCCCGCACACCGTTAGGCCGTCTTCCGCTCACGCCCCAACATCGTGCAGCCCGCCTCCAGTGGTGTCGCGACAGGCGTGCATGGAGGGACGAATGGAGACGTGTCGTCTTCAGCGATGAGAGTCGCTTCTGCCTTGGTGCCAATGATGGTCGTATGCGTGTTTGGCGCCGTGCAGGTGAGCGCCACAATCAGGACTGCATACGACCGAGGCACACAGGGCCAACACCCGGCATCATGGTATGGGGAGCGACCTCCTACACTGGCTGTACACCACTGGTGATCGTCGAGGGGACACTGAATAGTGCACGGTACATCCAAACCGTCATCGAACCCATCGTTCTACCATTCCTAGACCGGCAAGGGAACTTGCTGTTCCAACAGGACAATGCACGTCCGCATGTATCCCGTGCCACCCAACGTGCTCTAGAAGGTGTAAGTCAACTACCCTGGCCAGCAAGATCTCCGGATCTGTCCCCCATTGAGCATGTTTGGGACTGGATGAAGCGTCGTCTCACGCGGTCTGCACGTCCAGCACGAACGCTGGTCCAACTGAGGCGCCAGGTGGAAATGGCATGGCAAGCCGTTCCACAGGACTACATCCAGCATCTCTACGATCGTCTCCATGGGAGAATAGCAGCCTGCATTGCTGCGAAAGGTGGATATACACTGTACTAGTGCCGACATTGTGCGTGCTCTGTTGCCTGTGTCTATGTGCCTGTGGTTCTGTCAGTGTGATCATGTGATGTATCTGACCCCAGGAATGTGTCAATAAAGTTTCCCCTTCCTGGGACAATGAATTCACGGTGTTCTTATTTCAATTTCCAGGAGTGTATATCCTTACAATTAGAGCTTATCCACATTAAACATTCTATTTCAGATGTCTTATTGTTGTTCACAATCACACTGCTGTTTCATGGGTGGCACTGCTGTTTCATTGATAGTCTTCTTACACACAGAAGTCATGGTATGATGTTAGCTAGTTCCACAATTTAATTGTGGCAAAAATCCCGACGAAATTTAGTTTTATATCCGGGTCCATAAGGTTGTAGTTGTCTACGCAGAGCTGTTACAATATCCTAACTAGTTAGTCCATCAGAACACCAATTGTAATGTCCGCCAATTCCAGTTTATATGGTATATCACCAGGATTCTTATATAACCTGGAAATGGCTTCCATTCCTTGCTTGGTGATTTTTTCTTCATTCCTTTTGTTATCACAATGTCATTCCCAGTAGGTTAAACGGTAGTTTTGTCCTGACGCTGTGTCTCGTAGAGATGAACTTGGACTGTGCGTATAATTGTTAAATGCACTAAAGATTTCGTTCTTTAACGACTGTCTCTTCTTCTAATGTTCTTTATAGCCCGCTTGATCATATAACTGAACCCCCATAATGTTGTCACAAAACGGGTTGGTAGTAAGTAACAGCATGTTCAAATTCTTCTTGCTAAAGAGGCCACCGTATCTGATGTAATTTATGTTAATACTGTCAGTAATAAGATTGTTCAGTTACCCAATAATAGCAGTTTGGAGGAAGGCATGTTGACGCTTTTCACTGCAGAAAAAAACTGGTTAGCTGGAGCTTTCAATGTTTCTTATATAGACAGAATTTTTACTGATTTCTACTGATGTGGCAGAGTATCTGTGGAGTAGGCATTTTTTGGTGACACGACAGAATTTTTGCTCGTATATGTTCATAACAGGTAATCACTGATTGAGCATCTCTCACAACCAAAATTGTTCAATCACACACACACACACACACACACACACACACACACACACACACACGCACGCACACAGACAACTGTAATTGAGACTTTTACTTTATTTTCGACATTCTTCATAAACTTTAATCAATAACTGATGTTTCGTGAAGCTAGCGCCTCTCATTATTCATCATAGTTTACACTAGAGTGAACGAGCTGATGATTTGCTGTTTTTCTCTTCCATTCACATGTAGAAGCGTTTACACTAGAGGGAACGGAAGAAAAGATGAGCATAGCTCATGAACACGGTGTTACTGGTTTCTTTACATGCAAATTATAAAGTGAGGGCCACGATGCTAAACTTTGAATTATTTAAATCGCGTTTTCGATCCCCCTCATGCGTACAGATAGGCATTGCTCCATACACAGAAACTTTACAGGTAAAAACCGCAATAAATTGCCTTGGCAAAGAACTGCAACATCATGAAAAGAATACCGGATCTGTCCGGCCTTCCTCTGTATGGTGTGTAAAATTCTGCCGAGAAGCCTTTCAATAACAAATCTGAGCATCTGTGGGTAAATGGAAGTTCATGCCCCATCAGTGGCCGAAACCGGGGAAGTGTCCGCTTGCTTAGCTGAGTGATAGCGTACTTGCCTACCATGCAATGGGCCCGGGTTTGAGTCCCGGCCTGGTCGGAGATTTTCTCTGCCTGTGAACTGGGTGTTATGTTGTCCTCATCATCATCTCATCATCAGCGATGCGCAAGTTGCCCAATGTGGCGTCACCTGAAATAAGACTTGCACCCGGCGGCCGAACTTCCACGGACGGGGCCTCCGGGCCAACAATACCACATGATCATTTCATTTCATTATTTTACCAGAGAAGGTAGAGATGCGCGATGCTGAGGTCTCCAGTGAGATCGAAGTTCTAACTCATCTCTTGAGGTGTTCCATCCCGTGTAGATCATGACTCAGAGCAGGCCAGTCAATATCATGAATGTTATTTTTCACAGACCATTGTCTCACAGGCTTTTCACAGGGTGCATAGCCATGTTGATACATTGCTCCTCTGCTGGACGCAGTGCGCATTTCTGTAAAATGTCTTTATATCCTTGACATGTAGCGGTCTCTTCAGTGCAATTAGGGGACCACCTACTGACCACGAAAAACGTCCCCATAACGCAATACTCTCACCCTCGTACTTTCAACATTCCAAACCACTGTCTTCCAGTCTTCAGCTGTCCAGTGGCATCGCTCTTTACAGAAACCAAAGCGTCGTTTAGTGTTTAGAACAGGAGTGTGTGGAGTTGCTCTACCACTGCACACTATTCTTTTTGACTACCTATGTACAGTCATTGCGCTAACTGAATTGACGGTAACAAATCTTCCTCCTCAGCTCTTATCTGAGTTATTTCTACTCATTTTAAAATTTACAGCAACATTTCTACCTGGTAAAGCTTCAGTAACAGCCTGTTTTGCCTTTTTCAAACGCTCTGCAATCCATTTTCTACCCATTTGAAACATAAAGATAATGACTACTTTTAGGGTAACCAGGGTCACTTTACAGAGTGAACGTCGTTATCTCAAACCCATATTATCATTCAGCTACAGTATGATGCAAATTAGGGTTTACCTTGATGGCATGTAATCGATAGTATGTTAGAAGAATCAGTGGACCAGGCAATTTGTTGTGCACTGTAGTATGGTTCTGCAAACAACAAATACTCTCATCCTTCAAGATCCAAACAAAAACTGACAATATAAGTCACACTATGCCTCTTAAACACAGAAGACTGCTGTCACTGTGCTACATTTTACAAATTTTACCGCAGAAAAAACATTACTTATTCACCTTTTCAAACATACTAGTAGTATACATATTTTTCATGATACTCTTCGTAAGCTCATGATGTAACAACATATGATACACTACCTCGATGGAATCATTGTCTCTGGAATTCTTTGTGTAATATATGGGTGCCTCACTCACAGGTATTTTGTGCAGTTTATGTATTATACTTTTTTCTAGCAAATTAATATCGACGTTTTGATCCTGTTTGGCACGATTATTATTCCAGTCCAGCCTGGAATTTTAATTATGTTTTTATTTGTTTTATTATACTAATGTTAAAGCATTCTACATCCTCTTATGTGTACGTTACCAACTCTTCTCCTCCACATTCTTGTGGAATATCCTTATAGAACTTTAAGTTTTAGCAAATGAGTCGTCGTTAAACATAGTTATTCAGTTGGTTATGAACTGCAAATGGATGTTTTATAGTTAAACATAGTTATTCTGCTGGTTATTAACTGTTTAAATCGATGTTTTGTCGTAAAGTCCTTGGATTAATTGATTTCTGTGGGTACTCCAATGCTTGGACACAGTCCGTTACTATTTACAATTAATGCTGATGTTTTGTATTCCACAATCGTATCCACATTTTTTCCATACGCTGTGTTTAATGTAATATATAAGCCTTGTTTGCTTATCTACAGTGACTTTTTAGTTTTCCAATAGCAGTTTATATTCTTCTTTTATGGCAACTGTCTTTTCATAAACTTAAGCTTTCGTTTTTTAACTTCCATTTTCAATTTTCATTTGCGTATACATAATACGTTAATTGCCCTTATCAGAGTAATTAATTTAATAGAGAATGGTTTAAGTCCATGCAATAAATTTTTTTCTTTCAAAACGGTGAACTGAATTGATAAACCTTTAAATTGTAATTGGTTAAAGAGTTAAACCATAAAAGGTACACAGTTAAACATTAAACAGTTAAATTGCAAAGAGGTAAATGGTTAAACAGAGTTGTAAATTGAGATTTATGATGATAGTAAGTCAGATAAACGTAAATTAGATGTGAAAATATTGTACATAATAGTATTTGGAGCTATTCGCCAGCTAAATCAAGAATTGCTGGAGAGATTCCCCGGAATTTCTTATCTTTTGTGAATCAGCGATAGCACCATTTTTTCTAGAACCAACAGACAAACTCGTGATACTCTATAAAGCATAAGATTTGAACCAATATAAAAAGTGTGGATGATTTGTGATTTTGAGGTAGATGTTGATAGAGATGATTTAATAGTTCACAAGAGAGGATTATACAATCTGTTGTTTAAAATTAAACCTCATGTAAAGAGTTACACAATATGAGACCCTCAAAATTATGGTGAAATGTTCAGGGCTACCAGTGTTCATAAGCAAAGATATTTGTCGTAGAGACAAGTAAATTCTATAACAGGCTGTAAATATACCCATATAAAGCGGTGGTGAATTATTATTGAGAGACGAAAGTATATATATTGACAAGGGAGCGATCACAACCGGAGACCCTAATTCAGCTGTGCGAAATGTTAGGCAGAGGCATGCACCTTAACTTCTCATCACATCCGATTCTGAAACGCTACATAAATTGAGGCAGATGTTCCAAAAGACGACAGACCAAAAAGGAGACGGTAAAACTAAAGAAAACAATGTATTTAGGAACGCAGACGGTGGAAGTATTGGAGGAGAAGAGGATGATTATGACGAGGAAGATAATAATAATGACAAGTACAATGAAGAAGAAGAAGATGAAGAGTACAATTACCGTGACGTTCCAGTCTGGAAGATGCGCACCAGTGAACAATCAACATATACCGCTGAATCGACTACGAGTTCCTTGCTGGCTTCGAAATCAGTAGTTAATAATTCACATTGCAATGAAATAATGGATATTCGAAAGTAGCTTCGACAATCATCAATTATTACTTGCATTTGCGGATAATGAAGTGAAAGACTCAGTGGTAGGTTACACGTGACAACATAAAGTCTTACCTAGACAAATAAAGTGGCTCGGTAATTATGATGAACTTAGTCCGTTGAGCCAAATCCTTGCTGATTTAACCAAGAGTAGATAAGATGATGAGGGAGAAAGCTGCACCTTTCCAGAGTTTTGTATTGTCAACAGAAAACGTTGGCATTCTGATCAGAGGAAATTTGCTGTGGTGTATAAATAATAAAAATGATGAGGCAGATGTGGAAATATTTTGTACACACATGGGATATGAAACTGAACGATAAGCCAGAGGTGGAAAGATAGAGAGAGAGGGGGGTGGCGGGGGGGGGGGGGGGCGGGGGGGGGGATGACGAGGAAGATGTGGGAATATTTTGTGCACAAAAATGTGTGACGAAATATACTCTACGTGAAGAAACGCACCATGAAGAAATTATCCTAAAAGGACGAAAATTTGTAAATGTGATGTACATGTACAAACAAAAAAATAAATACAATTTCAGAAAAATTGGATCGTCTATTCAAGGTAGAGAGGTTCACAAACTGAGCAAGTTATTAACGCATTGCCCCGCCTCTAGCCCTTATGCAAACAGTTATTAGACTTGGTAATGAGTTGCTGGATGCCCTCTGAGGGATATCGTGCCAAATTCTGTCCAATTGGTGTTTCATGCAGTCAAAATGCTGAGTTGGTTGGAGGGCCCTTCCCATAATGCTCCAAACGTCCTCAATTTAGAAGAGGTCTGGCCCCTTTCTGGCCGATGTAGGGTTTGGCAAGAACGAAGACAAGCATTAGAAACTCTTTCCGTGTTCGAGTGGGAGTTATCTTGCTGAAATGTAAGCTTAGGTTGGCTTGCCATCAAGGGCCACAGAACAGGGCGTTGAATATCGTCGACGTACCGCTGTACTCTAAGGGTGCCACGGATGACACTCACAGAGGTCCTTCATGAAAAGAAATGGGATCCCAGACCATAAGTCCTGCTTGTCGGACAGTATGTCGGACGACAGTCATGTTCGTATCCCACTTCAGTCCAGGGCGTCTCCAGACACGTCTTCGGCCTAGTATCTCACTGACTGGAGTAGAATTGCCTTAAGTCCTGAGTTCCGCTTTGAACTGAGCTCGATGACCAGCGATGACATGTCTGGAGCTCCGACAGAGGGGTATCAATATTACGACCGTCTGCCATACAGCCCGAAAACCAGGGATGATTGTCTGGAGTGTCATTTCTTTTTGTAGCAGCACCACTTTGGTTGTCACCCATGGTTCCCTTACGGCACAGCGGTACATCGCGGATACTCTGTTCCCTATTTTATTGCCTTTCGCGTCAAACAATTTTAAGTTTCAGCAAGATAATGCCCCCCCCCTCCCTCCCGCCCCGCACATGACGAGAGTTTCTACTGCTTGTTTTTGTGCTTACGAAACCCTACCTGGGTCAGGAGGGTCGCCGGATCTCTACCCACTTGGGAACGTTTGGAACATTATGGTCAGGGCCTTCCCACCAGCTCGGGGTTTTGACGATCTAACGCGGCAATTGGACGGAATCTGGCATGATATCCTTCAGGAGGATATCGAGCAACGCTGTCAATTAACGCCAAGCCGCATAACTGCTTGCATAATGACGAGAGGAAGACCAACGTGCTATTGATTTGCTCAATCTGTAAAGCACTTTCTCTTGAATAAATCATCCAGTTTACCTGTAATTGTAACCAATTATTTGTCTGTACATGCACATCACATCTACCGATATCAGTCCTATTCTGATAATTTCTTCGTTGTACGTGATTTTTTTTTGTGTGTGTGAGAGTATACACTAAGGTGACATATGTCAGCGGGTAGCCAATGCTTATGTGCAGATAGTGGTAGTATCGCTTACACAAGGTATAAAAGGTAGCGCTCATTTGCGCTCAGATGGTTCACGTGAAAAGATTTCCAACGTGATTATGGCCGCAAGACGGGAATTAACAGATTCTGAACGCGGAATGGTAGTTGGAGCTAGACACATGGGGGATTCCATTTCGGAAATAATTAGCGAATTCAGTATTCCGATATCCACTGTGTCAAGAATGTGCCGAGAATACCAACTTTCAGGCACTACCTCTCACCACGGACAACGCAGTGGCCGTCGGCCTTCACTTTACGACCGAGAGCAGCTGCATTTGCGTGAAATAATCGCAAAAATCAATAGGGATTTCTTATGAAAGTGTCCTTTAGGACAGTGAGGCTATATTTAGCGTTAATGAATTATGGCAGCAGACGACCGATGTGAGTGTGTTTGCAAAAAATACGACATTGCCTACGGCGCCTCTCCTGGGCTCGTGACGATATCAGTTGGACCCTAGACCACTGTAAAACCGTGGTCTGGACGGATGAGTCCTGATTTCAGTTTGTAACAGCTGATGGTAGGGCTCGAGTGTGCCACAGACCCCATGAAACCATGTACCCTTTCTCTGCCTCGTGATGACTGGGTGTTGTGTGCTGTCCTTAGGTTAGTTAGGTTTAAGTAGTTCTAAGTTCTAGGGGACTGATGACCATAGATGTTAAGTCCCATAGTGCTCAGAGCCATGTACCCTACTTGTTGTCAAGAAGGCACTGTGGAAGCTGGTGGTGGCTCCATAATAGTATGGGATGGGTTTACATGGAATGGATTGGGTCCTCTGGTCCGACCGAACCCATCATTGACTGGAAATGGTTAAGTCTGGCTACTTGGGTACCATTTGCAGCCATTGATGGACTTCGTGTTCCCAAAAAACTATGGAATTTTTATGGATGACAATGCGCCATGAGACCGTGCCACGATTGTTCACGGCTAGTTTGAAGAACATTCTGGACAATTCGAGCGAATAATTTCGCCACCCAGCTCGCTCGACGTGGATGCTACTGAACATGTATGGGACGTAATTGAAGGCTCAGTTCGTGCACCGGCAACACTTTCACAATTATGGACAGCTATAGAGGCAGCATGGCTCAATATACATATGCAGCGGACTTCAAACGACTTTATGAGTCCATGCCTCGTCGAGCTGCTGCTCTACCGCGGGCGAAAGGAGGTCCGACACGATATTAAGAGGTATCCCATGACATTTGTTACCTCACAGTATAATGAAGAGAGAATACAGTATTTACAGAGTTGCAAAAATATGCAGTGCTGGTACGTGTGGGTGTGTATGTGTACAAGATTCAGAGACAAGTATCTTATCTTATTTTACGTAGATTTCTGTGACGTTCAAGTGAAGGTTACAGAAATAATGCATGTCTTTCAACTTGACACCATTTTTCACAATATAAATAAGGGGCAAAATGATTTTAATACTACATGGATGAAATACAGAGGTTCAAAATTCAGAGGCAGACATCTTACGCTATTTTACACAAATTTCTTTCACTTTCAAGTAAATTTTGGGGAAGTAATGCGTATCTTTGAACTCGACTCCATTTTTTCACGCTAACTGTATAACTTTGACTTATCACTAATTAAGTACATAAATACGTATATGTAGACAATTCAGAGGGAAATATCTTAGACTGTCTTTAAAGGTCACGGGAATACTGCAAGTGTTTGATGTTGATGCTATTTTTCTTTTTTTACAAAATTGAAATGTAGCTTACATCTACATTCCGGTTGGCCGCCTTAATTTAGTACCGCACTGTGACTGGCTGGAGAGGAGACGAGGTGGAGTGGAAAACATAACTGGCAGATGGGTTAATTCCGTCATATTGGATACTGAGTGGTTATTTCGTTTTAATGGCTCCTAAAATAGTAGGCTGTGCTTGGCTAGAGAGATATGGGGAGAGGGGAAGAGAGAAAGGGAGCATGCATTGTCGCATGATGATAATGACCACATAATTGATAAGTAGGATGGGGCTTACCGCTATCTTGATTTGTAATGCCATTGCCTCTGGATGCAGACAACCAACTCGAGCATTTGCAGTTCAAGCCTGTGGTATCACAAGGTTCAATAGACAATTTGTCTGCAAAGTGTGCCAGAATACATATAGGTGTATTATTTTCCTACCTGACTCCACTTTGGTAACCTGTGTATCTGACGAAGTTGAGATAAAATGGATAAGGCAACACAAACATCCAGTCCTGAGGAAGGAAAATCTGTGCCCCACTTGGGAACTGGACCCAGGGCCCTGTCATCTGTAGGCAGTAGTTATGTGGCCAGTTTCCTCTGAAACTGTCGTGCAACATAGTCCAGGGTACTTTATGTTCATTACCTTGAACAATCAGTCGGTTACTGATCTGCAATCAAGATTCAGTACATCCACGACTTCCCATTTTACTACCTACTTTTCACTTTTCTTTTTAGTACAGTGAAGAGACTGCACAGTGAGAGCCTATAAGCTGGCTAGCAAATGACAAGTGTCTTGTAAGGAACTGACTACCATAAAACGTTCAGAATCCTAGCACCCAGAAAGAGAACACTTCGTGTCACGATATGGAGGAGTAAACACTTCATGTGAGGAGTCTGAAGTGTACATATTTGCTGCTAGGTGACTGTTGAGGTGAGTGTTGCGGTCACACGGAAGGATGTTTCCGCTTGAGTACTGAGAACAGAAAGAGAGTTGAACTCAGAAAATGCAGCGGCTCTCGTCGTTACCTTCTGCATTACGCTATATGTTTTGTAAGGTAGACGAGTGTTGCTATCGCCGATTCCGTTGGTATGAGATATTAATTCACTCCCTTCGGGACCCAGATATTCCGTTTTAATACTTTGCAACCAGCTAGTTCACTTTCAGTACATTTTGGCTATCTCACTGCTGCCCGAACCTGTTTTCTGTGTTCTACCTGTAATTTACTAACCATGCATACAGTCACTGGTCATATTCGTCTATTATTCATATAACATTGCATTTACAGTGCCCACTCACCTGTGCCAAGGTTAGAGCTCTTGAATGGAATCCCTTACCCAACCATTAAATTATTATTTGTTTATCTCCAAACAAAGCTTGTTCCTCTGCTCCCAGTATCCTTAGCTGCTGGTGCAGTCTCCTTAAATTTTCTTTCCCCAGAACTTGCTATATCAGAAAACATTTATCCTGAACACCTATAATTTCTTTTAAATCTGTCACTCTTATTATTATTATTATTAATCCCCATTGGCGACAGTGCAGCAGCTGCAGTAGTAAACATACTGCCAGTACTAGCTTTATTAGATCATAGTCAGTATTATTTACTCACATCGCCACTTCAGACAATCAAATCATTTTAATACTATCTGTCATATTAAAATTTTTATTTTTTAGGAAACTATGATGTAAAGAAGGTATTGTTTGTGTGAAACCCTGGTCCAGTGTAAGGGAGGGTCTGATGGCCTAATCACGTCAGCTTACATAAATAAAATAAATATACGTATTATATTAGTATAATGGGCGACATTAGCGGTGTCGCAACTTGTGAGCACCTGTGAATTTGTCATATTGTAGATGGAAAAATACTACATTTGGGTCACTTATGTTCCATGTTGTCTTGACTGATTTCGCAATTACCTTACGCTTTTACTGATATGCTCATTATCCTCACAGTAACACGTGAGCAATCATCGATAACATTAGAAGTAAGTTCTGTAATTTTCATTTGTTGTATGTTTTTCCTTTAGAATTTTTCAAATTTTTACTAGTAGACAGCCGTACAATAGCATAAGAGTAGTAAGAACTGGTCAGCTTACGTCTTGTTTGTTTTGAAAACATGTTTTTATAATGGTTACTATTGATTATTCGATGTGATTTACGGCACAACAGTTCTGATATACGTCATGCTTTTATTCGATGTGAAACACTATGTCCTTGTTGTTCAATATGTTTCACGGCACATGCTTTTCTCTAAAAGTTATTCTTTTGGTTGAAACTCGGTGAATGATTTGATGCTGTAAGGTTATGTGGGTATCATGTGGCTGGAGTGATTTATTGTAAATTGAATTGAATACGTGGTGATCTTAATAACAATACGTATATGTGTATGTAAGTCTACAATGGTATTACCCCAATATATGAACGTTATAAAAGTAAGTAGCATGACTGCGTAATATTATCGTTACTGGTGCCCCGCCTACTATTGAATGTTTCCTCAAATCAAAGATTCTATAGCAGCAGTACTTCTGTACGAAAGTGAGGTCGCTTGAATAAAGATGCGCTTGTGTATCTTCAGGATGTTTATCTTGGCATTTGAAAGTCTCCTACCATGGCACGATACTTATTAGACGATTGATGTGCAAATCAAAAACAAATATAGCACACTTATAGTTAAAATGATGATCTTATGCTAGAGATGAGTCTTAGCGTAACTTCAGCGGCATCCATTTTATTCAGAACCAAGGGGTGCTGTTATGTGGCCAGTTTCCTCTGAAACAGTTACGCAATTTATTTCAAGATATTTTATGCTAATTCCCTTGATCAAGTAGTCGATCACTGATACAGCAGAATAATTGCAATCGCAGGCCGGTGTGGCCGTGCGGTTCTAGGCGCTTCAGCCTGGAACCGCGTGACCGCTACGGTCGCAGGCTCGAATCCTGCATCGGGCATGGATGTGTGTGATGTCCTTAGGTTAGTTAGGTTTAAGTAGTTCTAAGTTCTAGGGGACTGATGACCACAGATGTTAAGTCCCATAGTGCTCAGAGCCGTTTGAATAATTGCAATCAAGATTCAGTACCTCTAGTGACTGTCCCTTCAGTTTCCTACTTTTCACTTCTGTTTTTAGTCCAGTGGAGGAACTGCACTAAGAGATGGCTATCACAAAATAAGGGTCTTAAAAGTAACTGATTACCATAAAAGTGTTCAGAGTCCCAGGCTAATTCACAGCCCCAAGTAGACAGACCGGCATTCGCGTCGTCCCGTACCATGCTCTCTGGATGGAACACAGGGTGGCTTTTTTCTATCAATGTACAGGAGGATTATTCGCAGAATCCTTCTGCATTACGCTGCAACTTTGATAATCGGTGAGTATTGTGATCGCCCATTCCATAGAGATGCGATATCAGTTCACTCCCTTCAGGAGCCACTTATTCCGTTTCAACACTTTGGATCCAGCTAATTTGCTTTCAGCAATTAAATGTTCGATTATTTATCTCAGTGGGTAACACTTGTGTTTTGCTTTTCGTTAATAAATCTGGTTGTTATAGCGACCACTTGTTTCTGTTATAGATTAGATGACTCGTTGTATCCCATTATTATATTCTTTAATTAATCAGCTGTTCACAAGGAATGCTTCCTTCTCTGTAGGTCACTGGAGATCGTATTCTAGCATGCATAACAGCACAACTGACATCCCACACAGCGACACTAACCCCTAAACCACATGATGTTCGCTGAATACCATTAAATATTGTAGACAGAGCTGCACATGGTATTAAACCAGATAAAGTTTCATTTCCTATCTCCATTAGAGCCCACCTAAATATGAACGGTATAAGGATCCAGTATATCATAGGTACCAGAACTCATCTAAACAACTGACACCAAGTTTTTATTGAGATCATTGTGGATTTGATTTTGTATATGAACCTCATCACATCAGTGAAAGAAAAAATAAGTTTATTAATGGAGAGAACAGAGCATTAAAGAAGTCGTTTTCTCTAGTATGATGACAGTTTCCTATTACAGAAAGAGGGTTTAAAAGGGGACTGATCCTTTAATGAGAAAATAATTTTTGAAAAATATCAGTTTCGTCTATGGAGAAAAGTAACTGTATTATTATACATTTCTTTTTATTATTTGAATCGCAGTCACAGAAAAGGTTTACAGTCATTACTGCTTTCAGTCACATTTTGGCTGTCTTCAGACTGCAAATGTCATAAACGGCATACAGCAAAGAAAGCGTTCACTAGATGTTTATGGATGCTTTATTTGCCATATCCATCATTTTACATAATGATTCTGAAGATGGCCAGTATATGCTAGAACCGCTAATATTTGTACAGCTCTTTTGTGCTTGTGAGTAATACAAGTAAAAACAAATATGTAGGTAGGTGATTGTCACGAAAATGATTATCAGGTTAATAAAATCTACAGAACATAATGTCAGCAGATCAGGAAACAAAAAAACATTCCAGAGATACAGATGCTACTGTCAAATCCCTCAAAGACGCGAGGAACCCAGTCCCTACACTATCGCTCAGTAGTATTAGTAGTAGTAGCAGTAGTAGTATATCTGTGCCGTCTCTGATATACGTTGCACATAAATGTGGTACTGAAGTTCGTTATACCACTGACTTCAAGTGAAATGGTTAGTATGAGTTGCCTACATGCAAAGACAATGACTTCACAATCCATAAAAGCGCAATCCCTGTCTCCCCTTATTAATAACTTTATCATATACAGGACAAGCCCCTTTTCCCCCCTTCTCCGTTCTCTCACCAATCAAACTTCAAGGTTGTGGAACTAACTCAGTAGTGGTAGTGGGACCACTATTACCTCACTAGGGGACAATTTTAACCGATTTACAGGGTGATTACCTAATTTCACCTCATGTGTGTGTGTGTGCGTGTGTGTGTGTGTGTGTGTGTGTGTGTGTGTGTGTGTGTGTGTGTGTGTGTGTGCACAAAACATTTCGACATCAGCTTCATTATTTATACGTTTTATACGTCACAGTATATTTCATCTCTCTCTCTTTCTCCCTCCCAATCTCTCTACCTCTCTCTCTACCTCAGCCTCACCATTAAATTTCATCTCTCACCTGCGGTCACAAAACATTGGGAAATACCTCCAGAAGCTGCCACTTTCAGTAGCTGACACTACTAGCTGCTGATACAATAAGCAGCCAACACCCTTACACCATTATAGCTGACAACACCCTCCGCCAGAAGCTGACACCTACTGCACTTTGAGAACAAATTTTTGCGCCATGTTCAAAAGGGTATAAACAGTCGAGGTTTACGGGTCGAGGAAGACATACACACACATACACACACACACACACACACACACACACACACACACACACACACACACAAATGTATCATTCTGAAATGTTATGGATGTCAGCGCAAGCACTGGTTAGAAGTCCTTGTACAGGACAGTACAGGAAAAATCTCCTCATATCTCAGGTGTCTCATAACATACAGCCCAGCCGGCTGCAAAGGCAAAGATTATGCATGACACCTGGCTAATACTATGTTACATCATGCACAAACAATATATTGCAGAGGCAATGATAAGAAAAAATTCTCCCGACATAAACTGTATCATGATTTCTTTTTTCATACAATATTTTATATATAATCTATTCATCTTCATTGTTCTTAAATACTATGTTTTCACATTCAATGCTTTTACATAAAAATGCTCTTTGCATTCATTATCTTAGTAATTATGATGATTCACTAAATTTCAGTCGAAATGACGAAATCAAGATAAACAGAACATGAGCTTAATGAGAAAGCAGTATGTGAGTTCACGTAGTTACGAAGGTATCAGTTACCTCAAATTACAATTAAATCATATAATTTACATTTTTCACACACATTTTAGGATACTTACATCACAGAAGTTTTTTATTACTTTTCACATATTTTTACACTTTTTCAGGTATTTAAATTTTTAGAAATATTCACAATAAAGTCAATTGCCATTATTCATGTGGTAATGGCCACAAGCCAATGTATTTCCCTTGTACATAAGTGTCAAACATTTATTTAGCAAACACAGTCGTCATCGCGTATAAGGTGTTACTTTTTATTTGTGCATGACCGGTTTCGACCTACTGCAGATATCATCACCAGATCTGTCTTCCTTGGTGGTAGCAGGAATCCCTGACACGGAGCAGTCCCGTCCTTGCTGGCGTTGAGAACACTACTCACGCCAGCACGAACAGGCGTGCTCCACGTCAGGGATTCCTGCTACCACCAAGGAATGCAGAAGTGATGATCATCTCTGTAGTAGACCGAAACTGGTTATCCATAAATAAAAAGTAACAACTTCGCGCGTCCAAGACTGTATTTACTAAATAATTCAAATAGCTCTGAGCACTATGGGACTTAACATCAGTCCCCTAGAAGTTAGAACTACTTAAACCTAACTAACGTAAGGGCATCACACACATCCATGCCCGAGGCAGGATTCGAACCTGCGACCGTAGCGTCACGCGGTTCCAGACTGAAGCGTCTAGAAACGCACGGCCACACCGGCCGGCTACAAATAATTATGATACTATAAAGACGATGTTTACCGGAACAATTTTCCAAAAAAATATCAAGTATTAGTCATCCTGCGCAGTTTGTGTTGTTTGGTAGTAGAAGTCACATGTTGCTGTGGCTCTGAGCACTATCGGACTCAACTTCTGAGGTCATTAGTCCCCTAGAACTTAGAACTAGTTAAACCTAACTAACCTAAGGACATCACACACATCCATGCCCGAGGCAGTATTCGAACCTGCGACCGTAGCGGTCTCGCTGTTCCAGACTGCAGCGCCTAGAACCGCACGGCCACTTCGGCCGGCACATGTTGTTTTGACTGAATTACAGACTGCACGTTATTATTTACTTCCAAATGTCACACACATTGCTTGTAACAACCTGTAGCTAACCTATTTACATCCGGCCGAAGTGGCTGAGCGGTTCTAGGCGCTACAGTCTGGAGCCGCGCGACCGCTACGGTCGCAGGTTCGAATCCTGCCTCGGGCATGGCTGTGTGTGTTGTCCTTAGGTTAGTTAGGTTTAAGTAGTTCTGAGTTCTAGGGGACTGATGACCTCAGCAGTTAAGTCCCATAGTGCTCAGAGCCATTTGAACCATTTAACCTATTTACAGAAGACTTTCATTATTCTCTGTTCGTGCTCATTACGTGATCAGATTCTATCTATATGTCTAGTTTTGCTCGAAGATCACCAAATTCTATAACAGGTCCACAATGAAGTCCGTCTTTCATTAAACTAACTTCATTTTTATCCACCAGCTGAATACTGTGTCTGTTATTTGCAGGGAAACCCAAAGCACCGAACCTTGTATCGATTTCTTTCTTGATGACCTCGTAGATATTCGGAGTGGTAATGTGATATATGAGCCAACGGCCTCGCCGCAGTGGTAACACCGCTTCCTGTCAGATCTCCGAAGTTAAGCGCTGTCGGGCTTGGCTAGCACTTGGACGGGTGACCGTCCGGTTTTCCGAGCGCTGTTGGCAAGTGGTCTGCACTCAGCCCTTGTGAGGAAAACGGAGGAGCTACTTGATTGAGAAGTAGCGGCTCCGGTCACGAAAACTGACAACGGCCGGGAAAGCGGTGTGCTGACCGCACGCCCCTCCATATTCGCATCTAGTGACGCCTATGG
Organism: Schistocerca piceifrons; assembly: GCF_021461385.2. Taxonomy (NCBI): domain Eukaryota; kingdom Metazoa; phylum Arthropoda; class Insecta; order Orthoptera; family Acrididae; genus Schistocerca; species Schistocerca piceifrons. Next base: position 597,682,894 of record NC_060149.1, on the reverse strand, counting down.
GCCGAGGCTGACACGGCGGTCGGTCAGTACCATTAGGTTTTTCTGGGATCTGTTCGGATGGAATTTAGTTAAGGTGATACATGAAGCTACCTGTGTCTGTGTACCACAATTTTACATGATTTTTCAGAAACTTGTCTATTATATGTCCTCAAGAGAAGTCTTCACGCTCCACCTGCAGTTGGCGTCCACACTCACCCCTCACTCATAGGAGTTGATAGACGCAGCTAACTGGTCTCAAGCTAACAGAACGTGGCCGTCGGTCTCGTGCAGACAATCTGCCAAATCGAATGTCTTGTGGCTATACCAACGCGAGAAGAACCTCCGACAACTGTAATGAATTTTACAGAGAAAATAATTTACGATGCTACCTCATCTGTTCTTGAAAAGGGGCTAAATTTCGTACACCGTCGGCCCTACCAACAGTGAAATTATCATTGCGGTGTAACTAGTTACTCTTGTACTTCCACTGGACGCTGCAGAAGAAATACGACGTGAAAAATGCCGTACACTAACTAGGGCTATTCCACCAAAGCCAAACATCTCCACAAAAGATATGAAAGCACTTCAGCGGTTCCGAGAAAATTGTGAAACAATCATTCTCCAAGCAGACAATCGGAGTTGTATGATCCTGCTACCACGTTAAGTATACAAGTAAAAAATATACCATCTATTAGAGGACGACGCCTACACGAAAAATGAAGGCTATCAACCAACCGATTCAAGAGGAGCTTCTCCAACACACATTCCCAGATAAGAAGCTAGTGAAGAGACTTCGCCCACGAGCACCTGCATCACCTAGACTTTGCAGAGTACTTAATATCCACGAGGAAGGAGTTATCAGTCCATCCATTTATTAGCAAAATCGATGCACCAACATATGAATTAGTAATAAATCTGACAGTGATGCTCAGCCTCTTTGTGGGTAAATGCCACCGACACATTCGGAATTCGGCATATTTCATCCATCAGATACAGGACATTCGACAGGGCCAAGGAGACCTCATGGTAGGCTTCGACGTGGTATCTGTCTTTACAAGGGTATTGTTGTTGTTGTTGTTGTGGTCTTCAGTCCTGAGACTGGTTTGATGCAGCTCTCCATGCTACTCTATCCTGTGCAAGCTTTTTCATCTCCCAATACCTACTGCAACCTACATCCTTCTGAATCTGCTTAGTGTATTCATCTCTTGGTCTCCCCCTACGATTTTTACCCTCCACGCTGCCCTCCAATACTAAATTGGTGATCCCTTGATGCCTCAGAACATGTCCTACCAACCGATCCCTTCTTCTGGTCAAGTTGTGCCACAAACTTCTCTTCTCCCCAATCCTATTCAATACTTCCTCATTAGTTATGTGATCTACCCATCTAATCTTCAGCATTCTTCTGTAGCACCACATTTCGAAAGCTTCTATTCTCTTCTTGTCCAAACTATTTATCGTCCATGTTTCACTTCCATACATGGCTACACTCCGTACGAATACTTTCAGAAATGACTTCCTGACACTTAAATCAATACTGGATGTTAACAAATTTCTCTTCTTCAGAAACGCTTTCCTTGCCATTGCCAGCCTACATTTTATATCCTCTCTACTTCGACCATCATCAGTTATTTTGCTCCCCAAATAGCAAAACTCCTTTACTACTTTAAGTGCCTCATTTCCTAATCTAATTCCCTCAGCATCACCCGACTTAATTAGACTACATTCCATTATCCTTGTTTTGCTTTTGTTGATGTTCATCTTATATCCTCCTTTCAAGACACTGTCCATTCCATTCAACTGCTCTTCCAAGTCCTTTGCTGTCTCTGACAGAATTACAATGTCATCGGCGAACCTCAAATTTTTTATTTCTTCTCCATGAATTTTAATACCTACTCCGAATTTTTCTTTTGTTTCCTTTACTGCTTGCTCAATATACAGATTGAACAACATCGGGGACAGGCTACAACCCTGTCTTACTCCCTTCCCAACCACTGCTTCCCTTTCATGTCCCTCGACTCTTATAACTGCCATCTGGTTTCGGTACAAATTGTAAATAGCCTTTCGCTCCCTGTATTTTACCCCTGCCACCTTTAGAATTTGAAAGAGAGTATTCCAGTCAACATTGTCAAAAGCTTTCTCTAAGTCTACAAATGCTAGAAACGTAGGTTTGCCTTTCCTTAATCTTTCTTCTAAGATAAGTCGTAAGGTCAGTATTGCCTCACGTGTTCCAGTGTTTCTACGGAATCCAAACTGATCTTCCCCGAGGTTGGCTTCTACTAGTTTTTCCATTCGTCTGTAAAGAATTCGTGTTAGTATTTTGCAGCTGTGACTTATTAAGCTGATAGTTCGGTAATTTTCACATCTGTCAACACCTGCTTTCTTTGGGATTGGAATTATTATATTCTTCTTGAAGTCTGAGGGTATTTCGCCTGTTTCATACATCTTGCTCACCAGATGGTAGAGTTTTGTCAGGACTGGCTCTCCCACGGCCGTCAGTAGTTCCAATGGAATATTGTCTACTCCGGGGGCCTTGTTTCGACTCAGGTCTTTCAGTGCTCTGTCAAACTCTTCACGCAGTATCGTATCTCCAATTTCATCTTCATCTACATCCTTTTCCATTTCCATAATATTGTCCTCAAGTACATCGCCCTTGTATAGACCCTCTATATACTCCTTCCACCTTTCTGCTTTCCCTTCTTTGCTTAGAACTGGGTTTCCATCTGAACTCTTGATATTCATACAAGTCGTTCTCTTATCTCCAAAGGTCTCTTTAATTTTCCTGTAGGCGGTATCTATCTTACCCCTAGTGAGATAGGCCTCTACATCCTTACATTTGTCCTCTAGCCATTCCTGCTTAGCCATTTTGCACTTCCTGTCGATCTCATTTTTGAGACGTTTGTATTCCTTTTTGCCTGTTTCACTTACTGCATTTTTATATTTTCTCCTTTCATCAATTAAATTCAATATTTCTTCTGTTACCCAAGGATTTCTACTAGCCCTCGTCTTTATACCTTCTTGATCCTCTGCTGCCTTCACTACTTCATCCCTCAAAGCTACCCATTCTTCTTCTACTGTATTTATTTCCCCCATTCCTGTCAATTGCTCCCTTATGCTCTCCCTGAAGCGCTACAAGGGTAGCGCTAAGAAAATCCCTACGCGTCACAGGAGAAACGAGCCAGCGGGAATGGCGTCTATGGTGGATGCAGACAAACTGCACGAGGCTCTGTCCTCTTGCACACCATATAATTGCTTATTCAGGTTTGTATTATCCGTTCTCAGTTGATGTACCCAGTATAATAAACACAGAATCGCTTCCTGAGTGGTACCCCACAATGCTTTTGACACACTCATTGTAAATGCTTCATCTAACACATATGGACAAACAACAGGATAAACAAAATGTGATGAAGGTAAGACACTTAATTTTAGCAGAACGCAACATTTGTTTTGCCTAAATGCTAAAGATGGGCAATTATCGCGGTGCCTGACATAATATCCATACCATCTACATGTGACACACCTTTCAGGCGATTACGGTGCACAAAGGGACACTACGGCCTAGTAAATTACATAGCATACATCTGCCAGGACACATGGTCGCATAATTTTCACGTGTACTGTCTCTATACTAGTTCCTATTTATGCCTTCTTTAACCTTCACAAATTTCACCAGTTCCCCAATCAAATTTTCTCTTCTTTGCGAAGTATATGAGGGTAGAGCTGTCAACTAAACCAGTCTACTTTCACTTGTCCCACTGCGCTGATAATATTGCTTGCTGGTGCACGACATTCCTCGATCTCACTGATCACCTCTGTCCTGTTATTATGGGCCAAGATGGTATAGGCATCGTTGTTCCCAAAATACACACATCAAAAAAAGTTTTGCATCACCTCGGTCCCGAGAGTTCCGGAACCTGTACAGAAAATTGGAATAGAGATCAACATAAACATCATTTCCGCCCTCTTTATTGATCATGAAAACCACAAAGATGGTTCAAATGGCTCTGAGCAGTATGGAACTTAACATCTGAGGTCATCAGTCCCCTAGACTTAGAACTACTTAAACCGAACTAACCTAAGGACATCACACACGCCCATGCCCGAGGCAGGATTCGAACCTGCGACCGTAGTGGTCGCGCGCTTCCAGACTGCAGCGCCTAGAACCGCTCGGCCACATCGGCCGGCTGAAAATCACACATTGTATGTTGTACCACCATACAGCGAGACCTTCAGAGGTGGTGATCCAGACTGTTGTACACACCGGTACCTCTAATACCCAGTAACAGGTCCTCCTGCGTTGATGCATGCCTGTATTCGTCGTGGCATACCATCCACAGGTTCATCAAGGCACTGTTGTCGCGATTGTCCCACTCCTCAACGGCGATTCGGAGTAGATCCCTCAGAGTGGTTTGATGGGTCACGCAGTCCATAAAATGGCCTTTTCATTTTATCAAAAGCATGTTCTATAGGGTTCTGACATGGTTGAGAGCACGAGACAGGGGCTGCTGGAGTGGAAGGCTGAGCAACAAATTGAGGATAGAATATAAAATTTAATTTATTACGCAAGAAAATTCATGAAAGGTACTGGTAAGAACATATTGACATATAACTTGTTCACTTTAAATGTCAATCAGCTGATTACACATGAATCATCAACAAGTTATCTAACATCAAACAATCCGCAAATATGAGATTTAAACCTTTCCCAAAATTTTAATGCTTGTAAAATGTTATTACTAAACACAAAAAATTACCAAAATGGTCACTGTTCAAAAAAATGGCGCTGAGCACTATGGGACTCAACTGCTGAGGTCATTAGTCCCCTAGAACTTAGAACTAGTTAAACCTACCTAACCTAAGGACATCACAAACATCCATACCCGAGGCAGGATTCGAACCTGCGACCGTAGCGGTCTTGCGGTTCCAGACTGCAGCGCCTTTAACCGCACGGCTACTCCGGCCGGCAAAATGGTCACTGTATTTAAGCCTTACATAACCTAATGGGCACAATGGCTTACACGAAATAATATCACAGACGTATAGCAATATCCGCCCACTACAGACAGACACTGTCTGACATGACCTTGTGTGCCACAATGATTCAAAACAGTTTAACACTCAACAGTGGCGAGTAAGAGAAAAGGACAAAAAAACAAACACACACGGCACTTACAATTAGCCTTGAATTATTCCTAGCTGTCACTAAGATTGAATTAATTTTAATCCAACAGGTAAACGGTGGTTTCACAGTGGATTTAAACTTTACTTGACTAGCGTGACAGTTTGGGAGTCCCTTAACTGACATAAGTTCAGTAACAAACTGAAATGCAATTTAAAGACACTCAAGTAAGGGTATTGTGAAACACTTCATCAACAATTTAAGCAAACACGCCCACATAGGAACTCCAGTTCATACGTAAATCAACCAGGGCACAAGTCAGTGTTACGACACGTGACGTGGGAACACTCACTGCTCAGCAGCGAAGGCCAGAATACGACAGAAAGAAGTCTCGCTGTAACTCCACCAGATGAAGATGTACCAAACTAACAGCTCACCTTTAACAATATTAATCCAAATGCCGCTAATAGGGTAGTGGCGAGAATAACACCAGCCCGTAGACGCAGCGTGAGGAAGGTTGAACTCGTAAACAGAACGAACGACAGTGAGTCACTGCAGCACCTCCAGTTCCGCTGCTCGTCCGGCCCCAATGCAACTGCCACACTCACACCACTTGCCGACGCGACTCCCGGCGTCGCTCCCCCAAGGCCCGCTCGTGTCTCTCTGCCCGAGACTCCCTTTCGGCTTCCCGCATGGAATCCCAGAGGGCGCACCAACCTGCACACCGCTAAGTGAATCGAAAGAGATCGAACACACTACACCGGAACAATCAAATCGCAGGAGCAGACGGCACAGGTTCATATATGGAGAACATGCTGGCCACTCTAGTGGAGCTATGAAGGAAGTCATTCGCAAAATGTGAACAATGGGGGCGCGACTTATCGTCCATAAAGGCGAATGCATCGCCAATAGCTGCTGATATGGCTGCACTATCGGTCGGAGGATGGCATTCACGTATCGCACAGCCGTTACTACGTCTTCCATGACCACCAGCGGCGTACGTCGGCTTCACATAATGCCACCCCGAAACATCAGGGAACCTCCACCTTCCTGCACTCGTTGATCAGTGTGTCGAAATCGTTCAGCCTAACCGGCTTGCCTCCAAACACGTCTCCGACGATTGTCTGGTTGAAAGCATATGCGACACTCATCGGTGAAGAGAACGTGATGCCAGTCCTGAGCGGTCCATTCGGCATATTATTGGGCCTATCTGTGCCGCGCTGCATGGTGTCGTGGTTGCAAAGATGGACCTTGCCATGGACGTCGGAAGTGAAGTTGCGCATCATGCAGCCTATTTCACACAGTTTGAGTAGTAATACGATGTCCCGTGACTGCACGAAAAGCATTATTCAACATGGTGGCGTTGCTCTCAGGGTTCCTCCGAGCCATAATCCGTAGGCAGCGGTCATCCACTGCAGTAGTAGCCCTTGGGCGGCCTGAGCGAGGCATGTCATCGACAGTTCCTATCTCTCTGTATCTCCTCCATGTCCGAACAACATCGCTTTGGTTCACTCCGAGACGCCTAGACACTTCCCTTGTTGAGAGCCCTTACTGTCACAAAGTAACAATGCGGCCGCGATCGAACCGTGTTATTGACCGTCTAGGCATGGTTGAATTACAGACAACCTTCTTCCTCTTGGGAAGACTGGAACTGATCGGCTGTTGGACCTCCTCCGTCTAATAGGCGCTGCGCATGCATGGTTGTTTACACCTTCTGGCGGATTTAGTGACATATTTGAACAGTCAAAGGGACTGTGTCTGTGATACAATATCCACAGTCATCGTCTATCTTCAAGAATTCTGGCAACCGGGTTGATACAAAACTGTTTTTGATGTGTGTAGTTCATGATGATGCACGTTGTAGGAGTGCCCAGTAGAAACATCTATAAACTATCAGTATGATACTGTGGAGCCCGTAGAGGGTCTTTCAGTGCTAATGAAACATGACTAGGACGTTGATATGTATTCATTCAGATGTACAGTTCTGTGTTCCGCAGCTGACACCTCGTGCCAGTGATATGGAAGAATTCCGCTGACTCCTGTCGTTGGCTCGGCTGTGCTGGTAGCCATAGGCGCTATACCCGCAGTACAACCGAAGTCAATAGCGTGAGTTTACGCCCCCACGCTGCGTTCGAGCGTCTTCACTACCACTCCGGAAGATGACGATGACCCACCGTGATCCATCGGGATGTACTGCACTATCGGTAGCTGTGTAGTCGGTGTATCCTGGTCCCATTGGAGACGAAGTGCCTGCAGCTATGATCAGGAACAGAGGCACCGGATGGCCAAGAAATGACAATGTTAGTGTGATAAGCACCGTGAGAGGTATTTTTGTCAGATGACACTCAAACTCCCATAAAAAATGGGGTAGGTGGTCAGTCCAAAGTCCTATAACTGGCAGGTCGTAGTTGCTTGGATATTGTCATCTTAGGGACTCCAAGCAGCGTGTTTAAGTGAAGTGCAGGAACTTCTAGTACATGAATGTCACTACACCATAATAATCACTGAATCGAGGGCTTCAGTATGACCGCCATTGATCCTAACGACTAACAAACTTCAGAAATGGTTCACTGCGGTATTTATGGAGACGGATGGTAGTCAATGACGTGATGCTCTGTTCGTTGTGACCGAATCTGGACTGATTCTTTAAAAGTTGTCAGCAGCCCTCGTTCCGGTGTGCTTGCCTAACCATTTGTTACAGGTTATTAACTACTCTGTCTAGTCTCTGATAGATGTTATTGCCTTCGAGGTATAGTTGTTGCTCCATGTGACAAGATCTAGCCAATGTATCTTTGTCTCTCTCTCTCTCTCTCTCTCTCTCTCTCTCTCTATCAGTGGATGTTCTGCTGAATGTGTAACTTGTGTTTAGCGATTGGTGCCGATGTAGGAACAAGGAACATGTGTCCATGTCTGAGACTGACCTACAGTGTTAACTGTTTTCTTTTTCTTTTTTTGCCTGTGGCTGTGCTACGGGAACTTGAGATAGAGTTTAATTTCTTTCCCTTTTCAACTCTGTGGAGTAACATTCCTCTCTTTAAAAAATTCGTCCTGAATTTTCTTTCTCTGCCAATTACTGAACTACTCTGAATATGTGTTTAATTTACCGTTGGATATTACCCCAAGCTCAATCCCTTGGTTGCTTCTTGAGCTCAACCATAAGTTTCATAATCTTAGTCTGTGTTAATTAAATTATCTAACTTTACATTGTCTTTATGGTCTGTTTTCCTACTGCTAATGCGCTTTATAGTTCCTATTATTAATTCTGATCACTAATGTGTAGCCATTGTATAGGTGTTTAAGGAATTGATGATTCATGTGAACGGCATATTTCGTATTTCAAGTAGAAGCAAATTGCAAAAATGAGTACTACAACCAGAATAAGACTTGTTGTGGACAAACTATGTTTTTCTTGCGTTTTCCATGATATTGCTTTGTATGTTGTAGCATCTGAACAACTGAAATTCTTCCCTATTTTAAGCTCATTAATTCGTCTAAGGCAGGGCCTCACAACATACGTGCTCGCGGAGCAAGCTGTGAGCAGCAAGGCGCGAGCACAGAGCAGCGGGAGCACGCTACCCCCACTACCGGACCAGAGCGGAGAGTGGGGAGAGTCACGTGGGGCACACAACAGCTGCCGCCAGTCAATGTAAATCCACGGCCACCTGCAGGGATATCACTGACGAGCTATTACTGCGACAAATGAAACAAATAAAGGAGATTGTACACGTGCCACATAATTTTATTAGCTTAGTGTATGCCTCTACATTCGAATTAATTTGTGAACAGTTACACAATAAAAGGTGTCACTGAAGTGTGGGATTCTCGGTTATCTTGTACTTTTTGCCCTTTACGATTGCGTCTATGTTCGGAGTAATTGTTCTTGTGCATTGTAAGCGCAGCGTGCAGTTTAAATTTCGATCAGACAATGCGTTTCTCAGGCGCGTCTTGTTACATTTCATTGCAGAGAACAGTTGTTCACAAACATACGTGGAACCGAACATTGATACTATTGTAGCCGCCAGTATGTGCAAACGAGGAAATCTATCCTGGGGGAAGTGTCTGTAGAATTCCAAAATGTTTCTCTTGTTCGGAAATTTGTCTCTGTATTCTCTGTCACACTGCGGGTCAATAATTTCTAGTTGCAGCTCAGGACGAATCTCTTGAATATTCACTGAATATGGAGAGGAGAACAGATCAAAATCACCGTCTAGTGCTGTTAGATCTTGAAAGCGTTGATCAAATTCTTCCTTAAGGGCAACTAAACTATGTGAATAACGTTCACAGTCTTTGTGAACATCTTGCATGGATGATAATTTAGGAAAATGAGCTAGATTTCCTGTTTCCAGCATACTCACCCAAAGTGTCAATTTCATTTTAAAAGCTCGTATTCGATCTATGAAATGAGTAATTAGCTGATCTTTAGCTTGTAGTGAAATGTTCAAAACATTCAGATGGCTAGTTAAATCTCCTAAGAACGCGAGATCACATTTCCATGAAGGCTCTTTCAATACAGGAACACACACGTTATTTATTTCCATGAACATATTTATCTCATCTAATAGGCAAAAAAATCGATTTTATAATTCGCCACGACTAAGCCAGCGGACCTCGCTGTAATAAGGCAGGCTACCATACTGGCTTTCTACATCCTCAAGAAAGCTTTTAAATTGTCTGTGTTCTAGCCCATGCTTCCTTATATAATTGGTTGTACGAACAACAACACTCATCACATTTTCTAGAGTGATACTCTTTGCACATAAGTTTTCCTGGTGGATCACACAGTGAACACCCCTTATTTCATTCGGCACAGTCAGTTTTTGCATTTTCTCCTTCAACAGCGCAACGAAACCTGATTTTTTCCCTGTCATCGCTGGTGCACCGTCTGTAGACACTGAAACTAAAGAATTCCACGACAATCCTATAATTTCAACACTTTCTTCAACACTACTTAAAATATCACCTCGGGTTGTAGTGTGCTTCATGGCTACTACATTGAGGAGCTCCTCCCTCACCTGAAGATCTCTATTAACATCTCTAATAAATATGGCAAGCTGCGCTGTTCCAGTGATATCAACACTTTCGTTCAGAGCTAGAGAATACGCCATAAAATCTTTACAGATATTTGCAAGCTGGCTCTGGACGTCGTCTGCCATGTCCTGTATGCGACGCATAATGATCATGTTAGATAATGGCACAATTCGAAACTGTTCAACTTGAGATGGACACAAATGTTCCGCTGCAACTACCAAACATTTTTTTATTAAATCGCCATCAGTGAAGGGGCGCAGGGATTTTGCTAAAAGCAAAGCAATTTTGTAACTCACTCTGAGAGCTGCCTCAGTTGATTTTTCTTCGTCGTCCAGATCTTCTTCGGATGCTTCCTTTTAAGTTTAATAACTTCCTGTGCACGATCTGGTCCATCACATTTTCCAATTCCGTAGTCTTTCGCGTGGTACGACATATAATGTCACTGCAAATTAAATTTCCTAAAATAATTCAGCGTTTTGTGACATCCTAAACATTTTACAACACCATCTTTTTCTGTAAACAGATACATTTCCTCCCAATGGGGGTTGAACTGCGAAAGCATGGTTGGGGTTACACAACGGCGACTTGACATGATTCTTAACCAGCGAAGTGACTGTTAGAGCTGATCTTAGTACTTTAAACGTTACACAGTCGGCGCGAATTCAATAGGCACGCTGCGGCCCTATTCAAACGTGCGCGCGCATTTCCCCTGGTCTAAGGAGTGTAATAGACTGGAATACAAAGTTTTGTTAAGGAAGGCTAGGTTCTGTACAGGTAATATGGATAATGGTTCCTCTGGGAAAAACAACATTGGTCGATAAAAGGTAATTATTGTTGTTCCTGTGATAGTAGCCAGAAGGGGAAACCGTATACCAGCTATGTCAGTCTTGGTGCTTTGATTAGTAATCTGAAATTTCGCAGTTCTGATTTTCTTATCCTTTTTGATTTTCCTTTTCTGAGACAGTCGACAGTCACTGTTTCTAGTGAAAACATGAAGTGAACCCAGTGGTCTCCAATTTTCAGGAAAAAAGGCAGTGGGCCCAGTACTTCCCTTTTACACACTGGCGCTTCCATTTTCTCATGAAATAGTTTTCTTTCACATGACTTGTCATTATGGACTACGTTGGCTGAAAAATGTAACACATCCTCTGATACAGTGTTTTAGACCTGCCATGGAAGTAAGTTCGTGAACATTTTTTCATTTAGAGACAAATAATACTTCGTGATTTGTGAGTAGCACATCTGGTTGTCTTGAGAACAAAAGCCCAGTGTTTAGAGGCTTGTTTCAAATCATACATTCTCTGCAAAAATAAAGTAGTAGTACGCCCAAGACAAACCTCCTAAACATCATCATTGGCACACAACCCCTCACTCCATCGGACCAGGTTGTATCTACAGAATCAAAGACCAGCAGATAAAAAGTAATGTTAACCTATGTGCCCTACTATACACTGAAACGCCAAAGAAATTGGTATACGCATGCATATTGAAATACAGAGATATGTAAACATGCAAATACGACGCTGCGGTCGGCAACACCTGTTTAAGACAACACGTGTCTGGCACATTTGTTAGTTCAGTTACTGCTGCTACAGTGGCATGTTATCAAGGTTTAAGTGGGTTTGAACCTGGTGTTATAGTCGGCGCACAAGCAATGGGATACAGCATCTCCGAGGTAGCGATGAAGTGGGGATTTTCCCCTACGAGATACCGTGAACATCAGGAATCCGGTAAAACATCAGACCTCCGACACCGCTGCGGCAGGAAAAAGATCCTGCAAGACAACGACGACTGAAGAGAATTGGTCAACCTGACAGAAGTGCAATCCATCCGCAAACTGCTGCTATTTTCATTCTGGGCCATCAACAAGTGTCGGCGTGCGAACCATTCACCAAACATCATCGATAAGGATTTTCGGAGCCGAAGGCTCACTCGTATACCCTTGTTGACGGCACGGCACAAAGTTTTACGCCTCTCCTGGGCCCGACAACACCGACGTTGGACTGTTGATGACTGGAAACATGTTGCCTGGTTGGACGAGTCTCGTTTCAAATTGTATCGAGCGGATGGACGTGCACGAGTATGGAGACAACCTCATGAATCCATGGACCCTGGATGTCAGCAGGAGACTGTTCAAGCTGGTGGAGGCTCTGTGGGGCGTGTGCAGTTGGAGTGATATGGGACCTTTGATACGTGTAGATACGACTCTGACAGGCGACATGTAGTTAAGCATCTTGCATCCATTCATGCCCATTGTGCATTCCGACGCACTAGGGCAATTGCAGCAGGACAATGCGACACCCGATACGTCCAGAATTGCTACGGAGTGACTCCAGGAACACTCTTCTGAGTTCAAACACTTCCGCTGGGCACCAGACTCCCCAGACATGAACATTGCTGAGCATATCTGGGATGCCTTGAAACGTGCTGTTCAGATGAGATCTCCACCCCCTCGTACTCTTACGGATTCATGGACAGCACCGCAGGATTCATGGTGTCTACTCCCTCCAGCACTACTTCAGACATTAGTCGAGTCCATGCCACATCGTGTGCTGCACTTCCGCGTGCTGGGGGGGGGGGGGGCTACACGTTAGTGTACCACTTTCTTTGGCTCTTCAGTGTATATAGCAACATAACCGATATACTTCTCCAGTATTATAAAACGTGTAGCCTTACTCTACTTTCCCTTAGATCAAGTTCATATGGTATATTATGTGTATGTCTTCCTTTCCTAAGCAAATTATCCTTTTCTGGTAATGGCGAAGGAACATCATGGTGAGTTCATTTCGACGACGTAGCTTTGTCTTTGATACTTTGTTAAGAACTTTTTTGTTTTCCCCTTTGCCTTTTGGGGTATAAGAGTTTGCTAGCAACACGCACTGCCCTGTCCTGTATTGTGACAGTTTACTTGCATGTTGTCCAATATGTTCCTGATTTTCCAAGGCTTTACTATTGGCACATTTTATTTTCTGCATAACTTCTCACAACAATTTTGCAAATTATTTTACCGGTTCACCATGTGGCCGTAATTTTGGTTGAATCACATCAAAAAGTTGCTCCATCTTCTCCCTATAGAGTATTTCGTGTAGTGAAAAATCTGCTCTTGTGTGAACTTTTGAATTATGTGCGCTGACGGCAAAACTTAAAAGAGGTATCCCAGTATACATGTTGGCTATTCATGTAATGACTTAGCATTTCCGATTTTCTCTGGTGAACTCCTCCCTCTGATCCATTCACTTGTGGATATAATGGACAGGTACGTAACTTTTTGATACCTAGTGAATGACGTAACTGTTTCATCAGACTAGACAAAAAGTTTGTTCCTCGATCCGTGATCATACTCTCCCGTACACCAAATTTTAGCAACCAGTTGTTAACCATTGCCTGTACGACAGTAGAAGCTTTTTGATCAGGAATTGCGACCATTACTAGATGTCTCGAAAAAAGATCTATCAACGTTAGTTCTTATTTGTTGCCGACTGGAGTTCTGTTGAAAGGTCCTAACTTATCAAGTCCTATTTTTTGAAATTATGTTTCAGCTTCTGGTAAATTCTGTAATTGTATTTTCTGATGATTTAGAATTGCTCTCTTTGCACGCGAAATTCAGTTTTAACTATATCACTCTGCCGTGTTCTCCATCAAAAGCTTTCTGCAACCCATTTATCAGTTGTCTTTCTACCCCCGTGAACTAATAATACATAGTCATGTGCTTGTTGTAGTACTCAGTGTAAACAGAGTGGTAATAAACTCGCAATTAGAGAGAGCTCGAAGGAGAATATTGGTTTTGGCAGCCGTTGTTGTCTTCCTCCAACACTGTATTTCTTCAAGAACTTTGCAAACTGTTCCGAGATCAGATGCGAATTGAATAGCAACATCATGTCACTCAGTCCATCTCATTTGACAATGTGATTGCAGCGAGTGTTTTAGGTGACTCTTCAATGTTGCCAACCGCTTGCTAGACGCTGTAAAGAACGATACCAATTCTTCAGCAGTACCAACTTTGCAACTGCGAGAGAGAGTGAGGTTGAGCTTATGATTTCGACACGGTGCTACTTGCGTGTTGATAGTTTTCTTTTTTATTGTAACCACAGCTCCTTTCAATTCTGAAATATTAACTGAGCAACCATCGCAGCCTATACCAACACAGTTCTCCAGATAAAGGCTTTCCATTCTCCTTAGAATCGTAGTACCCAATACTCCATCAGTAACGCTACGCTCTTCATCTTGACTCTCTTGAGGTCCATCTTCAATGTTTCCACTACAATCATTGTCTTTATGGATGTCAACGAAGCGCAAAAATCTTTCGTGTAATTTGCCGTCACTGCAGCGAAACTTCGTTGGGCGATGTGCGCTATGTCCGTAGTCAAATCGAAGATTATGCTGTAATAACGAGAATGTTTGATTTCCTCCAGGATTCTCGATAACGTCACTGTTTCACAGCATGAAATAAGATCGTTACGCGTTGTTTTCCTTAAGTAAGTGGCGTTCGCTTTAGTGGTCTCAAGGTTATGTTTTAGTTGCAAGTCTCCAGCGTCAATTCTAAATGTTAGAAGAGCTCTAAAGTTTCCCTCGTTACTCATTATACGTTCACGGTCATTTTCGTTTTTCTCATAGACTCCCATCGTCTCTATGCTCCCGCAGAAGAATATTTTGCTTTCCATGAAATATGATTTTTTTTATTATAGGTACAAGACGGTCTCTGTTTTCGCTAATGCTTTCCATTCTCTGCCTTGACAATTGATTTATGACCTCAAGTTCGCGGTTGTCTCGTGTCGCCAAAAATAATTTTGCATCTGTTGACGTTTCGACGAGGTACTTAGGCTGAAAGTTGGTCTCAAGGTCACCATCTTGACCCGTAAGTTTGGTAAACTCTGTTAGTGGTCCAGTCACAAATTTCTTGGCGATAATGGAATTCTTTCCTCCAACCATTTTATTATTCACAAAAATTGAACAGTTAATGCAAAGAAGTTCCTTTTTTAACTTGTGAGAACACCAGCCATGGATACTTGTCTGCCTTCAACCCATCTCCTCTCGTTGTACTCGGAAGTACGAATGATATAATCTTTTTCTGGTTTCCTTGTAGCTGTGAGAAGCTTGTGTTTCATATCATCACTAAAATTTCCTGACACTAATATATCCAAATAATTGCCAATATCCGTGGGATGAAAGGAATCATTCGATGAACTTTGTTGTGGAAGTTTTGACGATGTGCTGGGCTCTGCCTGTACATCTGGTGGTGTTTTTGCGGCTGAATAGTGACCGCAATCTTCAGATGTTCTTACTTTTCTTTTTCTTATTACGTAGTGCTACATTTTATTATACTGTTACGACGTAGGCAAATTAGATGCCAATTATTCTCGAATAAACACTTTATTCGCAGTGAAAAATGCAACACCAGTAGACTTAGCCCGGCGCGTCCCCATATGTACTCGCCACAGCCCTACGACTCATCGCAGAAGATAGGTTAAGGAAAAGCAAACCTACGTTTATAGCATATGTAGACTTAGAGAAAGCTTTGACAACGTTGACTGGAATACTCTCTTTCTAATTCTGAAGGTGGCAGGGTTCAAATACAGGGAGTGAAAGGCCATTTACAGTTTGTACTGTCGGCCGGGGTGACCGAGCAGTTCTAGGCACTATAGTCTGGAACCACGCGATCGCTATGGTCGCAGGTTCGAATCATGCCTTTGGCATGGATGTGTGTGATGTTCTTAGGTTAGTTAGGTTTAAGTAGTTCTAAGCTCTAGGGGACTGATGACCTCAGAGGTTAAGTCGCATAGTGCTCAGAGCCATTTTTTGAACCAATTTGTACAGAAACTACGTGGCAATTTTAAGAAGCGAGGGAGGGGCACGAAAAAGAAGCAGTATTCTATTGTACCGAACCGGGGACCTAGAAACGACGGAGAGGCTTCGTCCCGCTTTATTCCTCAGTGGTTCACAACCCCACAACAGACCACAGCAGTCGACCCTCTCCAACGCCGCCCACACCGAACCCAGGGCTATTGTGCGGTTCGGCCCCCAGTGAACCTGCCCCCCCCCCCCCATCCCACCTTAATTATGGTCTACCCGTACTTGGAGACAGTGCTTGCGCAGCAATCGCCGACATAGTGTAACTGAGGCGGAATAGGGGGAACCAGCCCGCATTCGCCGAGGCAAATGGAAAACCGCCTTCAAACCATCCACAGGCTGGCCGGCACACCGTACCTCGACACTAATCCGCCGGGTGGTTGCCTGCCGTGGACCGTCACGCCTTCTAGCCCAGGAAGCATCTCGGTAGACCGCGCGGCTGGCCGGGCGGGCAGAGAATCAGTGGTTGTGAAAGGAGTGAGGCAGGGTTGTAGCCCATCCTCCATGTTATTCAATTTGTGTATTGAGCAAGCAGTAAAGGAAACAAAAAAAATTGGAGTGGGAATTAAAGTCCAGGGAGAAGAATTAAAAACTCTGAGTTTTGCCAATGACATTGTAATTCCGTCAGAGACAACAAAGGACTTGGGTGAGCAGTTGAACGGAGTGGACAGTGTCTTGAAAAGATATAAGATGAACATCAACAAAATCAATAGGAGGCTAATGGAATTTAGTAGAATTAAATCAGATGATTCTGAGGGAATTAGATTAGGAAATGAGATACTTAAAGCAGAAGATGAGGTTTGCTATTTGAGAAGTAAAATAACTGATGATGATCGAAGTAGGGACGATATAGAATGTAGTCTGACAATGGCAAGAAAACTGTGTTATGAAGAAGAGAAATTTGTTAAAATCGAGTATAGATTTTAGTGTCAGGAAGTTCTTTCTGAAAATATTTGCATGGAGTACAGCCATGTATCGAAGTGAAACATTGACGATAAAGAATTTGGACAAGAAAAGAACCGAAGATTTTGAAATGGGGTGCTACAGAAGAGCTGTTCGCTATGGCCGAGCGGTTCTAGGCGCTTCAGTCTGGAACCGCGCGACCGCTACGGTCGCAAGTTCGAATCCTGCCTCGGGCATGGATGTGTGTGATGTCCTTAGGTTAGCTAGGTTTAAGTAGTTCTAAGTCTAGGGGACTGATGACCTCAGATGTTAAGTCCCATAGTGGTCAGAGCCATATGAGGCATTTGAAGCTACAGAAGGATTCTGAAGATTAGATGAGTAGATCACGTAACTAGCATCAAACTAGCCTTTGGACAAAAGGCCACAATAACGACATGCTTTACTCCTGGTTTCTGATTCACTTCATAATCAAACTCACTCAATTTGAGTGCCAATCTTATTAACCGACTTGAAAGGTCTTTTACGCTTAACAACCACTAGAAAGATGCATAATCTGTCATCACTTTAAATCTACTACCATACACATAACAACGAAAATAAGAAATTCTAAATACTACTGCCAACATCTCTTTTTTGGTTGTTGAATTTCGCCCAGCCTCCTCCAAACGTCTAGATGCATATGCTACCAGGTGCCCATTTTCATTGCATTTTTGATTCAGAATAGAGCCTAATGCACTGTTGCCAGCATCGCAGGAAAGTATGAATTCCTTCTCGAAACCAGCGAATACTAACACAGGATCTGATATCAGTTTCTCCTTCTGTTTCTGAAATGCTTCAAGTCACCCTGCTGTCCATTGAAACCTAACTCACTTCCAAAGCAACTGAGTTAGTGGATCTGCAATTCCAGCATGTAATTTTACAAATTTGCGATAATTCACGTAGTTACGTAAGGCAAGAAACGATTGCAACTATTTTTTGTCTGTAGTGTTGGAAAAGACACACAACTGATGGGAGATGAGAATCTTTTATCACTAACTCTTGGCTGTAATAAGTCTGAGATAAACAACTGTTGTCTGAGCAAAATGACACTTCTCTGTGCTAAGTGTTAGACATGCTGTTCTTAGTCTTCTGAACACTTTATCCCAGTGGTTAACATGCTGTTCTAAATTTCTAGATTAAAATATCGTATTGTCAATATACGTCATACGTATCTTTGGAATCAGCCCATGAAATACTCCATCTAACAATAGTTGGAAAGTGGCAGGAGCGTTCTTTCATCCAAATGGCATCCTGTGGTATTGACAATGACCTGAGGTTGCTGCGTATCCTCTTTTAGACCTGTCTGCCGGACATGCTTCATGTTGGCGATAACCGCTTCTAAGATCCATTCTCGAAAACATTTACATTGTGGCAAGTTGTCTAATGTTTTCGTGATGTTTGGTATCGGATATGCATCTGTTATAATGTGTGTGTTTAGGAAAAGGTGGTCACAACAGAATCTATACTTCTTGGTTCCACCCAAAGATCTTTTTGGTACAAAGAGAATATTGGCTGACCAGAGACTTCCACTGTGTTCAATAATGCCTTCCCGGCCGTTGTGGTGGAGCGATTCTAGACGCTTTAGTCCGGAACCACGCGGCTGCTACGGTCTCAGGTTTGAATCCTGCCTCGGGCATGTATGTGTGTGATGTCTTTACGTTAGTTAGATTTACGTAGTTCTAAGTCTAGGGGACTGATGACCTCAGATGTTAAGTCCTATAGTGCTTAGAGCCATTTGAACCATTTTTTGATAATGCCTTCCATTAGCTGTTGATCTCTAAACTCATCTACCAGCAGGTGTATTTTCTTCGGAATTCTACACAATTTCTTGTAGACCGGTGTATTATCACCTGTTTGAATGTGATGTTGTGTTACAGGTGTTGCTGGCAGTGGACCATCTGAGTTAACCAACTCTGACTATTTTAATAACAATGTTTCCATCGCTTTCTGTTCACTGTGTTTCAAATGACAGACCTTTCCATGTAGTGATGATGGAGTGACAATTTGCTTGAGGTTGTGATCAGCTGTTGATCTATCGATATTGACCTCATTGAGTATCCCTAAAGTTGCTACTATCGATCCCTTTAGAAGTCTCCTGTCATCCATCTCAAAATTATCAAGCTTTACTGGAACCATTAATTCGCCATTTACACTTCTGTGTACAAAACAGTGCTCTTCATGTAATGCTTCATTGTTCTGTAGTGGTTTAACCACACATAACGCTTGTTGTGGTATGTCGATATCCACGTTTGCCCAGATCAACATCCATGTGCCTGCCAATATTTTTTCGTGCAAAACTATCCTTAATGTACACTCGACAGCCAAAAAAGTGGTTCTCGCCTGAATTCCAACGTGTAGGCTGCACCTGAATGTATGCAACCAACATAGTATATCTGTGTTGCACATCGTCGCAACCCTCCACAGTACAGTCGTTGTAAGATATACAATGGGTACCGCTGGAGAATACTAGAGAACACCGGTCTTTATGACAGTCCGTCCAGATGTAAAGTAACACCACGATAGTACATAAACATAAGACAGTTCTTAACGTTTGTAAATTAAACTTAATTACAATAAGTGACATTTCAAACGCTATGGTACAACTAATTTTGTCACATAAATCGTTCAGTAATCCTTAGGCACAATTAAATATTTGATACAGTATATGGATTTATAAAGTTGTGTGGCAATTGGAAACAAGTTCTTTGCTGTCTAAAAGGTTTACCCAACACATGCTGAACGTCGTTCAACGTTCAACGGAGAGTGGTTTCGCATCAACTTTATGTAATACTAAGCAGTTAAAAGAAAACGTGATTAACGGCGGCAAGCACTCTACGGAAATCCCAACATTAACAGCGAATCACAAGTAATATCATTGTTGACATTACTCATCAACGGTTACTTGTACACAAAGTTATACTTTAAATGACATGACCAACGTCTTCGTTCTGGATCCGGATGCAAACCCAGAACGTAAAGCCATTGTTAACCAAGCAAAGGTTGGTGCCTTATCGAGACTCGATCACTGGGCAGTAAGAGACGTCAAATATTGACGTTTGCACCAGTATCAGTTATCAGTTCTCAACTTGAACGTAAATGACGATAATGTTTGCATGAAACCAGAAACCCTAACATGACAATTACCTTCTTAGTAATTAACCTCGAAAGACGTTGTATATTGTTGCATTGTCAAGGAACAAAGCCTGCACATGTTTAAAACTGAAATGCCATCATGTAATGCTGGTGACAAGGATGCGAACACAGCACCTAATCGGGTTGTTGAATAAGTACGTAAAATCAGAATGTAGATATCACATTTTGTCACCAGTAGTGAGGTTGGAACCTTAAATAACGACTGAAGTTGTATTGCCTGACCGGGATCCGAACCCGGCGCCTACCGCCGTCGTTGTCTAACCAGCAACAGACGAGAAATGTCCAGTGTTGGTCCACCATTAGCGAGATGTGCGCACGTTTAACTAGAAATAAGGCGACGAAAACGTCTATGCTGACTGAGAGTCGAACGCCGCACACATGGTTATGAAGACACGTTATAATCAAATTCTTATTCAGTAGTAGCTACGAGTAGCATGTTTAGTTGCAAAACTTAAGGCCTTTCTCATCCCTAGTAACGTGTTGCCTAATATCTGCGATATTATGGTGTTAATTCACAAGTGGATTGACTCCCGTAAAGAGCAATGATCTCTAGTAGTCGTGTATCATTGAGCTGTAAATGAAGTGCCTCAGCAGAAAGTAATTTCCGTCGTGCAGCACGTATTGTTGGTTCAAACGGCTCTGAGGTCTATGGGACTTAACTTCTGAGGTCATCAGTCCCCCAGAACTTAGAACTACCTGAACCTAACTAACCGAAGGACATCACACACATCTATGCCAGAGGCAGGATTCGAACCTGTGACCGCAGCGGTCGCGCGGTTCCAGACTGTAGCGCCTAGAACCGCTCGGCCACCCCGGCCGGCGATATGTTGTGGATTCAACTTCTAGCCAGCAGAGTATTTTCCATCACATCATTGAAAGCACAAACATGTCACTCCTAGCTATTATTGGAAAAAAATTTGATAGTTGAAGTGTCTTCATGACCACGTGTGCGGGGTTTGAAATTCATTCAGCATAGAACTTTTCGTCGCCTGATGTCTAGCTAAACATGCGCACATCTCGCTACTGGTGAACCAACAATAGCTATTTATCGTCTGTTCTTGGCTAGAAAACGACGGCGCTAGATGCTTTGATCGAAGCACAAAATGGCTCTGGGCACTACGCGACTTAGCTTCTGAGGTCATCAGTCGCCTAGAACTTAGAACTAATTAAACCTAACTAACCTAAGGACATCACACACATCCATGCCCGAGGCAGCATTCGAACCTGCGACCGTAGCGGTCGCTCGGTTCCAGACTGTAGCGCCTAGAACCGCACGGCCACTTCGGCCGGCGATCGAAGCACAGTCAGGCAAAAACAATTCTATCGTCATTTAAGGTTCCAACATCTCGGTTCTGGTGAAAGCATTTGATATTTAACTTCTGATTTTACGTACTTCGTTAACAATCCGATTAGGTGCTGGGTTCACATCCCTGTCACAAGCTATACATGAAGGCATTTCAATTTTAAACATGAGCATACCTTGTTCCTTGTGAATGACACCATATTAAACGTCGTGGGGGGTAGTTTCCAGGAAGATAACTGTTATGACAGGATTCCCAGTTCAGTACAAACATTTTCGTCATTTATTTTCAGGATCTGAATTGATAACTGATACTGGTGCAAACGTCCATACTTCACGTCTCTTTATGCCTAGTGATCGGGTCTAAATAAGGCTCAAACAAAGCTTAGCTTAGTTAGCAATGGCTATACGTGCTGGGTTTGAATCCAGGTCCAGAACGACGACGTTGGTCATGTCATTTAAAGTTCAGATTTGTGTACACGTAGCTGCTGATGTGTTACGAGAACAATGATATTACTGGTGATTCGTTGTTAATGTTGAGATTTCCGTAGAGTGCTTGTTGCCGTTAATCGCGTTTTTTTACTGGTTCGTCCAATATCCAGTTTCCAGATCCGCTCGCCGCTGAGAGACGTTCAGCACGTGGATGGAAAACCTTTTCGAGACCGAAAAATTTTTTTCCAATTGCAGTACAGCTTTCTAACTCCATGTATTGTCTCAAGTATTTAATTTTGATTAAGGATTACTGTACGATATATGTAAAATAATCCGTTTTCTCAGAACTTTTGAAATGTCACTTGTTGTAATTAAGGTTAGTTTATGAGTGTTATGGGGTGTTTCATTGCTAAGAACGTGTTTTCTAATATGTTTTGTATGATGATATTAGTTGACGCTTAGACTGACTGCCATAAAGGCCATTGATCTCTAGTAGTCTCTTGCGGTACCCAGTGTGTGTAGTCAAACGACTGTACCCCAGGGGTTTTGGTGATTAGAGGACCTGCAACACAGCTAGGTTATGTTGGCTGTATTCGCAAGTTACCCACTTTTTTTGCTGTCAAGTGTACATGTTAGCACTTGAGTTGGTGACACCTTAGCGATCGATGTACCTTGCAACATTGAAGCTTTTGTAGCTGTTTCACCCATTAAAAATGAATTTCCACAAAATTCAACTGTACACTGACAAAGATCAATTTTTGGCGTGATGCCTATCAATGAAGTCAAGTACAAGAATCACAGAATATCCCTGCCTACAATTGGCAACACTTTCATGTGCCGATGAAACCCTTTAGTTCCTATTTTAAAGTTGAGATGTGTTGTTGCCAATGACTTCACGCCATTATTTCCCACGCCAAGTAATCTATACCTTGGAGTGATTAGACTCCTGTTGCCCATGGTTTCCATACAAACAATATAAGGCAAACGTGTCAGTAGTATTAAGGTTTACTGAGAATATTTACCAATGGAAGAAATATTCCCATTTGCAAATAATGCCTGCTTCTGCTTGTTTTGTTTCGCTTGTTCCTTGCTTCTACATTTGTTAACCTTGTGACCAAAGGATTCGCAACTACACAGTCCGATCGCATTATTATGATTACCCCCTATGTTCGACGTCAACGTGCAATGACTACTGTCAAAAAGCGGGTGGCAGCACTAACAGTGGAGGGTATACAGCTATCGTAATGCGGAGATGGAGCGATTTATCTGACTCCAAAACGGCATGATGGATTTCAGGCCAAGGGCAGAATAATTTCCGAAACAGCTAAGTGTTGCGTCTGCCACAGACGGCCCCTGCCAGGCAGACTACCCTCAAGACACCCCTGTGTACCATATAACATACACAAGCACTTGCAGGCTCAACCAAGAGGAAAACAATTCTTCAAAACAAACACAGACTAATGCAAACCTTTTTCTGCAGAGGTCGCCTCACAGATACAAGGAAAGTTGGAGTACTCCAGCGGCCTCCACCGGCTTTATAAGGCCAGCGCAGCAGCATTACAGCATCCCTGGCGGTACCTCGCTATGAGTACCACCCTTCGATATGTGTTTTTCGTGCACTAATCGAAGCATTAGGGTTGCAGGTGCCAGCCAGCCAGCCAGCCAGCCAGCAAGCCAGCCAGCCAGCCAGCCAGCAGCGGTCCAGCCAGCAGCAGCAGCAGCAGCAGCAGTAGCGGGCCGGCCAGCCAGCAGCAGTCCAACCAGCAGCGGCAGCAGCAGTGGCAGCAGCAGCAGCAGCAGTAGCAGTGGTCCCGCCAGCCAGCAGCGGTCCAGCCAGCGCCAGTAGCAGCAGCAGCAGCAGCGTCGGCGACCCCGTCCGCGGCAGCAGCAGCTGCGGCGTTCCAGCCAGCAGTCGCCAGCGCCAGCAGCGTGGGACTTTGGCGTCCGTCGTTGTCTGTCTTCATCTGTCTTCGTCCGTCTTCGTCCGTCTTCGTCTGTCCCCGGTTTTCCTCCCTCGTTTTCCACTCTATACTGTCTTAGTTTCTACCTGTCGTCATGTCAGCCCCCACCACCACTGCCACCATTACATAGTGTGCCAAGTCGCCCCCCCTCTTTCCATCCCTCCTCTTCTAACTCTCCCTTTGCCTGCACTCTTCGTCGCCCCCTCCCCAGCTTCTTCCTCCCACACATCTACCTCTGATCCCTTCCCCCCACTCCCCCAGCCTGTCACTGCAGCACAAGCTCGGGTGGTGGACCGACGGGTCACTGCCCATGCCGAGCTCTCCCCATCACCTTCGCCATCACCGCCACCGCCACCGCCGTCACTGTCGCCTTCACCATCACCATCTCTGGCGCCGACTACTGCGTCCATGCCGGGACCTGCCACTTCCCGCCATCTTCCTATAGCTCCCGTCCCTCATGTCACCACTCACCCTTCTGCTGCCCTTAAACGCCATAGTGGCACCACCACCTCCTCTGCTCACAAAAAGGCCTCGCTCCTTCCTACTTCCCCCCCCCCCCCAGGATGCCATGGAAGTCTCCCCACCTGGCCCTGCTCCCTCTGCCTCCTCCTCCTCCTCCTCCCTTCCCTCTTCCTACAAATAAATCCTCTCTCGTCCCAATCCTCCCCTCCTCGAGGCCCAGAACCTCTCGCTCCTCCTCCGCCAACACTTCTCTGGTGCCCCCATCTCACTCCTCACTCCCAGATGGGACTCAGTTCTCCTCCTCCAGCCCCACCCTCCATACTGACATCCTGCTCCTTCCCCGTCTGCTACCCGCCAACCCCAACACCTGCGTCGCCCGCCGAGCCTCACCGCCGTGATTATTCGGCTTAGTCCGACGATCACAGAGGAGGAGGTGTCGGCGGAGCTCAAGGTGCATCCCTCTCTGGAGGTGCGGGTGGTCCGCCGCATTTTTAACTCAGCCAACCCCACCCAACTTATGCGGGTTTTCTCAGATGTCGCACCCTCCATTGACCGCCTCCTGAAGCAGGGTGCCCTCCTCTTGAACCAGCGATATAAGGTCGACCCCTCCCGTTCCCCTCCTCAATCCCTTCGGTGCCAGAGGTGTCTGCGCTACAATGCACACACAACAGCTGAGTGCCTTGAGGTCCCCACCTGCCAGCATTGTAAGCAAGTGCACTTCCTCCGGCAGTGCCCTAAGCTTCAGTCCCCTCCCTGCTGTAATACCTGCAATCTCCCCCATCCCACCTTCTCCCAAAAATGTAAAGCCCGATCCCCTCCGACCCCCTGAACTCACCATCCCTGTCCGCCCTCTGGACGCCCCCACCCCTCCTGGCAATTCCCTTCGCCCCCCCTCCCGCCCCACCGCTGAGGACATCATCAGGTTCCTCACCATTGTTTTGCAAATCGTCCACCCTTTCCAGCGCCCTCACACCCTCCAACAGATCTCCCTAGCCACCCGTTCCATCTTCCACCTAAAAATGTATGCCACCTACTCCCAAAACCAGGCCCATTTCACCTTCTCCCGTCTCGACACCCTCGTCTAAATCCCTGTCATGGCGCGACAGCACCGTATCCTGTTCAACAACATCCGTTCCCTACCCGCCAACAAGAACCTCTTCATGCACACCCCCACCACCCACCGTGTGGCTGCCTTCCTCCTTAATGAAACAGCCCCACCACACCGTTCATACCTCGCCCTACCTCCTTCATCACTCCGACAATCCCTTCCCGATAGCGCGTGGTGGAGTTGCCATTGGTCACCATTGCCAGATCCCAGTTCGACTCCAACCTCTGCTTCCCAACTCCACCGAACACCTGATCCTTAGTCTGTTCTTCCTGGCCTTACTGTCACCTGCGTCACCATCTATGTCCGCCCTAACACCCCTATTCCTTTCGACTTCCTCTCCCACATTGACCGTACCTTCTCCTCCTACGTGATCGCCGCTGACCTCAACATCCACAGTCGTTCCGCCGCCCAGTTACAGCGGTGGCATCGGTTCCTCTCCTCCCTCCAATGCGACCTCGTCCCCATTCCCTAGCACACCCGCCCCAAATCCAACTCCACTCCTGATGTCATCCTCTCCTCCCCTAACCTCCTTGGCCGCATAACGTTGGATGTCCTCTACCCCATTGGTAGTGACCATCTCCCTGTCCTTCTCACCATTTCAGACGGTCGCCGCCCCTGCCCCGACCCCCTTCATGATCCTCCCCCAAAGTACATCCATGATTATTCCAGCGCCGACTGGAATGCCTACCAGGATACCCTCTCCACCCAGGTCGATTGCCACACATTCACCTACCCCCACCCCGATGATATCACCCATGCCACCTCCATTCTCCAGCAGACCTTGTCTGAGGCCATGGAGGCCCATGTCCCTTCTGTCGCCATCCACCCCCACCATCCTACCTAACCCCCACAGGCCATCCGGCTCCATATGCGTGACCTGGACACACTACAACGCCTCTGGCAACTCCAGAGACACAACCGTAACTTCCTCGTGGCTAAGAAACGCCGGGACTGGCGACAGACATGCACCCGTTTAAAGGCTACCCTTCCTATCAACTCATCCAAGTACTGGTCAGCCTTCTGCCACCTTACCGGATCTAAAACCCCTCCCTACTATCGTCTCCTTCATGACAACCAACCCTTCCCTGACGCCATTAGTAAGGCCAATCACTTTGCCTCCTACCTCTCCAATGTCTTTACCATCCCTGACAATCCCCAGTTCGATTACTCCCTCTTCCTACATGTCCGCGATCGAACTGACACCTCTGTCCCTCCCCTCGCACCTGGTTTCCAGTACTTGGACAACATAGCACACACAGAACTCAATGAACCTATCACTACACAGGATCTCATCGCTACACTCCGCACGAAACGCAACACCACTCCTGGTCACGATCGTATCACCTATCGCCACCTCTGCGAAGCTCCTGCCTCTTTCCTCTCCACCCTGGCCAGGCTCTACAATGTAGTCCTGTCCATCGGATACTACCCCAACCTGTGGAAAACCTCCCATATCCTGATGTTCCTGAAACCCAGTAAACCGCTGTCCGCTGTCTCCTCCTACCGTTCCATCAGCCTTACCTCTGTCTTCAGCAAGGTCCTGGAATCCATCCTCAGCCGACGCATCCACCAACATCTCCGCCAGCACCGCCTCCTTCCCGTTACCCAGTGTGGCTTTCGGCCGTCCTTCTCTTCCGACTACCTTCTCCTTCGCCTCACTCATCTCCTCTCCGAACAGCTTAATTCCCGTCGTTCCGCTATCTCCCTCTCCCTTGGCCTTGAACAAGCCTATGACGGCGTGTGGCATTCCAGTCTCCTCTTCAAGCTCCAAACCGTCGCCCATCCTATCAGCTACGACCGTCTGATGGGCTCCTTTCTTTCCCACCATCCTTCCTACATAGCCATCCACAACACAAATTCCTACACCTTTTCCCCCTCCGCCGGTGTGCCCCAAGGTTCCGTCCTCTCCCCTCTTCTGTACCTCTTGCATATGGCGGTCAGGCCACCGCCTTCACCCCCCCCCCCCCCATCCACCTTCTCCAGTACACCGATGACACCGCCTTCCTTGCCGTTGCCCCCACCCTGCAGCCTCCCAACACCTTCTCCAGTGCCATATTGATAGGTTCACCGCTTGGTGCAACCATTGGTTGCTTAAGGTCAATCCTTCCAAATCCCAAGCGATCATTGTAGGCAAAACCACCCCTTCCTTCTTCCTCCTCGATTTCTACATCACCATCTATGGCCATCCTATCGCCCTCACCCCCACCCTTAAGTACCTCGGCGTCACCCTCGACCGTCGCCTCTCCTGGACCCCCCATCTCCGGACAATCCAAGCCAAGGCACGCTCCTGACTCCGTCTCCTCAAGCTCCTTTCCGGCCGTACGTGGGGTCTGGACCGCCATACTCCACACCTATAAATCCTTCATCCGCCCTATCCTCTGTTACGCCCATCCTGCTTGGATCTCCGCCCTCCCTACCTTTTACAAATCCCTTCAGATCCTTGAACACCACGCTCTCCGCCTTGCCTACCATATCTGTCTCCCCTCCCCTCGCGGATCCTGTACGACCTCATTCCATTCCCCCACCTCCTCCTTTTCCTCGAATGGATGCAGATCTTCTACACTTCCCGTATACTCGATCCTCCTCATCCACTTGTCTCACCCATCCTCTCCCACCCCCGCCCACTGCCGCGCCTGTATTCTCACGTCCCACCTGCTCTCCATCTCTCCACCCTCCTTACCCTCTCGCAAGGTGGCTTCCGCCAGCTCCCCCTCCCTGATGATGCCCTCCTCCCCTCCATCTACCCCTCCTACCAACTTTGATCCTCCCTCCCTCTTCCTGTGTTTGTTCCTTTGGGCACCCTCCCTCCCTAGTCTCCCCCTTCCCTCCCTCCTCCCTTTCTCCCCACTCCTTCCCTGGGCTTTCCCTACCCCCGTCCCTTTACTCCTCCTCCCATCTCCTCTGCCATTGACATCTTTACATCTTTGTTCTCCCCTCTCCCTCCCCCTCACCCCTCTTCCTCTCTTGGCAGGTCCCCGGACTCGCACACGTTACGTGGACATTCGCGCGCCGGAGATCATCGCCATCCGTTTTTCGTGTGTGCCGTCGTGTTTTGTGTTCAGTGTTCACCGTCACGCTCCATCGTTCACGTGTACCATCGAAATCATCAGTGCTTGTCCGTCGTGTCAACAGTTTGTAGTGTGGGTTGTCATCGAGTGTGAATGGCTTCATGTTTTTTATGTTCCTGTGTCTACTACTTTTTACCCGCCGATTGTTCAAACTCATGTGTCTTCTATGTTTTATCAGTGTAAACCCTTGGGCTGAAGAGCGGCGTAATGTGCTGCTGCCAGCCTACCTGTTGTTGTACGGGTATTAAAATCACAATAATAAAAAAAAAAAAGCAGCCAGTTCCTCGCCGAGCTTGGATCAGCTCCGACGGACCTCACTGACGCTCTTGATGAATGGTTGTCCACAAGTTATTTGTTTTTGTGTGTATATAGAGATTGTTCGAGAAGTGTAGTTCAGTTTCAATAAACGACATTATACTGAGTGTTCTACAATACTGACTATTCACCACTAAGTTTCGAAACTATCTGTGTGCTGCCGTGGTTAAAGTGTACTATGCATGACAAAATGGCACTATCAAGAACTGGCTCTTAGTGCTGAGGCAACTGTGTTGTATCATGGACCAGGGGTGAATGATGGCTGCATAGATGTGTATGGGCGAATAGACGTGCAACTGTTGAGAAACTAACCACCCAGATGAGCCAAGAACCTACCAACAACCTCTCCTCAATGTGCGTTTAGCGGACGCTGCTGCATGTGGGCTTCCACAGCAGGCGCCTAGTTAATGCACCGATGGTGACCGTCGTTCATCGGCGATGAAGGCTAGAATTTGCATGTCAGTACCTCAACTGGAGATCCACCAAATTGCCACAGGCGGCTTTTACAGATAAATCATGCTTTATGCCCTATCAGACAGATGGTTGTTTGTGTGTACGGCGCGAAAAGTCTGAAAGCAAATACCCTGCAATAAGGTTAAGGACTGGTAATTGTTTCCGTGGTAGCCCTGGATGAGTTTGTCATTCTGGAAGGAATACTGTATCAACAAAAGTATACGTCTATCCTTGGGGACCATGCCCACCCTTAAATGTAGCATTTTGTTTTCCATGGCACATGGCGTCTGCCAGCAGGTCACTGCAACGTATCACACAACTTCCAATGTTTGTACATTGTTCAAAGAGCACCAGGATGAGTTTACCGTATTCCCCTGGGCCACCAGACTTCCCGGATTTAAACCTAACCGAGAATCTGTGGGACCACTCGATCAGGCTGTTGGAGCCATGGATCCTCAACCGAGAAAGACAGCGCAGGTGGCCGCGACACTGGAGTCGTCATGGCTCCACATCACTGTCGGTACCTTCCAGAGCCTCACTGACTCTCTGCCTGCACGTCTGTCAGCGGTCCATGCAGCAAAATGTGGCTATTCATTCTTCTGACAAGTGGTCGCATTGTTGTGACTGATCAGTGTATAATACTGTGACTAACGACACTGAGCCTTGAAATATCCTTCCTTCTGACACCGATAACTTTACTTTTCGAAAGGAGAAATTCGTCGGCCATCGCATACTTTCGTACAACTATCGATTTCCTGCAAGTTAACGAAAAGGCAAAGCGTTGCAGCTAAATCATCCAGGTTTCCCACAGAGACTACATGAAAATTCCGGACCAATTCCTCACAGAAAGACGTATAGGGCCCTATATTCCGCTACTCTGTACATGAATTGGTATGCTTCTGGATTTTGTGTCAGGTCACACATCTGCGAGTTCACTCTTCAAATTCTATCAGAAAAGGGTTCAACAGTTTCACTGGCTTTCTGCGCTAATCCACTCAACTTCACTCTAAAAAAAATCTAGCAGTATTCTGTTTACGAGATCTCTGCCGTTACCCTCTGCTAATTGTTCGCATGTGCGAGCCTGATATATACATTTTAGCCTCACCCGTCAGACGCAGATTTATCTGCGCTCTAGTTTCATTTGATCAATTACTCCGTTCGTCTGTGGCTTAAACATCATTTATGAATACAGTCATACCTCTGTTTTACTGGAGAAGGGTGTTATTAAGTTAGCTACTAAAGGATCTTTGGAGGAGGAGGGTACACTCAACCGTATTAACTTCCTCTGAACCCCACTGTGACTATTATACAGCTTGAAAAGCTTCTGTTCTCTTATTTAATCGCCTTTATACCAGTTCCTGTGAGTATTACCCTCTAAGAATTTCGATACCTGCGTCATCAGAGCGGGTACGGTATCACTAGTATTATCCGATCTTGTTTCCGGTGTCTTCGTGCAATTTACTACTACTTTTACGCTTACAAGTCTAATACGGACGAAATAATGTATTTGAAAAGCAACAGACAATCTTAACAGACATAATCGATCCAAAACTTATACAAGTAATTTTAACTAATCCTTACGTCTGATCGTTGCTCAACGACACTCGGTACAAAAGTGAGCTGCGTAACTGTAATGCCTACAAGCGGTGCAAATTACTGCCACCATTCTACTATGTAGTACACTATGCTCAGTTAAATTACAGCTCTTACACCTCACAGGTACGAAATAAATTTCCTTACAATTCTCTCTAAATTGTAAATGATGCACAGTTTATTGAAGTTTGACAAAGGCTGTTTTCCACGTCGTATACCAGGCTCTATGTCTATCCTGGCAATCACAAAATAATATAAACGCTAGTAGAAAATTGTCTTTGGACTCACCTGATGTGTTCATAACTGAGGAGTGTGAACGACGTTCGAGACATCAGAAAGCTGTTGCTGATGCTTTAACATCCTTTCCTGGCTCGTTAGTCACTCCAAGACATGAATATCGTAGTGATGTGGCCGAAGAATAACTTTGGCGCCAAATTGTAGGGGTGCTGAGCAGAGACTTCCACGTTGTCAGCATGGGATTTTGGGTTTTGTAGAGCGCCTTTCAGTGCTAATAAAACATTATTAGCAAGTTATGTTTATTACTTCATATTTACATTGTGGTGACAAAAGTCAATGAATATTTCCTAATATTGTGTCTGGCCTCCTTTTGTCCGTTGTAGTGCATCAGCTAGATGTGGCATCGACTCAACAAGTCGTTGGAAGTCCCTTGCATAAATACCGAGCCATGTTGCCTCTGTAGCCGTCCATATTTGCGAAAGTGTTGCCGGTGGAGGATTCTGTGCAC
Source organism: Schistocerca piceifrons (assembly GCF_021461385.2). Classification (NCBI taxonomy): domain Eukaryota; kingdom Metazoa; phylum Arthropoda; class Insecta; order Orthoptera; family Acrididae; genus Schistocerca; species Schistocerca piceifrons. The sequence goes on along the minus strand of NC_060149.1, from coordinate 597,651,389 downwards.
GAATAGACCTTTCGGCTGTGTGCCATACATGTTCAATGGGATTCATGTCGGGCGATCTGGGTGGCTATATCATTCACTCGGATAGACCAGAATGTTCTTCAAACAAATCGCGAACAACTGTGGCCCGCTGACATAGTGCATTGACATCTAGAAAAATCCCATAGTTTTTTGGGAATAAGCAGTCCATGAATGGCTGCAAGTAGCCCAACGTAAACGTTACCAGTCAATGATAGTTTCATGGACCACAGGACTCAGTCCATCGCATGTAACCACAGCTCACACTATTATGGAGCCACCACCAGCTTCCAAAGGGCCTTGTTGACAAGTTGGGTCCATGGCCTTGGGTGGTCTGTGCCACACGCGAACCCTACCATCAGCTCTTATCAGCTAAAATCGGGACTCATCTAATCAGGCCGTTGTTTTGGGTCAAACCGATATGGTCGCGAGCCCAAGAGAGGCGCTGTAGTCGATGATGTGCTGTTAGCAAAGGCCTCGCGTCGTTCGTCTGCTGCCATAGCCTGTTAACGCCAAATTTCGCCTCACTGTCGTAACCGTGACGTCGTTACGTGAAGGCCGTCGGCCACTGCCTTGTCCATGGTGAGAGATAATGCCTAAAATTTGGTATTCTTGGCACACTCTTGACATGTGGATTTCGGAATTTTGAATTCCCTAACGATTTCCGCGATGGGCTGTCCCATACGTCTGGCACCGACTACCGTTCCGCGTTCAGAGACTGTCAATTCCTGTCGTGTGCCACAATCACGTCGGAATCATTTCCACATCAATCATCCGAGTACAAATGACAAATCCGCCAATGCGCTGACCTTTTATACTTTGTGTACGCGATACTTCCGTCATCTGTATACGTGCATATGGCTATCCCACCTCAGTGTAGAGTTGTGTGTCTTCTCGTCAGCCTCGGCTGACTCCTGGTGTCAGGACACAGAGGAACGGCACTGACTCCTGTCGTCAGCTCAGCTGTGCTGGTAACCAAAGCTGCTACATCAGCAATTGTGCCGAAGTTTTGAGGGCTGCCGTTTGGATGGCGAATCCATAGCATGAGATTAAGCACCCACTCAACATTACAGCGTTCTCGACCCAGCTCCGGAAAATTATGATGACCCACGGTGACCCATGATAGGTACTACACTGTAAGAAGTCTTGTTGTCGGTTGATACTGGCTCCCAGAAGTGCCTGCAGCAATGAGCAGGAAGATTCACTGACCAGGCAGCCACGCCCAGCAGTGACAATGATGTCAGTGCGACAAGCACTGTGAGATGTACTGGTTTTGGAATAGCATCAGACCCCCATCAATGATGTGGTAGGTGCCCAGTGTGAAGTCCCATGAGTGACAGGGCGTGGTTTCCTTGATGTTGCCATATGGGTGATGTCAAGCAGCGTGTTCAGGAGAACTTCTAAAACATCTAATGCTTGGATGTCACTACACTGTAACAATCAGTGAATCGAGTAAGAAGACGCCAATCAACGAAATTCAGAGCTAGAATACTGAGGTATTTATGGAGATGAGAGGGAGGCAATGACGAAATTTGGCCAGCTTCTTTACTAGTGGCCAATAGTCGTCGTTCCACTGCGTGTGCTTAACAGATTGTCACAGGCTATTAACTGCCCAGTATCCAATGTATAGTTTTTGCTCCACGTAACATCAGATCGGGTTTAGACCTGGCGAGCTAGGAGGCCAGCACATGAATTGGTACTCGCCACTGTGTTCCTTAAACTACTCCATCACATTCCTGGACTTGTGATATTATGCATAATCTTGTTGAGAAGCGCCGCTGCCGTTAGGAAACATGATCGTCATAAAGGTGTGTAGCTGGTCTGCAACAAGTGTACCTTACTCCTCGGTCTTGCACGGCGCCACTGGGCCCATGGATTCCCACGTGAATCCGCATAATGAAGCCGCCGCCAGCTTGCCTCCGTCCCGCATTGCAGATCGAAGGAACTGTTCTCCTGGAAGACGACGGATTCGCGCCCTCCCATCGGCATGACGAAGAATGTATCAGGATTCATCAGGCCATGAAACTCTCCGCCACTGCGCCAAAGTTCGGTGCCTATCGTCACGTGCTCATTTCAGCCGTAGATGTCGTTAGCTACGGAGGTCCATTATTAGGCGCGTTCGGTGCACTGTGTGTTCAGACAAACATCTACTCTGCCCATCATTAGTGTCTGATGTTAGTTCCGCCACAGTTCACCACCTGTCCTGTTTTATCAGTCTGCCCAACCTACGACGTCCAACATTAGTAATGAGGGATGGGCGGGTAACACGACGACATCTGGACGGGATTTCACCTCGCTTTCGCCAAGTGTTGAAGGCACTAACTAATGCAATCCTTGAACACCCGACAAGTCGTGCAGTTTCCAAAATACTCATGCCGAGCCTCTGGGTCATCACAATCTGCCCTCGCTCAGAACCAGATCCTTTCCCATTCTACATACGGATAGTATGCTCACTGACACTATATACACCATGCCTGTGTCTGACTAACAATCACTCCTCGCAAGATGACGCAGCTATCGCCTGGACGAGTTTACACTGATGAGCCTAAACATTATGATCACCTGCATAAAAGTTGTTTGTTTGTCTTAGAACGAAATACATCACAGATTCTGCGTATCAGGGATCCGACAGTTTGTTGATGGGTTTGTGGGAGTATGTGGCATTCGAGATCTACGCACAGGTCATGTATTCCCGTAAATAATGGGTCACTGATTTCCGTACGCGGTGATTGCGCCATATAGCTCACTATAATGCACCTCAAACAACTGTAGCATAGTTCTGGCTCCGAGGCATTGATAATTATACTACTGAAAGATGACATCGTCTTCAGGGAAGATATCAAACATGGAGGGACGTAGGTGGTTGGCAGCCTTCAACGTGCCTTCGATTACCACCACAGGTCCCATGCAAGGGCAGGAGAAAGTCGCCCATGACATAATACTGCTCCCGCCAGACCGCATCCGTGGCGCACTGCACGTTTCGAGCCGCCGTTCACCTCGATGACAACGTTTGTCGAGACGACCAGCGACGTAGTGTAGCAAAAATGTGATTCACCCGAAAAGCCAACACCTTTCCATTGAACGACGGTCGAATCCTGATGGTCCTATGCCAACTGCAGTTGTATATGACGATGCTGTTGGGTCAGCATGTGAACACGTATGGGTGGTTTGCTGCAGAGCTCCATATTCAACAACGTACGATGAATGGCGTGCTCCGCAACACTCATGTGTACACTAGCATTGTGCACTTTTGGCAGAGATGCCACAGGCCTCCAGCTATTCTACTTTACAGAGCAGCCTAGCCTCCGAACGCCACGTTCTGTGAAGAATCGCGGACGTCCAACTATTCAGCGCCTAGTGCTAGTTTCACTGTCCTTGTACCTCTTTTCGTAGATGCTAACTACAGTAGCACGTGATAATTCGGTCAGCTTTTTAGTTTTGAAGGTACTCGTTTACAGGGTCCGCGTAGTAATAATCTACCCTTTGCCAAAGTCGCTTATCTCAATGGATTTCAGCATTTGCAGCCTACATCTTCGCTTGGGTGACCCCCGTCTGTGTCTGCTCTGCTTATATACTTTTTTTATCACGTCACGTGCCCGCGACGCCACCAGGCAACTTCCAACATTGTGGTGGGCAGTGGTCATAATGTTTTGGTTTATCAACGTATATCGATATTAGGTCGGCGGTCATAATGTTCTGACTGATCAGTGTGCAGTGTTGGTTGTTTCTTTCTGCCGAATAGCTATATCACCACATCTGCTTGGTATCGCCTGTGGCTGTGCTAGTGTAAACATGAGGAAAAAAGTAATTTTTCCCCCTTTCCTACTCTGTGGCGTTAACAACAGGATGATGGGCTGGGCAGCAGTTATGACGAATTAGTACCTCAGCCGTCGTGGAATCATAAATGTAGTTTTAACAATAACATGATTTATTTAACAGAATTAATACTGCTGATGCAGTCTGGTTTGCAGTGACTGTAGGTGGTAGCGTTGACTGCAGAAAAACAAAGCTGGATTGAGTGGTAGTCATAGCAATTCCCCCTCAGCAAGACACAGCAGTGCTGTAGCCTTCTGTGGTACCCATGGCCCAGTGAACTACGTTAGATGCAGTTGCAGCACGGCCATCGCAGCATTGGTCACACTGCCGTCGGTGTCCAGCAGTGACTTCCGTGGTCCACAGTCCTTGGTGGCAACATAGAGGTGGGGTGTGCACAGACCTGAACCCAGGAACCCGGCGAAGAATGCAGTACGTGAGTCTGTGGCAGCAGAAAGCGTGCAGGTACGGCAGGTAGCATTTCAACAGCAATCAGGTGAGGGTGACATCTTAGCGCGGGCAGCAAAGCCAGGACACCTGCGAGGCTTCTTCGAGTCAGTTGATGCCAGCCAGTAGTAGTCTCTAGTTGTAATGCTCCAGTTCAGTTCCCAGCAGCATCAGGACTAAGTGCGGCCCATAAACATGGAGCTATTGGAGGCAGTGCCTGATTGTAATTGAGACAAGATGCACCACATCGGTTCGACAGTTCGCGAGGAGAACTTCTCGATGTAGACAGCAGTATACGACAGCCTGTTAGGTCTGGATGGGCACATTTATACTGGCCAGCCTTAGATTTACTATCAAAAGGCCCTTCTTTCGGACACGTACAGTGTCGTGGCAACAGGGTCCGGCATGTGCCCACAGTGCTGGCTTCAGTGCCGGAGTGGAGGCTTTCGTCATGCCAGTTCAGCGCCTTCACGGCTATGTATGCAGGAGGTGATGGGCAGCTGGCGACTTGCCTCGCTGCAAGTTGTGGAGCCAAATTAAGAAAGTGGTGGCGTAACAGAATGAATAGGTTAATTCTCCCTCCCTCATCTCCACCAGTAACATTTGCTACTAGAAAGGAATAAGCTGCCCTGCAGCACTGATTCATCTCATCACTAACACAGATACAGTATCACCGTCCATGTCGTTGTTGCTTTTAAGTCCAATGACCAGCTGCAGCCCGCTCACCAAACTAGGATATCGTGTGAAACTGTCTTTGTATCTGCAAAACTACTGCAAGCTACATTCACTTCGTCATTTGTAATGTAGTCAAGCCAAGATTTCCCGCTGCGGTTTTTTAATCTCCACATTTTGATCCTTTACTTCGTTAGCTATTACTTCATACCTCAGAATGTTTCCGATAAAATTTTCTGCTCGTTTAGCCAAGTTGTGCCTTAAACTTGTCTCCCCTCCAACTCGATTCAGTTCTTCTTCATAAGTTGTGCATACTACGCATGCAGTCTTCAGCATTCTTCTGTAGCATTGTACTTAAAAGATTTAACCTGTTCTTGTCAAGACCGTTTACCGTCTGTTTTTCATTTCCATGCAAGGCTTCGTTCCGAATTAATATCTTCAAACATGACAACCTAGCGGTTACATTTACATTAGATATCAACATATATCTATTTTTCAGGAACCTTTCCATCCTATTGCAAGCCTGTGTTTCAAATCCTCTTTATGTCTGCCATTGTCAGTTGTTTTGTTACTCAGGTAGCAAATGTCGCCTACTACATTTAGTGCATCATTTCCAGATCTAATTCCCCTGCGTGATATAATTCGATTACTCTTGTTTTAATTTTTTAAATGTTCGTCTTGTAACTCACTTTCAAGACATTAACGGTTCCATTCAAAATCATCTTCCAATTATAATGGGAAACCCTAGATTTCCTCTCTCTGAACATACATTTTTTTAACTTCTCCTTAGTTCTCTTTACTGCTTCTCAATGTGCAGATTGAATAAGATACAGGATGGGCTACAACCTTTTCTAACTCCTCCTTAGCTACTTGTACTGTTGCAACAACATGTTATATGTATTGTATAGATATTTCTCCCATCTGCTATATTATAAAAATCACGTCATCTATGAGGCACTATGGTACAGTCATATATTTTATACAGTTGTAACTTTGTTTTCATTGGCACCAGAGTTACGTAGCTCATAGGGAGTCGGGTGAAGCTGCCATTTGTGGAACCTTAGCATAGAGGCGGCAGGTTCGAATCCTGCCTCTGGCATGGATGTGTGTGATGTCCTTAGGTTAGTTAGGTTTAAGTAGTTCTAAGTTCTAGGGGACTGATGACCACAGCAGTTGAGTCCCATAGTGCTCAGAGCCATTTGAACCATAGAGGCGGCGGTGGGCCACCTGTGGAGAATAAGCCTGTCGTAAGCAGGAGATATTAAATTCATCTCGGTGACAGTACACCGTGACATCATTATGAAGTGTGCATGCTTGGTTTCGAGCGTCGGGGATGTCTTTCGACTTTCGTGGTAGTATCGAGTCTGAACATGGTGAGCCTCCCGTAGCACGAAGCCGCTGTTGTTTCATGATTATTAGAATTAATGTGACTGGTTGCTGTTTGTAATATCTAATTACTTCAGAGCATGAGACTGTGGCTAACCAGGATGTACTCATTTAAGAAATGCTGTCTGCAAGTGCACAAGTGTGGGCCTCATTAGTATCAATAAATGATAAAGTATTTATGAATTGCGCACCAGTGGATAAATTGCAGTTTTTCTCAGATTATTAGATGTGAATTATTTATTGACTCTGTATTAATACTGATCTGTTTATTCACTTGAGGCTCATATACATAACGTTGTCTAGTTACATACACAAAATTAAACCTGATTTGTACACTCAAACGTACTCTCAAACGGTAGAAAGATTCCAAATACGGAGTATCGTCGTGACTGTGGTACCACTCTGCATCTACATCTACATGATTACTCTGCAATTCACAATTAAGTGCCTGGCAGAGGGTTCATCGAACTACCTTTAAGCTACCTCTCTCGAACAGTGAGAGGGAAAAAAGAGCACTTAAATCATTTCGTGCGACCTCTGATACACTATGTGATCAAAAGTATCCGGACACCTGGCTGAAAATGACTTACAAGTTCGTGGCGCCCTCCATCGGTAATGCTGGAACTCAATATTGTGTTGGCCCACCCTTAGCCTTGATGACAGCTTCCACTCTCGCCAGTGGTTAGCACGCTGGACTCGCATTCGGGAGGACGACGGTTCAATCCCGCGTCCGGCCATCCTTATTTAGGTTTTCCGTGATTTCCCTAAATCGCTCCAGGCAAATGCCGGGATGATTCCTCTGAAAGGGCACGGCCGACTTCCTTCCCCATCCTTCCCTAAGCCGATGAGACCGATGACCTCGCTGTTTGGTCTCTTCTCCCAAACAACCCAACCCAACTCCACTCTCGCAGGCATACGTTCAATCAGGTACTGAAAGGTTTTTTGGGGAATGGCAGCTCATTCTTCACGGAGTGATACACTAGGAAGAGGTATCGATGTCAGTCGGTGAGGCCTGGCACGAAGTTGGCGTTTCAAAACATCCCAAAGGGGTTATATAGGGTTCAGGTCAGGACTCTGTGCAGGCCAGTCCATTACAGGGATGTTGCTGTCGTGTAACCACTCCGCCACCGGCCGTGAATTATGAACAGATGCTCGATCGTATTGAAAGATGCAGTCACCATCCCCGAATTGCTTTTTAACAGTGGGAAGCAAGAAGTTGCTTAAAACATCAATGTAGGCCTGTGCTGTGATAGTGCCACGCAAAACAAGGGGTGCAAGCCCCCTCCAAGCTTTCGTATTTTACTGTTGGCACAACACACGCTGGCGGATGACGTTCACCGGGCATTCGGCACATCCACACCCTGCCATCGGATTGCCACATTGCGTGCCGTGATTCTTCACTCCACACAACGTTTTTCCACTGTTCAGTAGTCCAATGTTTACGCTCCTTACACCAAACGAGGCGTCGTTTGGCATTTGCTGGCTTGATGTGTGGCTTATAAGCAGCCTCTCGCCCATGAAATCCAAGTTTGCTCTTGCCTAACCTGCCTAATTGTCATATTACTTGACGTGCATCCTGATGCAGTTTGGAATTCCTGTGTGATGGTTTGGATAGATGTCTGCCTATTACACATTACGACGATCTTCAACAGTCGGCAGTCTCTGTCAGTCAACAGACGTGGTCGGGCTGTACGTTTTTGTGCTGTACGTTCCCTTCAAGTTTCCACTTCATTATCACATCGGAAACAGTGGACCTAGGGATGTTGAAGAGTGTGGAAATCTCGCGTACATACGTATGACACAAGTGACACCGAATCATCCGACCACGTTCGCAGTTCTTGAGTTCCGTGGTGTGCCCCATTCCGCTCTCTCACGACGTCTAATGACAAGTGAGGTCGCTGATATGGAGTACCTGGCAGTAGGTGGCAGCAGAATGCGCCTAATATGAAGAACGTAAGTTTTTGGGGGTGTCCGGATGCTTTTGGTCACATAGTGTACATCTTTTATTATTATTATGATCATTTGTCCCTATGTAGGTGGGCGCCAACAAAATATATCTTCACACTCTGAGGAGAAAGTTGGTGATTGAAATTTCATGAGAATGTCCTTCGGCAACCAAAAGCGCATTTGTTTCACTGACTGACACCCCAATTCGTGTATCATATCCGTGGCACTCTCTGCGCTATTTCGCGGTAATTCAAAACGAGCTGCTGTTCCTTGAACTTCTTCGACGTCCTCCGTCAGTCCCTTCTGATGCAGGTCTCACCCCGCACGGTAATACAAAACAAAGACACCCCAAAGAGGGTGGACAATTGTGATGTAAGCAATCTATTTAGGAGACCTATAACATTTTAGGAGTCCTGACAATACATCACAGTCATTGGTTGGCTTTTCCAATGACATTACCTATGTGATCGTTCCGATTTAAGTTATTTGTAATTACAATCCCCGAGTGTTTAGTGGATTTGACAGCCTTTAGATTTGTGTGGAGTGTCGTGCAACTGAAATTTATCGGATTCCTTTTAGCACCCATGGTCATGAGTTCACTCTTTTCATTGTTTTGTGTCAGTTGCCATTTATTGCACCATACAGTCATTCTTGCAGACGAATTAAAGCAGTAACTCAGTACCGTCAACTGGAACAATTATTGCAATCTTGGAGAATGTGTAAGTAGGCTGTTTAGGTTTTTATATTGGTAACGCCACGTAGCGCTCTGTATGAAAATCACTGGCTGTGCTGTGTGCAGTCTGTGGCTGCTTTGCACTGTTGTTGGCTATTGTAGTATTGGGCTGTTGGCTGTTAACAGCGCGTAGCGTTGCCCAGTTGGAGGTGAGCCGCCAGCAGTGGTGGATGTGGGGAAGTGAGATGGCGCATTTTTGAGAGCGGATGATCTGGACGTGTGTCCATCAGAGACAGTACATTTGTAAGAATGGATGTCATGAACTGCTGTATATATATTATCATTTTTGAATACTATTGAGGTAAATACATTGTTTGTTCTCTATCAAAATCTTTCATTTGCTAAGTATGCCTATCAGTAGTTAGTGCCTTCAATAGTTTGAATCTTTTATTTAGCTGGCAGTAGTGGCGCTCGCTATACTGCAGTAGTTCGAGTAACGAAGATTTTTGTGAGGTAAGTGATTTGTGAAACGTATAGGTTAATGTTAGTCAGGGCCATTCTTTTGTAGGGATTACTGAAAGTAAGATTGCGTTGCGCCAAAAATATTGTGTGTCAGTTTAAGCACAGTCTTCTATAATTTTTCTAAGGGGACGTTTCAAATGTTGCTGCATTTTCTTTCTTTGAAAGTGAGAACATGCCAATTTCATTCTCGTTACTTTCGTACGTACTTACCAATAAGCTCCCCCAATGGTATAAGTGTGCTGACTGTGTGAAGTATGGCCTAATTTGAACTAAAAATTGTAATTCACTGCGAGATAAATGAACTTCATCCTTTGCAAGTGAAAGTAGTTGAAACAATGAGAAAAAACAGCTGCAGGAACATTTCTGTGCTAGTACTAGGACCAGTACCGGAATACATTTCGTCTGCATATGCACTCTAATTGATAATGTTCTTGTTTGGAAAAGAAGTCTCCTAAAAACAGTAGATTGTAAATTTTATTTTGTACTCTATAGACGGAGTATAATAAGTTATCTTTTAATTCCTCTTCTGTGCCTTTTTTTCTGAAAGAGCCCAGTTTGTTTTACGAGGTGATCAACGTGTTTCGAATGTTTACTGGTATTTGCGTGTTTCATACTTAATTTGTAAATTATTCTAAATGACAACTCTCTCCTGGGAGAAAGCGGTCTTATATGTACTCACCATGGAATACTACGGAACATACTTTTCTTAAATACTTGGAAAAATGAAGTTAAAGAAAAGAACCAGTGAACAAGATACACTCTATTTGTACTTGTAGTTCTACTTCTTCACCCTACACCTTTACCCACTACGTTGTTGTGGACATTGGCAGTGCGGATACTCTGAAGATTTTACCTTACATTTAATTATTAAGAAATCTACCAATAAAGATGCGTTCTCGAGAGATCCTTAATATCTTAAGCAGTGTACATTCATAGGACATACATCGTAATTTCAATCCTATCAAATACGAAATTCAACTAAATGACGAAATCAAATAAGGTTTCTCCTACTTCTCGGAGTTCGAAACTACCTCGAAAGTCGACAGATATCCCCTACGGTTGAAACAGGGGAAATACACGTCATATTAACGTCATGGACAAGTGCGATCGAGGTGAATCTAGCGTATCCCGTCATAAACGCACATGTTATGGAAGTCAGGTCAGCTATTCGGTTCGCGGGAAGTTGTGGTTTTCGGGAAGCTTTGTGGCTTATGTAAACTCTCCGTAGTGCAAGAGAAACTAGTGGCGACATAGTCATAGGAAGGTCTATGGTATCATTTAACGAGAAACAGAATAACGTCGGAAAGTAGCTCTCCTGTTTGAGTAGCTCTTCAAATCGAATAACATTACTGTAATCTTATAAAAAGACAAGAGGTTTCGAAAAGAGACCTAGTAAGACGAATGCACTTACAGAGAGAATGTAACGTTATTAATTTGTAGTTTCAGTGATTGGGCGGCTGTTTAGGTTAGAGGGTCTCAGGGATCCACAGAAGGGGCGTCTGTCTGAAAGTGGGCAGGTAAAACACAGTAAGGTAGTTGTAGAAACGATTGGTATTGTAGTTGTAAAATGTCGTAGCTGTGTTGGGTAAGAACGAGAGCTCCAAGCCCTAATAGAAAGCACTGGAGCTCAAATAGTTGTAGGTACAGAGAGCTGGCTAGAGCCGGAAATAAGTTCAGCCGAAATTTTTTCAAACGATCTGAGAGTGTTCGGAAAGGATAGATTAAATACAGTTGCAGGTGGAGTATTTATTGCTGTCAGAGGTAGTTTGCCTTGTAACAAAATTGAGGTAGATAGTTCGTGTGAAATAGTATGGGTAGTGGTTATCCCTAGCAATCGGAATAAACTATTAATTGGATCGTTTTACCGATCCCCCGACTCAGAAGATATAGTTGCTGAACAGTTCAAAGAAAACTTGAGTCTCATTTCAAATAAGTACCCCGCTCATACAATTATAGTCGGTGGTGACTTCAATGTACCCTCGATATGCTGGAAAATTTTACGTTTAAAGCCGGTGGCAGGCATAAAGAGTCGTCCAAAATTGTACTAAATGCTTTCTCAGAAAATTATTTTGAAGCGTAAATGGTTGCGAAACCATACTTGACCTTTTAGCAACAAATATTCCTGGACAAAGAGTGAGTATGGTGACGAATACAGAGATTAGCGACCACAAGACAGGTGCTGCTACGCTGAATACCGTAACACTTACAACCATCAAAAAGAAACGCAAACTATATCTGTTTAAAAAAAGCTGATAAAAATGCTCTTAACGCCTTTTTAAGAGACAGCTTTCACTCCTTTCGATCTGATCATGTAAGTGTAGAAAAGTTCTAGAATGTTTTCAAAGAGATAGTATTGACAGCAATTGGGAGATATATACCACATAAATTAACAAGTGATGGTACTGGTCCCCCATGGTACACAAAACGCGTCAGATCGTTTTGCAGAAGCAACGAAAAAAGCATGCCAAATTTAAAAGAACGCAGAATCCCCAAGATTGGCAAAGTTTTACAGAAGTTAGAAATATAACGCGTACTTCAATGAGAGATGCTTTTAATAATTTCCGCAACGAAATTCTGTCTCGAAATCAATACCTTCACTGCGCGATAACAACGGTGAAGTCATTAATGACAGTGCCACTAAATCAGAGTTATTAAACACCGTTTTCCGAAACTTCTTCACCAAAGAAGACGAAGTAAATATTCCTGAATTCTAGAAATGAACAACTGTCAAGATGAGAAACGTAGAAATAGATATCCTCAGTGTAACAAAGCAGGTTAAATCACTTAATAAAGGCAGGGCCTCCAGTCCAGATTGTATACCAGTCAGGTTCCTCTCAGAGTATGCTGATAAAATTGCTCCATATTATCAATTATATACAACCACTCGTTCACAGAAAGATCCGTACCTAAAGACTGGAAAATTGCTCAAGTCACACCAATACCCAAAAAGGGAAGTAGGAGTAATCCGCTGAATTACAGGCCTATATCACTAACGTCGATTTGCAGTAGGATTTTGGAACATATACTGTGTTCGAACATTATGAACTACCTCGAAGAAAACGATTTTTTACCCATAGTCAGCACGGATTCAGAGAATATCGTTCTTGTGAAACACAACTAGCTTTTTATACTCGTGAAGTAATAACTAATATCGACAGGGGATGTCAAATTGATTCCATATTTTTAGACTTCTAGAGGGCTTTCCACACCGTTCCTCACAAGGGTCTTCTAACCGAACTGCATGCCTACGGAGTATCGCCTCAGTTGTGCTACTGGATTCGTGATTTCCTGTCAGAAAGGTCAAAGTTCGTAGTAATAGACGGAAAGTCATCGAGTAAAACAGAAGTAATATCCGGCGTTCCCCAAGGAAGTGTTATAGGCCCTCTATTGTTCCTGATCTACAGGATGGTCTATTGATCGTGACCGGGACAAATATCTCACGAAATAAGCGTCAAACGAAATAAGTACAGAGAAAGAAACTTGTCTAGCTTGAAGCGGGAAACCAGATGGCGCTACGGTTGGCCCGCTAGATGGCGCTGCCATAGGAAAACGGATATCAACTGCGTTTTTAAAAATAGGAACCCCCATTTTTATTACATATTCGTGTAGTACATAAATAAATATGAATGTTTTAGCTGGACTACTTTTTTCATTTTGTGATAGATGGCGCTGTAATAGTCACAAACGTATAAGTACGTGGTAACACGTAACATTCCGCCAGTGCGGACGGTATTTGCTTCGCGATACATTACCCGTGTTAAAATGGACCGCTTACCAATTGCGGAAAAGGTCGATATCGCGATGATCAAAACGACTTGCAAAATGATTTACATAAGATATCTGTATGGTGCGAAAAGTGACAATTGACCCTGATTAAAGAAAAGTGTGAAGTTATTCACATGAGTACTAAAAAAAAAAAAATCAGCTAAATTTCGGTTACGCGATAATTCACACAAATCTGAAGGCTGTAAATTCAGCTAAATACTTAGGGATTACAATTACAAATAACCGTAATTGGAATGATCAAATAGAGAATATTGTGGGTAGAGCAAACCAAAGACTGCGATTCATTGGCAGACCACTTCGAAGATGCAACAGGTCTACTAAAGAGACTGCTTACACCAAGCTTGTCTGCCCTATTCTGGAGTATTGTTGTGCGTTGTGGGATCCGCATCAGGTGGTACTGACGGACGACATCGAAAAAGTACAAAGAAGGGCAGCTCGTTTTGTATTATCTCGAAATAGGGGAGAGAGTGTCACAGACATGATACGTGAATTGGAGTGGCAATCTTTTTTTTTTTTTCGTTGCGACGGAATCTTCTTACAAAATTTCAATCACCAGTTTTCTCCTCCGATTGCGAAAACATTCAGCTGGCACCCACCTACATAGGGAGAAAAGATCATCACGATAAAATAAGAGAAATCTGGGCTCGCACAGAAAAATTTAAGTGCTCGTTTTTCCCGCGTGCCGTTCGAGAGTGGAACGGTAGAGAGACAGCTTGAAGGTGGTTCATTGAACCCTCTGTCAAGCACTTCGTTGTGAATAACAGAGTAATCACGTAGATATAGACGTAGATGTAGATGTAGGCACACGTAGTCACGACTCTTTGGATAGAAGACTTTTGGCGCACTGGCCAGGGAATTCGATGGCTTGCTATCACAACGAATATATAATATGTTGAGGAATGCTTCTCATAGTACCTGGACGTGCTGTAAAATAACGCCTCCGAATATTCTATATGAGAATTATTAAAGCTTTTTAAATAAAACAAACGTTATTAACATTCTACACCTCTGTTCTTCACGTCTTCATACTTATTTATCAACATATTTTCCCTGGCGACGAACACATTTCTTCCAACGAGAGACCAGTTTCATGATATCGTCACTGCAGAATGTTTGACTTACTTGAAGGAGCCACAACTTCACCTCTGTTGGCATCGCTTCACCACTCACAAAGTGGAGTCCTCGAAGTTGTTCTTTAAGTTCAGGAAACAGATGAAAATCGGATGGTGCCAAATCGGACCTATTTTAGAGGATGATCGATGACAGTGGTCCCAGGTCACTGGATTGTTGCAGATATTGCAGCGCACGTGTGTAAACTGGCATTGTCATGCTGAAGGAGAGGGTGTTCCTTGTGTGAACGAACTCTTCTATTCGAAACTTGATAACAGTACGCTGTTTCTCCCGCACTGACAAGTTACGTTACACACCGCCATGTTACACGTCACATTTCGGAGCGCTCTATCGGCAGAGGGCTGCGAATATGTAGACATGAAGAATAAAGATATGCAATGTTAATAATGTTGGTTTATTTTAAATACTTCACGAGTTTGCATATAAAAAATTCGGAGATATTGCATTTTAGCATGCTCTCGTACTTGCCTTGGTACTGGTGAGTTACATACGTGTAGTAACTTGCACAAGTGGAGGTATTTCTACTGGCGACTGAGGAAGGTGTACTGAACAACCTCACATCAGTATTTACGTTCAAAAATGGTTCAAATGGCTCTGAGCACTATGCGACTTAACTTCTGAGGTCATCAGTCGCCTGGAACTTAGAACCAATTAAACTAACCTAAGGACATCACACACATCCATGCCCGAGGCAGGATTCGAACCTGCGACCGTAGCGGTCACGCAGTTCCAGACTGAAGCGCCTAGAACCGCACGGCCACACCTGCCGGCAGTATTTACGTCATTTTCCGACTAATAATTATAGCCGTTACAAGTTTTATGTTTTTAGGTTGGTTAGTACCTCCAAATACATGTGACAAGTGCAAGCCATTAAAGCTTATTTTCCACTTGGCAGCAGGTCAGATATTTAAGTGTGGACGTGTGGACGCAAAACGCCAAGTCTATACTGACAGGCGTAGACCGCTTAATGGTCCTGTACGGACACGCATTAAACATCAGGACGTGAGGTTTGTGTCGTGTTGTGGAGAGACTGTGATGTGTGTACATATTAAGACACGACATATAAAGTATCTGAACTTATACCCGTTACATTCAGAGATACTCATCACTCGGTTTCTCTGCGTATTTCAATTCTGCGGTTGAGCACCACGGTGAATATTCTGAGTTTATTCTGAATAGCGTGCTGAAAAAATAAGTGTCGTGTGACTAGGGCCTCCCGTCGGGTAGACCGTTCGCCGGGTGCAAGTCTTCCGATTTGACGCCACTTCGGAGACTTGCGCGTCAACGGGGATGAGATGACGATGATAACACAACACCCAGTCCCTGAGCGGAGAAAATCTTCGATCCAGCCGGGAACCGAACCCGGGCCCTTCGGATTGACATTCTGTCACGCGGACCACTCAGCTAGCGGGGGCGGACAATAGCGTGCGTCAGATATTCGCATTTGTGAGTTGAAGATGGAGTTTAATCTTGGGACACAGTAATGCTTATTTGCTGTGTGATAAAGTACTGTTTCCCATTGTGATACTATTCCCAGAATTCGCGAGTGAGTTAAAGCTCCTTGTGGAAAGCTAATGTTGAAGTTCCACCCTGTCAGAACGGCAGAAATTCCGCCGTAGCAAGTTCGATTCAAATTTGTTTGATTTAAAGGGTTCTGTTGTTTTATTGGCCTTATTTAGCATTCTGGCTAACGTTAACTCTTCCATCACCCATCTCGAGAGTTTCACGCTCATAACTCTACAAGAATATATGGCGGCTGTCTCATGAAGGTGCGCTCTGGATTCGGATGTCTGCGATCAACGTCTTATATGCGAACATTTTTGCTAAAATGCATATTATTCCCTAAACTCATGTACATCATTCATCGGCTAGCCATTTCATTCATAGACCCAAACTTTGGCAGTAATCGTTAATGGCAGTTTCAGCACGTAGGCCCAGAAACAATGGTAGTTTTTAATACACGCTAAGTCCCATACGGCTTAGATTTCACGTCCATCAACTTATACAGGGTATCCCAGAAGTAATTGTCAGTATTCAGGGATATGAAGCGAACAGTCATGTGAAGCAAAGAAGTCTAGTAAACATCGGCTCGCAAGTGCTACGTTAAGAGCTACGACCATTTCTTCATCTTCGATTCTGTTAAACAAATCTCTTCGACAGCAAGCTCTTTCCTTTCAAAATTTTGGGAGGAGATAATGTGGACTAAATCTAGAAAAAGGTCTAGGAAATATGAGCTCTAAAATACATACCTTAAGATCTGTGGAACACTTGTTCAGTAGAAGAAATGTGTTTTCTGGACAAATTTTTCTTGTTTTGGTCCATGCTGCCATATCTCAGACTGTAGAAAGCCAAGAGCTGGTAGAATAAGAGATCTGTTTCACGGTACAGAAGATGAAGTGCGCATAGTTCTTAAGGTATGCATTTTAGAGCCCATGTTCACTAAACTTTTTTGCTTCGAATGAATGCTCCTGTCGTATCCCTGAATATTCACTATTCCTCCTAGGGCACCTTGTACAGCTGTAGTCCGGATTTTGTACAATTTGGGGATAACTTTTCACTCCCTTATCCCTTTCGCTGATGTGGAAGTGTATACACGTCCTACTACGCTGTTCTCCAGGTGTTATGGACGTGTAAACGCGCACCGCATGGGTTTTGCTACAGTGCTATGAACGTCTGAGTGCCTACTGAGCCGCAGATCTCTCACTGCTGCGGCCGAGTTACTTCCAAATCCAGCTGAATAAAAATTTTCGAGAACTTGTTTATACATACTGAATCGTTTATGACATGTGGCGATTGTTAAAACCACATGATACGCGATGCACAACAACATGAATGGAAGCGTCGCACACGAGCGTCATTCGGATATAAAACGCAACAATTCGAGAACGAAATGAGATATCCCTCTACTCTCAGTTTTAAATGACATTTCGATATCTTATCTACGTTTCATTTACTGCCATATATGAACTAAAATCAAACATACGCAATGCGTTTTTATCTCTGCAAACTCTTTAAAATTTCGTGTTTTGTTTTACTTAATTTTATGCAGTGCAGTAAGCGTGGTGGATAACGAAAAGAATACGCTTCTTTATCGAGTGAAGATATCAGACAGTACGATGTGCAAAAATCAGATTTTTCACCTAATAGTTTCCGAAACATGTGATGATAAGTATTTCATATCGGGTAGGACGTCGTTTTTCAGCACAGGCACCAGCATTTGCCGAACAGTGCATCGATACCAAAAGCCACCCAGCACGAAATGCAAAGAGGGTTATAATTCTAAATTTAAAAATGTGCACCAGTCAATAGTGTCAAGCTACAAACATTCTTTATAGGATCAGTTAAAGCACCACATTTACGTTTCGCGAGAAGAAAAGCCTGTGTGAATGTAAGCGAGGAGAGAAATGCGCTCTAATTACGCATCAGAAGCTCCCTTTGCTGTCTTCCAGCAAACAATGGCATTTGACTCTTTTATGAAAACGGCAGAAGACTGGGTCAGCGGTGAAACACAGGAAGAAACCTTTTTGTCGCTCCGAGCTCGTCCGAGCAATTACTCAACATTATCGAAACGTAGGAGCAGCGCACGAGCGTAGGGCTACGTGGGCGGCGGCAGACTGGTGGCTGGGAGCCGGAAGCCGGGCTCCCCGTGGCCGGGACAATGAATACTCGAGGGCCATAGCTGCGCCACGAGGGCCCTCCGCATTCATCGAAGCAGCCGACACCATACTAACACTAACGAAAGGACTCTCAAATTAAACGGCATCCGAAGGGCGACGACCTGGCAGCGTGCGTCACACTCCTCGTACTACATACGACCCGCCCCATTACCAGCTTTAACAAAGAGACTCTGCTTTTGCTCGGTGTACCTGGGGACTTGTTCCAAATGAAAGACGGAGCAAGCAAACGTGGTTTATCGACGTCAGTGGGTTCGTAGAGAACGACATTCTGCATAAAAGAACTTCATAGAGCTACTTAAAAAGCATAACTGAGTATTCAACAGTCTTCGAAGTGCAATGTAAATAATAGGTCAAATAAGTGTAAGTGACAGTGGATCACTTACGCTACAATTTTTTTTAAGTACTTAGACTTTCGCTGGCACAGCGTATGTACTTTGTTTATTCTCTCATCCGCTACAGCCAACATGGGTGAGGTTCGGGCATTAGCTGTACTAATATACTCGCTCTTCACCCAAAAGTTTTACAAAATCGCATAGTCAGATGTTTCAAATGTTGTTGCACTACAAGCTATTATCAATAAAAATTAAAATACCTTAACAAGATGTTAATTTTAGTAAGCCAATAATAGTAAGACATTGTGACACTCTCATATAAAACAAATTTACGGTTTAACGCCCCGGCAGAAACCTACAAACTGCGGTATGATGAGAACGGGCAAGGATTTCAACGCGCGCTTATCAATGGAACCATCCCTGAATTGGCGGTATGCTAGGTTGTCGGACGGTGAAATAAAAGTTCGCAACACGATCACTGCGCAACCAAGCTCGACATGATTTTTCGGAAAGTGATTGTGTTCATGGTTTCGTGAGAGTAATCTGCCCATGCTGGAGGGGGAAGGTGGAGTGTGAGTAATAGGGCGGTCTACTGAACGAAACCAAACCACATAACTTCAAATAACTTCCGTGGTAGATAAAATTAATCCGTTGTTTTTGTATTATTCTTTCATCCGCTCCCTCTTGGCTGTCACATGCCAGCAGGGACACGTCTGCTCAGGTTGAAAAGCATCTAAAAAGTGTTTCCAAGTAAAAACCGGAGACAAAATGATTCAAATGGCTCTGAGCACTATGGGACTTAACATCTGAGGTAGTCAGTCCCCTAGAACTTAGAACTACTTAAACCTAACTAACCTAAGAACATCACACACATCCATGCCCGAGGCAGGATTCGAACCTGCGACCGTAGTCGTCGCGCGGTTCCAGACTGAAGCGCCTAGAACCGCTCGGCCACACTGGCCGGCAAACCGGAGACGAAAGATAATATCGTGACAAAATGTAATCTTTTAAAATATGAAAATAAAGAGGGGTTTCGCTTTCAGGTTCAGATATTAATGGTAGTTTTCTCGACTTTCATGTCATGACTATTTCATTGATTCTGTGAAGAAGTTGCGAAATGCTGTGTGTGAGCAGGACAGATTTTCATCAGCTGGACTTACTGAGAGGTAGATCGTTTCCTTAAATCCGGAAGCTTAATGAAGTTAAGCAACAGACTTAATTTTAACAAAATTTGATGGTAAAATGGCCATAGCACTGAATTCCAGGATCCGACATTTCCATAATTTTTATTCAGATTAATCTCATGAGAGGGATATGTTAATTATGACATTAAATACATGGCCCAGGTAAATATCAGTTATATTACAAGTTATTGTGTGTGCACTGATTAACAGAAAACATTGCAATACTTAATTACACATTCTTCAAGAACATTTAACTGCCACATAAATATTGCAAGAGAAAGAACACTAAGGCTCTATGAAGGGTATGTGATGAGGATTTGTACGACAACGATGAACTACTTCCCAACAGATTCCTTAAACATAATAGAGCCACGTGAGTAAGAAAGAAGTAGACATGCACTACGCCTGTGAATTCAGTCATGATGAACCGGCGTGAAGTTACTTGATTCTAGAAAAGGACTAACTTTATTGCTCCCTAATCCGCCGAAGTTACTGTACGACTTACCATATCTGAGAGCAGACGTTATGACTGCAGACGTGCAGGTGGAGGTCACCAAAAATTTATACTGTTACCAGTCAGAATGCAGATTCGGCTTCGCCTCTCTCCTTCTCCAAGTCCCAGAGCGTCCTAGGATATCAGGTAGACAATCAAATTGACACTGCCTAGAGTTTATCAAAAAGTGAAATGAGGTGAACACCGCGCTTCCAGCGTCTTCGCCATCCAGGATTTTGCACTAAAAATCCTTTTCCGTCAGTGGCTTTCCTAGCTTTTGCCAAAAGTATTTTCTTTAGTTTATATTTTTACTCCCTCCATGGATTGTACAAACGACAACTTCCAATCCGATGTCGGTCAGCTCGTTCTGTTCTGAGATTTCTGGACCTTGGACATCCATCATTAACGCGCTTTTTTGGTTGACGAATGACCGATCGTTTCGCATGGAAAAATACTTCGAAATGACACTTTCTTTTTCAAGAGTTCTCAGGAAGTTTATTTCCGTCTGTGCATGGCAAAATTCCTCTCATACCACTGTCGTGGCGCCAGACACTCGCCTTTTTACCGAGTTGTGAAAAAGATTCACAGAAAGTCGTTTGGAATATTTTACTTGCTTTCAGACAGGGAGAAAAGATAAACCTTTGTAGATATGGGCCTCCATACTCCAGCCTTCCGCGAATTCGCTGAATGTACAACAAAGCTTAAAAAACAGAGCGTATTTTGCAGAAGAGCTGGTCAGTAAAGATGGTCGCTCCTCTGCTGGGATGATTCGCTGCAGTGCCGTTTTAACAGAGAGAGAGTGGGGGAGGGGGGAGGGGGCGCGAGTCTACTCGTATTGCTATTTGGCTGGCGAACGCTGGCCCATGCCACCACAGTGATGCCGTACTGAAATATGTTTACTGGGCGCATACCTGAGCTGTTTAGTACGGCCACTGCCCTTTGTCAGCGAATCCTCGTACGGTGCTCCCATCCCACCGCGCGTCCGCGCGCCAGGGTGGGGGGTACCCCGGCCCGCTATTAGCATTCCGCTCCACCGTTCTAGCAAGATTGCATTTCACAAGCGGAATATAACCTCTACGTAAACCCATATTGTTAACTGGAGAAGAAGAAGGTGATCTGACCTTAAAAACAATGTCCTTACTCTCTTGTTAAACCAGAGAAGATCTGATGGTCTGGACATGATTTGTCGAATTATTAATTGAATTTGTCTATCAAAAAATCTGAGAAGAGGCAGGCCAGTGAAGGCCTGACGCTTCTCATAGTAAGATGATGTTCATTATTGATTTGTTTAATTTGTGTGAAGGATTTACGCCATGAGTATTGTGAATTTCGAAGAAACGCAGCGAGTGAGGGAAGTTTAGAATACTTGGAGACAGCGAGCGATTCTTCAGTAGCGTTTGTCGTTTAGGGTGGGAGTGTGGATATTGTAAAGTACTGCAATTGGGGGAGAAGGTGACAGCTCCTATATGGATCCTGAGCCAACCTTTAAACATGAAAGGGATATGGAGAAAGAGGAGCGTAACATATTTGGGCTTAGCGCATTTGAATTGGGATTATGTAAATGCTCGAAGCGCTTCATAATAAAAGTTTTTGTTTCAAGTCAATAATGTGTGGAAATTCATCAGTAATAATTTCAATGATATTATCTACAACGCCCTCTCTAAATACTGAGACAGTGTCACGTCAGAACAATCTGGTACTAAGGGTTGAAGAAGTAAAGTCAAGAGTGAGAAACATATTTGTTGTAGAGAACGCAGATAGTGTAAGCGTGTTGGCTTCAGATTTTGAATATTTAGAATGATCCCTCTGTAATGTTAGCAGCCATAGTAAAGTTTCTTATAAGCAACTCATAAAACGTGATGCTATGATTAACAGATGAGACAGACCAAAACATTTATCTGGGAACGTCGTTTTTTGTTAGACCTCAGCCAAAGTTTTCTTGTTCTTTCATCGTGTTAATGTAAATACTATATTATTTATCATCACCAGCAATTTTTAATGGAAACTGTCGGTGTCATTCAACAGTAAACTGATAAGGAGTAATCATAGATGCAAAAACGGTGACCTTTGACTTGTGCGCTTTTTACTTAAATAATATATTACTAGCTAACTGTCCCATCTTCACGTGGGTAGTACTAAATGTCTACGGCGGACGACTTTTCTGCAATGACGCTGGTAAGCACTATACACAGACCTAGCCCGTGAATCAGTCTGTGTACTACGGAAAACTGTCAAAATGCTTACAGTATTTCCTGAGATTAACCTTCATATACCGAAGGATAAACGCTGTAACGCTGTGGGGGAGCTGGGGGGAGGGGAGGGGGAGGGATGGGGGGACGGACGATGAGATGCACGACAACTTTCATTTAGTAAAAAGCCGATAGCTTTACGTTAAATAATAAATCGCATACGTCTATGAGGCCAACAGTTTTGCAAGAGAAACAATAGTTTATCGCGCTTTATACTGTAGTTTTCTCTCCCTAAACTGCAAAAATATGTCTAACTGCCTACTTTGGTTTTGATATTATTTAGCGTGTTAGTTTATTGAACTCGACACCACGTTATTTATCTAAAAAAAAACCAATAAAACGCATTATTTCAAAATTTGGAAAACTCTTGTTCGTTTTGTAACTCAAAACGACGAGTGCCGAATGAAAATCGCTAAACTGAGCTCTAACAATGCATTTCTTTGCTGAAGAACGTGAGAGGAATATTTTTACAGAACATGTACAAGAAATACGTGTAGCAACTCGCAGAACTTAATACTGAAAATGTGTGTCAATTACTATTTATTTCTTCAAAAAAATTGCAGATAATTACTGTTGAACTAACATATTATGTCATCTTTCATTAAACATACATACAAAGGTGCCATGTGAAATCGTATGACTCTCACACAGTTGTTGTAGTGGCTAAACACTTGGAATTGCATTCGGGAAAGCTGCAGTACATATCTCTATCCAGTCGCCCAGTTTTGGGTATGCCGTGGTTTCCCTACATCGCTTATGGCAAGTAATGGATTTCATTTCAAAAGGTTATGGCTTTCACTTTCATCACCTCCTCGTTGATCAGACGTTAGACAACCATCTTCCTTTTATGAGTCATTACAATCATCCTACTTCTCCCCATTGCTCCATAGCTTGTAATTACAGTAGTAGGGTAAAGAGAAATCCACACCACTTTGTTTGTCCCAGTTGCATACATTGAGGGACAAGCATACATTCAGGGGCAAATTATCCTCCTCCCACTCCTCTAACCTACTGTTATGCTAATTGTTTTATGACACCCTGAGGGTTGACTTATGACCTCTGGGGATAATCCCTACTTCTGAGAAACACCCTCCCCCTCCTCCACTCCTCTGGGTAAAGGGGCAGTTGTTCAGTTCTGAGTTGCTTTTCCCTCTTCTGAGAAATCCCTTGCACTCCACTCCACCACTCCCCTGCCTTCCCCATCTGAAAACCGGTAGGAAAAAGACTCAATCTGTGTGGGCAGGAAGGATCTCATCATAAAAATTCAAATCAATGTCAATAATAAGAATAATATATTGATGTACACTACTGGCTATTAAAATTGCTACACCAAGAAGAAATGCAGATGATAAACAGGTTTGGGTGCATAGATCCTGAGAAATCAGTACCCAGCGCCTGGGCATTGAGTCAAACAGAGCTTGGATGGCGTGTACATCTTCAGCACGATACCACAGTTCATCAAGAGTAGTGACTGGCACATTGTGACGAGCCAGATGCCCGGCAACCATTGATCAGACGTAATTAATTGGTGAGAGATCTGGAGAATGTGCTGGCCAGGGCAGCAATCGAACATTTTCTGTATCCAACGTTGTGAGGCCACCCCTCATTACCTGGTACCTGGATGTCGTAGGCTGGGCAGAATGATAAAACAGGACAGCAAGCTGTCTCAGAATTAACGTCACACACTAATGCTGGGCAGCGTACAAATGTGTGTGAACACACATTCCTAATGATGGGCGCCCGCAGCTGACGACCCATGCAAATACCAATGTTAACGCCACGACACTGGGTACATGACCATTGGCACTGGATGTTGGCGCATTGGCGGAGCATTGCATGATCTGATGAATCCCAATACCTTCTTCATCATGCCAATGGGAGGACAGGAATCCTTACTCTTCCAGGGGAACATTTCCTTGACATCAATACTGTGGGACAGAGGCAAGCTGGTGGCGGTTCCATTATACTCTGGGAAATGTTCACATTGGCATCCATGGGTCCAGTGGAGCTCTTGCAAAGCACCATAATGGCCAAGGAGTATTATAGTATTATACACTGGTGGCAGATCACGTACTTCCCTTCGTAGGAATCACATTTCCTGACAACAGCGGCATTTTTCAACAAGATACTGCATCATGTCACAAGGTCAGGAGTTTGAGAGTGGTTTGAGGAACACTGTGGCGAGTTCCAATTGATGTACTGCCCCCCCCCCCCCCCCCCCAACTCTCCAGATCTGAACTGGATGAAACATGTCTGGAATGTGATCATAGACCACATTTATGGGAATTAAGTGACTTGTGTTTGCAAATGTGGTACCACCTCCTTCCAGCAACTTATCAAGGCCTCATAGCTTCACTGTTGTTATCCATGCCGTAGCTGGGCATACAAGGTACTTGGTGGGTGGTCATAATGGTATGGCTAATCAGTGTACAAGCTGAATCCGTGCATAAGAGAAAAACCTATATTTGCAAAATACTGTACTAATGAGAAGAATGAGCCAATGCATTCTTACTGATATATGCCACTGCTGATGTGTAAATAAAAGATATTATCACAAATATTTGTTGTTCTCTTATTTGACTACACCATCACTATATAGTGTATGGTGTACCATTGTTGCTCAGTCGGTAAGATGACTGCACTATAGTGGTTACACATATTATTATTATTATTATTACTATTATCATCATCATTACAGGTGTTCATTTTTCTATCAAAGCCCATTGTACACCAAAACGTAATATAGTGGGTATCATGGCAGAGTGGGTGAAGCATCAGGACTTCGTTATGAGCTACTGGTCCAGAAGAAGAAGAAGAATAGGATACTTCTAGCTGATAATTTATGAGTGAAAATTGTAGGTCCATTTAAATGGAACAGGACAAATGTTCTCATGCCACTATGAACACACCTTTGAGCATGTAAGTCTATTTTCAAAAACGCTGTTACAAGCCAAGTACCATTTACTGCAATAGACACTGCAGGGTGTAGATGGTGTGACATACAGGACATGCACCAAAGCTCCCCCCCCCCCCCCCCCCACACACACACACCAGAAAAACTAAAGCCCAACACTGTGTTCATATCTGACAAAGTTGATGTGGAAAACCAGGATCAAAATCTATGATATTTCTGTTTTTGCTGTCATACGAGTGCTGACGTATTTTATTTGAGCTAGACATATTTGAGAATCCTGGAACAGCTGATGAAGGGAAATGAAAATCTCATTATAGCTTTCAAACAAGACAATGTATGTAAGGGACATGTAGGAACCGACATATCATTCGATGATTTTGTAAGGATGTGCACAGATTGCTGGGATCACACACAGTATGAGTTTTCCCTTACTGATAAATCAAGAAAACTGAATGATGGTAAATTTAGACTGAATTTCCACCATGGACAAGTTTGCACATATGTCAGGCACTTAGCCTGACAAGATAGGTGTGCATAGACAGCGAATGCATCTCTACATATATGGAAAATTTCAGTCTCTCGAACGTAAGGTTTCTGAGACTGGTCAATGAACTATGTGCTAGGTTTAAGGAACTAGAGACGTATGCCCAAATCATTCTGAGAAAGAATGTAAATGACTTAGCTGTAAAGGTTGATGTGATTGAAAAGAAAGTAAATGACTTAACTACACTCCTGGAAATGGAAAAAAGAACACATTGACACCGGTGTGTCAGACCCACCATACTTGCTCCGGACACTGCGAGAGGGCTGTACAAGCAATGATCACACGCACGGCACAGCGGACACACCAGGAACCGCGGTGTTGGCCGTCGAATGGCGCTAGCTGCGCAGCATTTGTGCACCGCCGCCGTCAGTGTCAGCCAGTTTGCCGTGGCATACGGAGCTCCATCGCAGTCTTTAACACTGGTAGCATGCCGCGACAGCGTGGACGTGAACCGTATGTGCAGTTGACGGACTTTGAGCGAGGGCGTATAGTGGGCATGCGGGAGGCCGGGTGGACGTACCGCCGAATTGCTCAACACGTGGGGCGTGAGGTCTCCACAGTACATCGATGTTGTCGCCAGTGGTCGGCGGAAGGTGCACGTGCCGTCGACCTGGGACCGGACCGCAGCGACGCACGGATGCACGCCAAGACCGTAGGATCCTACGCAGTGCCGTAGGGGACCGCACCGCCACTTCCCAGCAAATTAGGGACACTGTTGCTCCTGGGGTATCGGCGAGGACCATTCGCAACCGTCTCCATGAAGCTGGGCTACGGTCCCGCACACCGTTAGGCCGTCTTTCGCTCACGCCCCAACATCGTGCAGCCCGCCTCCAGTGGTGTCGCGACAGGCGTGAATGGACGGACGAATGGAGACGTGTCGTCTTCAGCGATGAGAGTCGCTTCTGCCTTGGTGCCAATGATGGTCGTATGCGTGGTTGGCGCCGTGCAGGTGAGCGCCACAATCAGGACTGCATACGACCGAGGCACACAGGGCCAACACCCGGCATCATGGTGTGGGGAGCGATCTCCTACACTGGCCGTACACCACTGGTGATCGTCGAGGGGACACTGACTAGTGCACGGCACATCCAAACCGTCATCGAACCCATCGTTCTACCATTCCTAGACCGGCAAGGGAACTTGCTGTTCCAACAGAACAATGCACGTCCGCATGTATCCCGTGCCACCCAACGTGCTCTAGAAGGTGTAAGTCAACTACCCTGGCCAGCAAGATCTCCGGATCTGTCCCCCATTGAGCATGTTTGGGACTGGATGAAGCGTCGTCTCACGCGGTCTGCACGTCCAGCACGAACGCTGGTCCAACTGAGGCGCCAGGTGGAAATGGCATGGCAAGCCGTTCCACAGGACTACATCCAGCATCTCTACGATCGTCTCCATGGGAGAATAGCAGCCTGCATTGCTGCGAAAGGTGGATATACACTGTACTAGTGCCGACATTGTGCATGCTCTGTTGCCTGTGTCTATGTGCCTGTGGTTCTGTCAGTGTGATCATGTGATGTATCTGACCCCAGGAATGTGTCAATAAAGTTTCCCCTTCCTGGGACAATGAATTCACGGTGTTCTTATTTCAATTTCCAGGAGTGTATAAAGGTTGAGCAAAATGTATGTAAGGGACATTCTGTGAAGCAGCTCGCATAGTATATAAGTAGATGCCAACTAAGCATAATGCCATCACTGCATGGAAGACCGCTTAAGCGAAGTTATGGCTACCAAGGTTAGGGCATTTGGATAGAGAGCAGACACTAAGAGAAATCCTTAAACCAGTTACTGAATCTCTCGATGCTACTGCCGGTTCCACTAGCCATCATAGTGATGTTAGAATAAACAAAACATTTGATGCCAGCGGTGAAAAACCATACTTGATGGGCACACAGCCTGTGAGATTAAATGAAAAAACAGTTCAGATAAGCCACAGGGAATTTCACATAACACAAAAACAGTAAAATTTTCACTCAAGGATCTGGAGATATATGGTGAAATACCATAACTGTCCTGTGTACACAGAAAATCAGGAAACCAATGCATTGTGAAATACAGTGACATTATAAAAACATTATTATTATTAGATGGTCGGTATAGCAGTGATGAAGGTATTGACAATTGGCATAAAAGATTCAGCAGTCAACTTCCTCAGTATATGTGCTATGACGACCCCAATGAGCTAATACATCGACTACATCTGCTCATAGCATCAGCTGCCATGGACAATATCTCTCATTTGATTGAAGTTATCTCAATAATTTGTGAGCTTATAGAGAGAGGTATAATCGAATAAATATGGAGACAGTAGTTCAGAGCTGCACAAACCAGCCCACAAAACATACCCTCACAGATAAGTTATGATTAAAGTTTGGATAACTCAGGGTAAGTCAAAAAAAACGGTTCAAATGGCTCTGAGCACTATGGGACTTAACTTCTGTGGTCATCAGTCCCCTAGAACTTAGAACTACATAAACCTAACTAGCCTAAGGACATCATACACATCGATGCCCGAGGCAGGACTCGAACCTGCGACCATAGCGTTCGCGCGGCTCCAGACTGTAGCGCATAGAACCGCTCGGCCACTCCGGCCGGCCCAGGGTAAGTTGATCTTGTAGATATGAGGGAATATTCACATAAGACTAATGGTTTCAAATATATCTTAATAGCTCTTGATACATACCTAAAATTTGCTTGGGTAGTACCTGTTTGATTATTTGCTGCAGACAGGGACGAATCGATGCAAGGACAACCTCAAAACCTATCATGGTGGAGAGTTTTACAATAGGTATTTCAAGACTGAGATGCAGTGGTATAGAATATGTCACTACTCAACATTCATCCACTTGAAGACGAGTATCGTAGAATGTCTCAATAAAACAATAAAAGGTCAATATGGATGCAGTTTAATCTTCATGGCTAATACAGGTATCCTGCTGGAGATAATTGCACAATTTAATAGAACCAAACATAGCACAATAAAAATTAGGCCAGTCGATGTTTGTGATGGTGGGATCATGGATAAGGTATAATGTTGTATTAAAATGCTGGATCCATGTAAACAGAAATTTAGAATGGGTAATTTGGTATTTATCTCAAAACACAAGACAGCATTTGGGAAGTCATACCTCCCAAACTGGTAGAATGAGATATTTACAATTTCCAAAGTCCGGAGAACAAACCACAGAACTTACATCTTTAAACGATAGCAGTGGCACTGATATTTCAGGATGCTTTTACATGGAGGAAATGCAGAAGAACTCAACATCACACGTTTCTCATTGAATGTCTTACAAGACATCAAGGGAATAGAGCATTAGTTAAATGGCTAGGTTTTCCCGCAAAACAAAACAGCCGGATTGATGCTGACGATCTGCTATATAATCTAAATCTACATATACACACCGCTAGCCACTAAGCGGTGTGTGGCGGAGGGCACTATTCGTGCCGAAGTCATATTTCCCCCTCTCTGTTCCACTCACGGATCGCGCGAAGGAAAAACTACTGTCTGAACGCCTCAGTACTATCTCTAATTTCCCTTATCTTTGAATGGTGATCATTGTGCGATTTGAAAATTGGTGGTAATAATATACGCTCTACATCCTCGGCGAAGATCGGATTTTGGAATTTAGTGACCAGTCCCTTCCGTTAACGCGTCGTTTATCTGCAAGTGTGTCCCACTTCAAACTTTCTATGAGATTTGCAACGCTCTCGCGATGTCTAGATGTACCAGTCACTAATCTTGCCGCTCTTCTTTGGATCTTCTCAATCTCTTGAATCAGACCCAACTGGTAAGGGTCCCATACAGACGAACAATACTGTAAAACTGGACGAACTAACGGATTGTAAATAATTTCCTTTGTTGAAGGACTGCATCGCTTCAGAATTCTACCAATAAACTACAATCTAAAGTTCGCCTTATCTGTTACTTGTGTAACCTGACCGTTCCATTTGAGATCAATTCGAATAGTCACACCCAGATACTTGACGGTCATTTGTTCATAACTTTCTTGTGATACTACTCTCCTGTAGACTACAGCATCATCGGCAAACAGTGTAATGCCGCTGTCAGTACCATCCACCAGATCGTTTATGTAAATCGTAAAATGCAGCGGACCTATTACGCTGCCGTGAGGCACACCTGATGTTACGCTTGTTTCTGTTGAGGTCTCCCCATTAGTCTCTTAGAAATGTTTCTATACAACCTTATATGCCATCGTACAGACCGGAAGCGCTCACTTTTTGGAGCAAGCGACAGTGCGGAAGTGAGTCGAACGCCTTTCGAAAGTCGAGGAATATGGCATCAACCTGGGAGCCGGTATCTAGAGCCTGTTGTTTATCATGCACAAAGAGGGCCAGCTGTGTCTCACATGACTGCTGTTTCCTAAAACTGTGCTTGTTTCTGCAGATGAACTTCTTAGAGTCTAGAAAGGCCATTATGTCTGAACACAAAATGTGTTCCATGATTCTGCAACAAACAGATGTCAGTGAAATTGGTCGGTAATTATGTGCATCCGATTTTCTAACCTTTTCATAGATGGCTATGACCTGGGCCTTCTTCCAGTCCCGTGGAACTTTCCGTTGTTCCAATGATCTCTGATAGATGATGGATAAGAACGGTGCTATATTTGTAGCATAGTCAACATAAAATCTTACGAGTATACCGTCTGGGTCAGATGCCTTCCTGGCGTCTAAGTATCTTAACTGTTTTACAATCCCAGATACACCAAACACTATGTCAGCCATCCTTGGGTTTGTTCGATAACTGAAAGGGGGAATGATGCTGCAGTCCTCTACCGTGAACGAGTTTTTGAAAGCTAGGTTTAGAATTTCGGCCTTCTGTTTATCATCATCCGTTACATTACCTGTACTGTCAGCAAGAGAAGGTATTGAATTATTTGTAGCGTTCATAGATTTTACGTACGACCAAAATTTTTTTGGGTTTTTTTAGAATCTGCAGATAAAACTACGCTTTCAAGTCGAAACTTCCGGGCTGAGAGGCCGTGGTCGATGTACAAAATTTCCACCTAACGTTTCGTCTCCATCTGCGGGAGACATCTTCTGAGGTCGTCTAGCTACTGTCACTGAGGCTCCACGTACTCTCGCATTTATAGAGCACATAGAGGGCACCACCATTCGTCACGTGATGCCGACGGTATGCCTATCTTTGGAAGGCGTCATCATTCTTGATTAAGAGTAATCGATTGTCATTCTGCTGGTGCAACGTCGACATCCATATTTTGTCCAACTTTAAAACTTCCTCTTTTCTGTTAAAATTATTATGGTGTTTGTGAATTTCTATTGCTTCTCTATACATGCACGTATGATACTGGGATGTTCGTGGTAGAACGCTTGTCTCATTAAATTTAATTTCGTGATTCCCATTTCGAAAGACATGCTCAGCTACGGCCGATTTTTCGATGTGTCCTAAGCGACAGTTTCTTTTAAGTTCGGGTAAGCGGGTGTTTACACTTCTTTTCATTGTTCCAATATATACTTGTCCACAACTGCATGGAATTTTGTATACCCCAGTTGTTGCTAGGGGGTGTCGGGCGTCTTTTACAGTTCTTACATATTCCTTAATCTTCTTGGTGGGTCTGAAGATTGTTTCGATCCCATACTTGGCCAGAACTTCCCCGGTACGGTCCGTGACCTTATTAATGAACGGTAGGAAAACTTTCCCAGTAGGTGACCGTTGTTGCTCTGGGCTTCTGGCTTCTTTTCTTCTTTGATGAAGGGCTCGATCAATTTCCTTGCTGGTGTATCCATTTTTCATGAAGGCTGACCGTAGGTGACTCAGTTCATCTTGTAAGTAAGCCGGCTCGCAGATTTTGTTGGCTCTGTCCACCAAGGTTTTCATGACAACTCTTTTTTGCCTAGGATGATTGTTAGATTCCTTGTGGAGGTATCGATCCGCGTGAGTGTTCTTTCTATATACCTTGTGGCCCAGCGTCCCATCCAACCGTATAATTACCGACACATCCAGGAAATTGAGTTGACCGCTGCTCTCTTTCTCCATCGTAAACTGTATCTTCGCGTTAATGCTGTTCAGATGCACCAAGAAGACATCCAACTCTTCTTCACCATGAGTCCACACTACAAATGTGTCATCAACATAGCGGTACCATTTAGCAGGCTTTTTTACTGGCAGTCTGCAGCGCTCGCTGTTCGAAGATCTCCATAAATAAATTGGCAACATCTGGGCTGAGAGGGCTTCCCATCGCCACCCCGTCGATCTTTTCGTAAAACTCGTTGTTATACTGGAAATAAGTTGTCGTCAGGCAGTGTTTAAATAAAGCCACTATGTCAGTCGTAAAAATATCTGCTGTATATGAAATAGCTTCGTTTACAGGCACCATGGTAAACAATGACACTACATCGAAGCTCACAAGAATATCACTTGGGCTGACGTTAATCTCCCTCAGTTTTTCAATAAAATGCGCCGAGTTTTTAATGTAACTGTCCGTTCTGCCGATGTGTGGTTGCAGCAAGCAGGCGAGATATCTGGCCACCTCTTGTGTTGGAGATCCTATGGCACTCACAATCGGTCTCAACGGGACCTGTGGTTTATGTACCTTTGGGAGTCCATAAAGTCTGGGTGGATAAGCTTCCGTTTTGCAGAATTGTTTTTTATCATCCGAAGAAAGAGAAGATTGTTTCACCAGTTGATTGGTATTTCTCCAAATTTTGGTTGTAGGATCCTTCTGAAGCTTTTTGTACGTAGTGGGATCCAAAAGGTCACTAATCTTTTTGTGATAATCTTCGGTGTTTGGCTAAACCGTAGCATTTCCTTTATCAGCTGCAAGTACAATAATGCTCTTATCCGCATTGATCTCTCTCAGTGCCCCCCTTTTTGCTAGAGACAAATTGCTGGTAGGTGGTTTCGCTTGGCGTAATATTCTGGCTGTTTCAGTCATGATTTCATCCGCGGAATGCGATGATAACAAACGGATTCCTGCCTCCACATTCGCTATAATGTCCTCCGTAGGAACCTTCAGTGGCATGACTGCAAAGTTGCATCCTTTCGATAGAACTGAATGTTCCTCTTTTGTTAATTCTCTCCCAAACATGTTAATCATAGTTCGAGAGTTGCCAGTGACTGATGTTTCACCTCTGCCTCTCTGTAGGCCATCAAATTTCCTCTTCTGCCTATTAGTTGCCATTGCTGCACTGAGCTCCATGGTCCTGAACGTTAGACAGTCCACCTTATTCCAGTCATAACACTGTATTATGTTAGTAATATATAAATGGAGATATAACAGCTTATTGCTAGTTTCCGCTAGTTCTCGCCACGTCTGGAGAATTCGTTCCCGTAGCATCGCTACAACCGCATGGAACCTGGCAGAAGGTGCATTCTGATCTGGCTCAGCATGCCCCCCCCTCCCCAGCATCAGATGGCACAGATCTATTAGCAAAGTGCTTGGGATCTGGCAGGAGCCTGCATCCCCCATACAGCCTTCGCCTTGAGGCTCGAGACGTCGACACAGTCCGCCACCCACACTGAGCTGAGAGAGGGCCGGCTGGCTCAGTCTCACCTGTGGTCGGCTCAGTGACAGAGAACTGTGACATCCCCCCCTCCCTCCCCTTGCACATCTAGTAAAGCAGAGGCTGCCCCAGGTCCCCCATACCCACCACACCTCAAGGTGGCACTCTAGAGCCTTTTGACTGTGGCCAACAAAGCTTCCACCTGCTTTTGGACTGTGGCCAACTCCTCCTGCATACGCACACAACAGACACGATCCCTGTCCATCTAGCTAATATGTGATTTACTATAAGAAACTTAAGGAAACCTACTGCCACACAAGTTTAAGAGCTACACTCTAGTTGGCAGAAAGGACACTCAACAACGAAAAACAATAAAAATGTATCGTAGAAGTATTTTATTGAAAAACTGAGGGAGATTAACGTCAGCCCAAGTGATAATCTTGTGAGCTTCGATGTAGTGTCATTGTTTAGAAGCTAGATCTGGTGCTTATTTTCCTGCTAGGTGCTATTGAATTTAATTGATGAAAGGAGAAAATATAAAAATGCAGTAAGTGAAACAGGCAAAAAAGAATACAAACGTCTCAAAAATGAGATCGACAGGAAGTGCAAAATGGCTAAGCAGGGATGGCTAGAGGACAAATGTAAGGATGTGGAGGCCTATCTCACAAGGGGTAAGATAGATACCGCCTACAGGAAAATTAAAGAGACCTTTGGAGATAAGAGAACGACTTGTATGAATATCAAGAGCTCAGATGGAAACCCAGTTCTAAGCAAAGAAGGGAAAGCAGAAAGGTGGAAGGAGTATATAGAGGGTCTATACAAGGGCGATGTACTTGAGAACAATATTATGGAAATGGAAGAGGATGTAGATGAAGATGAAATGGGAGATATGATACTGCGTGAAGAGTTTGACAGAGCACTGAAAGACCTGAGTCGAAACAAGGCCCCCGGAGTAGACAATATTCCATTGGAACTACTGACGGCCGTGGGAGAGCCAGTCCTGACAAAACTCTACCATCTGGTGAGCAAGATGTATGAAACAGGCGAAATACCCTCAGACTTCAAGAAGAATATAATAATTCCAATCCCAAAGAAAGCAGGTGTTGACAGATGTGAAAATTACCGAACTATCAGCTTAATAAGTCACAGCTGCAAAATACTAACACGAATTCTTTACAGACGAATGGAAAAACTAGTAGAAGCCAACCTCGGGGAAGATCAGTTTGGATTCCGTAGAAACACTGGAACACGTGAGGCAATACTGACCTTACGACTTATCTTAGAAGAAAGATTAAGGAAAGGCAAACCTACGTTTCTAGCATTTGTAGACTTAGAGAAAGCTTTTGACAATGTTGACTGGAATACTCTCTTTCAAATTCTAAAGGTGGCAGGGGTAAAATACAGGGAGCGAAAGGCTATTTACAATTTGTACAGAAACCAGATGGCAGTTATAAGAGTCGAGGGACATGAAAGGGAAGCAGTGGTTGGGAAGGGAGCAAGACAGGGTTGTAGCCTCTCCCCGATGTTGTTCAATCTGTATATTGAGCAAGCAGTAAAGGAAACAAAAGAAAAATTCGGAGTAGGTATTAAAATTCATGGAGAAGAAATAAAAACTTTGAGGTTCGCCGATGACATTGTAATTCTGTCCGAGACAGCAAAGGACTTGGAAGAGCAGTTGAATGGAATGGACAGTGTCTTGAAAGGAGGATATAAGATGAACATCAACAAAAGCAAAACAAGGATAATGAAATGTAGTCTAATCAAGTCGGGTGATGCTGAGGGAATTAGATTAGGAAATGAGGCTCTTAAAGTAGTAAAGGAGTTTTGCTATTTGGGGAGCAAAATAACTGATGATGGTCGAAGTAGAGAGGATATAAAATGTAGGCTGGCAATGGCAAGGAAAGCGTTTCTGAAGAAGAGAAATTTGTTAACATCGAGTATAGATTTAAGTGTCAGGAAGTCATTTCTGAAAGTATTCGTATGGAGTGTAGCCATGTATGGAAGTGAAACATGGACGATAAATAGTTTGGACAAGAAGAGAATAGAAGCTTTCGAAATGTGGTGCTACAGAAGAATGCTGAAGATTAGATGGGTAGATCACATAACTAATGAGGAAGTATTGAATAGGATTGGGGAGAAGAGAAGTTTGTGGCACAACTTGACCAGAAGAAGGGATCGGTTGGTAGGACATGTTCTGAGGCATCAAGGGATCACCAATTTAGTATTGGAGGGCAGCTTGGAGGGTAAAAATCGTAGAGGGAGACCAAGAGATGAATACACGAAGCAGATTCAGAAGGATGTAGGTTGCAGTAGGTACTGGGAGATAAAAAAGCTTGCACAGGATAGAGTAGCATGGAGAGCTGCATCAAACCAGTCTCAGGACTGAAGACCACAACAACAACAACAGGTGCTATCTAGTGAATACTAAGAAAAAAATAACAGTGACCTACAGTGAACTGCTAGGGGCTATCTAATTAATATTAAACAGTAAACTACAGTAAGCTACACCTACTGATTATCCCTCGTATTTATAATGTAAACAAACGTTTACGTACAGGCGAAAATGACCTAATAAAACTATAAAAACCACTACCTACAATGTATTGAGTCTAAATGACACTAATAAACGTAAATACTGAGTATTGTACACTGACAGATGCAGGTACAAAACAAAACCTTTAGCTAACTATAAGAGTTCAGACTGTAAAGCACAAATACGAACTCTGCTTTACAGGAACCGAGGGGCTTACAGTACACGATCGCTAAAGCCCACAACAAGCTAAGGAATTTAAGCAGACGGCGAGGTGAGTTTTAGCTTTCTTCTAACGAAACCGTATGTAAGAAGGGCTCAGAAATTGCATTATAACACTGATTTACTCAGATATTGTAGTGTAACACTAACTTACCATGTATTTTACGTTTGCTTAACTGTTAACGCTCACAGGTTGCGCTAGTAAACTTATACAATTGAGGTTAGAATTCACTGTCAGCTCACTATTCCTAATAAAACGTAGAAAAACTGCTACTTCAATGTATCGAGTCTAAATGGCACTAATAAGCGTGAATACTGAGTATTGTACACTAACTTAAACTGATTAACCCTCGTATTTATAATGTAAACAAACATTTACGTACACGAGAAAAATGACCTAATAAAACGTATAAAAACTGCTCCCTTCAATGTATCGAGTCTAAATCACACTAATAAGCGTAAATACTGAGCATTGTACACTGACTTAATTGATAATGGGGTGCTTAGAGCACAACTAGCACAGTAGCATAACATGCACGAGAGGAGACACATTATAGGAGGTGGTGATATTCTCGACAAACTTCCAGTGGAATTGTAAATTACTGTTGACCTCGTACAAAGATTCAAAAACGTTTAGCTCTTGGAGATAAAAGGTTTAACCTGCTTGACGAGGCGTGTTTGGAACAAGACATTGCATATGCAAAACATAAAGACCTCCCAGGATATCACGCTGCAGATCGAATATTTACTGATAAAAGCAAGGCAATGCATGTGAGAAAGGATACTGGTGTAGGACAACGCATTGCAGCATTTGTTGATAAAACCATGCACAGTAAAATTAAATTGGGCTTGGATGTGAATTTCAAGCAAGTTATGAATGCTGCATGTCGTGCACTGAAGAAGAAGAAGAAGAAGAAGAAGAAGACAGCGATGATGACAAAGAAGAAGCCAGGACAGGGGTGTCTAGAAACCGTATCCTGACAATGATGTTTGGCCTTTGTGGCCGAGCGCTTCTAGGTGCTACAGTCTGGAACTGCGCGACCGCTATGTTCACAGGTTCGAATCCTGCCTCGGGCATGGATGTGTGTGATGTCCTTAGGTTACTTAGGTTTAAGTAGTTCTAAGTTCTAGGGGACTGATGAACTCAGATGTTAAGTCCCATAGTGCTCAGAGCCATTTGAACCATTCTGACAATGATGTACGCAGCTGTAAAGTGCCCTGTAGCATAAAGGACCGGTTAAAGCACCTTGGGTTCTGCTTCTACCCAAGACATCAGATGGAATTATGCCCTTCTTCTGCCTCCCGTTGCAGGTATATGAGCGATAGGTGCTGCGGCTATTGCCAGAATAGTCAAAAACGCACAGAACTCCCAGGAGAGGCTATAGGAAGGAAGAAGACATAACCGCATGATGGAAGCAGCAGCGACCGAAAAAGGATTATACCTGATACAATACAAGAAAAGACTTGGTCTCTTCAGAAACAAAAAAATCCCGTTAGCTATCCCACTGGATATACCGCTTACAAATACAGATCTTCTCAAGTTTCTTGGGAAAAAGTTCAATATTATAAGATTCCGTGGTGCGTTTACGCGGGATACAGTAATGAAGACTATGTGGAAATCCGAAGAATGTCGGATTGTGAATTTAGATTTTTATGGGGATCATGAACCCACTGGGTGCCGTATGTTAATAAAAATACAAATAACGTTTACTACTTCAACTCATTTGGTGACCTGCAGCCACCAGAAGGGTATAACGCTACTTCACCGACAGTAGACATTTTCTACAATTTTCATCGCTGCAGAGACATTAATACCTACTTATTCAGGCATCTGTGCCTCATGTTCCTCCTAACATTTACGAAGAAGCATATATATAAGAAGATGCATGAAGCATACATCTTTAAGTTGAGATTCAGATGCAATGTCGTATACTCTGACTTTAAAAGAACGAGCGTCAGTATTACGCGCGAGTTACTTCCCACTGATTGATTTAAACAACTGGTTGGATTGAAGACATTAAACAGGATTCTGAATATCACAGAGCTTAACAATAAGTTTCATCAAGAAATTAATGGTGGGAAGGAAATAGTGGAAATAGAACCTGGTACATACGATATTGACAATTAAACGAAGTTTTAAAACGATCTGGAAAAAGGGATTGTGCTATGTACAAACATAAATAAACTGAAATCTGAAATAAAGACAACGAGTGCAACAGTTGACTTTACCAGAGATGTTCAATAGGACGGCTGCTGGGTTTCACAAAAGGACACGTTTTGAATAAGGCTCCTAATAAATTTTACAGGTCCAACCAGTCAGTGGATACACTTCCTATCCGTACAATCCATGTCGAGAGTAATATTGCAGCAAATTCTCATCTCAATAATAGATTGATTCATACATACCATGAGTTTCTTGAATCAATTGGTCTGAAACTTTACAATGACGTCGTTCGATGCAACTAACCCGATGGAATATGACGAGTGTATTAAATGCCAGTAATACATCTCGCATAAACCTTATGCATCAAACACATTTAACAAGAAAGATGAAATTAAGATTGTCATCCAAGACTAAGACGCTCTAACTCTCCCATGCACGAGTTTCATAAATCTTGATGGATAATTTACGAAAAGGGGTGGTACTACTACAGTGATATTGAACCTTGCACGTAATGCTTGAGGGTTCCTGTTTCATGAGTTACGATATGAAGTTAACGGGGTCGAGATTGAGCATACACGAAATGTAGGCATAACATCAACTCTTAAATTGTATGTCCCCGCTTTTCCCTCAGATTTGAACGATTTACAAAATACTGGATGGTTCGTAGACGAGCCAATGGAGAGAACAGTGGAAGAGTACAAGAGGTTTACAGCACGCATACCTTTAAAACTGCTTATGGGATATTTGAGAACATGTGGCCACTTGGTCTGAATGCTAAACAGAAACTTATTGTGATATGGAGTGCAACAAATAACAACTGATACATTTAAGGATCTCAAGAGGAGAACGAGGTCACCATCTAAAAAATAATATGGAAAATGCCACACATCACTGTATCGGATGACCAGTATTTGAAACTTTTAAACGTTCTGAACGCTGGTGTATTTTTACCATTATATTTGATATCATGGAAGGTCTTCGAGTACCCAGTGCTACCGACTGCAAACAGACAAATGTGGTCTATTAGAACCTCCGCTCAATTGGAGACGTCCTGGTTCATAATACTTGCGTTTCAGACCAAAAGAAGAGGGAATAAAGCAAACGATTCCACAAAATTTGACAATTGTATGTTAACTAATGTCACAATCTACCTGAACTTCGAATTCTACCTGTATGATGATTTACACCTGGAGTAGAGTGAAAATGTATACAGTGTAGCATATGACATGTATGTGAGGTCCTGTGCTTCATAATATTAAGAGAAATTCAAGGAACTGTCGCCAATCATTAAAACAGATTGGTCAAAATAGAACGAGGTAATTGCACCTGGACCTACAGATGTACGAAATGAATTTGAATCTTTGGAAATTTCCAAGAACACACTGCAACGTATGCTCAAATTAAACATGACCGTGTGATTAACTATTTCCCTCTCACTGGTGTTTTGCAACGAACTGTATAAATGAACAAGTGCTGCGCCATTCCAAGAGCATTTGGCAGATGTATCTTAAGGTAAGAACATCATTGCTGTTGCTCAGTTTCTATAATGATGAGCGTAAACAATTCATATTTAAAGATTTTGTATTCATAGCATACACAGAAGATGCCGTAATAATAAAGATATTCTCCAAGGTCTTTAGAGGGTGTGAAGTGAGCTAATAGACGGAGGAAAGCAAAGTGGTTAACACGTTTCTAGCACGGAATTCAGTAGGTTGATTCTGGTATACTCTATAAAGATATGGTGACGCCGCTTCAATTATTCGACCACACGGATACCTTATCCTGGTATACCCTATAAAGATATGGTGACGCCACTTCGATTATTAGACCACACGGATACCATCATCTACGTCAATTGCGAGGAGACAATCACATAGATGAGTTGAATCTTCAAGTTTGCTGCTATTCAAGAACTGGAATTCTATGGGTGTCCTGCTATCCATTGACTCAAGAAGGAGATGTGAAAATAATATTGCTTCTACTTCCTACAATGTAAAATTATATTTAAGTTGGACGAAAAAGAAATGCTTTTTTACCTTACAATCTGTGTATGATTTCTCTTCAGCCTGCTTTTACCTTGATTGCATACTGTTTTGTCCAGATACTATATCTATAGTTTACTTCAAGTATTGGTGATATAATGTGAGACCAATTTACCACACATCTTTGGAAGTGGGCAGCGTCACATGCCTCCTGCTCCCATAAACTAATTTGTGCTGTGCAAGATGTAATCCCATTCAACCATTTTATAGATTTTGTTATCTTCCATGTTAACCTTCACCTTCATGTTCAAAACTAATGTCATTTGTGTCTTGCACATCGTCTTCATATACACCTGAAATATGTATTTTTGTAAATACTAACAACAGCAAAGATATATGGTAATGTTT
Organism: Schistocerca piceifrons; assembly: GCF_021461385.2. Lineage (NCBI taxonomy): Eukaryota > Metazoa > Arthropoda > Insecta > Orthoptera > Acrididae > Schistocerca > Schistocerca piceifrons. Next base: position 597,610,813 of record NC_060149.1, on the reverse strand, counting down.
TTTTCATTTATTCAGTTCTCGCTGATACAATTTGATTCTTGAGGTACAATTTGGTTCTTGATGTACAATTTAGTTGTAATTTTCAGTGCAGAGTTACTTTTTTACACAATAACAATGAAATATTTATAAGTTTTCAGATATATAAATCTGTGCCAAGACTTTTATACTTACGCTACAATTAAATTCCACAGTGTCAACAGCAGCAGTTATATGGTTGTTTTAGAGCAACAGGACTGATGGACTGTGAACCATGTACATATACACATCTACACTTAAAAACTAATGAGACATGGACATCTTGCAGCAGATGATGCTTAAAAAACTGTTCTATTTACATGATGTGCAAGGTGAGTATATATACGTATTTCTGATGTACATTTTTTTGTCAATGCAAACGATGTGCATATATTTCACGAATACAATTCTTGTTGAGGAACATGGTGGATAGTTCTTTATTTTACAAGATATGTATATTTAAAAGTGTACACAGTACACGCTGTTCACACACATGGTGCACACAAATAAATAAATATTTACACGACACACACACACACACACACACACACACACACACACACACACACGCACACACACACACACACACACACAAACAAATACTTGCACTATGATAAAAGTGTCATACTGTTTTCCAGTATTTACACCCAGTCTCATTCTCTCTCTCACACTCAGTTAGGGTCACACCTCCCGCTCTCTCTCAACAACTGAATAGTGAGAGCATGGCGGAGTTTCAATTCCATCATCACAAATGACCCTTTTATTGTCATGAGGCCACAGGAAAACTTCAGACTGCAGCATGGTGTACATCTCGTGTCCTGTTGTTCAAATACTAGTTTGCTGCACCATATGCAGCAGCTGCGGCGTAGCACTGCGAACACCACTATACAGACACTGCAAATAGTCTTCGATAAAGAGAGCTCTTGATGCCGCACGGGGCACACCCTTAGCCTGTCTCTGGGTGGCACCTTCCAGAGTGTGATAAGCATACATTTCTGTTCACAGATCTACAGGCTCCACAACCAGTCAGTGACCCATTCACGTAGTTTTTCATTAGGCCAACAACCTATTTGTTCTGTGGAAAAATACCATAAGGATTATTGGATGTGTGTGAAACTGCAGTGCCTCACCCAACAGATGAAGCTATCTGTATCCATATAAAGTAATTTGGGATCAACGACATGGAATATGGATAGATCTAGTGTGCACATCCCTACATAGACAGGTTTCGTGAACTGTATTTCAACCTCTGCCATGTCCACAGCAACAAGGTTCTCACTGAATATTGTGACCTGTTCAAAATTTGGTGTGGCAATGAATTTTCTTGCACCACACCGCTCATACCATTCAGCTGTAATCAAACTTTCACAGTGTTCCCTCAGATTCTGCATTGTTTTACCGAAAATTTAATTCCTTAAAATTCAAAAAATCTTTCTCAAAGTCATGCGTCGTGGAAGACCTCAGTGTCGTATTGAGATCAATATAGTCCTTTAGCCGGGGGGATTGCTTGAAGGAGATACGCTGGGTGTTTCCAATCAGCTTCACCCACAATCTGAGACACTGCTGGAGGTCACGATAGTGAGTAATGTATCTCCGCTTATTCCCCAGCGCTTTTACCAGTTTTGCGGAGGAGCCTGCTTGCGGAACTAGTTTCTCTGGCCACAGCAACAAATCAGCGTGCACCTCATGCTAACTAATAGACTATTTGTGCTCTGCCTCCACCACATACCCCACATCTGTATTAGCCGCCATGCCCTCGGTTTTGGCCGGCCGGTGTGGCCGAGTGGTTCTAGGCGCTACAGTCTGGAACCGCACGACCGCTACGGTCGCAGGTTCGAATTCTGCCTCGGGCATGGACGTGTGTGATGTCCTTAGGTTAGTTAGGTTTAAGTAGTTCTAAGATCTAGGGGACTGATGACCTCGGATGCTAAGCCCCATAGTGCTCAGAGCCATTTGAACCATTTTTTGTCCTCGGTTTTTCCACATAATTCCTTGCATGGTTCTTCAGACACGCGTCGAAAGTCCCCAATCGGCAGTGATTGTTGCATGGCGTGCCCATATAAATTATTGACATCCAAGTACTTGATGTAACTTGAATCAAGTGATGTGTTGTATCTCTCACCCATACTTGGGTTTCTGCCTTTGCGTGTCTATCGACACGCTGATTAAGTCCCACAGAGATCCCTCGCGCAAAGGAAAGAAGCATGCCAGCATCGGTCAATAGTTCAATGCTACACGTCGTTTTCTTCAGCATAGCATCCCAGGACAACCCAGGTGCTGTGTAATAAAAGGCGGGATCCAGAGAATATGTGGTCATCCACAGTCTCTGATATTTCTCTAAAACGTCCGCAAGAGAGTGCACATTTGTGTCCATGTAAAGCTCCTAGAGCTGAGACGTTGAATTCCCGCCAGACATTTGAATTACGCTCAGACTCTGCATCCCTTATAGCATCGCCTGTAAAGTTGATAGAGAATGCATTTATGTCAGGTAGCCCGGTTTCGTTGAGCTTTGCCACACTATCCAGATACTCGTATGGAAAAACCCCTTCCTAGTCACGAGTTAAAACTTTTCCTCGTCAGGAAATCAGCTTGAGTGGTGTGCATATCCACAGGCGCCGACTCCATGGGGCCTGAGGAGGACCAAGTCCCCTCAAAATTCGTTTGGGGGGTGGGGGGGGGGTGGGGGGGGGGGTGGAGCCCCACAATAATTTAAGAAAATTATTAGTTATATTATGATTTTGTAAAATCACAAAATTATGTTGGAACTTTTAATTTTCCTTGTTTGACGATAGTTATCTTTTAAAGTACATTCAGTAATGAGTCAAAACAGATAATTATTACGGTAGTAAGCAGGTTAACTGAAAAAGAGTGGTGTGAATCATGATACTGTGAAGGTGTGGCGGACACACTTAGAATTTGTCCCCGTGAGCGAACCTTTGCGTAAAGTCTGGCGCCGGCGGGTCAGCGCTGCAGCTGCTGCGACATCAAAAGGACTGGAGCAGAAGCGCCTTGAACCCTCTGCCTCACGTTACCTTGACGCCTCGAGACATTACGACACCGCAGCTATATAAAGCCCACCATTTTGTCACAGCCATTCAGTACGGATAGTTTCGTTCAGTGCATGCTGCAGACATTTTAGTGTTCCGGCTTTAGTGTTTAGTGGACTATGTAATACGACTATATTTTATTCGTTTACTTTAGTCTCTTAGTTTATTGAGAATTAAGTTTGCAATGTATAAATTTGTTACTAAAAAAGCGCGCTTGGAAGTTGATGATACTGCAAGTCAACCTCCAACAATTATTGTGTCGTCAGTTGCTTCGGCGTCTTCAGGCGAGAACCGCTCACAGCCGAAACCTGGACAATCCGGTAAGGGAAGATCATTTTAGAAGTCTTAGTTGATCAAATACACATGGCTAGAATATGAAGCATCTACCGAAAAAGTTTTTTGCAAAACCTGCAAAGACGCAGATGCTAAAAATCTATTACAATTTTCTTAAAAAAAAAGAAGATGCATTTACTTCCGTAGGGTTTTCTAACTCGAAAAAGGCTTTGGAAAAATTCAGACTTCATGAAAATACATTTACACATAAAGAAGGTGTTGTGAGACTAACTTCTATCACTAGCCGAAGTGTAACCTCCCAATTGAATGAACATTTAGATAGTGATATGAAGAAAGGCAGTTTAGCTCTTGAGGCAATTTTTACTACCGTGCAATTTCTATGTCGACAAGGACTAGCAATTAGAGGGCATAAAGATGTAAACTCAATTTTTTTTTCAATTGTTGGAACTCTGAAAGAATGACAAACCTGAGTTTAAAAATTGGTAAGTGCGTTCGGGGTATAAGTGGGCGTCCCACGATATTCAAAACGAGATCATTGATTTACTAGGAACGTCTCTGTTGAGAAAGGTATTGGTTTCATTAAATAAGACTGAACATTTTTCTATTATAGTTGATGAAACAAGCGATTCTTCGATTCACGAACAAGTGTCATTTTGCATCCGTACTGTCGTTGATTCCTCAATCATCAACGAAGACTTTCTTGGCTTATATGAGACCCCCCCACACTAAATCACGAACTCTGTTTAGTGTTTTAAAAGACGTTTTTGCTCGTCTTCATTTGTCAATGGATAACTTAAGAGGACAACTTATGAAGGACTAAAAAAGTTGGTTTAGGATATACAACCAAAAGCACGTTATGTGCACTGCACTGCTCACAGTTAAGACTTGGCAGTTGTAGACAGTCTCCGCCATCTTACATCTATGGGGGATATTATGGCTTTAGCCAAGGACTTAATAAACACCGTAAGGGAATCCAACAAAAGGATGGGACTTTTCAGAAGCATACGCTGTGAGAGCGCCAACGTCCAAGCTGGTCTACGACCCCTTTGTCCGACGCGATGGACTATGCGAGCTTCTAGTATCTTGAGAATATTAAAAACTTTGAAGAACTTCTAGTCTGCAGATGACAAAACAGGCAGGTTACAAATGTAGAGGCTGCCTTGAGTCAATGTTACAATTCAAGACTTATTTATTTTCAAGTCTTTATTGCCATGCAATAAACCCAGTAGAGGATGTCAATGAAAAAATTCAATGCCCTCATCGTAGTGTTGCTGATCTGGAAAAAATATATGAGGGCTTGATCTGTATATTGAATGGAAGGAGTGATAGTTTTGAACACTTTTGGGAATTGTGTTTTAAAGAAAAACCTTCAGAAGTTGATGATCCTTCGCTTCCTCGGAATCGAAGTATACCAAAGAAGTATGAAAACAACGAAGCCAGCTCACCGCACACTTTCAAAATCCCAAAGGATTACTACAAAGCTATTTACAATGAAGTTTGTGAACCGGTGCAATCTTGCATTATTGAGCTGTTTGCTTCAACTGGACTCACACAGGTCATTGCAGATGAACAAGAGTGCTTGCTTTTAGTAAACAGAGGTGAAACAAATTTGGAAAAATCAACTGAGTTTTTCAAAAATGACCTAGACATTGAGAGACTGCACTTACATTTGAATATGTTAGCCGATATCGCTAATAAAAAACAACTGGTCTTAAAAAACATGCGTGATGTAGGGAAGTACATTACACAAGAGCCTTCAGTTGGGGAAGTGTTATGTGAAGTAGTGAAGTGCGTTAAGTTCTCCAAGTAGTTCCAATCACGACAGCAACAGCAGAAAGGTCATTTAGCGCCCTCAGACGTCTGAAGTCATATCTCCAATCAACGATGTGACAGAAGCGATTGAACAACTTGTCTGTTCTTCATGCCCACCGAGATGTTTTGGATGAACTCGATATTCGACCAGTCATCAACGACTTCATATTAAGTAATCCAGTCAGATGGTCGACGTTTGCACCTTTCTAAAGACACTCAAACCTTAATAATGGCATTTAGAGCAATATTAAAAATCTTTATGAAGTAGAGAATTAAATACATACATAATGTTAAGTTTTCAGTCTCGAAATATTAGTACTAATTTAATACTGCAAAACTATATTACCATAGTACTGTATTAGTTATTTTTAAATATCTAAATATTTTTATGGTGTAAGACAAAATTAAAATCTGCTATTTACATACTTTTTGACTGAAAGTATTAGGCATACTGTGTTAGCTTTATTAACTGTATTAAAGCATTAGCTCTGAGATATTGTTTTTCTTTAACGAACCCTGAGCCTTATTCAAAGTAAGCTTAAATTAGCTATTTCACTTATTAATAAAAGTGTTATCGCTGTGCTACAGCAATATTATATGTTTTAATCTTTTAATGATAGTTTACCTTTTGTTTAAATACAATTTCAGTCTTTTCAGAGCTATATATTCACTGCTCTATAATAGTCTATAAGCATGATTATTACTGTAAATTAAGTTAGCTTTTTACGAAAATATCCTGAGTGTTTATGTTTTGCTTCTTTTTCCAAAGCCAAAAAATGTGACAGGCTTGTCGAGTTTCCCTGAGTGTCGAGTCCTCAAGAGTTCAGTTTTCGGCGTTCTAATGTTGATCATATGACTCTAAAATGCTTTATTTAACTTTAAAAATCACTATTTTTCATCTAAAGTTTAGAAAATTTCCCGGGGCAAACCCCCAGTATGGGACCCCCAAATATTTTTTATAAGTCGGCGCCCCTGTGCATATATTTCAGAGGTAGAGTTTCAACAAGTTTCTAGAGTGGTTTCTGCATAAAGTGGAGCGAGTTAAGGAAGCGAAGCGTAATTCTCGGCGTCATTCGTTTGGAGAATGCAGTTTGTCAACACTCTCAGGCAGGATACTAACCCGATTTTTCTCCCAGCCGAAAACAGCCAAGTGCTTAGCAAGAAAGTGAGCGTGATACACGCTTAAATTATGAAGGAAAACGGTAACATGTCGCGGTAACTAATACTTCAGGTTGCATATGTTATTGGTGGCGCCATGGAGCTTCTCCATAACACGACAGTGGCCCATACGAGGAGTTCCTTCTTTTCTATCTAACGGTAGCCCACCAATATGCCAGTAAACAATGTTATCGAACAGATCTTCATTCTCCTTCGATTTTGTCATGGGAACATTGTGGTTGTAAAGTTTATCAATCTCCCATGTAACTTTTTCAAGCTCAGTGAGAAGCCGAACTGCAGGATTATCCCCTACGTAAGATTTGTATCAGTTAAGTCTCAAATCATAGGATGATGCAACTGCGTATGCTGCCGCATATGGTACTTGCTTTTCTGTGAAGGTACTACACTTTGTGATCAAGAAACAATGGCCGGCCCCTGTGACCTTTCCAGTTGCTCAGACAGTGTGACACGTGCTATACCGCATTTAGCATACAGTATACTACCCACGTTAGAGCGGCTTTGGAAAGAGGTCATAGAAAATCGTTACGTTCATTAGCACATCTGACAGGTATGTCTATAGCTGCTGCTCACAGAGCCGTCCTCAAATTGAAACCTCAGAAAGTAACGGTACTGCACTGGACCAGAATTCAGATACTGTTACTCGAAGTCAGTACTGCAACTGGTTGTCGCAGTCTGAACATGGTAGAGAAATAGATTCCGAAAAGCTCTTTCCTTCTGAAAGAGCATGGCTGCATTAATTGAGGAAAGTAAAAGCGGAGAACAATCGACGTTCGAACTCTGAAAATCCTCAAAAGTTATATCGAGACCCTTTACGTGATATAAAATTAGGTGTGGGGAGTGAGATTAGTGTAACGTGAATTATTGGATGGAGCTTTTACCACTAAACTGTTAATTGTGAGAGATACACTATGTGATCAAAAGTATCCGGACACCCCAAAAACATATGTTTCCATATTAGGTGCATTGTGCTGACACATATTGTCGGGTACTCCATATCAGTGACCTCGCTAGTCATTAGACAGTGAGAGAGCTGAATGGGGCGCTCCGCGGAACTCATGGACTTCGAACGTGGTCAGGTGATTGCGTGTCACTTGTGTTCCACGTCTGTACGCGAGATTTACACGCTCCTAAACATCCTTCGGTCCAATGATTCCGATTTGATGGTGAAGTGGTAACCTGAAGGGACACGTACAGCGAAAAGCATACAGCCCGACGTCGTCTGTTGACTGACAGAGACCGCCGACAATTGAAGAGGGTCGTTATGTGTAATAGGCAGACATCTATGCAAGCCATCACACAGGAATTCCAAACTGCGTCAGGATACACCGCAAGTACTATGACAGTTAGGCGGGAGGTGAGAAAACTTGGAATTCATGGTTGAACGACTGTTCGTAAGCCACACATCACGCCAGTATATGCCAAACGATGTATCACTTACTGTAAGTAGTGTAAAAATTGGACGATTGAACAGTGGAAAAACGTTCTTTGGACTGAAGAATCACGGTACACAATGTGGCGATCCGATGGCAGAGTGTGGGTATGGCGAATACCCGGTGAACGTCATCTGCCAGCGTGTGTAGTGCCAACAGTAAAATTCGGAGGCGGGGGTGTTATGGTGTGGTCGTGTTTTTCATGGAGGGGCTTGCACCTCTTCTTGTTTTGCGTGGCGCTATCACAGCACAGGCTTGATGTGTTAAGCACCTTCTTGCTTCCCACTGTTGAAGAGCAATTCGGGGATGGCGATTGCATTTTTCAACACGATCGAGCATCTGTTGATAATGAACGGCCTGTGGCTGAGTGGTTACACGACAATAACATCCCTGTAACGGACTGGCCTGAACAGAGTCCCGACCTGAATCCTATAGAACACCTTTGGGACGTTTTGGAAAGCTGACTTCGTGCCAATCCTTACCGACCGACATCGTTACCTCTCCTCAGTGCAGCATTCTCTGAAGAATGGGTTGCCATTCCTCCAGCTCCTGATTGAACGTATGCTTGCGAGAGTGGAAGCTGTCATCAAGGCTAAGGGTGGCACAAGACCATAATGAATTCCAGCATTACCGATGGAGAGCGCCAGGAACTTGTAAGTCATTTTCAGCCAAGTATCCGGATACTTTTGATCACGTAGTGTATGTGAGGCTGTAGGGTCAACTTCACAATGGGTCACAGGAGCGAGGAGGCATTCCGAGTCAGCATACAGTACAAATGGGTGTTGCTCCAGATGCTGAGTTTTCTTAAAATTTATGAATTAGTTTTCCTCAGTAGGCATAACAGCACACTATGGGGTCTAGGAGGCGTAGTTTACTAGACGTCTAATAACTTGTCTGAGTAAAAGGTATTGAGGTACCTTAATCAAATATACTCTTTACTGTTGTATATAGTCAGCTGGGATGAAATGAGTCGAGACATGTCTTTGATACCAACATAGTGATATCTTTCTCCATCGGAGAATGGCATCATATTCACATGGATGTCATGCTAGCCGAATAATTTTGAGAAATGGAAGGGATCCGACGATTGTATGATCCTGCTCGTTCTGCACTTCTGGCTTGCGTCTATCCAGGTCAAAAACATGACCCGATATTCCAGTATTCTGCGCCTCAAACTAAAGTATGTCCTAGATCTTGATGGGGATCTCGATACAATCAAAACACTTATAAAACTCAAGGTATCTACCGTATCGAGATGTACGCTGTGGATGATTACAATAATTGTAATTTCTTTCACAACCGCAGATTCACCATGCAAAACAAACCTGGTCGGTTTTATTTTGACGTTAATGACGTTAATACATGTCTTCTTATCAGCTATATCCTTATTAAGGTTTATGTAGCTAGATCATCCATTTACTGGATCATAGACATGATTACGGATGTTAGGTGTAGTATTTAGCTGAGTGCTTTAAGTGTCCCTCTAATTTCCATCTCGGAAGACTGGTCCAATATAGCCCTCAAGGTGGACTCATGAAACCACTCGACAATCGTTATGTTCTGCCGTACCACGCCATTTTCCCCCCAAAGATAGTGCCAGAGGCCTGTTTGGGGGGATGTGGCAGCTTGATGCACAGCACAGTGCTGCATTTAATGGCGGGATACCATGTACCGTTGAGGAGCTCCATTTCCAGAACAGGAAGGCATGCTCTGAGAAACCTTACAAGACCACGGTATCCTCCTTCTGGATTCTCAACCCTAGTGAACAAGATTCATATCTCAAAGGCGCCCTCAATCACCGAGTATTATAACTGCAGGATGGTGTTACTAATCTGATGTCCTTCACTAAAGGGTGGGCAACGAAGTGCTGCTAGCCACAGGGTTATTACTACTGTTACTATAACTACAACTAATTGACGACACTGTAGCTGCTGCTGGCTGGGCTGCGATGAGAAGCAGGGAGGTGCAAATACCTTGAGGTTTGGGCAAAAACTTGAGGGAGTCGGAGATGCTGCATTGCCATAGTGTGAGCAGCTTGGCTGCAGCTATGGCTGCAGCGATGGTTGTTGACACAACCCTGAGCCAGTTGCCAGAGGGAGGCTGGCCCATGGATACCAGAGCCGAGTTGGTGTGGAGGCAGATGCAGTGGTGGCTGTGACTGCTGCAGCTTCCCGTGCAGTGACAAGCTACGTCTTACATGGTGGAGCACGAAGCACAGGGTCTTGTCTACATTATCGTTCTTTCACCGATTCAGGTATTCGCTCCAATGCATACTGCATGGGTGGCGGTGCTGTAGAAGAAGAATAACGAGAAACAAGTACATCAATCCAGACGTTGCCTGCTGCTGCAATGAGAGAAATAACCCTGGATGTTTGTGAGCAGAGTGAGTATGTATATACACACATCGAAATACGTTTTGCATCATCTCGGTTCCGAGAGTTCCGGAACCTGTACAGAAAACTGGAACAGAGATGAACATAAACATCATTTCCACCCTTTTTGTTGCTCATGAAAACCACACATTGCATGTTGCATCATCATACAGCGAGATCTTTAGAGGGGGTGGTTCAGACTATTGTACACCCCGGTACCTCTAAAACCCAGCAGAACCCCTTCTACTTTCTTTTCGTCGTGACATACTATCCACAAATACATCAAGGCACTGTTGGTCCAGATTGTCCTACTCCTCAATGGCGATTAGGGGTAGATCCCTCAGAGTGGTAATGTCGTCCATACGCAGCCCTTTTCAGTCTATCAAACATGTTCGATAGGGTTCATGTATGGAGAACATGCTGGACAGTATAGTCGAGCGATGTCGTTATCCTGAAGGAAGTCATTCACAAGATGCGCACGATGGGGGCGCGAATTGTCGTCCATGACGTCGAATGCCTAGTCAATATCCTACAGATATGGTTGCACTATCAGTCGGAGGATGGCATTCAAGTATCACACAGTCATTGCGGCGCCTTCCATGACCACCAGCTGTGTACGTCGGCCCCACTTAATGCCACCCCAAAACGGTAGGGAACCTCAACCCTTCGGCACTCGCTGGACAGTGTGCCTAAGGCGTTCAGCCTCACCAGATTGCCTTCAAACACGTCTCCGACGATTGTCTGGTTGAAGGCATAGGGGACACTCATCAGTGAAACGTGATGCCAATTCTGATGATTCCATTAGGCATGTTGTTGGGCCAATCTGTACCACGTTACATGGTGTCATGGTTGCAAAGATAGACCTCACCATGGACGTCGAGAGTGAAGTTGAGCATCATGCAGCATATTGCACGTAGTTTGAGTAGTAACACTGCGTCCTGTGTCAGCACGAAAAGCATTATTCAACATGGTGTTGTTGCTGTCAGGGTTCCTCCGAGCCATAATCCGTAGGTAGCGGTCATCGACTGCAGTAGTAACCCTTGGACGGCCTAAGTGTGGCATGTCATCGATGGTTCCTGTCTCTTTTTATCTCCTCCATTTCCAAACAACATCACTTTGGTTCCCTTCAAGATGCCTGGACACTTACATTGTTGAGAGCCCTTCCTGGCACAAATTAACAATGCGGACGCGATCGAACAGCGTTATTGACCGTCTAGGCATGGTTGAACTACAGATGACACGAGCTGTGTACCTCCTTCCTGGTGGAATGACTGGAGCTGATCTGCTGTCGGACCCCCTCTGTCCAATAGGCGCTGCTCATGCATTGTTGCTTACATCATTGGGTGGGTTTAGTGACATGTCTGAACAGTCAAAGGGACTGTGTCTGTGAGACAACATCCACAGTCAACGTCTATCTTCAGGATTTCTGGGAACTGGGGTGATGCAAAACTTTTTTTGATGTGTGTAAATTACCTAGCTCGCTCTGCCTCTGTGCTGTATCCCTCAGGTCACTGGCATCTGCTCATGGCGACACAACACTTTCTCCATCTCCTGCACCCACTCAGGCATCTCCTCGGCCAAACCACCATGGATCCATCAATACAGCTGCCCTACATCGCCTATAACAGCAACATAGTGATTTAATAAAAAGCCGTACACACTCAAACCTAAGAAAGGAATTTAACGAAAGATTATATAGTTGCAAGATAGCTGTGATGCAGATGGCATTACATCCTCTGTCCATCCCTGCTCCTGCTGCTCGAAATCATCTACAACAACAACAAAGAATATGCCTCATACAACATTGTATTAGATATACAATGAATTATTATTTAAAGAAAAGACTAATACATATAACAGCAACGTATTACATACACACAGTACTACAAAGAAGAAAACGTATATACTTGCAATGTTGATGCTGTTGCTGCTGTTCCCTCTCAGCTTCCAGCTGATCCACGATTTAGTGGATTTAGTGGATGAATGCCGAAACAATAAAAAAAAGTTAACACCAAAATCTGAACAAATACTATGAAATCTGAACAAAAGCTACAAAACCTACGAAACCCAAACACATGGTGATTTGATACTATGTCATGTTTTTTTAACTTCAAAATCTGAACAAACAGTAATTTGATGCTACAAAACTTTTTTACGAAAATATACACTACAAAATCCAATCTCATGTTATAAAACCTTAATCTGATGCTATGATACCAAAATCTGGACATAGTGTGATTGGATACTATGAAACTTTTTATAAAGATATACACTGCAAAACCTGATCTAATCTTATGAAATTAAATATGTGCTTACCTGGTAATTCTCCTTGCCGTAGGCATTTGGTACTGCCAATGGTGCTGCTGCTGGTGCTGCTTGAAAAACGCTTCATCATGTAAGGAAACTAACACGGAAATGGGCGAACTGATCATAAAACTGTGGACGATAGCAGAATGAGGACTAGAATGGAGAAGGTAGGGTTTATATACATTCACTGATTCAGTTTTCTGTGTTTGGACATTTCAGTTCACACACAAACAGGAAGTAGTCACTTGAGGGAGGCAGAGACTAGAAGCAAGTCTGGAATTTCCTGGTCAAAGGAATTCCGCCACCTGATGCTTTGTTTGGGCCATGAGAACAATGGGTGGATTCTCCAGGAAGTAGGCTCCTGCATCCACTTTGGCTGGTATCGGTGCATGTGGCAGCTAGCTGTGAAGCCTCTAAGAATAGTTTCCCTGCCATGGGCTGTGAGGCACCCAACAGAGGTTTCATCTGTGAGCAGTGACCATTGTGGACGGCCGCCCTGTCTATTCACAGTCTCACTGTAGTTCTGTGTGGTGATACTAGAAATTCTTGATCATCTCTCTACATACCACTAGCCTGCAAACTTTCACAGTGAATGGAGCTGTCAGTGTTCAGTGCCCCACCTGGCGTGTGTTGGCGCCTGCTCCGCCGACATGGTCCGACCTTGGCAACCTACAGATGTGGTACCCATTGCCTAGACGACAGACACGTGTGCAGGGGCCCCAAACGGTAGTTAATATACAACACTTCATTCCATTTGTCAGTGCTTACAGTTATTACATCATGGGAAGATGGTGCAGACATGTGCTCTATCCAAGAGAGGAAGCCCTGTCTTCTGCAAACTGATTAAATAAAGAATATGCGTCAAAATATTATTATTATTGACATTGATTTGAATTTAGTGTCATCAAATTCCTCCTCTTCAGCACAGACTGAGCCTTTTCCCCACAAATTTCCATGTGGGGAGGGGAGGGCTGGGGCATTTCCCAGGAGAAGGAAAAGGGGATCAGAAATGAACACGTGCCTCTTTTCCTTGAGGGATTGGGAGGAGGATGGGAAGGGGAGGGGTAGAGGTTTATGAGAAGGACGAATTATCACCAGGGGGCTATAAATGAACCCTCAGGGTCTTTTAAATTAATTAGCATTAGCATAATAGTAGGTTAAGGGAAGCAGGGGGAGGATAATTGGCCTCTGAATGTATGCTTGCCTCTAAATGTATGCAATCCCCTAAAAATAATGTGGCATAGAACTCTCTTTACCCTACTACTAATAACAGGAAAAATTTAGAGGTTTTTTCCCTTTCCCTTGCAGACTACCAGTGAATGCACTAATGCAGACACAATGTCGAAGCTGATCAAGTGACCTGATCACAAGGAGGGTCTTGTTTCCAGAGCTAAAACTTTTTCATAACTCAATAGACAATTTTCATATATTTTCAGCTAGTACTGAAGGTTATCGTATTGCTACTAGTGCAGAACTTGAGTGGTGAGGACTGGCCCTCGTGGCTGTGCATTTTCATTTCGTTTTGGCAAAGGCTCTCAGTGACCAACGGCGTGATTCTCCCAAGTACAGAAAGAGGAATAACTGAGTCTTTTCCTAAGATTCTGTAGACTGAAATCTGATTTTTCTGAGTCATAAAGCATAATTTGTATGAAGTACTACTGGATGGTAATAGACAGCTACGCTGAGAGGCTGTTCCAGGCGTGGAGTGCCTAATTCGAGCTGTCATTTACGTGGTGGTCGACGTTAAAGGAATTGTGTGATGGAAGTCACAAAGAGTTTATGGCATTTTTAATGGGCACAATGTGCGTGTTGGTTGTGGTGCATTGTGGTAAATTCATTATGTAACTAAAAGAAACACCACAACCACTGAAACAGCTGTACATAGCTTAACGTAAGCAGCGGCCACTCAAGGGCCTCTAAAAACTATAGTCACAAACAATGGCCCCTGTTCAGCTAGTTTGCACCTGAAATGATATTACATACGTACTCTTGTTTCCTATGACAGGGCGGCTTCTTCCAGACATTCATACAGCTAACACTGAAGGTTGTTGCCGACAGTTCCACACAGCCCTTATACTGAACAGCTGCCAGGCTTCACCAATCGATGGTTCCCACATCGCCACAGTACCCTCCGCAGCTAGTTGCGAACGTTCAGTCACCAGAACGGTAATTGGAGGGTTTCTCAAATGGTAAACCACATGTAGGGTAAAATCTTATAGACTGTGCTGCGTTTTAAACTTTACCATTAACACATTTAGCAAAACTATCTGGATAGTGTTGCAGCACGTTGACAGAATGCGTACTAGGTTGCATCTAGCTGCTACAGGGAGTATATGTAACCAGTTCGACAGACAGACGATAATCTGGGCTGGGAATAGTTAAGGTTATTTTTAAATCAGAGGAAGTTCATATTTGTTTGCGAAGCTAAGCACTGATATTCTTAGAGATATTTTAATTCTATTTATAATTACTACAGCATATAACTAGACCTATTCTGTGATAATACAACATAGAAAGATATAAAATCATTCTAGCCTCCGAGCCGTAAAAATTATGTTTAAAAAGTATGGCGTCCTCTTGTAAAGTGTACCATCAATCTTCTTATGTGTTGTACCGGTACATTTTAAAATAACGTTACTATACATGTTTTAAAAGTTCTACATCTACATCTACGTGACTCCTCTGCAGTTCACACTTAAGCTACTAGCAGAGGGTTCATCGAACCACCGGGCACACTTTCTCCCTACCGTTCCTCTGTTGAAAGGCGCATCAGAAAAATTAACAATGATATCTTTCCGTATGAGCTCCGATTTTTCTTATACTTACGATGGTCATTTCTCTCTATGTAAGTTGGGTCCAACAAAGTATTTTCACAAACTACCTATTGGCTTCTGTCTCGGGTTCTTCGGCCGACGTTCATCTAATGATCTGACGTTTCGCCTGCACGACTGGCTGGCATATTCAAAGCTTCACCATCCATTGCCGGTGGTGAACTGGAGCCGAGCTCGCGGCCGTAGACTATATGTACCTGGCGCACCAACGTCCGAGGGCTTCTCCGCGGTCATTTCCGGTGCGGTTCTCCTCTTGCTACCTGCGACGATCGTTCGCTGCAGTACGGGACGTTGGCGCGCCAGTCTGTGGCCGCGAGCTCGGCTACAGTTCACCACCGGCAATGGAGGGTGAAGCTTTGACAATGCCAGCCACTCGTGCTGGCGAAACGTCAGTAAAATCAATAGATGAACGTCGGCCGAAGAACCCGAGACAGAAGCCAATAGGCAGTTTGTCAACAAGTGACCACGAAAGACTTAACAATTAAACTATTTTCACATTCAGAGGAAAAAGTTTGTGATCGAAATTTCGTGACAAGATCTCGCTGCAACTGAAAACGCCTTCTTTTAATGATTACCACTCCAAATCGCTAATCACAATCGTTATATTCAAGCCATCGCAACATGTTTCTAGGATGTTGTGAAATTTTATTGAGTAGATGATGAATACATTACGCCTTGCAACAACGTCAGTAAAATTATTATAAGTGAAAAATACTTCATTTCCGGTAACAAAATACACTGGTTGTTTCACGTCCGACACAAGCTATATCTCCGGCGTCGCGGAGGAATCGAGAGTGACGAGGCAGACTGTGGGATATGATCGCCACGAGACGACCTTTCAGTTTCTCAGACAGTGTGACAGGTGGTATACCGCATTTAGTATACAATATATCAGCCACGTTAGAGCGCCTGTGGAAAGAGGTCATAGAAAATTCATTAGCATATCTCACTGGTATGTCTATAGCTGCTGCTCACAGAGCCGTCCACTAACCCAAATTGAAACCTCACGAAGTAACGGTACACCATTGAACCAAAATTCAGATACTGTTTCTCGAAGTCAGTACTGGAACTGGTTGACGTAGTCTGAACATGATAGAGAAATAGATTCCGAAAAGCTCTTTCATTCTGAAACAGCATGGCTGCATTTATTGAGGAACGTAAAAGCGGAGAACAATGGACGCTCGAGCTCTGAAAATCCACAAAAGTTATATCGAGACCCTTTACGTGATATAAAATTAGGTGTGGTGAGTGCGATTAGTGTAACATGAATTACTGGATGGACGTTTTACCACCAAGCTGTAGGTTGTGAGAGATACACTATGAGATCAAAAGTATCCGGACACCCCCAAAAACATACGTTTTTCATATTAGGTGCATTGTGCTGACACCTACTACCAGGTACTCCATATCAGCGACCTCAGTAGTTATTAGACATCGTCAGAGAGCTGATGGGGCGCTTCGCGGAACTCACAGACTTCGAACGTGGTCAGGTGATTGGGTGTCACTTATGACATACTTCTGTACGTGAGATTTTCACACTCCTAAACATCCATAGGTCCACTGTTTCCTTTGTGATTGTGAAGTGGAAACGTAAAGGGACACGTACAGCACAAAAGCGTCCAGGCCGACCTCGGCTGTTGACTGACGGAGACCGCCGACAGTTGAGGAGGGTCGTAATGTGTAATAGGTAGACATCTATCCAGAGCATTACACAGGAATTCCAAAATGCATCAGTATCCACTGCAAGTACTATGACAGTTGGGAGGGAGATGAGAAATCTTGGATTTCATGGTCGAGCGACTGCTCATAAGCCACACATCACACCGGTAAATGCCAAACGACGCCTCGTTTGGTGTAAGGAGCGTAGGGTGAACATTGGACGATTGAACAGTGGAAAAACGTTGTGCGGAGTGACAAATCACGGTACACAATGTGGCGATCCGATGGCAGGGTGTGGGTATGGCGAATACCCGGTGAATGTCATCTGCCAGCGTGTGTAGTGCCAACAGTAAAATTCGGTGGCGGGGGTGTTATGGTGTGATCGTGTTTTTCATGGAGGGGCTTGCACCTCTTGTTGTTTTGTGTGGCGCTATCACAGCACAGGCCTACATTGATGTTTTAAGCACCTTCGTCCTTCTTTGAAGAGCAATTCGGGGATGGCGATTGCATCTTTCAATACGATCGAGCACCTGTTCATAACGCATTGCTTGTGGCGGTATGGTTACACGACAATGAAATCCCTGTAATGGACTGGCGTGCACAGAGTCCTGACCTGAATCCTGTAGAACACCTTTGGGATGTTTTGGAAAGCCGACTTCGTGCCAGGCCTCACCGTCCGACAACGATACCTCTACTCAGTGCAGCAGTTCGTGAAGAATGGGCTGCCGTTCCCCAAGAAACATTCTAGCACCTGACTGAACGTATGCCTGCGAGAGTGGAAGCTGTCATCGAGGCTAAGGTTGGGCCAAGACCATACTGAATTCCAGCATTACCGATGGAAGGCGTCACGAACATGTAAGACATTTGCAACCAGGTTCAAATGGCTCTGAGCACTATGGGACGTAACATCTGAGGTCATCAGTCCCTTAGGACTTATAGCTACTTAAACCTAACTAACCTAAGGACATCACACACATCCATGCCCGAGGCAGGATTCGAACCTGCGACCGTAGCGTTCGCGCGGTTCCAGACTGTAGCGCCTAGAAACGCTCGGCCACACCGGCCGGCTTCAACCAGGTGTCCGGATACTTTTGATCATATGGTGTATGTGAACAATATAATGCAAACTTCTTTCAAAGAAATAACTACCTGCGAAAAGACATATGGTTATTCGATGCAGGACAGTGCAGGAGTATGCACAGCCAATACGTCTAAGACAGTATCATGAGGCGTTCTCCTCAAAATTTGATCTGAATTGACCGGTCGATGCGTTACAGTATAAAGTGTTAAATTTTTCGGAATTTCTTCCAAGGCCACTCCTAACTCGTTCAGTTTGTCCTCATCCAACAACACGACCACCCCAACAGTATTTTGGTATTTTTTCTTATTTAGTTGAAAACTCAAATGTCAATTTCCCAAATTATTTCAACGCAGCTCTCGAACATTTTCGAGGTGAGTGGCCTTAAAGTTTTCGGAGCACGTATAATACCGTAAAGCAAGGCCATTTTTCCGATAGGATGTGTGGAATGCTGCCCCTACCGCGTGAGCGACTCGTGTTCTGTCCCCAGTTAAGTAAGATTTTAAACAAAGGTGCATGTTCCATGAGCATTTCTGTGAAGCGTAAAATAAATAAAGATGAAGAACATTGTAGTGTGTTTCATTAATTTGAATAATCTTAGTTAACAGCCTTTTATAAAAGGTGTGCAATTGAGAAGTTATATTTACAACGAAAACTGAATTTTTGTGTGCGATATGTAATTAGAAATAAGAAGACCCGCATTTTTCATAAAAATGACAATTAGATATATGTTAATTAGCGTATATTTGATTGCCTTTTTATTTAAATGATGCTGGCATTTGGACTGATCGGAAAAAGAACGAAAAAAATAATGAATGAAACGAGACTCGGACCAGTGATTAATAGTCTCGAGTGCTATCTATCTTTTTCCAACTTTATGTATTTTACAGTTCACCGAAGTGCTAGTAGAACATGAACCATTGTTTAAAAAGTTGCGTTAGCCAGAAATCAAAACTCAGGCCACCTACGTGGAGAGGGAGCGTTCTACCAGACAATCACACTGTCTGTCGAGCACAATAGATGTTATTTTAGAATATTAAAGACGGTTGGAAAACTTCAAAGTTGATTTTCCCGAGAGAGGCATTATAATGCTCTGGAAGACTGATATTCCCGTTCTGAACTTCACGTACCACAAATACAGAAAATTACAAAAATCCGAATGCCGTGTGTGCCTTCTTATAGCCCGACATACCCGCGGCTACAATGAGCCAGAATTTCGTACTGTGATCGGAGTTTCCTCATGGGGTAATGGTCCCTATGCAGTGCCGGAGACAGCACTGGTATCATACGTGAAGCAGCCTGTTTTTCATAATAAAATTGTTTGCTTTGCTGCAGTAGTCATACGACTCGGATTTGCTACACACGGTTTTCATTAACATAAAATGAACATAGAGTGACGTCCATACAATATCTTTCATGATTAATAAACTCAAGAAGGAATGTGGAATGTCTTTTGGAAGAACTCTCACTCTAAATAAATAGATAATGAGTGTAACTATTTATTCTAATTTGTAGATGAAGGTGGCCGGGATGCATGAAATTCATGTTAATATTATCAACGCTCCAGACGTATAGGCATCTCGCCTCCAATTGCCGCTAGCGGTATATGAGGACATATCTGTGTTTCCAGGCGTTGGAAACTGCAGACGGCTAGCCGAGGTGCTAGGAACAAGACAAAGCTCTCACACAGACTCCCCGCGCGAGGGAGGACGGGGTAATTGGCTCGTTAATGGGCTCATTACTGCTGACAAACCGAATGGCTTTGGGGTCTGATATCAGCCACAAACACGTTCCGAGACGCTTCCCAGTGCATAGGTGACACTGAGGGTACGCATTTAAAATTCGCATAATGCATACTAAAAACAAAAACATCAACTGCTGCTCTCCTTCATGTAAGTAACATCTGTTACTTATGGTTTAGGTATCGTTATGGCCAACGTAATATAAGACTGTATAGGTTGAAATGTCAAATAGCAGGCAGGAACCATGGCAGCAATGAAACCTGCTGAGTTATGAGTTGCGTCTTGGACGAATCCACAATTTATCGTATTAAGGGGAACGTACGCGAAAGAGACCAAAATTGTGAATTTTTTGTAATTAGATCTTCTGTTACTACATGGTACTGAAATTTCAGTTCTTGAATATTACTTGCCAATTCCACTTCTAAGTGTGATAAAAATAATAATCAACAAACTCTTGTACGGGGCCACGCACCTTTGTTGTTCTGTATTTCCTCATATTATTTATTCCTGCTGCGTTTTCTTCCAGCTTTATGCAGTCAGAATAAGAGTAATATTTCGGTGTTTAGCAGTCCAGAATTTCTGCAGAAGTGTGCGCATGGAAAAACACTAAAATCCTAATGATAGAACTATCTGGTAAGAAAACCATGCCCCAAGACATCATTTGTTTTGGCGACTGCTGATGAAGTTGGAGCGTATGATGCTTGTTTAGTTTTTAACTGCGCTGATTTTGACAAGCTACGGACCCTACAGAGGCTAGGATTCGATCCAGAAGCTGTCACACTGTCGATATCGAAGTGAATCGATAACAGGAGAATTGATGCAGCTGATGTTATTGGTACCCAGTTTGCAACTCAGGTCAACGTAAGAGAACGAGCAAAGAAAAGGCTACTTCAGGATGAAGAGGAGAGTCCACATGGTTTGCACTAGTTCACCCATATAAGGCAAGGCTTTATACAAATACTGTCAAAACTTTGTTTCAGGTTTCCCGTATCTTATATTTTGGTGACTTTGCGTACATTTTCCTCACAAACCACTGACATTATAGTATTTAAATTTGGCATGCAATTAGTCAGTACTATAGTGAAACATTCTTTGCAAGGAATTTTCGTTTACTACAATAGTAAGGTATTTATGTAAGAGAAAAGCCCAAGGTTTGGTATATTTTTTTCACAGAAATTTGGAGAGCTGTAAAAACCTAGCAAAAGGAGATACCAATATTCTGTTTCTCAGAGATCTGTAATAGTGGTCTATCAGACTTTATACAAAAATACATTAATTTCCTTCTGACAGATTTTTGAAAAGGGAACATTTGTACTCACCTTGTTAACAAAATTTCAGTTGTTTATAATTAATAACATATAACTTCAGTAAGGATGAAAACGTATGCTTGTAGCCATATAACATTCCTTAACAACTGAAAATTTAGTTACATTGCCTTGAAAACATTTTATTTTACAAGTTTTTTCTATTGTAACTTCGCATACATATCCCTTAATGGCGTGCAGTTGATTATGTTTAATAAGGCTAGCGACAGCTTAAGTAATAATTTCAAGAGGCCTGTCTGCAAAAGTTCTCTGTGCCATGTAATCACTAAGGACATTAGTTATTGAGCTGCAACAAATTCTCAGAATTTTGTTTGAATTTCCATCAACATAAGTTTTGTTGTGCGTAACTAAAGCACTTAAACATGTAGAACTCGAAATACTGTATGTAAAAATGCTACGCAAAACACAACCTGAGAGGCTACGTCTCTATAAAGATGATTAAAAACTTTAGAAACACATGTGGCCACACACACACACACACACACACACACACACACACACACACACATACACAGTCGCTAAGAATATACAATTTTTTAATACTTCAATCTAGTGACCGATTTTAGAATCAAACGACGGAATGCCCACTAAAGACCACCATAAGCAGTTTCTGCCATTTTCTATAGTTTCTGTTGTTGTTATATATGAGGTTTCCGACTGTATGAAAATGTTACTTGCTGAAATGCTGCTATCAAGTGCTTGATCACGCAAAAACTGTTCTGTAAACTTTTAGCTTGTGAACACCAATATGCTCCTACATGAGCAGTAAATTAAATTCAGCTGAAAATCACTTTGCGTGCGGCCTCTGAATGCGAGGTCATGTTTATAGGATTTGGCATCATTAAAGTCTGATTTTCAACCAATGCATTTATCACATTTATCCTAGAAGTCTAGTCACAAATTTCAAAATATTTGCAGCCAGGAATTTACTATGAAAAATAACGTCCACTACTCAATGTATTTGTTTTATGATTTAAAAAACAGTGTTTATTCACTTTTTCCAACATATATCGCTGTTTAATAGCTGTTTGCAATTGAATAAATGAATGCTTGAGCGAAAGCATAAGTCAAACCGGGACAGTGTCTCACATTATGAATTGCCCAAACTTCCGGAAAAATCTCTGAAAATAAATCAAAGTTCGTTTAGCGCAAGGTTACAGCTAAAGTTCCACAAGTGGGAACCACTTAAATTACGAGTGGAGATGGCTCGCAAATAACTGCAGTAAAGTTTTAGAGAGGGGACTAGTTGAAATAACATGAAATATTCTAAGTTCACAAGTTAGAAGGATTTCAGAGTATTCACTAGCGAAAAACGCGAACATAACAAGTCCACTATTCAACCCGTACAAAAATTTCGTCACACTGCCACTCATATGTACTTCCCCTCCTACCTTTCAAAGTTGACTGCCCCCAACTGACCTCTATTGATCTCGAGCATATTGGCTGCTGAGTATTTAAGCTCTCGGTTTGTTATGACTCAAGTTCATACATTTCCGTCTTTTGGAAAACATTTAAAAAATATAAATTTTGTGTTGTACACATGCGTCAAACATCTGTTTGCATGAAAATTTACTCAGATTTCCATTGTAGTTCCTGGTTTTTTTCGTAAGTTAAATATTTCGCTCAAAAGTTGCCATTATGTTAAATACTGCTTTACATTATTTGATAGCTATTAAATAAAAGCAAATAAAACTGATACATCCGAAGCAATTATTCCCCTGGTAGGTACCGATCACGCAAAGAGCTAGGCCTCCAGCTGACAGCACGTACAGTCTTTGCCATGGGAAGGTACGTAAGGCCACGCGCAAGTGGAGAAGTAAGCAGTGCCGGGTGTTAGGCTGTCGAGTATAGAACGGGGCGCTGGTGGTTAAGAGCGACACCTCCGTCTGTATTGGTCATGTGCCAGCCGTCAGTGGAATGCAGGGAGGTAGTCTTGTAACCGTCGCCAACTGGAAGAGATACTCGAGACAGGAGCGTGCTGTTGTTGGCCCAGTGGGTGCTCGAGTGGGGCATCTTAGCCGGACCGTGTCGAAGGCTGCTAACTTAATCTCGTCTCTGTCGTTTGATTAACGGTGAGAACCTGACGGACATTTTGATTTGAACTAAACTTCTCCAGATACTTCATTCTTAATTTGGATAGGCAGATAGGGTGTTACCTGGCATGTCAACGACAAAGTGTACGCCATTACGTCTGCTTTCAAACTAAATCTTGGAGCTGCTGATTGTGTTTACCAAACACGTGGCTGCCAGCATACACTGTCTGAGCACTGAACTATGAATGTTTGTCCACTCGTTATATTAATAGTGAGGTGTTGACTAATTCAGTCATGATTTACTTAGGTGTCAAATTTTCACACTAACTGTTTTCGAATTTTGCGTGTCTGTATTGGACAATATGTTAAAGTCACGCATAATTGATTTACTTTATAGTAGTGTATAAATTATGTGTGGTTTTCTTTATGTTGTAGACGTTTGCTGTAATTGTGTGTGTTAAAGTAAATTGGCGTGAGGAGAGGGCAAACGGGTGAACTGGACAAGTATCTGTTTGAAATGTTTTATCTCAGCCAGATGCGACAGAGCTGACATCATTTTAGTAAAAATGTGCCACTGGAATATTATCTGTATGGCTGGGTAAAGGCAGCATCAGGTGTATATTCAACAAATCATTGTATTTACTATTATTGGTATTTCTTTGGGCACTTGTATTTTATCTAGTATTAATGATTAATGATTTTGATTTTCTCGTGGAGTGGAGAGCTGAATAGAATTAGGATTTCAAAACATCGTCAACTGGAGACCAATTGAAGTTAAGCTTAAATAACTGAATTTTGCTTTGTTCTCATTACAACCTTGGAATGAAGGTGTGCATTTCCCTTATAAACCAAATTTTATTCGCTGTTTACATTGTCTGTATTGAGGGACCAGGCCCATTATAATTTCTTAAAATTTTGAAACTTAGTACCTGTACAAAATTTTCATGGTTAATATTAATAAACGTATGCAACTGTTTGTCGAGTACTGATGTACACAAACTGACTTGGTAGTTTGTTAAACAAATGTTGTATAGAAGGGCTGATTGGCTTATGAATCAAGGATCCTCGAATCCAAGTTTAAACCACTCCAAGGTCAAATAAACCTGTTCATAATATCGAAAGTACCAAAAACAAAGTACACTCATATATACCTACTCATGTTTTTACTTCGTGATGCTAACATTACTTTCAATGTTCTGTTTATAATTTAGGTGAAAATTCAGGATTTTACACAAAGAATGCACATTTCACAGTGTAAATTGAAACAGATAATGTTTGTAAGAAACATTCTTCCATGTTCTGATAGTACTCAGTGAGACTTATCTGTAGACACTTCGTTAGTGAAAGTCGGTTAAGGCGTTTTCGAAACATTCATTTTCAAACTTCATTTTCCATACAGAACCATTGACATTAAATAAGTTAAAAATTACTTTTCAGTCGAAGGTGTATTTTTACCCATAACTCGTCTTATTTTTGTCTTTGCAATGATGTTACCGGCTTCTCTGTAATTAGATGAGTTAAGATTTTATTGAAAATAATCTTATTTAATATTTATGGTCACTTAGTACAGACATACCAATTACTCTCTTCAAGTTTCTCGCGAATGGCCGGACTGCTTGGGTTTTCCCAGTCATGTAGCCAGATCAAGCGTTTACCTGCTAGTTGTTTTGTGGACATGGAAAGTCGCATACTCACAATGTCCGCCAATCACTGAGTCTCGAAGGGTGCCGCCATCTACTGATGACACCGTGAGTCTTGCTTGGATCTTCTTTGCCCTGCCCAGCTAGGCCGACGCGCCCTTCTGGCGCTCAAAACACGCGTCCATCTCAGCCACGCCTATCTCTCACGTCACAAATAGGACGTGCGTGCATGGCAGTGGCGGATACATATGGGGAGCGCCCCCCACCACCCTTGCGGGGTGGGGAGACTAATGGGAGAGATTCTTCAATACAAGCAAACGAACATATACGCCCTTAATGATCGTGATTCTGTTGTGCAAGCGTTGTCTGTTTGTCGTACATCTGACTATCCTACTTTGCACACGTTGTACAAAATATTTGCCTGTCTACCTGCATCTATTGCTACATTAGAAAGAAGGTTTTCAACATTGCGACGTACAAACACATGGCTGAGATCGACAATGAAGGAGGATCGACTTAATGGCTTAGCTGTGTTGAACGCTACCCTGACATTGATTGTCCTATTGACAGTGTAATTAACTAGTTTTCCAGGAAGAATAAGTGCATAGAATTCATCATTTAAGAAAGAGAACCACAATTGTAACTTTTTTATATCATCAGATGGCATTGTCTTACATATGTGCATAATCGGTTTAAATAAAACTTTCTTAAACTTTGCATGTGACCTGATTATTTTTCATTACGGTAAAAGTCAAGGTAGCTCAAGATATCTTTAGCGGCCCCCTCCTTGAAGTTTTTCTGTATTCGCCATTGGTGCATGGTCAGGTATGTTTTTAAAGTTTCCACTCACTTTATAGGTACTTAGCCTCTCAGGTTGTGTGCAGCTCTTGTACATTTTCGAGTTCTACATATTTATGTGCTTCGGTTTCAGACAGCTAAAACTCATCTGGTGTTGATGGAATTTCAAACAGAATTCTGGAGAGTTGTTCCAGCTCAATAACTAATGTCTTTAGTGGTTAGATGGCACAGAGAATTTTCCCGGACAGATTAAAGTATCCAGTTGTAAAAATTCTCCATAAGAAAGGTGACAAGAATAATTTAATTGTCGACCAATTTCATTACTGACATGTCTCTTCAAAATATTCGAAAAAGTAATGTACTTGAAAGTAGTCTCATTTTTATGTAGAAACCATTTACTTACAGTACTCTAGTTTGGAATACAGGAAGTCTGAAGTTCAGAAGACAAATATCAATCTTCCGAAGCAGTCGAGGCAACTCTCAAAATATTCTGCAGAAAATCGACCTTGAAATTCTCCATGAACATGTAGCTCACTAAATTTTAGGCGATTGTAGCCACCGGCCATGTGGCTATCTCGGTAGCGTTGGAGAACGGTAATCAGATAACCGATGGAACATTGGTTACAATCTTGTTATTATCTTTTTTTAGTTACTTTTTGGTTCAGTTCGAGTAACTATGGCATTTAAATATAATAATCATAAAATATATGATAATTAACACATATCTAATCACCGTTTTTAATAAAAAGTGCATATCTTCTTGTTTCTAATTACATGTGGCGCACAACATTCCAGTTGTAATTGCAAATATAAAATCTTAACTATCGATATTTTATCAAAGATTGCTAATGAATTTCTAGATTTTTGTTTTAAACAAAAATTATTAACATTCTTTTATAAAACATAGATAATTAAGAATTTTTATTTTTAGTGACAACTGAAATTTAGAGTGCAGTATGTAATTAGAAGCCAGAAGAAATGCATGTTTCATACAAATGACGATTACATATGTGTTTATTAACATATGCATGACAAATTTTACATTGTAGTCACGTAGTTATTCGAATTGAACGAAAAAAAGAAGACCGTAGCAAGATTCTGAGCAGCGAGGCACTGATCATCTATTGGGTTGGTGCATAAGTTCGTAACGTTTTTCCATAAGCGACTATAGGAAACATGTGGTTTTGAAGTAAGGAGCTCATCGAACCATGTTTGGAGCACGTTTTCATCTGGAGAGGTAGTCCCTTGACCGTTGTTCGATAGAGAGTGAAAAAGGTGCAAATCCGAGGACGCAGCATCAGGTGAATAAGGTGGGTGCGGTATGGGTTCCCAGTCCAACTGCTGCATAATGTTCTTTGTCAGCCTAGCAGAATACATGCGATAGTTGTGGATTAGCATCACCTCCTGGTAGTTGTTCTTGGATTGTGTTTGCAAGATGTCTCTGTTCTCCACAATAAATGTCAAAAATGATGGTTACACCTCGGGGAAGCAATTGATAGTACACCACACCGTTGTTGTTCCAGCAGACGCATAACATTATATTTTGTGGTTGGGCGCAGGCTTTTTTACGGGGAGTTGCTGCTTTGTTTGGGCTCAACCATTCCTTTATTTTCCTTATGTTAGCATAAAGACACCAGTAACGATACAGGATAGGAATGGTTGGTCACGATCCAGAGGATGACGAGCAAGCAGAGATTCACATATAGTCACCAGCTGGTTTTTGTGATTTTGTCCAAGATCATGCGGCAAACATACACCGAATTTTGAACATTCCCCATTGCATGCAAATTTTGCACAATGGTGGAATGTTCACAATTCATCACATTTGTCAGCTTTCAAGTACAGTGACGTGGATCACTGTGGATTAATGAGTTGAACGATCTTCATCAAACCCAAAGGTCTACCTGGCCCTGTAGAGTCAGTGCCAAAATGAACCTCCTTAAAATGAGAAAACCATTTCCTTGCCATGTTCTTCCCAATAGAATTATCCTTATATTCGAAGCAAATGTTACTGGCTGCCTCCGCTGCTGTCCCCCCTCTTCTGAATTGAAACAGAAGAATATGCTGGAAATGTTCCAATTTCTCTACTTGTCACGCCATTTTCTGTTCACAGCTCCTTTCTCTATCTCCAAATGACAAAATGACAGTATGTAAACTCAAATGCCAACAGTGAACTGCAAATAAAGATGAAGATCGAAAAATAAACCTATAGCAAAGGGGATATCAACATGCAAAACAAAAACGCTACGAACTTATGCATCAACCTGATAATTACCATTATCCTTCACTACCATGTGAACCATATGTATAGTGGTGACAGTCGTCTAAAATTTAGTAAGTTACACATCCATGGGAACTTAAGTCGATTTTCTGGAGAGTTTTTGAGAGTTGCATCGAAGTGGTCTGGGTTGTTGATGTTGGAATTCTGAATTTCACTTAGTGAAAGTATAAAAAATTACAAAAATCAGATTGCTGCGTGGTGTCCTTGTGAGAATGCTATTTATACAGTCACTCATAAAACAGTAAAACCTTAAATAATAAAATATAGCCAGTGATCATGTTACTCTGTTAGAAAAACTCAAGTTTTATGGAATTGTTTGGTTTCCACACAGCTGGTCTTAATCGCATTTCACAGAATGAAAACGTTTGCTGAATAATTAAAACAATGTGGAGGGTAGAAAATTTTGTTGACTGGAGAGAATGCACAAAGCGAGTCCCAATGGCTTTAGTTTTGCTTCCACTCCTATTCCTTATCTATGTGAATACCCTTCTGCTTGACATTGAACAAAGAGAATTGGCACTTTCTACAGACGACACTAGTGCCCTAATAAATCCCATTGCAATCAAATCAACAGATATTTAAATTAACAGATATTTAAATAATGTTTTCCAAAAAAATTGTTAAGTGGATCTCAGGAAATGTACTCTCCCTGAATTTTCCAAAATCTTACTGTATTCATTTCTATGGAACAAAGTCAAACCAGCAATTGATGTAGCACATGAGAAGGGGTTAGTAAATAGGGTAGAGTGTACCAAATTTGTGGGTGTACATATTGATAAAAACTTAAACTGAAAGAAGCATATTACTGAGCTCCTCAGACGATTAAGTTCAGTTCCTTTTGCTCTTCGTATAACTGCAAATCTAGGAAACAAACGGATTAACCTCACGACATAATTTTCTGTGGTAACTCAACACATAGAAAGTACTGATTGCACAAAAGCGAGCAGTAAGAATAATATACGGTGTTCGTCCACAGACGTCTTGTAGGAACCTCTTCAAGGAGCTAGGCATTTAAACTGCTGTCACAGTACACATATTTACTGATGAAATTCTTCATAAATAATCCATTACAATTTGAGAAGAATAGTGACATCGATACCTACAACACAATAGGGAAAAATGAGCTATATTACACATTATTAAAGTTTTACTGCATGAAGACTCTTTCTGTTCCGTGGACAATTTCTGTTTAAAAACTGGTAGCCGAAAAAAGGGTAGTTCTTGCAAATTATTTTTAGATATAGTTATATGAGTAGAACTAAATGAAATGATGTGTTCATTCATGATAGCGGCAATCATGTGTACATCTGCTATAAGCTGAGTCTTTCCATGTGATTTCGATAAAGGAATCGTTCAAATGATGGAACATCAACAAACTTATGGCAAGTAAACTGTATATGTTTTAAAAATTGGTTATATAACGTGTGGGCGGTAATGTCGTACTTCGTCGGTCGCATACCATCTTGTACGTAGAAACAGAAGAAAGTCTTTTACCACAGAATATGTGGTATTTGCAAATTGAGTTCCGTTAGTGTCTTAACAATTTTTTCCGTTTGAAAATGTAAATTTGTGTTTGTTTCTGATAGCTTCAGTTTCAAAATGAATTTAGCTTGCAGCTTGTTTCTGATAATAAGTCTGCTTAACCTGATTTCAATTACTGATTATTCGTGTGTGAAATAAATAGACGACAGTATTGGCAAAATTTTCTCGACACCGACGCTTTTTAATTTCAATAGAATATTCGTTCGCAGGCTTATGATTATGTTGTGCCTTGGAACAAGTTTTTACATTTGGGAAAACCTTAATTTTCGGAGGTAATTTTTGTAATTTAAGAAACACTGCTCATTGAGACTTTCATGAAGTATACGACAGTGAAAAACATGGATATAGGTTTCTTCTATTGCAAATGCCAAGAAAGTGTTACAGCAGCGGTGCAGTTGTGTGCTAACAGGTATTCTGATCGTGCCAAAGAAGTAAAGGTCCACCTCTGCACACTGCCTAGCGAGTCATCATCAGATGGTACATATTTACTAATTGTCTGCAGCAGTGTGGTTGTCGTGTATCTGTGGTAAGATGAATAAACGAAACATGTATGCATAGAGTGTGACGATAATTACTCACATTATGAGATAGATTTTGTTACTTTACTTACAGTATGAGTCACTAGGCGGTTCGAAACCTCTAACTGAGTAATAAAAAAAAATATTGAAGAATGAAACGAAAGGCGAGTGGTCGCAGTCACTTGAAGAAACCTTTATTCTTCAGTCGCAGTGATCTTCATCCATAATAGATAAAAGTTTTAGATTAAATCTGATTTATTGATGGACTATGTTTCACCTTTCTCAGTTATTTGTTTCCCGAGATTAGATCCCTCCATTATACAGAGTATTTTCAAAGTCTTTGCATCATACGTCTAGGGGTGATAGATCATGACATTGGGGACAGTGTCTGCTAAAAAAAACCCAAACTTCGTCCGAGCAGGCCATGAAGGTCGAACAAAAGCGACCGGCCGCCGTGTAATCCTCAGCCCACTGACGGCACTGGATGCCGATATGGAGGGACGTGTGGTCAGCACACCGCTCTCCTGGCCGTACGTCAATTTACGAGACTGACAACTTTTGCTAGGGACAAAATATTCGGTAACGCTTCCCAACAGCGCTAAGCTTATTTTATTACTGGCTGTGCCACTGACAACGTTGTGTTGCTGATAATCCATCTGCCCTGGGTAGAAGAGGGCAAAACAGAGAAAATTTAAGCTTCCTGATTCGCTTATAACATATCTTTCTCAACTTGCAGACACTAATTTTGTAAGTTTTCCTGTTGAAAATCGCTATTAATTTATTTGGGTAGGTGGCATGCAGAAGCGGCACACCTGATTAGTAAAACCCGGTAGTTGGATGAAATCTAGTCTGAAGGTCGGTGTAGTCAATAAAGACTCTTAACGTCATCGGAAAGAGTCGGTGATTATTTTGTTTGTACAAAAGTTATTTGCCATGACGTAGTCTACAAGTTCTAGATGTTAGGGGCAAATCTGTGACACATCCTGTATGTTCGCAGTGAGTCTAGAGTCATTTTGAAGCAACCTCACTCTGAAGACGGTAGGAAAAAATTCAAGGCAGCGAATGCATCTACCACTAAGGAAAACGTTTAAACTGGTGAGTTTCCTAGGTAGTCTGTAGAAATAAGCGGGCAGAGCCAACGAACGGTTTTAATTAGCGAAGTGAGCATTGGTCTCATACAAACTACATTTTAATCAAAGAATACAGCCGAATGATTACATAGAGGGGACAGTTTGTGTGAACGGTATGACCTTTACCAAACCGGTTGAGAGGTCACCGGACCAGATGATACTGAGTAAACAAGCGACCTTCTCCTTCTCAGGAAAGTCAAATGTCTGAATATAGGGCCTCGAGAAACCCCATTTGTCAGTCATATCATATTTGTCAACGCAAAAGAAAATAAGCGTCACGCTTTTGGGGCCGTTTTGACCGGCAAGAGAAGTGTCACAAAGCACCGTCAGTCGTGCACATGTATCAGGAAAACCCATTCGTTCGAAATTCAGTGAGCTTCATTCACACGCACATAGTAGATGCAGATGAAAAGGTGCGTTCAGTCTTTCTACATTTCCGAAAGGCGTCGACAGTGCACCGCATTGTTAACTAACAGTGAAAATAAGATTATGTATCCCTGAGTGCTGACCATACCAACTGAGGTACTCTGTACAATTGTAGGCAGCTGATCCATTCGCTGCTATGAGCTTGTACTTATCTAGGGTCAGATGCCTGAAGCTGCAAGCCTTTACTAAGGGACGCAGTGGTAGAAGCAAACTACTATAATGAAGAGGTTTAGAATGTTTTGGAAAATGAAAAAAGCGACCTTGGTTTCCGAAAATGGGAAGAAATGAATGGCAACAACGATTTAGTAAATAGAAAAATGGAATTTGACACCAGCTCAGTCAGTACAAAGGGATAAAGCTAGCCGGCCGCGGTGGCCGAGCGGTTCTAGGAGCTTCAGTCCGGAACCGCGCCACTGCTACGGTCGCCGGTTCGAATCCTGCCTCGGGCATGGATGTGTGTGATGTCCTTAGGTTAGTTAGGTTTAAGTAGTTCTAAGTTCTAGGGGACTGATGACCTTAGATGTTAAGTCCTATTGTGCTCAGAGCCATTTGAACAATTTTTGGATAAAACTGAAATAACGACCATGCGTTATTGAGCAGATTAGTGTTTGTTCAAACAAATTTCGGGCTTACAGCCGGTCGTCGTTTAATTTATTCCACGATATTTCGACTGAGCACCTGCCAGTCATCTGAACCGAGGAACTGTCCTGTGTCTCATCGATCGCTGCAGAGGTTGGCACACTCTGTCGTTTCCGATTCGAACAACTCTTGGAGATGACTGGGTTCCACGCACTGTCCAACTGGAAGCCGCTATCACTGTTCATCAGGTTTTCCGTCAGGCATATTTACACAGTTTCTGTAATAATGGAGTCCCATAAAGATGTAGTTGTGGTCAGAATCAGTGTTTTATCGTACTCCATTGAATGTCCAGTGTTTGTCAATAGCGGAGTTGCTTGATTGCAAAAGGCGAAAGCAACGCCGATGTTCAGTGCAGCGTTCTTTCACAGAGTGTGTAGTCTGTCCTATGTAAACAAAATCACACTTCCGAAGTATTTTGTAAATTCCGGCCTTCCGCAATAATAAGTCGTCCTTCACCGATCCCAAAGGTCTGGAATCTTTGGTGGTAGGGGGGATAAATCACTTTCACTTTAAATTTACAGAGAATTCTTGTTATTTTAAACGAAATTTTGCCCACAGTGGGAAGAAATGCCGAAGATTTTCCCGGCATGTTCTCTTCTTAATCCACCGGCCACGGTGACGCCGTCAGTCTGCTCAAAATATTGTTGGTTCAACATAAAATAAGTTGCGGACAGAGCATACCGCGACAAAGCAGTGATTTCAGCCTGAAACATTTTGCCAATTAATGCCAAAGACTCTGCGAGAGGGATATTTGTAAAATGTAATACTACATCAAAGCCAACCAAACGGTCAGAACTGCTTAGACGACGAGCCCCTGAAACATTTTGCCAATTAATGTCAAAGACTCTGCGAGAGGGATATTTGTAAAATGTAATACTACATCAAAGCTAACCAAACGGTCAGCACTGCTTAGACGGCGAGCCCTCAGTCTATTGGTAAAGCCAGCTGAGTTACTGATGTGATGTGGGCATGTTCCCACCAATGGTATGAGCAACGAAGTAAGATGTTTGGCTAAATCATGCTTAGGCGCTCCAACGTTGCTCACTACGGGACGTAATGTATTTGCAAGTGTCAAGTTGTCATCACCCATCACAATCTACGAGCGTGCTTAAAACACTGAGCTCATATTGTCTCAGATCTGGATAGTTTATCCAAAGAACTCTCCCACCTAAGTACAGTGTTTAGAATTGATGGATGTTCTACCCAGCAGATTAACATAGCACTGTCAGTTAAAATCAAGAATCATGAAGTGGATAAAGAAAAGAACACACCGGCAAAATCTTCAGTCTTTCTTCCTTTTGTGGGCAACATTTCGTTTAAAATAACAAGAATAACTTGTAAATTTCAAGTGGAAATGATTTTTCCCCCACCACCTAAGATTTCAGACTTTCTGGGACGGTGAAGGACGACTTATTATTGCGGAAGGCCGGAATTTCCAAAAAACCTCGTCAGTGTGATATTGTTTACATAGGACAGACCACACATTCTCTGAAAGAACGGTGCACCGAACATCGACGTTGCTTTCACCTTTTGCGATCAAGGAAGTCCGCTATTGACGAACACTGTATTTCCACTGAACGTTCAATGGAGTACGATAGAACACTGATTCTAACCAGAGCTACATCTTTTTGGGACTCCATTATTAGAGAATCTGTGTAAATACGCCTGGCAACAAATTTGATGAGCCATGATAGCGGCTACCAGTTGGACAGTGTGTAGAGCCCAATTAAGACGACAGAATGAGCGAACGGCCGCAGCGAGTGGTGACACACAGGGCAACTGATTTCCGCGGTTCCACCAGCGAGGGCGCAACCGCCATGATGTGTGGTCCGTTTGTCAATTTGAATTTTGATGCATATGCAGAATATTCGCAGCTCGCTATATAGGGTGGAATGGAACAAGTCTTCGTCCCCCAACGTAACTCCCGTCGTTCCGCTATCTTTGTTTCCCTTGACCTCCAGAACGCCAACGACGACGTCTAGCATCCCATTCTTTAAACTCCAGATCTACTCCCTTCCTATAAATTTCTTCCGTCTTGTTGCGTCCTTGCGTCCCTCCTATGTCACTATCCACAGTACCAATTCCTGTACGTTTTATCCCACGGTGGGAGTGCCCCAAAGCTCTGTTCTTTCCCCTTTCCTCTACCTTCTTATATTGCAGATATGCCCAAACCTTCCCCACCTGTTCACCTCCTCCAATATGCTAATGACTCCGCCTTCCTGGCCATCTATCCTACACTTCAACTGTCGCAATGTGTCATTCGAACCCACTTCGACCAATTCACTGCCTGGTGCAACCAGTGGCTCCTTTACATCAACCCTTAAAAGACCCAGGCAATCATCACAGGTAGTACCACCCCTCCTTCTGGCTTCACGACTTTTACCTTACCATTTATGGTCGTCCTATCCCACTCTGAAACACCTTGGCCTCACCCTCGACTGTCACCTCACCTGGGCTCCCTATCTCCTTACAATCCAACACTTAGCCCACAATAGTCTCTGCTTCCTGAAACTCCTGTCTGGCTGGACATGGGCACTGCATCCTTCCACCATCCTTCACACCTACAAATCCTTGATCTGTTCCATCCTTTGTTATGCCAGCATTGCCTCGATTTCCACCACACCCAGATTCTACAAAGCCCTCTAAACCTTTGAACACCATGCACTCTGCCTTGCTTTCCATATCCGCCTCACATCCCCCACCTGCATCCTATATGACCTCATCCCCTTCCCACATCTTTTCCTTTTGCTTGAACACATCCAAACCCCATACATCGTCTGCAGACTCGACCCCCACACCCCCTGGTGTCTCCTATCCACTCTACCCTCTGCCTATTGCCGCACCTTTATCCTGTCTCTCCATCTCCACACCCTCCACCTCCTTTACCAACATACCTTCCAGCACCCACCCCACCCAGATGATGAGCTTCACCTAGATATCTACCCCTCCTATCAACTCTAACCAAACCTCCCCCCCCCCTTCCTCTGATCTCCCTGTCCCCTCCTTTTCCCTTCCCCTGAGCGGTTTCTTCCTCCCTCCTACACCCCCTTCCTGTCCAATGCACCCCTTCCATGTCTCTGCACTCCCTCCTGGCTTGCTTTCCCTCTCACACCCCACCTGTTACCTGCCCCTTGACGCGCCACCTGATGCCCTTTTCATCCCACTCTCTCCAGTCCCCC
This sequence comes from Schistocerca piceifrons, assembly GCF_021461385.2. Lineage (NCBI taxonomy): Eukaryota > Metazoa > Arthropoda > Insecta > Orthoptera > Acrididae > Schistocerca > Schistocerca piceifrons. The sequence continues at coordinate 597,575,536 of NC_060149.1, read as the reverse complement.
TCCCCCACTGACCCCAACTCTCCTCTCTCCTCTCAGGCCTCCCTTCCTTCGACAGGTCCTTCCTGGTAGTTTTTACTCTTTGTCGTGCATGCTCCATCTTGTGCAATGGTTTTAGTAGTGCTGTCCTTCTGGGGTGGATTTTTAATACTGTGGCTAGCTTTATCTTGTACTTGTGACGTCGGTGTATTTTATGTGCTACACACATCGCAAACTGTGTTTTTATCTTTATGTGACCTTTTTGAACTCTCTCCCCTCTCCCGGGTTCGATTCCCGGCGGCGTCAGGTATTTTCTCTCCCTCGTGATGGCTGGGTGTTGTGTGATGTCCTTAGGTTAGTTAGGTTTAAGTAGTTCTAAGTTCTAGGGGACTGATGACCATAGAAGTTAAGTCCCATAGTGCTCAGAGCCAGCCAGTCTCTCCCCTCATGAAATCCCGCGTATAAGTGTATATTTTAACATCAGTTGTACGTATTCCCCTTTTTACCGCCTCTTATATATGTATCGTTTCATCTTTTTTCATGTCTATATTGTGCCTTAGCTCAAGAGCGGCAGACTGTGCTGCTGCCAGCACTCCCTTGCCCATATGGGGCAGGGGAATGAACTCACAATAAAGGGAAAAAAAAGTCATCGTCAGTCTTCACCAGTCGAAATATCGTCCAATGAATTAAACGACCACTGGCTCCAAGCCCTAAATTTTCTTAACGTTCAGTTCGCCGGGAAAACTTTAAAATTCACGTGTTCTTGAATACTTGACTATTAGAAGTGAATAAATCGAAGAAAAGTTACGTATCTATAAAAATCCAAAATATGATAACGACATAACGACACATATGCTACAGAAACGGCAGTATATGCCTGTATACAGGAAAGTAGTACAATGTCTCAGAACGAAACAGTAGGACGTCATATACAAGAACGCACCCATGAAGAGATAGACACGACGATATTTAGTGTTCAAGAAACTATTGTATCATAAAAGCGTCCAGTGATTTGTGATTTATAGGGTTTACATAGCCTTCTCTACTCTATCTAAAGACGGCAGCAGCTTTGAGTCTTGTTTTGTTTTAAGCAACACGAAGATTCCAATACCGTGTGGCTACCCGAATTACTGAACGAAGATTCCAAATAGATTTTTGAAAAGTAAGTTGCAATTTCACTGTTACATAGAGGCGATTTAAGTATTGTTTCTTGACGAGGGTAACTATCGAACTGAAATTAAGGTCCTAGTACGTATCAAAGAATACACTCATGCCAAGCCGGGAACTATCTGATCAACCAGAACATTATGACCACCGACCTACTATCGATGTAAACCCGTCCAGGCGATAGCAGCATCGCCTGACGAGGAATGACTGCTAGTCAGGCACACGCAGTGTGCATGTAGTATCAGTGAGTGTGCTGTCCGTGTATAGAACGGGGAAGGCGCGCGATCTACCTGATGAGGGGAGGCGAAGACTTTGGTGTCACGGATTTACTTCAGACTCTGTACACCTTTAGCAGGCCATTAAAACATAACGTGCAAGTAGTTAGGTGCACTACCCAGGCAATTCTGAGATAACTGCAAGAGACGTTTTACGCTTCTATTATGTAACTGATGTATCTGTGCTTACATCCTGAACGTTGGACGACACAGTTGTTAAATGGTTGGCGTTCGGGCTTTGTAAAGCGAACGTGAATGAGACAAAGGTACGAATCCTCCTCAAACCTTCATTTTTGTAGTACAAGTGTAAATTCCGTGATATTCAAAAAAATTGCACCTACGCTATTCGTTCTTGCTACATTAGCAACGTCTCAATTCTACGCAGGTTAACTGGCAAAATAGGGTCTGCCTCTGAGTCTGCAGCTCGAAGCGTCGAGGTGCAAAGTAGTTCCGGGTACCTTACTTAAGAGACTGTATGTATAAGGTATTACACATATAACGGCAGGCAAACATTTTTAGGAAAAATCTATGCGTTTTCTCATTTTCTTGTGGATAGTTATAAATATGTTTGCTCTAGTAATTAAATTTAACTAAAAATAGTAAGTAGTCAAATAACATAAAATATATTAAAACTTCATTCAAATACAAGTGTTTTTAATTATATTATCTCTCAAATGTCATGAATAAACAATACGACCAGTGAAGAAAAATAAAGATTAAAACTTCACCTCGAACTCGAGTCGAACCGTTGCCACATACATCTCTGTTTTACGACGTTCGAACGCTAACCACTTAGATACCGTCATTCCTAGCGTCGAACACCTATGCACAGATATATCAGTTACATAACAGACGCGTAAAACTTCTCTTGTGATTTTCTCGGAATTGCCAGAGTAGTGCACCTTCCTACTTGCACATTATGTTGTTTTAATAGCCTACTGAAGGTGCACAAAGCTGGAAGTAAATATTGTGATGGCCTGGAGGCTTGGCACGAGCGTTTTGGAAACTGCACGACTTGTCGGGCATTCGAGGAGTGCTGGGGTCAGTGCATTCAACACATGGTGGATCCAAGATCAAACCACATCCAGACGTCATGCGGTCGGACAGCCACCCCTCATTACAGATACTGGACATAGTAGGCTGGGCCGACTTGGAAAACAAGACAGGCGGCGAATTGTGGTGGAACTAACATCAGACTTTAATGCTGGGCAGAGTTCAAGTATGTCTAAACACACAGTGCTCCAAACACTCCTAACGAGGGACCTCTGCACCTGACGACCCATGCGTGTGCCAATTTTAACAGCATGACGTTGACAACTGCCACTCAAATGAACACGGAACCGTCGGCACTGGACGTTGGTGCAGTGGCAGAACGTCGCATGGACTGAATCCCAACACCTTCAGCATGCCGATGGGAGAGCGGAAATCCGTCGTTTTCAAGGGGAACAGCTCCTTGACACCTATACTGCGGGACGGAGACAAGTTTGTGGGCCGGCCGAAGTGGCCGAGCGGTTCTAGGCGCTGCAGTCTGGAACCGCGCGACCGCTACGGTCGCAGGTTCGAATCCCGCCTCGGGCATGGATGTGTGTGATGTCGTTAGGTTAGTTAGGTTTAAGTAGTTCTAAGTTCTAGGGCACTGATGACCTCATAAGTTAAGTCCCATACTGCTGAGAGCCATTTGAACCAAGTTTGTGGCCGCGCGGTTAGAGGCGTCATGTCACGGACTGCACTGCCCCTTCCGCCGAAGTTTCGAATTCTACTCGGGCATAGGTGTGTGTGTTGTTGTTCGCATCAGTTAGTTTAAGTAGTGTGTAAGTCGAGGAACCGATGACCTCAGCAGTTTGATGCCTTAGGAATTCACACACACTTGAACGCCTGTCGCGCTGGCCGAACGGTTCTAGGCGCTTCAGCCCGGAACCACGGAGCCGCTGCGGTCGCAGTTTCGCATCCTGCCTCGGGCATGGATGTGTGTGATGTCCTCAGGTTAGTTAGGTTTATGTAGTTCTAAGTTCTAGGGGACTGATGACTTCAGAAGTTAAGTCCCATACTGCTCAGAGTCATTTGAACTACACTTGAACTTTTTTGAACAAGTCTGCGGCAGCTCCATTACGTTCTGGGAAACAGTACATGGGCATCCATGGGTCAAGTGGAGCTTGTGCAAGGTATCATGATGGCAAAGGATCTTCGTACACTGGTTACAGACCACGTCCGACCCTTCATGACGATCATGTTTCCTGAGGGTAATGGCATTTTTCATCTAGGTAATGCGCCGTGGCACATGGCCAGGAGTGTGATGGAGTGGTTCGAGGACGACAGTGGCGAGTTCCTGTTGATGTACTAGCCCCCCAACTCAACAGATCTCAACCAGATCGAATACATCTGGGCTGTGATTGAACATGTACTCAGAGCTCATCGTCCCACTCCCTGGAATTTGCGGGAGTTAGATGACGTATGTATGCAGATGTGGTACCAACTCCCTCCAGCGAGCTACCAAGGCCTCACTGCTTCCATGCCATGACGCGTCGATGCTCTTATCCGTGGTAAAGGTAAAGATACCGGCTATTAGGTAGGTGGTCATAATGTTCTGGCTGATCAGTGTGTACCAGAGGACGTGTCAGTTGTTAATTACACAGTACTACGATATCTGAAAAATGCCATGATTGTAAATTAGATTAAAAAAATGCTGCCATACATAACATCGGATAAAAATTTCACATTTTACTGCTTTAAAGTAAATGGATAATTAATTTAGATATTTTTGTGTAATGTATCTGTTGAATCGATAATATACGCGTGTCAAGGTAATCGATGGTCCGATCGACATCTGCAGCTACATATTTTCTCCAAACTGGATAGCGGGGAGTTCTTCTGGTACCAATATTGCCCCCCCCCCCCCCACTTTCCCCTTCCCCTTTTCCCTCGCAAATGCTATGCGGGAGGAACGTCTGTGAGTAACATTCTGTGATGAGTACACAAAAAGCCATTCCAACCCCCACCCCAGCAGAGTGCATGGAAAGCGGCAGCATTGTTGCTATGATCTCGGGTGCACCTGTCCTGTCCAGAGGGTAAGCTATGATACAGTCGACCATCTGCGTACCTAGCAGTCTATGAGCATCTACAGAGCTGTAAGTCTCGCTGTAGAGACTCTGCCACTGCATGTTACAGCGCCAATATTCGGGTCATCATTGATGGGGTACAGACTCTGACATCAGCCTGGTGGCATACTGGAGATCTGACCCGTGGGTATAAGAAGTTGTTAGCACCTGCCATCGTGAGGTGTAGACACTGTTGCTGCTCATCCCATTCCTGCAACTGATACTGATGTTACCAGTCTCTGCCTCCTAACTGCACAAACAGGGTAACTCCTAACTGACAAATACCTTTCGTGGTCCATGACTAGATTTATAATAAAATTAACATTCCCTAGATCGCTGTGGAATCTTTTTGATAATATGAAGCTAATCGTGGAGATATGCATTTTTTAATATGCATGGAACGCAGTACTCTCAGCATGAGTGTCTGGTTATAGGGGGAGCAGTGTAGGAACATGAAGGGAAAAAAAGTTTGAAATAGTTCCAGCGCATGTGTCGAAACGACATAAATGGGAGAAGCATGTGAGTCTCTTAATGCTGCCTGTCACAAACACATAAATTTATCATTTCTGTTATAGTAAAAACATTTCAAGACTAGCAGGAACCAGCATCGCTGATTGTCGTCGCTTAATTGTAGTATGCAAACGCTGTTTACTCTGCTTTCATTCTAAAGAGAAGTTGGCTACTCATTTAGTTGACTGTTCACAGTTCAAAGCAGTCAGAAGTATAATGTGTCAAACATAGAAACTCATCATTAACGTCGAGTCACATAACAAACAATTAAAATTACCATTTGATGTTTATGCAGACATTGAATGTTTCCTGCGACTATGAGCTGATAACGAATTTCATGCACATAAACTGTACACTATAGCTTTCTGCAAGCACTGCAGCTATAATGGTGAATATTCAGAGTTTCAGCTGTACTCGTGCACAGATAGCACAGAGTGGTTTACTAGTCAGCTCTCTCAGATGCCTGGGTATATAAATAATATCGATGCCATAATGCTTCACAACGGCTAAATATGTATTTGAATTGAATGTACATATGCCCTAGTCTCCTGCTCTCTCCTCTCATTGTCCATCTCCTCCTCCCACTACCTCTCTCCACCTCTTCCTTCTTTCTCTATCCATCTCCTTCCCCCTTTATATATCAGTTTCCTTCCTCTCTGTCCATATCCTCTTCCCCCGGTCAATTACCATGAATCTTGTTTATTGTTATTGCAAACTAAACCTAGATTGGGAAGTGAATGAGTAAAATCATTGATATGTGGCGTATGGAGACCTTTCCTGTTGCTATACCTGCTAGAACATTAACTGCATTGAGAGTATTTCACATAGTTTCAATCTGCAAATGGATAGGATTATGAAGTTTCGGATGACTCATATTCTGTAGTAGTATTCTAATCATAAACTGTAAGCCATAAATACAACTTTTCCGCTTTCTTTTAAAACCGAAAGTGAGGAATAAAACAGCACATAATTGGGTAAACAATATTTTTTTGAAAAAATTGTATATAAGTTGAAAGAATATATATGTGTGTGAAACAGATCTGCATATGTTTTAAATGCCCTGCTGTCGTAGCTAAAACGTACTGCCAGAAAAAAAAAACGAGGCTGTGCATTTTCACTGCACAGCACACCACAGCATTTTCTTTCTCTCAGGCTGTTTTAACAGAAAATTATTACATTTTTGTTAAAAAAACGAGTCCTATGTCTGTTTGAATGTTTCTTAGATTATTGTCTAAAAACCTACAGTAAATAAGTCAAGCTCTTCGGGAGATTCTTGCTAACAATGTTTCCCCTTTATGCAGTATACATATATTTATACACCATATATATTAAAATATGAGTTGTGTCCATTTGAATGTTTATTAGAGTATTGTGTAAAATCCTGAATTTAATTGGTCCAGAAACTTTGCTAACAACTTTGCCCTGCTATGAATTACATATTTATGTACTAAATATATTAAAATTCCAAATGTTTATAACAACATCGTTAAAAATTTTAAGAAAATCGGTCAAGAGCTTTTACACCCTACTCCACCTCAAGATTCATTAGAGCATAGTGTTAAATTGTAAAGTAAATCAGTCAAGAACTTTTTGAAATTTTTGCTAACAAATTATCCTTATTTTTTGTTTTATTTGTTATTCCGTCAATCAGACCGGATGAAAAAGTATATAGGTATTAATGCTGAGAAGTGCATGAATGCAAAGAATGAATTCGAAAAAAAATTTCGCACATTTACGAACAAAAGTGTTTTCGGCACAACTACTCAAGATATACAGAAAATGAGTGACTTGAAACTCGTAATATACTGGGAAGACAAGTATACAGTTGCTGCTCTGATTGTAAGACCGAATTTTAACGGAGCATCGTTTTTAAGGAAAATTTTACTGTGATTGAAATGAGCAGACGCATCGTTCTTCCCGGCAATTCTACAGTTTTGGAATTGCCATTGTAAATATTTCAATGATATGGCTTATAAATTTTCATTACGGCTATCTGCTGGAAAAATTTAACTAAAAAAAAGTTAAAACGTGGTATGCCGATACCGATAGCCCAATATATCATACAGGCACATCAAATATTTATGACCTCATTAGAAGTGATGTGCACCTGTGGTTCAATTCATCGGCTTACAGCTACAGTCATAACAACCCACATGTAAACAAAAAGAAAGTGGGACTAATGAAAGAGGAATTCTCAGGAACAATAATTATTAAAGTCATCGGTAGGAGAGCAAAAACGTACGCTCTGGAAACTGACACAATGCGTATTGCGCACAGCAAAGGGCGTGAAACGTTCGTTGGTAAAAGAACTTACTGTTCATGATTACAGGGAATGTTTGTTAAAATGACAATGAAAAATGGACTGTGCAATAGATAATTATGGTTACGAATCATCTTGTTTCTGCTATCTCACAAAATAAACTTTCTTTATCTGCACAAGACAATAAACATTTGATATTTCCTGAGAAGTTGAATGGTGGCTTGCGGTCAGTATCATACGAAAAATGATGATGATTGTAAATGTAAAATCCTGTAATAATGTAAATAAGTGTAAATTGTAACTTTAAGTGAGTACCACCTTTCACGGATGGAAAAATTAGTGATTTTTGATTTTACTATAAAAATGTAAACTCTTAAGGGGATACGGAATCGGATTTTGGGTTAAAAAATCGAATTTTTTTTTATTGGCGTATTATATTCTGCCATGTTTCCTCTTTAAAATGACGTATCATACATAGCTCTACTACAATTATAACTATTTTATTTTTATATATTTGTGAGATCGGGTATTGCGCTTTAGTTATACACGTCTCTCGTGGCTGACCATGAACTTTTTGGCAGTACCTTTAAAGTGACATGAATTCAAATATCCCGGTTTCCAGCGACTATTTATACACTAGTTGCCCGAAAAATGTTTCTCTCTGGTTTCCTCAAGTTACTCTTTGACTTTGTGGCGGGACTGTTTTGTAAACAGTGTGATATAAGAAAGTAGTTGTTGTTGAGTTATTTCGTATTTAGTGCTTCATTTTTTGCAGTGAAAATGCCTAGAGCTAAAGCAAAAGTATTTAAAAAGCGTGTGAACTGGCAAAAGAAAAGAAATAATGATTCATTAGCAAAGCAAAGCAGTTCATCATCATCACTGTTGGAAAATGTGAATCCACTTATTACTGATTTGCCGAACGAACTTACACCAAATGAAAACAGTGCTTCTCATAAAAAACTAAGAGATTTGGAAGAGAAATATAATTTACTTGATAGAGGGAATGAAGTTTTTGAACTCATTGATACGAATATATTGTGTGAAGCTCTTGAAAACAGTTTGTGCTGCAAAAAATGTCATGGAAACGTTTCTCTGAAAGTAGAATCCCATGTTGGCCTGGCTGCCCAGTTTAATTTAATATGCAGTGTTTGTAAATACAGCTGTAAGTTTCCAAGTTCGGTTTCAGTAACTGTAAATAATGGATACAAGAAAACTGAACTTTATAGTGTAAATATTAGGTTAGTTTATGGATTGCGAGCAATTGGTAAGGGCAAATCTAAATCTTCCAAGTGCACCTTCAAAGTTTGAAGCTTACAATTATGTACTAGGATCCGCAGTTGAAGATGTAGCACAGAAGTCAATGCAGGTTGCTGTGGAAGAAGCAGTGGAAGAAAATGACGGCAGTCGTGACCTCACAGTGGCGTTTGATGGCACGTGGCAGAAAAGGGGCCACACCTCCAACAATGGTGTTGTAACAGCAACTAGTGTTGATACTGGCAAGGTTATTGATGTTGCAATAATGTCTAAATACTGTAGGTGCACAGGCAGGCTGAAAAATGAACACAGTGATGACTGTATTGCTAATTATTATGGTAGTAGTGGTGGCATGGAGGTTGCTGGGGTGAAGAAAATTTTTCATCGCTCTTCACAGTGGTATAATGTTCGCTATGTCAAATATCTGGGAGATGGTGACTCTAAAGCATTCAAAGAAGTTTTGGAAAGCAAACCATATGGGAACAGTGTAAATATAAGCAAACTTGAATGTATAGGACATGTGCAGAAGAGAATGGGTGCCAGGCTGAGAAGGTTAAAATCAGTTATGAAAGGGAAAAAACTAGATGATGGGAAAACCTTGGATGGCAGAGGAAGATTGACTGATTCCATAATAGACCACATTCAGAACTGCTATGGCCTTGCAATCAGGCAAAATACAGGCAATCTTGAAGAAATGAGGAGAGCTATATGGGCTTTATATTTCCACACCGCATCCACGGATGAGCATCCACAACATGGTTTGTGCCCCAAAGGTGAAAACAGCTGGTGTAAATACAATAGGGGACTAACAACAGGAGAGAAATACATTCACCACCACAGTCTACCATCAGCCATCATGGCAGAAATAAAGCCCATTTTCAGAGATCTGGCTGACAGAAGTCTTCTGATGAAATGTCTTCACGGAAAAACGCAGAACCCCAACGAGTGCTTGAATAGTGTGATATGGCATCGTCTCCCAAAAACAGTGTTTGTCGGAATTAATACACTACATTTTGGTGTGTATGATGCTGTGGCAACCTTCAATCTTGGAAATATAACTAAATGCCAGGTCCTTCAAAAGTTGGGTATGTGTGTTGGTTCCCGTACGGTACGTGCTATGTTCTTTTTAGATCAGCACAGACTAAGGCATGCTGATAATATAATCAAGACATTAGTGAAAAAAGCAAGACAGGTGCAGAGGGGTGCCAAAAGAAGACTTGAAGATGATTATGAAGACTGTGAAGGGGGTATTAGCTACGGATCAGGAATGTTTTAATCTTCTTTCTCCGTTTCCCGTAAGTTTACTTTTTACTTCATCTAGGAACATTATCTCAGGTACTGGTCAACCTAGAAGTCTGAAATTTTTATGACGTAGTGACATAGGTCCCTATTACATACTGAAACAACGATTTTTTAATTACTTGATTTACAAAAGACTTAGGGGTGATAGTCTAGTAAAAAGCGATGGAAAAAATTTACTTAAAAATAAATGTACAATATCTCTGTAAGAAAATACTTTGACAATAAACTGTTGTTTCAGTATTGTTGTAACATATGAATGCACATACAGTAAAATTTTTACCTCTCTGTCTCCAGTAGTTTGTGAGAAAATGTTCCCTATAGTAGGCATATATTAACATTGCGGGGATAGGTGATTCCGTATCCCCTTAAATAATGAAATGCGAATGTTATAAAAATGTAAAAACACGAAAAAAAATTGTTTGTAATTAACACTGTGTGAAAAAACAATTTGTTTCGCAATAAATTTTATATGTAGTGTAGTCTTTCTGCTTGAGTTTTCTTGTTTCCACATAACGTTAGCAGGCCTCTATGTCTCTCAGCTGTACTGCATATCATCAGCACAGCTGAGGAGTGTGGCTGTATCTCTTCTGCACTGGGCTTTATCTGCCTCAAGGCAGGTAGGGGACGCTGTACTGACGTTTTGTTCTATGCCAGTCTGTGTGAATGAAAAAGCTTGAGAAATGGAAGTATTCATAGTTTTTATGAACATAACACAAAAAGGTTGAGGTATTTTATTATAATGATGTGAGAAATTGAATCACAGAGAGAGATGGTGGGAGAGGGGGGGGGGGAGAGATAGATAGATAGATAGATAGAGAGAGAGAAAGAGAGAGGGAGGGAGGGAGGGAGGGAGGGAGGGAGTGAGAGATCGCAGTATTTCACGCGTTAAACACGAAGACATGTGTATGTATGACGCATATCTTACAAGGCTCATTCTAAAGTGTTGTGATAACAATTATGACAGGAAAAACATTAGCTGCAAATGATTCACAATCAGCATCAGGAAGGCGAGAGCAAATGTGTCTGGGAGGTGCAGAGGTCAACCTTCTATAGGATGTATTACACTTCACAAAATGGACATAGCGGACATTCAAGAAATGTTCAAAACAAACCATTAACTTGTACCATGGACACTAAATGAAAAATCACACACCAGTGGTCACAAAGGTTTGCACCATCAAGATCGAAAGCGAATTCTTTGGGAGTTACAAACAGTGCAAGACGTTCAGCTATGTATCCACTCTTAAGGAATGCATATAGAACCATATCGGTATAATGGGGTGATGAGAACTGATGGAATGTGATGGAATGCAACCGAATGCAAAACAGTCAGTCGCGGATCTTATCATGACAGTGGTTTCCTTTAAGGCATAGCTGCAGATATTGTGATAATAGCTTTTATAGGCACGGAAAAAACGAACATCCAGAAGCTGAATTTGTCCAGTGGCTCCAGGTGGTATGAACTGCAATGTCACACACTTTTCAGGAGGAATAATTTGCCCTAATGGAGGATAATTTTTTTTGCAGACCAGGAATCAAGCAAAAGCAAGTTATTTTGACCAGCTGTTGGCCAAAAGAGGTGCTCGTACCATAGTTGTAGTTTTCTTACGACCATTTTGACACTCTTGCTTGTTGAGACGTAAATATTCCCTGCTGCCACTGCACGATCTCGCACATGAGAAAGAATCGTAGGGTGCCGAGTACTTTCAACTTCTCTCAGCGCAGTAAATAGCTTTCCAGCCAATTTATCATACAGATTAACAGTCGGCATAATTTATATGGATGCGTTAAGGCGTTAATGTTAGTTAATCTCGATACAATTCTCTTGGTACCTTTAATTCCCAGAGTTCCTTTCACATGTGTTTACTGTTCAAATCCCCATTGGTTGCAGTTGAAAACATTTTCCCTACTGAACGACGGGACGAATTTGTTTATATCATCTACAAATTTTGGGATCGATTCCGCAGTTTGCTGAGCATCGTTAAGGTGACGTTTTGCTTGAAATTTCGTTATCTTACATCTTCCAGATCTGTAGCCCTGCTTGAAGTTATGCAACCATCGACTGCTTCTCTTGTAATCACTGTAATCTATGTCACCTGCACGAGCATCCTCGAAACTCGCAAACACAAGTTTTGTAACAAGTGTGCCTTGTCCTCCCTTTAGTATCTATAGTTCTTATTATGCACTACACGATCATATTGCCGCAGACTTATGTGAAAACTGTTCATAATTGTATTTTTACTACGGTGAGGATTAGGCTCCATGTATGTAATTATGTTTACTATTCACTCCTTGGACAACGATTGTTCTTTACTAAGTTTCGATGGAGATGAGATTTTTGGCTCTCTGTTCTACAAGGATGATGAACTACATGGCTCAGCGCCTGGTTCAGTGTCATTTTGACTTGTTAAGCACATATCATCCTCATTGTACTTCTCATGTACATTATCCACACAATCAGGTGCATACAACATTCCACATTTCACTGAGTCATCTTGCAAAAACGCAGATATTTCATCGGCAATTTCTTTCTCACTCTGCGAATTTCCTTGCGAATTTCCTTGGGTTTCTTTATGACGAAATACTAACTTTGACAACTGTTGTTGTAGATATAATGCAACGTTTACTTTGTTCATGATTGCCATTGCTCTGCTTTGTAACAATACCAACAGCATTGTGACGCTGTTGAGTTATTCATTGACTATGTAGTACAGCTACACTCCGTAGCATTATGGTGTACTCACAACTGGATACGTCCTGTACCACTCCCTGTTGCCATTAGCAGCCAATATTGTGGTCGCATATAAGACAATTTGTGGGGCATCGGACACCATAACATCATTAGAAGCAGGTACATGTTCGTAAATAATGTAATATGGCACCCTTTCTTATGCCAGAAATAATGCATAACTATACCTTTCAAGGAAATAGAGAGATTTTTAAGTTGAGATTAAGGAATTTTTACTGCATTTCTGGCCCCATTTCTTAATACTACAGCCTCGTTGGTGGGAAAATGAAGAAGGAAGGGGGTATAAAGCAACACAATTGATCTATTTCTTTATAAAGAGTTGACAGTTCTAAATTTTGTGTTAACACAGTTGTGCTATTTCCACCAACCCCTTTTTTTTTTTTGCACTAGAATTGGCTGGGGATAAGGAGGTGAGGGAGGGGAAATAGAGCAGGGGGAGGGGGATGGTGCTTTTTATTTCATTATTGGTAGACTGACTGATGAGATTATGGTTCAGTATCATCTGATGATGTCAGGCATGACCTTCATCGTACCATGATAGTCATTGATAATTGGTAATAGATGGGTAATTTCAAGGTTGTAGAACACTGATCCCCAGGTAGTAGGGCTGTAATGATTCTAGTTGAGGATCAAATTCGCCCCAATATCTCACAGTAATACTACTCACAGGTAATGTGGCAAGAGAAACTTATACATGATGGTAAAACTCAGACAGTACATTACTTTTTTTTCTCCTCCCTTAGCTTTTGCACTTCATAGCATAGTAAAATATTTTACTTTTCTGCACGTGAAACATTATTTCTCCTTCTGGAGTACCCCTTTGCTACATCGTTCAGATGGAGAGATTTTAACTTCAGCTTCAGCGTGTTGGACGTACAACGTGTGTCCACCTAAGTTTTCATAAAGGTAAATGAAAATAAGCATTTTATGCAGGAATAAATATGAAACTTCCTAAGTAATAATAAAGACGTAGTAATAAATGTCGAAACATATGACAGTGCCTGCTTCAAGGTTCAGTTCTAGGAGGATTATATCCTGTAAAGCAAATTCAGTGTACATATCTAAATACACTGCCGGAAAAAGAGTACACCTAGAAAGACGGCGTCGATTTTGATCCGATGACGGCATATGCTACGTGGAGGATATTTGATATACTGATAATTATTTCAACGTCGTCTGCCAATACATAGCGTAGTGGAATAGCCACCACAACGCCATCTACGTCTACCCTTTAATAGAGAATGCTCACAGCCATAAGGCTCAGTTTTGTGCAGAAGTGTGAAGCAAGCAGGAAACCATGCCACTGAGACGCATTCATACTTCCTACACCCAAACGAGCCAGTGTGGAAGAGGTCAAATTGTGGCCTTCTGAGTGACAGAATAGTCCTTTGGGAGAATTACTACACAAGTTGGACGTGCTGCATCAGTTGTGCAACGATGCTGGTAACAGTGCCACGTGAACATACTCACAACCGTTGACGAAGTTCTGGACCTCTACGCAGCACATACGTCCCCCAGGATCGTCGTACTGTAAGGGCAGCAGTGGCAAATCGTGCAGCTACTACACCACAGAAAAGAGGGCTTGTGAGCTCAGACGTTTCAACACGAGCTGTTGCGAACCGTTTATTAGCAGTGTGATTACGAGCACACACAGCACGCCACAGTATTGCCGTGCGTGGCTCGACTGGTGCCCTCAGAGGATCACTTAGTAGGTGGAATGACGCGTCGTAGTATTCAACGATGAAACAGATTCAGCCCGTACGCAAGTGAAGGTCGTTGGCATGTACGATATAGAACTGATGATCGCTGCCTCATAGAGTGCATTCGTCGAAGACACACTGGCCCTTCCGCAGGCCTTGTGGTCAGGGGTGCGGTAAGCTACAACTCTCGTTCGCTTGTGCTGTTGATCTGTAAATGTACTCATTTCATTTACTGCATATGCACCGTTGCAACAATAAATCTTGAGTGAATTGGAAACCTATAAAAGGGTGCACTTATTTTTTCCAGCAGTGTGTGTTTCACATGAAAATAATTAAACTTTACTAACATACCAAGCCCTAGAGAGCCCAATCATGTTCATGTTTTCGAGAATCAGAATGACGACGTTTCTGTAAACGTCTATGACATCGAGTATTCAGATTATGAATGGACGATTGTGGAAGACAAGAGGAAATTCAAAGAATTCTGCGTTGTACCACTGCATTTTACAAAATGCCGTCACGAGATACATGTGAATCTGTTGATGTTGCAAGTTGCTGAAACAGATATATGGCTTTTCTACTCCATAAGAACCTATCAGTGTCAGCATTGAGTAAATAGTAATATGTGAATGCTGCCCTTGTTATTTTTATTCCGAGGAAACATCAGAAGCACATGTAGCTGACTGCCCACAGTTTAGATCGATTACCAGTATCTCGTATTACCTACTAGCTAAAATCAGTTTTTAATTTATAAAATTTAGTAACAAACTGAAACTTCCTTTCGTGTTTAGTACTGATAAAGAATGCATGATGGCACCTGCTGCTGGCTGCACTCGTAGTAGTGACTCTGGTTTGTATTCCAATCAGCTACATTTGCATAAACTATTCAGTGTTGCTTACTACATACAGTGCAGCCATACACAGGAATATTCCCAGTATAAATTATACAGAGGCAGCAATTGCATTGAATGTTTAACTCAACAGCTCTATGTAATTAGTGAGACTGTGAATACAGTTTGTTACAAAATAGAATGATGACAGTAAGCTCTGAAAAGAATCGGCGTTTTTCTCAGCAGAAGTCTGACATATTAGCGAGAAACCCTTTGCAGAAGACGATGTGAAATTCCGATATCGTTGTCATTTCACGGGTGTGTATCGAGGTGGAGCACATCTCGGGGGCAACGTCAATTAATTATTTTGTTTATTTATTTATATATTTTAACAGGTCTGATTAAAGCCATCAGGCCCTTCCTTATACTGGACCGGGGTTTCATACATACGCTCCTTTTTTACATCACAGTTACATAAGAAGTAACAATTTTAATAGGCCAAATAGTGTTGAAATTATCTGAGGGTCTATAGTGAAAATATGATTAAATATTACTAAATATTACTATGAACCCCCCCCCCATGAACCATGGCCCTTGCCGTTGGTGGGGAAGCTTGCGTGCCTCAGCGATACAGATGGCCGTACCGTAGGTGCAACCACAACGGAGGGGTATCTGTTGAGAGGCCAGACAAACATGTGGTTCCTGAAGAGGGGCAGCAGCCTTTTCAGTAGTTGCAGGGGCAACAGTCTGGATGATTGACTGATCTGGCCTTGTAACATTAACCAAAACGGCCTTGCTGTGCTGGTACTGCGAACGGCTGAAAGCAAGGGGAAACTACAGCCGTAATTTTTCCGGAGCACATGCAGCTTTACTGTATGATTAAATGATGATGGCGTCCTCTTGGATAAAATATTCCGGAGGTAAAATAGTCCCCCATTCGGATCTCCAGGCGGGGACTACTCAAGAGGACGTCGTTATCAGGAGAAAGAAAACTGGCGTTCTACGGATCGGAGTGTGGAATGTCAGATCCCTTAATCGGGCAGGTAGATTAGAAAATCTAAAAAGGGAAATGGATAGGTTAAAGTTAGATATAGTGGGAATTAGTGAAGTTCGGTGGCAGGAGGAACAAGACTTTTGGTCAGGTGATTACAGGGTTATAAATACAAAATCAAATAGGGGTAATGCAGGAGTAGGTTTAATAATGAATAAAAAAATAGGAGTGCGGGTTAGCTACTACAATCAGCATAGTGAACGCATTATTGTGGCCAAGATAGACACAAAGCCCATGCCTACAACAGTAGTACAAGTTTATATGCCAACTAGCTCTGCAGATGATTAAGAAATTGATGAAATGTATGACGAGATAAAAGAAATTATTCAGGTAGTGAAGGGAGACGAAAATTTAATAGTCGTGGGTGACTGGAATTCGTCAGTAGGAAAATGGAGAGAAGGAAACATAGTAGGTGAATATGGACTGGGGGGAAGAAATGAAAGAGGAAGCCGCCTTGTAGAATTTTGCACAGAGCATAACTTAATCATAGCTAACACTTGGTTCAAGAATCATAAAAGGAGGTTGTAAACCTGGAAGACTCCTGGAGATACTAAAAGGTATCAGATATATTATATAATGGTAAGACAGAGATTTAGGAACCAGGTTTTAAATTGTAAGACATTTCCAGGGGTAGATGTGGATTCTGACCACAATCTATTGGTTATGAACTGCAGATTGAAACTGAAGAAACTGCAAAAAGGTGAGAATTTAAGGAGATGGGACCTGGATAAACTGAAATAACCAGAAGTTGTAGAGAGTTTCAGGGAGAGCATAAGGGAACAATTGACAGGAATGGGGGAAAGAAATACAGTAGAAGAAGAATGGGTAGCTCTGAGGGATGAAGTAGTGAAGGCAGCAGACGATCAAGTATTTAAAAAGACGAGGGCTAATAGAAATCCTTGGGTAACAGAAGAAATATTGAATTTAATTGATGAAAGGAGAAAATATAAAAATTCAGTAAATGAAGCAGCCAAAAAGGAATACAAACGTCTCAAAAATGAGATCGACAGGAAGTGCAAAATGGCTAAGCAGGGATGGCTAGAGGACAAATGTAAGGATGTAGAGGCCTGTCTCACTAGGGGTAAGATAGATACTGCCTACAGGAAAATTAAAGAGACCTTTGGAGATAAGAGAACCACTTGTACGAATATCAAGAGCTCAGATGGCAACCCAGTTCTAAGCAAAGAAGGGAAGGCAGAAAGGTGGAAGGAGTATATAGAGGGTTTATACAAGGGCGATGTACTTGAGGACAATATTATGGAAATGGAAGAAGATGTAGATGAAGACGAAATGGGAGATAAGATACTGCGTGAAGAGTTTGACAGAGCACTGAAAGACCTGAGTCGAAACAAGGCCCCGGGAGTAGACAACATTCCATTAGAACTACTGATGGCCTTGGGAGAGCCAGTCATGGCAAAACTCTACCATCTGATGAGCAAGATGTATGAGACAGGTGAAATACCCTCAGACTTCAAGAAGAATATAATAATTCCAATCCCAAAGAAAGCAGGTGTTGACAGATGTGAAAATTACCGAACTATCAGTTTAATAAGTCACAGTTGCAAAATACTAACGCGAATTCTTTACAGACGAATGGAAAAACAGGTAGAAGCGGACCTCGGGGAAGATCAGTTTGGATTCCGTAGAAATGTTGGAACACGTGAGGCAATACTAACCTTACGACTTATCTTAGAAGAAAGATTAAGAAAAGGCAAACCTACGTTTCTAGCATTTGTAGACTTAGAGAAAGCTTTTGACAATGTTAACTGGAATACTCTCTTCCAAATTCTGAAGGTGGCAGGGGTAAAATACAGGGAGCGAAAGGCTATTTACAATTTGTACCGAAACCAGATGGCAGTTATAAGAGTCGAGGGGAATGAAAGGGAAGCAGTGGTTGGGAAAGGAGTGAGACAGGGTTGTAGCCTCTCCCCGATGTTATTCAATCTGTATATTGAGCAAGCAGTAAAGAAAACAAAAGAAAAATTCGGAGTAGGTATTAAAATTCATGGAGAAGAAGTAAAAACTTTGAGGTTTGCCGATGACATTGTAATTCTGTCAGAGACAGCAAAGGACTTGGAAGAGCGGTTGAACGGAATGGACAGTGTCTTGAAAGGAGGATATAAGATGAACATCAACAAAAGCAAAACGAGGATAATGAAATGTAGTCAAATTAAGTCGGGTGATGCTGAGGGAATTAGATTAGGAAATGAGACACTTAAAGTAGTAAAGGAGTTTTGCTATTTGGGGAGCAAAATAACTGATGAGGGTCGAAGTAGAGAGGATATAAAATGTAGACTGGCAATGGCAAGGAAATCGTTTCTGAAGAAGAGAAATTTGTTAACATCGAGTATAGATTTAAGTGTCAGGAAGTCGTTTCTGAAAGTATTTGTATGGAGTGTAGCCGTGTATGGAAGTGAAACATGGACGATAACTAGTTTGGACAAGAAGAGAATAGAAGCTTTCGAAATGTGGTGCTACAGAAGAATGCTGAAGATAAGGTGGGTAGATCAGGTACTGAATAGGATTGGGGAGAAGAGAAGTTTGTGGCACAACTTGACTAGAAGAAGGGATCGGTTGGTAGGACATGTTTTGAGGCATCAAGGGATCACAAATTTAGCATTGGAGGGCAGCGTGGAGGGTAAAAATCGTAGAGGGAGACCAAGAGATGAATATACTAAGCAGATTCAGAAGGATGTAGGTTGCAATAGGTACTGGGAGATGAAGAAGCTTGCACATGATAGAGTAGCATGGAGAGCTGCATCAAACCAGTCTCAGGACTGAAGACCTCAACAAAAATTACTATGAAATAATATAGTTAATGCTGGCAGCGCTTGTACTACTACCGCTACCATTAATAGTGATAATAATAATAATAATAATAATAGTAATGAAAGTCATACAAATATTGATAGCGGCAGATATAAAAAGAATTTAGAGTTGTACGAAATAGTTGTTTCCTGATTTTCTGATGTAGCAAGTTCTGGAGGGAGGCAATTTATAGAGACAGCGCCAGTTAAGAATGTTGGGAAATAAGGAAGATCTCGTTGGAAAGGATGTACAAGAGTAAAGAGTGCGTACGGGGACAATGATAATCATTATTGTTGCTTTAGTAGTTATGGCATGAACTGTCTTTTGAAGCTGGAGGTGTTATTTAGTTCTCTAATGTTATGTGGAAGATGACTCCAGAGTCGTGTTCCTGCTACTGAGCACGACTTCGAAATAGTGACTGAACGATAGAGTGGTACACAAAGGGTTTTGTTGTGATGGGAACAGGAGTTTATGCTATGTTGTTCAGACAAGAGCGTTAAGGTTGAGGAGAAATATGGAGAAGAGCATAAGTCGATAAGACAGTAGAGAAGAGAGGGCGTATGGAAATCTATGCACCTGTCTGCACGCAGCCAGGATGGCTGTGTATAGGATGGTGGACTATGATCAAAGAATCGAACATCAAAGATATGACGAACACAGACATTCATAATCAGTTCCAGGCGCAGTGAGCTTCTTTTGATCTGTATTTTGAAACTGGAGACGCTGTTCAGTTCCGTAATATAATGAGTAAGGTAATTTGAGAGTTAGGTCCCTGCTACTTCGAGAAAGTGGCTGGACGATGAAGCGGGACAGAAAGAGTTTTGCTCTAGTTGGAATGGCAGTTTCTGCCTTGTTGTTCAGGTGAGAGCATTAGCACTGAGGAGAGATATGAGGGACCGTGTACAGTGATAAGATAATCAAGGGGTCAGAGCGCACAGAAATCTCTGCTCTTGTCTGCATGCAGCCAAGAGCTGTGTATATGATGGTAAAATGTGACAAAAGGTCGAACACTACACACGTATCGAACCTAGGTGCTCATATCCACTTTCAGGCGCCGTTAGATTTCCTGAGAAAGGCCTTGCAGGGTAATATCGCTGTAACCAATAATTGGAAGTATAAGTGTTTGTACAAGTTTCTTTTTCAGATCAAGAGGGAAGAACTTTTTGTATTTTTATAGATCATGAAGATGCTGAGCACATTGCAGTCACGTGCTCTCCCCAGATTATATTTTCATCCATTATTACTCCTAGACTCTTTGATGGAGGAGTGTAATTGATATTTGTTCCATTTAGGGCTACAGATGATAGGGATTTCCGATAATTCGGGCTAATTAGCCTAGAGTGACCAACTAGTATCGCTTTGATTTTGGATGGATTGAGCTTTAACCCTGTATCCTGCGCCCATTTTGGTAGCGCCCATTGATCGGTATTGAGATTCTCGGTAGCTGTTTCTGGAGGTCATCAGCGTACGTGTGGAATTTGCAGGCAGACAAAACTGATGGCACATCATTGACATACATTGAGAAGAGTACAGGACCTAATACCTGTGCCTGGGGGAGGCCTGATACTATCTGCCTCTATTGCGACTTATGGTGCAGGACACGATGCATTGCTGGCAAAACGAGGCATGAGCGAAATTTAGGTTGCTATGTTTGGCAAGTAACATGTCAATTCGACAGTATCAGTCTTTGTTGAAGTTTAAGAAACAAACGATAGTCGTCTCTTGTACATCCACGGCAAGCTTCAGGTCATGCGTTATCTTTAAAAGGCAGAAGTTGTGTTGTGATGTTAACGGAAATCTGACGGACTTTCGTCCAATAGG
This sequence comes from Schistocerca piceifrons, assembly GCF_021461385.2. NCBI lineage: Eukaryota > Metazoa > Arthropoda > Insecta > Orthoptera > Acrididae > Schistocerca > Schistocerca piceifrons. The sequence goes on along the minus strand of NC_060149.1, from coordinate 597,554,738 downwards.
TTGTGTGTGGTCAGGTGGTTTGTTACCTGGTCGTGGACTGTATATTCCAGGGCCTTGCACACTGCAGGAAGAATGCAAACAGGTTGGTAATCAGAGGGCGCTGCTGCCTTATAGGCGTCACTGTACTATGTCCGTCATATTCCGAAATCTGAGCAATTATGACGCGAATTTCTAGACATTAGAGTTCAAAAGGAATAATATCGCCTACACTACAGTAACTAAATAAAAATTATCAAAATTTTTCTTCATGAGAATTGAGTATGGTTCATAATGAGGCATAATGATTTAACCAAAAGTTTGGAAGAAGAAAGAAAAAAATGGTCTGGAGAACATGTTACATCTTAAAAGTTGTTATTTATCTAATGACATTGAATTTAATGTTTCCATATGTTATTAAAACTGGTATTTTTTCCTGTTATATTTAACTGAGTGGCAAGTGGTCAACACGCAGTTATGTTAATTGAAATACCAATTACGTTTTCAGAATGTAAAGTTACTCGTTCTGCGTCATGTCTATATGTTTTACAAATACCGTAAGGAACATATAACTCAAGGTCCTCCATTTTGTATTTGTTTACTGCAAGCACATATGAAGTAAGGCCCGTATTGAGATCTTACTTGTGAATTAAATATTTCGTTACTATAATTATGAGCTTGTTATTGGAAAGTCACTATTTGGATACCTAAGTCAGACAGTTGTTCAGATATCATGTCCTTAAAAAAAAATGTACGGCACAAATTGCAGGACACACTCCTCACACTTAGACGAAGAAATTACGTCGTATGAACAAGGGTATGGAAACGCTTTGTTTCCATGTCACAGTTCGTTTTCTCAACAAGTTTCAATGAGATCATATCGTAAATTTTAACAACCGGCATGCACTGGTAACGTCAGTCCTCGGGCAACTGTTGAAGTAAGTAATCAACAAAGATTTTCTGTCCATGTCTGAGCCGGAATTGCTGATTGTTTGGTAGGGCCTCACTTTCTTCCACCCAGACTCAACGGGCAAAGTTATCGTAGTTTCGTAGAGAATGTTTTGTTTGAGCTGTTGCAGATGTGCCTTTAGGTGTGCTACAAAACATTTACTTGCTACACGATAGAGCACTCCACATTTTAGTCTTAATGTCCGTCGGCTTCTAAATAACAGATTCGGTGACAGGTGTATAGTAGAGATTGACCAGTTGCCTGGCTTCCACGTTCTCCGGATTTACACCCACTGGATATCCGTTTGACAGGGCATATAAAAGGTTTTGTATGTGGCACCCCAGTACAAGATTTTCAGAGTCTTCGTACCAGTATTGTGGAAGGGTGCGAAACCATACGCAATACTCCAGGGATACATGAGCGCATCCGAGATTCACTACGACGGCGGGATGTGTCATGGTCCACGGAAGGCATACTGAGCATCTCCTGCGAGAAAGAGTTGCACGTGGTATGCTAGTGCGTTCTGTTCGTGTGTGGTTCCCATGGTTAATGAGTTGGAGAGAATCAGCTTTAACATGGAAACAAAGCGTTTCAGACCCATATTCGTATAACATAATTTGTTCATATACGTGTGAGGAATGTCGCCCGTTATTTGTGCCGTACATTTGTGTTACATCCTGTATAAACACAATCAAGATACAATGTACTGTGCATTTTGTAGCGTTACTGCACAGTACATTTAAAACAGTTAAACAGAAATTATTTATATATCCACAATTCCAGAACGCATTGTGTTTCAGCATGGCAAACGGTTGTCGTTTCTGGGTCAGAGAGAGAAGTGGTGATCTGTTGGCTTGACGCGGCTACTTATGGCTGCATTCACCCTTCTGCTGGTGACTGCAGGGCAGTGTTTTCGACAGTGTTCGGAAGACTTCTCCAGAACAGTGAGCCCTCGCGCACCGCGAGCTTTTAACTCTCAGGTCGCATATCTTTTTTTCCGCGACGCTGTCTTTGACAGGTCATATTTGGAGCTCTTGTGCTGCACCGCAGACTGTTAGCCCAAAGAGAGAGAGAGAGAGAGAGAGAGAGACAGAAGAAAGTTCGGGAAAAATACGAAGGCAACAGTTGCCGCTGACAAATCGTGAGATTAAGGGTAGGGTAGGCAACTGTGCTGCCAGAGATGCCCCATCACCTTTCTTTAGCGCGAAGGCAGCGGTGCCTCCCATTTATTTCCGCATCGACCGTAATTATACGGTAAAAGAATAAAACTGAAGGAAAAGGAGGGACAAAGAATCTCGGCAGAATGGAACAGGCCGGACATTGCTTTTAGACTGTATCCTTCCTGGCCGGTTCTGACATGTAATCTTTTGTACATTCTGAACTAAATTAGCGCTGCACTATCGGTGCAGCAGCATCCATCTACACAACGTATGAGTGCTTCCTATACCGACAAGGAGCATCCCCTCCAGTCTGACCTCGATTACTGGTGCCTCTTCTGATCAAGTTTGTTTCAGATCATGTACCTAAAGGTTAGGGCTACCTTCTTCCCCTCATATCACTCCTGAATTAAATAAATATTACTTTCTTCCTTTCAAAATTTACTTTCAGGTATCAGTTAATTAGTAAATATAAAATATTAATTCATATAAATATTTTACAATTGTTATTATTACTCAGACAGTAAATTATGATGTGCTGATTCCCACGTATAGTTCGTTTTGCTAGTGAATTGTTAACATCACTGAAGTACTTATTATTTAAAATTTCATAATCCTTGTACCCTAAAAACTTCTAGCCATGCTAACTAACCTTTGCTGGGTCATCGACCAATACAGATTTACTGTTGCAGAAACAACGAAAAAAACATGCCAAATCCAAACGGACGCAATCTCGAAGTCTGGCTATATTTTGCAGCAGTTCAAAATTTAGCGCGGACTTAAATGCTAAATGCTTATAATAGTTTCTACAACGAAACTTTGTCTTGAAACCTGGCAGAAAATCCAAAGAGATTCTGGTCGTATGTGAAATATTCTAACGACAAGACACAATCTATGCCTTCTCTGCGCGATAGCAATGGAATCACTATAGACAACAGTGCTTCTAAAGCAGAGTAACTAAACGCAGCCTTCCGAAATTCCTTCACCAAAGTAGACAAAGTCAATATTCCAGAATAAGAATCAAGAAGAGCTATCAACATGAGCAACGTAACAATAGATATTCTCGGAGTAGTGAAGTAACTTAAATCACTTAACAAAAGCAAATCTTCCGGTCTAGACTGTATACCAGTTAGGTTCCTTCAGAGTATGCTGATACAGTAGCTCCATGCTTAACAATCATATACAACCGTTCGCTCGACTATAGATCCGTACCCAAAGACTGGAAAGTTGCACAGGTCACACCAATATTCACGAAAGATAGTAGGAATAATCCACTAAATTGCAGGTCCATATCATTAACTTCGATATGCAGCAGGATTCTGGAACATATATTGTGTTCTAACATTACGAATTACCTCGAAGAAAACGGTCTGTTGACACACAGTCAACACGGATTTAGAAAACATCGATCTTGTAAAAGATAAGTAGCTGTTTACTCACACGAAGTGGTGAGTGCTATTGACAGATGATTTCAAACTTATTCTGTATTTCCAGATTTCCAGAAGGCTTTTGACGATGTACCACACAGGCGGCTTGTAGCGAAATTGCGTGCTTATGGAATATCGTTTGTTATGTAATTAGATTCGTGATTTCCTGTCAGAGAGATCACAGTTCGTAGTAATTGATGGAAAGTCATCAAATAAAAAAGGAGTGAAAAGGTTGAAAATTGACGGCTGAGAGGTGTTTAATTTGACATCCTCTATCAAACAGCCGAGACCCGCAACAATCACTAAAAGATGGACATGCAGAGAAGTTACTTCTGGCGTTCCCAAAGGTAGTGTTATAGAACCTCTGCTGTTCCTCATGTATATAAACGATAGAAGACAATCTAACCAGCCGTCTTAGGTTGTTTGCAGATGACGTTGTCGTTTATCGAGTAGTAAAATCACCAGAAGATCAAAACAAATTGCAAAACGATTTAGAAAAGATATCTGTATGGGGCGAAAATTGGATGTTAATCCTAAACAACGAAAAGTGTGACGTCATCCACATGAGTGCTAAAAGGAATCCTATAAACTTCGGTTACACAATAAATCCATCAAATGTAAAGGCAGTAAATTCAACTAAATATCTAGGAATTACAGTTACGAACAACATAAATTGGAAAGAACACATAGAGAATGTTATGGGATAGGCTAATCAAAGACTGTGTTTTATTGGTAAGGCACTTAGAAAATGTAGCAGATCTACTAAAGAAACTGCAGACACTACGCTTGTCCGTCCTCTGTTAGAGTACTGCTGCGTGATGTGGGATCCTTACCAGGTAGGATTGACGGAGTACATCCAGAAAGTTCAAAGAAGGGCAGCACGTTTTGTATTATCGCGAAATAGGGGAGAGGGTGTCACTGAAATGATACAGGATGTGGGGTGGACATCACTAAAACAATGGCGTTTTTCGTTGCGGCAGAATCTTCTCACGTATAACGAGTGAAATCGATAATAAAGAAAATTTGTATGCAACCTGTAGCTACACCACTACCTTATTTCTTATGATCGCTGTAGCCCTTGGACTATGGATCGTTTGTATACTCAACAGAAGGTTCGCTTTACTTTAACTATCCTACAGTACAACGTCAAAGACAGAATATTACACATCTCCTCCAGCGTAGTCTCCGGTGCGAGTTGCGGGGTTTATAGAGGCAACTTTCAGTTCATGGACGGTTCTTGAGAAAACACGAAAAACATGTTTTCCGAATACCAAAACCGACTTGAGGATTCCAAGGTGCCTATGCACAGCAAATGGCTGTAATTTTTACAATATACTCCTAAGATCCCGATCTTGAACAACTTTGAAAATTTTAGTGCCTGGCAGAGGATTCAATGAACCACCTTCAAGCTGTCTCTCTACCGTTCTACTCTCGAACGGCGCGCGGGTAGAACGAGCACTTAAATTTTTCTGTGCGAGCCCTGATTTCCCTTATTTATCGAGATGATCCCTATGTAGGTGTGTGCCAACAGAATGTTTTTGCAATCGGAGGAGAAAACAGGTGATCGAAATTTCATGAGAAGATCCCGTCGCAACGAAAAACGCCTTTGTTTTAATGACTGCCACTCCAATTCACGTATCATGTCTGTGGCACTATCTCCCCTATTTCGCGACAGTGCAAAACGAGCCGCCCTTCTTTGAACTTTTTCGATGTCATCCGCCAGTGCCACCTGATGCCGATCCCACACCGCACAGCAATACTCCAGAATAGGGTGGACAAGCGTGGTGTAAGCACTCTCTTTAGTAGACCTGTGGCACCTTCTAAGTATTCTGGCAATGAATCGCAGTCTTTGGTTTGCTCTACCCACAACATTATCTACGTGATCGTTCCAATTTAGGTTACTTTTAACTGCAATCACAAAGTATTTAGTTGAATTTACAACCTTAAGATTTGCGTGACTTACCGCGTAATCGAAATTTAGCGGATTTCCTTTAGTACTCAGGTGAGTAACTTCACACTTTTCTTTATTCAGTGTCAATTGCCACTTTTTGCACCATACAGATATCTTATCTAAAACATTTTGCAATTCGTTTGGGTCATCTGATGACTTAACAAGGCGGTAAATGACAGTATCATCTGAAAACAATCTAATAGGGCTACTGAGATTGTCTCCTATGTCGTTAATATAGATTAGGAACAATAGAGGGCCTATAACACTACACGACGACTTTCCGTCTATTACTACGAACTGTGACATTCTCTGCCAGGAAATGACGAATCCAGTCACACAACTGAGGTGATATTCCATAGCCACGTAGTTTCGTTAGAACAGGGCTTCCCAACCTTTTCAGCTGGCAGACCCCTTCTTCAGTCGAAAATCCATGGCGGACCCTTAGTCAGTCAAGAGCACAGTAACTTTAAATTTCAGAGTGAAACCTATGGGAACTGAAAGCTTCTTAATGCAAGTGCCATGTTCCCAATGACCCCCCCCCCCCCCCCCGAAGTATCAGTAGTTTTTGGTTTAGAGATGAATGAAGCTTGAAATTAATGATCACAATTTGAATTCCCCACTGTATCCAGACACTTACTAGTGGATTTACTCCCTTTGTTCAACACACTATAGCCTGATTATAATTACTTGGTAATTGACATTTCACACGTTGGAGTTGCCTTCCTTCAAGAGCAATCAACGTCACGTCCAAACTGTTCGCTGTTGACAAGCTGCCGCTTGAGGTCTGTTCACTTGCACTGTTTGGCTACTGTTGTGTAAGGAGCATGCATATTTCGTAACAGTCGTGTGTGTGTGAGTGGTTTTTCGTGAAATCCTAAGAAAAATGTTCAAATTGGGATGTAGGCCTAAAGTCTATGGAACTTAACTGCTGAGGACATCAATCCCTAGTCTTACACGCCATTGACCTTAGTTTAACTTCCGCAAAGGACAAAACACACACACACACACACACACACACACATCCCCGACGGAGGACTCGAACCTCTTGCGGGAGCGGCCGCGAAATCCACGACGACATGGCGCCCTAGACTGCGCGGTCATTCCGTGCGGCTGTGAAGAAAAGAGGCAGACCCATGATTCGGGATACAAACACATTGCGAAAGAAAAGAGCCAAGGAATTGCCTTTAAAGGACTATTGTGACATGTGTTGTGCAATGTGTGGGAATACATTCACCCAGTTTACCATGCGTTTCCAACACCGGATTTCGTAAGCCAATGTCCCAGTTCCGCTTTTGGTTGGTCAGGTAAACACTTCAAAATTGCTTCTGGAAATCTGCTTTTTATAAAGCCGTTTTTCAAGTTCCACAATCGATTTTCATGACCATGTAAACAGCACGGGAAAGTCTAGTTATTTTTACGTCTTTGCGTATCTACTGAACGGCAGCTGTCAGTCCATAGCCGGCAGGTAGCAGGGAGCGTTGCAACAGTGTACTGTCAGTTGGTAGCTGGCAATTGGCAGGCGCCGTGGCAACAGTTTAGCCACAGCTGACAACTTGAACTACTACTTGGACACTGTATCGTGGCAGTCAGCCTCGACTGTAAGCAAATTAGGAAAACAAGCAAACGTACTCTCTTATTTCTCTATAAGAAAACAAAGCATTTAACAGAACGTAAGACTTTCTTTCTCAAAGGAAACAATTCTGACAGAGGAGGTTTACCTTTTACAAGGTGGCACGTGAAAAGTCCTCATTTGTTTACAGTCACAGCCAGTTGCCACGAATACAGTGTCAGAGTAATAGCAGAGTAATTGTAATTGAAGTATAGGTAGGCCATATTTTTAACTGAGAGGACGGAATATATTTTAAAGAAAAGAAATTAGTTTTAGAGATGATTTTAATTTTCGTAACAAAAATATCGATGCCAACAGAATTCAGTTAATAATTATTTTGCAAATGATAGACAGAAACAAAATTCCTACAGAGCTATAGTTCAGGTACGTTCACTGAGCATCTACGAAGAAAAATGCTTCTTCTTTACCGTAGATGAGTCTGCAGGAATAATAATGGAATCCTAATGTGGTGGTTGAGGGTGCTTCTGATGACACAATTTTGAAAAGTTGGGTTCAGTTCTTGACAACTGGAGACGGATGTCTGGTTCCGCATCTAGACAGCTTCGGTACTTAGTTTTGTGGGCAGCATAGATCGAGAATCCAGATCCACACATGTATGCTGCGGCAAACGGAAGAAGTACACGTTTTGCCTTTTCAACAACGGGGTAGTATTTCTTGTTATCCAAACGGATCCAAAAGCGTGACTAACCGTCAATGTCAAAACTTGGTTTCAAGGTAGGGTCTGTGGCAATTTATATCAACAACTCATATTCGTTTGATGGTAGAATGTTCGGCTTTTTGGATACAGTGAATGGGTTGACGACTCATTCGTATTTCTGCAGCTTCTCATCTTCAGCTGTTGGGAAATAATGCTCCAACAATGACATCAAGCTTCGGAGATGTTCCAGGATTTGATGAAACAAATTCTTCCCAAGTCCCAATGTTTTGTTTTCCAAAAACTCCTTGAGAAGAGGCAAATACTCGACCTCCCCCTCCTCGACACTCTCTGCCAAAAATTGATTTTCTTCTTGAATGCTCGAACTTTGTCGATAGCAGTGACCTTTGTTTCACTTTGCCCTTGGAGTGAAATATTCATTTCGTTCGTTTTGGAGAATATATCTGACAAATAGGCAAGTAGACACTGCCAATTTTCGTCATTAATAAGGTCTGCTAATTTGGCGTTATGCCCAAAAAGGAAAGCTAAGACTTCCAATCTTAATTGATACTAGCGAGAGAGTGCATTCCCACGTGAGAGCCACCTCACTTCTGTGTGGAGAAGCAGGGAACGATGAAGGCTTCCCATATCTTCACACAGTATTGTGAAAAGTCTTGACTTCGACGGCCTTGGTTTTATGTAGTTAATGATGTGAATGGATTCGTCTAAAACTTTATTGAACGAAACAGGCATTTGTTTCGTAGCTAAAGCGTATCTGTGGAGAGCACAATGACTACTGCTGCAATTCTTGGCGTTTTCTTTTATTTTCGTTTTTGCTCCGACTCTAGGACCCGTCATAGCTTTTGCACCATCTGTGCACATATCTATGCAAGTAGACCATGAAACATCGTTAGTCCTTAAAAAATCATCCAATAGACGCAATATTTCAGCACCTGTTGTGTTGGCAGGTAGTGGTCTGCACAATAAGAGGTCCTCCTCAAAACATCCAGAATATTCATAACGGACAAAACCCAATAAAATCGCTAATACTGCAACATCAGTGGATTCATCTATCTGCAGAGAAAATGAATTGTGTTGGATGCGACAAACAAGAGTGCCTTTCACATCATTTGACATGTCAACAATACGTCTCTTGACAGTATTGTTTGATAATCGCACCGAAGATACAAGTTTTACTGCCTTTTCGTCTAGCATGCAAAAAACAATACCATTAACACACAGCTTTATGAGATTTTCTGCAATGGTAAGAGCTTTGCCTGTTTTTGCCACTCGATAAGTTCAAATGGTTCAAATGGCTCTGAGCGCTATGGCACTCAACTGCTGAGGTCATAAGTCCCCTAGAACTTAGAACTACTTAAACCTAACTAACCTAAGGACATCACACACATCCATGCGCGAGGCAGGATTCGAACCTGCGACCGTAGCGGTCACACGATTCCGGACTGTAGCGCCTAGAACCGCTCGGCCACTACGGCCGGCAGTCGATAAGTAACCAAGAAAGAAGCTTTTAATGAATTCTCATTAATTGTTTTTGCATGAGTTTTCATGCAATGCTGAGAAGCAGCTAGTTCAGCACTCTTCCTTTTGAAAAATCGATGTCTTTAGCCTGTAAATCCGGGTAAGTACCTTCAAAATGACGGCGCAATTTAACTGGAACCATTGAACTGTTCGGAAGGACTCGCGCACAAATTACACACTGAGCTATACCCTCCTTTGTCTCCATAAAGCCCATTTCTAAATAGCTTTCGTTGTACTTACACAGGATATTGCAACCAATGGAGTACTTGCAGCGTTTTCACATAATAAATCCGGCTGTGGAGCTTCTTGTGATTGCAACCAATGGAGTACTTGCAGCGTTTTCACATAATAAATCCGGCTGTGGAGCTTCTTGTGATTGTTCTTTCTTTGGTCGTCCTCCCTCCTCATTCATTTCAACTGGAAACTTCCCTTGTTGTGAAGGCGATGGAGAAACTGCGCCCTTCTTCAATGATCCTGACTTCAGTCACCAATCCATGTTAGAAGTAATAAACTGGTCAAAAATCGACTTATGAAATACGTAGTGCACTGACGAAGCAAGTTCAGCATTTAATGAAGCCTGTGGCCGCATACGTGCCAGCGAACGCTGTGTTTGTTCGACAATGCTCGCTCCGCGCATGCGTAAAAGGTTTCAACGCATCTAGCGCGGTGAGCCGGCGCGCAAACGACCACCGTATTGTTAAGAAAGAGTCGATCAGAGAAGCCGTATTCTCCGGCACTAAACTATGTATGCGTTCTCACTTAGGAACCGCAAAGGCTGCTTGGGAATACGAACTGAATTAAAAGTACACATGTTTTTCACACGAAAAAAAAGTGGTGAATTTCATTTTCACATTTTTATTCAATAATTTTACTCATTATTTTACACGATTTGGTGAAAGGTGACCGCGGATCCCCTAGAATGAGCCGGTGGACCCCTTAGGGGTCCGCGGACCTCACGTTGGGAAGCCCTGGGTTAGAAGATGCTTGTGAGGAACGGTGTCGAAAGTCTTCAGGAAATCTAAAAATATGGAGTCAATTTGACATCCCCTGTCTACAGTACTCATTACTTCATAAGTATGTAGAGCTAGTTGTGTTACACAAGAACGATGTTTTCTGAATCTGTGCTGACTATGTGTCAACAAATCGTTTTCTTCAAGGTAATTCGTAATGTTCGAACACAGTACATGATCCAAAACACTACTGCAAATCGACGTTAGTGATATGGGCCTGTAATTCAGTGGATTACTCCTATTTCCCTTTTGGGTATATTTGTGTGACTTGAGCAATTTTCGAGTCTTTAGATATGGAACTTTCTGTGAGCGAGCGGTTGTATGTAATTGCTAAATATGGACCTATTGTATCAGCATACTCTGAAAGGAATCTAACTGGTATACAATCTGGACCGAAGGCCTTGCCTTTATTAAGTGATTTAAGCTGCTTTGCTACACTGAGGATATCTTCTCCTACGTTTCTCATCTTGTCAGTTGTTCTTGATTGGAATTCAAGAACATTTGCTTCTTCTTCTTTGGTGAAGGAGTTTCGGAAAACCGTGTTTAATAACTCTGCTTTAGTGGCACTGTCATCCGTGACTTCATCGTTGTTATCGCACAGTGAGGGTATTGATTGCGCCTTACCACTGGTGTGCTTTATGTATGACCAGAATCTGTTTGGGTTTTCTGCCAGATTCCGAGACAGAGTTTCGTTGTGGAAATTATTAAAAGCATCTAGCATTGAAGTGGGCGCTATATTTCGAACATCGGCAAAACTTTGCCAATCTTGGGGATTTTGGGTTCTTTCAAATTTGGCATGCTGTTTTCGTTGCTTCTGCAACAGCGATCTGACCCGTTTTGTGTACCATAGGGGATCGGTACCAACACTTACTAATGTATGTGGTGTATATCTCTCAATTTCCGTCAATACTATCTCTCTGAAATCATTCCACATCTTTGCTGCAATTACGTAATCTGATCGGAAGGAGTGGAGACTGTCTCTTAAAAAGGCTTTAGAGCATTTTTATCAGCTTTTTAAAACAGATGTACTTTGCGTTTCGTTTTGATGGTTTTAAGTGTTACGGTATTCAGCCTAGCAGCAACTGCCTTGTGGTCGCTAATCTCTGTATTCGTCACGATACTCCCTATTTGTTCAGGATTATTTGTTTCTAAGAGGTCAACTATGTTATCGCAGCCATTTACGCTACGAGTGGGCTCATGAACTAATTGTTCAAAATAATTTTCTGAGAGAGTATTCGGTACAATTTAGGATGGCGTTTTATACCTGCCGCCGGCTTTAAACGTATTTTTCTAAGATAGATTTGCGTGGCGCCTACTTGCAAATTCCATTGGATAAAGAGCCACAGAAAGTATTTGTTGTAAATGCACGCTTGGGACTGTTCAAGTATTTGCGTTTGCCCTTCGGCAGTGCTTACCCACCCGCCATTTTTCAACGTTGCTTGGAATAGCTGACTGCAAAAGTTCCATTTTGTATCAACTACCTTGACGATATTGTCGTCTCTGGTCGTACACCAGAGGAACACATAGCGAATTTGCGTACCCTTTTTCGAGTGTTGTCAAAAGCAGGACTCAAGTGTCGTCTCAAAAAGTGTGACTTTCTTCAAATTGAACTGCAGTACTTAGGTCATGTGATAAAGGCAGGCTGTGTGTCCCCTCCAGTCTCATTTGCTCGCAATCCGTGACCTGCCTGTTTCTCGCAATGTGTCTGAACTCCAGTCTGTACTACGCAAGATGACATACTACATTCCTTTCATACCGAATGCAGCACAGATCGCGGCTCCATTGCATCGCTTGTGTCGCAAAAATGCGCCATTTGTGTGGTCTAAAGATTGTCAAGACGCATTTTAGAAACTCAAAAATGCTTTACTTTGTGACATGTTTAGTGCATTTTGACCCTGCCATGCCGGTAGTTTTGCAAGTTGACGCTTCATATTACTGAATCGGCGCTGTGCTTTCACACAGAATTGGTGCACAAGACAGACCTATTGCTTTAGCCTCGAAGTTGCTCACTCAAACTCAGTGCAATTATTCGCAAATTGAAAAAGAAGCTCTCGCTATTGTGTTTGGTGTGACAAAATTCCATGACTATTTGTATGGTCGCCAATTATAATTACTGACAGATCACAGGCCTTTGCAGTCGTTGTTTCATCGGTCAAAGCCTGTTCCTACGCGGAATGCTCAAAAATTGCAACGCTAGGCTTTTTTTCTTTCGCAGTGTCAGTATGAAATTGTGTACAGACCTACGGCAAATCATGGCAATGCAGACGCCCTATCTCGCCTTCCGATTGGCCCTCACTCCGATTTTAATGTATCTGCCGCATCTTGTTGCCAAATAGATGCACAGGAGTCTGAATTGCTGGAATCTTTTCACCTGCACTACAGGAAAATTGCACAGGGCACGGAAGCAGCCCCTCACCTCAAGATCTTGTTGTATTATATTCGTACGTCTTGGCCTCGTTCATTGAACAGCATCCAGAAAAAAAGTTGTGGGCCGATATTTTGCACTTCGGCATAGCCTTTCAGTTCAACAAGGTGTTATTCTAGTTCAGCATGACAGTGGACAATCCCATGTGCTTATTCCTAAAGTGCTGCAAAAGGATGTGTTGCGGATGCTCCACGAAGGACATTGGGGAATTTTTTGCACTAAAAAGTTTGCGCGACGGCACTTTACTCGACAGGGCATGGAAGCCGATGTTGAACAGATGACGTCACAGTGTCACTCATGCGCGGAGAACCAATCCGCTCCGCTGAATTCTCATCTTGGCCTGAGACTCAGTCGCCATGGCAACAAGTGCACATTGACTTTGCAGGAGCATTCTGGATCACTCTTTTAACAAAGTTCCCATTTGCGATGCCTATGCATAGGTTTGCCAGAAGTACTTGTGTTGGGCAACGGACCATAGGTCACTTCACGTGATTTTGAATAGTTTTGTGAACGATGTGGCATTCGTCATCTAACAAGTGCTCTGTTTCACCCCCAGTCCAAAGGAAAAGTAAGGCGCTTCGTACACACTTTGAAACAACAGATGGTTAAGCTTCGCACCACTCACACACGGGAGCAGGCGCTGCAACTCCTTCACGCCTCCTATCGCTCCCACCCACGAGACGGACCATCATAGGCGGAACTTCTGCATGTCCGCCGCCATCGGACGCTGCTACACTTGCTACAACTGCCGCAGCATCTGGCGCCGCTAATGGTCTGCAAGTATTGCTAGGCGCCGCGCGATCTTATTCTTTTCAGGGTTTATGGCAACAGTGGGCTCTGGGAAAGATATGTGATCCAGGAACGCATTGGCTCTTATATGTACTTGCTTGCAGGTCCCGATAGTTCATGGCGCCGCCACCAGAATCAAATTCTTGAGTGTCGTTTGCCCCGTGATTCTGCTGCTTTCTTTTCCGCAGATTCACGGCCTCACGGGACCGCCCGGTCTTCGCAGCCGCCCGTTGGTGCCATCTGGGCACCCCAGGAGGAGCGGTTGAACGATGTGCTCTCGCCCCCGCCGTTCCCGCTCGCCGACCATATGCACATGGACCCGCCGTCGCCGTCATCGCCCTAGCACACGCCCTCAGGCCTGGACGTGTGCCCTGGCAGCAGGTTCCCGGAGGATCTTCCTGTTGCCTCGCAAGCCAGACGGTGGGGTACCGTCGGAAGTACGCCGTCCTGCACAGTCACGGCACCCGGCTCATCTCTACGTCCAGCGTCCTCGCTCCTCCCCGTGGTCATTCGCATCCACCCTACAGTACAACAGTGCGGCATGTCAGGGGGGAGGAATGCGATGGCGTAAGCTGTCGCCAGCACACCGATCGACAAAGATGTAGCACAGAGATCGATAGTAAGTATTTAGGCTGCCACCGCTGACCTTAGTGCCTGACTGACTCACTCATTGAATTTGGCGTCCGTTAGTACATTCGGAGAGCAGGCTCAGTTCAGATCACAGGTTACGACAGAACATAGCGACCGGATTAGTGACTACAGCGGCACTTGTACGACTGAAATTTGTGATAGCAAGATAACCGATATTGTATGCAAAAGGACTATCCTGATGAGCTTGTAGCACAGAACATGACTCTATTCTAGTTACGCACATGTTTCCAGTACAAATAAATAAAGAACCGTATTAATCCACGTGTGCATTTGTGTTATAGAAGGAGGATACCGGCCACCCATAACAACATCGTCTCCATTGCCTTCTTATGGTACAAGACTCTACAGCGGTGACGAGGATACTACACCACACCATCACAGAACTCCCTGCACGCTTCGCATATGGAATTACGCACTGAGGAATCAAGCGTTCATGGGGTAAACAGCGTACAAATTGGTGGCATTTACAACCAGATATTTCGGACCTGCATTCATCAGTGAATAAGAGTCTTTCCCAAACCCATGCTGTCCAATGTTGATGTGCCGTAGCCCAATGAAGCCTTTTCTTGTTGTTAACAGGGTGCAACAAAAGTTTCCTTCATAAGCAGCCCTTTTTAATCTATGCTAGGCATGTTCGATAGGGTTCATGTCTGGAGAACATGCTGGCCACTCTAGTTGAGAGATGTCGTTATCCTGAAGGAAGTCACTCGCAAGATGTGCACGATGGGGGCGCGAATTGTCTTCCATGAAGACGAATGTCTCACCAATATAGTGCCAATATGGATGCACTATCGGTGAGAGGATGGCATCCACGTAACGTACAGCCGTTACGGCATCTTCCATGACCACCAGTGGCGTTCGTCGACCCCACATAATGCCACCAAAAAACAGCAGGGAACCCCCATCTTGCTTCACTCTCTGGACAGTGTGTCTAAGACGTTCAGCCTGACCGGGCTGCCTCCAAACACGTCTCTGACAAGGCATAGGGGACACTCTTCGGTGAAGAGAACGTGATGCCAATCCTGAGCGGTCCATTCGGCATGTTACTGGGCCCATCTGTGCCGCGCTGTATGGTATCGTGGTTGCAAAGATGGACCTCGCCATGGGCGACGGGAGTGAAGTTACGCATCATGCAGCGCATTGTGCACAGTTTGAGTCGTAACACGATGTCCTGTGGCTGCATAAAAAGCATTATTCAACATGATGGCGTTGCTGTCAGGGTTCCTCCGAGCCATAATCCGTAGGTAGCGGTCATCCACTGCAGTAGTAGCCCTTGGGCGGCCTGAGCGAGGCATGTCATTGACAATTCCTGTCTCTCTGCATCTCCTCCATGTCCGAACAACATCGCTTTCGTTCACTCTGAGACGCCTGGACACTTGCCTTGTTGAGATCCCTTCCTTGCACAAAGCAACAATGCGGGCATGATCGAACCGTGGTATTGACCGTTTAGGCATGGATGAACACGAGCCGTGTACCTTCTTCCTGGTGAAACGACTGGAACTGATAGGCTGTCGGACCCTCTCTGTCTAATAGACGCTTCTCATGCATGGTTGTTTACATCTTTGTGTGGGTTTAGTGACATCTCTGAACAGGCAGAGGGACTGTGATTGTGATACAGTATCCACAGTCAATGTCCATCTTCAGGAGTTGTGGGAACTGGGGTGAACCAAAACGTTTTTGATGTGTGTATATATCTAACAGATCATGGAAATACACTTTGTTTATGATGCAAGCGGTTTCTGCGGCGTTGCGCGGGAACACAGGACCCCCATAGGCACGCTGCGATCACTGCATTACACTCTGACATTATGCTTGGATTGTGTGACAGGTGATACATCGGTTTTAGCCCAAGGTAAATTAGACATACACTCCTGGAAATGGAAAAAAGAACACATTGACACCGGTGTGTCAGACCCACCATACTTGCTCCGGACACTGCGAGAGGGCTGTACAAGCAATGATCACACGCACGGCACAGCGGACACACCAGGAACCGCGGTGTTGGCCGTCGAATGGCGCTAGCTGCGCAGCATTTGTGCACCGCCGCCGTCAGTGTCAGCCAGTTTGCCGTGGCATACGGAGCTCCAACGCAGTCTTTAACACTGGTAGCATGCCGCGACAGCGTGGACGTGAACCGTATGTGCAGTTGACGGACTTTGAGCGAGGGCGTATAGTGGGCATGCGGGAGGCCGGGTGGACGTACCGCCGAATTGCTCAACACGTGGGGCGTGAGGTCTCCACAGTACATCGATGTTGTCGCCAGTGGTCGGCGGAAGGTGCACGTGCCCGTCGACCTGGGACCGGACCGTAGCGACGCACGCCAAGACCGTAGGATCCTACGCAGTGCCGTAGGGGACCGCACCGCCACTTCCCAGCAAATTAGGGACACTGTTGCTCCTGGGGTATCGGCGAGGACCATTTGCAACCGTCTCCATGAAGCTGGGCTACGGTCCCGCACACCGTTAGGCCGTCTTCCGCTCACGCCCCAACATCGTGCAGCCCGCCTTCAGTGGTGTCGCGACAGGCGTGAATGGAGGGACGAATGGAGACGTGTCGTCTTCAGCGATGAGAGTCGCTTCTGCCTTGGTGCCAATGATGGTCGTATGCGTCTTTGGTGCCGTGCAGGTGAGCGCCACAATCAGGACTGCATACGACCGAGGCACACAGGGCCAACACCCGGCATCATGGTGTGGGGAGCGATCTCCTACACTGGCCGTACACCACTGGTGATCGTCGAGGGGACACTGAATAGTGCACGGTACATCCAAACCGTCATCGAACCCATCGTTCTACCATTCCTAGACCGGCAAGGGAACTTGCTGTTCCAACAGGACAATGCACGTCCGCATGTATCTCGTGCCACCCAACGTGCTCTAGAAGGTGTAAGTCAACTACCCTGGCCAGCAAGATCTCCGGATCTGTCCCCCATTGAGCATGTTTGGGACTGGATGAAGCGTCGTCTCACGCGGTCTGCACGTCCAGCACGAACGCTGGTCCAACTGAGGCGCCAGGTGGAAATGGCATGGCAAGCCGTTCCACAGGACTACATCCAGCATCTCTACGATCGTCTCCATGGGAGAATAGCAGCCTGCATTGCTGCGAAAGGTGGATATACACTGTACTAGTGCCGACATTGTGCATGCTCTGTTGCCTGTGTCTATGTGCCTGTGGTTCTGTCAGTGTGATCATGTGATGTATCTGACCCCAGGAATGTGTCAATAAAGTTTCCCCTTCCCGGGACAATTAATTCACGGTGTTCTTATTTCAATTTCCAGGAGTGTATTTGGAAAGGGCTTGTGGCACAATTTAGTACTTATAGAGGTTTGCCAGTACCATACCTTAGAGAGCTGACCGGTCTTTTTGTTTCTCAGATCCACAGTGGGGTCCAAAATTAAAGCAATAAACCGCTATTTCTCTGTCCTGTGTCTAATTGACCATATACTCACATAAACTGTCAACAGATGTCCGTATGATCGTGTTCTGCAATGCAGACGGTATTCCGGTCAACGGAATACCATCCCAACGGTGACGTCAGGGCACCTATCAAACGTGATAGTGCTTGCCGGCTAGTCGTACATCCACAATCACTGTGTAGACAGCCACAGACGCTGCAGTATGGCACAGAGAAGACGCCTATCAGACTCTCTGCATTGAAGTTTATAGAGACCGAAACTGTATCCTGAAGACCAGAGTAGGGCGGACCGCATGTGACATTAGAAAGAGCGGAATGTTATTTGACTGTAAGAGCACGACGGTATGGCCTTAGTACTGCACAGCAACTGGCATCTGACCTCGCAGTATCCACTGGGCGTATTGTATAGAAGTAAACGGTGTACAGAAGGCTTCAGCAGAATGGACTTTATTGTCGGAGATCTGCTGTATGTGTATCTCTAACACATCTTCTCAGAAGAGAACGTCTAGAATGGAATCGTAAACATGCCATCTGGACAGTCGAACAGTGGGCCAATGTTCTTTACACAGATGAGTCCTGATTTGTCCTAGAGAATGATTCTCGACAGATTCATATCTAGAGGGAACGTGGAACACGATTTCGGGACCCAAACAATGTGGTAAGACACCTATATCGAGGAGAATTCCTAATGACGTGGGCAAAGATTACGTTGGCCACTCAAACACATCTTGATGAAATTGTATGGGTGATTCGACAAGGTTTAATTGCTATCAGATATCGTGACGAGATCTTTGGAACTTATGTGCGGTTGTTGCGAGATGCTGTGGCCCCCTTCTTCGTATTAATGGACGATAATGCTCGACCTCACAGAGCACGGGTAGTTGATGTTTTCTTGGAAACGGAAGATGCGTGGCCTGCTTCATCTCCCGATTTGAATCTTATAGAGCACGTATACGATACACTATGGAGACGGGCTGCATCATGTCAGCATCCACCAACCACTCCCCAAGACGTGCGAGCAGTTCTGCATGAAGAATGGCCGTGATTGCCTCAACATGAGACTGATGACATCATTCACAGCATCCCCCGTCACTGTCAGGCCTGTATTTCTGCCAGAGGTGGTCACACCCCGAACGGAGCACATTAACCAGTCGTCAGAATGTGTGAGCAAGTCTGTTAAGTTGGTAAAAACAAAGACAATTTTTGTCTTCAGTTATGCATGTTGCAGTTGTTTACGTTCTTAATTTCTTACACTGTTTCTACTTTAGTATCACCTGTTTATAGTGTTTTGTGACAAAATGAACGGAACCTTGCAAAATTTACGTTTAATTCTGGACACAAGTGTATATCCATTTTATTTGTATCTTTGCGGAATCTTAAAACATAAGTTAGACGCAAACAGTCCCCATTAATTCGAATTACTGAAGACATAATGCCCACAGGGCGCCGTGAGCACTTCCAATGTACAGAAAGCCAGTCTGTCTCATTGTTAACGCAGCCACAGAGGGGCGGCTGGGAGGGCGAGGGACAGCATGAGTACGCAAGGGACGCCATAGGGCACCTGCTTTTGGCAGATAAACGAGTGTAAGCCAGGCGAAAGATGTAGCGGCCCCAAGACCGGCGGCACACCATTGATGTCATCTTGTGGTTGTGAGGGTTGTGACGAGGAAAGACAGCTTCCTGCAGACGGTACATTTCGTTTATTTTGGCAGCAAGGGTCGCTACGGCTTGTACAAAACACCATACGCCACCGGACATTAGTTTTAACGTACCTTCAATATGACGAACAAGCAATGGCCACAATCTGACTGAGGGTTCAGAGAACACTTTCTGCTAATGACAGGTACAATGGGTGGGAGTAAGATAGCACCGTTAAGGGCTGGAAAGTAAAAGTCAATAAACGAGGCTATTTCAAAAGTAAGGGGCAACATGATTGATGTGACAAAAATTATTCAGGAAATACTTGTTTGTTTCCAGTGTCAAAAATCATTTGAGTGACATATTTAAAAAATGAGTCTCTAGCATTTTTGAAAATGACACTACAGAATTTCTTGCGCCAGGGTCTACGATCTATCTGAGACAAATTCTGTGACATAACTTTTTTCTAGATCTGTCAAACAGTTTTGGAGGAACAATACACCGAATACCGGGATTTTTCGCTTATGTCACAATCGTATAAATGTCGTGCAGCCATGAAGTTCCCACCGTTTTCCACTGCCCATTACCATCGGAACTAGCAATATGTGATGTCTACACCACTCTCGATGAATGAGGTATGGTGATAACCTCCATATGCTGCGCCATTCAAACGACTACAACAACAGCACAAAAATACTCGTACTTAACTCACTTTTACAACGTAATTTATGTTTAGATCTAAGTAACAGTTATATAAACTTAACATATCATGCAAAGATCTGCTGTTCCGGTGTAAGTAATACCATAGTCCCATTAGAAAACCGGTAGTTATCGTTGTATTTTTTAAATGTACCTTGTTCAAGGGATTTTCGGTGCCGTTAGCGGACAGGACATTTGGAACCAAACAACCATTGTCTGAACCATTTCCTTTTCCATCAAAATTAACATATATCTGGCAAATGTAAGAGCTAGGTTGGTCTGTCTATACAGCGTGATTCAAAAGTAATTTTACACACTCCGAAGTTGTAACGTATACATAGAAATAAGAGTAAAATATTAAATAAAGTTTTTTATGAAATTGCTTTATTTCCGAGTTATGCCGCATAATGGCATTTGTGGTAGGAATTACATCATGGACTAGTACAGGTTCTTGGCGTGTCGTGTTCGCCTGCATATCGACTGATCTCGCGTTGTACACCCCTCTTTACTGCTCAGCTGATTCTGGTACCATGTGCTTTTGTTTATTTAACTTCGGGGTGCATGGACCAGTACAGGCTATGGCGTGTCTTGTTCGCCTGCATATCGACTGATCTGGCTTTGTAGAACACCGCTCTTCACTGCTCAACTGATTCTGGCACGATGTGCTTTTGTTTATTTAACTTCGGTGTGGTCCGTTGTACTTCATGGCGCTGTTGTAGTATAGCGGCACCAGACGCACTACGAATCGTACATTCATTCCGTCGGTAGTTGGTTTCCTGCAGTCGTTATGTACGGTACGATGGCGTGCTCAGACGGTGAATACGCTGATATGCACCTCCTTAAGAACACACAAGACAACGGTACATGGAAATGTTTTCAAATAGACTTTCACAGCTGTAGACATACGTTTAAGGGAATATTGCATTCGTGGTTTGCACTGCAGGAGTTCTTCAATCAACTGTATAGTGTCTGCTTCGGAGAGAGTAATTCCATCCATTTCACTTGCAGAGCACCATATGCTTGATCCAATGTTCGGTCTTCGAGTACTGTTTACGGATGAGAGCCCCTTTACTCATGCGGATGTCGTGAACGCTCATAACATCGCATGTGGGTATACGAGAATCGTCGCGTAACAGCAGTACGAGGAGATCAACATCGTTTTACGGTGAACATTTGGTATGGTATACAGAAAAATCAGTTACTCGGACCAGACGTTATTCCACAGTGCCTGATTGGCAGAGTGTATCGACAGTTTTTGGAATATGAATTGGGTGGTCTGCTTCAAGCTCGTGGACGAAAGAATTTATGGTTTATGCACAGTGGTGCCTTTGTACGTTTCAGCTGGGAGACAAGAGAGTATCTCAATGGTGCTTATTCCAATATGTGGATAGGTCGTTCAGGCCCAATTGGTTGGTCCACCAGATAGCGAATCTTAATCCTCTGGATTTCTACCTTTGGGCCCTTCTCGAGGAGATCGTGTATGGTGTTGCAATTTAGAATATAGCACAACTACAGCAGCGAATTGTAAATGGCTATGCAACTGCGCAGAATGAGATGAACGGAGATTGCAACGTTACTGGAGCGGTAAGGCGTCAAGCACGTCGTTGCCTACGTCTACATGAAAATCATTTCAAACACGATCTGAGGTAAATGTACATCGTGCAGTTGTGTTGAATTCTGGGTCCCTTCCATGTCGTTGCTTTCTGAGAACACTTAATTTTGTGTTCTTTTTTGTGTAGCACTTCTGATCCTTACTCTACTGCATATCTCTGAAGTAAAGCAATTTCGGGTAAAACTATACTTAACATAAATTTAACGTTTATTTTGATACGTACGTTACACCTACGAAGTGTGTAAAGTTGCTTTGGAATCACCAAGAATTAATTTTGTGTTTGTGATGCACTTGTGATCCCTAATCTACTGCGTATCTCGGAAATAAAGCAATTTTAGACGAAACTTTGTTTAACATTTTATTCTTATTTTGATGCATACGTTAGATCCATGAAGCGTGTGCAATTAGTTTGTAATTATCCTGTATAAACAGCATCAGTGAAAGAAATATTGACCGACGAATATTTCACAAAAATAACAAATTATCCTTGCCTGCATCTGACTTACTTTCTCCCTCCTGACTGTGTAAATTTCTTGCCTCTCTTTTTGAAAGGCCACAAAGGCTTGTGGCGATAATATTTTCTTTCCTGTAGGGTACTCGAATTAACTGTGCTGTTACTTTGTAAACACGGAGCGATGAAGGGGGCAGGCGGCTAGCAGAAGAAAGAAAGGAAGCACAGAGAGTGCAGGCAGTGGCAAAGGCAGGGAACGCGCCGTCGCGCCGTCACGCCGTCGCCGTGGAATGCCGCCGCCGAGGTGCTACAAAGCGATTCACGACGACGTGAAAGCTCTTTCGAGACCGCCGCCGCTACAAAGGCGTTTATAACCGCCTCGCCTCGCCACGCCTCGCCTCGCCTCCCGTAACTCACTCGCCCCACGGGAAACCAATGCAATAAAAAGCCCTTCATCGAACTCACCTTGTTAGATGCTTCTCCCCGTTTGCGTACTGCAACATAACTAACCTGCTGAGAATACTAATACACAATCTCATCATAAGTATCCCGATACCCAGTAGTGGTCATTAATAAGGGGTGCCTCTACCCTCCGCCCTTTGACGGCTTGAACTCCGCTGTGAACACTTTCAATGAGGTGTTCGAATGTCTGTGGAGGAATGGCAGCCAAAACCTCCTCAAGAGCCGAAATCACGGAAGGTTGGATGCTAGAGTCTGAAGCGAAGTCGACTTCCTAACTCATTCCAAAGTTGTTCGAGTTGGCCGGCCGTGGTGGCCGAGCGTTTCCAGGCGCTACAGTCTGGAACCGCGTGACCGCTACGGTCGCAGGTTCGAATTCTGCCTCAGGCATGGATGTGTGTGATGTCCTTAGGTTAGTTAGGTTTAAATAGTTCTAAGTTCTAGGAGACTGGTGACCTTAGAAGTTAAGTCCCATAGTGCTCAGAGTCATTTGAACCATTTTTTTGTTTGAGTTGATTTTGGTTGGGACGCTGGGCAGGCCAGCCTATTTCAGTAAAGTTATTATCCACAAACCATTGCCTCAACGATGCTACTTGAAGATGGGGCGAGCCGACCGCGGTGGTCTCGCGGCTCTAGGTGCTCAGTCCGGAACCGCACGACTGCTACGGTCGCAGGTTCGAATCCTGCCTCGGGCATGGATGTGTGTGATGTCCTTGGGTTAGTTAGGTTTAAGTAGTTCTAAGTTCTAGGGGACTGATGACCTAAGATGTTAAGTCCCATAGTGCTCAGAGCCATTTTTGAAGATGGGGCGAATTGTAATACTGATAGGAACAGTCATCGTCTCCTAACTGCTCCTCTGCTACACGCAATACACAGCGCTGTAAAATATGTGCATGTCCTTCTGTTTTTAGCGTTTTCTTAAGCTCAATAAACGGATCACACCTTAACCACCACAGTGTAAGACCACCTTGTCTGTAATACACTTTTGGCATCAAACATGGCTGGCCGCTGTGGCTGAGCGTTTCTAGGCGCTTCAGTACGGAACCGCGCTGCTGCTACGGTCGCAGATTCGAATCCTGCCTCGGGCATGGATGTGTGTGATGTCCTTAGGTTAGTTAGGTTTAAGTAGTTCTAAGTCTAGGGGACTGATGACCTCAGATGTTAAGTCCCATAGTGCTTGGAGCCATTTGAACCAATTTTGAGCATCACACATGATGTCAGATGACGTTCTCCCGGCATTAGGCAAACCCAAACGGACTGCCACAGGGTGTTGCGTGATTCATCAGCCAAAATCACTCGTTTCGGTCATCCACGGCCAGTGACGTTACTCGTTACACCATCTCAAACGTCACTTACCACTGATTACAGAATTATGTGGCTTTTGAAGAGCTAATCGACCATTGTATCCCATTCATGTTAACTCTCTACAGTAATTATGCTAGCTGTCAGCTTATAACACTCTGGGAACTCATGAGCGATTTCTTCCGCTGATTTCATGCGGTTTTTTTACAACTGCACCCGCAACGTTCGACGCTCCCAATCCGTCAGTACACAAGGTCTGACTGGTCGTAATTTAGCTGTGGTCATTCCTTCGTGTCTGTACTTCACAGTCACTTCACCAACAGTCAACTTAAGCAGCTTTAGAATGGTTAAAAATTAATTGACAGATTTATTAGTCAGATGACGACCAACTTCGAAGTTATTGAGGTTCCTGCTGTTTCTGCTTCTCTACTGACAACTGAAGACCCTCCGCCTCCTTTTACACTGGTGGGTTAGTTTCTCGTGACATCCAATGGCCAATTCCGCGTAACATAGGGGTGTCTGGATACTTCTGACCAGATAGTGTTGTGTCGTGACTCAAGTAGACTTGGGGTCGCTTGTGTATTTTCTCCGATTCTGATCTCAACGCCTGCAATGAAAAATCTGAAAGATCCATTGTTTTGATGACTGGCTTGACGTATTGTCTCTGGTCTTGGTTTCTTGCCTTCATTCCTGCTGCTAGCTTTGTAACAGAGGCTCCCTTTCTGAAATGAACTAGTAGGAGCTTGGAATTGAGTAGCAATGAGAAACAGTGATGATGTATCACGATTTTCTGTACAAAGAATAGTTAAGCTCACATATTTTATGGGCATGACGGGTTTTAGTGGAACCAGGCAATCTTTAAGATGAAAGTGTTCTGTTTCAGCTGAAACCAGTCATTTCAATTAAATAGTGATCTAGATTGTGCTTCGTTTTTTCAAAAGCATTTATTAGCTTCACACTTTTAGAAGTACCGCAATTGACATACCTTGCCTGACAACAGCAGTTATAGAGTCATGTCTTAAAGGTGCGAGAGGTTACTGATCCCCAAAGAACATAAGGCACTGTGATAATATGTTCACTAAAAGATTCCCCAGCAAGATAATGATGCACGACAAGGGCGTAAAAATACAAGGTATACCACGTGTATTTCCTAGCTATCAGTTTAATAAGAGTAGCTGTAACATACTGAAGAGAATAATCTACAGGAAAATGGAACGACTTGCTGAAGCTGACTTGTTAGAAAATGAGTCTGGGTTCCAAAGAAATATATAAAAAAACATATCAACCAGTGCTGAGCCTATAACAAATGTTAGAAGGTAATTTGAAGTAAGGCAAACCTACATTCGATACAACTGTACATTTACAAAACGTTGATAACTAGAAAATAGCCTATGGATGTTGACATGGATAAAACATGGGCTGCAGAAGGTTATCACCACCTTGTACAGGTAACGCCCAGCTGTTCTGAGTCGAAGAACGTGAAAGCAAGCCAGTAACTGAAAAGAGAGTTAGGAATTTTCCCCGTGTTATGCTAAGAAGATATTTGGCAAGGGAATTACAGTTCTGTCGGCAAGAAATAACGACTTGAGACCGTAATTTTGCAGAGAACGTGAAGGTTTAGAACATCAGTCGAATCAATAACGTCTTGGAAAAAGGTTATATGATAAATATAAATTAAAATAAAAACCAAGGGTAATATTGAGCTTCTGAATGAAGTCAGGAAATGAGACACCAAACGCAGATGAGGAACAAAATAACAGACTACGGCAGAAGAAAAGAGCTGAGGCGGTCTACTCATATAGCACATGCTACTGGCCCCACAGCTGCACTACCAGTTGTCCGGGGGAAAGTTAGCCATGAGAAACTCTTAATTGAAACTAATGAGAATATTTAAGATTACGTGTGCTTCATTGTGCACTGCTGGAAATAAAACATCACTGATATAAAGCTGTATTTTTGAACGCTTCAGGGATAGATTCTTCGTAATTCTGTTCTCATAAAGCACATTGTTTACTTACATGTTCTCTAATATGGTGGTTTGCTTTACATTACCGGACCTCGAATGCTACCCATGTTTTTCACTACAAAAATAGTACCATGGGATATAGGTGTACCCCAAAAGAAAGGACAAAAATCTTTTTTACTAAGTTTGTATCTTAAATAACACATAAAACTGAACGTGCATTGCTTTTTATGTTATGAACGACAGTCGATACAAAAAAGAAATTGATTCACCCACAGGTAGGGCATATTTTCATTTGATGCGCCAGACAGATGAACTTGCTCCACACTGTGCACTTAACCCTGAACTTTTTGTCTTACGACCTAGCACAAAAGGCATATCTTGCTGTTGATGGTTGTGGTCTGACAGATCTTTGAATTTCATTGTTTATTTTCGACTCCTTACATATGGTCTCACGGAGCTGGCAAGACAAAGTTGGGATATTCAGTCGGCTCATCATCTGTGGTCTTAGTAAGGCCATGGGAAGATTTTCAAATATAAAGGCCTAGTCTTTAACATTTCCTTCCCCGGTGCAATTGAACCTCTAGAAAAGATCATATTGTTGACGGTAATAATATCTAGCAGCCGCGCGGGGTAGCCCCGCGGTCTGGGGCGCCTTGTCACGGGCCGCGCGGCTCCTCCCGTCGGAGGTTCGAGTCCACACTCGGGCATGGATGTGTGTGTCGTTCTTAGCGTAAGTTAGTGTAAGTCAGATTTAAAATAGTGTGTAAGCTTATGGACCGATGACCTCAGCAGTTTGGTCCCATAAAACCTTACCACACAAATTTCCAGTTTCCAATATCTAACAATATCTGTCATGTTTCCGTCTGAAATGAGAATAATTGCTTGTTGGCTTAACTAAGCCAGTCAGACAGGAGCAACAGGCCGAGACAGAAGCAGCAACAGGGAAGTAACCGATTTTGTGACCTTTACGAGTTCCTACCCAGGAGAGAATTGTACTATAATGTCATCTGTGTGCTTTGATGGTTTAGTTTCTTGAGTTTCTGCGTGTTAACTTAATGTCTAATAGACATAGTTCTGGCGTTTTCGTTTGCATCGGAAAGTAAACCGGTTTTGTGAAATATTAGAAATATCTAATTAGGAGCGAACTATTTAGTCTATCTGAGTGCTGGGGTAGTTCGGTTTTTTAATCTCTGGGTATTAATCTAATTTATTAGACACAGTTTTTTGCGTTTTCGTCAGAATCTACAGCAGAATTCCGCAGGACGTGTCGATAGTCCGTTTGTCTACGTAGTGTAGTTTTCCACGGTCTTTAGTGTGCATAGGGACTGTGATTGTTGTGCGCGGTTGCGAGCCGAGTTGATGATACTTTGCTCTGAGCTCCAAGCTGTGATGGCTATAGTAGTACTGGAACAACCTGCGTTCTACGCCAAAGTACCGATATTCAGGATGGCGGCCATAACATCATCCAAGATTGCGGTTGTGACGTCATTCAAGATGGTGGATTTTGGTGGGAAGCTTGAATTTTGGCAGGAAAGTGCCACGCTCCACTCCCCCAGAAAAATGGCGGGAAGTTCAAATTCCTAAATGATAATGCATTTTGAAAACAGACATTCCACGTACTATTTCCTGTAGAGGGAGTTCGAGATGGCCTGCGGGAAGTATTGCTACGCCAATATCTGATTGGCTGGCCAATACTGCTTAAAGCCTAGAACCAGCAACGGACGTCAGTTCACTCCGAATACCAACCTCAAGGATGTGTCCACAGAAGACTACATCTTCGCCATCGGACTAGGATTCGGAATTAAGTGTATCTGTGTTACCACGGACTCTTGTGGGAAACTTAGAAGTTATCTTTTGTTGCCTCTAGTAGGAAGTTATTACTGGCTTTGTGATTGTGACTTTTCATTGTTATTCAGTCACTTCCATGTTGACTCACGGAAATAAAAGTTGTGTTGTAAAAACTTTCAAATTGTCAGTTACAACACCTCCAGTCGCATCTTGGGTGTAAAATCAGCGTAATAACTAAATTAGTGATAGGAGCTTGTGAGGCAAGGCAATCCCCGTGTTCACATTTGCCTGATAGATGTGTTGTTTACAGAGCCAGTGAGGGATTAACATGTAATTTTCACATGTCAGACGCTGATGCTCTGCGTTTATCTGTTTCCTTGAAGGATGTATCCCGCGCTACTAACTATAATTTCATTTAGGTCTGATGCATGCATCGTATAACTTCTGAACCATGATCATCTGTGAGTTAGGAATAACTAGAAATGGAATGCGGAGCCATCATCTGTGGATGGGTGACAGCTTCTGGGGGTAGCTAGCAGCTAACAGCGATCGCGTACATGAGTGCGAAATTAGGGGTAACTAGAAATGGAACGCGGAGCCATCATCTTTTGATGGGTACAACTTCTGGGGGTTGCTAGCAACTAGACAGCGATTCCGTACATGAGTGCAAAATAAGGAAAAACTTGAAATGGAACGTGGAGCCATCATCTGTTGATAGGTAAAAAATTTCTGGGGGGTTGCTAGCAGCTAAACAGCGATCGCGTACTAGAGTGTAAAATTAGGAATTACTAGAAATGGGACGGGGAGCTATCATCTGTTGATGGGTGACAACTTCTGGGGGTTGCTAGCAGCTAAATAGCGATCGCATACATGAGTGCAAAATTAAGAATAAATAGAAATGGAACGCGGAGCCATCATCTGTGGATGGGTGACAAATTCTAGGGGTTGCTAGAAGCTAAACAGCGATCGCGTACATGAGTGCAAAATTGGGACTAACTAGAAATGGAACACGGAGCCATCATCTGAGGATGGGTGACAACTTCTGGGGTTGCTAGCAGCTAAACGGCGATGGCATACGTGAGTGCAAAATTAGGAATAACTGGAAATGGAACGCGGTGCCATCATCTGTGGATGGGTGACAACTTCTGGGGGTTCCTAGCAGCTAAAAAGCGATCGCACACAAGAGTACAAAATTAGGAATATCGAGAAATGGAACGCGGAGCCATCATCTGTGACTGGGTGACAACTTTTGGTGGTTGCTAGCAGCTAAGCAGCGATCGCGTACATGAGTGCAAATTTAGGAATAACTAGAACTGGAACACGGAGCCATCATCTGTGGATGGGTGACAACTTATGGGGGTTGCTAGCAGCTAAACAGTGATCTCGTACCTGTGTGCAAAATTAGGAACAACTAGAAATGGAACGCAGAGCCATCATCTGTGGATGGGTGACAACTTCTGGGGGTTGCTAAAAGCCAAACAGCGATCGCGTACATGTGCGCAAAATTAGGAATAACTAGAAATGGGATGCGGAGCAATCATCTGTGGATGGGTGACTACTTCTAGGGGTTGCTAGCAGCTAAACAGCGATCGCGTACGTGAGTGCAAAATTAGGAATAAATAGAAATGGAACGCGGAACCATCATCTGTCTCTGGATGAAAATTTCTGGGGGTTGGTAGCAGCTACACAACGATCGCGTACATGAGTGGAAAATTAGGAATAACTAGAAATGGAATGCGGAGCCATCATCTGTGGATGGGTGACAACGTCTGGGGGTTGCTAGCAGCTAAAGAGCGATCGCGTACATGACTACAAAATTAGGAATAACTAGAAATGGAACGCGGAATCAACATCTGTGGTTGGCTGACAACTTTTGGGGGTTGCTTGAAGGTAAACTGCAGTCGCGTATATGTGTGCAAAATTAGGAATAGCAAAAATGAAATGGGCAGCCATCATTTGTGGATGGGTGACAACTTCTGGGGGTTGCTAGCAGCTAAACAGCGATGTCGTACATGTGTGCAAAAATAGGAACAACTAGAAATCGAAAGCGGAGCCATCAGCTGTGGATGGGTAACAACCTCAGGGGGTTGCTAGCAGCCAAACAGCGATCGCGTACATGTGTGCAACATTAGGAATAACTAGAAATGGAACGTGGAGCCATCATCTGTGGATGGGTGACAACTTCTAGGGATTGTTAGGAGCTAATCAGCGATCGAGTACATAAGTGCAAATTTAGGAATATATAGAAATGGAACACGGAACCATCATCTGTGGATGGGTGACAACTTCTGGGGGTTGCTAGCAGCTAAATACCGATCGCGTAAAGGAGTGCAAAAATTAAGAAAAACCAGAACGGAATGCGGAGCCGTCATCTATTGATGGGTGACAACTTCTGGGGGTTGCTAGCAGCTAAACAGCGATCGCGTACATGACTGCAAAATTAGGAATAACTAGAAATGGAACACGGAGCAATCATCTGTAGACGGGTAACATGTTCAGGGGGTTGGTAGCAGCTAAACAGCGATTGCGTACATGAGTGCAAAATTAGGAATAACTAGGAATAGCATGCGGAGCCATCATCTGTGGATGGGTGAAAACTTCTGGGGCTTGCTAGCAGCTACACAGCGATCGAGTACATCAGTGCAAAAGTAGGAACAACTTGAAAAGGAATGCTGAACCATCATCTGTGGATGGGTGACAACGTTTGGGGGTTGCTAGCAGCTAAACAGCGATCGAGTACATCTATGCTAAATTGGGAACAACATGAAAAGGAATGCGGAGCCATCATCTGTAGATGGGTGACAACTTCTGGGGGTTGCTAGCAGCTAAACAGCGATCGCGTACATGACTGCAAAATTAGGAATAACTAGAAATGGAACACGGAGCAATCATCTGTAGACGGGTAACATGTTCTGGGGGTTGTTAGCAACTAAACAGCGATCGCGTACATGTGTGCAAAATTAGGAATAACTAGAAATGGACCACGGAGCCAACATCTGTGGATGAGTGACAACTTCAGGGGGGTTGCTAGCAGCTAAACGGCGGTTGTGTACATGTGTGCAACATTATGAATAACTAGAACTGGAACGCGGAGCCACCATCTGTGGATGGGTGACAACATCCGGGGGTTGCTAGCAGACAAACAGCGAACGCGTACATGTGTGCAAAGTTAAGAACAACTAGAAATAATACGAGGAGCCACCATGTGTGGATGGGTGACAACTTCTAGGAGTTACTAGCACCTAAACAGCGATCGCGTACGTGAGTGCAAATTTAGGAATAACTAGAAATGGAACGCAGAGCCATCATCTGTGGCTAGGAGACAACATCTGGGGGTTGCTAGCAGCTAAACAGCGATCGCATACATGAGTGCAAAATTAGGAATAACTGGAAATGGAACACGGAGCCAACATCTATGAATGGGTGACAACTTATGGGGGTTGCTAGCAGCTAAACAGCTGTCGCAAACACGTGTACAAAATTAGGAATAACTCGAAATGGAATGTGAAACCATCATCTGTGGATGGGTGACATCATCCTGGGGTTGCTAGCAGCTAAACAGCGATCGAGTACATCTATGCTAAATTGGGAACAACATGAAAAGGAATGCGGAGCCATCATCTGTAGATGGGTGACAACTTCTGGGGGGTTGCTAGCAGCTAAACGGCGGTTGTGTACATGTGTGCAAAATTAGGAATAACTAGAAATGGAACACGGAGCAATCACCTGTAGACGGGTGACATGTTCTGGGGGTTGTTAGCAACTAAACTGCGATCGCGTACATGTGTGGAAAATTAGGAATAACTAGAAATGAACTGGGTAGCTATCATTTGTGGATGGGTGACAACCTCTGGGGGTTGCTAGCAGCTAAACAGCGATCGTGCACTTGTGTGCAAAATTAGAAACAACCAGGAATGGGACGCGAAGCCATCATCAGTGGATGGGTGACAACTTCTAGGGGTTGCTAGCAGCTAAACAGCGATCGTGTACGTGAGTGCAAAATTAGGAATCACTAGAAATGGAACTCAGAGCCATCATCTGTGGATGGGTGCCAACATCTGGAGATAGCTAGCAGCTAAACAGCGATCGCATACATGAGTGCAAAATTAGGAATAACTAGAAATGGAACACGGGGCCATCATCTGTGGATGGGTGACAACTTCTGGGGGTTTCTAGCAGCTAAACAGCTGTCGCGAACATGTGTACATAATTAGAAATAACTAGAAATGGAATGTGAAACCATCATCTGTGGATGGGTGACAACTTCTGGGATTTGCTAGCAGCTAAACAGCGATCGAGTACATCTGTGCTTAATAAGGAACAACATGAAAAGGAATGCGGAGCCATAATCTGTAGATGGGTGACAACTTCTGGGGGTTGCTTGCAGCTAAACAGCGATCGCGTACATGACTGCAAGATTAGGAATAACTAGAAATGGAACGCGGAGCCATCATCTGTGGATGGGTGACAGCTTCTGGGGGTTGTTAGCAGCTAAACTGCGATGGCGTACATGTGTGGAAAACTAGGAATAACTATAAATGAAACGGGTTGCCATCATTTGTGAATGGGTGACAACCTGTGGGGGTTGCTAGCAACTAAACAGCGATCGTGTACTTGTGTGCGAAATTAGGAATAACTAGAAATGGAATAAGGAGCCTTCATCTGTGGATGGGTGACAACTCCTGGAGGTAGCTAGCAGCCAAACAGCGATCACCTATAAGTGTGCAAAATTCTGAAAATCTAGAAATGGAATGCGGAGCCATCATCTGTGGATGGGTGATATCTTCTGGGGGTTGCTACCAGCTAAACAGCGATCGTGTACGTGAGTGCAAAATTAGGAATCACTAGAAAGGGAACTCAGAGCCATCATCTGTGGATGGGTGCCAACATCTGGAGATAGCTAGCAGCTCAACAGCGAACGCATACATGAGTGCAAAATAGGAATAACTAGAAATGGAACACGGGGCCATCATCTATGGATGGGTGAGAACTTCTGGGGGTCAATAGCAGCTAAACAGCGATAGCGATCATGGGTGCAAAATTAGGATTAACTAGATATGAAACAGGGAGCCATCGTTTGTGGATGGGTTATAAATTGTGGGGGTTGCCGGCAGCTAAACAGCAATCTCGTACATGAGTGCAAATTAGGAAAAACTACAAATGTAACGCGGAGCCATCATATCTGGATGGGTCGCAAATTCGCGGGTAGCTAGCAGCTAAACAACGATCGCATACATGTGTGCAAAATTAGGTATAATTAGAAATGGAACGCAGAGCCTTCATCTGTGGATGGGTGACAACTTCTAGGGATTGCTAGCAGCTAAACAGCGATGGCATACGTGAGTGCAAATTTAAAAATAACTAGAAATGGAACGCAGAGCTATCACCTGTGGTAGGGTGACAACTTCTGGGGGTTCCTAGCAGCTAAAAAGCGATCGCATACATGAGTACAAAAATTAGAAATAACTAGAGATATCATCTGAGGAATGGTGACAACTTCTGGGGGTTCCTATCAGCTAAAAAGCGATCGCATACGAGAGTCCAAATTAGGAATAACTAGGAATGGAATGCGGAGCCATCACGTGTGGATGGGTGACAAATTCTGGGGGTTGCTAGCAGCTAAACAGCAATTGCGTACATGTGTGTAAAACCAGGAATTACTAGAAAAAGAACACGGAGCCATCATCTGTGGATGGGATACAACTTCTGGGGGTTGCTACCAGATAAACAGCGATCGCGTACATTAGTTCAAAATTAGGAATATCTAGAAATGGAACGCTGAGCCATCGTCTGTGTATGGGTCACACCTTCTGGAAGTTGCTAGCAGCTAAATAGCGGTTGCGTACATCTGTTCAAAATTAGGAATAACTATAAATGGAACGCGGAGCTATCATCTGTGGATGGGTGAACACTTCTGGGGGTTGCTAGCACCTAAACAGTAATCTCGTACCAGTGTGCAAAATCAGGAACAACTAGAAATGGAACGCGGAGCCATCATCTGTGGATCGGTGACAACTTCCTGGGGTTGCTAGCAGCCAAACAGCGATCGCATACATGTGTGCAAAATTAGGAATAACTAGAAATGGGATGCGGAGCCATCATCTGTGGATGGGTGACAACTTCTAGGGGTTACTAGCAGCTAAACAGCGATCGCGTATGTGAGTGCAAAATTAGGAATAACTAGAAATGGAACGCGGAGCCATCAACTGTGGAAGGGTGACAACTTCTGGGGGCTCCTAGCAGCTAAAAAGCGATCGCATACATGAGTGCAAAATTAGAAATAACTAGAAATCTAACACGGAGCCATCATCTGAGGAAAGGTGACAACACCTGTTAGTTCCTAGCAGCTAAAAAGCGATCGCATACGTGAGTCCAAATTAGGAATAACTAGAAATGGAATGCGGAGCTATCATCTGAGGATGGGTGACAACATCAGGGGGTTGGTAGCGGCTAAACAGTGATCGCGTATGTGAGTGCAAAATTAGGAATAACTAGAAATGGAACGCAGAGCAATCATCTGAGGATGGGAGACAACATCTGGGGGTTGCTAGCGGCAAAACAGTGATCGCGTACATGAATGCAATATAAGGGATAACTAGAATTGGAACACGGAGCCATCATCAGTGGATGGGTGACAACTTCTGGAGGTAGCTAGCAGCCAAACATCGATCGTGTACATGTGTGCAAAATGAGAAATGACTAGAAATGGAACGCTGCACCTTCATCTGTGGATGGGTGACATCTTCTAGGGGTTGCTTGCAGCAAAACAGAGATCACGTACGTGAGTGCAAAATTAGGAATAACTAGATATGGAATGCGGAGCCATCATCTGTGGCTGGGTGACAATCTCTGGGGTTTGCTAGCAGCTAAAAAGAGATCGGGCACTAGAGTGCAAAATTGGGTATAACTAGAAATGGAACGCGGAGCTATCATCTGTGGATGGGTCACAACTTCTGAGGTTGCTAGCAGCTAAACAGCGATCGCGAACATATGTGCAAAATTAAGAATAACTTGAAATGGAAAGCGGATCCATCATCTGTGAATGGGTGACAACATCTGGGGGTTGCTAGCAGCTAAACAGCGATCGCGTACATGAGTGCAAAATTGAGAATAACTAGAAATGGTACACGGAGCCATTATCTTTGGATGGGTGACAATTTCTGGGGGTTGCTAGCAGCTAAACAGCGATCGCGCACATGTGTGCAATATAAGGGATAACTAGAAATGGAACACGGAGCCATCATCAGTGGATGGATAAAACTTCCGGGGGTTGCTGGCAGCCAAACAGCGAACGTGTAGATGTGTGCAAAATTAGGAACAACTAGGAATGGGACGCGAAGCCATCTTCAGTGGTTGGGTGACAACTTCTAGGCGTTGCTAGCAGCTAAACAGCGATCGCGTACGAGAGTGCAAAATTAGGAATAACTAGAAATGGAACGCAGAGCCATCATCTGTGGATGGGTGACAACATCTGGTGATAGCTAGCAGCGAAACAGCGATCGCATACATGAGTGCAAAATTAGGAATAACTAGAAATGGAACACGGGGGCATCATCTGTGAATGGATTACGACTTCTGGGGGCTGCTAGCAGCTAAACAGCTGTCGCGAACATGTGTACAAAATTAGGAATAACTAGAAATGGAATGTGAAACCATCATCTGTGGATGGGATACAACTTCTGGGATTTTCTAGCAGCCAAACAGCGATGGAGTACATGTGTGCTAAATTACGAACAATATGAAAAGGAATGCGGAGCCATGATCTGTAGATGGGTGACACTTCCTTGAGATAGCTAGCAGCCAAACAGCAATCATGTATAAGTGTGCAAAATTCTGAAAAACTAGAAATGGAACGCGGAGCCATCATGTGTGGATGGGTGACATCTTCTGGGGGTTGCTAGCAGCTAAACAGCGATCGAGAACATCAGTGCAAAAGTAGGAACAACTTGAAAGGGAAAGTTGAGCCATCATATGTGGATGGGTGACAACGTTTGGGGGTTGGTAGCAGCTAAACAGTGATCTCGTACATTAGTGCAAAATCAGGAATAACTAGAAATGGAACGCGGAGCCACCATCTGTGGATGTGTGACAACTTCTGGGGATTGCTAGCAGCTACACAGCGATCCCGTACATGAGTGAAAAAATAGTAATAACCTGAAATGGAACGTGGAGCCATCATCTGTTGATGGGAGAATACATCTGGGGGTTGATAGCACATAAACAGCGATTGAGTAAATGAGCGCAAAATTTGGAAAAACTAGAACTAAATAGCGGGCCATCATCTATGGCTGGGTGACAACTTCTGGGGGTGGCTAGCAACTAAACAGCGATCGCGTACATGAGTGCAAAATTGAGAATAACTAGATAAGGTACACGGAGCCATCATCTGTGGATGGGTGACAATTTCTGGGGGTTGCTAGCTGCTAAACAGCGATCGCGCACATGTGTGCAATATAAGGGATACTTAGAAATGGAACACGGAGCCATCAGCAATGGATTGGTGACAACTTCTGGGGGTTGCTAGCAGCTAAACAGCGAACGCATACATCAGTGCAAAATTAGGAATAACTAGAAATGGAACACGGGGCCATCATCTGTGGATGGGTGACAACTTCTAGGGGTTGCTAGCAGCTAATCAGCTGTCGCGATCATGTGTACAAGATTAGGAATAACTAGAAGTGGAAGGTGAAACCATCATCTGTGGATGGGTGACAACTTCTGGGATTTGCTAGCAGCTAAACAGCGATCCAGTACATCTGTGCTAAATTAGGAACAACATGAAAAGGAATGTGGAGCCATCATCTGTAGATGGGTGACAAGGTCTGGGGGTTGCTACCAGCTAAACAGTGATTGCGGACATGACTCCAAGATTAGGAATAACTAGAAACGGAACGCGGAGCCATCATCTGTGGATGGGTGACATATGCTGGGGGTTGTTAGCAGCTAAACTACGATCGCGTGCATGTGTGGAAAATTAGGAATAACTAGAAATGAAACGGGTAGCCATGGTTTGTGGATGGGTGACAACCTCTGGGTGTTGCTGGCAGCTAAACAGCGATTGCGTACTTGTGTGCAAAATTAGGAATAACAAGAAATGGAACAAGGAGCCATCATCTGTGGATGGGTGACAACTCCTGGAGGTAGCTAGCAGCAAAACAGCGATCACGTATACGTGTGCAATATTCTGAGAAACTAGAAATGGAACGTGGAGCCATCATCTGTGGATGGGTGCCAACTTCTGGGAGTTACTAGCAGTTAAACAGCGATCGCGAACATGGGTGCAAAATTAGGATTAACTAGAAATAAAACAGGGAGCCATCGTTTGTGGTAGGGTGACTACTTCTGGGGGTTGCCGGCAGCTAAACAGCGATCTCGTACACGAGTGCAAATTAGGAATAACAACAAAAGTAACGCGGAGCCATCATATCTGGATGGGTCGCAAAATCTCCGTTAGCTACAAGCTAAACAACGATCGCATACATGTGTGCAAAATTAGGAATAACTAGAAATGGAATGCGGAGCCTTCATCTGTGGATAGGTGACAACTTCTAGGAGTTGCTAGCAGTTAAACAGCGATTGCATACGTGAGTGCAAAATTAAAAATAACTAGAAATGGAACGCGGAGCCATCATCTGTGGATGGTGACAACTTCTGGGGGTTCCTAGCAGCTAAAAAGCGATCGCATACATGAGTGCAAAATTAGGATTAACTAGAAATGGAACGTGGATCCATCAACTGAGGATGTGTGACAACTTCTGGGGGTTCCTAGCAGCTAAAAAGCGATCGCATACGTGAGTCCAAATTAAGAAAAAGTAGAAATGGAATGTAGAGCCAACACGTGTGGATGGGTGACCAAAACGGGGGGTTGCTAGCAGATAAACAGCGATCGCGTACATTAGTTCAAACTTAGGAATAACTAGAAATGGAACGCTGAGCCATCATCTGTGTATGGGTCACAACTTCTGGGTGTTGCTAGTAGCTAAACAGAGGACGCGTACATCTGTGCAAAATTAGGAATAACTAGAACTGGAACGCGGAGCCATTATCTGTGGATAGGTGACAACTTTTGGTTGTTGCTAGCAGCTGAACAGTGATCTCGTACCTGTGTGCAAAATTAGGAATAATAGGAAATCGATCGCGGAGCCATCATTTGTGGATCTGTGACAACTTCTGGGGGTTCCTAGCAGCTAAACAGCGATAGCGTACATGACTGCAAATTTAGGAATAACAAGAAATGGAACGCGGAGCCATTATCTGTGGATGGGTGACAGCTTCTGGTGGTTGCTAGCAGCTAAACAGCGATCGCATACATGTGTCCAAAATTAGGAATAACTAGAAATGAAACAGGGAGCCATCGTTTGTTGATGGGTGACAACTTCTGAGGCGTGCTGGCAGCTAAACAGCGATCTCGAACACGAGTGCAAATTAGGAATAAGTACAAATGGAACGCAGAACCATCATCTGTTGATGGGTGACCACTTCTGCGGTAACTAGCAGCTAAAAAACGATAGCATACATGTGTGCAAAATTAGTAATAACTAGGAATGGATCGTGGAGCCTTTATTTGTGGATGGGTGATAACTTCTAGGGGTTGCTAGCAGCTAAACAGCGTTGGCATAGGTGATTGCAAAATTGGGAATAACTAGAAATGGAACGCGGAGCCATCATCTGTGGATGGGTGACAACTGCTGCGTGTTCCTAGCAGCTAAAAAGCGATCGCATACATGAGTGCAGAATTAGGAATAACAAGAAATGGAACACGGAGCCATCACCTATGACTGGGAGACAACTTCTGGTGGTTGCTAGCAGCTAAGCAGCGATCGCGTACATGAGTGCAAAATTAGCAATAACTTGTAATGGATTGCGGAGCCATCATGTGTGGAAGGGTGAGAACTTTTGGGAGTTGCTAGCAGGTAAACAGCGATTGAATACATCAGTGCAAAAGTAGGAACAACTCTAAAAGGAATGCTGAGCCGTCATCTGTGGATGGGTGACAACGTTTGGGGGTTGCTAGCAGCAAAACAGTGATCGCGTACATTAGTGCAAAATCAGGAATAACTAGAAAAGGAATGCAGAGCCTCCATCTGTGGATGTGTGGCAACTTGTAGGGGTTGCTAGCAACGAAACAGCTATCCCGTACATGAGAGCAAAAATAGGAATAACCTGAAATGGAACGTGGAGCCATCATCTGTTGATGGGTGAAAACTTCCGGGGGTTGCTAGCAGCTAAACAGCTGTCGCGAACATGTGTACAAAATTAGGAAAAACTAGAAATAGAATGTGAAACCATCATCTGTGGATTGGTGACAACTTCTGGGGGTTGCTAGCAGCTAAACAGCGATCGCGTACATGACTGCAAGATTAGGTATAACTAGAAATGGAACGTGGTGCCATCATCTGTGGATGGGTGACAGCTTCTGGGGGCTGTTAGCAGCTAAACAGCGATCGAGTACATCCGTGCTATATTAGGAACAACATGAAAAGGAATGCGGAGTAATCATCTGTAGATGGGTGACAACTTCTGGGTGTTGCTAGCAGCTAAACAGCGATCGCGTACATGACTGCAAGATTAGGTATTACTAGAAATGGAACGCGGTGCCATCATCTGTGGATGGGTGACAACTTCTGGGGGTTGTTAGCAGCTAAACTGCGATCGCGTACATGTGTGGAAAACTAGGAATAACTAGAAATGAAACGGGTAGCCATCTTTTGTGGATGGGTGACAACCTCTGGGGGTTGCTAGCAGCTAAACAGCGGTCGCGTACTTGTGTGCAAAATTAGGATTAACTAGAAATGGAACAAGGAGCCACCATTTGTGGATGGGTGACAACTCCTGGAGGTAGCTAGCAGCCAAAGAGCGATCACGTACATGAGCGCAAAATTTAGAAAAACTAGAAATGGAACGCGGAGCATTCTTCTGTGGATGTGTGACAACCTCTGGGGGTTGCTAGCAGCTAAACAGCGATCCCGTACATTTGTGCAAAATTAGGAATAACTTGTAATGGAACGTGGAGCCAGCATCTGTTGATGGTTGACCTTTTCTTGGGGTTGTAAGCAGCTAAACAGCGATCGAGTACATAAGAGCAAATTTAGGAATATATGGAAATGGAACACAGAACCATCATCTGTTGATGGGCGACAATTTCTGCGGGTTACTAGCAGCTAAATATCGATCGCGTAAAAGAGTGCAAAATTAGGAATAACTAGAAACGGAATGCGGAGGCGTCATCTATTGATGGGTAACAACTTCTGGGGGTTGCTACCAGCTAAACAGCGATCGCGTACATGAGTGCAAAGTTAGGAATAACTAGAAATGGAACGTGGAGCCATCATCTGTGTATGGGTTATAACATGTAGGGGTGTCTAGCAGCTAAACAGCGATCGCGTACATGAGAGCAAAATTAGGAATAAATAGAAATGGAACGTGGAACCATCATCTGTGGATGGGTGACAACTTGTAGGGGTTGCTAGCAGCTAAAAAGCGATCGCGTATATGATTAAAAAATTCGGAAAATCTAGAAATGGAACGCGTGGCCATCGACTGTGGCTGGGTGACAATATCTGGGGGCTGGTAGCTGCTAAACAGCGATAGTGTACATGACTGTAAAATTAGGAGTAACTTGGAATGGAACGTGGAGCCATCATCTGTGGATGGGTGACAACTCCAGGGGGTAGCTAGCAGCCGAACAGCGCTCATGTACAAGTGTGCAAAGCTCTGAGAAACTAGAAATGGAACGCAGAGGTCACATCTGTGGATGGGGACATCATCTGGGGGTTGCTAGCAGCTAAACAGCGATCGAGTACATCAGTGAAAAAGTAGGAACAACTTGAATAGGAATGCTAAGCCATCATCTGTGGATGGGTGACTACGTTTGCGGGGAGCTAGCAGCCAAACAGTGATCGCGTACATTAGTGCTAAATCAGGAATAACTAGAAATGGAATGCGGACCCACCATCTGTGGATGTGTGACAACTTCTGGGGTTTGCTAGCAGATAAACAGCGATCCCGTACATGAGTCCAAAAATAGGAATAAATTGAAATGGAACATGGGGCCATCATCTGTTAATGGGTGAAAACTTCAGGGGGTTGCTAGCAGCTATACAGCGATCGCGTACATAAGTGCAAAATTAAGAATAACTTGAAATGGAATACGGAGCCATCATCTGTGGATGGGTTACAATTTCGGGGGGGGGGGGGGGGGGTTGCAAGCAGCTAAACAGCGATCGCGTACATGAGTGTAAAATTGAGAAAAATTAGAAATGGTACAAGGAGCCATCATCTGTGGATGGGTGACAATTCCTGGGGGTTGCTAGCAGCTATACAGTGATCGCGCACATGTGTGCAATTTAAGGGATAACTAGAAATGGAACACGGAGCCATCATCAGTGGATGGGTAACAACTTCTTTGGGTTATTAGCAGCTAAACAGCGATCGCGTACGTGAGTGCGAAATTAGGAATAACTAGAAATGGAACTCGGAGCCATCATCTGTTGATGGGTGACAGCCTCTGGGGGTTGGTAGCAGCTAGACTGCGATCTCGCATATGTGTGGAAAATTAGGAGTAACTAGAAATGAAACGGGTAGCCATCATTTGTGGATGGGTGACAACTTCTTGGGGTTCCTTGTAGCTAAAAATCGATCGCATACA
This sequence comes from Schistocerca piceifrons, assembly GCF_021461385.2. Lineage (NCBI taxonomy): Eukaryota > Metazoa > Arthropoda > Insecta > Orthoptera > Acrididae > Schistocerca > Schistocerca piceifrons. The sequence continues at coordinate 597,513,625 of NC_060149.1, read as the reverse complement.
TGAGTGCAAAATTAGGAGTAACAAGAAATGGAACGCAAAGCCATCATCTGTAACTGGGTGTCAACTTCAGGCGGTAGCTAGCAGCTAAGCAGCGATCGCGTACATGAGTGCAAAATTAGCAATAACTAGAAATCGAATGCGGAGCCATCACGTGTGGATGGGCGACAAATTCTCGGGGTTGCTAGCAGCTAAATAACGGTCGCTTATATCTGTGCAAAATTAGGAATAACTAGAACTGGAACGTGCAGCTATCATCTGTGGATGGGTGACAACTTCTGGGGGTTGCTAGCAGCTAAACAGTGATCTTGTACCTGTGCGCAAAATTAGGTAAAACAAGAAATGGAACGTGGAGCCATCATCTGTGGATGGGTGTCAACTTCTAGTTCTTGCTTGCAGCTAAACTGCGATCGCGTACGTGAGTGCAAAATAAGGAATAACTAGAAAAGGAACGCGGAGCCATCATCTGTGGATGGGTGACAACTTATGGGGGTTACTAGCAGCTAAACAGCGATCGAGTACATCAGTGCAAATTTAGGAACAACTTGAAAAGGAATGCGGAGCTATAATCAGTGGATCTGTGACAACTTATTGGGTGTTGCTAGCAGCTAAACAGCGATCGCATACATGAGTGCAAAATTAGGAATTACTAGAAATGGAACAAGGAGCCATCATCTGTGGATGGGTGACAACGTCTGGGGGTAGCTAGCTGCTAAACAGTGATTGTTCACATGAGAGCGAAGTTAGGAATAATAAGAAATGGAACGCGGAGCCATCATCTGTGGATCTGTGACAACTTCTGGGGGTTGTTAGCAGCTAAACAGCGATAGCGTACATGACTGCAAAATTAGGAATAACAAGAAATGGAATGCAGAGCCATCATCTGTGGATGGGTGACAGCATCTGGGAGTTGCTAGCATCCAAACAGCGTTCGCGTACATGTGTGGAAAATTAGGAATAACAAGACATGAAACGGGTTGCCATGTTTTGTGGATGCGTGGTAAGTCGCTGGGCGATGATATCTGCTAAACAGCGATCGCGTACTTGTTTGCAAAATTAGGATTGACTAGAAATGGAACAAGGAGCCATCATCTGTGGATGGGTGACAACTTCTGGAGGTAGCTAACAGCCAAACAGCGATCGCGTACATGTGTGCAAAATTAGGAATAACTAGAAATGGAACACGGAGCCTTCATTTGTGGATGGGTACCAACTTCTAGGGGTTGATAGCAGCAAAACAGAGATCTCGTACATGAGTGGAAAATTAGGAATAATTAGAAATGGAACGCAGAGCCATCACCTGTGGATGGGTGACAACTTATTCGGGTTGCTAGCAGCTAAACAGCGATCGAGTACATCAGTGCAAATTTAGGAACAACTTGAAAAGGAATGCAGAGCCATCATCTCTTGATGGGGGACAACGTCTGGGGTAGCTAGCAGCTAAACAACGATCACATACATGAGTGCAAAATTAGTAATAACTAGAAATGGAACGCGGAGCCATCATCTGTGACTGGGAGACGACTTCTGGTCGTTGCTAGCAGCTAAGCAGCGATCGCGTACATGAGTGCAAAATTAGCAATAACTAGAAATGGAATGCGGAGCCATCATGTGTGGATGGGTGACAACTTCTGGGGGTTGCTAGCAGCTAAACGGCGAACGAGTACATCATTGCAAAAGTAGGAACAACTTGAAAAGGAATGTGAGCCATCATCTGTAGATGGGTGACAACTTCTGGGGGTTGCTAGCAGCTAAAAAGAGATCGCGCACTAGAGTGCAAATTTGGGAATAACTAGAAATGGAACGAAGAGCTATCATATGTGGATGGGTGACAACTTCTGGGGGTTGCTAGCAGCTATACAGCGATCGCGTACATAAGTGCAAAATTAAGAATAACTTGAAATGGAATCCAGAGCCATCATCTGTGGGTGGGTTACAACTTCGGGGGGGTTGCTAGCAGCTAAACAGCGATCGCGTGCATGAGTGCAAAATTGAGAATAATTAGAAATGGTACACGGAGCCATCATCTGTGGATGAGTGACAATCTCTGGGGGTTGCTGGCAGCTAAACAGTGATCACGCACAAGTGTGCAATGTAAGGGATAACTAGAAATGGAACACGTGGCCATCATTAGTGGATGGGTGACAACTTCAAGGGGTTGCTAGCAGCTAAACAGCTGTTGCGTACATGTGTACAAAATTATGAATAACTAGAAATGGAATGTGAAACCATCATCTGTGGATGGGTGACAACTTCTGGGGGTTGCTAGCAGCTAAACTGCGATCGAGTACAACTGTGCTAATTTAGGAACAACATGAGACGGAAGGCGGAACCATCATCTGTGGATGGGTGACAACTTCTGGGGGTTGCTAGCAGCTAAACATTGATCGCGTATATGACTGCAAAATAGGAATAACTAGAAATGGAACACGGAGCCATCATCTGTGAATGGATGACAGCTTCTGGGGGTCGTTAGCAGCTAGACTGTGATCGCGTACATGTGTGGAAAATTATAAATAACTAGAAAAGAAACGGGTAGCCATCATTCTTAATGGGTGAGAACCTCTGGGGGTTGCTATCAGCTAAACAGCGATCGCGTACTTGTGTGCAAAATTAGGAATAACTAGAAATGGAACACGGAGCCATCATCTGTGGATGGGTGACAACTTCTGGGGGTTGCTAGCAGCTAAACAGCGATCGCGAACATTTGCGCAAAATAAGGATCGACTAGAAATGAAACAGGGAGCCATCGAATGTGGATGTTTGACAACATCTGGGGGTTGCCAGCAGCTAAACAGCGATCTCGTTCATGAGTGCAAATTGGGACTAACTACAAAAGTAAGGCGGAGCCATCATCTGTGGATGGGTGACAACTTCTAGGGGTTGCTAGCAGCTAAACAGCGATGGCATATGTGAGTGCAAAATTTGGAATAACTAGAAATGGAACACGGAGCCATCATTTGTGGATGGGTGACAACTTCTGGGGGTTGCTAGCAGCTAAAAAGCGATCACATACATGAGTGCAAAATTTGAAGTAACAAGAAATGGAACGCAAAGCCATCATCTGTGACTGGGTGACACCTTCTAGGGGTTGCTAGCAGCTAAACAGCGTTGGCATACGTGAGTGCAAAGTTAGCAATAACTAGAAATGGAATGCGGAGCCATCATCAGTAGATGGGTGACAAATTCTGGGGGTTGCTAGCAGCTAGACAGCAATCGCTTACATGTGTGCAAAATTAGGAACTACCAGAAATGGAACTCGTAGGGATGGGTGACAACTCCTGGAGGTCGCTAGCAGATAAAAAGCGATCCCGTACATGAGTGCAATATCAGCAATGACCAGAAATGGAATGCTGAGACATCATCTGTGTATGGGTGACAACTTCGGGGGGTTGCTAGCAGCTAAAGAACGGTCGCGCACATCTGCGCTAAATTAGGAATATCTAGAATTGGAATGCCGACCCATCATCTGTGGATGGGTGACAACTTCTGGAAGTTACTAGCAGCTAAACTGTGATTTCGTACCTGTGTGCAAAATTAGGAACAACCAGAAATGGAACACTGAGCCATCATCTGTGGATGGGTGACAACTCCTAGGGGTTGCTAGCAGCTAAACAGCGATCTCGTACATGACTGCAAAATTAGGAATAATTAGAAATGGAAAGCAGAGCCATCATCTATGAATGGGTGACAACATCTGGGGGTTGCCAGCAGTTAAACAACGATTGCATACATGAGTGCAAAATTAGGAATAACTAGAAATGGAACGCGGAGCCATCATCTGTGGATGGGTGACAACTTATGAGGGTTGCTAGCAGCTAAACAGCGATCGAGTACTTCAGTGCAAATTTAGGAACAACTTGAAAAGGAATTCGGAGCCATCATCTGTGGATGGGTGACAACGTCTGGGGCTAGCTAGCAGCTAAACAGTGATCGCATACATGGGTGCAAAATTAGGAATAACTAAAATTGGGACGTGGAGCCATAATCTGTGGATCTGTGACAACTTCTGGGGGTTGATAGCAGCTAAGTAGCGATCACATACATGAGTGCAAAATTAGGAATAACTAGAAATGAAACAAGGTGCAATCATCTGTGGATGGGTGACAATTTCTGGCGATAGCTAGCAGCCAAACAGTGATCGCGTACAAGTGTGCAAAATTAGGAATAACTAGAAATGGAACGCGGAGCCGTCATCTGTGGATGGGTGACAACTTCTAGGGGTTGCTAGCAGCAAAACAGAGATTACGTACGTGAGTGCAAAAGTAGGAATATCTAGAAATGGAACACGGAGCATCATCTGTGGATGGGTGTTATCATCTGGGGGTTGCTACCAGCTAAACAGCGATCGCATACATGGGTGTAAAACTAGGAATAACTGAAAATGGAACGCGGAGACATCATCTGCGGATGGGTGACAACTCCTGGGTGTTGCTAGCAGCTAAACAGCGATCTCGTACATTAGTGCAAATTAGGAATATCTGCAAATGGAACGAGGAGCCAACATCTGTTGATGGGTGACAACTTCTGCGGTAGCTATCAGCTAAACAACGATCGCATACATGTGCGCAAAATTAGTAATAACTAGAAATGGATCGCAGAGTCTTCTTCTGTGGATGGGTGACAACTTCTAGGGGTTGCTAGCAGCTAAACAGCATTGGCATACGTGATTGCAAAATTGGGAATAACTAGAAAATTAACGCGGAGCCATCATCTGTGGATGGGTGACAACTTCTGCGTGTTCCTAGCAGCTAAAAAACGATCGCATACATGAGTGCAAAACTAGGAATAACAAGAAATGGAACGCGGAGCCATCATCTGTGACTGGGAGACAACTTCTGGTGGTTGCTAGCAGCTAAGCAGCGATCGCGTACATGAGTGCAAAATTAGCAATAACTAGAAATGGAATGAGGAGCCATCATGTGTGGATGGGTGACAACTTCTATGAGTTGCTAGCAGCTAAACAGCGACCGAGTACATCAGTGCAAAAGTAGGAACCACTTGAAAAGGAATGCTGAGCCATCATCTGTAGATGGGTAACAACGTTTGGGGGTTGCTAGCAGCTAAACAGTGATCACAAACATTAGTGCAAAATCAGGAATAACTAGATATGGAATGCGGACTCACCAAATGTGAATGTGTGACAACTTCTGGGAGTTGCTAGCAGCTAAACAGCGATCCCATACATAAGTGCAAAAATAGGAATAACTTGAAATGGAACGTGGAGTCATTATCTGTTGATGGGTGAAAACTTCAGTGGGTTGCTAGCAGATAAACAACGATTGTGTAAATGAGCGCAAAATACGGAAAAACTAGAACTAAATTGCGGAGCCATCATCTGTGGCTGGGTGACAATTCCTGGGGGTTGCTAGCATCTAAAAAGGGATCGCGCACTAGATTGCAAATTTGGGAATAACTAGAAATGGAACGCTGAGCTATCATCAGTCGATGGGTGACAAGTTCTGGGGGTTGCTAGCAGTTAAACAGTGATCTCGTACCTGTGTGCAAAATTAGGAAAAACTAGCAATAGGACGCGGAGCCATCATCTGTGGATGGTTGAATATTTGTGGGGTTTGCTAGCAGCCAAACATCGAACACGTACACGTGTGCAAAGTTAGGAACAACTAGAAATGAGACGCGGATCCAACATCTATGGATGGGTTACAACTTCTGGGGGTTGCTAGCAGCTAAACAGCGATCGCGTACGTGAATGCAAAATTAAGAATAACTAGAAATGGAACGCGGAGCCTTCATCTGTGGATGGGTGATAACTTCTGGGGGTTGCTAGCAGCTAAACAGTGATCTCGTACCTGTGTGCAAAATTGGGAACAACTAGAAATAGAACGCTGAGCCTTCATCTGTGAATGAGTGACAATTTCTGGGGGTTGCTAGCAGCTAAACAGCAGTCGCGTACATGTGTACTAAATTAGGAATAACTAGAAATGGAATGTGAAACCATCACCTGTGGATGGGTGACAAAGTCTGGGGGTTAATAACAGATAATCAGCGATCGAGTACAACTATGCTAAATTAGGAACAACATGAAAAGGAATGCGGAGCCATCATCTGTGGATGGGTGACAAATTCTGGGTGTTCTTAGCAGCTAAACAGCGATCGTGAACATGTGTGCTAAATTAGGATTAACTAGAAATGAAACAGGGCGCAATCGTTTGTGGATGGGCGGCAACGTCTGGGGGTTGCTGGCAGCTAAACACCAATCTCTATCATGAACGCAAATTAGGACTAACTACAAATGTAACGCGGAGGCATCATCTGTGGATGGGTGGCAACTTCTGGGGATGCTAGCAGCTTATCAACGATCGCATACATGTGTGCAAAATTAGGAATAACTAGAAATGGAATGCGGAGCCCTCATCAGTGGATGGGTGACAACTTCTAGGAGTTGCTAGCAGCTACAGTGCGATGGCATACGTGAGCACAAAATTAGGAATAGCTAGAAATTTAACGCGGAGCCATCATTTGTGGATGGGTCACAACTTCTGGGGGTTGCCAGCAGCTAAAAAGCGATCGCATACATGAGTGCAAAATTAGGAGTCACAAGAAGTGGAACGCAAAGCCATCATCTGTTACTGGGTGACAACCTCTGGTGGTAGCTAGAGGCTAAGCAGCTATCACGTACATGAGTGCAAAATTAGCAATATCTAGAAATGGAATGCGGAGCCATCACGTGTCGATGGGTGACAAATTCTGGGGGTTGCTAGCAACTAATCATCAATCGCGAACATGTGTGCAAATTTAGGAATAACTACAGTTGGAATACGGAGGAATGGGTGACAATTCCTGGGGGTTGCTAGCAGGTAAACAGCGATCGCGTACATGAGTGCAAAATTAGGAATAACTAGAAATGGATCGCTGAGCCATCATCTGTGTATGGGGGTTGCTAGCAGCTAAACAGCAGTCGCGTACAACTGTGCTAAATTAGGAGTAACTGGAACTGGAACGCGGAGCCATCATCTGTGGATGGGTGACAACTTCTGGGGGTTTCTAGCAGCTAAACAGTGATCTCGTACCTGAGTGCAAATTTAGGAACAACTAGAAATGGATCGTGGAGCCAGCATCTATGGATGGGTGGCAACTTCTAGGGCTTGCTAGCAGCTAAACAGCGATCGCGTGCATGAGTGCAAAATGAGGAATAATCAAAAATGGAACGCAGAGCCATCATCTGTGGATGGGTGACAGCTTCTGGGGATTGCTAGCAGCTAAACAGCGATCGCGTACATGTGTGGAAAATTAGGAATAACTAGAAATGGAACGCGGAGCAATCATCTGTGGATGGGTGATAACTTCTGGGGGTTGCTAGCAGCTAAACAGCGATCGAGTACATCAGTGCAAATGTAGGAACAACTTGAAAGGGAATGCAGAACCATCATCTGTGGATGGGTGACAACGTTTGGGGGTTGCTAGCAGATAACAGCGATTGCGAACATGAGAGCAAAATTTGTTTAAAACTAGAAGTAAATTGCGGAGCCATCACCTGTGGCTGTGTGACAATTTCTGGGGGTTGCTAGCAGCTAAAAGGAGATCTCGCACTAGAGTGCAAATTTGGGAACGACTAGAAATGGAACAGTGAGCCATCATTTGTAGACGGGTGACAACTTCTGGGGTTTGCTAGCAGCTGAACAGCGATCACGTACATGTGTGCAAGATTAGGAATAACTAGATATGGAACGGGGATCCATCATCTGTGGATGGGTGACAATTTCTGAGGGTTGCTTGCAGCTAAAAGGCGATCGCGTACATGAGTGCAAAATTAGGAATAACTAGAAATGGAATGCATAGCCATCATCTGTGCATGGGTGACAACTTCTGGGGGTGTCTAGCAGGTAAACATCGATCACGTACATGAGTGCAAAATTTGGAATAACTAGTAATGGAATGCAGAGCCATCATCTGTGAATTGGTGACAACATCTGGGGGTTGCTAGCAGCGAATCAGCGATCACGTATATGAGCGCAAATTAAGGAATAACTAGAATTGGAATGCAGAGCCATCATCTGTGCGTGGGTGACAACTTTTGGGGGTAACTAACAGCTAAACAGTGATCGCGTACATGTGTGCAAAATTATTAATAACTAGAAATGGAAAACGGAGCCATCATCTGTGCATGGGAGACAATTTTTGAGGGTTGCTAGCAGCTAAGCAGCGGCCGCGTACATGTGTGCAAAATTATGAATAACTAGCACTGGAACGTGGAGCCATCATATGTGGATGGCTGACAACTCCTGGGGGTTGCTAGCAGCTAAACAGTATCTCGTGTCTGTGTGGAAAATTAGGAACAACTAGAAATGGAACGCGGAGCAATCACCTGTGGCTGGGTGACAATTTCCGGGGGTTGCTAGCAGCCAAGCAGCGAACGCGCACATGTGTGCAAATTTAGGAACAACTAGAAATGGGACGCAGAGCCATCATCTGTGGATGTGTGACAACTTCAATGGGTTGCTAGCAGCTAAACAGCGATCGCGTACGTGAGTGCAAAATTAGGAATAACTAGAAATGGAATGCAGAGCAATCATCTGTGGATGAGTGGCAACATCTGGGGGTGTCTAACAGCTAAATAGCGATCGCATACATGAGTGCAAAATTAGGAATAACTAGAAATGGAACACAGGGAGCCATCATCTGTGAATGGGTGACAACTTATGGGTGCTGCGAGAAGCTAAACAGCTGTCAGGTACATGTGTGCAAAATTAGGAATGACTAGAAATGGAATTGGAAACCATCATCTGTGGATGTGTGACAACTTCAGTGGGTTGCTAGCAGCTAAATAGCGATCGAGTACATCTGTACTAAATGAGGAACAAAATGAAAAGGAATGGGGAGCCAACATCTGTGAATGGATGACAACTTCTGGAGGTAGCTAGCAGCCAAACAGCGATCAATTACAAGTGTGCAAAATTATGAATAACTAGAATTGAAACGCAGACCCATCATCTATTGATGGGTGACAACTTCTAGGGTTTGCTAGCAGCTAAAAAGAGATCGCATACGTGAGTGCAAAATTAGGAATTAAAGAAATGGAACGTGGAGCCATCAACTGTGGATGGGTGACAACTTCTGGGTGTTCCTAGAAGCTAAAAAGCGAACGCGTGCTTTGGTGCAAAATTAGGAATAACGAGAAATGGAACGTGGAGCCATCATCTGTTACTGGGTCACATATTCTGGTGGATGCTAGCAACTAAGCAGCGATCGCGTACATGTGTGCAAAATTAGGAATAACTAGAACTGGCATGTGGAGCCATCATCTGTGGATGGGTGACAACTTCTGGGGGTTGCTAGCAGTTAAACAGTGATCCCGTACCTGTGTGCAAAATTAGAAATAACTAGAAATGGAACGCGGAGCCATCTTCTGTGGTTGGGTGACAACTTATGGGGATTGCTAGCAGCTAAACAGCGGTCGTGTACATGTGTACAAAATTAGGAATACCTAGAACTGGAACGCGAAGCCACCATCTGCGGATGGATGACAACTTCTGGGGGTTTGCTAGCAGCTAAACAGCGATAGCGAATATGAGTACAAGATTAGGAACAACTAGAAATGGTATGCTGAGACATTATCTGTGGATGGGTGACAACTTCGGGGGATGCTAGTAACTAATCAGCGATGTTTACATGGGTGCAAAATTAGGAATAACTGGAATCGGAATGCGGAGCCATCATCTGTGGAGGGGTGACAACTTCTGGGGGTTGCTGGCAGCTAAACAGAGATCGCGTACATGACTGCAAATTTGGAATAACTAGAAATGGAATGCGGAGCCATCATCAGTGGATGGGTGACAACTTCTGGGGGTTACTGGCAGCTAAACAGAGATCTTGTACATAAGTGCAAATTAGGAATAACTTCAAATGTAACGCGGAGCCATCATCTGTGGATGGGTGGCAATTTCTGGGGTAGCAAGAAGCTAAACAACGATTGCATACATGTGAGCAATATTAGAAATAACTAGAAATAGAATGCGGACTCTTCACCCGTGGATGGGTGACAACTTCTAGGGGTTGCAAGCAGCTAAACAGCGAAGGCACACGTGAGTGCAAAAATAAGGAATAATTAGAAATGGAACGCGGAGCCATCATCTGTGGATGGGTGACAACTTCTGGGGGTTCCTAGCAGCTAAAAAGCGATCGCGAGCATGAGTGCAAAATTAGGAATAATGGGAAATGGAACGCAGAGCCATCATCTGTTACTGGGTGACAACTTCTGGTGGTTGCTAGCAGCCAAACAGCGATCGCGTACTTGAGAGCTAAGTTATGAATAACTAGAAATGGAACGCGGAGCCATCATCTGTGGAAGTGTGACAACTTCTGGAAGTTGCTATCTACTAAACAGCGAACGCGTACATGTGTGCAAGATTAGGAACAACTAGAAATGGAACGCTGAGACATTATCTGTGGATGGGTGACAACTTCGGGGGATGCTAGTAACTAATCAGCGATGCGTACATGGGTCAAAACTAGGAATAACTGGAATCGGAATGCGGAGCCATCATTTGTGGATGGGTGACAACATCTGGGGGTTGCTAGCAGCTAAACAGCGATCGCATACATAAGTGCAAAGTTGTGACAAACTGTAAATGGAACACGGAGCAATTATCTGTGAATTTGTGGCAAGTTTTGGGGGTTGCTAGCATTTAAGCAGCGATCGCGTACATGAGCGCAAAATCATGATTAACTAGAGATGAAACGGGGTGGCATCATTTGTGGATGGGTCACAATTTCTGGGGGTAGCTAGCAGCTAAACAGCCTTAGCGTACATAAGTGCACAATTAGGAATAACTAGAAAAGGAGTGCAGAGCCATCATTTGTGGATGGGTGACAACTTCTGGAGGTTCCTAGCACCTAAATAGTAATCGCGTACATGTGTGCAAAATTAGGAATGACAGGAAGTGGAACACGGAGCCTTCATGTGTAGTATGGGTGACAACTTATGGGGGTTGCTACCAGCTAAACAGCGATCACAGACATGAGTGGAAAACTAGGAATAACTAGAAATGGAACGCGGAGCCATTATCTGTGGATGGGTGCAACCTCTCAGGGTTGCTAGCACGTAAACAGTGATCGCGTACATGAGTGCAAAATTAGGAATGACTAGAAATGGAGTGCAGAGCCATCATCTGTGCATGGGTGACATCTTCTGGGGGTTCCCAGCAGATAAACATCAATTGCGTACGTGAGTCCAAAGTTAGAAATAACTAGAAATGGAACACAGAGCTTTCATGTGTGGAAGGGTGATAATTTCTGGGGGTTACTAGCAGTTAAACATCGATCGCGTACATGAGTGCAAAATTAGGAATAACAAGAAATGAAACGCGGAGCCAATATCTGCGGATGGGTGACAACTTCTGGGGGTTGCTGTCAGCAAAACAGTGATGGTGTACAAGAGTGCAAAATTAATAATAACTAGAAATGGAACACGGAGCCATCATCTTTGGATGAATGACAACTTCTGGGGGTTGCTAGCAGGTACAGCGATCGCGTACATGAGTGCAAAATTAGGAATAACTAGTAGTGGAACATGTAGCCATCATCTGTGGATGGCTGACAATTTCTGGTGGTTGTTTTCAGCTAAACAGCGATCGCGTACATGAGTGCAAAACTAGGAATAACTAGAAAAGTAACGTGGAGCCATCATCTGTGGATGGGTGAGAACTTCTGGGGGTTGCTGGCAAATAAACAGCGATGACGTACATGATTGCAAAATTAGGAATAGGTAGGAATGGAATGCGGATACCATCATCTGTGGATGGATGACAACCTCTGGGGGTTGCTAGTAGCTAAACAGCGATCGTCTACATGAGTGCAAAATAAGCACTAACTAGAAATGGAAAGTGGAGCCATCATCTGTGGATGGCGGACAACTTCTGGAGGGTTGTTATCAGCTAAACAGTGTTCGCGTACATGAGTGCAAAGTTAGGAATAACTAGCGATGGAACGCGGAGCCATCATCAGTGAATGGGTGACTTCTGGGGGTTGCTAGCAGCTAAACAGCGATCGTGTACAAGAGTGAAAAATTAGGAATAACTAGAAATGGAACGTGGAGCTATCATCTGCGGATGGGTGACAACTTCTGGTGGTTGCTAGCAGCTAAACAGTGTTCGTTTACATGAGTGCAAAATTAGTAGTAACTAGAAATGGAACGCGCAGCCACCATCTGTGGATGGGTGACAACTTCTGGGGGTTGCTAGCAGCTAAACAGTGATGGTGTACAGGAGTGCAAAATTAATAATAATTAGAAATGGAACACGGAGCCATCATCTTTGGATGAATGACAACTTCTGGGGGTTGCTAGCAGGTACAGCGATCGCGTACATGAGTGCAAAATTAGGAATAACTTGTAGTGGAACATGTAGCCATCATCTGTGGATGGCTGACAATTTCTGGTGGTTGTTTTCAGCTAAACAGCGATCGCGTACATGAGTGCAAAATTAGGAATAACTAGAAATGTAACGTGGAGCCATCATCTGTGGATGGGTGAGAACATCTGGGGGTTGCTAGCGGCTAAACAGCGATCCCGAACATGAGTGCAGAATTAGGGGTAAATAGAAGTGGAATTAGGAGCCATCATCTGTGGATGGGTGACAACTTCTGGCGGTTTCTAGCAGGTAACATCGATCACGTACATGAGTGCAAAATTAGTAACAACTAGAAATGGAACATGTAGCCATCATCTGTGGATGGTTGACAACTTCTGGGGGTTGCTAACAGCCAAATAGCGATCGCGTACATGAGTGCAAAATTATGAATAACTAGAAATGTAGTGTGGAGCCATCATGTGTGGGTGGGTGACAACTTCTGGGGGTAGCTAGCAGCTAAATAGTGTTCACTTACATAAGTGCAAAATTATGAATAACTAGAAATGGAATTCGTAGCCATCATTTGTGGATGGGTAACATCTTATGGGGGTTGCTAGCAGCTAAACAGTGATTGCGTACATGAGTGCAAAATGAGGAATAACTAGAAATGGAACCCGGAGCCATCATTTGTAGATGGGTGATAACTTCAGGGGTTGCTAGCAGCTAAACAGCGATTGCGTACATGAGTGCAAAATTAGGAATAACTAGGAATGGAACACGGAGCCATCATCTATGGATGGGCGAGAACTTCTCGAGGTTACTAGCAGCTAAACAGCGATCTCGTAGATGAGTGCAATATTATGAATAACGAGAAATGTAATGGGGAGCCACCATCTGTGGATAAGTGACAACTTATAGGGGTAGCTAGCAGCTAAACGGTGTTCGCGTACATGAGTGCAAAATTAGGAATAACTAGAAACGTAACGCGGAGCGACCATCTGTCGATGCGTGATAACTACCGAGGATTTCTAGGGGCTACAAAGCGATTGCGTACATAAGTGCAAAATTAGGAATAACTAGAAATGGAATGCGAAGCGCTCATCTGTGGATGTGTAACAAATTCTGTCGGTTGCGAGCAGCATAACAGCGATTGCGTACATGAGTGCAAAATGAGGAACAACTCGAAATGCAACCTGGAGACATCATCTGTGGATCGGTGACAACATCGGGGGGTTGCTAGCAGCTAAACAGCGATCGCGTACATGAGTGCAAAATTAGGTATAACTGGAGATGTAGTGCGGTGCCATCATCTGTGGATGGGTCACAACTTATGGGGGTTGCTAGCAGCTAAACAGCGATTACATATATGAGTGCAAAATTAGGAAAAGTTAGAAATGGTACAAGGAGCTATCATCTGTGAAGGGGTCACAACTTCTGAGGATTCCTAGGAGCCAAGAGGCGATCGCGTACATGTGTGCAAAATAAGGAATAACTTGAAATGGAAAGCGGAGCCACCAGCTGCGGATGGATGACAACTTCTGGGGGTTTGCTAGCAGCTAAACATCGATAGCGAATATGAGTGCAAGATTAGGAACAACTAGAAATGGAACGCTGAGACATTATCTGTGGATGGGTGACAAATTCGGGGGATGCTAGTAACTAATCAGCGATGTTTACATGGGTGCAAAATTAGGAATAACTGAAATCGGAATGCGGAGCCATCATCTGTGGAGGGGTGACAACTTCTGGGGGTTGCTGGCAGCTAAACAGAGATCGCGTACAGGACTGCAAATTTGGAATAACTAGAAATGGAATGCGGAGCCATCATCTGTGGATGGGTGACAATTTCCGGGGGTTGCTAGCAAACGAACAGTGAACGCACACATGTATGCAAAATTAGGAACAACAAGATAAGGGACGCGGGGCCATCATCTGTGGATGTGTAACAACTTCTAGGTGTTGCCAGCAGCTAAACAGCGATCGAGTTCATCTGTGCTAAATTAGGAACAACATGAAAAGGAATGCGGAGCCATCATCTGTGGATGAGTGGCAACATCTGGGGGTTGCTACCAGCTAAACAGCGATCGCATTCATGGGTGCAAAATTAGGAATAACTAGAAATGGAATGCGGAGCCATCATCAGTGGATGGGTGACAACTTCTGGGGGTTACTGGCAGCTAAACAGAGATCTTGTACATAAGTGCAAATTAGGAATAACTTCAAATGTAACGCGGAGCCATCATCTGTGGATGGGTGGCAACTTCTGGGGTAGCAAGAAGCTAAACAACGATTGCATACAAGTGAGCAATATTAGAAATAACTAGAAATAGAATGCGGACTCTTCACCTGTGGATGGGTGACAACTTCTAGGGGTTGCTAGCAGCTAAACAGCGAAGGCACACGTGAGTGCAAAATTAGGAATAATTAGAAATGGAACACGGAGCCATCATCTGTGGATGGGTGACAACTTCTGGGGGTTCCTAGCAGCTAAAAAGCGATCTCGAGCATGAGTGCAAAATTAGGAATAATGGGAAATGGAACGCAGAGCCATCATCTGTTACTGGGTGACAACTTCTGGTGGTTGCTAGCAGCCAAACAGCGATCGCGTACTTGAGAGCTAAGTTATGAATCACTAGAAATGGAACGCGGAGCCATCATCTGTGGAAGTGTGACAACTTCTGGAAGTTGCTATCTGCTAAACAGCGAACGCGTACATGTGTGCAAGATTAGGAACAACTAGAAATGGAACGCTGAGACATTATCTGTGGATGGGTGACAACTTCGGGGGATGCTTGTAACTAATCAGCGATGCGTACATGTGTGCAAAACTAGGAATAACTGGAATCGGAATGCGGAGCCATCATTTGTGGATGGGTGACAACATCTGGGGGTTGCTAGCAGCTAAACAGCGATCGCATACATAAGTGCAAAGTTGTGACAAACTGTAAATGGAACACGGAGCAATTGTCTGTGAATTTGTGGCAAGTTCTGGGGGTTGCTAGCATTTAAGCAGCGATCGCGTACATGAGCGCAAAATCATGATTAACTAGAGATGAAACGGGGTGGCATCATTTGTGGATGGGTCACAATTTCTGGGGGTATCTAGTAGCTAAACAGCCTTAGCGTACATAAGTGCACAATTAGGAATAACTAGAAAAGGAGTGCAGAGCCATCATTTGTGGATGGGTGACAACTTCTGGGGTTTCCCAGCAGATAAACATCAATTGCGTACGTGAGTCCAAAGTTAGAAATAACTAGAAATGGAACACAGAGCTTTCATGTGTGGAAGGCTGATAATTTCTGGGGGTTACTAGCAGTTAAACATCGATCGCGTACATGAGTGCAAAATTAGGAATAACAAGAAATGAAACGCGGAGCCAATATCTGCGGATGGGTGACAACTTCTGGGGGTTGCTGTCAGCAAAACAGTGATGGTGTACAAGAGTGCAAAATTAATAATAACTAGAAATGGAACACGGAGCCATCATCTTTGGATGAATGACAACTTCTGGGGGTTGCTAGCAGGTACAGCGATCGCGTACATGAGTGCAAAATTAGGAATAACTAGTAGTGGAACATGTAGCCATCATCTGTGGATGGCTGACAATTTCTGGTGGTTGTTTTCAGCTAAACAGCGATCGCGTACATGAGTGCAAAATTAGGAATAACTAGAAAAGTAACGTGGAGCCATCATCTGTGGATGGGTGAGAACTTCTGGGGGTTGCTGGCAAATAAACAGCGATGACGTACATGATTGCAAAATTAGGAATAGGTAGGAATGGAATGCGGATACCATCATCTGTGGATGGATGACAACCTCTGGGGGTTGCTAGTAGCTAAACAGCGATCGTCTACATGAGTGCAAAATAAGCACTAACTAGAAATGGAAAGTGGAGCCATCATCTGTGGATGGCGGATAACTTCTGGGGGGTTGTTATCAGCTAAACAGTGTTCGCGTACATGAGTGCAAAGTTAGGAATAACTAGCGATGGAACGCGGAGCCATCATCAGTGAATGGGTGACTTCTGGGGGTTGCTAGCAGCTAAACAGCGATCGTGTACAAGAGTGAAAAATTAGGAATAACTAGAAACGGAACGTGGAGCTATCATCTGCGGATGGGTGACAACTTCTGGTGGTTGCTAGCAGCTAAACTGCGTTCGTTTACATGAGTGCAAAATTAGTAGTAACTAGAAATGGAACGCGCAGCCACCATCTGTGGATGGGTGACAACTTCTGGGGGTTGCTAGCAGCTAAACAGTGATGGTGTACAAGAGTGCAAAATTAATAATAACTAGAAATGGAACACGGAGCCATCATTTTTGGATGAATGACAACTTCTGGGGGTTGCTAGCAGGTACAGCGATCGCGTACATGAGTGCAAAATTAGGAATAACTTGTAGTAGAACATGTAGCCATCATCTGTGGATGGCTGACAATTTCTGGTGGTTGTTTTCAGCTAAACAGCGATCGCGTACATGAGTGCAAAATTAGGAATAACTAGAAATGTAACGTGGAGCCATCATCTGTGGATGGGTGAGAACTTCTGGGGGTTGCTAGCGGCTAAACAGCGATCCCGAACATGAGTGCAGAATTAGGGGTAAATAGAAGTGGAATTAGGAGCCATCATCTGTGGATGGGTGACAACTTCCGGCGGTTTCTAGCAGGTAACATCGACCACGTACATGAGTGCAAAATTAGTAACAACTAGAAATGGAACATGTAGCCATCATCTGTGGATGGTTGACAACTTCTGGGGGTTGCTAACAGCCAAATAGCGATCGCGTACATGAGTGCAAAATTATGAATAACTAGAAATGTAGTGTGGAGCCATCATGTGTGGGTGGGTGACAACTTCTGGGGGTAGCTAGCAGCTAAATAGTGTTCACTTACATAAGTGCAAAATTATGAATAACTAGAAATGGAATTCGTAGCCATCATTTGTGGATGGATAACATCTTATGGGGGTTGCTAGCAGCTAAACAGTGATTGCGTACATGAGTGCAAAATGAGGAATAACTAGAAATGGAACCCGGAGCCATCATTTGTAAATGGGTGATAACTTCAGGGGTTGCTAGCAGCTAAACAGCGATTGCGTACATGAGTGCAAAATTTGGAGTAACTAGAAATGGAATGCGAAGCGCTCATCTGTGGATGTGTAACAAATTCTGTCGGTTGCGAGCAGCATAACAGCGATTGCGTACATGAGTGCAAAATGAGGAACAACTAGAAATGCAACCTGGAGACATCATCTGTGGATCGGTGACAACATCGGGGGATGCTAGCAGCTAAACAGCGATCGCGTACATGAGTGCAAAATTTGGTATAACTGGAGATGTAGTGTGGTGCCATCATCTGTGGATGGGTCACAACTTATGGGGGTTGCTAGCAGCTAAACAGCGATTTCATATATGAGTGCAAAATTAGGAAAAATTAGAAATGGTATAAGGAGCCATCATTTGTGAAGGGGTCGCAACTTCTGAGGAGTGCTAGGAGCCAAGCGGCGATCGCGTACACGTGTGCAAAATAAGGAATAACATGAGATTGAACGCGGAGCCACCATCTGTGGATGGATGACAACTTCTGGGGGTTGCTGGCAGCTAAACAGCGATCCCGTACATGAGTGCAAAATTAGGAACAACTAGAAATGGAACACGGAGCCATCATTTGCGGATGTGTGACAACATCTGGTTGTTGCTAGTAGCTAAATTGAAATCGCGTACATGAGTGGAAAATTTGGAATAACAAGAAATGGAATGCGGAGCCATCATCTGTGGATGGGTGAATCCTCTGGTTGTTGCAAGTAGCTAAACAGCGATCGCGAACATGAGTGAAAAATTAGGAATAACTAGAAGTGCAACGCGGAGCCATTGTGTGTGGAAGGGTGCTACATCGGGGGGTTGCTAGCGGGTAAACAGTGATTGCGTACATGAGTGCAAGATTGGAATAACTAGAAAAGGGGTGCGGAGCAATCATCTGTGAATTTTTGACAACATCTGGGGGTTGCCAGCACTTAACAGCGATCACGTACATGGTGCTGGGTGACAACATCCGGGGATTCCTAGCAGATAAACAGCAATTGCGTACGTGAGTGCAAGATTAGAATAACTAGAAATGGAGTGCAGAGCCATCATCTGTGAATTGGTTACAACATCTGGGGGTTGCTAGCACTAAACAGCGAACACGAACATGAGTGCAAAATTAGGAATAACTAGAAATGGAACACGCAGCCATCATCCGTAAATGGGTGACAACCTCAGGGGGTTGCTAGCAGCTAAACAGCGATCGTGTGCATGAGTGAAAAATTAGGAATAACTAGAGGTGGACCCACCATCTGTATATGAGTGACAACTTCTGGTGGTTGCTAGCAGCTAAACAGCGATCGTTTACATGAGTGCAAAATTAGGAATATCTAGAAATGGAATGCGGAGCCATCATCTTTGGATTGGTGGTAGCTTCTGGGGGTGTCCAGGAGGTAAAAACGATTGCGTACATAAGTGCTAATTAGGAGTAACTAGAAATGGATTGCGAAGCGTTCATCTGTGGATGTGTAACAACTTCTGGGGGTTGCCAGCAGATAAACATCGATCGCGTTTATGAGTGCAAAATTAGGAACAACTAGAAATGGAACGCGGCGACATAATCTGTGGATGGGTGACAACTTCGGGGGATGCTAGTAACTAAACAGCGATCGCGTACATGACTGCAAAATTAGGAATAACTGGAAATGGAATGCAGAGCCATCATCTGTGGAGGGGTGACAACTTCTGGTGGTTGCTTGCAGGTAAACAGCAATTGCGTACATCAGTGCAACATTAATAATAACTAGAAATGGTATGCGGAGCCATCATCTGTGGAGGGGTGACAACTTCTGGGGCCTGCTAGGAGCTAAACAGCGATCGCATACATGAGTGCAAAATTATAAATAACTAGAACTGGAACACGGAGCCATCATCTGTGGATGGGTCACAATTTCTGGTTGTTGCTAGTAGCTAAACAGCGATCTCGTACATGAGTGATAAATTAGGAATAACGAGAAATGGAACGCGGAGCCATCATGTGTGGATGGGGGACAAAATCTGGTTGTTGCTGGTAGCTAAACTGCGATCGCGTACATGAGTGGAAAATTAGGAATAACTAGAAATGGAACACGGAACTTTCATGTGTGGATGGGTGATAATTTCTGGGGGTTACTAGCAGTTAAACATCGATCGCGTACGTGAGTGCAAAATAGGGAATAACAAGAAATGAAACGCAGAGCCATCATCTGTGGATGGATGACAACCTCTCAGGGTTGCTAGTAACTAAACAGCAATCGCCTACATGTGTGCAAAAGTAGGGATAACAAGAAATGGAAGGCGGAGCCTTCCTCTGTGGATGGGCGAAAACTTCTGGATGTTCCTAGCAGCTAAACAGCGAAAACGTACACGAGGGCCAAATTCGGAATAACTAGTAATGGTACGCGGTACCATCATCTGTGAATGGATGACAACCTCTGGGGGTTGCTAGTAGCTAAACAGCGACCACCAACATGAGTGCAAAATAAGCACTAACTAGAAATGGAACGTGGAGCCATCATCTGTGGACCGGGGACAACTTCTGGGGCTTGTTAGCAGCTAAACAGCGATCGCGTACAAGATTGCAAAGTTGGGAATAACTAGAAATGGAACGTGGAGCCATCAACTGTGGATGGGTACAACTTCTGGGGGTTGCTAGTAGCTAAACATCGATCGTGTACATGAGTGAAAAATTAGGAATAGTTGGAGTTGGAACGTGGACCCACCATCTGTGTATGAGTGACAACTTCTGGTGGTTGCTAGCAGCTAAACAGCGATCGTTTACATGAGTGCAAATTTAGGAACAACTAGAAATGGAACACGGAGCCATCATCTGTGGATGGGTGACAACTTCGGGGGGTAGCTAGCAGCTAAACAGTGTTCGCTTACTTGAGTGCAAAATTATGAATAACTAGAAATGGATTGCGTAGCCATCATTTGTGGATGGGTGACTACTTCTGGGTGTTGCTAGCAGCTAAACAGCGATTGCTTACATGAGTGCAAAATGAGGAATAACTAGAAATAGAACTCAGAGCCATCATTTGCCGATGTGTGACAACTTGTGGGGGTTGCTAGCAGCTAAACAGCGAGTGCGTACATGAGTGCAAAATAAGGAATAACTAGAAATGGAACACGGAGCCATCATCTGTGGATGTGTGAGAACTTCTGGGGGTTGCTAGAGGCTAAACAGCGATCGCGTACATGAGTGCAAAATTATGAATAACTACAAATGTAATGCGGAGCCATCATCTGTGGATGGGAGACAACTTCTGGGAGTATCTGGCAGCTACACAGTGATTGCGTACATGAGTGCAAAATTAGGAATAACTAGAAATGGAAAAGGGAGCCATCATCCGTGAAGTGGTGACAACTTCTGAGGATTGCTAGGAGCTAAACGGCGATCGCGTACATGTGTGCAAAATACGGAATAACTTGAAATGGATCACGGAGCCAGCATCTGTGGATGGATGTTAAATTCTGTAGGTTGCTAGCAGCTAAACAGTGAACGCGTACATGAGTGCAAATTTAGGGACAACTAGAAATGGCAGACAGAGCTATCATCTGTGGATGGGTGACAATTTCTGGGGGTAGTTAGCTGCTGAACAGAGTTCGCGTACATGAGTGCTAAATTAGGAACAACTAGAAATGGAATGCAGAGCCATAATCTGTGGATGGGTGACAACTTCTGGGGGCTGCTAGGAGCTAAACAGCGATCGCGTATATGAGTGCCAAATTATGAATAACTGGAAATCGAACGGGGAGCCATCATCTGTGAATGGGTGACAACTTCTAGGGGTTGCTAGGAGCTAAACGGCGATACCGTACATGAGTGCAATTTTAGGAATAACTAGAAATGGAACACAATGCCATCATCTGTGGATGGGTGCAAATTTTGGGGGTTGCTAGAAGCTAAACAGCGATGGCGTACATGAGTGCAAAATTAGGAGTAACTGGAAATAGAACACGGAGGCATCATCTGTGGATGGGTGACAACTACTGGGGGTTGCTAGCAGGTAACAGCGATTGCGTACATGTGTGCATACTTAGGAGTAACTAGTAATGGAATGGGGTGACAACACCTGTGGATGGGTGACAATTTGTGGGGTTGCTAGGAGCTCAGTTGCGATCGTGTACATGAGTGCATAATTAGAAACAACTACTAGTGGGACCCGTTGCCATCATCTGTGGATGGGTGACAATTTCTGGAGGTTGCTAGCAGATTAACAGCGATCTCGTACATGAGTGCAAAATTAGGAATAACTAGAAATGGAATGCGTAGCCATCATTTGTGGATGGGTGACAACTTCTGGGGGTTGCTAGCAGCTAAACAGGAATTCTGGACATTAGTGCATAATTAGGAATAACTAGATATGGAATGCGGAGCCATCATCTGTGGATGGGTGACAACTTCGGCGTATGCTAGCATCGAAACAGCGATCGCGTACAAGAGTGAAAAATTTGGAATAACTAGAAATGGAATGTGGAGGCATCATCTGTGGATGGGTGACAACTTCGGTGGATGCTAGCATCGAAACAGCGATTGCGTACATGAGTGTAAAATTTGGAATAACTAGATATGGAATGCAGAGCCATCATCTGTGGGAGGGTGACAACATCTGGGGGCAGCTGCAGCTAAACAGCGACCACGTATATGAGTGCAAAATTAGGAATATCTAGAAATGGAACGGGGAGCCAAAAATTTGGAATAACTAGATATGGATGCGGAGCCATCATCTGTGGGAGGGTGACAACTTCTGGGGGCAGCTAGCAGCTAAACAGCGACCACGTATATGAGTGCAAAATTAGGAATAACTAGAAATGGAACGGGGAGCCATCATCTGTGAATGTGTGACAACTTCTGGGAGTTGCTTGGAGCCAAACGGCGATCGCGTGCATGTGTGCAAAATTAGGAATATCTAGAAATGGAACGTGGAGCCATCTTCAGTGGATGCGTGACACCTTCTGGGGATTGCTAGCAGCTAAACATCAATCGCGTACATGAGTGAAAATTAGGAATAACTAGCAACGGAACGCGGAGCGATCGTCTGGGGATGGTTGACAACTTCATGGAGTTTCTAGGTGCTAAAAAGCGATTGCGTGAGAAACTAGGAAATACTAGGAATGGAATGCGAGGCGTTCATCTGTGGATGTGTAACAACTTCTGGGGTTTGCTACCAGGAAAACAGCGATCGCATACATGAGTGCAAAATTAGGAACAACCAGATATGGAATGCGGAGACATCATCTGTGGATGGGTGACAAATTCGGGGGATGCTAGCAGCTAAACAGCTATCGTGTACATAAGTGCTAAATTAGGAATACCTGGAAATGTAATGCGGAGCCATCATCTGTGGAGGGGTGACAAATTCTGAGGGTTGCTAGCAGCTAAACAGCGATCGCGTACATGTGTGCAAAATTATGAACAACTTGAAATGGAACATGGATGGGTAACAACTTCAGGGGGTTGGCAGCAGCTAAACAGCGATCGCCCACTTGTGTGCAAAACTAAGAATAAGTAGATATGGAATGCGGAGCCATCATCTATGGATGGGAGACAACTTCTGGGGGTTGCCAGCAGCTAAACAGCGATCGCCCACATGTGTACAAAACTAGGAATAAGTAGATATGGAATGCGGAGCCATCATCTATGGATGGGAGACAACTTCTGGGTGTTGCTAGCAGCTAAACAGCGATCGCGTACATGAGTGCAAAATTACGAATAACTAGAAATGGAACACGGAGCCATCATCTGTGGAAGGGTGACAACTTCTGGGGTTTGCTAGTAGCTAGACAGCGATTGCGTATGTGAGTCCAAAATTAGGAATAACTAGAAATGTAATGTGGAGCCATTATCTGTGGATGGGTGACAACTTCTGGAGGTTGCTAGTAGCTAAACAGCGATCACGTACATAAGTGCAAAATTAGGAATAACTAGAAATGGATCGCAGAAAGATCATCCGCGAATGGGTGACAATTTCTGGCGGTATCTAGCAGGTAAAATCGATCGTGTACATGAGTGCAAAATTAGGAATAACTAGAAATGGATCACAGAACCATCACATGTGAATGGGTGACTACTTCTGGGGGTTGCTAGCAGCTAAACACCGATCTCGTACATGAGTGTAAAATTATGAAAGACTAGAAATGGAATGCGGCGCTATCATCTGTGGATGAGTTACAACTTCTAGCAGCTAAACAGTGTTGGCGTACACGAGTGGAAAATTAAGATTAACTAGAAATGGAACCCGGAGCCATCATCTGTGGATTGGTGACAGCTTCCGGGGGTTTCTAGGAGCTATAAAGCGATTGAGTACATAAGTGCAAAATTAGGAACAACTAAAAATGGAATGCGAAGCGTTAATCTGTGGATGGGTAACAACTTCAGGGGGTTGCGAGAATCTAAACATCGATCGCCTACATGTGTGCAAAATTAGGAATAAGTAGATATGGAACGCAGAGCCATCATGTATGGATGGGAGTCAACTTCTGGGGGTTGCTAGCAGCTAAACAGTGATCGCGTACATGAGTGCAAAATTAGGAATAAATAGAAATGGAACGTGGAGCCATCATTTGTGGATGGATGACAACTTCTAGGGGTTGCTAGCAGCTAGACATCGATCGCATACATGAGTGCAAAATTATGAATCACTAGAATTGGAATGCGGAGCCATCATCTGTGGATGAGTGACAACTTCTGGGGTTAGCTAGCAGCTAAACAGTATTCGCGTACTTGAGAGCAAAATTAGGAATAACTAGAATTGAACGCAGAGCCAACTATTGTGGATGGGTGACAACTTCTGCTAGTTGCTAACAGCGCAACAACGATCGCGTACATGAGTGCTAAATTAGGAATAACTAGAAATGGAATGTGGTGCCGTCATCTGTGGCTGGGTGACAACTTCTGGGGGTTTCTAGCAGCCAAACTGCGATCGTGTACATGAGTGCGAAATTTTGGGGAAATAGAAATTGAATGCGGAGCCTTCATCTGTGGATAAGTGATAACTTCTGGCGGTTGATAGCAGCTAAACAGCGATCGCATACATGAGTGCAAAATTAGGAGTAACTAGGAATGTAACGTGGAGCCACCATCTGTGCATGGGTAACTACTTCTGGGGGTTGCTAGCTGCTAAATAGCGATCGCGTACATGAGTGCAAAATTAGGAGTAAATAGAAGTGGAATGCAGAGCCATCATCTGAGGAAGGGTTCCAACTTCTGGGGGTTGCTAGTAGCTAAACAGGAATAACTAGAAATGGAACGCGAAGCCATCATCTGTGGATGGCTGACAACTTCTGGGGGTTTCTAGCAGGTAACAGCGATCGCGTACATGAGTGGAAATTTAGGAGCAACAAGAAATGGAAGATGGGGCCATTATCCTTGGATGGGTGACAACTACTGGGGGTTGCTAGCAGCTAAACAGCGATTGCGTACAAGAGTGCGAAATTAGGAGTAAATAGAAATTGAATGCGGAGCCATCATCTGTGGATAAGTAACAATTTCTGGGTGTTGCTACCAGCTAAACAGCGCTACCGTACATGGGTGTAAAATTAGGAATAGCTAGAAATTCAACAAGGAGCCATCATTTGTGGATGGGTGACATTTTCTAGGTTTTGCTACCAGCTAAAAAGCAATCACATATATGAGTGCAAAATTAGGAATAACTAAAAATGGAATGCTGAGCAATCATCTGTGGATGGGTGACAACTTCGGGGGTTTGCTAGCAGCTAAACAGCGATCGCATACATGAGTGAGAAATTACGTAGAACTAGAAATGGAACAGCGAGCTATCATCTGTGAATGGGTGACAACTTCTGGGGGTTGCTAGCTGCTAGAGAGCGATTGCATACACCAGTGCAAAATTAAGAATAACTTGAAATAGAACGTGAGCTATCACATGTGGATGGGTGGCTACTTCTGGGGGTTGCTAGCAGCTACACAGCGATCGCGTTCATGATTGAAAAATTAGGAAAAATTAAAAAGCAATGCGGAGGCATCATCTGTGGATGGGAGACAATTTCTGTGGGTTGCTAGCAGCAAAACGGCAATCGCGTACATGAATGCAAATTAGGAATAACTATAATTGGAACACGGAGCCATCATCTGTGGTTTGGTGACAACTTCTGGGGGTTACTACGAGCTATACAGCTATCGCGTACTTGAGTGGAAACTAACTAATAACTAGAAATGGAACGCGGAGCCATCATCTGTGGATGGGTGACAACTTCTGGCGGTTGCTAGTAGCTAAACAGCGATCGCGTACATGAGTGCAAAAGTTAGGAATAACTAGAGTTCGAATGCGGAGCTACCATTGGTGGACGGGTGACAACTTCTGGGGGTTGCTAGCAGCTAAAGAGCGATTGCGTACTTGAGTGCAAAGTTAGGAATAACTAGAAATGGAACGTGGATCCATCATGTGTTGATGGGTGACAACATCTGGGGGTTGCTAGCAGTCAAACAACGATCGCGTAAATGAGTGTAAATTTAGGAATAACTAGGAATGGAACGCGGAGCCTTCATTTGTGGATGGGAGACAACTTCCGATTGGTGGTTGCAGCTAAACAGCGATCGCATACATGAGTGCAAAATTAGGAATAACTAGAATTGGAACGCGGAGCCATTATCAGTGGAAGGATGACAACTTTTGGGGGTTGCTAGCAGCTAAAGAACGATTTCGTATTTGAGTGCAAATTTAGGAATAACTAGAAATGGAACATGGAGCCATCATCTGTGGATGGGTGACAACTTCAGGGGTTTGCTAGCAGCTAAACAGCGATCGCACACATGTGGGCACAATTAGGAATAACTAGAAATGGATCGTGGAGCCATCATCTGTGGATGGGTGACAACTTCTGGGGGTTGCTAGCAACTAAACAGCGATCGCTTACATGAGTGCAAAATTAGGAATAACTAGAAATGGAATACGGAGCCATCATCTGCGGATGGGTGACAACATCTGGGGGTTGCTAGCAGCCAAACAGCGATCGTGTACATGAGTGCTAAATTAGGAGTAAATTGATATTGAAAGCGAAGCCATCACCTGTGGAAAATTGACAACATCTGGGGGTTGCTAGCAGCTAAACAACGAAGGTGTACAAGAGTGTAGAATTTGGAATAACTACAAAAGGAACACGGAGCCAGCATCTGTGGATGGGTGATAAAGTCTGGGGGTTTCTGGCAGCTAAACAGCGATCACATACATGAGTGCAAAATTATGAATAACTAGAAATGGAACGCAGAGCCATTATCTGTGGATGGTTGACATCTTCTGGGGTTTGCTAGCAGCTAATCAGCGATCATGTGTATGTTTGCAAAACTAGGAATATCTAGAAATGGATAGAGGAGCCATCATCCGTAGATGGGTGACAACTTCAGGGGTTTGCTAGCAACTAAACAGCGATCGCTTACATGAGTGAAAATTTAGGAATAACTAGAAATGGAATGCGGAGGCATCATCTGTGGATGGGTGACAACTTCTGGGGGGTGCTAGTGGTTAAACAGCCATCGCGTACATGAGTGCAAAATTAGGAATAACTAGAAATGGAACGTGGACCCATCATCTGCTAATGGGCGACAACATCTGGGGGTTGCTCGCAGTCAAACAGCTATCGCGTACATGAGTGCAAAATTAGGAATAACTAGAAATGGAATGCGGAGCCATCATCTGTGAATTGGTGACACCTTTGGGGGTTGCTAGCAGCTAAACAGCGATCGCGTTCATTAGTGCAAAATTAGGAATAAATAGAAATGGAACGATGAGCAATCATCTGTTGATGTGTGACAACTTATGGGGTTTGCTAGCAGCAAAACAGCGATCACGTACACGAATAAAAAATTAGGAATAACTAGCAATGGAACGAGCAGCCATCATCTGTGGATGGATGACCACTTCTGGGGGATGCTAGCAGCTAAACAGCGATCACGTAAATGAGAGCAAAAATAGGAATAACTAGAAATGGAATGTGGAACCTTCATCTGTGGATGGGTAACAATTTCTGGGGGTCGCTAGCAATGAAACAGCGATCGCATACATTAGTGCATAATTAGGAACAACTAGAAATGGAATGCAGGGCCATCATCTGTAAATCGTTGACAACTTAAGGGAATGCTAGCAGCTAAACAGCGATCGCGTACATGAGTGGAAAATTAGGAATAACTAGAAACGGAACGCGGAACCATCATCTGTGAAAGGCTGACAACTGCTGGGCAGTGCTAGCAGCTAAACCGTGACTACTGCTTGTGTGCAAAATTAGGAATACCTAGAAATTGAGCGCGGCACTATCAGCTGTGTATGGGTAACAACTTCTAGGGGTTGGAGGTGGCTAAACAGCGATCGCGTACATGAGTGCAAGGTTAGGAATAACTAGAAATGGAATGCGGAGCCTTCATTTGTAGATGGGTAACAATTTCTGGGGGCTCCTAGCAGCGTAACAGCGATCGCGTACATGAGTGCAAAATTAGGAAAAACTAGAAATGGAACGAGGAGCCATCATCCGTGTAAGTTTGACAACTTCTGGGGGTTGCTAGCAGCTAAACAGTGCTCGACTACATGTGTGCATAATTAGGAATAACTAGAAATTAAGCACAGAGCCATCAGCTGTGGAAGGGTGACAACTCCTGGGGGTTGCTAGTAGCTAAACAGCGATCGCGAAAATGAGTGCAAATTTAGGATTAACTAGAAATGGAAAACGGACCCTTCATCTGTGGATGGGTAAAAATTTCTGGGTTTTGCTAGTGGCGAAACGGTGCTCGCATACATTAGTGCATAATTAGGAAAAACTAGAAATGGAACGCGGAGCCACCATCTGTGGATGGTTCACAACTTAGGGGGATGCTAGCAGCTAAAGAGCGATGGTGTACATGAGTGCAACATTCGGAATAACTAAAAATGGAATGCGGAGCCATCATCTGTGGATGGGTGACAACTTCTGGGGGTTACTAGCAGCTAAACAGTGATCGACCATATGTGTGCCAAATTAGTAGTAACTAGAAATTGAGCACAGAGACATCAACTGTGGATGGGTGACAACATCTGGGGGTTGCTAGCAGCGAAACAGCGATCGCGTACATTAGTGCTTAATTAGGAACAAGTGGAAATGGAATGCGGAGCCATCATCTGTGGATCGTTGACAACTTATGGGGATGCTAGCAGCTAAACAGCGATCGCGTACTTGAGTGCAAAATTAGGAATATCTAGAAACGAAATGCGGAGCCATCATCTGTGGATGGGTGACAATTTCTGGGGGTTGCTAGCAGCTAAACGGCGATCGTGTACATGAGTGAGAAATTAGGACTAACTAGAAATGGAACGCAGACCTATCATCTGTGAATGGGTGACAACGTCTGGGGGTTGCTAGCAGCTAAACGGCGATCGCGTACATGAGTGCAAAATTAGGAATAGCTAGAATTGGACACCGAGCCATCATCTGTGGAATGGTGACAACTTCTGGGCAGTGCTAGCAGCTAAACTGTGATCTACTACATGTTTGCAAAATTAGGAATAACTGTAATTTGGGCGTGGTGCCATCAGCTGTGTATGGGTAACATCTGCTAGGGGTTGGTAGTAGCTAAACAGCAATCGCGTACATGAGTGCAAAGTTAGGAATAACTAGAAATGGACTGCGGAGCCATCATCAGTGGATGGGTAACATCTTCGGGGGGCTCCTAGCAACTGAACAGCGATCGCGTACATGACTGCAAAATTAGGAATAACTAGAAACGGAACGCGGAGCCATCATCTGTGAAAGGGTGACAACTGCTGGGCAGTGCTAGCAGCTAAACCGTGACTACTGCTTGTGTGCAAAATTAGGAATACCTAGAAATTGAGCGCGGCGCTATCAGCTGTGTATGGGTAACAACTTCTAGGGGTTGGAGGTGGCTAAACAGCGATCGCGTACATGAGTGCAAGGTTAGGAATAACTAGAAATGGAATGCGGAGCCTTCATTTGTAGATGGGTAACAATATCTGGGGGCTCCTAGCAGCGTAACAGCGATCGCGTACATGAGTGCAAAATTAGGAAAAACTAGAAATGGAACGAGGAGCCATCATCTGTGTAAGTTTGACAACTTCTGGGGGTTGCTAGCAGCTAAACAGTGCTCGACTACATGTGTGCATAATTAGGAATAACTAGAAATTAAGCACAGAGCCATCAGCTGTGGAAGGGTGACAACTTCTGGGGGTTGCTAGTAGCTAAACAGCGATCGCGAAAATGAGTGCAAATTTAGGATTAACTAGAAATGGAAAACGGACCCTTCATCTGTGGATGGGTAAAAATTTCTGGGTTTTGCTAGTGACGAAACAGTGATCGCGTACATTAGTGCATAATTAGGAACAACTAGAAATGGAACGCGGAGCCACCATCTGTGGATGGTTCACAACTTAGGGGGATGCTAGCAGCTAAAGAGCGATGGTGTACATGAGTGCAACATTCGGAATAACTAAAAATGGAATGCGGAGCCATCATCTGTGGATGGGTGACAACTTCTGGGGGTTACTAGCAGCTAAACAGTGATCGACCATATGTGTGCAAAATTAGGAGTAACTAGAAATTGAGCACAGAGACATCAACTGTGGATGGGTGACAACTTCTGGGGGTTGCTAGCAGCTAAACAGCGATCGCGTACTTGAGTGCAAAATTAGGAATATCTAGAAACGAAACGCGGAGCCATCATCTGTGGATGGGTGTCAATTCCTGGGGGTTGCTGGCAGCTAAACGGCGATCGTGTACATGAGTGAGAAATTAGGACTAACTAGAAATGGAACGCAGACCTATCATCTGTGAATGGGTGACAACGTCTGGGGGTTGCTAGCAGCTAAACGGCGATCGCGTTCATGAGTGCAAAATTAGGAATAACTAGAATTGGACACCGAGCCATCATCTGTGGAATGGTGACAACTTCTGGGCAGTGCTAGCAGCTAAACTGTGATCTACTACATGTGTGCAAAATTAGGAATAACTGTAATTTGGGCGTGGTGCCATCAGCTGTGTATGGGTAACATCTGCTGGGGGTTGGTAGTAGCTAAACAGCAATCGCGTACATGAGTGCAAAGTTAGGAATAACTAGAAAAGGACTGCGGAGCCATCATCAGTGGATGGGTAACATCTTCGGGGGGCTCCTAGCAACTTAACAGCGATCGCGTACATGAGTGCAAAATTAGGAAAAACTAGAAGTGGAACGACGAGCCATCATCTGTATATGTTTGACAACTTCGAGGGATGCTAGCAGCTAAACAGCGATCCCGTACATGAGTGCAAAATTAGGAATAAATAGAAATTGAATACGGAGCCATCATTTGTGGATAAGTGACATCTTTTGGGGGTTGCTTGCAGCTAAACAGCGATTGCGTTTATGAGTGTAAAATTACGAATAACAAGAAATGGAACATGGAGTTATCATCTGTGGATGGATGACTATTTCTGGGTGTTGCTAGCAGCTAAACATCGATCAGATACATGAGTGAAATACACTCCTGGAAATGGAAAAAAGAACACATTGACACCGTTGTGTCAGACCCACCATACTTGCTCCGGACACTGCGAGAGGGCTGTACAAGCAATGATCACACGCACGCACAGCGGACACACCAGGAACCGCGGTGTTGGCCGTCGAATGGCGCTAGCTGCGCCACATTTGTGCACCGCCGCCGTCAGCATCAGCCAGTTTGCCGGGGCATACGGAGCTCCATCGCAGTCTTTAACACTGGTAGCATGCCGCGACAGCGTGGACGTGAACCGTATGTGCAGTTGACGGACATTGAGCGAGGGCGTATAGTGGGCATGCGGGAGGCCGGGTGGACGTACCGCCGAATTGCTCAACACGTGGGGCGTGAGGTCTCCACAGTACATCGATGTTGTCGCCAGTGGTCGGCGGAAGGTGCACGTGCCCGTCGACCTGGGACCGGACCGCAGCGACGCACGGATGCACGCCAAGACCGTAGGATCGTACGCAGTGCCGTAGGGGACCGCACCGCCACTTCCCAGCAAATTAGGGACACTGTTGCTCCTGGGGTATCGGCGAGGACCATTCGCAACCGTCTCCATGAAGCTGGGCTACGGTCCCGCACACCGTTAGGCCGTCTTCCGCTCACGCCCCAACATCGTGCAGCCCGCCTCCAGTGGTGTCGCGACAGGCGTGAATGGAGGGACGAATGGAGACGTGTCGTCTTCAGCGATGAGAGTCGCTTCTGCCTTGGTGCCAATGATGGTCGTATGCATGTTTGGCGCCGTGCAGGTGAGCGCCACAATCAGGACTGCATACGACCGAGGCACACAGGGCCAACACCCGGCATCATGGTGTGGGGAGCGATCTCCTACACTGGCCGTACACCACTGGTGATCGTCGAGGGGACACTGAATAGTGCACGGTACATCCAAACCATCATCGAACCCATCGTTCTACCATTCCTAGACCGGCAAGGGAACTTGCTGTTCCAACAGGACAATGCACGTCCGCATGTATCCCGTGCCACCCAACGTGCTCTAGAAGGTGTAAGTCAACTACCCTGGCCAGCAAGATCTCCGGATCTGTCCCCCATTGAGAATGTTTGGGACTGGATGAAGCGTCGTCTCACGCGGTCTGCACGTCCAGCACGAACGCTGGTCCAACTGAGGCGCCAGGTGGAAATGGCATGGCAAGCCGTTCCACAGGACTACATCCAGCATCTCTACGATCGTCTCCATGGGAGAATAGCAGCCTGCATTGCTGCGAAAGGTGGATATACACTGTACTAGTGCCGACATTGTGCATGCTCTGTTGCCTGTGTCTATGTGCCTGTGGTTCTGTCAGTGTGATCATGTGATGTATCTGACCCTAGGAATGTGTCAATAAAGTTTCCCCTTCCTGGGACAATGAATTCACGGTGTTCTTATTTCAATTTCCAGGAGTGTAATTAGGAATAACTAGAAAT
The DNA here is from genome assembly GCF_021461385.2 of Schistocerca piceifrons. Taxonomy (NCBI): domain Eukaryota; kingdom Metazoa; phylum Arthropoda; class Insecta; order Orthoptera; family Acrididae; genus Schistocerca; species Schistocerca piceifrons. The sequence continues at coordinate 597,481,363 of NC_060149.1, read as the reverse complement.
GGAATGCGGAACCATCATCTGTGGATGGGTAACAACTTCTGGGGGTTGCTAGCAGCGAAACAGCGATTGCGTACATGAGTGCATAATTAGGAACAACTAGAAATGGAACACGGTGCCATCATCTGTGGAAGGTTCACAAGTTCGGGGGATGCTAGCAGCTAAACAGCGATAGCGCACATGAGTGCAAAATTAGGAATAACTAAAAATCGAATGCGGAGCCATCATCTGTGTATGGGTGACAATTCCTGGGCGTTGCTAGCAGCTAAACAGCGATCGCGTACATGAGTGCAAAATTTGGAGTAACTAGAAATGGAAAGCTTAGAAATCATCTGTGGATGGGTGTCAACTTCTGGGTGTTGCTAGCAGTTAAACAGCGATTGCGTACATGTGTGAAAAATTAGGAATAACTAGAAACGGAATGTGGAGAAATCATCTGCAGATGGGTGACAACCCCTTGGGGTTGCTAGAAGCTAAACAGCGATCGCTTACATGAGTGCAAAATTAGTAATAACTAGAAATGGAACTCAGAGGCATCATCTGTAGATGAGTGACAACTTCTGGGGGTTGCTAGCAGCTAAACAGCCATCGTGTACATGAGTGCAAAATTATGAATAATTGGAAATGGAATGCGGAGCCATCATCTGTGGATGGGTGACAATTTATGGGGGTTGCTAGCAGCTGAACAACTATCGTGTACATGACTGCAATATTAGGAATAATTAGAAATAGAACACTGGGCCATCATTCGTTGATGGGTGACACATTCTGGGGGTTGCTAGCAGCTAAGCAGCGATCGCGCAAACTAGTGCATTATTAGGAACAACTAGAAATGGAATGCGGAGCCATCATCTGTGGATGGTTGACGACTTAGGGGGATGCTAGCAGCTAAACAGCGATCGCGTACATGAGTGCATAATTGGGAATAACTAGAAATGGAACGCAGAACCATCATCTGTGGATGGGTGACAACTCCTGGTGATTGCTAGCAGCCAAACCGTGATCGCGTACTTGATCGCAAAATTAGAAATAACTAATATTGAACACGGAGCCATCAGCTGTGGATGGGTGACAGCTTCTGAGGGTTGCTAGGAGCTAAACAGGGATCGCGTACATGAGTGCAAAACTAGGAATTACTAGAGATGGAAAGTGGAGCCATCACCTGTGAATGGGTGACAACTTGTGGGGATGCCAGCAGCAAAACAGCGATCGCGTACATGAGTGCAAAATTAGGAGTAAATAGAAATTGTATATGGAGCCATCATCTGCGGATAAGTGACAGCTTCTGGGGGTTGCTTTCAGCTAAACAGCGATCGCGTACATGAGTGTAAAATTAGGAATAACTAGAAATGGAACACGGAGCCATCATCTGTGGCTGGGTGACGTCTAAGGGGGATGCTAGCAGCTAAACAGCGATCACATACATGAGTGAAACAATTAGGTATAACTAGAACTGGAATGCGGAGCCCTCTTCTGTGGATGGGTAACAACTTCTGTGGGTTGCTAGCAGCGAAACAGCGATTGCGTACATGAGTGCATAATTAGGAACAACTAGAAATTGAACACGGTTCCATCATCTGTGGATGGTTCACAAGTTCGGGGGATGCTAGCAGCTAAACGGCGATAGCGTACATGAGTGCAAAATTAGGAATAACTAGCAATGGAATACAGAGCCATCAACGATGTATGGGTGACAACCTCTGGGGTTTGCTAGCAGTTAAACAGCGATCGTGTACATGAGTGCAACATTAGGAACAACTAAAATGGATTGCAGAGCCTACATCTGTGGAATGGAGGCAACATATGGGGGTTGCTGGCAGCTAGACAGCGATCGCGTACATGAGAGGAAAATTAGGAATAACTAGAAATGGAACATGGAGTCACCATCTGTGGATGGGTGACAACTTCTGGGGGTTGCTAACAGCCCAACAGCCAACGCGTACTTGAGTGCAAATTTAGGAATAACTAAAAATCGAATGCGGCGCCATCATCTGTGGATGGGTGACAAGTTCTGGGGGTTGCCAGCAGCTAAACAGGTATCGCGTACATGAGTGCAAAATTAGGAATTACTAGAAACGGAATGCGGAGCCATCATCTTTGGATGGGTGACAACTTGTGGGGGTTGATAGCAGCTAAGCAGCGCTCGTGTACATGGGTGCTATATTAGGAATAACTAGAAATGGAACGCTGGGCCATCATCTGTGGATGGGTGACAAATTCTGGGGGTTGCTAGCAGCTAAACAGTGATCGACTACATGTTTGCAAAAATAGGAATAACTAGAAATTAAGCACAGAGCTATGAGCTGTGGATGGGTGACAAATGCTGGGGGTTGCGAGTAGCTAGACAGCGAACGCGTAAATGAGTGCAAAATTAGGGTTAACTAGAATTGGAATGCAGCGCCTACATCTGTGGATCGGTAAAAACTTCTGGGTGTTTCTAGCAGCTAAACAGCGATCGCGTACATGAGTGCTAAATTAGGAATAACTCGAAATGGAACGTGGAGCTATCATCGGTTGATGGGTGACAACTTCTTGGGGGAGCTAGCAGCTAGAGAGCGATCGCGTACATGAGTGCAAAATTAAGAACAACTACAAATGGAATGCAGAGCCTTCATTTGTGGATGGGTGACAACTTCTGGGGGTTGCTGGCAGCTAAACACCATTCGCATACATGAGTGCAAAATTAAGAATAACTAGAAATGGAACATGGAGCCATCATCTGTGGATGGGTGAACTCCTCTGGGGGTTGCTAACAGCCCAACAGCGGTCGTGTACATGAGTGCAAAATTGGTAATAGCTAGAAATGTAACGCGAAGGCATCATCTGTGGATGGGTGACACCTTCTGTGGGTTGCTGGCAGCTAAACAGCGATGGCCTACATGACTGCAAAATTAAGAATAAATAGCAGTGGAACACGGATCCAATATCTGTGGATGGGTGACAACTTCTGGGGGTTGCAGCCAGCTAAACAGCTATCGCGTACTTGAGTGCAAAATTACGAATAACTAGAAATGGAATGGGGAGGCATCATCTGTGTATGGGTGACAAATTCTGGGGGTTGCTAGCAACTAGACAGCGAATGCCTACATGACTGCAAAATTAGGAATAACTAGAAATGGAACACGGAGCCATCATCTGTGGATGGGTGACAACTTCTGGGGGTTCCTAGCAGCTAGACAGTGATTGCATAAAAGAGTGCAATATTAGGAATAACTGGAAACGGAACGTGGAGCCATCATCTGTGGATGGGTGATAACTTCTTGGGGTTGATAGCAGCGAGACAGCGATTGCGTACATGAGTGGAAAATTAGGAATAACTTGAAATGGAACGCAGAGCCTTCATCTGTGGATGGGTGACAAATCCTGGGGGTTGCTGGCAGCTAAACACCGATCACGTACATGAGTGCTATATTAGGAATAACTAGAAATGGAACGTGAGAGATTACCTGTGGAAGGGTGTCAACTTCTGGGGGTTGCTAGCAGCTAAACAGCGATCGCATACATGAGTGCAAAATTTGGAGAAAATAGAAATTGAATGCGGAGCCATCATCTGTGGATAAGTGACAACTTCTGGGGGTTGCTTGCAGCTAAACAGCGATCGCGTACATGAGGGCAAAACTAGGAATAACTAGAAATGGAACACGGAGCCATGATCTGTGGATGGGTGACTATTTCTGGGGGTTGCTAGCAGCTAAACAGCGATCACATACATGAGTGAAATAATTAGGAATAACTAGAAATGGAATGCGGAGCCTTCATATGTGGATGGGTAACAACGTCTGGGGGTTGATAGCAACGAAGCAGCGATTGCGTACATGAGTGCATAATTAGGAACAACTAGAATTGTAACATGGAGCCATTTTCTGTGGATGGTTCACAAGTTCGGGGAATGCTAGCAGCTAAACAGTGATATCGTACATGAGTGCAAAATTAGGAACAACTAGAAATGGAACGCAAAGTCTTAATCTGTGGATGGGTGACAACTTCTGGTGGTTGCTGTCAGCTAAACAGCGATAGCAAAGATGAGGGCAAAATTAGGAATAACTAGAAATGAAACATGGAGCCATCGTCTGTGGATGAATGGCAACTTCGGGGGGGTGCTAACAGCAAACAGCGATCGCGTACATGTGTGAAAAATATTGAATAACTAGAAGTTGAATGTGGAGCCGCCATCTGCAGATAGGTGACAAGACTCTGGGGGTTGCTTGCAGCTAAACAGTGATCGCTTACATGAGTGCAAAATTACGAATCACTAGAAATGGAACGGGGAGGCATCATCTGTGTGTGGGTGACAACTACTGCGGGTTGCTAGCAACTAGACGGCGACTGCGTAAATGACTGCAAAATTAGGAATAACTAGAAATGGAACACGGAGCCATCATCTGTGGATGGGTGACAACTTCTGGGGGTTCCTAGCAGCTAGACAGTGATTGCATAAATGAGTGCAATATTAGGAATAACTGGAAACGGAACGTGGAGCCATCATCTGTGGATGGGTGATAACTTCTTGGGGTTGATAGCAGCGAGACAGCGATTGCGTACATGAGTGGAAAATTAGGAATAACTTGAAATGGAACGCAGAGCCTTCATCTGTGGATGGGTGACAAATCCTGGGGGTTGCTGGCAGCTAAACACCGATCACGTACATGAGTGCTATATTAGGAATAACTAGAAATGGAACGTGAGAGATTACCTGTGGAAGGGTGTCAACTTCTGGGGGTTGCTAGCAGCTAAACAGCGATCGCATACATGAGTGCAAAATTTGGAGAAAATAGAAATTGAATGCGGAGCCATCATCTGTGGATAAGTGACAACTTCTGGGGGTTGCTTGCAGCTAAACAGCGATCGCGTACATGAGGGCAAAACTAGGAATAACTAGAAATGGAACACGGAGCCATGATCTGTGGATGGGTGACTATTCCTGGGGGTTGCTAGCAGCTAAACAGCGATCACATACATGAGTGAAATAATTAGGAATAACTAGAAATGGAATGCGGAGCCTTCATATGTGGATGGGTAACAACGTCTGGGGGTTGATAGCAACGAAGCAGCGATTGCGTACATGAGTGCATAATTAGGAACAACTAGAATTGTAACATGGAGCCATTTTCTGTGGATGGTTCACAAGTTCGGGGAATGCTAGCAGCTAAACAGTGATATCGTACATGAGTGCAAAATTAGGAACAACTAGAAATGGAACGCAAAGTCTTAATCTGTGGATGGGTGACAACTTCTGGTGGTTGCTGTCAGCTAAACAGCGATAGCAAAGATGAGGGCAAAATTAGGAATAACTAGAAATGAAACATGGAGCCATCGTCTGTGGATGAATGGCAACTTCAGGGGGGTGCTAACAGCAAACAGCGATCGCGTACATGTGTGAAAAATATTGAATAACTAGAAGTTGAATGTGGAGCCGCCATCTGCAGATAGGTGACAAGACTCTGGGGGTTGCTTGCAGCTAAACAGTGATCGCTTACATGAGTGCAAAATTACGAATCACTAGAAATGGAACGGGGAGGCATCATCTGTGTGTGGGTGACAACTACTGCGGGTTGCTAGCAACTAGACGGCGACTGCGTAAATGACTGCAAAATTAGGAATAACTAGAAATGGAACACGGATACATCATATGTGGATGGGTGACAACTTCTGGGGGTTCCTAGCAGCTAGACAGCGATTGCATACATGCGTGCAATATTAGGAATAACTAGAAATGGAACGTGGAGCCATCATCGGCGGATAGGTGACAGCTTCTGGGGGTTGATAGCAGCGAGACAGCGATTCGGTACATGAGTGCAAAATTAGGAATAACTTGAAATGGAACGTGGAGCCATCATCTGTGGATGAGTGACAACTTCTGGTAGTTGCTAGCAGCTAGTCAGCGATTGCGTACATAAGCGCAAAATTAAGAATAATTTGAAATGGAACGCAGAGCCATCATCTGATGATGGGTGACAACTTCTTTGGGTTGCTAGCAGTTAAACAGCGATCACGTTCATCAGTGCAAAATTAGTAATAACTAGAAATGGAACGCAGTGGCATCATGTGTAGATGAGTGACAACATCTGGGGGTAGCTAGCAACTATTCAGCGATCGCGTACATGACTGCAAAATTAGGAACAACTAGAAATAGATCGCAGAGCCATCATCTGTGCATGGGTGACAACTTCTGTGGGTTGCCAGCAGCTAAACAGGTATCGCATACATGAGTGCAAAGTTAGGAATTATTAAAAACGGAATGCGGAGCCATCATCTGTGGATGGGTGACAACGTCTGGTGGTTGATAGCAGCTAAGCAGCGAACGTGTACATGGGTGGTATATTAGGAATAACTAGAAATGGAACGTGAGCCATCACCTGTGGAAGGGTGTCAACTTCTGCGGGTTGCTAGCAGCTAAACAGCGATCGCGTACATGTGTGAAAAATTAGGAATTACCAGAAATGGAATGTGGAGCTGTCATCTGCAGATGGGTGACAACTTCTGGGGGTTGCTGGCAGCTAAACAGTGAAAGCTTACATGAGTGCAAAATTAGTAATAACTAGAAATGGAACGCAGAGGCATCATCTGTGGATGAGTGACAACTTCTGGGTGTTGCTAGCTGATAAACAGCGATTGCGTACATTTGTGCAAAATTAGGAATAAATAGAAATGTAATGCGGAGCCTTCATCTGTGAATGGGTTTGCTAGCAGCTAAAGAGTGATCGTGTACATCAGTGCAAAATTAGGAATAACTAGAAATGGAATGCGGTGCCATCTTCTGTGGATGGGTGACAACATCTGGGTGTTGCTAGCAGCTAAACAGTGATCGACTACAAGTGTGCAAAATTAGGAATAACTAGAAATTGAGCACAGAGCCATCAGCTGTGGATGGGTGACGACTTCTGTGGGTTGCTAGTAGCTAAACAGAGATCGCGTACAGGAGTGCAAAAGTAGAAATAACTAGAAATCGAAAGCGGAACCTTCATCTGTCTGTGGGTAACAACTTCTGGGGGTTGCTAGCAGCGAAACCGCGAATGCGTACATGAGTGCATAATTAGGAGGAAGTAGATATGGAACACTGAGCCATCATCTGTGGATGGTTGGCAATTTTGGGGGGTGCTAGCAGCTAAACAATGATCTCGTACATGACTGCAAGATTAGGTGTATGTACAAATGGAATGTGAACCCATCATCTGTGGATGGGTGACAACGTGTGGTGGTTGGTAAATGCTAAACAGCGATCACGTACATGAGTGCAAAATTAGGAATAACTAGAAATGGAACGTGTAGCCATCATCTGTGGATGGGTGACAACTTCTGGGGTTGCTAGCAGCTAAACAGTGATCGACTATATGTGTGCAAAATTAGGAATAACTAGAAATGGAATGCGTAGCCATCATCTGTGGATGGGAGACAACTTCTGGGGGTTGCTAGCAGCTACACAGCGATCACAAACATGAGTGCAAAATTAGGAATAACTAGAAATGGGATGGGGAGCAATCATCTGTGGATGGGTGACAACTTCTGGGGGTTGATTGCAGCTGTACGGCAACCGCGTAAATGAGTGGAAAATTAGTAATACCTAGAAATGGAACACGGAGCCATCATCTGTGGATGGGTGACAACATCTGGGGGTTGCTAGCAGCTAAACAGAGATCGACTACATGTGTGGAAAATTAGGAATAACTAGAAATTGAGCACCGAACCATCATCTGTGGATGGGTGACAACTTCTGAGGGTGGCTAACAGCCCTACAGCGATCGAGTACATGAGGGCAAAATTAGGAATAACTAGAAATGGAACACGGAGGCATCATCTGTGGTTGGGTGACAACTTCTCGGGGTTGCTAGCGGCTAAACAGCGATCGCGTACATGTGTGCAAAATTAGGAGTAAGTAGAAATGGATCGCAGAGGAATCATCTGTGGATGGGTGACAACTTCCGGATGTTGCTAGCAGCTAAACAGCGATCGCGTAGATGAGAGCAAAATTAGGAAAAACTAGAAATGGGACACGGAGCCATCATTTGTGGATGGGTGACAACTACTGCGGGTTGCTAGCACCCAAACAGCGATCGCTTACATGAGTGCAAAACTAGGAATACTAGAAATGGAATTTGCAGCCATCATCTGTGGATGGCTGACAACATCTGGGGGTTCCTAGCAGCTAAACAACGATCGTGTACATGAGTACAATTTTAGGAGTAAATAAAATTGAATGCGGAACCATCATCTCTCGATAAGTGACAACTCCTGGGGGTTGCTAGCAGCTAAACAGCGATCGCGTACATGAGTGTAAAATTAGGAATATCTAGAAATGGAACTCGCAGCCATCTTCTGTGGATGGGTGACAGCTTCTGCAGGTAGCTAATAGCTAAACAGCGATCACATACAAGAGGACAAAATTAGTAATAAGTAGAAATGGAACACGGGCCCATCATCTGTGCATGGGTGACAACTTCAGGGGTTAGCTAGCAGCTAAACAGCGATCGGGTACATGTGTGCAAAATTAGGAATAACTAGAAATGGAATTTTGAGCCATCTTTTGTAAATGGGTGACAACTTCAGGGGTTTTCAGGCAGCTAAACATCGATTGCCTACAAGAGTGCAAAATTAGGAATAACTAGAAATGGAATGCGGAGCCATCGTCTGTGGATGGGTGACAACTCCAAGGGGTTGCTAGCAGCTACCCAGCGATCACGTACATGAGTGCAAAAATAGGAATCACTACAAATGGAACACAGAGCTATCATCTGTGAATGGGTTACAACTTCCGGGGGTTGCTAGCACCTAAGCAGCGATCGCGTACAAGAGTGCAAAACTAGGAATACTAGAAATGGAATGTGGAGCCATCATCTGTGGATGGGTGACAACATTTGGGGGTTCCTAGCAGCTAAACAACGATCGTGTACATGAGTACAATATTAGGAGTAAAAGAAATTGAATGCGGATCCATCATCTCTGGATAAGTGACAACTTCTGGGGGTTGCTAGCAGCTAAACAGCGATCGCGTACATGAGTGTAAAATTAGGAATACCTAGAAATGGAACTCGGAGCCATCGTCAGTGGATGGGTGACTACTTCTGTGGGTTGCTAATAGTTAAACAGCGATCACACACAAGAGTGCAGACTAGGAATAAATAGAAATGGAATGCGGCCCCATCATCTGTGCATGGGTGACAACTTCAGGGGTTAGCTAGCAGCTAAACAGCGATTGGGTACATGTGTGCAAAATTAGGATTAACTAGAAATGGAATTTTGAGTCATCATCTGCAGATGGGTGACAACTTCTGGGAGTTGCAGGCAACTAAACAGCGATCGCCTACAAGATTGCAAAATTAGGAATAACTAGAAATGGAACACGGAGCCATCATCTGTGGATGGGTGACATCTCCTAGGGGTTGCTAGCAGCTATACAGTGATCACGTACATGAGTGCAAAACTAGGAATAACTGGAAATGGAACACAAGCCATCATCTGTGAATGGGTTACAACTTTTGAGGGATGCTAGAAGCTAAAGAGCGATCAAATACATGTGTGCAAAATTAGGAACAACTACAACATGTGCGTGGAGCCATCAGCAGTGGATGGGTGACAACTTTGTGGGTTTGCAGCAGCTAAACAGCGATCACGTTCATGAGTGCAAAATTAGGAATAACAGGAAATGGAAAGCGGAGGCATCATCTGTGGATGGGTGATAACTTCTGGGGTTGCTAGCAGCTAATCAGTGATCGACAACATGTGTGCAAAATTAGGAATAACAAGAAATTGAGGGCGGGGCCATGAGCTGTGGGTGGGTGACAAATTCAGGGGGTTGCTAAAAGCTAAACAGCGATCGCGTGCATGAGTGCCAAATTAGGAATAACTAGTAATGGAATGCGGCGCTATCATCTGTGGACGGGTGACAAATTCTGGGGGTTGCTAGCAGCTAAACAGCAATCGTGAAAATGAGTGCAAAATTAGGAATAACTAGAAATGGAACACGGAACCGTCATCTGTGGATGGGTGATAACTTCTGGGGGTTGCAAGCAGTTAGACAGTGATCGCGTACATGAGTGCAAAATTAGGAACAACTAGAAATAGAATGCAAAGCCTTTATTTGTGGATGGGTGACAAATTCTGGTGGTTGCTGGCAGCTAAACAGTGATCGCGTACATGAGTGCAAAATAACCAATAACTTGAAATGGAACATGGAGCCATCATCTGTGGATGGATGACAACTTCCATGGGTTGCTAACAGCCCAACAACGATCACGGACATGAGTGCAAAAATGGGAATAACTAGAAATGGAATGCATCATCTGTGGATGGGTGACAACTTCTCGGGGTTGCTAGCAGCTAAACAGTGATCGCGTACAAGAGTGCAAAATTAGGAATAACTAGAAATAGAACGCGGAGCCATCATCTGTGGATGGGTGACAACTTCTGGGGATTGCTAGCAGCTAAACAGCGATCGCGTACATGAGTGCAAAATTAGGAATAAGTAGAATTGGATCGAAGTTCCATCATCTGTGCATGGGTGACAACCTCTGGGGTTTGGTAGCAGCTAAACAGCGATTGCTTACATATGTGCAAAATTAGGAATAGCGAGAATTGGAACTTTGAGCCATCATCTGTAGATAGGTGACAACTTCTGGGGGTTGCTAGCAGCTAAACAGCGATCGCCTACATCAGTGCAAAATTAGGAATAACTAGAAATGGTTCACGGAGCCACCATCTGTGGATGGGTGACAACTTCTAGGGGTTGCTGGCAGCTAAACAGCGCCCGCGTACAGGAGTGCAAAATTAGGAATAACTAGAAATGGAACACGGGGCTATCGTCTCTCAATGGGTGACAACTTCTGGGGGGTGCTAGAAGCTAAACAGCGATCACATGCATATGTGCAAAATTAGGAATAACTAGAACGTGAGAGCCGAGCCATCAGCAGTGGATGGGTGAAAACTTCTGGGGGTTGCTAGTAACTAAGCCGCAATCGTGTACATGAGTGCAAAATTAAAGAATAACTAGAAAATAATGCGGAGACATCATTTGTGGATGGGAGACAACCTCTGAATGTTACCAGCAGCTAAAAGGCGATCACATACATGAGTGCAAAATTAGGAATAGCTAGAAATGGAACGCGAAGCCATCATCTGTGGATGGGTGAACTTCTGGGGGTAGCTAGCAGCTGAACAGCGATCGCGAAAATGAGTGCTAGAGTAGGAATAACTAGAAATGGAACGCGGAGCTATCATCTGCGAATGGGTGACAACTTCTGGGTGTTGGTAGCAGCTAATCAGCGATCGTGTTCATGAGTGCAAAATTAGGAATAACTAGAAATGGAACGCGAAGCCATCATCTGTGGATGGGTGACAACTTCTGGGGTTGCCAGCAGCAAAACAGTGATCACGTACATGAGTGAATATTTAGAAATAACTAGAAATGGAACGAGGAGCCATCATCTGCGGATGGGTGACAACTTCAGGGGGTTTTTAGCACCTAAACAGCGATCGTGTACATGAGTGCAAAACTAGGAATAAAGAAAATGGAATGTGAAGCCATCCTCTATGGATCGGGGATAACATCTGGGGGTTGCTAGCAGCTAAACAGCGATCGTGTACATCAGAAAAAGATCAGGGGTAAATAGAAATTGAATGCGGAGCCATCATATGACAACTTCTGTGTGTTTCTAGCTGGTAACAGCAATCACGTACATGGGCGTAATCTTAGGAACAACTAGAAATGGACCACGGACCCATCATCTGTAGATGAATGACAACTTCTGGTGGTTGCTCACAGCTAAACAGCGATCGCGTATATGAGTGCTAATTTAGGAATATCTAGAAATGGAATGCGGAGCCTTCATCTGTGGATGGGTGACAACTTCTAGGGCTTGATAGCAGCTAAACAGCGATCACATACATGAGTGCAAAATTAGGAATACGTAGAAATAGAACTCGGTCCCATCATCTGTCCATAGGTGACAACTTCTGGGGGTTGCAAGGAGCTAAACAGCGATCGTTTACATGAGTGCACAATTAGGAATAACTAGAAATGGAACGCGGGGCCATCATCTATGGATGGGTGACAACTTCTAGGGGTTGCTACCAGCTAAACAGCGATCACGTACATGAGTGCAAAATTGGGAATAACTAGAATGGAACACGGAGCTATCATCTGTGAATCGGTGACAAATTCTGGGCGTTGATGAAGCTAAACAGCGATCACATACATGTGTGCAAAATTAGGAATAACTATAACATGAGCGCGGATCCATCACCAGTGGATGGGTGACAACCTCTGGGGGTTGCAAGTAGCTGAACAGCGACTGCGTACATGAGTGCAAAATTAGAAATAACTAGAAATGGAATGGGGAGCCATCATCTGTGGATGGGAGAGAACTTCTGTTGGTTGCTAGCAGCTAAAAGGCGATCACGTACATGAGTCCAAAATTAGGAATCACTAGAAATGGAATGCGGAGCCATCATCTGTAGATGGGTGACATTATCAGGGGGTTGTTAGCATCTAAACAGCGATCGTGTACATGAGTACAAAATTAGGAGTAAATAGATGTTGAATGCGGAGCCATCGTCTCTGGATAAGTGACAATTTCTGGGCGTTGTTAGCGCCAAAACAGCGATCTTGTACATGAGTACAAAATTAGGAATAAATAGAAAATTAATGCGGAGCCATCATCAGTGGAAAAAGGACAACATCTAGGGGTTCCTAGCAGCTAAAAATCGAAGGCGTACACGAGTGTAAATTTAGCAATAACTAGAAATGGAACACGGAGCCATCATCTGTGGATGGATGACATCTTCTGGGGTTTGCTAGCAGCTAAACAGCGATCGCGTACATGTGTGCAATACTAGGAAAACTAGAAATGGATTGTGGAGCCATCATCTGTAGATGGGTGACAACATCTGGGGTTTGCTATCAGGGCATCATCTGTGCATGGGTGACAACATCTGGGGGTTGCTAGCAGCAAAACAGCTATCGCGTACATGAGTGCAAAATTAGGAATAACTAGAAATGGAATGCGGAGTCATTATCTATGGATGGGTGACAACTTTGGGGGTTCCTAGCAGCTAAAGAGCTATCGCGTTCATGAGTGCAAAATTAGGAATAACTGGAAAACGAAAGCGCAGGCATCATCTGTGGTTGGGTGACAACTTCTGGGGGTTGCTAGCAGCTAACCTGTTGTCGACTACATGTGTGCAAAATTGGGAATAACAAGAAATTGAGCGCGGAGCCATCATCTGTGGATGGATGACAACTTCTGGCGGTTTCTAGCAGGTAACACCGTTCGCGTACATGAGTGCAAATTTAGGAACAACTAGAAATGGAACACGGAGCCATCATCTGTTAATGGGTGACACATTCTGGGGTTTCCTAGCAGATAAACAGCGATCTCTTACATGAGTGCAAATTTAGGAATAACTAGAAATGGAATGCTGAGCCATCATCTGTGGAAAGTTGACAACTTTGGGGGTTCCTAGCAGCTAAACAGCGATCGCGTTCATGAGTGCAAAATTAGGAATATTTGGAAATCGAAGGCAGAGGCATCATCTGTGGATGGGTAACAACTCCTCGGGGTTGTTGGCAGCTAAACAGTGATGGACTACACGTGTGCAAAATTAGGAATAACAAGAAATTGAGCGCGGAGCCATCAACTGCGGATGGGTGACAACTTCTGGGGGTTGCTAGTAGCTAGACAGCGATCGCGTATATGAGTGCAAAATGAGGAATAACTAGAAATGGAATGAGGAGCTATCATCTGTGGATGGGTGAACACTTCTGGGGGTTGCTAGCAGCTAAAGAGCGATTGGGTATTAGAGTGCAATGTTAGGTATAACTAGAAATGGAACACGGAGCCATCATGTGTTGATTGGAGACAACTTCTGTGGGTTGCTTGCAGCTAAACAGCGAACGTATACATGAGTGCAAAATTAGGAATAACGAGAAATGGAATGAGGAGCTATCATTTGTGAATGGGTGACAACTTCTTGGGGTTGCTAGCAGCTAAACGGCGTTCGCGTAAAAGCAAAATTATTAATAGCTAGAAAGGGAACACGGAGCCATCATCTGTGGATGGGTGACAACTTCTGGGGGTTGCTTGTAGCTAAACAGTGATCACGTACATGAGTGAAAAATTAGGAATAACTAGAAATGGAATGCGCAGCCATCATCTCTGGATGGGTGACAACGTCTGGGGGTTTCTAGCAGGTAACACCGATCGCGTACATGAGCGCAAATTTAGGAACAACTAGAAATGGAACACGGAGCCTACATCTGTGGAAGGGTGACAACATCTGTGGTTTGCTAGCAGCTAAACAGCGATCACGTACATGAGTGCAAATTTAGGAATTACTAGAAATGGAATGCGGAGCCTTCTTTGTTGGATGGGTGACAACTTCTGGGGGATGCTTGCAGCTAAACAGCGATCGCGTACATGAGTGCAAAATTAGGAATATCCAGAAATGGAATGAGGAGCCAACATCTGTGGATGTGCGACAATTTCTGGGGGTTGCTAGCTGCTAAACCGCGATAGCCTACACGTGTGCAAAATTAGGAATAAGTGGAAATGGAGCGTGGAGCCATCAACTGTGAATGGGTGACAATTTCTTGGGGTTGCTAGTAGCTAAACAGTGATCACATAAGTGAGTGCACAATTAGGAATAACTAGAAATGGAATGCGTAGCTATCATCTGTGGATGGGTGACAACTTCTGGGTGTTGGTAGCAGCTAAACAGCCATCGTGTACCTTAATGCAAATTTAGGAATAACTAGAAATGTAACACGGAGCCATCAGCTGTGGATGTGTGACAACTTTTGGGGGTTTCTAGCAGCTAAACAGCGAACGCGTACATGAGTGCGAAATTAGGAGTAAGTAGAAATTGAGTTGGGAGCCATCATCTGTGCAAAAGTGACAACATCTGGGGGTTTCTAGGAGCCAAACAGCAATGACGGACATGGATGTATAACTAGGTATAACTCGAAAAGAAACACGGAGCATTCATCTGAGGATGGGTTGCATCTTCTGTGGTTTGCTAGCAGCTAAACAGCGAATGCGTACATGGATAAAAATTGGGAATATCTAGAAATGGAATGTGGAGAAATCATCTGTGGATGGGTGACAATTTCTGGGGGCTGCTAGCAGCTAAACAGCAATCGCGTACATTAGTGCAAAATTAGGAATAACTAGAAATGGAACACAGAGGCATCATCTGTGCATGGGTGACAACTTCTAGGGGCATGCCAGCAGCTAAACAGCAATTGCGTACATGAGTGCGAAAATAGGAGTAAGTAGAAATTGAATGGGGAGCCATCATCTGTGCAAAAGTGACAACATCTGGGGGTTGCTAGCAGCCAAACAGCGATGACGGACATAGGTGTAAAACTAGGGATAACTAGAAAAGGAACACGGAGCCATCATCTGTGGATGGGTGACAACTACTGTGGTTTGCTAGCAGCTAAACAGCGAATGCATACAAGGATCAAAATCAGGAATAACTAAAAACGGAGCATGGAGAAATCATCGGTGGATGGGTGACAACTTCTGGTGGTTGCTAGCAGCTAAACAGCAATCACATACATGAGTGGAAAATTAGGAAGAACTAGAAATGGAACACGGAGTCATCATCTGTGGATGGGTGACAAGTTCTGGGGATTGCTCGCAGCTAAACAGCGATTACGTGCATGAGTGCAAAATTAGGAATAACTAGAAATGCAACGCGGAACCATCACTTGTGGATATGTGGCAGCTTCTGGGGTTTGCTAGCAGCTAAACAGCGATGGCATAGGTGTCTGCAAAAATAGGAATATCTAGAAATGGAACGCAGAGGCATCATCTGTGGATGGGTGACAACTTCTGGGTGTAGCTAGCAGCTAAACAGCGATCGTGTAAATGAGTATAAAATTAGGAGGAAATAGAAATTGAATGCGCAGAAAATATCTCTGGATAAGTGACCACTTTTGGGGGTTGCCAGCAGCTAATGAGCGATCGTGTACATGAGTGTAAAATTAGGAATATATAAAAATGGAACAAGGAGCCATCATCTGTGGATGGGTGACAACCTCTGGGGCATGCTAGCAGCTAATCAACGATCACATACATGAGTGCAAAATTAGGAATTACATGAAATGGAATGCAGACACATCAACTGTGGAAGGGTGACAACTTCTGGGGATTGCTAGCAGCTAAACAGCAATCACATACATGAGTGCAACATTAGGAAGAATTAGAAATGGAACACGGAGCCATCATCTGTCCTTGGGTGACAACTCCTGGGGGTTGCCAGCTGCTATACAGGGATCGCGTACATGAGTGCAAAACTTGGAAAGCCTAGAAATGGAACGTGGAGCCATCTTCTGTGGATGGGCGACAACTTCTGATGGTTGCTAGCAGCTAAACAGCAATCGCGTACATGAGTGCGAAATTAGAAGTAACTAGAAATTGAATGCGGAGCCATCATCTGTGAATAAGTAACAACTTCAGGGTGTTGCTAGCAGCTAAACAGCGATCCTGTACATGAGTGTAAAATTAGGAATAACTAGAAATGGAACGTGGAGCCATCATCTGCGGAAGTGGGACAACTTCTGTGGGTTGCTAACAGCTAAACAGATATCACATACATGAGTGTAAAATCAGGAATAACTAGATATGCAACGCGGAGTCGTCATCTGTGGATGGGTGACAGCTTCTATGGTTAGCTAGCAGCTGAACAGCGATCGCGTAGATGTGTGCAAAATTAGGAATAACTAGAAATGGAACGCAGAGGCATCATCTGTGGATGGGTGACAACTTCTGGGGGTTGCTAGCAGCTAAACAGCGATCGCCTACATGACTGCAAAGTTAGGAATAACTATATGTGGAGCTCAGAGCCATCATCTGTGGATGGGTGAAGACTTCTGAGGAATGCTAGCAGCTAAACAGCGATCGCGTACATGAGTGTAAAATTAGGAGAAAGTAGAAATTGAATGTGGAGCAACCATCTGTAGATAAATGACAACTTCTGGGGTTGCTTGCAGCTACACAACGATCATGTACATGAGTGCAAAATTAGGAATAACTAGAAATGGAGCGCCGAGCCATCGTCTGTGGAAGAGTGATAACTTCTAAATGTTGCTAGCAGCTAAACTGCGATCACATACATGAGTGCAAATTTAGGAATAACTAGAAAAGGAATGCGGAGCCATCATCTATGGATTTGTGACAACTTCTGGGGGTTGATAGCAGCTAAACGGCGATCGCGTAATTGAGTGCAAAATTAGTTATAACTGAAAATGGAACACAGAGCCATCATCTGTGGAAGGGTGACAACCTGTGGGGTTTGCTAGCAGCTAAACATTGATCGACTACATGTGTGCAAAATAAAGAATAACTAGAAATTGGGCACAGAGCCATCAGCTTTGGATGGGTGACAACTTCTGGGGGTTGCTAATAGCTAAACAGCGATCGCGTACTTAAGGGCAAAATTAGTAATAACTAGAAATGGAAAGTGGAGCCTTTATCTGTGGATGGGCAACAACTTCTGGGGGTTGCTAGCAGCGAAACGGCGATTGCGTACATGAGTGCATAATTAGGAACAACTAGAAATGGAACGCGAAGCCATCATCTGTGGATGGTTGGCAACTCTGGGGGATGGTAGCAGCCAAACAGTGATCGTGTACATGAGTGCAAAATTAGGAATATCTAGGAATGAAATGCGGAGCCATCATCTGTGGATGGGTGACAACTTCTGGGGGTTGCTAGCAGCTATACAGCGATTGCGTACTTGAGTGCAAAATTAGGAATACTTAGAAATGGAACGTGGACACATCACCTGTGGATAGGTGACAACTTCTGTGTGTTGCTAGCTGCTTGACAGCGATCGCGTAGATGTGTGCAAAATTAGGAATAACTAGAAATGGAAAGCAGAGCCATCATCTGTGGTTGGGTGACAACTTCTGGGGGTTGCTAGCATCAAAACAGCGATCGCGTGCATGAGTGCAAAATTAAGAATATCTGGAAATGGAACTCAGAGGCATCATCTGTGGATGGGTGACCACTTCTGGGGGTTGGTAGCAGCTAAACAGCGATCACGTACATGGGTATAAAATTAGGAATAACTAGAAATGGAACGCGGAGCTATCATCTATGAATGGGGGACAACTTCTGGGGGTTGCTAGCAGCTAAATGGCGATCGCGTACATGATTGCAAAATTAGGAATAACTAGAAATGGAACAAGGAGCCATCATCTGTGGATGGGTGACAACTTCTGGGGGTTGCTAGCAGCTAAACAGCGATCGTGTAAATGAGTATAAAATTAGGAGGATATAGAAATTGAATGCGGATCCATTATCTCTGGATCAGTGACCACTTCTGGTGGTTGCCAGCAGCTAATCGGCGATCGTGTACATGAGTGCAAAATTAGGAATAACTAGCAATGGAATGCGGAACCATCATGTGTGGATGAATGACAACATCTTGGGGTTGCAAGCAGCAAAACAGCGATCACGTACATGAGTGCAAAATTAGAAATAACTAGAAATGGAATGCGCAGCCATCATCTGTGGTTGAGTGACAACCTCTGGGTGTTGCGAGCAACTAGACAGCGATCGCGTACATGTGTGCATAATTAGGAATTACTAGAACTGGAACGCGGAGCCATCATCTGTGGATGGACGACAACTTCTGGGGGTTGCTAGCAGTTAAACAGTGATATCGTACATGAGTAAAATGTTAGGAATAACTAGAAATGCAACAGGGAGCCATCATCTGTGGATGGGTGACAACTTTTGCGGGTTGCTAGCAGCTAAACAGCGATCGCGTTCATGAGTGCAAAGTTAGGAATAACTAGAAATAGAACGCAGAGCAATCATCTGTTGATGGGTGACAACATCTGGGGGTTGCTAGCAGCTAAACACCGATCGTGTACATGAGTGCAAAATTAGGAATAACTAGAAATGGAACGCCGAGCCATCATCTGTGGATGGGTGACAACTTCTGGGGGTTGCTAGCACCTAAACAGCGACCGCATACATGAGTGCAAAATTAGGGATAACTAGAAATGGAATGCGGAGCCAACATCTGTGGATTTGTGACTACTTCTGGGGGTTGATAGCAGCTAAACGGCGATCGCGTAAATGAGTGCAAAATTAGTAATAACTAGAAATGGAACATGGAGCCATCATCTGTGGATGGGTGACAACTTCTGAGGGTTGCTAGCAGCAAAACAGTGATTGTCTACAAGTGTGCAAAATTAGGAATAACTAGAAATTGAGCACATAGCCTTCAGCTGTGGATGGGTTAAAACTTCTGGGGGTTGCTAGTAGCTAAACAGCAATCGCGTACTTAAGTGCAAAATTAGAAATAACTGGAAGTGGAATGCGGAGCTTTCATCTGTGGACGGGTAACAACTTCTTGGGGTTGCTAGCAACGAAACACCGATTGCGTACATGAGTGCATAATTAGAAACAACTAGAGATGTAAAACGGAGGCATTATCTGTGGATGGTTGGCAACTTCGCGTGATGCTAGCAGCTACACAGTGATAGCATAAATGAGTGCAAAATTAGGAATAACTAGAAATGGAAAGTGGAAACGATCATCTGTGGATGGGTGACAACTTCTGGGGGTTGCTAGCAGATAGACAGCGATCGTGTACATGAGTGCAAAATTGGGGGTAACTAGAAATTGAACGTGGATTCATCATCTTTGGATGAGTGACAACATCTGGGGGTTACTAGCAGCTAAACAGTGATCGCGCACATGAGTGCAAAACTAGGAAGTACTGTAAATAGAACGTGGAGCCGTCATCTGTGGATGGGTCACAACATCTGGTGGTTGCTAGCAGCTAATCAGCGATCTTTTACATGAGTACAAATTTAGGACTAAATAGGAATTGAATGCGGAGCCATCATCTCTTGATAAGTATCAACTTCTGAACAGCGATAGCGTACATGAGTGTAAAATTAGGAATATATAGAGATGGAAAACGGAGACATCAACTGTGGATGGGTGACAACTTCTGGGGGTTGCTAGCAGCTAAATAGCGATCTTGTGCATGAGTGCAAAATTAGGAGTAAATAGAAATTGCATGCGGAGTCATCATCTGTGGAAAAGTGGCCACATCTGATGCTTGCCAGCAGCTAAACTGCGATCGTGTACATGAGTGTAAAATTAGGAATATGTAGAAGTGGAAAACGGAGCCATCATCTGTGGATGGGTGACAACTTTGGAGGTTCCTGGCAGCTAAACAGCGATCGCGTTCATGAGTGCGAAATGAGGAATAACTGGAAATGGAAAGCGGAGGCATGATATGGAGATGGGTGACAACTTCTGTAGGTTGCTAGCAGCTAAACAGTGATCAACTACATGTGTGCAAAATTAGGAATAACAAGAACTTGAGCGCAGAGCCATCTGCTGCGGATGGGTGACAACTTCTGGGGGTTGCTAGTAGCTAAACAGCGTTCGCCTACAAGAGAGCCATCATCTGTAGATGGGTGACAACTTCTGGGGGTTGCTAGCAGCTAAACAGCGATCGCGTACATGAGTGCAAATATAGGAATAACTAGAAATGGAACGCGGAGCCATTATCTGTGGATGGGTGACAACTCTGGTGGTTGCTAGCAGCTAAACAGCTATCGCGTATATGAGTGCAAAATTAGGAATAACTAGAAATGGAACGTGGAGCCATCATCTGTGGATGGATGACAACTTCAGGGGGTTGCTAGCAGCCAAACAGCGATCGCGTACATGAGTGCAAAGTTAGGAATAACAAAAATGGAAAGCGGAGCCATCATCTGTGGATGGGTGACATCTTCTGGGGGTTGCTAGCAGCTAAACAGCGATCGCGTACATGAGTGCAAAATTAGGAATAACTAGAAATGGAATTCGGAACCATTATCTATTCCGTCACTGTGACATATGAGTTGAAATGTACAGATCGCCAATCACTTTCGGGCTGTAGTTTGGATACTCTCCACAACGCAGCCAAACTCTTTTAGTGTCCTTATGTTGTAACTGTGTTTTATTTAGAAATCATCCATTGTTATTGTATCCACCGTAATAATATTATCTACAACCTGCGATGTCTTGCTCTCTGAGAGAGGTCATGGATCAGAGCGTCTTAATGTCAGTTTGGAATCTGACACAGACCTGGAAGTCGTGGCAGAAAACGAAATGTTTGGTAATGTACAAATGCGTGTAAGAAAAAAGTCTTTGAATCAGGACCAGAGGGAGCGTCTCATAAGATAATTCGCTTAGAGTATAGGTGATGGAACTTTTAAGTGGTCTCTGTGCTCTTTGTATATTTAATATGATCGTGTCCACATTGGCAGCTGCAGTTTGAGGTGTCGGACTTGGTGAACCATTAGGAATGCCTGGATGGTTGCACGCTACGCTATTCTGGAGAAATATTGTGAAATCTGTTTCTTCGCTCTGGAGGGCGACTGTAGCTATACGTCATTGAGCCCGCATCGACGCCTAGGTGACTTGTAAATAGGATGAACTTTAATAGTTCGTAATTTTTCTATGTTGGGGTGCGAATAGAATAACGAAGATAGCATGCTGGGGATCTGTAGTACTTGTATCTAGTTTGGGGACGTACCGCATTACGTGCATTTCCACCAAATGCTCAAAACACGGTCCTTTTGCAGTAACTCAGCTCGATCTGTTTCTACACGGGTTGCAGAACGTGTTGGATATGTCTTTCTGCGACTTAAATTGGAACTAGCACTTGTGGAAAGCTGTAGCAATGGGATCATATGCAGGACGTGTAGGGGTGATTAAAACCAGATTGTAATTTTACTGTAGAAGCTAGGTTAGGGAAAAGTGAATCATTTAGACATATGAGAGTGCGACAAATATGAATGAGTAGTGGTTGTAATCCGCTGCAGGTATGTGTTTGAATGAAGAGAGGTGATTCCAAATGATTGACATCATTTCGAACATATAGCGTAACACTAGAGCTCTGTGAAGCTAGTGTACATATTTCTTTTTACGACCTCAGTCAGCACAAGCGTCTACTACTACTGTTTGTGTTCCTTCTCAATCAGTCATCGCCTATAGTTCGGTGGATATATCGTGGAACCTCTGATATGTTGTCGAGACAGAATGGGTTACAAATACTAAAGAATTATCCAGTTGAGTGCGGTGTGATGGGGTCGCAAATACCTCGTACATACCATGTTCCTTAGCCGAATCACTTTCAAAGTTCAGTTATTTTATCTCTAGGCTGCATCGTTGGCTGTTAATACATTTCTATGATCACCAACACGGTATTTGTCTGGGAAACACGACCTCATTCGGAGGTAATGTCGTACCTCGATTCGTATAGGGGTATTGTTTTTAAGATGGATTCTTATGTGCACCTGTAGAACAATGACTGATTGTGAGATTAACATGCTGTAGTTGTTAGGATCGGGATTTTTTTAAAACTTCTGCTCGATTACGTCTAGGACACAGTAGTAGGACTAGAAAGAAGAACTTAAGAGAGAGAGACACACACACACACACACACACACATCGTTGATTTGTGGTCAGTATTATTTGATATCTATGCATCCAGTTATTGACAAGGTAATATTATACTTAGTATTACTGCTGGGTGTGTGATATGTTCGCATTTGAGCATGAGGTTTATAAAGTATATGTGTTCGTGTAAAGGAAACGTCTATGTGCTGTTGTAGGGAGGGTATGAATTTGGCTTGGAGTACTGTGATAGCGAAGGAAAGAGTATGTCTAGTCGTAAGGAAGGTACAGCTATTTCCAGAGCCACTGCCGACAAGAGGGTGTACACTCCTGGAAATTGAAATAAGAACACCGTGAATTCATTGTCCCAGGAAGGGGAAACTTTATTGACACATTCCTGGGGTCAGATACATCACATGATCACACTGACAGAACCACAGGCACATAGACACAGGCAACAGAGCATGCACAATGTCGGCACTAGTACAGTGTATATCCACCTTTCGCAGCAATGCAGGCTGCTATTCTCCCATGGAGACGATCGTAGAGATGCTGGATGTAGTCCTGTGGAACGGCTTGCCATGCCATTTCCACCTGACGCCTCAGTTGGACCAGCGTTCGTGCTGGACGTGCAGACCGCGTGAGACGACGCTTCATCCAGTCCCAAACATGCTCAATGGGGGACAGATCCAGAGATCTTGCTGGCTAGGGTAGTTGACTTACACCTTCTAGAGCACGTTGGGTGGCACGGGATACATGCGGACGTGCATTGTCCTGTTGGAACAGCAAGTTCCCTTGCCGGTCTAGGAATGGTAGAACGATGGGTTCGATGACGGTTTGGATGTACCGTGCACTATTCAGTGTCTCCTCGACGATCACCAGTGGTGTACGGCCAGTGTAGGAGATCGCTCCCCACACCATGATGCCGGGTGTTGGCCCTGTGTGCCTCGGTCGTATGCAGTCCTGATTGTGGCGCTCACCTGCACGGCGCCAAACACGCATACGACCATCATTGGCACCAAGGCAGAAGCGACTCACATCGCTGAAGACGACACGTCTCCATTCGTCCCTCCATTCACGCCTGTCGCGACACCACTGGAGGCGGGCTGCACGATGTTGGGGCGTGAGCGGAAGTTGGCCTAACGGTGTGCGGGACCGTAGCCCAGCTTCATGGAGACGGTTGCGAATGGTCCTCGCCGATACCCCAGGAGCAACAGTGTCCCTAATTTGCTGGGAAGTGGCGGTGCGGTCCCCTACGGCACTGCGTAGGATCCTACGGTCTTGGCGTGCATCCGTGCGTCGCTGCGGTCCGGTCCCAGGTCGACGGGCACGTGCACCTTCCGCCGACCACTGGCGACAACATCGATGTACTGTGGAGACCTCACGCCCCACGTGTTGAGCAATTCGGCGGTACGTCCACCCGGCCTCCCGCATGCCCACTATACGCCCTCGCTCAAAGTCCGTCAACTGCACATACGGTTCACGTCCACGCTGTCGCGGCATGCTACCAGTGTTAAGGACTGCGATGGAGCTCCGTATGCCACGGCAAACTGGCTGACACTGACGGCGGCGGTGCACAAATGCTGCGCAGCTAGCGCCATTCGACGGCCAACACCGCGGTTCCTGGTGTGTCCGCTGTGCCGTGCGTGTGATCATTGCTTGTACAGCCCTCTCGCAGTGTCCGGAGCAAGTATGGTGGGTCTGACACACCGGTGTCAATGTGTTCTTTTTTCCATTTCCAGGAGTGTATTTCAATTACTTCGCTAATTCTCGAATGCTGTTGTATTGAGATCGCAACATTTAATTGTAAGTATAATTGAGAGGCACCCACATGCCTTGCTCATACTGTGGCATCAAGCAGTCAGGCCTGCAAGATGAGTGGTCTGCCAAGCGAGTGGATTCATTCTTATTTATCGAGTAACATGAACTCTAGTACTCACACTTATGTTACAAGTTATCCTCCTACATGATTAATACGCAACGGAAACACGCATCTGACTATCAGTAATTTACAGAACTCTGACTGTACACTACGCACTGGCAATACCACATTTTCTTTTTGTCTTTTATTTAACGGCTTTTGTCAACACGTGGCCACCGCACTGAATATGAATGGCGCACACATTATAAACTCGGGACATTATGACAACATACAATTCGAAGGAAAAGTCCACCAATCTTTTTCTTTTCACTATCTTATTTATTCCGATAAATTCTCTAACCTAAACACACAAATTCTATACCCTACAACAATAACACATGAGAAATTCCGCCCAGTGGGCATGGCTTTACAACGGTGAATCTCTATATTATGGTCTCGTAATTGTTTTAACGCTACAGTGATCTTTCCGGATAGGATGGTGGATCTTTTATTATACCTCACACTTCGACTCTCACGATCATCATCACTAAACTTTCCTCCAGACCTAGCGGGATCGAAGGAACAAGCATAACCCATTAATCTTTTGAAACTACCTCGCTACTCTCCCATGCAAACCACACATACCCAAATTACATGACATACACCACACTACAACATGAAATACTACACAGAGAATGGTCACAACATTATCACTTTCAGCTTTCCCACTTCAATTAATATTTATCCCAGTTTCACACGACACTGCCCCACTTCGTAATTCTACTTTCCTACTGTGAACTCTGGAGATATATGCACGTCTTCCTGTGCAATGCAAGCCAAGTGGCGTTGCTGGATAGACGGCCGACTCACCTTGATTCTCTCTCAGAGTTTAAATCTAGCGTCACACGGAATTATATCACGGAAGGTAATATTAAGAACGTATTCATCACACACGCGAGTCCTCAACTGATACCATGGACGAGTACTTCTCTTTATCCTTTGTCTCATACACAGATTGAGACTCACACAGTACTCACCACGTGGAAGTACTCGTCTCTAATTTCAAGTCCTGCACACGCCATTTCTTAAATATTTCAACTTATGGTACACACGCTATTTCTTAAACATTTCAACTTATTGTACACACGCTAGTAATTCAGCTTAACTTAAGCACACGGAAGTATTTCAACTTATTGCTACATGTGGTTTCATTGTGACCGTTGGTCACTTCCGAAGATTACTACAATCCCTTTAATATTACCTGCCTGACATTTAATTCTTCCCACAAAAGTTCCTGAAATAGAGAAATTATTATTTCAAACTACTCTTAAATATTCCACATGGATACCATGTCTCCACTCTTTCATCATTACGGAGCACAACTAAAACAGGTCTTAACAGCACAAGATCCAGCGGCAGAGTGCCGAAACATGGCCGTTCTCTAGGTCCTCTCCCATCTCTGTTGAGGTGGGGGAAGCACCTTGCTATCGTATTGGTCAGCCACATTTCAGGCGCTCAAAGCTCAGGTAAATTTCATCTCTTTGGTCCCACCAAAGGTGGCCAAAGGATCGACTCAAAGATGATCATATATTCACATTCACTATCTGCGGTTAGCAGACGACCATACATTCATTCATTTCACAGATCTCACCAAACTGGATGTAGGGATTTACTTTGTGGGAGTGCACATGTGATCAATTAAATAAATAAACTGTCATTCTTTCCCACACTGGTATCCGGCTTCGCTGTATTAATTGAAATTGAGTTAGTTTTACAAAAAAAAAATGTGTTGTTCTGACAAAAATAATGAAGTATGTTGTACCTATTTTCAATGTCGGGCGGAACTGTACCCTTTCATAATGATGAACATATATGCGACCGGTTTTCCGGAATGAATCCGCGTATGAAATGTTCGTGGTGGTAATGATTCACGTTTCCTGTTAAAGCAGCATCTGTGCGAATGTAGGAATGTATATGAGTTAACTTTGCCCTTGTCTAGACGGCCAGTTAGCGAACTAATACTTATTATTTGTTGGGCGGCTTTAGTGATCAAGTGGAACTTCGAGAAGATGGTATGATTGAAATGGAGTATTATTCACGCCATCGTAAATTGTTTGGTTGAATGTTTGTGCACATTTCGCGTCTTTATTTAGTTGAGAGAAGATCGAATGTGGTGTGTGGAAGATACATTTGCCTGTTCTCTAGACATGGGAAGGACCTTAGTTGGCTTGTAAATTATATGGATGATTTCGAGTATGTTAGATCAGAGAGATCGGTATTTGCGGTTGGAGAAATGATTTTTCATATGTTTCTTTCTAGTTACTCAATGGTCTAGAGGACGCTCCATGCAGCTAAAGTTTCGTGTTTGTAGAAAAATGATTTCGAGTCTATATGTCGGGAATTATGTTGCGTTAGCTATAGGGAGGATACCGCTGTGTACTTGATATCGAGAAGTACAGTGAGAATGGTATAATATTATGGTGAAAATAGGTGTGTTCTTGTAATCCCCGAGTCTGGAGATGTGCATAGAAAAGCGAGCAGGCAAGGAAGCAGAGACAGTAATTCGTTTGTGTTGAGGGGAAACGATCGGCAATTTGTAGAGCAGTTCTGGGAGTGACTTTGGTTCACTGATGTAAAAGGGGTGATTTGGTATGATGGGGGATGTGAACTGTATGTTTACTAGATCGACAAGGTACTTGGTGATATTTTGCTGGGATGGTGATCGGCTTCACGCTCCAATATTCTTGCGAGTCTGGTACGTATTTTTTCGGGAGCTGTACAGATATAAAAGATAAGTAAACTGTTTGTGTAAAATGTGTATATATTATATTGTAAAGTTATTGTGGCTTACACTGTGTAAACTGTGTATATATTGCATTGTAAAGATAGTATGGTTTATGTTATGGCATGGCTAGAAAGGATGACTGGGTGTCCTATCATGAGGGACATATAGATTGAGCAGGTAAATAACGACGAGGGTATGAGTGAGAATTTTTAGGTGGAAAATTATATTCGCTATAAATGCTGAAGTACAGTCGTCAAGAGGAGAGATTACGTGTACATTGATTGGTGTCAGACTGTAGCAAGAATAGTAATATTTAATTGTATTTACAGTGGTAAATATGTTCCTGGCTTGCAATATTCTTGTGAGTCTGGTATATATTTGATAATGGGGACACAATTTTTCAGGTTTAGCTGTGAATGCAATATAGCGATCTGTGTAATATAACAGCTGAAATCACCAGAAAGAATAGGTAGAAGGTGCTTCGGTACCGGCTGCATAAGTAATTCAGCGTGTAAATTCGATAAGAGCAAATCAGAATGCTCCATCGTTTGTGCTGGGATACAGGGGTCTGTACATAGCATAGGGAACATTTGCGTATGTCGAAATTTGGAGGGGAAAGACGTTAGGAGCGCTGGAATGAGTGGATTCGATGTTATTTTCGTAAGGAGTTTCTGTTAGAGTAGGAATTTCCGTGCATACAAGCTGGGACATATAGAAAGCTAGCGTTAACTATTTCTGGGACAATATACAATTCCGGAGAGGTCGAGTTGGCTGTTATTTTTTTTACAAAGCAATGTGAAGTAAGAATAATAATGGGAGCGTTGTTACATGGCGAGCCGCAACGTGGGCGTTTCACCGGGAGACGCGGCGTGAGCCATGCTGTGGCGGGCAAGCGCAGCTGAACATGTCATATATGTTCCGTTAGATGGAAGCATGCTACGCTATTCTGCCATCCACGGTAAAGACAATGCTGGCCTGTGGTGTCTCGAGTATGGTGCTGCGCCTTGGAGTTCTGTGACGTGGGTGTAAGGGAAACTATATAGACGCAACTTTCGCCTGCATTCGGGGTCGCTCGCGGCTGCGTTCCCGTCTGAACACGTCAGCAAGTTTATCTAGGTGAACACGTATTTGGATAGGAATTTCTCAGAAATGAAGTATGAATGAAATGTCGCCACCTGGGCGATACGGGCAGGGGCTGTACATGGTTTGACAGTTGATAGCTGCGCCACGTCGTTGGGGCTGTCTGTGCACTCTACTGGATAGGGGTTGGCAGAGGGTGCTTGCGGGCATTGATTGAATTATTTTGCGAGTAGTTGTGTAGGCTGTGCTATGAGGTATTTGGACAGTTTACGAGTACTGAGCGTGTCTAGACATACCTGTGCTGAACTATTTAGGATGAGTGTGAATGTTTTCCGTCAGTGTGATAAATTATTTGCGTAAATTAGGAGTTGTTTGCGTGTTTGCAGAGTGTTTATTGTGAGCGCAAGGATAAGATGGAGAATATTTTGCGTCAGTGTGATAAATATATTCGATCTCTAAATAAATTGTTCGAAAGTAAATAGAGTGGACTCCTTCCTTACTCTCCCCAGCAACGTAGCACAGCCTGAGTAATTTTAGCATAATTCTCGCCCCTACAGGCCACAATCTGGGATTAGGCCATAGGAGGGACGACAGTACGATCTGATGGCAGTTATGTGTACTATGTCAGTGGGACAGTAAATCTCGTGGTGGAGACACCGCCTGTAAAATAAAGACTTGTGTTCAGATCTGTTCTCCTTACAATTCCCCCCTACCATCTTGGATGACGTCATGTGCTGTGTGCGTTAATATACGTTAGTACAGGGTAGTACACATTAGTGCACGTTAGCCCAGCAACATGGGTCGGTAAGAGGGCGTGGTGCTGCGTTGAGTATCATGGTGGAGACTTTAACTATTAGATTCCAAGTCCAGGTGGGTGTGCCAATGGTGAAAATTGATTCCAGTTCCTAGGTTCTGTGAAGTCAAATCACGTGAGTAATGGAGCAGCCAATAGAAGTGCAGCATTCTAGGGGTGGGGGTGGGAGTGCTAGGTCATGAACGAACACCGCACTGATAGTGGGAAAATGTGGGAATTCTGATCTGATAATTGAATATTGAAACTGTAAAGTGTCTTATTGAATATGATTAGCCGCCTGGGATTAGCCAAGCAGTCTAAGGCGCTGTAGTCATGGAGTGTGCGGGTGGTCACGGCAGAGGTTCGAGTGCTCCCTTCGGCATGGGTGTGTGTGTTTGTCCTTAGCATCGTTTAGGTTGAGTAGTGTGTAAGCTTAGGGACTGATGGCCTTAGCAGCTATGTCGCATAAGATTTCACACACATTTTTGAATATGATTAAAATTGAAATGGAATTAAGTACTTAGGTAATTGATAGGTTAGATGCATGATGTGGGTGTTACTTTACTTAGCATACTTACAGAAGACTATGTCCGGCGCGAGTATGAAGGTCGTGCGCTTGTGAGCCGCTGACACGGTGTGAGAGAGAGAGAGAGAGAGAGAGAGAGCAGACGATTTTGCGTCACCACCTGACGTCACGGTGATGCCCTCTGGTGGCCAAGATATGAACTAAGTCAGTTGGGCTCTGGAGCTTGCGGTGAACACAGTGGGTGCCGTTATCTTGAATGCCGGTACTTGCGTCATGATCTGACGTCAGGAGAGCGCCCTTTGGTGGCACCGATATGAACTAAGCCAGTCGGGGTCCAGATTGAGTGGCGACCACACTGGGTACGGCCATCTTGAATAACGCTACTTGCGTCATCACCTGACATCACAGCGGCGTCCTCTGGTGGCGACGATATGAACTATCCCAGTTGGATTCCAGACTCAGTGGAGAACACAACTGCTTGAAATTGGTTAAATAATAGAGACAAGTACTTTTTTCCCGCCGTTTTCTTTGCTTAGTAAAGATAAGCGTGGTGTGATGCATTATCATGTTGGAATTTGAACTCCGCGCCTTATTTCCTGATGGAGGGGAGCGTCGCACTTTCCTGCCAAAATTCAAACTTCCCGCCAAAAGCCACCACCCTGAATGACGTCACGGCCACCATCTTGGATGACGTCATCGCCACCATATTGGATAACGGTACTTTGGCGTAGAGAGAAGGTTGTTCCAATACTTATGGTTACGC
Organism: Schistocerca piceifrons; assembly: GCF_021461385.2. Lineage (NCBI taxonomy): Eukaryota > Metazoa > Arthropoda > Insecta > Orthoptera > Acrididae > Schistocerca > Schistocerca piceifrons. The sequence goes on along the minus strand of NC_060149.1, from coordinate 597,451,146 downwards.
AGCTTGAAGCTGCAGTGGATTGGCACCACTGTTGTGGACTGACTGTGGGGATCCAACAGACGTCCAGCATGTCCAAGTCCACCGATTGGTCCTCACGTGTGGCCAGCCCAGTTACTGCTCACACTGAGGTTGACACCTCACCATGGTTGTGTGCAAGGTCACCCCGGTGAGTGGCAGGCGCGAAAGACTTCCCAGGGGCCACACATAAGGCCTCTCTGGTTTGTCTGATAAACAGGTTCCAGGTGCTGTCTGTAGCTGACACTAACGCTCAGCCAGATGCTGTTGCCTGTCCTGTTTCAGAGGAAACCTCTCAGCCTGCAAGATCTAAGCAGTAACAGAGGGTGGGATTATTGGTGGTTGGGAGCTACAGTGTTAGGAGCATTACAGGGTCCATTAGGGACATGATTGCCAAAAAGGGGAAGAAAGCCAATGTATACTCCGTGTGCATACCAGGTGGAGTCATTCCAGAAGTGGAATTGGTCCTTCCGGATGCCATGAAGAGCACAGGGTGCAACCAACTGGAGGTGGTGGCTCGCTTCACTACCAATGATGTGTGTCGCTTTCGATCGGAAAAGATTCTCTCCGGTTTCGGGAGGCAGATGTGGTAAGAGCTGCCAGTCCTGCTTGCGAGATGAAAGCAGAGATCAACAAATGCAGCATAGTCGACAGGACCGATTGCGGACCTCTGGTACAGACCCGAGTGGAGGATCTGAATCAAAGGCTCAGACGGTTCTGCGACCGTGTAGGCTGCAGATTCCTCGACTTGCGCCATGTGGTGGCTGGGTTTCCGTTTCGGCTGAATAGGTTAGGAGTCCACTACAAGCAGGAGGAGGCTACACGGGTAGCAGGTGGTCTGTGACGTGGACTGAGTGGTTTTTTGGGTTAGAGGGTCTTGGGAAAACTCAAAAAGGGCTTCAGTCTCAAAGAGTGCAGGCCGAGCACAGGAAGAACATAGATACAGGAATCATCGGTATAGCAATTGTAAAATGTAGTAGCTGTGTTGGGAAATTATCAGAGCTCCAAGAACGCACTGATGCTCAAATCGTTAAAGGCACTGAAAGCTGGCTAAAGCCGGAGATAAGTTCAGCTAAAATTTTTGCGTACAACCTAACGGTGTTCCAAAAGGATAGACTAAACATAGTTGGCGGTGGCGTGTTTGTCGCTATTGGAAGTAATTTATCTTGTGGCGAAATTCATGTAGATAGTTCCTGTGAGTTAATATGGGCTCAGGTCATTCTTCGCAACTGGAGTAAAATAATAATTGGATCCTTTGACGGACCTCCCAGTTCAGATGATACAATTACTGAAATGTTCAAAGAAAACTAGAGTTTTATTTCAAACAATTGTAATTTCATACAATTGTAGTTGTTGGTGACTTTAATTTACCCTCGGTATGTAGGCAAAAATACATCTTTAAATCCGGAGTTACGCAGAAACATCATCCGAAATTGTGCTGAATGCATTATCTGAAAATTATTTCGAGCAATTACTTCATGGGTCCACGTGAACAGTAAATATTTGTGAAAACACACTTGAACTCTTAGCAACAAATACTCCTGAGTCAATAACAAGCATCCAAACGAATATAGGGATTACTGAACACAGGGTTGTCGCTGCCACATTGAATATTGTAACCCCCAAACCCTTCAAAAATAAACGAAAAAAATACCTACTGGAAAAAGGAGATAAAAATTCAGATGACGTCTTCCTAAGAGACAATCTCCACTCCTCGCATATTAAAAATGTAAGTGTAGACCAGATGGGGCTTGAATTCAAAGAAATAGTATCGGCAGCAATTGAGAGATTTACACCGAATAAATTAACTAACGATGGAACTAATCCTCCATGGAACACAAAACGGGGCAGAACACTTTTGGAGAAACAACGAAACAAGCATGCCAAATTTAAACAGACACAAAATCCTCTAGATTGGCGATCATTTACAGAAATTCGAAATTTAGCGCGTATTTGAATGCGAGATGCTTATAATAGTTTCCACAACGAAGCCTGGCTCAAAATCCAAAGAGATACTGGTCATATGTTACGTCTACCAGCGGAAAAACACAATCAATGTTTTCTCTGTGTGACGGCGACGAAAATACTATCGATTATAGTGCTGTTAAAGCAGAGTTACTAAATAGAGTCTTCCGAAATGCCTTCACAAAAGAAGACGAAGTAAACATTCCAGAATTCTAATGAAGAACAGCTGCCAACATGAGTAACATAGAAGTAGATATCCTCGGAGTAGTGAACAAACTTAAATAACTTAACCAAAGCAATTCTTTCAGTCCAGATTGTATATCAGTTAGGCTCCTTTCAGAGAATGCTGATACAGTAGCTCCATACTTAACAATCATATACAAACGTTCGCTCGGACAAAAGATCCGTACTCAAAGACTGGAAAGTTGCACAGGTAACACCAATATTCAAGAATAGTAGTAGGAGTAATCCAGTAAATTACAGGTCCATATCATTAACGTCGATATGCAGCAGGATTTTGGAACATATATTGCGTTCGAACATTATGAATGTCCTCGAAGAGAACCGTCTCTTGACGCACAATAAACACGGATTTAGGAAACATGGATCTTGTGAAATACTAGTAGCTCTTTACTCACACAAATTGTAGAGTGCTATTGACAAGGGATTTCAAATTGATTCTGCATTTCTAGATTTCCAGAAGGCTTTTGACACTGTACCACACAAGCGGGTTGTAGTGAAATTGCGTGTTTATGGAATATCGTTTCAGTTATGTGATTGGATTCGTGATTTCCTGTCAGAAAGGTCACAGTTCGTAGTAACTGACGGAAAGTCTTCGAGTAAGACAGAAGTGATATCTGGCGTTCCCCAAGGTCGTGGCATAGGCCCTCTCCCGTTTCTTATCTGTATAAACGATTTAGAGGACAATCTGAGCAGTCGTCTTATGTTGTTTGCAGATAATTATGTCGTTCATCGACTAGCAAAATGATCAGAAGCTCAAAATAAATTGCAAAACGATTTAGAAAAAGTGTCTGTATGGTGCAAACATTGGAAATTGACGCTAAATAACGAAAAGTGTGTGGTCATCCACGTCAGTGCTACAATGAATCCGTTAAAGGCCGTAGATTAAACTAAATACCTAGGAATTACAATTACGAAGAACTTAAAATGGAAGGAACACATAGAAAATGTTGTGGGGAAGGCTAACTAAAGACTACGTATTATTGGCGGGACACTTGTAAAATGTAACAGATCTACTACAGAGACTGCCTAAACTGCGCTTGTCCGTCCTCTTTTAGAATACTGCTGAGCGATGAGGGATCCCCACCAGGTAGGATTGACGGAGCACATCGAGAAAGTTCAAAGATGGGAGCATGTTTCGTATTATCGCGAAATCGGGAGAAAGTGTCACAGAAATGATACAGGACGTGGGGTGGCCATTATTAAAACAAAGGCGTTTTTCGTTGCAGCGGAATTTTCCCACGAAATTTCCATCACCAACTTTCTCTACCGAATGTGAAAATACTTTTTGACGCCGACATACATTGGGAGAAACGATCACCATGATAAAATAAGGGAAACCAGAGATCGCAAAGTAGAACATAGGTGTTCGTTCTTTCCGCGTGCCATACGAGATTGGAATAATAGAGAATCGTGAAAATGGCTCGATGAACCCTCTTCCAAGCACTTAAATGTGATTTGCAGAGTATCCGTGTAGATGTATTTGTAGAAAATAAACATGAAAATCAAGAAGTTAATATTAAGCAAAAAAGTTACCTAAAGATGAATGTTGTAAATATATCAGAAATTAACAGTTACAATTCATTTTGAACATAGTTATCATGTGATAGAAAATAGTGGAAATAGCCAAGCAGTTCGGCTACCCTGCGGTACAAATGTAACCCAAACAGCCTACACTTGAAATATAAGTTCACAAATCCAAACAACGAAGACAGCATCAAGAGTGGCTACGTCATACGAAACTACTGTGATGGACAAACCTGAAGCACTGCCTAGTGGAAAATGGTTGAAGCGTATTTCCGCAGGTGTACCCCGGGTAGCATTCCCGGACTACTGATAGACATCATGATATTGTTGACGGAGACTTTTGCTTTACATTGTTAGCAAAGCTAGCCCGGAGTCCAGGCAGCGGGCACACACACAAAAAAAAAAATTGCAGCTTTACTCAAGAGTGAATAACATAATATGGGATATATTCACTAGGTATGCTTCTTCTTGGTGAGTGATACGCGAGATTCTTTCCACAAATAATTCCCTACAATTTTTTCTGAGGAACATTAATTTTGAAGAGGATTTGGTTATCATATCAGTTAACATTTCTTTAAAGTTTTCTGCCTTTCTGTGTAATTTTTTCTGAGGAACATTAATTTTGAAGAGGATTTGGTTATCATATCAGTTAACATTTCTTTAAAGTTTTCTGCCTTTCTGCGTAATTCCCTACAATTTTTTCTGAGGAACATTAATTTTGAAGAGGATTTGGTTATCATATCAGTTAACATTTCTTTAAAGTTTTCTGCCTTTCTGCGTAATATACATCTCATTTTACGCCAGCGTTGCGTAATAGCATTTATTCCCCCTTTTTAGTGAACGCCTTTGTCCTGTGCTGGTCACAGTGTTTTCAGTCTATGATTACCCGCCCTTCACCTTCAAAATTTGACGATGTAGGGAAACCTTAAGTGACCCAAACTGATGGAACTCCGAGGGCGCAGGGTCTTGGCAGCAGGATGGATGAGGCCAAGACATCGAAGCCAATTTGACGATGTGTGCCCTGGTTCTGAGATTGAGGCGAGGACGTATGTTGTTGTGTTGGAGTGAGGTTTCTTTTGGATTCTTGTTAGACATAACACGTCCGAAACGGTTCTTGAGTTTGCTCAGACTCTTCACATCTGCCTCTGAATTAATGGTTGACCCTTATGGCGACACGTTTACGAGAATGAAATTATCAATGTCCCAAAAGATTGAGTTTGCCGACAGAGGGAAATGTCAATATTTTTTTGTCTCCAGTGACTACTATGTTGTTTCCAGGTCAAGGTAATGCATCCAGGATTCGTCATCTGTAGCGGTGTGCGACAGAATGGTATCTCCATTGATCTAAGACCGGTCCAGAAGGGAAGAAGATATAACTTTTCTTTGAATCTTATGGTTTGTTGTGAGCAATCGTAGAAACTATCTTGAGCACACCTTTGAATATCCAAAACTCTCAATCATTGCACACACAATTCCAGTTGTCACTGATAGCTTTAAAGCCAATTTCCGAGCTGCGATGCGCCAGTCTGCACGGATAATGGCATCCGTGCAATTCACTACGTCGGGAGGTGTGGTTATGACAGGATGTTCCGAACATTGCCGATCACAGAGCTCAGTTCCTGCACATCCTGAGTCTTAAACTCTCTTTGCCTATCGCCCAACACTATTCCTACCAAGTGCATCATTACCATATACTGCACAATAATGCTTATGATTAATTGCCCCAGCGTCTTTTTCCACAACCAATATTCAATTACAGCACGTTCGTGGTAACGAGTGTTTTGTGTAGACGCCATTTTGATGGTGCACTACGGCTCTGCCACCTGATGGAAAGTAAAGTAGCAGGGCCGGTATAAGGACAGATAACGTTCTTATCCGGAGGTCACTTCCAGTGGTAAAATAAGACTTCCAGGAACTATGTCCACAAATCTAAGGCAATTGGGCATATTATTTCCAAGGTCCCCCCCACCTTCTCACCCCAGGGAATCCCCATATCTCAGGCACTTGTGTGTTGCATATTAAGGTCACTGAACCACTGTGTCAGTTGTAGACCAGATAAGGATCTAGACCAACTGCATGCGTTAAAGAGGTTGGAAACCCCTCACTACTCTCCCTATTCACTATAAATAAATAGGAATCAAGCTTCCTCTCTCCCTTCCCTGTTTTATTACTACAGCAACTGTTTGAATCTCGTTATTTGAAGTTAGTGCAGCTTAGTGAGAGGAAGGATCATCAGCAGCAGAGTAATCCTCGGTAAAAAGTAGTGGAAAATTGTAGCATAATTTATGAGGTGAGACATTCGTCATAACAGTGTGTGACTGTATTACCGTAATTTAGTGATTTCGTGGGATATCCTGTCAAATGGCGGTAAATATTAACATAATTTATGACGTAAGCTACTCTGACATTACTGTATGTGGCTGAATTACTATAAATTGATGACATCTTGACATTTTTTGTAAGCGCTTCGCAGTATGAAAATTTTCCATTGTAATGTGCTATGATTTTACCAATTTTATCCTGATATCCACGGTTCCACTCTGTGATCCATGTAAATATGTGATTTTAAATGTTTCATAATTAACACAGCATATTATTTTAACTTAATCTGTAGATATTCTGCATCCAACAATTTCTGAAATGCAATATTTACCAACAACTACACTACTGCTTGTATCTGCTGCAAGCACAGACAGATGATTGCATCCCTGTATTGCTATTCATAATTCATTAGGCGCTCAGTCCGGAACCGCGCGACTGCTACAGTCGCAGGCTCGAATCCTGCCTCGGGCATGGATGTGTGTGATGTCCTTAGGTTAGTTAGGTTTAAGTAGTTCTAAGTTCTAGGGGACTGATGACCACAGATGTTAAGTCTCATAGTCCTCAGAGCCATTTCTAACATTTTGAACCATAATTCGTTAAAATTTTGTCGATTCTCTCTCAGTATTGCAGAGACACATACACACATAAATACGAGACTGATTAATTTCCACGGTGTGATATTCAAACAAACTACGTCGATATTCCACATTAAACACGCAGCAGGAAATGATATTTTTTCAAGTACACTCATAGTCTGAATTCAACATTTCCAGAATGCGCTACTTGAAGTAAAATTGAATGGACGCAACGTATATTCAAGCTGAGACAATGGTAAACATCGTAACACGCTCGCGGTACATCTATATCTGTACTCTGCGAACTACTGTAAAGTGCATGGCAGTGGGAACGTCCCACTATGCCGGTTATTAGGGCTTTTTCCCGTTCCATTCACGTATGGAGCGCGGGAAATATGATTGTTTAAATGCCTCTGTGCGTGCTGTAATCAGTCTAGTCTTATCCTCACGGTTCCTAGGGGAGCATATGTAGGGGTTCCTTGTATACTTCTACAATCATCATTTAAAACCGGTACTTCAAACTTTGTTAGTAAATTTTATCGGGGTAGTTTCCGTTGTCTTCAAGAGCCTGGCAGCTCAGTTCTTTCAACATCTCAGTGACATTCCCCCGGAGGCCAAACATCCTGTGGACATTCATGCTCTCTGTACTTTCAATGTCCCCTTCCAGTCCTAATTGGTATTGGTCCCACACACTTAAGTATTGTTCTAGGATGAGTGGCACCAGTGATTTTCAAGCGATTTCCTTTGTAGAACGATTGAATTTTTCTAGTATTCTACCAATAAAACTGAGTATGCTATCTGCTTTCCTCACGACTGAGCCTATGCGAACGTTCCATTTCATATCCACATAAAGTGTTACATCCAGGTATTTGTATCAGTTGTCCCCTTCCAGATGTGACTCATTAGTATTACAGTCATAGGATACTACATTTTTTTCGTTTTTTGAAGTGCACAGTTTTATATTTCCAAACCCTTAAAGCCAGTTGCCAGTCTTTGCACCACTTTGAAATCTTATCAAGATCTGAATGAATATTTATGTAACTTCTTCCTGACAGTACTTCATTGTAGATAAGTGCATGATCTGAGGTTACCATTAATATTGTCCGCAAGATAATTAATGTACAACATGAACAGCAAGGGACCCAGCACGTTTCCCTGGGGTACACCCGAAGTTACTTCTACACCTGTCGATGATTCTACATCGAAGAAAACCTGAACTGATTTACATATTTAGACTGATACCCCATGTGATGGTACTTTTGATAATAAGTGTAGGTGTGGAGCAGACTTTCGGATATCGAGAAATACTGCAGCTACCTGACTGCCTTGATCTATGGATTTCACGTTGTGGGAAGATTGCTAGTTGGATTTCACATGATCTATGTTTCTGAAATCCGTGCTGGTTGGCATGGAGGAGGTCGTCCTGTTCGAGATACCTCATTACGTTTTGCTCAAAATATGTTGTAAGATTCTACAACAAATCGATGTCAAGGCCACTGGGCAGTTGTGGATAACTTCCCCCACCCTAATTGTAGACAGGTGTGACTGCATTTTCTTTCAGCAACTGGGCACAGTTTTTGTTCGAGGGATATATGATAGATTATACTCAACGGAAGGCTAACTCAGCTAGAAATTGGGTGCAGAATCTGATTTTGCGTCCATTTTACACCAATGTCCCAAATAAAGTCTAAGTTTGCTGTTGACGCATAAATAGTGTTCGAGTACGTGTAATCAATTTCCACGTAGTTCACCACTCCACCAAAATAAATGCTAGTTACATATAATTATCGCAAAAGTTTAAAATAAGCTCGTCTCTACAGCTGCAACATATTACCTCCTCTCACATACGTCTCGCAATAGGGAGATCCGGGAAACTGTTGCTAATATGTAGGTCTACCGACAACCAGTCTTTATCCTATTGCTGAGTATTTTAAATCTGTGGAACAATTACATATAAGGAGCATTTGTTTTGATAGCGTGATACACTACGTGGAAATCGATTACAAAGACACTAACACAATTTTTTAGTCGGGAGCAACCTATGTGGTCGGATCTCTATTAAGCTGCCAATTGAAAACCATGAGATGTTTATTTGAGGTGACGCACCAGCAGCTATGGCTGGCAACATCTCAAACTTCCCCAGGTATTTTTCTACTGATATGGACAATCGTTACCAACAGATAGCATTTGCTGGTGGTAGTCATTATGATCATACTGGTTGCATTCCATTGCATTCCAAGCATAGAACAATAAATGAACGAATGGTGACCTAGCTGAAACTGATTTATGTGAAGCAAAGAGTACGTCAGGGGCATGCTTTTATATGCAAGCATCGAAACACTTCAGCAGGTAGTCAAAAATTTCTGTGTGGGCTCACAATCATCGAAAACATGGCAGTTATATTCGATTTTTTCTGGATGAATCGCTGTACTCCACCAGGATGCAATACTCGTATATACCTATCAAACTACTATATAATTCTCATTTTAATTCTTTTAAATAGTGCAGAGATTTACTATTGCAAAAAATCAGAGGCAGTATGCTACGGGCTTTGTGCCACTTACTTCCATAAACGTATATTTCGGACATGAGGGATATACACGATACCAGAAATTAAATTGTAACATACCCTAAACAATATGGTGAAGTTATAGCTCAGTGCTCGTCACCCGTTATAGGTCAACCTGAAACGTTTTTATCTCGATTGGGAAGAAAATCTGGTATTCAGAAACTGTAAAAAATTTAGCGTTCATTCTAAATGACGACCGGAGCAAGAACATCGAATATTACTACCTTGTAAGTGGCGAACTGCACGCGGAAGCAGATATCAGAGGGTGGGGTGGGGTGGGGGGGGGGGGGAAGGAGGGAGATCGAGCTAGTGATTTAAAAAAATAATTGTAAAAGAAAAATTTTAGTGGTGCAGGAAAGACAACTACAAGTAAATATCATCGATTGTTAGGATGATGGACGGCCACGAGATGAGATGTGAAGCATTTACTGCCTTACAAGAGAATGAAAAAGATGTGAACAGAAAATACAGATAATATCATGTCCACAGACGGGAATGAACAATTTAGCTGGGAGATGGTGGAAGATAATTTCTGAAGGCTGTACGTAGCACTACCATCAGACGATACAAAGAAACAGCACAGCTTTCCACGTGTGTACGTATATCTATCACACACGATCCAGATGTAGACAGTATCCCTCTATAGATTTTATAAAAACCATTCTGGTCAAGCATTAAGGAAAGAGTACACATAAGCAGCGCGGGAGAAACAACGCTGCGGGCAGTTCTAATCTGAAAAAGAACCTGAATAATCTTCTTCGTTCTCTCAAGTGAAAAGAAACAGAGAATAACAGATTTCAGGTCGATAACGTTATCATGTGTAGACCCGAAAAACCACATCTCGTGCGGTAGAAGATTAAAACAAACCACTCCAGACATTCTTGGGGAACATACGTATAGTTATTACGAAATGGATTAGAAAACTGCGAATACGTTTTGACGTAAGCTATATATCTGATTAGTGACACAAGAACATTTGTGCCGGTGAGGCACTCGAACCCTGATTTCACACTTATTGTGAGCTCTCGCCTTACCCACTTCGGTTAAGTGTACACGCCACCGGACTGAGCCTAACTTTCATACATCACATTGTCCACATGCCTATGCTGGCACTTTGTAATTCCCACACTGAGAGAGACAAATTTTTATTATCGTCATTTTAGCCCGTTGACGCGTATAAACGAATGATTTACGTAATATTTGTGTTTATACTGTGTCTGTCTATTATATTACAATGTCCTTCAGATGTGTACGCATATCTGAAGAAACAGACATTGTTTGGCGATTCGCACCTGTTATAACTGATACGAAATTGATTCACAGATTGCAAATACGCACTAATGTCAGCTGTTCATTTTGTTCGTGACTGAATATTTGTGCCGGTCTAGGACTCGAACACAGATTTACCACTTGTCGCGGACGGTCATGTTAATCACCTTGGCTATCCGTGCATGCATTTCTGAAGAACATTGTAATGTAATATACAGACACTGTATAAACACAGAGATTGTGTAACTTATCGGTATATATGCCTCAACGGGCTAAAATGACGTTAGTAAAGATCTGCCTCTTCCTGCGTGAGAATCAAAAAGTGCGAGCATAGCAGATACGAACAACACATTTGAAAGCTTGGGTTGGTCTGTGAAGTATGTGCGGATATTCGAAGTGGTTTAAATGGATGTCCTGTTGTGATATAATGATTTTAATAATGATTGATTACTGATAAAGCCTCAGAAGTGAGAGACAAGTAATAAAAAAGTTAGGTAGTTTTTTTTTTTTTTTTTTTTTTTTTTAAACTAGTTGTATTCTGTGCCCATTGGCTGCTTTACCAGCAAACCCATACGGTCTGCTGGCTACTTGTGGCCGTAGACATAAATTACCTTAGTCCTTAACTCTCTCTCTCTCTCTCTCTCGTGTGTGAGTGGAATTCTGTGGCCGTTACTGGCGGTCGAAGAGCGTTTGAGTTGTGTCCTTGTGTCCTTACGGGTATAGCTATGATGGTACTTCCCTCGCCATTAGGCTGGGGTGAGGCATTTCGCTGTGTAACGAGCATCGTGCCAGTGATTTCTGAGCCATCTGGACAAGATTACATGCCGGTGCCCACAAAGTATTTTTTACTTTTATTTTAAATAAAGTCTTTTCTAGCCTATTCCTGTCCAGTGCTAGTGGTGATGAAGGTAAAAGCGTAAATTTAACAGTGAGATTTGTCTGTGTTTATATACTTAAGAATTTTGGAAGTTATTTACAAGTTTGCTAAAGCCAGTCTTATGATGACGTATTGCTTTAATTGTTTTAACATACCATGATAAGGTTTTTTTAAATACCGATGACATTAATTGCTTGCTGTGTACATTTAGTGATAGCTTGTGAGTGTACATACTCGAATTTTTCCATATTTATTTATGAGTTTACTAAAGGCAGTGATATAGTGACGTGACACACCACTAATGTAGGGATAATGTAGATTTGGTTGTTAGCAAGAGCGCATTTATTGTAAAATAATGCAATGCGGAAATCGTTTAACTTGCGATATGGGTACATTTAAAAAAAATGAAACGCACTGCTAATTGTTTAGTGCTGAATATTGTGATAATTTGCTTAAATATCACACTGTGGTAATTGTTCAGTCTTGTATTTCTGAGCGTGTCTTAGGAACACTGAGAGAAAGTCGACAAAACTGTAGCGAATTATTATAAATAGCAATAGAATGATGCCGTCATATGTGCAAGTGCTTACAGAAATACAACCAAGAGAGCATTTCTTTTTAAATAATGCATTGCAGAAACTGTTTAGCTCAGTATATCTATGTATTTTGGTAAAATAATGGGTATGGTAATCTTTAAAAATGTAACATTTCATACACTGGTGTCCAAAATTAAAGCAACAAACCGCTATTTCCCATTCCTGTGTCTAATTAATCATAATAAACGGTCAACCAGCAGCCCGTACGATCGTGTTCTGCACGAAAGATGGCATTCCGGTCAACGGAAAACCATGCCAACGATCACGTTAGGGCATCTATGAAACGAGCCGCACGTCCACTACCGCTGTGTAGACAGTCACAGACGGTGCAGTATGGCACAAAGAAGATGCCTACCAGACTCTCTGGTGTAGAGGGCTGTAGACAGAAAGGAAGCAGGACCGTCGCAAACTGATATGGCCCCATTGCTTAATGCGAATCTTTCTGTTGTTTCTCGCTCGTGGCGACGGTTTATAGAGACCGAACATGTATTACGAAGACCGTGGAAGGGCCGACTACGTGTGAATTCAGAAGAAGGGGCCGTTATTTGGTTGTAAGGGCGCTACATTACCGCCGGCAACTGGCACGTGAGCTCGCAGTATCCACTGGACGTGTTGTATCGAGGTAAACGGTGTGCAGAAGGCTCCGGCAGAGTGGCCTTTATTGTCAGAGACATGCTGTATGTCTACCTCTGATGCGTTTTAACAGAAGGGAAAGTCTGGAATGGAGTCATCAACATGCCACCTGGAAGGGCGAACAGTGGGTCAATGTTGTTTTCACAGATGAATCCCGATTTAATCTGGAGAGTGATTCTCGATGGATTCACATCTGGAGGGAACGTGGAACGCGATTTCGGAGCCTGTAACGCCGGAAATGCATATACTCCTATTTCCATCTATTGTACTATTATTTTTTTTCCTTGTTTTGTTACCTCAAGATATGACATTTCTGTCTCTTTATATATTGAAATTGTTTTACTGTTTGTATATATATATTTATGCACTCATGTCGATGTATAATTGGTTTGTTTCGTAAATATTATTTGTATTTTTACGCTGGGTCTTGCCTAGGGAAAACTGCTATCGAACGATTACGTCGATAGGTCGTGTGACGAATCAAAGTGTGTAGGATCTTTGGTAGTGTTAACTCTGCCGCGTGGAGCGCGGGCAGAACAGTGAGAGTCTGGCGGGAGTAGCGAGTGGAGCAGGTGTTGTGTGACGCTCCCGCGAGTTGCCGCGCTTTCGGGGTTTGGCAGCATGTAATTGCGCTCGACTCGCGATGATAGTTTCTGACATGGTGTCGCGGACGGGAAGCATTAGCTGGCGCACATCAAGAGCCCGTTTCGCCTGGTGACCGTGTCGAGAAGAAGGCGCGCCAACATCCAGCTTCTGCAACAGCGACGGCCGACAATGAGTGACTGTCGCCACCTCCTCGATCGACGGCTTCAAACCTTCAATCAACCAACAAGGAAGACTAAAAGCACGTAAAGTTTCAGAACTGTATGGCAGACCTCAGCTTTTCAAATTGTTCCATTTGTCTCGCAAAATTACAGCAACTTAGCATGAACCTTTGTTGCTCATTGTCCCAATTTCATTGCCAAGCAGGGTCCCTTCCTTTTCCGAAATGAACCCGAGTGTCGTTGAAATTCAAAAGCCAGCATAATTCCATTTCACTGCTTTAATTTCAAAGTTCAGTTAAAGTCTCAGAGCTGGCTACAATATTCAGATTACACAAGCACGAATTAAGAGTGCGAGCTTTGTTACCGTATTTTAGCTTACCTGTGACTGCAGCTCAGCTTGGTACGTACTACATTTTACTATTGTTAATTGTTCAGAATCATTTAATTCAAGATCAAAGTTAAATCTCTTATTTCTAAATTGCGTAGATTCAAGTAGCTTTTGAAATGATTGTTGAGGTAGTCCAAGACTAACTGTATGTTACTGAATTTCGATGTGCTTCAGAAAGAAAGCTCACTATTCACTTCAGTCACTAAATTAACTTTCGATTTTCCGGTTATTAATTCTTTTGCTAAATTAAGTCAGGGTGTAGCGAAATTTATTACTTCTGACAAACTTTCAGTTTTCACACTACACGTGTCAACCTTCAGTTGCCACGCTTCTAGTGCTAATTATATGTGTAATAACCTTTCTTTTTCAGTTACTATAGTAATTGTCCTTAGGACTGGCGACCGTGATTTCCCCCAAATCTCAAATACCTAATCACCGCTAGTTAATTGTTAACGTAACGGCTGCACATTTACCTTCTTTATTAACTTTACCCCTTTTCAAAATTAATTTCCACCAGTTTCATTAGCACATTTCCTTTCATTTAGATGTAACCCTTTCCTCCCTCTTTACCGACAGGTTAACTTCGGTGACGATTGCTTTTCCAAAACTCCCATTAGGTACACGCGGTTTCATTTTTCACTGTCATTAAGGTCGGTAAGTGAGGGGGAGGTCATACGTGGCGACCTGGTGACAGGACAATCTTCGAATTTGAGGTTGTTCTGGACACGAATTTTGCATTGTGCAAATCTCGTAACAAAGTACTGGTTACGAAATGGTCGATACGTCAGCGAGAATATTCGTGTGGGGATTCCTAATTATTTGAGATTTGTCATTTATATTGAAAATTATTAAAATGAGTGAAGGCAACAATTACCAAAATTTGGTAGACTTGGATACGGAACAATCGGTCGAACAGTGGGAAACGCGCACGGCGGTTCCCATTGTTCAGGGGCAGGCGGCTAGCATGAAAGACGCGACCGCCGAAACGCAACAAAGAGCAGAAATGGAATTCCAAACTTTAGAAAATGTTTCGGAATCGGAAGCGAAAATCAAATCTGTACCCCTTGATGATGAATACGGGGGAACATGTATAGAGGAAGCCGCTACGGAAGTAAAACCGGTGGTTTCCGGGAATTTAACTGATTTATTGAATGTTTTGATTAACGAAATCAAGAGTCAATCGGCAGAAATTAAAGATCAGGCTGCCAAGCAAGAAGCTCAGGCTGAAAAAATTGAACGAATGCTAGACAATCAGAACAAAGCTATTAATGTTGTTAACAACAATGTTGAAGTTGTTAACATAAAAGTTGATAAAATCAAAGACGATATTGTCGTGATTAATACCGAAATCGGTAACCTTAAACAGGAAATGATAGGCGTTCAGGCGGAAATTGCGAGCATAAATACTCGTTTTGATTCCGAAATTAGCAGAATCGAGAAAAGTGTAGGAGACGCAGTTGCTCCGATCATCGAGAATAAGGTGACGGAACAAATTCAAATAGTGAGAAAAGAGGATCAACAGAAGGTGGAAACTTTAAAGGCTTTAGTATCCGAAGTAGATACCAAAGTGACGAAGCAGGCTAACATCTGCGAAGAGAAAAAGAGGGAAGTGGAAACGCTTGCGACAACCACTTGCCAAGTGATTACGAGGGTGTCGGAATTAGAAAGGAAACTTGACGAAAAACAGAGCTATGTGCCAATCTGTGCACATAGTTCGGAGTTGTTGACGAAAGAGGAGCGGTTCGACACCTTGAAAAAAGGCGGTATACACCCGACGGATTTCATTAAAAATTGTGAAAGAGTTTTACCCAGATCATGGACTAATGAGAGAAAAATTAATGCGGTTATCGATGTGCTGGCTGGTGATGCCAAGCGTTGGGGCTTAAACCTCGACATTACGAACCTGACTTTTGACGAGTTTAAAAATTTGTTTCTGGCTGAATACTGGTCAGAGCAAAAACAGCAAAGTGTCTGGCGCGAATTTGTCGTATCGAGGCCTTTCGATGCGAATTCGCGCGGTTCGATGAGGGAGTTTTGTGAGGGCTGGATCCGCAAGTTGGAATATTTGCGTGATCGCCGCACGGAATCCGAAATAGTCTGGGAACTCTACAAGAAGCTTCCAGATGATACAAAACGCTACGTAGGAAGCAATTACAGGACAATCAATGATTTCCTGGAAAGAGTTGAGGACGAGGACAATTGGCGCAATAATCGCGACAGTGGTAGAGGCCGTGGTAACAACAACGGGTACCACCCCAACCATAACAACGATAACCATGGGAATAATGCATACCGCAGGAATAACAATAATGGTTCGGACCGTAATAACAATCGGTACAATGCAAATAATAACCGGAATGACGGAAACCAGTATCATACTAGCGTGATACGGGCTGCACAGAATAGTAATAACGCCAGAGGGTGTGACCAGCCGCCTCAGCAGTATCCGGGGAGCGTATCTGCTGGGACGAGACAGGGAAACCATTAGCCGCGCCGGTGAGGGGCCGACCGGGCGTGGAGAAATTTTGGCGGCCCAATAACAGGAGAAAACCCAGGTGTCGTCGTTATGAAAATTCCGTATGGAATAATCAACGGCGGGAGAGTGTGCCAGTGTTAGGAGAAAGGAGTGCGCCCACAAGTAGTAAATCAGCTGTATACATGGCAGCAGAAAATACATTCACTGTCAGTAAGAACAATTTAAGTAGTGTTCCGGAAATCGATTATAAAGTGGCAGCTGTAATACCCACAGCGGAACTGGAGATTGAGTTTAAGAATGATTCGCAATTGTTGAGAGAAGATCAGATGTCGGATAAAACGTCCGTCATCGAGCGAGGGGATGCAGAGAGGGATGAGGTCTGGCTAAGGCAGTTCGGTCGCTTATACGACGAACTAAGAGATTATAGGGGCCTGTACGGGAGGAGTGTTTATAGGGAGCGCGGGCAGGATTTGCCGCGTCTCGTCCCACAGGAAGATAGTATTTGTGAAGTGATGGAAAGTTCTGGCCCTAACCGGCAGACTTTACCAGAAATAGTTGATGTTAATGGGGAGCACGAGCAAGATTCGTCGTTTTTCGTCCCGCAGGAGTTAGATGTTGAAGTAGTAACGGAAAGTTCTGGCCCTAACCGGCAGACTTTACCGAAAGTTATAGTGGTAGAAGTAGCCGACCCATCCGATGCGAACCTCCAGTTTAAACATTGCGAGAGTATTAAGGAGAAAGATTACGAAAATTTTAGTGATAGCCGGACACGATTGGTAGAAAAGCACATAGATTACAGCGTGTATGAGGTTAGAGCTGACATTATACAGTCAGACGATAGCAGTGTGGGTTGCGCAGATCCAGAGGAAGTAATTTCAGATGCGACTGGGCACATTCCTCCATGTAGATTGGCAGATGAGATCAATCTGATTAAAGAGGAATCAACGAAGGTGACAATTAGTGAATTGATAGCAAAGCAACACTCACTAGTTGACGAGTTACAGGAAAAGGTTTCGGTATTGGAGGCGAAGCTAGAGACTAAGCCTCAGGACAAACGTGTTGAAATTAAAACTGTATGTGAACAGAGGCTGAAAAAGCCGCCAGATAAGCCGGATTTAGGATCAAAGCCGGATGGTTTTTTCTGGAATGACCTGGATATAGACGAGGATTTACTGTGGGAAAATAAAGAAACAGTCGAGGACAAGTGTAGACAGATAGTAGTGTCTGTTAATATGCACGACCTACAACTAAACGTGTTGATTGACACCGGTGCAGAATTGAGTGCTGTATCTGGGAAAATATTTGAGTTACTGAAAGACAGACCTGGCATCGTAGTTATGCCAGTAACAGGAGTGAAAATTATCGGTGCTACTGGGAAGGCCAGTAAACCGGTCACAAAACAGATTTTTGTCCACTTCGAGATATGTGGGGCAAGATTTGAACAAGAGTTTGTCGTCGTGCCAGACTTAACTACGGAAGTAATTATCGGGTTAGATTGGCTATTAAAGTACCGTGCAGTGATTAACTGCGAAAGCAAAACTTTGACATGTATGTCACTAGATAAAACAATGATAGTTAGTTTTGACGAGGCAGGAGACGGTGTGCATAGGCAATACCAGCCTATACACATTCTTAACTGGCCGGATGACATTGACGTAGGAATGAGTTTGAACTGCCGTAATGTGAGGAAGTTCGGCATTGACAAAAGTGTAGAAAGTGAATTGGAAGAAATAATCAAATTCCCTCCACGGATTGACATTAGTATTGGTGTGAAAAACGATCGTTTGCGAGAAGTAATGAAGCTAAAAGCCGATGCTCGCATACGTCGTCATGACGCTAAAGCGCGTTTTGCTAAGTTTGCAATCGGAGACTTAGTACTTGTAAAAGCTCATGAGAAATCGAGCGAGATAGACCATGAAAACTCTAAATTTAAGTTTGTTTATAATGGACCATATAAAGTCATTGGTATGCCTCACACAAATGCTTACGGAATATTGTAGACTTGAAATTGTACCAACCTAGGATCGATTAATACCACACAATGGGTAATTTATACAGTATGTAAAATAGAGTGTAAGATTTAACGATTTGCTAGATTGCCATGCTTTTGACTGACCAAGGTCATTAAAGAAGTTGTAATTAATAAGTAATTAATTTTGATTAATCAATTTAATTTTAATCAATTTAATCATGATCTAATCAACTGAAAAATCCAAGCTGCTAGTTTAAGTTTTCAGCTGAGTCACAGTAGATTAAGGAATGTAAATATGATTTTGTAAATAGCTGTAAGATTTCATAAATATGTGATTTACTAGTCATTGCCGATGTACTTAGACGCTGTTTTAAGTTTCAGGCTAGTACATGCGTGTGATGATGGACAGTGTTGAGTTATCCACTGTGATAGTATTAAGGGACTCCTTGAGATTACTCGGGAGTGAGTTTTTCCTAAAGAATTCAGTGAAACGGACGTTCTGGAAACGCCGTCACAAGCGCGAGTGAGATCAAGCGTGCCGCACACGCGGGCGCAACAATACTGGCGAGGCGAGCCGCTGTCGGCTCTTGTGCCGCTGTTCGCTCTTGTGCCGCTGTCGGCATTCTTTGTACTTGCGAGTACGAAAGGCGGAATAGTTTTTCTTCCCGGACAGCTGATGTGAAAGAATTCTGCTGTCAATATTTATGTTTTTTTTCGATCTACTGAATATTATTTTCTTGTTTAGCGTTAAGTGGAATCTCATGACGAGATATTAATTATGAAAAGGTTATGTAAAAATGTGTATTCTATGTAATTAATTATTAATTTGCGTATTTTGATCTACCTGTTTTTATGACCATGTACTCTGATTAATTTTGCAAATAGTATTCCATTTCTCATAGTGTTACGAATTTTATTGATTTTGGAATAGCTAAACCATTTTCTATATCTTCTATGAATTTTAATATGTTGTCAACCTGTTTTATTTTGTTCAAGATGACAGAGTGGAATAAGATTAGGAGTGTCCCCACTCAATTATTATGGTCTAAAAATTGATTTATGATTAATTAGACGAATGCTAAATTTTGTTGATGTTTTGAGCATATGCATTTCCGCTGTTTCTTTTTTGGGACATTTTCTGAGTCTGTTTACGTTACACGAACATCCTCAGACAATGTGGGGCACGTGTAACGCCGGAAATGCATATACTCCTATTTCCATCTATTGTACTATTATTTTTTTTCCTTGTTTTGTTACCTCAAGATATGACATTTCTGTCTCTTTATATATTGAAATTGTTTTACTGTTTGTATATATATATTTATGCACTCATGTCGATGTATAATTGGTTTGTTTCGTAAATATTATTTGTATTTTTACGCTGGGTCTTGCCTAGGGAAAACTGCTATCGAACGATTACGTCGATAGGTCGTGTGACGAATCAAAGTGTGTAGGATCTTTGGTAGTGTTAACTCTGCCGCGTGGAGCGCGGGCAGAACAGTGAGAGTCTGGCGGGAGTAGCGAGTGGAGCAGGTGTTGTGTGACGCTCCCGCGAGTTGCCGCGCTTTCGGGGTTTGGCAGCATGTAATTGCGCTCGACTCGCGATGATAGTTTCTGACATGGTGTCGCGGACGGGAAGCATTAGCTGGCGCACATCAAGAGCCCGTTTCGCCTGGTGACCGTGTCGAGAAGAAGGCGCGCCAACATCCAGCTTCTGCAACAGCGACGGCCGACAATGAGTGACTGTCGCCACCTCCTCGATCGACGGCTTCAAACCTTCAATCAACCAACAAGGAAGACTAAAAGCACGTAAAGTTTCAGAACTGTATGGCAGACCTCAGCTTTTCAAATTGTTCCATTTGTCTCGCAAAATTACAGCAACTTAGCATGAACCTTTGTTGCTCATTGTCCCAATTTCATTGCCAAGCAGGGTCCCTTCCTTTTCCGAAATGAACCCGAGTGTCGTTGAAATTCAAAAGCCAGCATAATTCCATTTCACTGCTTTAATTTCAAAGTTCAGTTAAAGTCTCAGAGCTGGCTACAATATTCAGATTACACAAGCACGAATTAAGAGTGCGAGCTTTGTTACCGTATTTTAGCTTACCTGTGACTGCAGCTCAGCTTGGTACGTACTACATTTTACTATTGTTAATTGTTCAGAATCATTTAATTCAAGATCAAAGTTAAATCTCTTATTTCTAAATTGCGTAGATTCAAGTAGCTTTTGAAATGATTGTTGAGGTAGTCCAAGACTAACTGTATGTTACTGAATTTCGATGTGCTTCAGAAAGAAAGCTCACTATTCACTTCAGTCACTAAATTAACTTTCGATTTTCCGGTTATTAATTCTTTTGCTAAATTAAGTCAGGGTGTAGCGAAATTTATTACTTCTGACAAACTTTCAGTTTTCACACTACACGTGTCAACCTTCAGTTGCCACGCTTCTAGTGCTAATTATATGTGTAATAACCTTTCTTTTTCAGTTACTATAGTAATTGTCCTTAGGACTGGCGACCGTGATTTCCCCCAAATCTCAAATACCTAATCACCGCTAGTTAATTGTTAACGTAACGGCTGCACATTTACCTTCTTTATTAACTTTACCCCTTTTCAAAATTAATTTCCACCAGTTTCATTAGCACATTTCCTTTCATTTAGATGTAACCCTTTCCTCCCTCTTTACCGACAGGTTAACTTCGGTGACGATTGCTTTTCCAAAACTCCCATTAGGTACACGCGGTTTCATTTTTCACTGTCATTAAGGTCGGTAAGTGAGGGGGAGGTTATAAGCCCAAGCATTGTGGAATGTGACAGAGCTCGAGGAGGATCCCTAATGGTGTGCGCAGGGATTATGTTTACCACTCGAACCCCTCTTCATGCAAGGTTTAACTTCTGTCAGGTTTAGCGACGAGGGCTTGGGATCTCACCTGCTGTTGTTGCGAGATGTTGTGGGTCCAGACGTCTTATTGATGAACAATAATGCTCGACCGCATAGAGCAAAGGTTGTTGATGTTTTCTTGGAAAGAGAAGATATTGCACGCATGGCGTGGCCTGATCGCTCTCCCTACTTGAATCCCATAGAGCATGTCTGGAATGCAGTAGGAAGACGTCTTGCATCACGTCAGCAACCGCTAGCCACTCTCCAAGACTGCGAGAAGCTTTGCAGGAAGAATGGCCGTTACTGCCTCAACATGACACTGACGAAATCTTCCACAGCATGCCCAGTCGCTGTCAGGTCTGTACTGCTGCCAGAGGTGGACACATCCCACACTGAGTACATTAACCGGTTGTCGGAATGTGTGTGCAAATCCGATAAGTTAGAAAAAAAAAAGAAGAAAATTTTTGTCCAACGTTATGCATGTTGCGTTCTGTGTTCTTTACATTGTTTTTACTTTACTATCACCTGTTTACATTGTTTTGTGTCAAAAGAAACGCAACCTTGAAAAATTTCCTTTTGTTATTTTAATTTTTTACACCAGTGTATTTACACGTACCTTAGAATGGAAATTTGGGAATTACGAGAAAACTAGTAAAATTATAGCAAATTACAGTGGGAGGCTTTTATTCTTTGGACTGATTACAAAAAATAGTATGATGTGAAGGACACAATCGAAATACAGTTCGTATGTTTACCCGTACGCTTGAAGCCAATGAATCTGTGCACTACTGCTGTAGCGATCAGACAACTTGCTCTTGTAGCTAAGCAAACTTTCACAATCTAGAAATCAGTCGACAAAGTGGATGTTCTTACCACTGAAGGTGAACATCGCCAAACGTTTAGAGCAGCATTGCGGTTGTTTGCAGATCCTGATCATGCCAAGCCGTCACGTTTTGCAGTTATAGACATTATTTAAAAAAAAGGTTTTAACAAACTGGAAGTGTGAAGCACAAAGCACGTCAACAAAAAACAACAGGAACTAATAAGGAAACTGCAGCTAACATAGTAGCAGCGTTAAAACACGATGCTTATGTAACTATGAAGTAACTTGAATGTATGAGTGGCATTAGTCGTAGCACTGTTCTGCGAATACTGCATTCCATAACATTTCATCGTTGCCAGATTTCGCTACATCAACAGATTCATATCAACGCTTTCAAAATTGTTTACTATTATCCAAATGATGTCTACAAAAACTGCAAGGAGATGTTGAGTTTCTGTACAAGTTTTTGTATGCAAATGAAGCATCGTGTACAAATCATGGGCAAACCAGTCTTCCGATTATGCTCTACTGGTCCGTTGAAAATCCACCCTAACTAAAAGAAATGGACAACAACGACTTTGATCTGTCAAAGAGTGGTGAGGGCTATTCAAGAATCGCATCATCGATCCCTGTTTTATTGACCGGACTCTAACAAGCCACGCGTATTTGTAGTTCCTAACAGGTATGCTGTCGCAGTTATTGGAAAGCATCCCATCGGACATTAGGGAATTCATGTAGTACCAACATGACGGATGCCCCGCTCATTTCGCACATATAATTACAGAATTTCGCAATAGATCATATGGAGATCGTTGGATCGGTTATTCGAAAAACACAAAATAACTTCCACGCTCACCAGATTTAAAACCTCTGGACTTCAATCTGTGCGAAAAATTAAAGCAAGAGGCCTACAAGTAAACATCCACGATTCCTGAACGCATGAAATGGCGTTTTACACTGGCATGTGCTACGACAAGTTTGAATCAGATTCAGCGTGTAGTATTGTCTGTCCGGCATCGCTTTATAGAATGTGTCAGTACTTAAGGTCAACCATTTGATCACTTTTTATGACATTTGAAGTTATAAAAATATGAACGGCACCTGAGTTATTTGTTTGCTAACATTTGCTGCAGTAGTTACGACGTTTGTGTGACTTATTCTCCTGACGTATGCCGCATTGTAAACATGTTACCATTTAATCAACTTCCATTCACGCAACGTCGTTTAAATCTTCTAGAAAGCCTCTTTCCAATGTCACTGAACAAATATATAGGGCGTAGAAAACAACTGTACAGATCTGTAGAGTTATTGCAGGAGATAAGAGAAATGGTTCAAATGGCTCGAAGCACTATGGTACTTAACATCTTAGGTCATCAGTCCCCTAGACTTAGAACTACTTAAACATAACTAACCTCGGGACATCACACACATCCATGCCCGAGGCATGATTTGAACCTGCGACCGTAGCAGCACCGCGGTTCCGGACTAAAGCGCCTAGAACCGCTCACCCACAGCGGCCGGCACAGGAGATAAAAAGAAAACCTTTTGTTATGCAGGGTGATTTTTTCCACCGTGTACAAAGTCTAGGGATTGATGGATGAGAGGATACGGAACAAAACTTATGTCCGGAAATGCATAGTTTCCATGCTAGAGACCATTTATTCAATCATACTTTGTTACAGACTACGGTCTACTACGCGCTGTACCATACAGCCACAGTTACAGTATGCATGGTTTCCTACTAGAGGGTGGTACTGTTCCTTATACGTCATTCTCTAGCGCCCTCTCCTCCCATAATGACTGGTAATGTTGTGCCCTATTCACGTCTCTTGCTGACCTACCTTGTAGTGGATGTGATACAGCGTTGTACACATTGGTTGCATATTCGAAACTAGAGCTTGTTGACATTGAATTTACTTACAGAAAGGCAAATAGCAACGGGCGGCGGGCAGCAAGGTTGCATCAAGAGACCTATCCCCGCATTTACTTACAGAAAGGCAAATAGCAACGGGCGGCGGGCAGCAAGGTTGCATCAAGAGACCTATCCCCGCAGACAACAACCACAGCATTCAGTGTTTGCAACAGTGTATTGCCGTTTGTCTGAGACAGAGTCGTCCCAGGAAGAAGGAAATAATAAAGGACGTACCCGAAATTTTCGTGCATTAGACCTGGATGAAAACGTGATTAACACTATGGAAGGCGACCGCCGTGTCAGTACCAGGCAGTTGGTCCACCAGTACACGGTAAGCCAGACGACCGTATGGAACATTCTCCTTGATAATTGTTACTATCCTTACCACTTACAGCGTGTGCAGGGCTTACTAGCGACAGACTGTTCACGTCGGTAGCGGAGTGGTATCTTCAATTTTCATAACAGTCATTTGTGGGATAGTATTCAGAACCCCTCATGGTGGGGTGACAGCGAATCATCAGCATCGGTGCAGCCGGAATGTGAGGGCCGGGATAACTGGCGACCGTATTGTGGGGCCAGTCTTCCTTCCACTTCACCTCAGCCGGCCTAGTGGCCGAGCGGTTCTAGGCGTTACAGTCTGGAACCGCGCGACCGCTACGGTCGCACGTTCCAATCCTTCCTCGGGCCTGGATGTGTGTGATGTCCTTAGGTTAGTTAGGTTTGAGTAGTTCTAAGTTCTAGGGGACTGATGACCTCAGATGTTAAGTCCCATAGTGCTCAGAGCCATTTGAACCATTTTTGAACTTCGCCTCACAGGCCGGAACTATCGGCATTCCTTTCGGGTGACTTTGCCTCCCCAGCCGAAAGAAGTGCCATTAATGATTAGAAGGGTTATGTGGCTGCTACATGATGGTGCTCCAGCCCACTTCACCATTAATGTCCGGACGCGTTTCAATCGTGTCTTCCTGGTCAATGGATCGGACGAGGGGACCCAGTTGCATGGCCTGATGGTTCACCGGATCTCAACCAGTGCAATTTCTGGTTATGGGGCCATCTCAAAAGTATCGTGTATGCAGACCCATTCCAGACGTGAAGACACTGGAGCAGCGTATTCATGCTGCCTTTGACACTTATCGGATGCAGTCTGGCTGATGTGAACGTGAGAGACAGAACACGCTACGGCGCGCACACGCATGCGTTGAGGCACATGGAAACCATTTTCAGCACATACTTTAACTGTAGCTGCATGGTACAGCGCCTATTAGACCGCAGTCTCTGTAACAATGTATGATTGAATAAATAAATGCTGTCTTGCAGGGAAACCATGCATTCTTGGTCATAAGTTTGTTAGACCTTTTTTTGCTCCATATCCTCTCATCGATTAATCCATAGTGTTTGTATACGGTAGAAAAAATCACCCTGTATAACGCAAATATCAGAGGTGCTCCGTTTCCCGCTACAGGGCCTCCAAGGGTTTGACGCTGGACTTCTCTTAGGCCAACGTTCACAGCCGTTTTCACAGCTGCGTACACAACTTGTTAACATTGGAATTTGATTTTCAACACAATCACATCTTACTGCTACGTATGGTACGTTATTTTTACTGCTAATACAGTTCATGTGCCTGGATAAGGGTTACGTTATTATTGTTCATGTTATGTTGTGCTTATATGAACGTTTCTGCTGATGTTTATATGTGCTTGACTTCTGTGTACACACTAAACTCGTTAGCTGACATGCATCTCACTTTCCCGTTGATATCAGAGATCAGATGTTTTTCCTACTTTCCTAGTTCCCTACCTGTGTTCGGAGGGATGCTCTATTAGCGTGGCCAGAACGTTCCTCTAAGCTCACTTCTACATATTTCTTTTTGCGAGGAGAAATAAAGCGTTTGGTGTACGACACACAGGCAGACATTCCAGAAGAGCTAGTTATCCGTCTGACTGCAAGCTGCAGCCACAATCCGTGAAACACCTCGTCGTTTTGAGCGTATTCAACAATCATTAGCCTGCAGATGCCAGTTGTGCATCAACGTAAACGGCTGACATTTTGAGCAACATTTCTGAAACAATATTCACACTTTTAGAGTCAAAACCTTCATGGATTCCTAGCAGAGAACGGTGAAGCTGTGATTTTTTGCCACATAAAATGGTGTTTCTTTTTATCTCCTCCAAACACTCTAAAAATTTAACGCGTGTATTTTTTTTTACATTTAGAATGGTTCTATTTAAAGTTAAAACTACGCCTGTCTCATAATTCGGCTGCTATACACTTTACAAAATACTTTCGTCCGTAAGAAACTTAGCCACGTAGTCTGCTATAAGTTATCGGAAATCTCTCCTCGATGTATTTACTCATTCAGATTATATTTTGGATGGCCTGTCTTAATTGCATCAGCCTGCATTTGAAATGTAGATCTCTGAATTGTAGATTGATGATGCGGCGGGACGAAAAGAGGACGAAGCGTGTGCGATGTGCGCTGCTCGGCGCGGCCAGTGGGCAGGCGTCCAGCGCGGCTTATCCGGCCGGCTTTACGGAGCGAGACTGCGCTGCAGCAGTTTTTTACAAGACGTACGGCGGCTAATAAACTCCCTGCTGAATTTCGCCGGCCAGATAGCGCGCTCTACTACTAGCGCAGGCATTAATGGAAATGACAACCTGTATGCTCCAAATGGCTGCATACTAACTTCGCCTCATATCAGGAATCACAGCGTTGACCCTTCAAATATTTTGACTTCTAATGTGGATGAGAGGCTCTTGATAAAGCGGCAGGTCAATATCACCTTCATCATATATTTCACATCCACTGTCGGAAACAGAATCCCACGAGTCACGGTCATCAATTCTGTACCTGCATAATTTCTGACTTCATTTACCTACATTCCAGTCCTCTTCACGACCCTTCCTATATTACATTCCTTAGTCCATCTACCATCGGTTCCGCATGTCCTGCCATTCCATATGAATTACATTCATAATAACGTGTTACTCTGCACTTTTTTTTTCTACTGATACATTTATTTGTCTCCTCATCTCTCCTGGTCTTTATTTTCCTGGCCATTATCACGTACCTTCATGGGCTCGGCATGTTACTTTATGAATTTGGGAATAGGGTTAAGTTAGAGGGTAGCCGTATTTCCTTACTGTCACCACCCGTAACCCCCCCCCCCCCCCCTCATCTAACTTTCGTTTCATGAGATGGAAGACAGAAGTTATGTACCCAATCTGTCTATCTCTAATGTTATCCCATGTTGGTATGAGAAAATTTCAGAAATGGCTGCGAATCAGGAAAGTGAGGGTGGGACGTGGGTACCAGCCTGGTATTCATCTATTCGCACGTGGGAACTTTCTAAAAACGAGATCAAGGTTGGCCCTCGTCGTTAATCAACCGGGCGAATTCGATCCGACACCGGCACGCCTCCCCGAGTCTTGGAAGCGGTATAGCGACGCGTGCGGCTCTCCTGGGAGGTATCTCTGTACCTCCAATCTCTCATTTGTTTCTGCACTGTTTCCTAAACAACATTCAATTTATACACGTTAACTGAATTTGGAATTCCATGGCAATGCAACATGTGGACACTGCTAATATCTTCTGATTGTTATCGATCCGTTTGTGACGCTTTGGACGCCTATTTTTAAAATTTCTGCCACGTTCACCAAAAGCAAATGAAAACATGTTAACAGCCGGCAGGAGTGGCCGAGCGGTTAAAGGCGCTACAGTCTGGAACCGCACGACCGCTACGGTCGCAGGTTCGAATCCTGCCTCGGGCATGGATGTGTGTGATGTCCTTAGGTTAGTTAGGTTTAAGTAGTTGTAAGTTCTAGGGGACTTATGAGCACCGCAGTTGAGTCCCATAGTGCTCAGAGCCATTTGAACAAAAACATGTTAACAGAATCTTCCGTCGGTTCTTGGTAGAACAACATTATAATAAACGAAAAGCACCAGTTTGCTTTTGCTCTACAATATTACTTTTATTGTTAACCGGTTTTCGGCTTACAAGGCCATCTTCAGACATCTACTAAGTGACTGAGTGAATGTCTGAAGATGGCCTCGTAAGCCGAAAATCGGTTACCAATAAAAGTAATATCGTAGAACAAAAGCAAACTGGTGCTTTTCATTTATTCAAATCAAACAGTTTTATTCTTCTGTTCATTTCATTACCTCTCCAACTAGACTTTGATTTCAATTGCAAACTACGTAGAAGTTTGACAGTAGGATTTAAGACGTCATGGCACTGTTTTCATCCATTGATTATATATTTTAGGGCTACTTTCAAACTTAGTCTACTGAGTTCTTTCATTCGTTCTTAAGGTTGATTTTCACTAGTGGCAAAGAGTACAGTATCATGAGAGAAACGAACATATTCCATACATTCTAAAGATTTGAGAACTTCTAATAGGGCTGCTGAGATCAGTTCACGCGTCATGGAATCTCCCTGCTTGGCTCTTACTTCAATACTGAATACCAAACTCTCACTCCAGCGTCATGAGAGTTGCCTAGACGGCGAAGCCACAGGGGCCATACCTGGAACCAGAAGATCTCAAGCGCCCGTCAGGCCGATATGCAGCAGCATGCACACCACCAGAGGTTACTGACCGTTGTGGACCTGTTTGTTTCTGCGAGATCACGTAGTCGCAGATAGATCCAGTTATATCCTAGCGCTGCCAGGGCGTTTACGCAAGCGCTGAGCTGTGGCAGATCAGTTCATTCATTCGAGTCCTCTGAGTCATTCGCCGACCACAGTAGTGGTCCATCAATCAGAGCTCTCGCTATGGAAATCTTAGAATCTCCGATGCACTTAGACCACCTGCTGCTTTTTTTTTTTTACCGAAAATCCACAAGAATTGGACCGCATTCGCCCTCGTCGTATCCATATTTGTTATACCAACATACAAGCTGGCGAAGTACTTGGCCAATCTCCGCGTTTCACACGTAGGACACTGCGAACATCATATTAAAAACTCAGCAAGTTTTATCAGCCGAATTAACCTTCTTCGACTTATCTAGGGTGATATGGTCAGTTCTGATGTGGTGGCGCTGTTTATGAATGTGCCTATCAGTCCTTTGTAAGTGCCGTTATCGAGCTATTTAGACACACACTTACGATTTCTTATTTTCTGTACAATGGCCAGTATTACGATGAGACAGACGGCGCAGCAATGGGTAGCACTTCAGCTCCAACTGTTACAAACCTCTTCATGGAGAATTCCAAGGATATTGCCTTAGGCACGGCGCCATTGTAGCATAGTTGTTTCTTTCGATACGTTGATGACATATTCGTCATTTGACTCCACGGACGTCAGAAACTTGACGAGTACTCGGAACACCTCAACAGAATTAAGAGTAACATCCAGTTCACATTGGAGGTGGAAAACGTCAGTGCGTTGAGTCTCCTCGATGTCCCCGATATGGGTGCCCTGGCCACAGTGTCTGTAGAAAAACTACCCACATCGATCTGTACTTGCACGCTATAAGCCATCATCATCCAGCACAGAAGCGCACTGTTTTACATACATCGGTAGATCGTGCAAGAGTAATAGCAGACGCTAATAACCTGCCCCATGAGCAGAACTACCTACACAATGTCTTTAAAAACGACGACTATAATGTTCATTAAATAAATGAAGTAATTTGAAGCAAAAAATGGTTCAAATGGCTCTGAGCACTATGGGACTCAACTGCTGAGGTCATTAGTCCCCTAGAACTTAGAACTAGTTAAACCTAACTAACCTAAGGACATCACACACATCCATGCCCGAGGCAGGATTCGAACCTGCGACAGTAGCGGTCTCGCGGTTCCAGACTGCAGCGCCAGAACCGCGCGGCCACTTCGGCCGGCTAATTTGAAGCAAGAATCCCAATAAGACCACCGACGAGGAGCAGGGAAAGGAACTACCTTTCTTGTCTCTGTGAATGCGTGTTGGGCAAGATAAGCCGCCTGCTGAGAAAACACAGGATCCAATCGATCTTCAGGCCTACGACAAAAATCTGTCAAATACTGAGACCAGTTAAAGACGCATCTGGTCTCAGAAAACTAGGGATCTGCAAGATACCTTGAGAGTGTGGCCAGTCTCACGTTGGGCAAACAGTGGATCACCTCAGAAAGGAGCTTCTGATGTTTCATCGCGTGAGCTATCCCCAGAATTCAGCTCTAGTTGAGCATGCTTTATCAAATGGAAAACGGATGAAATTTGACGAAATGTCAGTCTTGATTCGCACTAACGGCTTCTAGGCTTGTGTAATTAAAGATGCCATTGAAATAAAAATCACCGATAACATCCTAAACAGAGACGGTGGCCTGCAACTCAGCACAGCGTGGAATCTAGCAGTCGTGCGGTTGAAGGGGGCACGTCGAAAGCCGAGTCAACGTATTCCCATATGAGGCTACGCCTCAAGCACCAGTGACGTTACATCGGCATCTAATGTATATAAGGGACGTTCCAGAAGCCTGCTGGCAATCATACCACTTGACAATGGCCAAGGAATGCCTTGTCGAAAGGTCGTGTAAATCTTAATCACTTGACGTGGCTCGAATTTTCTTTTTATTGTGTTGTCGCCTGTACAGGTTATCAACAAACGTGAATTTGTATGGCTTCGAGTTTCACTTTAAAGGTTAGCATTCAACGATTATTTTTTGAAAGTGGCTATTGTTAGGAAGTGTAAAAGTAAGTTTATCTTCATTGTGTGCTCTGGGTGACAATTGTTACCTATGCAACTACTGGTGTTACCATTCCCGTCTATTTTCCGATAGGTAAGTTATTTATTTTTCATTGTGTAAATAAATAAAAATGAAGATAAATCACTGAAGAGAACTGCTTCCCTAACCAGTATTGCAATGGAACTTATAAATCTTCAAATAGAAAGGAGATGTCAAACACCACCGGGTCTTCAGGAGATCAGGAGGTGCGGACTTCGACTGTCTGGAATGGAAGACACTGTAAACAGACCGCAAGAGGAAAGAAAGGGAAAATGATTAAAATGTTACAAGTGTGGTAGATCAGGGGACAAATCAACCAGTAAGTCATGTATTGGGTGTGATAAGTGGACCTACCATGACCATTTGAAGGAAGTTTGTGTCAATTATTTGGACAGTGAGGACTGAAATAATTCATGTGTCAGAAAGTACGTTTGCAAATATTGGTTTAGCTGCTATATTAATGAGGCTCATCTACAGGTATTGCGGTGTGTAGTTCAGAAACTACACTTAATCAATCATTTTTATTGCAATATAAGTTCACTTTTGTCTGTTTTCATACTTACTTTACTTTTTCGTGTCCGGAAACTACAATTTGTTTGCCCAATATTGGGCAATGTCCAATGCTTCTTCTTTAGCCAGCCATAGATTGTCGAGGGTGCATCTGTGCGGGCAGGCTGGGCATTGTAGGAGATGTTCCATGTCCTGTCGAGTGCCGCAGTCGCATTTGTCGTCATTTTCGTCCAACAAACCCCATTTGATCAGATTAGATTTCACAGGAGCCACCCCAGTTCTGATGCGGTTAAGCATTCTCCAGGTTTTCCAATCACCAGAAACGCCGCTTGGTGGGTCCTCTCTTAGTGGATAGTAGATTGGGGGGCTCATCTAAGGCGCAACTTAGGAAACGGCGTCTGGATTTGAGTCTGCTGGGGCCACACTCTAGGCCAAATATTGAGTGACGAGCATCCAAGGTTTGTTTTAGCTTCTCGGTATGTTCATGGGCTTTCCTACGTGAGTCAGGGTTTGTGAAACCTGCGGCCCTGTAAAGATTTTCTATGGGGGTAGGTTTCATGCAGCCTGTCACTATCCTGCATGTTTCATTCAAGCTAATATCTACCTTTTTTGCGTCTGTTTTCATAAAATAGGTTGTGTGTGCTTGTTATAAGACATAGAGTGCGTTCATGTGTGTAGTACAGAAATCAACTGAATCCTACATCATTATTAGGATATACAGTATATAATATTATGTTTCGTCGTTGTTAAAATGACATTGAATTCAGTGGTCGGTGACGCTAATAATGTCGCAGGACGTTACGCGACTACTGCAGCCTTAAAGAAACGTGACATGTACATACTTTTGCAGAGTCGTGGGTACAAACATTCTTCTAAATTTCTTAATCGACTTCATTCGTGAGCGGTACACATAGTGCTATCTGGAAAGAAATGCTGGGGGGGGGGGGGGGCGGGAGGAGGGGAGAAAGAATCAGCTATCTCCTATTGGGGTGGGGCTGTTAACTTGGAGAGAGTAGGAGGGAGGGAGAGATGTACGAAGGGGGGGAGGAGGGCATGGACAGAGTGTGAGGGGGAAGGAGGACATTGACACAGCTATGAGAGAGGAGGAGATGGACACAGTAAGGTTGAGGGGGAAACTGACCGAGGAAGGGAAGAGGAGGAGATGATCACAGAGAAGGGGGTGGAGATGATGGAGAGAGGAAGGAAAGAAGAAGAGATGGGTAGAGAGAGAGGGGCGGAGGAGTAGATGGACTGATAGGGAGTGGAGGACGAGAGAAAGGGAAGACAAACAGACAGAGAGAGAAGGGAGGAAGAGATTGACTGAGAGAGGGAGAGCAAGAGATAGACAGAGACATGGGGAGGAGGAGATTAACTGAGAGAAGAGAGAGGAAGAGATAAAGGGAGTGAGGTATAGAGGGATCCAGAGGATGTAGAAGGGAGAGGAGGAGATGGACAGAGAAGAGGGCACATGAGATGGAAAAAGAGAGCTCGAAGGAGGAAATGGGCTAATACAAATGAAATAAAAACATACCCGGACAACGCGGGGATTCAACTAGTATATAGAGTGAATCACCTAAAACTTGCACTGCAAATACCGCTGAAATGGAAAGTGCTGTTGATGTGCGATTTTCAAAGAATGGATTGGTAGCCAGGGGCTCGTATTGTTAGCCAATCAACAGATTGTAATAATACACACAAAGTGTATTTTTTGTGCAAACATACACGTTTTAAATGGTTCAATGCCGATTGACATTAACAAAGTGAAAGTACCGTAAATTAGAATCTCAGTGGTGTTTGTTGCAGGATTCTAGTGCGAGTCTTTTACGAGATATCGTATTTTGAAAAGTTTCCACACCTCTACCTGTTTGTGCCATTCAATCTGCGTAGTTGGTAGGTATGATGTTGTTATGTTTGTTTACAGTGAGCTTGTGTGTTCCTTGAGTGCACTGCGAGTTACTAGCTAGTTATTGTGTGTCAGTCCAAGCAGTAGGTCGTGAGTGAACGATGGGACAGACCAATGCAGAAAAAGCCGACATGCTCATGGTGTATGGAGAGTGTATGAAGAATGCAGTTCGTTCTTGTACAGTGTATGCAGCAAGATATCCCAACACACGTCAACCATCGCGACACTTATTTGCTAGTCTCGTCAACCAGTTACGTGAAAATGTTAGTATAATACCTAGACAACCTACTAGAAGGAAACAAGTGACGAGAAAAGAGGGGTAAATTAATGTTTCTGCTGCTGTTGCAGTTGATCTGCACGTTAGCTCCCGCACAATCGCACGAAGAAGTAGCATAAGTCAGGCAAGTGTCCTACATATTCTCCGTCAACACAGGTTCCATCCCTATAACATCTCTCTGCATCAAGAGCTGCATGGAAACGATTATGAGAATCGTATTAATTTCTGTACATGGACATTAAGACAGGATACTCAAGATGTATCATGCATCTTGTTTAGTGATGAAGCCACATGCACCAATCATGGCCAGGGAAACCACCGAAACATGCAGTATTGGTCTGTTGATAACCCCATTTGGTTTCGTCAGATGGAACGTCAGTGCCCATGGAGTGTAAACAAGTGGTGTGGCAAAGTGAATCATGAACTCATAAGCCGGTTTTCATAGACAGGTTACTGAACGCACACAAATATCGCAGCCTCTTAACAGACCATCTTCCACGGATGCTAGAAGACGTTCTTCTGAAGAATAGGGGGAACCTGTGGTGCTACCATGATGGCTGTCCAGCCCATAGTCCATGAAGTTCTACAGTATGTCTTCACGAACTGCTTCCAAATAAGGATTTGAGGCCTGTAGAATTTTTTATGTGTGGAAAGCTGAAAGACGTTGTCCACAAGGACTAACAACTACACCTGATGATATGCAAGGACGCATTAATGTAGACTGCTCGGATATCTCCGATGAAATGCTAACACGTTTGTAGCAGTCATTCCATGTCAGACTGGAAGCGTGTACTGCCTCTGCCGGTAGTCATTTTGAACACAATCTGTGCTGGTAAATTATATCTTGTTCTTTAGTGTGTGCTACCACAGGTACTGTAATGCTGGTATCGAAACTTTTCAAAATACGGTATCTCGTAAACGACTCGCACTAGAATCCTGCAACAAACACCACTGACGTTCTAAATTACCCCGCTTTCCGTTTATTAGTGTCGACAGGCATTTTTCCATTTAAAAAGTGTGTGTTCGCATAAAAAATACACTTTCTAAGTGTCATTAGAATCTGTTAATTGGCTAATAGTACGAGCCCCTGTCTACCAATACATTCTGTGAAAGCTGCACATCAGTAGTACTTTCGATTTCTGCAATATCTGCGGTGCAAGTATTAGGTCATTTCCCCTGTATAATAAAATTTCTCTTGTAAATGCTCTTGGAAAATTAAAATAAGTCTTCATTATTTCAACAATATTACGATAATTTATATTTACTTTATATAACAAATATTTATAACACGGTTTCACACAGTGTAGTTAATTAATGTGACCGCAAGTATTTCCGACGTTAACGCCCAGTAATCACTCACAGACGGCAGCTGGCAACACTAGCAGTGGAGGATATATAAAACGTCACGGGGTGACGCGGGAAACAGCACAGTCGTTGTCGTAAAGTGTAAATAGGCGAACTATCGGACATCCAAAACGTAATGATCATTGGCTTTCGGGCTAAACATGGAAGTATTTCCGAAACAGCTAAATCTGTAAACAGTTCACGTGTCGTCGTGGTTAATGTATTCTGTACATGGCAAAATGATTTTAACCAAACCCGACGCTGAGGCAGTTGTGGTGCATCACGAGCCATAGATGATAGGCATGAACAACGGATTTGGAGATGTGTATGACAGAGGAGACGTGCAACTGTTGAGCAAATGACCACCCTGCTGAACCAAGGAGCTACCCAAGTGTCTCCTTTAGGACCGTTCAGGGAACTTTGCTGCATATGAGCCTCTGCAGCAGACACCTGGTTCATGCACCCACTTGTGCATCGGACGACTGATTAATGCGCCCATGCTGACTTCTGTACATCGACGACGAAGGCTAGAATTTGCACGCCAACTTGATGTCCACTCAGTGGCGACAGACGGCCCTTTCGATTTCTGCTCTATCTACATGTACATCTACATGGATACTCTGCAAATCACATTTAAGTGCCTGACAGAGGGTTCATCGAACCACCTTCACAATTCTCTGTTATTGTAATCTGCTATGGCGCGCGAAAGAACGAACACCTATATCCTTCCGTGTATGCTCTGATTTCCCTTATTTGATCATGGTGATCGTTTCTCCTTATGTAGGTCGGCGTCAACAAAATATTTTCACATTCGGAGGAGAACGTAGGTGATTGGAACTTCGTGAGAAGACTACTCCGCAATGCAAAACGTCTTTGTTTTACTAATGTCTATCCTAAATCCTGTATCATTTCAGCGATACTTTCTCTCCGATTTCGCGATAATACAAAAGGTGCTCCCTTCTTTGAACTTTTTCGATGTACTCCGTTAATCTAATCTGATAAGGATCCCACACCGCAAAGTAGTATTCTAAAAGAGGACGGACGAGCGTAGTGATGGCAGTCTCATTACTAGACTAGATCTAAGTGTCACGCCAATAAAAAGTAGTCTCTGGTTAGCCGTCCCCACAACATTTTCTGTGTTTTTCCTTCCAATTTAAGTTGTTCGTAATTGTAATTCCTTGGTATTTAGTTGAATTTATGGCCTTTAAATTTGACTGATTTATCGTGTAACCAAAACTTATCGGACTCCTTGTAGCACTCACGTGGATGACCTCACACTTTTCGTTATTTGTTGTCAATTGCCAATTTTCGCACCATACAGATATTTTTCCTAAATCGATTTGCAATTTGTTTTGATATTCTGATGAGTCTACTAGTCGATAAACGACAGCGTCATCTGCAAACAACCTAAGACAGCTGCGCAGATTGTCTCCCAGATCGTTTATATAGATAAGAACACACAGTTTCACTAAAAGCCTCCTGTGTGGTATAGTGTCAAGAGCCTTCCGGAAATCCTGAGGTACAGAATCCATTTGAAATCCCTTGTCAATAGCACTGAACACTTCATGTGAGTAAAGAGCTAGTTGTGTTTCGCAAGAACGATGTTTTCTAAGTCAATAGACCGTTTTTTTGGAGGTAAATCATAATGTTTGAACACAATATATGTTCCAAAATCCTGCTGCATAACGACGTTAATGATATGCCCGTGTAATTTAGTGGATTACTCCTACTACCACTCTTGAATATTTTATTTGACCTGTACAACTTTCCAGTCTTTGGATACAGATCTTTCGTCGAGCGAACAGTTGTATATGATTGTTAGTATAGATCTATTGCATGAGCATACTCTGAAAAGAACCTAATTGGCATACAGTGTGGGCAAGAAGACTTCCTTTATTTAAGTGATATAAGTTGCTTCACAAGTCCGAGGATATCTACTACGATGTTACTCACGTTGGCAGCTGTTCTTGATATGAATTCTGGAATTTTTAATTCATCTTCTTTGGTGCAAGAATTTCGAAAGGCTGAGTTTAGTAACTCTGCTTTAGTAGCACTGTCTTCGATAGTATCTCCATTGCTATCACGCAGAGAAAGCATCGATTGTGTCTTGCTGCTAGCATACTTCACACACGACAAGAATCTCTTTGGATTTTCTGCTACATTTCGAGATAAAATTATTTGTGGATACTACTATAAGCGTCTTGTTGGCGTTAGTCAGTCAGTCAGGTAGCTGTAGCCAACCGCGACAGACGCAGCAACAGATAAGTAACCGCATTTGTCATTTACGAGTTCATTGCCAGGAGCGAATTTTATTGTATCATCTGTGTGCTTTAATAGTTTAGTTCCTCGAGTTTCTGCGTATAAATTTCAAATCTAATAGCCACAGTTCTTGCGTTTTCGTTTGCGTCAGAAAGTAAACTGATTTTGTGACGACATATTAGAAGTTCCAAAGCAGGGTCAAATTATTTAATTTCACCTGAGTGCTTCTGTAGTTAGGTTTTTGAGTATCTGCGTATTACTAGACACAGTTTGTGCATTTTCGTCAGGTTCTACAGTAGAGTTGCGCAGCATGTACTGATAGTCCGTTTATCTGCATAGTTTAGTTTTCCACGGTCTTTAGTACGGACAGGGACTGCGATTGTTGAGTGCGGATGCGAGCCGATTTGGTGAGACTTCACTCTCAGCTTCTGGCTGTGATGGCTTCGGTTACACAGCTTGAGGCTGCAGTGGATGGGCACCGCTGTTGGGGGCAGGCCGTGGGAATCCAATGGACGTCCAGCACGTCAGAGTCCTCCGATTGGTCCTCACCGGTGTCCAACCCAGTTACAACTCGCACTGAGGCTGACCCCTCCTGTGGTCGAGTGGGAGGTCGCCCTGGGGCGAAGCAGGTGGCGAAAGACTTCCCAGGCGGCTGCGCATACGGGCTCCTTGGATTGTCTGACAAACAGGTTCCAGGTGCTGTCTGTGGCTGACACTGTCACTGAGCCAGGTGTGGTCGCCTGTCCGTTTTCAGAGGAAACCACTCAGCCTGCAAGATCCAGGCAATCGCAGAGGGTGGGATTATTGGTAGTTGGGAGCTCCAACGTTAGGCACGTTATGGGGCCCCTTAGGGAGTTGGCTGACAAGAAGGGTAAGAAATCCAATGTGCACTCCGTGTGCATACCGTGTGGTGTCATTCCAGATGTAGAAAGGGGTCCCCCCCCCCCCCCCCCAGATGCCATGAGGAGCACAGGGTGCAGCCAACTGCAGGTGGTGGCTCACGTCGGTACCAATGATGTCTGTCACTTTGGATCAAAAGAGATTCTGTCTGGTTTGAAGCAGCTAACAGAAGTGGTAAACGCTGCCAGTTTTGCTTGCAAAATGAAAGCAGAGCTAACCATTTGCAGCATAGTCGACAGGACCGATTGCGGACCTCTGGTACAGAGCCGAGTGGAGGGTCTGAATCAGAGGCTCAGACGGTTCTGCGACCATGTAGGCTGCAGATTCCTCGACTTGCGCCAAAGGGTGGTTGGGTTTCGCGTTCCGCTGAATAGGTCAGGTGTCCACTATACGCAGGAGGCGGCTACACGGGTAGCAGGGGCTGTGTGGCGTGGACTGGGCGGTTTTTTAGGTTAGTCTCTGGGAAACACAAAAAGGGCTTCAGTCACAAACGGTGCAGGCTGAACACAGGAAAAACATAGATACAGGAAACATTGGTATAACAGTTGTAAATTGTCGTAGCTGTGTTGGGAAAGTACCAGAGTTCCAAGCGCTAATAGAAAGGACTGATGCTCAAATCGTTATAGGCACTGAAAGCTGGCTAAAGCCGGATATAAGCCCAGCCGAAATTTTTGCGAAGAACCTAACAGTGTTCCGAAAGAATAGGCTAAACACGGTTGGTGGAGGTGTGTTTGTTGCTGTCAGAAGTAGTTTAACTTGTCGCGAAATCGAAGTAGATACTTCCTGTGAGTTATTATGGGCAGAGGTCATTGTTGGCAACCGGAATAAAATAATAATTGGATCCTTTTACCGACGTCCCAATTCAGATGATACAGTTGCTGAAAGGTTGAAAGAAAACTTAGAGTTTCATTTCAAACACGTACCCGAATCATACAGTAATAGTTGGTGCTGACTGTAATTTACCCTCGATATGTTGGCGAAAATGAATGTTTAATTCCGGAGGTAAGCATAAAATATCATCCGAAATTGTGCTAAACGCATTCGCTGAAAATTATCTCGATAAATTAGTTCATGAGCCTATGCGAATAGTAAACGGTTGTGAAAACACACTTGACCTCTTAGCGACAAATAATCCTGAGTTAATCACAAGCATCAAAACCGATTCAGGGATTAATGAACACAGGGCTGGCGTGGCAAGATTGAATATTGTAATCCCAAAATCCTTGAAAAATAAGCGAAAAATATAAATATTCAAAAAAGCAGATAAAAATTCACTTGACGCCTTCGTGAGAGACAATCTCCACTCATTCCAAATTAATAATATAAGTGTAGACCAGATGTGGCTTAGATTCAAAGAAATAGTATCGGCAGCAATTGAGAGATTTATACCAAATAAATTAACAAACGACGGAGCTGAGCCTCCTTGCTACACAAAACGGGTTAGAACACTGTTGCAAAAACAACGAAACAAACATGCAATATTTAAACAGACGCAAAATCCCCATAATTGTAGATCTTTTACAGATGCTCAAAATTTAGCGCGGACTTCAATGCGAGATGCTTATAACAGTTTCCACAAAGAAACTTTGTCTCGAAACCTGGCAGAAAATCCAAAGCGATTCTGGTCGTATGTGAACTATGTTAGTGGCAAGAAACAATTAATGCCTTCTCTGCACGATAGCAATGGAGATACCATTGAAGAAATTGCTGCAAAAACATGGTTACTAAACACAGCCTTCCGAAATGCCTTCACAACAGAAGACAAAATAAATATTCCAGAATTCGAATCGAGAACAGCTGCCAACATGAGTAACGTAAAAGTAAATATCCTCGGAGTAGTGAAGCAACTTAAATCACTTAATAAAAGCAAGTCTTCTGGTCCAGGCCATATACCAATTAGGTTCCTTTCAGAGTATGCTGATGCATTAGCTCCATACTTAACAATCATATACAACGGTTCGCTCGACGAAAGATCTGTACCCAAAGACTGGAAAGTTGTACAGGTCACACCAATATTCAAGAGAGGTAGTATGAGTAATCCACTAAATTACAGGCCCACATCGTTAACGTCGATATGAAGCAGGATTTTGGAACACGTGTTCGAACATAATGAATTACCTCGAGGAAAAAGGTCTATTGACACACAATCAACATGGGTTTAGAAATCAACGTTCATGTGAAACGCAACTAGCTCTTTATTCACATGAAGTGCTGAGTGCTATTGACAAGGGATTTCAGATCGATTCCGTATTTCTGGATTTCCGGAAGGCTTTTGACACTGTGCCACACAAGCGGCTCGTAGTGAAATTGCGTGCTTATGACATTTCGTCTCAGCTATGTGACTAGATCTGTGATTCCTGTCAGAGAGGTCACAGTTCGTTGTAATTGACGGAAAGTCATCGAGTAAAACAGAAGTAATTTCTGACGTTCCCCAAGGTAGTGTTATAGGCCCTTTGCTGTTCCTTATCTATATAAACGATTTGGGAGACAATCTGAGCAGCCGTCTTCGGTTGTTTGGAGATGTCGCTGTCTTTTATTGACTAATAAAGTCATTAGAAGATCAAAACAAACTGAAAAACGATTTAGAAGAAATATCGGAATGGTGCGAAAAGTGGCAGTTGATCTTAAATAACTAAAAGTGTGAGGTCATCAATATAAGTGCTAAAAGGAACGCGTGAAGCTTCTGTTACACGATAAAGCAGTCTAATCTAAAAGCCGTAAGTTCAACTAAATACGTAGGTATTGCAATTACGAACAATTTAAATTGGAAAGAACACATAGGAAATGTTGTGGGGATGGGTAACCAAAGACTGCGTTTATGGGCAGGACACTTAGGAAATGCAGCAGACCTACTAAGGAGAGTGCCTACACCACGCTTGTCCGTCCTCTTTTAGAAAACTGTTGCGTGGTGTGGGATCCTTACCAGATAGGATTGACTGAGTACATCGAAAAAGTTCGAAGAAAGGCAGCATGTTTTGTATTAGCTCGAAATACGGGAGAGAGTGTCACATAAATGATACAGGATTTGGGATGGACATCATTAAAAGAAAGGCGTTTTTCGTTGCGACAGAATCTTCTCACGAAATTACAATCACCAACTTTCTCCTCTGAATGCAAAAATATTTTATTGACTCCGACTTACATAGGGAGGAACGATCCGCAAGATAAAATAAGGGAAATTAGAGCTCGTACAGAAAGATATAGGTGTTCACTCTTCCCACGCGCTGTACGAGATTGGAATACCAGAGAATTGTGAAGGTGGTTGGATGAACCCTCTGCCAGGCACTTAAATGTGATGTGAAGAGTATCCATGTAGATGTAGATGTAGATGAAGACTGCGATAAATTTCGAGCTTCTGTAAAAGATCGCCAGTCCTAGGGATATGGCGTCTGTTTGAATTTGACATGTTTTTTCGTTGTTTCTGCAACAGTGTTCTTACCCGTTTGGTGTACCATGGGGGATAATCTCTGTCGTTTGTTAATTTATTTGGTATAAATCTGTCTACTGCTGCCAATACTGTTTCTTTGAATTCAAGCCATATGTGGTCCACACTTACATCGTTAATTTGGAAGGCTTGGAGATTGTCTCTGAGAGAGGACAAGTTACTCTCTCGCCTATTTTTCACATGCAGAAAATTATTGAAGATTTTATTACAACCCAATGCACCTTGAGCGAGACTTCAGAAAATTAACAGGATGAGCAGACATTGATGGAGCCTGGTAGGGCGCCAAAAGCATGACGTATTTTTATGAGTCTTAGAAATGACTTGTTGGGAGTTGAAAGCAATTGGCGGCGAGCCCATCCCTTAGTAAATCTTCCCAGACGGGTCCACAGCCATACAGGGGAGACAGGACAGCCCCTTGTCAGGACAGGGCTCCAGCAGAACAATGCCACGATACCTGCCAAGGCACCAGCAGAAGCCTGGGCAGGGGCGACGGTCTAAAGGAACGCGTCTACACAGTGGAGCCATAAACTGGGCATTGTGTGCAGAGCCACACATGGTAAAAATTCACATATTTTCGTGTTCGCCGATATTGCAAGAAGGCCCAGTGAGACACTTCCCTCAGCCACCCCTGTTGCATAAGAAAACTCTGGCATCTGAGAAACGTTTAGAGACGGAATCTTTATTACATCTCATAGCTAGGACTAACAAGCTCCAAGGCACAGGCGATTTAGATATGGAATTCTGAGATTGTATCTGTTTGCATGTTGCCGTGGGAAGACACACGACTTCAGAGGAAATAATCTTTTCTCTCTGAAAAAACTTAAAAAGGCCAATAATTGGCAGTATCTTTTTTTTTTCAGAGATGCAGTTTCTTAACTCTTGCCCTGGTTTGACATGAGTTTGTGCTGTCATGTGGGAGGGGAGATTTAGGGCCAGTAGATCCTTGTGATTGGCTCAGGATTGTGTGAAGGTTGTGTTGTTCATGCACTTTGCAGGTAAACGGAATTTTTTTTCTGGATAGGTGGAAAGCTCTCGGGGTGTGGGACTTTGGTCTGGTAAGCACTTATGGTCGAAGCTCTGGCATGTGTGGTTGGTACCTGGGACCTGTCCTGAGACTGACATCACTTGCGAGTTGTTTAGACTGAGGAGCCAAAGTGAAGTTCTTACTCTACAAATGGTGTGACTTCAAACGTCTCGGACTGCTTGTTTGCTGAGCTCACACTTACTCGTTTTTGTTTTACCAATCTTGCCTTTTGGTATCCTTGCGCGCTCTGTCCCATAAGTGAGGC
Organism: Schistocerca piceifrons; assembly: GCF_021461385.2. Lineage (NCBI taxonomy): Eukaryota > Metazoa > Arthropoda > Insecta > Orthoptera > Acrididae > Schistocerca > Schistocerca piceifrons. The sequence continues at coordinate 597,408,720 of NC_060149.1, read as the reverse complement.
GAATTGGTCCTTGGTAGACCAGCGAATAGGTGTGTTGCACACTGAAATCTACCACGATGTTAGCGCTCTGGTAGAGAGTAAATTGCGATACGTCTGCCTGATCGCTAGACTGTGAGAGTTCTGCATTTCTTTCGTGGCCGCGATCGATTCACATGTGCCGCCTCCACGTCTCACCTCATCCGCTGGACACATCTCGCCAGCTGCAGTCACGTTGTCGCACGAAGTAAACAGGGTAACGTACTGCCGCTTCGGCATTGTCAGAGCGTACAGATCACAATCGCCACTTTCTCTCAGCTGCACCTATGTAAAGAAACTTTAATAAATTTGATCAATCAAAGCCTGCTCAGCGTCAGATCAATTGAGCTTGCATTATTCACATTTTTAGGCCCAGAGTACTTGAGTCACTGATCACGTAGTTAAACTGTCTTTGCCAAGCAGGCGCCACCCCGTGAAGTGTTTAATCATCTGTTAGTTGTTTAGGGAATTCAATCTATAACTTGTTTAGTGTAATTTATGTACTGTTTGGTAAAGTAAATGTTGTCCAAAAAATGGTTCAAATGGCTCTGAGCACTATGGGACTTAACATCTTCGGTCATCAGTTCCCTAGAACTTAGAACTACTTAAACCTAACTAACGTAAGGACATCAAACACATCCACACCCGAGGTAGGATTCTAACCTGCGACCGTAGCGGTCACGCGGTTCCAGACTGAAGCGCCTAGAACCGCACGGCCACACCGGCCGGCTAGATGTTGTTAGTACACTAGATTTTACCAACATTATCAAACAGTTAAATGGTCAAAAGGAGTTACCTATCCTCTCTTAGCAAGGCGTCAAGTGAATTTTTATCTCCTTTATTCTGTAGGTATATTTTCGGTTTATTTTTGGAGGATGTGGTGGTTTCAATATTCAATCTCGGTACGAAAACCCTGTCTGCACTAACCCCTGTATCCGTTTTGATGCTTGTTATTACCTCAGGATTATTTGTTGCTAAGATGACGAGTGCATTTTCTCAACCGTTTACTGTTCGCCGGCCGAAGTGGCCGTGTGGTTCTAGGCGCTACAGTCTGGAACCGAGCGACCGCTACGGTCGCAGGTTCGAATCCTGCCTCGCACGTAGATGTGTGTGATGTCCGTAGGTTAGTTAGGTTTAATTAGTTCTAAGTTCTAGGCGAATAATGACCTCAGAAGTTAAGTCACATAGTGCTCAGAGCCATTTTTTTTTTTTACTGTTCACGGGGGCTCATGAACTAACTGGTCTAAATGATTTTCAGAGAATGCATTTAGCACAATTTCAGATGATATTTTACGCTTAGCTCTGGATTTAAAGATGTATCTTCGCCAACATAGCGAGGGTAAATTAAAGTCACGAACAACTATTACTGTGTGAGTCGGGTACGTGTTTAAAATCAGACTCAAGTTTTCTTTGAACCTTTCAGCAATTGTATCATCTGAATTGGGAGGTCGATAAAAGGATCCAATTATTATTTTATTCCATTTGCGAAGAATGACGTCTGCCCGTACAAACTCACAGGAACTATCTGCTTCTAATTCGCGACAAGATAAACTATTTCTAATAGCAACAAATACACCACCCGTGTTTAGTCTATCCTTTCAGAACATTGCTAGGTTCTTCTCAAAAATTTTGGCTGAACTCGTCTCCGGCTTCAGTGCCTATAACGATTTCAGCATCTGTGCGTTCTATCAGCTCTTGGAGCTCTGGTAATTTTCTAACACAGCTACGACAATTTACAATTTTTATACCGATGGTTCCTGTAACTACGTTCTTCCTGTGTGTGGCCTGCACCCTTTGAGACTAAAGCCCTTTTTGTGTTTTCTCAAGACCTTCTAACCTAAAAAAAACCGCTGAGTCCACTTCACAGACCGCCTGTTACCCGTGCAGCCGCCTCTGCGTGTAGTGGACCCCTGACTTATCCAGCAGATCCCGAAACCCAACCACCGTATGGCGCAAGTCGAGGAATCTGCAGCCTGCACCGTCGCAGAACCTACTGAGCCTCTGATTCAGACCCTCCACTCGCCTTTGTACCATAGTTCCACAATCGGCCCTGTCGACTATGCTGCAAATGGTCAGTTCTGCTTTCATCTGGCAAACAAGACTGGCCACCTTCACCACTTCTCTTAGCCTCTCGAAACCTAACTATCGAAGCACTGGGTTGAAACTAAATAATTGGTCCCAGATTAGGAACTTATAATATATCACAAAATCTGTTTACTTTCCGACACAAAAGAAAACGCGTGAGATGTGTCTATTACATATTAAATTAACACTCAGAAACTCAAGAAACTGAGCTATCAAAGCACACAGATGAAATTATACAATTCGCTCCTGGTTAGAAATCCGGTAAAAGTCACAAAATTGGTTACCTCCCTGTTTCCTCCATAGGCGTGTGTGGCTCTGCAACAATTGCCATTAGGGTCCAGGCCGAAGAAGGGAGCGTTATGGTGTAGGGAATCATTTCGTTGTATTACCTGGGTGGTCTCGTAATTCGCCATCTCAGTGGATCAACACAAGTATGCATCTATCCTTAGGGACCATGTCTAGCCCGGCATGCAGTTTGTTTTTTCCTCAGCGTGATAGGATCTATCAGCAGGGCAATGCGGCATGACACACGGCTCACAGTGTACGTGCGTGGTTCCAAATGTACCGCGATGGTTCTACCGTACTCCCCTAGAAACCGAATTCCCCGAATTCAAGCCCAGTCCAGAATCTATGGAACAACGTCGATCGGGCTGTTCGCGCCGTGATTCCTCAAACGAGAAATCCAGCGCTGATGGTCTTGGGACTGGAGTCCGCATAGCTCCACATTCCTGTTGGCGGCTTCTAGAACCTCATTGACTCTATTCCTGTACGTCCGCATTTCAAAAGGTGGTTGCTCGAGCTTTTGACAGGGAGTCATATTAATGTGTCTGGACTGGGTAATTTTGTCGACGAGAGAGAAGAATCAATTGAATTTACTGTCCGAACATTTTTCTAACCTTTGAGAATGTCCTTCTATAATACAATTAAAGAATGGTACTGTTACGTCGGTAACACTGAATACCAAAATAGTATATCAGTATTTGTGTGACTACTGTCTTGATGTGCAGTTTAACAAATCTTTAAGACCTCGAGTCTGTTTAACCATAACAATAATGAGTATTTATCAGCCCATACAGAAGGAGCCACACCTTCAATAATATTCCGTTGTTGCGATGTACGGCGTAAACATGCTGCCGCACACCACACAGATTTTAAATATTGCCATTTCACAACGTCGTCTTTAAGCGGAAATAACTCCTCACATTATTCGTACTGAAATCGGCTAAAACCGCGCTACTTCACCGAACATTGTTTCATAGTATCCAGCTCCAACTTACGTTAGTCACCCACTGTCTCGTAAGCTCCAGATCTACCTTTCACGTGCCAAAAAAAAAGAACTTCAGACTTACGCTCTACCCTAAAGTTTCTCGGCTGTCTTACCAAATTTATGTAATCAAACTATTAATATGTTTACATAATGAAGTTCCTATTCAAACACTCTGTCTGGTATTACAGATGGTTTGTATACATTCCGCCTCAGTTACACAATATCGGCGATTGCTGCGCAAACACTGTCTCCACGTACGCGTACACCATAATTACATTACCACGCAAACATTTGGGGTTACACTCGTTTGGTATGAGACGTTCCCAGTGGGGAGAAGGGGGGGGGGGGGAGGGGTCCACTGGGGGCCGAACTGCACAGTAACCCTGGATTCGGTGTGGGGCGCCGGAGAAGTGGGTGGACCTTGTTTACCCATACTTCACAAGTACTATTAGTTTTCGTTACGATTTTTGGTACATACAATCACTTAGTGGTGGTTAGCGGTAAATACTTCGTTGTTGTATTATTCAACTACCGCATGTCATAAACGTGTATCTCCCATCATTAGTGAAGATGTTATTGTGTTCATTTGCATGTTGGACTGTGCAGAGTACAGATGGTGTGATTGTGCTTTTAAGGTACTTAATTTGATATGGCGCCTTGAGACATTGCAGCTGGGAAGGGACACATACCTAGAGGACATTACCTTTAGAGGCAAAATAGTCTACACGCAGCAACCGACGTAGAAGCCTTATTTGCCGTGCTCCATCAGACCACTCTCCAGTGCAACAAGGACAAATGCTGTTTCTTTTTTCTGTCACAGACTGAATATTTGGAACATGTCTTAAAAGCCTCAGCAATACTGCCCATGCCACATTACATCCAAGTCATTCAGAATCTTCCAGCTTCTAAGGACATTAAACAATTTTGATGTTTGTTGAGACAACTCAGTTGCTATAGGAAACACACACGGCATGCAGCAGCCATAGAAGAAATCCTCCGTCAGTTAACGCAGAAACATATCAAATGGAATTGTTCTGTCGTATGTGACAAAGTCTTTCCGTATCTCAATGAAGCTCTCCCACGTCCAATATGCCTAACGGCCTATGACCCATCTAAGTCACTGGTTTCGGCAACTGACATATCAGAATACGACTTGTCTCATGAAATCGATGGCGTGGAGCACCGTAGTGCGTTAATCTCCAAAATATTAACGCAGGCACATTATAACTACAGCCAGATGGAAAATTTCCTTTGAGCCGCAGCTGGGCTGTTGTTGCTCGCACGAATCCCCCTGGCGTATTAGTGGCGAGGTCCGGTGTGCCGGCCAGCCTTTAGATGGTTTTTAAGAAGGTTTTGCATCTGCCTCGGCGAATGCGGGCTGGTTCCCCTTATTCCGCCTCAGTTACACAATATCGGCGATTGCTGCGCAAATACTGTCTCCACGTACGCGTACACCATAATTACATTACCACGCAAACATTTGGGGTTACACTCGTTTGGTATGAGACGTTCCCAGTGGGGAGAAGGGGGGGAGGGGTCCACTGGGGCCGAACCGCACAGTAACCCTGGGTTCGGTGTGGGGCGCCGGAGAAATGGGTGGACTGCTGCGGCCTTTTGTGGGGTTTTGAACCACTGTGGGCTACGGCGGGTCGAAGCCTCTCCATCGTTTCTAGGTCCCCGGGTCGAGACACAATACACAATACACACATCTAAGGGAGAGATTTCACACTCCTAACTGCCCTTATACCTGTTTTGCTATTGTTCTAGACTGACTCGAATATTCCAACCAGGTCAGCGCGTTGTCTCCAGCGGTGGACGTTGTTTTGGTCCAGATACTCCTGCAACATCAGCTATCGTTCCACAACTCAACAAGAAAATGGCAGTATCCTGTCCAACTACTGCTGGGACAAGACCAAGAATTAGACTGGGCCCCAGAGGTCTGTTTCCACGTGGATACCAAAGGAGAAGAAGCAGTGCTCTCCTACCCTTTCGATGCGGCAGTCTTCGCCCGCTGATCCTTTGAGGACCCGGTCGGCTGAGAAGTGCTATGCCTAGTGGAACACGGTTGGCTAGTAGATACCTTACTAGACCATCCAGAAGTACAAGACTTCAGGTATCTCGAAGCTAATCATCCATTGTTAAGGAAAATCTAAACCAGGGGGACGTTGGTCACAGAAAGACGTGCAGTATTCTGCTGAATCCATTTTCCATAAGCTGCCACAAGAATTCAAAAATCTTAGTAGCAATCCACGCACTTCCAAGTCTAAACTGAAGAGTTTTTTCACGGCAAGCTCCTTCTATTCTGTAGACGAACACCTGGAAAAATTTTAAAAAAATAAGCTAATCTCTATGTTATGTTGTTAATTATATTTATTTAAACTTATGGCTTGTGGTCTGCATATTATTAACATTCTATACCTCTATCCTTCATGTGTACATATTCATTTCCAAACATAGTCACTCTAGTGACGAATACACTTCTCCCAACGAGACATCTGTTTGTTAATTCTTTCGTTTTAGAATGTTTGATTTTGTTGACAGAGGGACCAATGACTTCGCTGTTTGGTCCCCTCCCCCAAATCAACCACTCAACCCTTGTTGACGGATCCGAACCTTCACCTCTGCTTGCACCTCATCATCACTTAAAAAGTGAAGCTCTCGAAAGTGTTCTTTGAGTTTTGGAAACAGACGAAAATCGAATGGGACTAGGTGGGGACTGTATCGAGGATGATCGATGTCAGTGAACCCAAGACGTCGAATTGTTGCAGATGTAGCAGCTCTCGTGTGTGTTCTGGCATTGCTGGAAAAGAGCGTACTCTATGTGTGGACGAACTCTTCGAATTGGAAACTCGATTACAGCATACGGTTTCCCACGCACCTACGTACAGGGTGATAGTTATTGAACTATATGAAATAAAATGGTCATAACTTCTGAGCGGTTTGCGCTAGGACGCTGAAACTGCACGGTTGGCCACGGGGCATGATGGGAATGGGTATGATCATGCCTTGTTGTTGTCGGCCACTTGCACGTGGATACGTTGCGGTACAGCGTGTCTGAGCGTATAGCGCTTGTGAAGGCCTACTATGCGAGCAACAACAGCCCAGCTGCGGCTTAAATAAAATTTTCAACCGAGTTTAAGCTGAAGATAAAAGGTGTGTGATGAGAACGGGTAGCATTCGTGATGACGGTGTTGGCAATGTCGGTCTTTCAAACAGGGTGAAAACGCCTGAAAACATGGAAACATGGAGAAGACATGTTCTATGGGTGGGAATCAACTGAGAGACACTGCGACAAATTGTTGTCGAAGATCTGCATCTGTTCCTACATAGAATTTAAACGTATCAGCCATTAAGCCCCAGGACCACGGAACAGTGATTGTGTTTCAGCAACACTATTGTCCACAAAATTGACGAACGGGACTTTCATGTAAAAATAGTTTGGTTTAGCGACGAAGCGCACTTTAATTTGGATGGGTTCGTCAATAACCGAAATTGGCGCATTTGGGGGACTGAGAATCCGCATTTCGCTATCGAGAAGTCTCTTCATCCATAACTGGTGACTATGTGGTGTGCATTGTCCAGTCACGGAATAATCGGTGCGATATTCCTTGATGGCATGGTGACTACTCAATGGTACAGAAGGTTTTGGAAGATGATTTCGTCTCCACTGATCAAAGAGACCCTGATTTCGACAAGATGTCGTTCATACAAGACGGAGTTCGACCCCATCGAATTAGGAGTGTTGATGTCCTGGAGGAGCACTTTGGGGTACCAGAGGGCCCTGGCTCGATTGGCCGCCATATTCTCCGGATATGAACACAAGCAGCTCCGTTTTGTGGGGCTATATTAAAGACAAGATGTACAGCAACAATCCCGAAACCATTTCTGAGCTGAGAACAGCCATTCATGAGGCCATCGACAGCATCGATGTCCTGACACTTCAGCGGGTCATGAAGAATTTCGCTGTTCGTCTATTCCACCTAGTCGCCAATGATGGCAGGTTCAAAAAATGGCTCTGAGCACTATGGGACTCAACTGCTGAGGTCATTAGTCCCCTAGAACTTAGAACTAGTTAAACCTAACTAACCTAAGGACATCACAAACATCCATGCCGGAGGCAGGATTCGAACCTGCGACCGTAGCGGTCTTGCGGTTACAGACTGCAGCGCCTTTAACCGCACGGCCACTTCGGCCGGCAATGATGGCAGGCATATCGAATATGTCATAACCAAAATCCGAATATCTGTTGTTACGTTTGTATGTTGAATAAAGTGTGTACGCCATAGTTTGTAACAGATTTAGGTTCTTCTCCCATATAATTCAATAATAGTCACCATGCAGTTACACTGCACGCCACCATGTTACACATTACAATTCAGAGCCCTCTAGCGGCAGAGGGCTGAAAAGATGTATTCATGAAGAATAAAGATATTTAATGTTAATAACGTTTGTTTTATTTAAAAAGCCTTAAGAGTTTAAATATAATAAAGTCGGAGGCACTACTTTTTAGCGTACCCTCGTATAATGGTGCAGGATCGACACTGACATTTGCCAGTAAGGTTTCAGCATGCAGCACCTGCCAGGGTAAGGGGGCACGCCAGTTCGGCAATATTTTTACTGTTTACATTCGTCGTCAACTTGGTTACACCTCAATTTAGATTTTGTGAGAGCTTTAAAACAATTCTCGCTAGTTGTTATCAGCACAAACAGCGGATTATCACATGTGTCATAATTGTTATCGACATCCTCTGCTCAGATGATTCAAACACTGGCTTGTATTTTTTCCATCGAGGGGCTCCCAGAAACCATAGTCACCGATAAGAGCCCCCAGTCCACATTCTCAGAAATTTCCACTTTCTGTCCCGACAGTGGCGTCGCCTTGGGGCATACAGCATCCTTCCATCAAGCGTCCAATGGGTTGGCAAAGAGGTCTCTCTGCCCCTTCAACTCACAACTGAAAGCTATACCAGTGCACTGATCTGGATGATGTGCTGATACTTTTCCTAGCCTCCTTCCACTATACCCCACAAAACGGATTTAGCCCGGCCAAGAAATGCAAGGTAGCGCACATCATTCGCAACTTTCCATCCTTTATCCCACTAGACCACCCTACCCCACCTCTTGGTAATCATGACACCTGTACTCCACACAGGATGAGGTCTTATCCAAGGGTTGTCGACTGTGATCATATGGGTCAGGTAATGTACGAAGTGCAACATCAATATGGTTCCACTTGCTACAAGCATATCAACCAGGTTGAAACCCCATAGCGCACCAGGAGCTCCGACTGGTAGTTTTTACATTCTTTTGTTACAAAATTGGACACCTCTCTTCCCTGGATCG